>NC_056064.1:54432925-56862925 GCF_016772045.2 Ovis aries | reverse complement strand
GGAGGGAAAGCCAGTCCTTTCTTGCCGGTTGATCTCTTCGCCATCCTTGTGGGCCCAGCTCAAGGGCCCTCTACTGGGATGTTTCCCTGAGGCCTCCAGTGGTCAGTCCCCACCTCCTCCAGTCCCCTGGCCGTGCCTGTCCCCGCTCTGATCGCTCCAGTGGCCTTGTGCGTCCCTCTCTCCCGAAGATACTGACTCTCTCCAGGGCAGGGCGGATGTCCATCTCACGGCCACTTCCAGAGCACGCTGTGGGGCCAGGCAGGCAGGAAGAAGGTCTGGGGATGGTCCAGACCCCCCCCACCCATTTCCAGCCTCCCAGGAAGTTTGTCTGACCTGCTGAGAAGACACTGACCACTCCAGCCTGGCCTGAGACAATGGACAAACCGCGATTCTGGAGGGTGCCCAGCTGTGGGGAGGGGCCTCAGTGCCCCCTCTGATCACGGAGCTGGGCAAGGTGCCCCTCACCGTGCTGCAGGCTGAGCCCAAAGGAAGATGAACAGCTCCCGTCCCTGCGGCGGGCTGATGGGAGGTGGACAGGGGCACATGTTCCGATGAATCTCTCATGTCAGATTTTACTGCAGAGTGGAGAGGCCGTGCAAAGCGGGGGAGGCGGAGAAGGCATCGTTTCTTCTGGAAGCCCCGGCTGGAGTGGCTGGTGAGGAGGAAGAGCCAGAAATGGAGAATTTTCATGCCCTTCCGCCTGCTTAATATTTTCACTTTCTTCTAATTCTGGATTTATGCCTTGCTTTGGGACTTGCCAAATCAAAATCCGCCCCTTTCCCAGTCTCCCAGCTGGGAGGAGGGACCATCCTCTCCCCAGTGCCATGGTTCCACTCTTGCCCCCCTGGGTCCCACTCCACCCTTCCTCGAGGATGCTGGCCCCATCCACACACAGAGCTCTCGCTAGCTCCGTCTGATTATAGACAAGATGCCTTCCCTCAGAAACACACAGCGGCGCTGCGGGAAATGGATGGCAGATAATTCCAGGGGAGATGCAGGTTTCAGATGAGGGGCTTGCACTCTTTCTGGGGGTGCAGGGTTTTCAGAGCCAGGATTCTGGGGAGCTCCAGGATCCAGCCTCCCTTCTGAACACGGAAAGCAGGGAGCAAAGTAAATGGCTTTCGAGGCGGGAAACAAATTGGATTTTTAAAAAATGCTCCGGTTCTAATGATCGGAGGGGTTATTCATAATCCCGGAGTAGAAAGTATGTCTTGAAATCTGTGTTTTGCGTTGACAGTTTCTCCCTAATGGGCAAGATCTCACGCATGATAGGGTCATAAAACACAGAGCTCTGGCTGGCCCTGCCACTCGTCTGATCTGGAGAGTGACTCTCTCAGCAGCGGGCAGAGGGTGTGAGGCCAGGGTCTCCTACCCCACCCCCGACCCTGCTGGTCCAGGCTTCAAGACTTTCCCCCGACCAACCCCCAGCAGGTGAAGGGGGAGCGGGGGAGGAGGGAGCAGCAAGCAGAGCCCTTGATGTAGAATAATCCTTGAAGACAGAAGTTTCCAGAATGTCCGGATGGTCTACAGAACACAGATCTCCTGGCTGCTTTGCAAGAGAGTTTCATGTTCAAGACAGTCCTGTAAATTGGGAAATGCCACGTAGCCTGTCCTCTGTGTGACACAGAGTCACAGCGGCTCTGAGCATGGTCAGAGCTGTAAGGAGTCTCTCAGTAAAAAAAACAAAAAACACAAAAAACCACGTAGTTTGACTCAACCCACTGGTTCCCAAATGTGTTTGACAATCAGCCCTGTGTTGACACAACCCCCGAAGGACATTCTGCAGAATCAGCGTTCCCTGAACCTACAGTGGTTATAGGCATATGATTGTTGTTGTTCAGTGGCTAAGTTGTGTCTGCCTCTTTGTGACCCCATGGACTGTAGCCCAGCAGGCTCCTCTGTTAATGGAATTCTCCAGGCAAGAATACTGAAGTGGATTGCCTTTTTCTCCTCCAGGGGATCTTCCTGATCCAGGGATTGAACCGGCATCTCCTGCATTGGCAGGGAGATTCTTTACCACTCAGCCGCCAGGGAAGCCCCAGCCGTATTATTGGGTTGGCCAAAAAGCTCGTTAGGGTTTTTTACAAGATATGAGATGATACAGAAAAACCCAGACAAGCTTTGCAGCCAGCCCAGTAGTTCCCAGAACCCCAGGACGGGCAGCTTAAGAAGCAGAAACTTATTTTCTTACAAATCTGTAGGCCGGACAACTGAGACCAAGATGAAGGCAGAGTTGCCTCCTGCTCAGAGGTCTGTCCTCAGCTTGTGGATGGTTGCCCTCTGTCTGTCCCTGTGTGTGTGTGTCCTCTTCTGAAAAGGACCCTAGTCCTACTGGGTTAGGGCCCATCCATACGACCTTGTTTTGACTCAGTTACCTCTTCGAAGGTCCTATCTCCAGATGCAGTGACATTCTGGGGTCCTGGGGGCTAGGACATATCAATGGCAATGGATCTCGGCATTAGGACCGGAAGCTTGGTTATTGATGAATCCTGAAGGGGGTGGGGGAGAGAGGTCCCTGGCAGAAGGGACCGGTGCCATCCCACTTACACCTTCTAACACGCAGCAATGACATTGACAGTAACCGCTTGTGAGAGGCGCTTAACAGATACACTGTCCTTTTCCATCCATCATTTGATGTGGTCCTCACAACAACTGGTAAGGTGGGAAAGAAAGTGAAAGTGTTAGTCGCTTAGCCGTGTCTGACTCTTTGCCACTCCGTGGACTGTAACCGACCAGGCTCCTCTGTCCATAGCATTCTCCAGGCAAGAATACTGGAGTGGGTAGCCACTCCCTTCCCCAGGGGGTCTCCCCAACTTAGGGATTGAACATGGGTGTCCCACATTGCAGGCAGATTCCTTACCATCTGAGGCACCAGGGAAGCCTAGTGGGAGGTTCCATTATTATTACCACGTAACAGAATAAGACATCTGTGCTCAGAGAGGTTGTGTCACTGGTTTTAGATCAGCCAGTAAAAAGTGGAGTGGAGGAGTGAGCCCAGATGGGCTTAAAGAACCAAATGTGAGGACCAGGCGCAGCTGGGTCTCCTCTGTGCCCTGAGATGGATGCGGCTATAGCTAGCAGCAGAGGCAAGCACCATCTCAGAGCAGCTCAGAGGCCCTGCCACCCCTGAGCCCGAGCACCCACGTGCGTGCCAAGTCATTTCAGGCACATCCGACTCTGTGTAACCCCATGGACTGTAGCCTGAAAGGCCCCTCTGTCCGTGGGATTCTCTAGGCAAGAATACTGGAGGGGTTGTCAAGCTGTCCTCCCAGGGAACCTTCCCCACCCAGGAACCGAACCTGTGTCTCTTGCATCTCTTGCATTGGCAGGCCGGTTCTTTACCACTAGCCTCACCTGGGAAGCACCATAGGTGGCATTAATTCTGATGAGGCTGGCACATGCCGGGGTCCACACTCTCTTTGCCAGCTTGGATGGAGAGCTGTCCTGGGGCTTCTCAAGGGGTTTCAGATGAGCCTGGCCTGCTGGATGCTCTAGGCATGTGGCCATTAGAGCTGGGAGCCCACCAGGGAGAATAAGC
Source organism: Ovis aries (assembly GCF_016772045.2). Lineage (NCBI taxonomy): Eukaryota > Metazoa > Chordata > Mammalia > Artiodactyla > Bovidae > Ovis > Ovis aries. The sequence goes on along the minus strand of NC_056064.1, from coordinate 56,859,387 downwards.
TGGAGAGTTCTTGGCTGTTGCGTGGACCAGACCAGGTTAGAGAGGACAGACACAGAGCTACGCCAGGCCTGAGCTCCTGGAGACCGAGACACAGGGGCGTCTGATGGTTAGCATCCACCCGGAAGGAGAGATTCGGGGGTGGGAGCAGTGAGATGGCAGGTCTGCGGCAGGAGCGGGTGGTGATTCAGCGGCACCCGGGAACCGGCAGACGTGCGCTGCCTGGCCCGCTGTGGCCAGCGCACCTGCTATTTTTCTCCTCGAGCCTCTTGGCAAGTTTCCCGCCAGGCCGCCAGGCCTGTTTTTCGTTGATTCTTCTTCCTGGTACCTGGACAAAGTGCTCGTGGCTCACTGTCCCCACCCCCATCAACTCACCAGGCACGCTGGCTGGGGACATTTAGACCAACACGCTTGATGAGGGAGGCACAGTGGTTGTTTGGAGGTATAGACAGGAATTCTAGGCCCAAGCCCCCAGTTCTGAGCTGAGGAGCCTGGGCAGTTGGTCTTTCCCCAAATCATAAGCTCACCATTTTATTTTATTATTTTTTTACTGGCCACGTGGCACCTTAGTTCTCTGACCTGATATCAAATCCGCGCCACCTGGAAGTGCAGAGTCTTAACCACTGGACTGCCAGGCAAGTCCCAAGTTCATCATCTCAAATGGGGCTAATGAATGAATGTCAAGGTCACTGTGAAGGTCCAATTGAAGGGCAGGTAGAAGCTTCCCAGGAGAAGACTGACCTCTGACCTCCGACCCCAGTGGGGTCACCTGGGCTTCGGGCAGCTTACACTGAAGACATGTTGGAGGACGCCAGGATGAGATTTTACCTGGAGAAGAGGAGATGCATTGAGACCATGTCTTGAAATATTTGAGCGGATATTGCAATGGCTTGAATGGTAGCCCTCCAAAGATTCACTCATGTCCTCACTCCTGGAATCTGTAGATCTTATTTGGAAAAGGGTCTTTGAAGCTATATGCTAAGTTTCTTCAGTCATTTCCAACTCTTCGTGACTCCATGGGCTATAGCCCACCAGGCTCCTCTGTCCATGGGATTCTCCAGATAAGAACACCGCAGCGGGTTGTCATTTCCTCCTCCAGCCAATATTCCCAGCCCAGGGATCGAAGCCACGTCTCTTACGTCTTCTGTGTTGGTAGGCAGGATCTTTACCAATAGCACCACCTGGGAATCCCCTTTGAAGGTATAACTAAGCTAAAGATCTCAAAATGAGATCTCAGAATTAGGATTCAGGGCAGGCCCTAAATCCCATGACAGATGTGAGAGAGGCAGATTTGAGATTCAGACACAGAGAAGGCGGCTGTGTGAGGCTGCAGGCGGAGACTGGAGTGATACCTCTTCAAGCACAGAAGCCCCTGGGGCCTCCAGACCCTGGAAGCGGCAGGGCGGGCTTTAGGAAGTGGCTGTGTCCTCTCCACACTTTGTGTGCTGGAACCCTAAACCTCAGTGTGGTGGCATTATGATATTAGGAGGTGGGGACCTTTGGGGTCATTAGGTCACAGGGGTGCAGTCCTCATGTGGGGATTAGTGCCCTTGAAAGAAGAGAGAGAGCTTGTTCCCTTCTCTGCTCCCTGCTCTGTGAGGACACAGCAAGAAGAGAGCCTTCTGCAATCGAGGAAGTAGCCCTTCGCCAGACACCGGCTCTGTCTGGGCCTTGACCTTGGGCTTCCCAGCCTCCAAAACTGTGAGGAGCCAACATTTGTAGTTTCGTCTCCCAGCCTATGGCATTTTGTGGCAGCAACCCAAAGAAAGACAGCCCTGTTTCTCTCTGCCTCCTCTCTTCAGACATGTACCCCCAAGCCCCTCTCCTTTCCCAAATCCTCCTACCCTCCCTGCTGCATCCGTTTGGCCAGCCTAGCATAGGAAGCAAGAGGCTGACTCGCACCTCCCTCTTAAAATAATAGAACCTCGCTCCTCAGTCGACTCTTTATAGCAAGCAGCATGTCCTGGGATGGGAGTTTAGACTTGCAAGAGGCCAGGTCTTTGAGGTCAAGGATGGAGCTCTAAAGAGCAGGTGGGTGTATTCTTGGCAGGTAGACAGTCCTCCAGCTGAGGTTTTGGGCCGCTGATGGTTTCACCTGCAACCCTGCCCCCAGAGCAGCATCATGGCTCCAGCGTCCCTAGTCCCTTCTGAGAGAGAATCCCGACGGAGATCCAGGCATTAGCTGCATCCCTAGGAAAAAAAAAACAAACAAGGCAGATTCCAAGAAAAACAAATAAGCCAATTAAGAGCCTGGACCATTCCGGCAGCCGGGGCATCATGGGCTCTCATCTTGCAAGGCTCTCTGTGGCTTGGCTGCTGGGAAGGTACAGTGCGTCCCAATTACACTCTCCTCTGCGACAGGCGGTGTCAGAAGATTAAAGAAATCAAGCCAAGTGGCTCTTCAGCAGTCCCTCCCCCAAGAAGGAGACAGCCACTGTGTGGAGGCGCTCCGAATACCAAGGTAGTGGTTAGCAAGAGAATTTTCAAGGGGCCTGTGCCTGCCGCAGCTGCCTTTACTAGCTGCGTGTCAGTACTGCGTCTGGGGAGCCTTACCTGGGCTCCTCAGACTCATTTTCTAAGCACCTCTGCCTCCACGGCCCCATCGCCCCACCACGCACACCCTCCACTGCCTCCCAACCCCGCCGTGCACAGCCCTTCCTGATCAGAAAACTTTCTCTCCTCCAGTTCATTTTCTTTCATTATTTGAGGTCCCTTCCCACTTTCCTTCCTCTCTGTCTTCACTTCATTCTGCCCCTTCTCATCTCCTGTTTGGTCCCCGACTTTCTTTTCTTCTCCCTTCTTAAATACCCACCAGATCTCAAGGTAAAAAAGAAGCCACCGTGTGCTTTTTGTTTTCCTTTTTTCTCACCTACTCCCCTCCTGCCCCCTGGTCTTTGGAATCATAACACTGATAATAACGACCTCTTCCTGAGCACTCATGTAAGGCCCTGCATGGAGCGCGTCTCTCGTGGGAGCTAGTTTATTCTCACCAGATGTTATCAGATAAGAAAACTGATGCCTGGTGGCTCCGTGGTGACTTGCCACAGGTCACACGGACGGGAAGGGCGGGGACCAGGATTACGGAGCTCAGTTGCTGACTGCAAAGGTGGCTTCAGACCTGCTGCCTATACTCTTCCCTGGAGAACGGAGGAGGAAGACATGGTTAGGCAAGAATTTTGGAAGCACGCCTGGAAGACAACTCTGAGAGCATCTTCTCCAGACAGAGAGGACCAGGCATCAGGAGAGGAACAGGGACCAGGGTGGCATGACTCTGTCCCCCCACCCCCCGCCAAGCTCTCATATATGCTTGCCTGATGCAGGGAATTTCTGCTGCAGTGGAGCCCAGCTTAGCCAGCTCAGGCTACCATCAGAAAATACCGCAGACTGGCAGCTTAAATGATAGACCTTTTTTCCCACTGTTCTGGAGGCTGGAAGTCCACGACCGAGATGACAGCAACATAGTTTCCCACTGAGGCCTCTTCTCTGGGCCTGGAGGTGGCCACGCTCTTACTGCACGCTCGTACGACCTCTTCTGTGTGAAGCCATGTGTGGGGATTGGGAGCATTTTGAGGGAAGAGAGACCTGGGATCTCTTCACAAAAGGACACTAATCTCACCGTGGAGGCCCCACCCCCAGGATCCCATCGAGCTCAGTTACTTCCTAAAGGTGCTTGCTATCTGATGTTTAGTTGTGTCTGACTCTTCTTCAACTCCATGGACTGTAACCCACAACATTCCTCTGTCTGTGGGATTCTCCAGGCAAGAATACTGGAGTCGGTTGCCCCTTCCTTCTCCAACGCATCTTCTAAACCCAGGGATCAAATCTGGGCCTCCTGCATTGCAGGCAGATTCTTTACCATTAAGCCACCAGAGAAGGCCCTATCTCCAAATACTGTCACACTGAGGGTTAGGAGTTCAACATGAGTCTTGGGGGACACAGTTCAGTCCATAGCAGACCATCACCCCTCATCAGGGAATGGCACATCTTTCAGGTATGCTGGAGCAGGGTGGTGGTCAGAAACTCCTGACCCATACTTTTCTTACACATGGAGGGGTGGGGTCTGACAAATCACGTGACTTGCCCAGGATCACCTGGATGAGACTAGAGTCCGGCTGCCCTGCCCTCCAGCCTACGGGTTGCTTGGCGTTCCTCTGAGCCCTCAGTGTCTGTGGGGCCTTGGCTCTGCAGAAGGGATCCTCTGATGCCAGCACATGCATCTGTGAGCAGAAGAAAAGATGCTGAGGGCGGGGCGGTGGGTGGTGGTGGGTGGTGGGCACTGGTTTTGACCATGGCCTCTGCTTCTGGTGGCCTGAGGATGTGACCTGTGATTTGAGGGGGGGCAGTTTTATTAACGTCACCGCACGCGTCACTTCCTGGGGATGGCGTCCGTTGCGGGGTCTGGGGGTGAGTAGGGGTGCGGGGGGTGGGGGGCAGGATGTAGCCCCCGCCTTGCTTGGCTTCCTCCCTCCCAGGGAGGAGCATCAGGGCAGGGTTGGGGGTTAAAAAGTGGCCACGAGAGGAAAGCACGCGAGTGGCCTGCACAGCTAATGTGGGGCGTCTCCATTACCATAATAACTAACCACTTAATAACTGACTTCCCCACTAATTCTAACTGAAACACGGGACCGTATTTCCAGGCGGAGAGTGGCAGGCTCAAGTCTGGGCAGACATCTCGAGGGGCCCCCCGGCTTCATGTGGAGAAAACCGTGGGGCCTCCTCGGGCATTCTGCTGGAATAGGCCGAGGCAGCAGCGCTTGTACGGCTGCCAGGAACCACAGCTGATGATAAAAGCCATTAAAGGTCAGCTGGGAATAGAAAACTATTTATGTTAAATGTCACAGATTAAGCCGCAGAATGGGCCTCGGGTGGGGAGCAGAGGGTGAGGTGAGAAAGACTGGTCACCGTGCTTGCCTCTTGCGGGGCCTCGAAGGGGCGGGCGGCCTTGAGAGGTAGTGGATGGGGGCTGGGGCAGGGGGGCTGGTGAATGCTTGGTTTCCAGCTGCTCCAGCCTCGGGAAGCAGGTGGATGTCAGCAGCCACAGGTGATTGGCCAGGCTGACCACCCGTCTAGGTTGCTAGGAGACCTGAGTGCAGGCTCAGGGACAGAGGACCCAGCTAGTCTCCATCACATCATAGTAGAAGGGGTCTGGGGTGTCTCCACCACATCAGAGGAGGTGACCCGGGTGTGTCCCCAAGGTCCGTGCAATGGACTCTGAGTCCAGGCAGACCGCTCTCACCTACAGCGGGGACCCAGGCCAGCTCTGTTTTCCTGTTTATCATCCTGGGTTTGGCATGGCTGTGCTTAATCATAATGGAGATTTAATGCAACACAACTGCGCCAAGGAGGTCACAGAGAGAGGACAGGACCTTCTCTTCTCCAAGGATCCTGGATGTGGGGCTCTGAGGGCGCGAGAGGGACTGCCAGGCTGTGATGCTCCCAGGAGGGGCTTCGGGGCTCATCGGGGCCTGGACCAAGTTCTGAAATGGCAATGCCGCCCAGGGAACCAGGTAGCCCGCGGTTTCCCCACCATAAATGCACTGGGCTCCCAACCCAGGCCTGAGCCCCGGCAGGAGTCCCCCGCGTGGTGTCTGGCCCCATCCATTCACCAAAGACACCTAAAGACGGAGTCTCTGCTGACAGGTGGAAACATCCCCCAGAAGGCCCCACAGGAAAAATCACTGCAACCTCACACACTGCCTACCTGGGGACTGTTCATTTTGCAGGTTGAGGCAGAGCCTTAATTTCCTTATTTTTCAACCACCCACCCTGCCTCTGGACCTCCCAGCCATTATATGAGTTGCTGCGTGTTCAGGGACTATAAGCACATTTTAATATTGGTGTAAGCAGGCGTAATTAGGGAGGTAAATCTAGTGGAAATCCACACTCAGGCTAAATAAATAAATACCACCCAACCCTGTCCTTCCACCAGGTAACAAGAAGCTGGGCCGCAGGTCTGGGACACCCATGACTTGACTTTCCTCCATCTGTTAGGATTGACTATACCGTGTGAAGGGATCTCAGATAGATAAGGGGCTTTCCTGGTGGCTCAGTGGTAAAGAATCTGCCTGCAATGTAGGAGACGCGGGTTCGATCCCTGGGCCAGCAAGATCCCCTGCAGGAGGGCATGGCAACCCACTCCAGTACTCTTGCCTGGAGAATCCCACAGACAGAGGAGCCTGGTGGGCTACAGACCACAGGGTCGCAGAGTCAGACGCGACTGAGGAACCCACCAGCAGCAGCAGGTGGACACCCCTCCATCCCTGCCCTCCGGGATGGGAAACAGACTCCATAGTAGTCTACCAGCCCCTCCCCTCACCGGAAGGGGCTTCCCTTCACTCTTCCTACATCCTGGTTGGTGGCAGGATGACTGGATTGAAGTGACTTGACCCAGATAGACCCAAAGGAGAACAGGAGGGATCAAGAGAGGTTCCAGGAGGTCAGAGAGTCCAGGTGGGTGGGCAATGGATCAAGATGGTGGGGTGGGTGGGATTGGCTGGGGGCCGTGGGTGGGGCTCTGGTAGACCCCAGGAGGGGTTAGATTTATACCGGACATCCATACATATGTCTCTCCAGCCCGGTGCTCGGCACTGGAAATACGGTGTCGAAGGAGACCATAACTGATGCTCCCAGAGGCTCACAGGGTGTAGGGAAGAGCAAGCATCCGCAGGAACTTAGAGCGCATGAGAGCTATCGCCAGGAGAGAGCGGTGGGCAGGACCTCAGAACGCTGAGGAGGACGAGGGCAGGCAGAGCTTCACCGAGGCAGCATCTGAGCCTTTCGGTCCTCAAAGGGAAGGTGTGTGCTGTGCTCAGTCGCTTCAGTTGCGTCCGACTCTTTGCGACCCCATGGACTGTAGCCTGCTAGGCTCCTCTGTTTATAGGACTCTCCAGGCAAGAATCCTGGAGTGGGTTGCCATGCCCCGCTCCAGGGGATCTTCCTGAGCCAGGAATCGAACCTACATCTTCCCGCGTTTCCTGCATCGCAGGTGGATTGTTTGCCCACTGAACCGCCTGAGAAGGCTCCCTCGAAGGGAATAGCAGTACTGAAAGGCCTGGGCTGAGGGGGCGGGGAAGGATGGAATGGGAAATTTGGGGAAGATGGCGAGGGGTCTCGAAATCTGTGTTTAACAAGTTAATTGGAAATTAATTCTGAAGGCGCGGGAGAGCTTAGCCACTGGTGCTGAGCAGCAGAATGAGAGGATGTGGTCTGGATTTCAGAAAGAACACCCTGGAAGCTGCAGGGAGGATGTGCTAGACACAGGGGTTCCCCACCTGAGCCCCTGGGAATCATCTGGGGTCTTGCTGAACCGAGGATGCTGGGCCACGCCCCCCAGAGCTCCCTGTCCAACAGGTCTGGAGAATTTGCATCTCTAAGGAGTGATGCCGATGCTGCTGCCGGCCCAGGAGGTATCTTGGGAGAAGCTCTGTGGTAGAGAGAGCCAGGAGGCCGGGGAAAGAGATGGTAACCAAATGAAAGGTGATGAAGGGATGGGTAGGTAGACTCACCCGCTGGGGAGGGAGACGCAGGGCCCAGATGTGGAGAGTGAGTAGCGGAATAGCGATAGTCTTGAATTGGCTGAAGCAGCAGGCAATAGACAAAGGCAAAGACATACAGAGCAGGGAAGCCAGGGGCGGGATGCGAGGCTTGGTGCCTGGCAGAAGCCAGGTACAGGGGCCGAGGCCAGAGTGCCAGCTCAGGTTACTGAGCTGGGGCCTCATTCAATCCCTCTGGCTTCAGGCAGACTTCAGGCCTGGGGGGTAGCTGCAGCTGCAGGTGGGCATGGATTTGAAGGTCAGGAGGATGCAAGGGCACTGGATCAAGCAGATCAGGCCTGGAAATAGCACTGCTGCTGCTGCTGCTAAGTCGCTTCAGTCGTGTCTGACTCTGTGCAACCCCATAGACGGCAGCCCACCAGGCTCCTCTGCCCCTGGGATTCTCCATGCAAGAATACTGGAGTGGGTTGCCATTCTTTCTCCAGAAATAGCACAGGTGGGAGAAAACCAGATTGCCTGCATGCCCTGAGGCTCCAGCCCAGGGAAAGCGCCCGTTGCTGGGCCCTGACCTGCAGCCCGGACCCAAGAACATCAAAGCACACAGCCTTCATCCAAGACCAGAGCCCCAAGGGCACGGGCCCTGCTCAGACCCAGCGCCAAAGACGAAGGGTCTCCTGGGGTGGGTGGGGAATCTGGCCCAGGCAGAGCAGCACAGAGTCCTTCCCATTTTCTCTGCCAGCAGCCCCGGGGCAGACAAGAGGGCTGCAGTGGGGAGTGGGTGAGCAGATAGACCCCAGGAAGGCGTGACTCGAAGTCATCAGCTGAGGGGGCCCAAGCACACAGCTCCACCAACTGTCTGGTTCCCAGACCTCTGTCCCGAGTTGTGCCTGTTCAGTTGTGTCTGACTTTCTGTGACCCCATGGACTGTAGCCTGCCAGGCTCCTCTGTCCCTGGAATTATCTTGACAAGAACAGTGGAGTGGGTTGCCATTTTCTTCTCCAGGGGACCTTCCCAGTCCAGAGACTGAACCCACATCTCCTGCCTCTCCTGCAAGGCAGGCAGATTCTCTGCCGATGAGCCACGGGCGGGGGGGGGGGAGCCCCTCTGGTGGGACGATGCCTGTTACAGGTGTGGGGCCAGTGGGGCAGGTCAACAAGGCGAGGAAAGCCGTCAGGGGGCAGCAGTGAGCTCTTGTAGCCCACTGTCCCCCTGGCAGGGGGCAGAGGGGCTGTCATTCTGCAGAGCCCATCCTGCGCCTTCCTACTTGTTTCTTTGACATTTTTAAAATTTTATTGGCTGCATCATGCGGCATGCGGGATCTTAGTTCCCTGACCAGGGATCGATCCTGCGCCTCCTGCAGAGGAAATGCAAAGTCCTAACCACTTGACCGCCAGGGAAGTCCATCTTTGAAGCTTTCAAAGAGTTCAGTGGGCCCCTAGAAACACAATCAGAAGGGAAGGTAGGAAGATGACAAATTTTTTCGCAGGGAAAGGGGACAAAAATCCCAAAACTCTCCGGCAAGGACTCTCCTCTGAGAGCCAAAACACCAAGGCGGAGACTCACCCTACGATCACCACCCCTAAAAGTTGACACCCACTCAGCACTTACTCCAGACCTAACTCGGATTCACATGCATCATCCGAGTTCTCATGACCCTGGGAGGAAAAATCATTATCGTTATCATCCTGGAGATGAGAAAACGGAAACTCAGAGCTAAGTATCTGACCCACGATCACCCAGCAAAGACCGGAGATGGGGGTGTCCCCTCTCAAAACCCACATAAGCAACTCTGCCAGCCCAGCGGCTGAGCCAAATCATACTCAGTGCTCCCCAGGCGGATGGGGGGTGCGGGCTCCTTGCCCCGCGGCACCAAGCATCACCTAAGCTGGTCACACCAGCTGCATCCCCAACAGTTAGCCTTTGGTGGGCTGGCCTACGGGCCAAAGCTGCCCCGCCGCCTGTTTTTGTATGAAATTGTACTGGAACACGGGCTTCCACCCATTCATTTAGGCATGGCCCCTGCCTGCTTCCTCCCTCCACGGCTGGCTTGAAACGTTTCAACAGGGACCATATGGCCCGTCATACCTGCGAGATTTACTCTCTGACCCCTGGGCAGAAGGGTGTGTCAGCCCTCCATCTTCGATGAAACCGCCAGCTGCCTGAGTCTCACAGAGCCCAGCTGAGACAATGCTGAGAGCGATGTGCGTGTAGGCGTGCATGCGTGCCCGTGAGTGTGTGCCGTGGCCCCGATGGCGTCGGTGACACCCAGCACCGGAAGAGCGGGCGTGGGTGCTGTGTGGGCAGCGAGCTCCTCTCTAAGGGAGCCGGGTTAGAGGCTTTTATAGTCGGAATGGAACCGCGGCTGCTGCTGCCGCTGCCGCCACTGCACCCATTTAAGTCATTTTCTCCTAATTAAGCAATTATCTCGGATAAAGCTGCTCCCATCTCGAGGAACTTTTTTTGTGGAGGGTGGGGAGGAGCAAGATGGAGGTGCAGCATTTGGGAAGACCCAGATATAGAAATGCCCTGACTGTGAGCTGCCATGCCGAGCAGAGCTGATGGAGATGGTGGTGCAGGGAGAGCAGAGCAGACTTCAAAGCCTGGAAAGTGACACGCCGACCCTCCCCGAGCACTGTCAGCCCAAGCCAAGCACACACATGGCAACTAACTCATCATAGGAGATCTGAGCCCACCAAGGTCTCTGGGAAAGAAGAGCTGGATTTAGGGCGGGGACAGGTCCTTTTAAGTCGGCAAGGACGAGCATGCAAAGGCTTAGAGGCCAGAAAAGGGGAGTTGGGGGGGGGGTGGAATTGGGGGGGCTCCATCCTTATGTTGGGAGGGCAGGTTGGACCACCCAGAAGAGCCAGTCCCAGAACATGAGGCTACACTGTCTTCCTACAAAGACTTCCCACAGTCACAGACAGGAGTAGTTATGGGCTCAACACTCCTCCAGGCAGACAATCCATAGATTCCCCCAACAAACTCTGGAAGCTGAGCCTGCAGGCTAAGGCTAGGATGGCCAGTAAAGACAGGATGCCCCAGTGTGCTGGACTTTCACATAAAGGATGGAAAAAGGCGTAATGGAAGTAGGTTCCAGGGGGCACACTTATTCCAAGGGGGCTTCCCTGCTGGCTCACTTCAGTTCCGTTCAGTTCAGTCGCTCAGTCGTGCCTGACTCTGCAACCCCATGGACTGCAGCACACCGGGCTTCCCTGTCCATCACCAACTCCTGGAGCTTACTCAAACTCATGTCCAGGGAGTTGGTGATGTCGTCCAACCATCTCATCCTCTGCCACCCTCTTCTCCTTTTGCCTTCCATCTTTCCCAGCATCAGGGTCTTTTCAAGTGAGTCAGTTCTTCGCATCAGGTGGCCAAAGTATTGGAGTTTCAGCTTCAGCATCAGTCCTTCCAATGAATATTCAGGACTGATCTCCTTTAGGAGGGACTGGTTGGATCTCCTTGCAGTACAGGGGACTCTCAAGAGTCTTCTCCAACACCACAGTTCAAAAGCATCAATTCTTCGACACTCAGCTTTCTTTATAGTCCAACTCTCACATCCATACATGACTACTGGAAAAACCAAAGCTTTGACCTTTGTTGGCAAAGTAATGTCTCTGCTTTTTAATATGCTATCTAGGCTGGTCATAGGTTTTCTTCCAAGGAGTAAGCATCTTTTAATTTCATGGCTGCAGTCACCATCTGAAGTGATTTTGGAGCCCCCCCAAGTAAAGTCAGCCACTGTTTCCACTGTTTCCCTATTTGTCATGAAGGGATGGGACCAGATCCCATGATCTTAGTTTTCTGAATGTTGAGCTTTAAGCCACCTTCTTCACTCTCCTCTCCCACTTTCATCAAGAGGCTCTTTAGTTCTTCTTTACTTTCTGCCATAACTGTGGTATCACCTGCATATCTGAGGTTATTGATATTTCTCCCAGCAATCTTGATTCCAGCTTGTGCTTTATCCAGTCTAGTATTTCTCATGATGTACTCTGCATATAAGTTAAATAAGCAGGGTGACAATATATAGCCTTGACATACTCCTTTCTGGATTTTCTGGTGGCTCAGGGGTAAAGAAGTCGCCTGCCAAAGCAGGAGACACAGATTCAATCCCTGGGTCAGGAAGATCCCCTGGAGGAGGAAATGACTCCCCACTCCAGTATTCTTGCCTGGGAAATCCCATGGACAGAGGAGCCTGGTGGGCTATAGCCTATGGGGTCTCAAAGAGTCAGATACAGCTGAGTGACTAAACTACAATAACAACAAAATACTTATGCCAAAGGCCTATCTGTTGTTTAATCCAGTCGTGTTGTTTCATCTAACAAGGCTTTCTGTAGTCTGCTTTCTTTTCTTCCATTCTGTAGTTTTATTTGCTAAATCTGGCCTCTTTGTCCAGGGTCCATGCTCTAACTGCCTTCTCCCCACAGTTCCCATGGAAGCAAATGATCAATTTTCCCTCTGGCAGTCACTGGATCCAACCCAGACAACCCAAGGGATCTAGGCTGGAGATCTAGAAATTTCTAGCTCCGAGGGAGGTACAGAAAACCAGAGTTCCTTGTTCATCAGGTTGTGGTGGGTGTGTGTGCTAGGCAACCCATTAAAGTGTCTTTTTGCCTTGGAGTAAGATAGAAGAGGGCTTTCCTGGTGGCTCAGATGGTGAAGAATCTGTCTGAGATGCAAGAGATCTGGGTTCGACCCCTGGGGATCGACAGGGGACCCCCACACCATACTCCTCAACACAACCCAGGATCTCTGGGTCAGGAAGGTCCCCTGGAGGAGGGCATGGCAACCCACTGCAATATTCTTGCCTGGAGAATCTCATGGACAGAGGAGCCTGGCAGGCTATAGTCCACGTGGTCGCAAAGTGTGGGATATGACTGAGCAACTAAGAGACACACGGAGATAGAAGAAAGCCAGAAAGGAAGGGGGAAAAGGCCTTTGCTTTTGCAGGGAAGGGTAATCATTTGCATGCATGCTCAGTTGCTTAGTCATATCCATCTCTTTGCAGCCCCATGGACTGTAGCCCACCAGGCATCTCTCTCCATGGGATTTCCCAGGTAAAAACACTGGCGTGGGTTGCCATTTCCTTCTCCAAAGCATTTACTATAGTTGAAAAGAAAGTCTAAACAGTCTACCATGGAGAGAGGTGTTTCTTTGAGAAACAGGGTGGACAGGACTGTTCCCATCCCCTCTTCCAACAGATTATTGACTGGCCCCTCATACAGATCTTTCCATGGGAAATATGAAAGCAGTGACTTTGTTTTTCCAGTGGAAAAACATCACCAGTGACTACAGGCCTTTGGTTCCAAGCTAGCAGGCATAGGAGTCAAGTCAGGTCCTGCCTGGGGGCGCACAGGTTGGTGGGCATGAGCACGATGGAGATTGTGCTGGGACTGCCTAGTCCCAGCTTGAACTCGGGAGCGACCCTCATCCTCCAGGGTGACCACAGGCCTGGCCTCTATCGGCACTGGGCTTGACCCACGATGGAGAAGCAGCAGGCGTTCCTTGGAGCTGCTCCTTGCTGCTTCACAACTGAGGGGTTTGTTGGAAGGATGCGAGGAAGGGTATGGTTGTGGGGGGTTCCCAGTCACTTCTCAGTGGAGCATGCAGCAGGCGGGGAAGCTGAGAACCACCAAGGGAGACCATGCCTTGTGGGTGAAGACCCAGGGAGCCCAGAATGAAATGCATCAGGTTCAGCTGATACTTTTGAATTGGTGCTGCAGATGAATTGAATTGATTTGGTGTTGGAGATGATTGAATTGAATTAGTGTGCGGGAAGACTCTTGAGAGTCCCTTGGACTGCACGGAGATCAAACCAGTCCATCTTAAAGGAAATCAACCTGAATATTCGTCGGAAGGACTGATACAGAAGTTCCAGTACTTTGGTCACCTGATGCAGAGGGTCAACTCACTGGAAAAGACCGTGATGCTGGGAGTGATTGAAGGCAGGAGGATGAAATGGCTGGATGGCATCACCGACTCAATGGACATGAGTTTGAGCAAGCTCTGGGAGATGGTGAAGGGCAGGGGAGCCTGACTGCTGCCGGCCACGGGGTCGCAAAGAGTCGGACACGACTGAGCAAGTGAACAACACGGGCACAGAGGGGTCCTGATGCGCCTACCTCTCCAGCCTCCGTCTGCCTGAGTCTGGGGATCCAGGCAGACCTCACCCAGCCCTGAGGGTTACAGTGGATCAAGGCTGAGAAAAGCTCCACTGTATTTATTTATTCCCCAGAAGTGCAGAGGAACCTGCGTAAAAGGAAAGGGCACAGCGTGTAGAGACCATAAAAGGAGAGTTTATTTTTATGCAGTGGTAACCTGGGGAATTAATTCCCGGCTGACAGAGGTCACGCGACAGTCACTGAGTTTTAAACAGGCGGAGAAGACCCTGGGGAAGCAGGGAAGAGGCAGCCAGGGCTGGGGAAGGGCAGAGCGGAGTGGGGTGAGGGGTGGGAGGCAGTGGGCTGGTCCCGGCAGGTGTGAGAGCTGGAGCCCCATTTCAAAGTGAGTTAGGCAGGGACTTTAAAGGCTAAACTCAAGGCTGATCTCATTCAGCCCACATTTTTCGGGCATCTACTACATATCAGGACCTGGCTTGTTGCCATAGAGATTACAGTGTTGGATAAACTGGGGTTCTGGCTCTTAAGGCCCTCTGTCTTTCAGGGTACCAGCAATTGTGCTCGTGGTGATAAGGGTCATCAGGCATGTTAGACAGAGTGTAGCCAGGGAACCAGGTTGGAATTCTGCTGCTCTTACTATAAACTCTGCCATCTGGGGCAAGATGCTCATCTCTCTGTGCCTCAGTTCCCTAACAAAGAAAACAGAGTAGCTGCCTTCTAAGGTTGTTCTGGAAATTGATACGGATAGAAGTGGGCCTGCCACATAGGGCTTTCTATCTAAGGTTCTATGGTGGCCCAGTGCAATCCATTCATTGAAGCAGTCTGGGAAGGCTTCATGGAGGAGGTGACTTCCGACCTAGATTTTCAAGGATGAATAAGACACACATGAGAGGAGATAAGAGGCAAAACTTCTCGGTAGGGGCTCCAGGTTAAGCAGAACCATGGAAGTGTGAGAGTAAGACTAGAGGGGGCTGTCTGGCACTGGAGGCATGGTGTCCTGGGGTATTTTGGCCAACTTTGGGGAGACTCCTGTAAATGTGCAAGGCTGAACTCTGGATCCTGAGTAGTGGGCAGGCAAGAACATCTGCTCAGCTGCCTCATCCGTGGGATCGCTAAATGCGGGGAACTATTTCAGTTGAGGGCTTCCCTGGTCGCTCAGACAGTAAAGAATCCACCTCTAATGCAGGAGGCCTGGGTTCGATCCGGGGGCCGGGAAGTTCCCCTGGAGAAGGGAATGGCAACCCACTCCAGTATTCTTGCCTGGAGAATCCCACGGACAGAGGAGCCTGGAGGGCTACACACCATGGGTCACAAAGAGTTGGACACGAGTGAATGACTTTACCAATTTCACTGTCATTTTTGCTGAAGCCAGCTGTCCCCAGCTTCTGAAGGCACAATGTTAATCAAGTCAGAAACCTCAGGATAGGGAGAATGACGTGGTTGAAAATTTCCCACCGGCGGCATGGAAAAAGTGAACAACAAACAACCTGGGGAGATTAAGTTTACCAGCATGCTTTATTTTACCGAACATCGGCAGCATAGCATCGTGTCGCTACCTAGGAACTATGAAGGCGTTATTCATGAGCTCTTCTGCATTTTCTGCTTTAGACTGTGATGGAAATCTGGTGTGTAATTGACACTTATCGTGCATCCCTGTGCTGAGTCACTTCAGCCGTGTCTGACTCTTTGTGACCCTGTGGAGGTACGTCCCCAGCTCAAAGTCAAGTGCTCAATGGCCACTTGTGGCCTAGGCTCCCCTGTCAGGTGGCATTGGAAATAGAAAATCACTGAGTGAAACTCTTCCTCTGCTGGATGCACAGATGGTCCATATCCGTTTGGCTCTTCAAACACACACATCTGGAAATAAGGGCTTCCTGGCTGGCTGAGCTGTGTCTTACGTGCTGGTGCGTATTGAGTCCTTTAGTGTTGACGAGGAAGGGGAGCCTCTGGAGGTGATTGTGGGGTGGGGTGGGGAGTGGGCCAGCCGGAGAAGGTGGGGTTTCAGGGCATCCCCTATAGAAGCTGCTCCTGAAGGGCCTCTAATAACCCTAAGCTTCCCACTTCCGGAACCAAGGTCATGGTTCTAGGAATGATCAGAGGACGCCACCCGTGTCGAGGGAGGAGCCTGGGAGCGCTCCAGCTTCCACGGTGGTGGAGAGATCTCCCGTGCTTCTGCCTGTCACACGTTTGAAAAGACCCGAAGCTAAAGCCGCCCCATCTCCCCAGCACGTGCACGCTCCCTGCCATCTGTGGACCTGAGCTGTGATCACAGAACCATCCGCTTATTCACTGCTTGCTAATGTGTGAGACATCGTGTTACATGCAAGAACCCGAGTAAGCCTCTCAACCACCCTTGAGATTGTTGTCCTTGTTCAATCGCCCAGTCGTGTCCGATTCTTTGTGACCCCGTGGACTGCAGCATGCCAGGCTCCCCTGTCCTTCACCATCTCCGAGTTTGCTCAAACTCATGTCCTCTGAATCAGTGATGCCATCCAACCAACTCATCCTCTGTCACCCCCTTCTCCTCCCACCTTCAATCTTTCCCACCATCAGGGTGTTTTCCCTTAAGACTGGTTCTATTATTTCCATTCTAAAGATGAGGAAAGTGGGGCCCAGAGAGGTTAAGCTGCTTGTCTGAAGTCACACAGCTAGTCAGGGTGTGGGGTGGGGGAGCAGTGCCCAGGATTTGGACCTGAGTGGGACTCCACCGAGGTGCCAGCCATTCACCCCTGCCCTTGCGGGTCTGCTGTCATCTGGAACCTGCATCATGACAAGAGAGGTGGAAAGCGGGGAGGCTGTAGCTGGTGACAAGGAGGGGGACGGCTGCGTCTGGCACTGCCATGCAGCTGGTCGGTCCCAGATGGCGGAGAACTGCATCAACCGCGTGGCAGGGCTGGAACGGACCCGAGCGCAGACAGGCTGCGTGATGAGGGTCTCCGCCCCGCCAGGGAGGGAGGAAGGCGGGGGGAGCACAGAGGGAAGGGAAGCCTGTGACCTCACCAGTCGGGCCAATGGCCAATGACATCACCAGGAGGGCCAGGAGCCAGGCCCGGCGAGTTATTTATGGAAAAGGCTGGCAGCCAGGCGCAGCAGCCCCTGGGCCGGCTCAGATGTGGCGGGGATAAAGCCTCCAGCTGGCCCAGTGGGGCCGCCAGGGCTGGGCGGGCAGACGAGGGGGCAGGATGGCTGGAGGAAGCTGCCAATTGGCGGGGCGGGAGGGCTCCTTGGAGCCTCCCTTGGGGGGAAAGGCAGGAGTGCCTGGGCTCCGCCTTCCTGGAGTCCACCCAACCCTCTCCACCCTTGCTCTGGGTGAGCCTCAGGTCTCTGCAGCCCCCCGACCCAGGGCGGAGGAAGGGGGGTCATCCATTCACAACTCAGAGACCAGATGGGCTCAGAAAAGGCAACCGGGGGATTTCAGTGGCTCTGCCTCGGTGCATGTGAGGGCGTGTGCCCGCACGCGTGGCTGGGGTGTGTGCTTCTTTATCAGTGGGGCAGGTTCGCTCCCTGGCTCCTTGGATGCCGATGGACACCTGTGTACAAGTTAGTTTGTGAGTGTGTGGATACATGCATCTCTGAATACTGTGCGTGTGTATGTGTGTGCACAAGAGGGACAAGGGGACAGAGTGAGTGAGAAGCGGCAGACAGGGGGAGAGGCGTCCCTAGAGGAGAGACATCCTTGGAGGAAGCTGGGAAATATAATTTCCGTGGAAGACACAGAAGCACCTACTGAAGCTTCAGCAAAACTAGACAAACCTTTCAATCCATTTATCAAACATGCCTGCGGCTCTGCTGCCCGGGCAGGAGCAACAAGAATGAAATATTGAGCAGAACCAGCAATTGTGGGGCTGGAGGAGTCCAATAAATAAGGGGTTACTGCCGCGCTCGTCCTGAGTCGATGGGGTTTGCTCCAGCAGGCGCCTCCGCCCATCACATCCAGGGGTCCTACAGGCACTGCCTGCATCCTCGGGCTCCTGACAATAGGCCTTGGGGCAGGATGCCAGGGGGTCATGGAGACCAGCTTGCCAAGCCCCGTGCAGATGAGCTTTGGTGTGAGAGCGGCATGGGGCCTTCCTCATTGTGCTTGCAAACCACCCTCCTTCCCTTTAAAATCCTCCACGAAGGAACCGGATTCAGGTGCTCCCCATGGGGCTCGGGGGGTCATTCTACGGGCCCCAGTGAGGAGCAGGAGGGGCTGAAATGGGGCCAGGGAGTGACTAACGGGGCTCCTGAGCCCAGATCCAAGACTGTGCTGTCTACTGAGAACCCACCCCCAGACCCAAGCCTTTTGAGCGGTGGGTGGGTGGATAGACATCTCAGCACATCCACCGAATGGGGAACCCACCCTCCAATACTTCTGTGCCCCCTCATTCATGCCACCCCCTCCTTCGTGCCAGAAAAGGAGACATATCTTCACACAGCAATTTTCAAATCCACAGACAAGGAGGTCTGTACTGATCAGTCCACCTCCAATTCCACAATGGGCAGTGGCAGTGGTTTCTGCCTCCCCTTCCCCAGCCTCGCACAACTCGGGGCACCGCCCCGCACCCCACTGCTCATCATGTGGTTTCTCATCCCTGGATCACCACCTGCTCGTTACCTAACCTGCATCACTGCATCCTGATGTCAGGAGCCGAAAGGGCAGGGGACTCTGTCCAGGGTGGCCGCCACGGGAGGCCATTCTCTGAGCCCTCTCGGCCGAGACGGGGGCATGGGAAAGGCGCAGCTGAGTGGCTCTCTGGGTTGCCAGACTAAATACCTGGAATGCAGGAAATAGGATTAAACCTCAGCAGGAAACAGAGGGATAAAGGTTAATGAGGGAAGCGAGGAGTGCACACAGGCTGGCTGCTCCCAAGGACAAAAGGACAGTACCTCGGCTCTGTGGGAGCAGCCTGAGGTCACATGGTCCACCCTTCTGCTTTTACAGACCCAGCAGATGGGAGCCCCACTTCCTCTAGAAAGTGCAAAGTTCTTGGAATGCAAAAGCCCTATCGACAAGTTGCTCTTTGGCTGCCTGGATCACCTGCCTCATCACGGTTTCTGTTCTTATTTCCTGTTCCCCCAAGAACTTGGATTTTCTTATAGTTCTTGTGGGACCCAGGTGGGGCTAGTGGTAAAGAACTCGCCTGCCAAGGCAGGAGATGTAAGAGACACAGGTTCGATCCCTGGGTCAGGGAAGATCCTCTGGAGGAGGGCATGGCAACCCACTCCAGCATTCCTGCCTGGAGAATCCCACGGACAGAGGTGCCTGGTGGACTGTGGTTTATAGGGTTGCAAAGAGCCAGACACGACTGGAATGACTTAGCATGCATGCACGTGGGACTAGGCAGAAGGCTCTCGTCTCCTCTGAACCTAACTCAGTCCCTGCCTTGCATCTCCATTTTCTCACGCATCCTGGGGACTGCAGGAGGTCCGTCTTGCGACCCGTGCAAGAAGCAACGTCAGTAGGGTCGTGTGACCTGGTAAAAGCACCTGGTCGGCAGCTGAGATGAGCCTCTTACCCCAAAGGCATCCTTTTCTCCTTTGAAAGGATGTGGGTGGAAAGGCAGGAAGAACTTCCCACCAGCTGTCACTCTGGAATTTTTGGGACATCTGCATCCAGGGATGGAGATGGGGCTGAGCCGGCACAGGGTTGGCGGGGGGGCGGGGGAGGGGTGCCTGGTTCCCCGGAGCATTACTGTTTGGTCATACTTTTCATAAACCTGCAAATGAATGCCCTTCCAGATGGCTGGCCCCCTAGGAACCTACCCTCCCCCAGCCCTGTTTCCAGGCTAAGTGAGGGGAGGGGCCGTGAGCAAAGTTGCCAGGGCAACCGTCCCAACACCCTCTTTCCTCTGCCTGTGGAAATCTTCAAGGAGAGGAAGGAGTCATGTTCCTGGGCTGCTGGGGTGCAGCCCCACAGCATCAGAACCATGAAAGGCCCTGCGCCACGTGGCAAGCCCTGGTCCCCAGTCCGCTATCTGCATCCCAGCTGCCTGCTTTATGGGCTCCTTTAAAGACTGAACATCTGGGCTTCAGCCAGCCCTCCAATCCAGGGCGGAGGGGCTGTGCTTGTTGTGAGCTGGTGAGGCAAGAATGTCACTTCTTTCAGGAGGATCTTTCACCAGCCTCTTCCTTTTCTCATGGCTTTCCTTAAGGAGATGAGTCCAAAAGGTGATTAGGATGACTGCGACAATGTGACTTCACCCTGGACTCACTCTCTGCCGGGCGACCGTTCAGTCCTTCACTTGGGTTCTCTCTTTAAGTCGTACAACCATGCTACAAAGTGCGGCTTCCCTGGTGGCTCAGACGGTAAAGAATCTGCCTACCATGCTGGAGACCTGGGTTTGATCCCTGGGTCGGGAAGATCCCCTGGAGAAGGAAATGGCAACCCACTCCAGTGTTCTTGCCTGGAGAATCTCATGGACAGAGGAGCCTGGTGGGCTACAGTCCACGGGCTCGCAAAGAGTCAGACACGACTAAGTGATAAACACGCTTGACACACTACAAAGCAGGCGTTCCCATCCCCATGCTTCACGCGGGGAAACTGAGGCTGGGGAAGCTGTGGGACTTGCCAACAGGTACTGGTAGTGAGTGAACTCTGCTGGGCCTGATCCCCGAGAGGAAAGTGGCAGAGAAACCGAAAAGTCAGCCTGAGCGGTTAGCTCTTCTCGGGGCCGACGGGCCCGAACTTTCTGGCAGAGCACACAGAGCAGGTGACTCATCCCAGGGTGCCTGGGACTTCCTGAGTGTGTGCGCTGAAAGCTCTGTGTCTGAGAAAGCCTCCTAGTCCTGGGCACATGGAGACAACTTTTCCGCGCCCCCCGAGGAGGGTGTACGCAGAGGAGCGAGTCGGATAGGTACCTTGATGCGGCAGCCGCAGCCTTTCTGGCACCAGGGACCAGTTTCATGGAGGACAATTTTTCCATGGATTGGGGGTAGGGGGATGGTTTCGGGATGATTCAAGAGCAAGAGGGTTTGAGCTCCTTTGAGAATCCAGTGCCACCACTGTTCAGACTGGAAGCGGAGCTCGGGCAGTAATTGGAGCAATGGGAAGTGGGTGCAGATACAGGTGAAGCTTCACTGCTCACCTGAGGCTCACCTCCTACTGTGCAGCTGGAGTCCTAGCAGGCCAGGGCTGGTACTGGTCCTTGGACCCGGGGTTGGGGACCCTTGCCTTGATGGGTGTTGGACACCCACCTGCCGTGGGGGTTTAAGGCTGTTTAAGGCTTAAGTTCATGGGCAGGATGAGAGATGCTTGCAAGGGGTCTTCCGGACAGCTCATCTGAGGCTCTGAAGACCACCAGCTTGATCCTCTCCTTTCTCCACTAGAAAGGAGAGGATCAAGCTGAAATCTTTTTTTTTTAAAATTATTTATTTGGCTGCATCAGGTCTTAGTCGAGGCATGCAGGATCTTTAGTTGCAGCCTGTGGGATCCAGCTCCCTGACCAGGAATTGAACCCAGGCTCTCTGCTGTGGAGTCTCGGAGTCTTAGCCTCTGGACCACCAGGAAAGTCCTCCCTGGACCAGCCTTTTACCAGGTCCGCACTGGCTGAAATATGCTCCACACCTCTGATACCCGCCGCACTGGCTCTCACCCTGACCACACCAGATCCCCAAAGATGGTAAGTGGAAAGAGACTGAGGATCGTTTCAGCCTCTTGTACCACCAACTGTGTCTGCCCTCCACGAGTCAAGTCACGGGGGAACTGAACTCACTGGGAAGCAGTGTGTGGGGTCCCTTACAGCCCAGTGCCAGGCCCCAGGCTGCTGGCGACCAGGGGTGGTGGGGAAAAGGTGAGAAGAAGAGGAGGAAGGCAAAACTCCCAGCAAAAAGGAAGTTCACTCAGATTTGTAAAGGGCACAATTTACAAATCCGTCACATATTTCACTAGGCTGGGATTTACGGATTAGCCTGTAATACTTAGGCGGCTTTTTGTAATAAAACCCTGAGCCCAGGCAGCCTTGGGGGAAGTGAGGAGGAGGAAGGGACTTCTCTCTCTATCTCACTTTCATTTTCCCAGCATTTTTTGATCTAGGCAGCCCCATTAATCTGTGCTTTATCTGCCTATGGAGAAGGATTGAGCTCTTTATTGGATTTTTGTCAAGAATAAATGATTTAGTTTGGGATATTGTGGAAGCGATTTTTGTGGTATTACACCATCTAATAAATGAAACAGCAGGGATCAATTCCTTTCTTGCAATGTGTTCAACAGGCAGGGTGAAATATACCCCACAATTATTTGGTATTGCACTCTATAGATATTTATAACTGAGTATGACTGCATGTATATGGGTCTGCCCAGCTGTGGGCACCTGTCCGGCCAAGATGTGATCCATTAGATCTAAAGCATTAGACTTGGGGGACCCATGCGACGGGCCAGTCAGACACCCAGCTCAAGTTCACTCGAGCAGGCAGGCCTGAGTGCTGGAGAGGAGTCAGGTTTAGGGGTGAAGGCTGGAGGTTGCCAGATGATGCTTACTAAGACCCTTGGCTTCTCCTGGAGAGATGGGAAACTGATGGGGGGAGGGATGTCACAGCCACAGCAAGCCTGACAAACATCCAGGGTGGGGACATGATGCAGAGAAGCCAGGGTCCCATCCCGCCCTGTCCTAGGTGTCCTGGCCCATGCCTCACTGCCCTCTCTCCCAAGACAACACTTCAAGGGAAGAGGTCTGGAAATACTTGGAGTCTGAAGCTGGCTTTCTGCCCAGGTAGGCTCTTAAAATTTATATCCCTTCATAAGGTTTACAAATATTTATTGAGAGCCTATTATACAACAATGCTTAGCACATGCCTGGCACAAAGTAAGCCAGAGATAGATAGTTGTTCACAGACCGACTGAGCTTTCAAGATGATGTCTCTCCCCCAAACCCACATTGTTCTCATCAGCAGAAATGGGAAGTAAAAAGAGGAAGTAGAAAGTAGGGCAAGATCAGCCAAGCCCCTTCACTCAAGCCCCTCCTCTAGAGAAGGATTAGAATTACTCCAAAAGGGGCAAAGTCAAGAGGGATTGTTGTCATTGTTCAGTTGCTAAGTCGTGTCCAGTCCTTTGCGACCCCATGGACTGCAGCACACCAGGCTCCTCTGTCCTCCACTCTCTTCTGGAGTTTGCTCAAATTCATGTCCATTGAATCCATGATGCCATCCAACCATCCCATACTCTGCTGCCTTCAACCTTTCCCAGCATCAGGGGCTTTGCCAATGAGTCTGCTCTTCGCATCAGGTGGCCAAAGTATTGAAGCTTCAGCTTCAGCATCAGTCCTTCCAATGAATGTTCAGAGTTGATTTCCTTTAGAATGGGCTGGTTAGATGTCTGTGCTGTCCAAGGGACTCTCAAGAGTCTTCTCCAGCACCAAATTTCAAAAGCATCAGTTCACCAAATTTCGAAAGCATCAGTTCTTCGGTGCTCACCCTTTTTTTATGGTCCAGTTCTCACATATGGACAACCACAGCCAATGGGGTGATAACTGCCGCCAGTGAGAGATAACTATAGCCAACAGGGCCGTGATGAGCTGGCTAGGTGAGATCCTCCGTCGAGACTCTCGGATTATTTGATTGTACAGGGTCTGAGCTGTGCCTTCTGTCCCACACTGAGGCCATTGTTAGTAGGCCTTTGTCCCTGTTCATGGACTTAGAGTGTCTGATCTCTGAGCTACTGATTTCCTTAGGGGATTCATTTCCTTGACAGGCTGTCTCCCTGCCGCTTGTGCTGTAAACGTCTGCAGTGAGAGTGAGACCTTACAGCTGCCTCACTATCCTTCGCGTCATGCTTTTGTCCTATTTTGGACTGTCTTCACTGGCTGTGGGTTTTTTTTCCCTGCCAGTCAGAATTCTTGGAGCTTGATGATGATGGGAGGAAAGTTTTAAGTGTGTCTTAGGCATGAAGAGTCTCTTCCTGCCCCCTTTGCAAAGAAAGAAGTAATGCTGTGTGAAACCAATTAAAAAATCATAGACAGTTCCCACCCCTTTCCCTGACAGTGGCAGCTCAGAGGCTTCTGTGTGTGCGTGTGTGATCAGTTGCTCAGTCGTGTTCGACTCTCTGTGACCCCACAGACTATAGCCCACCAGGCTCCTCTGTCCATGGGATTTTCCCGGCATGAGTGCTGGAGTGGGTTGCCATTTCCTCCTCATGACTACTGGAATAATCCACATACAGTCATGTGGATGGATCATGAGCAGAAGCTAGCTGTGGTCAACAGTGGAGGCTGGGGTTGAGCTTGGGGTCCTATGGCATTATACCATTTGCCCAGCTCCCAGCCAGGGGACAGTTAGGAGAGGTTTCCTTCTAATTCCTGAAGCTGACTTCCAGAAGTTCAACTTGGGTCTTGACCTTGGGCCCTTTTGGGGTTTTTGATGTTCCTCTCGACGTGCTCACACGCTCACATTCCAGTGGATATGAAAGTGTCAAGCAAGCATTATCATTTCTACTACAGATTCCTTTGAAAGATAGCTCCTTGGGATATAACACCTTTGTAGCAAGACAGTTATTGTCATCCCAACGTGTTATGCTGAGATCTTGTCTTCAGAGGGAGTTGCCACTTTTGTTAGAAAACAAGTGTCCCCTGCATCTCAGCGGAGAGCAACGCTGTCTTCTGGCCGCGGATCCATGTCATCAGGGATGCTCCTATTTCTCCCGCGTTCCACATCCCCTGCATCGCAAAGTCCTGTGGGTTCTACCTCAGGTCGTCCAGAATCCCACCACCGCTCCTCTTTGTTCCTACCGCCGCCACCCTGGCGGGGCCACCAGCATCTCCAGCTGGCTTTCCTGATCCACCTCTGCCCAGGGCAGCCCACTCTCAACCAGCAGCTGGAGCTCAGAATCCCTCTTGTCTCCCCTCTCCCCACCGCAGAGGCCTCACCATGGCCGGAGTGACAGTGCTAACCACCATCTCCCTACCCTTCCTTGCTGGCCACAGTGGGAGCCTTGCCAGGGCGGCCACATAACCCAGACACGCTCCTGCCTCAGGGTCTTTGCTCTGGCCACTCCTTTCCCCGGGAATGCTTCTCCCACAGATGTCTGCATGGCCGACTCCTTTATGGCCTTGAGGTTTTTTCCCAGACATCAGGCGGCATTCTGTAGAGGACTGGAGGCCAGACTGGAGCCACATGGCCTGAGCTCACAACCCTTTCCTCCCACCCGCCAGCCATCGGATGCTGCCAGTGTTATTTCACCTCACTGTGCCTCAGTTTTCTCATCTGTAAAATGGAGATAATAAGGACATTCACACAAGGCTGTAATGAAGATGAAATAATGTAACATTTGTAAAGTACTTAGAAACTGAAGTTGAGTAAGTATGATATAAGTGATCACTTAAAGGAATAAATCAAATGAGGCTGACATGGACCGCAGTATTTTTTAAATGTTTATTTGCTCATGTATTTTGTTGCACTGGGCCTTAGTTTCACAGGCAGGGTCTTCAGTCGTGGCATGCGAACTCTTAATTGCAGCGTGCAGGATCTAGTTCCATGACCAGGGTTCAAACCTGGGTCCCCTGCATTGGAAGCATGGAATCTCAGCCCCTGAACCACCAGGGAAGTCCCCCTGACCACAGTATTTAAACATGCAGTCAGTCCTCACCCAAGCTCCCTCCTCTTGTACTCTCATTCCGTTGTATGGGTGACCTCTAACTTCCTACATGATCTGCTTAGTTCTTACATTTACAATTTTTTTTAAATCTGTCTCCCTGGATTAAAATGGCTACAACATAAGCTCCTAGCAGGCAGAAATCTTGGTTTTGCACTGATATGCCTAGGACTACAGGAGGCATTCAGCCAAGTATTTGTGGAGTGAACAACTACAGTCCCTCGCACCCCCTCCCATTATAACCATTTTGTGTGCATGCTAAGTTGCTTTAGTCATGTCCAACTCTTTATGACCCTGTGGACCATAGCCTGCCAGGCTTCTCTGTCTGTGGGATTTTCCCAGCAAGAATACTGGAGTGGGTTGCCATGCCCTCCTCCAGGGGATCTTTCTGACCCAGGGATCAAACTCACATCTCCTGAACTGGCAGGTGGGTTCTTTACCACTAGCACCAGCTGGGAAGCCCTATCATCATTTTACAGACTTTTTAAAAGAATGCTTTTCTGACTATATAAGGAAGATATACAGAGAAGCTCCCATGGTGGGAAGCTGTCGGAGATGCCATACTGAACAGAAGGGAATTAGCTGAAATTCTACATCTTGGGATAGGGTCCTCCAAGGCTGACCCTGAGATAAGGTATGCGAGTTTGCTGCAGTTGTTGGACAAGTTATCAGAAAGCTAGTGGCGGAAAACAACACAAGTCTTTTATCTTACAGTTTCAGAGATCAGAAGCCCAAAATGAGTCTTAGGCAGGCAAAATCGAGGAAAACACAGGGCCTGCCTTTCAAGAGGCTCCAGGGAAGGGTCTGCTCCTTGCTTTTCCAGCTTCTAAGGCTGCCAGTCTTCCTGGGCTGTGGCTCCCTGCCAGCCAGCAGTCCTGCCGCTCTGAGCTCTGCTGCCCTCATCGCGTCTTCTCTGACCCTCCTGCCTCCTCTCATGAGGACCGTGTGCTTACATGGGCCCCACCTGAATCCCTCAGGATACACTCTCCACCTCCGGATCTCCCCTTAACCACATCTGTGGAGTCCCTGCTGGTGGTGGTTGTTTCGTCGCTAAGTCGTGTCTGACTCTTCGTGGCCTCAGGGACCAGGCTCCTCTGTCCATGGGGTCTCCCAGGCAAGAATACTGGAGTGAGTTGCCATGCCCTCCTCCAGGGGATCTTCCTGACCCAGGGCTTGAACCCAAGGCTCATAAGTCTCCTGCATTGGAAGGTGGGTCCTTTACCACTAGCACTACCTGGGAAGCCTGTGTATACGTATGGTGGTGGTGGTTTAGTCGCTCAGTCATGTCCGACTTTGCTACCCCATGGACTGTAGCCCACCAGGCTCCTCTGTCCATGGGATTCTCCAGGCAAGAGTACTGGAGTGGGTTGCTATTTCCTTCTCCATGGGATCTTCCCAACCCAGGGATCGAACCCAGGTCTCCTGCATTGCAGGCAGACGCTTTAAACTCTGGGCCACCAGGGAAGCCCATGTATGTCATCATGTGTGTAATATCTACACGTGTGTATACATGTGTGCACATGTGTGTGCATACTGGTGGCTCAGTGGTAAAATATCCACCAGCTAATGCAGGAGATGCAGGTTTGAGTTCTGGGTCGGGAGAGATCCTTCCTGGAGAAGGAAATGGCTGTCCACCCCAGTATTCTTGCCTGGGAAAATCCCATGGACAGGGAAACCTGGCAGGCTACAGTCCACGGAGCCAAAAGGAGTAGGGCACAACTTAGTATCTAAACAATAGCAACAATATAAATATTATCTATATATACACACCACATACAAATTCTATAGACTATATACCAAATGATTAGCAAAAGCTATGGCAGAAAACAGCTTTCATTTACAATATAATTTGAATGTATTTCTATGCAGAGAATGTTTAATTTTGTACTTGAAAAAGGTTTTAACATCAAGAAAGATTTTAAACTACATGGAATAAAGCTAAATTGCAGGGAAGATGGAAAATCCGTGCATGCATAAGGAAGGAAACTTTTTACACATTTCTTCCTAGTCCTCTTTCCACACACGTGGCTTGTCCTGAATATGCAATTCTAAGTTCTCTTTTTTTTTTTAAACTTACTCTTAAACTGTGAGCATCTTCCAGGCCATTAAATATTCTTTGCATATGTATTTTTAATGGCTGTATAATATTCCTTCACAGCTATGCCATCACTTATTTAGCCACCCTCCCATCAATTGCCCTCCTCACCCTCCTCATCACCACTGCTTAACACCTTAACTACTTGGATGAGAAATGGTGGCTTTCACGGTCTCCCATCAATGGCTGTATATCTGGAACATTTCAGTGAATATCGAAGTCGCTGCTTCATTAATATAAAGAGGGCACAGACCAAAGCAAATGAATGTCTCCGTGACGCATCCTCCTGGAAGGAGCAGGCTCCCCCAAGCATCGTGACCTCCTCTAAGCATGATCTCACTTGGGTCTTTATGTCTCCCCTGGCCCCCCAGTTCCTGGCACATACCCTGAACAGAGCCAACTTACCCATTACTTTCTGAAAAAATAAGTTTGGGCTAAAAATAGGGTTGGTATAAGAGCTTAAATAATTTTCCAAAAATAGACCTTCCTAGGCTTTGTGGTCTGTTCCTTTGTAGGAGAAGTTACCATTTGGCCAACAAAGACGGTATATGGGTTGGACCGGAACTGTCAGGAGTCAACAGAAGCGGAGAGAGAAGCGGGGCTCATTGTTTTAACAGGATTTCTAAGCAAAATACTAGGGGTGCCTCCTTGCAGTTGCTCTAGTGGATGAGGGAGAGTGGGGGCTCGGGGGCTGGGGAGGGGTACACCGAGGGACAGTCCTCCCCTGCAGCCTGGCGTTTTATACCCAGTTGGCCGCTGGGGCCATGCATCTCTGGGGGAACAGGAAAAGCATTGACCTATTCTGGTTTGGTATCAACTCCATCACATTGGTAATCCTAAAATAGCTTTCCTGTCTTCTGAATAAAACCTTTTGCATTGAGCGGAATCTGGGAGAAGAGGTTAATTGAGGGTTGACTCACAATCTCAGGTTTGCAAAAAAAGAGGGTTAAGTGGAGCCGTTTCGTTGCAGTTACTTACCCCGAAGCTCCAGCCTTTCCACCAGGCCAATGAAGCTGCCAGGGAGAGCTGAATCTTCTCTTAGCTCCATCTTGGTACCCAGAAACTGGGATGCTGGGTCCTACCCTCAGGGAATTATAATCTGTGGGCACTTCATGATAAAGGAAAATTGTAAAAATCTGGTCCAGCTTTTTGGAGTCTCCGGCTTCAGCCTTCCTTTCTTCCCTGAACAGGAGCGATGGATGATTGTATTAGTGAAAGGGTCCAGTGGACTTCAAAGTGAGATTGGGTTCAACTCAAAAGGCAAATATGAAGCCAGCCATTGTTCAGGGGACTGTGTGTACGGAGCTGGATAAGACAGTCTGTGTGGTCAAGGGCATCTCGGTCTAGAAGGAACACAGACCTGAAAATAATCACAGTGGGGAGGGAGGGGCAGGCATACTGCTCATTCATTTATTCACTCAGCAGCTGTGGTCTGCAGTGTGCAGGCATCACACTATATTGTGGATTCCATGTGTTACAACAGACGTGGTCCTTGCCCTCAAGTAGCTTATAGCCCAGCAGGCAACGTAGTGCGTGCACGCTAAGTTGCTTCAGTCTTGTGCTTGACTCTTAGCGACGCTATGGACTGCAGCGCGCCAGGCTCCTCTGTTCACGGGATTTTCCAGGTAAGAATCCTGGAGTGCGTTGCCATTTCCTCCTCCAGGGGATTTTCCCCACCCAGGGATCAAACTCACGTCTCCTGCGGCTCCTGCACTGCAGACGGATTCTTGACCGCTGAGTCATCGCGGAAGCCCAGGCAATGTGGACATTGAACAAATACAAACACAATACATCTTTGATTTTCATTTGTGATAAACACATTAAAAGACATGCAGGGGGACTTCCTCGTGGTTCAGTGGTTAAGACTCTGCACTTCTGATGCAGGGGGTGAGGCTTCGATCCCTGGAAGACCCCACATGCCGAAGATCCCACATGCCTGCCACGTGGTTCAGTAAAAAAAAACAAAGACAGGCAGTGTCTTTTACACACACCCTCCTTCTTCACTGCGCCCTGACTCTGGATCCCTCTGATCCCCCAGATCCTGGCTGCCTGCTGGTGGGATGGGCATGGCCTGCAGCCTCTGGAGCTGGAAAGCTCGGTTTCAGAGCCTGCCAAGTTGCCTCCAGGTGCCTCGGTTTTCTCCTCCATACAATGGGGAGAGCATCCATGCCTAGTACCGAGGGTGGTTGTGTGGGTTCAATGGACCAATGGAAGTGTGCCTCACACGGGGTCCGTGGGCTGGAAGCTGCTCTTCCCACTATTTGTTTTGCGTGATGGTTAATTTCATGTGTCCACTGCACTGGGCCGCGGGATGCTCAGCTTGCTGGCTAAACATTCTGTCTGGGTGTGTCGGCCAGAGTGTTTCTGGAAGAGATTAGCATTTGAATTGGTGAACTGAGCAGAGCAGATGGTCCTCTCCAGTGTGGGTGGGTCTCCTCCAATCCACCGAGGGCCTGAAGGGAACAAAAAGGCGGAGAGCTTGAATTTACTGTCTGCCTGGTTAGCACGGAGACATTAATCTTGCCTCACCCTCGGCACTGCTGGTCCTCGGGGCCTCAGATTCTGACTGCAACCTTCATCATAAACTCTCTGGCTCTCAGAACTTCAAACTACACCGCTGGCTCCTGGGATCTCCAGCTCACAGACAGCAGATCATGGGAAGTCTCATAATCAGCTGCCATGATCATATGAGCGAATTCCATGTAACCTATCTTCCTGTCTGTCTATTTCTCCTGTTGGGTCTGTTTCTGAAGGACCCTACTGCTTACGATTTCTCCTCCAAAGCTGTGTGACTCGGAAGTTAGCACACAGTGATTTATGGCTTATCGGACAGAGCATTTAGTGGTCTCACCCCTGGGTCTCAGCCTGGAGCCAAGCCACCTGGAGGGCTTGTTATTAATAGAACAGATTGCTGGACCTCGCCCAGCATTTCCAGACTCCTTAGGTCCAGGGCTTCCCTGGTGGCTCAGATGGTAGAGAATCTGCCTGCAACACAGGAGACCTGGGGTTGATTCCTGGGTCAGAAAGATCCCCTGGAGGAGGGCATGGCTACTTACTCCAGTACTCTTGCCTGGAGAATCCCATGCAGAGGAGCCTGGTGGGCTACAGTCCATGGGGCCGCACAGAGCTGGACATGGCTGAGCGCACATTCAGGTCTGGGGCAGGGCCTGGGGATGCTTACTTCTAGCAAGCTCCCTGGTGGTGATGCTGCTGGTCACGATCTGGGGACCACACTTAGAGGACCACTCAAATGCAGACTTCATTTGTATACGCCTATAAGTAGATCCATCATTGAGCACCCAAAATGTGCCTGCCCCTGTGCTAGGCGCCTTCACATACACCTCCCTTTATTCCCACAGCTCAGCAAAGCCCGCTTCGTCTTCTCGTTTTTGGAAGATGAAGTTACCAGCCCTCAGACAAGGTACATGACTTGCCCAAGACCATGTGACTTGGAAGTGACGGAGCTGGTCTTGAGTTCTGACCTCTGGGTGTCCTTTTCAATGTTCTGCTCTCTCATGGCTTTGGAAGCTAATCAGGGGACAGAAAGTGTACCAGGAGGAATCTGATGAGGAGGAGGAATCTGACGAGGAGGAGGGAACTGTCTGGGAAAGGTGTCCTACAGGCAGATGAGACCATAAATGTGTGATGCTTCTTGCGGAGATGAGAGAAATGCACCCAACTAAGAGGTCCAGACAGGCTCAGCCAGCTGATTGCAGATTTGGAGTGGCATCTGCCAAGGGTTTCCCTGGCAGGTCTCGGGGGTTTGGGACCTGGAACTCTGGCCTGGGTGACTCCCCATGATTCAGGAGTGGTGACACACCCCCAGCTGAGCTGAACAAGGTAGGCTGTTGCCCAGCCTCTCCTCTACCCCGCCCTTCCTCCCAGCAGCCCAGAAAACAGGTGTTGTCCATTAACAGAAGAGCTGCATCACTCCGGAGGAAGCACTCGGCCATTAAGGCTGTGACATCATGTTCCAATTTTGACAAATAGGACACAAGTGCCCAAGGAGCCAAGGGCGCCCAGTGCAGTCCCAGCTGCCGGCCTGAGTAAGGAAGAGAGGGAATGGGGGTTTTGGCCAAGAGAAGCCCAGCTCAGGGGGCCCCTCCAGATGTCACTCGGCAGGCCTTTCGTCTGCCAGGAGCCTGGATTTGCTTCATGAGTCAGGCCTGGGCCTGTGGGAGCCGACGGCCAGGAGAAGGAGACTGCACGACAGTGGAAGACCTCCCTCTTACCACCAGCTTTTAATCTCGCCTGCAGAGTTGCATGACTCGCCCCAGCCCTGAATCCAAAAGCTTCCAGGGTGCTGATTTGCATGTGATTTGCATGTGACCTGCATGCCACCCTGTCCCCTCCCTTTTTCTGTGGGGTTGAAAGTGAAGTGAAAGTGGTAGCTGCTCAGTCGGGTCCAACTCTTTGCGAGCCCATGGACTGTAGCCCACCAGGCTCCTCTGTCCATGGGATTTTCCAGGCAAGAATACTGGAGTGGGTTGCCATTTCCTTTCCCAGGGGATCTTCCCGATCCAGGGATCAACCTCTCTTGCATCACAGGTGGATTCTTTACTAGTGCGCCTCTGGGGGAAGCCCCCAGGTCAATTGCCAAGTAGCAAAAACATGCCGCTTGACCGTAAGCTCCACGGGCAGTGACAACATTGGGTTTTGCATTGTTTCGTCCAGTGTCCAGTGTCTGGAACACAGTAGGTGCTGCAAGGGGGCAGCAGTGGACCAACACGTGGAGGAACAGACGCTGCCTGTGACGGGACTGACTGCCCATCCTCCTCCCCAGCCTGCCATATTGGGCGTTAGAATGCGGTGTTTCTGGCATTGGAGCAGAGACTGGATTTGGGAAAAGGACGTTTTTTTCCCCAGTGAAAAAGCATCCTCACGCCCCTTGATAATCAAGCTCCCTCTCTTGGCAGAGAGGATGGAGAGGAAGAGAAAAACTTTCACTCCACAGAAGGGCATCTGCCAGTTTCCCACATAGAGACAGGATTGGAATAACTTTTTCAGATCCTCCCGTTAAGCTGACACATGTGGCCCGCTCCAACCCTCCACTGGGTTCCCTCCCAGCAGCACTTATCTCTGCTCCAACAGAACGGCTCTATCTCCCCGCGGCTCGCGGCTGTCTTGCTTCACAATAGAGAGAGGCTCCCGCCCCAAAGAGGGTCTGGTGCAAACAGCATCAGAATACAGATGGGTTGGAGTGCTTGGGGCGGGGAGGGGAGGAGAGGGAAGTGGAGGTGAGGAGAAGACCACCCCTCCAAGTCTGCGTCAGTCTGCACCTCGGGACACGTCGATGTTGTCCCTGGGGATGAGAAGTACAGGGCTGGGGCTGAGAGTGATCTGAAGATGACACAGCTAAAAAAGCATCGCTTAAAGTTGTGGAAGGTAAATGCCACTTCTAGGCCAGCACTGCTCCCCAGGCTTGGGAAGGAGATAATGAATTATTACCCAAGGAAATGAAACTGCTAATAAATTCAGAAGCAAAGCTGAGGGAGGTTAAACTCCATTTTTTAAAGGGAGCTGGTGATTTATAAAGTTCCCTCCCTCCTTGCCTCCTGGGCTCCATCAGGGACCCTGTTCCTCCTGTCTCCGGCACAGGCTGCCCCTGACACAGTCCCCCGGGCCAGGTCTCCGGCTGCTCTCTTTAGCCCGTCCCTCGTGAGACACGCCTACCCAGTGGCAATATAAAGCCCAAACTGGGCTGAGACTTGGGCCAATTGATTTTGAGAGTTCAGTCTCTAAGGACTAGCCAGAGGAAATGTCTTTCTAAGAAGTCTATTCTGACCTTTGATCAACAAATGAGAGGTAGAACCGGCTCGCAATGGGCAATCAGGCTCTGGAGCTTGGCCCAAGGGCAGGGGGCAGCGCCCATGTGGAGTGACCAATCATCTTTGCCTCCCATTGAGGGCCACGCCTCCCATCAAAGGCCACTCCTCCCAGCGGCAGCCACGCCTCCCACTGAAGCCACGCCTCCCACTGAAGCCACGCCTCCCACTGAAGCCACGCCTCCCACTGAAGGTCACGCCTCCCACTGAAGGTCACGCTTCCCGGGGGCAGTCCCTCTTTGGGGACTTCCGGCTACCTTTTTAGCCCTACAGGTGTCAGGCGTCAATCCTAATCCTTCCTTGGTTTCCATTCCCGAAACTCTGCGCCCCCCATCTCGGCTCCCTTCCTCTTCGTGAAGCCATCACGTCCCTCGCTGCCTGACCTCATTGCCCCGGCGACAGGCCTGTGATGTGACTCGTGGAGGCCTGTGAGCCTTCAGGTGGGTAGGACGGGCCCCAGCAGCTGCCCAAGAAGAGGGAAGGAACAAAGCTCTAGCGTCTGTGCCATCACCCAGTACCTGGAAGTCGGGGAGGGGGCAGTGGAGATAGAGGAGGGGCAGGTGGAAGGTTGCAGCCCTGCCTAACTTCGCCTACCCTGATGTAGCCCCAGCTCCCTAGGGAAGGCAGAGGCTACCCAATCCCCTTCCCCCACACACTTGCCCGGCAGCAACGATTTAAAAGCTTCTTGAGTGCTTCTTGCTGCTGGAACTCAGTTTCTCCAATGAGTCAATTCCTACAGCCTGCCCCACACCTTCCGATGGTGTGACATAGAGAGAGCCTGACCTGGTCAGCTGGTGGGTCTGCCTCCAGCAGAATCAGGCTCCAGGGCACCCTTCTCAGAGTCTGGGGTCCTTCTCAGAGCCCTTGTGCCAAATGGCTCTCGCAGCTGGCCTCAGCTAGGACCATGGACACGAGTTCAGTGATGGGAAAGCAACTCCCCCGGCTCCCCCGTTTCTGGTCTCTTCTGTTTCTGCCAGCTCCCAAGAGGATAATACAGCCTCCCTATGGAAACAACAGCTCTGGCCAGCAGGCTCTGCGTGGTCTGAAAGGCCCACTTCCACCTGAGTATCAGGTAATTTGCTTGCAGCCTGCATTATGTAGGCAAATCAGGCTCTGTTGGACTTAAGGTGTCCCAATTACCTGAGTAATTTGCATGTTTATGAGTGAGGGGGATTGAACACCAGCTCAAAGCAAATGGAAATTTCTGACTTTGGAGGCCCCAGAAGCCCTCCTGTGCACCTTTGCTCACCACCAGCAGGATGAAGGATGGGGAAGCCTGCAGCCTTGCAAAACCAGAGCAGGTGACTGAGGAATCTCCCCATCTCAGGGCGTGACCTTACCTTAGTTTCTCCTCCAGGATCTGTTTCTCCAGAAACCCAAAGCAACGGCCTAAGAACAACTCCAAAGAAAAGTGGGAGAAGAAAGCGAGGAAAATCTTTAGTATTGATTGTTTATACCTAAGGAAAGAGAGGAGGGAGGATTCCCTGTAGCCCAGCCAGAAGATGAAGAGTTAATCCTATAATCTAGTCTGCCAGGGAGGAGGAAGTACTAAAACTATTTTCAAGCTGAATCGTGAGTGCAGAATGCTTGATGCCTGGGGGTGGAGCCCAGGATCCTGATACCATTTGAAAGCATCCATTGGGTGCTCAGAGTGTATGGAGCCCTGTTCGCAAGACTCCTTGGAATTCTGAAGTTCCCAGGGGGCATTCTGCTACCTTCTATTAAAGAAAGGATCACCCCCTTTTAGTGTCTTCTGCGCGCCAGCTCCCCTCACCCAGGCCACAGCTCCCCACTGGGCTCAGTGAAGCACCTGCAAATGCCTGGTGACCTTTTCAGAGTTAGACCAATTACACTCCAGTGCAACAGCGTAAGAAATGCAAAGCAGCCCATGCCAACTCTCCTAGTTGATCTGAGTAAGAGCCAGAGCCACCCCGCGGGCCCTGGCTATGCACTGGAATCATCTAGAGAAGTTTTGAAACCACCGGTGCCCGAGTTCTGTCCCCAGGGAACGTGATTTCACTGGTATCGGAGGCAGTGGCAGTTTTTGAAAGCTCCCACATGACTTAAACATGTATCAAAGTCTAAGAACTGCTGAGCTGGAGGATTTGGGAGTTTTGAATTATTGAATGGTGAGTCTTTGGGCTGAAATTGATCAAATTTGATATTCTGCTAAAGGGAAGGCACGCTTCATGTTCTATTTATCTGGTAGGCTGCCATCATGAAACAAAATAATGATGGCAAAGTTTTCTTTTCGATATTAGTTTGCATGTGTGTGTGCTAAGTTGCTTCAGTGTGTCTGACTCTGTGACCCTGTGGACTGTAGCTTGCCAGGCTCCTACATCCGTGGGATTCTCCAGGCATGGAAAATGTAATGGGTTGCCATTTCCTTCACCAGGAGATCTTCTCAACCCAGGAACTGAACATGTGTCTTCTGCTTAGCAGGTGGATTCTTACCACTGAGCCACCTGGGAAGCCCAGAAACTGTGCTTAAGAGACAACATTAATATTTCATTTATTCTTTCCGGCCAGGTACCAGATGGGTATTATCCCCATTTGACAGAAGAAACTGAGGCTCAGGGATGAAGACACAACTAATGAGCGTTCAGTTCAGTTCAGTTCAGTCGCTCAGTCGTGTCCCACTCTTTGCGACCCCATGAATCGCAGCACGCCAGGCCTCCCTGTCCATCACCAACTCCCGGAGTTCACGGAGACAGTTATCCTTGGGCCTCTCCCATTATGTTTTCTTGTAAGTGGACTTGCAGGCCACCTTTGTCATGGTGAATAGCATTGAAAGACATAATGTCACCCTCTGCAGTCAGGGGTAGGCAGGCTGTCCATTTTAAAAGATTCAGGTTCCCTAATCTTGGGGTTTCTTTTCCCTTACACACCCTACAGTGTAAGCCCAGGTATTACCTGGCCCTCTTTGCAATGCCTAGTGGGAACTGTGGCTTAAGGAACAGTTGCAAAAACACCACCACTCTGGTTACCCCGGTTGCTATGATAAACAGTCCCATATCTCTGACTGGGTGGGTTTCATGCCTTCTGCTAACATCAAGGAAACTATGGCAGGGCAGGCTAACTTCTTAACTTGTGGTGGACTGGGCATCTTAATTTACATCTGTTTTGAAAACCTGTACACTTAGGAGATGGATAAGCCAGAGGTGATATTAAAACAAAGCAAAATACATATTCCAGATCAATGATTGCTTTTCCCCTAGATAGAACATAGCAACACAAATCAGTTCCTGTTTCATTCATTCATCTTTCTTATGAGCTGAATAAACAAATTCAACCTGCAACATGAATTAAAAGAAGGGAATTCCCTGCTGGTCCAGTGGTTAAGACTCCATACTCCCAATGCAGGGGGCCTGGGTGTGATCCCTGGTTGGGGAACTAAGATCCCACATGCTGCATAGCGCGACCAAATAAATAAACAGATATCTAGTGAATTCAATTCCTTAAATAGATCCAGAGCTTTAGAGAAAAGTTACAAGAAATGTAAACCTTGGGTACATAACAGTACCCTGGTGGTTCCAAATTCCACTTGATTTTTAAACTCCATCAAGCTCCTTTTTTCTCTCTGAGAACATTTCAATTGATTCTATCAAAACAGCCTCTAGGCTTGATAAGCGCGTCTGAGTCCTGGCTTTGCCTCAGCACCCCAAACCCACTCATCCTGTTGTATTCCAAACTGGAGAGAGATGATTTTTCCTCTTGTATTAACACTACTGGCCCTTTCGTTGGTGACCATTTCCCTTTGAGGTCTGAATCTTTAAAAGATAGTTTATAACGAGACTGAGTCTCTTCTTCAGCCCTTTTTCACTCAGTTCTTAACTTAAACCAACTCAGTTATTAGGTAAGCATCCTTCTGAAAGCATCACTTCCTTTCATACTTGTTACCTTCTCTTCTGGAGGAGGGCATGGCAACCCACTCCAGTATCCTTGCCTGGAGAACCCCATGAGCAGAAGAGCCTGGCGGAGTCACCAAGAGTCAGACAGGACTGAAGGGACTTAGCATGCCCACATGCACACTTTCTTGTCTAATGAATAAGAATTTAATATGTGACAGTAATTTCTAGTAGCATCTTCATTATAATTTTTAGCTGCTAATTATTATTATTAAAATTATTAAAACTAACTGCTATTTATATGGTAGGCCCTTTTAAAGTGCTTTATAAAGGATCTTAAATCAACTCAACAACCCTAAGTATTTTCACTTGAAGAAGATGGGGTTTCCAGGAGGTTAAACGTTTTGTCATCAGAGCAAGGAAGTGGTAAAGCTGGAGCTCAGAGCTATGTCTATCAGCCCCAAAGCTACGCTTTCCCTCCCTTCTACCCCAGCTGCCCTTTTTGTAAACAATTTTCTTGAGATATAATTCGCGTCACATACAATTCACTCATTTAAACAACTCAGTGGCTTTAGTCTATTCTCAGATATGTGTGCTTCCGTCACCATAGCCAATTTTAGAACATTTCCATCACATCCAAAAGAAACCCTATCCACTCTCGTTATCACCCTCCGTCTCCCCATCCTCCTCCTCAACCCTAACCAACTGCCTTCTAGCAAGTCTCTTTCTAAAAAAGCCAAACCTTTTCTTCCCTCTCCGTTACATATCAGAGTATATTTATATTCATTTGTAAATTGATGACTTCTTTGGGTTACTGAGAAGGTTAAGAGTTGCCAAAAAACAGAAAACAACCCATGGGCTTCTCACTAATCCTCCCTGCGTTGGTTTTTGGCTCCTCCTCCTGCCCAGAGACCACCGAGAAGAACCTCAGACGGGCCAGGGGCCGCTCAGGTGACTGTGTCCCTGCCTTCAGCACCTGGTCCCAGGAAGCATCTCTTAGATCTGTGATGATGGCCTTAAGGACTGGGACCCCAGGAAGCTTCTTCCTGCCTGGACTCAAGCCTCACCTCTTATGACAGAGAGCAGCCCTCGCCATCTCCCCTCAGACAATCCCGTCCCCCTGAAGTAGTCTCATCAGTCCTCCTGTGAGGGCTGATCTCGTCCAAGGAGGATCTTGTCAGCAGCAGCCTAGCGTCCATCTGACTTTGCGGGAAGTGAGGTCCGTGTATGTGCCCATTTGGAGAAGGACTCACGTGCTCGGAGATTGGCTGGAGATACAGGGAGCCCCGGTAGGGTGGGGAGCATGTGGGGAAGGGACACAGGGAAGGGAAGGTAAGCAGGAAGCCAGCACCCTGGCGGGAGGCCGGCTCTCCCTAAGGCAGGTCAATTCCAGGAGACACTGGAAAGACCCCTCAGGGGTACCCAGCCCTGAGGGTGAGGTGGCCCAGGTGTTTCAGCATCAGCCCCTAAGAGTCCTGGGCTAAGGGCTGCTCCCAGAGAGAGCCGTTCCCAGCTGCCTGACTGCTGTGCTCCTGCAGGCAGAGCGGTCTTATGTCATCTTGGGAAAATCCCTCCGGCAGAAAAATGAAGATACTGGCATTTGGGGCTTGGCGAGGGATCACGAAATGGTCCAATCTGAGGGTTACAGGTGGGTATCCGAGGCATCTCCTGTAGCCTGCTGCTGCTGCCGCCAAGTCGCTTCAGTCGTGTCCGACTCTGTGTGACCCCATAGACGGCAGCCCACCAGGCTCCCCGGTCCCTGGGATTCTCCAGGCAAGAACACTGGAGTGGGTTGCCATTTCCTTCTCCGATGCATGAAAGTGAAGTCGCTCAGTCGTGTCTGACTCTGTGCGACCCCATGGACTGCAGCCCACCAGGCTCCTCCATCCATGGAATTTTCCAGGCAAGAGCACTGGAGTGGGGTGCCATCGCCTTCTCCTGTAGCCTAGCCCTGTTCTAACTCCTGCATACATGTATGCACATGTGTGTACACGTGCACAGGCACACACACGCGCACACACACACACACAGCGAGTAGGATGGGAATGCAGCCTCCACAGAGCATACTCCTCCATCCCCGGGCTCTCCTCCTCCCAACAATGATCAGGGCTCACCTTTCCATAGTAATGAGAAGCAGCAAGGCATTTGATCCACCTTTTACCTACATCTTTTACTTCCAAAGCTGGCGAGTTTCCCACCAGGCTTTGCAAAGAGTATAGGACCTGGGAGTGGAGTTGCTCCAGGATGAAGGAAGGAATAAGCTCCTCCTTTGCTTTGGGTCCAGAGGAAGGGCCCTCAGGTTTGCAAAGCTCATCAGAGTCTGGCTTTCAAGCTGCAAACTGACTGTTCTCCCTGCCCCACCCACAATCACAGGCCCTGGAGACTCAAAGGCCGGCAAGTAGCCTGGCTGAGTCGGAAAGACCAGTCCCCTGTCTTGGTTGAGCCTTTCAAAGCCCGTGTGCCTTGGGGGCGCCTCTTCTCCAGGAATGGAATAGAACGTTGGAGTTCTGGGTAGTCCAAGGCCATGTCCGCGTTGTTGCTAGTGGGCAGGATGCTCCTTCCTTATTCATCCCGTCACTTACGTATTCCTCCTTGAACTCATCCATTCATCATCTTCAGGGCTCAGGAACTGAGGGGACCATGGTAATGAGACAGTGACAAATAAGCAAACTTCTCACCCTCTTTCAGAGACCTCAGAGAACATGTGAGTCCAGCGCGGTCTGGAATCCCGGGTCCGCCTCCTCAGTGGCTTCTTGCTCCGGGCCTCTGTGTATGTCTCCGCACATGGTAGACTATGAGCTCACTTGGGAGAAGACCCGCGGCCTTGTTCACCACTGTATCCTTGTAACCCAGCGTCGTCCCTGGAACACAGCAGGTTGCCCAATAAATACTTGTGAATGAATGGATGGATGTGTGCCTTGGGGCAAAAGGCAGATTCTTGTATGTGTTTTAATGTATTTCTATGTCCCTGTGTTTGGGTATCAGTGCCCATAACTCTGTATCTGTGTCGTTTTTTATGCTGTAGATAACTGAGTGTGCATGTGTGTGTGTGTGTGTGTGTAATTTGTTAATAGACAGTCTTCCCTTCACAATATTTCAAGAGAACGAACATTTCTGCTTCTGGTGTCTGACTTCATAACCCCAGTCTGCATTTTCCACTCACTTCCAGCTCCCAGATTTTCAAATATTTATCCTCCTATATTTAAAACCCGTGAGATCTCTCTTTCTCACCCTGCTTGTGCTCTCTCTCCCTCCTTCCCACCCTGCCATCAGCTCTTCCTCTCCACCTTATTTCCTCTTCTCTCCCAGATACATACAGGTGTTGGTAAAGAAATTACCCTACTGAGCCATGCTTTCACATCCAAATCGGGGTCATTGAAGGACACAAGTGAGCCACCACCACGAACCTGTGACAAATCCTGGATGTTGAGCCCAGCCAGGGAGGGGCAAAGAGATTCCAGTGCGCCTCCCCCAAACCTTGGTGGCTCTGAAGAGGATCCACCCTTGAGGGGCTTCCTCCAGCTGCAGCCTAGCTTCTTAGGAGGAGGAACTAATTCGTGTTTGCCCAGAGCTTCAGCCAGAGGAGCTGGCTACATACCAGAGTTGCCTGGGTTTGTGGACACTTAGGATCTTGTGTCTGGGAGGCTAAAAGACCCTGATGCTGGGAAAGAAGGGGGCGACAGAGGATGAGATGGTTGATTGGCATCATTGACACAATGAGTTTGAGCAAACTCTGTGGGATAGTGAAGGACAGGGAAGCCTGGTGTGCTGCAGTCATGGGATTGCAAAGAGTTGGATACGACTTAGCAATTGAACAACCATGATGTCTTAGAGCTCTGATCTGAAGGCAGAGGGGAACCCCAGGTGGCCCCTCCTCATCCTGCTGGTTGTAGCAGA
Organism: Ovis aries; assembly: GCF_016772045.2. Lineage (NCBI taxonomy): Eukaryota > Metazoa > Chordata > Mammalia > Artiodactyla > Bovidae > Ovis > Ovis aries. Next base: position 56,818,553 of record NC_056064.1, on the reverse strand, counting down.
GCCTGACCAGGAAAGATCTACCGAGGGCGGTATTAATTACTGGACCTAATCGGTTAGGATTTTAAGTCCTAAATGAAGTGACGGCCTGTTGACTTTCCGTGTGAGAGTCTCATGTTCAGGGATCACTCAAATACCAGATACTGTTCTGAGGAACTCAAGGTGTGGCTTCTGCTCTCCCCCCTTTTCTGTAGATCAATGAATAAGGGAGGCTGATGTTCTCAGTTTCACATTTGGGCCCATAAGGACCTTGCCATTGCAGAGTCAGTGAGCCAAAGATACACAGACACATGGGCGTGCACACGCGCGCGCGCACACACACACACACACACACACACACAAGAGACGTCCCGAAGAATGGATAACAGAAAGGGCCAAGATGGAAGCCACCAGGACAATCCATGGGGACAGGCAGCACCTGAGTTCTCCTGTGGTCCACTCCCCTCGGGGCTCTTGTCCATCCTGTTCCGGGCCCCCAGAGGTTGACCCGAATGACCCACACCCGTGGGCTCACATGCTCCACGGCTTCCAGCTGGGTTCAGCCAGCGGAGCCCTGGCTACAGGTCACGGGGAGGGAGGAGAAGGAGGCGGGTGCTCTCTGCTCTGGCCATCACCCTGGAGTGCCAGCTCTGGTGCCCGAGTCCTTCCACCAAAGTCCAGGGCTCCTCTCGTGAGAGCCTCTGCCCTCGGGCTTCCCTCCTGAGCTGTCGACTGGTCCCTCCCCTTGTCCTCTTGGCTTAGGGTCGTCAAAACTCCACTGCCTTCATCCCTGGATTCCTGACTCCCATCTGCCCTCACCTTGGCAAATAATCCCTTTGTAAGTAAACCCTCCCCAAATGACCTAATTTGGTTGTGTCGCCAGTTGGCGCTATAACTAAGAAGTAACAGGATGGATCAGGGAGATGTGTTACCCTGAATCGGATTTGGTCAGGGACTTGGTGCCCATCAGTTTGTCTTCATTATTGCTAGCATACGAGTGGATGTAGAAATGCTGTCTCTACCATTTAAAAAATATCTATTTACTTACTCTCCCTAAAACTAATGGTTTAATAGGTTGCTACGTGTGTGTGTGCATGCTAAGTCGCTTCAGTCGTGTCCGATTCTTCATGACCCCATGGACTGTAGCCCGCTAGGCTCCTCTGTCCATGGGATTCTCCAGGCAAGAGTACTCCAGTGGGTTGCCATGCCCTCCTCCAGGGGATCTTCCAGGCCCAGGGATCAAAGCTGCGTCACTTATGTGTCCCGTTGGCATGTGGGTTCTTTACTACTAGTGCTACCTGGGAAGCCCAGTAGGCTGCTAGACACACTATAAATCTGGGTTTCTCAAACTAGTAGTTGTCCCAGAGGGGCAGGAGTGTCAACGGGTTATTGATCAATAAATAACTTTCAATAGTTTGTTGATAAACCACCAGGTCACTTTTTGACACCCATCTTCATCTTGGTGGGAAATCTCATGAGAAGAAGCTCAGATTGTTTGGCACTTTTATTGACCTGCTGTGACTTCTGACTTCATGGAAGTTGGTTAGTGGCCAACAGTTATGAGCTAAATGTAGGCGTCTCCATCATATTCTAAGTGTCAGACAAGGTGTGAACAGTCATCCAGCAGATCTGGGTATAACAGCGAGCAGCATGGAAGAAGACTGTGCTCTGGCCTCTTCCTTTGAAAAACATCTTAACGAGGTGAGACTCCTTTCGGATTATCTCAATTCATGCCCTCTTATTATAGAAAATAGAAAAAAAGGGTGAAGAGCTTCCTTTTTGCTTTGTTATTACTTCATTTCCACAGGACAGAAGTGAACCCAACCAATAGCAGTTTCTATTACTTAACTACTTTCAGAATGACTGGCTTAAGAATAACTAGTCTAGGGACTTCCCTGGTGGTCTAGTGGCTAAGACTTTGCACTCCCAATGCTGGGGGCCTGGGTTTGATCTGTGATCAGGGGACTAGATCCCATGTGCCACAGCTAAGGTCTGCTGCAGTCAAATAAATAGTTTTTAAAGAGAATAATTCATCTAAAACAAACAACTTGTGTTGGGTAGATGTGCCTACCCCCCCCCATCCAACACAGTGGGTTCTGAGCCCAGTAATTCTGTATTCCAAATTAATTTCTTTTGTTATCTAATGATGCAAGTTGTAATTGCCCTGCAGAATTTACATTTTCCTCCACCCTTAAAATCAGAGGGCTTCCCAGGTGGCACCAGTGGTAAAGAACCTACCTACCAACGCGGGAGACACAAGAGACGCAGGGTCAGGAAGACCCTCTGGAGAGAGAAATGGCAACCCGCACCAGTATTCTTGCCTGGAAAAATCCCATGGACAGAGGAGCCTGGCAGGCTACAGTCCATGGGGTTGCAAAGAGTCAGACATGACTGAACACGCATGTAGAATAATAGAATAAAATCAGAGGTGCCGTGATCTTCATAGGAGATTTATTTATGGCCCTGGAGAGGACCTGGTAACTCTTGCTTTGAAAAGCAGCCAGACTCAAGTCATCCTGTAAAACCTTGGGACTTTGAGTGTTCGCCTGCCAGGATAGAGTCAGATGGCTAAGTTCTCCCGTTCCTACTCCCCCGGCCTCCATCCACACCTCCTCCCAGAACCGGCTGCAGAGGAGCCAGCCAGGATGAGCTGGAGGTTGTCAGGCTGGGACTGGCCAGGGGCCCAGAGGGGCGGGCACCAGCTGAGGCCCTGCTTCAACGAGGCAGCCGGAGCTGTACACACCAGGCTGGGGGTGGTCTTCTTCCCACCCGGCTACAGCAGCTGCTTGGCTAGAAGCTGTCTGTGGTGGACGCTTGCCACTCATAACCCAGTCTTTATGGGTGGGAAGAAGCCTCATCCAGACATACTTGGGGGACAGGAGGACCTTATTTGCCCTCCATGTGTCCTTTCATATGGGAACTCCGGGGACACTGGCCACGTTCACTTGGTCCGAAGACTTTGCTTCCACTCTAGCTGTCTCAACCATCATTCAGAACTTAATGTCTTATGTGAAAACACAAACGGTAGTGGGAGAATAGAACCCTTGGAGAAGTTGCCCAGAATGGAAGGGCTTTAAAATCCCAAAGTCAGTAAGACAGAATTGCAACACCTTTGTAGCCAACGGTGTTGACCCAGGAGAGTCTGAGGGTTGCTCAGGGTAGGAGAGAACCATGTGCGTCCTGGGGCCAGAGCTCCCCACCTCATTCATTAGGACTCTTCCAACCCGGACTTACTCTTCCAGGTCCTACTGCAGATAAACTTCTCTTAGCTGGTCCCTCTACACTTGCAGGCTCTGAGCATCTCAGATTCACCCATTTAGTTGGATTCTTGGGCTTAGAGTTCCCCCAGAGTCTTGTCAGCTATGACTCTGCCATTTTTCTGCTCCAGAGAGAGCAGAGCAACAAATAATACACTTTGGTGTTTGCACGATGGGTATAGATTTCACTCAGGAAGGACTTATCAACGAGAAGGTCCTGAAATGGACAGTCGAGAAGAGTATCGCGCCTGGACTTCAGAGACGTTTAAACTCCTAAGGATCTGTCTTTATCTAGGGAGACCATGAACTAACGATGTATCCATGCTTCTTGGCCCTTAGGTTCCCCAGAGCCCTCGTCTTTGGCTTAAAACGAAACGTGGAGGAATGGCATCTGCTTCCAGGACAGTGTTCTCCTTGCTTCCCGGGAGCCTGGAGCAGAGATCTGGCTCAGTCAGAACTATCGCCCCTTTCCAGAGATGTCGTCAATACGGGCAATAGTCAGGGGGATGGAGACAGAGGATGGGGAACAGTGGGGATTTTCACCCAGGGCCGGAGAACCGTGTGCCGTCATTGGATCTCACAGAACACAGTCCAGCTGTGATCACCAACCCACTTGCTCCCCTGTAAATTGACTATGTCACAGCTAATTCCTCTTGGAGGTTTGACATCACTTACCCCCTCTGACTAATGAGGATCGGAAGGACATTTGGAAGTCATCCTGAGCCGTGACCATTCTCCTGGACTCTGCATTTCCAGCTCCAGATGGACTTGAAGAGCGTTGAGAGGTGCACAGCTGCTTCCAGACACCTGGCTTAGCTTCAGAAGCTTAGATCCTAAAAACCATCTGGCCCGTCCATCCAGTGCAGGTGGGGTTCTCCCCCCAAACACTCCTGCCTGCGGCATCCCAGTGTGCACCTACATATTTCCAGGGAGAGCCAGGAAGATCCATCAAGATGACGTGGCCCCTGTTCCTTAGGAGTCTGTAACCTGGGTGAAGGGCAGACGCCGCAGGCCACCGACTCAAAAACTAAGGCTCAAATCCAAAGGTGCTGGGGACTCTGCTCAATGTTATGCGGCAGCCTGGATGGGAGGGGAGTTTCAGGGGAGAATGGATACATGAATACGTATGGCTGAGTCCCTAGGCTGTTATACCTATCACAACATTGTTTGTTAATCAACTAGACTCTAATATGAAATGAACATTTTTTTAAAGAAAGAAATAACAAGTAAATGTTCCATATGTACTTGAACAAAAAATGTGCTGGGGATCTTAAATGACTATAGACGGTATCACCCCTACCATAGAACATTCTAGAAAAGGCAAAACTAGGAGACAGTGAAGAAAAAACCAGCAGTGGCCGGGGGTTCTGGGCAGGGGGGAAGAGGTGAACAGGGAGATGACGAGGGGCTCCGGGGGCAAGGAAATTATTCTGTATATTCCTGGAATGTGGATGCTGGACATATATGCTTGTTTCAAAACCCATACAATGTACAACACAGAGTGAGTCCTAGTGAAAACTGTGGGCTTTATTGACTAATTCTGCGTCGGTGTTGGGTCATCAGTTGTAACAAACATACTATGCTGATGCCAGGTGTTAATAGTAGAAGAAACGGGGGTGGGAAATCTGTATTTCTCTTTGGCTGCACTGCTGGCGGGGTCTCAGTTTCCCAGCCAAGGACTGAACTTGAGCCCCTGGCAGTGAAAGTGCGGAGTCGTAAGCACTGGACCATGAGCGAAGTCCCTCCACTCCATATTTCTGTAAACCTGAAACTGCTCAAAATAATAAAGTCTGTTAGTTTCTTTGAGTGCAAGGAGGAGGGGGAGAATGCTGGGAAGTTTCCCTGAAAAGGATGGGTTGCAGAGCGGAAGAGGGTGACCGGAAGGAGGAGCAGGAGGGCCTGGGAGACCGCCTCGATATCCCAGAACTTCTTAAAGACGCTCCTGCCCACTCAAAGCCCAGATCCACCTCTTTCTTGGACCTGGCAAGGATTTTTGTAAAGTCAGAGATCCTGCAAGAAGCAGGGTGGGGAGTAAGAGGAAAGAACATAGGGAGAGACAACAGCCAGGGACCAGTTCTCTGGTACCGGAGGCACAAACCTCAAGTGCAATTACTCAAAAAAAGAACTTGAAATTAAAAAATGACTCCAAGCCAAGGAGGGGAGTACGTAAGTTACCGCAGCCCCGAGACATTTATGAATAATACAATGCCGAGAGGTGGTGAAGCCGGAGCGCAGTTAATTAATATGTACAGGCGTGGAGATGCACTTGACAAACAATAGTGCTGGTTCTCCCTCGCTCCAAGTAAAAATATTTCCAGAAAGACTGACACGTTTATTATTTTCTAACATAATTACCTTATTGTGGAGCATTGGTAATGGAACCCATTAGAGGCGTTAAGCACCTGCCCGGCTCCCCTGAATGCAGTTTGGTGCCAGGTTGCTGGGGAGGGCAGGTAGGAGGCAGCTGGTGGGGTGTGCTGGGTGGGCGGAGGGGGCGTCCCTGAGGAGCACTGCTTTACCAGCCTGATGCCCCCACTGCCGTCCTCCGCCTCTCCCCAGCCAAGCCCAGCTCGGTCCCCCGCCTTTGATTCCCTTTGCTGCCTCTCTGAGCCCACCGCCACCCACTTCTGGGTGCTTCTGTGAGCTGGTGTGGGCTGGAGGGGCAAGGGTGTAGCCTGGGCGCCCTGCCCCCACCCTCATGGTATAAGAAGGCTGAGAGGAAGTAGCAGAGGCAGCCGGATGGCTGTGTGGGGGAGGAGAGCCAGAGCCAGAGCCATTAGCGCAAGGCCAGACCACCCTAGCGGTAGAAAACTCAGCCCCGCGGCTGCTCTGGGGGCTTCCTGGTGAAGGAGGGTGGGAGCACTGCCTGGGACGCTGGGGCCTCGGGTTCGGTCCTCCTGGCTCTTTTGGACCAAAGACCCGAAGTCACTTGGCCTCTCTGGATCTCAGTTTCCTCATCCGTCACGTGGTGCCCATGCAGCGGGGGTTCCTGGCGGTGGGGGGTGCCTGGCTTCCAGGGTCACAGCTGCCCAACATCCTACACACCAGTCACTTCAGACCAGAGGTGGTCTCGTCACTACGTCCAGGTCTTTTCCTCTGCGGGCAGGGACACGCATCTTAACAGAAAATGACCAAGCGACTCTTTCCCTGGAGAGGAATGCTGTGTCCTCCCCAGCTCCCGCGGGCGCCCTGCCCCACCCTGCCCGCCCAGGCCTCCCTGTTGGCAATGGGAAGCCGCCACAGGCACGGCCTCCCAGCCCCTCCCTCCTGTGCGTGCCCCGTCCTTGGCATCTGGCCACATCCCATCTGCCCCATTGCTTTTCCTTGTCTCTTCCTCTGCACATCCTTAAACACTGGCCCTTTCCTGGATTTTGCCCTTGGGTTTCCTCCCTTGCCATTTTCTGGCCCTCCTGTGGCTTGATGGCACAGCTACATCTGTATCTGTACCAAACGCCTGGCCCTGTCTTCAGAGCTCCAGGATTGGTTAATCCAGTTTTTGGCGGGGGTTGGGGGGGCTTTTTCCTGAGCCGGCAAGGTGCCTCCCACGATGACTGCCCCTTGGGTGAGCATGGTCAGAGGCCCCAGAGGAAGGTGTCTGCACCCCAGCACATCCTTGCCCCCATTGCACCATTCAGAGACAGACAGTCTTCCCCACTCAAGGTCCGTGATCTGCCCAGACAGGTGGGCACGTGTATAGATGCTGCCTCCAGAATCTTCTATTCAACCCTAGCACCGCCTCCATCATCTTGCTTCTCTTTAAAACTTTCCAGCAGTGAATGAAAGCTGGTCCCACTGAAGAGGGAGAAAAGATCGCCCCTGGGAAGCTTGGAGGGCTGACCCGTCCTTTGCCCCCCTGTCCTCGACATCCGCTCTCTGGGTCCCTGGAGGACAGAAAGTCCCTCTTCTTGTGTGCCAGCTCCATTCCCCAGCTGCCTGGCCCCCGATGCTGGGCCTCCGGAGTGGCTGTTGGCCGAGCTGTTGAGCAGGGCAGCTCCCTCGTGGGCACCCAGCCCTGCTGCCTGACAGGCTGCTTGCGAGGGGACAGGCCTGAATGACTGTAATATGATCCATGAAAGTGGATATTAAAGACTTTATTACAGGGTGAGGATGCCTAATTGCGACGTTCCTTTCAGGAAGCCGGCGCTGATGAGTTTAAGTTGCAGAACCCAATTATTATAACTCTGTCAGCGCAGAGGAGGGTGGAGGCGGGGGCCCGGGGGAGGCGAGCTGGAGGCGCAATCACCTGCACTTTATCCGAGGCACACTCCGCCGGCCTGGAATTTTAAAGAGAGATTGATTCAGCTCTGAGCTTCCCTCCGCCGCTCACCACCGTGCTGCTCTTGAGGACGGGTCCCTCGCTCTGCCCTCCCACTCCCCAAGGCTTCTTGCAGAAGAGGTGGCATTCATGAGCAACTGTAGGAAACCCCAGCCCTCCTCCCCACCACCGATCCCTGCCAGGGACACAGCCTCGTGTTGAGATGCGAGGTTGTCCAGGGCACCTCAGCATCAAACGGTCCAGCTCTCATGTTTCAAATGGGAAAGCTGACTTAAGAGGATGGGGGACCGAGATGGGAGACCTCCCTGGGTTACCCAGCTGCTAAGTGGCAGAGCAGGGCAGGACCCTTCTGGTCTGATTCTGGCCTGGAGCTCTGGCTGCATGCTCCAGGAGATACGCCAAGACACGTGGGGGCAACCAGAGTCTCCTTAAGGAGAATAGGCAGCTATAGGTTTTGCCTACTAGGCGTGTGGGAATCCGGCTGTCTTGGGATGAGCTCACGGAAAGAGACAATGGAGTCCTCGCTAGGGAGGGAAACAGCATCATCAAAACTCGTCATCACCTTGCTCCAAGACTGTTACGTGCTCTACAGATTCAACAGTCAGGCATTCAAATGTTCTGCGGCACCTACTGGGTGCTGGGCACTGTGGATGAAGGATACAGACACCTTTGTAGGCAAGGAACTCACAGCTTAAAAGGGAAGACAGATGTACAAGCCAATTGGTGATGAGGATACAGTATGGAAAACACTAGATAGGGATGGGCACACACACATCACCTGCTTTAATCACATAAATGTAAGTGATTGGACATACAGAGATACGACAGCGTAGTCTGCTTAGTGCCAACTGAATGGTGCAGGCAGTATAGGCTAGAACTACTCCACGATGAGCAAGCCCCGGCGGATTCACTAGAAAGGCAGGCTCTCATGGATGGGTGGGAATTTAAAAGACAGTGAAGGACAGGTGGGAGTTAGGACTGGGGAGAGGAGAGGTGAGTTCTTTCCCACCTCGAACTAAGAAAGTCGGTACCCAGAGTGCTCACTGCTTTTTATCTCCAGCCAAGAGCATCCAGCTCACTGTGCCATGGGGGAGGTAGATTAGCATCATGAGTATAGCCGGGAGATTCAAGATGCCCCACAATAATGATGAAGAGGAGACGGGGCAAAGTCCTGGAGACCCCACCCCCTTCCCTTGCACTGTGCGTGCCCAGAGTCAACTTGCCTGATTAATGTTCCCCAGCCAGGGTGCGCAGCCCAGAGAAGCCTGACTAACCAGGAGATGTGTCCCGTTTACTGAGACACAGGTCAGGGGGCAGCATGGAAAAGAACATGCTGTCGGAGGTGCACGTGGAGGTGGATGGATTTGGGTAGACAATCTGGGAGTTTAAGAGTAATATAGGGTTGGTGCTGAAATAATAAGGGTGTTTTTGGCTTATGGATGATATGTAAGACAATGAGACTGGTGGAGACATCTGGAGAGAAAGAGAGATTGAGAGAGAGAGAGAGAGGTGGGGTGGGCGGGGGGGTGGGGAATAGAGTAGAGACAGACAGACGGACAGGAACAAATACAGAGAGGAGTTGGGCACCCTGTGGCACTCTGGTGGGGGCAGGTGACCAGCAAAGAAAACAGAGGTAGGGGAAAGACAGAGGACTTTGATGCATGGGAGGTGAAGGAAGAGATGGTTCGAAAAAGTATGCTGCATGGGATGGAACCCTGCAGAGACACCAAGGAAAATGAGGAGTGAAGAGTGGCCAATTTGTCAACGTGGAGGGTCCTACAGACCTTGTCTCAGCAGGTTCAGAAGCCAGTTGGCAGGGGCTAAAAAGTGAATGGAGGCAGCAGGGGGACCACCACACAAGTGCGTGAACCCTGACCCTTACCTCACACTGCACACACCTCAGCCGTCACCAAGCGGAGGTGACCACACCCTGCACTATTAGCTTTTTATGTGCAAGCACTTATAGTTATGCAATTAAATTAAAGGAAGTGGGGTTAGAATGAACACGTCTATCTAGCACTTTCTACACTGCATTATAATTGCTGGTTGACTTTTGTTATCTCCCGAGTTAAGCTGTGAACTCCCTGAACACAGAGATAGAATCTTGCCATCTTTTTATCTCCAGTGTAACTAAAAAATGGATCATAGATCTCAATGTCAAACCTAGAACTATAAAACTTCTGGAATAAAACATAAAAGAAACTTTTGTAACCTTAGGGGAGATCAAGTTTCTCAGGATACAAAAAGTATTTTAAAAAATGGATATTATAAGTCAAAAGACACACAAAAAATTTTAAATTCTGCTCCTCAAAAATACCATTAAGAAAATGAAAAGGTAGACCACAAACTGGAGGAAAAAATTTACAAAACATATATCTGAAAAAAGACCTGTATCCAGAATGTATGAAGAATCCTTCAAATAAGACAATTCGATAGAAAAAAAGTTTAAAGAGAAATTTCACTGAAATAAAGGAGTACATGAAAAGATGCTTAACATTATTATTCATCAAGGAAATGCAAATTAAAACCATAATAAGATACCACTATACAAACCTACGAGGATGGTGAAAATTTAAAAAGATATACTTACCACCAAGTGCTGATGAGGATGTAGAGCAAATGGAATTCTCACGCACCACTGGTGAAATAACGTGACTGTTTTGGAGAAAAAATCTGGCACTTTTTAATAAAGCCAAATGCACACTTATTACACAATCCAACAATGTAACTTCCATGTATTTATTTACCTAAGGGAAGCAAAGACACATCCAAAGACTCCAACCCTGTTGTTGGTTTTCAGTCATTCAGTCGTGTCCGACTCTTTGCAACCCCATGGACTGCAGCACGCCAGGCTTCCCTGTCCTTCACCATCTCCCAGAGCTTGCTCAAACTCATGTCCATTGAGCTGGTGATGCCATCCAACCATCTCATCCTCTGTCGTCGTCCCCTTCTCCTCCTGCCTTCAGTCTTTCCCAGCATCAGGGTCTTTTCTAATGAGTCAGCTCTTCAAATCAGATGGCCAAAGTATTGGAGCTTCAGCTTCAGCATCCGTCCTTCCAATGAATATTCAGGATTGATCTCCTCTTGGATAGACTGGTTGGATCTCCTTGCTGTCCAAGAGACTCTCAAGAGTCTTTTCTAACACCATAGTTCAAAAGCATCAGTTCTTCAACACTCAGCGTTCTTTATAGTCCAACTCTCACATCCATACATGACTACTGGAAAACCATAGCCTTGACTAGATGGACCTTTGTTGGCAAAGTGATGTCTCTGCTTTTTAATATGCTGTCTAGGTTTGTCATGACCTGCAGGTCAAGAAGCAACAGCTAGAACTGGACATGGAACAACAGACTGGTTCCAAATCAGGAAAGGAGTATGTCAAGGCTATAGATTGTCACCCTGCCTATTTAACTTATATGCAGAGTACATCATGAGAAATGGTGGGCTGGATGAAGCACAAGCTGGAATTAAGATTGCCGGGAGAAATATTAATAACCTCAGATATGCAGATGACACCACCTTTATGGCAGAACAAAGAAGAACTAAAGAGCCTCTTGATGAAAGTGAAAGAGAAGAGTGAGAAAATTGGCTTAAAACTCAACATTCAGAAAACCAAGATCATGGCATCTGGTCCCATCTTCATGGCAAATAGATGGGGAAACAGTGGAAACAGTGACAGACTACTCTGGGGGGATCCCAAATCACTGCAGATGGTGACTGCAGCCATGAAATTAAAAGATGCTTGCTCCTTGGAAGAAAACCTATGACCAACCTAGATAGCATATTAAAAAGCAGAGACATTACTTTGGCAACAAAGGTCTGTATGGATGTGAGAGTTAGACTATAAAGAAAGATGAGCACCGAAGAATTGATGCTTTTGAACTGTGGTGTTGGAGAAGACTCTTGAGAGTCCCTTGGCCTGTAAGGGGATCCAACCAGTCCATCCTAAAGGAAATCAGTCCTGAATGTTCATTGCAAGGACTGATGCTGAAGCTGAAACTCCCATACTTTGGCCACCTGATGCGAAGAACTGACTTATTTGAAAAGACCCTGATTCTGGGAAAGATTGAAGGCAGGAGAAGGATACAAGAGGGGATGTAATGGTTGGATGGCATCACGGACTCGATGGACATGAGTTTGTGTAAGCTCCGGGAGTTGGTGATGGACAGGGAGGCCTGGCGTGCTGCAGTCTGTGGGGTCCACGCAAAGAGTCGGACATGACTGAGCAACTCAATTGAACTGAACTACCTTTGTCATCAGAGAAGGCAATGGCACCCGACTCCAGCACTCTTGCCTGGAAAATCCCATGGATGGAGGAGCCTGGTAGGCTGCAGTCCATGGGGTTGCTAAGAGTCAGATATGACTGAGCGACTTCACTTTCACTTTTCACTTTCATGCATTGGAGAAGGAAATGGCAACCCACTCCAGTGTTCTCACCTGGAGAATCCCAGGGGAGCCGGGTAGGCTGCCGTCTCTGGGGTCGCACAGAGTCGGACATGACTTAAGTGACTTTGCAGCAGCAGCAGCAGCAGCAACAGCAGCAGCAGCTTTGTCATAACTTTTCTTCCAAGGAGCAAGTTTCTTTTAATTTAATGGCTGCAGTCATCATCTGCAGTGATTTTGGAGCCCAAGAAAATAAAGTCTGTCCCTGTTTCCCTTGTTCCCCCATCTATTTGCCATGAAGTGATGGGACTGGATGCCACGATCTTAGCTTTTGAATGCTGAATTTTAAGCCAGCTTTTTCACTCTCCTCTTTCACTGTCATCAAGAGGCTCTTTAGTTCCTCTTCGCTTTCTGCCATAAGGGCAGTGTCATCTGCATTTCTGAGGTTATTGATATTTCTCCCGACGATCTTTGTTTCAGCTTGTGCTTCATCCAGCCCAGCATTTTGCATGATGTACTCTGCATAGAAGTTAAATAAGCAGGGTGACAATATACTGCCTTGATGTACTTTTTTCCCAATTTTGAACCAGTCCGTTGTTCCATGTCTGGTTCTAACTGTTGCTTCTTGATTGCATACAGGTTTTGCGGGAGGCAGTATGATTCATACAAACCCCAAACTAGAAATAACTCACTCAATCACCAGCAGAACGGATAAATAAATTGTGGCACATCCACACAAAGGAGCTCTATTCAATGCTCCTTGGGATGAACTGCTGATATGTGCAACAAATACATGACCCTCAAAACACATGCTGAGGGACTTTCCTGGTGGTCCAGTGGCTAAGGCTCCACGCTCCCAATGCAGGGGACCCGGGTTCAATGCCTGGTGGGGGCACTAGATCCCATGTGATGCAAGTATGAGTTTGCATGGCACAACTAACAGCGTGAGCTCGCGTGCTCTGGCTACAGACCCCGCGTGGTGCAGGAAGACAGGAGACGCTGAGTGCGCAGCCTAAGGCCTGCTGCAGACAAAAAGAATAATTTTAAAACACACACACGGAGTGAAGGACCCCAGATGCCGGAGAGTGCTTGCTGTAGGATTCCATGTACATGAACTTCTCAGTTCAGTTCAGTTCAGTTCATTTCAGTCGCTCAGTCGTGTCCGACTCTTTGCGACCCCATGAATCGCAGCACGCCAGGCCTCCCTGTCCATCACCAGCTCCTGGAGTTCACTCAGACTCACACCCATCGAGTCCGTGATGCCATCCAGCCATCTCATCCTCAGTCATCCCCTTCTCCTCCTGCCCCCAATCCCTCCCAGCATCAGAGTCTTTTCCAATGAGTCAACTCTTCGCCTGAGGTGTCCAAAGTACTGGAGCTTCAGCTTTAGCATCATTCCTTCCAAAGAAATCCTAGGGCTCATCTCCTTCAGAATGGACTGGTTGGATCTCCTTGCAGCCCAAGGGACTCTCAAGAGTCTTCTCCAACACCACAGTTCAAAAGCATCAATTCTTCAACGCTCAGCCTTCTTCACAGTCCAACTCTCACATCCATACATGACCACTGGAAAAACCATAGCCTTGACTAGACAGACCTTAGTCGGCAAAGTAATGTCTCTGATTTTGAATATACTATCTAGGTTGGTCATAACTTTTCTTCCAAGGAGTAAGCGTCTTTTAATTTCATGGCTGCAATCACGATCTGCAGTGATTTTGGAGCCCCCCAAAATAAAGTCTGATACTGTTTCTCCATCTATTTCCCATGAAGTGATGGGACCAGATGCCATGATCTTCGTTTTCTGAATGTTGAGCTTTAAGCCAACTTTTTCGCTCTCCTCTTTCACTTTCATCAAGAGGCTTTTAGTTCCTCTTCACTTTCTGCCATAAGGGTGGTATCATCTGTAAATCTGAGGTTATTGATATTTCTCCCGGCAATCTTGATTCCAGCTTGTGTTTCTTCCAGTCCAGCGTTTCTCATGATGTACTCTACATATAAGTTAAATAAGCAGGGTGACAATATACAGCCTTGACGTACTCCTTTTTCTATTTGGAACCAGTCTGTTATTCCATGTCCAGTTCTAACTGTTGCTTCCTGACCTGCATACAGATTTCTCCAGAGGCAGGTCAGGTGGTCTGGTATTCCCATCTCTTTCAGAATTTTCCACAGTTTCTTGTGATCCACGCAGTCAAAGGCTTTGGCATAGTTAATAAAGCAGAAATAGATGTTTTCTGGAACTCTCTTGCTTTTTCCATGATCCAGCGGATGTTGCCAATTTGATCTCTGGTTCTTCTGCCTTTTCTAAAACCAGCTTGAACATTAGGGAGTTCATGGTTCACGTATTGCTGAATCCTGGCTTGGAGAATTTTGAGCATTACTTTACTAGCATGTGAGATGAGTGCAATTGTGCGGTAGTTTGAGCATTCTTTGGCATTTCCTTTCTTTGGGATTGGAATGAAGACTGACCTTTTCCAGTCCTGTGGCCACTGCTGAGTTTTCCAAATTTGCTGGCATATTGAGTGCAGCACTTTCACAGCATCATCTTTCAGGATTTGAAATAGCTCAACTGGAATTCCATCACCTCCACTAGCTTTGTTTGTAGTGATGCTTTGAACTTCTAGAAGAGGCAAAACTATCTACCGTGACAGAAAGAAGGCCAGAGGCTGCCTGGGGCTGGTAGTGGGTGTGGAATTTGTCTGTAAATACTCCTGAGGACACTTCATATTGTCCTTTGGCTTTTGACGTTGCGCTTGCATGGTTGTATATATTTGTCAAAGAGCAAACTGGGATTCCCAGGTGGCTCAGAGGTGAAGAATGGTCTACAATGCAGGAGATTCAGGAGGCATGGCTTCCATCTCTGGGTCAAGAAGATCCCCTGCAGAAGGAAATGGCCACCCACTCCAGTTTTCTTGTCTGGGAAATCCCATGGACAGAAGCGTCGGAACGCTACAGTCCATGGGGTCACAAAGAGTTGGAGGCAACTGAGCAAGCAAGCACAGGGCAGCGTGTGCCCCTGCTTCCCGGGGAGCCGTGTTAGAGGCCCAGCTTTGCTCTCCAGGCTGGTGAGCTGAAAGTGGAGGTACCCTATCTTCCTGCCACAAGCGGCCTTTGTTTGAGGAGCTGGGTCTCATGCTTCTCTTTTGTACGAGCTCCTAAAGGAAGCCTTGCTGCCCTGGCAAGGGCTCCCAGCCATTTTCATTCCTTCCCCACCAGCCAAGCAAGCTGAATATATTTTGCCGCATGTAAAGTGAATGGAATATAGTGCACTAACTATATAATTTCCAAGCATGTGGGAATATGCACATTTCCACGAGCGCATAAATGCATAGATGCAAAGAAATTTCTTTGCATAAATGCAAAGAAATATCCAGAAAGATACACACCACAATGCCTGTATTGCTGACCTCTGGTTAGAGGTAAGGAGAAAGGACTGTGATTGAGGTAAGTGGTCAAAGGGACTTCAGCCTTAACTACGGGGCTTTAATTTTTCAAAAGGAGAATGTCCACTCGTATTCCCTTACACTTAGATTTTGAGGAATCATGACAAGCAGAAGCGAGCAGAGTTTGTTCCACCATCAAAAATCAGTTGAATATCTTTGACCTGTTTGGATCAGCTATTCCCTTCAATTATTTATTGAGCATCTATGTTTCTGGAAACATACGATGAGACAGGGTTCTTTTGTTCTTGGTTTCAGCCCTTCCTTCAGCTCACCCTCAAGGAAGCCAGAAAGCCAGTCTTTAACACCCATCATTAACTAGCTGGGGGACCAACTGACTCAAATTTTTAAACCTCGCTTTTGCTGGCTCATAATAGCATCTGCCACAGAGCCCCCCTGAGGGATTCGGTGAGAAAACAGAGGCAATGAACATGGCTCAGAGTTTAATAAATAAGAGCTGAGGTTTGTGTTTTATTATTATTACCATATTTTATTGATTTTTAAGACAGTTTTTTCATGCTTTAATATTTCCGGAATTGGGCGCATTTTACAATCACTGTCGCAATTTATTTGGCAGTGGTTTTTTTTTTTCTTTCTCGGTCTATAAAATAATGGTGCATCTTATAATCGCTGGTGTCTTAGATTGTATGAAATATGATGATAGCATTTTGCCTGTGGCTTTCCTGTGAGGTTCTGTGGATATTTAACCAACATTAGAAACAGGGAGAAAAGCTAATCCTCTTCCCAGCTGAGGCAGAAAGAGAAAAAGCAGGAGTCATTTAATTAAATCATCACCGCCAGTACCCCAACAATAGAGTGTTCCATCTGGCTCAGCTGTCACTTTGGGGAAGGCTCATGCCAAGGGACTTCCTAGGTACCACTTTCTGGATATTTGCGACCTTGTCCTTGGATGGCCAAAGCTGGTCCCTTGCTCTTTGGTCAAGCAACCTCCATCAGCTTCTTAAGTTTCCTGGCCTATAGGCTTCCCTTTGGAACAGCAAATCATGAATGTCCTTGGGGTGGTTTGTATCCATTGGCTCTGTCCCCTCTCCCCCATGCCTTGGCCATCTGAAAATTCTGATGCCATTGTTGTGACATTTACCCATCATGAACCTTTCTAGCACACTCAGTGGGTAACAACCTGAGGCTGACTTCTGCAGGAAGTGATTGCCTTGGAAAGAAAGCAGGAGCTCACAGAGTTGACGGGAAGGATGGAGAACTGCGCTGAGAAAATGAAGAGGAATCCCAAGAGGCAGACGGAACCAAACAGACAGGGTGTTCCCGTGTGGCCGCCTTACCGTTCGCCTTACTGACCCTCCAGCCCCAGGCGCACTGCTGTTGCAGTGACCTCCCACCTTCCCCAGAGCCTGCATCCATCACTCCCTCCACACTCAGTTCCCTCTGAGAGTAGCGAATGGCTTGACTCCACTCGTGTGAGCTTGCCCAACTTCCAGGGTGGAAAATGGAAACACTGGTCACGCGCCACACCTCCCAAGACTCGCAATGGGGGATTCCTGTTGCTTAGGAAGGGACTACAGGTGCTCCAGACAGTTAACAAGTGGCCAGTGTTCACTCCATTTGTTTCCAGGAATGCTCGTGTTTTCATAGCTAGGGACGGACTCAGATGCCCAACACTCAGAAATGTCTCCGGTTTGGTATTTTGTCTGCGGTTCAGGCAAGTTAATCCCCCCAGGGGAGGAAAGGCTTCTTACAGTCCAGCCTGGTATGTTAAGGAGCTCCTTTCCATACTCAGGGCTAGCAGAGAAATGAGTCCTCTGCACCCCCTAGTTATCCTTCCTGAAAAAGTAGAAACTACAGTGTTTTATTCTGTTACATAGGGTGAAGTCCTGGAGGAGGAAATGGCACCCTACTCCAGTATTCCTGCCTGGAAAATTCCATGGGTAGAGGAGCCTGGCGGACTATAGTCCACGGGGTCATAAAGAGTCAGACATGACTGAGCGCACACAGTGAAGTAAGTCAGAAAGAGAAAAGCAAATGTGTGTTAATGCGTATACGTGGAATCTAGAAAACAGTACAGCTGAACCTATCTGCGGGGTGGGAATAGAGACACAGACGCACAGGAGGGACATGTGGATGGAAGTGGGAAGGGAGGCTGGGATGAACTGGGAGGTCAGAACTGATGTGTGCTCATTACCACGTGTGAGCTAGACAGCTAGTGGGAAGCTGCTCTATAGCACAGGCAACTCAGCACGGTGCTCTGTGATGACCGAGCTGGGTGGGAGGGAGGTCCAAGAGAGGGGGTATGGAGCCGATTTGTTTTGTTATACACCAGAAACTAACACAAGATTGTAAAGCAATTACACTCCAATAACAAAGCTACCAAACAAAGGTCATCTAGAGTTACGAACTGTTGTTTCGTTGCTCAGTCGTGTCTGACTCTTTTGTGACCCCCATGGACTGTAGCCCACCAGGCTCCTCTGTCCATGGGATTTCTCAGGCGAGAATATTGGAGTGGGTTGCCATTTTTTCCTCCAGGGGATCTTCCCGACCCAGGTATCTCCTGCAATGGCATGCAGATTCTTTACTACTGAGCCACCTGGGAAGCCTCAGAATTTATGAATTACCGCTTGCCTATATTGATGCTCAATGAAAGTAATATTTAGAGAAATCAAGACGCCTAATCTACCTTCTTAACTGACTCTTCACTTATCAATCACAGTGAAGGCCCACGGTTCTCCAAACATCCTGGAACTTGTTAGAAGTGCAAATTCTTGGATCCCTCCCCAAACTGGGCAAATCAGACACTCAGAAGTGAAGCTCCGGAGGTGTAGTTTAACAAGGCCTCCAGGTGAATTTGATATTTGCTGAATTCTGAGAACTGCTGGCTTCATCTTGAATTTGACTCCCTTGAGAATCACCTGAGGAGCTTTTAAACTTCAGTGCCTGCTCCTCACCCCAAACCAATTGAATCTGCCTATTGAGAGAAGAGGCTTTTTCTTGTTAAAGTTGCCTAGGTGACTCATGTATAGCCAGGGCCAAGGGCCAAAGATGGAGCCCACGGTTATGTAGAAGGAGTCTTAACTTATGCTCATCTCTTAGCTCCCTTTTGAGAGTAGGTGCTTGCCTCTACTACCCTGAGATTTTTGAGATTTTTGTCTCTGAGATTCTCCCTACCTTTGACAAGCTCTTTCCTGCTAAACTGATCCTTCTCAGCAAAGGATAAATCCAATCCATCCAGGGAAACAGCAGCTGTGAGCAATAGTAGAAAGTTGCCATATACCTCCTTCCCAGTGTGGAATTCCTGGTAACCAGTCTTTGCTTTCTCTAAAGATGAGTTTTCATGGTCCATTTTGCAAGCACGCCCTCCTCCCCTCCTCTAGCCTGAATCGCTGGCAATCAGAAGAGCCAGATGTTGCTTGGGTTAAAAACAGATGTTATTGTTTAGCACCAAGATCCTTCTCCATCTCAGTTCGGGATCTTGCCCGCTCATTGGCATCTTTTTCTGTCTTGCAGTGAGTTCTGTTTCCCTACTGGGGGAACATGGCCGCAGGCAGCTTTAGGATTTCCTCATTTTCATAGTGGAGAAGGCAGTGGCAACTCTCTCCAGTACTCTTGCCTGGAAAATCCCACAGATGGAGGAGCCTGGTAGGCTGCAGTCCATGGAGTGTCGAAGAGCTGGACACGACTGAGTGACTTCACTTTCACTTTTCACTTTCATGCATTGGAGAAGGAAATGGCAACCCACTCCAGTGTTCTTGCCTAGAGAATTCCAGGGACAGCGGAGCCTGGTGGGCTGCCGTCTATGGGGTTGCACAGCGGACATGACTGAAGCGACTTAGCAGCAGCAGCAGCAGTATTTTCATAGACCCAAGAGGAAAGAGGGCGTCTGTCACTGGGTCTTAGTGTGGAAGATCCCCAGAAAGCCTTCCCATGGTTTCAACACGGCTAAGAAGCCAGGACTGGCTCACTCCCAGGAGCTGGTCCGTGACCAGGTTATAAAGGAGGTGCGCTGGAAGACACACCCAAAGCTGTTATAGGTCAGTAAAACCTTTAACCCCTTTTAGGTCAATCTGTTTTGCATAGTTGAGTCAATACATGTGTTTTCCTATGCAGACAGAGGCTTCCTTATAAAGGTCAAGCTTCCCAAAGCTTTAAGCTACACCAGCACACAGAAAACCTGTTCGACAAGACCATTTTAAGAGGACAGGGAAGTGGGGGAGGGGCTCAGAACCATATCATTTGAAGAACTGTTGGAAACCAGGATGTTTAACAAGGAGCAGAGAAGACTGGGGGCACCAGCTGCCTCGTGTTACTATTCAGACTCTTCAGGCAAGAGAATGTTAACTAGTTCTGCATGGCTTCCCATGCAAAATGATTCCCTAACTGGCCACAGCTTGAGGTCCGAATTCCTTGACGTGCAGTCGAAGACCTGCTCTGCTTTCCAGAGCCTTCCCTGATCTCATCTCTGAGTTCCAAAGGAAGCCAGTGTCAAGGGAATACCGCATGAATAACTCTTGTTAAAGGTGCAAGACCGGCGATTCGGACAACTTCTTGATAGATACTGAGCTCAACTCCACCAAAGACAAAGATGATTGAGGATCGTAAAGGAGAACAGAGAGGGGACACTATGGGGAAGTGGGAAGGGCCGTTTTGAATATGGATTTTGGCCCTATTGCATTTTCTGGGGGAATCTGGGCATGGCTTCTGGGGAAGCCAGGCACAAGTTTGCTCCAGTTTCTTTAGCACAGTGTTTGGGCAAGTCCTTGGTGCCTCGAGGGAGTTCATGGTTCATTGCAGGCACAGGAAGTGAGGGTCTTGGGGGAGAGCAGGGGAAACCAGGGATGCCACCTCTGCCTAGCGTGGTGCCTAGTAGCAATATCTGATGGATGGAAAAGTGAATGTGTGCGATCATGGTCTCTCATCACCCACCCAGAGCGAGCACCCCTGCCAGGGCCGGGTTCAACCAGCCTGGGCTCCACGTGTCAAAGTGTTTACAGTTCGTACTGCGGTGTTTTAGAGGCAAAGAGACCCAATGCAAAGAACCTGGGCTAGATGGATTTCCCTTCTTGCTAGGTTGTTACATGTGCAACTTCGAATAAGCTCATTGACCTTGCTGAGTTTGCATTTTCTCAGCTCTCAGAAGGGAGTAATGGCAATGTCCAGCTATTTGGGTTGATGGAGGAATAAATGAGATTTCGCAGACCAGGCATCTAGTCCACTCTAGGTAAGACGCTTGAGAAAACTTACTTTCCTCTTCCCCTAAATGTTGTGATCATTTTGTCCTGTTCCATCTGAAAATGTGAGTTGTTGTCCAAGTGTTTTGGAAGACAGAGTGAATGTCTCAGCTGCACGATGTCATTTATAATGAAAAACTCAATAAAGGCTCCGCTTTTTGGTGAGCAGGATTTCTGAGGTCACTCAGGTCCACGAGGCCGCGTTAGACATCCATCTCCCTTCATCTGGCCCCACAGAGCAGGGTTTCCCCAAGAGGGAGCCATGTGTCCAGGGTCACCTGAGGATCACAGTCCAGCCTGATGTCCGGATCTCCAGTTCCTCCTCAGAGTCTGGGCATCTGGGTGTGAACCAGCTCTCTGCAGCGGCCCTTCCATGCACTGAATTTTGGGTTCCAGGATGAGGCTCGACATTGTCCATCAGGACAAGGGTACCCCCTGTCATCCAGAGCCTCAGAGCCTTGCCAGATCCACAGCACGGCATCTTCCTGAGGTCACGACCCTCTCCAACCTCGGGCTTCCCTCCTCTTAACCTCTGTAGACTTCAGTTTCCCCATTTGCTAAATGACAAGAAAAACACTGCATTTTTGTTCTGTGGAGTCACCAGCTGGTTCCAGTTTGCCCACTGAAAAGTCCTGACTGGGCCCACCATAAGGCTTGATCACCCTACTCAGCACATAACAGGTTCTTACGAAATGCTGGTCCCATTCCCTCGTGTGAGATTGCAGCGAGGGTGGAGATGACATCCGTAAACCTTTGCTTCTCAAGCATGGCACTTGATCCAGAGAGCTTGCTAGAAATACAGAGCCTCATTCTGCCCCTGACCTACTGATTTGGGTCAATTGTGTCTCACAGGATGCCAGGCGACTCATTTATCCACATTTGCAAGTCTGAGAAGGACTGGCTTGGTGTTCCACAAATGGTAGTTCTTTTTAGCCAGTCCCCCAACAGAGCTTACAGAACAAGAGCTTCTCAAGCAAAGCATAACCCATCTAGATTTCCTTAAAGTCCTAGTCACTCAATCCTCCCTGACTCTTTGTGATCTCACGGACTATAGCCCGACAGGCTCCTCTGTCCATGGAATTCTCCAGGCAAGGATACCGGAGTGGGTTGCCATTTCCTCCTCCAGATCTTCCAGACCCAGGGACGGAACCCAGGTCTCCCACATTGCAGGCAGATCCTTTATTGTCTGAGCCACCAGGGAAGCCCCAGATTTCCTTAAGGAACAGTCTAGAACCAACTTCAAAGATCCTGGCCCTGGGGCTGAGGCTTTCACTCTTGTAAGTTTCTAGCAAGGAGTGGTAAGCTGAGAGTGGAACCAAGGAAAGTTCTAGAATTATGGAGTTCCATACCATAATTAGAGGTAGACTTGATTTAGTCCTGCTGGGTACTTTGGACAGCCCCACTCAGCAGACTCGACCTCGTCAATACTTCCAGGTGCTGGAGTCAGGGAGCTCACCCGAGCTACTCTGATTGGTCCAGGTTCCCATCTTTGATACTCAGGTCGGATGAGTCATTGATTCAGCCTGAACCAACTGTGACGGTTCGGCTGGCAGAGCAGCCCATGGTCCTGGCAGAGGGGGCTGATCGGTGACAGCTCCCGAGGGGTGATGGCCCACTGGAAGGACACAGGATGTTCCCACCAGGCCCTGCAGGGTCCACTGAGTGCCCTCATTAGCACATGGCCCCTTTCAATGCCCAACCTGCTGGGGGTGGCCATTCAATTTCCTTTATCCTCAGAGGCAGTGCCTTGTCTGGCTTCACTGAATTAGCCCTGCGGGGCTCAGAGGGAACACTTCAGACAGAGCCCTCCCAGATGAACTTGTAACATTTAATTATGGAAGCTAGGCTATCGCAATGTTTAAAGCCATTTACAAAGCCTGGGAGCTACAGAGCCTTCCTACTCCTGTGTCCAGGGAGGCCAGAGCAGCCTGTAGATCATTAGCCTCTGAGAAAAATCTCAGTTTGCATATTAAGGTCAGGAAATTATCCTTTCGATTTCCTCACTAAATGGCCAATGTACTCATCTTGTGAAGAAAGAGCAATTCTGAGACTCCAAGAGGATGCAAAGACCTCCAGAAGCCATTGGTCCAGGTTCCCATCTCTAAGCAGCTCGACAAATTCAGTTGCCAGATAAAGGCCAAGGGCACAATGGAGACGAAAACTCCTGTCATTAAGGAACTCCTAAAAGAATAGGGCAACAGACATAAGTGCCTAGGAGTAAGTGCAGGATAGAGGGGGAAACTAGCGCAAGCTTTGGGGATATTCCTGTCAGGCTTCCCAGAAGAGATGTCCTTTCCTTGGGGTTTTGAAGAATAAAGAGGAGTCATTCTTAAACGTGAAGGAGTGGGTGGGCATGAGCCAATAAAAGACATTTCAGAAAGGACCCTGCTCGCTCTGCAACCTGTATGAACAAAGTTTCTTCTGTCCAACTTGCTCCTCTCTCTGGAAGATTCTCTCCTGCTTTGCTCTCTGTGGGGTTGGAGACCTGGTCAGCATCTATTCCTTTAAAACTTTATATTGTAAACTCCTCAAGAGCTCTTTTAGATTTCCAGCAGCATCTGAAAGAGCTGAGCCCATCCTAGCAGAGCTCATAATTGAATTTGCGAGCATAGCTGGAACCCTCAACACCTGGTTTCCAGGCCCCTCTCCCACCTGAGCCAACTTGTGCCCAAATTCTAAACCTTCTGAAGTATGATTTTTCCCCCATCAATTTAATCCTCATAGAGTTAAGAGAATGAGGCAGGATGAGCGGATTTATGGCCTTCAATGAATTTCAAGATGAATAAGAACAATCACAATTCAAGTCAAATTTCTGGCCAAGGATTTGATCCCTTTCAAGTAAAGAGTGGGCTTGGCCTGCCCGCAGCCACGGCAGTTCCTTAATGGGAATTTAAATGCTAGAAGCCAAGCGTCTGAAGCAAACATCTGGGGAAAGCCATCACCTTTGAAGCTAATTTCGTGACAGCTCTTTCGCCGCAGTGCCTTGGGAGACCCTACACGCTTTTAATTACTCACAAAAGCTAGAAAACGTCCTCCTTTTAGATCCACCTCTACTTCCCTGGGTCACATGGTGGCTCAGAGGTTAAAGCATCTGCCTGCAATGCGGGAGACGTGGGTTCGATCCCTGGGTCAGGAAGATCTCCTGGAGAAGGAAATGGCAACCCACTCCAGTATTCTTGCCTGGAGAATCCCATGGACAGAGGAGCCTGGTGGGCTACAGTCCACGGGGTCGCAAAGAGTCGGACATGACTGAGCGACTTCACTTCACTCACTACTAAACCTGGGCTTCCCAGGTGGTCCAGTGGTAAAGAATCCGCCTGCAATGCAGAAGACATGGGTTTGATCCCTGGGTCAGGAGGGTCCCCTGGAGGAGGAAAGGGCAATGCACTCCAGCATTCTTGCCTGGGAAATCCCATGGACAGAGCAGCCTGGCGGGCTACAGTATATGGAGTCACAAAAGAGTCAGACACGACTGAGCAACTGAACAAACAGCAGCTCCACATGCGCCTGCACACACCACCTTCTGCCCCAGCTCCCTCTGCCCCTCTGGGTGAATCAGCTATTTTCCCATGACCCAGAGGAGGACAAATGAGGGGTCCAGGGCGTCAGGGATTTGCCTGTAGTTGGTTAGAAAAAAAATTAATAGCTGCCAGCCCCTGAGCCCCGCAGTGAAGGGGGCTGGAAGACGTTTTGCTGATGACCTGTACACAGGAGCTGGTCCTGCCTCCCTGCCCGCACATCGGGAGGGAAGAGAGATAAGAGCCCTGTCCTCGGGAGCCTCCAGGTTCAAAAGGGACCAGCGGCCAACAGGGAAGACAAGAGCCCCTGCCTCAAACGCAGGTCCTCCCCTCTGGATACCTGGGGAGGCTCCCTTTGGGGATGGAGGCTGAGACGAGGTACAGAGGGCACAGCATTTAAGGAGGTGACAGAGGATGAGAAATTTGGATGACATCATCAACTCAAGGCACGTGAGTCTGAGCCAGCTGCGGGAGATGGTGAAGGACAGGGAAGCCTGGCGTGCTGCAGTCCATGGGGTTGCAAAGAGCCAGACACACCTGAGCGACTGACTACTTTACTCCCTCTTAGGGGCTGCACTTTCCTTGCATGACCTTGACAATAAGTGAGTGCCTCCTTACATGCCCTGGTGGGGGGTGTGTGCCCCTTTTGCCCCTCCCCTTCTGCTAAAGGCTACTCTGAGTTGGGGGAAGGGAGTGGTTTCCAGATGCAAGAACAGCCTCCTCTTTGAGATGCATAAGGCCATTCTCACCTCAACACACCAATAAAGAAGTGACTCTGGGCACAAGTAACCTCCCCTCCGTGATGGACCTGACCCTATCACGGCGTCTCACACACCGTCTTTCTCCCCCAACCTGCCACTCCAGCCCCTTCTTCAGTCTCAGCTGGTGGCTCTGTGTCTTTCTACATCGAGTGTAACTCATCAGGAGTTTGGAAAGAGGAAGGGAGACCCAGGTCCTGCGGGAGGAAGCCTGGGTGGTGACTCCCTCCACCCTCCACCCACCCCTGGAACTGGATGGTGCCCGGAAACCCAGCCCATCTCAACAGCCTTGGTGCCTGCCCCTCTCAGGGGCAGGGTTCAGTGGTCCAGCCCTCCCCCCACCACCGCCACGCTGAGCATGGACGCCAGATGGGTATTCAGAAAACACGGGCTCTCACACCTCGGGAGTTACAGTCTGAGCCCCCAAGACAGCAACTTCTCTCTGAGGTGTCGGTGGAATGAAACCAAGTCTCTGCCAAACCTCCTTTTCTGGCAGGATGTCTGAGAAAAACCAAAGGAAGGGCTCCTTCCTGTGCACAGGGGAGGGCTGGGGGCGGGGGGCGGGCGGGAAGGTCCGGTCTGGTCATCTCAGGCCACCTGGACCTGAGCCACTGAGGATGCCCCAGAGGTGCGGTGCCCAGCACCCTGACGGCCTCGACTTCCTGGCTCCCTGCCTTCCTCGGGGGGCAACTTGGAGTGGGCCGAGGAGAGGCATCTGTCAGCGATGACTCCGCGTCGGCTCGCAGACACGCACTCCCTCTGGAGCTTGGGCAGAGTAGAGCCTCGCGGCAGCGTGCAAGTCTGGCGTCTGGCGCGCTGTGGCTGTTCCTTGGCTTCCAGGCGCCCGCCAGGAACAGAGTGAGGACTGGTGGGCTGAGAAGGTGCAAGATTGCAGCCGCACCTCCATTTCTCCTGCCTTCCTGTATCCTCACGCCTTGCATCTCCTATCGAGAGATGAAGTCCACCTCCCACCTGCATTGGTTTCCCAGGGTAAAAAAAAGAAAATTAGACCATAGACTGGGTGGCTTAAACAACAGAATTTATTCTCTTGTGGTTCTGGAGACTGGAAGCCCACAGTCAAGGTATCAGCAGGTCCATGCTCCCTTCGAAAGCTCTAGGGGACAATTCATTCCAATTCAGATGGGTGGATGCCATTGGCCTTTGGCTTCCTTGCTTGTAGCTGCCTCACCCTGACCTCTGCCTCCAACTTGACAGGCCTTTCCCACCGGGTCTGTCTCTGTGTCTTTTCTTCTTCTAATAAGAACTCCAGTCATTGGATTGAGTGTGTTAATCGCTCAGTTGTGTCTGACTCCTTGTAACCCCATGGACTGTAGCCCACCAGGCTCCTCTGTCCTTGAGATTCTCCAGGCAAGAGTGCTGGAGTGGGTTGCCATTTCCTCCTCCAGGAGATCTTCCCCACCCAGGGATGGAACCCGGGTCTCCTGCATCGCAGGCAGACGCTTTACTGTATGAGCCACCCAAGGAAGCCCCATTGGATTGAGTGCTCACCCCAAATTCGGGATGATCTTATCTGCAGCTTTAATTATACCTGCATGAAATCCTACTTTCACATAAGGTCACATTCTGAAGTTCCAAGAGGACATGAATTTTGGAGGAATGCTATCCAAGCACCCCTTGAATCTGATCTGCCCTTGTGTCTTGCTCTGGCTGATAGAACATGGTAGAAGGGACAATGTTTATATGTACGGCTGAAAGCTTTTGCTCATGCCCTCTGAACCTTGAGACCACCTGTGGACAAGCTCATGGAAGATGAAACACAGCATGGTGAGGGGGTCCCCGTCAAGCCATCCCAGTGGCCGGGCTGAGGACACTCTGAGCCAGACAGCTCCTGGCTCAGCTACCCAGCTGACCTCCTGAGCTCACAGACGTCTGGTCCACATCAATGAAGACTCCAGACCAGCTGAGCCCAGCCCTGCAAAATCAAGACTAAATACATAGTTATAATTTTAAGCCACCAAGTTTGAGGTTATTGGTTATACAGCAACAGGTGACTGAGTCCCAAGATGTCATTGGTTCCAGGTCAAGGCAGGGAAGGTGATACCATTTCTGGGGGGGCTGCTGAGTGTAACAAAAACTGGTGGCTTAAGATCTGGACCATCCACTAGTGACCTGGTGACCTGGACATCTTCTGCGCCACCCTCAGAAATGGTAACCAATGCTACTGAATCCACCAGTGCGTTCACAACGCGCACGTCCCAGCATCCCCCGGCAATTCGCTGAATGTGGAGCCGTGCACACAGTGATGCCTATTCAAGGTATGGAGGCGACCGTGGCGATCACAGCAAACACCAGGGTCAGAGGCACCTAGATTCGGGGGAAAGAAATGACTCATCGCCCACCAGCCTCTTAGGAAAGGTCTAATCCTTCCGTGCCCCAAAGTCACGTGGACATGGAGAGGCTGCCAGCGTGAAATCCCAGAGATGGAACCCCCCACCTGGCCGGGGCCACCGATTAAAAGCCCGAGAGTCAGCCATCAGCGGGAACCTTGAACATGCTGGCTGAAATTAATCACTTGCCTTGCAAGGGCATTTATTTTCTCCTTTATACCTGGAGAGAAATGGGCCGTGAACTGGAAATTTCCAGAGCAGTAGGCTGAACTTTTTGTCTGAATGGGAACAACTTTCTTTTAAAGTGCAACCATTTGCTCTGTTCAACTCCACCATTAAAGGACAATGGCCAATTTTCTGTGGACCTGGGATGTCGGTTTTGCCTAAAGAGTGAGGGAGCAGGTAATTTACTAACCTGGCTGCGATTGCCTGTGAAAACAGGTTATTTAACAGGATTTAAATACCGTGCTCTGAAGCTCAACAGCAGTGAGGAGGCAGCTGGAGAATTGGAGCCGTGTCTTTCCCTCCCAGTTCTTAATGATTGAAGACGGGAAAATCGGGAGTGATAGATTAGAGACGTGCAGAAAGAGACAAGACAGAATCAGGGTCAAAGAGATGGGCGGGATGACCCCAGTCAAGAGAGGGTACCTGCTCTTTTTCAAGTGATATTAAAACAGGTGTGTGTTCCTTCAATCACTTAGCCGCCAATTTCATTCAACAAGTGACTTTGTTAAGGGGTCTGCTGAGCTCAAGGCTCTTACATTGGTATTAAACCAAAGCAGATGCCAATCTTTGCGGGCTTCCTGGAAGAGGCATTTGGAGGCAACTCTTAACCTAATTTGTAACACTTCTGCCAATTGTTCCTTGGCAACCTCCTCCCCTCTTCCCCTGAACTTGTGACTTGTTAAATGAAGGAATGAATAGAGTATGGAATTAGTGCCAGGAAGTCGTTTCCTCTGTTGACTGACCGTTATCTCGGGTTAGTGTATAGACTCAGTTTTCCCAATCTACAAAATGGGAATCATTGTACCCAACTCCAGCGATCATCTGCAGAATTAAAGAAAAATGTGGGCAGGACTTCTGGCAAAATACCAAGCACACACGAGTCAGACACAAGCGTCAGTTCCCCTCTCTTCCCAGTCGACCTTTGCCAGGCTGCACTGCTCTCTAAAATCTGCCCAGAAGCTTGTTTCTTCCAGAAGGCTTACTTCTGCCTAAAAGTTGCTGAATTAGATGTGGCTCTGCCCTTAATTGCCAATATCCGCTGGATCATGGAAAAAGCAAGAGAGTTCCAGAAAACATCTATTTCTGCTTTATTGACTATGCCAAAGCCTTTGACTGTGTGGATCACAAGAAACTGTGGAAAATTCTGAAAGAGATGGGAATACCAGACCACCTAACCTGCCTCTGGAGAAATCTGTATGCAGGTCAGGAAGCAACAGTTAGAACTGGACATGGAACAACAGACTGGTTCCAAATAGGAAAAGGAGTACGTCAAGGCTGTATACTGTCACCCTGCTTATTTAACTTCTGTGCAGAGTACATCATGAGAAACGCTGGGCTGGAAGAAGCACAAGCTGGAATCAAGATTGCTGGGAGAAAAAAAAAAAAGATTGCTGGGAGAAATATCAATAACCTCACATATGCAGATGACACCACCCTTATGGCAGAAAGTGAAGAGGAATTAAAAAGTCTCTTGATGAAAGTGAAAGAGGAGAGTGAAAAGGTTGGCTTAAAGCTCAACATTCAGAAAACGAAGATCATGGCATCTGGTCCCATCACTTCATGGGAAACAGATGGGAAACAGTGGAAACAGTGTCAGACTTTATTTTGGGGGGCTCCAAAATCACTGCCGATGGTGATTGCAGCCATGAAATTAAAAGATGCTTACTCCTTGGAAGGAAGGTTATGACCAACCTAGATAGCATATTGAAAAGCAGAGACATTACTTTGCCAACAAAGGTCCGTCTAGTCAAGGCTATGGTTTTCCCAGTGGTCATGTATGGATGTGAGAGCTGGACTGTGAAGAAGGCTGAGTGCTGAAGAATTGATGCTTTTGAACTGTGGTGTTGGAGAAGACTCTTGAGAGTCCCTTGGACTTCAAGGAGATCCAACCAGTCCATTCTAAAGGAGACCAGTCCTGGGTGTTCATTGGAAGGACTGATGCTAAAGGTGAAACTCCAGTTCTTTGGCCACCTCATGGGAAGAGTTGACTCATTGGAAAAGACCCTGATGCTGGAAGGGATTGGGGGCAGAAGGAGAAGGGGACGAACGAGGATGAGATGGCTGGATGGCATCACTGACTCGATGGACGCGAGTCTGAGTGAACCATGGGAGTTGGTGATGGACAGGGAGGCCTGGCGTGCTGTGATTCATGGGGTCGCAAAGAGTCGGACACGACTGAGCAACTGAGCTGCCCTTAACGGCATTTGGAGTGGCCCTGCCCTCAACGGCACAGAGTGGTGTCTCAGAATGAGGGCTGGGGTCAGACTTTCCTAGTCCCAAGACTCACAGGTTGTATGAAATTGAACAAGATGTTTAACCCTGTAAGTCTCGGTTTCTCATTAAAGTCATAGTGCATACTTCCCAGGGCTTCCTTGGCGGCTCCACGTCAAAGAATCCATCTGCCAAGGCAGCAGACGCAGGTTCAAACCCTGGGTTGGGAAGATGCCCTGGAGAAGAATATGGCAACCCACTCCATTAGTCTTGCCTGGAGAATCCCACGGACAGAGGAGCCTGGCAGGCTACAGTAGTCCATGGGGTCACAAAAGCATCGGACACGACTAAACAACAGCAACATGCCTCCTAGGACCTCCAGGGTTAAATGAGGTGACCCATATAAAATGCTGTCCTGTGGGCCAGGCACTTAGTACGTGTTCAGTAAATGACAGCTGTCAGCTCCCATCGCTATGACTCATGACCATGAGTGAGGGCTGTTTCCTAGAGGATGAGAAGGCTATTCCACTACTGCCCTTGATAAAGACATCTTTGCCTTTATTTGAAAAGCAAAATCAAACCACTGCTGCTGAAGCTCACCCCAGCAAAGGCGCTGGCTGCCTCCTTGGAAGAGACTCGCATCTTCCAAGCAGAAAGAGTTTTACATCCAGGCTTAATTTGCCCAATCACTCCACAACTTGGGCACTTCCAACACACACAGAGACTTTAAAGAGGGATTGTACTGGCTGAGGGAGCACAAAATGCTCGATGATGGACACACAGAACAGGGGAGAAACGCTCCTTCTCCATGTGACTCAGGAATGAATTCTCTGACCTCTTCCTGTTGCAGCCTCAGCTCCTCTTTCTGTTCTGCTTTAATTTCAGAATGACTTTTTGCTTCCTTGCAATAGCGCTGGTCTGAGGTAGATTGGAGGTGGGCAGCAGGAAGCCAGGGTGGAAGAGCCGTACAATACACCCCAACGATACACTTTCCAAACCCCAAATCAGGACCCACAGCCTGAGAGGGTTGCAGGTGAGTGCATTCGGGAGGTGGCAATCTAAGAGACATTGTTCGGTTGCTGAAATATTGCTGTTTCAATGGTTTATGGGCACTAAGGAATAGTGTTCTTGAAATCAGAGCTGTTCTAAAAAATCGAGGGTGCATGGTTACCATTTCAGGTCCAGGGAATCTAACGTGGAATTTTTCAATTTGCCACAAAACAGAAAATCAGAAGCAAGTAACACGTAACAGTGGGAATCCCTGGGGGCCCACTGAGAGTTAGGCTTGTGTAGGAGATATGGCTCTCTATCAGAGTCGCTCACTGCCCTGGATATCAAAGATTAGGCATTATTATTTATTAGTTGTCGTTAACTATTGGCTATTTGTCGATGGATATCTCCCCAGCTTTATCCTGAGCTCCTTTTTTTGGTTAATATTTATTTATCCACTTCTGGCTGGGCTGGGTCTTCGCTGCTGCGTGGGCACGGGCTTTCTCTAGCTACCAGGAGAGCAGGGCTCCTCTTCAGCTTCGGTGGCTCTCCTGTCGGTGCGCACAGGTTCTAGCCCGGGGGCTGCAGTACCTGCAGCACCCAGGCTCATAGCCGCGGCTCCCAGGCTGTGGAGCGCAGGCTCTGCGACCATGGCTCACGGGCTTCGGTGCTCGGGAACATGTGGGATCTTGGTTCCGGACCAGGGATGGAACCCATGTCTCCTGCCTTGTAAGGTGGATTCTTAGCCACTGGACCACCAGGGAAGCCCCTGTCCTGAGCTCCTGAGAGCAAGCGCTATTCAATGCCACACTCTTAGTAAAGTCTCAATAGATTTGCGGAATGAAAGGGCACATGTTTATCCCTGGAACGTGCTCTTCATCTTGGAAGGAAGCAGGCAGGAGAGTCAGCACCGAGAAATCTTCCTGTCCCATTGGGCTCACGATGGGTCCCTTGGCAAATGCCGCCACATTGGAGGAAGCAACAACCGTGTTGAATTGCAGTTGGGGGGCACTCAGCACCCATCCCAGATCCCACAGAGCCATGTGCTCAAACTCCATCTGTTTCCTTTCCTGGTTCCAGCAACATAGCCCAACATATCCAGAACCCAAAATGTGGTGGGGACAAGGATCCCACAAGCTCACCTCCCACTGCCCCACCACAGTCAGCAGGGACCCAGCGGTCAGTGCTCTCAGCCCCAGCCTTCTCCCTGTGTCTCCTTCCCATCCTTGGGTCGCATTCACACCCTTGCTCCCTCCTGAAGTTCTGGCCTCTTCTGTGTCTCACCTCCTGCGTGAGCTGTCAATATCCATCAACGGTGATGTTCCAACCTGCCGCATGTTGAAAAGGGATGGGCGGAGGGGGAGGGATGGATCTGGAATACAGGGTGGGGTGGGGAGGGGGAGCAGAGAGGAAAAAACACATAGAATTATTCTAAAAAACAATTATATTGAAACATGATTGTCAAAATATTATTTTTTTTAAAAACCACACCAAACCTGTCGCAATCTGTAGTTTGAAAAACAAATGTATGGTAATTCATGTGCTCTTTCATTAATACATTAATCTTGTATTTTAATATTGCTCTAGCTGCAGGTCTAATAACTACTGTAATTTCAAAGTGGCGATGAGCATAAATAATATTTTGAGATACCTGCCAGAGCTGGAGTATGATATGAACATATCTGTCTGTTTTCTGTTGGTGTGAAAGTTTCAAGGGCTGCTACTATTTCTGTGTTTTGCCAGCTATATTCATAGTTAAGGGAAATGATCACTTTTATTTAAGGTTAATGAAAATCAAGGTTGTATGTTTCCCCACTCAAGTTCACTGAGCCCCTGAATTCTATCACGGACCCCAAAACACAAGCCCCATCAGGTCGGTGTCTCTTTCTGGTTTATACACAGCATCTGTTTATTTACCGCCCCCCCCCCAGTAGTGTCTGACTCTTTGCGACCCCTCGAACTGTAACCCACCAGGCTCCTCTGTCCATGGAATTCTCCAGGCAAGAATATAGGAGTGGGTTGCCATTTCCTTCTCTAGGGGATTTCCCAACCCAGGGATCGAACCCAGGTCTCCTGCATTGCAGGGGGGCTC
Organism: Ovis aries; assembly: GCF_016772045.2. Classification (NCBI taxonomy): domain Eukaryota; kingdom Metazoa; phylum Chordata; class Mammalia; order Artiodactyla; family Bovidae; genus Ovis; species Ovis aries. Next base: position 56,785,890 of record NC_056064.1, on the reverse strand, counting down.
CTCACCATCTGAACCACCAGGGAAGCCCCTTCCCTAGTCATATCGCAGAGAGCCCCCTTAGCCTTTGGAGGCCCCAGGAGGTGTGGGTGGAGGCATGAGTGATAACCATTCGCATTCATCGTGGAATGAACCAATACTCCATGTTATGGTTTACCTACTTGACTCAGAATAGATACCAAGCACCTGAGGACAAAGACACGGGCTGCTGGGAGCTCTGGTCTACCCCCAAGCCATAGAAATACTGTTCTTCTGAGTCCAAGGTCACAAGCCAACAGTGAGAGAGGGGGTCTCTCTGTGTCTGTCTCTATCAGCTCCTTCCTCTGCTCCCCTGAGACCCTCCCTTCCTCGAGCCCCCCATGCCCCAGGAGCTGCTGAAGATTTCCACCACACAGGAGGTTACCCTTGTGTCCTCTTGCATTCTCCTTAAAGCCACACCCATGACACAGAGCCCTCAACCCCTTAGAGGCTCAGGGCTGGAGAAGAACTCAGTCTGTTTCATCCAGCTGTGCCACTCCACACTCAGACAAAGGGGCTCCGAGATGTCGAGCAGGTTGCCCAGGTGGTCAGCCAGGCAGTGGCAGACACAGGCTCTACCCCACGTTTGTGCTTTCCTATCCAACGCTCTTTCCATTCTGCCTTGGAGAAGCTGAGGCTGGAGGATGGGCAGCCTCTTCTCTGAACTGGCTTTCTCTCCTGGTGACAGTCCTGTTTCATCACCTGGAACGGTTGACACGTGGCATTTTCAGGGATCCCTGTCTGCCTACTGCCGGCCAACCTCTGGTTCTGAGCTCCCCCGGGGGAAGGACAGGAGCTCCAAACCCCTCTCCGAGGTAGAAGGTGGGTATAGGAATTTGGTATCATCTCAATCCCAACCTTCTTAGGGAATGGCTGCCCAGCAGGAGGTGCTGGGCACCAGAGTCCAACGGATGGAGTGTGGTGGGAAACGGGGACAGTGCCAGGGCCGCTTGGCACCGCACTGGAGCAGAAGGAGGGAAGGCTGAGAGGAGTTCCAGGCAGTTGGGCATGTCACATAATTACAGGAGAAAAATTAGGCCAGAGCCTGGCTCTCTCTGCCTCTGTCTGAGTTATCATCGCCCTTATTATAAAGCAACTAATTATTAGCCTGGCTCATTAGCAATTATAAATCTCTAACTCCAGAACTTCATTTAAAATATGACAAGTTAGCACTTAATTATTTTCCCAACTGCCTCAATCATGCATGATGTTAAGGGACCCAGTTCCCATGGTTCTTAGGAGCTGTGCTTGTCCTCAGGTACTGGGGCCTGTGGGGGGTGGTCCCTGATTTGTTCCAGAAACCTGAGTGTCCCTGCCTGGATGCAATCAGACATCCTAAGATGTGGGGGGTAGAGAAATAGTGGCAGACTGTCCTCTCCTTCCGCTTTCCAGTAAAAACAGAAAGCATACATTTATTAAGTATTTCTGAGCACCAGCTGCTCGGCGTGCCTTATCAGGTTTAAATCTCTGCATTATCATTGGAACTGATACTGTTCATCTCCATTTTACTGACGTAGGACCTAGGTCATGATGTCTGTTTCATAGGTCGAAAGCTACCAGCTTAGGGAGTAAACCCAAGGCGGCCTGACTCAAAACCCATACCTTGAGCTACGATGGCAGGTTCAACCAGCATCCTCGAGGGTGGAGAGACTGGCTCTGATTAAGGAAGAGTCCTAGGTAGGTGTTGGCCAGGACTGTCTAAGCCCAAATTCTCCCCGAAACTTGCTGACCTAATAGGGCCTATTGCATCCTGGTGTCTCTTATCTGTCCACAGTGGGTGGGTGGGAGGAAGGAAGGAAAACCCCCTCCCAGTTCCCAGGGCTGACATTTTTCATTATCCTACACACGGCTTTTCTAGCCTCTTTATCCTTCTCCAGTCATTCCATCCCTCACTGCGTCTTCCTCTTGGGCAGCTCCTGGAGGATGCGATGAGGTCCAAGAGATGGTCTGACAACAGGGCAAGGTCGCATGCTGCTTCCCATTCTCTGCGGCTTTCTCTCGGGTCTGAGGGACTGCCTAGGCCAAGCAGAGCTGCCTCCAGTGGAAGATCCAGAGCTGGGAGACCAAGAGGAGACAGACCATGAGTCCTCAGACCCACAGGAGGGACAAAACACCCACCTGGCTCGTGAAGCCCGCCACGAAGTCAGGCCAGCGTGGTTAAAGGAGCCCAGAAAAAGTGAGGGGTTGGGGTCTTGGCTCTACCCCAGTCAATGGTGTGATTGTTATAGGCCGAGTGTTTTCCCACCTGCAAGGAGAATGGTTTAGACAATTCTTCCATTGCTGACATGGATGGACGTTCCAGTAATGAACCTTCTGATCATCACAGCCAGCAATTCAAATAGTACCTACACTCCGAGGTGGGAAGCTCATACTTTGAAGGACTCAGGTCACAAAATTTAAAGAAATGAGTGATTTCCATGACCCTGTGTATCTGAACACATATAATTATATGGGAGTGAAGAGGATGGGGAGGAGCAAAGACAGTTATAGGTTAGACGAGTGGGTGCTGGTTATTCACACCATGGGTTCAAATCCAAGGTCTGTAAGTTACAAGCACTCAAATGGTGAATAGCTTACGATGAGCAAGTCCCACCAGGATGCCCTGCAGAGTCTGGAGGAGGTCCCATGGATGAAGCCCATTTCTTTCATCCTACAGACCTAGGAAGGCTTCCAAAGGGTGAGACCCCTCCAGGTCAGGGCCAGCTGAGCGAGCAGGGTGGGGGTCCAGACCTCCAGTTCACAAGGCTCAGTCAGTTGACTGGAGAAGTCCGGGGAGGGTGGGCGAAGTCCTTTGATAAGCAGCTTGAAGAGGGTGGGCACAGCTGAGCTGCAACAGCTGCGAGACTGCTGTGTAAGGAGGGCCGTGCGGTTACCTGCAGGGTTCCTGTATCCCTGGGGGGCATGCAGTCTGGGGTCAGACTTACATGTTGACCCCAGACTTGCGAGTTGCCACAGACCCTCATGATATGGGCTGACATTCCTAAAATGCTCTATGTATATTAACTCGTTTAACTTTCACAGCAACCCAGATATCACCCCCATTGTATAGATGGGCAAATTGAGGCATCCAGCCTGGGAGCGGGTGAGTCAGGATTTGAACTAGATGGTCTGGCTCCAGGGTGCCCTGATCTTCACCACTAGGTTCTGCTGCATGTTATTGAAGCAGCTGAGCCTTGCTTGGGAAAAGGCAGCGAAGGGGGCTCTCACAGCAAAATATTGACTTTATACTGTGTTAATACAGGCCGGTATCTGCCAAGGTGCCCACACGCCTTCATCAGAGCCTACTCCCCTTCCACAAGATGCTTCTGGGGATGAGGGGTCCCGAGAGAAGTGAGCTCCTGGTAGGTCTGGACCATCCCTGAGTCCTCAGCTCCCAGCAGCCCCCTAGCTGTCTGGGGACACAGGATGACACGGAGCACAGCGTCCTCTGCTGGCCTGAACAGGAACACACCCCAGGAGAGCCCAAGCCAGAAGGAAGCCCACGCTGATTGGCCCTCTGGAGTGATGTCTGTTGGAGAGATGCTGCAAGAATTCCTGGAGCTTCAGGAACAAGGAGAAAGTGAGGGAAAGGATAAAGAGGAGACGATCCCACTGATCAGCAAAGATGTACCCTAAGTTCACAACTGACAGCCCTGGGGGGTCTCCCAGAATCAGTTCACCCAGGCCAGGGGTTGGTGGACCTTCTTAGCTGTTTCTCAAGCATGAGGGCCAAAGGCGACCTCCACTGTGACGCCACTAAATGGACTGGGGAGGGGGTTGCTGGTGTTGACAGTTGACCCCTAGAGCTTGGTGAGAGCCGCACAAGTGACCTTTGACGGTTTAAATGACATCAATGGGTGAGTGGGGCTTCCCTGGTAGCTCAGTGGTAAAGAATCCACCTGCAATGAAGGGGATGCAAATTCAATCCCTAGAATCCCCTAGAGGGGGAAATGGCAACCCATTCCAGTATTCTTGCCTGGGGAATCCTGGAGACAGAGGAGACTGGCCGGCAACAGTCCGTGGGGTTGCAAAGAGCTGGATACAACTGAGAGACCGAACAACTTGTAAAAAGCATAGGAGAGCCTCTGACCTGGTCAGGATTAGCCGAGTGGGCCAAAGTGGACCTGGGCTGCCTCTCCACCTAGGGAGCTGTCTGTCCACCGTGGTATGCAAGAGAGGCTGGGTAACCCCCTGGCAGAAGTCAAGTGCTAGATAGAGGTAAGACCACATCGTGATAACCAACAACCTGATAAGGCATATTCCATCCACCCATTTTCCCTAAGGAGCAGAGAGGTTAAGTGACTGCCCAGGGTCACTCAGGGCCGGGGCTCCCTGAGGGTTGAATTCGACTGCAGAACCCAGGCGTTTAGAGCCGTTCTAGCCACTCCCTCTGTATGGCTGCCTCGTACTGGGCTCAAATGGCGTGGCTTGCCCCAACAAGCTTGGGTTTTGCTAGAAGACCCTCTTCTGCCCAGAGACCCCAGCCCCTTGCCGCTTCCTCCCCCAGCCCTCACCCCAGGCCTCTGGCAGTTTTCATTTATTAGGAAAACATGGGGATGGTGTTCCCTGAGTCAGGGCTGATTGGGGTCCAGCCGTTCTTTGTCTCCTGGGTTCCTCCCTGAAGCTCTGAGCCCTCGCCTCCAGCAGTAGACGAGATGCCCCTCCCAGCTTTCAGCCACCCTTGCTGTCAAGTTGGGCTTCTAGAAGCCACAGTAGGTGATGCCTTCCTGCTTGGGAACAGCACCTCTCAGCAAACTGACAGGTAATTGGTCCCTAAATCCCCTGAGGAGACACAGGGAGGATGAGGAAAAATTATGGCTGTGGAACTGAGTCTTAAAAATTATATCACCTTTGCTGACAGCGTAATTACTCCTTTTTCCTGAGATTTAGTGCAAATCTCCAATCCTTGAACAGTTGAGGGGTATTTTAAGTCTCTTCCTCTACTATTCTCTCCTTCCCCTTAGCCCGAGGAGGCTGGATTCCTGCCATGCGCTATCTTCTCTGCCTCTCCTGGGACACAGAGTGACCGCGGGCCTAGTGATGTGAGAGGCCACCCAAGGCGGGAGGCGGTGATGGAGAGAAACCCGGAGGAAGAATCTTCCCTGGCACTTGCTCCTTGGCCTGCTTGGAACGGGTCCCGAGTGACCCCTGCCCACCTGTCTGAATGTGTCTTAGCTTCCGGAGCCCCCTCCCAGCAGAGGGAAACCTCACCTGTGGTCCCCTAGTCCGCTGCAGGGGCCCCCTGCAGGCAGAGCCCACCCTGGCCCGGGTTTCTGTGCCTCCTGGGATGAAGGGGGGTTTCCAGGATGGAGCAGCCTAAAAGTTCAGAGGTTCCTTCCCATCCTCTCAGCCCAAGTGGGACGGATCAGTGGAGGCACTCCCAACCCTGGGGCCCCTTGGGGTGAACTGCCTGCCGTGGCGGTAACTCACTCACTGACGCGCTTCACAGCCTTCCTTCCTCCTGTCTCTCTCTCCCCACACTTCCTGGATCGGTCCCCAAGTAAACTGCCTACACCCAGACCCTCATCTCAGAGTCTGCTTTGTGGGGAGCTCAGGCTTGAGGCCCCTTCCCCCATGGCTCACTCGGAATGCTGTGAGGTCACCAACCTCTGTTTGGAAGTGGGCATTCTCTGAATCAAGAGGGAGGATTTGGATGGTCTAGGAGCTCCAGGCCCATCAGCTACAATGTTCTAGAGAGGCAGCATCCCTTTTGCCAAAAGTAGGGGGAAAAGTTTGGGGACCTGAATTCTAGAAGCCACAGATGTCAGTATGCCTGGGAGTATCTCCCTCCCTCCCACCCCTGGATCCACACGCGAGGGTCCCTCCAGCATGCACAGCTCGGATGGGGGGCCTCATGACCTTGGCCTCTCCGGAGCTCTCAGTAAGAGCTGAGATGGGATTCAGGCGCCGTGGGGAATAGATGTGCCAGCCTGTTCCACAGGACAACGGGACCAGGAACCAGAACTACAAGATTCTATCTTAACGTGGCTGTCAGGACAGTGAACACTCTGAGAAGGGGCAGAGGATGAGAGCAGATTATTTGGGGTCAGCACCGGCGAGGAACTGGACCTGCAGCTGGGAAAAGACAGAACTTAGACAGCTGCAGAGTCCAAGGTCAAGGGCCAGTTCGGGGAGATGAGAAAGCATGCTTGGGCCACCAGACTCAAGCCGGCTCTCGGAAGCATTTTCAACAACTCACAAGGTTTTGCTGGAACCCTGTACCCTTGGGGACACTTCAGGGAAGACAAGGCAGAAGCCCATCAGGAATTCATTTCCCAAGGCAGCTAGGGCTGTGCCAAATCACCAGGCAGAAACCCTCCCACCCTTAGACCTTCTCATCCTGGAATCTCCGAGAGCCCAGGAGACCCCCTACCCCAGGGGGGCGTAGGGGTGGCAAGCAGGAGGTGCCCCCCAGTCTCAGCTCTCCGACACCTCCATGCAGTCCCATCACCACCAACCCAGTCCCCGCTTCAACAAGCACCCTCAGCACAACAGCTGGTACCCGACACACTAATCTCCTGCTTCCTGTAGGAGAATGTGAATAACTCACATTTCTTGTGTGCTTGGGGTTTGCTCAGCCACGTTGTGAGCATTTTACAGACATTAATGCTTCAGTCGTCAAAGCAAAACGTGAGGAAGGTGGTGGTGAGATCCCTGCCTAGGGGACACGGAAATAAGCACACGGAGTCACAAGTCACGGCAGAGACAGGGTCTGAGCTCAGGCAGGCCGGATCCAGAGCACATCCCCACCACTGTAAACGCTCTTGCAGTCAGTCCTGGAAATTGGCTTCTTCCCTCCTCCTTGCTTGTCTCTGCTTAGACTGTGGTATGATGGTTAATTTCGTTCCAACTTGACTGGGTCACAGGGTGCCTGGACTTCTTGTCAAACCTTTTTCCGGGTGAGTGTGTGAGAATTTTCTGGGCAGGATTAACATTGGAGTCCGTAGACTGAGCGAAACAGATAACCTGCTCTAACGTGGGTGGGCCTTACTGAATCCCTGGGAGATTAGATAGAACCAAAAGGCTGAGTCAGAGGGAACTCCTCCTGCCATGGACTCAGCCGAAACGTGGCTCTTCCGGGGTCTGGAGCCTGCTGGCTCTGGGCCGGAACTCACAGCCGTGGGTCTGCTGGTCCTCGGGCCTCAGGACCTGCTGCAAGCATGTCATGGGTGTGCTCGTCTCTCAGCCTCTGGAGTAACAAATCTCTTTGTGCACACACAAGCAGATGAGCACGTGTGTGCACACACACATATACACCGTTGGTTCTGTCTCTCTGAGAATCATATCTCACACAGTGGGGTTGTGCTCTTTGCCTCAGGAGCATCAAAAGGCTCCGCTTCCTTGGCGAGATCGCCGCTGTTCCCATTAGTGGGACTCCTGCCCTGGAGACGTGTGGCCGGAAAGAGCAGCGCAAGGCCTACCTGACCGATCAGAGCTGACCCAGGACATAAACACCAGGTGAAAACAGCCTTTCCTGCCTCGATTCCTTCCCTGCTGCCTTAATTACACCTACGAGCAAATGAGGAGAAAATCCACTGCGAGGAGGTGGGTGCTCACTCACTAAGTCATGTTCAACTCTTTATGATCCTGTGGACTGTAGCCCGCTAGGGTCCTCTCTCCATGGGACTCTCCAGGCAAGAGTGCTGGAGAGGCTTGCCATGCCCTCCTTCAGGGGATCTTCCCGACTCAGGGATCGAACCTGTGTCTCCTGCAACTGCTGAGTTGCAGGGGGATTCTTTACCGCTGAGCTACCAGGGAAGCCAGACTGGGGGTCAAACTGTTTCTGAGAGGTGTCTGCAGCTCTTTAACTCCATTTGTGACGAGAATGCAGCCCTTAAGCACGTTCACAAGCCAGAGAGAAGAAGCTGCAAGCGGCCCAGCCATTCGGCCGAGAAGGGCGGTCCACACGGCACCTGCGCCCCAGCTGCAATGCGGGGTTACATCAGTGCTGGGGCACTGGGAGCAATCCCCAAATCCCCAGATGATAAAATGTTCGCCCTTCCACCCCAATGGCCACATTAGTGGCCCCAGAGACTGGTGACATAAAAAATGAGTCAGCCCCGAGCTATAGGACTCGTGCCAACGAGAGAAGACAGAATTTAAGGGATCAGAGCACCCCCCCCCCGGCCCACCTCCCTCCTCAGACCTAAGGTGGGTGAGTTGAAAGCCTCTTCTCTGGCAAGGGTGGGCAGCGAGAGTCAATTTTCTGGCATCGATCCTTGGGTTTTTCATTTGCCAGGAGCGTTGCCAGGAGAGGCCGGAGAGAGGCATGAGCAGAATGAATTTGGAAGGCTTTCCCTTGACGTTGTCCCGGGGAGCCGAGCTGGCAAGGTGCAGAAACGCGGGGCGTGGGTTCAGGGGGCTGTGTGGTCAAGCTGGGGCCAGCTGGGTGCCCGGTGTGTTACTTTTGCAGGTCACTGGAGCCCAGGCAGATGCAGGAAGGGAGGCTGTGGGCCCATCTATGGCCCCACGTGGCTGGAGCTGAAGCTACAGGACTGACGTCAGCACGTCAGAGCACTTGGTGTCTGGGAACGGGCCTCCTGAGCCCCACCGGTCTGCTCCCTGCTCTCCCTCCCCACCGCCCCCTGCCACCCCCTCTCCTGCAAGGAGGCACTTCAGAATCCGGCCTGAGCACACATTTGGCCCCTGCTATGGATGCTGTTACTCGCTCAGCCGTGTCCGACCCTTTGTGACCCCCATAGACTGTAGCCTGCCAGGCTCCTCTGTCCATGACATTTCCCAGGCAAGAAACCCAGAGTGGTTTGCTGTTTCCTTCTCCAGGGGCTCTTCTCAACCCAGGGATCGAACCTGGGTCTCCCACATTGCAGGCAGATTCTTTACCAGCTGAGACACCAGGGAAGTCCGAGTAACAACAATCAGGCAGGTCGTGCAGAGCCTCTGAGCCCAGACATCGTGGACGGGGTGGCAAGGGGCAGCCACCTTGCGGAGCTGTCATGAGGTCAGATCAACCATGTTCAGGGGAGAGATTAATTTCCCCCTGGGTCATCAGAACTGCGTTGTAAGGAGCAGACCTTGAGCCACCCAGGCCTTCACGTCCCCCCTGCCCTGATGGGTCAGGAGACACAGAGACGGGCCGGGGAAAGCAGCACTTCCCTACACTGAAACTAGAGCTTTTATGGTCAGAGAGATGGGGACAAGGGAGAGATGGGGCAGAGAGAAAGAAAAGGAGCCAGCGGGATGGAGAGAGGAGGCCTGAGGGGCAAAGTGACGGATGGAGACTGATGCTGTCACGCTGGCCCCAGGACTCTGCGACCAGGAAGTCACAGAGCTGTGCACCACACTGCTCAATTTCTCTCAACACCCCTGATGACTTTGAACACTTGAAGGAAGGGGAGGAAAGATGATTTTGTTTTATCTGATGGGGATCAAGAAAGGGCCTGCCTGCGCCCGGAACAGATGTGGGTGGGTGTTCAGTCCAGAAGTGAAGTCAGATCCACGGACACAGGATTCTAGGGCCTGAAGGACCCAGGGCGGATGACTGTGGGAGGTGAAAGGGGCACGGCCGCTTCCTTTAGATTTCACGGGACGGGAGACCCCATCTGACGTCGGCTCCTTGGTCGGCTCTGCTTGAGCCCTGTGGGCTCCCAAGTGCTGACTCAGCCCCCCTTCCTTCCTGAAATCCAGGGCAAATGGTCCCAGGCACAGACCTGAGTGCCCTTCTGGGGACATTGCATCTGACCGTGAATTAGGCCGGGGTGACGGGGCGGAGGTGGGAGGCTGACCTCAGAGGACCAGCTGCCTGGGGCCCATGACCCCAAGCCCAGAGCCATTCAGGAGTCCGTTAAGCGGACAACTCGGGCCTGGAAGGGAAAGCCTGCCGCTGTTCCCACCAACAGAAGACGAGAGTACCAACTGCACAGCCACTTCCACATTAGATGCTGATACGTCAGTAAACTTGTCGAATCATTCAAGGAGCGCTGGGCTCTGGCCAGTAGGGGGGTTCCCTGGGGACCTGGTGTGACCCACTGAGGTCTGAGGAGGATCGGAGGAAAGGCCGGGAGACCTCATCTCCCCCGCCACCCACGGCAGCCTGTGCTGCCCCGCAAGGCCTCATCCTCTCTGTGTTCCCTCCTCGGCCTTCCTTCCAGCTCCTGAACTCCAGAGCCAGATGCTCAAAATCCCTCCACATCCTCTCCCACCCCTCGGTTACCCTGGGCAGGTTACTTAACCTCTTTAAGCCTCAGTTTTCTCATCCCTAAGACGGGGACAGTGGCCCCACCTGCTGCGTGGCCCTGAGGAGAAGATGAAATTTATTTATGGAAAGTGCTTGGGCTCATACCCGGCATAGAGCCTTGGACTGGTGGGGTGTTGCAGTTCATCCCCACCGACCTCTCAGAGACCACCCCTGCCCCAGATAAGGCCAGCCTGCTGCCCTTGGGTAAGAAGATGATGTTTTGTCATTGGTCTTCAGTTCAGTCACTCAGTCGCGTCCGACTCTTCACGACCCCATGGATTGCAGCACACCAGGCTTCCCTGTCCATCACCAGCTCCCAGAGCTTGCTCAGACTCACGTCCATCAAGTTGGTAGTGACTCCTTTGAGTTGCTGTCAGAGGCAGGCTGCACCCTTAGCTTCCCCTGCCTGTATCTTGGTGGCATCGTGACCGCAAGCAAGAACTGAGTGCAAGAGCTTCGTGTTCTTTAGGGAAGGTAAGGAGGATCAGAGTCAGCTCTGCTATCCATCCTCCAGGAAGGAATCATGGCAGCAGGAAATGCAAGAAGGAGCAGGAAGGATTCTCAGCTCTATCGTCTAGTCTTGGGCAGATGAAGGACACTTCATTCCATCCTCCATGGGAAGGCATTTTTTTCTGCCGGGGTCCAGCCCCGGTGGATCCAGGGTGATTCAAAGGGGAGATGGAGTAGGCGAGGAAAAAACTTATTTGTTTATAAATATAAGATTAGTTTAGGAAGAAATAGTGTAGTAGGAAAATTTAGTGGAGAAAAGAGGCTGAATAACTTGGTTTACGTGGAAAGCCAATAAAGTTCCAAACAAGGAGTTTGCACCATCTACGTTAGGCCACCGGCGTCCTCTTGAATATTGGAGGGTGCCCCACCTTGGGCTCCCTCTCTCGTGGATCTTAGAAGCCGGGGCAAGTAAGTAGACATGGCGAGCCTCCACGCCCCAGATGGGAATTCAGCCTGAAATTAGAGTAAAGATGAGACACGGGGGAAACCAGTCCTTCCAATGACTGGCCCGGCCTCTATTGTCTAGAAAGGCCTTTTATACCTTTTTGATTATACATAGAGATCAATGGGTAATACAAAATTATGCAGCGTTAGCAGCCCAGACTCGTATCAAAACCAGGCTTTTCTCTCTGCATACAAGTCTTAGGTGATTTACATCATCTTCCGGCCAAAAGGGCCAATGAACATTTTACAGCCTTTTTTCTGATAAGGTTTGTCAACCAGAAGACTTATTTGTGTTGTTCTTCCCAAAGTCTGGTGCCACTCTCAGAAAGCACTAAATAAAGTCACATTCTTACATAGCAAAGATACAGCAATTTATAACAAGTAAAAGGAGTACAGAGATTATAACAAAAGAAAAGTAATTAACTCAAAAGTCTAGTGTTGCTAACATCAAAACTATTACATATCTTTTTCCATATCCCGTTTACATTGATTAACATCCTCCCAGGTGCCTAAAAGATAAAGAATATGGAGGCCTGGCAGCAATCATTGAGTCGACAGTGAAATCCTGTCACCAATATGATTTTTAGCTCTTTAGAAAAGGCTCTGTATCTTTAGGATGCTTTAAGCTTTGTGCCTCTCGTGGTTGGGGGCTGTAAGCAATTCACAAGCTGTAAAAGGTCCGGGGGAACCTGTTAGGCAAGCTAGAGAGTTATCAGAGGGGATTTGAGCTGAAACATCCCTTTCAAATACAGAAGACTAAAGCCCTGAGTTAACCTTTTTTCCAGAGAGTGTCAGAAAAGTAGAAAAGTATAATAAGGCAGGCAGATTCTTATTTTTTTTGGAGGAGGGGTACATGCTCAGGAAATACCAGGGGGAAACCCTGAGGCCTGACTTGCCTTGCCCATCAAGGCCTCTGCCGCATGACCTTGTCACGGGTGGGATTCCTCGCGCTGGCTCCCGGCATCTTTCTGTCTTTCACAGACTTTGGAGCACTTTCCTCTGAATCCATTGGGATTCTGGTTGCAAGCAACAGAAATCTAGACTAAAGGGATGCTCTTGGAGGGTCCTGGGGTGCACAGCATCACTTGGAGGATGAAGAGATGCATAGCAAGTAGGGAGCAAGGGAGGTCCCGGAGGCCGGGCAGCAGGATCTGGCTGGTTGTAACACTTTTGTCACCAAGGTCGACTGACACGGCTCCTGTCCCAAGAGGCCATGGCAAGTAACTTCTAACTGCCCCTCTGCCTTTCTACTACACACACCAAAGTCAAAGTGGAACAGAACTTATGATTAGCCAAGACAGGTCACCTGACTGAGCCCTAGCTATTGGGATAGGTCAAGCCAACTCACCTGCCTGGACCCCCTTGCTGTCAGGATTGGCTAAGCTAGGTCACCTTACTGGGCTCTGGCTTTTAGGATTGGCCAAGTCAGATCACCTGACTGAGCCACAGCTGTCAGGATTGGTCAAGCGAAGTCACATGACTGGACTCCCTTGCTGTCAGAATTGGCTAAGCCAGGTCACCTGACTGACCTTGGTTGTTATGGAGAAGACAGGGGTTCCCTTTCTTGGGCTGAGGAGTGGATGGAGCAGAGCTGTATCTGGGGCTACCCCAGACTTACAAAGTGGGCTTCCCATCCTTGAAGCTTTTCCTCCACCTCCTCCCCAGCTGACCTGTCTGTCTGGCCAGGGTCAGCGCCATATTAACAATGTCCTGAGTCCTTCACTTTGGGGCAAACAAGCTGGAAACCTCTCTGGGGTGCGGGTGGGGGGCGGTGGGGGCGCCGTCAGCAGGATGGGTTCTGTTATAGAAGTTGGTGATGGACAGGGAAGCCTGGTGAGCTGCAGTCCATGGGGTTGCAAAGACTGCAGCCACTGAACTGAAAATTCTGAAGAAGAGAGCCATCTGGATGGGAAGACGGAGCTGGTGAATTTGACTTGTCTCCTTGTATCGGGGGCAAGATTGATTTTGTTCATAAATATTCCTGGTGATCTTGAACACCAAAGCAGGCTGCTAATGGCTGCTAATGAGTCACTTCGACCTTCCTGCTGCCCACCATCACTGCCGCTGCCCCAACCAGACCCTGCCACTTTCTTCTCAACTCTATCAACTTGATGGATTTAGTGAAGAGAATCCTAGGGAAAGTGACACCGAGAGCAAGGGCCAAAGTCCCCAAACGTGGTGGGGCCCTCAGCATCCCTAGACCTTGCCCAGCCCTTTTAAACGACTTCCCTTCTGTCACTCAGCCCCGCCTTGGGGGCCCTTCCCTGCGTCTTAGGCAGGTCCTCATGCATTCAGCCTTGTGACTTCCTGGTGTGGCCTTAGGTATCTAACCTTGCCCCACAACGGAAACTGGAATCTCCCCACCGCAGCCCAAACCCACGACAGCTTCTCCTGTGCCCACTGACTGATGAGAGTAATTGTGCCCGTCCTCCGCGGACCCTCTCCGCGTGGATCTGTAGACAACAGATTTCAAATTGATTTAAAGCCTGTGTCATGCTGGCTTACAGGAAAATCCCTGAAGAAATTAACTAGTTTAACTTTTGCAGGATGCTCGGCAGAACCCAGGCTGCATAATTACAGAGGATGTACCCCTTTTCTCGGGAGGAGCGCAGAAGTGTAGTGGTGCCCGGGAAGTTTGGCCCTCCTTGGGCAGGGAGGCAAAGCTGCTGCTGCTTCCATGTAAATTGCCTGAGAACACCTGGGTGTCCCTGGCACTGGCCTCCGAATTGGCCTCTTCTGAGACGCGGTAAAACTGGCTCAGTTGACAACTTGCTCTTTTGTTGGCGCACACCTTCATCCATCAGGCCAGACGTGTGCCCAGTGTGTGGTTTAGCCTAGACCCTGATCATCTGTTGCCTGAATTGTTTTACCAGCTGCCTGAACGATCTTCCTGTGTCCAGTCTCTCTGTATCCAGTCCAGCCACCCCCTCCCACTGGCATAGGTCAATCTTGGGGAGGCAAAGCAAGTCACCCTCCCACAGAAAGCCCTGGAATGTCCCCACAGTGCTTGCAGGATACAGATGCTTGCTCCCAGTGAGGCAGGAAAGCTCTCCTCCTCCTGGCATGGCTGAGCTCCCCAGCGCACCTCCTGTAATGACCCCCCAATGCTTGGGTGTGGTGATCGAGCCACGCTGTGTCTCCCATGATTGCACAGGCTGTTCCCTCTGCCTGGAGTACTGCTCGCTCCAGAGCTTCTGCCAGATTTACTTCCCTCCCCAAACCCTGTGGGCATCGCTGCTTCCTTGGGGCCTCCTTCCAAAAGGACAATCACTTGCTCCCCCATACAATTTCTTTAACTTCCCGTATAGCCGGTCCACATAGGCTGCATTAACTTGCATTTAAGTGCCACGCGATAAGCCCACCCCCGACAAGGGAGGACTGATATTAGCAAGGCCCTTCCTGACACAGTGCCTGGCTGACGGCTGATGACTGGATGTAGTATTGAACCACAAGCGGCAAGCTATGCATGGAGATGGACAGACACAGCCCTGCTCCTAAGGGGTCTCCCTTCTCCCGGAGCAGAGGCCTTCTGCTCCCTGTCTTCCCGATTCACCAAGTGGACCCAGTGGATTTCATTTTTGTTGGTTGTTCACCAACATAGATTTCTTCAGTACCGATTTTGGTGGGGACTTTGTCAATCACCGCTTTGTTAATCCAGTGATTCGCAGCATCACCTGGGAACCTGTTGGAAATTCTATTTCTTAACACTTTCCCAGATCCCCTAAACAGAAGGCTGTAGGGGTGGTGCACAGCGGCTGTGTTTAACAAGTACTCCAGGGAATGCCAGTACACACTCAAGCACACGGCCCCCGTACAGGGACCACTGTCCCAATTTGCAAGAGGGTAAACTGAGGCTCAGCTATGTAGAGGGATCCCTGAGGGTCCCACGAGGAAGCCACATCTTGATTGGAACTTAGGGTAGGCTAAAAAATAGCCGCATCAAATTTGGACCTGCTGAATTTGTGATCTGGTTTGGAAAAAGAGCCTTTGCAGATGTTAACTAAGTTGAGGATTTTGAAGAAAGATTACCCTGGATTATCCAGGTGAGCCCTACCTGCCATCGTAACTCGCCTTATAAGAAAAAGGCAGGAGCTTTGGCATTCCCAGAGAGGAGAATGTGGTGTGAAGATGAGGGAGCAATTTTAGCGACATGGCCACAAGCCAAGGAGTGTCAGGAGCCACCAGAAGCTGGAAGAGGCCAACAGAGAGCTTCCCTCGGTTTAGTTCACTCAGTCGTGTCCAACTCTTTGCAACCCCATGGACTATAGCACGCCAGGCCTCCCAGTCCTTCACCAACTCCCGGAACTTGCTCAACCTCATGTCCATTGAGTCAGTGATGCCATCCAACCATCTCATCCTCTGTCGTCCCCTTCTCCTGCCTTCAATCTTTCCCAGCATCAGGGTCTTTTCCAATGCAGAGCTTCCCTAGAGCTTCCCAAAGGAGCGCAGGTCCTCCACCAGCTGGATTTCAGACTCCATCCTCCAGAACTGTGAGAAGGTTGGTCCTTGTTGGTTTTTGCCACCATATTTCCGGTTCTTGATCACAGCAGCACCAGGGAACTAACGCAGAGACTCATAGAGGCTGAGGGTGAGCCAGGGGATCTGGTCAGACCCCCGACGGGACACTGAGACGCTTGGTAACTATCACATGGGACTAGCTTTCCGCTCAGGCATCTTTTCAACCTGGAGGAGGTCTTGCCTACTCTTTGTTGTTGTGTCCGACTCTTTGCAGCCCCATGGACTGCAGCACGCCAGGCTTCCCTGTCCTTCACCATCTCCTGGAACTTGCTCAAACTCATGTCCATTGAGTCGGTGATGTTCCCACTGGAGAGTACTTCCCTGAGGGCTGGGAGTGGGTCCTGCTTGTCTTTTTACCCCTCAGGGTTTTATTAAACGGTTGATCCAATGAACACTGGCGTCCTGGGGATCCATGCGCAGGAAGTGGCTGGGACTTCAGAGCCGACTCCTTTTCAAGGTGAAGGCTCTTGTGTGGGAAGAATGTTTCTACAGAAGTTTTCTGAGGCCAGAGAATGTAGTGAAGCGTTCCCTTTGAGAGAGTCCTTGTGCACATTCATCTCTGAAGTCACCCAGTGAACGGAGCCGCTGAAAGGGCTTCACACACTTTAATGTGCCCGTGGAGCCCCTGAGGGTCTTGTTAAAAGGCAGATTCGGATGCCGCGGGCCTGGGAGCCTGCATTCCTAACAAGCTCCCAGGGGGAGTCGAGGCTGCTGGGGTCCCTGCACCAGTCTTGGAGTACCAAGCTGTGAATCGTCGGTTGCTTCTGGAAGAGATACTAAAATCACCTGCTCCGACACCCCCGGGACGAACAGAAGGAAATGGAGGCTGAGAAGGGGCCTTGGCTCATCCAAGGTCACGGAGCTGTGAATCAGTACTGATGCTAACCTTAGCAGCTGGCCCTGGCTTGTCAAGGTGAGAAAGAAGGATGGGGGCATGCTTTCCTTTTGAGGTACGAGGGCCCCCCAGATCCCCCCACCCCAACCAGCTCTGCTCCTACTCCCCACCCTCGTCCAGATTTTAAAACAAACGTCAGCTGCCAGGCTGATCGATAGGCCTGCTCATCTGCGAGGTTTGAGGCTCTCTCTCCACAGATGTAATCAGGGCTCCAGAGACGTCCTGGCAGCGGGCTTGTGGGGAGGGAGCGCGGTAATACATTTAATCAAGGAACAGATGGGGAGCTGATAGAGTGTGTAGAGAAATCAGGTTTCTGTGATCACATTGCCTTTCCCCCACTCAGCCTCCGCAGCCCGCGTCCTCCGGCGAGAGCACCCCACGCCGCTCCAGCCCTGCCCTTTCACAAGATGTTTTCCCAGGAACCTCAGGGCCCCCGGAGAGGCGCGTGGTGGGAGTGGGGTGGAGGCTGCTGCCTGTTGAGCCCGTCCCCTTGCCCGGCACAGGGCCCCCCTGTCCCTCGGCCTCCTGCACACCACCTGGATCCCCTCTCCACGCAGAGCCAGTGGAGGCTGGGAAGCGAGGGGACCCATGGGCCGATTGCTGAGTCCTCAGCGTGGTTGGCATCACAGATGCTGTCGGACCCCCTGTCTCCCAGTAGCTTGCAGAGAAGAAACGGGGCTCAGGTATCCACTGAACCCCTGGCCCCCTGCCTAGTTCACAGACCCTCGGCAACACCCCCATTTCCTCTGGAGATATCGGGGTGCCATGAGAAGACATCTCAAGACTCTACGGCTGTGGTTCTCGAGCAGGGTGACAGCCCCTTGGGTACATCTGGCTGTATCTGGAGATGTGGCTGGTGGTCGTGACTCAGGAGGATGCTCCCTACTCCTAGCGGCAGAGGCCAGTGATGCAGATAAATATCCTTCATAGCACAGGGCAGGCCCCGCCACGCAGGACGATCCCATAGATCAGCGTCCGTAGAGCCCGGCCTGAGGAGTCCTGCTCTTGACGGCGAGCCAGGTGCCCTCCAGGCTGACCATCTGTAGGTGGGTTCACAGGGCTTTTTCCATCTGCATCCAGTCCTCAAATCAGCACATTCACTCTCTGCCCAGCTCCTCCCATACCATGCGCGTGCACAAGGGCACATGTGTGTACCAGACAGTGTGGCCCTAAGTGGGTCAGGACCGGGCTGGAGACTGTCGCAGGCAGGATGCTTACCTGGGGCGGGGCTGTGGGCGGCGTCTGGTGTACTTACCGTGATGATGGCACTCAGCCTTCAGGCTGCCCCAGCCGTCGTGTGATTTCAGCAACTGGTAGGTAGTAAATAACTAAATGCACGAGAGGATTTCCCACTGTTTCTTGCAGGTCTGATTTCTTGTTTAGTCCCGGGAAATCCACCTTATAAGCAGGGATCTGGTGGCGGTGGCAGTGGTCAGGGGGGCGGTCTCGGTCATCCTTTGCTCTGCCCACTACTCCTGCCACTGGCTTCACTCTGGACCAGACCTCATTCTGGGACTGGCTCATGATCAGCAGGCCCCAGGGGATGAGCTGATTTGTGATGTCTCCCTTCATGCTGCTGATGGGATTCAACCCTGCCTGATACTGAAGCTATCGGAAGAGCAGAGTTCCTGCCTTTGGGGTCCCTGCCCAGAGCTTGGGGTGACCTCCTTGAAAAGAAGCAGCCTTGAGACCACACTCCTCCCTGCTTGACCTGATCTTCCTAATATTAGGTTTTGTCATTGACATAATGTATTGCTAGTAATAACTTAACCCCCTTTAGGTACTGAGTGTTCATTCCATCCCAGCCTCTGAGCTCCACACAGCTACGTCACTCAGTCTTCTTGGGTATCCTGAGATGGCCTGTGATCCCCATTTAACTAACGAAACTGCAGCCCAGAGAAGGTGAGTCACTGGCTCAGGGTCACAGAGCCAGTAAGTAAGCCAGGCACTCAGGACTTTAACACTTCAGTTCAGTTGCTCAGTCGTGTCTGACTCTTTGTGACCCCATGGACTGCAGCGTGCCAGGCCTCCCTGTCCATCACCAACTCCCAGACCTTACTCAAACTCATATCCATTGAGTCGGTGATGCCATCCAACCATCTCATCCTCTGTCGACCCCTTCTTCTCCTGCCTTCAGTGTTTCCCAGCATCAGGGTCCCTTGACTGAATCCAAAAAGCATCCTCCTAGCAGCCCTTCTCTCCAGTATCCGTTGCCCCTCAAGATGGTCCTCACACCCAGCATTACCTGGAAGCTGGTTAGATAGGCGGAGTCCCAGCCGGCCCCTCGCACTGACTGCGCTCGCCCTGCAAAGACCCTGGGGACCCAGCCGTGTGTTCCGATGGGTCCGCGCTCTCTGGTCTCTGTCCTGACACATGTCCAGGGCAGCTTTCCAGGAGGGTGGGGCTGGGGCTGGGGTGGGAGGAGGAGGCAGAGGATGCTTATGTGGTGTTAGAAACCCCGGGGGAACTGGGTGGGCTCGGAGTGCGCCTGGGCCAGTATGGTTCCGCTTATGGAGTGTTTCCCAGGCCGACCTCGCAAGCTGGACACCACCTGTGTCTGGTCCCATCCTGACCTCTCTCTGGATATTCGAAAAGGCTGGTTTCCTACTTGAGAAACCCCCCTCCCCGGATCCCTGACCCTTCACCTGACCCCTGAGGACGCGGTTGTTTCGTCTGCTTTCTAGGCCCCGAGGAGCCCGGTCTCCCGTCTTCAGGAACAAGCTTCCCTAGGATCCCCACATTCTGAGACTTCTCCCAACCACTTTCTGCGTTTTGTTCCTTGTAACTGTCTTTCCCTCTCATTGGAAACCCTTTCATCTCCCGTTTGGGCTGGGACTTGGGGCCTCTCTAGGGCCTCTGGGGTGTTGTTACCGTTACCAATTAGAATATAAAAGTGAAGCCATTTATCAAAGGTACACAGACAGCAATACACGGCTGCGCCGCAGGGAGAGTGGGCTGGCAGACCCAGACGCAGCTGCTTGCAATGCCCACCGCCTCCACCATGCACGTTGGGAGGAGGCCAGCGATCGTGAACAGACGTTTCCCTGTGGCCCCACAGGTAGGTGGTCGTATTTCCACTTCACACTGGAGCCGCAAAGACGTAAGTGGCTCCCTTAAGTTGCGTGAGTAAGTGTATAATTACAGCTAGAGAGAGGCAACAGCCAGATTAAACCTCTGATGCCTACTTTGGCCCGTTTCCTTTTTCATTCCAAGTGAGGAGCATCAGCTGAGAAGTCAAGCTCTCTATGGGGTGCCGTAAGTCTCCATGTATCTGGAAAATTCTGCAAGCAGGTTGCTTTAATGAAAGGCTGCACAGACTCTAAATGTATTTATCCATTTCAGCTGTAGATCTGTTCAGCTGTGAGACAATGCAACGGGTCATTGTATAGGGAGGTGACTCCACCCAATGGAAAAAGGCCAGAACTCGCGTGGGGTGAACTGCCACCTGCCTCTCGGTGGCGGGAGGCAAAGATCTTCAACTCTTTGCTGAAGTTTTCCTGCTGAAAAGGAAGTAGACATAGTCTAAATTGTGAGAAGGTTATCTGAGGACCAGTAAGTAGAATTAGTAAGGAGACATTTGAATTTATAATTGTAACAGTTAACAATAGTAAGAGCTGGCATTCCTGAGCACTTAGAGTGTTTCAAGCATATGGATTGTTCTCCTTCCATTGTTCCCACCTTGGTCTGAAGATAAGAACCCTCCAAAGGGGACGTGTTGGGGAAGCAAGCTTCACTTCTCCCTAAAGGTCTGACTGGAAGCACCTCACATCAGCTGGGCCGTGTCCTCCATGAGGGCACGTGCTCCTTCCGCCCCCTGGCACCTCCCAGCAAGAGCCTGATGAGAAGGACAGGCTCTGGCTTGGTTTCCTGCCCCATCTGGTCACCACGCTCAGGGCTGGCCCGAGGCCTGGCCTCCCTCACCTGCCGGCAGCCACCACGCTCGGCCTCCTGGAAACAGTTCTTCCTTCCATTCATGCTGGGGTCTGCCAGGCAGCCTCCGCCTTTGGCCCCGAGTTCACACTGGTGGTGACATTTCGGTTGGACCCACATCCGTGGAGTCTTAAGAGCCATGTTAGTGCTGTTGTTGAGCTTGTGATGAGAAGGGGGCCCAACAAGGAGACCATCCAAGCTGGAGGGGGCTGCATTCGAGTGGGTGTCCCCCACCCCCAGTTTGGGAGGCATTAGGGCAAGAGCTGCCCGGGTTGAGGGGTGTCCTGGGGACCTGCCTCCTTGGAAGATTTCCTCTAGCTCTGACTCCAGGCTCACCTGCTCTCTCTCCCGAGGTGTACCTGATGCTCCTTGAAGTTGGGGACACCTATTCCCTGTCCCTCCCTGGGAGGCCTGGCTGACCAAACAGGGAAGGTCAATGCCGGGAAGCTGCCTCACCGAGCTCCCCAGGCCCTGGGAGTGGACTGAGAGCCCCCAAGTCAGTGGCCTTGGTCCCCACCAGGAAACCCCCACCTCTCAGGGATGGAAGCAGCGAAAGCTTTGCTTTTTAAAAGAATAACATGCAAATCGGTTGTCTGACTGCAACACTCCCAGAGGGAGATCCCAGCCCAACCTGCCAGCGCTGACAGCGGGCGAGGGAATGCTGACAAATGCCGCCGCCACGCCGTCCCAGCGCCGCGTCGGAGGCGAGACTGGGGCTCTGCGTTGCGGCGTCTACTTTGTTTTCCTGGGGGAGGCTGGACGCTCGCGAGCCAGCCAATGTGGGGGATCACCCGTCACTGTAGATGCGGACTCTGAGGCTCAGCCAAGGTCAGTAGGCCAGGCGTCTACCTGGGCTCCTGGCCCTCTTGGCGTGATTAGAAACGCAGAGCTAGTTCTATGATTACTCGAAGGGGAGGGGTTCTGTCTGCTTGTTCCAGGCTGTATCCTGAGGGTATAGTGTAATGTCTGGCACATAGCAGGTGCTCAAGAAATGAGCATGGATGGAACTTCCCTGGTGGCCTGGTGGTTGAGATGCTGTGCTGCTGATGCAGGGGGTGTGGGTTCAATCCCGTCAGAAACTTAGATCCCACGTGCAGTGCAGCACAGCCAAAAGATTTTTTAAAAAAAGAAAGAAAGAAACGTGTACTGGATGAATTGGTGGTGACTGGGGTCAGGAAGGGGAGGCCACCAACACTCAGCTGCCCCCGCCACCCCTAAACAGGGCACACGGCTTGAATAGGTCTCCCTGGGCAGAGCCATTTGGCCAGAATATAGCACCACAGGGCCGCCCCAAGAGCAGACACCCTCCAGGTCCCAGGCCCTGTGCCATCAGCAGCTGAGCCTGCTACTTTATCCACAGGTTGGGCTGGCATCTCTCGGAGGTCTACGGCTCCTAGAAAGTGGTCCAGGAAGGCCAAGGCTGCACTGACCAACCCTGAGCACTTGACGTTGGCTTCATTTTGTCTTTAGCTTGCAGAGGACATGGATTTCACGTGAGGCTGAGATTAGTCCTGACTTGGCCAACCCTATACCTTACCCACTGTCCCCTCAAAGTTGTCATTTTCTCATCTGCAAAAAAAGACAATGCAGTCAACCCTTGAAAACCATGGGTTTGAACTAGGTAGGTCTACCACTACACAGTTTTTTGTTTTTTTGTTTTTTTTTCAGTAACTACAATACCTGTATAGGACAGAAATGGTATGTCGATAAAGGACAGAAATGGTCTGGACCTAACAGAAGCAGAAGATATTAAGAAGAGGTGGCAAGAATACACAGAAGAACTGTACAAAAAAGATCTTCATGACCCAGATAATCACGATGGTATGATCACTCACCTAGAGCCAGACATCCTGGAATGTGAAGTCAAGTGGGCCTTAGAAAGCATCACTACAAACAAAGCTAGTGGAGGTGATGGAATTCCAGTTGAGCTATTTCAAATCCTGAAAGATGATGCTATGAAAGTGCTGCACTCAATATGCCAGTAAATTTGGAAAAATCAGCAGTGGCCACAGGACTGGAAAAGGTCAGTTTTCATTCCAATCCCAAAGAAGGGCAATGCCAAAGAATGCTCAAACTACAGCACAATTGCACTCATCTAACACATTAGTAAAGTAATGCTCAAAATTCTCCAAGCCAGGCTTCAGCAATATGTGAACCGTGAACTCCCTGATGTTCAAGCTGGTTTTAGAAAAGACAGAGGAACCAGAGATCAAATTGCCAACATCTGTTGGATCATCAAAAGAGTTCCAGAAAAACATCTATTTCTGCTTTATTAACTATGCCAAAGCCTTAGACTGTATGGATCACAAGAAACTGTGGAAAATTCTGAAAGAGATGGGAATACAGACCACCTGACCTGCCTCTGGAGAAATCTGTATGCAGGTCAGGAAGCAACAGTTAGAACTGGACATGGAACAGCAGACTGGTTCCAAATAGGAAAAGGAGTACGTCAAGGCTGTTTACTGTCACCCTGCTTATTTAACTTATATGCAGAGTACATCATGAGAAACACTGGGCTGGAAGAAGCACAAGCTGGAATCAAGATTGCCGGGAGAAATCTCAATAACCTCAGATATGCAGATGACACCACCCTTATGGCGGAAAGTGAAGAGGAGCTAAAAAGCCTCTTGATGAAAGTGAAAGAAGAGAGTGAAAAAGTTGGCTTAAAGCTCAACATTCAGAAAACAAAGATTGTGGCATCTGGTCCCATCACTTCATGGGAAATAGATGGGGAAACAGTGGAAACAGTGTCAGACTTTATTTTGGGGGGCTCCAAAATCACTGCAGATGGTGATTGCAGCCATGAAATTAAAAGACGCTTATTCCTTGGAAGAAAAGTTATGACCAACCTAGATAGCATATTCAAAAGCAGAGACATTACTTTGCCAACTAAGGTCCGTCTAGTCAAGGCTATGGTTTTTCCAGTGCTCATGTATGGATGTAGAGAGTTGGACTGTGAAGAAAGCTGAGCGCCGAAGAATTGATGCTTTTGAACTGTGGTGTTGGAGAAGACTCTTGAGAGTCCCTTGGACTTCAAGGAGATCCAACCAGTCCATTCTAAAGGAGATCAGTCTGGGTGTTCATTGGAAGGACTGATGCTAAAGGTGAAACTCCAATCCTTTGGCCACCTCATGGAAAGAGTTGACTCACTGGAAAAGACTCTGATGCTCGGAGGGATTGGGGGCAGGAGGAGAAGGAGATGACCGAGGATGCGATGGCTGGATGGCATCACCGACTCGATGGACATGAGTCTGAGTGAACTCCAGGAGATGGTGATGGACAGGGAGGCCTGGCGTGCTGCGATTCATGGGGTCTCAAAGAGTCGGACACGACTGAGCAACTGAGCTGAACTGATGGTACCTGTATTTTCATTTTCGCGTGAGTGCTCAGTTGCTAAGTTGTATCCGACTCTTCCTGACCGCCATGGACTGTAGCCCACCAGGCTCCTCTGTCCATAAGATTTCCCAGGCAAGAATACTAGAATGGGTTGCTATTTCCTCCTCCAGGGGATCTTCCCACCCCGTGAATTGAACCTGTGTCTCCTGCATTGACAGGTGGATTCTTTACCACAGAGCCACCTGGGAAGCCCAATTTTCACTTTACAGATCTTTAAAGTTGTCAGCATTTGTGTTCAGTTAGAGATCATGACATGTGAAATCAAAAGAATGAGGGTATGAATCCTGATTCTATCTAAACTCTTTGAGCTTCCTACCCTTGGGTGAGTCTTTTATCAATTCCTTTGTTTTGCGGGGCGGAAATAGCAGGGTGAGGAGTTTTGATGGTGTGGGGGTCTGCATCTTATCCCCTCCATTGTTGATGGGTCAACTCTGTATGTAACACCCTTAGAATATTGCCAGGCAAGAAGCAATCAGTCAAGAGATTCAGCCTGCAGACATTATCACAGATTAATTTTCAGCCGGTATCATGGACAAGGCAACAACGGGAAAGTCCTGGCTCTTGGGCCAGGTGCCTGGGCCTTGTTTCTGTCCATACTCCCCACGTGACTCTGCTCATCCGTCCAGCAGGCTCCAGCTGGAGGCCTGGGAGGAGTGGTCAATGTGTTCAGAGAAACTGCCACTCCATTTCCCTTCTTTTCAAGGACCTCCTTCCACGGCTGGATTTCAGAACGCATTCCCTGGCTGTAGCTGGAAGGGATGCAAAGACACCCCAGCCGTGCCCCCAAAAAGGGGAGCAGGAAGTACAGGCAGCCTCAGCCTCAGAGAACTGACACCCTGAGGCCACTACTGTCCTGGGCAGCTGTGCTCCCAGTGACCCACCAGGTGGAGTCTAAGGCCTGGTCACTTGGGCCCAGCACTAACTCTGCCTGCCCTGCTTGCTCCCGCCCCTTTGCAAGGCTGATCCCTAGTAAACAATGGGTACCTTGGCATTCAGTGCTCATTTCCGGAGACTCTGACCTAGACCAGCCTCCCTTCTCCAGGCATGTCACTGAGCGTCCCTCTCAGTCCCACCCCTGGCAGGAAAGCTCCCTCCCAGGGGCCCCTTGCAGCCCTCTCCTCCCTCCTCACTGCACCTCCAACCCCCTACCCTAGCTCAGCTCTCATCTCACCTGAACGCATCTCTCCTCTCCCTTCTCGCCAAGTCCCATCATTTCCCTGTTGCCAGTTGTCTGAGGAATTGTTTACCACCATAAACCACAATACAACTCCATAAATATGTTATTTATCCTTCTTATTATTATCCCCCATTATTTATTTCTGAAACTCTATTATTAAATCTGTAAAGTGTTCGGTGATACACTGGCAATGAAAGACACTCCATAAAGGCGAGTTTATGAGTATTATTACTCTGTGATTAAAACAAGGAAGAAAAATGAACAGCATGAAATCAAACCGGATTCCCTCTCACCTGCAGGGGCCCCTGCTTTTAGGTGAAGGATGGCCCCCAGGCCTGGGCTGGGTGCAGGCTCTGTCTTCCTCGTCGGTAGCCCTCCTGGCCAGTTCCCTTCACGGTGGCTGTCAGTGACACCTGAGAGACACACGGATTTGCAGGAGGCTCCGTCACCGGGTGGAGTTTGTTCTGGGCAAAGCAAAAGCGATTCCGTTTGCAGTCTTACTTTTCGCCATCAGTCACCGCCAGTGACACGAAGAGGTAATAGAAGTGCCCAGGAATCCTGCATTTTATTTCCACTCGGCAGCATTTCTTTTGCAGGGAAACATAAATTCGGCTGATTTTTGTGCAGATTTTGCAAAAATGGTCTCTCTCCTTCTCACTCTGTGGACCTACATGATGCAAGGACAAAGGGATGATTCCGCCTGGAGGTCGGAGGTGGTCTCAGCCTCATCAAGGGGGAGACGTAGGGAAGGAACGGCGGGCCCCGTGGACAGTTGCCTGGTCTGTACACAGTATTAACAGGTTAGGGAGCTGGGAGTGGGAGGCTTTCTGCATCACCTGGCCACATCCATCCTTTGGTGCAATGGTTCTCAAAATGTGGTCCCTGGACCAGCTCAGCACCCCCCGGGCACTTGTTGGAAATGAGAACTCTCAGACTCCACTCCAGACTGACCAAGTCACAAACTCTGGGGGTAAAGTCCGGGAATCTGAACAAGTCCTCCAGGTGGTTCCAGCGCAGCGCAGACTGGGAGAATCACTGGGTGAGCACACTGGATTCAAAGGGCCTCCAAACCAGTCCATCCTAAAGAAGATCGACCCTGAATATCCCCTGGGAGGACTGGTGCTGAAGCTGAAGCCCCAGTACTCTGGCCCTCTGATGCTAAGAGCCGACTCATTAGAAAAGACCCTGATGGTGGGAAAGGTTGAGGCCAAAAGGAGGAAGGGGCAGCGGAGGATGAGATGGTTGGCCAGCATCACTGACTCAATGGACACAAGTTTGAATAAACTCTCGAAGATAGTTTATTCCTCCGAGATAAACTCTTGGAGGACAGAGGAGCCCGACGTGCAGCGGTCCATGGGGTGACAAAGAGTGGGACACGCTTAGAAACTGAACGGCAACAACAAACAGCATCTACGAGGAGCTTGTTAGGAAGACAGAGCGTAAGATTCCCCCAGGATCTACTGATTCCGAAGCAGCATTTCCGCAAGCTTCCCAGGTGCTCTTTTGCCCGTCAAAGCTGAAGAGGCACTGCTGTGGTGTCTTCACCGCTCTGCTCAGGTCTAGGGGACGGAGGCAGGGCCGAGCTTGTGAGGGTGGAGGTGGGGACTGGAGCTGCGAGGTGATGGCAAAGCCCGCGGGACCTTTAGGGATGAGGGACCTGGGGCAATTGGAGTTGGGCGTCTGGGGATTGAGAAAGGCACAAATCATTGCACCTGACTCGAACTTTCCCCATATCAGAATTAAAGGTGAAAATCATCTCAACGGGCTGAACCTGGGATGTCTGACTTCTTAGGAACCAAACTGACATCTTGTCATTGTTGTCAAATCATTATGACAACCTCACCAAGAGAAAGCACAGCAGAACACACAATCTGATTGTTTTGTGATGGCCTTTGGATAATTTTATACACTCCGGGATGGCACAAAATCCCACCGACTCGTCACCGGGTTGAGATCTGTTGCTATGGAAACCACTAGATGGAGAGCCGAGACTGGGATCTGGACCCCATTCCCCCTCTGACCCAGCATGTGACTCGAGGCAAAGTCAGCCCACTTGTCGGTCGCTCACCCCCAACTCCTTACAGCAGAAACTAGTCTGTGGATTGTGGGTGAGCTGGTGTGATCCTGGGCAGAAAGGGCCCAGGGCTTCTTACCCTGCCAGCTTGCTGGCATCTCTCGGCTCCCAATTCTTAGATGTCTGTTCTGTCCACGCTCAGGGGTTCTCGTCTCATCTTCTCGTGTTGGAGGAGGTAGTGTCATCAGCCCCATTTTACAGGCGTGAAAAAGGAGGGACAGGGAGGTCAGGATCTTCCGTAAGGTCACACCGCTCCTGAGAGGCTGAGCCACGGTTTGAATCCAGCCTGCGAGCTTTCAAAACCCTCCGTCATCCATAAAGAATGGGTCACAAAGAACTCTGCTCAGTACTCTGTAATAACCTAAATGGGAACAGACTCGATAAAAGAATAGATACACAGGTACGTATAAGTGAATCTCTTTGCTGTACACCTGAACTAACAGCACGTTGTTACTCAACCACACTCAGATACAAAATGAAAATTAAAAAATAGTAAGTACACAAAGAAGAGTGGATCAGATGACTTCCATTCTCTCCTGCCTCCGTTTGCGCAGCTATGAAATAGGGAGAAGGAGGTTCTCTTCGGTTCTCCTCCTGAAGTTTGCTGTGAAAACGAGAATTCACCGTCTTTAAGGGCTTCCAGCCACGGGGAAGGCAGGGCCTCCTCCCCACCTCCCCTGTGCCCAGTCTGACGTTTGGCTAGCTGGTGAGTGTGGCCAGTGGCCTTTCTGATGGGTCAGTCCCTGGGCCTTGCTAATTGTCAGTTCCTCGGAATATCTCCCCCATCTCTGATGCAAGAGCTGGTTGGGTGGGTGTGAAGATGTGACTCAAAGTTTGCTTGGCAACTTTCTGCCTTCGCGAGAGAACTATTAGCAGTGGGGACACGGCTTGGAGGAAGGAGATGTGATGAATGGAGCCTCTACATTACCTCGGGGGTGACACTGCTTGATTAAGCTAAGTACTTGCGGTGGCACCTCAGCTGGCAATTGCTCATCTATTTATCTCAGGAGAAGAACTGATGCTTGCAGCTACACACTTCTTCATAAACTCCAGATGCTTCCCAGCTCAGTCTGGCCTGGACACAGCCGCCCCAGGGACGTGACGTTCCATCACCTTCAAGTGACCGCCCAACCCCGAGACCATGGCTCCCCTGTGCCGGGGAAGCTGCCCCACCTGTGATGTGGTCACTGTCCCCCTTCCACAGACATGTGCCCTCCTCACTGGCTGACCGCCCAGGAAGCCACAGGGCTGGGCTCAGGGAGGCCACCGCCAAGGTAGCAAGGTGGCTGGGCTCCCCAACCTCCAGGGCCTTCAACCCCTCAAGGAGTTTCCTGGGGTGAGGCCAGGTGGGCCCTCACTCTTGCTGGAAGGTGGGGTACAATAGGGCCAGGAAAGTTCTGAGCCTACTGCTTGCAGAAGGCCTGGCTGGAGTCCATACGGGCATTTCTGGGGAGACACACAGCCCTCCTGGAGTGGCGGCCTGGGTACTGAGTGTTGGGGACAGCAGCTGCCATCGCTGCAGACGCCCTGGGCCAGACACGGCCAGGCCTTCCGGTGCTCCTCACCCTGAAGGGACAAGCTTCCCACCCGTTCCTGCTCTCCTCTCCTTGTCTCTGCTGGAACCACAGGATGAGGTCGCTGGAAGGGCTCTCTGGGTTAAAACTCAGGCCATGATTGGTACACATATACAACGGAAGAGTCCCTGGAGAAGGGGTAGGCTACCCACTCCAGTATTCTTGGGCTTTCCTGCTGACTCAGATGATAAACAATCCTCCTGCAAAGCAGGAGACCTGGGTTCAATCCCTGGGTTGGGAAGACCCCTTGGAGGAAGACATGGCAACCCACTCCAGTATTCTGACCTGGAGAATCCCATGGACAGAGGAGCTTGGTGGACCACAGCCCATGGGGTCACAAAGAGTCACTCAGCCATTAGAAAGAATATAAAAATGCCCTTTGCAGCAATGTGGTTGGACCTAGAAATTGTTATACTGAGTGAAGTAAGTCAGACAGAGGAGAAATATTTGACAGCATTTATATGTGGAATTGAAAAGGAAATTATACAAATGAACTTACTTACAAAACAGAAACAGCTTCACAGACTTAGAGAGCTGACTTAGGGTTGCCAGGGGGTAAGAGCAGGCAGAAGAGATGATCAGAGATTTGGGACGGACATGTGCACTCTGCTGTATTTGAAATGGGTAACCAACAAGGACCTACTGTCCAGCACAGGGAACTCTGCTCGATGCTATGTGGCAGCCTGGATGAGAAAGGAGTTGGAGGAGAATGGTGCATGTATATGTATGACGGAGTTGCTCTGCTGTTCCCCTAAAGCTACCATAACAGCGTTAATTGGCTACACCCCAATACGAAATAAACTGATGTCATTGAGTTAAAAGAAAAAAAACCACTCAGGCCATGGGACGTGCCTGTTGAGGAGCTGTGTCCAGACCAACCATGTTGAAAGGCAGGTCCTTCGGCTCCAAGAGGAGGCCCCGCTGAGGCCCCTGAGGAGCAGATGCTTGCGTCCATTCCTACATATTCGCTCGTTCTGTTATCTACTCACTCATTTCTTCAACGCCCTTTTGTGGACTGCCATGTGCCAGACGGCCATAGGCACAGAGGATGGAGCTTGGGCCCCAGGCGGGTTAACAAGCTGAATGACCACCCCCACCCGCAACCCCCGCCTGCCCCAGGCTAGAAGAGCAGCCCAGGGAGGGTCAGAACTGCCCGGGGAAAGACCTGGTGGCCCCAAGCGTTTGTTGAATGAACAAAAGAACTGATACACAGCTAAAGAAAACCAGCTGGACCCCCAGGGGCCAATAAAATCTGGGAGGGTCCTGCCTGGTAACTAGGTCCCTGGAAGTCTGTGCCTTCAGCACCGCGGTCCATCTCTTGGCACTCCCGCCCTTCTTGAGACTGAACTTGAATCTTCAGGCATTTGGTTTTCTCACCACCTGAGAGCTGGGTCCCTTCCATCAACCATCCCACTGAGGACCAGGGGTGATCTGCCACCTGCCTCTCTCGGCACCTCTCCAGATCAACTCCACATTTACCAATGAGTCATTTATTTCCTCCCTGGAAATGTATGGATTGCTGGAGTTAGAGGTGAGTTATGAGACTGGGAGAACCTCAGTTTCAACCTGGGCAGTATTTCAACCTGGGCAGCTCTGCAGCAGGTTGCCACGCAGCTGCTATGATACTCCCCAGCCTCAGGGGGCCACCTCCGCCAGGAAGTCCAGGGAGCTGGGGATAGAACTGGGGAGGCGTCCTCTCCAGACTCCAGTCCCAGGAGCCCGTCTTTGCTACGTGCCTGGAAAGCATGGGGATCCGCAAGGCAGAGCAGTCAAGCCCATAATAAATGATTCTGGCTTTTGATGGACCTGCTCTTCTGGGGGGCTTCCCAGGTGGCGCTAGTGGTAAAGAACGCACCTGCCAAGGCAGGAGACATAAGAGACGTGGGTTTGTTCTCTGGATCGGGAAGGCCCCCTGGAGGGCATGGAAACCACTCCAGTGTTCTTGCCTGGAGAATCCCATTGACAGAGGATCATAGCGGGCTATAGTCCATGGGGTCGCAAAGAGTCAAACACAACTAAAGCAACTTAGCAATCAGGCACGCTCCTCTCAGCTCTTAGAAGTGGGACCTTGCTGAGAACCAGGCTTGGGGTGGGAACCATCTCTCCCACCTGGGCCTCTCTGGGGAAGAAGCATCTGGAAAGGGCAAGTGCCCACCCCAAGGATCACACCAACTTACCTGTTTGCCTCTGAGTTTATAGGCTGTGGTAAACACCTCAGGGACAAAGCTGCCTCCTTCGTCCCCACCCGCTTCCCCTCCACCCAACTCAGACTCCCTTGCTCATGAATGCCAACCCGCAAAAATAGCCCCCCGGCTTCCAACCCCTGCAAGAGGCAGATACGTAATGACAGAGCGACTCGGTGCAGAGGTAACAAATTGTCCATATTATAGCACTTTACATCTTGATATCCATTCTCCTCAACGGGCTTATCTGTAAACCGACCGAATTCACACTGGGATGCTAAGAAAATAGCTGTCATATAATAGATGGGGTCTCCTGGAAAATGAACATTTACAAATGGCTGTAGCATTTACTTAAAATGTCATGCCAATTGCTTGCTGTTGTCTTTATGCAATGAGATTGATTTTACTGCTCCTTTGAGTCCTCAGCCTTGATGGGTAGTTTTTAATGCAGCAAGGAGATGCTTTTTGTGTTTAATCTATAAATAGAGGCTGTGAGGGCATGGGCTCTTGAAGGTGCAGCTTTGGAAGGGTCCAGGCCTCTTTTCCCAGGACACTCTTCTTTTTTTTAAGCCCCCTCCTCTTCCCTCTGGGAGAAGCTGGACCTGGGCAGGGTCTGCACTGATCTTATTCATGTATTCAAATGTATGCAGATGTATGCATTCTGTTTAACAAGTTAATTCATTTGCCAGGCCAGGCAGTTCGGGGTTTTCACAGTGTAATACCCACACTTGATTCTCCCTTCCATACCCAATTATGCCCTAGGGTTTTACTAGGAGAGAGTTTATAGAGTTGGAGCCTAGGGAGGGTTGGGGGTAGGGACAGCTTGCCTCTTGCAGAAAATGACCTCAAAGTGTCCTCAGGGTGATTGCAAGGGCTCTGGCGTCCTTGAAGCCACAGAAAGCTGGCCGCATGGACGTTACTTGAAAAGTTCGCAGTTTACCACTCTCCTCACCCCAGCTCATCCCCAACGTGGCCACTTTTTCCTTTACCTCCTGAAAAACTGCACAAGTATCCTTGATTGGCAGTCCCTGCTGGGGGAACACAACTTCCTGCTTGTTCCTGGACCCGATGCTGTATGTCCCCTACAGAGCACGGCACACGCCGCCCCCAGACACCACGCCCGTGTCCCCAGCTGAGTTTGGCATCTTCCTCCTAAAGGAAGCACAAAGATAAAGCTGGGTGAACAAGTCCACTTTGATTCTCCCTCACATCTTTCCCGGGAAGATTTTCTATAGCGTTTAGGAGCCAGCGTATCACCCTTTTCCATCTCAAGAACCCCAGCCACACCTGCAGGGGAGCCGCCTTTTCATCCAAGCTGTTCAGAGTTTGAAGATCTGAGTAAGATCCACGTTGCCTTTACATGCCAGCTTTTTCTGCGTCGGGGGTATTGGAAGCACCTGGCTGCTTCTCATCGTTAATGGCGACGGTAAGTCTTCACTTGGTGTCCCATCCCACAGGAGAGCGTGTGCGTTCTTCACGCTGCAGGATCCTGAGAAGCAGACAGGATGTGTGGGCATCATCTCTACTCCTTTGTTCAGCACATATTTATGAGCACCTACTCTAAGCCAGGGGCAGTGCTGGGGGCTGAGAACAGATCAAGAAGCCCAACAGACTTGGTCTCTGCTCTTGAGGGCATCTCCGTATCCTGTTGGGGATGGAGAAGTGACTGCTGCAGCCCTGACAGGTCAGGGACCTGCTACACACGAGCCCACAGGTGGGCTGCTTTCCCAGTCTTGGTGGTCGTAGCTGGGGAAGCATTCAGGGAGGGCTTCCTGGAGGAAGTGCTATGGAAGCGGAAGCCTGAGGGATGAATAGGAGCTAGCCAGTTTAGGATCAAAAAAGGGCAAAACACAAAGATAGTGTTTTCCAGTGGAGGGGACAGTACTTGCCACGGAATTGGAGCTCAGAGAGAGTAAGACTTTCCCAAGTCACATGGCTAGGAAGGGAATATGATACCAGTTTCTTTAACCAACCTATTTTTGCAGTCCCCCATCAGTGAATTCTACAGGTAGGGAAACAGAAGCTCTGGCCAACAAAAGTTTCTGACTCTGGGGTCACCCTTCCTCTTAGTAGGCTGAGCATCAACAAGCCAGCACTTCCAAGGAAAATGATCACTGCCCAGACAGACTAGACAGCTGTGGTTATCAATGCTGGTCTGAAAACATGATTAGACAGAGTCTAAATAATGGTTTAGATTAATCATCTGAAAATGACCCTCAACAGAAACAAGGAAATAACAGAGAAAGCCAATGTGTGGAATCTAAAAAGAAATGACACAATCCTTTTTATGACACAACAAAGAAATGGATTTATTCACAGAACAGAAATAGACTCACAGACTCAGAGAAAGAACTTGTGGTTACCAGAGGGGGAAGGGATAGTTAGGGAGTTTGGGGTCGACATGTTCAAACTGCTAAATTTAAATTGGATAATGAACAAGGACCTACTGTGTAGCACAGGGAACTCTGCTCAGTGTTATGGGGCAGCCTGGATGGGATGGGAGTTTGGGGGAGAATGGATACATGTATGTTTATGGCTGAGTCTCTGCTGTGTACCTAAAATTATCACAATGCTGTTAATAGATCATACTCCAATATAAAATAAAAAGTTTTTTAAAAAAGGAAACCAATGTGTTCAGATCATTATTAATTACTCAGATCGAGGCCCTAGCATTTTAAAATCCACTAAATGGCTGTGGGAAGGAGATCCCTTTCCTCCATGGAGTCACCAGACTCTCCTCTGTTTCTTGTGCCAAATACCGAAAACCTCACGGTCAGATTCAGAATCTCCACACACAGCACAGTCAACAAATTGACTCCAAAAGCCTGGAGCCAAAAGACACCCAGGAGCTCAGCCTCTCCAAACTGCTTCTTACACAGAACTGGAGACAGGGAAGGTGTGCCAGTCTGTTCCGGCCGGTATAACAACATACCATAAACTGGGATGCTTCACAACAAATGCTTATTCTTGTGGTTCTGGAGGCTGCCAGTACGAGATTCAGTTACTGGCAAGACCCCTCTTCCTGGTTCACAGACAGCTTCTTCTTGCTGTGTCCTCAAATGGCTGAAGAGGGGAGGGAGCTCTCCCGGGTCTTTTTAATGAGGGCACTAACCCCATAGATGAGGGCCCCACCCTCATGACCTAATCACTCCCAAAGGTCCCACCTCCAAATACCACCACTCTGGGGATTGGCTTTCATCTCCCAGATTTTGTGAATCTGGGGAACACAAACATTCAGTCTATAGCAGACGTGTCTAAAATCATCAGAACTGTATCTGGAGTAAGAACTAGAAGAGTGTTAGGGTCTTTTGCGCCGATCAAGCCTTGAAAACAGTAGTGTTCTCTTCCAAGAAAAGCAGCCATGGGCCCTTGCTTGAAAAGTCCACTCCCACGCCTTGAGCGGAGGACCCAGTTACCCTGGCAACCACTGACTGGCAGGGGAGACCACACTCCTCTCCCCGCCCCACCGGACAGAAGGGAGGCCTGCAAGGTGCTCAGACACAATGCTGATTGCATCGCCGATCTATTACTGGGTAACAAGTCACTTCAAAACTAAGTGGATTAACACAATCATCATTCTATTATCTCTCACAGTTTCTGAGGGTCAGGAATTTGGACAGGCCTCAGTGGGAACTTGTGTCTGTTCTCAGATGTCTGGGATCTTGGCTGGGAAGACAGGGGCGGGTGTGGCGGGGTGAGCAACTCTGCAGTGTGAGGCTGAAATCATTGAGAGGCATCTTCACTCATGAATTTGGTGGCTGGTGCCGGCTGTTGGCGGGGCCCTCTGCTGGGCTGTCAGCCAGCACACCTACGTGGGGTCTCTGTGCGTGGACTAATTTGAGCTTCCAAACAGCACGGCAGCTGTTCCAAGAACAAGTGTCTGCAGGAGATCAAGGGGGAAGTGCATGCTGTTTTTAGAGTCTAGTCTCAGAAGTCACTTCATGTCACTTCCATGTACTGTCAAGGCAGGCAAAAAGTCGTCCCGGGTTCTGGGGGAGGTGGGGGTGGGTGTCAAGGTCAGATTGTATAAAGAGCCCATAGAGTGGGAGCTATTACAGGGGCCATCTTCACACCATGCAGTCGGTGCCTCAGCAGTTCCTAAGGACTCTAACCAAATTCATTTATTTAAAAAAAGGTTTATTGAGCACCTATTGAGTGCTGGGCTTCCCTGGTGGCCCAGATGGTAAAGAAAGTGAAAAAGGTGAAAGTCTCTCCCCTCTGTCTGACTCTTTGCAACCCTGTGGACTACAGAGTCCATGGAATTCTCCAGGGCAGAATACTGGAGTGGGTAGCCTATCCCTTCTCTAGCAGATCTTCCTGACCTAGGAATTGAACCAGGGTCTCCTGCATTGCAGGCAGATTCTTTACCAATTGAGCTATCAGGGAAGTCCTAATGATGGTAAAGAATCTGCCTGCAATGAGGGAGACCTCGGTTTGATCCCTGGGTTGGGAAGATCCCCTGGAAAAGAAATGGCAACCCACTGCAGTATTCTTGCCTGGAGAATCCCACGGACAGAGGAGCCTGGCGGGCTACAGTCCATGGGGTTGCAAAGAGTGACCAACACTAACGCTTACTGTGTGCCAGAAACTGCACGAGGGGCTCTCCTGTCTCTTGTGCTGGCAGCTGCAGGGATGCTGCGGGAGAAGCAGCCCAAAGGAGCTCGGTGGGGGTGGGGGTGGGGCAGAAGGCGCTGCCTCTGCGTAGACACGCCTGTCCATCCTCACCCAGTGAAGGCAAGTTGAAGGCTCCAGGGCATCACCATGATGACCTGGTCTGCTGAGCCTGTGCTCCTGCCGTGTGGCAAGGGCAGCCCCTGAGTCCAGGGGAGGAAAAGGAATTCTGTGTCTGCAGCCTCCCAAGGAGCAGGGTCCCAGGTGACCCCGCCCTGCCCCTCCTACTGAGCAGAGCCCATTACCACCGTTCATCCTCTCCCAGCAGAGCCAGGGCCCCACTTCTCCTGCCCTTCACGCACAGAGGCTGTCCCAAGGCTCTTCCTGGCCCCGGACACCCTCCCCCTCATCTACAGGGGCTGAAGCCTCATTGGTGTACCTGGATTTGCGTCTCTCCTCTTAGCCAAAGATTTCCAATCTGAAATTGCCATCTTTATTTTCAATGTGCCACCTCCCCCATGAACACTCGAAACCCTCTCAGGGGCCACCTGACAGTTGAATGCAGCCAGCCACGGGCAGCTCACTCCCACGCTTGTCGTTTGCAAACAGCTGGACCCCTGAGGAAGTCCTGCCATCTCATCCTGAACAACACCAGACTCATCCCTAGATCCTACTGTGACGAAAGTGCCTCCCTTGCCCCATCTAAATAATTGTGGATTAAAGGATCTCCCCAGGCAGGGCTGGCACTCTTGTTTATAGATAAGTAGGGAGCCTTTTAAAAAGTTAATTGTGGTGGTAGAAGATGATGGGGACTTCCCAGAGAGAGCCGGGATGGTTTTAATGAAGCAAACGTGTGCCAGGGACCCCGAAGAGGAAGGGAGTCCTGTAGCGAGAGGGTGAGTCTAGCTGATATGCTGAAGGAAGGAGAGGATGGGAGGGCTGTCAAGATCCAGGAGCTGCTGTTTAGGAAACGGTGACTTCAGATAGGAAAAGGCAGTCAGGGGGAAGATGGGTAATTTGCTCTGGAGCAGATGTGATGAGGAGAAAGGCTCGGAGGAGGGCAGGCAACCCTACCTCCCCTCTCCAGCTCCCTCTTCTCCTGCTCTGGCGGTCAGATGTCTTCAGAGACTAAGGGAGTCTCCAGGGCAGCCCTGGAGGGACTGGGCAGGGGGCTGACGGGGAAAGAGAGTCCTTTTCCTGGCATCTAAAGGTCCAGGCTGATGAGGATGGGGCCCCAAGGGGCTCACAACCTGCCTTTGATACATCTGATCAACGTGAGAAAATTGTTCTTCTGATTTTAGATTGCTCTTGGACAGGACGACACCTGAATCCCGTGGACCCTTTATGGCTGCCCTGCTTCTGGCTCCAAACAGATTGATGGCCAGAGCAGAGCTGTCTCCTCTGACCTCCGTCAAGGACAAGGGTGGAATGGGCCTGCCCTCCCCACCTGCCCACCCCTCGTCCTTTCTGCTGTTTCCCTGGACAGCAGAGGGGGCTGTGGCTTCCATGAAGCCACTGAGAAGGGTCGTTGGCAGAGTGGGAATTCTTGTGGTCCCAGCAGTAGCGAGGAGCTGGCGTTCACTGCTCCCCAGCCCTTGGCAAGCTTGCGGGGGACCGAAGCTGACCCAGGCGAGGCCTCCCCCTCCTTCACCACAGCTGCAGTCACTGTTTGAAAGTGGCTCTGGATTCATCAAGAAGGCAACTGACCTTCCTCAGCCCCCCTCCACAGGGAGCCCTGGCTTATGCCAAAGGAGATGATCCAGCCCCGTGCCAGCCCCGGCTTCTGAAATGTTAACGTCCCATTCCAGCCCGAGCAGGACCGCAGGGCAAAACTCAACCACAGCCACGAGCCTCGCTCCAGCGGAGCCCACTGCGGCCCAAGGGGACGCTGTCCCCAGGCTTCCAGGAAGACTCCGAGGTGTCAGTTTATTTCAGGTTCAGAGCCAGGCTGCTCAGGCTACGTTTCCAACCCTGAGGGGCACTGGCGGTGAGCCGATTTACCCCCAGGCAAGCATTTCCGGTGGAGACCTGCTTTTCCTGTCTTCCCAATGCCCGGTGTTAGCGGGCACTCCTGCCCCTCAGCTGTGATGAAGAGCGATTTTCTGAAGGCCGGACAAAGAGTCGGACTTCCCGAAGTACTCCTGATCTACAAAACCAATCCAGCCATCCCCGTGGCCAGAGCCGCCCTCAGCCCCGGCAGGACTCAGCCTTGACTCAGCACCGCGAGTCACCAAGTGCACCCTTCTCATCGGTGGGGGATACCCGCAGCCCGCTGTCGCCTGGTCCCCAGATGGTTTCCAGGGCTGCAGTCGGTCCAGCTGAGCCAGTCCCTGCACGGCCTCCCTTCACGAGGTTGGAAGGGCCTACCGGGGCCACAGGGACAGTAACCCCTTCCCTCCCGCAGGGTCCTTCCTGTGCTGGGTCTCCCGGCCCACCCGGCTCTCCCTGCTGCTGTGACGCCAGCTGGGGCAGAGGGCTGGGGGCTGGGGGCTCCTCCAGGACTCCAGGGACTCCAGCCTTCTCGCCTGCCTCCTCCCCACCCTGCTCCAGTCTCCACTGGGTAGCGCAGCTCCAGGAGGGCCTGGACCAAAGGAAATGGGTGAAAGAAAAGGATGCGGTTCACAAGGCCTGAGAAGCCTTCGAGCATGAAAAGATGCCAGCTTGAAAAGACTTAGAAAGGAGATCGTGAAGGTTGTAGGCGCCTCTGAACCTCTTCCAGTTTTTCGATTTCCCACAGCGTTTGACAAAAATCGGATTGGAGTGGAGGCCCCCAAGACCGAGGACTGGCTGGCTCTTTGGCACAGTGGCAACAGCAGGACAGACCTCGTCTCCAGGCTGCGAGAAAGGACATGCCTGGGACTCGGGGTGGGCGGCCGGGGGCTCACAGAACCACCTCTCCTACAGAGACTGTGGGCTGTGGAGAGTCACCCCAGTCTCTGCTTTTCCCTTAAACTTGCAGGAAGAAGGGGGTTAGACTCAGAAACTCAAGGGAGCTTGCGGAACCCCCTGTGCCCAACCTCCACCGGGGACTCGGGAA
Organism: Ovis aries; assembly: GCF_016772045.2. Lineage (NCBI taxonomy): Eukaryota > Metazoa > Chordata > Mammalia > Artiodactyla > Bovidae > Ovis > Ovis aries. The sequence continues at coordinate 56,747,352 of NC_056064.1, read as the reverse complement.
TCCAGGCTCTGGCCGGGGACCCCCAGAGCCCGCAGGCTGCTGGACCCCCGGCAAGCGGGAGAGAAGCGCTGCTCCGGGTTTTGGTGAGGAGGGTGACCCCCGAGCCAGCACAATGGATGGGGACAGATCTAGTCTGAGGGTCTCAGAAGATGGTATTACTCAGCAGCCTCACGCTTTTCATCTGGAACTTATTGGAAAACCTTGCTAAGGGGATCAGCTGCCTCCCGGTGCCAACTCCCAGCTCCCATCCAATCGGCGTTCAGGCCCTTTAAAGTATTACTTTTCGACACTGTGAACATTGTATGTTCCTGACAGGATAAGCCCGCCACAAATTAATACCTGGGGCAGATCCTAAAACACAATTCTTCCCGGCTGCAATGATTGCAGCCAGCCCCTCTATCTGCACCGAAGCAGTAAATCTTTCATCGTTGCGATTCCTACATTGTTTTTTCTCCTCCGGTCCCTCAGACAGCCCAGACAATAAACTTTACTTCCTTTTATGATTATCGGTGCACTCATGGGGTTCCCATGCTGCAGCACCAGCCACTAGAAGGGCCCCTGAGCTGCCTGCGGGGACAATCCCACGAGCCACCAGCATCTCTTTCAGTTCCCACGTTGGGGTTTGGAGGCGGTGAGCTGGCCTCTGGGAGACAAAGGCATGTAGGGCTTCCTCTGTCCAGGCAGCTGAGGGTGGCAGTAAGGGAGGAGGGGGCGGGCGAGGGGCTCAGTTTCTGTCATTCAGGAGGGACCACAGCATCAGCCAGGCGCAGTGAGGGCCAGGGAACAGCCTCAGGACAGGAACGCGAACTGCCCGGCCTGGCGAGCTGCCTGACCTGGCGCTGGCCACGCTGAGCCAGGGGGAGTGAGGAGCCCACCGAAGGGCTGGGCCGGAGGATCACCACGCACCTGCCTTGTTTCACATCTTACTGTGGCCGAGCTCAGCACAGAAAATCAGGTCTGTGTCCTAGCCCACAGGCCTTTGTTTTTCCATCTGCAAAATGGGACGTGTGACCTTGGCCCTGCCTGTTCCATAGAGCTGTTGGAGGGCAAGGATGCGTATAGAAAGCCTTGAGATGCCCTCAGAACTCTGGGTACCAGAATCCTCTGCGGGCACTCGGGATAAAACCTCGAGGACCTGCGAGAGGTAGGGGTGCGCTGCTTTTCTAGGGCTGCTGCAGCGAATGACCAGAAATGGAGATGGGGTACTTCAAGCAACAGAAGTGTATTCTCTCTCAGTTCTCGAGGCTGGGCCTCGATGAGTCGGCAGCGCTGATTCCTTCTGGAAGCTCCGAGGGTGAGTTTGCTGGTCTCTCTCCAACTTCGGTAGCTGCCAGCAAGCCTTGGCCTGTAGACATATCACCCCAGCCTTTGCCTCTGTCTTTACCCGGCCCTTCTCCTCGGTGTCCTCCCCTCTCCACATAGGGACACCGGTCATTGGATTTGGGGCCCACCCTGATCCATGTGACCTCTGGTAACTAACAGCCTCCCATAAGGGACATTCCCGGGGTTCGCTTTCATGGCAAGAAGCGATCGGAGTCCGGGGAAATCCCCTCTAACCGCTCCATGGAGATGTGGGGCTTCCCAGGGGTGCTCCACCCGGAGACACTCCAGCTCCTTGTCCGGTTGAAATGCAGTTGAGCCCCTCCACTCCTCGGTCACCTGCGCTTAAAGAGCCAGCCCTCCCCCTCCTCCCCGTCCTCCCCCTGCTCAGCTCTGGATCGTTCCTCCAGGGCCCACAGTGCAGTCTGAGCCTGCGCCTGGTGGGAGCCCTGTCCCAAATTGCACAGTTTAAATTATGCATTAGCTTTTTAAGCAGCACTTTAAGCTGGCAGGGAGACAGATTTTTATCAGTGGTGAATGCCCACCTCGGGCTGCTAAATTTCATCTCGGGTTCGTGTGACAGGTGATAACTCTCACCTCCCTCCCCGTGTTAAGAGACACGTCCTGTCTCTGCGCAGGGAAGGTACAACAGCGCACTTGCCGGGAGCCGGGGGTCAGAGCTCGAGGGCTCCTCCTCCGTGCGGGTCTCCAGCTCCCCCATCGCACCTTTCCTTCCGTGGAAACCACTGGAGAGGCCAGGAGGACCCCATGATGACCACCACCTCGCACAACCGGCCACTGGGCCCAGGTCATTCTTCCCCGGGGACACAGAACATCTGCTTCGCATCACGCTCCATCCTGCTTAATTACTGCAGAGAGGGGCTCTGACCACCTGGCCTGTAAGCAAGCAGTCTTGATATTTTTAGCAACAGGCTCTTCTCCAAGGGCCACATAGTCCCCCTGGGGCTGATCTTGTGGACAGAGGAGGCCGGGTTGTCACGAAGGAAGGTCCAGGGCAAATCTGCGTCTCGTGCCTTCGTCCTTCTCAATGCCCTGCCGCCTGGGGGGAGCCTCTCCTTCCTAACCCTCCTCCACACCTCCAAGTCCAGTCCGTCCTGGAGAGCTTCTGCTCCCCACCAGCTGTGAGCTCCCAGGCCCTCTGGGGACAGTCGGCTTAAAAGGCAAGAGCAGAGCTTCAGTGCGGCTTCCACCGCGGACGTGAAGCTCCGGTGGAGGCTGCAGGCTTTGCCCCTGACCTTGGCGCTCGGGAGAGGGTGGTGGTCTCGTGGTCATGTTCTCACAAACATGGGCCCCCCAGGCTGTCTACCATGTGAAAAGGCTTCCGAGAGGCTTCTCTGTCCTAGATAAGTTGTTAAAAGCCAAGATCAATCTGCTTCAGAAAATAAGGTAGATCAATACAAACAGGGCTGTCTGTAGAGAGACTCGCGTGCCCCAGCTCTCCTGCGCTTGGGGATGTGGGCCCTGGGCCCCAGGCCTCACTTTTCTAGCCCACCCCGCCGCCCACCTGGACCCCCACCCTGCGCACTAAGTTGCTTCAGTCATGTCCACCTCTTTTGCGACCCCATGGACTGTAGCCTGCTAGGCGCCTCTGTCCATGGGGATTCTTCAGGCAAGAACACTGGAGCTGGTTGCCATTTCCTCCTCCAGGGGATCTTCCAAACCCAGGGACTGAGCCCGTGTCTCTTATGTCTCCTGCATTGGCAGGCGGGTTCGTTACCATCAGCGCCCCCTGGGAACCCCCATCCTACCCCATGGTATTTGCGTCTGCTCCTTGTTCCCTGGCTTAGCCTTTCTTGTCATTCAGAAGGGACAAAACATTCGGGAAGGGGACTTGAATCCCAGGGAAATGGGTGTGCCATCCCTGTGGGCACAGGGCACTTTGGGATGCATGGTTCCCAGGAGGAGGGACCCTTGCCCCATTCCCTCAGCCCCTCTCCCTTTCTACCTCCCCAGGGCTTCATCTGAATCTTGGAAGCCCCACCCTGAATCTGCAGTCTGCCACCTACTTCAGGGAGTGACGTCTCAGGCAACTTAACAGGGGCATCTACCTGGATCCCACTGCCTGTCTTAAACCAGAGCTCTGACCTCTACAAGGTAAATGTGTGGGACCTTGGGTGTGGATGAATAACCTTGGGTGTGGGTTTTAAGGCCCTTATTTGCTTATTAGGGTTGACCAGAGCCTGCCTGGGTTATACTTGACTCAGAGTGTGTGTGTTGGTCAGTCAGTCGTGTCTGACTCCAGTCCAATGGACTATAGCCCCACAGGCTCCTCTGTCCATGGAATTCTCCAGGCAAGAAGACTGGTGTGGGTTGCCATGCCCTTTTCCAAGTGATTTTCCTGACCCAGGACTGAACGTGGGTCTCCTGCACTGTAGGCAGATTCTTTACCACCTGAGCCCCCAGGGAAGCCCACTAGACAGAGAGTGTGCTCCAACTGGTAAACATCGTGGCCGACGAATACGCAAGCCATTCTGGTCTGAGCACGGTATCCGTATTAATGCATTTAATCCCCACAACAGTCTCACGATTATCTACCATTATTATCTCATCATTTTAGATAAAGAGGAAACAGGCCCAGAGAGATCAAGTAACTTGCTCAAGGTTGCACAGCATCCGAACCCAGACAGTCTGGCGTGGTGCCCCAGGGCTTCACCCCTGCCATTGCTAGCATATTTTGTGCTGAGTTAAGCTGGGGGCAGGCACGCAATGTCCAAAAAGCACTGGTCCAGCCCTCACCCTCAGGAATCTTTCCTTTTCCTCCAGGTGGTCTGCAGATGAAGAGGGAAGGCTTGGGCCCTCCCTAGGGTCGTGTGTTAGCAGAAGCTCCAGCCACCAAGGATGATTTAACCTCATCAAGCCTGTCGTCCCCACGACGCTCGGCAACTTGGCTTGGAAAATGATGATGGAGTAAGATTTAAAAGCCTGAAGAATGGACTATTATTCTTATCAGTGCTAATAAAGGTGAAAGTGTTTTATTTCCTGGTCTGCATATGATTCAGGTGACAAGAAAGTCCTCACCCCCTCCTCCCCGTGAACTTGCACCCTCCCTACCTCCAGCATCCTCTGAGATCCCCCTGGACCTGTGTTCCTGAGACGCTTACCCCTCCACGAACCCCAGCGCCCAGTGGAAGTTCCCAAAAGCCCAGTGGGGCAGAGGGGATAACAAAGCAGGGTGCAGTTTCTCCTACTGGTGGTTCACTCAGCAAAACAGTCAGCTCCTGCACATTCCATCCTGGGCACCAGGGAGTCCACAGCGAGCAGAGCGCCTGCCCTCCCATGGCCTGCTTTCTAGTAGGAGAAAAAGACTATAGCAATAGTCTGCTATTTATATAATGCAGTGTAAAGAGACTACTCCAAGCCAGGCTTCAACAGTACATGAACCGAGAACTTCGAGATGTTCAAGCTGGACTTAGAAAAGGCAGAGGAACCAGAGATCAAATTGCCAACATCCATTGGATCATGGAAAAAGCAAGGGAATTTAAAAAATAAAAAGCTACTTTGGCTTCATTGACTACGCTAAAGTCTTTGACTGTGCGGATTAGAACAAACTGCAGAAAATTTTTAAAGAATTGGGAATAACAGAGCATCTTACCTGCCTCCAGAGAAGCTTGTACGCAGGTCAGGATGCAACAGTTAGAACTGGACGTGGAACAATGGAATGGTTCCAAATTGGGAAAGGAGTACCTCAAGGCTATATATTGTCACCCTGTTTATTTAACTTATACGCAGAGTACATCATGAGAAACACTGGGCTGGATAAAGCACAAGCTGGAATCAAGATTCCCGGGAGAAATATCAATAAACTCAGGTATGCAGATAATACCACCCTTATGGCAGAAAGTGAAGAGGAACTGAAAAGCCTCTTGATAAAAGTGAAAGAGGAGAGTAAAAAAGTTGGCTTAAAACTCAACATTCAGAAAATGAAGATCATGGCATCTGGTCCCATCACTTCATGGAAAATAGATGGGGAAACAATGGAAACAGTGACAGACTTTATTTTCTTGGGCTCCAAAATCACTGCAGATGGTGATTGCAGCCATGAAATTAAAAGACGCTTGCTCCTTGGAAGAAAAGCTATGACCAACTTAGCATATTAAAAAACAGAGACATTACTTTGCTGACAAAGGTTTGTCTAGTCAAATCTATGGTTTTTCCAGTAGTCACGCATGGATGTGAGAGTTGGACCATAAAGAAAGCTGAGCACTGAAGAATTGTTGCTTTTGAAATGTGGTGTTGGAGAAGACTCTTGAGTCCCTTGGACTGCAAGGAGATCCAACCAGTCCATCCTAAAGGAATCAGTCCTGGGTGTTCATTGGAAGGACTGATGTTGAAGCTGAAACTCCAATCCTTTGGCCACCTGATGCGAAGAGCTGACTCATTGGAAAAGACCCTGATGCTGGGAAAGATTGAAGGCAGGAAGAGAAGGGGATGACAGAGGACGAGATGGTTAGATGGCATCACTGACTCAATGGAGTTTGAGCAAGCTCTGGGAATGAGTGATGGACAGGGAAGCCTGGTGTGGACTGTAGCCCACCAGGCTCCTCTGTACCTGGGATTTCCCAGGCAACAATACTGGAGTGGGTTGCCATTTCCTAGTCCAGGGAATCTTCCTGACGCAAGGGATCAAACTTGTTTAGTGACTAAACAACAACAAGACGACTATCTGCCTCCAAAGCAAAATACAGCAGTTTAGGGGATAAAGATTTGGGGAGAGCGGGCATCGGTCACAGAGGAGGCAGAAAGCAGAGAGGTCCTCAGCTGCACAATCAAAGGGACCGAAATGCAGGCAGTCACGAGGAAGCACTGGGGCGGGTTCATCAGCCTGGACCAGTCCGCTAGGGAGAGGCCTGACTCCCCTCCCACCTTCTAGCCACTTCTATTGGCCAAGCCTAGTTGGAGGGCAGGGAGGTAGTCTCCTCAGTCTGCCTCCTGTGACACGGAGCAGGGTGGAAAGTGTGGGCGGGGATCTGAAGGGTCGGATGGAGAAAAGGCAGCTGGGGGTTGCTGCTAGTCTATGTAGTGTGATCAGGGAAGACCCTCTGAAAAGGCCACACTGGAGCAGAACCCGGGACTGCCCAGTCCCCACCTCCCACTCACCCTCTAAACATTATCCTGATTTATTTTTCTCCTCCATCCTGAACCTCCCCCCCAACCACAGATTCATCCCTGCACCCCTGCAGGGAGAAGGAACAAAAATGATCTTCCCCTAAGACTAGGCTGCCATGGGAATGGGATAAATATGGGATAGACTGCGTCGCGGCTACAAGAAGATGACACATCCTGGGCCGGAGGGAATTTCTGGGACATGTGAGGAACCATCACTCCCCTAAGCTGTCTCTGCCAATTGCCTGGAGAGGAGGGGAAGCTGCTGGGAGAAATGACCGTAGCCGAGGCCACCAGGGTCCCTTCTTCCCCTGGTCGCTCGTGGAGAGCTACAGGGGGTACAGGTGCTGTCAGAAGGTTCTCCATCCACCCCTTCTGTGCCCCTGGGAAGGTCCTACGTGCAGATTTTGCCTAGACTTGTCTGCAAAAGCTGAATCAATGACGTCATGAAATTTCACAGAATTGCAGAGACTGGTTCAAGATATTAGATTCCCCCACCATACACACACACACACACACACACACACACACACACACACACACACACACACACACAGTGCTTTCCAGCTCTGCAAAGAGAAAAGGGTCTTAGATTCTTGCTCTTGCCTTTGAGAGCTCCTCTGGTCTTCATCAGTCACTCTTCTTTCTCCCCAGAGGGTCTTCTGAGTTGGTTTTCCAAGAGATTCTTCCCCCTCTGTGCATCCCTGCGTGACAACTGGTTGTATGTGAGTTTGTTTTTAGATCCTCTGTGTGCTTCACCCTCTTCCTTGAAGTTGGAAATCAAATGCAATCAGCTGGCTGTATCCCTGTGTTTCATTTCCTCTGCTCTCAGAATAAATTTCCAACTTCTTACAGTGACCCACAAAGCTTCTGCAGGCGGAACCTGCCCAGCTCCAACACACACCCCTCTCCCTCTGGCTCACTGTTTCCAGCCACACCCATTTCCTGTCTGTTCCTGGAACACACCCAGTCTTCTGTACTCGTGTCCTTGCTCGTCTGTCTGCCCGTCTGGAGGCTTTCATTCCAGAGACTGGAGTGAAAGACGCGAGCTCTTATCACTCATGCTTTGTTTCCATTACCGTTGATGCTCAAGGTCATCCTGCTTTCTCCTTCCTCTAAGCTTAACTCAAAGGTCACCTCTTCCGAGAAGCCTTCCTCCTCTGCCCTATTGTTTTAAATTATTTTAAATTGATTTTTGGCTATGCTGGGTCTTCATTGCTGGGGGCGGGGGGGTTCTCTAGTTGTGGTGATCAGGGACTACTCTCCAGTTGTTCTTGGGGGCAATGCTCCCTGAGTCCTGTCGTGTATTATTGCTCTGTTTGTTCAGCTCCACTGGGAGAGGACAATGGGAGCCTCCCCACCTGGTCTGTCCTGAACGTTGCCCTGTGCACCCCTTCCCCGTGCTGACTTCAACCTCCACCCTTTCACTGTAATCAACAATAGCCGTGAGTCTAATAACGGCTTTGCTGAGTTGAATAAGTCCTTTCAGTTAATCCATGAACTGGAGGGTGGTCTTGGAGACCCTCAAACATTGCAATTGGTGCCAGAGAGACCTCTTAGGGACCTCTTACCTCTGTAGCGTTGGTCACAGCCGTCTTCCCAGGGCCTGGAACAATGGGGGGGTAATTGGGAAGAACTCAAGAAGTTTGTTTTTTTTTTTTATCTTGGGCTGTGCTGGGTCTTCACTGTTGTGCGTGAGCTTTCTGTAGTTGCGGAGAGCAGGGCTACTGTTTGGTTGCAGTGTGTGGGCTTCTCATTGCGGCGGCTTCTCTCATTGTGGAGCACAGCCTTTAGGGTCTGTCGGCTTCAGGAGCTGTGGCTCCCAGGCTCAGTAGTTGTGGCGCACGGGCTTAACTACCCCAAGGAATGTAGAATCTTCTTCCTGGAGCAGCGATCAAACCTGTGTCCCCTGCACAGGCCGGCGGATTCTTAACCGCTGGACCACCAGGGAAGCCCAAGAAGTGTTATGACAGTGAATGTTCTTCCTGGGACAAAGGGCTCTTTCATTGAGCCAGCATGCCTGAGACAGGGTCTCAACCCGCTGTGGCATTGCGTTGAACTCTACCAGGTGACTTCATTACAAGAAAATGCTGAGCTCTCTCAAACCCACCCCCACCCCCCGCTGACCTTTGTACAGGCTGTGGTTTTGCCTGAAGCTTTTTCCATCTTTTCCTCAATTTTTCCAGCTTCTCAACTCCTCATCAGGCTTCAGACGTGGCTCAGGCATCACCTCCCTGGGGAAAATCACAGGAGCCCAGCTCCCTCCAGGCCTGAGGGGCTCATGCCTCTGGATTCCTGGGGTACCCTGCGCTCACTGTAACTCCTGTCATCTGAGTTATCACTGAAAAGGCTTCTGTTTAGCTTTCTCTTCCTAGAGTTATGTTGTACTTGAATATCTTCTACCTGGATAATGGCACTCAAGCTCCTTTAAAGCCAAGACCTGTGTCTTTTATCTCTAGATCTTTGCTACCAAGCATTGTGCCAATTACATAGTAAATGCTCAATAAATGTCTGCACTAACAAATGGGTCAGCCTTCCAATAAGCAGAGGTACACAGAGAGTCAGCGACATGCCAGCGGAAAATTGTTTTAACCTGATGGCCGTATTGCAGTGCTCAGCGCTGTTTTCAGAAACAAGATTCCATCTACTCTTTCTGACTCCCACAGGAGGAGGCAGGGGATAAAACGAAGGTAGTCACACTGCCAAGGAGGGGCCCTGGAGCAGAAGCGAGCTGCTGTGGGCACAGAGAGGAAACCCCAGCCCCTAAGCTTGGGCTTCCCAGGTGGCACTAGCGGTAAAGAGCCCGCCTGCCAACGCGGGAGGTGTAAGAGACGCGTTCGATTCCTGTGTTCGGAAGATCCTCTGGAGAAGGGAATGGCAACCCACTCCAGTATTCTTGCCTTTAGAATCCCATGGACAGAGGAGCCTGGAAGGCTATATAGTCCACAGGGCCGCAGAGAGTCAGACACGACTGAAGGGTCTTAGCACGCACACGGTAGTTAATCCATGACCTCTAGATCAGGTGTCAGTAACTCAGTAGAGTTAACTAGTAGGTCTAGATCAGTAACTCAGGCACGTTACTCAGTACCTGCTCTTTCGTTGGGGGTATAACTGCTTTAGCTACCTGGTAGGACTGTTGTTAGGAATATAGTAGCTCATACATGGAACATGCTTACAGCAGCGGTAATATTCATAATATTTATTGCTACCTATATGTCACATAAATATTGATGATGTTTGTTACTCTGAACCATTGTGGCTTAAGTTCCCAACTGCATCAGTGCGTGCAATTGATCACAATCCACCCACACAACCTGGCTCTCCCACAAGATGTGGAGGGAAGACCCTGGAGCAGAGAGCAGTCTTCTGCAACCACCCACCACAGGTCTGGTCCCACCTCCTCAAAGCCCGCCTCCTCCCCTTGGTCCTGACCACCCCCACTTCTGCACACCCAGAGCAGAGTTGCACACACAGGTCTAACCATCCCACTATTTGCAAACACGTTTTACCAACAGTCAGGATACGTTCCCCCTGATTGTTAAGGGAAATTCAATACCTAATCACTACAATTAAATCCCATTACGGACCGTCGGAACATAAACCAGTCCTCAGCAGGAACACGCCAACCCAGGCGAGAAGCCATTGCTCTGCCGCATTAGGGCTCACAGCCGAGCAAACCCTCCAGCCCGGAGGGCTCGTCACTTGCTCTCGGCATCACAGCTGCCTGGGTCCAGGAAGAGGATCTTTTAGAGGTAATCTCTGAGCTGGTTTAGGACAGACTCGGCCGCAAGAGTTAGAATGGTCCCTCCTGTCTCAGTCACCACAGTCCTAGGTGCAGCTTGGCAGATTGCAAAGGTTCTTAGAGCACAGGCACCTTTGTAGGAGGAAGGGAGCTGGGGTAGACACTGGACGAGGTTCCATCCCTATTCTGCAAGCTTCTGTGCTTTGGGGATTTTCCCAGTTTGCATTGGGAAATTTGTTCCATCCTGGAGCCAAGCGACAGACAAAGTGGAATGCCACTGGTGAGCTTGTCTGCAGGCCAGGCATGGATGCTGGTGCTTGGCCTGGAGAGAAGATGGAAACCCTACATGACAGGCTAGGAAGGAAGAAAACATCCTCGGAGCAGGAATCTGAGCACCATTTACATCCTGGGCCGTGGAGATCCTGTCACTGACTTCCCCTGATAGAGTTTGACCCCCATTTACTTTTTAAAATTGCTTGCAGGTGTTCAGATGCCTCTGAGGACCCTGCCTGGGTCTCCCCTGGGATGTGAGCATCTGTGCCTTTGTTCTGCCTCAAGGTGACGGTTCAGAGGTGTTAGGAAAGAAACGAGACTGAGAATGCCTGTTGCCACAGGAGACTCGGTGCGTGTGAGTGTGTGTGCGTGGCTGTGCGTGGCTGTGCGTGCTGCGGCTGATGAACGTCAGCAGGAATCCTCAGGAAGGCAGGATCAAATCACTGCTGTCAGGGCCCTGCTTCTGATTAGCTTTCTAGTCCCAAAGCTAATTGTCAGATTTAACGGGCATCTGCTATTTTTCATCAGTGTGTTTGAATTTCACAAGCCAAGCGATTTATTTTAGCAGACAGTCAGAAACCCAGAGAATAATCCATCTCGTGTGCTATTTGGCCCCAAATCCCTCCTCAACCGAACGACCGCATTTTCAGAGGAAGATGAAATGGAAGCAGGGCACATCCACCTACCCAGCAGCACCCTCGCTCCAGAGCCAGAAATTGTTTTCCACCTGATGAATATGCTGATCCCAGAGAGCAGAGGACATCCTGCCATGCGTGGGGACAGCATTTGCCTCCCTGCAATCGGAGCGGGCTGAAGGAGAGCCGACCTGCGGCAGGGGAGGGGGCCTGATACCCTGGCCAGCCCGGATCAGATTTGAGCCTGTGTGCAGCCTCCAGGAGGCTGTGTTCTTTGTTGTGAGGATTTTGGTAGGTTTCATGCCACGTGCAGTGGGAAATAAGATTATACATGTTTGCAGCTTGTTACTTCTGGCTTCCCACAGCCTTCATACTGTGCAGGTGTAGCCGAATAACTGCCAACGGAGCAAACATCTGTAGTATTGCAAGAAAACACCCCAGATTCCCCCGTATTAACCCAATATGCCCTTCCTGCAACAGCCAGGAGTGCTAAACTAAGGCACAGCACCGAGGAGCAACTGCTCAGCTCAGCTCAGACACTCAGTCGTGTCTGACTCTTTGTGACCCCATGGACTGCACACCAGGCCTTCCTGTCCATCACCAACTCTCGGAGTTTACTCAAATGCATGTCCATTGAGTCGGTGATGCCATCCAACCATCTCATCCTCTGTCGTCCCCTTCTCCTCCTGCCCTCAGTCTTTGCCAGCATCAGGGTCTTTTCAAATGAGTCAGCTCTTTGCATCAGGTGGCCAACATATTGGAGTTTCAGCTTCAGCATCAGTCCTTCCAGTGAATATTCAGGACTGATTTCCTTTAGGATGGACTGGTTGGATCTCCTTGCAGTCCAAGGGACTCTCAAGAGTCTTCTCCAACACCACAGTTCAAAAGCATCAATTCTTTGGCGCTCAGCTTTCTTCACAGTCCAACTCTCACATCCATACATGACCACTGGAAAACCATAGCTTTAATTAGATGGACCTTTAGTTAGGATTGGCAAGGTAAAGCTAGGATTGGCGAGGTGAAGGTGTTTGTTTGCTGACAAACAACTCCAAATGCTCAGCTGCACCAACACTCACAGCCTAACTCCTCTCCTGTATCCTCTGGGTCTCTGTCCCTGCGTGGTCATTGGCCCCGCACTGGAATCCAGGCTGATGGAGGAGCCACCGCTGAGAACTTTGTCAGCCACCACGGCAGAAGGAAAAGAGAGCCAGAGTGAGTCTCACATTAGCCATTAATACTCAGCCCAGAAGCGATCCAATTCATTGGTCAGAAGAGGTCACCTGGGTCCATCAACCACGGGAATTGGTTACTGTAACTGTGCCATGTGGGCAGAGCAGGACTGAAGCAGAAGATTGGATAAATGGCTACTTAGGAGTGTCTATTATTAATATTCTTATTATCACAAAGGTAATTAAAGCACCTCAGAGAGACTCACTTCCTCACGTGAGTGAGTGAAAGTCACTCAGCCGTTTCTGGCTCTTTGCGACCCCATGGACTTCTCCGTGGGGATTCTCCAGGCCAGAATATAGGATTGGGTAGCCGTTCCCTTTGCCAGGGAATCTTCCCAACCCTGGGATTGAAACCAGGTCTCCTGCATTGCATGAGGCTTCTTTACCAGCTGAGCCACCAGAGAAGCCTGAGAGGCTCGCTGGTGAAAACAATAAGGAGACAGACTTGATTCTTTTAAGGAAGAGACTTGTGAACTTCCAGAAACTTCTATGGGTGGAATGGACTACCAGCCATTTTCAGAGGTGGCTCCAGCCATAGTTGGGAGTGCAATGAAGCCTTTAAGATCTTTTCCAAATGAATTAAATCAACTTTCATCACTCACCCAGTCTTAAATAATCCTTGTCCTAAGGACAGGTCACTCAGATTCTTGCATAGATAAGCAGTCTGAAGGAAAAGCTAAAATTAGGAGATGGGTTGAGACCAGAGGTTGAGGCAATGTACAAACTCCTGCTATGGACTTTGTTACCCCTGAGTCAGCTCCCTCTTTATACCACAGTACTGCTGAGGCTGAGGTCAGGCTTAGTTCCCAATCAGGGGTCACATGAGCTTGAAGTCAGATCTTTCTCCAGTTAAACCTTCAGATGAGACCTCAGCCTGGCCAACACTTAGATTTCATTTTGTAAAAGACCTTGAAATGAGACGAGCCAGGAATATCTGGCTCAAAGAGATTAGACAGAGAGAAGCAAGAGGAGCTTAGGCAGAGGAGTTGGTCAGACCAGCTGCCAAGCCCGGCTCTGGGTACCTTATACCCCCAAGACGTCACCAAGGTGGAGCGGTCTGGAACTGGGTGGCGTAGTTAGCCTAACTCAAAGGCCAGTGATAGCCTCACTCCACCCTACTCATAGATGACCAGTTAAGCTCTCTTCAAATATAAATTTGGAATTTTATAAAAGGAGCTAGCTATAGCTGTCATTATTAAACAGCTACTATGGCCCAGACTCAGTTCTTTTCCCAATATGATTCAATTTATTCTCATGATGGCCTTGAGAGGCAGGTGCCATTAACCTTAATTGAGAATTAGGAAGCTGAAATTCAGAGGGCCAGGTAACTCACCAAAGGGCCCCCAACTTATAAGTAACAGATGTGGGTACAAACCCACACTGGGCCCCAAAGCCAGTGCTCTTTCAACTATAATCTCCCCACCCTCTAGGCAAAAGAAGGGGTCTTGAGAAAGCCCACTCTTGGCTGCCTCCCTTCCATGTGTCCCAAACTTGGAAAACAGCTCTAAGCCAACCATCTCCCCAATAAAAGAGGGCCAGCTCCTTCCACGACCCTGTTATAGCCAAATTGCTTCATCCCTTAGCCAACATCCCACCCACATAACCTCATCCCTGTTAAAAAGTGTTCCCTTGTCCATCAGCACCCCAATTTTGAAGTAGAACAAGAACACCATCTTTTGCTTAATTTAAAGATCTTTATGCCACACTTTGAAATGTCAAACGTTTTCATTAAAATCCTCTCACACTCTGGGCTGACAAAGGGACGCCAGGATCTTTGGGAGATTCTTTAATCTCAATCAATTAGGGAGAAAGTCGTCCTGGCAGTGTGGCAATAAAAGAACGCTTTAATTTCAGAGCTAATTAAATATCAACAATTGGAATGCAGCAACAGGCACTTAACCTGCAGTAACCCATTATTTATTAGGAATATAACACACTGACTCTGGATATGATGTGAGTTGTAGTTGTTTTAATATCAGCTGTCACAGTCTAGTGGCTCCCTTTTCTTTTGCTCTTGCACAATCATCTTCCAGCCCTGTCGGGATCACTCCTGGCACCTGGATCCACGCAAGATTAATTAAGCTGACTGGCGCCAGGGGGCCTTGGCCCTGGGGCAACACAATCTGTGATCAAGAGAGGGCTGTACAGGCAAACAACAGGTAACCGTTTGGTCCAGCCCTACCTGGGTCAAGAGGACAAGTTTGAGCCTTGAGATAGACCAGGTAGGATGCTTTCAGCTGCAAGTAACAGGAAAAAATAGACAACATGAAAGACTCAACCCAAACGTACTCTAACAAAAAGGGTTTATTATCTCACATAAAAAGAAGCAAGTGGGGGCAGGTGGGGTTGCAAAATCAGATAGCTCCAAAGCTTGACAATACTGTTGGACACTAGGCTTCCCTCTTTTCTCACCACCCTACTGCCCTTAGCAGGCGACTGACGTCACCCTTCAGGGTGTTAGATGATCTGCGTCTATCACACACACAGGAAAGAGGAAGACCCCTCCTTCTGTGCATCTTTCCCCTCCATTCCTTTTTTTAAAATAATCTGTTTAGTTCGGCATCAATTTAGATTTACTGAAAACTGGCAAAGATAGCAGGTGTGTGTGTCAGCCACTCAGTTGTGTCCGACTCTCTGCGACCCCACGGACTATAACGTGTCAGGCACCTTTGTCCATGGGATTTACTAGGCAAGAATACTGGAGTGGGTTATCATGCCCTCCTCCAGGGAAGCTTCCCGACCCAGGGGTCAAACCGAGGCCTCCTGCATTGCAGGCAGATCCTTTACCATTTGAGCCACATAGCGCTTCTACATCCTAAAATTAGATCGTGCATTAATCAGCTAGATTGGGCTGGAGCTTCAGCCCTTCTCTGGAAGGTGAGTGTCAGAGTCAGGGGCTGGTTCGCTCACCACTGTTTCCTACGAACCCAGAGCAGCGCCAAGCATGCGGCCGTGCTCATTCTTTATCTCCTGGATGAACAAAGCGGCAGCTGGCATCGTGGCTGCAGTGATGTGGGATGTAAACCATTATCAGCAGCAGCGACCAGAATGATCTGACCACTAACTCAGGACGCCGGGATGTTTTCAGAGCCGAATCCCCACGCCCCCTTGCCTTTGGCCGGGCTGTGTGTTCAGGAGGATAGCTGTTCTCCACCTGGGAGGTGGCTCAGCCCACAGTTTCTCCAGATGGACTCAGGGCATCTCCTGCGCGCCAAGCTCCTCTGATGTGATCACCTTCAGCAGGAGCAGTCACGTGGACCAAGCGCCCTGCCCATCGCTCAGGGGCTCCCCATTGCCCGTCCTCAGTCACACACAGCTCCCTCCAGCTTCAACGGAGCATTAATTATGCAGCCAGCCTGGCCTGGGCAGAAAAACGCAAGGCAAATGCCAATTCAGAGGCCCACCTGCTGGCCTAAAATTCTTACAGTGAGGTAGTTAAGTGTGAAGGGAAACCTACAGGGCAGGGTCAGTGCTGTCTCGGCCAGGCTGGTCCAAGGCTCGCTGGACCCACTCCAAGCTCCAGGGTGGGTGTGGCAGAAGCTGAGATCTTGGTCTGTGTTTCTGCAGCTGGTTATGAGGAACCTCACTTCCCTGGAGACTTCCGATGGTCTGGGTCCTCTGCCCCTGGCCCCTCACCATCCAGGACTGTGCTGGAACAGAGCTGGTTCAGTTCTCTCCCCTCCCACATCACAGTCTGGCCCCTGGCCACCCAGCCCCTCCCATTTGGGGCCTTAAAGGAACAAAGCCGGGTTGAAATGCCAGCTCTGCCTCCTCCTAGTTCTGTGACTTTCAACAGGCCTTTTAACCCAGGGATCAGCAAGTATCTTTCTGTAAAGGGCTGGAGAGTAAATATTTTAGCTTTTGTGGGCCATATGGTCTGGCACTGCAAGTCAACTCCACCCTCGAAGCTCAAAAGAGCAGCCACCGACAGTACAGAAAAGAATGGGCGTGGCTGTGTGCCAATAAAACTTTATTCACACAAATAAGACGTGGGCCAGATTCAGCCCATAAGGCATCATTTGGATGTGCGTGTGTGTTTGTGTGTGTGCGTGCACACTCAGTCGTGTTCAACTCCTTTGCCACCCCGTGGACTCTAGCCCTCAAAGTTTCTCTGCCCATGGGATTTCCCAGGCAAGAATACTGGAGTCGGTTGTCATTTCCGTCTCCAGGGAATTGTTCGCAACCTAGAGATCGAACCCACATCTCTAGCATTGGCAAGCGGGTTCTTTACCACTGAGCCACCTGGGAAGCCACCTGGCATCATTTACTAACCCCTGAATTCCCAAGACTCAGTTTCCTCCTCTGTAAAATGGGAATAATGATACCGAAATAGGATAACTGAGAGTTGACACAGACGAAAGGACTTTAAACCACACAGTAACGTTCTTGTTCGGATTCGTTCTGATGTGTTGCGGCAAACTCCCACCCTGCACCCGGGCCCAGCGCAGCCACCCCTGCACGTCACTCGTGACCTCTTGTCTGGGAGCCTGCAAACCTGAGGCTGCTTGTGTTATTATTTATCTCAGTGTGACTATTGTGCTGCTGCGCTCTGCACTGAGCGGCGGGGACGCTTCTGAGGCGCGCTGGCCTTTCCAATGAGGCGGGATTGTATTAGCTCCTGATTACAGCAAGCAGAACACAATAGAGGCGCCCGGCCCGGAAGGCGGCCCCCTGCCTCTGCCTCATCTGGACTGCTTTGTGCTTGATTTCCTTCTCTGCGGCCCCATTTTCCTTTCTCTCTTTTCTTTATTTTTCTCCTGCTCCCCCCTCCTAATCTGCTTAACAACTTGCCTGGCTCCCGCCGCCTCCCTTCATGCCCACCGTGTCTGAACGCCTCTCCCAGCCCCTAATAGCACTGCTGCTCCTGCTTCTAATAAAAGCTGCTGATGGGGAAATCCGGGCTAACTGAATTACTTCCTCATTAACGCGGCGGGCAGATGCTCCACACCTCCCGTGTCCCCCAGCTACCCCTTCCTGCGGGCCCCTCCCAGCCGTGGCAGTTAGGTGAAGATGCTCTGGGGTCCCTGTGTGGGCCTGGGTCCTAAAGAGGACGGGAGGGGCTGTGGGCTTCTCTCCAGGGTGGCACCCGGCTCTGCTTACTCCCCCACCTTCCCAGACGTTGGGGTCCCCAGCCTAGGAGCTCCCAGCTGGCTGGGAGAACAAAAGAAGGGGGGTGACTTGCCCTCACTCACCCAGGCCTCCTCCTCTTACCTGCTGTCCCTCTTCCTGACCCCTTTGTCCGGGGCAGGTGAGCCGGTGATGCACAAGGCCTGCCTTTGGCTTCAGAGGAATCCGCTTCCTGGCAAGGGTATGTATGAGGAGAGTCTCTCTAGCTGGGGGATTCCCCCAAGAAAAAAGAAAGAGGAACCAGACTCCAGGCATCGACCCCAACTCCTGCCCTCCTCTCAGAGGCCCGTGTCTGCCTGACAAGCACCCTTGGGGGTCCCCGTGTCTGCACTTTCTCGGGCTTCCCCCTGGGCCTTCCATGGTTGGGTGTGCTCATCTGCTGGTACCCCAAGGCTCCATCTCCCAATCTGCTCAGTAAACATCTTGTCTGCGATGCCCTCACTTGCATATCCTACCAAGAGCTCCTGGGTGTTGGGGGAGCCGCCCCATGCCAAGCAGCTAGTAAGGGCTTTGCAGGTGTGAGAGCAAACAGGGAGACCAGAAACAGTTATTTTAAAAGCCGGCTGCACTACTAGCATTTTACTACCAGGCGATGGAAGATTTACCCGCTCCTTTGTTTGGGAAAGCACCTTAATGGGCCTTTTGGCCCCTGGGTATCTCTACACGGGAGACAAAGAAACAGTGACTTGCTCTGCGTCATAAAGTAAAGAAAGTTCTGGCTCCTTAAGCAGCCGAGGAGTGGGGGAGATGGTGGCGGGGGTGAGGGCGCTCTGGGAAGGAGTCTTGCTGGGAGGAAGGTGGATGAGAGGGACCCCCGAAAGCAGGCTGATTGCAGCCTGAGGGCCTGGATGCTGGGGGTGGAGGTAACGTGGAAGAGAGATCTTAGACCACAGACTCCCACCTCGCCTATGGTGTCATGGGAGATGCTGGCCTGTGACTGGGCATCCTACATCATTGCAACCCACAGCTTACTTCTTGAGATAAAGTTGCTGCAAGAAACCTCTACCGTGGCTAGGGTTTCCTAAGCAAATTCAACAAGGCATGTTTTTGTTCCGCAGGCCATCTGTTAAAGTGGTTCAGGACTGCGGGCTTGGCCGTGCGGTTGTTGTTGAGTAGCTAAGTCCTGTCCTCCTCTTTTGCAAACCCATGGACTGTCTATGGCTGTGGACTGTCTATGTCCATGGACTGTCCATGGACTGTCCATGGACTGCCAGGCTCCTCTGTCTATAGGTTTCCCAGGCAAGAATACTGGAGTGGGTTGCCATGCCCTCCTCCAGGGGATCTCACTGACCTGGGGATCCAACCCATGTCTTCTGTGACTTCTGCATTGCAGGTGGATTCCTTACTGCTGAGCCCCCAGGGAAGCCCCTGAGGTGAGCCTGGGGAGTAGAGAGCAGTTAAGATGCCTGGACCAACCCCGAAGGACTGAGCATCCCATGTTGGATTTGTCCCAGGTGTTCACCAGTCGTCGTCTGGCTTCCCCCTCTGTATCACCTGCATCCCCCGACCCCTACCTGGTGACTGCATTAAATCAGATTGCACAGAAACTTCCTTTTTAAAAACATTAAAACAAAACAAAACAAAACAAAACAAAACCTCTGAGTAGCTGTAAGGCTACTTCCTGCTCAGAGAGAGGGAAGCACGTCTTCTCCAGGCGCCCCTGGTTTCTTGGTCCTGTTGCTGCTGCTCCTCTCAGGCCACCGGCCCGGCCCTGACCATGAACCTGCTCCACTTTGCTCTCACCCAGTCTGCTCCCTCCGTGGTCTGTGGGGACACGGTGCTGCATGGCCAACTTGGCGCTTCTGCTTTCAGGAAATATTGCCTCTCACCTCGCATTTGTCCTGCCCCTCATCACCACTCGGGGACGGAGGCTAGGGCAGGCTCCCAGCCATCTATTTTCCTGCCTGTGCTGGAGGAGGCGGACAGGCTGGCACCAGGACTGCCAGGGGGAGGGCTGGGGCTGGGGAGATGGAGCCCTCGTTCAGTAAGCTGCAAGTATTTATTAGGAGCTCACTGTGTGCACGGAAGGGCAGGGACCAGAAGGAGCAGAGCCCGGGGGACACTGCCATCCCCTCCGGACTCGAAACAGTGCAGCTGATCCTTTTAGAAACTGGAGCCTCGAACTCTGCCAGCGGAAGTTGGTAGAGATGGGTTGGAGGGCAATTTGCAAGCGGGTTTGCAAAACTGACACATGAGGGTTTCCTGGGCGGTTCAGTGGTTAAGAATCCGCCTTCCGAAGCAGGTGATGCAGGTTCAAATCCTGGCTGGGGCGCTAACAGCCCACGTGCCTTGGGGCAACGAAGCCTGCCTGCTACAATTAACACGACACAGCCGATTATAAATGTATATCTTTTAAAACTGGCGTGTGCATGTGCTCTGCAGCAGCAGTCCACGTCTAAACACTTTCCTAACAGGTGCGCAAAGAGCTTTATCAGAGCATCGCATAGAGCACTGGAAATCAGCCTCACAGGAGTTGGACGTGACTGAAGCGACTTAGCTCACATGACTATGCTGGGCATTTTTATATACACATTTTTTTTTTAACCCAAATGAATAGGCTACTTTGTTACCCTGTCTCATCTCCGTCCCCGAAAGTTCTAGGGAGATTTTGGTTACAAAAAAACAAAACAAAACAAAACAAAAAAACACTGGTTGGGATGGAAACTAGGGGCTGAGAGAACTGTGACCCCTTGGGCCTCTCATGGAGCCACACGGTCACACGGGCCTCTAAAATGGTGTTTATCGTGAGACCCCCTTAGAGCCGGGTATCATTTAGGAAGGCAGCCACATATATAAAATCAATTAACATATTTTCCACTTAATACAGCCATCAAAAAAAAGTTCTGATAGCAAACGGGGACATTGGTTATTGAAAATGTAAGTGTGTGGAAAAGCTCATACGTTGCAGTCAAATAAATATGTGTGAGAGCCGAGTGTCATCAGGGCCTCTCATTTTCTTATGAGAAGCTTTTTTTTAAGCCTCCATCCCAGGCTGTAGGCACCACTGGGAAAATCCCTGAATATCCTCTACTCGCCATGAATCCCCGGAGAAGGCAATAGCAACCCACTCCAGTGCTCTTGCCTGGAAAATCTCATGGATCAAGGAGCCTGGTGGGCTGCAGTCCATGGGGTCGCTAAGAGTCGGACACGGCTGAGTGACTTCACTTTGACTTTTCACTTTCCTGAATTGGAGAAGGAAATGGCAACTCACTCCAGTGTTTTTGCCTGGAGAATCCCAGGGACGGGGAAGCCTGGTGGGCTGCCATCTATGGGGTCGCACAGAGTCAGACACAACTGAAGCGGCTTAGCGGCAGCAGCAGCAGCCATGAATCCCAAATGCTTAGAAAGAGAGGTGTTCAGGCAACGAGAACTTAGAAATCGTCCAGGGAAGCGTCTGTTTTGGCAGCTCTGGGCCCAGTGCGAAATGAAAGGTCTGAGATGAATGAGTGAGAATGTGGTCTCCGGGCTCAGGTGTGGGTGAGGTGGAGGCGAGCTGCAGCGATGCCCAGGGGCTTCCGGGAAGTCACAGCTGGACCTGAAGGCGCAGGGAGGTTTCAGCAGGCAGGTGAGGATGACCTATATCAGCAGGACAACCAGCTGAGACTCAGCAAGTTCTTGTGAATTACACCCATCACGCAGTTTCATAGGGAGACTTGAACTTCGATGATGCTCTGGCTTCTGAAGGACCAGGCACGCCACCCATGGCTCCTGACTGGGAAGGACCAAGTCTGGTGAGGAGGGGTGGGGGACGGCCACTCCACTCCACTTGATGGAGCATCTCGTACATGGTTATCATGTGCTGGGTGCTGCAGAGACAAGCCCTGCATCGCATCCCGCTCATTTGCATGCGTAAATGTATGTGTATATATATTGCTTATTAGTGTCAGTGGAATTTGCATTTTAAGTGGATTGGTTCGTTGGGCATGTTTTTTAGAGCCCTGGACTTGAAAGGAATATTCCAACTTCAATGTCATGCAATAAACAACGGGTTCTTTCTGAGGGGCTGATGAGAGGTGGGTAGGTTCAGTGTGGAGGGAGGAAAGGAAGGCTGAGCCAGGTGTCTGGGCATCAGGGTCCACTCCCAGCTCAGCCAAGAGTGACCGGTGACCTTGGGCAGGCAGCAGCATTCCTGGGTCTCTGTCCCCATTTCTGCCCCATCGTGCCTGCCTGCCTCGTGGACGGACTGAGAGTCACAGGGAGGGGACCTGCACCGTGAGTGGACCCTGTGAGACCCTGCAGTCATCAGTCCTACAGCCCAGCGCCGTTTGCTCATTTTGCCTCCGGTTCTCACATGCGCATCTGTCTCTATGCGTCTGCCCAGCCATGGAACCTGGCGTGTCTTTAAGTTCCCCAACTCCTCAACTTAGTGAGCGACCCAGACTTCTCTGGAGAGGAGAGGTGGAGAGTTACATTCAAGACCCCACAACTACTAACTGTCCACATTAGACGTTTCTGGCCTCCAAATCCCATCTCCCAGGTCCGTCTCTATGTTCAACATCCACACCCACCCTCTCTACTCTCAAGGTATCCCCGATTTCCCCTGGAAACTCCCATTTCCCCATAACATCAGTCATACTGAATGATTCATCTCTGCTCCAGAGCCTCCTCTCGCATTTGCTTACCCCAACCCATCAGGGCATCAGCCAAAAAAGGGTGCTATCCCGAATCAGTCTCCCCATCCGGGGGAGGCAGCTTGGACTGCCCTCCGTTTCAAGGCTATGGTCTCACTTTGGCATCAGGGTGTTGGATTGCTCCCCAACCTGTGTGCTCAGCTCATCCAGCACCTTGGTTGTCCACCACTGATTTGACGACCAGACACCTGACTTCCCAGACTCTCTGAGGTTACTTCTCCATAGTTATCATGGAGAACGCTGCAGGGATGATCAACAGGGAGGTTTAGTCACCAGTGCTTTTCTGGGTCCAGCTGCATCACCAAGGAATGAAAGCTGGTGGCCGCAGAAGTGACCAGGAGATGGGAGAGAGCAGGAGCGCCGGGGGGCGGCTGTGTTTGCTGCTGATAAGCCTGAAGAGTGTACAAAGCGGGGCGCAGAGATGGCTCTCCCATGCTGAAGAATCCCACGTCATTTCTGTAGCTGCTCCACTCCCAAGGGGAAGACAGTCCCCATTCCTGAAGCAGACTGTGCCTGGTGACATTCCTCCAAAGAGGACCAGGTGGAGAGGGAGGAAGAAGAATCACTTCACAACGGAGAAACCCCAGACCACCATCTTGACGTGATACCTGTGGACCCTTGATGTGATGAACATGGCACTTTATCCCGTGGTCTTCCTCCCCAGAACAAGGTACTCCAGTCTAATCAGCAGAAAAACACCAGGTAAGTCCCAATGAGGAATGTTCTACAAAACTGATCCGCTTTCTTTGAAACCGTCACGCATGCTCAGTTGCTCAGCCGTGCCCTCCTCTTGGTGACCCCATGGGCTGTAGCCCGCCAGGCTCCTCCATCCATGCAATTCTCCAGGCAGGAATACCGGAGTGGGTTGCCATTTCCTACTCCAGGGTCAAGTTCACCCAAAGCAAGACCACTTTGAGTTACAACCAAAAGGAGACCAAGAAGATGTAATACCAAGAGTAATGTGGGATCCAGGGAAAGAAAAGGGGACCCTGGGGGTGGAGAGAACTCAGGAAATCTGAATAATGCATGGACTTTAGTTAACACCAACATAGTAACACTGGTTCATTAACTGTGACAGATATACCATAGTCCTGTAGGATGTTAATCACAGGGGAGACTGATTGTGGTAGACAGAAGCCCTCTGTGTTATCACTGCAATATTCTGGAAATCTAAACTCTGAGAGGAAAAAACTGGGGCCTTGGCAAATGATCGAACATGTTACTATATTCCTCTTTGAGACCAAACTAAGCGAGTTTGTTCTAGGTTCTACGCACCATCGTTGCTCATTGGTGTCCCCATCACCAGATTGTCAAAGGCTAAACAGCACCTGGGAGAAGCCTAGCAGCACATCCATGTGGCCCGTAAGAAACTAGGATCAGCCAATGAAATACTGTTTATAAGAAAACATTACTAGATGCCCTGCACAGTGCTTCCTTGCTTCACACGCTTGATGCCTGAAAACCCACTTCTTGGCATCTTGGCTCCTCCACTGAGTGTGTGGCCCTGGGCAACTTACTAAACTCTGCTAAGCTGCAGTACCTGTTTCCATCAAGCAAGCCAAGGAGAGTGTAGCCCTGATAGGTGGTGCAGCATATTAAAATCATGGTAAATTTTACTATGGGCTTTCCTGGTGGCTCAATGGTAAAGAATCCACCTGCCAATGTAGGAGGCACAGACTTGATCCCTGATCCAGGAAGATCCCCTGGAGAACGAAATGGCAACCCACTCCAGTATTCTTGCCTGGGGAAGCCCATGGACAGAGGAGTCTGGGGGCGGGGCACAGTCCATGGGGTTGTAAGAGTCAAACACGATTTAGTGGCTAAACAACAATGACACCCACCATATAGATGGAGACAAGGCGGAAATGTGCTCGTCTTGTTTAACCCTGGCATTGGATGGAGGGAGAAAGGTAAACTCTACCAAGACTTTGTAGCTATGAGGCAGTCTTCATGTGGGTTTGTGGTCATAATTCAAGAGACCTCAAGAGGGAAATTTAATTTAAACTTGTCCTAGCTTGATAGAGCTAGGAAGAAAGCAATACAGGTGCCCTCTGGAAAGCTCTACGTCTGATGCTTCATAGAATTTTCATAAAGTTCTAAGGAATATGCAGGCCAGCAGTCAAAGATCCCAGACTAGCCTGTTAGGACTCCAGAGGGAAGAGAAGGAGGTCAAGGAGAATGAGAAATCAAAATGTCTAATCAAAATCCCAGTAGGAGTTGGTAGAAAAAATGGGGGAAAGATACAATTTGAAAAAATAATAGCTGAGATTTTTATTTTTTTTTTTTGCAATGCGCACACTTTCATATCCAGGACATTCTGCTTAAAATTTGCTGCAATTTCGAGGGAGGAGAATTTGTGCCTCAAAAAAATGTTTGGCACTTCCACCTTCTTAGTTTGTAGGAAGTTGCAACAACAGAGAATTACTCTTATCCTGAAAATGATAAAAGCTTAGATAAAATACAGAATCAGAACTTTTCTTGAACCCACCAGAGAGCTGAGGTCATGAGGCAACCAAGGAACCTGAAATCCAGAAAGGAACCAGTCCCTCCAAGGAGAGAAGAGACACCTGAGCTATCTCATTTCTGGCAGAGCATGGGAGGAAGAGGTGCTGTATCACCGCTGCGTAATTAGTAAGAAAAATCTGCTTAAATTTTCAAGAACTGCTGGCCAAGTGTGGTTTAGCATCTCAATCTGAAATAGCTGGGAGCAATAGGATAAAATAGGAGCTCCTGTCACTCACAGGCTGTTTCCCACGAACCCCTACCAGGCACTCCTAAGAAAGACTTGTGGGCAGAGCAGAATATCTAAGGAAGTTCCCCATCGGTGGTGCAGACCTGCAGGGGCTGACCGCCTGCAAGGGAGGCGTAAGACTCAATCATTTCTTTGGACCCTTCTCTCCTACAAAGCGAACCCTTGAGTCGCTAGGAGAGGAACTGCAAACCCTTTCACACACAGGGCTCTAAAGGAACAATGAACTGCCAGGGTGGAAGGGGCAGGTGAAAACACCTCCCGTGGTCCCTAAACCCTTCCCAACTACAAAGCAAAAGCCATAACTCTTCCTTGCTCCCTCGGATCCATGCTTTGTGGTTTTTGGCATCTAACTCTTGCGCATCCACTTTCACGTTTTCAGTAATAGTATACAGGGTACTTTAAGAATTTTGAAAAAGTCAGTTCCCATTCGTTGATTGCTAGTACGTAAAAATACGATTTTCATTTAATGACTGTATTCTGTATCCTTTCTAAACTAACCTATTAGAATCAGTGGTAGTGATTGTAGGGAAAACAGACTTGGGCAAAAAGTACTGCTAAAAATAAAGAGACTTTCTATCTAACGATAAAAGGTGTCTATCAAGAAAATACAATTCTGAATTCTCATGCACTAAAAACAAAGCTCAAAATATGAAAGCAAAAATTGACACATTTTCATACCTAGGAAGTTCTGCTTAAACTATGAGAAAAAAATAGAAAACTGCACAGTCATAGTGAAAGATTTTTAATGCATCCATCCAATTACTGGTCGAACAGACAAATAGTTGCTAAAAGTATAGAAAATTTGAATAGTACAAGAATCTCATGATCATATACAGAATATTGCACCCAATGATTGGAGGATAAAGATTTATTTCAAAATATTTATGAAATAGTTATAAAAATTCACTATGTTCTTGACCATAGCATTCAGTTCAGTTCAGTTCAGTCGCTCAGTCGTGTCCGACTCTTTGCGACCGCAAGAATCGCAGCACACCAGGCCTCCCTGTCCATCACCAATTCCCGGAGTTCACTCAGACTCACGTCCATCGAGTCAGTGATGCCATCAGGCCATCTCATCCTCAGTCGTCCCCTTCTCCTCCTGCCCCCAATCCCTCCCAACATCAAAGTCTTTTCCAATGAGTCAACTCTTCATATGAGGTGGCCAAAGTACTGCAGTTTAGCTCTAGCATCATTCCTTCCAAAGAAATCCCAGGGCTGATCTCCTTCAGAATGGACTGGTTGGATCTCCTTGCAGTCCAAGGGACTCTCAAGAGTCTTCTCCAACACCACAGTTCAAAAGCATCAATTCTTAGGTGCTCAGCTTTCTTCAGAGTCCAACTCTCACATCCATACATGACCACTGGAAAAACCATAGCCTTGACTAGAAGGATATGCTATCTAGGTTGGTCATAACTTTTCTTCCAAGGAGTAAGCGTCTTTTAATTTCATGGCTGCAGTCACGATCTGCAGTGATTTTGGAGCCCCTCAAATAAAGTCTGACACTGTTTCCACTGGTTCCCCATCTATTTCCCATGAAGTGATGGGACCAGATGCCATGATCTTCGTTTTCTGAATGTTGAGTTTTAAGCCAACTTTTTCACTCTCCTCTTTCACTCTCATCAAGAGGCTTTTGAGTTCCTCTTCACTTTCTGCCATAAGGGTGGTGTCATCTGCATATCTGAGGTTATTGATATTTCTCCTGGCAATCTTGATTCCAGCTTGTGCTTCTTCCAGCCCAGCATTTCTCATGATGTACTCTGCATAGAAGTTAAATAAGCAGGGTGACAATATACAGCCTTGATGTACTCCTTTTCCTATTTGGAACCAGTCTGTTGTTCCATGTCCAGTTCTAACTGTTGCTTCCTCACCTGCATATAGGTTTCTCAAGAGGCAGGTCAGGTGGTCTGGTATTCCCATCTCTTTCAGAATTTCCCACAGTTTATTGTGATCCACACAGTCAAAGGCTTTAGCATAGTCAATAAAGCAGAAATAGATTTTTTTTCTGGAACTCTCTGGCTTTTTCCATGATCTAGCATATGTTGGCAATTTGATCTCTGATTCCTCTGTCTTTTCTAAAACCAGCTTGAACATCTGCAAGTTCACAGTTCACGTACTGCTGAAGCCTGGCTTGGAGAATTTTGAGCACTACTTTACTAGCATGTGAGATGAGTGCAATTTTGTGGTAGTTTGAGCACTCTTTGGCATTGCCCTTCTTTGGGATTGGAATGAAAACTGACCTTTTCCAGTCCTGTGGCCACTGCTGAGTTTTCCAAATTTACTGGCATATTGAGTGCAGCACTTTCACAGCATCATCTTTCAGGATTTGAAATAGCTCAACTGGAATTCCATCACCTCCACTAGCTTTGTTCGTAGCGATGCTTTCTAAGGCCCACTTGACTTCACATTCCAGGATGTCTGGCTCTAGGTGAGTGATCACACCATTGTGATTATCTGGGTCGTGAAGATCTTTTTTGTACAGTTCTTCTGTGTATTATTGCCATCTCTTCTGAATATCTTCTGCTTCTGTTAGGTCCAGACCATTTCTGTCCTTTATCGAGCCCATCTTTCTATGAAATGTTCCTTGGTATCTCTAATTTTCTTGAAGAGATCTCTAGTCTTTCCCGTTCTGTTGTTTTCCTCTATTTCTTTGCATTGATCACTGAGGAAGGCTTTCTTATCTCTTCTTGCTATTCTTTGGAACTCTGCATTCAGATGGGTATATGTTTCCTTTTCTCCTCTGCTTTTCACTTCTCTTCTTTTCACAGCTATTTGTAAGGCCTCCCCAGACAGCCATTTTGCTTTTTTGCATTTCTTTTCCATGGGGATTGTCTTGATCTCTGTCTCCTGTACAATGTCACAAACAGGCACTCTATCTATCAGATCTAGTCCCTTAAATCTATTTCTCACTTCCATTGTATAATCATAAGGGATTTGATTTAGGTCATATCTGAATGGTCTAGTGATTTTCCCTACTTTCTTCAATTTAAGTCTGAATTTGTCGAGAAGGGGTTCATGATCTGAGCCACAGTCATCTCCTGGTCTTGTTTTTGTTGACTGTATACAGCTTCTCCATCTTTGGCAGCAAAGAATATAATCAATCTGATTTCAGTGTTGACCGTCTGGTGATGTCCACGTGTAGAGTCTTCTCTTGTGTTGTTGAAAGAGGGTGTTTGCCTCAACAAATTCTAAGAATACCATATTCTCTGGCCTTAATGTTTCAAGTAAGAAATTTAATAACAAAAGTTAACTCATTAAAAGTCTGAATACTTGGAAATTTAAAATACCCAAACATCCATGTGTCAAAGAAGAAATTCTAGTAGAAATTAGAAAACACGAATATGCGTAAGTGATAGAAAATTATTCCTTATAAAAATTCTGGGGGTGTAACTAAAGTCAAACTGAAAGGAAAATGTATACCTTTAATCGCTTGTATTAGAATTAAATAGACTGAAAATTAATGACATGAGCATTGAATTTAAGAAGCCAAAAGAATGGCAAAACAAATACAATGAGAGCAGCAGGAATAAAATATTAAAGTTAAGGATGAAATTAAAGGCACAAAACAAAGGGCAACAGAAAGAATTATCAAGGCCAAAAAGTTGGTTCTTTAAAAAAAAAAAACAAAGGTCTTTTAATTAAAAGAAAATTCCCTCACATGACTCATCAGGGGAAAATAAAGAGATATGGGAGAAAAAATAAAAAAGATAAACAATATTAAGAATTGAAAAGGTGTCATAACTGCAAAAGTTTTAATGATTAAACACACAGAAAAAGATTATTGTGAACAACTTTGCGACAAATTTCAAAACTCGCCAAAGACACAATAGAAAACCTGGGACGGTCTAATGACCTTTAAAGAAATTGCCTCATTAGTTAAAAATCTTCCCAGAAAGGAAAAAAAAAAAAAAGCGAGTTTAAATGTTTTATTAGCAATTCCTACCAAGTGTTTCAGGAGCCACTCTTCTAGATAAAAATTTTTTAAAAAAGAAGAGGAAACATGCCCCAGATCTTTGTAAAGGCTAACATAATCTTAATTCTGGAACTAGACAAGGATAATATGGGCAAGAAAAATTTATAGTCTAATATTGTTCAAAACCTGCATTAGCCAGAAAGAGCAGATGGGTTTGCAGTAAACAAATCCCCAAATTTGAATGATCTTTCACAGGAAAGGTTTAAATCTCGCCCGTGTCTTAGTTGGCTGCTGGGCAGGCAGCTCTGTTCCAAGCAGTGACAGGGGCTCCAGCCTGCTGCTTCCTCTTCTGTCTGCACGGCTCAGACCACGGGGCTTCCAAGGCCTTCATGTCCAAATCTTTGCGACCCCGTGGATCGGAGCCTGCCGGTCTCCTCTGTCTATGAGATTTCCCAGTCAAGAATACTGGAGTGACTTGCCATCTCCTCCTCCAGGGGATCTTTCCAGATCAGGGATCGAACCCGCGTCTCCTGCATTGCAGGCAGATTCTTTACCGCTCTGCTACCAGGGAAGACATGTGCCTGCCCTGGCGGCTCAACAAATCCATTTCTAGGTGTGAGCCTACACTGACAGCAGCGGTTTCTCCAGCATTAATGTGCCGACGATTTTGTCACAATGCACGTTCTGATTTAGTGTGTCTGGCGTGGGACCCTGAAATCCTGCATTTTTAACAAATCCCCGGAAGATATCAACGCTCCCACTCTGAGGACCACACTTGGAGTAGCAAATAGGAGTCACTAGATTGGGTATTTACAGTCACATCCGTAACAGCTAGCCCAAATGTCCACCAGCGGTGAGACCAGGCAGATAAACTACAGCATATGGCTGTATAGTTACGCTCCGGAATACTACTTAGAAGGGAAAACGAGTAATCTACAACTACTCACATTAAAGATGGATGAATCCAACAAAAGAAGGCAGGTACAGAAGAAATTACGCAGTATGACTTCCTAATAGAAAGTTCAAAAATCAGACAGAGATAAATCAAATAGTGTTCAGGAATGCATAATAGTGAGTGAAGTCACTCAGTCGTGTCCGACTCTTTGCGACCCCATGGACTGTAGCCTACCAGGCTCCTCCCTCCATGGGATTCTCCAGGCAAGAGTACTGGAGTGGGTTGCCATTTCCTTCTCCATCAAGAATGCATACACACCAGTTAAAAGCTTCTTTAAAAAAAAAAAAAAAAAACAGTAAGGAAAGCATTAGCATGAAAGTCAGGAGGTGGTGCAACGTGTTGGGGATAAACCCACCTGGGCTTCTGAGTCCTGGAAGTGCTCTATTTCTCAAGCTGAATGGTGAATATATGGATGCTTTATTTTATTATTATTCTTTAAACTGTATATCTGCATTTTATGTAGTCCTTTGAATAAAAAAGTAGCAGGAAGTCTTTTAGTACTGAAGTCCCAAGTGACAAGTAAAATAAAGCTAGTGAATTATAAAAAGTCTGCATTTTGAGAATCAAGGCCTCCCTGTGCCTCTGAAACAAAACACACATGCGCACAGACTTCCCAACGTGCAAGTGAAGCCAGCAGGAGCGCAGGCTCAGGGACACGCTCCCTTTTTCAATCTAACACTCTCAGCCTCGGCCCAACGGGGAGGGAGAGGAGCCAGCGAAATGTTCACAAATGCAGAGGGGTAGCTGCCCAACAATACCATGACGTGGCTCAGAGTGGTTGGCCGCGGAGGGGTGATTTCCTGGAGGGGGGCAGTGAAGAGGGAAGGGGAAGAGGAGGGGAGTCAGTCCTGGGGAAGGGACTGGGGACCCATCATCTCCCACTTAACCAGTTTGGGATGCTCTCTGTGGATGCCACTTTCCCTTTCTGAAAATCTCATGGAAACTTCCTTCTCCCACCTTTAAAGGTATGCCCTCCAGCTGGCTGTGGAAGGCGCAACAAGACAATTTTAACTCTTTAAAAAAATAATAACCTCTTCATTTTATATTGGAGGATAGCCAATTAGTGTTAGTTGCTCAGTCATGTCTGACTCTTTGTGACCCCAGGGACTATAGCCCACCAGGCTCCAGGGTCCATGGAATTCTCTAGGCAAGAATATTTGAGTGGGTAGCCATTACTTTCTCCAGGTGATCTTTGAACGCAGGCTTCCCAGGTAGCACTAGTGATAAAGAACCCACCTACCAATGCAGGAGATGTAAGAGACATGAGTTCAATCCCTGGGTTGGGAAGATCCCTGGAGGAGAGGATGACCACCCACTCCAGTATTATTGCCAGGAGAATCCCAAGGGCAGAGGAGCCTGCTGCTGCTAAATCACTTCAGTCATGTCTGACCCTGTGCGAACCCATAGATGGCAGCCTACCAGGCTCCCCCGTCCCTGGGATTCTCCAGGCAAGAACACTGGAGTGGGTTGCCATTTCCTTCTCCAATGCATGAAAGTGAAAAGTGAAAGTGAAGTCGCTCAGTCATGTCCGACCCTCAGCAACCCCATGGACTGCAGCCTTCCAGGCTCCTCTGTCCATGGGGTTTTCCAGGCAAGAGTACTGGAGTGGGTTGCCATTGCCTTCTCCGACAAAGGAGCCTAGCAGGCTACAGTCCACAGGGTCACAAAGAGTTGGTCCTGACTGAAGTGACTCAGCATGGATGCATAGCTGATTAACACTGTTACAATGGCTTCAGGTGAACAGCGAAGGAGCTCAGTCATACATATACATGTATTCATTCTCCCCCAAACTCCCCTCCCATCAAGCCTACCATGTAACATTGAGCAGAGTTTCTTGTGCTACACAATAGGACCGTGTTGGTTATCCATTTAAAATATAGCAGTGTGTTCATTTCCATCCCAAACTCCCAAACTATTCCAAGACTACCTTACCTGCCTCCTGAGAAATCTGTATGCAGGTCAAGAAGCAACAGTTAGAACCAGACATGGAGCAACAGACTGGTTCCAAATTGGGAAAGGAGTACTCAAGGCTGTATATTGTCACCCTGCTTGTTTAAGTTACATGCAGAGTACATCAAGCTAAATGCTGGGCTGGAGGAAGCACAAGCTAAAATCAAGTTTGCAGGGAGAAATATCAATAACTTCAGATATGTAGATGACACTGCCTTTATGGCAGAAAGTGAAGAGGAACTAAAAGCTTCTTGATGAAAGTGAAAGAGGAGAGTGAAAAAGCTGGCTTAAAACTCAACACTCAGAAAACCAAGATCATGGCATCCAGTCCCATCACTTCATGGCAAATAGATGGGGAAACAATGAAAACAGTGACAGACTTTATTTTGGGGGGGGGCTCCAAAATCACAGCAGATGGTGACTGTAGCCATGAAATTAAAAGACGCTTACTCCTTGGAAGAAAAGTTATGCCCAACCTAGATAACATATTAAAAGGCAGAGACATTACTTTGCCAACAAAGGTCAGTCTAGTCAAGGCTATGGTTTTTCCAGTGGTCATGTATGGATGTGAGAGTTGGACTATAAAGAAAGCTGAGAGTTGAAGAATTGATGCTTTTGAACTGTGGTGTTGGTGAAGACTCTTGAGAGTCCCTTGGCCTTCAAGGAGATCCAACCAGTCCATCCTAAGGGAGATCAGTCCTGGGTGTTCATTGGAAGGACTGATGTTGAAGCTGAAGCTCCAATACTCTGACCACCTGATGCAAAGAGCTGACTCATTGGAAAAGACCCTGATGCTGGGAAAGGATAGGAGGAGAAGGGGAAGACAAAGGATGAGATGGTTGGATGGCATCATTGACTCAATGGACATGAGTTTGAGCAAGCTCTGGGAATTGGTGATGAACAGGGAAGGCTGGTGTGCTGCAGTCTACGGGGTCTCAAAGAGCACACCTAAGCGACTGAACTGAGCTGAACTGATTTCAGCTTTAACTCCTGAACCACGGCTCTAAGCTGTCTGTCTCCTAGACCCGTGTAGTACCTGGGCCAGACTTCTCCCGTTTCCTTTCTAAGAACTCTCCCCTCACGTAGCATCCCTGTTTGCCTCTAACCACTCAGGCAAGAGCTATGATGCAATTGAATTTTAGCTTAGGGAGAAGCAAGATATAAATACATCCCGGTATACTATTAATGTCAATAATATTAGTGCAATTATTTCCAGGCTAGTCAGATTCAATAAACGCGACAGTAAACAAGCCGGGAGCCGCCAGCAGGTGAGCGCCGTGGGGGTCTGCACAGCTGGCTGGCAGCTGAGAACGCCTCGTCTTTGCTGCTGCCCCTCTAGCAGGGAGACACTTTGTGCCTGCCTGCAGCCCCGCCCTCCAGCGGCCCCTCCCCTCCCCGAGGTCCTGACGCCTTCAGGTAATTCAGCTGGGCAGCCGTCTCCAACCTGAGCAACCACTGTGCTATCTACGGAGGGGGGAAGGCAAAGGGGAGCCCCACATGATGTTTGCTTCAGTCGTGTCCAACTATTTGCGACCCCGTGAACTGTAGCCCGCCAGGCTCCTCTGCCCGTGGGATTCTCCAGGCAAGAACACTGGAGTGTGTTGCCATACCTTCCTCCAGGGGATCTTCCCGACCCAGGGATCCGGCCTCCTGCATTGCAGGCAGATTCTTTACTGGCTGAGCCATCGGGAAGCCCTGTTTACATACAGGTAAGGGGTGTCCAGACTCAGAGCAGAGAGGGTGTCCATTCCTGCAGGCCCCTTCCCAGAATCCCGCAGGCCCCTTCCCAGAATCCCACAGGCCCCTTCCCAGAATCCTGCACACCCCCTCCCCCCAGAATCCCAGAATGATGGCTTTCCCCTCACTGCTTTACTATGATCCGTTGCCACACCTGTGACCCACACCAGTGAACTTTCGATTCTCTGAGGTCGTGAACCAGGAGACCTGGTGCTTGTAATCGTGTGTAATACTTGGACCTGGCTGTTTGGAAAATCAGATACTTTAATGGCTAGGAATCTGTAAGGGAAGAAAAACTCCCTTGGACCCTCTAAGGTTCTGTGGCTGGCCTGAGAATTAAACTGATGTAAGATAGGAGAAAAGCATATAAATTTATTTAAGATTTTTACACGGATATAGGAGTCTTCCGAGGACCATAAGGCCAGAAGAAGCCATTAGACAAAAAGCTTATATCTTCTTAAACAAAGACAAAGAGTTCAGGCTAGGGGTGGTAAATTATGAGACAGTGACTAGGGAGGAAATGGAGACCCAGTGCAGATCAGGGTTATTTGAGTCGGTTTGTCTGTAGTAGCCATTTCTCTGCAATGAGCAGGTTTTTCCCTTCCTGGTACAAGGAGCATCTTTCTCGTGGGAAATGTTAGAGAGAAAAAAGATCAGGGAGTCCTTTCTGCTTCTGCTGTTCATCAAGCACCTTCAGATCAAGGTAACTGATATGTCAAAGCGGCATATTTGTGGGGAGGGGGCAGGTCCTGGACCTCTTTAAATGCAAGTGTGGAGTCAGGCGGACACGGAGTCAGAGGCCTTTTCTTCCCCTTGCTGGCTGTGCGACTTTGGGTGACTTACTCATCCACTCTGTGACTCACTTAGTTCATCTGTTAAATGAAGATAATAATAATACTTGCCTTTCAGGGCCCTTATGAGGACTCTCAGAGATGACCAAAATGTCAAATAAAGTAGCACAGTGGGGACTTCACCAGTGGTCTAGCGGCTAAGACTCCGTGTTCCCAAGGCAGGGGCCCTGGGTTCAGTCCTTGATCAGGGAACTAGACCCCACATGCTGCAACTAAAAAGAACTTTCCTGCTGCAACCACCACCCAGCCCAGCCAAATAAATAAATGTCTAAAAAAAAGGTAGCGCAGTGCCAGGCACATGGAGGTGCTTCATAAGCATATTGTTATCTTACTATTATCTTCATAAGCATACGTTTGTCTATGATTACTACAGAGGCAGGATCATGGCGGCAGACTGACTTTTTATCTAAGAGCCAGACTTCCTGGTGAGCTTCCCTTGTAGCTCAGTCGGTAAAGAATCTGCCTGCAGTGCAGGAGACCCAGGTTGGATCCCTGGGTTGGGAAGATCCCCTGGAGAAAGAAATGGCAACCCACTCTAGTATCCTTGCCTGGGAAATCTCATGGACAGAGAAGCCTGGTGGGCTGCAGTCCATGAGGTCACAACAAGTAGGGCACGACTGAGCAACCAACACTTACTTACTTACTTAGACTCCCTGGGTTTGATTGCTGGCTCAATTCTTTTCTAGTTGTGTGAGCTGGATGACCTTGGATGGCAGGGCTTGGACTAGTGGGAAATGAGGCCATTCGGGTATAAAATTTCGGAGGCATCTCATGCCCCTAGTCTCTGTTGAACAAGCCACTTGTTTCTCTGTGCCACACGGTAAGTGACTCATGGATATTAGTTCCTCTCATCCATGAAAATGTCCCCGGAACAGTTGTCTATGTAGCAGACTGCTTCAGTCTTGCGTGAAAAGAATAAACCCGATTTCATCAGTAAACCTGAGGGAGAAAGCAACTAAGAGCTCCCATGGATGAGGAAACAGGGGTGCAGGAAAAGGACTTTTCTTGGAACGCCTCTGTGTACTTGCAGTCAGTACAAGTTGGCTCTTGCTTGAGTGGGATGCTGGAAACTAAATCAAAAGGCCTTGATTAGATTCAAAATCTTGTAATAAATAACCTATTATGGAAGAGAACCGGGAAAGAATATATGTGTGTGTGTGTGTGTGTACACACACACATATATATATAACTGAATCAGTACACTTGAAACTAATACGACATTGTAAATTACTAAATTTCAAAAAGAAAAAAAAAGGCCTTGAAGGCCATATTAAAAAGTTTGGTGTTGGGGGCTTCCCTGGTGGCTCAGTGATAAAGAATCTGCCTGCCAATGCAGGAGACGCGGGTTCGACCCCTGATCCAGGAAGATCCCAGCTACTGCAGAGCAACTAAGCCCGTGTGCCACAACTACTGAGCCTGTGCCTTAGAGCCCGGGGGCTGCAAGCACTACACCCTTGCACGGCAACCACTGAAGCCCGAGCACCCTGGAGCCCAGGCTCTCCAACAGGAGAAGCCCGAACGCTGCCCCTGGAGCGTGGCCCCAGCTCCCAGCAACTAGAGCAAGGCCTGTGCAGCGACGGAGACCCAGCAGAGCCAAAAGCAAGCATTGACAAAGGAAACTAGAAACCAAAGAAAAGTTTGGTCTTGACGCTCTCTGGCTGCTCCGTTTCTGAAAGTCCGAGGTTCCCACTCAGGAGCTCACGCCCTGTTTCCTACCCCACTGCCCAGGTAACCCTTCTCTCCTCGCTTCCAGCCGAGACTTCAAGCTGACCACAGAAGTGAAAAGAGAAGAGTCACCCAGGGCGTTTCTCTGCAGAGAATGTAAAACATTCCGTCACTGGCTTCTTTTCCATTAGAAAGAGATAGTGTCCACTCTTCGTTTAAAAAAAAAAAAAAGAGAGAGAGTTCTTCTTCCCAGCAGCTACTGACCTGGGGCTTTAAATAAATTTGCATGGAACCCCCTTCCGGCTGCATCCCCGAAAATGCCTCCCTTCACTGCTCTCCACAAAGGCCTGTATATCTTTTCCCTGGGCCTTTCCGGCTGAATTTTAAAGAGGTTTTTAAAGAGTGTGTCGTGACGAGGGTGCTTCAGAGTCTTCTAAATCATAACATACAGAAGCGAAAGAGGTCCTATTTCTCTTCCCAACAATGATTTGCCCACCCTGTTTCTCGGGGCCCCAGCCACAAAGCTTAGAAACCCCACCCCAGATGGGAAACCTCTCCTCCTCCAATTTTCCACCCCGCCAAATCGCTCTTCTTCCCTTTCTCTCCTGGGCTGTGCCCCCTCTTCCTCTCTCTCCCTGCTCTCCATCATAAAATAATAAAGCAAGCCTGAGTGCGTCTCAGTCCCTCTCAATAGCCTGGAGAGGGAGGGGGCCAGCCGGCGTATTTACCCCTAAGTGGATGCAAATTCGCTTACCGCTGATTTTCAAAGAAATGAGACATCCCGCCACAATATTGCTTTTCTCATCACCAAATGGGGCCTTTGCTTTGTCATTTGGCAAAGCTGTCAAGACAATCAGATCTGGGAGGCCGGATAGTGTCTGCCTCCTGCCATCCCTGGAGATGGATCTCCGGGGCAGACCAGGGGCCTCCGCTCAGAAGTGTGTGAAGGGCCTCATTCAAGGACATGGACAGAACACCCGGAGACAGGCCAGATTCAGGGCCAGGACGGGCCAGCCCTGCAAGTTCCTCCTCAAAGGCAGCCCCAGGGAGACAGGGTTCTGGGCCGCCCAAGGAGCTGCAGGGGGGAAAGGCCCTTAGATGCCCTCATGCAGTTCTATGCTCTTTTCTGGGTTTTCGTGGCCCCCTGGCCCAGCGCATATCTGTATCACAGATGCCAGACCTGCCCCAGGCAGGTCATTCCATCTCACTGGGCCTTCCTGGGACTCTTCATTTGCAGAAGAAAGTTGGGTAAATCTGCCTCCCATCGAGAGACTCGATTCCTAGGCAGGTTGATAAGAAGTCTGGGGTCACCGCGGAGAAAGAGGTCTGGGGCTCTCAGAGTGGAGATAGGGGTCTGGAATTCTCAAGGAGGAGGAAGGAACAAACGCCTTTCCTTTTTCTCTACATTCCTTACTCTAAGTCACATAAAACCTTTTTTTTTCCTTTAAGCCCAGAACTGGTACAAACAACTCAGTTTAAACTCTGTACTAGGGATTAAGCCTATCCCTTCTCCAGGGGATCTTCCCAAACCAGGAATCGAATCACCTGCATTGCGGGCAGATTCTTTACCAACTGAGCTATGAGGGAAGCCCATACTAAGGATTATATAACAACAACGTATCCTGCTTGAGGACAGTTTCTCCTTCTTGAAAGCCTTCTGACTAATCTTGTCATTTTAGAATGTATATTACGAGGGTGGGTCTGGTAAGATCTCGCTATTGCTAAGTTATAATCTTGTTACCTTAAAATGTAAATTATGGGAGTGGGTCTAGTAAGGTCTTTACAACTTTGAAACATTCTTTGGATTTATTGTAATAACTAATTCAAAAAGCATGTAACTCCCTTGCTAACACTAGTGAGGGGGGCACTTTCTGCCCGCTTCTGATGTCTAGGTTAGAAGCATTCTCTGTCCCTTTTTCACTTGAAGAAAACTCTAATACACAAAAGCTCTTGAGTGATCAAGCCTGGTCCCTGGTCCCGAAGCTAAATCTTCTCCGGAGATCACGAATCCAGCATCACTCACCGTAAGCTATCAGCATGTCCTCCAAATCTCTAGTCTTAGGACCTCAGAGGTAACAGACATGAAAGCCAGTTATGAGTGTTTGACAACAGGGCTTTACTAAAAAGAAATGCAGGGGGACTTCTTTGGTGGTCCAGTGGCTAAGACTCTGAGCTCCCAATGCAGGGCCCAGGTTCGATCCCTGGTCTGGGAACTAGATCCCACATGCTACAATTAACAGTAAGCATGCTATAACTAGAAGATCCTGCATGCTGCAACTAGGATTCAGCACAGCCAAATAAATGAATAAGTAGTAAACAAATATAAAGAAATGCTGGCCCTCCTTGGGCTGGTGTACTAGTCAGGATTCTTTTGGTTACAAATGACAGAAAATCAAATCTAATGCAAGCTAATTTGACCCAAGCAATCAAGCAGAAGCCAGGATTCATTTTCTACGGCTGCTGTAACAAATCACCACAAATGTACTGGCCTGAAACAACGGAAACGTGTTGTTTTAAGAGTCTTGGAGGCCGGAAGTCTGGAGGTGAGTTTACAGGGCTGAAGTCAAGGGATGAGCAAAGCTGCCTTCCTTCTGGAGGTTCCAGGAAAGAATTCATTGCCTTGTCATTTCTAGCCATCATGCCTTGGTTCGTGGCCCCCTTCCTGCAATGGCATAGCTTCAGCATCTGTCTGTACACCTCCTTCCCCAATTCTGACCCTCCTGCCTCTCTCTCATACAAGGATTACACTGAGCCACGGGCAATGCTAGATAACCTCCCACCTCGATATCGTCGGCTTAATCATACCTATCGTGTCCATTTAGCCGTGTAAGAGACCCTGGTCACAGATTCTAAGGAAGAAGACGCAGATGTTTTGTGGGGGGATTATTCTATCTGTCACACTGAGGGGTGGATTTCAGGCATGGATAAATCCAGGGGCTCCGATGGTATCATCAGGGTCTTTCTCTCAGCTCTACCATTGCATTCAGCTTTCCTTGGTTACCGTCTGAGCCACCAGGGAAGTCCTAGTCTTGTCTCTATGCCATTTCAAATAGCTTCATTCTGCAGCCAAGAAGAATGCTGCCTGTATCTCTCAATATTGCATTTTAAGTGAGTAGATAGTTTGGGAAAACATAATTTCTTCCTCCTCCTCTCTTTCTCCCTTCCGTGGCCCAATCTTCAGTTTCTATGTGGACCCCTTGGATTAAATAAGACTTCTGGGATGCTTGGAAAGAAAGATCCTGGGAAGGGACCCGTGCTGCAATTCATGGGGTCCCAAAGAGACGGACACGACTGAGCGACTGAATTGACTAACTGACTGGGAAGGGACTAAAGCACCATGGACACATCCAGGTCAGGATCTCGTCCCTTAACAGGTGCACAGTATTAGGTAGCATCCGTTCTGTAATCCAAGATGGTGCTGCCGGACATGTCAGCTACCAAGTGCCCTAGGAGCGCAACTTGGTCATTATCCTAATCTTTTATTTCTTTATTTGTAATTAATTTGCATTGGGATACAGATGCTTACAATGCTGCGTTCGTTTCTACTGTAGCGCACGGAGAATGAGCTATGTGTATACCTATATTCCCTCTTTTTTCGGATTTTCTTCCCATGCAGGTCATCACAGGGCACCGAGCAGAGGTCCCTGAACTACACAGCAGATTCTCATTAGTTACGTATTTTACGCTTAGCATCAGTAGCATGCCTACGTCAATCTCAGTCTCCCAGTCCACCCCCCTTTCCCTGCCCTGGTATCCAAATGTTTGTTTTCTGTATCTGTGCCTCTATTTCTGCTGTGCAAAGACGACCATCTATACTATTCTCTAGATTCCACGTATGTTTGTTAATATACAATATTATTCTCTTTCTGACTTACTTCACTCTGTTTGACAGTCTCTATGTCCAGCCACGTCCCTACAAATGATCGAAGTCTGCCGCTTCTATGGCTGAGCACTGACCATCGCATCTATGTACCACGCCGTCTTCATCCATTCCTCTGCTGATGGACATCTAGGTTGCTTCCTTATCCTGGCTCTTGTGAACAGTGCTGAGCACTGATCATCGCACGTACATACCGCGCCGTCTTCATCCGTTCCTTCCTGAGTTCCCCCAGGACACTCTTCTCTCTCTTTCCTTCGCCCTGAACTGTGGAGTGACAACTCAGTTACTCTGGGAAAAGAGCTTTTAAAACTTTTCCTTCTAAAACCACATTCTAGGGAATTCTCTGGAAGTCCAATGGTTATGGCTTTGTACTTCCACTATCATTTGGATCCCTGGTCAGAGAACCAAGATCCCTCAAGCCTCCTTGGCTCATGGGCCCCTCCTAAACAAACAAACAACAACAACAAAAAAGCAAGCAAACAAACAAAAAAAAAACAAAACAAAAAACTTTTTTCCTTGAACTTACATGAGTGCTGATACCTTTATGTAAAAATATAAATCTGGTCCTGTGCTTGGTGTGTGTGTGTGCATGGCGTGTGTGTGTATGTGTGTGTGTGTGTCCATGGTGTGTGTGTGTGTACTCTTCTCTTTCCTTTGTTAGTCTCACATCCACACATAACTACTAGAAAAACCATAGCTTTGACTAGATGGACCTTTATTGGCAAAGTAATGTCTCTGCTTTTTAATATGCTGTCTAGGTTGGTCATAACTTTTTTTCCAAGGAGCAAGCGTCTTTTAATTTCATGGGTGCTATCACCATTTGCAGTGATTTTGGAGCCCCCCAAAATAAAGTCTGACACTGTTTCCACTGTTTCCCTATCTGTTTGCTATGAAGTGATAGGACCAGATGCCATGATCTTAGTTTTCTCAATGTTGAGTTTTAAGCCAACTTTTTCACTTTCCTCTTTCACTTCCATCAAGAGGCTTTTAAATTCCTCTTCACTTTCTGCCATAACGGTGGTGTCATCTGCATATCTGAGGTTATTGATATTTCTCCTGGCAATCTTGATTCCAGCTTGTCCTTCATCCAGTCCAGCGTTTCTCATGATGTACTCTGCATATAAGTTAAATAAGCAGGGTGACAATATACAGCCTTGACATACTCCTTTTCCTATTTGGAACTAGTGTGTTGTTCCATGTCCAGTTCTAACTGTTGCTTCTTGATCTGCATCCAGATTTCTCAGGAGGCGGGTCAGGTGGTTTGGTATTCCCATCTCTTGAAGAATTTTCCAGAGTTTGTTGTGATCCACACAAAGGCTTTGGCATAGTCAATAAAGCAGAAGTATATGTTTTTCTGGAATTTCCCAGGCAAGAATACTGGAGTGGGTTGCCATTTCCTCCTCCAGGGGATTTTCCCAACCCAGGGATCAAACCCACATCCCCTGCATTGGAAGGTGGGCTCTTTACCACTGCGCCACCTGGGGATGCATACAGATAAATAACTTTGTATATGCCTCCCCCCTCAACACACACACACACTTAGGCATAAACGTATATCTAACTCTACAAGTCTAGGCAGCATTTTATAGTTGTTTGTTTTATTGAATTTGGGGATATTCAGTTTCTTTTGTCTTGCTTCTCTTACTCAACAATACCTTGGGGAACTCCACTCAATCCTCTGGTGTAGCTCTAGTTAATTGTTTTCAATAGTGTGTAAATGTAGTCCCATTTATTCACCTAGACCTCTGGTGATGGATATTCACTTTGTGTCCTCAGGAGAGTTTCCCACTGTCGCCAACAGATGAATGTATTACACTTTGGCCCTCGTGCCCTGGCTCTCAAGAGATTCAAAATCTTTAAAAGCCTGTGTCAATTTGAAGAACATAATCAGCCACCATTTTTTTTTTATTTTCTGACCC
Organism: Ovis aries; assembly: GCF_016772045.2. Lineage (NCBI taxonomy): Eukaryota > Metazoa > Chordata > Mammalia > Artiodactyla > Bovidae > Ovis > Ovis aries. The sequence continues at coordinate 56,705,652 of NC_056064.1, read as the reverse complement.
ACCAAACCGACTTTAGACAGAGCTCGAAATCCTCAGTATCACATAAATGTGGCCACAGCCTTTTCTGTTCTCTTATGTTGGCAGATGCTGGGACAGATTGAGGGCAGAAGGGGAAGGTGACAGAGGATGAGACGGTGGGGTGGCACCACCAACTCAATGGGCATGAACTTGGGCAAACTCTGGGAGATGGTGAGCGACAGGGAAGCCTGGCATGCTGCAGTTCATGGGGTGCAAAGAGGCAGACCCGACTGGGCAACTGAACAACAACGCTGTTGGCTGTTTGACTGCAACTCTGCGGTGGGCTGACCAATCAGAGCTGGGTCCCCACACAGGAGCCACCTCTATATTAGAAAGAGCCCTGGCTATTGAATGAGATGGGCCTCGTCTCAAATTTTGGCTCTTCCACTTATGAGCTGGGAGATTTGGATAGATGCTCACCTTCTCCCAGGCCCCGTTTGCTCATATTTAGAACAGGAACCTTGACCCCCCAATCACACAGTGAGTTAAACAGGATCATCTGTGCACAGGTCAGGACAGCTGACAAGCCCACAGCCACTCACAGATCATGATTCATGTCAGAGCTTGAAGGACAAAAGTTCAAATCAATGAATAGCGTAGCCCGGGGCAAACAGTGGAACTCTGATAAGCAAATAGAAGCAGGCTGTTCTCTGAGTAATTGGATGCCCTGTGGTGTGTGCAGAGAGCTGGTGAGTCATAGGAGACCCGAGGCTGGAGGTGCCCTGAGCCCAGGTGTGCCCTTGGCGGAGAGATTGGAAAGGAAGGGACTGATGGAAACTGGAGGACTTGAGGAAGGCATCCTGGGGTAGAGATGGTCCCAAGCCCTCCGGGACTCTGGCCATAGGCTTGGGGTGGCAGGAACAGGGGATGGCTGTTACCCCCAGGCAGTAAGGGCCACTCCCTGTCCTCTCTTCCCCCCACAGCCCACACTTTCCAGATGCCCACTTACTGATCTGCCTGAAAAGAAAGCAGAAACTGGGGCCTGACTCTGCAGGAACTTTATGGATAAATGTCTGGCCTGCCCCCAAACCCCTCTGTTGAAGATCTAAGTCCCAAAGAGATAGCATTTGGAGCTGGTCATTGGGCTTGGGGACGTGATTAGTGTTAGATAAGGTCTCGAGGGGGGCTCCCAGGTGGCACTGGTGGTGAAGAACCTGCCGCCGATGCAGGAGACGTAAGAGATACAGATTCGATCCCTGGGTCAGGAAAATTCCCTGGAGGAGGAAATGGCAACCTACTCCAGGATTCTTGCCTGGAGAACCCTGTGGTCAGAGAAGCCTGGTGGGCTGCAGTCCATGGGGTCACACAGAGTCGGACACGACTGAGCGACTGAACTGAACTGAACTGAACTGAACTGAAGTGACTTAGCACGCATGCAAGGTCATGAGGGTGGAGCCCTCATAACGGGATTAGCGCCCTTTCAGAAAAGGAGAGATCAGTGTTCTCTCTCCTCCTTGTGAGGACACAGCAGGCAGGTTGCTGTCTGTAAAACAGGAAAAAAGCCCTCCCCAGAAACCGAATCTGCGGGCACCGTGATCTTGGACTTCCAAGCCTCCAGAACTGTGAGGAATGAATGCCTGTTGTTTAAGCCACCTGGTATTTTCTTATGGCAGCTCAAGTTGACTGAAACAGCATTCTGGCTGTTCCCTTTGAGGATACTGTCCTGGGAGGAAAGATTACGCAAGTATCTTCAACATATCTGCTCCAGGAATTGCATCCTCTAGCCAACAGCAAAACACTTGTCTCCTCCACTGCCAAGATCCCGTGGGACTGTGTCCAGGGCAGTGGAAGTATTTAAGGTGTTGATGGGCAATTCATGTCGATGGAAAATTTGGGAACAGATGATGCCTTAGGGCCAGAAAACCAGAGTCTCCCCCATCTACACACACACCAAAATTTCCATTGCAAAGGATCAGATTTTGGCTTCCAAACCAACCCCACAGAAACCTACCCAAAGCCTCCCCCCCCCCAAAAAAAAATATATATATAAGAATTCTTATTTTCTTCCTCCTGGCAACCTTCTCTAAGTCACTCCTCCAAAAATCCCATCTCCCAGCACCTTCTATTACTCATCACTTCTCCCCCACCCTCAGCATCACCCAGACCTTGAAGAAAAGGCTCTCTTAGGGACAACTTGCCCAGGGTTCTGACATGTTCATCTAGATCCTCCTAAACATGGTTTCTTACACATGGTGGGGGCTAACTAACGCAACGTTGTAAAGCAACTACACTCCAATAAAAATTAATTTAAAAGCAAAATAAAAGAACTAACGGAAGATCAGTACCAGCGAAGAGAGGGAGACTGGGAACCAGCAGTTGCCTGGACTGGAGACAGAAGGGAAGCCCCATTCCCTGCCGAAGCCTGAGTCTGAAACCCATAGTCCCGGAGGGGAGGTGGGAGCCATCAATTACTCAGACCAGACCTTCACTCATTCATTAAAATCTCCAAAATGGGAGTTGTGTTAATGGCCAGGCACGCTGTTCTTTCCCCTCAAGGTAAGAAGATTTATTGTCCAAACTTACATTTTATCGCGCACAACCGAATAAAAATGATCGATTTCCCTGCCCACCTTACAGCATCCTTCCACAGTTATTAAAGTCTCTAAAAATGTTTTCTTAAAAAAAAAAAAAAAAGGTTGAAAGAAAGAGCGGAGCAGAGAGAGGAGACCAGGAGGAGATGGGAACTGCCGGATTGCTGAGAGTTATCTGTCTTGTCAGCTGGGGACCATATAACCTTGATGTCACTATATTTTCTGCTCAGACCCAAATTTACAATTTGCCAGCCAAGGAGATGGAAATGCCAAACCTCTTCCTTGGATGTGAGTGTGGGGAGAGAGGAGAGGACCCTAGCTCTGAAAACTCTTGACAAGACAGAGAGACTGTCTCTGAGCTCTTAGCAAATTCTCTCAAGCTGGGAGGGAAAACCCAGCCTCCAAGGGCGAGGAGACAGTGTAGAGTCCAGAACTCCAGATGCTCCAAGAGCTCCTCTGTGCTCTGGTCACCAGTGAATGAGCAGTTTCTAGCCCAGAGGAGCAGCCGTGGTGGGCTGGACGCTCACCTGTGCCAGGTAGCAGCCGGGTGGCAGCGCAGCAGGGGGAGGCGGGAACCAGAGTGCAAGGGAGGCGTTTAACCCACAGGAAAGAGCACGCAGCACGCACAGCCAGCAGCAGTGCCGGATGGCATGCCAACATGTTGATGGGCAATTGCACATCATTCATCTGCTCATTCCAGTAGGTCCCCAAGAACCTTTGTATCGCCATTTTGATAATTTAATTTTACTAAGTGCCAAGTAATACAACTGCAGATCACCCATTTCCCTGGCACATGGGGAATTCCCTCCTGGCAAGGATGAGCACTCTGCCTCTCTCTCTGTCTCTCTCTCTCTGTCTCTCTCTCTCTGTCTCTCTCTCACACACACACTGGGTGCTTTCTAGAAGGGTCTATTGCAGTCTATTTTCTTGAAGGTGGTAAAACTGTGTTTAACAGTTCCATAATTCAGAATCTTGTACTAGGTTAATCTGGCCTCTTTCCAAATTGGTGCTAATTAGTTAGTCTTCCTGGTCTTGTTTCTGTGTGAATCCAGACATCTGTCCTTTGCTCAAACCCCATGTCACACCCAGGCAACTCCATTCTGACCTTGGAGGTATCCTGCACTGTGGCTGAGGCCATGCGGCTCCAAGTGCCATCGGGAGACGCTCCCTTCAGCCCTCCTGGTTTTCTGAGTGTGTGAGTCCTGGAGGGTTGTCAGGGAGTGTTTTCCTGGTGTGGCCTGGAAGATGGCCATAAATCTGTCTCGGGCCATTTGACTCAGGCTCCCAATGCCAAGCTTAACAGACAGTTCCATCGGGCCTGATGTGCCAACGATCCATAAGCCATTAGCCGGGCGATATTAGACCTCCTGCCTTGGTCTCCTCAGAGGGAACTCAGGCAGAGAAGGGGGCAGGAGGAGAGAGAGCGGGTGCACTGGCTGGGAGGGCAGCGGAGGGGCTGGCCGGGTGGGAGAGAGCCGCTAACCCTTCCTTTGGTCTATCAGGGCCCTGGAACCACGCAGCCCCTGCCCAGTCTGTCCTACCCTAGACCGATGGGAAAGATGGGAAGCCAGCCTGGTGGGGGAAGGACACCGCTGACCGACCAAGAGCCAGGGCAGCAGAGCAGGGCTCAAAGGAACGCAAGTATCAGTTCTACTCTGAGTGAAGGCGCCACTACCAGGGTAGGCTGAGCACGTCCTCAGGCAACTGACCTTTGGCTCCTTCCACCGAGCCTGAATTTCCCTTTGGAGCATGTGTCCCCAGGAATCCAGTCCTGAGTACCAGATCCCCCATTTCCTATAAGGATAGATGATGACGGTGGCGGTGGAAAGGCTGATGGTGATGTTGATGATGGTGGCGATGCTGCTGCTGCTGGTGATGGTGGTGGCGGTGGTGATGATGGTGGTTAACAGTTATTTAGAGCTCTTCACTTGTAACTCATCACAACAACCCCATGAGATTGTCACTGTCCTCATACTCACTGTACAGGTGGGGAAGCTGAGGCACAGAGCTGTTAAGAAATGTAATAGCCCCCATAGCCCCTAGATGGCAGCACCGAGGTCTTACCCAGGCTGCTTGGCCCCCAGTATCTGTGCTCTAAGCCACTACACTTATTGCCTCTCAAAGTGGCCAAGAGACCAGAGTCGAAATAGACAGGAGGCAGTTCAGCTCAACATTAGCGCAAGAGTCCTGGGAACCCAAACTGGCTGGCACTGCTCCGGTAGGATTGGCCTCCAGCCCAGCGGGCAGAGGAGAGTAGTTTTCCCAGTGAGTCCTGATACAAGCCACAGACAGCAAAAATGACATTTTCTGCTTCTTCTAGAAACAAGAGTGTCTAAGCTGCTTCCTTAATCAGAGCCTCTCAGACTATTTGCATTCTGAGGTCCAAAATCTCCTACCTCTGATATTCTTAGCGGCCAGAGCCTCAGCATCCTTCCACCTCTGCCAAATTGCTGTACCAACAGAAGTGGTCTCCAGAGTCCCCTCATGGGGAGACAAGGGATGGAGCAGGAAGCGGGCGGGGGGGTGAGGATGTGAAGAGAGGTAATGAGATGAGAAGGGAAGTAGATGAGGGTGTCTTTTTGTCTAACTATCCACACACTCCAGTTGCTCCTTCTTTCTAGAAAATTATGGACAGTCATGGAAAAATAAACGTGCATACAGTCCTAACAGCTGCCAGGTAACTGTGCAAGTAAGGGGTGGTGATCCACTGCCATTCACCCGGGACTGAAGAAGCTCCGTGAAAGGTGTCTTAGTCAGCTCAAGCTGCTGTAACAAATACCACAGATTGGGTGGGGGGTAGGGGGGGGGGGGGAGAAGGGGCTTAAACAACAGCCATTTCTTTCTCATAGTTCTGGAGACTGGGAAGTTCAAGATAAAGGTGCCAGGAGGTTCAGTTCCCAGTGAGGCCTCTTTCCCTGGCTTGTAGGCAGCCTCGTCCTGCTTGCTGTGTTCTCAGATGGGAGAGAGAGAAAGAGCTTGGATCCTCTTCTCAGAAGGGCACTAATCCCATCATGAGGACCCCACCCTCATGAGCTCATATAAGCCTAATTACCTCCAAAGGCCTCCCTCTCCTAATACCATCCCATTACAGGGACCTGGGGCTTCAACGTATGGATGTGGGGGAGAGGTTACATTTAGTGCACAGCAATGAACGTGCCAGTACCTGCCCTCAGACTGTGGTCTGAGCCTCTTCTCATGGTCCACCCCCTGCATGGGCCCCAACCTCCTTGGATCCACCCATCCTCTAAGGCCTAGTTCAAACTTCCCCACTCACAGGAAGCCTCCTCTGACTACTTCTTTCCTTTCTCTGATTCCCAGCTCTATTTAGAATTTGTTACCCAGTTGAACACTTGCTTCTATGCAATGGTGTATTGATCTTTAATCTTGCAGTCTAGATGAACAGAATATAGTCTATGTTTTACTCTGTGGCAACCCTGAATGAATTTGTTTCAATGACTAAGAAACAGACTCTTAAAGAACTGCAGAGCACTAACCCTTACCTTACAAATCTGAAAACAGAGGCTCCAAGGGGTGATGGGACAAGCCTTGTAGCACGTGGCTAGGATGCCCAGATCTCAGGACCCCACGGGCCTCCACTAAAACCAGGGAGCTGGTGTTTAAGTTTGAGTTCTCCTGGAAGCATACCTTTGCACAAGGAAGTGAGTGCAAGTCATTTATTTGGGAGCAGGTTTCAAGAAGCATGGGGAGGGAGTAGAGATGAGAGAAAGGGAAGAGAAGAAAGCTAATTAAGGAGAATTAATGAGTGGGTTTCCACTGTGGGCCACTGGCCAGTTAAGAGGCTGCAGAAAACACAAGGGAGCCAAGCGTTTCTCCATGAGCTCCTGTAGTTCAGGGTTGAGAGCCCGTAGCTTAAGGATCTCACTCCCATCACTTCTGCCTGCCGTGTGGAGCTAAGCTCCCTTCCAGAGCCAAAGAACAGCCCCAGGAACAGGAAGGCAGGGATTGGGTTGGGAAGGTTTCTGCAGGCAGGCAGTCTGTCCACCGTGGCCATGGTGACCTCCAGGTGGGTTGAAGAGGCTGGGGTGGTGGGAGGGAAGTAACCGACAGGGTCTGCCACGGTCAGCGACACCTGCCAATCAGTGAAAGTGGAACTCATACCCGAATTCCTCTCCTCTCTGTGTTCTGTTTGCCGGGCACCAGCCTCTGCTTCAAGATCTCAGATGAAAAGCTAGGACCCACTCTTCCTCCACCCGACCCCAGGGATATATGTTGTCATCGGGGACTTTGAAAAAGCACAAGGAGAGACGTCCCTAGCAGTCTAGGGGCTAAGACCCTGCACTCCCCGTGCAGGGGGCCAGGGTCCCAGCCCTGGTCGGGGAACTGGATCCCACATGCTGCAACTAGAAGAATCTGCACACCACATCTAAGAGGCCCCTCTCTCTGGGTACTCACAGCTGGGCAGGGGGCTCACAGCGGGTGACACTGACATGCCAGTGTCAGGAGGATGCAGGGTTAAGCGGACCCCAGCCCAGCCTCCTGCATCCCTGGGGGATGGGGCCAGGGGAGCTGTCAACCGGCGGGCTGAGTGACAGGCTCTGGGCACCAGGTTCTCACAAGAGGCCCCTGAGCACCCAGCGCAGATGGCTATAAAGAGGAAATATGAGCAACAGCTTCATCAGGTGTTCCACAAAACCCCGCACACGCTCCTCCCCAGGCAGGTCGTGTTCTCAGTGTGCGAGGCAAACTTACCTGTCATCTCCGCCTCTTGTCCTAGGCGCTCACCTTGGCCTGGAAATACGGCCTCTCCACCCGCCTGCTTCCTTGAAAGGCATCCTGTGCAGAGCCCCCTACCCCTGCAGACACACACACACACACACACACACACACACACACACAGAGGCAACCCCTGGTAGGCAAACCCAGATTCAAACCTCCTCTCTGCCTCTAATGGGCTCTGAGCTCAGTGACACATTCCATTCCAGGCCTCGTTTTTCTCATCTGTACAGTGGGCACTATGGCCCTTTTCAACAGTGACTTTGTGGGTCTAGAGGATCATAAAGAGCCCTCAGGGATACTCAGCTCCCTGTTCAGAGAAATTGCAGACCCCTGATGGACAGCATGCGTCTCAGTGTCTTGTCCCCGCGTCACTATCTCCGTCTCGGGTCACTGCCTGCCCTGCTCACACACCAGGCCTGCTGATGAAAGTAAGCACGGAGTAGGGAGTGGGTGGTGCCCTCCTCTGCCTTTTCTGGAACAGGGATCAACGTCTTTGAGCAGAGTTACCTCAATGGCCTGGCACAGAAAGACTACCAACCCTACTCACTGAGGTGCTGAAGCCCCGGGCCCCCAACTCCCGCCCTTTGGCTCCGCCTTAACAGCACAGAGGGTCAAGCTCCGATTAACCATGCATTTTTGGTGGCTTCAGGATGGAGGAGAGAAAGCTGGGAGGAGTGGTTCCTGGCCCCCCTTTGCCTCTGATCCCATGGGGAACACTGTTTTCGGATTTAGAAGCCAGTTTTTAGCAGAAGGGCTTTTGATAGGGCCCTACTCCCCAAACGTTGCAAATGGTAGGCTTAATACAAAGAGTTTCTAGGACCGAGACCCCAGAGCCAACCACCTGGCATTTGAAGACACGGCTCAGGTGTCAGGCTGGGTGGAGGACCCTTCCAGGGGAGCCCTCGAGAGCCCACAAAGGCCAGCCCATGATGGACGGACAGACATACTCCCTCCGGGAAGGGGCCATTCCTTTTGCTTGGCAGTGTTTGATTTTTATTTGCTCAGATTAGGAAGCCTGCTTGTAGTCCTTTCTTTTGCAGAGCACATCTCGAACATCTCACCACATCTCACCACATCTCCACTGTGTCGCGGCCAAGTGAGTTATTATCACAGCACCCCAGGTGGGGAAACTGAGGCTGCAGGAGCAGGAGAGGATGAGTCAAGTTCAGACAGTGAGACATCACCCTCCCCATGCCCCGGACACTCAGTCCCCAGCAAGCCCTCAAATTCCGAGCCTGGGATGGAATCGGGGTGGGAGGTGTGGGGGCAACATAGAGTTGAGCTTCCTGGGGCCTGGGGCACACCAGTTCCTATTGCCAAGGGGGGATTATGACTAGCAATTTGCTGGGAAACCGGGTTTTCAAAAAATATATAAATAAAGAAAGAAACGCATAAAGGGGTGGAAGACACCACCCGCTCTCCCCAGCAACCCGGGGCAGCTGGGTGTCCGATCAACCCTCCCTTCCTCACACCTTCCCTTTTTACATCAACATTCAATCATCTTTCCCCATTCACTTCACCTCTTCCATTTTTATCTTACGCTGCCCATGAAAATTGGTGTGAAAGAAAAATGCAACTCTGCCTACAGATGTAATCAATTGATTCGGCAGGTAGCCCATGGACACCTAGGGAGGAAAGCCAGGCTCCAGCGTGGACATCCTCTCCCTGTATTTTCCTTATCTACCTCCTTCCTTTCTGCCTCTCTGTCCCCCTCCTTATATTTTTTCCATCTCCTCCTTTTCAGCCTGGCTTTGATCGTCCTGTTATTTTCTGCTTTGCATTTAACGGACATAAACCAGCCTCTGGGTCCCCGCCTCTGCTTCTTTACCTTTATTTTGTTATATGAGAGGCAGTGGAGGGAGTGTCTGCCTTTCCCCATCACCTCTGCAGGATGCTAGAAGATGCCCAGAGCTTCCAGGGTTCCTCCTCAATCTTTCTGGAGAGGTGAGGCCAGGTTCAAGGTCTTAAAGAAGCCCAGCCTCCTAACCCCTTAGAGACAGCTCCAGATGGTAGCTAAGTCTATAAAACCAGTCCCGGAAGGAAGTCCCTCCATCCTCAGGAAAGGAAGACATGTCCCATGTAGGAGAATAATTTATTTTTACTCATTAAATCACTTACTAAATATATATAATATATATATATATATATATATATTTATTAGGGATCACTGTGGCCAGGCACTGGGGATACAGAAATGAACCAAACAGCCATAGCTCCTTGCAAAGTATGTTTCCTGGCACAAAATAGATGCTCAGTAAATAGAGGTCACTGTTGGTTATTATTATTCTAGAAGCCTTCATGATAGTGCAAGATGCTTAAGAAAGTGAAAGTGAAAGTGAAGTTGCTTAGTCGTGTCCGACTCTTTGTAACGCCATGGACTGTAACCTACCAGGCTCCTCGGTCCATGAGATTTTCCAGGCAAGAACACTGGAGTGGGTTGCCGTTTCCTTCTCCAGGGGATCTTTCCGACCCAGGGATCGAACCCGGATCTCCCGCGTTGTAGGCAGATGCTTTACCGATGCTTAAGAGCATTCAATAAATGTTAGTTCCCTCTCTCCCTCAAGAGAGACCAACTCTGTACAGTATCTGTTTATTGGTCTGGCTGCCGTTTTAATATAAGAAAGGATGGAGGTGGGAAACCAAAATGCTTGCTCTGGTGCGAATTAGAAGATACTCCTTCAACACAAAATTACAATGAAAAAGCGGCAATATCATAACCATAATACATTATGGTATAATAATGCTTGGTGTGAAGAGGAAGCACAAGGTGCTACGGGGGGACTTAATCTAGAAATGTGAGGAAGGGGCCTCCTTGGTGGTCCAGTGGTTAAGACTGCATGCTTCCCCCGCAGAGGCTGCGGGTTTGATCCCTGGTGAGGGAACTAAGGTTCCACATGCAGCGTGATGAGGCCACAACTAATAATAATCATTAAATTTTTCAACAAAAGTTTTAAAGAAAAAAAGAAAGGTGGGAGGAGGGGTGTCTGTAAAGCCAGCATCTTAAAGTAGCATCACTGAACCCAGTCATTCTCAAAGTAGGGTCCCCTCGGCAACAGAGCAGCATCGGGGGACTTGCTAGAACTGAACATGCTCAGGTCGTCCCAGAATGGCTGAATCAGAAACTCTGACGATGAGGTCCTGCTACCTAAGTTTCCATCAGCTCTCCAGGAGAGCCTGGTGCTTCATGAAGTGTGGGAACTGCTGATGTCAGCTGAGACCAGAAGGCCAAGTGGGAGCCGGCCACGTGATGGGGAGCAAGAAAGCTTTCCAGAGAGAAGAGCATGGCAGGTACCAAGGCCCTGGGGCAGGGAAGGCCGTGGGAAGGTGTGGCTGGGATATGGCGAGGGTGGCGAGGCAGGGCTTGGAGAGTTAGACCTCACAGAGTCCTAGAGACCCATAGTAGAGTGTGAACTTTCTCCAACATGCTCTGGAAGCTGCAGAGAGCACTCAGCAGAGGAACGATACCACACAGGGTCAATGTCACAGGATCTGGCTTATATCTGTGCTGGTGGGCCGAAGTGTAAGCTAAAACTACCTGTAGCCCAGCTCCCACGGCTTCCCAAAGCCTCCAAACCTCTTCCCAGGCACACCTGCCCCTGTCCCCCACAGACGAGCCCTTCTCAGCCCCCAAGAAACGGGTATCAGGGCGGGGCAGGGTGGTGGAACTGCTGGGCTGGTGCCAGAGTCCTGGCAGAAGGCTCTTTCCTTCCATCCTATGCCTTTTGATACCTAATAGGATTTTCTACCTGTCTGCATGTATTATTTTTATCTTTTTAAAGATGTCCATAGGGGGTATCAAAGCAGAGGGATTATAGGTTATTTTTGTTTCTGTTCTACAGACTCCTGGATTTTATGAAATAAAAGCAAACGCAATTTTATAAAGCCAATATTTATCAAACCCTGTTATGCACCAGGTCCTTTGGTGAGTTTGCTCTTTATTCTCTCAATAAATATTTATGGGGTGTCTGCCTTGCCCTGGGTACTGGGCGGGCCTGGGGGTGGGGAGGAGAGGAAACCCAACTCCTGCCTCCATGGTGCTTCCATTCTAATGGCAGGAGTCAGACCAGTACACCCATTAAAGAGGCAAAAATAGATGTCAGTGGTTGCACAGGAAGGGGAACAGGGCCTGTGGTCAGGGAAGCCTGAGAAGGTGGCCCCTAGCTGAAGACCCATGAAGGAGAAGACGGAATTAGTGTGTTGACAAGGAGCAGAAAGATGAGCGCACCAAGGTGGATGCTGGGCTAAAGATGACCAGCAAGGAGGGTGAATGGCTTCCAGGGTAGGGGATGGACCAGAGGGGGTCAGGAGGGCCTGTGAGGGTGGTTATGTGACTCATGACTGCTACCTGGGAGCCATGGACCCCCAAGATTTGATCTGACATCTTGAAAGCATCACTCAGCGATGTGCTAAGAATAGCCCGAGGGAGGGACAGAGCAAGACTGAAGCAGGCTCTCCGGAGAGCAGGGTTTAACGACAATCCAGGTGGGAAATGACATCGGCTTTGGTTGGTGCAGAGGAGAGCCAGGCTCCTCTGACCCTTGACCGGCTCTGAAGTGGGAGCCGATGGGATTTGATGCTGGGCTGGAGAATGGAAGAAAGAGGAGACTCAGGGATCCGCCATCACTTTGGGGTATGAGCAACAGAAGACAGCTGGCATTCATTAACATGAGGTTGGAGGTCTGGTGGAGCAGTAGGTTTCTGGATGGGAGAGAGAGCCGGTCAATTTGACTTAGAACATTTGATGTTTGAGATGCTAATCTGTTGCCTTGGATTCTCCAAGGAGCAGACGCCAAGACAGGATCAGGTGGGCAAGAGACTTCCAGGGGAAATGGCTGTGAAGGATGGAGGGGAAGGAGCAGGGGTTGGAGAGGAGATTCCCAGATGCAGGACAGTCACCTGTGAAGAGAGATGGGGGAGGGAGACGGGGGAGGAGGGTGTCTGCAGACACAGCCCTTGTAAGAAGGGCTCAGCCAGGTCCCTGGGGAGTGCTGAATCAAAATCTGCCATTGGAGGTGCCCACATGCCACAGGGGTGGATCTGCCCTGTACCCCCTTCTCTCTGGCTTACCCCACCCCAGCCCATGCTCCGTCATAAGCTGGGGGAAGCCCACAGATAGACTCGGCATCGTGTGAGGCCAATCCGGGGATGTCAGTTACCCTGTTCCCATTAATGGTGTGAGTGGAGCGTTCCCACGGCTGCCACAGCCTATTAGACGTGTAAGTAGAGTTATCGAGTAGGCAGCTGGATATATGAGACTGGAGTTCAACACGAGGTCCAAGCTGGAGATAAAATTTTAAGAGTCTTCAGCTCATAAATGGTGTTTAAGGGCCAGAGAATGGATGAGAGGGTGCATAATTGGTGGAGAAGAGCTGTCTGAGGACTCAGACCAGAGACACACCTGCACTTAAATGTCGGCGGAGGCGGAGGGGCCAGCAATGGCGCCAGGGAAGCAGGAGGGAAATGCAGCCTGTGAGGTCCCGGACGCCAAGGAAAGAAAGTGTTTCCAAGGCGAGGGGCTACCACCTTTCAGAACGCTACCAATCACCATTTATTTAGCATCGTTCATGGGCCTGGCAATTCGCCAACGATTTCACATGCATCATCCCACTCAGCTGATCTCCTCACCTGGGGTGGGTGCGGCCCAGACCTTCCCAGGGCCAACACCCCCACCCCCCAGTTGCTGGGAGTACTGGCAGCTGACACCCAAGGCCGTACTCCCTCCCCAGGGGTGCAAAAGCCCAGCCTCCACGCTGCCAATCTGGATACTTGAAAGGGGCCATCTGTGCTTCAAAGCTCCTAGGATCAACTGAGGCCTAGGGGGCAGCTACAGTCAGTAGTTTCCTCCATTAGAGGAAAAGCCTTGTTGATCACAGGGGCTGGGGGGAGTGCTACCTCTTTAAGAATCCACTGGATGGATGCTCTGGTGAGAACAGGAAGCTCACAGACTTTCTGGCCATTCGTCTAAGTCCTGACCCACTCGGCCTCTCTCTAGACACTCCTTACCCCCCCTTTCTGGTTACTTTCCTCCTTTCTGCGGCCTTTATCACCTTCCAATGTACCATGTCGCTGCCTTACCTATTTGTCTGCGATTTACAGTTCGGGCTTCCCTGGTGGTTCAATGGTAAAGAATCCACCTCCAGTGCAGGAGACTCGGGTTTGATCCCCGGGTCGGGAATATCTCCTGGAGAAGGAAATGGCAACCCACTCCTGCATTCTTGCCTGGGAAATCCCATGGACAAAGGGGCCTGGTGGGCTACAGTGCATGGGGTCGCAAAGAGTCAGACATGGCTGAGCAGCTAAACAACAACAAATCTATGGTTCACCTTCCTCCCTTTCTGGAACATCAGCTCCCTGGGGACAGGGACTTTGTTCACTGATGTATCCCAATGCCTATGCCACAGAAGGAGTGTGTGAGCGCTGTCCTAAGGACTTCCTGGCCACTGAGCTCTGTGTTGCTCCCGCCAGCCTTATGAAGAAGGAACTATTATCACACCCAGTTTACAGCTGGGAAAACTGAGGCATGGAAAGGTTCACTTCAACCCTGGACTCTCATAGCTAGAAATGCAGAGCCAAGGTGCCAACCCAGTCAGTCTGGTTGCAGGGTTTGTGCTCTTAACTATCCCAGGCATGGCCAAGACACACACACACACACACACACACACACACACACACACGGAGAAACAGGTTGATCTTCGGCTCTGTGCATGCTAAGTTGCTGGAGTCGTGTCCAACTCTTTGTGACCCCATGGACTGTAGCCCACCAGCCTCTTCTGTCCAGGCAAAGATACAGGAGTGGTACAAAGAGGCAAATTTCCTGCAGAACCCCCAACCCTATCCTAATGTTCAACGCTGGCATGTCAGATCTGAGGCAGCAGAGTGCATTGCTGTATGCACTCCCCTCTTTGCAGTGGGTTGAATACGGTCCTTCAAAAAGACACATCCAAGTTACAATCCCCTGGGACCTCTGAAGGTGAAAAGGGCCTTGGCCCATGTAATTAGAGATGAGGTCATCTGGGATTTAGGGTGGGCCCTATCCCTCTCTTAAGAGAAAAGGAGCAGATACACTGACGCCGGGAGGAGGCCATGCGAGGATGGAGGCAGAGACTGGGGAGACGCACCCACCAGTCTCGGATGGCTGGCGACACCGGAAGCCGGGAGAGAGGTCAGGTGCAAATGCGCTTCAGCCTCTAGGAGGAACCAGAGCAGCTCGTCCTTCATATTGGACGGCAGGCCTCTAGAACCATCAGAGAATTCTCAGGTGTCGTTTCAAGCTGTACCCAGTTTGCAACCATTTATTACAGCATCCGTGGGAAACTAATACAACCCCCTTCCCACTTCCTCTTCACCACCGCCCCCCACGGCCTCCCACCGCCCCTTCGGCGAACCAGAGGCTTCCGCCCCCTCCCTCTCGCCTCCCCTCTCTTCTCACGTTCATCCCCACCGTACCAGTCATCACGATGTTGAATCGGTGAGGTCCCCATGGCAACGGCTCTGATGCCAGAACCCAGGATTACAGCACTGAGAACAGCTGCGGGTGGGGGCCCGGGAGGTGTGAGCCGAGAAAACAAACAGCGGAGGGGAGGGAAGGCGACTGACAAACCCACTGGGCTTTATGTTAGCTCTTATTTTAAAGAAAACAAAGTGCTATGAGAAGTCCCTCTTAACCTGATGAATAATCTCTACGAAGAAAAGGAAAAAGGCTGGCGGACACGTGCGGCGCCGGGGGGTGGGCCGGGGGCTGCGATCCAGCCCGGCTGTGGGGTGGAGCGGGGCTCAGACAAAACCACCCTCTGGGTCCCTTCCAGACACGCCCTGATCCAGGGGTCAGCAGCCCGGGCCTGTCTGCTCGCGGGCCCCACAAGCCCCGGCTCAGGGAACAGCCTCGGGGCCCCTGACGGTGGCCTGAGCGGGCCTCTGCCCCCTCTCGGTCCTGCTGCTCTGCCCTGGGTGAACGCAAGCCCGGCGACCTCCGCGTGGAGCCGACCCGGGGCTGGGTCCACCTCCCCTCGGCTTCCCCGGGGCCTCCTGGACCAGTCCCCAGAGCCCCCCGCCAGCCGCCGGCCTCACCCGCTTCCGCCGTGGACTGCGCCGCCTGCCGGCCTCCTGAACCCCACCCGGCCTGCCAGACAGCTCCCGCCCCTAGTCCCGGGGGCCCCTTCCGAAGGCCGTCCTCCCAGTCTTCCTGTGCCGCCGCCTCCCGTCCATCCCGCGGACACCCCCGCGCCCCGCTTACAGCCTGTCTGCCCCGCGCAGCTGCCTGCTGCCCCAGGCCAGCTTTCATCCTCGCGGGACGCCCACGTTCACGCTTTCCTTCCCGATAGTCTTCTCCCACGTCTGTGCACTCACGGGTGGACATACTCACACTTACGCGCTCACACTTACCCACTTGCACATACCATCTACGCATGAACACAGACACACACATACTCCTTCACACCCACGTTTACACAATACCAGAGAGACACACTAACACACTCACACACAAAAATACACACTCATATGTACTCATGCACACTCACAAACATTCTCACACAGGCACATGCAGACACACACTCATTCACACACTTAGATACTCGCACATCCCGTATACACATGGACACTGACACACCAACACACAGACACACACTCATCCACACACTTAGATACTCGCACATCCCGTATACACATGGACACTGACACACCAACACACAGACACACACTCATCCACACACTTAGATACTCACATCCCGTATACACATGGACACAGACACACCAACACACAGACACACACTCATTCACACACACATACATGGAAATACACATGCCCAGTCACACTCACAAACACTCACACCCACACACACTCTGGTTCTGGCGCTCAGGTGCCAGTGGCCACAGGCTGTGCTGTCACGGAGGTGGTCAAGTCGCTCAGGGCAGCAGGCAGCTCCTGAGCTGGGGCATCAACAAGCGGGAGGGGTCCAGAGGGCAAGGAGGACGCGTGCTGTCTGTCTCTCTCCTCCTCCCTCACTTTCCAGCTCACCTGACACAGTGCAAGACACACAACAGGTTCTTCCGTATTTATTAAATGAGTGGCCGAGGGTCACCCAAGAATGCAAGGCAACTACTGTTTTGCAGCCCAGAACGTCAAAGCATCCTTTGTTAAAACCACTGTTTCTCTAAACAAGAAACAAGGAGAGTAGAGAAAGAATGCCAGCATCCTTAACTGTCTGCCTGTATTCCACATACCTCCCATCCCCAGAGACTTTGTTGACAAAATCCCCTACCCAGGAAGATCTCTCTGCGTCCTTCAGGCTCTCTCTAATGCCCGGCACAAGCAAACCCTCGACTTTGGGTTGTGGGTGAATAAATAAACAAATGAATCAATTAGCATCACTTTCCCCTGGGACTTGTTTAGCACAGGTCTGGGTATGGTGAAGGCGTCAGTCAGAATGATTGGGTGGATGGATGGATGGAAGTGACCTTTAAAATCTGGCTTGAAACTCACTTCTAAGACACTTTCTGGAATATTTCCACTCCGCTCCAATCTCCTTCTTTATTGAGCATTTTTATGGTAGATAATGAACTCAGCTTGAGCAATATTCCTGTATGGTTTTAGCCATTTCACTCCCATGGGTGAAGGAATATGTGTGAACACTCACGCACACCACCACTGCCCCGTTCGCCCATGGCTCCTGCAGAGCGGGGACTGGGCTGTTTCCATCGTGTCTTCCTTGAAGCTGCCGTGGGGGCTGGGTCTCCTCGCCTTGGAAGGCGCGCAGGGGTCCTGGCGAGGGCGGCTCCACCACAGACGCTTCTCGGAGCACACAGGGGACAGGGAGTCTCCCTTACCTACGATTTCTCCTTTATGGGAAAGTGGCCAAGTGCGGTTTCTTTTCAGGCCCTAGAGAAATGTTTGATTGTCTCTCTAGGAGCCCCACTTACAGGGCAGAGAAGTGCTGAAAGAACCCCACTCCATGTTTCCAGAAGACGGGGAACAGGGAGCCCAGGGATGGCCCTCAGTTGGGGCAGATTTGGAATCAGCTTTCACACGACAGCCTTGGCTGCCACACCCTGGCTCCTCATACTCTTGTTTCCAGAAGTGAAGGGAAGGCGAAAAATGCATTCTCCAGAAAGATCTAGAAACCTCTAGAAATTGCCAGAAGTCTCGAGGCTTGTCTACCAATGCAGTGTACCTAGGATGCTTTAGTCGCCTGGATGTGCCCTTAAAGGGGACACAAGCTCAGCCCTGTTTCCTCTAATTAAACCAGATCAGCTAAATTAAACCAAACCAACAAAGCAGTACAGAGTGTTCCAGTGTCCTCGGAGGGGTCCTGGAGAGTGCAGCCTCCTCATTTTCTGTTTTCTGATCTGTAAAATGGGTGATGTCAGCACTGACCTCACAGGCTACCATGAGGACTAAACGGGAACCACGTAAAATGCTTGGCATCGTGTCCTGCACGTAGCAGATGCTTAATAACAACCGGTGACTCAGTGGGTAAAGAATCCGCCTCCAATGCAGGAGACATGGGTTCTATCCCTGGGTCTGGAAGATCCCCTGGAGAAGGAAATGGCAACCCACTCCAGTATTCTGGCCTGAGAAATCCCACGGACAGAGGAGCCTGGCGGGCTGTAGTCCATGGGATCACAAGAGTCGGACACCACTTAGTGACTAACCCACCTTGATGATGGCAAAGATGAAGGCTAAGAAGAAACTGCGCTTTGCAGTTAGAAGACAAGTGCCTCCAACAGGCCACTCAGGTGCCTCGCTGCCACTGACCAGGGCCTTTGCAGCGCCCCACCTCTACCCACCAAAGCATCCACAGAGCCAACAGTGCCCCCTACAGGTCTTGGCCTGCAGAGACTGCCTGACACAGGGCTGGCGGCCTCTGGGAGCAGAGGGTTAAAATGCACAAGGGACTGTTCCCCTGCAACGAGAAGGTTCCTCAGAGTTCTGCTGGAAGTCAGATTTAATCTCCAAAGGGGGCATTCCTAGAACGCACAGCTGCCTGGCCTCGTCCAGCTCCTCTGTCCTCTTCCTCTTGAGCTTCTGAAGCCTACTGGGTTCAGCACAGACGTTGGGCTGGGGGACAAGGGACCTGGGTTCAAGGACAGTTCAGCCACTGGCTGGCTCTGTAACCTCAGACAAGTCCTCTGACCTTCCCAGGCCTTTTTCCTAGAGAACTTCCAAAGTTCCATCCAACTGCCAAGCTTAGAATTCCCTGAACTCTGCCAAGCCTCTATCCAGGAGTTCGAGATGTGTGTAGCAATGGAGCAAGGTTCTCTGGGGGCCCCAGCGGCTCATCCAGAGAGGTGAATGTCTGGCCGATCGCCCCTGGCTCTATCCTCCCAACCCAGTCCTGGGGGCCGCTCTGTTCCTCGGGGCTGTGTGTTTGGGCAGCCGCACGTCCACACCTGTCCGGCTTCCTCCGGTTTGTGTGCCAGCCGGACCAGCCTGTTAGTTTTTATCTGGTATTTTTCAGGGTCACCTTATGTGTGGAGTTTGTGATGAAGCCTTCCGGCGATACTTCCTGACTGGAGCAAATTCGCCTTCTAGAACGGCCCCAAGAAAAGGTCATGGCTGGGGAGTCTGTATTGCTCTGTCACAGAAAATAAAGGAGCAGTTTGCCACAATAAAGGACTGTCTGCTTGGCGGCCGCTCACCCCAGCCAGCCTCCTCCTGCTTTCTGCTCTGATGCTGTGGCATGAATCCTCTTTTCGATTCAGGCAGGATAAACTCACCGTCTTTGGAGCCACAGGTAAACCGCTGATTACAGCTACCCTCCACCCAGGCCACTGCACCCTGTGATTAAAATAACTGTTGTTGGGACTTAGAGAATGAACTTATGGTTGCTGGGGTGGAAAGGTAAGGGGAAAGGAATAGTTAGGAAATTATGTCTGCTCTATTTAAAATGGACAAGCAACAAGCACCTCCTGTACAGCCCAGGGAACTCTGCTCCATGTTATGTGGAGGTTGATGGAAGAGGAGTCTGGGGGAGAATGCATACATGCATATGTATGGCGGAGTCCCTTTGCTGTCCACCCAAAACTGTCACAACACTGGTATTCAGCTACGTGCGTGTGTTCTCAGCTGCCTCAGTTGCGTCTGACTGTCTGCAACCCTATGGACTGAGGCCTCCAAGCTCCTCTGTTTGTGGGATTCTCCAGGCAAGAATACTGGAGTGGGTTGCCATGCCCTCCTTCAGGGGATCTTCCCAACCTAGGGATCAAACCCGTATCTCCTGTACCTCTGGATTCTTTATCCTCTGAGTCACCTGGGAAGCCCCGTTAATCAGCTATACTCCAATACAAAATACAAAGTTTAAAAAAATATCTGCTGTGAGGCTTAGGGGAGCCTTACAGAAGGGTTTACTGTACACCAACTTTTTTCCCAGGGGGCAGTTGTCTTTATTCGCCCCACGATGATTCAAAGAGTGTGCCTCAGAAAGTCAACTAAATCATTTTCATTTGTTATTTACTGGGACGGGGACCTGGATGTTACTGGAGATGTGGATTTTCTGTTCTTAATTTATACATATATTTTAAAGTGGTTGCTTTTTTTTTCCCCCTATGTTTCAAGTTAACAAAAAATTGAGCACCTTCCCCAAGGGAAATGCATGTATTGAAATGCCTTACTTTCATCTTGATGCAAATTAAGGCAGAGACAAGAAAGCACAGTGTACTGAGTCCAGTTAGTGGTGGGATTTGATGGTGGGGAGGGGTGGGATGGAAAGGAAGAAGAAGATAACCCCTCACATCTGGCTCCCAGCATCCCTGAACACTTGGTATTTGATCAATTTTGTGGGCTTCTATAAGGAACATTTCTCATCAGTACTCCAAGTCTGTCTTTGTTTAGCTGACTTACTATCCTCATCTCACTCCTGAAGGGGTTTATTGCAACCTCATCCTCAGTCACTCTGTATAGACTTGAATTTCACAAATGAAATCTATAGCCGGGAAAGGTTTTATTCCCTTTGCTGAGCTGCACTGTCTCCATCCCTTTGCAGGAGTCGTGGGACTCCTGAGACGGTTTGTTAGGGGGTCCCTCTGTTACGGGGAGGGAGTGAGACAACCTCCCAGCAGTGACTCTCGGTGAACCAAAATTGACATCTGCGACACACGGTGTGAGAAAAGATCCCAACTGAGAAAAAAAGAAGTATAACCTCATGTCTCAGAAAAGGAAGAAACTGCTGCTAACCTAATTGGCTCACAACTGAACTCTTGAGAGCAGGGACTACAGAGCAAAGAAAATGCCCCTTGTCTTAGCATTGCAGCCAAGACCTGGCAGCCAGCTCCCGCCCTGGCTGCTTCGGGGTCAAGGATGGAGGCATACAGCTTGGCTAAAGCCGGGTCACCTTGAGGAAGTATCACTTCAAAACTGTCAAGAAGAGCCTGGAAACTGTCAGAGGCTCTCACATCCCTAGCACTGGCGAATCTTGACTCCTCTCATGACAGCAAAGCTCAGGGGCGTGCCATTTTCAGACAGTTCTTGGCAAGATGCCTCTGGATATTACAGTTCTTGCAGGAGCAGACAGCCAAGAGGGCAAGGCGAACACCAGCGCTGGCGGCACCGTGTCTTCATTCAGGGAAGACGCTTCTCTGATCATTTCCTGCAAGACCTTGAGCCAAATTGTATGAGGCCAGCATACATTTTTTTTTCCTTTCAGTTTTTATTACAAGAAATGACAAGTATATACAAATAGGCTAGTGCAATAAACCCCTCTGTGTACCCATCATGCACCTTCAAAAATTATCAACATCTCGTTTTTCTTATTTCATCTATTTCTCTTTCCACTCAACCCCTCTCCTCTTATTTTGTTTAGTTTTTTTTTTTAGAAAAAGAGTATAATGCATTGAAATGCACAGGACTTTGCTCTACATTTTGACAAAAGAATATGTTCGTATAATCTGTAGAAGAAGAAAAGTTATTTTCGATCTTCTCAGGATCTTTGGCTGGATCTGAAAATTAAGGTGATAAAGATGAATTGACAAGAGAAACGTGTATACATTTCATTGAATTTTCACATGTACATGGGCGCCTTCACAAGGAAGTCAAGACCCAAGGAAATAACCAGAGCAGAAAGATTTTATACTTTTTAGACAAAGGACTATATATCTATGAAGCATTGACAAGACAAAGGGTTTTGGGTTAGGGTAGTAATTGTTGAAGAAGCAACTAAGGAGATAAGGGTTATTTTAAAGAGCTTTGTACAGATTTCTTGGACCTAGGTTCCCAGTCTCTGGGGATAAGAATGTCTCCCTTCCGCCTTAAAATATTCAGTATGCCAAGGTGCCATATTTTGGGTTAGCAGGTCCTGAACTCCATCAAACCCACCTTCTTATTATAATATATCAGATTGGCCAAAAAGTTTGTTTGAGTTTTCCATACCATGTTCCAAAAAAGTCGAATGAAATTTTTGGCCAACCCAATAAAACGTGTCCATCTTCCTAGAATGATCTTTAATGCCTCTTCCCAGTTAATACCCCCCAACTCCCATCATGGAATCATCATCCTGATTTTTTTCACTGTAGACTTGTTTCACCTATTCTAGAAATTCATGTAAGTATGACCATGCAGTGGATACCCTTTGGTGTCTGAATTCTTTTCATCTGCATGACTTCGGTGTGATTCTGTTATGTCATTACAAGTATGACCAGCTCATTCCTTGTATTTCCCCGTAGTCTTCAGTTGTGTGGATACTTCGCTCCTGCGCATCCATCCTCCTGTGGTATCCTTCCCAGTTTTTGTTGTTATTAATGGAACTGCAGTGAACAATTACGTGAAAATTTTTTGTGAACATATGTTTTAATTTCTCTGAGATAAACAGCTAGGAACGGACTTATGGGGGCAAAGGATAGGTGGACCAATTAACTGGCTAAAAAGTTATCAAAAGTTTCTCTAAAGTAGCTTTTTAATAACATTTTACTTCCCCACAAACCGTGCATGAGACATTTGGTCGACCTACATACTCGTCAATATTTGATGTTGACAGTCTTTCCATGTTAGCCTGTCTAACGGGATTTGAGTGGTGTGTTGTGTATCTCACTGAAGTTTTAATTTACCTTTACCTGATGACTAATAAAATGCTCAACACTTTTACATCTGCTATTGGCTTCCTTTGGAAAGGGTCTCTTAAAATCTTTTGCCATTTTATATCACGTGCTCGTCTTTCCATTACTGAGCCTAAATCTGAGTCCTTAATCAGATATATGTTTCATGGATACTTTCTCCTGGTTGGTGGCTTGCATTCAGTTTTATTAAGGGTATCTTTTGATGAGGAGGCATTTTGAATTTTGAGAAAGGCTAATTTCTCAGTTTTTCCTTTTTAAAAAAAATTTATTCATTTTTGGCTGCTCTGGGTCTTTATTGATTTGCACAGGCTTCCTCTACTTGTGGCGAGCGGGGCCTGCTCTTCACTGCAGAGCGCAGGCTTCAGTGCTGGCGGTGCATGGGCTTAGCTGCTCCAAGGCGTGTGGAGTCTGCCCAGACCAGGGACTGAACCCGTGTCCCCTACGGTGGTAGGCATGTTCTTATCCACTGTGCCACCAGGGAAGTCCACCATTTTTTTCTTCCACGGTGATTATTTTCTGTGTCCTGTCTAAAAACTCTTGACCTACTCTAGGTTGCAAAGATAATCTCACTTTTTCCTCTAAAAGCTGTCTAATGTTAGTTTTTATATTTGGTTCCATCACTACTCTCCTGCTAATTGCTGTGTACTGTGTGAGGTAGGGATTGAGATTCTTTTATTCCCCATGTGGATATCAAGTTGTTCCAAAAGCATTTGTTCAAAAGATATTCCTTCCTTCCTCGAAATATGTCGGTGCCCTTGTCAAAAATCAATTGCTCATGGAAGTGTAAGTCTATTTCTGGCCTCACTATTCTGTTTCGTTGACCTTCGTCTATTATTATGGCAACACAACACTGTTTTGAGGACTTTATAGTGAGTTTTGAATTTAGGAAGTGCATGTTTTTCAGTGGCTTTGTTCTTATTTCAAGATTTACTGGATATTTTAGGTCCTTTTTTTCATATGAATCTTAGAAGCATATTAGCAATTTCTCTTTGTAAAAAAGTCTAGAAGGATTTTGATTGAGATTGTATTGCAACTCTAATTTAGGGAGAATTTACATCTTAATTCTAGTGACTCATCTAACCCTCAAGCATGATATATCTCTCCTTTCACTTACTACAGAAATCATCGTTATAGAAATTACAAAATCATGTGACAGAAATTATATTATAATTACAGAATCCGTCATTTATCCCAGCAGTATGTTGTACGTTTATATGTAGAGGCCTTGCAGATGTTTTGGTAAATTTAGTCCTGCTGTGGACTAACTCATGTACCCCTCCCAACACCACCACCACTGTGAACTTTATATAGTGAAGCCCTAACTCTCAATGTGATTATTGTTGGAAAGAGAGCTTTTAGGAGGAAACGAAGGTTAAATGAGGGCTTCCCTGGTGGCTCAGTGGTAAAGAACCCACTTTGCCAGTGCAGGAGACGTTGATTTGATACCTGAGTTGGGAAGATCCCCTGAGAAAGGAAAAGGCAACCCACTCCAGTAGTCTTGCCTGGGAAATCCCATGGACAGAGAAGCATGGTGGGCTGCAATCCACGGGCTCACAAAAGAGTAGAACATGACTTAGCAACTACATAACTACAAGGTTAGATGAAGCCAAAGACTAGAGTCCTGCTCTGATAGAATCGGTGGCCTAATGAGCAACAGATTCCTCCCCCTGCCCCAGTGGCATGCGCGCACCAAGGAAATGCCAGGTGAGTATACATGGAGGAAGTGGCCATCTGCAAGTCAGAAATAGACCTTTTCCCAGAACCCAACCTTGCTGGCACCCTGGTCTGGGACTTCCAGCCTCCAGGACTATGAGAAAATGAATGTCTATTGTTTAAACTGCCTAGCCTGTGGTATTTTGTTATGGGAGCCCAAGCAGACGAATAAAATTCCTAAATGCTTTATATTTTTAAGGATATTATAAATGGAATTTTAAAACTTAATTTTCTAATTGTTTCTACTATTCTATTTTAAAAATACAATTGACTTTATTATACTGCCCTTGTAGCCTGAAGCCATATTGCATGCATGCTTATTCTCCCTTGTCGGATTCCTTGCAATCCCTTGGACTATAGCCTGCCAGGCTCCTCTGTCCATGGAATGTTCCAGCCAAGAATACTGGAGGAGGAGGTTGCCATTTCCGCCTCCAGGGGATCTTCCTGACCCAGGGCAGAGACTCCTGCACCGGCAGGCGAATTCTTTACCTCTGAGCCACCTGGGAAACCATGTTAAATCCACTTATTAGTAATTTTTAGGTTCCACATGTCAGTGATAGCATACAGTGTTTCCCTTTGTCCGACTTATTTCTCATAACATAAAACCTCAGGGTCACCTGTATTGTTGCAAATGGCAAATTTTCATTCCTTTTTATGGCTGCTGCTGCTGCTGAGTCGCTTCAGTTGTGTCCGACTCTGTGCGACCCCATAGACCGCAGCCCACCAGGCTCCCCCGTCCCTGGGATTCTCCAGGCAAGAACACTGGAGTGGGTTGCCATTTCCTCCTCCAATGTGTGAAAGTGAAAAGTGAAAGTGAAGTCGCTCAGTCGTGTCCAACCCTTAGCGACCCCATGGACTGCAGCCTTCCAGGCTCCTCCGTCCATGGGATTTTCCAGGCAGGAGTACTGGAGTGGGGTGCCATTGCCTTCTCCATTTATGGCTGAGTAGAATACAATTGTGTGTGTGTGTGTGTGTGTGTGTCTACCTTATCCATTCATCCACTGATGAACACCTAGGTTACCTCCATATCTTGGCTCTTATAAATAATGCCGCCATGATCACTGGGGTATATGTATCTTTTTGAATTTGTGTTTTTCTGGTTGTATACCTAGGAGTGGAATCGCCAGGTCATATGGTAGTTCTGTTTTGGTTTTTTGAGGCATCTCCATACTGCTTTCCATAGTGGCTGCACCAACCGTATAAGAGGGTTCCCTCATCTCCACAGCATCACCAACATTCTTTGTGTCCTTTTAACCAGCTGAGCCACCAGGGAAGCCCTTTTGGGTTCTTTTTGACAATAGCCATTCTGATAGGTATGAGGTGAAAACTCATAGTGGTTTTGATTTGCACTTCCCTGATGATTAGTGATGTTGAGCATCTTTTCATGTGCCTTTGGCTACATTAATTAATTTTTGAACATTAAACCAATCTTACATTCCTGGAATAAATTCTACTTGGCTATGATGCATTAGTCTTTTTATTTGTTGCAAGATTCAACTGGCTAATATTTTGTTACGGATGTTTGCATCTATGTTCATGAGGAATATTGGTCTATATTTTTTTCTTATATTAGCGTTGTCAAACTTCAGTATCAGGGTTATATTGGCCTCATGAAATGAGCTGGAACATTTTCTTTCTCTCTCTATTAAAAACAATAAATTTATCAATGTCCTTTCTTCATAAGGAAAATAGTGTAAGTAAAATTAGCCTTGGTGTTTGATAGAATTAGCCAGTGAAACCATCTGAGCCTGGAGTTCCTTTGTGTGAAGTTTCCTGATAACAAATTTAATTTCCTGGAAATTCAGATGTCCTATTTCACCTGATGTCAGTTTTCATGAAGTCATGTTTTTCAAGAAATTAGTCCATTTCACCTAATTTGTCAAATATTTTACAACAAAGCTGCTTACAATACCCCTTATTATCCCTTACACATCAAAGTCTATAGTGATGGCCCTTTTTGTGCTCCTAACATAGCAATTTTTATTTTCCCCTCTTTTTTCTTGATCAGTCTTTCTAGAGGTATACAATTTTATTTATGTTTTCAAATAACCAACTTTTGACTATTTTTTTATTTTCTACTTCTATGAGTTCTGCTCCTTTGATTGCCTCCCTCATGCTTACTTTGGATTTGATTTGCTTGTCTTTTTCTAGCTTTGTAATGTACAAATTTAGAATATTTATTTTAAACTTTTCTTCCTTTTTCTATATAATTCCTTAAAGCTATAAATTTTTTCTATAAGCATCAATTTAGCTGCATTGCACACATTCTGATATATAAAAGTTTTGTTATCTTTTACCTTGAAATGTTTTCTAATGTCCTTTGTGTGTGTGTACGTGTGTGTGTGTGTGTGTGTGTGTGTGAAATTCATGGGTTATTGAGAAATGTTGTTTAATTTCCAAAGCTGCAGACTCTTATTCATTGTTCTTGATTTCTAATTTAATTCCATTGTGTCAGAGAATATATTCTGTAAGATTCCAATCTTTTAAAATTATGGAGAGTTGTCCTGTGGGCTACCATATGTCTTTCAACTGTTTAATGTACATTTGGAAAGAATGTGTATTCTACAGTTATTGCATGTATAGCTCTATAAATATCATTAGGTTGGGATAACTGATAACACCTTTCAAATATTTTATTTTCTTACTGATTTTTCATTAACCGTTCTACAAGTAGTGAGGCAAGGCGCTAAAGTCTCCGACTGATACTGGGTTTCTCTGGTTCTCCTTTTAGTTCTTTCAGCTTCTGGTGTGTGACTGTGGAGCCCTGTGACTAGATTCACACACATTTTAAATTGTTCTGTCTTCTTTATATTTGGGCTCTCTTAACGCTATGCGAGGGTTGGACTGTGAAGAAAGCTGAGTGCCGAAGAATTGATGCTTTTGAACTGTGGTGTTGGAGAAGACTCTTGAGAGTCCCTTGGACTGCAAGGAAATCCAACCAGTCCATTCTGAAGGTGACCAGTCCTGGGTGTTCATTGGAAGGACTGATGTTGAAGCTGAAACTCCAATACTTTGGCCACCTCATGCGAAGAGTTGACTCATTGGAAAAGACTCTGATGCTGGGAGGGATTGGGGGCAGGAGAAGAAGGGGACAACAGAGGATGAGATGGCTGGATGGCATCACCGACTCGATGGACATGAGTTTGAGTGAACTCTGGGAGTTGGTGATGGACAGGGAGGCCTGGCGTGCTGCGATTCATGGGGTCGCAGAGAGTCGGACACGACTGAGTGACTGAACTGAACTGAACATTATGAAATGTCTCTCATCTCTGGTGATATCCCTTTGTCTTAAAGTCTACTTTGTCAAATAGTAATATAGCTACCCCAGCTCTTTTGGGGGGCTGCAGTGCATGGCATGTGGGACCTTAGTTCCCAATCAGGGATCGAACCCACAGCCTCTATAGTGGAAGCATTGAGTCCCAGCCACTAGACCCCCAGGGAACGTCTACACTCCAGCTTTCTTATAATTTATCGTTTGCATGGTGTGTCATTTTCCATCCTTTTACTTTTAGCCGTTTATGTCTTTGTATTTAAATCCATGTCTTATAAGTGTATAGTGGGTCTTACTATTTTTATTCAGTGTGACAGTCTCTGCTTTTTAGAACAAGTGTTTATGGTTGTTAGTTGTGTTCTACTCCTTGCTCTCCCATGAACTGCAGCACACCAGGCTTCCCTGTCCTTCCTCGTCTCCTGGAGTTTGCACACCTTCATGTCCTTTGAGTTAGTGCTATCCAACCATCTCATCCTCTGTCGTCCCCTTCTCCTCCTGCCTTCAATCTTTCTCAGCATCAGGGTCTTTTCCACGGAGTCAGCTCTTGGCATCAAGTGGCCAAAGTACTGGAGCTTCAGCTTCAGCATCAGTCCTTCCAATGGATATTCAGGGTTGATTTCCTTTAGGATGGACTGTAAGAAGTGTTTAGTCCATTTATTTTGTAATAAAGTTATTGATATGATTTAATTTAATCTGCCATCTTGCTATTTGCTTTCTATGTTCTCAATTGTTTTCTTCCTCTGATCCTCCTTTCATGCCTTCCTTTGTGCTAATATGTTTTAATATTCCATATTGATTCCAACTTTGGCTTTTTAGAGCTGTCATCTATAATATTTGGGCTTCCTTGGTGGCTCAACTGGTAAAGAATCTACCCACAATGTGGGAGAACTTCCCAATCCCTGGGTTGGGAAGATCCCCTGGAGAAGGGAAAGGCTACCCATTCCGGTGTTCTGGCCTGGAGAATTCCACGGAATGTATAGTCCTTGGGGTCGCAAAGAGTCAGACACGACTGAGCGACTTTCACTTTTCACTTTCTATAATATTTACCTATTAACTCACCAGTCTACTTAGAGTTAATGTTTTAGCACTTCATATAACCTATACAAACTTTAAAACTATACAGTCTCATTGCCCCTCTCCCTTTGTGTAACTTTTGCCACATATATTACTTCCATGTTTAAACATACTCACAATATATATTTTTTAACATATATTTATTTGGCTTCATTGGGTCTTAGTTTTGACATATGGGATCTAATTCCCTGAGCAGGGATTGAGCCTGGGCCCCCTTCATTGGGAGCTCAGAGTCTTATCCACTGGACCACCAGGAAAGTCCAGACAATGTAGCTTTATAAGTTTTGCTTTAAATAGTCATATGCATTTTTTTTCTCTGTATTTTAAAGAAATAGATAAAATATAAAAGGCTACACCACTTTCCAGGTAGTGCCTGGAGAGCTACAGTCCATGGGGTCAAAGAGAGTCAGACAAGACTAGTGACTTAGCACAAAGGTTATACACATATATAAGACTATATGCTAAAAAAAAAAAAAGACTATATGCTTATATTAGTTTATTCCTTTATTCCCTCCTGCGAATTTATCATCTAAAATCATTTAATTTCAGTCTGAAGAATTACCTTTAACATTTCTTGTAGTACAAGTCTGCTGGAAAGTCTCTCAGTTTTTATTTTTAAATGTCTTAATCTTTATTTTTGAGGGCTAACTTAACTGGGTATAGAATTCTATGTGTTGGAGCTTTTCTGAATTTTAAAGTTACTGTTTTACTGTCTTCTGGCTTCTGTTTGCTCTGATGAGTAGTCAGCCTTCAAAGTATTTCTTAATAGAATGTGCTGTTTTTCCCTGAGTGCTTTCAAGCTTTTCCCTTTATCTTCGGATTTCAATTGTTTGATTTAATGCACCGCAACAGACTTCTCTTTATATGTATCCTGCTCGGAGCTCGTCACCTTATCGGATTTGCAAATTAATGCCTTTCACAAAATTGGGGGAGATTTTAGTTAATAATTCTGCAAATACGTTTCTGCCTAACTTTCTGTCTCCTCTCCTTCTGGGACTCTAATTACCAGTATTTTTAGCTTCATATCGTCCCATAGGTTGATGAGGTTCTGCTCATTTTTCTACCATTTTTTCCCTCTTTATTCTTCTCATTGAATAATTTCTATTGATCTGTCTTCAAATCCACTGTCTCTTCTTCCACCTCTGATCAACTACTAAATGATTCAAGCAATTCTTTCATTTCAGTTATGTATATTTTGGAGGTAGAACTGTAGAGCCCAGTACAGTAGTCAGTATATGTCTATTTAAATTAAAATTAAATAAAAGTAATTAAAATTAAATAAAATTAAAGTTCAATTCCTTCTTCACAGTAGTCACATTTCTTATGCTCAGTAGCCAAGCTGCCTGGTGGCTTCCGCGTTGGACAGTGCCGGTGCAGACTATTTTCATCACTACAGAAAGCTCTATTGGACAGAGTTGCCCTCAGATTTCCACTTGGCTCTTTTTATAGTGTATATTTCTTTACTGAAATTTCCTATCTTTCACAATGGAAATATTTTCCTTTAAGTCTTAGAATAAATTCATAATAGATGCTTTAAATTCCTTTGTACTTGCAACACCTGGATCACCATGGGGTCAGTTTCTATTGATGGCCTTTTGTTCCCCTTAAATATAAGTAATATTTTCCTCTTTCTTCACCTGTCTAATGATTTTTGATTGGATACTGGTAAGTTTTAATGATACATTGTAGAGGCACTGGAGCCCATTTTTTTCTCTGTCAATTTATTCTAGCAGGTAATTAAGCTGACTGGACTCAAACTCCAAAGCTTATCTTGTCTTTGAACAGCTCTCTACTCAGCTCCTTCAGCTTCCAGCTGCTGCTTCTTGCCCCCTGGGGCACATAGAGTCTCCTCTGATTATATACCCCTTAGATGTGCCTAGAATTTAGGTGGATCTTATATGTAAATTTGGGGGCTCACTTTCTCTACAGCACCCTTCCTTCAAGAATTTCCCACCCCCCTCCCAAACTTTTTGACTTTCTTCCAGCCCTGAACTCAGTTCTCCAACACATTAAGCCAGCACAGCTATGGCTTTCTGCCACTTCAAAGTATGCACATTTGGGAGTTCTGGGTAAAAAATCTATGATGAGAAAACAGCTATTTTTAGCTGCTGCGTAGGCATTTTATAGTATGACAACCCTGCTCACACCCAGAGTCTGGACATTTAGATAAGGACCCGAGCTTAGGATTTCTACCTCAAGTTCCTGCTTTGCTTTTGCTGGGGGACCTTTTAAAATAACCACTTAAGAGTTGAGCCTGAAAAAAGTTAGTGGCCTCTGCCCCGACAGGCTTATAAGCAATAGACGCTTGCCACTCTGCTCTCTGTCTCCTGCTTACTCATGCCCTGAGACAGACCTGCCCTTCCCCCAGCTGTGTCCCTGCCCCTCATTCTGGGACCCTGAAGCAGCAAATGTTGTGGCTTTCCTTCCTTGGCATGGGTACAGTAAGACCACACCTCCAATCAAAACGACCTGGGGTTTTCACTTCTGCAGAGTGGGAGCTTGGATGCTGAGGAAGCTCCCCACCAACCCTGCGTGGGTGGCCTGTGCCTCCTCATTTGGCCATCATCTGCATATTCACAGTTTAATTCACCAGCCACAGGCCTCCCTTCTCCAAGTCTCAAACTTATACAAGTCACCCATGCAGTTAGTCTTTCAAGGGGAGATGCCTCCCCAATTTCTATTTTTTAATTGCTCGTCTTCTTATGTTTTCTCTAGGTTTCATAACTTGTATGTGGAAGGGTTATTTTACCAAGTTATGACACGGTTTCCAGAAGCCAGAGCTCCCACCATTCACCACCTGCCACCCCCCCACTCCCGCCACGACACCCCCACCCGCCCACAGCATCACATTCACTCCATTTGCATTGTTGAAGATTTGACCTTATGGCTTTAGGAGGGAAAGCTTCCATTTGTTCTCTGTCCCAGGGAGGAAACTCAAAGGCTAGCCTCCTGTTGTTAACCACCGGAATCCAAAGTGATAAGTACACCTGGGTTACAGTTACTAATGTTCTCCAAGGAATGTAGACTAAGAAGAAACCAGAACAATCCTATCTAGACCTAACTTTCTTTCAATCCTTTTGAAAACTAAAATTTATTTTTTTCCTCTCAGGAAAAAAAAAAAACTTGATAGAGCTTGAACATCTAACAGCATCACTATCATCATCCACTAAAAAATAATTCTCCTTCAACCACCTACACATACCAGTAGGTTACGTTCATACAGAAATCTAACATCACAGCGATAATTTGTCAGTAGACACACATGTGGTTGTAGAGAAATCACATAACCTATTCTTTGGAAGGAATGATGCTAAAGCTGAAGCTCCAGTACTTTGGCCACCTCATGCGAAGAGTTGACTCATTGGAAAAGACTCTGATGCTGGGAGGGATTGGGGGCAGGAGGAGAAGGGGACGACCGAGGATGAGATGGCTGGATGGCATCACCGACTTGATGGACGTGAGTCTGAGTGAACTCCGGGAGTTGGTGATGGACAGGGAGGCCTGGCATGCTGCGATTCATGGGGTCGCAAAGAGTCGGACACAACTGAGCGACTGAACTGAACTGAACTGAACTGGGAAAGCATGAATGTGGAGTCCAGTCCTACCATCTTTTAGCTACGTGGCCTTTGGAAGTTATTTTTAACCTCCCTAAGCCACACCTTTCTCTCATCTGTGTGTGTGTCCTCAGTCACTTGGTCGTGTCCGACTCTTTGTGACCCCATGGACTGTAGCCCGCCAGGTTCCTCTGTCCACAGAATTTTCCAGGCAAGAATACTGGAGTGGATTGCCATTTCCTTCTCCACATCATCTGGTAAAGCTGGAATAATAAAATCATCCTTGTAGGGTTGTTATGAGAGTTGAATGATAACGCGTGAAAAGTGCCTCCTGTAATACAGATGACAGAGGCTCTCAAGAATTCTATTTCCCATCCCCTTCCTTCATCTCTATTTATAGCATCCCTAGAGTCTCTACAACCAGCCACATGAAATCCAGTTGAAGGTTAGGGTCCTACCAGCAGTGAGAGCTTTCCCAAATTTATCCACAGCTTATCATGGATAATGGTTCTCTAAATGTTTGTAAATCATGTAGAAAGACCCTGAGCATGGCATCTTCAATTTAGAATTTCTGAGCACTACTTCAGTTTCCTAGAGCTTCCCAGGTGGTGCAGTGGTAAAGAATCTACTTGCCAATGCCCCTGCAAGAGACAGGATTTTGATCCCTGGGTTGGGAAGATCCCCTGGAGCAGAAAGTGGCAACCAACTCCAGTGTTCTTGCCTGGGAAATCCCATGAACAGTGGAGGCTGGCCAGCTACAGTCTACGGGGTCACAGAGAGTCAGACACAACAGAGCAACTGAGCACACGCTTCAGTTTCCTACGGTTTCATGGAAATTCTGCTTTCTATGACTCCTGAACATTTCAATGAAGTTTTCCAGTTTGGGGGAATCATCTGATGAATAAGTCTCTTTGAATGACCTAGTACCCAGATGAGAGGAAAACTATGACGTCATAGTTTTCAATGTCACCTTTTTAGTCTAGAGCATCAAAGCTGCTGCTCTTCATCCTTCCTGAAATAGAATTCTTGCAAACCTGGCTGCATGGCTCCCAAAACCGGACAAAAGCTTCCAGCTTTCCTGGGGGTTTTCACTGCTTTCAAATATATCTTCCGTAAAAGGCGATCACGTTGAGTCGCTTTAGTGTCTTTTGGGAAAAGTCCTTCCACAGTGTTGGGTCCACCGTGAGCATCTCCTTCCCAGGATGTCGTGCAGTTACTGACTTCTTGGTTTGTGCTAGCTGATTGCAATGTTCTGTTTCTTATACTAGCAGCTTGCCTAAAGCATCAGAACCGCGCTCATCCACGACGCTCGAGGTGGCCCCGAGGCTCCAATTACTCAGCACTCAAGAACAATGTCATCGTAGGAAGGAACAGTCCACAGGCTGCCAGAGAGCCCTCCGTGTGTCTTCGTAAGAGTCAAGTTGCTATCTGTGTGAGGCTGTCTCTAAAAACTGTTCTTGCCACAAGACTCCTGGGGGGATTTCTCTGTAATGATGAGTCTTCTTCCTCCATGAAAGAGACTGCTGTTCAGTGTTTAGAACCAAAAATCCACTGTTTGCCAGTGAGTGCCAACAGGCAGGCCTGAATCATGATGGACTACCTAGCTGCCCACTCAGGCATATCAGGCTGTGTGCATCCACAGAAAGTTATCACCTGGATTCATTCATTCATTGAAAGCATATTTGAGAGCTGGCTCTAGGGGGACAGCAGAGGACAAGGCTACAATAATTGTTTAGTTCTATCAGATGACCTTGCTGAGGACAGGAACCAGGATTGACTGAGTGGGGGCTTTTCATAGGAGACCCACTACCTGTTAACACTACATCCAAACTATACTACGTATACAGCTTCTCTAATCCGTACCACACAGATTATCCAGATGAAGACACCAAGCTTGCACAGGTCTAAGAAGCAGAGCAGGGACTTTCCCGGCAGTTCCAGGGGTTAACAATTTGCCTGCCAATGGAGGGAACACGGGTCCAATCCCTGATCCAAGAAAGTTTCACATGCTGCAGGGCGGATAAGCCCGTGCCCCACAGCCACTGAGCCTGTGCTCCGGAGCCTGCGAGTTGATACTACTGAGCCTGCGTGCCCTAGAGCCCGTGCTCTGCAACAAGGGAAGCCACTGCAGTGAGAAGCCTGGGCACCGCGACTAGAGAGTCGCCCCCGCTCCCTTCAACTAGAGAACGCCCTCACTGCAACGAGGACCCAGCACGGCCAAAAAAATGAATTAAAAACAAAATAAAAGAACCAGAGCTGGGATTCAAACCTCAGTGCAAGTGTCTCCCTAGCCCACACACTCCTGCCTGACACATTCCAGAACCAGACATGGAGGCTATAGTAGCATCAGAGACTGACGGTCCCACCAGCCTTTCCATCTATAGAATGGAGCCCCCCACATATATGCGCCAATTTAAAGAGGGTGTGGTGGGGAAGGAACTAGGAGAAGGGGGCTAACCTGCCTGCATCTAGTTCCTGGTTCTACACGTTAACTTGCGGCCTCTCTGTGCCCCAGTTGCCTCATTGGTAACTCATGAGTGCATGCTAAGTCACTTCAGTCGTGTCCAACTCTCTGCTACCCCATGGACTGTAGCCTTCCAGGCTCCTCTGCCCATGGGATTCTCCAGGCAAGAATACTGGAGTGGGTTGCCATTTCCTTCTCCAGGGGATCATCCCAACTCAAGGATCAAACCTGTGTCTCCTGCATTGGCAGGATTCTTTGCCACTGTGCCACCAGGGAAGCCCTGTCTAAACGTCAATATCTCCAAATGCCATCACTTTGGGCCTAGAGCTTCAACATAGCAATTCTGGAGGGACACAGTCAGCCTACAGTAATGAGTGGAGCATATTAAGAGATCAATAAATGTCGGCTCCACCTGCGAGGCATGGCAAGGTTGCACAAAAATCCTCCAGGCCACGTTCTTGGTCCAAGACCATTACACAGCAGGGCAAGGAGCGACCCATCTGCCAGAGGCATGGGGTCATTATTTATCCGAACTAGCCTTCATTTTGTATTTTGGGGAGAGGTATTTTCTGGGGAAGTTAGTCCCCCACTTTTTGCAGCCTTAAAGGATGCCTTTTAAGAGGCTGCTTCCTCCTTCCCTACTTCCTTTCCTGTGGCTCAGCACTTTGGCCACTGAAGTCGTCTCTGGTTGGGAAGCATGTCCTCCTCCCCGCATGAGCCCCAAACCTGAGAGCACTGACTCTTCCAAGCCATTTGGTGGCCCTGGTTGATTTTATCACGGTTGTAACTCTCTGGAATAGCTGCCATTAAGCTATAGCAAAGCTGGTACTATTGTGTCTACTGCCGTGTTTTCATACATTTCTATGGGCACTTATTGAGTGCCTACTGTATGTGTCCTATGGATGCCTACTGAGTTTTCTATCTCCACCACCTACCACCATCCCAGCAAACATGCCTCATTATCATCTCCGAATGGAAAGCTTGCCCCATGGTTCCAGAGGAGACGTCCCTGTCCTTCCCATTCCAGTGTTTGCTCTCTCTCCAGCAGTCTCTGCTCAGCCTAGAGATAAAACCTTCAAGGACTAGCCCCCTGGTCTCACGCCTTGGTAAGCTGACCTCCCTCCACCCAAATCCCACTCTGTCCTTCATTCCCCAATGCCCTGCAGCCACCCTTAAACGCATCCTGATTCATAATCTTCTTTGGTTTTTTAAACATTCTGTATTGCTGTTCCCATCCCTACCTCTCTGATCTTTCTGTATCTCTGAGTTTTCTTCTCTCTTGAACACTCAGCTCTCTTGGACTCCTTCTCTGGTCATTGATCTTGCCCCACCTCTGCCACTACCCATCCCTAAGTCTATCACACAACTCTGAGAAACAACTGTTTCCATAGCCCAACCCCCCATCTCCAGACACAGCAGGCTCAGGTTCTCAGAGAAGTAGCCCTTGAACTCCAGATTCGCGATGAGTTGCTGACAGGTGTCTACTCCAACCTGAGTCTAGGGACTTGCAAATGGAGAAGAAATTTCAAGTGGTGGCTCCGCTCTGGATCACATTTCTGCTTTGAAAAGACAACAGGTCTGGGCTGGACACCCAGGTAGTGAGTATCACCCTCCACTCCTGCAGTTTCCATCGAGCTGATTTCAAGTGGGCTTATGTATTGTCTCTGCTACTGCCAAAAACACCGCAGGCTCTCGAGCGTACACAATAGGTGTACAGGTGCTCCTGCACACGTGGGTGCCCGCAACCACCCCATCATTTTCCCAGGCTTATTTTGCAGTGGTTTGAAAGAGCACACAGAATTTCTAAGTCAGTTGCATTCTTTGCTGTTATTATTATTTGTAGTGCATTGAAGAGGGACAAACAATACAGCTTGTTCTGTCGCCTCTCCGGTCCTAGAGATTTATTTTTGAGAATTTTTTTTTTTTTTGTCACTGTATTGAAAGAACTCAAGAAAGACTAATTACTCTCCTCTCTCTTTTAGCTGAGCATAAAGCTGGATCCGACGGTGAGCCTGAGTGATCCGCTACAGGGTGGTGTTTTTGTGTTTCGGCTTGAAGGTGATTGGGGAATCTCCTGAGTCTTTGCGTGTGTCTTTGCAAAATTGTGAGCATCACACCCGGCACCCATGTCCAAGGTGGTGATCAAAGCCCTGAGCGACAGCATTAGATGCCCATGTGGATGATGGCACAGAAGGACCCTCCATCTCCCATCTTCCCAATTTCCCCTTGATCCATGAATTGTCCTGTTTGATGCAGAAATCGTACTTTCCATTCTCAAAGCGGGGCACAGTCTTGTATAAAACCCACTCTTCTGCTTCTTATTGAGTCTTTGTGCCCCAGGACTGAGGAGTGAGGGCTCTGCAGGCGGGTGGTCCTGACCCCACCCCCAATCGCCAGCCCAAAGTTCCCCTGCCCCGCCTTCTCTAGACCCCGCAGTGATCCCGTCCAACCACGAGGTGGTTTCACTCAGAAACGCTCCAGCGCTTACACTGCTCAGCGCGGCCAGGATCACGTGATACACTCACAAAGCCCGGGTCCTTAGTTCGCAAGTACGGAAGCTGAGCCTAATATCCCCGTGGAAGAATTTCTTAGCTGGATGAATCCTTAAAGGTCAAGCATAGATAGAAATTTCCTAGATGGAAGCTCAGAGGATCCTTATAGCCGTCCGTGGCAGAACTACTGGTTTGAAATGATTCCCTAGTGGCTCAGTGGTAGAGAATCCGTTTGCAATGCAGGAGACAGGAGACGTGGGTTTTATCCCTGGATCTGGAAGATCCCCTGGAGGAGGGCGTGGCAACCCCCTGCAGGATCGTTGCTGGGAAAATCCCCTGGACAGAGACGCCTGGCAGTCCACGGCCCCCGGCGTCGCAGACAGTCGGAAGCGACTGAGCGACTGAGCCTGCGCAGCATGATCTAGTGAGAACCCTGGAAGATTCGAGGAGCAGCAAGTCTGCCCGCCCTCCTGCTCCCTCCAGCCAGGCCTTGAGCTGTCTGGAGCCCATCACGAGACAAACAGGGTAGGGTGGCCCAGGAGCTGGGAAAACAGGTGTTCCAGCTCCGGGAGCAGGCTGTGCAACTCTGGGCCCAGCTCACCCCCTCTCTGAGCCTCTCACGTTTGTCAAAGGAGGGAGTCGCACCAGATTACCTCCGGGGTTCCTACTGCTGCGTGATTTTTATTGTTTTGTGTTTATTTATCTTTGGCTGCACTGCTGTTGGTTGCAGTACACAGGCTTCCTCTAGTCACAGCTCTCTGGCTTAGTTCCCCTGCAGCGTATGAGATCTCAGTTCCCTAACCAGGGATGGAACCCGCGTCCTCTGCAGTGGAAAGTGGATTCTTAACCACTGGACTGCCAGAGAAGTCCCTGCATGATTTTTTATTTTTAAAAAAACTCCTCCATTTTGAGAAGCTCTGAGACGTGACAGAAAGCATTTCCAAGGGGTGACATCTGAGTTTCCTCTAGAAATTTTCAAGAGGGAAAATATCCACCAATAGGAAAGAAGCAGCAAGAAATATCCTTGAAAGATAGGGCAAGCTTGTGACCTGGGGGTGGGGCCGGAACTAGGGCTCTGGACCACATACTCTCCCTTGGATCTTTGAACTAACATCAGACATTTTCTACAAAACAGGCCACTGGACAGCAACTTGGCAACCCAGGGACGTGGTCCACTGCTTGCGTTAATGCTCCGTAATGGAGACACAAGGACGGTGTCCCAGCCTGCGTTTCACTGCTCTGGGAGTGGGAGGGGTCTAATCCCCCCACCCCTGAGAGGCAGGACTAACCGCAGGCTGGAGCGAAGAGGTGGCAAGACAAGAGTAGGAGCGCCGGAATCACTTGAAAAGAACAAATAGATCAAAAACCACAAGCAACATCAGCAGGTCCCAGAAGGCAAGGCAAGCCCGCAAATATCGATGCTGAAGCCGGTTGAGAAGTCCATCCAGGAAGGCCAGGAAATCAGGAAGCTGGCAGTTCCACCGAGGGCTATTCAGAGCCCCAGCCACGGCGACCATCTCCGCTCCTGCGGCTTTTTCTAATGGACGTGGAGCCTCCAAATCCCTCTTTCTGGGCCCCTCATGGGGCTGTTAACACCGTTTGCCAGCGAAAAAGTTCAGGAAGATATCAAACCAACTGTTCCGTGGCTTTCCTGCCCTGCTGCCTTCTGTAACAGGAGGTAGGGAGTGGAGCCAACTGGCCCACCGGCCCCTCCTCTCTACTTGGGCTCCCACGAGAGGGGTCACCTGGCAGTGAATCAAGGAAAGACTCTTTAGAGAGGAGAGCTTACCGCCTACCTGCCTCTCTGCAGCTGCCAGCGCTGGTATGGGAGCCCTGTGCTTGGCGGGTCAGAGTCTCAGCTGAAAACGATTAGGGTCGGCGGCTTTCCCTGTCTGACCTCATTCCATCTCGGTGATTGGAAACTGGGAGGGGTCTTGGAGATCAATCCAACTCATTTCTCTGATGGTGAGCAAACAGAGAAGTTCGGCAGTGGGAAGAGATGTACTCAGAGTCGTGCGGGCAAGAGAGCCAGAATAAGAAGCGAAATCTGCACAGGTGAAAACGCACGATAGAGCCTGAGATGATTCCAAGAGTCAGCAGACCCTGTAAGAGCCAAGTGACCCATCTCTGGGGACCCATCTAAGGGAAGGTGGGTACCTGGAAAAGGGGTGGGAGCCAAGGACGCACGGAGGGTGGAGCTTGGCTGAGTGGGCGTGGCCTCAGAGGAGAGCCAATCACAAAAGGCTACTCGTCTTTATCTCCTTGCGGCACTGATACACTTCCAGTGTGGTGGCTGGTAGATCAGTGCTTCTAGCTAAGTGACCTGGTCACAAAAGAGACTTGGACTTCCCTTTTTAAGGGATGCTCACATTCTTGGACCTACAAGGAGAAGGTGAGGTTGAGGGTGAAAGACAGAATTTGAGTGCTGAAGAATTGATGCTTTCGAATTGTGGTGCGGGAGGAGGCTTGAGAGTCCCTCGGACAGCAAGCAGATCAAACCAGTCAATCCTAAAGGAAATCAACCCTGAATATTCATTGGAAGCACTGATACTGAAGCTCCAATACTTTGGCTATCTGATGTGAAGAGCTGACTCATTGGAAAAGATCCTGATGCTGGGAAAGAAGGATTGAGGGCAGGAGGAGAAGGGGGCAACAGAGAATGAGATGGTTTTTGATGGCATCACCGATTCAATGGACGTAAGTTTGAGCAAACTCCAGAAGACAGTGAAGGACAGGGAAGCCTGTCCTTCCTTAGACTGCAGTCCATGCAGTCTAAGTGTCAGACACAACTTAGCCAGTGAACAGCAACATAACTTGGATACAAATACAAACAACTCTATCCCATCTGTTTCTCTCCAGGCTGTGGGTGTGGTATAGTCCTAAAGATGAGAGCCATTAAACTTAACCTGTTAGCCAGGATCAGGCAACTCAGTGGTTATCTGAATTTAGATGCCCTCTGTCTTTCTGCTTCTGCCAGCCTAGCACACAGCTTCCATTTCAAGGCTCTGACTTGGCTCAACATGGCTGCTAGAGCTCCAGCCATCACTTTCCAGGCAGACAGGTAGGAAAGAGTAGGAAAGGCATCAAAGGGTAGTATGCCTTTCAGCTGAGCCAGCTTCCCTTGGGCCTCCTGCCCAGACATCCCACTGAACATAACCACTTACGTCCCACGAACAGAATTTGGTCCTGTGGTCATGCATAGCTGCTTGGAAAACCAGAAAATGGGGGTTTTAGCTGGTTTCATCAGCTCCCCAAATATAACAGATTCTCTGGTTAGGGAAGAAAAGGATTGGGCCTCTTGGACAGAACCAGGAGTTCTGGCTTCCGCTTGGGTCTGGTTTCCTCTGTGCTCTGGCTGTGCAGGTGTAACCCTGGTCTTCTACATCTGTGAAATGAGGAAAATCAAGGCAAGCTCCTCCCCTACCTCAAAGAGCAAGCATGATAATGAAGAACTTAATTAAAATTTAAAAAGATACAAAGATAGCAAAGGAAGGAAAATAAGCTGGTAGGGGGCCAGGCGTGCACATGAGTGGAGCTTGGCTTGGCTGGCCAGCTCTGTTGTCAACACTCCAGGGGAGCGGGCTAATTAAGGGCCCCCTGCTGCAGAGCCTTCAGAAAGGTAAGAATTCTTTGGAAATGTAACTAATTACCCCCTACCTGACTTTAAGACTATATTTTTGTGTCTGCACCTCCTTCAAAAGAAGCCTTACCTGTGTTGCTGCTGGCCCAGGTGGACTCACGGTGTGGAATAGTTGGGGGAGTGAGGGAGGGACCAGGTCAAATGGGCAAGTGAGAAGTGAAAATCTGCCCACCTCCTGGTGCCCAGTAGGCTCAGTGTCCTCCCCTCCCTACCTTTGGCCCAAATTGTAACAGGAGTAAAACTGAGTTCTGTCCTCTTCCTCCCCACCCCATCTCTGGTGGAGATGCTAAGGAGCTGGAGGGACCAAGGCTGGGAGACACAACCAGGTGGTTATGTGGGACTTGAGAGAAGCTCTCAAATAACAGGATGACGTCCACACTCCCAGGCACAAGGGTCTGCAGACCAATGGAGATGAGAAGAAAAATGTCACTGTCATCATCACTGGAGGAGGAGGAGACAGAGGAAGAGGCAGCAGCAGAAGAGGAAGGGACCACATGAAGCTCTGGTTTAGGAAGTTAAAATCAAACTCGAAGACCAGTGCCCTGCACAGGCCTTCATTCTAAGAAGATGCAATAAAGAGAAGGCAGTCAGGAGGGAAGATGGAGGGAGAGAATAAGGAGGGTAAAATGAAGGCAGTTGGGCTATGTCTGCAAAACCTGGGAGGATGACAGACCCTTTATTGAAACTACAGAATGTTAGTACTGACCTTGGTATGGAAAACACCTAGAGAACATTCTTCCTGAGCTTCCCTTTTCAGAGAACTTTAGCGTAGACAACAGTGAGCTCTGGGGAAAATCAGGGGGAACAGGCAGGGATTCTAATAGACAATGTGAAGATCTTCCCAGCTGTAATAGCTTCCCAGAAGAGGGTTCACTTGAAGGGCCTTTGTAGGATGAGTAGGAGTTCACTAGATGGCCAGGAGGAAAGAGCATGCCAGTCAAAGGCAACACCATATGTAAAGCCCAAAGATGTGAAATGGCCAAGGATGTCCAGGGAAGTGCAGTTGGTTGGGTCTGGCTGGACAGAGGTTGGTAGGGGGAGAGTGGCTGGGGATAAAGCTGAATCAATGGGCTGGTCCCACTCCTGGGAAAATCATCCAAGGAATATGGGCTTTCAGTGAAGGTAACTGGGAGCCACTGACAGTAGTAGCAGGGGAGCAGCGTAATCGCCAGCACGTTTTAGGATAAGCACTCTGGCTGCAGAAAGGGAAGTGGACTTGGGAGACCTGCAGCAGCAACACAAGCTGAAGGACCATCGCAAAGCTCTGAGAGCCCGAGTGGCTGCAGGATGGAGGCATAGAGGGCAGAAAGGCCCACTGGGTGAGTATGGACAGGACTTGGTGACTGGTGGGATGTGGAAGAATCTGAGTCCTGCATTCCTGGTGTGGGTGATGGGCGATGGACACCACTAACCAGGTCGGACATAAGAAGGAAGAAGTGTGACAGTGAGGTGAGGAATTTACCTTCTGACATCTCAACTGTGGAGTGACAGGGGGACCGTCAGGTACGGGTGGCAAAGTGGTGGTTGGACACGCAGGGCAGGAGCTGGAGGCGTGTGGGTCATCCGTGTACACGTGACCCTCTGGTTTTTTTTTTTTTTCAACTGGACTGCACAACTTTCGAGATCTTAGTTCCCCAGCCAGGGATCGAACCCCAGTGTAAGTGCCAAGTCCTAACCACTGGACCTCCAGGGAACTTCATTC
Source organism: Ovis aries (assembly GCF_016772045.2). Classification (NCBI taxonomy): domain Eukaryota; kingdom Metazoa; phylum Chordata; class Mammalia; order Artiodactyla; family Bovidae; genus Ovis; species Ovis aries. Next base: position 56,663,411 of record NC_056064.1, on the reverse strand, counting down.
TCTCTCTTCTTTTAAATCGTGGGCCTGTTGCCTTTTCTCAGGGCCCCCAGGAACTTGGTCACATCTAGAGGAGGGCAGGCGAGCCACGTGGGGAGAAGAGACCCTCCTCTGGGATGAGAGAGGATGAGTGGGAATCCTTAGGGAGGAGCCCCCCCCTTGCAAGATGCAGGTCTTTAGGACCAAGGAGAATCCCTCAGGTAAGACAGAAAGCTCTTCATCAAGCTGTTCTTGGCCCGGCCCCCTTGGCTGAGCAACTGCTCACACATGGAGCTTAATGCTAACAAGAAGCAAATGGTCTCCCTAAGAGACTTTTGGGTGAGAAACCCAGAGCCTTTCTTTGCCATGATGGCTTTAGGAAGCACAGGCTAAGGAATGGAGGGAGAAGGAAAGAGACGAAGACTGGGAGATGGGGAGGGGGAGCAGTAATCAGCTGCGAGGACTCAGGGCCGGCTGGGAAAACGGGATGAGGGAGTCAGAGAGGTATCAAGCCCTAGGGGATCACCAACAGGCTGGAGCAACTGATGAACAATTCAGACTTTGACCTGAGTCCTTCAGAAGCAGCCCCACCATCTCTTTTGGTGTCCTGACAAGTGCGAGTGTCCAGGCGGCTCCCACCTGGACGCCCATCTTTGTCAGACGTGCACACACTCCCATACAGTGTCCTCCGAGATGGTGGGCTGCACGGCCCCCTCCTGCCAGCCCATCTTTGCCATCCCTGAGCCAGAGACCTGCTGACCGGTAACCCTGGGCGGGCAGAGTCCTCCCACTTCTGCGGTGGAGAGTAGAAACGGAATCAGCCTCTTTCTTTGGACTTGCTACCTGACAGTGCTGGGAAATTGCAAAGCTATTTATTCCCCTCTCCAGCCAGTGGCGTGCAAAAGCCTACTTGAAGGGACACCGCCAAAGTCAAGAGGGCTCCTTTGTGACCCGGGCCACGAGGCTCAAGGACCAGACAGTGCTTCAGACAGCAGCTGTGTCCAAGTGCCAGTCTGCGATCACCAACACAGAGCAGGCGGCGACTTCTCAGATGAGACCGAAAGGGACGGTCTGTCACATGGACCCTTCCCGAGAGAGGGTGGCGATGGGGGCACCTCTGCGGGGGAGGAAAGGGGAGACAGAAGCAAAGCATGTTTGAGATGAGAAGGAAAAGACCAATTTGCCCTGCGCGGCAGCATCTCCCTCTCCATTGCAGAGACCGTGGACCAATTATTCCATCAAGTTCGATATTAGAGAAGCCAGCTTCATTAGAGCTTCAAGGCGCATGAAACGTTAATCATGGAACCTTGATATTCTGCAGGAGAGACTTACTGTGGAAAGGAAGGGGGAAAAAAATCACACTTTCATTTTCCTTTGAGGTTAATAGAAGGCTAATTTGAAAGCACTCGGTTAATGAGAAAGCTAAAAATACCTCTTGTAGGATCACATGCCTCAGTCCTGGCCTCGGCAGCCCCAGCCTCTCCGGAGCAGGAAGCCGGCTCCGGGAGGGAGCAGCAGCCCGGCTCACGAAAGACCAGCCTCCGCCGCGTCTGCGTCCCCGGATGCGGCAGGTGGTCCCTCCCGGGCGGCCATGTTGCTCGGGAGGGAAGCCGGTGGACCGAGGGAGTGGGGAGATGGGCCGCCCTCCGGGGGCTCCTTGGACCACATGGCAGGGGCTCCCCAAGCGGGAATGGCATTTCCTGGCCCCTCGCCTTCTCTAACCCGGCCCCGCTTGACCCCGGGGCTGGCACCGGGAGGGTGTCCACTGCAAAGGAAGTTTACCTCCTGGTGAAGAACGGTAACCCTCGGGGTGGTCAGAGTAGCCCTTTGAGGGACTGAAGCCACAGGGCAAGAAAATGATGTTTTGTGGAAAATGAAGAGAGGTCTGATTCAGCCTTGAGGATTCGCGTGTGTGTGTGTGTGTGTGTGTGTGTGTGTGTGTGTGTGTGTGTGTGAGAGAGAGAGAGAGAGACCTCGGCCTGGGCTTCCGTGCTCATGGCATGCTGTGATTCCCCTTGCTCTGCAGCCCTGGCTTTCCATGGAAGTGAAGAAAATGGAGCAGGAGAAGAAGGAAGGGACCTGTGCCCCACCCCACCCAGACAGACACACACACACACACACGTTTCCTCCTCCCAGGGCCTGGTCTGCTCCCCCCTCAGGTGGTCTCACCAGCACTCCCCCCACCATGGCCCCGCCCGCGGTATAGCTCCCATTGGTTGAAAGATGCTCCCGTTAAACATGCCGGACTCCTTACTCCCTCCCTTACCCCGCTCCCCCCACCCCCAACCTGGACCCATCGGAGGGAAAGATAAAAGGAGTGTAGCCACAAGCGGGTAGCTGGCAGAAATGAGGACCCCACACACACACTCTGAATTCCTCTCCCCTGTAATTCCAGGGTCAGGAGACCAAGACCCATTCATTGATTCACACAACCAGCCTTTATAAAAGGCCTGCAGCATGCCTGACCAAGGACATCATCGCCAAAGAGAAAAGCACAGATGCTCGTACAGGCAGATAGAAATTAAACAAATAAATACATTTAACCCAGTATTGAGGAGTCTGGACATACTTGAGTACACATATGAAATGATTTTATGTGGCCCCATAATTCCCCCTAACTGCATTCTGCCAAATCGCCCTTTTCCTGCTCCCTTAAAGACATTTGGCCAAATTATATACATTTGCAGCCCAGTTGTTACAGCCCTCTGTTTCAATATTGGTCTTCCCAGGTGGTGCTAGTGGTAAAGAACCTGCCTGCCAATACAGGAGGTTTGATAAGAGGTTTGATCTTATAAGAGATGCAGGTTGGATCCCTGGGTCAGGAAGACTCCCTGGAGGAGGGCACGACAACCCACTCCAGTATTCTTGCCTGGAGAATCCCGTGGACAGAGGAGCCTGGTGGGCTACAGTCCATAGGGTCACACAGAGTCAGACACGACTGAAGCAACTTAGCATGCATGCATTTTCACTATTTATTCCGATTTATTTAGAACTTCAGTCTTGGCAAAATTCAGAGCTCTGTTCCTCCAGACTTGTCTATGGCTGAATGGATTGGGATGGGATCTGTGGGTCACCCCCACCCTCTGATTCCCTGCCTGAGGGCGACGTCTTGCTACCAGCCTCTCTAAGTCTGACCAGCCAGCCCTGGCCGCTCGCTTAAGGTGGTAGGGGGACGTGGACCTGCAGGGACTTCCCCCCCAACAGCATCATTAGTTGGTCAGGGAGGCTCAGATCCAGCTTATTTCTCTTTCTCCACCTCCCCTTCCCCTCCCACATCTCTTCCAGATGGAAACTTTCTTGTGGGGAGTCCCTGCGGAATGGCTGAAGCCCAGATCTCTTCTTGGGGTTCACTCCATCCAAGGCAGGGGCACACAACCTCGTCCATCAATGGTGGGAGATCAGACAGGTCACAGCTGCCCCTCCCAGGACCTGGGGCTGCCTCCAGCCACCCTGTCTCCACCCTGCTCAGAAGCAAGGGCGGCCAGAAAACCTGTTGGCCACGTTAAACGGCCAACTGGGAGCTACCTTGATGGGGGGAGAGAAAGTTCCCCCGCCCTCCTCCAACAGGGAGAGACCAGGCTTCCTTCACACACTGCAGTTGAGTCAGGCTAGCTTCCTCTCTCTGTCTTGGCCAATGGGATGGAGGAGGGGTACAGTGATCTTCACAGTAACAGGCCAATGTTTATGAAATGGCACCTGCTTTCCAGGCAGAATCTATGATGCAGGTCCTATTGCAACCTTCCTTGTAGAGATGAGGAGACTGAGGCACCAGAGGGGTGACACAGTGTCCGAGGTCATGCAGGATGTGCTGGAGACCCTCTCAGGCTGGTCCTGCAGCCACGCCCCAGGCGCTGCTGCAGGGGTGCTGAGGGTCTTGGCCATCCTTCCAGGATGGGTTTGTCCTAAAAGCAGCGCCATCACTGAGAGGCTTTTAAGCAGAGTCAGGACAGACCCTGAAGCCGGGTTCTGGAGAAGAGGGTCAGCCAAGGTATAGGCTACTCACACGCTAAGGGGCCACCTTGAGCCGACCTGTTTTCCTACAGCCTGCCCAACCTCATTTCTTTGGGGGTCTTGGGAACGCTCATGAAGTGATTTGAAAGGGCTATATGGCCCCCTTGGACCCTGCAAAGGGAAGAGCAGCAGGGTCTTCCTGCCTTGCCCTGGCCCTCGGATGCACACAGCTCCCTGGAGAATACATTATGCCTCTGAACATAGCGCAGTGACATGCAACTGATGTTCTGTGGATGGTTAGACAGCAGCACGGCTGAGGACTAGGAAACACCAGACAGATGGATGCCACCCTCTCCCCATCACCTCTCCTGCACAACACTGCATGCCCTGCCCCCCAGGAAGTGGGGAGGGGGCCTGGGCACTGGTTCTAGGGCAGCCTGGAGGGAGAAGCTAGCCCTCTCCTGGAGCACAGAACCCAGGGATCACCCTGGTGCTCAGATGGAGACCGTGGGGCCAGTTAGCCCAGACTGCAGGCTCCTGTGGCCGACACACCCAGCTTCAGTTCTGATTCTGCTCCCACTCTTAACAGCTCCTGACTGCTTTCAGATGTCACGCTATTTCACCTCCCGAGCAACCCCACGGGGAAGGTGTTGTCCCACCATATGATTGAAGAACCAGAGGCCTACGCTACTGTTCCCACACCAGAACTGGAATTCAGACTGCTCTGATGAATTCCAGAGCTCTCAACCCCTCTGCCAGCCTGGAAGGCAAATCGCCAAAGCCCTCCAGACCCCCATTTCCTTGGTAAAAAGGTGGAATCAGTCCCCACTTCCCTGAGCTTTGAGAAGGTTCTGTGTTGATGGAGAGTCTGACACAGTACTTGAACATGGTTGTATTCATGTGGGTTTTCTAGAGAAACAGAACCAACAGGATGTGTATATAAATAGAGAGAGAGAGAGATGTATTTTAAGGAATCAGCTTATGTGATTGTGGAGGCTCATAGGGGAAAGCTGGAAGACTGGAGACCAGGGGAAGGCATGCAGTCTGAGCCCAGTGGCTGTCTGTTGGTGGCCTCCCCTCTTGCCCTGGGGAGCTCAATCTTTGTTCTAATCAAGCCTTCAACTGATCGTGTGAGGCCCACCCACCACCCACCTTAGGGAGAGCAATCTGCTTTGCTCCAAGTGCACTGATTTCAGTGTTCGTCTCATCCAAAAACACCTTCACAGAAACATCACAGAATAATGTGTGATGAAATTTCTGGGCACTGAAATTTCTGGCACAACCCAGCCACGTTGACACACAAAATCAACCATCACAACGGTGAACATCCCTGCTATGGTAGCCATTCTGGGTAGGGGCACTGCCCCCTGCCAGACCCCTGCCGTGGGTCTTCATCGGGGGATGTGGTATCCATGACGGCCATTTGTATGTGCATCGTGGGTCCATGGGAAGGTGTGCGTGTGGAGGGGGAGGGCTCATGAGTGAACACATAGGCAAGTACACGGTTCTCAGGGTGTAGGACACCCCCCCAAGGTGGGGAGCCAAGCTGTGTGCAGACTCTGGAACAAGAGGGGCCACTTCACTGACCCATCAGGTCCCAGGGAGTGGGGGTGGTTGAAGGAAGTAGCTAGAATGTGGTACAAATCCTGACTTCTGGCCGTGACGCTAGGTAGAACACTGAGCCTCCCTGAGACTCGGGTCAGCCTCAGCAAAGCAGGAATAATGAACCCGGCCATGCAGAGCTGCTGGGAGGAGGCAGTGCACGAATAAAAGCAGCTGACTGGGGCCAGCCCAGCTCCAGCGAACGTAAGAGCCCTCCCTCCCCAACCTCGCTGATGAGAAGAGCTCGTCCAAAGCAGAGCAGAAACTTAATTAGGATTGGAAAAATGTGAATTCCAAGGCTTATTAAATTCATGATATTTTTACTTACCATGTACCCAGAAATATATTTAGCAAAGCAATTTACACCATCACTGGCTGATGGATTGTGGTTTTCCAAGTTGAGTTTTAAGATGTAAATGGGCTCCAATCAGGGCTTGGCCGTGAGAAGATGCTCCCCTCCCATCCTGTCCTGGCCCTTTGGGCTCCAGCCTCACCTGGGCAGCCTCCTGGGGTGGACAGATGGCCCTGAGCTCCTATCTCCCAGGGAGGCTCTGCTGGGAACGTCTCTGCCTGGCGGGAGAGGGAAGGGGTGGGGAGCAAAGAGGCAATATAATAACAGTGATAACAACCATTTATCAAGCACTTACAGTGTGCCAGATACTGTGAGCTTCCCGCGGGTAACTCACTCACCCCTCCCAGCAACCTCGGGAGATAAAGAGCACTCAGGCACCTCTTCTGAGCAGCTGTGTGACTTTGGGCATATGGTCTGACCCCTCTCTCTTTCTCTGCCTCAGTTTCCTCATCTGCAAAGTGAAGATAATAAGAGCTATATGTGATAAGCGCTAAGCGCAATTCCTGGAAATTAGTCAACTCTCAACATGAGACATCAGTGAGTCTATGAAGCAACAAATCTCTTGCTCAAGATCAAACAGCTGGCAAGCATAGAATCGGGGTTCAGCATCAGGTGCACAGACTCTGAAGTTCTTAACTGCAGGTGGGGATGGCCCCACAGTATACTGGTACCCAGGCCAACCCTGTCTCATGTCATCTGCCTTTTATGTCTGAGTTTAAGGACGGAGGAGTCAGGGAGGAGTCAGTGAGGTCTGATAAAACACATCCAGGAAGCCCAGGCAAGAGTCGCGTCTTGGTGACCTGCCGATGCTGAGGGAGATGGAGGCTCCCTCCCCAAGGTTCAGGCTACCCCAGGGCAGGTCAGCTGCCAGCATCCAGCCCGGCCTTTCCTCTTTGGTTTGTCTCTGTCCTCCCTGCGGAATGCCCTTGCCCGAAACAAGGGCTTGCTGTGGCAGAATAAGCAGCTGGCCTTGGGATTTTATTTACTGAAATGATTTGCTTATGAACCAGCATGTTAATGCAAAACTGAATATCACTCCGGCTCCGATTAAATCATCACAGGTTCCAAATGAATTGAATTGACCGTACACAGAACCCTGGACCGAATAAGGCTGGTGAGCTCAGGTCCTCCTGCCCTGGCCAGCCACCCTTTCCCAGGAGAGCAGCTGGATGGAGATGTTACTGGGGACCAGGAGAACCCAGGGGGAGCAACAGCGCTTGCCTCTGGAGGAGGGAACCAGGCCCCAAAGGATACTGCCCAGCTCGCTCCTTCTGTTGCCACTGCCAGGCCTCTGGGATTGCATGCGGAAAACAGCCCCTCTCCCTCTCTGACTTCCTTCTGAGCTGATCCCTTACTTCACTTGTGCTTCCAAATGATACCTCTGCCATGAAGCCTCCCTGGATTTTCCCAAGTGGAGTTACTCCTTCCCATTACCCTCCCCATCTGTGGTTTTCTTAGAATTACACACTTATCCATTGCTCCTTGAGCCTGAAAACTGGAAGCTCCTTGAGAACAGAGACCTTTGTCTTGGATCGTCTCCAAGACCAACGCCAAGACCAAGACTAGTCCGTAACAGGTCACACCAGCAAGGGCTGCGTTCTCAACTGTGGAACTGAGCCATTTCCTTCCTTTGACCTTGAGAGGTGTGCTATAATGGGTGTGGGCCCCCCCTCTTTGTGGCTGGGTTTCTCCACTGTAGTTTACCACAGCGGGGAGTGGAGTGACCCTGGAGAGGCTTAGCAGTGGCCTGGCTGAGGGCTGACTTTAGCCCCAAGGCTGTGAGCTCTGGATGTGGATTTGTGAACTGTTCACCGGTTCATCAGATGTGCCAGAGATGAGCAGACACTAAGGGGCCTCTCTGGAGGTCACCCAAGAATGCATCGTCTTATTTCTGGGGGATCACAGGAGCCCCAAAGAACTAGGCTTGCCTTTGCACCCCCATCCCAGGGTCATCTGCCCCCGTGTGGTCTTTCCTCTCCAGAAATGACAAGCACCTCGCCTCTTCACCTCTGCAGGCATTAAATAATAATAATAACATGATAATAGTGATACAAAATAAAGTACCTTTAATGTGGTTTTTATTTTCAGGTTATAAAAATAATACATACTGAGTGTAGCAAATCTTCAACAAAGCAGAGAGGTGAAACAAAACTAAAGGCATCTAATCCACACTAGAAGTAAATACTAGTAACATTTTGGTACATTTGTATTAAGACTTTTTCCAGGGCTTCCCTGGAAAGTGGTCCAGTGGTTAAGACTGTGCTTCTACTATAGGAGGCACAGGTTTGATCCCTGTTGAGGGAACTAAGATCTCACATGCCACACAGTGTGGCCAAAAATTTTTTTTTAAAAAAAGGACTTTTCCAGAGTGTACGTGCACCTATGTCTGCATATTATCAAGCACATTTATGATCACGTCATGTATACTTTTCATTAGCACAACACTGCAAACCTTTCCTCACGTGACTAAGGGTTTCAGACCTTCCCCCAACGGCAGCCTCATCTTTTCTCCTTGCGTTTTGGTCATTCACGGAGGCCAGCAGAGAAAGCCCAGCCCAGGAGGGAAGGGAAAACCCACCGCGCATTAACCGAGTCAGCCACTCATAAAGTTAAACATGTAAAAGGCAAAGAGATGCACAGTTAATCAAATAGTGGATTAGTCCGAAGGTTGAAGGAGATAGAGCAAGCGTTTCAATCTGATGCTTTAAATGTTTAACAAGCAAAGTCACCTTTCTTGTCCTACCTCAGTAATCCCACCTCTCTTGGGAATCTGACATCCTGAAATCTTGAACATCATGAACCCCATCCTGACTTGAACATTACCCCTCCGTGAAAATCCTTTTATTTTTACAGTGTAAATCAGCCAGTAATCAACAATTTCTGACCACCCAAAGCTCCCGGGCTGGTGCTCAGAGAAATTTACTCTGGAAGTTTGGTGAAATTTACAGCCCCACACCCCACCCCCACACACAACCTACTTGCAGGTTTTGGGGGGTGCTGTGTGTGCATGGGGGGTGGAAGGGGTGGTCATGGTAGAAGGTGGAAGCTGAGACTCTAATCTCGAATGGAATAGCCCAAGGTCAAGCATTGGGGACTAGCATATGGCTTTGGTGACCCAGCCACAAATTCGAAATAAATGGGACAACTCTCCAACCATTTCTGTTGCCCTTTTCCTCAGCGGCTCTCAACCACAGATTCTCAGAAGGTCTGAGGCTGTTTCGGTTATCACAACTGAGAAGGAAGGCATCCTGCGGGTAGAGGCCAGGGACGCCAGAAAACACAGCACCAGCATGCCGGAGGACCGCGATGCATGCGACAATAGGGTCGATGAAGCCAAGCAGGGTTGGAAAAGGAAATGGCAGCCCACTCCAGTATCCTTGCCTGGAGAATCCCATGGACAGAGGAGCCAGGCAGGCTACAGTCCATGGGGTCGCAAAGAGTTGGACACGACGGAGTGCCTGAGCTCACACGCATGCAACTGAGCGGGGAGCTTCCAGTGGCTCAGTGGGTGAAAAACCTGCCTGTCAGTACAGGAGACGCAGGAGCCTCGGGTTTGATCCCTGGATAAGAAAGATCCCTTGGAGTAGAGAATGGCAAACCCACTCCAGTATTCTTGCCTGGAAAATTCCATGGCCAGAGGAGCCTGGTAGGCTACAGTCCATAGAGTTGCAAAAGAGTCGGACATGACTGAGCGCAGCTAAACAATAGCAGGAAATCGAGCAGGACCCCACTGGCCATTCCAGGAGAGGCCTTCCCTCTCATCCCCTGCTTTAGCTCCTCTCTGAAGCACCTAGGTAACAGTATTTGAGGCACATTTCCTGTGCTGTTTTGCAGAGGTGAAACCCCCCACCCCCTCACCAAAGAGGAGATGTTGACTACTTGAGGACCATGAGCTCCGGGCCCCAGGCCTCCTGGAGCCTCAGGACTGGTGGACGGGACCGCCGTGACACCCCCTGCTCCCTCACCAGCCGACCAGAGGATCGTGCACAAGCTGATGACACGCCCTGCGACCCCCCAGCCCCAGAGACCCCCACCCTCATCACCTACCACTTAAAAATGCGTTTCCAAACCTTCTAGGGGAGCTCACCACCTCGTCTCCTTGCATGGCCCTGCAGTAAACCTGTCTCTGCTCCGAATACGGACGTTTCAGCTTGTTTGGCCTCACTCTGTGGCGGACACACGAACTTGCGTTCACACTGAGGCTGAGGCACCTGCTGTCCCTGTGATGTACACTCAGAACCTTCCAGGTTCACAGATGCACATTCTCCTGAACCCCAAAGGCAAGCTGGGTGGCTGAGACTTAGCCCCTGGAGATCAAAAGAGTAAATGGATAGAGGCCTTCTTGGGCGGAGCAAGGCAATGCTACCCTGCCTTTGAAAGCATAGGACAAGCTCTGGGGAGCAGGGAGCCCCTAGACAATTTTGACGGCTGGAGAGAGGAGGAGACAGGAGTGACAGGGTCTTGAAGGGAATGTTCTTTGAGCATCAAAGAGATTTGTTCTTCTTGAGGCTCTTTCTACCACCCCAACTCTTGAGATAACCAAATGGCCACTTGCTGTTCCTACATACCTCTTGAAGTGTTGCAGGAAGGGAGACCCCTTCCAGGGTCCGAGAGTGGGCTCTTGTCTAACACTCAGAAATGAAATTTCCAAGGAGACGCATGAGCTGACAAAGCAAGAGACTTTATTGGGAAGGAGTGCCGGGCGGAGAGCAGCAGGATAAGGGAACCCAGGAGAACTGCTCTGCACACGGCTCGCAGTCTCGGGTTTTATGGTGATGGAACTCGTTTCTGGGTTTTCTCTGGCCAATCATTCTGACTCAGGGTCCTTCCTGGTGGCACACCCACTGCTCAGCCAAGACAGATTCCGGCAAGAAGGGTTCCGGGAGATGGAAGGACACGTGGTGTCTCCTTTCCCAAATTCTTCCTGTCGGTGGTGGCTTATTAGTTCCATGTTCCTTACCAGGACCTCCTGCCATAAAATAACTCACGTAAATGGTTACTGTGGTACCTGGCCATGCTGGGCGGTTTTGGTCAGTATGTTTTCCCTAACAGAAGGATTGTGAAGTTGACTTACTGGTATTTGGAGAGGCTGTCCCGTTAGGTCACAGGTTTTACGGCCACACCTCTGCACAGAGGGCAAAGATCAAGGGTCCAAGGAGGCAGCATATCCTCTACTGGAAATTGGAACACAGAAATGAGCCTCTGGCCTTTATCTCCCAGCTCACCTCCAGGAGGGCTGTTGTCTAGGCAACGGCTCCTGGTGGTCGACATCAAGGTGATGTCACTCTCCATCTCATCCTGGGAGCTTCAGAGAACAAGCCAGGGCTTGAAGGCCAGGTCACCAAGTTCCACCACCTCATTTTTCTTCCTTTTTGGTATTCTTGACAATAAGCACCACCTTGAATAAATGCTGACTGCCAAGTATTCGTGCATGGCCTGGGGGGCTAACAGAGGGCAGCCAGCCTGGAGACTTTCACAAAAGGCCCAACCCAAGGTGGACCTCAGGGCTGAAGAGAGAGAAGTCTGCTCTCATCCCGCACGAGACACTTCTATTGTCAGCACAGGAGGATCGGGATTTCCTGATTGCACTGCGGGAAAAGGCCATCCCTTCCCTACTATCTGAAGCCTTTCCCAGTTGAGCTGATTCAATTTTTAACTATGAACAGAAGCCCATGAGACCAGAATATGGTAACGGAGGTAGAGCTCAAGAGAGACTCCAGGACAGGATAACTGAGTGTCAAGACAAAGAGACTCAGCTCAATCCAGTCACTCAGTCGTGTCTGACTCTTTGCGACCCCATGGAGTGCAGTATACCTGGCCTCCCTGTCCATCAGCAACTCCTGGAGCTTGCTCAAACTCATGTCCATTGAGTGGGTGATGCCATCCAACCATCTCATCCTCTGTCGTCCCCTTCTCCTCCTGCCTTCAATCTTTCCCAGCATCAGGGTCTTTTCAAATGAGTCAGTTCTTCACATCAGGTGGCCAAAGTATTGGAGTTTCAGCTTCAGCATCAGTCCTTCCAATGAATATTCAGGACTGATTTCCTTTAGGATGGACTGGTTGGATCTCCTAGCAGTTTAAGGAACTCTCAAGAGTCTTCTCCAACACCACAGTTCAAAAGTATCAATTCTTCAGTGCTCAGCTTTCTTTATAGCCCAGCTCTCACATCCATACGTGACTACTGGAAAAACCAAAGAGATTAGAGATGGGTTTAGGAAGAGACAGCACATCTGAACATCAACCTGCTGACCCTCCTTAGTGATAGAAGGACCATCACTTTCACAGCAGAGATGCTGGGAGGAGAGCAACATCAGGGAAATACGGTCACTTTGAATACCTGTATCACCCTCCCTCTTTCTTCAAGCTCTCTGGAACCTCTGGGAAGCTCCTAGAAAAGGCCTGGATTTGGTGCAAACGTGACAGCAGCGACTCAATCATATATAAGCATTCATATAGTCAGTATGTCTACACAGCCTCACTGTACACAAAGCACTGTTCCCCTCAGCGAGCATACGGGCTGGCATGCAGTAGGTGCTTAACCAGTAAGGTGGTTTCGAGAATCATGGATGTGGGGTGGGGGGGCCCACTGAGGTGGGCACCCAGTTGGCCCTGTTTCCAGCCACGGATGGGCTGTCCTTGTACTGGATCGCGTGTGTTAAAGCTCCCTGAGAGCAGGGCCCTCGTCTGCGTTACCCGCATTTCCCTAGTGTTTCTTGCAGCATCTGCCCCCGCTGGGTGGCGAATGAACACCTGTTGGCAGATATTTAAAACCACATGCCTGCTGTGATGAGGATCATATCTTCAAAACCAAAGATGACAACAACCTGCCCAGTGAGGACGTACACTCCCAAGAGGAGACCAATGGGATGCTTTCAATAAGGTCAGGCCTGGGAGATTGGGGTCTTTGGGCCACAAGAGCAGCACAGACCCACTCAGCTGTCTGACTTTCCCGTGACTTTCTGGCAGTGCTATTTTTCAGGGGGGGAGAATGAGAAGACCCAGAGAGAAATTCAGCATCTTTGAAATGAACTTATTTAAACAGACCCACAGACCTAGAGAATGAGACTATGGTTGCCAGGGGGGAAGAAGGAGGGCGGAGATAGTTAGGGATTTGGAGATGGACATGGACACACGGCTCTATTTAAAATGGATAACCAACAAGGTCCTGCTGTATGGCACAGGCTGTTCTGCTCCATGTTACGCGGCAGGCTGGATGGGAGGGGAGTTTGGGAAAGAATGGATACATGGATATGTGTTGACCAAGTCCCTTTGCTGTCCACTGGCAACTATCACAACATTGTTAGCAGACGATTCTCCAATATAAAACAAAAAGTTTAAAGGGTAAAAAAGAAAGAAAGAAAGAAAGAAGTTCAGTGACTTTGCGTCGAGTCACAAAAAAATATCGTATTTCAAGAATTACTAACTCCCAGCTTCACCCTTTAATATGACTCTTTCTTCAGTTAAAAAAAAAAAAAAGTAAGATAAGAGAAAATCTACTCAAAAGTCAAGAAAATTTCCCCTAATGTTCAGATTGCCAGGGGACACATTGGAAGCTGGGAGCAGGGTCAGCGGGACCCTCTAGGCTGTAGAGCAATTGTTTTCTGTAAAGGGCCAGACAGTATTTTCAGCCCCGCATATCCTACCATCTCTGTCACAGGAATTCACCTCTGCCCCAGTGTGGTGAAAACAGCCCTCAGCACCATATAAATGAATGAGCAGGGCTGTGTTACTAATAGAACTTTATTTATAGACGCAAATTTGAATTTGGCATCATTTTCACATGTCACAAAATATTGTTCTCTCGACTTCTTTCAACTGTTTGAAAATGTAAGTATAACTCTGAGCCAGAAGACTGTAAAAACACAAGTGACTGGCTGGATTTGACCAGCTGACCCCTGAGTGTCCTACCAGGGCCTCGGATTCTTCCATTTCATACCCTCACCTCACTCTTTGGAAATGAAGCGTTAGGCCATTGGAAAGTGTTTCTTTCCCTGCAGGCTCATGCATGTATCCATGCTGTCACTCGGTCATGTCCAACTCTTTGCGACCCCGTGGACCGTAGCCCACCAAGCTCTAGAGATTCATGTTGCCGTTCAGTCGCTAAGTTGCGTCTGACTCTTTGCGACTGCATGAGCTGCAGCACGCCAGGCTTCCCTGCCCTTCACCATCTCCCAGAGCTTGCTCAAACTCACGTCCATTGAGCCAGTAATGCCATCCTCTTATCCTCTGTTGCCCCCTTATCCTCTTGCCCTCAATCTTTCCCACCATCAGGGTATTTTCCAATAAGTTGGCTCTTTATATCAGGTAACCAAAGTATTGGAGCTTCAGTTTCAGCATCAGTCCTTCCAATGAATATTCAAGGTTGATCTTCTTTAAGATTGACTGGTTTGACCTCCTGGCTAAGAGGACTCTCGAGTCTTCTCCAGCACCACAATTTGAACGCATCAATTCTTCAGCTCTCCAGCCTTCATTATGGTCCAACTCTCACATCCATACATGACTACTGGAGAAACCATAGCTTCGACTATATGGACCTTTGTCACGAAGTGATATCTCTGCTTTTTAATATGCTGCCTAGGTTTGTCATAGCTTTTCTTCCAAGAAGCAAGAGTCTTTTAATTTCGTGGCTGCAACTACCATCCGTAGTGATTTTGGAGCCCCCCAAAATAAAATCTGTCACTGTTTCCACTTTTTCCCCATCTATTTGCCACAATTGTGATGGGACCGGATGCCATGATCTTAGTTTGGGGAATGTTGAGGTCCTAAAGTAGTGCCCTCTCTATGTAGCAGCTGGATTGGCTTGCCACCTAAGAACTTGGAGACTGGCTTGTTCTGCCACTCAAAGGGGTGAGCAGCCAGCAATCAAGCTGGAAATATGTCTTCTAATCTAGGGTCCCCAACCTCCAGGGTCTAGTGCCTGCTGATCTGAGGTGGAGCTGATGTTCTAATAATAAAGTTCGTAGTAAACGTAGTGTACTTGATTCATCCCCAAACCATTTCCCACTCCCAGTCTGTGAAAAACTGTCTTTCACAAAACCGGTCCCTGGGCCAAAAAGGACAGAGTAATCCACCTAACTCCTGATCCCAGGCACCAGTGTATGGCTCCCCCAGCTTAGGTCTAACTTGTAAGAAAGTCTGTGGATGCCTCAGCCACACCATGGCTCGCTCTTCCAAGAGTCTGGAAACCCTCTAGACACAGCTTTAGAACTTTCCGGTGCACTGTGTGGGATCTGGCCTTGGTAAATTTAATTCAGGGGAGCACTGAAGGTCTACCCTTTCTATCGTGACAGAAATAAACGAGGAGCTGGCACCCCCAGAATAAAACAAAAGAAGTCCCAATTTCCGTGGTAGAATAAAAAAGAGCCATTGGGAAGCCTAAGGCTTGTAAAAAGTAATAACTATCTGAGCAACATGTGCGGGTAGTCTGGAGAACACTGCTCTCTGCTCCCCTGACTGTTTGAATATGCTGCTTCCAGAAGCCAGAGGCATCATCAGAGGCCTCGGGGCTCGGGGAAGATTTGGTTGGACCGAAAAGAAGCTAGACCGCGGGGAAGACAACTTAAGGAAAACGTGAAAACACACAGACATGAATTCTCAAACAGCCGCTTTCATTCATTCGTGTGATATTTATTTCCTCCTTATCATGTTCCCAGAGCTAAGCGAGGTACTGAGAAAGTCAACTTGAATGAGACCAAGTGCCTGCCTGTGAGGAGCCGGGGGGGTGGCTCAGGCTGGCGGGTACCGGTTGAAAAGGGATCTTGGGAGCAGAAAGAGTTGGCAGGCTTCAGGACAGGCGTGCTCAAGGGGTGCAGCCCACAGAGCCACTGTCCCCTTGCGGACACCTGGGGATGTGCAAACTTCTGGGGTCTGGAGTGTCTGGCAGACAGGGGGTGAGAGTGAGTGCTGACGCTCAGTGAGACCTGGGGGGCTGTCCCACCTCTGTAACAAACCGGTCCCCAGGAAAGGCACAGCCCTGAGCCACTGAGATCAAGGACACCGTTAAACTTCACCTGCCTGATCCTCTGTCTCTCTTCCTGCTCAGAAACTCTCCACCTTGCCCTGCTCTGCGAAGGGAGCTGCCCAAGGGAGGTACCAGCAGGGAGTCTGGGGAACCAGGTAGGGAGATCAAAGGCAGAAAGCCAATCAAAGGCATAGCCTCTCTGCTCCCACATGCTTCCTCCCACCGGGTCAGCACCCTGTCTCTGGCCTTGATGGTTTCATTTTTCTGGAAAGGAAAAGAACAAACACAGTAGATAATTGTAGTGGAACGGCCGATAAGTAACGTTTGGTCTCCTCTTTACAACCATTCCCTAGGGCCCCATTATGGTAATTTTTCTTCTATAACTGGCAAATTGTATAACGAGTCAGATGATAAACCAGCAAGCAAGGCAGAAATTTGCATTTTAATACAAGTGCCTTATCACTCCCCCAGTCCCCATCTCAGGGAGGTCAGGGCCTCGCTGATCCTGGGTCCTCCCAGTGCCCTGCCCTCCTGGATCCCTTCTCGAATTCTGAGTGAATGAGTCTGGAGCGCTCAATACATGTAATTTCTCTGCTTTCTCCTGATATTATGTGGCAGAGAGATGAAGACTCAGGCCCCTGGAGGCAGCCAGTCTGGCCCTCCCCCAGTTCCACGCAAGGAATAAGTGTCCTTGGGCACAATCCTGCAGCTTTCCTCAGTTTTCCTTTCTGAAAAATGGGGATAGTTATACCACTTACCAGGTGGCACTAGTGGTAAAGAACCCTCCAGCAGGAGATCTAAGAGATGTGGGTTCAATCCCTGGGTCAGGAAGATCTGCTGGAGGACAGCATGGCAACCCACTCCAGTATTCTTGCCTGGAGAACCCCATTGACAGAGGAGCCTGGTGGGCTGAAGTCCACAGAGCTGCAGAGTCAGACATGACTGAAGCAACTTAGCACAGGCGCTCATCCCACTTACACTATAGGGTTTTTTAAATGTGTGCCTGACACAGAGCAAATGCTTGATAAATATTATTCATGATATTGTGTTGGTGATGATGGTGATGAGCTCTGGGAAGCCCCAAGGGTGCTGAGGATAGTGATTCCTAGTTGAGATTGTAGTTATCACATCAGTTTCTGTGACCTTTGCCCTCACCTGTGCTCTTCTGCATCACCTTCAACACCGCATCCTCCAACCACAGCTCTGCCTTTACAATCAGGGTTCAAGAGTCCTCGAAAGGATCTGAAATGAAACTGGCCATAGGTTATAGAAGATCTCTTTCTTTTTCTCTCTCTTGCACACAAACACACACACAGCATCACCATTACCAAGGCTTCTGCTACACCGTATGGCCACACCCTGGGTAAGCCTAGTTTGGGGAATTCTAGAACCGTTCACCCCTGCAAAAAGGTGACTTAATCTCTGGACCTTTGAGTCCCAGGTTTGACCTCTAAACTCTGCTCAGTCACCTCTAGCCGTGTAACTCTGGGGAAGCAAGCTCGTTTCTCTGTCTGTAAAGTGCAGCATCTACCCTTTCGAGCACTGAAGGGTTAACAGATGCTTGTGCCTGACACCTGCCAAACACCAGTTGAACGTACCAATTAGTTGACTCCAAAGGGCACTCACAATCTCGGCCAGCTTTTATGGCACGGGGGTTCCACTTGGCAGGGACAGTCCGTCCTTTCAAGCTCGAGAGAAACCAGAAAATCCTGCCAAAAACCAGGGATTATTATTTGAGCTCCAGGAGCGAGGGCTCTGGGGACTCGGCTCGTCCTATTGTTTGAATTTATAGACGTGGCCCTCCGGCAGCCAGGAGGATGGAAAGCGCTGTTATCGAAGCGGATTTGGGGAGGATTATTCTTAGAATTTCATTCAACCCCTTGAGACCATTGGCAATTCCAAACTAGAACAGGGATTGGAGTTAGTTCTGTATCGTGATGGAGTTTTTGTCCACCTCGCATGGTGGAGGTGGGAGGGGCTGCTCTTCCTACACAGAATGAGTCACAGCCCACAGTAAGGGCTTTGGTGGTGATGTCATAGCTAAGATCATTCATCCATCCATTCAGTCTATACATGTGTATTGATCTCCTACTCAGGTATGATCTAAATCCTTAAGATACATTAGCGACCAGGCTTCCCTGGTGGCTCAGTGGTAAAGACTCTGCCTGCCAATGCAGGAGACTCGGGTTCAACCCCTGATCTGGGAAGATCCCACACCCCACGGAGCAGCTAAGCCCGCCTGCCACAGCTATCAAGCCTGTGCTCTCGAGCCTGGGAGCCACTGAGTCCACAGCTGCAGCTACTGAAGCGCGCGTGTGCTAGAGCCTGTCCTCTGCTTCTAAAGAGTGGCTCCCACCGGCCTCAACTCGAGAAAAGCCCACTCAGCAACAAGACCCAGCACAGCCAAAAAATGTATACAATTTTTTTTTAATGTATGTTAAGGGTCAAAGCAGACACCATCCCTCACCTTCATGTGGCTTGTGTTTTAGTGTGGGGAGACACACACACACACCATAACACAGGTCCAGGAGAGTCAGATGGTGGACTTGGAGAAGGCCCCAGGAGAACCAGGAAGGCTCCGAGGTGGGATCCCAATCCCCATCTCTGGCTGGACTAACTGGAGGATCAGGAAGATGTCAGTTGTTAGGGGCTGGGAGGTGACGAGTGACATCCAGGTCAGTCCCATCCATGTGTGTGTGGATCCCAGCAGCTAACACCATCCCAGAGTAATATGAGGCGGGACAGGAAATGCCTTCTAATTGACTGACAGCTCAGAGGACCAAATCTCACCCGGCCGCCTCCTCTGGACCAGGAGGGCCCCCCGACTTCAACAGCAAAGAAGAGACGAACGACCTTCTCCCAGAACGTCATTAGGTTGAGCTTCTACTCATTCAATCAACATTTGCGGGGCTGAGTGCAGTGCGGCCGTAAAGCTGGATGAGATATGACTCCTGCCATTAAGAAGCTTGCCAACTCAGAGATGATATAAGATATGCAGGTAAATAACTTGGATTAAAGAGGAAAAATTGATGGGTACCCCCGACAAAGTATAGAGAAAGTGTTCCGAGAATCCCAAGGAGGGAGATGACTTCCTGCTTAGGCGGAGAGGAGGGGATGGAGGAGAGATGGAAGGGAAGTTATCGAGGCAACGTGGAGGAGGTGGTGTTGGAGTGGAACCTTGAAAAGACCTGAGGAGAGGCGTCCTGGTGTGGGGCCTGGGTGAGCAAGGTGGGCGGGAGATGGGTGACTGGTGGGGGTGAGGCAGGGTGTGGAGGGCGGCAGTGCTGGGAGCCAGGAGGCCGGGAGAGGTGAAGTCAGACGGGCCTGCCGGGATGGTTGAGCAGCTGGGACTGGTTCTCTAAGCTCATGCCACCATTGCTGCTGCCTCCCTCTGCACTCAGGGGCGAACAGTAGGGGCTGTGTTTAGAAGCTTCCAAAGATGAGGACGAGGAAGGCTTGTCAATTGTGTCTTATTCTGAGAACCTTAGAAGCCCAAGCTTTCCGAGCTGGGAAAGATATTAAAGACAACGCTTCCCACCTGTTGCCGCATCCTTGTCTGCTCCAGCATCCTCTGCTTCCACGCCTGCCAGCCCAGACCCACCTGCCCATCCTCAACCTGGCTCCACACCTGGGCCAGCTGCTGCCAGGAGCAGGTGTCCCGCTCAGCTCCCTGGGTCTGCAGGGCTGAGATGAGCATTTCCATTGCAAATCCCCCTGCCCTCCTGAGCGCAGCCTGATGACTTCCTGCAGTGGCTGGGTTCACACATTCAGCGCCCACACACCCTCCGGGGACAAAGGGGAGGGAGGGGACCAATGGGAGTGGGGAGCAGCATTTCCGGTTTGCTGGGGAGGGGCTCTCCTCCTTGCCCCTTCCTCCCACACTTTGAGAGCACCCAGAAGACCCCTAAGAGCCTCCGTTTTCCTCCCTGCCTCTCTGAGAGGGGAGACACATGGCTGGAAGGCTAGAAAAACATCCCAACCCTTCCAGGAACAAACATGAGGGCCTGGTCCTGATGCGAGGGCCGGAGCCTCTTGGAGCTGGGGATCTGGAAGCTGCGCGGGAGGAGGGAGTGGAGAGGATGGAGCGGAAACCTGCGCCCAAGCAAATCCTGTTCACACGCTTCTCTCAGATTCTCTTGTTGAGGTGAGACAAACTGTTCTTTGAGAAATCCGACTGGGGAGACATTAATAACAGCTCCTCCTGAAAATGGGGAGGGGAGCCCACACTAAATAATCGAAGGTCTTTGAAAGCTTGTGCAGAGAGACGCGACGCTCTCTGCTGTGCCGAGGCAAGGTTAATAAACCCCGGTGACACAGGGCAGCATGGAGGACCTGCAGTGCTCTGGGCCACTTCCCGGAAGGACGCGTGCGCTCCGACTCACGCCCAAGGCCAGAGTGTCTCACAGGCTTGGTTTCTCCCGGGTCTCCTCTTCTGTCTGCCAGCCCCGGAAAATGCTTGAAACAGGTCCAAGGACACAGGAGGAAGACAGAGGGGGACATCCAAGACTCGCTGAGCCAGAAGATGAGGCAGTGTTCCTCCCAACTCCGCTCACTCGGCCACAGAAGGGATGGAACACAGCCTTGCTCTCTGCTGTTCCTTTTGGCTCCCCAGACGGTGCAGTGGCAAAGAGCGCGCCTGCCAGTGCAGGAGACGCAGGAGACGGGTTTGATCCCTGAGTCGGGAAGAGCCCCTAGAGTAGGAAGTGGCAACCCACTCCAGCATTCTCGCCTGGGAAATCCCATGGACAAACCCCTGGTGGGCTGTAGTCCATGGGGGTCGCAAAGAGTTGGACACGACTCAGCGGTTGAGCACACACGCAGAGGTGAAAAGAGGAAGGGGAGGAGGGGGTCCCAAGCCCCTGGCCTCCTTCTGGGTATCTGACCCCCAAGGTGGAACCCCCATTGAGACGGAGCCCCCTAGGAAGGATTATCTCTCACCTGGCATGGCCCCATCTTCCCTCACAATGATGTCCAGTCATGAGACCCACAAACAACCGTAAGAGTGAATGGCACCACGGTCTGCCTCCCAGGGGAGCTTGGGCACGGAGAGGTGTGCAGCCAGTGTGCCCTCTGGTAGTTGGGGGAGCTGGCACCGGGGGGGAAGGAAGCTCAGCAGTGAACCGAGAACGCCCAGATGTGCCGTTTGCCTCCTGGGGACCCTACTCCCGCCAACGCAGTCTATGCACTGGCTTCATCTTGCCCCAGCCCGGAGCTGCCAGCGCTTGGCAGCCAGAAACCCAGGCCATCTCTGGATGCTGCCAGCTGCTTTGATCTCCCTGGCTAGTGCCTGGCGGCAGCGGTTTATTACCACCTAAACACCGCATCCAGAATCTGACAGAGAAACAAGCGCTTGGGTGACACCCAAATGCAGCATGAACACAGACTCGCTGACATTTCCATCTGCCCCTCCGTCCCGAGAGCCCCTCTGTGCCACCAAAGCCACAGGCAGGGAAGTAGGTCACCCTGCTCTGTGCGGGGACCGGGCAGATGTTTACCAGATGCTCAGCTCCCTGCTTTGCGGATTCTGTAGGGGGTGTGATAAATAAGGGAGGGGCAATCCTAACTCCCGACAAACTGCAGCTGGGAAAATGGGAATATGCTTGCGTCTTAGCCAATGATTCTCAACCCTGTCCACGAGTAAGAAGCTCTGAAGGAACTTTGTTTCAGAAAGAAACAAACAGCAACAACAACAAAAACACTAAAAGTCTGGGTCCCACCTAAGACCAATCAATCCAGAATCTCTGGGGGGAAAGGTTGAAACATCAGTGATATTAAAAGCTCCCCAGGTGTCCTAAGCATGTGCGCTCATGGTGAGCACCTCCTGGTCCAGGCAGAGGGAAGACGGCCCTTCCCTTGGTGACCCTCCTACCCCAGAGAGATCGCAGGGAGGAAGGAGACAGGATATTCTTGCTCGTGTCTAATTCCTCTGCCTCCAACAGGAAGTTCCCTCCACTGGGACCTCTTCCTTCCTCTCCACTTACCTGCACTTGACTGACTCTTCAAAACCCAGTGGAAACTTACGTTACCAAATGTAAAAGAGAGAGCCAATGGGAATTTGCTGTATATCTCAGGGAAGGGGCTCTGCAACAACCTAGAGGGGTAAAATGGGGAGGGAGATGGGAGGGAGGTTCAAGAGGGAGGGGACATATGTATACCTATGGTTGGTCCACGTTGATGTTTGGCAGACACCAACAAAATTCTGTAAAGCAATTATCCTTCAATTTAAAAGTAAATAAATTTTTTAAATATATAGAAACAAAAATACAACCAGTTTCATTTTCTTTTCCTCTAGACCTGCAGCACGTGGTGTGCACCTGGTCACTAGGAACCGCGAATCTTGCCCATTGGGCTTTCTGCACTGTCTCTCCGCCCCTGCTGAACCCTGAGCTCCCAATGCAAGTCTCCGTCCCCGACGCCTGTGACTCGAAGTGTCATCTCCCAACTCCGTCCTTGTCACCTGGGCACTTGTTAGAAATGCAAATTGTGACTCTCCTCCAAACCTACTGGATTAGAAGCCCCAGTGCGGTGGGGGTGGAGGGGGGACCAGCAACCCACGTTTTAACAAGTCCTCTGGGTGATGCAGAATCACCACTCTGGGCTCTAGACCCTGGCTACTCAAACTGTGGTCCCAGAGCCCAGGGAGGGTCAAGGCAGAATCTCAAGCCCCATCCCAGACACCCTGAATGGGATTCTGCATTGATGTCCAGAGGACACGAATGCACAGTAGGCCTTGAGAGCTGCTGATGTAGGCAGCATCCGGAGTGCCTCACCTGGCTCACGGAAAAGCAACACTGGGGACTTCCCTAGTGGTTCAGTGGTTAAGACTCTGTACTTCCACCGCAGTGGGTGTGAGTTCGATCCCTGGTCAGGGAACTAAGATCCCACAGGCTATGTCGTGCAGCCAAGAATAAATAAAAATTGTAAAGAGGAAAAAAACAAAGCAACACCATTCCCTTGTCACAAGGACCTTATTCCTCAGCCCTGTTCAGAAGATCTCAGCCTCAATCACAAGCTGCAGATGCTGGGGACCCACAGAGAGAATCTAGAGAAGTTATCAGAAACACAAACGGCCTCGCCTCTATCCCTGAGAAAGACCGAGCTGAGATGTGGCTCCTTGATTGCTGTATCTGGTCCTTGCATCCTGGCCCCTTTTCCTGAATGTGTACAAGCCCTTTGATGCAGTCTGGATGGTTGGCTTGCCTTCAGGGGGCCGCCTCCCTAGTGGAGGGCTGATTGCGCCAAGGTTGTCATCTAAGTCAAGCCAAGCCCACTCTTCCCATCTCCGGCAGCCTTGCCCCACTTGGCATTCCTCAGCCAGGTGTGCCTGTTAAGTCACTAAGTCCTGTCTGATGCTTTGTGACCCCATGGACTGTAGCCCGCCAGTCTCCCCTGGCCATGGGATTCTCCAGGCAAGAACACTGGAGTGGGCTGCCCTGCCCAGGAGGGGATCTTCCCTGCCCAGGGATTGAACCCGTGTTTCTTATGTCTCCTGCACTGGCAGGCAGGTTCTTTATCACTAGTGCCACCAGGAGGCACGTTCCCCAGCCATGCTCCCCTTAAATGCGCTGAAGGGGAATGACATCAGACTGTAGTTTCAGGAGTGGGACTCGGCTGGGAGGGGCAGAGACCACAAGAGAGGACAGGAGGTGTCATGGCACCGCCGCAGACTCCCAACCCACTGCTCGTCCAGTTCCTTCCCACGAATCCCGAGTGCCCACTATGGCATGCCTGGTGCATCCCCCCGGCTTCTTGGTCACATCAAAGGTTGTTAAAAATTTATCCAATCTGAGATTGATATTGAAATGCCAGTTTCCCCTGACAGGTTATAAATAACTGCTTTGAGTCCAATTCTGAGGTTTTGATTTTTTTTTTAAAATTAGTAAGTGATCATGCATTCATCTGTGATTGAATCCAAGACACTTTTTCCCTCCTCCCTCAAAACCCATCGTCAAAGACCATTACTACTCTGCCTGCTCAGAGAATATTGTGTATGGAGCGTTAATGTCCCCTGGGCAAGTAAGACCATTCTAGGAAGAAAAAAAAAAAAAAAAGATGTATTTCCATCTCTGTTCCAATACGCACAACCTAATTAAGATTTTATAAACATTCACCCAACAGGAAAACACACACACACACACACACATTCCCGGACACCTAAATTAGCAAGGCAAATATAGTCTGGATGAAGTAGCTCTCTTGCCTGATTCCGTCCAGTTTTAATTAGGTGTCTGTCACGGGGACGGTGTCACACAGAGAGACTGTCTCATTTTGAGTCTTCAGTTTGAGCTTTGGGTTGTGGGTCCCTCATGCTTGCCCTTTTCCTGGGGATCCCAGCGTGGTCTCCTTTGAGTCTCCCTCCCTCCTCATCGCCCTCACCCCTTGTCTGCCTCTCCAGCTCAGGGAAGACAGAGAAGGACCTTGTCTCCCAACCGGCCGCGTTCCAGGGGCCTCCCTGTGGCACCTACTCACCAGGGGCAGCTCCGTTGTGGACGTGACCTTGGCAGAGCCACACCTGGGAGACTGCCCGGTGGCAGCGGGGTCTTGCCAACCCACGCTGGATGCCAGCCCTGGGGACAGGAAGCACAGGCTCCCCCGTCTCCCCAAATGCCAGCAAAGCACCCCAAGATGCTGTCTTGACGGGCGCGGGGGGTGGGGGGGGAGTTGCTCTTGGACCTGCTGACGTCTGCTCTCCCATCCCTACTGCCATGCCATCCGGCTGGAAGAAAATCCAGGAGATAATTAGCTTTCTCCTTTTCCTGTCCCTAAGGCTGTTTGAAAAGTACATTTTCTTTCACGCGTCTCGAAAATTAATTCTGTTTATGTTTTGGAGGAGCATGGAGGAAGGAGTTGAGGAAAAGAGTCACTCACTCCTTTGGGCGAAGCTGGGGGTGCGTGGGGCTCAGGGCAGGGGAAACTCGCTCCTCTGAAGTCAGATTTTTTTTTCTTTTATGGCCGTGCCACATAGCAAGTGGTCCAGTTCCCTGACCAGGGATTGAACCAGCGTCCCCTGCATTGGAAGATTGGAAGTGCGAAGTCTTAACCCCGGAACCACCAGGGAAGTCCTGGGAGATAAATTGAATGCAGGGAGAAAGGACGCCCGGGGAGCCAGGGTGTGGCCCTGACCTCCAGGGCAGCCTCCTCCTTGGAAAGCACTGCACCTCCCAGGTGAAACTGCATCGGAACTTCCCAGGAGAGGCTGGTGATGGGAAGGGGGCAGGGGAGGCTGGAAAAACAGGCCTCAGGAAACTAAACCGTGGTGCCTTTTGAGCCTGCTCGCCTTGGTGGCGGCACCCTTCGCTGGATCCAACACTTGGGTAGCATGTATCTGCCTGAACCAGCCCCCCTCCCCACCCCACCTTCAGGCAGGAACCCAGGCTGGGAGGCCTCTGATCGTGCATGCAGAGGGGAGGCCGTACCGATCCCATTACAAAGATGATAAAAGTGAGACCCTGGGGAGACTGTGAGACAAAGCTAAGATCTCCAAGCTCCTGGCTCAAAGAGAACTCACTCCAAGCTTCCTCTTACCCCAGAGGGATGGGGATTCAACTCCTCTCTCTGTCCAGCAAAGGCAGAAACAGTGGAAATCTATGCCGAAGGAGCAGAAGAGCTGTGCAACTGACATGAAGAAGAAATTGCTGGCAGGGATTTATTTTAATTCAATGATAACGTCTCAAGTGCAAGTCTCTTGACTCGGAAAAGCAGGAGAGCACCACAGCCTGCCTTTAGGGTATTTACAGTCTGCCAGGAGCGTGAATTAAATGCCGGGGCAAAGATGGCCAGAGAGCCGGACAGGATGGCACCATGGGCTCTGCAGAAATGTGGGCCCATGATGCCCGGCCTGGGTGTCTGCAGCCTCCCCCCGGCCGCCCGCAGATGCTGCTGGAAGAAAGGCCGCCTGCCTGTGCACCCTGCTGTCCCTGACTCTGCCCGCCCCACCACCCCCACCCCTACCCCTGGGTACAGCTGCAGCAACCGGCAAAGCAGCCAGGCCCTCTCGAATTAGCTGAAGTGACACTCGCTTTGTATACACATGTTTACAGTCAGGGCCAGATGGTGAGGGATTGGCTCCGTTTCAACGCCACTCCAGTGTGCCCGGCTGGGCCGGCTCTGCGCGTGGCTAAAAGATAACGTGGGGAGAGGGCAACCCCTTCCTTCCTGAGATGCCAGCCCTGAATCTGTTCCCCATCTGAGCAGCCCTCACTTAAAAGGAGCCTTAGCTTGCCAGCTGTCAGAACCTTCTATCAAATCTCCTGAAATCCTACAGGCAGAAGAAAGAGACATAGCCCACTCTGATATCCTCCAGAGTTTCCTTCCCCTTTTCCTTTTTTTTTTTTTTTTGAAAAAAGAAACAAATAAAGCATGTTTGATGGAAAGGAGCTTGCAAACGATCACGGATGACAGTGTTTATGTTGCCAAATTATTTGTACTGGTAGGAAAAGAGGGCGGACAGAACGTGGATCAAAGGGAGTGATTGTTTACCAAACTAGAGAGACGTTCCTAAGTGACACCATAGGAAAAAGGGAGGAGGGGGAGGAGATGGGCAACGAGCCAGGGACAGATTCAGACACGTCTGTGTGTTTCCATCTGCCTTCCCCCAAAAAAGACAGTGGAAAAAATCCATCACGGACAGCTGTTCTCTGGGGCCAGAAGGAAGCCCTGGACTGTCAGCTCCAGGGAGACCTGAGCCAGAGCTTCTAAAACATCCAGAAAGGGAGATGACATGAGGTCCCTCCCCCTCTGAACTTAACCTGAAAGCTCCCCTCCCAACAAAGCCCATGAAAAATAGATACAACACCAAGAGAACAGAAAAGAAAGAAAAAAACAAAGCTAAGCTGGACTTTCATAACCTCCAGCAGCGGGGATCGCAGTGTTAGTTGCTCAGTTGCCTTGGACTCTGGACTGCAGCCCGCCAGGCTCCTCTGTCCACGGGATTCTCCAGGCAGGAATACTGGAGTGGGTTGCCATGCCCTTCTCCAGGGGGTCTTCCTGACCCAGGGATTGAACCCGGGTCTCCTGCATTACAGGCAGACTCTTCACCATCTGAGCCACCAGGGAAGCCCCTATAATCTCCAACAGTGGGAATCAAAAGGTCTGAGTAAAAAGCAACAAAAGTTTTTGGAAAGAGCACTCCGGAACTCCTCCTTCAGAAGGAGGGCATTTAATTCAAATCGTCCCTCTGGGAGCCCGGACCATTACTCCAGGGATGGGGCCATTATTCAAAACATTTTATTTTGAAACTAACTTTTTCAAGCTAACTTTAGATTCAGTTCATGAGAAATATTTCACAGTCTAATAGCCATAACTTTAGCTGTGTGTGTGTGCGTGTGTGTGTGTGTGTGTGTGTGTATGGGGGTGTATGGAAGGGGTGTGAAGCTGAGGGTGGTTGCTGGAGGCAGAATTTTGAATTCATTTGCACCAGAGAAGTTTCCAAATGGTGATTCACTGACCCTTCTCACCTAAACAATCTGGCCCCAAAAGACGCAGCTGCGTTACCTTTGAAACGATCTGAAAGAGTCTGCCTGAACTTCGTCTTCAAGGTAATTCCAGAAAGGAGGTCCTGAATGATTCCTGCTAGAGCAGCTCATCTGAGCCTTGTGGAGTGAAAACTATGATGAACGAAGATTACACTCTCTTGAAAGGGCACGCACACGCACACACACGCACCCCTACACACAGAATCAGGACGCACATTCAGAGACTGGCCCCAGCATCCCCTCCTATTACACTGTCCATTTATCCAGCCTCGCACATACGCACAGCCCCAGTCAGGCATTCGGGTCTGTTTTGGTTACTGGCAAGTCCCCAGAGGCTGGAACGCTGCCAGAACATAGCAGGTGCGTGATGAATAGCTATGAAATGTGGACCAAGGACAGGGTATTACACGAGGTTTGAAGCAGGGTAAGGTAAGTGCAGGGGCCGACCTTTAGGAGAGCCCTGACGGCTCTTCCTCCTGGTATTTGCATCTGTGTGTCGTCTCCTCCTAGGTCGTGCCAGGCTTGATCTCTACGACCAAGAGAGCATGCAGAAGTGATGGTGTGTCACTCCTGAGACTGGGAGGAGCCAACAGCCATGTCACCAGCATCCTTATGGAGAGGCCCACGTGGAGAGGTGCTGAGCCTTCTTGCACGCAGCCAGCCAGGAACTGAGGCCTCCAACAACCATTGGAAAGAGCCTCTTTGGATGTGGTTGTTCAGTCTCCCAGTTGTGTCTGACTCCTTGCGACCCTATGGCCGGCGGCATGCCAGGCTGTCTGTCCTTCACTGCCTCCTGGAGTTTGCTCAAACTCATGTCCATTTGGACATGGGACCTCAGGCAGTCTTCAGCCAGTGGTGGCCCAGCCCGCATCTCAGGACACCACGGGAGTGTGGGGTGATTTGTTACCCAGCATTTGGTAACGAACACAGTGACAGGATGAAGCAAAGCACAGGCTAGGCATGCACCCTTGCAATCATCCATCAGGTTGTATTTTTTACCGCAGACTTGGATTCTGTTTTTCAGAATCTTTTGGGGGAAAAAAGGATTGATAGAGCTGGTCATACCTATCTTGTAACAGGGATTACAAACGATATGTGTTTTAGGGACTCTTCCCACCCATCTCCAGCCCTCCTTAGATATTTCCACTTCAGATCAGGACAGGTGGCTTCATTTCTTTTCTTTGAAGTCACTTTAAAAAAAATATTTATTTTTATTCGTTTATTTGGCTGCGCTGGGTCTTAGTCTCAGCATGTGGGAACTCTGATCTTCACTGAGGCAAGTGGGATCCTCTGTGTGGCACACGAACCCTTAGCTGCATGTGAGGTCTAGTTCCCCGACTAGGGAACGAACCCGGGTCCCCTGCAGGGGTGCTCAGGGTCTTAGCCACTGGACCAGCAGGGAAGTCCCTCCACTTCTTCTATGACTTCTCTTTTGTCATCTGACTTTCCAAGGTGCATCGTGGCCACACTACTAGCGCCTGGCCTGTACTGGGCTCTAAATAAATATTTGCTGAATGAGAAAACGAAAGTGGACGAGTAAACAACTAGGCCCCCGTCTGTTCTACTTACCGTAGGGCTGACCAGGGTGCATGGCCAAACTCTCCTCACTAGCTCTCTCCCCCAGGATCAGGGTCTGCAGAGGGCGAGAGGGGAAGAGAGGAAACGGATGGACCCACTCATTACTGTTGTTCTGGCTAATGAGCTGGGGTAGAGAAGAGAGAGCTGTGGATGGAGAGAGAGAGAGAGGCTGGAGACTTTTCCAGCCACTATTATTTAGTAGGAGACACAGTGGCAGATTGAGAATGAGCTGGTTCTCATTACTAGATAATGAACCCAAATGATGGAAGAAAGGGATGGCTGGCTGGGGAAAGGAGCTGAGAAGCCCTCCCACTCTGCTTTGTCAGGGAAGAGCGCCAGGGACCAACCGGATACCAGAGAGAAGTGTACGTGGCTGGAGGAGCTTCCAGATGGCCTTCTCTCTCTTTGGTTCCAGACAGAATGAATATATAGTTACCTCGAACATGGAACTCAACCTCTGGGCAAAGCCAGCTTCCTCCTCCGGCTGCAGCCATCAACTGAGCCCCTGCAGACAGCTTCCTGGAGTCTTGGGAATCCCTGCTGATCACAGACCCCAGAGTCCCTGCCACCCCTGGTGGAAGGAGCATGACCTCTCTAAGTGCCAGGACATTTGGCCTCTACTTTTTAGAGTTTCCAGATAAATAAAAACAAGGATACCCAGTACAGTTTAATTTGGAGTTCAAATAAATGTTGTTTATTTGCTGTTGTTGCTTAGTTGATCCCGTGGACTGAGATTTTCTGAAGAATACTGGAATGTGCTACCCTTTCCTTTCTCCAAGGGATCTTCCCAAACCAAGGATCGAACCTGCATCTCCTGCCCATGTCTCCTGCATTGTAGGCAGATTCTTTATCACTGGGCCACCAGGGAAGTCCTTCAGATAATTAATTTAGTATAAGTGCTGTGCTTAGTTGCTCAGCTGTGTGCGAATCTTTGTGACCCCATGTACTGAGCCCTCCAGGCTTCTCTGTCCATGGGGATTCTCCAGGCAAGAATACTGGAGTGGGTTGACATGCCCTCCTCCAGGGGATCTTCTCAACCCAGGGATTGAACCCAGGTCTCCTGCATTGCAGGTGGATTCTTTACCATCTGAGTCACCAGGGACGCCCAAGAATACTGGAGTAGGTAGCCTATCCCTTCTCCAGAGGAACTTCCCGACCCAGGAGTCAAACCAGGGTCTCCTGTGTTGTAGGTAGATTCTTTACCAGCTGAGCTACCCGGGAATCCTTTTAGTATAAGTGTGGCCTGACTATTGCATGGACGATATTTATGTGAAAATTTATTCTTGTTTTTCGGGAATTCAAATTTAATGCAGCTTTCTGTATTTTCTCTGGCAATTTTGCGACAAGCCTTCTCACCCACCCTTTCCACGGTCTCCTGTCCCCAGCAAATACGGAGAGTGGTTTGAGACGCTGCAGTCCCTGTCTGGAGTCCATGCCTCCGACCCTGGAGAGATGCAAAGACGAAAAGCACGGTTTAGTGAGAACAGCGCTCACTAAAGGGTCCACTGGCTACTTGCTGCATGATGAACCAGCCCAACACTTAGTGGCCTAAAGCAACCATTTCATCACGCTCAGAGATTCTGTGGGCATTTAGACAGGGCATGGCAGGAAAGACCGGTCTCTGCTCTGTGACTGGGGGCTTTGGCTAGGAAGATGCAGAGGCTAAAAGGCCATTGTCACCTGTCTGGTGGGCGACCTGTCTGTGGGCTGGGACCGCAGCTGGGCTCTGCAGGTGCACGGGTACATGGCCTCTTCATGTGGCCTGAGCCTCCTCACATCCTTGAAGCTGAAACCCTTATCTGGTGGCTCAAGGAGCCAAAGCTGAGCGTCCCGTGAGGCCCAGGGAGGAGTTGGCTGCAGCCTCTTGGTGGGACTGGAGGGTTAAAGGGTCTGCATGTGCTTTAAATTCCGGCAGGCAGGAGGGTGGCCTTAAGTAGAAGGAAAGAGGGGAGTTCACGGTGAGATGATGAAGAGGACAGGGTCTGATGATGATGGAGAAGCTCCAGGGAGAAGTCTTCCCCAGAAGACGCTGCGTGCCTAGGAAGAGATGCTCCAGGAGGTCGGGGACCTCTGGGAACCGAGAGACCCGGAAGTCAGGAGGAGCAGGCACGCTGGGCTGAAGTCCCGGGGCGATGGCAGGGGTGGGCTTTCAGAAGGAACCACTGCTGAATTTGGGGACGAAGAGTAGTGCACAGTGGGAGGCATCAGAAAGCACCCCCAAACGCTCCTGTACCCCCAGAAGGTTTACATTTGCTCATCAACATTGCTGCCGGAATTGCCTTCTACGGACACCGTCTGCATTGATCCTGCTCCCACCCATCTGCACACACCGAGACTCCGAGTCCCCCGGCTCCACTGGAGAGCAGAAACATCTGCCTGCAGTAATGCAGCCTCCTCCCAGCTCGCCTAGGAAGGGTTTTGGCTGCCAGCATGTTTTTTGCCTGAAAAACCCCATGGACGGAGGAGCCTGGTGGGCTACAGTCTGTGGGGACCCAAAGAGTCGGACACAACTGAGCGACTGAGCACACACACACACACACGGGAACTAAGATCAGTTCTGCACACCTGGCAACAGCCCCCCTTTGAGGCAGGGGTAGGGGATGCATACACTGACTTACAGAGAGAACAGAATTTGGTTCAAACAGAGGGAAGGGGAGCTGGGGGCACTGGGAGTGCTGGGCTGGGGGATGGGCAGCCTGAGACCCTACACGGTGCTTTGTACACTCCGATCCCTTCCTGCTCCCCCAGCGCTGCCAAGAGGAGCCGGAAGCAACCTTAACCTCGGGGCTTTAGCCTGGGAAACCTTCCCAGCAGCCCCCTCCTGGCACACCTGCCTCTCGGATGCCTCAGCCGGGCCTAACCACTGTGCGCAGTGGTGGGAGCTGGCCCCACATGGAGCCCAGGCCTTTTGAAGCCTGAGTTAATTGGACTTTATAGCATCCTCTCTTGCCTGCCCCATCCTTATTAAATGACAGAGAGGAGAGGCAAGGAGCAGCAGGTCGTCACACAGAGAAGGAAAAGGTTAGGACAGCAGCGTCTTTGTGGAAGCTAATCAATGCTCAGCTTCCCCCCACCACACCTCACCCTGTAGGAGCTGAAACGGCGCCCAGAACTTAGGGGAGAGTGCAGAAAGGTTAGCTGCCTTTATTACTATTCGTATCCCTATCTGTACTGGCTTTACTTACGGGGAGTTGTAATCTCAGCCCGTGCTTAGTCGTTCAGTGTCTGACTCTTTGCGACCCCGTGGACTGTAGCCCACCAGGCTCCTCTGTCCATGGGACTCTCCAGGCAGGAATTCTGGAGTGGGTGGCCATTTCCTCCTCCAGGAAATCATCCCAAACCAGAGATCGAACCCAGATCTCCTGCATTGGCAGGCAGAGTGTTTACAACGGAGCCACCTGGGAAGCCCACAGCTACACAATCACGTGTGTGTGTCTGTGTGTGTGTGCAAATGCATGCGTACACGCATCCCGTGCATTCACACCCAGCCAACCCGCCATCTGAGATGACCTGTGACTGCCCTCAGGACCCAGGAGGGCAGTGCTCCACCTGCCGTTCAAACCGAGAACTGCTTCTCAGGCCACGGAGCTCCAGCAGCTGAGTCACCTTGGGCTTCAGCGGCCCCATCTGTCCCCTCCGATCTGTGATAAGAAGGCTGGAGAAGCTTCACAGAGTTTTTCCCTCGCCTTGCTTCCCGAGGCCCATAATTTAAAGGAAAAGGGTGGCTATTCAAGATAACTCCGGTGAAATTGACTAGCGTGAGAGATGGGATCTCGCGCTGGGCGCTTCGCTTCCCCGGGGTGTGGCACACATCCCAGCCTTTGTCATGGTCTCAGGGAGGGCGGGGGCACTTCCCCCGACCTTGACTTCCAGTTTGCCCGTTGAACTGGCTTCAGTTAGAGGAACCGAAGCGAAGACTTGCCATCCCAAGGAAAGCACAGCGCCCGGATCTCCTGCTGGTGTCTGAGGAGCGTAGAAGCTCAGGGAGCAGACTGATTCCAGCCACAGCCCAGAGCCGGGCTCCACTGGGCTCCAGCCTACCCACAGAGCAGCCAACCGGCCGACCTGCAGAGAGTAAACGAGTTGGCAGGTGTGTCCCACCAAGACAGTGTGGCTTCTACACAGCTCCGCCCCGGCCATGAACAACCCATACAGCACACCTCACTCCATCTACAGATTTACATTCTAGAGGTTTTGAAAATTAAATGAAAAAAAAATCAAAGGGTGAATAAATTGTTTAAAGACTCAAATGCAATGGAAAGCTAGGAAGAAGAAAGACCATGAACTACAGAACTGTTAACCACCTCTGTCTCATAGAGCCTTATAAGCCACTCAGTCTTGTCTGACTCTTTACAACCCCATGGACAGCAGCACGCCAGGCTTCCCTGTCCTTCACTGTCTCCCAGAGTTTGCTCAAAGTCATGTCCATTGAGTCGGTGATGCCACCCAACCATCTCATCCTCTGCTGCCCCCTTCTCCTTATAAGCATATTGAAAATGTAACGGAATGCCTCCTAAAAACTCAGTTTATTTTGTCTCATTTCTTTAAGACACTAAAGCTGACACCCTATCCAAGGGACACATGTAGGCCTCAGGGCCTCCCTCTTGAAGCCCCCTCCCATCTCCCTCTCCATCACACCCCTCCAGGCTGTCACAGAGCACTGGGTTGAGCTCCGAGCGTCCACAGCAAATCCCCACTGGCTGTCTGTTCCGCAACTGGTAACGTATATGCTTCCAGGCTCCTCTGTCAACTCGTCCCCTCTCCTTCCCACACTGTGTCCATGAGTCTGTTCTCCACGGCTGCCCTGCAAATAGGTTCAGCAGTAGCAACTTTCTAGATTCCATACACATGCATTAATATACAATATTTCTCTCTCTAGCTTGCTTCACTCTATACAATAGGCTCTAGTTCATCCGCCTCATTAGCACTGAGTCAGATGCAAAGAAATCAGATTTTGATAGCAAAGGTCTGCATCACTCAAGGAAAATTGGGATTAAAAACGGTACAAATGAACTCACATACAAAACAGAGAGAGACCCACAGACAAAGAAAACAAACATGGTTATCAAAGGGGAAGACAGGAAGGGATAAATTAGGAATTTTGGATTAACAGATACTACTGTATATAAAATAGATAAATAATAAGGACCTATTATAGAGCACAGGGAACTCTAGTTAATATTTTGTAATAACCTACAAGGGAAAAGAATCTGAAAAATAGACATATATGTATTAAAACTGAATCTCTCTGCAGTACACCTGGAACTAACACAACTTTGTAAATCAACTACACTGCAATAAAAATAAATTTTTTAAAAAAGACCACAAAGTAAATCCACTTTTTAAAAGATAGGAAGAAATAAAAGTTTGTGACTTTATTTAAAAAGAAATGACAAAATATGAAGTTTGTTTTAGCCTATGTTTAACCAGAGTCCGCTGTGAATGCAACTCTTTTTCCATTCTTCCAGCGAACAAAGAATAAATCAAATGTTGATTTGGCGGGCATAATTTTTCTGACAAGATTGTCTGATAGCGCGATACAACATTCTTGATTTCACGTTTGACTTTCACAGCACAATCATAAAGAGGACATATTTGCAAAAAAATATTTGAAGGCGTCATCAATTTTCCCAATGGCCTGTCTTAATCCTCTAAAATTCAAATCTCTCTCTTTTGAAGTGCCTGTCATTTCATCAGCCTCGAAGATTTCCTCCTCTGTAATTGTTAACTGGCTGAATTCTGATATATTCTCACTTGCCAGTAGCCTTGCATGGGATTCAAATAATTCTCCATAATCACTTTGATCAATCTCAGGAAATTTTGCATCTTTGGCAAAATTTGAAATGGTTTTGCATGACACTCAAGAATGTTTATAACCTGCGGCAAACTGGAACAGACCAACCTACAAATCTAATGATGACAAGTGGAAAAATACAATAGTGTTAAGTGTGAAGAACGCGGGGGTAGGAACAGCATCTGTAACAGCCCAAGGGCAACTGTTTTTGTATTTTGGCAAATTTGGTTTTCCTATTTCACCTTATAATGTGAGGGACTTTAATCCTGAGAATGTAGGCAGCCCAGGAGTGGCTATTTTTGTGTTTTGGCAAATTTAGTATTCCTATGGGACCTCATAATGTCAGGGACTTCAGTCCTGAGAATGTAGGCAGCCCAGGAGTGGCTGGTTTTTTCTTTTTTTTGCTTTGGCAAATTTAGTTTCCCTATTCGACCTTATAATGTCAAAGACTTTGATCCTGAAAATGTGGAAAACATGGGCCCCTGTATATGACCCAGGGACATTCACTGTAATATGTAAAGAGTTCATACAAAACAAGAAAAAATAATGGGCAGAAATAAAGACCTATTGTGAAAACAAGAAAGAAACACGGGAGGCTAACAACCACAGGAAAAAAAAAATTCCTCTCCACTGTAAACAAAGAAATGTACAACAAAGCAATATTTCCCCATCAAATGAACATTTTTTTGAACATTTTTTAAATTATAATTCTCGACGCTGCTAAGGTTATAAAGAACCAAACTTTCCTTATCACTCTTGGTGGAGTGTAAATTGTACAGGCTATCCAGAAAGCAAATGCAAAGCTATATCCAGCCTTGAAATTATTTCAGCAGCATCGTACTTTTTTTTTTTTTCATGAAGTCCCATGTTGCCTGTTCATATCCTCACATCATTCTTAAAATGAACAAAGACTAAATCAAATGTTGATTTTGAGGGTGTAATTTTTGCTGGGGAAAAAAAAAAATCGTCTAGTGGCACAAAACAATATCCTTCACTCTGAGTGAAGTTAATTGCTTTTTCAGCTCTCTCCAGAGTTTGATCTCTCACTTGGAGGCCACTTTGCACAGGAAATAAAGGCTTCCCTCGGAGTCCCCATAGGAAGTGGCATGGAGCCAGGCAGAGCTGTCTGGGAGCCTCCTACCCCAATCAAGGGACTCCTAGCTCACTTGTCTCTGTTTCCTTCCTCAGCAAAATCAAACTCCTGTAAGTTCAGGCCTGTGTGTGGATCCCAGGTAACAAGAAGCTGGGACCTCAGGCTCTGGATGGCCAAGACTCTACCCATCACGCCAACAGTGGTTATTTCTGGGTGATGCATGTTAGCTTTTCAACTTTCTTCTTCAAACTTTCTGTGGATGTATAAATTTCGACAATGAGCAAGCATCACATTTACAATCATAAAAGGAAATTATTTTTAAAAAAGGAGAAAAAGAGAGGGGATTCGCATGAACAAAGCCCAGAAATAGAACTGGGAGGAGGGATGAAGAGAAAATGTCAAGACAATTCAGAGGCTAGAAGCTTCAATAGCAGGTGGGTTGAGTGGAATCAGACGGTGAGGGTCCAAAATTATCTCACTGAAAGAGTGTTTATCTCTGTGTGCAGTGAGGAGCCAGGCATGGTGAGAAGGCAGTGCCTTAGAGGGGGCCGTGGGGAAATGGAAAAAGCACTGAGCTGCTGAATCAAGCCTCACCTGAAGTATACCCTACCTCTGGGTTTTTTAGACATGCAGATGCCAATTAGTTCCCTTTATTTTTTTAAGCCACTTTGAGTCAGGCTTTCCATTTACAGCAACAGAAAGTATTCCAGCTGGTAGACTTTCCAAAGCAACGTGGCTCCAAGTAAGACGGTGGGGTGAACCTGCCACTCCTTGTCCTCGTTAAAATAGGACACGCCACTTAAAATCCGCTGAGCCTTAGTCATCCCTACAGATGGAACAGAATGCTTGCATCCTCTCTCACCAGCATAAGGATAAACATTCTGAGGTTATAATGAGACTCTTAGATGAGCAGAAGATCTGAATTTTTCAAGTCCCAATTGCAGACACAAGAGCAGTTGGTCCGGTGTCAGGGACTGAATTGCTTATGAGGGTCAGATCTTCAGGGAAGTGTGCCTGAGATGTGAAGTGTCAGACGTGTGCATACGAATCACAGTGCAGGGCTGGGGGTGGGGGCAGTGGATCCTGATTGAACAGGTCTGTGGTGGAGCCTAACACTCTGCATTGCAATAAGCACCCAGGGGGATGCAGAGACAGCCAGGAGCTGAAGTCAGATCAAGAAACACACTGTCTCCTGGGGCTCCTTTCGAAGCATCCCAAATAGCATGTTTAAGAACTTAAGCTCTAGAGTCAGACGTTCCCACCCACCGCCTTACCAGCTGTGCGAATTGGGCACATCATTTACACTCTCTAAACCTTGGGCTCTTACATGTAAAAATGGGGTAACAATAGTACCTAGTTGCTAGGATAGAAAAGATAAAACACGTAAAGAAATTAGCATAGCATCTGGCACCTAGTAGGTACTCCCCAAAGACAGCCATTTTTTTACTCAGACCCAGCAAGGCACCCACGTGGTCTGAGCTTTGTGAAATGTTACAAGTGAACACCACTCCACTGGCCAAGAATAAATGAAAGGCAATTAGATGTAAACTGTCAATAACAAGTCATTTGATGCACAGCCCTCAGTCTCAAAAATCTTATATAAGCTGTGTCTTGACTTGTAATGAAATAGTTCTCAAAGCCTTCTGAGTTGCTCTTCCCAGCTTACAATCCTCAAATCTGGCTAGAATAAAATTTTCCAATTCTTTCTTAAAAAAAAAAAAAAGGCAATGCACGTGTCCACTGGAACCTTTCAAAGAGTATCAAAATTGACTCCCTTCACTGCCCACGTGCGTGCGTGCGTGCGTGCGTGCGTGGTGCGTGCGTGCTTACTGCAGCCCACCAGGCTCCTCTGTTCATGGCATTCTCCAGGCAAGAACACTGGAGCGGGTTGCTATTCCCTTCTCCAGGGGATCTTCCCAACCCTGGGAACGAAGCAGGTCTCCTGCATTGTAGGCATATTCTTTACCCGCCTGAGCCACCAGGGAAGCCCCTCACTGCCCACAGATACTGTAAATCCCTACAGCTTAGCTCTCCATTCCCACACTCCTCATGCTCCAGGGTTTCCCCCGCCCACCTCGCCCTGGTTTGACGATGCTTAACTCCTTGGGCTTCCTTCTCTGTTTGGGTTCTGCTTTGCTTTGCTGGGGTGGGGACAGCTGCTCAGTGTTGTCCTGTGTCACTGCCCATCCCCTGGATTCTGCACAACCGGGGGACCAGGAGCTGATGGGAGCCGGTTAGCTGGGACTCCTGGGGTTGAATGTTGGCAAAACCCAACCCAAGTTGACACAGTTAAAAGAATTTCCAGGCTGACGTGACTCAAATGTCCAGAGGTCAGTGGGATTCGTGTCCACAGCTGGACCCGGGACCCAGCCCCTCTTCCAGCTCTGCTCCCCTGGACCAACATCATCTTAGGATGCCCCACAGCGCTCCAGCTCCTACGTCCCTCAAGCCCAAATTCAGGCAGAGAGTTTCCAGCTCTGAGAGCTCCACTCACAAGCCCGGAATTCGGACTCTTTGGCCCTGATTGGCCTATCTTGGGTCATGTGTTCATCTCTGAACCAATCCCAGCAGCCGGGGATTGGCTCAGCCTAGGCCATGTGCTCCACCCAAGCCTAGGCTGGGGGTGGGACTAACTTCTGCGGAACCAGAGGGTCTGAGACAGGGGTAGGAGGTGGGTGCGGCTCAGGGAACCAGAGCGCTCCGTTACAGATGCCGGCCAGTTGGAGCCCTGCATCCAGGTGACCCTCTACCCTGGGAAGTCTTTCCTCCATGGAGGACAGGGGAGATGTCTGAAGACTCCCGCAACCAGCCTGTGGGGAGATTATGTCACGGGGATGTGGTTTTGCGATGAAGCATGGAATCCTTGACAGTCAATATAAGGACAGAGGTCCATATCGGAGAGTCTTGGTGTAGGTTGCAGAAACTCCAGCGCATGTCAACTCCCCTGCTCAAACACCTACCGTGCTCCCCATGGCTGTCAAAACTGAACTCCTCAGCCTGACATTTGGAGTCTCCATGACCTCACCCCATGTGGATCCTGGATGATCTGCCCCTGGGCTCCTTCTGCGTGGTGTCCTCTTTCTTTCTGACACTCAGTACCACCCATCTCCTCTCTGCACCTCGGTGCCTCAGTCCCGGTGTCCTCGATGGCCCCTCCTCTCGACCCAGCAGTATCCTCGTGGAAAAGCCCTGGAAAAGGAGACAATGGAGGTCCCAGATTCTCACACTGGTCCTGCAGCCTTTCTCCAATCAGTCAACCTCGCAGGACCTCTACCACCTCCCAGTTTACCTGCCTAAGACAGGTAAAAAAAGTGTGTGTGTGTGTGTGTGTGTGTGTGTGTGTGTGTGTGTGGTATATCTAACTTTTTGCAACTCCATGGACTGTAGCCCGCCAGGCTCCTCTGTCCATGGGATTCTCCAGTAAGAAAACGAGTGGGTTGCCATTTCTTTCTCCAGGAGATCTTCCCCACCCAGGGATCAAACCCCTGTCTCTTGCATGTCCTACATTACCAGGCAGATTCGCTACCAGTCACCAGGTGGGAAGCCCCAGGTCAAAACGGGTCAAAAAAAGCAGCTATGAAAACTAACTGAAAAGAGGCATGCACCCCCAGCCCAAGTTCTTCTTTTCCTTGGAACATAAAAAACCTTAACCTGCCCTGCCTGTCAGCAACCCCTCTCCTGCTGTTGGCTCTTCTGAAACATGCCCAGCATATATGAGGGGCTCACCTCCTCTTGTGTACCAAGAAAGCCCAGGTCACAGCCCCTAGAGGTGCCCTAGCCCCTCAGCGCCCTGGTCCTGCACTCCTCCTGGCCTGAACTCCACACTGAAACAAGATAAGAAATAACATCAGTTGCAGGGACCAACAACTCACCCGAGTGGCACCAAGCTTACTCTGAACTAAAGATGTAGGTAACTACAGCAGATGCAGCTTGAAGCTGTTTCTGAGCTTCCTTTCTTTTTCTTCAAATTTTTGTTCGATTTTTTTCTCTTTTGGCCTCACCGCATGGCATGTACGATCTTAGTTCTCCAGGTGTCAAACCCACGCCCCCTGCAGTGGAAGGTGAAATTTTAACCACTGGACTGCTAGGGAAATCTCCTTAACAAATTTTTTCGAGAAGACAAGTAATGTGCCTCATCCATCTCTGTGCCCACGAAGCAGTCTTCCTTTCCTCTAATCTACAAAACCTTAACCGACCTCTGCTTCTCTCCCTGCCCCGTCCGCTATCAGGGCTCTTCTGCCTGGACCTGTGTTTGCTTTTGCCCACGTTGTGTCTGCCCCTTGTGTCCCGACAAGGCTTATGTCAGAGACTGTCCCGATGCCCTAGCAGAGGCTAGTGTCAAATGAAAACAAAATTCAAACCCAGTAAAGAAAGACTTGTTCAAAAGGGTTATTATTGCTGGGGCAGGAAGGTCCTGCTGCAGTCAAGGCAGGGGGCCCTTGCAACAGAGCAGATGCTTTGACTATAAGATCTGTACGCATCTCAAGAGTTCGGTAAAAAGAGTTCTCTTTTACTGAGAGGAGCAAACAAGGCTAGAAGAACCAGGCGCGGGAAAGTGGGATGAAAGGGTGCCGAGATGGAATCCGAGATCAGAGGATGTTTTACCCCGAGGCCAGTCTGTACTCAGGAGGGGCTGTGAGCCAGCGAGGCGTGGGCACCCCAAAGGTCAAGGGCTGGAAGAAGGAGAGAAGCTTAACTGCAGTTTGGCTAAGAAGCATCTTGTTCCGATGGATCTGTGGAGACAAGCAGTTCAGCTAGTCATTTATGGAGCAAAGAATGAGAATTTGGAGGGTCTGTGTCTGGCTTTGTCATAGGTCCACAAGATTTATTTAAGTCAAATGGGGAAGGCTGGTTCTTTGCAATGAGCTGTGTTCCAGACAGAAGGGTGAGGGAATTCCTTGAATTGTTGTTGTTTTCCAGGAACACAGGGCCTGCACACACACGCGCGCGCATGCACCCATACATGCGCACACGCGCATATACACACATACATGCACACACATACACATACATGCACACATATATGCACACACACACATACATGCACCCATACGTGCACACACGCATACATACGCGCACACATGCACACGTGTGCACACACACGGGAGCATACACACGCACGCATGCATGTGCACAGATAGACAACAGACCGCAAGGAAGTCTTATTTTTTAAAGCTTCCTGCAGGAATTCCCAGGTGGTCCAGTGGTTAAGAATCAGCCTGCCAATGCAGAGGGCCTGGGTTTGGCCCCTGGTCCAGGGAGATTCCTCATGCTACAGGGCATCCGAGCCCACGCTCCGCAGGAAAAGCCACCACGATGAGAAGCCCGTGCACCACAGCCAAGAGAAGCCTGCACTCTCGCGGCAGCTAGAGAAAGCCCCCGCAGCAACGAAGACCCAGCAGAGCCAAAATACATTAAAATTTTAAATTAAATAATTAAAATAATAATTAAAATTAAATAGAAGTATAAATGACCTGGGGAAAACTTTTTTTAAAAAAAGCTTCTTGCAGTTGTATTTTTTTTTATCTCGAGACATGAGTTTGACCCTCCCAACTGCAGCAGGTTGGCCCCTTGTTTGGAGAGGGTTGCCCTCTCAATCGACCTCTTGGTTTTGCAAAGCCAGCATCCACTTCCAGTGTGAGAATTTGAGATGGAGAACAAATGCCCTGCATATCAATGAACACGTCCTCTGAAATGATGATTGCTTTAAAGTTAAAAATAAAATTTCCTCTTCCAAGGGCACTTCAGAAGATGAGAGTTCTGGGTGCTGAGGAGAGGAGGCCAGGCCTGAAACCAGGTCAAGGTTGGGGAGTGAGGACAGGACTCCATGGATCCTGGGAGGAAGCAGACCACCTGGGTTTGTTTCTCTGGATTGTCATGCCCTCTGCCCACTCTGAGCCATCAGGGAGAAAGTCTTGGTAAGTAAGTGGGGCTTACCCAGTGCTGTGTGGCTAAAATGTTTAACAACTGGCTCTCTGGAAAGATTGGGAAAAGGTAGGAACCTTACTTCATAGAGTTTGCCAATTTCCACGGTGTAAATACTCTCACCATGGTCCACTCAAATCTACCAAGCTCACAGAATTCCCAAACTCTAACAACTGGCACCATATACAGGTGTAAGTCAGCTCTGGCACACAAGGTGTATTTGTGTTGTATGTCGGGCAAATTTCAGGGGAGGTGGTAGGCAGCAGCCTAGGGAAGTTGGTTACAAGATGACTGAAGGCAGGATCAAGCTTGATGAGTGGATGAGATAACTGGATTTGGAAATGCATAAGAGTTTCTCAGGGGTCCCCAGCATCCTTGGAGTGGGGGACTGGAATAGATGGGGCTTCCTAGTACCAAATGGGCTTCCTTGGTGGCTCAGGTGGTGAAGAATCCATCTGCAATGCGGAAGACCCGGGTTCAATCCCTGGGTTGGGAAGATCCCCTGGAGAAGGGAAGGGCTACCCACTCTGGTACCCTTGCCTGGAGAATTCCATGGACAGAGGCTGTAGTCCATGGGGTCACAAAAGTTAAACATGACTGAATGACAAACACTTTCTCCTTTCACTTTCACATGATCAAGGGGAGGTGGGGATTCAGGTTATCTGGAAAGCGAGGGGGCCAAATGCTGGACCCTGAGTGGTTTACATCAGCCACTTTGAATTGCCTTGCATGATCCTAAC
The DNA here is from genome assembly GCF_016772045.2 of Ovis aries. NCBI lineage: Eukaryota > Metazoa > Chordata > Mammalia > Artiodactyla > Bovidae > Ovis > Ovis aries. The sequence goes on along the minus strand of NC_056064.1, from coordinate 56,620,965 downwards.
CCTTGGGTCTGCCCAGTCGCAGTTCCCAGGTAGCTCAGTGGTAAAGAATCCGCCTGCCAGTGCAGGAGACACGGAAGACTGGGGACTGATCCCTGGGTCAGGAAGATCCCTAGAGGAGGAAATGGCTACCCACTCCAGTATTCTTGCCTGGGAGATTCCATGGACAGAGGAGCCTGGCGGGCTGCTGTCCATGGGGTCGCAAAGAGTCGGACATGACTGAGCACACACGTGAGTGGTGTAGTCCAAGTTCGCTGCCTGAACCATGGACAGGGTGGCGGGGGCCTCCTGAGCCCCTGCTTGTGTCGGCCTCGCTTGCTCAGAGTGGCATCCTCCAGGAGCTCCACGTGACTCAGAGCGTGTCCCTCAGGGCTGATCTCCTCCAGGTTCACGTGCATGTCCACTGGGCGGTCAACACTTTTAACCAAAGCCAGAAACTACCGCTCCTTCCCTTACATGCCTTGGGGAACCAAGTCCGTTAACTGGGAGAGGTGGAAACAGATGGGCAGAGCTCTTGAGGGGCTCGGGAGCTCAAAGGCGCCGGCTTCGTGAAGGATTCTCACCTACCTCCAGGGTTATGCAGTGGAAGACATTTGTATCTCCAGCTCCAGGATGCAGGGAGTGGTGCCGGGCTTCACTTTCTTTAAGTCAGGTTCTGTCTAACTCCAAATATGCCTCCTATTGGGGTAGCAAGAAACTCAATCTCGTTAAAAGTTTGGGCTCCCTCCTGCCTCTCTCTGCCCAGAGTCACAGGAAGGAATCAGCCATCCTTGCAAAGTTAAAACATCTCGGGAGTCTGCGATCTGTGCCGATCCCTTGAAATTCAGCAGTTCCCGAGCATCTGGCTAGGTTCAAGTTTCGGTTCTGCAGAGACAGAGAGCGCTGGTGCCCCGTCCCCCGACTCTCCACAAACTCACCCGCCGGGCACCTCAAAGGAGCAAAACCCAAGGAGCCTCTGTCTCTTCCTTCCTGTTCTTGGAGAACCTCCCTCCCTTTGCTGCTCCTATATCCGCCCCTGCAAAGCCTCAGCCCTCTCTCTTCTGCTCCGGGTGCCCCCAGCACCATCTACTGGGTGAGTCAAGGCTTTTTCAGGAACCAAGAGGAGAGAGGGTGGTCTTCACAGCTTCTGCCCTGCAAATGCCTCAAGACAAGCAGACAGAAAGACTCGCCCTGCAGTACAGAGAACCAAACCAAATCGCTCCAGACGGCCTGACGCCTCCACAGCAGTGAAAACAACACGCCAATTAATACTGCAATACATTAGCCTGCCACGCGTCACTGGGGAAAGAAGGGACATGAGGAAGTGTGGGGTGGGGAGACGAGGTTCCCTCTATAGAACTGGGAGCCGGCGGGTATGGTGACCCCAGATGCAGCTCACCCAGGCCAGCGACGGCTGAAAGTTTCTCTAGAGTTCAGAGAGGCAGCAGACAAAGGGCTGAGGCCCTGCCAAGGGTGGCCGTTACCGCGCCTCCTCTCCGAGACCTGCAGGCTCAGGTCTCCAGACCTGCTGCCCTCCTCCGAGAGCAGAGCCCCGCCTGAGGGCACGCAGTCCGAACAGCCGGGATCACCCGGAGCATGACTGTCTTTCCTCACTTGCACCGGCCCCTCCCGGACACCCCACCCCACTTCCTTCCACCCTCGCCTTTCCAGGCCCCCGCCCTTCACCTCCCATCGCACAGCCACTCCCTGGCTCTTATTCTGGGCATCTCTTGTGCACGGTTAAACATCAGGGCAGATTCACCAGGGCCCCCTGGTGTGGCCAGTGTCCTGCAGGAGTCCAGCAGGACTGACTCCCTGAAACACATTCAGAGTTCCTAAACAACATAGGGAGCTGCATGCTCAGAACCTCCCGCCTTCGCACACATGGCCTCCATTGCCCAAGCCCCCCAGTGGCAGCAGCCACCAAGGGAGCAGCCTGGGAGGTCTGGCCACCATCCCGAAGGCCACGCCCATTACTTAGGACTCCTCTGCTTCTCAGCTAGAGGAACCCACAGCACCCTAGATGTCCCCAGACTAGCCTCTGTATCCCTAAGGTGCCCATTTCTGCACACACCGCCCTGGCTAGAAATGTGAAAAGTATCAGACCTTCCCCAGGTGACTCCCTGAGCCCAGGTGTGCCCTGGCCAGCTCCCAGGGACTCTGAAGCCAAGCCTAAGATTGAGGAGACGATCGTAAAGCATGAGTGGTGTGTACCCACTGATGCCTCACACCAACTCTGCCCACGGGAGCATCCCCATCTGACCACTAGTTAACTAACACTCAGAGCAGTCACTTGTCCACGTGTGCGTACTCCACAAGCCTCGGGAGAGAGAAAACCCCGTGTGTCAAATGCTCTTACAACTTTGTTGTGGGGTCAGCAGGGGAATGTGTCAGCCCCACATCCACGAGGAACTAGCCCAGATGCACTTACCAGATTGGGGCTTCCCAGGTGGCACTAGCGGTAAAGAACCTGCCTGCCAAAGCAGGAGACGAAAGGTGGGTTCGAACCCTGGGTTGGGAAGATCCGCTGGAGGAGGGCATGGCAACCCACTCCAGGATTCTTGCCACCTGGAGGAGGGAGCAGACAGAACCCCAACAAATGCGCATGGAAGGTAGGAAAGCGATGGAAAAGGACTGAACTGTGGGAGACAGTCTGGGAGGCTGGCAGACAGACACGGGCCGGCTGAAAATTGATTCTGATGCCATTTGAAGTGCCAGTTGCAGCTTCCAAAGCACTTTCATAGAATTCATCCCCATCTGTCCTGACAACAGCTGCCCTAGGTGGAGAGTTAGCTCACTGAGGACCTGGGTTGGGGAGTCAGGGGGTGGGGGGCTCTTGCCACCATACAGAACCTGAAGAGCGCATGCAGCGACAGGGAGAGTTGTCACGAACGAGCTTTGCTCTCGGTCCACAGGAGCCCTGCCTCTCACACTGGAATGTGCACCAGAAGACCCCGGGGATGTTGTTAGAATGCAGATTCTGGTTCAGCGGGTGTGGAGTGGGGACCGAGGGTCTGCATATCTCATGAGCAGTCAGGTGATGCTGAGGGTCCTAATCTGTGACTACCTGTTGAGTAGTAAAGCTTCGGAGGTTGTTCTCATTTTGAGATAGCTTCGCCGGTAGCTCAGCGGTAAAAACTCTGCCTTCAATGCAGGAGCCGCAGGTTCAGTCCCTGGATCAGAAAGATCCCCTGGAGCAGAGCATGGAAACCCACTCCAGTATTCTTGCCTGGAGAATCCCATGGACAGAGGAGACTGGTGGACTACAGTCCATGGGGTCACAAAAGTTGGACACAACTAAGGCAACTTAGCATGCATGCACACCGCCCATCTTGAGAAGGTTGGCCTGCCAGGTGAGCAGACCAGAGCTGCTCCAGCTCCTCAAGTCCCCTCCTGGGCTCTCAGAAGGTGCTGCAGATCCCTGAGGCCCATCTGGCCTCCTATGGGGACTAAAACCCCAGCCCCCTAACTAGGATGCCCACATGTGATCGGCCCTTGCCATGCTTGGCACTGCAATTGCTGGCTCCAGAGCAGCTCAGAGTACCAGAGGGACCAAGGAAAGTAATATCCTCACAGCCCGGGGGGTGTAAATAATGAAAGTCGGATCCATAAGTAATTACTTTTTAATTAATTAGGAATGATGAATAGCAAAGACCCAGCGACTCCAGGCGGAGTGGTGTTAACTGTAATAGCCTTGGTCTTTTCCCTGCTGAAATTGATTTGCAGCGGGAGAGGGCAGAGGGGAGGAGACACCCTGGGTCTGGGGGACAGAGGAGGGCCAGGCGAGGAGGGAGGCACAGGCTCCTCCCAGGACCAATGGCCCAGGAATCCTTTCCACTCTGATGGAAGGTCTCCTCCCTGGAGGAGGAGCCTGGAGCGAAAAGGGCTGCACTCCTCACTTCCAGATTCACCTAATTAATCTTCACACTCTTGAGGGGAGAGATGCCTGTGGTCCTTCCTCTCCGCTCAGTGGCAGGGGACACCCGGGAGTGGGGAGGTGATGCTTAGTCCCAGAATGCTCAGCAGCAGAGGACACCCGGGAGTGGGAGTTGGGGTGGGTGATGCTCAGTCCCAGAATGCTCAGCGGCAGGAGGCATCCTTCCCAAAGGCAACACCCAGGTCTGGGAACAGTTCGCACGTGGGAAAGAGCAAGGCCAGGTGACCCTCCTACAACACGGCAGGAGGGCAGAGGGATCCAGACAGGCCATGCCATCCTACACTTCTCTCTCAGCCCGTGCCAGGAGCATGGTAGACCTCTGGGGCCCCTGCCACTGCCTGTCACTTGAACCAGAGGAGAGGGCCGTTGTGGATCTCCACCACCACCTCCTGCCTCCCTCTCCCCACCCACCCCTGCCCTCTACTAATGTTAAAAATGCCATCATTCAAAGACGACTGACATTTAAGCATCCCAACTTCTAGTCTGGAAAGGGGAAGCAAGGGATCACCTCAACGTGAACAGAGATGGGCATCTACTCCGGTCCTCGCCCCTCCCCCACTGCACACACCCTCCTCCCCAGACCCCTCGGTCTCTGAGCAGAGTGTGGGGGTGGGCTTCCCTTCCCTGAGGTTCCATCCAGGTGAGCAAGCTGGGGAGGAAGGTGGGAAGATGGGAGGTAAAGATTTTCTTGAGCACTTGAAGAAGACCCAGGGCTAGAGTGAAGCAAGCCTCCAGCTCGAAATTTAAGGGAGCACTCAAAAAGCTCAGTCCATCTCCCAGGCCTATCTCCCTGAGAGATAAGATTGCTGAGGGCCTCGCTATCAGATACATGGAGCATCCTTGCTAAAAGATGAGTGATCTTGGGCATTACCTGGTGGGCCAGTGGTTAGGACTTGGTGCTTTCACTGTCAAGGGCCTGGGTTCAATTCCTGGTGGGTGAACTAAGATCCCGCCAAAAAGAGAGAGTGCTTTCACAGGCATAAGTGGTAACTAAGTTTCAAGCATCTTGGAGGCAGGAAAGAACCAGATTGGGACAAGATCATGAAGAGGAAAGGAAAGAGAGGGAGCGTTTCTTTAGGACCTGCTCTTTGGGGCCGTGTTCTTTGCACACCTTGGAGGAAAGCCTCTGTGTCCTCTTTTACAGGTGCTGAAACAAGGAGAATCCGATTCCCCACCTGTGTAGAATGGGCCTGATCTGAAAATCCACGATGAACAAAACACACAAACGTTAAATCCAGGCCTCACTCTCCTGTCCCTCATCCCAGCCCTACTAGATCCTGATTAAATGTGGATGATTTTTTCATCATGAATATTTTGCATTACTTTTTATTGTTTAAAATATTATGCATCTTGGGACTTCCCTGGCAGTCCAGTGGTTAAGAATCCACACTTCCACTGCAGGAGGGGAGGCTATGATCTCTGGTTGGAGATCTAAGACTCCACATTCCATGCAGGGTAGTCAATAGACACAGATACAGACATAGACATAGGGCTTCCCAGGTGGCGCTAGTGGTAAAGAACCCGCCTGCCAAGACAGGAGACATAAGAGCTGCGGGTTCAATCCCTGGGTCGGGAAGATCCCCTGAAGAAGGAAATGGCAACCCACTCCAGAATTCTTGCCTGGAGAATCCCATGAACAGAGGAGCCTGGCGGGCTACAGTCTATGGGGTCGCAAAGAGTCGGACACGACTGAAGCAACTTAGCAGACACACACTTATAAGTATAGATATATCATCTGTCTTGGTAACCGAGTTTTGACCTCCCCTCCTTAAAGTGAAGTGAAAGTCACTCACTTTAATAGCGTCACAAAGTGTCCGACTCTTTGCAACCCCGTGGACTATACACTCCAAGGAATTCTCCAGGCCAGGATACTGGAGTGGGTTGCCTTTCCCTTCTCCAGGGGATCTTCCCGACCCAGGGATCAAGCCCGGGTCTCCTGCATTGCAGGCAGATTCTTTACCAGAGGAGCCTCCAGGGAAGCCCCTCCTTAAATCTAGCACCCGAAGGTGCTGCCTCATCTCTCTCTCCTGCTCCTGGTCCTACTTGGAAGCCATATGTGCAAGTGAACGAAACCCATTGATTTTGGAACCAGTCGCAAACCCAGGTCTAGCTTTGCCAGAACTCCCAGCCAAGTTTCCGTTTCCTCCTCCTTAGAAATGGGCAACTATCGCCTCTGCAGAGAGCGGGGGAGACCAGTAACCGTGTCACTGAGTCCCTGCCAGCATGGAGTCCAGCACGTGGCAAAGGCCCAGGAAGTGGCAACTCCCTACCTACCCCAGACCCTGCGCTGCAAGGGAACTGGGGGCCATGAACCCCCAGAGCCCACCAACACCAGCAGGGGCCACCAGCCCTTTAAAACTCCATTCTGGGCATTTCTTTGGCAAGTTGAGAAATGAACCGCAGATTCAGGGTGAGAAGAGAAAACTGATAATTGCAATGATGTCGAACCAATTTGTTTGTGTTAATTGGAGCCAATTAAAGTTTTCTCTTCGTCAGTTACCCCAGGTCAGGCCATCTTAGAGGAGTTGATTTCTGGCCAGATAGTAAGTAATGCCTTTATCTATCCTCACATGAGGTGGAGGGAGACAGAGGGATTTCACAGGCATTCCAAAATGATTAACAGATGGACAAAGGGCAAGGGAGGACAGGACAGATGGAAATGGATGACCAGGACTGGCCACCCAGCCCCTGTGAGGGGCACGTGATCATGGGGGAATGAAGGCCTGCGCTAGCTAGGCTGGCTACTCAATGTGCGGTCCACGGACCAGCTGTAGAGGCATCACCTGGGATCTTCTTAGAAAAAAAATACACCCCACTTCCGACCTGCTGAGGCAAAAATCTGCATTTTAACAAGATCCCTGGGTTGGGGGAGGGATTTGTATTAGTATAAGTGGTACACTTTGATAAGATCCTTGGGTTGAGGGGAGCGTTTTACTAATATATACGGTACAGTTTGACAGGTGCTGGTCTAGACAAGCCCAAGCTCCATCCACCCTGGATCTGTCTGCCCAGGCACCAAATAGAGGCTCTCATAGTCTGGAGTCGTCTCTGAGTCACCCCATCCATTCTGAGGCCCCTGACCATTCACTGAGAAAGCATCTATTATCTCCAATCCAACTCCATCAACCCCCACATCAATTCTCCACCTGCTCCGCCCAACTTGGACTCCGGGAGCTGTCCTCAGGTGTCTGCTGGCTGCAGCCAAGAGGAGCCCTGGCTGGAGATGGGAGACAGGAAGAGAGATAGCAGGCGTGTTTCTCCCCTGCTCTCCACCTGCAGGGCTATAGCTTCACAATGCCACATCTGGCAGGCACCTTCTCCCAAAATGACAGCTTTTGCTGGCCTTGCTTAAGGACAGCAAGGAGATCAAACCAGTCCATCCTAAAGGAAATCAACCCTAAATATTCCTTGGAAGGACTGATGATGAAGCTCCGATCCTTTGGCCACCTCTTGCGAAGACCTGGTGTTTTTCACTGGAAAAGACCCTGATGCTGGGAAAGACTGAGAGCAGGAGGAGATGGGGACGACAGAGGATGAGATGGCTGGATGACATCACCTACTCAATGGGCATGAGGCTGAGCAAACTCAGGGAGATAGTGGAGGACAGGGAAGCCCAGCGTGCTACAGTCCAGGGGGTCGCAAAGAGTCGGGCACAGCTTAGCAACTGACCAAAAAAACAACAAATACACACACAAAGGGACTGGGGGGATTAAACAGTATTTTGCACGGGAAAGTAGGAGTCAGGGCAAGAGGCACATTGTGGGAATGGGTCTGGTCCTCTCCCATCCCCTGAGGAATAGGGGTGTCACCCTCCCCTTTGCCATGCCCGCTGTCTGCTCCCTGAACTTGGTGGTGCGGATCGGGAGCCAGGAATGTGCTGAGCAGGCTGCCTGGGGCTTGCAGGCCCATGATGATCAGATTTAACAATTATTAGTGATCTGTGCATTTTCTGCAGCAGATGAAATAATTGTATAGGAGGGCTGGTGGAAGGAAGAAAGCAATAAATGCCTTTTCCTTTCAGCATTAAACCAGTAAAGCTATACAGCCTGCCACAATTAATTAGCACTCCGTCTTATTAGCACCTTCATCACTCACTCCCCCGACTCCCACCCCATACAATGCAAATGGGACATAGAACCAGCTGGTCCCCACTGCTTCGGGGGCTGATACTCCAGCTGAAGGAGCCCCAGATGTGGGCAGAACCAGGGAGCCGGGAGGGACACCTTGTTGAGGCGGCAGGGGGGGCGGGGGGGGGGGGGGGAGTGTTGCCTGGAGACAGCTGCACCTCCAGCAGGCCAGAGACTGAATCTCCTGGGCAGTGAGCCAGTGGGCGTCACCCAGGGAATCTTGCCCAGGCAGAGAAATGCCAACTGCCAGTGAATGACCGGGGAGGAGGGTTAACATGTCTGCACCTGCAGAAGCACCCGAGCTCTAAGACTCGCTGTCAAGACCAGTTCCGTGGGTGTGTGGCCAGTGAGGTCCCCCAGGGCTCCGTGCTCAGAAGCGCCCATCTTAAAATTCTTGCCATTTGTCAGTGAAGTCCAATGGGATGACGCAGTGGGCTCAGGGGAGGGGCCTCCTTGGCCTCCCCACCTCCCCGGGGCTGATCCTCAGTCTTCCGATCTCTTGTCCCCTCCCATCCCTGGAGGGAACCTGGGTCACTGGGGTCCAGGACCCAACGTGTGCACCCCGTGCTCCAAACTGTGGGGTCAAGCCCCAAGCGTCAGCACTCACCCCACAAGTATTTCCACACCGAGGGAGTGCAACACTGTAGATCAGCTCAGTCGCTCAGTTGTGTCCGACTCTTTGTGACCTCATGGACTGCAGCACGCCAGGCCTCCCTGTCCATCGCCAACTCCAGAGCTTACTCAAACTCATGTCCATTGTGTTGGTGATGCCATCCAACCATCTCACGTCCCCTTCTCCTCCCACCTTCAACCTTTCCCAACATCAGGGTCTTTTCCAATAAGTCAGTTCTTCCCATCAGGTGGCCAAAGCATTGGAGTTTCAGCTTCAGCATCAGTCCTTCCAACAAATATTCAGGACTGATCTCCTTTAGAATGGACTGGTTGGATCTCCTTGCAGTTCAAGGGACTCTCAAGAGTCTTCTCCAGCACCACAGTTAGAGAGACAAAAAATATTCTGATAGGAAGGGCACGCTTTTCTTCTGCTTTTAGAGCAAGGAGCCCCGCATTTTTATTTTGTTTTTATTTTATTCCTGTATTCTGTTGGCCGTGCTGGGTCTTCGTCGCTGTGCGGGCTGCTCTCTAGTGGCAGTGTGCAGGCTTCTCATCGCAGTGGCTTCCCCTGTTGCTGAGACGGGTTCTAGGCCCGTGGGCTTCAGTAGTTGCGGCTCCCGGACTTCAGAGCACGGGTTCAATAGTTACAGCATACGGGCTTAGTTGCTTCTTGACATGTGGGATCTTCCCAGACCGGGGGTCGAACTCATATCGCTTGCACTGGCAGGTGGGTTCTTAACCACTGAGCCCCTGCGAAGCCCTGCATTTTGATTTTGAGCTAGGCTCTACAAATTATGCAGCTGGCCTTGCCTGCTGCTTCTGGAGCAGGACTGAGGGAGTTTCAGAGGGCTCCCGCGGTCATCCAGGCAGCTGGGACTAAGATCCTTTGATGGGCACATTGAGACCCGGCTGTGTGCAAGGCTCTGGATGGTTCCATCGGGGTGAAAGGTAGAAGTCACAGATCCCTCAAAAAAACTGCAATCAATCCTGGGCTCAACTACCCCTTCTGAGCAACTGACCGCCCACCCTAGGAAATCCAAAACCACTTGTAAAATTTAAAAATACAAATGCAAAGAGAGCCTCGTGCCAGTGTTTAAAACCCTGAGCCCTGGCTGGAATTTCCTTAGCTGAGGAGGTGGAGAGAGAATGACAGAGCAGAGGCCGTTCAGGAGAAGTTCACACTTAGTAGGTTTGAACCAGTTTAACTTTTGCTAGAGTTAAACTATGTAACTCTGCATACCGCCTTGTAGTGGTTAAATATGGAACTAGTCAGAACTGGTTCTTCAGATTCCTGCTCCTGCTACATACCAGGTGACTTCCAAGTCCAAGAATGTCTCAGAGCCTCACTTTCCTCAACTGTAAAGTGGGTACCCTTGACTCAAACAACGACAACAAAAAAGTTGTAGATTCAGCAGCATGGGCTGCATCGCGTGTGAAAGGTGCCCAACCAGCTGTGTTGGTTGACTCCGGCTTCCATGACAAAGTGCCACGGACTGGGTGGCCTACAAACGGCATACATTTATTTCTCGTGGTTGTGGAGTCCAGACGTCTGAGATCAGGTGTCAAGGTGATCAGGTTCCGATGAAGACTGTCTTCCAGGCTGTAGGTGGCTGACTTCTCGATGTATCCATGCATGGTGGAAAGAGGGCAATATAGCTCTCTTGGGTCTGTTTTTACAAGGGTGTGCGTGCTCAGTCGCTTCAGTCGTGTCCGACTATTTCAGACACTATGGACTGTAGCCTGCCAGGCTTCTCTGTCCCTGGGGTTCTCCAGGCAAGAATACTGGAGTGGGTTGCCATGACCTTCCCCAGGGGATCTTCTCAACCCAGGGATCGTACCTGGGTTTCCCTCATCTTCTGCATCACAGGTGGATTCTTTACTGCTGAGCCACCAGGGAAGCCCCTTTACAAGGGCACTCATCCTATTTCAAGGGCGCCATGCTCATGACCCCTGATGTTAAATAACTTGCCCACGCTTGGGATCCAGCTGCAGACAACTCAGCTCCAGAGCTCAGTCTGAGCTAGAGGCATACTCTTCTCTTCTGTGAAATGAGTCCAGTGATCCCTACTCTGATACCCCGAAGGACTTTGGCCTTGAAGTGAAATCAACAAGCAAGAAACTGATCAGAAAGGAGAAAGTAGAGGTACGATGCAGGCACAAAGAACCAGGATGTGTGCAAAGAACCAAGGAGAAAAGACATGGAAGGCAGACCTCAGTAGAATTCCAGGCATTGGGTTCCTGCCAGCTGCTGTCACCTTAAGCTGGGGAGCCCCTCATCTCACCTCACCCGATTCCTGGGAAGGCAGACCTGGGGGCATCAGCTGGTGGACAAGGACACTGGCTGTCTGCAGGGCTCGTGACAGTCAAATCCTTCCCTGGGAATGATGCGTCTCCCAGTCCATCTGAGCCAAGGTACCACAGAAATTAAAGCCCGTGGCCTCTCTGTTGATGACAGCGGTGGTGCTATGGCAACAGGCTTGCCAACGTCCATGGCACTCTTTCCGCCCAGCCCATTTAGAGTGGATGCTTCCCCCCAGAAGGTACAAAACAGTCCTCCAGCCGTCTCTGCCTGGGTAAAGGGACAGAAACCCTGCAACAAAGATGGCTGTCCCTGGACCTGGCCACAGTCCGTCCTAGCCAAACCCGGGAGGATGCCCGGGACTGTTTTTTTAATTCGTTGCAATCAGCATTTTCCTTTCTTCATTTGCTGGTTGAATAATGCAGCCTGTAAGAAAAGGGCCCTCAGCACAATTCTGGTGCTCGTTTACAATGGAAATTGGGAAAACGGCGAAACGCATACCGCAAAAATGCATTTAAAAGAAGATGATTCAATTGGATTTGGCAGCTCTGATATTCAGGACCAGAAGGAGAAAATCTGTCTATGATTTGAACATGTATAATTAAGATGAAAGCCTTAAGTATCGGGTGCATTTCTTAAGTTGTCACCAGCTCTGTTGACTCCGGGCGTTCTGATCAGTGGTGCAGAGCATTTATTTCTGAAATCTGAATAGCTGTGAGTGAGATGCCTTTTTAAAATTGCCTCTGTGGAGCCAAGTCAAGCCCTGACACTGCACGGCTCGTCAGGGGGGAGGTGAAGACAGGCTAAAGGGAGCCTCGGAGCCAGCTGTGATCTTTCCCCGAAGGTGCGCCCCTAAACCTGGGATACTGAGGCTCAGGCAAATCCGACCCGTTCGGTGCACTCTATTTCCTGCTGTATGTGTTCCGGTGCCAACAGAAGCCCCAGCGCCCTGAGTGATGTTCCAGCCTGAAAGTAGAGAACCTGCTTTGAATGTTGGCACCTCTGGCTTTCAAAGAAGGAAACAGGCATTGGGAGCAAAGCCAGACAATGGGAACCAGGAGGCCAGGGCTCACACCCCATCTTCGATCCTTGCCGATGCTGTGATGTCAGGCCCTTCCTCACCTTTCTCATCTCTAAAATGGGGCTAAATAACATCAGAACCACCCTCGTAAGGGAGTTGAAACAATTACATGAGGTTATCCCTGTAAATTCATGTGTCTAGCCTCTAAGCAGCAGTCGCAACATGTGAGTTTTTGTTATTCTTCTTCTTCTTTCAGTGTGGAAGCCAGAGCATCATGACAAGGTTCCTGCAGGATGAGATGAGTCAGTGATGGAATTTCTGGCAGCCCGACAGCCTCCTCCATGCAGAGGGGAGGCTTCACAGGGATGACTCATAGGCAGCATGTGGTGTGTGTGTGTGTGTGTGTGTGTGTGTGTGTGTGTGCGAGGGGGTGGACAGAAAGCTGAAGCTGGGACAAGTCATGTGACCACCTCTGTCACATGAACACTCATCTTTCTAAGCAGGACTGGAGTTTCCCTAGGACTTCTAATGTCTCCTCTCTCTTTTCCAGATGGGAGATGAAGGAGGAACTGAGGCTGAGCTGTGGTCACTCTTCTTAGAGGTCCAAGCCTCTCTGGACATAACGCAGCCAGACTGTGTGAGACAAAGGCACTCACTCCACACTCCGCCGTGAGCAGCCCACCCTTTCCTTGGGGTGAGCGGTGTGGAGAGAGGAGGGGCATCAGAAGCCAGTGCAAAGAAAGAAAAGCAAGAAGCAGGAACACAGGGAATGGGTGCAGGCCCCACTCCCTGGACGGCTGGCCAGCGCTTTCCTAGGCATGACTGCAGCCCACGCAGTGGGTGCAGCCAGCCTCGGTCCTCCAGGCTGACAGTCCTGCGTCATGTGACCAGAAGAATCCAGTGCCCCCCTCCATTCCCAGTGAGAAGTCACGTCCCCGCGTGGCCCCCACAGAGCAGGGAGGAGCCCCCTCCCCCTGAGACTGGCAGCCAGAAACCAGCTCAGGCTAGTTCTGCACAGTTGGGAAAACTGAGGCCTGCCGCGGGAGGGGGGCTGAGACACAGTGGAGACCCAGCCCTCCTTGCCTCCTTTTGGCCCAGCCACACTGCCTGCCTGGATCCCAGGGTGCTGGAGGGCCATGCCGGTGGCTTCAGATCCTCTGGCTCCGGCTCTTGCCAGCTGTGTGACTCCTGGAAAGTTACTTAACCCCTGTTTGTCTCTCTGCCATCACCTGGGCAGGGAGCAGAAGTGCTTTCTTTGGAGGTGTCTGAAGAGCTTAAATACGACATAAACAATCTGCTCCTTTTCCCCTCCTTTTCCTGACTTCCCATCTTGTCCCATCTGTTCTTCTTTCCTTCCTCAAAGCTGCCGAAAGCTCCGTCACGCTCATGCCTCAAGGATCACTCATCCTTGAGCATCATACCCTCCCCACGAGACACCTCCCTGCTCCGTCTAATCATAAGACCCTTGGCTGTTTCATCTGATGGGGAGTCAGAGGCCGGAAATATGCAAGGAAAAGCCCTCTGAATCTTCAAGGAAGCCCCAGGGCTTCATTCCCTAAGAGAAGGGAGAGAAGCGCCTGCAGGCCCGCGGTCCGGAGCTTCTGATGTTGTATAGCGTGGAAAATTAATGTTTCTGGTTTTGCAAGTTTTGTTTCTTGCTTTTCACCTTCCAAATCAGGCATAGCTTATAGGAACCAAAGCAATCTGAAAAGAGCAGAAACGAAGACGGAATCAGAAAAGCACAGCGGCTGGGCGCTTCAGGGAGGGGACCCAAGGCGCTAGGCTCCAAGGACTTGCCTGCTGCTTGGCTAAACAGCTTGGCAGTCTCTGCTCCTAAGGGGGCTGGTCTGGCTGCTGTGGGCCCTGCAGTGCTAGGGTTGACAGTCAACCTGATGGCTGCAGTGGGTGCCAGAAGCCAGAGAAGGCACCCTAGCAGGTGAGGGGCCAGGTTGACAAGGGGGCGGAGCCAGAAGAGTAGCAGGAGCCAGGCCTGCTGTCCAAGGGAGGCTCTCACAGTCACATGGGGGCTATCACGTTTCTTTCAGCAATTCTGTCTGTCGGAGAAGCCAGATCAGAAAACACAGAAGGGGACACCTTCTGGACGCAGACTACTGTCCTGCCCGCCTGTATCTTCTGAGACTTGATAACCTATGGAAGCCAATCCTGAGTATTCACTGGAAGGACTGATGCTGAAGCTGAAGCTCCAATCCTTTGGGCATCTGATGCGAAGAACCGACTCACTGGAAATGATCCTCATGCTGGGGAATATTGAAGGCAAAAGGATAAGGGGACAACAGAGGATGCAATGGTTGGATGGCATCACTGACTCAATGGACATGAGTTTGAGCAAGCTCTGGGAAACAGTGAAGGACAGGGAAGCCTGGCATGCTGCAGTCCACGGGGTTACAAAGAGTCAGACATGACTTAGCAACTGAACAACAACCACCCAAGAGAGGAGAGAAATGACATTTGGGCCCCCTGCCCCCACCCAGAGCTTCTGACTTCATATAGTGTGAAAATGTAATGTCTCTGCTTTCACAGGTTTTATTTTATTTTGTGTGTTTTTAACCTTCCAAATCAACGGGTTGAGGAGGGCAGAGAAGGGAGACTGGCTCCCTGCAAGAGGCCAGAAACTGAACCAAGGAAGGAGACAGGGCTTAGGACACGGCAGAGAAAGATGACACTCAAAGGTCGTTGAGGGCTTCCCATGTGCCACAGTGGTAAAGATTCCACCTGCCGATGCAGGAGACGCGGGTTCAATCCCTGATCCAGGAAGACCTCCCCTGTCACGGAGCAACTGAGACCATTTGCCACAACTACTGAGGCTGTGCTCTAGAGCCCGGGACCCACAGCTACTGAGCCCCGACACCCGCAACTGCTGAAGCCTGTGCGCCACGAGAGAAACCCGAGCACCTCAACTAGAGAGCAGCCCCTCTAGTTTATTTAAAAATAAACACATTTTTAAAAAGTGGCTGGACTTGGGACATTTTCCTGCTGAAAAGAGAAAGCCCCTAGTATCAAACATCTGGCACCCTGATCGTTGGAAATTTAAAAGATATTAGTACTTTGGGAGTTTCTGTGAGGTTGGGCTTATTGGGAACATTGGTTTCTAAGAGCGTTGGAGGTCTGTTTTGTTTTCTTCACTATATGAACAACTTTCTCTTACAGTAGGTTTTTGGGCTGCAAAGTCAGGGACAGGGTGGGGGTGCGTTCTTTCTTGCTCTTCATAGACCGCTACCTCACCCACAGGAGGACCCTGCAGTTGGGCTTCAGGATGCAGAGAGGGGGCTCTGGGGGCAAACACGGACCCCCGCCAGCCACTGCTTAGGTGGTGTTCTGAGGCAACGTGCTGTAACTGTCTGCCATCTGCCCCAAAGCCATCCTGCAAAACCTGCCTCCTGCTGTAGACGCTGAAATCACCAGAGAAGCACTTCCCCACGTCCTTACAGCTCGGACATCAACGCATGACCCATCCCAGTCAGTGAGAAAATCCGGAGATCTTGGGGAAAATGGTTCTGCTTTCTCTTTTAAAGGGAGTGGTGGGAGGCAAAGAGACAGAGAGAGGCAGAAAGACAGAGGCAAAGAAAGCCCTTACTTGCTACTCCTTCTTGCGACCTTTGCACACAGATAGGTGAGCAGGTAATTTTGGAACTGCTGTTGCCATCTTTTGATGAAACGTAAAGACTGAGAAAAACTCAAAGAGGCCTACCAGAACCCTGACATGACTGTGAAGCTGAAGTAACCCCAGAACACTCACCCGCAGCGTCTTGTGTCAGGAAAAAGGAAGACCTTCCGTTTTAAGTCACTTTCAGCTGGATGTTATCACTTGCAACTGAACGCACCCCTTCTCCAAACCCTGACGTGCGCAGCTGTAGAATGTCATCCCAAGCAAGCATCTGCCCAGTGACCCGGGGAGGCAGGGGAACAAACCGTGAGCTTTTGGGAAGAGAAAGGAACCTTCAAGGAAGTGAGACAGAGAGGCTGTGAACATCTGACCCCTCCAGAAAGTGCTGCCGAGGCGAAATGCCAGGAAGGCTGCATTTTCAGCCTGTGATTGCATTAATAAGATAATGATGAGTCATTTAACTTTGCCTCCGAAGAGTGAAGCAAATTACCTGTGTCTATATTGCTTAATGATGGAGGCACTAACAGGACCTTTGTCGCCTGCCGGAACTGAAACTGACCCATCACAAGAGGTGATTTTACGCCCATAAGTTTGCCACTTGGCTGAACCATCCATCAGGCGGGGGCCGCACCCCCTCCACGCACTCCACATTAACCGTGTCATCCACCGTGCTCCCCCGCCTCCCTCGTGGGCTCTGGCTTTCTTAACCCGATGAGCCTGATGTCATTAGTTATTTCCTGGACATGAACCATTGGGTTCCCATTAGCCAACACTCAGGCATCCAGGTGTGAATTTTCCACTTCGGCTACATTTCCCCAGGGAAGTGTTACAGCTGAGCCAGAGTCCTGGCCTCCTCCCCATCCACAGGAAATGCCTGTGCCTCCCATGGCGTCCAAGCAGAAGGCAATGAGACAAATCAGGACCCAGCCAACCACACAAGCCCTCCAAAGGCCAGAGAGGCTCTTTGGGTTTTTCCATCATTTCAGGATCTGTAGGGGGGTTTTTTTTGTTGTTGTTTCATTTCCTTTAATTAAGGTATGATTTCCATATGGTAAAATTGACCCTTCTAAAAAGTGATGGCTCTGGGAGTTTTAACAAATGCATAACTCACTGAGCCATCACATTCGAGATGCAGACAGCTCCCTCCCCTCGAAAATTTCCTCCAGTCCTTTGCATCATCCCGTCCTCCATTTCCCAGCCCCTGGACACCACTGCTCTCTCTTCTTTCCCAACAGCTCAGCCTTTTACAGCATCATAGACAGAGTCACCCTTGAGTCTGGTTTCTTTCACTTAGTAAGCTACATTTAAGATGAATCCATGCATAACCAACAAGAACCTACTGTGGAGCACATGGAACTCTGTTCAATGTGATGTGGTAACCTGGATGGGAGGGGAGTTAGGGGGAGAGTGGATACATCTGTGTATGGCTGAGTCCCTTGGTGGTTCACCTAAAACTATTACAACATTGTTAACTGGCTACACCCCAATACAAAATAAGAAGTTAAAAAAAGAGATGAATCTATGGATAAAGATGTGGTGTATGTGTGCATGTGTGTGTACATATATATATATGGAATTGAATGGAATGTTACTCAGCCATAAAAAAGAATGAAATACTGCCATTTGCAGCCACATGGATGATCTAGAGATTGCCATACAAATGAAGTCAGTCAGAGTAAGATAAATATATGATATCACTGATATGTGGAATATAAAAAATGGTATGAGTGAACTTATTCACAAAACAGAAACAGACTCACCTCTATGGAGAACACGGTTACAGTTACCAAGGGGAGAGGCGAGGAGGGGTAAATCAGGAGTATGGGATTAGCAGACACACATCACTATTTGTATAACAGATTTTGAAAAGGACTTACTGTATAGCACAGAGCACTCCATTCAATATCTGTAATAACCTATAATGGGAAGGAGTCTAAACATACACATGCCCAAGTATATACATGTAAACCTGAACCACTCTGCCATATACCTGAGGCACAACAGAGTAAATCGACTAAGCTCCAATTCAGAAAAAAAGCACGCGATAAATTCCCTTTTAGAAAAAGACATATCCACGCAGTTTCACATGCCATAGTTTGTTCTGTTTGGTGCTGAGCAGCATTTCACTGTATGGACATCCCGTGGGGGTGTTTATAGGATCCATGGTGGGCAATGGGCTCTCACCCACGCTCAGCCAAACACTTGAACATGTGTTATTTCACTTAATCCTCAGAAAATACTCAGAGGCAGGTGCTGTGATCTCCCTTTAGAGTTTCTTGAACAAGCAATTCATGGAGCCCCTTCCAGGGGCCAGGCAGTGTGATGTATCAGGACCGAGGTACCCCCTCATACAGCCCTGCCCCCGGGGGACCCTGGCGTGGGACCCTCTGTCTGCCTGCCTTGGAGGATGAAGTCTCCAGGCTTCCGTGCACCTGGTGCTGAGACGCTGCATCCCGTGGGCATGGGACCCTGAAAGAGTGGCTCCTCTGGTGTATGGAAGAAGGAAAAAAAAATTCAACCAGCCATAAGACCCTGGGGAGCTGACAGCATGGAGCAGAAGAAAGGCAATTGGAGATGTGTTTTCCTGGCACGTTGGTGCTCCTGAAACAATGAAATTGCAGGTTTTACTAGACAGACATGCCAATTGCTGCCTGCGGGTAATTATAGTTATTCACTAGGCCTGCTGCCCTCTGATGCCCAGTCTCCGTCATATGGACTTGGACCATAAGACAGGAAGGAGGAGGGTGGGACACAGAGGGGGCAGGGGCCGGCAGTGCAGGCGCCAGGTCAGGACTTTTGTCCCCCTGCTTGTTCCGACAGCCCCGCCCTGAGGCTGTCCGTCCAGCCAGGAAGACAACGCCCACTGCACAGGGGCCCACTGACTGCTGTGGATACAGTTGCAGAATCCCAGGATAAGCAAGTTGCCAATTTACATGTCCCCCGAGGAGAAGCAAGAGTGGACAGCAGGGGGCTTCCCTGGTGGTCTGATGGTTAAGACTTTGCCTTCTAATGCGGGAGGTGTGGGTTCAGTACCTGGTCAGAGAGTGAAGGTCCCACATACTTCTCAGCCAAAAGGAACCAAGTGAAACATAAAACAGGAACAATATTGTAGCAAATTCAATAAAGACTTTAAAAATGGTCCACAGCGAAAAAGGAAATCTTTAAAAAAAATGATAGCACTCTTGAAACTCTACTTAGGGTCTTGGGCTCCTGGGCTTCACCCAACTTTCTCTGAGAACTGACCACCCTGTCACACTCCGCTCTTGGCCAGAGACAACAGAGGGTTTCCCTAAATGGGTCATCCGGGGCAGGGGGGTGGTGGTCTCAGGAGGTCCCTTTCCTCCTGGGAGGTCCCAGGCAACACATTCCCTGGGCAGGAAGGTGCCCAAGACATATGTGTTCTCTCTGCCCATGGCAGAATTTAATAAAAAGCAATGTT
The DNA here is from genome assembly GCF_016772045.2 of Ovis aries. Lineage (NCBI taxonomy): Eukaryota > Metazoa > Chordata > Mammalia > Artiodactyla > Bovidae > Ovis > Ovis aries. The sequence goes on along the minus strand of NC_056064.1, from coordinate 56,601,929 downwards.
GTTCCAACAGCCCCGCCCTGAGGCTGTCCGTCCAGCCGGGAAGACAACGCCTACTGCACAGGCGCCCACTGCACAATTTTCAGTAGCTCAGTGGGGTCTGACTCTTTGTGACCCCCATGAACTGCAGCACACCAGGCTTCCCTGTCCTTCACTATCACCTGGAGTTTGTTCAAACTCATGCCCATTGAGTTGACGATGCCATCCAACCATCTCATCCTCGGTTGCCCCCTTCTCCTCCTGCCCTCAGTTTTTCCCAGCAGGGAGCAATGTTTAAGGAAAGAAAGGAGGATGGGAGGGAGACAGGGAAGGAGGGCAGGACCAGGGGAGGGAGGGAAAGAGGATTCCATAAATGCAGTCTCAGTTCTTATTTGACAGAGAAAGAAACTTCATCCTGTCAATATAGGGAAGCACAGGAATTTTGTTTCAAACACCAGCTTGGACCCCTGATGCCGCTGCTGCTGCTGCTGCTGAGTTGCTTCAGTCGTGTCAGACTCTGTGCGACCCCATAGGGCCAGGCTTCTCCGTCCCTGGGATTCTCTAGGCAAGAATACTTGCCATTTCCTTCTCCAGCTTGGACCTCTATTCTACTATTTATGAGCCTTGCAAATGACTGCTTTTCTGAGACCCGGTTTCCTGGATCTGTATAATACCAATGTGTACCTCTCAAGGCCTGAGGGTGGAAACTGCATGAGGTCATCTGAAAGAAGACCTCAGCCCATCTCGGGCCACAGAATAACTGCAGAGGATGACCAGTGATTACTGCTGCCGTTTTGGTTTCTGCGGGAGTGGCTGCGAGCCAGCTGGGTGGAGGCTGGCCAGACACAGCCAGGGCCTGCAGAGAGGTCCTCCCGGCCGGCAGCTCTGGGGGGCTGGCGTTTCTAAGACTTCTCCTTGAACCAGGCCCTGTGTGTCTGTACCCAGTGCCCACCCCACCCGTGAATGGGAAGCTGGGGTGGACAGGGATGTGCGGGGCTCTTTGGAGCCCAGCACCTCCTGAGCTTGAGGAGGGCAGGAAAGGACTTTATTAAAATGGATATCAGAACTTCGGTCAGCCCTCATCCAGCCACTTCAGCTAAATTATTAAACACTGCCAAGGACACCAGGGGCTTTCCCATTTGCTACCAGATGGCTTTCCACCGTGGTTTCTTGTGTCTTCTCGATGTGGTGTCGATGCGGGACTGAGCACAGCCTGGAGGAGGCGGCCCTGAGGACACCCCCTGTCGATGGCCACAGATACTGCCCACCTTGTCCCCTCCAGTGCCTTCCCAAACCTGCCCACATGCATCCAAGTTCCCGTTGTCCCCGCCTCGTGCCCTGGAATCTCTCATCCAACAGGGCCACCCCCAGACCTGCCCACGGCAGCAACTGTGATAATTAATGCCATGCGAGGGCCTACGTTGCACTCAGCATCTGACATGCATTGTTTTACTTAATCTTCAGGGTGATTCTCAGCCAGGGAGATGTCGTTAATATCCTTTCATAACTGAGCACACAAAGCTCAGAGTGGTTAATTGCCTGCCCAGGGCTGCACGCATGCCGAGTGACAAGTCCCTCTGACATCTACATACCTGCTCTTAACCGCTCCCCTGCATGTGCCCTGGGGCTCTTTCCACCAGCTCCCTGCCCTGAACCCCAGATCTGAGAGTGTTTTCAGAGGGTGCATGGGGAGACTCATGGCTTTCCCTGTTGCTCAACAGTAAATAATCTGCTTGCAATGCAGGAGATGTGAGTTCAATCCCTGGGTTGGGAAGATCCCCTGGAGAAGGAAATGGCAACCCACTCCAGTATTCTTGCCTGGTGGGGTACAGTTCATGGGGTCACAAGAGTCAAACACAACTTAGTGACTGAACGAAAACAATGGGGAGACCCGCCAGCATCCTCCCTGGAAACCCCAAGGAAGGAGACGAAGGTGGGAAGGAGAACGATGGGGAGAGAGCTCAGCCCTCCAATCAGAACTCAGAGAATGGCCACAGGCCGCTTGCCGGGACCCAAAATGCTTGCCGTGCTGGGGCCGCTGTCCCAGATCCAGCCCCACCAGGCCACCCTGGTCTCTGAAGTGGCATCAGCCTGTTCCCCATCATGACTATTTGTTGTATTGCTTTTTAAACTTTTTATTTTGTATTGGAATTAACAATACAGTTAACAATTAACAATGTCGCGATAGCTTCAGGTGGACAGGGAAGGGATTTAGCCACGCATATACCTGCATCCATTCTCCCCCAAATGCCCCTCCCCTCCAGGCTGCCACATAACACAGAGTTCCCTGTGCTGTTCAGGAGGTCCCTGCTGGTTATCCATTTAAAATATAGTAGTGTGTTCATGTCCATCCCAAACTCCCTAACTATCTGTTCCCCCCGCCCTTCCCCCCGGTAACCATAATTTGTTCCCACAGCCTGCATTTTATTTTACAGTTACTCTCTGGTGGGCATCAGGGTAAAAAGCTATCTCATTTAAGTCATCACTCAAAAGACGTGTCCTCAGGAAGGTAGGGTCAGTGAAGCCATCTGATTATGGCATATACTTAGGCCCCTCGCACTCAGGGGCCCGTATAGGACTCAGTTTTATTTACTTTGCAGACGAGTGGGCTTCCCTGGTGGCTCAGACAGTAAAGAATCTGCCTGCAGTGCAGGAGACCTGGGTTCCATCCCTGGGTCGGGAAGGTCCCCTAGAGAAGGGAATGGCAACCCACCCCAGCACTCTTGCCTGGAGAGTTCCATGGACAGAGGAGCCTGGCGGGCTACAGTCCACGGGGACGCAAAAAGTCACAACTGAACAACTAACACACATACACAGGATAAAAATCCCGGTCAGCAGCCAATTGCCTTCCGACTCTTGCAAGAGCCCCAAGAAATCTTTGAATGGGAAGGACGGCTCAAGGGCAAAGAAGGGTCCAGATCCTGACCCAGGCCCCCCATCCTGACCCAAGGCCCTGGTAGGGGGTCAGGAGAAGTCCAGGAGGGACTCTGTCCCCACCTCCCCATCCCAGAGCCCAGTCTTCACTTCTCTCAGGGAAGTCACATTTCTCCATGGAACCTAACGGCTTTAGAGAAGCAGCCTAAAACCTCCTGGTCAGGAATCCTCACAGACTCGTGCTTCTTTCCCTTCCCTGTGGGGCCTCCCCGCCTCCACGCTGATCTTCCTAGCGGACATTCACTTCGCCCATCCCCCGCCCAGCAAAGCCGATCTTAGCCAGGCTTTGGCCCCGAGGTGGAGGAGTGGCGGGGGGGAGACTTGCTAGAAGCCGCTTCCACTCCTCTTCCCATGGACACTTCCATCAGGAATTATTTCGAACAGATGCCCCACTGCCCTTCTACAGCCCCGAGGGGGAAATCAACCCTCTTAAGACAGTTGTTTATTAACAGCCCTCGGTGTCATTAGCAGCGGTGTATGTGATGAAATATAGATTAGAGGGAGAAAGCCAGGAATCACACAGCCATTTGTCCTGTCCCGAATGTCGTTACGCGCTCCATCGTGCCGTATTACCGAGATGATTAGTGGCATCAAATGACTTCTGAAAAATGATTATGTGCCATTAAAAGCATTAGTCTGTCTGAAACCCGCACAAACAAATGGCCGCGTATGGATGACTCATTAGCCGGGAAGGCTGGGTGATGTGACAAGCGCCGCCGCAGTGCCAGGCGATGAGCATCGCCCGCAGGTGGTGGAGGCCAGGGCCACCGGGTCCAGAGCTGCGTCCCGGCCACGAGAGCGCCAGTCCTCAGGGGCCGAAGGGCCTCTGGGAGTCACGCTTCTCCTGGGGAGGCCTGGGGACGAAGGTGTGCTTACAGTGGGCTGCCCGCCCCCGCAGCTATGGTGGAGCTGTCCCCACAGTCCCCAGGGTAAGGCGCTGAGTGAAGCTGATACTTCTGCATGTTCCAGGAAGCCGGATTTGGGGAGAAAACAGGCAGGAGTAAGCCGCAGAAATGGAAGCAGCATGCAGGCAGGACACAGCAGAGGCCCCTGGGGGAATTTTTAATTGACATCAGCAAAAAAAAAAAAAAAATTGGCTCAGGGACTCGCGATGTAATTTACAATGACAAGAACATATAGAGAAGCCATAATTTGGGAGATTAAAAACATTTCTTGAACACAGACCAATCAAATGGCTTTGAAGTGACAGCAAAAGGAAGAAATAACAAGCGAAAACGATCATCTCTGTCTGGTTTTCCAAAGTAGCTGAGCTCGACATCAGTCCTTGTGCTAAACACACATTTCATGTTGAATTTTGCTCACTGTGCAGCGAAGACTTGGTTTTGAGATGTCAGGGGTTGGGTCCCCCATCTCCCCCTCTTCCTTCATCTTGACATGTCCAGGCTTGTTCTGTGGGGGCTATATCCCTGGAAAGGATGCTTTGAAACAGATGGGCACATTTCTGCCGTTGGTCAGGTTCTGGAAGTTGTGGGTTCTCTCTCTCTCCCCACTCCCTTCCCTTTATCCCTTTATTCTTTTTTTCCTCCCATCCATTCACACCATCGCTGCCCTCGTGGATGTGATGAAGACCAGTCAGGGAGCCAGTGATGAGGACGCTGAGGAAATTAGCTGCAGCCCAGCCGTTAGGACTTGGCGCTTTCATAGCTGGAGTAGGGTTCATTCCCTGGTCCGGGAACTAAGATTCCCGTGAGCCGCATGGCTCAACCAGAAGAAGACAAAAGAAAAATAAAGATGCTGAGTTTTATTTCCATGCACCAAGCACTGCCCTGAGTTCCATGCTTTTTCTTTTTCTGGCGACACCAAATGGTCTGTAGGATCTTTGTTCCCCGATTAGGGATTGAACCCATGATCCCTGCAGTGGAAGCATGGAATCTTAACCTCTGGACTGCCGGGGAAGTCCCTGAGCTCCATGTTTTCTCTCACTTTCCCCCGACCTGTAAGGCAGGTCTGATTACCATCTGCATCTCACAGACAAGAAAGCAGGCGTTGAGAAGTTACACTCCTGGGAAGAGAGGCAGTCAGGCTCCAGGCTGACCCCGTAGACCCCTGACCTAGAGCCGTCATCAACTCGCCTGGGTCCCCGGGGCCACTGCACAATCCAGGCAAGCCTCCCTCCCATGGATGTCGAGGAGTCCTGGCGTGACCCCGGTTACAAGGATTCAAAGTGTCCCTGACTGATTCTGGTGGAGAGGCCTGCGATGAGGCCTGGGTATGCCCAGGGAATCTTTGTTTTCTCCTTTTAGAGTCTTTAGAGACTGTCAAGGGCCACAGTCCAGCCATGCAGACCCCAGGCCTCTGGCTCTCAGCCCAGCTTGTGAGCAGTGCCCAGACCGAGCCCCACCCGCATGGAGGACCACCGCTCTAGCCCCCCTGCTGCCTGTTACAGAGAAAGAATCAGAGGCTCACGGAGGGGCAGCGACCAGCACAGACTCACGGAGCTGCTGGGGGTCTCCCCGGCAGTCTAGTGGTTAAGAATCCGCCTGCCAGTGTAGGAAACATGGGTTCAATCCCTGGTCCAGGAACTAAGATCCCACATGAGGTGGGGCAACTGAGCGAGCCACAACCACGGAGCCCACCACCCTCTGGAGCCGGGCTCTGCCACAAGAGAGGCCACTGCAATGAGAAGCTGGCACACCGCAACTAGAGAGAGCCTGCACACAGCAACACAGACGCAGTGCCGCCAAACAAATAAGTGATTTTAAAAAGTGCCGCTGGGACAGAACCCACCCAGGAGCCAAATACTTCCAAAAAGCAGGCTGCCACCCTTCTGCCCTCCCACTTGACTCCCCAGAACTTTCCTTCCCACCTGCCTCTCCAAGCCCGACTGCAGCCAAGGCGACCAGAGGCTGTCAAGCCCTGACAGCTGAACCTGCAGGCTGTCGGCGCTGATTGGCACCTGTCACAACCTGAGCTTCTCGGGAGCCCCCGAGGCCCGGCCTTCATCTGTCCCGGCTGCTGCCTGTTTCCAGAGCCCGGACGCGTCCACCCGCTCAGAAAGGTGGCCGATTTCCAAAAGTCCTTCATCTCTGTCTTCCCTCCAGGCCTCGCTGGGGACGACCGGCTCATTCCGGAGAAGCTCAGACACACTGTTCTTCATCTTTATTGAACTTGGCTTTGTGGTTCTTGTTGCTTTGGGGGAGGGGGGTGGCTGTGACAGCAGCTGGGAAGGGCTGAGCAGAAATTGTTTCTTGCCCACGCCTTACGTCGTTCTATTAGAAAAACATGAATTCTCTCTCCTCCACTTGTTTTTGTTTGTTTTCCTTCTCCCTAAGACAGAGGGGGACGTGGTATTTGATGACAGCTCTGTTTGGGTTTCTGCTACAAGTCATGAATGTTTGTGAGGTTAGGCTGCTGAAGATGGAGTCCAGCTGCTACAGAAGATTAAAAATAGCCATTGGTATGACCTCTGCTTCCAAGGGTGATTGCCCTATCTCTGTGTCTCCTCGACACCCAAACAAATTAAGCTTGGAAGTTCCTCCAGGTGTCTAATTTCAGTCTCTCCTGCTGCAGCTCAGTCTTTTTTGAGTCAAACCAATTCCCACCCTCTCTGCAGAAGTTGGTGATGCACAAGATTTCCACAGGCAGTCTGTCTTCCAGCGACAACCAGCCGTGAGCAGCCTTCTACCTGGTGGGGCAGATTTCAAGGCCTGCTGTTCTGCTAAATGCTGAAACAGCATCTGGGGTGCCCACCCGTTCAACGCACTCTGTGACATGGTGACAGCGTCTCCTCGTCTGCAGAACTTTCCTCAAGAACAGACCAAGGACGAGGGTGGACAGATCTTGAAAGACGTGATTGCCGTACCTCTCCAGGAGGAATCTCCCATAATTCTCCAGTTCTAGGGAACAACAGAATCACCTCTGACGCAGTGGGTGTTTTGGACAATTTTTTTGTCCCTCCAATGAAAAATTCACGTGTCGGAAGTCCAGTGGTTAAGACTCCCCACTTCTAATCCAGGAGGCATGGGTCCAATCCCCACGTGCAGGTGAGTGGGTGGGTTGGTTGGTGGGTAAATAGGGTGGGTGGTGGGTAATTACACGGATGGACGGCTAGAGACAGAGATATAGATGGATATCCAAAACTCAGGTTACAAAGGGAGGGAAAGGGGATGAAAACAGGAAAGACCCCTAAGCCAAGCTTGATGGTCATTGCAGAGAACAAAATAAAGGCAGGAGTGCTCCCTCTACCAAGATCAGTGAAAACCCTGCTTTATTTCTAGGTCCCAACAGAACTGCTATAACCCCATGAAGCCCAAATCAGTTCTAACTAGGAGGGGGAAGTGGGAGGCTGTGGGGATTGGGTCATGTGCCTTTTTCCTGAAAGAAGGGAGTGTACCCTGGAGCCTAGCACCCTCTGGAGAGGTCCTGCTGACCAGCCAAGGGCAGCAGCCTTGCTGGGGGTCGTCGTCTGGGAACCACTGCTGGCTGGTTGCCATGGGTTCAGGAGTCCGAGCGCACAGTAGTTGCCTTGGGGATGCTGGAAGAGGCCGCATTTCCAGCCAGCTCAGGTGAGCAGAGAAAGAATACCAGGGGGAATAAGAGCAGACTCGCCAGGCCACAGGGAGAGGGCTGCAGGATTACTCACACAGCTGCTCTATTTGTCTGTAAGAGGAGCAGTCAGTCTCCACCAGCTCCCACCCGCTGGGTGGCTGGGATAAAGCGAGTGGGGTGGGAAAGTCCTTCACTGCATCCTCATCAGATCCAGTAACTCATGCTTGAGTAACTCGGAGCTTACTGGGATGACGTGGGTAAGTGCAGAAGTGGAGGTTCACGTTATGATGAGCCCGGGAGTGAGCGGGAGAGGGGTGTGGCTAGCTGTGTCCCCCAGCCAGCGGCGACAGCCGGCCCTGCCTCTAGGGATTCTCCTTGATCAGCTGTCTTGGCTGAAAATGTCCGCGGTTGGTTTGCCTGGCCATCATGAGCCACTTGTCCCTGCAATATGTCAGCATCTGGTTCTCTCCTGTTGTTACCAGGCAGGGTTCATGCCCTCCTTTATCAATAGAAATTGATCAGAGGCCAGACAAGGAATTCAGGCAAGGCTTTACTGGGACCCCTGTTGTAACAAGGATGGAGCGAGAACAAGTAACAGATTCCCTTGCTCTCTCCCCACCGTGGGGAGGGGGCTGACTCCTTGCATGGGGTGAGGGGGAGTGGGTCCTGGGTTCCGACAGGAGGGACGGCTCAGGTGGTTTGCCCACCCCTTCCGTGGTGCCCGGTGCGAGGGGCATGCTCCCTCCCCACTTTCGTTCCCTGCTCCTTGGGAGTGGCAGTGGGGTGTTTTGGTCTTTCTGTGTATCTTCTTGTCCATGATTTCCCCTCCTGCGCATGCACGCAGTTATTTTTAGTCCCGCACTATTTCTCTGTATTTTGTTGCTGGAGGAGATGCAGGTGCAGGCCCTGCAGCAAAGGTCCCAGGTCCCAGCCCGTCTTGCTGCGGGTCAAGACTCAGAGCCTTCCCTGACCTGCAACATGCACGCCCTAAGGAGCAGCAGTACCCTACTGGTCCCCAACCTCAGGCTCTCTGCAGGACCCCCTGCCACCCTCCCCCTTCCCGCCTCGACTGGCCAGAGCGGCCCTCTAGCTGGCTTCCCAGTGAGCTGTTGGCCACTTGGAACAAGGGAAACAGCGTGACCTGGAGAAGGGGATGTCGAGGCTCCTTTCAGGCCAACATGCCAGACTGTCTGGCTGTTTTTGGTGTGGTTACCCCCAACTGTGGGCTTCCCAGGTGGCGCTAGTGGTAAAGAATCCTCCTGGACTGTATTGAATATGCTGTTTTGTCGTTCCCTTGCTAGTGAAATACCACCTCCCCAAGCATCTCCTGCCAACAAGAGGGACTTCTTGTGTTCCCATCTCCCTCTGATCACCTCCCTCCTCCATCCTGACAAGTGCAGACCGAGTCTCCCCATCGATGTACTTCCACTGCATTAAAATGTCCGAGCTGGTACTTTTCCCATGTCGAGTGCACTTTGGGTGGGATGTGAATGTTGACATCTGCAAAACCCCTTTTCTGCACAGGTAGGTGGCCTGCAGCTCTGCTCAGGAGGGTCTTCTCCAGTCACGTGAGCCTTAGAGAATGCATCCTGCCCCCATGTCCTCCGTACGTTTCAACACCTGGGATCCCACTGGCTCCTGTTACAACTGAGCTAGGGCCAACAGTGACAACAGCGAGGACACCAGCGCTACCCCCGCGACAGCATCTCCCTTTTATAAAGCATCTCTTACCTGCCCAGGTGTAGACGGACTGCTTTCCATGAGGGCATGCTTAGTCGCTCAGTCATGTCTGACTCTTTCTGACCCCATAGATGGCAGCCCACCAGGCTCCTCTGTCCATGAGATTCTCCAGGCAAGAATACTGGAGTGGGTTGCCATCCCCTCCTCCAAGGGATCTTCCCAGTTCAGAGACTGAACCCAGGTCTCCCACACTGCAGGTGGTTTCTTTACCGTCTGAGCCACAGGGGAAGCCTGTTAGCAATTCTTGAGGCATCCTCTTGAACATGTAATGTGACTCCCATTTTACAGATGAGAAAACTGAGGCCTGGAGAAAAATCACTGGATTTAATGTCATACCAAATTTCCTAAAGGAAATCAGCCCTGAATATTTATTGGAAGGATTGATGCTGAAGCTGAAGCTCCAATACTATGGCCACCTGATGTGAAGAGCTGACTCACCTCAAAAGACCCTGATGCTGGGAAAGATTGAAGGCAGGAGGAGAAGGGGGTGATACAGGATGAGATGGTTGGATGGCATCACCAACTCTATGGACATGAGTGAGCAAACTCTGGGAGATGGAGGAGGCTAGGGAAGCCTGGAGGATAGGGAAGCCTGTTGTGCTGCAGTCCACGGGGTCGGAAAGAGTCAGAAATGACTTAATGACTGAACGACAGCTAGGAGACTGGGCATGGTAACTATTTTTCAGTCTGCTCAGGAACTTTCCTATTGTCAGAAGTGTTAAAGAATAATTCTCCCCAAATAAGGCAAAATCATGACTCTCCTACTTTAACATGTATTAAGGATTTTATTTGGCTTGGTAATTAGTGAGGAGACTAGGCAGATCTAGAACTGATCCAAAGGAGAAATCTGAAAAGTGTAAATTTACATGGAGTGAAGGAAAGTGGAGGTGAATTGACAAATAGTTGGAAACTGGCTCTTTCCTTAAGGAAGCGGGAAATCTATTGAACCACCAGACAGAATTTATTTGCATGTCTATAGACAAAGAATTATTTTGCATTGCTATCAGTTATCTACAACTTACAGGACCGTAAAACAGCGCAAAGACACTGAAAGGCTAGAATCAGACAGCCTACAAGGATGTTCTCTGAACGGCCCCATTTTTTCCATCAGCAACACCCAATGATCTTTGGGGATTTATTCCAGGTTTCCTCATGGGAACAAGTCTAGACAATCTTAGCGCCTCATTCTGCCTGATTATAGCAGTTAATATCAGGAGTGAGAAATCAGAATGCTTCCCTGATGGCTCAGCGGTAAAGAATTCACCTGCAAGGCAGGAGATGCGAGTTTGAGTCCTGGGTTGGGAAGATCCCCTGGAGGAGGGCATGGTAGCCCCCTCCAGTACTCTTGCCTGGGAAATCCCATGGGCAGAGGAGCCTGGCAGGCTGCAGTCCATGGGGTCGCACAGAGTCAGTCACAACTGAAGCACTAACACTTTCGCAAGAGAGACAGAGCGCAAGATAGCAGGTCGGGCGAGGACCTGCTCCTATCCCTGGTGCGCTGATGCCGCTCTCCCCCCACACCTCCCCCCCCCGGGGGGGGGGATGTTTCTAGAAGGTTCTAGAAGCTGCTACAGTCCTCCCCCCCCAACAACGCCTAAGATTCTTCCAGCAGCCCAGTATCCTTTCCAGCTACCATACCAATCCTTGTCACTCTTTTTTTTTTCCTAAGCGCCTTTGAGTTATATGTTTTCCCATGAAGCATCTTGACTTATACAGCTATTAAGTGACAAAGTGAGTTTAAAAACCTCACCTGCCTAAAATGCATAGCTGAGTCTTTCAGTTTCCTCACCTGCAAATGGGGTTATTATGGCACCTACCCCGCCGGGTTATTGTGACGATCAGGTACATACATCCATCTAAAGCTCCGAAAAGATGGCCTGGTGCCTAAAGTACTCGATACAAGTTTATTTTATCATCAGCTCTATTTGGCCAATGGATAAACTGAGCCAAGGATGTCATGAACTTCACCCAAAGTCACGGACTTGCCACCATTTGTGAGCAAATGGCAGGATGGGCTGCTGAACCGGGGCAGTGATCAGAGCCTGCTGGCTTCTTTTGGACCCCGGAGAAGCTGTCTGGGGGCCTTCCCTGGAAGTCTGGTGGTTAAGACTTGCAGCTTCCACTGCAGGGGCCACAGGTTCCATCCCCGGTTGAGAAACTAAGATCCTGCCTGCTACGGGGAGTGGCCAAAATAAGTGGATAAATAAACTGTCATTATTTTTTCAAAAAAAGTCATCTGCTTTCCCCCGCTTCCCCACCAGAGCAGAGCGGGCAGCGGTCCTTGGAGCCTGGGTCGGGCACGGCTCAGGGTTGGCAGGTTCTAGGGTTGCCTCCTTTGGCAGCCTTGCTCCTGGAGCTGAAAGAACCATGGGCAGCTGGGGCCTCCTAGCACTGAGGAGCAGGAGCCAGGTGAGTGGGTTGGGGCGGGGAGGGCGGGCACCGGCTCCCACCCAGCTGGGATCTGCTGCAGACGGACGTGCTCCCATCTGCCTCCCCAGAGGCCCCCCGAAGCACCGCACACCTGGCCACCGGCCCTTCTCCTGCCGTTGCCGCCATACGGAAGCATAAATCCAGTTAATGCGTCCAAAAAAGAAAAATCAAAATGTCAGATCTGCAGAGATGGTTCAATTGAAAGAATATTGATTGTCACGGAGAATATTCTCACTTTATTCACCTACTTAGTCTGCTCCCCTAGGCGCGGATGAATTCATCAAATATTGTCACAGCACATAATAATACTCTTCCCCAGTGCTGCTGTGATCGCGCGAGCTCCAGTCCTGCCCACTGTGCCTGTCCCCATGGGGATGACAGAGGGAGAGAGGAAGGTGTTGCCAAGGCGTGGCCACGGCACGTTCCCCTGGACAAGGCGCTTTCCCTAGAGCATCCAGCTCTGATCTTCAGGACAGCCATGAAGGGGAGCGGGGTGTCGTGGAGGGGAGAGATGATCCCATTTTCCAGGTGGGATCAGAAAGGTTAAGCCATCCATCCAAGTTCATGATACTAACCAGCTGGGATTTGAACCTTGGTTTTCCAATTCCAAATTCAAAACCCCTTCCACTCCACCACGCCCTTTGCTGTGGCTGGTGGACTGATCAGCCAAGAGTAGAGACAGGTGGAGCTCTCTCGGCCTCTGTTCCGCTCAGCCAGTGCCATGATTATGCACCCACTGTTTGCTCAGCCCTGGACGTAGAATCTAGGAGATGATCCATAACCCTCCGTGGGTCTCCTGATCAACGTGGAGAAGGAGATGAGGGTTTTGGAGACTAACAGAGTTGGAACTGTGAGAACACCACAACTGTCTCCCGACCATCAGAAGTGAGGGCTTCTCAAGGGGAAGCCAGCGCAAAGGCTGGAGAACCCTGAGAAAGCAGCACAAAACTCATGGGGGCATCTTGGCCCACTGTGACCTAGTTGCTGAAGAACTCATCAAGAAGAGGAGTTGGGAGTCATGGATGGACCTCGAGATTGTCATGCAGGATGAAGTAAGTCAGGAAGAGAAAAAGAAATATTGTATAATACAGCCTACATGTGGAAACTAGAAAAAACTGTAGAGGTGAACTGATTCGCAAAGTAGAAATGGTGTCAGAGACACAAAGAAGAAACCCACGGACACCAGGAGGAGGAGGGAGAGGGGTGGATGGGAGATGTGAACCGGAGCGATCACACTTCTGGGGTTTCCGGGCGGCGCTCATGGTAAAGAGTCTGCCTGCCAGTGCAGGAAACGCAAGAGATACAGGCTTGATCCCTGGGTTTGGAAGACCTCCTGCAGTAGGAAATGGCAACCCACTCCAGTATTCTTGCCTGGAAAATCCCATGGACAGAGGAGCCTGATGGGGCCGCAAAGAGTCCGATACAACTGAGTGAGCCACACACGTGCACACTACTAGTGTATGAAACAGATAACAAATGAGAACCCGCTGGCTAGCACGGGGACTCTATCCAGCGGTGCGTGGTGACCTAAATGGGAAGGAAATCTAAAGAAGAGGTGGTATGTCTATAACTGATTCATTTTGCTGCGCAGCAGAAACTGACACACCATGGTAAAGCAGCTATACTCCTGTAAAAAATTGATTTAAAAAAAGGAGAGGGGCTGGGTGCCAAGCCCTGGAATGCACTTGCCGAGTGAATTATGGGTTCTCTCCAGGCACGTCCAAGGAAAACACAGCCCTTGCATACTTAGACCAGCGTTTCTAAAGAGTGTCCCGAGGAGCAGATCTGAATGTTTAGTGAATGGATTATTTCTGCTCAGGACTCCTCACATCCTTCACCATCTTGATGAGGGTGGTGGTGATGACGGTCATTGTCCGTGTTGGCGGTAACCCAGTACTCCCGGCGCTGTTGGGTATTAACTCATTTGAGCCTCGCGGTCGGCGCTGCTGCAACCCCCATTATGTTGCTGGTTAGTCGTTCAGTCGTGTCCGACTCTGCGACCCCATGGACTGCAGCACACCGGGCCTCCCTGTCCTTCACCAACTCCCGGAGCTTGCTCAAGCTTCTCAAACCCACGTCCACTGAGTCAGGGATGCCATCCAACCATCTCGGCCTCTGTCATCCCCTCCTCCTGCCTTCAGTCTTCCCAGCATCCGGGTCTAAGAAAACCAAGATTCAAGAATTCTTGTGACGGTGGACCAAGATGAGAAAATGCTGGAGCTGACAGGCTGGGTCACTTCTTCGAGTGACTCTGAGAGGCAGATGTAGGATGCAAAACTCCCAAACTTCTTTGGCAGCTCTACACCTGCTCTGGTTTTGCCCCAGTGCCTCTCTTGGGATTAAGGAACTATGAAATATCAGAACACCAGTTTAAACAATCGGCCTGACTGACTGGCTCAGAGCCCCCATTCAACTGTTCTCTTAGAAGCGAGCGCAGGTTGTTAACGCCCAGCAGGTTATGGGCTGTGGCTGGTCTGAATCCAAAGGCGGGAGCTCCTGGGAAAATCCAGAAATGCTGGCTGGGCTGGGGCCAGGCCTTCCACCTCTCTGCCCTCTCTCCTGACCACCTTAAAGCAGGAACCGAGAAAAGGAGGATGAACTCCAGTCTGCTTCCCCTCACCACCACCCTTGGCTGAACACCAGAATCTGAAACCTCCCAGCCACGTGCAGAGAAGGACCTTTCCAGGGTTAGATTCAGCCCAGAAGAATAAAGATGCTAATCACTTTGGGCAGCTCCCCACAGTGTAGCCACCTGGGGCTCAGCCATATCCCCCTGCAATTTCTGGCTTGCTCTGATGCCTTGGCTGGCATCCCCAGCAGGTGCAGGAAGTGGGGGGCTGCATTCCCGGGAGCCTTTGCCAAGAGCCCCAGTCCCTTCAAGGGAGAGGGGGCTTTGGCCTCAGTAGGAGCATATCAATGGGAAACTGTGGTGAGAAGACATAGCCGGCCAGAGCTGGTGATGGGGTAATTAATTCTACTTAAGAAAAATGTTACTAATAATTAAAGGTACTAATTAAGAAAAATTGGATCAGCTGTTCATCAGTGCGGGGCAGAAACTAGGGCTTCGATGACGCATTTCTCGGGCAGCGTTCTGCTGGGAGTGGGCAGGACGAAAATCACAGCAGACACTGTCATTTGAGAGGTGCCGGAGAGGCCAGAGGGGCTACCAGCTGGAGAGGGCCTTGGGGAAGAATGCGACAGGGGGGAGTATCTGGCAAGGTGCTGATGAGTCCAAGAGGCTGGAGAGGCCAATGCAGGTTGGAAGGATCCAGACCATGGCCCAGTATACACCCACTCTCTCCAGGAAGGCTGGGCTGGAGGGAGCAGTAGAGAGCAACTCTGGGGTCCTGGGCGGGGGCGGGGTGGTCTCTGAGGTGAGACGGAGCCAGTGGCAAGGCCGGTGATGGGAGAAGTTACAGCAAGAGGAGCCGGATCAGGGGTTGGGCAGGGCCAGGAGGCGATGGGCAGCAGGCAGGTCTTCAGGGCTCTGCACTCGGGTCAGGTGAGCAGACAGCATTGAAAGACCCAGAACTAGAAGACAGAAGCACTAGCTGAGGCGGGTTCCTCAGCGTGGCTCTGCTGACATGTGTTTCTTTGTTGTGGGAGCCTGTCCGGTGCATCACAAAGCATTTAGACTCATCCCTGGCCTCCACCCCTGGAATCAAGATAGCTGGGAGAAACATCAATAACCTCAGATATGCAGATGACACCACCCTTATGGCAGAAAGTAAAGAACTAAAAAGCCTCTTGATGAAAGTGAGAGAGGAGAGTGGAAATGTTGGCTTAAAGCTCAACATTCAGAAAACTAAGATCATGGCATCCGGTCCCATCACTTCATGGCAAATAGATGGGGAAACAGTAGAAACAGTGACAGACTTTATTTTGGGGGGCTCCAAAATCACTGCAGATGGTGACTGCAACCATGAAATTAAAAGACGCTTGCTCCTTGGAAGAAAAGCTATGACGAAACTAGACAGCATATTAAAAAGCAGAGGCATTACTTTGCCAACAAAGGTCCATCTAGTCAAGGCTATGGTTTTTCCAGTGGTCACGTATGGATGTGAGAGTTGGACTATAAAGAAAGCTGAGCCCCAAAGAACTGATGCTTTTGAACTGTGGTGTTGGAGAAGACTCTTGAGAGTGCCTTGGACTGCAAGGAGATCCAACCAGTCCATCCTAAAGGAGATCAGTCCTGGGTGTTCATTGGAAGGACTGATGTTGAAGCTGAAACTCCAGTATTTGGCAACCTGATGCGAAGAGCTGACTCATTGGAAAAGACCCTGATGATGGGAAAGATTGAAGGCAAGAGGAGAAGGGGATGGCAGAGGATGAGATGGTTGGATGGCATCACCAACTCAATGGAGATGAGTTTAGGTGAACTCTGGGAGTTGGTGATGGACAGGGAGGCCTGGTGTCTGCAGTCCATGGGGTCACAAAGAGTCAGACACCACTGAGCGACTGAACTGGACTGAACTGCACTGGCCTGCATCCGCTGGCCACATCACCTGGTTACGATTTAAAGTACCTTCAGGACTCCCCTGTGGTCCAGTGGCTTAGCACTCCACACTTTCCTGGTGGCTCAGATGGCAAAGCGTCATCTACAATGCGGGAGACCTGGGCTCAATCCCTGGGTTGAGAAGATCCGCTGGAAAAGGAAATGGCAATCCACTCCAGTACTATTGCCTAGAAAATCCCATGGACAGAGGAGCCTGGTAGGCTATAGTCCATGGGGTCGCAAAGAGTCTGACAAGACTGAGTGACTTCACTTTCCTTTCCTTTCACTTCCAGTGAAGCAGTGTGGGTTGAATTCCTGGTCATGGAACTAAAATCCCAAGTGCCACGTAGTACAGCCAAAAAAAAAAAAAAAAAAAAATTAGGAATCTGAAAAAGAATGGCTAGATGTTTACGTAAAACTGAATCACTTTGCTGCACACCTGAGACGAATACATTGTAAATCAACTATATCCCAATATAAAATATTAAAAATTACATTCAACCTGATTGTATAAGATGTGATTATTGCCTCTTTCCTGTACATTTTCTTTCAAATTTTGGTCTTTTCCCACCACTTTCCATTAAAAAGCAGAAATAAAGAATAAAAATTGCAAAAGCAAGCAAAAGCTTCCTTCAATTTAAAATTTTGTTAGTTTTCTATAAAATGCATTTCAGGGACACGTGATTCCAGTGCTAACGAATCCATCTGCCAATGCAGGAGACAAGACATGCAGGTTCGATCCCTGAGTCGGGAATATCCCTGAGGAAGGAAATGGCAACCCACTCCAGTATTCTTGCTGAGAGAATCCCAAGAAGAGAGGAAATTAGTGGACGACAGTCCAGGGGGTTACAAAGAGTCAGACAGGACTGAGCAACTGAGCACACGCACGCACGCATACACACACTAGCACACAGACACGCACACACACACACACACACACACTATTATTGGTGGTGGGGAACCTCTGAACCCCTGTTGAAACTTAGGAAAATCTCCGAGGTGGCTGATAAACTAATTCTCAGGAAAAGAAAGCAACTACTGTTAGGGCTTAAGGCCCACTGGCAAAGGTTATTTTAAAATAAAGTCACAGGCTATGAAAAAGATTCTTTATAGCATGCCACGTCTCTTCCAAGTAAAAATCAATTTGAACCAATTCAGAGAGAGAGAGAAAGAGAGATGAAGAGGGGAAATTTTTAAAAATTAAATTTAACAAAAAGAGAAGCAAACCAACAAGGCAAACAAAGGTATCTCCAGACACGGCCAAATGTTCCTGGGGCCTGGGAGGGAGGGGCAGAATAATTACCCCAGGTTGGAAACCACAGAGCTGATTTTTAAAAATACTGCAGCACCTTGTCATGACAAAGGTCTCTTGTTTACTCCTGAGGCAAACAGATGCTGCCCTATACATACACCATCGAGACCCCAGACTCCTTCCGGCTCATGGCTCGCTGACCCCCAGGCCCAGGTCCCTCACTGGATCATTCCACATCCAGCTGGACAATGAGCCAACGGACAGAGTGGGGAGGGCCGTTGGGGAGATTTCGGGGGCCAGCCCTGGAAACGTCACATTGCTTTGGCCCTCGGGTCACTGGCCGTACGTAACCACAAAGGGTAAATGTGAGCCGGCAGGCGGCCCAGGAGGAGACCTCAGAGAGGAGAGAACAATAACCCACGGGCACCGCCGCACCTCCCGGTCCTGGCCTTGGCGGCCAGCTCATCTAACCCTGGCCAGCCCTCAGTTTCCTCCTCTTCAAAGACCCCCTTCCACAGCAAAACGTGTTACATGCACACAATGGACTATGACTCGGCGGAAAGCAAGGATGAAGACCTGACCCGCGATGCCGCACGCATGACCCTCGAAAACCGCGTGCTGAGTGAAGGAAGCCGGACCCGGAAGGTCGCGGATTGCGTGATCCCGTTTGTGTGAAAATCCAGAAGAGGCACAGAAAGCGGATTAGGAGCTGGGGCGGGGAGGAGGTTTGGGGTGCTGCTGATAGGCGTGGGGTGTCCTTTGGGGGAACTAAATAGAGGTGACGCCTGCACGATGTGAGGGTGTGAAGCGCCGCTGCTGTGTACACTTTTATTCATTTATTTATTTGGTTCTTCTTGGCCATGCTGCATGGCATACATACAGGATCTTAATTCCCCGAACAGGGGTCAAACCCACGGTGGAAGTGCGGAGTCTTACCCACCAGACCGCTGAGGACATCCTGACTTGTACACTTTTATCCTTGTATTTCTTTTTTTTTTTTTTAATAAATGTAGCCCAGTTGGGCCTTCCACCACGTCTCTTTTGTTTAGTTACTTTTTCATTTGGGGCTGTGCTGGGTCTTCGCGGCTGCGCGAGGGCTTGCTCCAGTTGCCACGTGCCGGCTTCTCCATGTGGTGGCGTCTCTTGTCGCGGAGCGTGGGCTCCAGGGCTCAGCAGTGTGGAGCGCAGGCTTAGTTTCTCTGGCACGTGGACTCTACCCAGACGGGGGGGGGGGGGGGGTCAAACCCATGTCCTCTGCACTGGCAGGGGGATTCCTTGCCGCTGGACCACCGGGGAAGTCCTTGTACACTTTTAAATGGTTGGTGTTAGCTTACAAGAATTTTACTTCAACTTTTTAAGAAAGGGAAAAGGCCCCTTTCAGCTCCGATCTTCAGCGGTTTCTAAGATCCAGGAGAGGCAGGAACCAGACCGAAGTGCTGAAAGTAGGAACAGGGATACTGTTCTTTCTGAAGATATACAGCAAGGAAAAAAAAATTTTAAGGCCCTGATCCTACTTTGTCTGTCAAGTGAGTGCAACGTTAGCGAGGCTTGTAAACTAGAAAGCTCTTTATGAAATGTCGGCGGACGCTGTTACTGAGGCTCTGTATGTGATCTCGTTGGTATTCTCCTGGATACGGCTGGGACGGGGCCGGACTGGAGTGAGTGAGCTGCATAAACGTGTGCATTAAGGGCAGGCCAGCTCGAGGGTTCTACACACAGTGGCCCACAACAGCCATTATTATTCAGGATAATGTAAATTAACGGTGAAGCTGCTACCCTGGGTCCTGGGTCCCCAGGACTGTACTTTGGCACATCTTTCGTTCACGCTCAGTCACTCAGTCGTGTCCAACTCTTTGTGACCCCGTGGACTGTAGCCCTCCAGACCCCTCTGTCCATGGGATTCTCCAGGCAAGAATATTGGCATGGATTGCCATGCCCTCCTCCAGGGGATCTTCCCAACCCAAGGATCAGACCAGCATCTCCTACATTGTAGGTAATTCAGGGGTCATCTGGGAAGCCCCACGATGCACCTTACATGCAACTAATGAGTGAATCCTCTCTGCAACCCTGAAAGGTGATCAGATTATAACTGCTTACAGATGAGAAATGTAGAAACTGACTGGTTAAATAATTTGCTGTATTAGTTTTCAACCACTGGGCAACAACTTATACCAAAACTCCGAGGCTGAAAACTCACAGTTATCGTCTCACAGTTTCTGTGATCAGGAGTCCAGGCATGGCTCCTGGGTCCTCTGTCTTAAGGCTGCCATGCAGCTGTCAGCTGGAACTGGGGTACCATCTGAAGGCTTGATTGGGGAAGGATTCGCATCCAAGCTCACGTGGTTGTTGGCAGGATTCAGTTCCTGCAGGATTATTGGACGGAGAGTCTCAGTCCCTACCTGGCTGTTTCTAGAGACACCCTCAGTTGCTTGCCACATGAACCTCTCCAACATGCTGGCTTGCCTCCTCAAAGCACATGAGCCAAGAAGGCAATGGAATCTGCTAACAAGACAAGTTGCAACCTTATGTAGCCGAATCACAGAAGGGGCATCTCATCCCCTTTGCTGTACTCTGTTGGTTAGAAGAAGGTCGCTAAACTGAGCCACAGTCAGGCATGGTTGGGGGCCGGGGGAAGGGGAGTGGGTTACACACGTGCATGAACATCAGGATGTGGGGAGCATGGGGGCCACACTCCCCAAAGATCCATGGGTAGCAAAGAGCTGAGCCACCTAAGCCTGCAGATTTCTTTCCCAGGTTCATATCATTGCACTGCACTTTCTCCATGTTCTGAGGGTGTCTGAGGGTGGAAAGCGAGGGACGACGGGAAAGAGCGAGATTTTCCTACGGGAGAAAGGCTGCACCGAGCTCTCCCTGGCCAGGCCTCACTGCTGAGGCTTGTCCTCAGGGTGAAGCCCGGGAGCTAGGGCTCCTCCGATATTCCTGGTATCCTCATCACAGCACGTGCGGCGCTGCATTTTAATTGCCTGGCAGAGCCCTAAGCACCAAAGAGGGGGCTTTCCACATCCTCCTCATCATGACTATTTATAGGCTGGGAACATTTGGGGCTCCTCAAGCCCCAGGTTAACATCTCCCCTCCCAACACAGGCAGTTCAAGCCTTCTTTATTATACCAGCTCCGTAGACCTGCTGGGACCAGGGGCAGCGCCTGCTCTGCCCAGAAGCTGGTACAGTGTGTGCCCAGGATGCAGGTCTTCGGAGCATTTCTGGGAGGAATGGATAAAGGACTCAACTCTTCCCCATCAGACCTGCTCAAGGAAGGACTTCATTTTATCCCGATATCCCTGGCAGATGGCACAGCGCCCAGTAGGTGGGCCTCTGTGGATGTGAAATGAATTCATGGTCATCCACAAGGGTCATCTATGCAAATGTGGTGGAACACTGCAAAGCCAGGTTTGAGCAGAGAAACCTGGCCTCCACCAACTTCTTATTTTCCTTTCATCCTTGAGTGAGTGGGACATTTGGGGAGGGGAGGACTGTCTAATGGCCAGAAGACCAAGGAAGAGATGAAAGAAGCTGATCCTGGGCTCCTGTACCTAATGAGTGCCCCAGAAATGTAATTATACACAAAACGGCCCTCCCAAAACCCAGAACCACCGCTGAGCTTCTGTGTACCTCCAGCCCTGGCATCTGGGTCAGAAATAACTACCTTCCCCAGTTTCTCCTTGAGTCCTTTCTCTTAGAATCCTTGCAGCATAAATGCTCTTCCAGCCCCCCATATGCACCCCACTTCCAGCCTCAGAATGGTGTCATTTGCCCATCAACTTCCCTTCTGCACAGAAATCTTGGAGGGATGTTCCCTGGTGGTCCAGTGGTTAAGAATCTGCCTTCCAATACAGGGGACGCAGGTTCAATACCTGGTCAGGGAACTAAGATTCCACATGCTGTGGGGCAAGGAAGCCCACGTGCTGTAGCTGCTGAAGCCCGTGCACTCAAGCCCGTGCTCCGCAATGAGAAGAGCCTCCATGAGCCGCAGCCCAGAGCCAACGCAGCCAAATAAAAAATAAAGAAAATAAAATTTTAAAAAACCCTCTTGGATAAGCCCAATGAACAGCGCATGTCCTTCACCGTTCTAAGGGGTGGCTACACCCATGGATCCCCAGAGTAACAGAGATGAAAATAAATTTTAGCGCTTCCCTGGGGGCTCAGTGGTAAAGAATCTGCCTGCTAATGCAGGAGGCATGGGAAGATTCCACATGCTGAGGAGCAGCTAAACGCATGCATCGCAGCTACTGCGTCTCTGCTCTCGAGCCCGGGAGTTGCAACTGCTGAAGCCCACGGGCCCTAGAGCCCCATGCTCTGCAACAAGAGAAGCCACGGCAATGAGAAGCTTGTGCGCCGCAGAGAGAAAGTAGCCCCCGCTTGCCGCAACTAGAGAAAAGCCTGCGCAGCAACCAAGACCCAGGACAACCCAAAACAAACAGATACATTTACTTTTTTAAAACGGGAAATAAATTTTATACCAAGCAGGGCACTGATATGAACTACATAGACTACATACATATCAGCGACCATCACCCCCTACGGACCCGCCGAAGCACCCGGAAACACCCTGCATTGCAGGCAGCCTGACAGCTGATGCCATGAAAAGCCTCCCTCGGGCAGGCTGGTAAATAGACCATTCTTATTTGCAAGGTTGGTTTGAATCTTGGAGGGCGTGTCATCCAAAGACCACGGAGACCTCTTGACTCTGACAACAGGAAGCTGGGCAGCTCCTGGCCACGAGTGCCTTGGCAAGGAATGCCAGGGCCCGCCCTGGCCCCTCTGCCCTCTCTCCCATCACAACCTTCCTTCCCTTCATTCTAGCCCCAGCTGACTCCTCCTGCTTTCCTAGGCCAGGCTTTACTGTGCTGGGAGCAGGAGCTTTATTGAATTTCTGCAAGTACTTTGCATGGCGTCTGATTTACAATTCATAACCTGGATTATACTGCAAGTTCAGCCTTCCGGGGTCGGTGTAATTTAGATCTAGGAAATATTTTCCCGTGCTTTCAATTCCCCAGACATCTGAGGTATTGGAAATGGATTCCACCCTTGGAGGTTTACAGCTTGGAGGAGGTGACGGAAAGGGAGGCTGAAGCTGGTACGCAAAAGGAGGTGGTGGGGAGAAGTAGCAGGGCGTAAAAGCCAAGGGGAGGGGAAAAGCTCCAAAATCACTGTGGACAGGGTCAGCAGCCATGAAATTAAAAGATGCTTGCTCCTTGGAAAAAAGCTATGACACACTTACACAGCATGCTCACAGAGACATCATTTTGCCAACAAAGGTCCATCTAGTCAAAGCTATGGTTTTTCCAGGAGTCGTGTACAGATGTGAAAGTTGGACCATAAGGAAGGTTGAGGGCCAAAGAATTGATGCTTTTGAACTGTGGTGCTGGAGAAGACTTTTGAGAGTCCCTTGGACAGCAAGCAGATCAAACCAGTCCATCCTAAAGGAAATCAGTCCTGAATATTCACTGGAAAGACTGATGCTGAAGCTGAAGCTCCAATACTTTGGCCACCTGACCATGCAAAGAGCTGACTCATTTGAAAAAGATTCTGATGCTGGGAAAGATTGAAGGCAGGAGGAGAAGGGGATGACAGAGGATGAGATGGTTGGATGGCATCGCCGACTCGATGGACATGAGTTTGAGCAAACTCTGGGAGATAGTGAAGGATAGGGAAGCCTGGTGTGCTGCAGTCCATGGGATCGCAAGAAGTCAGACATGACTTAGCGGCTGAACAACAGCAAAACAAAAGTGGGACAGCATGCTAATATGCATGAGAAAGGGGCAAGGCTAGGGCTTCTTTGTCTGAACACACCGCCCCCTGATGGCGCTCTGATGGCCCAGGAGACTAGGGGCCTGGACACTGCCACGAATCAGCGGAAACAAAAGCTGTCCAGGGTGGACAGCCCAGGGCTCAGAAGGAAAATGCTCTGTCTTCTGGTTTTGCCTCTGCCGCTGTCTTGCTGAAAGAGAAGAAAACCCCCTGGCCACTTTCTTTTCCTAATGGTTTTATTGAGATGTCATTCACATACCATATAATTCACCTGTTTATTTTTTAATTTTTATTTTTTTTAAATTATGAAAGTATGCTAACACATTTATGGGAGACTTGGAAAATACAGAACAAGGTTATGTATAGTTTCACTCTGTATTGCAATTATTTCTTTAAGGAGATAAATTAAGGTTTTTAGTTGGAGCCTCAATATCAAACTCTCAAAAATTAACAGAATGAATATACAGAGAAGTAGAAAACTACAGTAGACCTGGAAGGCACTGTAATTCACCCATTTAACGCGTATAGTTCAGAGGCTTTCCTGGTGGTCCAGTGGTTAAGAGTCTGCCTGTGAATGCAAGGGACACGTGTTCAATCCCTGATCCAGAAGACTTCACCTGCCAAGAGGCGACTAAGCTTGTGTGCCACAACTGTTGAAGCCTGCTCCCCTGCAGCCCATGCTCCACAACAAGAGAAGTCCTCACACCGCAACTAGAGAGTAGCCCCCATCTGCTGCAGCCAGAGAAGGTCCACAAGGAGCAATGAAGACCCAGCACAGCCATAAATAAATTAAAAGTTCATAATAACAATAATAAAGTGTATAATTCAAAGACTTTCCGTACTTACACTGAGTTGTGTAGCCATCACCACAATCAATTTGAGCACCTTTTCATTATCTTGAAAAGAAAGCTTGTATGCCTTAGCCTCCGCCCTCTGAGTTAGTTTTCTGGGGCTGCTGTAACAAATCTCTGCATACTTAGTGGCTTCAAGCAGCTTGACCTGATGCTGTCACAGTTGGGCAGGTTAGAGTCTGAATCCAGGTGTCAGGTCCGCGCTCTGTATGATATCTCTAGGGGAGAGTCCTTCCTTGCCTCTTGCAGCTTCTCAGGGGCTCCAGCCATCCTTGGCTACTGGCTGCACTCCTCCCATCTCTGCCCCTGCCTTCCCATTGCCTCCTTCCTGTGTGTCAGTCACTCAGTCATGCCCAACTCTTTGCAACCCCATGGACTATAGCTCACCAGGCTCCTCTGTCCATGGAATTCTTCAGGCAAGAATACTGGAGCGCGTTGCCATTCCCTTCTCCAGGGGATCTTCCTGACCCAGGGATCAAACCCCTGTCTCCTGCACTGCAGGCAGATTCTTTACAATCTGAGCCCCCAGGGAACTGAGTCTCAAATCTCCTGTCTTTCTCTTATAAGGACACACGTCACTGAATTTAAGACCCACTTTAGCAGCCTGACCTCTTATCTGGATGCTTCACTTCAGGATTTTGTCTGGAGCACACTTGCCCTTTACTATCCTCCTGGGGACAAGAGGAGAACCTATTTCTTAACCTAAGAACAAAGAACCTAAGATAGAAGGCTACCAGGACCCAGCTGGGCCCTCTTCTGCCCTGAAAAGAAGACACCAAAATGGGAAGAGCTGTTTTATTTTTGTCGTTGAGATGGTCATGGTGGCAGCGATGGTGGTGATAGTGGTCATGGCCGCGATGATTATGGTGGTGTTGGTGCTGCTGGTGGTGCTGCTGATGATGGTGCTGCTGGTGGTGATGGTGGTGGTGTTGGTGCTGCTGGTGATGGTACTGCTGGTGCTGCTGGTGATGATGGTGCTGGTGGTGCTGGTGCTGCTGGTGGTGCTGGTGCTGCTGCTGCTGCTGCTGCTGCTGCTGCTGGTGGGTGACAGTGGCAGTGATTAAAATTCGTGGATCCAGGACATCCTGGTGGTCCAGTGTTTAAGACTCCACTGCAGGGGGCATGCACTGGGGAACTAAGATCCCACATGCCATGCGGCATGGCCAAAAGAAAAAAAAAATTCACGCACCCTCTCTAGAGAAAGGGATGGCTTCTGTCTAGAGTCACGCTAGCCCTCTCCTCTGAAGCCAAGTCCAACGAAAGGAGCTGGGTGTGGCATGTGACATCTGTAGAACATAGCTATTTCTCGAAGCCCCTTCCAAATTCTTCCCAGCAACCAAGAACCCAAAAGCCATTGACACCTGCCTTCTGTCCCACATGGGTGTTGTAAACCTGGTTCACTAAGGCTCAGGGGTTTTTCCTGATCCTCACTGAATGACCCAAGACAGGAGAGTCCTGTGAATCTAACCCAGAATCCCCAAGGCTTTGCATGGTACCTGGCTTATATTAGGCCCTTGATACACATTTGTGAATAAACATACCCTTTATGGACTTCCCTGGTGGTCCAGTGGCTAAGACTCCATGCTCTCAATGCAAGGGGCCCCAGTTTGATCCCTGGTCAGGGAACTAGGTCCCATGTGCCACAACTAAGAGCTCACATCCTGCAACTAAAAATCTCAAGTGCGGCAACGAAGACTTGGTACAGCCAAATAAGTAAATATTAAAACACAACATACTCTTCAGCAAGCCATAGTCTAGCTGGGGACCGGGGACACCCATGGCTGGAGTCTCCCATCCTCACTAGCGCTCTCAGGAGTGGATGGCTTCAAGATCCTTCTAACCAGCCCAGAAAGTGTCGCAATCACATTGTTCAAAGACAGAGGGAGGTTGATTGCTGATTACACCTTTCCTGTGACCTGGAAGAAGATGCGTTTTGTGAGAACACAAGGCCATATGAAGTAATCTCGAATATTGCTAATGGCTCATGCTGCTAAGTCACTTTAGTCGTGTCCGACTCCATGCAACCCCATAGATGGCAGCCCATCAGGCTCCCCTGTCCCTGGGATTCTCCAGGCAAGAACACTGGAGTGGGTTGCCATTTCCTTCTCCAATGCATGAAAGTGAAAAGTGAAAGTGAAGTCGCTCAGTCGTGTCCGACTCTTAGCGACCTCATGGACTGCAGCCCACCAGGCTCCTCCGTCCGTGGGATTTTCCAGTGTACTTTAAAACTCTACACGGCACGTCCCTGGGGGTCCAGTGGTTAAGAATCCACATGCCAATACAGGGGACACGGGTTCGATCCCTGGTTCGGGAAGATCCCACATGCCATGGGCCAGCTAAGCTCGTGCACCACATCTACTGAAGGCTGTGTGCCTAGAGCCCCGTGCTCTGCCGCAAGAAAAGAAACTGCAGTGAGAAGCCTGTGCACCGCAACGGAGTGGGCCCTGCTCGCTGCAACTAAAGAAAGCCCAACACGCAGCAACAAAGACCCTGCACAGCCAAACATAATATTCGTAGATGAACAGTTTTTTTTAAAAAAATTGCTACACAAATTTACTCTTTTGATCCTATCATCATCATCATTGTCGTCGTCAACACCGTCACGATCTTATAGAGGCAAAAATGAAGACGCAGAGAGAGAAACAAGCTGTCCACAGCTTCACGGCTGGTTGCCACACGGCAGAGTTGGGATTAAAAATCCCAGGCAATCCAGGGCCCTGACCACTGCACCACCCGGCTCTTCACCTCCTGAGTGCCCTCGGGGCTCCCCACAACCCCACTGCATGCCCCATTTTCCTTAAGCTGTCATGCCAACAGCAACTCCGGTCCCATGTGGTATGTGGACTGGCAGGGTCCTGGCAGGAAGCTGCTGGCACATAAGTGATGAAAGGACCAGTGATGAAAAGACAGAGATGGGACAAGACTAGGGGGACCCAAGAGATGGGGCCGATGCACCCGGGGCCTCGGATGGGAAGGACGTTGAGGAGCCACAGGAAGAACTCAGAGACACGGGTGACACGGGAAAGGGCCACCCTCTCACCCTCCCTCGGCAGGGAGGGACTCACAAGTCCTCCCCTCTCTGGCCCGCCCCTGAGCTCCTCACAGGGGCCGAGTCCTCAGATGCCGTCCTCAGAGGCAGGTGCAGAGCAGGTGGATGAGGGCAGAGAGCTGGAGGGCGGACGGAGGAGACCTTGCTGCGAGGGAGATCTTCGGTGGAGATAAAGGAGGGTCAAGCCCTTTGCTCAAGGTCACAGCTCCCAGGAAGCACCTGGTGAAACCTGGTTGATTTAGCTCCAGAGTTCTCTCCACGGCCGTCTGTGTGGCCCATGTCCCGGCGACAAAGGCTTTGGTGTGTGTGCATAGGGGTAAACGAGAATCAACAAAGCTGCCAGCAGCCTCCACAGTGTTTTTATAATAGGATTTTAATTCACTCCCCCCATCACCCCGCTGAGCTGGAAAGCGCTCCTGTTTGTCTATTTCTTGTTAGGTTGCTGCTTCAAATGGGAAACAAGAGGCAACCGGTCTGCGGTACTTACCCCTCGGGCCCGTTCTCATTCTCTGGGACAAACTCCTCTCAGGTATCCCAGCCCCTCTGCCAACCCCGCCATCCTCCCTGTGGCCAGAGAGGAGAAGCCAACACCAGGCACACCTTAGGAAAGGAGGAGGGAGCTGCCCACTGCCGAGACACTGCCTCCAGGCCCAGGAGGTGGCCGTCTCCCCCAGAGCAGAGGAGCCCAACAGAACCCGAAGGCCAGCCCCGCCCCAGCCACGCTTGTATCCGGAGGCACCATCGCAGTCCACCTGATGGTCACGCCAAGAACCTGAGTGTTCACTCTTTTATTTAACAGTCTGTATCTCCTTCTGAAATATATATGCATTTGTTTGTTTATTCCGCTGTGCTGGGTCTTCACTGCTGTGCAGCGTTTTCTCTAGCTGTGGCCGGGTCGGGGGCTACTCTCTACTCGCGATGCGTGGGCTTCTCGTTGTGGTGGCTCCCCTCGCTGTGGACCACAGGCTCTACCTAGGCTCACGGGCTTTAGCAGTCGCCGCACGTGGGCTCAGCAGTTGCGGTTCCCGGGCTCTAGAGCGCAGGCTCAGTAGTTATGGCACATGGGCTTTGTGGCTCTGCAGCAGGTGGCATTTTTCCGGATCAGGAATCAAACCTGTGTCTCCTGGGTTGGCAGGTGGATTCATTACCACTGGGCCACCAGGGAAGCCCCGAGCATTCCCTCTTGAGGCCTCTTCCCCTCACCCTACATCCCATCCCCAGTAAGTCCTGCAGACTCCAACCTGTCCTCCCCAGGAAACCTACTCCCACCTCCCGGCATGCCGGGGCGGTGTTTGCTCCCTTCAACCCTCTGTTATAAGTGGAATTCCCTGATGCAACAGACATGCTTCTGCAAATTTTTGCTGAAGCTGCATTTTTGTGAATGGAATCCCAGAGTGCCATGGGCTCACTGAAGTTCTCTCTCAGAGATAGCCTCCCTGGTGGATCGTAACATTTTCACCCTCGCGCTATCCCTGGAAAAGAGCCTAGAATTTTCCAAAAGACGTTTTGCACTGATCCACCCATGCTTATGATGTGAGTTGTTGAGCGGAGTTTCTTCAACTGCTCTGCTCTTGGTGCTGAGCGCCTGGGAGCAGTTTCCTGGATGCCCCCTGGCTGTCTTCCCTTGGTTTGGATAGTGCTGGGTGCTCTCCATCCCACTCTCCCCCACTTCCCCCACCCCCCTTAGAGCCATTCTTTCTTCTCCCCTCTGCTCTGCACCCCTACAGACTGGGTCAACTGGGGCTTTTGTTTTTTTCATTTTTATTGGAGTATATTTGCTTTACATGTTGTGATTGTCTCTACTGTACAACAAAGTGAATCAGCTGTATGTATACATACCTCCCCTCTCTTCTGGATTTTCTTCCCATTTAAGTCATCAGAGAGCCCGGAGTAGAGGTTCCTATGCTGTACAACAGGTTCTCAGTGGACATCTGCCTTAGATATAGCAGTGTATATACTGGAGAAGGAAACGGCAACCCACTCCAGTGTTCTTGCCGGAGAATCCTGTGGACAGAGGAGCCTGGTGGACTGCTGTCCATAGGGTCGCACAGAGTCAGACATGACTGAAGTGACTTGGCATGCATGCATGCATTGGAGAAGGAAATGGCAACCCACTCCAGTATTCTTGCCTGGAGAATCCCAGGGACAGAAAAGCCTGGTGGGCTGCCGTCTATGGGGTCGCACAGAGTCGGACACGACTGAAGCGACTTAGCAGCAGCAGCAGCAGTGTATATACATCGGTCCCATCTCCCAATCCCTCCCTCCCCTCCCCCAAGCTGGGACCTCGTGTCCCCTGCCTCCTAGTTGGGTTTGGCCAATCAAAAGCACTGGCATGAGACTAAGGTGGAAAGAGAGAGAGGTTGGGGTGTGTATTCCACCCACTGCCTTATTGCCTGCTGCTGTCTGGTGTGCTTTCCACTGGGGCCACTGTTGTGTGGGATGGCCCTTCTTTGTGGCTCGGGGCTTGACAGGCTCCCGCAATGTCACCCCTTGCCCATGCACATTCTGATCCACACATGGTAAAGTGTCCCCGCTCCTGCTGGCCCCTGGATCTTACCCCCCCAACGCTGGTCCCCTTGTGTGTGTGTGTGTGTGGTCAGCCCCTCAGTTGTGCCTTACTCTCTGCGACCCCATGGACTATAGCCCACCAGGCTCCTCTGTCCATGGAATTTCCCAGGCGAGAATACTGTGAGTTGGTTGCCATGCCCTCCTCCAGGGGATCTTCCCAACCCAGGAATCAAACCCGGGTCTCTTATGTCTCCTGCATTGGCAGGCAGATTCTTTAGCACCAGCACTATCTGGGAAGCCTGCTGGCTCCCTTAACTCTGCTCACAAGTCTGATGCCATCCACATACCCTGCCTAGCAAATGGCAGTAGTGACAATGATGTGGTCTCTCTACAAAATGCAAAGCCCCACTTCCAGTCTCCCCCCAGGGCCCCAGAGTAAGTCACGTCCACCTCACGGGTAGGTTAGGAGAAAGACTAAACACGTCCAAGGGGATGCCCAGACACCAAGGTGAGGCGGGCACCCCTGGAGGAGGTTCTTAGCCTTCACACTATTGACATTTGGGGCCAGATCACTCCTCACTGTTGGAGGAGAGAGGTGTCCTATGCGCGGTTATACACTCAGCATCATCTGTGGCCTCTACCCACTAGATGCCAGTAGCGCCGTCTTCCCAGTCAAGAAAATAAAAAACATCTCCCGGGACTTCCCTTCCCTGGCGGTCCAGTGGCTAAGACTTTGCCTTCCAATGCAAGGGGTTCAGGTTCGACCCCTGGTTGGGGAACTAAGACCCCCCCCCATGCCTCGGAGCCAAAAAAAACCAAAGCATAAACCAGAAGCAATATTGCAACAAACAGAGACTTTAAAATGGTCCCCCTTACCAGAAAAAAACTTTTAAAAATATCTCCAGATATTGCTGAATGTCCCCTGGGGTGGGGGGTGGCAAATGCACCCCTGGTTGAGAACCACCAGCCCCCAGGAGGACCAGGCTTGACTTCAGGACTCACTGGGCTGGTTTGCTTCTTAGGAGAAGAGGAAGGATGAAGTGGGCACCCAGGATGCATGGGAAGGGGTTCCCAGCTCCCGGAAACATGAGGAAACCATCCTCAGTAAGGTTCCACAGTCACTGCATCACGTGGCCCTCCAGCCACCCTGGCTTTGAGAAGCCCACTCCTCACCCTCAGCCGGATGCCAGGCCCGGCCCAGCTGCCAGCACAGGTACCACCCCCTCACAACTTGCTCCTCTTCTGCTCCCTCCTAGCCCCCTGTCAGCCCCCGGCCCCCCGTTACTCGCCTCCTTTTACCAGCCTTGAAATGATTTGGGGAGGCAGTTGGTAGCAGGGGAGTACAGCTGCCGCTAAGTTATCCAAACGATTTATCTTAAGATTCATGCAGAATTCATTGTGTGGGGACCAGGGTGGGTTGCGTTTTAATATTCATGCAGATTTGGAAGAAATGTTAATCACGGGTTTGGATAATTTGCACTTTTGTTTAATTCTCCTCCTCCTGGGCTCCACTGGCCAGCCCCCAGGACGCCCCCGCCGCCCCTCCACTTCTGCGCCCTGGGGTTCCTGCAGCCCACTGCTGCAGCTGGGGCTGGACCCTGAGGGCAGCGTGGGGGCTGCTCTCTCCTCTGGCTGAACTGGTCCCCGGCATCTCTGAGCGGGGGAGTGGGGAGGGTGGGCAGCTACCGAGAAGAGCTGCCAGAACTTCTGGGGCATCTTGATGGGAAACAGATAACCTGCTATGGCAACCAGATATGTGCAAATTAGCATTGATTATTCCCAAATTAACAGCTTGGGCATTTCAAACCCGAAACAAGGCTGCAGCTCGGCTCCGATCTTGGCGCCGCTCCATCCCTCCCAGCCCTCTCCTCTCTGCCTCCTCCCCTGCCCCTGCGGTGACAGCTGTCTGGCCCGGGACAGGAGAGAGGTAGGTTCCTGGGGGAAGGGACCTCAGGAGTCTCCACCCAGACTTCATCAAGGTGCGCTCTTGCCCCTCCGCCACTGTCCCTGACCTTGCGGGGGAGAGATCATTCTGGAAACTGTCCATGGTTCCCAGTGCCCAGTAGGGGTAATCCTACCACCCCTGTCCTGGTTTGAGTCCTGCAAGAATGTGGAATAAGCTTCAGGGCTTGAGATCAAGTCTCACGAGCTGGTCTCTCAGTCCCTCCCAGGTAGAGGTGGAGACGGCTTTGGAAGGTCAGGGGGTGATGTTGGAGTCACCCCCAGGAGATCCACACACCTCAGAAAAGTACTTAGACAAGCCCCAAATCCTCCTGACACGGAGTTCCAGGTTCCCCAGGGGCTGCTATCTGGACCCCCCTCTCCCTTTTACAGACAGAAAAGGCGGAGTCCAGAGAGGGACAGTGACTAGCCCATGCTCACACAGTTTACTGGTGGCCGAAGGGGAGTTTGATTCCAGGTTTGCCAGAGGCACAGTTAGATGGTGGCAGCATCCATTTCCAGGCAGGAGACAAACACCACTCTGAGAAGCTAAAAGGGAGGGATTTACGCAGGGAAGGAAATGGCAGCCCACACCTGTATTCTTGCCTGGAAAATCCCATGGACAGAGGAGCTTGGCAGACTACAGTCCATGTGGTTGCAGAGAGTCGGACACAGCTGAGCGACTTCACTTCACTTCACTTCATGGTTACACCGGTAAGGGAAGAACAGAGAAGCCAGAAAGCGGATGGTGAGGCTGCTCAGCGGTTAGCAAGAACAGGAAGCTCCTGATGCCCCAAGGAGAAGGCACAGGGCTTAAAGCTGTGTCCCCATGGAAGCTGGTGGGCTCATCTAGAAAGAGCTGGCGTGTAACCAAGAAGGTCCTACCGCACAGCGCAGGGAACTCTGCTCAATGTCATATGGCAGCCTGCATGGGAGGGGAGTTTGGGGGAGAATGGATACATATATACTTATGGCTGAGTCACTTTGCTGTTCTCCTGAAGCTATCATAGCATTGTTAATTGGCTACATCCCAATAGAAAATAAAGTTTTTAAAAAATAAATAAAAGCCAAAGTAATAAGGAGGCACAACAGTGTGGGTGAGGAGGAGGAGAAACAGCCTGAAATCTCCCTCCCTGCCTCCCATCCTCCAGCGTCTCACCAGGACCTCACTGGCTATCTCACCTGTTCAGGCTGCTGTGACAAAAAACATCAGAGTCTGGGGGCTTACGCAGCAAGAATTTATTTCTCATAAGTGTGGAGGCTGGAAGTCCAAGATCAAGGCTGCTCTGATGTCTGGTGAAGGCCCACTTTCTGGTTAGACAGCTCTGTCCACACGTGGCAGAAGGGGCTACGGATCTCTCCAGGGTCTCCTTTAGAAGGGCACTAATCCCGTTCACAAAGGCTCTACCCTAATCAGCTCTTGAAAGGCTCACCTCTGAACACTGTTGCCTTGGGTGGGGGGTAGGTTTCAACTGTAAATTTGGGGGGACACAAACATTCAGTCTATCAGTCAGTTCAGTTTGGCCGCTCAGTCGTGTCTGACTCTTTGCAACCCCATGAATCACAGCACGCCAGGCCTCCCTGTCCATCACCAACTCCTGGAGTTCACCCAAACTCACATCCATCAAGTCGGTGATGCCATCCAGCCATCTCATCCTCTGTTGTCCCCTTTTCCTCCTGCCCTCAATCCCTCCCAGCATCAGACTCTTTTCCAATGAGTCAACTCTTCGCATCAGGTGGCCAAAGTATTGGAGTTTCACCTTTAGCATCATTCCTTTCAAAGAACACCCAGGGCTGATCTCCTGTAGGATGGACTGGTTGGATCTCCTTGCAGGCCAAGGGACTCTCAAGAGTCTTCTCCAACACCACAGTTCAAAAGCATCAATTCTTCAACTCTCAGCTTTCTTCACAGTCCAACTCTCACATCCATACGTGACCACTGGAAAAACCATAGCTTTGACTAGAGGGACCTTTGTTGGCAAAGCGATGTCTCTGCTTTTCAGTATGCTGTCTAGGTTGGTCACAACATTTCTTCCAAGGAGTAAGCGTCTTTTCATTTCATGGCTGCAGCATCAGCTAAATCCAGTCTGGAGCCACCTGCTGTGACCAGCTCCCCCGTGACGCTGAGTGGAGCAGGGGAATTGTATAAACGTGGGTCTGAGAGCAAACAGGGGAATGACTGGCGCAAAGGCTTCCCCCTGGACGCTGTCCCCGCTCCCTCCCCTATGCCTCACTGGGGGCTTGGCAGAGGGGCTGAGAGGAAGGCCTAGGAGGGCCATCGCAGGGTGGTCCAGGACATCAGAAGTGATGGAGACAGCAGAGCTGGTTGACAGAAGGAAAAGAGCTCACGGGCATAGAGGGGGGTGGGCTCTGCCCCCTCCCCAGCTGGCTCTCTCTCCACCTGGCCTTTTCCTCCCTCCCCTGCTGCAATCTGGTCGGCTTCCAGCCCCAGCAGCCGGTGTTACCTGTCACTGCCTGTCAGCTTCCCCCACCACCATGCAGCTGCCTCTGCCTGGGCCCTGAATAGTAATGAGCAGGGAGCTGCAGACTCCAGAAAATAAAGGGGACCCAGGAGACACGGCAGTGATGCAGAAGCCACCGTCTTGCCCCATCTCTCCCTTGTCTGTTAAGACTGAGAGCCCCAAACCCCTGACACCCCACAACACACACACAGAGCATCCTGGAACTAAGGGGTCCTGAGTGCCAAGGCGGAGCAGAATGCCTGCTAAAGCAGAGAGTAAGATGCCCATCAAGGGAGCACCTTAAAGCAATCTTAGTCTCTTGGTGGAGCTGGCCTCAGAGCATCAGGTGTAGACCTGCTTTCAAGATGGAACAGGGAACCAAGGCGTGTGAGGGGATGCCTCTACCTGTTGCAGGTAAACTGTGATGCTCCCTGACGGCCCTGGGATGCAAAAGTCACCTGAACAGATGGTCCAAGCCGCTTCTTAGCACTGTGCCTGAAACATAGCGAGCATTTAGGAGAGCATTTTTGTTAACCTACCCTCCTGCCCCAACTTGGCTCTCTTTGTGGAAAAATCACCAAGCGTGACATGTGATGCTGGGGGCTTCAGACCTGGCTGCCTGAGTGGCCCCTCCTCCTGGTTACAGATGTAATCATGGGATGGCATGACGCCACATTCCCCTATTTCAAGGGATTGGTTCAAAGATAGTCATGTGATTCAAGGCAACCAATCAGAATCTTGTTTGGAACAAACCTATGGATGCTCTTGGAAAAAGGATACTTTGGCAGATTCGTTCCTTGTAACAGATGTACCACTCTGGTGGAGGATTTACACAGAAAGGGGTTGAAAGCAAGGGGTATATGGGAGCTCTGTATTTCCCACTCCATTTTACTGTGAACCTAAACTGCTCTAAAAAATCAAGTCAATCTTTGAAAACATTTAGGATCTCTAAGTACTGTGTAGAGAGGTGTGGAAAAATTGGTATTTGTTAGTTATCTTAAGCATGTTACTGAATTGGATGACTTAAGGATCCTTTAAAGTTGGTAATCAATGTTGGATAAAGTATGAAGCAGTTCACACACAAAAAAAGTTTAGGGTCTTTAAACTTGAGGGGGAAAAAAAACATAAAAGTATGTAAAAGGAAGAAATACAATCACAATTTAATATTTGAATTTTCTGGGTGTGAGGTAGAGGAACTGAGAATTCTACTTTGCAAACCGAAAGCTATTCCTAAGAAATTGTACACGAATTTGGCGGGAGAACATACAGGAATTACTTAAATTACTCAACTTTGTATATGGGGTATGAGATGATATGGAAGGTCATTTATAACTATCTTTTTAAAAGTCATCTTTATTGAACTTGAATAGAATGCACAAATTTCTTTAAAAAAAAAAAAAAAGATACTTTGGGGATTTCCCTGGTGGTCCAGTGACTGAGACTCCACACCCCCAGTGCAGGGGCCCAGGTTAGATTTCTGCTCAGGAAACTAGATCCCACATGCCACAACTCAGACCCAGCACAGCCAAAGAAACAAATAAATATTTTTTTAAAAAGCTACTTTGCACTGGGATTGGTAACACTCTAGTCAAGGCTATGGTTTTTCCAGAAGTCACGTATGGATGTGAGAGTTGAACTATAAAGAAAGCTGAGTGCCGAAGAATTGATGCTTTAGAACTGTGGTGTTGGATAAGACTTTTGAGAGTCCCTTGGACTACAAGGAGATCCAACCAGTCCATCCTAAAGGAGATCAGTCGTGAGTGTTCATTGAAAGGACTGATGTAGAAGCTGAAACTCCAATATTTGACCACCTGATGCGAAGAACTGACTCCTTGTAAAAGACCCTGATGCTGGGAAAGACTGAAGGCAGGAAGAGAAGGGGACGACAGAGGATGAGATGGTTGGATGGCATCACCGACTCAATGGACATGAGTTTGGGTAAACTCCGGGAGTTGGTGATGGACGGGGAAGCCTGGCGTGCTGCAGGTCATGGGGTCACAAAGAGTCGGACACGACTGAGCGACTGAACTGAACTGGTAACACTAGAGGGTGAGAGCCTGCATGACCAGTGGCTGTCTTGCCTGTGCTGTGGAGGAACCTGTCCTGACAGTGAGTCTAAGGAGAAGCTTGAGGAGGAGAGAAATTGAGTCCTGATAAAATTGCTTGAACCCCTAGAAACTGCTATATTTAGAGTCGGCACAACTCTTGGACTTTCCAGATACATGGACCAGCAAAACCCTAATAAAATGAGCCTCGCTGGGGAGTCAGTATTAGAGCCCAGGTGGCCTGACTCCTAAGCCAGCATCTTTCCCCTGTATCGCCCTCCCCCGAGCACCATCCCTGATGCGTGCTTTAAGCCTCTTAGTGCCCCATGGTCAAGGGGAAACTGCAAAGCTAAGGGGTGAGTGTCAACGGCCAGGCAGGGGGCTCCTCCACCCATCCCAGCCCCGCGCTCTGCCCAGGGCTGTGAGTTCTGAGCCCACAGTAATCTATCTCCTGAGCTTCCCAAGACCAAGACGCTGTGGAAGCCCTGTCCCGGAGAGTACAGACTAAAAAGGATTTGAATTGAGTGGAGAGGAAGGGAGAGGAGGGGGCTGAGGCCCAGAGTCACATTCCAAGAGGATTGGCTGGGGATGCAAGAAGCACCTCGTGTCAGAGCTGGCTCCGAGATCAGACATAAACCCCTTCCTGTCCTTGGAGGGAAAACTCACAAGCCGCCTTCAATGAAAGCTTTAACTGGAATGTGGCCAGGATTTTCAGTGTTCTCTCCCCAGAACAGGGCCCTCGATTTCATCCGCTCTGAGCTGGCAGCTAAGAAGGGGTATCTGTAAGCTTGCCGGGAAATAAGAAGTCTGGCCCTTGTGATTGCTGTAGAGAGACAGTGCAATTCAGCAGATGGGTGAGAGAGGCCAGCTTAGGTCCTGTCAGGCTGCCCCAAATCGTGGTCCTGCCACTTACTGGCCAAGTGAGCTTGAGTAAATTACTTTAGGTCTCTGAGCTCCAACTTCTACACCCCTAATATGGCAAAATAGCATTAACTGCCGTATCAGTGTCCAATGGCTGCTGTGACGAATTATCCCAGAGTTAGAGACCGAAAACCACACCAAGTATTATCTTACAGTCCTGCAGGTTAGGAGCTGCCACGCATCTCTGGGCTAAAATTAAGATGTCAGACTTACGGTTCCCAGAGGGGTGGGGGCGAAGGCTGGGGGAAAGGGAGAGTTAGGGGGTTTGGGAAGGACATGTACACGTGGCTATATTTAAAATGGCTAACCAAGGGCTTACTGTATAGCACGGGGAACTCTCCTCAATGTTGCGTGGCAGCCTGGATGGGAAGGGATTTTGGGGGAGAATGGATCTGTGCATATGTATGGCTGAGTCTGTTTGCTGTTGACATGAAACTGTCGCAACATTGTTAATGGACTGTACTCCAATATGAAATAAAAAGGTTTTTAGATGTAAGCAGAACTGCCCTCCTTCTGGAGGCTCTGGGGGAGAAGGCTCTTGCTTTACCAGCTTCTAGAGGCCCCTCCCATTCCTTGGCTCATGGTCCCTTTCCTCCATCTTCAAAGCCAGAAACATAGCATCTCTCTGACCATCCTCTCTGACCAGTCACATCTCTCGCTCTGAACCCCGCCTTCACTTTTAAGGACCTCTGTGTGATCATATTGGGTCCACTGAAGTGATCCAGGATAAGCTCCCCATCTCAAGATCCTTAATTTAATCACATTGCAAAATCTCTTTAGCCAAGGAAGGTGACATCTTTACAGGCTCCAGGGGCTGTGATGTGGACATCTTGAGGGTTCAGTTCAGTTCAGTTGCTCAGTCGTGTTCGACTCTTTGCGACCCCATGAATTGCAGCACACCAGGCCTCCCTGTCCATCACCAACTCCTGAGGTTTACCCAGACTCATGTCCATCGAGTCAGTGATGCCATCCGGCCATCTCATCCTCTGTCGTCTCCTTCTCCTCCTGCCCCCAATCCCTCCCACCATCAGGGTCTTTTCCAATGAGTCAACTCTTCACGTGAGGTGGCCAAAGTATTGGAGTTTCAGCTTCAGCATCAGTCCTTCCAATGAACACCCAGGACTGATCTCTTTTAGGATGGACCAGTTGGATCTCCTTGCAGTCTAAGTGACTCTCAAGAGTCTTCTCCAACACCACAGTTCAAAAGCATCAATTCTTCGGCACTCAGCTTTCTTCACAGTCCAATTCTCACATCCATACATGACCACTGGAAAAACCATAGCCTTGACTAGATGGACCTTTGTTGGCAAACTAATGTCTCTGCTTTTCAATATGCTATCTAGGTTGGTCATAACTTTTCTTCCAAGGAGTAAACGTCTTTTAATTTCATGGCTACAATCACCATCTGCAGTGATTTTGGAGCCCCCCAAAATAAAGTCTGACACTGTTTCCACTGTTTCCCCATCTATTTCCCATGAAGTGACGGGACCAGATGTCATGATCTTCGTTTTCTGAATGTTGAGCTTTAAGCCAATGTTTTCACTCTCCTCTTTCACTCTCATCAAGAGGCTTTTGAGTTCCTCTTCACTTTCTGCCATAAGGGTGGTGTCATCTGCATATCTGAGGTTATTGATGTTTCTCCCAACAATCTTGATTCCAGCTTGTGCTTCATCCAGCCCAGCGTTTCTCATGAGGTACTCTGCATTTAAGTTAAATAAGCAGGGTGACAATATACAGCCTTGACGTACTCCTTTTCCTATTTGGGACCAGTCCGTTGTTCCATGTCCAGTTCTAACTGTTGCTTCCTGACCTGCATACAGATTTCTCAAGAGGCAGGTCAGACTGTCTGGTAGTCCCATCTCTTTCAGAATATTCCACAGTTTCTTGTGATCCACACAGTCAAAGGCTTTGGCACAGTCAATAAAGCAGAAAAGTTTTTCTGGAACTCTTGCTTTTTCCATGATCCAGCAATGTTAGGGAGGTGTTATTCTGCCAACCACGCCTACCTCTCAGTGTCATTGAACAGGCCTGACAAGATGATGCATGTAAAGGGTTTGGCACAGTGTCCAGCACAGAGTGCATGCGTGCTCAGCTGTGTCCAACTCTTTGTGACCCCGTGGACTGTAGCCTGCCAGGCTCCTCTGTTCATGGGATTCTCCAGGCAAGGATATTGGAGCAAGTTGCCCTTACCTCCTCCATCGGATCTTCCCAACCCAGGGATCAAAGCCATGTCTCCTGGATTGGAAGGAGGCTTCTTTACCAGTGAGCCACCTGGGAAGCCCCCAGCACATAGTAGCCACTCAGTAAAGGGCAGCTGTGTTCATATTTCATGGCCTCATCTTGGGATGTCTTAGAGAGCAGCTGCAGCTGCCTGGTGACACACCAGGCCTGTCCCCAGCGTCATGTGAGTGGTGGCCGTCATTGCCCGGGCCATGAACGGGCCGCCAGCCTGCTCTGCCCCTGCCCCATGCCCGCCTCTGGTGCAGAACTCCAGATGCCGCTGTGTGTTGAGCCTGAGCAGCCAGTTGCACCCTCTTGCTGTGATACAGATGTTGGCCAGATGTTCACACACTGATGTACGCATGTACACACTCATGATCTTCCAAGCAGGCTCAGCAAAGTGCACACACACACACAGGTATAGGCACGTCCACACCTCTCCAGATTCCTGCTTATCCCAGGCACCGCCAGCTCTTCCTGCCCCTGAGCAGACCCCAGCTGCCTCCGCACCCCAGGACAGCGGCTGTAAGGTGGTGCCAGGGCCCCCCACCGGCTGCGCTCGGCACCCCCGTCCTGTCCTTCCCCGGGAGCCCCCGCCTCCCCCTGCCCGCTCCCAGAGCATCAGCTCCATTGATTGGCCTTTGCAGCTCAGCAGCCGGAGATGCGCCCCAGCTGGAGGAAAACACTTGTAATTTATGGAGTGCCTGATTTTTAATCAGTTTTTTGTTCCTGTGCTGTAATTGTCCTAATTAGATATACATATTTTGATGAAGGTTTTTCCAAAATAAAAATTGTAATCGAATCTCGCTTGACATTCTTTACACCCACTCGCTCTGATCCAAATTTCCACTGCAGCGGCGGAGTCTGGAAATTATGCATATGGTTGAGGCAGGCGAATGGTGCAGGGCCCTTCCTGGGCCTCCGGACGCTGGAAGGCAGGCTGCCCTTGGGCGGGGTGCTTCCTGCAGCCCTGGGCCTCCAAGCAGCCCACAGTGTGAGGCAGTCTTCCCCAGATGCTCAGAGAGGCCGCCAAGGCCTCCCGGGCAGGGCTTCTGACCCACGTGCCCTCGTTCTACCCATGTCTCCGCTCTCTGGGGCCCTGCCACCTCCAGAAAGAAGTGAGGTCATCTCACAAGCTCAAGGCCAAAGGCTGCCACCGCCGTCACCACCCCCATTCTTAAACCGATAATCACAATTCCCGGCACTCATTCAGGAGCTACTGTGTACCAGACACCGTGCGCTACATGTGTGCGTGCTAAGCCGCTTCCGTCGTGTCTGGCTCTGCGCAACCCTATGGGCTGGAACCCCCCAGGGCCCTCTGTCTGTGGGACTCTCCAGACAAGAATGCTGGAGTGGGTTGCCGTGCCTGCCTCCAGGGGATCTTCCCAACCCAGGGTTTGAACCTGGGTCTCCTGCACTGGCAGGTGGGTTCTTTACCACTCGCGCCACCTGGGAAGCCCTGCGTTCGATATACAGTGCTCCTTACACACCTGACAGCCCTCTGAAGGAATCGTAAAGAGGAAGAAATCAAGACTTGGAGAAGGTCATTCGCTCCCGCAAGGTCACACAGCAAGAAGCAGACACATCACCATCCTGCATTCTCAATCTCAGCTGAGGCCACGGCAGCCTTTCTGGGATGGTCCCCAAGGAGCCTGAGCTCTCCAGCAGCCCCTGGAGACCTCACTGCTCACTGCTGCACCCCAGCATCAAGCGGTCCCTGCCCTGGAGAGGCTCCCCATGCGAGTTTCCTCTTGTGAGCCTGCCGTGTAGACCACGTGCAGGCTTGCGTGAAGCCTGTCTCTGGGAGCCCCTCTTCATGGGAAGGACGGGTGCTGAAGCTCCAATACTGTGGCCACTTGATGGGGAGAGGCACCCCATTGGAAAAGACCCTGGTGCTGGGAAGGACTGAGGGCAGGAGAAGAGGACTAGAGGGCCTGGGAAGGCAGGAGGAGGGAGCCAGCCCTTGCTCCTCCCTTTGCTTCCTGTTTCTCTTGAGGTCACCCTGGCGGTGGAGCTGATTATCCGGAGCTGGTTCCAGTTTGCAGTTTCCTTCCTCTGCACTACCAGAACCAGCCGCTGGTCCTGTGCCCTCTCAAAAGACTCCTGTACCCACTAACCAGGGCCTGCCCCCTCCCCTTAGAGCACTAATCCCAGCTCCTAAATTCGAATAATCCCACCGTCTTGCCATGTTCCTCTGCTCCAAGGACAGTGGCTGCTCCCTGCAGTTGCTACTTCCATGAGAGCCTGTACAGGCCTCCAATTTGGCTCATTTAACCAAATCCCTGTATTAAATTCTCTGTTAAAAGGTCTGGGAAAAAAAAAAATAGGTCTGGGGTCATATGTCATAGATGTTTAACTATAGCTCATTCATTTTTCTCTGCTTATATTACTCCATTAAATGAAGGCACATTTTTTTTTAGCATTTTAAGTAATTATTTGTTGCCATTTTTAAAATGACTACAAATCAAAATAAAATTGGGCTTTCCCAGTGGGTCCGTAGGTAAAGAATTCACCAGCAATGCAGGAGACACAGGAGAGGCAGGTACAGTCCCTTTGTTGGGAGATCCCATGGAGAAAGGCATGGCAACCCACTCCAGTATTCTTGCCTGGAAAATTCCACAGACAGGGGAGACTGGTGGGCTACATCCATGGGATCGCAAAGAGTCAGAAGCACCTGAGTATATACACACAAAATAAAATGAATCGGTCGATAAAATGTCTGGTGTGGTTTCCCTGGCATGGCTTCCAGCTGTAAACTGGGGAAAGCTGGGCTGAGAGGGGAAGCAGTCACATCCACACTGGGGGTGGTGATTGTGACCTGCTGCCCTAGAGAGTGGCACCCACGGGAAGCCCACAGAGCCCCTGCCTGGCCTCACCCAGGGCCCCCTGCCTGTCCGCCCGGCTGAAAGCGTGAAGGAGCCAACGGATGGATGGGCAGGCCAGCAGATGACAGCAGAACAATGAGGTGTGGGCACCCCGTTTCTTACGGAGCCGAGCACAATGCAACCAGGCTAAAATCACCACGCACATCTGGCCTCTTAGTGGTCGAGATGAGAAGCGCATATTCACGACTGTGCTCTTCACTGCCTAGAAAGATCCTTCACCAGAAGCCAAGCAAAAAACGTAAGGGACGAGAGTTCCAAGTCCTCCAACCGGTTCCCGGAGACCTGGTTCCTACTTGCCACCTCAGACTCTCCCGCAGCTCCCAGACCAACACATTGCTTATCTGCCTAAGCTGATTAAGTGAGGTTTCTAGCTCTGGCAAACAAATGAGTCCTGACTAATACGCTGGCTTCGCAGCATCGTGCCCACTCATCCTACCAACACATACTTCTCTGTTTTCCTATTTTCCTCGTCAACAGAACCTGTGGAGCTCTTCATAAAGATACAGATTCCTGGGTCTAGTCCCACACTTACTGACACGGCATCTCTGGCGATGGGTCCAGGCTTCCGTATAAGGCTCCTGGCACTCCCGAAGTGCACACTGTGCCCGACTTGCAACGTGGCATCGCCGTATCCTCCTGGCTCATGACTGGGGTCAGACGTCTCTGGGGAATTTCCCTCTGGCTGGGGACCAGACTGTAAGAAGGGCTTCGCAGGGCATGAACAGCAGAAAACCAGGTCAGCGAGGGTTCTCAAGCTGCCCTTCCTCGGCTGTGTTTTTCAGAAATCAGGGTGTTTCACCAGAAAAAGAGAGAACCGCGAGGGACATGCTAGCTGTCTTGACGGTGTGAAAGCTGTCATGTGGAAGAGGAACGGACTGACTTTGCAGCGCTCCAGAGGGCAGGCCTTCAACCAAGGGCATCCAGGGGGCAGATTTTAGCTAAACAAAGCGAAGAACTTTCCAACAATTACAGCTGCCCCCGTCGTGGAAGGGCTGCCCCAGAAGGTAGTGAGTGCGCTTCCCATCTCGGCAGCACGCACGCCTCAGTAGATCACCATATGTCAGTTGCCACGGCCAAGACTGCTGCACTGGACAGAAGGTTACATGCGCTGCCCTTCTCTCGCCAAGTCTCTCCACTTCTACAGCGTGGTCTGGGGACAAAAGAAGCCACGCAGGCTGGGGGTGCTGAGCGGCCAGAAGGGAAGAGATGCGCGCAGGGCTGCTGGGGGGACTTGTGTGAAGAACAAAATTCCTGCTAGAGACCGAGATGGGCTGCCTGGGAACTGATTCAGGGCTGTCACTAAAGTCAGGGAATTTTCTGCTGCCTCGGTTTCATTTTACTATGGCATCATGACTGTGAATTGCTTTTATAAAGAAGAAAAAAATCCCAGATATTTCCTTTTTGAAAGAATAATAAAGATGGTAAACCAGCCAAGCCCTGTGAATAATGTTCATGGAAGAAGAGATAAACACAAGAGAAGGTGGAGGAAAGGACTATCACATCAGGAAAAGCAGAGGCAGGTGGTCCAAATACCACAGTCTTCTGTCTCTCTCAGACCTGCCCTCTTGATGCTGAATGTCAGAAGGACCAAGATTACCTGAGGGTGTCTTCACCCAAGGCTCCTCAACCTTTTTCATACCCAGGGGTCTCTAAATATGCTACCTTATTTCTGTAGCAGGGAAAAAGACAAAGCCTATGTCCCATATCAGCAACCAGAGTAGGGGAGGGCCACAGGAAAGAGATGTTTGAAAGAGCACGTTTGACTTTAATTTTGCAGGAGGAGAGCGTGGAAGACCAGGAGTGTGTACCACAGTCCCCACTGTTTGAGAGAATAGGACCGCGCAGATGGCAAGTGACAGACACTGAACTTGACTCGTTTCAGCGAAAGGGGAGTTGTTCGGCTCTCGTAGCTCAGAGGATTCCAGGATAGCTCACAGAATGAAAGGAAAGACTGTAGGAACTGGGAGGTCGGGCCCAATACGACCTGTCTACACCTATATCTCCATCTTCGCCTGTGTCTCTCTCTTCTCCCACCAACCTCCACGAGAGTTTCATCTTTGGTATCTCAGCTGCAGGTGGGCTGTCTCCAACAAGGTGGTGAAGACAGCCACCAGACATGGCACATTTGTGACTTCTCACGAGAGCATCCTGGGCAAGAATAGTTGCCTTTACTCTGGATCCATGGACTAATTCCAAAAAAGGATTTTGATTGGTTGTGGCATGGGCTAATCGCGTTTGCCCAGGGGAGGTGTTTGCCCAGGGTCTCCGAATGGTCAGACATGGGTCATGTGACTGTACACAGAGGCTCAGGAGCCATGAGGTTCATTAATAGACCTGTACCAGGCCTGAGTTTACCTCTGGGAGTGTGAGGGAAGGTAGGAAGAGCTGGGGGTTGGGAAGGAGATGGAGGAGAAAGTGAAAGTGTAAATCACTCAGTCGTGTCCGATTCTGCGACCCCAAGAACTATATAGTCCATGGAATTCTCC
The DNA here is from genome assembly GCF_016772045.2 of Ovis aries. NCBI lineage: Eukaryota > Metazoa > Chordata > Mammalia > Artiodactyla > Bovidae > Ovis > Ovis aries. The sequence continues at coordinate 56,557,454 of NC_056064.1, read as the reverse complement.
AGGCTAGAATACTGCAGTGGGTAGCCTTTCCCCTCTCCAGGGGCTCTTCCCAACCCAGGGATTGAACTCGGTCTCCTGCATTGCAGGCGGATTCTTTACCATCTGAGCCACAAGAGAAGCCCGATAGAGGAGAAGCTTGAAGCAGAGAGGAGGGAAAGTCCCCGGAGGTTGAGAGTCAGGGTGGCCTTCCCACCAGAAAGGCCTTGTTGACACGCCGGATGGCGGTTCTGCCTTAAATATGTGGAAGGGTCAGTCCATCTGGTACCTTCAGAGGGTGGGGCCCAGGGAGATTCTCAGGGCTGGAGAAAGGCGGCTCAAGATCTACCCTGTACACATACAGACGCACATACCCGCACACACTCTCACACAGAGACACGCTTTCACACTCACACACTCTCACTCGGGCCCCCTGAGAGCATCCCCAGGCTCCACAAGGGGCAAAGGACCCACCTGGCTGGAGCCTGCTCCAGTCTGGGAAGGGCTGAGAGTTCTCGCCACCCCCCTGCAGACAGGATCACCTTAGCCTGTCTGTCTGTCCCCGTGGCTAAGATTCTGTCCTGTTTCCAAGCCTCTGGGGGAAATTGCCATTTCCAGGGTCGCAAAGGAGGAGAAAGAAGCACAAAGAGGTGACCTTTGCATTGTGCCGGCGGGCAGGGGTGGCATCCTGAGGTGAGCAAGAGTGGCCCGAGGCGTCTGTGTTGCAATGGCAGAGCTGAGCCGTGGTCTTCACACCCACCCTGACTGTCCCTCACCTGGGCGGGGGAGGCCTGGGAAACCCAGACACCAAGCCCCTCTGCATCCGTGGTGTTTTCTCCCTCAGCCCAACTCTTCGTCCAGCCCGAGCCCCCTGCAGGGTCCTCGCCACTCTCACTCTCAGGCAGACCCCCATGCCTTTGCCCACACTGACCCCTCATGCCCTTCCTCTCTATTCACTCAACAAAACCTCCTCTCTAGTTGCCTCTTAATGAAGCCCCCTGCAAACCCCAGTCCTTAATCATGTCCCTTGTGCAGCCCCTCATCTGCCCTGTGGTACCCAGTCTGCTCAGCCAGACCCACATCCTCAAGAGCACCAACTGTGTGCACCGCACCCCTGAAGTCCCGGGGACAGCACACAGTAGGGGTTCAGGATGCAGGCCAATCATGTGACCTGTTCCCTTGTCTCCTCTGGGCCTATGTCCACTCTTGGTCTCCCTCCAGAATTCCCACTTCTTCTCCCAGGAGGCCACCCCTCTTCTGTTAGTTGATATTTATGGGTAATAAGCCAAGCACATCAAAACCCAAGGTGAAATGCCTCTTAAAATAAATACGCTCCTCAACAAGTCCATCCAGCCAGCAAGGACATTGTTGGCAGCCGGGGAAGTGCAGGGGTGATGGTGGGAGAGGGAGGAAAGGGTGACTCCCTCCCTGGGACACTGAGGGAGGGGAGTGGGTGCATCACTCCATTTGAGGGGCCATCAGGGAGAGTGGAAGTGGAGCCCATCACTTCTAGGCCTCGGCAGCTGGGAAGAAGCGGGTCACATTGGAGGCTGGCTCCATTGAAGGCTGGCTCCGTTGAAGGCTGGCTCTCAGTGGCAAAGATGACAGAGTAGAGCGGACGTTCCTCCAAAGTGGGGAGGGTGAGGAATCAAGGCCACAGAAGTCAGCAAAGCTTCCTTCTGCATCGCTCCAGCTGGGATGCCCCTGGGAAATGGGAGAGGCCAGTGCTGGAACACAGGAGGCCCCAGGACACAGACGGCCCTCTGTGAGCAAGGGCTCAATAGGTCATCAGGTCCAGCCCCCTGCCTCTTCACTGACCATCATTCAACCCATCCTCAGGGTACAGCAACCTTTCCAGGTCCACTTAGGTGGGGTCGGGTGTGGTGTCACCAGACCCCAAACCTGAGGAATGGAAAATAACCCTGGTTCCAACATCCTCTCCATCCCTTGAGGATTCCAGCCCGTGTCTACGTCAGCAGTTGAGTCCTCCTCTGTTGGGGGTCCACACGGGCCAGGCGACGCAGATCACATCCCCGGCACACGCTCTCAGGCCTGGAGGAGGTAAAGGTGCCCCTGAACTCCCAACACACGTGCACACACACTCAAACGGCATGCACACGGCTGCTCAGAGGCACAAAACTACCCCATGCTCATTCATACCCGCAGTTTTCAGGAAAAGCTGAGAGTATGTTTCAGATGCTGCGACAACATTGAGAAGAGAGAAGAGCCCTTACCTCACCTCCCTTGAGTTGCTTCTCAAGGACCCACAAGCCCAGTCTTTTCAACCTCTTATTCCTCATCCTGTACATTGCATTTACTGGGAGCTTTTAAACCATCGTAAGCCCAGGCTGGGCCCCAGACCAATTAAAGCAGCATCTCTGGGGGTGGGGCCTGGGCATCTGTGTTTTGTAAAAGCTCCCCAGGTGATTCCAGCATGCAGCCCCATCTGAGAGCCCTGAGGGGCACCCATGGGCCTAAGACCCAGGGAATCTGGGGCTGCCAAGTCCTTCCCTAAAACCCACCTCGGGATACAGAAGAAAGATTTTAGCCAAAGAGGTTAGAGCAGCGTCTCCCTTTGACCTCCCTGCTTCAAAGGGTCAGAGAGGAGCCCCCTGGGCCAGGGAGGTGATGGCTGGGGGGAGGGGATGACAGGGGAGAAGAGGCAGCCAGGCTAGGGGACAGGTGGCCTCTAAATCAGGAGCACCAGGCCACAAAATACAGTCAGGGCCACTTAGGCCCCAGCTCCATCCACTCCACTGCTAGGGATTGACACTCTCAGGAGGATGCTCAAGCTGCGTCAGCAGCAACTGCTTTGCATGTCTGCTACCTGTACAGCGTCCCTGTTGGGCTGCCTCCCAACTGGGCTGGGGAAGCCAGGTGCCAGGATCTGGGTCTTCGTCTGTTTTCTGAAGGTGAGGTTCTTGGCTCAGCCAGCAGCCTGCGGGTCCCTGTCTCATCTCCTGCAGTTTGCCTAGCCCGTGAGACAGAAATGAGAGAGAGGAGACAAGGCCGTGGTCCACAGAAGGCACGCCAGGAAGATGGACGACCCTAGAGCAACCAAAGCTGAGTTCTGTCCAGGCCAGGAAAAAAAAAAAAAAAGCGGATATGGGTGAGTGACCGTGGAGGGAAGAACAAATGTCTCTTTTCTCCATTCAAGGTAAAGGCTGCATGAGGCATTTTGCTGATTTCACCCTTCCAGCTGGAACAGTGGTTCTCAGATGGGGCTGCACACTGGGATCACCTGGGGAGCTGTTACAAAACACAGATGCCCAGGCCCCACCCCCAGAGATGCTGCTTTAATTGGTCTGGGGCCCAGCCTGGGCTTACGATGGTTTAAAAGCTCCCCGGGTAAATGTAATGTGCAGTCAAGACAGAGGCCACTGAGCTGCAAAGAGCCTGGAGAAATCATCTAGGCCAATGCGTCTCAAACTGTAATGTACATTCCAATCATCCTGTTAAAATGCATATTTTGATTAGACCCGAGGTGAGGCCCAAGAGTCCGAATCTCTAACAAGCTCCCAGGCGATGCTGATACTACTGTTTCCCAGGCCCACCCTTTGAGGAGCAAGGATTTAGGCCAGTGGTTCTCAAAGTGTGGAACCTAAGACCACAGCATCAGTGTCCTCTGGGAACTTATTAGGGATGCTTGGGTCTCATCCCAGATCTACTAAAAATCAGAAACTCTGGGGGTGGGGCCCAAAGGCATGCTTTTTCTTTTTAAAATTTGTAAGTTTATTTGTGTTTCTGGTTGTGCTGGGTCTTCATTGTTGTGAACAGGCTTCTTCTAGTTGCGGCGAGTGGGGGTCTCCTCTCTTGCTAAAGAGCACGGGCTCTAGGGCGCCCAGGTTTCCATGTTTGTGGCACAGGGGCTCAGGTGCCCCTTGGTATGTGGGACCTTCCTGGACCAGGGATCAAACCAGTGTCCCCTGCATTGCAAGGCGAATTCTTAGCCACTGGACCACCAGAGAAGCCCTGAAGGCATGTTTAAGTGTAGAAACCATCAGTCACTGATAGGGGCCAGTCCCCTGCCTCCAGGACACGCCTGTTCCCGGGTCTACATAATTCCTTCAGAAGAGCCCTCTTGGACACAGCTCCCCTCCTGGTTCAGCCAAGTGAGTGTTTAGGGGTGAGAACGAGTGTGGAGGAATTAATGAGTCCATATGTCAATTTCTGGCAGCGAATAAATGCACTGGGTAAACGCACAAACGTCTAGTTTTTAGACCCCAGGGGAGAAGGAAACACACACACACACACACACACACACACACACACACACACACACACACACACACACACCTGAAAACACACCAGAAATGGAGAGATGAAATTCAATTCCAAACTGAAAATACACACGATTTATCATTATCTAGAAGGCCATCAGCAAGCATTCTTCTGGCGGGCGCTGCTCTCAGCAGCACAAGCAGCGAGCCATAAGGGCTGTTATTCCACATTCCCTTTTGTTGCAGTTATGAGGCAGCAACTCCAGTGCACAGAAGGCCCCTCGCTGCTTCCTCCCACCAGAAATGATTCTCCATTATCTGGTGCCTAGTGGGGAGGGCATCAGGGCTCAGGAAGTGCCAGCTTCCTAAGGGGCAGGGCCATCTCCATCTCACGAGAGAAGAACCGAAAACCCGTTGTAAAAACAAATACAAAATCAAAGACAGGCATCCCCCATGGTGGGTGTCTGGGATTAAGGGATGGAATACCCTATTGGTATTTTTCTAAATAAGCCAGACATCATGCATGTGCCCAGGCAGCTCCAGGGGCTTGGCCTTGGCAGGAAGGAGGGAGGGTCTTTGGGAGTAACTGAGCCATGACTGCCCACACCATCCCCTTCCTGGGATTCAGGGAAGCCTTGCAGAAGCATGTGGGCAAGTTGCCCTGGAGTCCATGGGGCCAGGAAGACGTGAATCTGATTAACCCTGAAAAGCAGGGGAAGGACCCAGCGGGGAGGCAGCCGGGCTTATGAACAGAAGAATAAGGCTGAACTGTGGGACTTCTCTGGTGGTCCCGTGGCTAAGATTTCACCTTCCAATGCAGGGGGTGCGGGTTCCATCCCCAGTCAGGGAGCTCAGCTCCCACAAGCTTCAAGGCCCAAAAACAGGAAGTAAAAGCAATATTGTAACTAATTCAATAGAGACTTTTTTTTAAATAGTCCACATCAAAAAAAAAAAAAACTTTTAAAAAATAATAAAGGAAATCAACCCTGAATATTCATTGTAAGGACTGATGCTGAAGCTAAAGCGCCAATACTTTGGCCACCTGATGCAAAGAGCCAGCTCATTGGAAAAGGCCCTGATGCTGGGAAAGATTGAGGTCAGGAGAAGGGGACGACAGAGGATGAGATGGGTGGATGGCATCACCAACTCGATGGACATGAGTTTGAGCAAGCTCTGGTAGATGCTGAAGGACAGAGAAGCCTGGCGTGCTGCAGTTTACGAGGCCGAACAGAACTTAGCAACTGAACAACAGCAGCAACATTAAAAAAAAAAAAAAAAAAAAGCTAAACAGTGATAGGACAAGACTGAGTGATCAAAGGAAGGGAAGACAAAGGGCCAAATAACATAGAGGCCCAGCAGTCAACAAGGGCTGCTTCTGCTCCTAGAAAAATCAATATTGTAAAGCAAATGCTGTTCTTTTTTTTTTTTTTTAATTTTTATTTTTACTTTATTTTACTTTACAATACTGTATTGGTTTTGCCATACATTGACATGAATCCAGCACGGGTGTATATGCATTCCCAAACGTGAACCCCCCCTCCCACCTCCCCTCCCCATAACATCTCTCTGGATCATCACCGTGCACCAGCCCCAAGCATGCTGTATCCTGCGTCGGACATAGACTGGCGATTCGATTCTTACATGATAGCATACATGTTACAATGCAAATGCTGTTCTTAGTTGCTTAGCGGTGTCTGACTCTTTGCGACCCTATGGACTGCAGCCCACCAGGCTCCTCTGTCCATGGGGACTCTCCAGGCAAGAAAGAGTGGGTTGCCATGCCCCCTTCCAGGGGATCCTACCAACCCAGGGATCGAACCCAGGTCTCCTGCCTTGCAGGCAAATTATTTACCAACTGAGCCATCAGTAAAGCCCGTAAAGCAAATATCCTCCAACTGAAAAAAAAATCCTTAAAAAAAAGTATTGACACTGAAAAATATTTTTTAAAAAATCAAACCATATCTGCCATCAGGGAAACAGTCCATCTGGGAAAAGAGAGAGCGCAAATTCTCTACAGAACCTGAGTAGGAGGCCAGCGATCCAAGCTCCCCATCCCTGGGCTCACCATTGAGAAAGTTAGAGGAAACTGCTTGTCTCCCCACCAAGGAATAAAAGAGTGGGTTTTAAGTGGGAACGTTTGGTCAAACATGAGCTTGAGTCTGACTGCTCACCACTCTGTGCCTCATTTTCCTGTCAGTGAAATGGGGGAGGTAACAGGACTTCCACTCAAGGTTTGTCAGGCCCTGCGGAGGGAGCCTGGTGCAGACAGGGCACCTAACACCAGAGGCGGAGCCGAGCCTGTGCCAGCCACCCCCACGGCCCCTCCCTCTCCCGAGTCTCAGGGCTTCCTGTGGAGGGGCCTCTTCTTTCCCTTCTGTGGAGAGGGAGGAGAGAAATGGTCAAGAGACGGGAGAAGCAGGGGAGGAGGAAGGAGAGGGTGCAGGCAGAGAGAGCTGGCTGCACACTGAGGCCCCGGAGAGGCTGGGCACAGCCCCCAGAGGCCATGTCCCCCCGCCCACCCCAGGCATGGCCCCAGGTCACTGCTGGCATCCCTCCTCCTGCCTCTCCCCACTGCAAAAGTGTATATGCTAAAACTCTCTCCCAGGTCCCGGGCAACAAAACCCTTGGGCATTGAGGAAGTCCAGCCCCGCTGGGCTGGTGCAAATTTGCTGGGCAGGGAGCTACCTGAAGTGAGAGAACGCTAAGCCTCAAATTCCAGTTGAAGGACTTCCCTGGTGATGCCGTGGTTAAGACCCTACACTTCCAATGCAGGGGTTGCCTCGGTCCCTGATCAGGGAACTAAGACCCCACATGCCTTGCTGCTGCTGCTGCTGCTAAGTCACTTCAGTTGTGTCCGACTCTTAGCGACCCGACGGACTGCAACCTACCAGGCTCCTCCGTCCATGGGATTTTCCAGGCAAGAGTACTGGAGTGGGTTGCCAATGCCTTGAGGCATGGCTAAAAAAACAGAAATAAACAAAATAACCATAAGTATAATAACATAATTTTTTAAAATAAATTGTAACATGTTTTTAAAAAGTTCCTGTCCAGCTATGCAAACCACTTCCTTGCTTATCCATGCCTTCACCCAGCACCCTGAAGCACCGGCCGTGTGCCTGGCACTGGGGATGCACTGAGGAGAGGATTTCTGTCCCTGCATGAAGCTTGCTGATCTGCTGTGGATGGGCACATTCGCTTTTTAGGAGAGACCAGTAGCACCCCAGCCACTGAGAGGTGAGGACATCTGGCTCCCGGAGCTGCCACAACCTGGAATGACCCCCCTCCAAGCCCCCACCATGCAGGCTCTGTTTCTCCTCCGCTTCTTTCCATGACGTCTGACAGTCTGGCTGTTCCTGGGCCCCGTGGGGTCTCTGCTTTCCTATTGCTGCGTCCATCAATAAACACCTTTACGTGAAATAGCCCAAGTGAGTCTCTGGGCCTGACAGCCTCAAGAACCTCTTATGGGCTGCAGGTCAATTCCTTAAAACGCCGTTATAAAAACAAAATGAAAACCAGTCAACAAAAACTGAAGAGTTGAAGGCAGCAAGTAAATCCAGCAAATGGACCGTTTGGCATCCTGGCCGGAGAGTGAATTGGATTTCAGGCAGTTGGGCTGCCCTCACCCCTCCGGCCCCACCTGAGCCCCCGCGTTGCCCCTGGGATGCCCTGGGCAGAGTCGGGAGCTGGTGCCAGCCCTCCGCAGGCCATGGGTGTCCTTCTGTCCCAGCATGACCCTGCAGCCCTATCGGGTCCCTAACTGGTCCCCCAGCAACTTCTTCATCCCAGCTGTATTACACCCAACATTAAGGTCATCGGAGTTGCTCAGAAGAGAGGCTGGTGCTTCCCAGAGAGGAGAGAAGAGCCCCGTGAGAGGGAGCCTGCTATACTGTCCCCTGGAGGGGGTGGCACCACCTCTGCCCAGCAAAGCCCCTGGGAAAACGCCAGCCCATCACCAGCTCTTCCTTCCGCCTGGGGCACCTGGGGCTGCCAGGGCTGATGGTTGGAGGTAACAAGATGAGATCCAACCGCACGTCCAGAGCTCTTTCTATGTGATGACAACCGCTGTTCTTTGAATTAAGTTGTTGTTTTAAAAGGACACTTGGAGGACTTCCTGGGGGTCCAGGGGTGAGGAAGCTGCCTGCCGGTGCATGGGACATGGGTTCTATATCTGGTCCAGGAAGGTTCCACGAGCTGTGGGGCAACCAAGCCCGAGTACCACAACTGAAGAGTCCAAGCACTGCCATGGGAGATTCCGCATGAGGCAACAAGGATCCCATGCGCCACAACTAAGACCCAAGGCAGCGGAATGGGGGGGGGGGGCGGACAAATAAATCAATATTTAAAATAGCACGTTGATACCTACTATGCTTCACTATTAATCTTGCGGCTCCCTAGACGCCAGCCAGCTGGTGCCACCAGTAATTGGGAAATATTGTTCAGTTGCTAAGTCATGTCTGACTCTTTGTGACCCCATGGACGGCAGCACGCCAGGCTTCCCTGTCCATCACCATCTCCCGGAGCTTGCTCAAACTCATGCCCACTGAGTCGGTGATGCTATCTAACCATCTCATCCTCTGTCACCCCCTTCTCCACCTGCCTTCGATCTTTCCCAGCATCAGGGTCTTTTCCAATGAGTCGGCTCTTTGCATCAGATGGTCAAACTACTGGAGCTTCAGCTTCAGCATCAGTCCTCCCAATGAATATTCAGGGTTGATTTCCTTGAACACCAATCATTCATTTCTGCCTTCCTGAGCTCCAACTCTGAGGGGCAGGAGGGACGCAGAGCCCTAGGATGACCCAGACCTCTGGGAACCAGAAGGTTGACCCCCACCTACCATTACCCCAGAAGATTGACCCCCACGTACCATTACCAGGGTCCCGCTTCCACCTTGCCATTGGGCCTCCTTTTACTGAGGGTGAAGGTAGCTGCCTTGGTGCTGAGCATAATGGAAATTTTCAGCTCTTCAGATCTTGTTTAGCTTCTCTTAAGAGAGGTGGATGCTGTCAGCTCTCTTGACAGTCTCTCTGTGATGGTTCATTTCATGTGCCAACTTGATGGGGTAAAGGGGTACCCCAGTAGCTGGTGAAACATTATTTCTGGGTGTGTCTGTGTGGGTATTTCTGGAAGAGATTAACGTTTGGTTCAGCAGATGGAGCAAAGCAACCGGCCCTTCCCAGTATGGACAGGTATCATCGAGGCTTTGATGACCCAAATGGAACAAAGTGAAGGAAGGTTGGGTTCCCTCTCTCCGTTCCGGAGCTGGGCCATCCTTCTTCCCTCCCTCCCCTTCCACCTTGCCCCCTGCCCCCAGCAACCCTGGACACGAGAGCTCTCAATTCTTGGGCTTTTGATCTGGGACTGACTGAATTATACCAGCTTGCAGATGGCATGTCAGGTCATGAAACTTCTCATCTTCCATAACCTCAGAAGCCAACGCCTATAAATCTCTTCTCTTTTTTTTGGCCGCACCACTCAGCTTGCAGTTTCCCTGACAAGGAATCGAACCTGCGCCCCCTGCAGTGGAAACTTAAGTCCAGTCTTAACCACTGGACCACCAGAGAAGTCCTTAAGTCTCCTGTTACATATATCTGTGTGTGTCCTATTGTGTTTCTCCGGAGAGTCCTGAGTAATACATCTAATACCTTCTCCCTTCCTTCATCGTATCTTCCATGTACTCCTGTTTTATTACCCCTATGACTTTCCCTTCCCAGCTGCCTTTAAAAAAAAAAAAAACTTTATTGAGGTATAATTTAAATATCGCAAAATTCACCAAATGACTTACTTGGTCCAGACCTCCTGCTTGAGTTGCAGGGACCTCACTCATCAACTTGGCCCCTCCTCTGCGTCTCCTCCCACCGTGGACCACATCGTCACTCACCCAGCGCCCACGCCAGGTTCCTCCGAGTGGTGACAGGCCTAAGATCCAGACCCAGCTCTCAGGCTCCTCTTGGTAAGGCCGCCGCCATCACTCTGAGCTGGTTCCCGCGGCACCTCCACCTGGTCTTCCTTCCTGCTGACTTGGCCACCCCCTACCCCGTGTAGCCGTCGACAGCGTCTAAAACACAGGTCTGATCACACCACCCCCTGCTGAAAATCCTTCAGTGTGCCCACTCATCGGAGTTAAAGCCAGTCCTCTTCTTGGGGTTTCATAAGGTAAGGTAGCCAGGTGCTTTGCTGAGGTTCCTTCAGTTCAGTTCAGCCGCTCAGTCGTGTCCAACTCTTTGCAATTCCATGGACTGCAGCACGCCAGGGTTCCCTGTCCATCACCCACTCCCAGAGCTTGCTCAGACTCATATCCATCGAGTCGGTGATGCCATCCAACCATCTCATCCTCCCTCATCCCCTTCTCCTCCTGCCCTCAATCTTTCCCACCCTCAGGGTCTTTTTCAATGACCCTGAGGACCTTGAAATGCAATGAATATGGGTGTTTCCAGCCCCTGTCCCAAGCATACCAGCCCAGACCCTTAGTTAGAAAGGGGAAAACTCAGAAAGGATTCAGAGGAGCCATCAGTTCTCCTTTGTATTTTTCCAGTTGGCCTTTGGGGTCTATTTCTGAATTGAATGGGCAGATGGGTGGTTTGGGCCTTAACTCATCCCAGGCTTCAAAGACAAATGGAACAAGCCTCTGGGACCATCATCTCTTACATCACTTACTGCATCCACACGTTCAGACAGACCGGCATCTCACCGTCGCCTCTCCAACGGGTTAAAAAAAAAAAGAGATAATTCCATCTCTTTACAAGATAGGATTGTAGTTTTGCAGAATCCTCCCGGGGATTTCCCCTCTTGGGGAAATATTCATTTTGTTTCATCCTTAGCAGAGCCCTCTGCTGTCCCTGCCCCATCCCAGCTAACCTTGTGCAAGAGGGAGCTCTCCTTTCCCAGATCCCAGGGAGGTAACGTCCACGGTCCTCGCCCACCCAGACTCCTGGCCAGGAGGCCGCTATCGTTGGTACAAAAAGTGTCCCTCCCCCTGTCCTCACCCTTATCTCCCCCACCCCAAGACCTACAACCTAGGGAGACTTGACCTCGCTGTTTGTCTGTAGAAGGAAGCAAACAGAATGAAAGCCAGGGCAAGGGGCTCGGTGGTGCTTGGGCTCCCGTAATAAGAAGCTCTTTGGGCCAGTTGCAGTCTCTCTGTGGAATATTTCATCCTGATGCAAAGCCTCTCCTCCCCACACCAGAGCAGGAGAAAAGCCATGGTAAACAGGAGGCGCGGGGTGGGCGGGGCGGGGGGAGGGTCCCGCGGGGAATCAATTCTTAATGCACTTTGTTCACTGAACGAGAGAATCCCAGTCCAAGTCCGTCCTTTGCTGTCTCTCATTAACTCAGTCAATTTCTCTCTCCAGCCCCGTCCTGTGACTGGCTGGCTTTGGATGGTGAGCTCAAGGTTCAGGAGGTGAGCGGAGGAGGCAGACAGCCCTGGGGCTGGGTTACGACTTCCTAACTCTGTTATGCTGCTGTGGGCAGCTGGAGCTATTTTTGAAACTTCCCTGTGCATCCTGTGTTTTCATTTGCTACAACTGGCTGCTCAAGGGGTTCGGTGACTCCCCGAGTGGGGCTGTCAGAGCTGGGAGTGGGGCAGGGGGTGCTTCAGACCACCCCCCAGCTCCCCTGCACAGCCCCAGGGACCAGCCTGGGAGCTTGGGGGCCAGGGAAACGCCAAGCGCCTCAGCCGTGGCCTGGGTGAGCCCCGAAACTGACGGTAAAGGAACCGTCCTTGGTAATGAAGAGATTTGCCATCGGAAGGGCACTCCTCCCCGCTGGTAGATGTGATTAGCTCCCAGCACGTCTCTCTGGATTTGTTTCAGGGACAATGAGGCCCCTATTCCATCGTCTCCCCCCTTCTCCCTGCCAGCAGTCCCCCAGAGATTTAGAGGCAGGAGGTGATCTTGCCTCTCACTTCCATTACTTTAGCGCCTGAGTTACGAAGCCATTATCCCTTGACGAGTTCTTCATTTGACCTCAGGCAGCAAAATCCAAGTTGTTTCAGAACCGGTTTCCATTTGTGTCTCGGCAGCTCCGACCCTGGACCTGGGAGATGGGAGTGGGGGCAAGTGGTCTCCTGTTCACTGAGCTCTTTACGGCCCAACTCTACAGAGAGCGGCTAAACGACCTTGGACGAGACCTCGACCTCTCTGAAATTTATTTTCCTAATCTCTAAAATAAGGTGGTTCAAATAGAGGCTCTCTAAAGCCCCTTATAGGTTTCCCAGGTGGTGCAGTGATTAAAAAAAAAAATCCAACTGCCAGTGTAGGAGGCATAAGAGACGTGGGTTCAATCCCTAGGTTGGGAAGACCCACTGGAGGAGGAAATGACAACCCACTCCAATATTCTTGCCCTGGAAATTCCATGGACAGAGGAGCCTGACAGGCTACAGTCCATGGTTGCAAAGAGTCAGACACAGTTGAGTGACTGGGGACACACAGACTCCAAGTCCCTTACATGCTGCAGGTTCTTTCAGTCCTCCCAGACACTTGGCCATGCTTCTAATCAGAGTTCCAAGCAGGCACGTGGGCACGTGACCGGCCCCTCAGACCGGGGTCCATCTACTTCTTCCAGGGGAAATTCCATCTCAGTGTCAGTCTGGCGGGCTCAGTGTGTCCTCAGTCTCCCCAAGTCCCTCCTGACTGCAGCAGGAGGCCCCCAAAAAAGGGGCTCTCAAGAGTGGGTTGACAGCTTCATCCCAGGAGGGCTTCCTGATGGAAGCAGGCTTTGAGGAAGGGAGAAGAGGGGGGATTTTCATAACACCGCAGAGTTCCAGCATGCTCTCTGTTTAAAAGCTGGGGGACAGGGCTTTCCTGGTGGCTCAGTGATAAAGAATTCACCTGCCAACACAGGAGACACAAGTTCAACGTCAGATCTGGAGATATCCCACCTGCCCCGTTCCTCGGAGCAACTAAGCCCACGCGCCACAACTATTGAGCCTGTGCCCTAGAGTCCAGGAGCCACAGCTAGTGAAGCCCACTTGTCCTGGAGACTGTGCTCTGGAGCAAGGGACGCCACCACAATGAGAAGCCCTCGCTCCACAGCGCGACAGCAGCCCCCGCTCGCTGCAGCTAGAGAGTCTGTGTACAGCAGTAAAGGTCCAGCACAGCCAAAAATACATGCGATTATTTTTTAGAAAATGTTGGGGAACATTCTCAAAGGATCAAATAACTAGCACTAGCGTTTAAGTGACAAATGGCCTATTGAATGGGGCATAAGTTTTGGGCTCTGTGGCCAGCTTGCTATTCAAGCTCAGACAAGACACCTGAATTTTCTGAGACTCAATTTTATTTTTTTTTCAAACTTTAAACTTTTTCTTTTGTATTGGGGTATAGCCGGTTAACAACATTCTGGTAGTTTCAGGTGAAAAGTGAAGGGACTCAGCCATACGTAGACAAATATCCATGGAGACTTGGTTTTGTTATTCCTGAAATAGGAGATGGTAACAGGCCTGCCCAGGTCACAGGTTGTTTAGAGAATCACATGTGCTCATGTACTCAAATAGTCAAACAATTAGCCAATAATCAATAAACCCGAGGTTACACTCCGATTGATACAGAAAAACTTATGGCCTGTCTGGAGGAAGGGTGATTAGTGTATGGTTTCTCTTAGGCGATAAGAAACCTAGATACGATCTTTAAGGTTCCCCTGTCTGGAGGGGGGGTTATCCTTCGGTTGTCGTTTCCATAGGCCCTAAACACAGAGTTCAGAGTCCACTGGAAAGGCGGCCGAGCATGATCAGCATGAACAGGCCTAAGACGGAGTCCAGGCCCTATGAATTCCTTCTTCAGTGGAAATAAAAACATTTTAAATAATAAACTACTACTCACTGAACCACTGGGCGAGTGTTTCCTGTGTTTGGGTGAGTGTGGGGCATCAAAGTTATAGCCAAGTTATCATTTCCAAAGCGTTTCCTATGAGCGAGGCACAGGATCAGGTGCTTTGCACAATATAGGAACTAATGCTCCTATTTTGCCAATGAGGAGACTGTGACTCAGAGAGGTTAAGTGGCAAACCCAAAGTCACACAGCTGATAAATATATGGTTGCTGTTGTGTCCAGCTCTTGGCGACCCCATGGACCGCAACATACCCGGCTTCCCTGTCCTTCACCATCTCCTGGAGTTTGCTCAAACTCATATCCATTGAGTCAGTGACGCCACCCAACCATCTCATCCTCTGCCATCCCCTTCTCCTCCTGCCTTCAATCTTTCCTAGCATCAGCGTCTTGTCCAGGCAAGAATACTGAAGTGGTAGCCATTCTCTTCTCCAGGGGATGTTCCCAAACCAGGGACCAAACCCAGGTCCCCTGCATTGCAGGCGGATTCTTTCCTGTCTGAGCCACCAGGTAGCTCTTCAGATACATGGTGAAGTCTGGATTTGAACCCAGCTTGTTTGACACTGCAGGCCTTGCTCTTCATCACTGTTGTACTGTACAAACAAAAAGCTTTCATTAATAGTAATAATATTACTATCACCATCATCATCAAAAACGTCACCTGGAGACTTCTCTGGTGATCCCGTGGTTAAGATGCCATTCTTCCAATGCAGGAGGCACAACCCCTAGTCAGGGAACCAGATCCCACATGCCTGCGGCATGGCTAAAAAATATTTTTAATTAAAATTGTTTTTTAAGTCATCCAAACTCTAATGATGGGGGTATAGTAAATGACTATGTCAAGCTTTAGAGTCAAGTTTGTGAAGCTTAGAGAGAAGATCCTGAAAATGCTTTTCAAGAAGAATGGAACATATGCATTCCAGGAGGAGCATAGACGTTCAGATCTGAGGCTGTGGCTCCAAGACAAAGAGGGAGAGACGTGGGACTTAGCATTCTGATCTGTAGTGTCTCCACGTGGGCGCTGCTGCGCCTCATTTCCCCGTATCCCCTCGGAAGAATTAGTTTTCTCGGTTAGAGTGGTCGTCACACCATCCATCAGCTGGACCCACGGAGCTCTGGGCTCAGAGCTCGCCGAGTCCAGGAGAGGAGGGCAACCCCCCATCCACCCAATCACATCCCCGCCCCCACTGCCACTTCACCCGGGGAAGGAAAAATGGCTCGAGGGTGCAATTATGCATAATAAAAAGACGCCGGCCCTTGTGTCTATAAACACAGCTTTGACTGAGTACACTTTCCCAAACAGCCCTTCCGGCTCACAACACGGCCGGCCATCAAGCACTCTGAGCAGGCGGCTGCCATCCGGGCCTCCGGGCATGTCTTGGATGGATGGATGGACCGGATGCTTGGGAAGGGGGCTGAGCCGAGAGCCCGCGAGCTGGGGAAGGACTTTAACAGTCAGGACATAATCTGGAAGGCAGATCAAAGCCCCCCTCTCCAAGTTTGGCTTGCCTTGTAACCGTCCTGCTGAAAGGCTGTGGACTAGTTTACTCCCTCCCCACGGCAGGAGGCTTGACCTGGCGTTAACGCCCCTCCTTCTCGGTCTGCACCTGCCAGGGTGCTCCTCCTTCCCTAGTCAGAGACGGCGGACTCAGAGCACAGGTGGATGATGGTGACGCTGACAATGAACTGCAGGGTGAAAGAGTGACTTCAAGAAACTTCCAGAGTGGAGGCCCCCAGGGTGGGACAAGCCTCCCCCTTCTCTGCCTCAGCTTAACCTCCCTATGAATCTTGGCTCTTCCTCTGGATATGGGGTCACGCTGGGTGATGGCAGAATGTCCCGGCCCCCCTAGTGATGCAGGATCGTTCCCTAGAGCTCAATCCACAAGTAGCAGAGCAGGGCAGCCTCAAGAGCTCGGCCTGGGAGAGCAGAGTCAGGGGCTGGGGCAGGAGCTGCAACTCTGCCAGTAGACGTGCCCGGCTAAGGAGTCAGTACTTTATTTTCTGGCAATCACAGGCGGACGGGGACACCACACCGGTGAAGCCAGGAGTCTGACAGTCTGTGGCTCAGCGGAGGCAGAGGTGGGTAACCCCTAAGAAGGAGGTGTACCTCGTCCATCACCCAATAAAGCCCTATGCCAAGGTCACAAGTGTGGAGCCCTGTACTGAGGTCACAGGACAAAAATCTCCAGAACTGACCAAGCCCCATAGCAACTGTTGCCGTGAGCCCCCCGACCTAAACCAGCCATCCCCCAACTCCATGCTAGGTAAAATATCCACCCTGTAGCACCCTAACCAATGTCAAACTTCCAGCAGGAATTTTCTTTGTCTTGAGGCTATAAAAATTGCCTACTACGAAAGGCATCGACTCTCCCTTGAGACAGCCCACTGTTCTAACAGCGTCTCCCACGCTAATAAACTCTATTCTGAAATACTCTGTGTCTGGAAATTCTTTTCCTACCCGCCACGGACCCCGACACCCCTCCCATCTATCCACTCCCACCCCACCAGTGCAGACACACCCTCTGGGCAGTGACCATAAGACAGAATTACGACTCTGGGAGTCAGTGAATGTTTCTAAGGAGGAGGCTGAAATGATCAGCTTTTGTTTTAGAAAAGTCGGAATTAAGGACAGAGTAGCTGGGAGGAGAGAGGGCGTCAGTGGTCCTCAACTGGGCGGTAGCACCCCCACCCCTCTTGCAGGGCGCTTGAAACCCAGGAGGCATTTCCCCTTCTTTTTTAAATATAATTTTATGCATTATTTATTCTGGCTGTGCTGGGTCTTCGTTGCTGCCCGCAGGCTTTCCTCTGTTGCGGGGCGCGGGCTTCTCATTGTGGTGGCTTCTCTTGTTGCAGAGCTCAGCCTCTAGAGCTCGGGCTTCTGTAGTTGCAGCTCGTGAGCTCAGTAGTTGTGGCTCCCAGGCTCTAGAGCAGAGGCTCACTAGCTGTGGGGCACAGGCTTAGTTGCTCCACGTTTCTTACTGGACCAGGAATAAAACCAGTGTCTCCTGCGCTGGCAGGCGAATTCTTTACCACTGAGCCACCCAGGGAAGCCCAGCGTTTTCCCTGCTTGCACTGAGTGGGCAGGAGCCAAGCATTCCGTGGTGCCCAGGACAGTCTCCCCACCCAGATGCTGCAGCACCCCAGCCAAGGAACCCCCAAAAGAGACCCTGGAGCAGCCAAGTGATACCGAGGGGTGGCGGGACCTATCCAGCCTTTAGGGAAAGAGGACACTGTCCCCTCTGAGTTTCTGGGTTGCATGCCCAGTCACTGAGCCTTCAGAGATGTGACCGGGGATAGCAGGTTAGAGGTACCCAGGTGGCAGGGTGGTGCAGTGAGTGCTGGGTTAGGATGGAGACAGTCTTACGTGCCTTTGTCATGAGACCCTTGATGGGGCTAGCCCGAGGGAACACCTCCAAGCTGCCCTGTGTCTACACAGATCCTGAAAACGAAAATGAACAAACAGAACACTTTGCTCCTTGCAGGCCCCTCTGGCTTCCCTGGTGACTCGGTGGTAAAGAATCCGCCTGCCAATGGGTTGAGGGGATCCCCTAGAGAAGCACATGGCAACCCACTCCAGTATTCCTGCCCGGAGAATCCCATGGACAGAGGAGCCTGGTGGGCTACAGTCCAAGGGATCGCAAGAGTTTGCCACAATCGAAGCAACTCAACAACAACAACTGGTCCACGGCGTCCCCAGCCATGCAGGGACTCTGGAAGCAAGCGCAGGCAGGTGGGCAGCGCAGAAAGAGGGGCTGGGAGAGAAGGGGGACCCCCCCTTGTATTCTGTCTCCTGCCTTCAGCTCGCGTTGTAAAGACACCACATTTTCACGTACCTGGTAGCCAGAGGGGGACTGGAGATGCTAATTT
The DNA here is from genome assembly GCF_016772045.2 of Ovis aries. Taxonomy (NCBI): domain Eukaryota; kingdom Metazoa; phylum Chordata; class Mammalia; order Artiodactyla; family Bovidae; genus Ovis; species Ovis aries. The sequence continues at coordinate 56,539,566 of NC_056064.1, read as the reverse complement.
CATTTCATTAGATCCCAGCAGCCTTCGATTACAGCAGGCAGGAGGGAGGAAGCCGAGCTGATGCGTTTTAAAAAGCCGCAGTTCTGCGCTGTTTTTAATTTAATGCTGCCGGTAAAAGATGCTGCCTAATGATTCTCACGAATTATTTTGGTTGATTTATACACCCCTCTGACTTTAAATAACGGGGGAGGAAGGAGAGCAGGTCCCCCCTGGAGCTGCAAACAGGCAGCTGGAAGACGAGGCAGCTGAAAGACAGGCACCAGGCATCTCAGACTTCCCACCTCCCTCACCCCCAGTCTCTGCATATTTATAAACTGAGTGCAAACTTGGGACACCTTTCCCCTCCCTGAGCCATGACCCCAGCCCAAAGAACTATTGCAGTTCTTGTATATTTGGAGTCTTGTATATTTGGAGCCAGATCTGGGGCGAGGCACTTTATCTGTACAAACTCTGAGGCTCACATCTATGCTGAGGACTGGATTGACTTTCCCTGCTACCCAGAGAAGCTCTGAGGGCCTGGGGACTGGTGCAAGTTCACCCAGCTGGGAGGCGGTAGAGTCTGTGTTCAAATGTTCAAGCAGGACCCATTTTATTAGACTCAGCATCACAGCTGCAAGAAATGGATGAGCAAATAAACTTGCCTCGTCGGATTCCAAACTCAGTGTCCCTTCTCTTACCTCCATGGTCCAGGTGGGCTCCAAAGGAACAGAGGCTGGCTGAAATGGCCAGGACAGAACATGAACTTCTCCCTTCCAGACCCCAGCGTCTGAGCGGTATCTGATTAGCAGCAGGACCAAGGGTCCTGCCTCTGCAACTTGCCCCAGGTCCCCCAGGCAGGGATTCACCTGCCAAGAAAACGGAGTTTGGTGGTCTGACAAGGACCCGAAAGAAGCCTCCATTTATCTTGACTTGCTGCTCGTCTCCATCAAGGGAAATGTCTCCTGTCCACATTTCTCCCCATTTCTCCTTCATCCCTTCGAAATGAAATTAGAGGCAGCCGGCGAGAGCATTCAGCCCCTTCCAAGTTTCCACTGCTCGTCTGTCATGTCAGGGCCAGAGCTCCCGGCCACAGCCCGGGAGTGAGGGTCTCTGTGCTGGGAGGAGTAGGGGGTGGGCAGGAGCTCGGAATGCACCCACCTCAGAGCACAGAGCAGCTGGTCTCTCCATCACCGAGAGGTCAGGGCAGCTTCATTAGAGATTCAGCTCAGCTGGGCGGCTTTGAACCCGACTGGGCCACAACAATCAGGAAAACAGCCCGAATTATGAGCAGAGAGATAGAGACCCTGGGAAGCCTCCCGACTTTCCCATCAAAGGAGGAACAATCAGTGGATATGCAAAATACCACAGACTTCCATGGCAGGCGAGTCTTCTGCGCTCCTGGAGCTGGAAAGAGCGTGGGCTTCGGAGGCAGAGGTCCTGGGTTCAAATCCCAGTTTGGCCACTTAGTAGCTGTGTGGCCTCAGGCAAATTATTAAACTCCCTTCCCACTCTGTTTGCTTGATGTAGAGCGGACCTGGCTGACTGGGAGAGCAGAATGGAGAGGCCAGAAGCATCCATTTGCGGACAAGGCGTGAAAGGAAAGTGAGAGCCCGTTGTTCAAAAAGAATGAAGCATTTCAAGGTGATGACAGTGGAACATTCAACCAAGGGTGGGGCCCTTCTCAGCCCGTGGAGACTGTACAGAGCATCTGTCCATGAAGCCAGAAGGGACATTTTGCCCAGATGGGGACAAGGTTATGGAAACCACAAGGGCAGGGAAAGTCCTGGAGCCGCAACAGGTGTGTGCAGCCTGTCACCCCGCTGGGGGAGAGGACCTGTGGACAGGGGTGGAGTCTTGGAGAGAGGACCCACCTGAGACCAGGAGGGGCCGGGGGGGGCCACCCCTCCACTCTCTCTCCCCCTCGCAGCCCCAGCCTTCCGCAACACCTGTCCAGTGGCCTGAGTCAAGTGAACCGATACGAGCCACATAGATGTCTCCTGGGTTCAGAGCAGATGGAGAAAGATGGAGAGTGGATCCAGGGACTGAGTATCTTTCAGCACCTTTGAGCATCCCTGAGCATCTTTTAGGGTCTTCCCAGGCGGCTCAGTGGTAAAGAATCTGCCTACCAATGCAGGAGACACAGGTTCAATTCCTGGTTTGGGAAGATCCCCTGGAGAAGGAAATGGCAACCCACTACAGTATCCTTGCCTGGAAAATCCCATGGACAGAGAAGCCTGGTGGGCTACAATCCATAGCATTGCAAAGAGTCAGACACGACTTAGCAACTGAGCACAGCACGCACGCACAGCACTGTGGGACAGTTGGATGTTAGGAGCCACATAGCACAGAGGAGGCCCTTGGAAGAGTTATTCCGCTTCCACAAGAGGCACCCCTATCCTGGGGCTCATTCTAGATGCTCTTACTTCCTCTCGACTATAGGTTCCCTGTGGAATCTCCCCGCCTGGCACACAGCAGGAGCTCAGAATTACCATTTGTTGAATAAATCTGGTTGCAAGCAGGAGTCACTCATTTACAGCGAATCCTGGTGCTGCCTCTGAAATCTGCCTTCAGTGGGGAGACAGGGCGGGGATGGGAGGGAGACATCAAACCAGCCGGTCCCCAAGAGGCTCTGGGCTCCCCAGGCCTGCCAGGCAGACACAGAGAGGTGAGAGAGACCGGGGTCAAAGCAGGAGAAATGAAGGCTCAGAGCTGAAGAGGCTCTGGATGGAAATCAAAGGACCTGGGCTCCAGGACCCAGGAACCAGCCAGCACGGAGGCCGTTGCTGTCTTGCCCTGTCCAGCCAGCCTCAGGGAAAGCCGCCCCAAAGGGAGCAGATGCTCTCAGCTCTAGGCAAGCCTGCGTTCACACCCGCCAACCCGTTAGCAAAGTGTCAACCTGCCTGGGAAAAGCATCCCTGTGAGCAGAAAGCTTTCTGCGCCTCCCGGCGGAACCAGCTGCAGGCTGAATGCCCTGCCGGGACGGCCAGCATCACCCAGGACCCTGTCCCTTTCCAAGAATGAAAGAGACCTTGCCGAGGTCAAAGCCATGAGCCCGCATCAGAGGCCACCCGCCGGGTGTGGCTCAGCAGTGCTCCAACACTGGACCAGCTGGTGGTGGTTGTCGTTTAGTTGCTAAGTTGTGTCCGGCTCTTTCGCGACCCCAGGGTCCTCAGTCCATGGGATTCTCCAGGCAAGAATACTGGAGTGGGTTGCCACACCCTCCTCCAGGGATCTTCCCAACCCAGGGATCAAACCCGAGTCTCCTGCATCAACATGTGGATTCTTTACCACTGAGCCACCTGGGAAGCCCTGGACCAGCTTTGGAAGGCCCCCGTCTCCTCTGCTGGTGGGTCGAGCTCAAGCTCTAGAGTCTCCGCTCCCAGAGGTTCCCCCCTGTGCACTGCGGAGTCCTGCCTCGGGCCGCTTTCTGGGCTCTCCATCTCCCCAGATACTGCTTCCCGAGAGCTGGTCTGCTCCCCCGAGCAGCAGGCCCCAAGAGGGTCTGCAAAGTACCAGGGACTCCAGGCCAGGGAACGGAGACGTGATCCAGGGAGGGGAAGGCAGCCACAAAGGACTGTTACTAACCAGCTACCGAAGAAGGCAACTGGGCTTCATCTCCCAGGAAAACTCTAAGAAATAATGTAAGATGCAGAATTTGGAACGATCCACCCCAGGCCACCCGTAAGGCATGAGCTGATTCATCTTAATTGTTGCAATGGCCTCCTAAGTAGGCTCCCCAAATCCGTGTTTGAACTCCCAGACTTATGGTGCTCCTGTTAAAATGTGTTACTCCTCTGCTCAAAACCGCCTCTAACGGACTTCCTTGGTGGTCTGTTGGTCAAGACCCCACGCTCCCAGTGCAGGGGGCTCTGGGTTCAATCCCTGGTCAGGGAACTAGATCCCACATGCCGTAACTAAGAGTTTGCATGCCGCAGCTAAAAATCTAAAGAGCTGCAATGAAGACCCAGTGCAGCCAAAACAATAAATAAATATTAAAAAAAAAAACAACACCCATGAGAGAATTTGCTGTATGACTCAGAGAACTCAAACTGGGGCTCTGGGACAACCTAGAAGAGTGGGATGGGGTGGGAGGTGGGAGAGAGGCTCACGAGGGAGGGCGCATACATATACCTGTGACTGATTCATGTTGGTGTATGGCAGACACCAACACAATATTGTAAAGCAATTACCTTTCAATTAAAATAAATATATCAATAAAATAGATTAATTTAAAGTAATTGATTAAAAATTTTTAATAATAAATTATTAATTAATTAATTAAAACCACCCATGAGGGTTAGCGTCCTACACCACCCAGCCCATTACCACCCGGACCTCATATCCTGCTACTTATTCCACCACCCACCCTGGATATTCCTTCCCCCTCCCCAGGGCCTTTGCACTTCCTCTGCCTCGAAAGTTCTTTCACCAGGCCAGCTCCCCCATGTCCTTCAAGGCTTTAAACAATACCACCTGCTCAGTGAGACCTTCCCCCTCATATAAAACCATACCCCCAGCCCGATTTCACAGCCTTCTCTGTTTTCCTCCACCACCATGCCGTACAGTTGACTTTATTTTTCTTGCTTGTCTGTCTGCCTCATTGGAACATAAGCTCCACGAGGGTGAGAATTCTCGTTCGTTTTCTTCCGTGCTCTATCTGTAGCATCTGGAGTTGTGGCTGACTCATGACAGGTGCTGGGAAACATTTGTTGAATGGCTAGATACAGGAAATAGGAAGGACGCCGCTTCCGTTTGTCTATTGCTTTGTAACGAGCCGCTCTAAATGCAGAGGTTTGAAACTACAGCAGTCATTCATTCGGCAGTTGGGGCGGGGCTTGGGAAGACAGCTCATTTCTGCTCCATGTGGCTCAAAGACGGGCTGACTCAGCCGCAAGGGGCTGGAATTATCTGAAATCTCACACACTCAGAGTATTAGCTACTGTCTGCATCCTAGGCTGCAGCCTAGACTGTGGGCCAGAACATCTCACCAGCCACTCTGTGTGGCTGATCACATCCTCACAACACAGCGGCTGGGGTCTGAGACGGACTGTCCCGAGGGACTGTCCCAAGGGACAGGAAGTGGGAGCTGCCCATTTCATTTTTTTTTTTTTATCCTTTTAGAGGAAAGGGCAACAGAGGATGAGATGGTTGGATGGCATCACCAACTCAATGGACATGAGTTTGAGCAAACTCTGGAAATGGTAAAGGACAGGGAAGCCTGGCATGCTGCAGTCCTTACGGTCACAAAGGGTTGGACACAACTTAGCGACTGAACAGCAACCCAGAGTCGATTTACAATCTTGTGTTAGTTTCAGGTGTACAACAAGGTGATTCAGTTCTCAGTTCAGTTCAGGCGCTCAGTCGTGTCCGACTCTTTGCGACCCCGTGACTGCAGCACGCCAGGCCTCCCTGTCCATCACCAACTCCTGAGGTTTACCCAGACTCATGTCCATCGAGTCAGTGATGCCATCCGGCCATCTCATCCTCTGTCGTCTCCTTCTCCTCCTGCCCCCAGTCCCTCCCACCATCAGGGTCTTTTCCAATGAGTCAACTCTTCACGTGAGGTGGCCAAAGTATTGGAGTTTCAGCTTCAGCATCAGTCCTTCCAATGAACACCCAGGACTGATCTCCTTTAGGATGGACCAGTTGGATCTCCTTGCAGTCTAAGTGACTCTCAAGAGTCTTCTCCAACACCACAGTTCAAAAGCATCAATTCTTCGGCACTCAGCTTTCTTCACAGTCCAATTCTCACATCCATACATGACCACTGGAAAACCATAGCCTTGACTAGATGGACCTTTGTTGGCAAAGTAATATCTATGCTTTTCAATATACTATCTAGGTTGGTCATAACTTTCCTCCCAAGGAGTAAGTGTCTTTTAATTTCATGGCTGCAGTCATGATCTGCAGTGATTTTGGAGCCCCCCAAAATAAAGTCTGACACTGTTTCCACTGTTCCCCCATCTATTTCCCATGAAGTGATGGGACCAGATGCCATGATCTTCGTTTTCTGAATGTTGAGCTTTAAGCCAACTTTTTCACTCTCCTCTTTCACTTTCATCAAGAGGCTTTTGAGTTCCTCTTCACTTTCTGCCATAAGGGTGGTGTCATCTGCATACCTGAGGTTATTGATGTTTCTCCCAACAATCTTGATTCCAGCTTGTGCTTCATCCAGCCCAGCGTTTCTCATGATGTACTCTGCATATAAGTTAAATAAGCAGGGTGACAATATACAGCCTTGACGTACTCCTTTTCCTATTTGGAACCAGTCTGTTGTTCCATGTCCAGTTCTAACTGTTGCTTCCTGACCTGCATATAGGTTTCTCATGGGGCAGGTCAGGTGGTCTGATATTCCAACTCTTTCAGAATTTTCCACAGTTTTTTGTGATCCACGCAGTCAACGGCTTTGGCATAGTCAATAAAGCCGAAATAGATGTTTTTGTGGAACTCTCTTGCTTTTTCAATACATACACATGTATCCATTACTTGTCAGATGCTTTTCCCATGTAGGATATTACAGAATCTCAACTGGAGCTCTCTGTACTCTACAGTAGGTCCCTGACGGTCATCTGTTTCATGTGCAGCAGCGTGGAATTGCTAATCCTGAAGTCCTAATTTATCCCTCCTCCCCTCCCCCCTTTGGTACCCATGTTTGTTTTTTAAGTCTGTGAGCCTGTTTCTCTTTTGTAAATAGGTTCATTTGTATGATTTCACATGTAAGGGATATCATATGATATTTGTTTTTGTCGGACTGACTTCACGTAACGTGATAACCTCCAAGTCCACCCATGTGGCTGTAAACAGCAGTGTTTCATTCTGTTTTACAGTGAGTCATCTGCCATCGTCTGTAGGGGACACATTCATCCATTTCTCTGCTGAAGGACGTTGCAGTTGCTTCCCTGTCTTGGCTCCTATAGACAGCGCTGTGCTGAGCATTGGGCTGCATGTGTCTTTTCAAATTACAGTTTTCTCCAGATGTATGTCCAGGAGTGGGGTTGCTGGATCATATATGTGGTAGTTCTGTTTTTAGCTTTGCAGGGAACCTCCATACTGTCTTCCACAGGGGCTGTACCAATGTGCATTTCCCACCAACAACGTAGGAGCAGTCACTGTTTGTAAATGCTTATCATTTTGACAGTGGCCCTTCCGACCCGGGTGAGGCGATAACCTCATCGTAATTTTCACTTGGAGCTGTCTCTTTCTAAAGACCTGAGTCCAGAAACTGGTGGAGCATCGTTCTACTGTATTCTATGCGCCAAATAGACACAGAGCCCAGACACAAGGCGGGGGGACATGCACCCCACCTTCTGATGGGAGAAGCAGCAAAGCTCTCAGGGCCGTGTTTTAAGAAAAAAAAAAGAAGGAGACCTTGTGACCTGGTAACAGTGTAGGACCTTCCCATTCATCCATGCATGGGAAGAGCTTGCCACCACGTTGCACTGCAGGAAAGGGACTCATGTCTGGTATGTGTCTACCCCAGAACACCAGGCCTCTGCAGAGAAGAGAGAGAAAGACATTCCTGGGCAGAGAGGAAGCCTCAACCTTGAGGCCAGGAAACAGTACAGGAAATACGCTCCCTCTGCAAAGACTTCCCCAGTCCGTCAGAGTCTTGGTCGCCTCCTCTGCCCTGAGTCCCTGATTCCTCCAGAGCAGGTTCGCGATTCCACAAAAGATCCAGGCCTGCCTGGAGGAAGGCCTCTGCTGGTGGTTTGTAAGCCCATCACGGGCAGGGCACATGAGCTGAGCTACTTCTGAATTCTCTGTGGATTCTGGCCAAGGGCTGGATGCCTGCCAGGGGCCGCAGAAGCATGATGACTGATGGATGCACTGGCCTCGGTGATCTAGCTTTCCCGTTCTTAGATTCGAGGAATCCAAAAGCATTTATCTCCCCAGAGAAGGGGACTCAGTCTCAGGCCAGGGCGTTTTTGAATCTTGTCCAAGAGGGCTTCGTTACACATGGACCAAAATGACTTGCTTTTAAATCAGTGCTGTGTCTCCAGGCCGAAAAAAGGGTTGGACCGGTGTTTCCCAGTTGGGGAGTATTAACACCGAGGGTCATGCTGCTTGCTGGTCTGGGGACTGTCCTGCGCGTTGCAGGATGCGGGGCAGCCCCCCGGCTCCTACTGTCCAGATACCTGCAGCAAACCCTTCCCCAGCCCAGCTTGCTTGCCAAGTCACTTCAGTCGTGTCTGACTCTTTGCAATCCCATGGACTGTAGCCCGCCAGGCTCCTCTGTCCTTGGGATTCTCCAGGCAAGAATACTGGGGTGGGTTGCCATGCCCTCCTCCAGGGGATCTTCCTTTCGCCAGGATCAAACCCGAGTCTCTTGCATTTCCTGTATTGGCCGGTGGATTCTCTACCACTAGAGCCTCCTGGGAGGGCCCCCTCCCCCGGCTATGATACTCTTACTGTCTCTAAACATTGCCAACCTTCCCCCTGGGGACAAAATTGCCCCAGGTGAGACTCACTGGAATTGAGTGATGCTGAAGCAGGCTATTTGCAGTGTTTTCTCAGCTAAGAATCTGTTTGATGTTTTCTCCTCCAGTTCAGTTACAGCTGTGAGTGCTTGTTATCTTCTGGATGCCGCGAACATACATTTGCCTTTCGCTCTGGTTATTGGAAAACTTAGAACCAAACCCTCTTCAGCATATATTCCCCCAGGACGTGCCTCTGTAAGCTTACTTCTATACCATTCTGCATCCTTTCTTTTTCCATCCAGACTTTCAATTTACATTGGTCTTTTTATATTTTATCCCTGGAGAAGGAAATGGCTACCCACTCCACTTTTCTTGCCCGAAGAACCCCACGGACAGACAAGCCCGGCAGGTTGCATTCCATAGGGTCGCAAAGAGTCAGACAGGACTGAGCACATAACACTTTTGTATTTTACGCATTTTTTTTTTGGGGGGGGGGTGGTTCTGCTTTAAATCTTTTCTAGAGGAATGGAGGATTCAGAGAGCGAAATAAATAACTGCTATCCAGGTAAATCTCCACAGGGATGATGTCATAGAGAAAACAGATATTTACCTGGAGGGAAATACGATAACCTACCACAAAGGGTCCAAGCCAGTCACAGGGCAAGACAGTGTGGAGTGGGGGTCACCCAGATGACCTTCTCAGAGGGACAAATTGGCAGATGCTGGGGTGGTCCAAATCTCTCCCTTGGAAAAGGGTCTGGGAGCCAGACAGAGGAGCTGGTATGTGAAAAGAATGAGAGGGACTCCCCTGGAGGTCCGGTGGCTAAGACTCCATGCTCCCAAATCAGGGGGCCTAGGTTCGATACCTGGTCAGGGAACTGGACCCCTCCTGCCACAACTGAAAGATCCTGCGTGCGGCAACTAAGACCCGGCTCAGCCAGGTAAATTTCTTTTAAAAGGGGGGAAGAAAAAAAGAATGAGTGAATGAGAGATTTTGAAGCAGAGCTATGATTCCAGGAAGAGAGGAAGCAAAGTCTCAGAGCAGAGGGAGGGGTCAGAGGGGTGGGGATGACTGAGCGGCTAGTCAGGAGGCTGATCTGGACCCAGGTGGGCTCTGATGAGGTCCTGGGTGGTGAGGGCACTGGGCATGGAGAGGTCAAGATGGATAGAAAGACAACTAGAAGAAAATCACCACCAGCCTGGTGACTGCTGTCTGCAGAGGACCCCCGCAGGGGAAGGGTCCTCCTCCAGCCCGAAGGGTAAGGAGCCAGCCCACCAGCCGGGAGGCAGAGCAGGAGCGCAGAGGGCATGGTGTGAATTCCAGGCTCTGTCTCCACGTGCTCCACGCTCTGCTCTATGTCCCCATCCGACCAAGCGGATCAATAGCTGCCATCAGGACTGCTGCACAAGACAGAGGACAAGGTTAGCTGTCTGCACAGAACACCCTGAAGACCCAGCAGGGCAGGGCTACGGGGGTGACTTATTGTTTATTAATAATATGAGTATGTAAATCTTGCAAGGGCCATATTGATCCCAACATGCGAACCATCCATCATAAAGGTGAGGAACGGAGTGCTGTAAATATCAAACAAGTCTGCAGCCTCTGAGACTTATCAATACAAGTGGGCTGAGGCTGGGATGGGCCCTGAGGTGGTTTCACTAATGAGAACAACTCTCAGAGCCCACCCAGTGCTTGGGAGTGGCAGGGGGGAGACAAGGGCGTCCCCAAGAGGAAAGGGAGGTGTATCAGTACACGCACAGGGACCCTGCAGTGAAATCCTCCCGTCTTCCTTCTCCGCAGGCAGGAAGAGCAGTCATCGGAGCTTCTGAAACCTCTCGCTGGGGTGTGTGTGTGTGTGTGTGTGTGCGTGTGTGTGTGTGTTGTGCTTAGTTGCTCAGTCGTGTCCTACTCTTTGCAGCCCAAGGACTGTAGCCCACCAGGCTTCTCTGTCCATGGGTTTCTCCAGGCAAGAGTACTGGAGTGGGTTGCTATGCCCTCCTCCAGGGGATCTTCCCAACCCAGGAATCAAACCCAGGTCTCCCGCGTTGCAGGGAGATTCTTTACCGCCTGACCCACCAGGGAAGACCAAGAATATTGGAGTGGGTAGCCTATCCCTTCTCCAGTGGAGCTTCCTGACCCAGGGATTGAACCGGGGTCCCTTGCATTGCAGGTGGATTCTTTACCAGCTGGGCTATCAGGGAAGCCCCACCCGAGGTCTACCAGCCTGGAAAAGTGCCCATCCAAGTGTGAGGTGGTCCCCATCTCCACTTCTCCTGAGGCAACAAGAGCTCAGAGGGTAAGCATGTGAGCTTGGAATCAGGCCGACCTGGAGTCCAATCCTGCCGCTGCTGTTGACTACCTTTGCAAACTTCCTAAATGTACTACTCTAAGCCTCAGTTGCATGCATGCATCCATACTCAGTCATGTCTGACTCTTGAGACCCTGCGGACTGCAGCCCACCAAGCTCCTCTGTTCAGGGGACAGTCCAGGCAAGAATACTGGAGTGGGTTGCCACTTCCCCCTCCAGGGGAATCCAGGACTCCTGTGTCTCCTTCATTACCAGGTGGATTCTTTACCACTGAGCTACCTGGAAAGCCCAAGCCTCAGTTTACTCACCTGTAAAACGGGAATATTGACATCAACGTGCAAGGCTATTGTGGAGACTAAAAAGGACAATGCCTACAAAGTAGACCTCTCTGTGGTTGTCATCTCCATGGCAGAGCTGCCAGGGGCTCCCAGGCCTATCAGAGCCCTCCCAGCACAAGGGGCGTGAAAGTGAAAGTCGCTCAGCTGTGTCCAACTCTTTGTGACCCCATGGACCATACAGTCCATGCAATTCTCCAGGCCAGAGTACTGGAGTGGGTTGCCATTCCCTTCTCCAAGGGATCTTCCCAAGCCAGGGATCGAACCCAGGTCTCCTGCATTGCAGGTGGATTCTTAACCTGAATATCTCCAGTCCCGGGCATCCCATCGCCCCCGGAAGGCTGCCCAGTGACGTGGGCAGGAGTGCGTCCAGCATGGAGGAGGGTCTGTCCTCCTGGTTGGTTCTGTTTGAATGCCGACTCGTGTCAAGGACACAAAGGACAGGGGGCTGGGGAAGTGGACGATGCTGATGTGGCGTCTGCCTTTGGGGACGTCAAGCTAGAGACGGGGAGACGGATGAGTACCTGACGAGTGCCCAAGAGGGGCTCAGCGTCCCTAGAGCCTAAAGGAGAGTGAGGTCGCGTCCAGTTGATGGGGAGCCATGAGGGGCTCCCTGGAGATGAGCCAAGAACAGGCGCCAAGAAAGAAGGGGAGATATGAGCTGGCCAGCCTGGGGCCCCACGCAGAGCTGGAGTGGGCACAGAGACGCCCGTTCCCTGGTGACCTCGAGGAAGGCCAGGCCCGAGGCAGTGAGGAAGCTCATCCCCCCAGCCCACGCCCGCCATGGGGGGAGCCCGGAGTGACCCCACAGGAAAGGCCCGAGTCTACGTCTGTCCCTGAAGCACTCGCTGAGGTGTGAGGGTCCCTGAAGGCAGGGGGTGGGGGTGGGGGTGGGCCTTGACCCTGCTCAGCCCAGAGTCAGTCCCCAGATCCAGCCCCTCGGGGGACGCTCAGGGGACAGAAAGAGTTCAGCTCTCAGTGCAGGCCAGTGAGATGAAGGTCAGATTCTGCGTTTATTTAAATTTTGGTATTTTGTCCCTCGTGATTTTTTTACATTCACTTAGCTCTTTCAAAAAAAAAAATTGCATTGAAATATTATTTACCTTGATTACAGAGTCTAGGGCACATCTTTAAATTTTGTGATGCTTTACCCAGCTCACCCTGATCCCTGTCCTGCTAGTGACTGCATTTTCACAGAATCCTCACAACCTTGCATTCATCTCATTTCCAGCCAATTCCACACAGCCCAGCTGTCTTCCTAGTTTTTCCATCTTTTATTTAATTTTCTAGAGCCTGATTCCATTTCTCCTCCACACTGCTAGCCCCTGGGGTTCCCCCCAGGACCCACCTGGCTCATGAACAGGCTTTGAATCTGGTGGTATAAGAATGGGGAGTGGACACACACCCCAGTCTGGGCATCACCACGAAAGAATGCCCACCATCGGCCCCAGGCTATGTGCTTCCACAGCATTATCCGACTTCTCCTTACCAGCTCCTGAGAGCTTGGCATCATCGGTCTCATTTGACAAGTGGGGAGTCTGAGGCCCAGAAGGGTGATGAGATGTACCCTAGGCCACACAGCTGGTTGGTCAGTGATGGGTCTGGGAGGTGACCACAGCTCCAGGACCCAAGCAAAGTGCCCTTTTCACCTGAACCCAACTTTTCTCAAGGGCTTCCCTGCTGGCTCAGATGGTAAAGAATCTGCCTGCAATGCAGGAGACCAGGGTTCGATCTCTGGGTCGAGAAGATCCCCTGGAGAAGGAAATGGTTGCCCACTCCAGTATTCTTGCCTGGAGAATTTCATTAACAGAGAAGCCTGGCGGGCTGTAATCCATGGGATTGCAAAGAGTCAGACACGACTTAGCGACTAACACTTTGAATATTTATCAAAGTGTCATACCCGGAACCCACTTGCCATGGGCTCTGAAGCCATGAGGCTTGAAAGAATGCTCTTCCAGGTCCTCAAAGTTTACCCTGCTGGGGTGCAAAGAGACAGGTGCAGCAGCATGTTCAGGGGTCGGGGAAGTCCTGTAGTCAAAATGGCAGGTGCCTAAGAGGGGCTCAGCACCCTCTTTAGCTCAGCATCTTTTGTTTAGCTCAGAGTTTTCCAAGCTTACTGGCCAAAAATTTTTTAAAAAAATTTTTTCACGGAGCATCTCCCTGGGCCAGCGTTCCACCTTCCACCCTTCAGGAAACACTGACTGATTTCGAGCTGGAGAGTTTTCAGGCCAGGTCCGAACAAGTCCTACCAGGATGGATGCCTGAGCCTTCATCTCCATCCTTCGCTCCCACTTCCAACTTCGCCTGCCTGCAGGCAGAGGAAGAAGAGAAGCCAAGAGTAGGCTTTCCTGTTTCCTGCTAAATGTTTCTGTGTTGTCTGAAAGAATCACACTGGGCGTGAACTTTGGTGAGAAGGGAGCAAGGGAGGGAAGAAAGGTTTCTAGCTCCTCCTGCCCACCGTCCTCACTGAAAGCAAACTGCAAACCCCTCAAAGAAGAGGAGATCCTGAAGACATGCACGTGGCCTCTTCCCTCTTCCCCACTGACTCTTTCCCTCCCCCACCCCAGCGCCTCAACCCCCAGCCCCCACCGGAGGTATACACAAAGCCACCTCCCACCTTCAGCCCAAGGCCTCAGGGACTTTCAAATCCAGCCTTCTCGTTTTTTTCAACTACCCTGTTTCTCCAGAAAGAGAAGGGGCGGGGCAGGGTCCTGTGAGCCCCGCCCCACTCCCAGGCCCAGGTACCATTTAGCATTCAGCATCTTCCTGGTAATGGGCCCTCTTCATGCCAGTTTGATTTTATTATTATGCCAACACACTTGCTTAATTCTCTGCTGTCTTTCTTCTGCACTGTTGATTTACACTGTTAGTGTTTTAATTATACAATTCAGCACTCCTTAAAACATGAAAAACTGCTCAACTTTTCAAGCAATTAAAAGGCTGCAGAGTACATCAGCAGATCCGAGACGAGATAAGTAAATCACGCAATTAAAAAACTCATCTGGTGAAAATGTAGCAACCCGCCAAAAATGAGTGAGGCTTCCTGGGCCCTTGAGACAAGAACTTCAGAGACAGGCGCCCCCTTGGTCTCACCTCCCTTCTCTGGGCTCCCGATGTCCTCTTGCTCACTCCCGGCTCTCCTCCCCACCTCCTGGTGTTACACGAGCTGCTTCTGGGGCTTCAGCCCATCCAAGGAGCCCCGCACCGAGCATAGTGGAGTGAAAGGAGCCCCGGAATAAGGCCACAGTCCAAAGAGAGGAGGTCAGCCTGGCTACTGAGCAGCTCGTAAACCTAGCTGTGTCAGCCTGAGGTTTCCCATCTGCATTCCTGAACTGGTGTTTCGTTTTAGTTTTGACTTTGGCCAAATGCACATGGGATAAGATTTACTAGCCTGACCACTTTTAAGCATGCGGTTCAGCAGTATTAAGCATGCTTACACTGTCGTGCAGCCACCATCGTCATCCATCTCCAGAACTCTAAACTCACAAAACTGAAGCTCTGTACCTAACTCCCCTTTCCCCGCTTCCTGCATCACTGGTTTTCAAACTGGCCTCTGAGGACACCCAGGAGTTCATTACGACTCCTCCAGGCTGCTTGGGAAGGAGCAGGTAGAGGGAAGGATGAGCAAGCAGGAGGCTCTAGCGAAATCTATTTCAGCTACTAGGTCGGGTGTACATTTGAGTGGAAGACTCTGCAATTTTTTTTAAATTTATTTTTATTTATTATTTATTTTTGGGGGGGGGCATGCCCCATGACATGCGGGATCTTCGTTCCCTAACCAGAGATCAAACCCACGCCCCCTGCAGCGGAAGCTCAGACTCTTAACCGCTGGACCGCCAGGGAAGTCCGTACAGATTATTTTTCGAAGTCTCAAAACAACTGCACAAGGTGACCTTTTTTCAAATGTTTATTTACGCATGTATGTATCTCGGGCTGTGCCCGGTCTCCGTTGCTGTGCGGGCTTTCTCTAGTTTCGGAGAGCGGAGACTGCTGTCTGTTGCGGAGCTCGGGCTTCTCATTGCAATGGCTTCTCTTGCCCAAGTCTCCAGGGTGGGTGGGCTCCAGTAGTTGCGGCAAATGGGCTCAACAGTGGCGGTTCCCAGGCTCCAGGGCACAGGCTCAATAGCCGCTGCCCAGGGGCTTAACTGCTCCACAGCATGTGGGATCTTCCTGGACCAAGGGCCGAACCTGTGTCTCCTGCATTAGCAGGCAGATTCTTTACCACTGAGCCACCAGGGAAGCCCTGGGCAAGATGACCTTCAAGCCTTCTTGGATTGGAAGAAACCAGCCTAAGGGGTGTGAGTTTCTCTAAAGGAAAGCTCTGTCCAGCAGCAAAAAGGATAAGGGATTGGCTTCTCTGGGCAGAATGAGCTCCCTGGAACAGATGTGGGAATCCCGAGAACCCGGCCACCTCCATGGCCTCGACCTCTTTCCTTCACCATGCACACTTGGCATCAGAACTCCAGGCTCCGTGAGACCCATGGAACCCGCAACTTTCCACTGTGCTCTGAAAGTGAAGGTGGGGGTGACGTAGGGGGAAGACAGGAGGTACGCAGTCCAGCATCCATCAATCCGGGACCCAGGAGGTTGGAAGTGGCGCCTGCTCACCTGTTCACCAGCCAGGCTGTCTGTGGCGAGGACATTGACCAGAGAGAGCACGGTAGAGAAGGTGATGGGTGCCCTAGGGCCGGCGCTGAAGGAGATGGAAAGGCGAGGAAGGCAGCCTCCATCGGCAGCATCTGTTCAAGGCAGGACCTCCCTGGGTGGACGTGGCTCCGCCATCCTTCATCCGCCGGCTGACAGGATTATAAATGCCGAGTGGCAGTGCTCGGCATCTCAACCATGTTGGTCTCGGCAGGAAGAGGCAAGGCCAGTGATCTGAGCATTTGGCTCTGTGACCGGGGCTCCGGTCTCCTACAGGAAAGCAGGCCCATCCCAAAGATGCGTCTGGATGCAGCTCTCCCACAGATCCTCCTGTTAGAAGGGGATGTATGGGACACCCCGGCCTTCCCTCCTTGGAGGAAACAGAGGGCTTCGCCACCATTTTTGTTTCAACCTGAACCGCTTCCCCTGAACGATGCCCACGGGAGTCAGGGGTCTGAAAACGGTGCCCTTTCAGCAGCAGCTCTCTGTTGGTGATGCATCTTCTCTCTGGGTCTCGTCCAGGACAGCTGGGTCCCCAGCAGCTGAATCAGGCTTTGAGGTCTACAGCAGGCTGCAGGCATGGGGCAACCATGATACACAAGGGAGGGGGGGGCAGGTGCACACAGGTCCAGCTTTTAGGATCAGCTCCAGCCCCCCAGTGGTGGCTCAGTGGTAAGGAATCCACTTGCCAGTGCAGGAGATGCAGGAGCCTCGGATTTGATCCTTGGGTTGGGAAAGTCCCCTGGAAGAGGAAATGGCAACCCACTCCAGTATTCTTGCCTGGAAAATTCCATGGACAGAAGAGCCTGGAGGGCTATAGTCCATGGAGCTGCAAAGTATCAGACACGACTGAGTGACTGGGCACACATCAGCCCCTCTGGCTCCAGCCCTGTCCAGGCACAGGGCCAGAACACCCTGGGGTCACCTTCCTCCGGGTCAAAGCCCACTCCTGTTCCAGACAGCATCTCCCCTCACTAGCTCTCAAGCTCCCGCCCCTTCCCTGGGTAAAATGTCCCCAACCCGGACCCACGCTCTCCTCAAGGTTATTCCCCCTGAGCAAGTCCTGTTCCAAACAGTTTCTACCGGTTGCTCTTTGTAATTCCAGAACCTCCATTAATCATTCTTAAGCTCTTTGAATGCAGTATTTTCTCTAAGAACCGAAATTCCTTCCCCACAAGGCACCCTCCTGCCATCTCCAATTACCCACTCTCATCAGTCATTAACATAAAGCATTAGCATATCTATAACTTCCCTATACCTTGATTAATCTGGCTTGGAGTTTTCTCCCAATCGCCCCTCATTGGCTGTGGAGTGACTGGGATGGGGGAGGGATGGCAAGGTGGAGGTCGGGGGGTACACCTCACGCAGTCTCAGGCTTAAAAGGTTAGAGCAGAAATAGAGTCCTGATGTGATTAAACCCAACTCTCTTTATGCAGATGAGGAAACTGAAGCCGGAAGAGATGAAGTACGCCTCCTCCTACAACCATCCCAGGCAGCATCTCCCCGAATGTGCTTCCTGCACTCTGGTTCTGGAAATGCTCTGCAAAAAGTAAAAGCAATAAGGAGGTCAGGGGAGCTCAGGGAAGGCCGGGGAGAGGTCAGAGGGTTCATAGAGCCCAGGGGACCTGCAGTCAAGTCAATTTTGGAAAGCCAAACTATCACGTCACCCTCTTGGATAGTCAGGCTTCCCAGGTCTCAGTGGTAAAGAATCTGCTTGCCAACACAGGGGACACAGGAGATGCAGCTGCGATCCCTGGCTCCAGAAGATGCCCTGGAGGAGGAAATGGCCACCTGCTCCAGTATCCCTGCTGGGGAAATCCCCTGGACAGAGGAGCCTGGTGGGCTGCTTGACTTCTGGGGTCTTAGTTTCCAGACCAGGAATAGAATCTGTGCCCTGCTGCAGTGGAAGCGCAGGATCTTAACCACTGGACCACAGTTTCAGGTTTGCAGAAAAATTGATCGAGAAGTACAGAGCGTTTCCAGACACCCGTTCTATCCACCCCCACAGTCTCCCTTATTATTTCTATTTTGTATTAGTGTTGTACATTTGTTTCAAGCGATGAACCAATATCGATACGTTATTATCTACTGACACCCGTAGTTTACGCTAGGGTTCACTCTTTGCGACGAATGCATAATGGCATGCATCTCTCATGACTGCAGAACACAGAACAGTTTCACTGCCCTAAAAGTCCTCTGTGCTTCACCCAGTCATCCGTCTCTCTCTCTCTCCCAGACCCCCGGCAATCAGTGATCTTTTTCCTGTCTCCACTGTTTTGCCTTTTCCAGAATGTCACATAGCTGAAATCATACAGCATTGCCATTGTTTTGATCCCTGTGGCCTGGCGCTTCAACGTGTGCCAGGTTCACAAATGGATCCATGAAAGGACGAAGTGTGGCCCGCATTCCATGGGGCTTTGAGTGAAGGAGGAGGGGGCCTTTTCCTTATTTGGGATGAGAAGCCTTCACTTCATTCCCTTTTTGCCCTCCCCTCCCCCAGCCTGACTCAGGTTCTCTATTCTCTTTAAATTATACAGGAATTTCCTTCTATGAAAACTAATTTAGGCGCCATAACAGAGACTATATTTAATGTAAATGGAAGTAGTAGAGGCAGAAGGATTTATGGTAATAATAACCTGCTTGTAATAACACAGAGCGGGTCACCTGCTTTAGAAACAGTGGATTAAAGAGAAAGGAAATTTACCTCCCCAAAGAACGTGGTGTCACCAGAAATCTGCCATCACGCCAAGGCTTGGATGATCTTATTAAATCCCATAGATCTTGTGCTTTCCTATGGGAAGAGGGCCACTGCATTTGCTGGCGTGTAAGAATGGCCTCAGTGAGACCCGAAGCGGAAATGAGGCAGGAGGGTAGAGGGCAGCGCTCCAAAAGTCAGTGCCCGTTGGGCTGAGAACCCCTGTGTGTACAGAGTCCTCCCCATGGAGCCGCATGCTGGAGTTCTGAGGGAGGGAGGGGGATTCTTGGCGCAAGGAGATGGGGGTGTAGAGCGGGGAGCAGGAAGCTGTCCACTTGTGATGGGTGGCTCTCACGCCACTGATCTGACCCTTGTCTGGCGCGGGTACCAGGGGAAGCCACCAGCAATCTTTCAGAAGGCTGGGATGCAGCAAAAGCAACGGTCAGCAGTGGCAGGAGGCTCTGATGAACTGGGGAGCTTTGCACATTTAGAGAGCTGTTGCCTGTTGTTTTTCAGTCGCTATGTCATGTCCGACCCTTTGTGAACCCATGAACTGTATGTAGCCCGCCAGGCTCCTCTGTCTGTGCAATTTTCCAGGCAAGAATACTAGAGTGGGTTGCCATTTCCTTCTCCAGGGGATCTGCTCAACCCAGGGATCCAACCTGCAGCACCTGCGTTGCAGACTGATTCTTTCCCACTGGGCCACCCGGAACCCGTATTTAGAGACTTGGGTTCAAATCCCAGCCCCACTCCTCAAAACCCACATGATATTGAGCAAACTGTGAAACCTGACTTCATGCATGGAGAAGCACTGAGCTGCTTCTCAGTCTGAATTTATTCCCTTTAGGAGATTGGCCCCAGGATCCAAGTCACCCTAGCCAAGAGGAAGAAAGCCTCCAAGCTGTTGGCCAGATTCAGAGCCTGCATGTTCTCCCAGTGATGGAAGGGCCAGTGAACCCCTCCTCGCCTTTCCCAGAGAGGCCCACCCCCAGCCCCTGCCTCCACGCCACCTTGCGGAAGCAGGGGAGGATGCAGAGCCCTGTCTGCACTTAGCTTGAGCTCCGCAGTGGCTGTCCCCACCCGCAACCCCGCTCCTCCTCCTTCCTTCTTCACCTCCCCACCTCCTTTCTGTGCTAATGGTTTGTTAGGAAATGGGTAATCTGGAGAGGATCATTAATGCAGTGAACAGAGATATAGCACGAAAGGATTCCGGCAGCTTCTCCAGTGCACTGCGGCTTTTTTTAATGTGTTTGCTTGAATCACCCCGTTATGAAAATGTCCTCATGGAGGGAGACAGGAGGAAGAGGCACCATGCCTGGGGATGAAGGCAAAGCCAGGTGTGCTGAGGGAAAGGGGTGTCTTCCGAGAGTCCCCAAGAGCCCAGCCTGGGACCCCTTAAACGACCGTGTCTGCTTGGAGGTCTCGAGCCAAGGTGGATGCTGTGACATCCTGGTCAGGAGACCAGTCATCTCCCTGCAGGAGAAGAATTGGGACCTGAGTTCCCTTCCCAGGGCCTGGGTAAGGTATCATTTGCCAGGAGAAAAACAGAAAAAGGACAGGCCCGCGCCAGAACTTCACAGCAAGTTACGACTCATCTCTACCAAATCTTTGCTCATTTCTCATCTTCCAGTGGGTCCTCCCCTGATGACCTAATTTAATCTGCAAGCTACTTACCCCTCATCCCACCCAACCATCCTGTCCTTCTTAAGTTTCCACTCTTTCTTTTTCTTAATAGCACTTACGACCTTCTGACATGCCACATGACTCACTGAGTTATTCGGATCCTCACTAAGTTCAGGCCCCTGCTAGAAGGTAACCCCACCGGGGCAGTGACAGCTGTCTGTTCTGTTCATTGATGTACCCCAATGACTAGAGTGGTTTCAGATAGTAGATGCTCCATACATGCTTCTTGAATGAAGGCACAAATTTTGGCCTCAAAGGAAAGAGCTGGGCTTTGTCCCACTCCCTGAGGGGGTGACTGTGCCCCCCCCCCCACTCAGAGGCCCTCTCGGGATCTCTGCGGTTCTGGGGTGACCCTGCAGACAAGCCAGCCCCGGCTCCATCATTCCTGCTGACTGAGGCCCACGTCCTCCTCCTGCAGTTTGCTCATCATCCCTGATATCTTTGCACTTCTTAATTAACATTAGCCTTGGAAGATCTCCTTTTCATTAGGGCCTCCTAATGAAGCCATTGTTCTCAACACCGCACACTCCCACCCCAACTCCCATCCGGCTCTCATGCCGCCCGCCCTGTGCTGTGGGAATTGATTCCTATCTGGGCTCTCGGGCTGTAATGGGGTTCTCACTGGAGCCAGAGAAAATGATACAGAGCTCCCACAACGAAGTCACGTGGACAGGACTTCACGCATCCCCACGCTTGTCCAAGCCAGAGCCCTGCCTTCCTCCAAAGCCTTGCCTTGTCTAGCCTTAGGTTACCAGGGCACAGGTCACCCTCTGTCACTGCTGAGCCCAGGTCCAGGGGCCCAGGTCACCACCACATCCTCTCTGCCTCCTCCAAAACCATGTAGAAAGGGCAGGTTAGGTTGCCCTGTAGGCCTTCCATCTCCCACTTGCCCCGTCGCCCCCTGGGAGTATCCCGGCCAGGACTAAGACCTGACCTGGGACCTCAAAACCTTATTTTCATGTTCCTCTTGAGGGGCTCCTCTGAAATATGGACGTCTTAGCCTGGAGTCTTCCAAAAGCAGAGCCAGAGAGGAAGACATGTATGTGGGGGTTTTATTTGATGGGTGACCCTGAGGGAGCAGGAATGAAAGAAGGGGGAGAGCCAGGGAACAGAAGCCGGCTCTCGAGAAGGCCACTGCAAACCTGTTGCCATGATAAGGAAAAAAAGAGGAATGAGATTTTCCTTTCCCTTTCCAGAGAACAAAGAAGATAAAGAGAAGAGTGGGCAGGCCTGAACATTCCTAGTTTTTTTTTAACTTTAACTGCCCCAGACTCTGAACAGTCTTGGTTTTTTTGATCTTTAACTGCCCCAGACTCTGAACATTCCTGTTTTTTTTTTACCTTTAACTACCCCAGACTCTGAACATTTCTGTTTTTTTTTACCGTTAACTGCCTCAGACTCTGAACATTCCTGGTTTTTCTACCTTTAACTGCCCCAGACTCTGAACATTCCTGGAATTTTTTTTTTTACTTTAACTGCCCCAGACTCTGCAGGTCTGTAGCTAAGTTTGCTTCTCTGCCCCCTAACTCTCCAAGAGCTATGCTTGGCACCTCTTTTCCTTTGACTCTGTGCTAAACACAGCCCCTCTCTGGTGTTTACCCTTACAACACCCTGCCTTGTAGTTACAGATCAGAAAGCAGGCCGCAGAGCCGCGGAACTGCCTGACTCAATTACTGGGTGGCTGACGCTGGCCTGTGACTGTCTTTGAAACAACGTAAGGGGAAGAAGCCAAGAGCCTAACACCTTTGCTCCTCATGACGACTCCTGACTGTGAGCCCTCATCTTATGTAAGCCCTAGACTCCTCGTGGGGCGGGGGCTCAGTTCTTAAGCCGTGAGCCTACCGTGTTCCGCTCTCCACTGGCTGAGAATTAAAGCCACCTTTCCATTTCTTCCAAACTCTGTCTCCGTATTTTTTATTTGGCTTCTGTGTTTGATCCCTGAGTCGGAAAGATCCCCTGGAAGAGGAAATGGCAACCCACACCAGTATTCATACCTGGAAAAGTCCACAGGCAGAGGGGCTGGGTGGGGTGAGGGGGCAGGGGCTACAGTCCATGGGGTCGAAAGAGCTGGACATAGCTGAGCAGGCACTGGCTGGCTGGGCAGAGAAAGCCAAGATTTTGGGCCAGCAGCAAACCTGGGGGCCCCTTTCCTCCAGAACCTTCTGAGAATTGTGGAAAACTGCTTCCTAGAATGGCGCCCTGGCAGGACAGGGAGCCCAAGCCTGACCACCACCCCAGCATCCCCTCTGCAGTTGGCAGCCGGAGCCCGGTGCCTGCAGAGCTCTGGTGGTAATCACTGTGGCAGAGAGGAGCAGCCGTGGAGAAGCGAGGAGCCTTCATGCCCTTGCTTGAGGCACCACTGCGTGAAATACGGTGGAAGCCTGCAGGGAACTGTCTCAGGCCGGCCCGGATCAAAGGTGGGAGAGCCGATGTGGGTCAGGGACTAGACTGGCTGCTCAGTAGATAAATCTTCCTGCCGACCTTTGAGGAATGACTCATCACTTACGCCCAGGTAGGGAGTTTGTCTTCTGCATCCAAGTCCAAGTAAAGAAAGAAGGAGAGGGTGGTACGAGTCTGAGGCTTTTTATATCGTTTCCCCGGGTTACCAGTCCAGCGGCCAGTGGGCCTGCATAGGGACAGAGCAGGAGAGCCATCGGGAGACCGTGGTCAGCTTCAGAGCGGGCTGGAGCAGAGAGCTCAGCCGCAGGGGTGGCGGGGAGGAGACAGGCAGTGCTGAAGTACCCCCCTTGCCTCTGCCTGTCTTCCTGACCCTAAAAACCCGAACAGCCTGTCTGCCCTCAGCCTGGAATTAGGCTAGGCTCCAGAAGCGCTTTGAAAAAGTCTACTGTTTGTACTAGATAGCTAACAGGGAGCTCAGCTCGGTGTTCTGTGACGACCCGGAGGAGCGGGATGGTGGGGAGAGGAGGGAGGCTCAAGAGGGAGGGGCCATGTTCACGCTGTTGTGCAGCAGAAGCTAACACGACATTGTGAACCAGTCACACTCCAATTAAAAAAGAAAAAATAAAAAGAAATTGTGACGAGTCTGCTGTGCGGAGCTGGAGCGCTGGGGGTGCGTCTTCTCACTGAAGCAGTACTGTGCATGCCCCCACCCCCCGCCCCCGCGGTCCCAGCTCAGCCCCTGGGGAAGCTCACCGAGGGAGTCCAGGGGCGGCGCCACGACACGGCCAGTGCAGCAGTGTTCCTGCAGAAAGCACAGTGAGGACAGGAAGCCCCCTCCTCCCACCCTGTCACCCACTGGGCGGAGGAACCAGGGGATTCCTAGAGCCAGGGCAAGCCTTTAGCAAACCGGGAGCTCAGGTGAGGGCGACATTGTGGCTGTGGGGACTTCCCTGGTGGTCCAGGGGTTGAGAATCTGCCTCCCAATGCAGGGGACAGGGGTTCAATCCCTGGTTGGGGAACTAAGACCCCACATGCCGCAGGGCAGCTAAGCCCGTGTGCCACAACCAAAGAAAGCCCGTGCACCACAGCAAAGACCTAACACACCCAAAAGAAAAAAAACATTGTGGCTGTGGGCTGGGTTGATGGGGAAGCCCTGCCCCAAGGATTGGAGGTCATCACAGAATGAGACGGCGCTAGTGGTAAAGAACCCGCCTGCCAGTGCAGAAGACACAAAAGACTCGAGTTTGATCCCTGGGTCGGGAAGATCCCTGGAGGAGGGAGTGGCAGCCCACACCAGCATTCTTGCCTGGAGAATCCCATGGACAGAGGGGCCTGAAGGGCTACAGTCCATAGGGTCACACAGAGTCAGACACGACTGAAGCGACTTAGCACAGCAGAGTCAGTAGCTCCTTGTGGCTAATGCTGATTCCCAAGCCTTCTGGATTGTCCATTTTGTTTGCTCAGCTGTCGATTCCTAAAAGCTCCTCTTTTGAGGACCTTGTGCTCCACTGGGATTCCATCCCTGCCCCCCTCACCTCCCCAAGTGCCCAGCACAGCCTCCATTTTCCAGATGTGCACCTGAGGGTCAGAATCCTCCAGCAAGTCAATGGCAAATTCTAAACCAGGACACACAGCTTTGAACTCCCTGCCCACCCACCTACTCACCAAGGAGCAGAAAGGGAACCCCGCAGTTCGGGGTAATGAAGGCTGCTGAGCCCCGGGCCTCAGGAGAGGAGGCTGGAGCGCAACTTGGGGGAAATTACAGGTATCACTTTATTTTCCAGGGGCAAAAATACCCATGGAAAACGTCTGTAATTACAGCTCATCACGGCTGACTGTGTAACTGCAGTCTAAATACCTGGTAATCAGAAGACCGGAGACAATGAGATCTGGGCTTTATTTGGCACCTTTCCACTCCTCTGCCTCAAGCCTTGCCGGGCCATGTGACGGTGGGAACAGGGTTCGCAGACACTCACGGCAGCCTCCTCCTGGTCGTTGCACAAAGAGCAGGCCACCGACCCTTGGCAGTCCACAGACACATCGATTCTTTTTTTTTTTTTTTTTTCCTCCAGAGAGCCAACTTCTCAGCCCCTTGGTCTTTTTTTCTTTTTTCCAGACACTCTTCTGAGCACTCTATTTTTTAACTTTTTATTTTATATTGGAGCGCATCTGATTAACAATGTTGGGACTCCGCCATGCACACACATGTATCCATTCTCCCCCAGACTCCCCTCCCATCCAGGCCGCCACAGAGCATGGAGCAGAGTTCCCAGAGCTGTACAGTGGGTCCTTGTTGGTTATCCATTTTAAATACAGCAGTGTGTGCACGTCCATCCCAAACTCCCTAGCTATCCTTCCCCCCCCCCTCCAATTCTTCCCCACTGGCAACCATAAATTCTTTCTCTAAATCTGTAAGCCTGTTTCTGTTTTATAAATAAGTTCATTCCTATCATTTCTTTTCTTCAATTTCTTTTTTTTTATTTATTTGGCAGAACCAGATTTTAGTTATGGCATGCGAGATCTAATTCCCTGACCAGGGATCAAACCCAGGCCCCCTGCGCTGGGAACACATAATCTTGGCCACTGGGCCACCAGGGAAGTCTTTGTATCCTTTCTTTTTAGATTCTGCATATAAAGGGTGCCATAACTTTACATTCTCCTTCTCGACTTACTTCACTCAGTGTGATAACCTCTAGTTGCGCTCACGTTGCTGCACATGGCATTGTTTCAGTCTCTATTAATGGCTGAGTAATATTCTGTTGTATATAGGCACCATGTCTTCTTTATCCATTCATCCCTCTGTCTTTTCCATTAATCTTTTACTAAACATGTATTGAGTGTCCCCCATATGTTAGTCATGGAGAGACGAGCAGGCTACCCGGCAGTGGGCAAGCCAGCCAAGGCCTTGTCTTCATAAAGATGATATTCAAGTCTGGGAGACAGCCAACACACAAAGCAACATGTGAATGCAAGAATGAAGGCGTGATGCAAGAGGGAGAAGTGACAAGGCAGTGGGCAGCCCCGGGGGGACACTTTAGGGCGGTCCATGAAGGCAGCTCGGAAGAGGTGAAAGGTTAGCTGAGACCTGAAGGATGCGAAGGAGCTGGTTATGCCTAAAAACTGAGGGAGCAGCAGGTGCAAAGGCCCTGGGGTGAGAAAGATTCTGCCTGGCTCTCAGGAGTGTGGAAAGGCCAGTAAGTACCTGGAACTCAGTGAGGACAAAAAGAAAAGGGTAAAAATGGGCTTGAAAGGCTAGCAGAGAACAGACCCTGTTGGGCAAAGGAGCTTGGATTCGAAGACTTTGGATGGGTTTTTACCAAGGAATGACACGACCTGACTTACATTTGCGAAACATCGCTGTGGCTGCCGCGTGGGGAGTGGGTGGGGAAAGGACGAGCATGGAGGCAGGGGGACCGGCTGGGCGCTGCTGCAGTGATCCTGTGGGGGCAAAGGAAAGGCCCGATGACGAGAAGGACATTTGTGCCAACATAATCTGGAGGTGGAGCTCCTGGGCATCACTGATGAAGCAGACTTGGGGGTGGAAAAGATGTCTCCCAGGTTTCTGGCTGAGTAGCTGGGTAGCTGAGAAGGCAGTTTACCAAGACAGGCATATTGGCCAAAGGCATACATGAATAGGCAGTGATGGTCTGCAGCCTCAGAACCATCTCTCGTCCTTCCCTTGACCTTCTCTGTACCACAGGACATCTAGCCCCCGAAGACCCCAGAACCTGGGTCAGCTGGGCTCAGCCAATGGGAGACACATTGGGAGGAGGCTGGAGGGTAGGAAGAAGCGAGGAGCTGGGATGGGTCTCTCCCTCTCTGGGCCTTGGGCAGAGTCTCAAGGAAGTTGAGGAGGCAGCTACATCTTCCCTGAGGCTCCAGTTCCCACTGTGCAGCCCTCCACGGCTGCAGCTTTCACTACGTCATCCCGGTCCTGGTTTAACCCTGCCTCTCCCCCTGGGCCCTCCATCCCTCCAACAGCCACAGCTTCCTGCTTAGCTGATCCCCGGCTTGCCTCACCATCCCTTACTCAACCTCTCAGTTCCTCCATGGCCTGTGTGACCAAAATCCTATCAAATATTCCCTTCGTATTAAAGATTTAGAATGGTTTCTGTGCTTTAGTCAAAGCTATGGTTTTTCCAGTAGTCACGTATGGATGTGAGAGTTGAACTATAAAGAAAGTTGAGCGCCAAAGAATTGATGCTTTTGAACTGTGGTGTTGGAGAAGTCTCTTGAGAGTCCCTTGGACTGCAAGGAGATCCAACCAGTCCATCCTAAAGGAAATCAGTCCTGAATATTCACTGGAAGGACTGAAGCTGAAGCTGAAACTCCAATATTTTGGCCACCTGATGTGAAGAACTGACTCATTGGAAAAGACTCTAATGCTGGGAAAGACTGAGGGCAGGAGGAGAAGGGAACAACAGGATGAGATGGCTGGATGGCATCACCGACTCGATGGACATGAGTTTGAGCAAGCTCCGGGAGCTGATGATGGACAGGGAGGCCTGGCGTGCTGCAGTCCATGGGGTCGCCAAGAGTCAGACATGACTGAGCAACTGAAATGAACTGTGCTCCTGACTGGACCCCGACTGGGAGATGAAGTGTCTGGTTGAGGTGGGAGGTGCAGCACTGGCCTGTGCCAAGTTTAAATTTTTGTTCTTGTATTGATTCTATTCCCTAGGGTTTCAGCCTCAAATAAGCAAAGTTAACCACCACCCACTTTGGAACATAAAACTACAGAATCTAAAGGCTCAAAGACACCTTAGAGATACCCTAGCCCTAACACCTGCTTAATGCTGGAATCTCCTTTATAATGTCCAACCAAATGGCTTAAGACCAATTGCCTTCAGTGATGATGTATGAGTTAGCTGCTGCTGCTGCTAAGTCGCTTTAGTCGTGTCCGACTCTGTGCAACCCCACAGACGGCAGCCCACCAGGCTCCCCCGTCCCTGGGATTCTCCAGGCAAGAACACTGGAGTGGGTTGCCACTTCCTTCTCCAATGCATGAAAGTGAAAAGTGAAAGTGAAGTCTATTAGAGCAATAATGCTGTGTAACAAACCATCCCCAAAACTCAGTGGCTCAAAAATAACAGGCTTTTATTTTTGGATTGTTCTGCTTCAGGCTAAGGGTTGACTAAACTTGGCTCCAATTAGGTTCTATTATGTCTATCAGTTCAGTTTAGTTCAGTTCAGTCACTCAGTCGTGTCCGACTCTTTGTGACCCCATGAATCGCAGCACGCCAGGCCTCCCTGTCCATCACCATCTCCCAGAGTTCACTCAGACTCACGTCCATCGAGTCAGTGATGCCATCCAGCCATCTCATCCTCTGTCATCCCCTTCTCCTCCTGCCCCCAATCCCTCTCAGCATCAGAGTCTTTTCCAATGAGTCAGCTCTTCACGTGAGGTGGCCAAAGTACTGGAGTTTCAGCTTTAGCATCAGTCCTTCCAAAGAACACCTAGGACCAATCTCCTTTAGAATGGACTGGTTGGATCTCCTTGCAGTCCAAGGGACTCGCAAGAGTCTTCTCCAATACCACAGTTCAAAAGCATCAATTCTTCAGCGCTCAGCTTTCTTCACGGTCCAACTCTCACATCCATACATGACCACTGGAAAAACCATAGCCTTGACTAGACGGACCTTTGTTAGCAAAGTAATATCTCTGCTTTTCAATATACTATCTAGGTTGGTTGTAACTTTTCTTCCAAGGAATAAGCGTCTTTTAATTTCATGGTTGCAGTCACCATCTGCAGTGATTTTGGAGCCCCGAAAAATAAAGTCTGACACTGTTTCCACTGTTTCCCCATCTATTTCCCATGAAGTGACGGGACCAGATGCCATGATCTTCGCTTTCTGAACTATGTCTATACATATGTCTATACACTGATTATGTATATACATTCGTATATGTGTCTATACGTGTATATGTGTCTATATTACGATTATGTCTATCCATTCGCCTCGGGCCAGAATCAAACCTGAGCATTCCTCTAAGAGCAGATCAAGGGAGCTCGGGAGAGCCAACCAAACCAAACAAGCATACAGGAGGCCTCAGTTTAGATCATGTCTGCCAAAGTTCCATTGGCCAAAGCAAGTCAGACACTGCAAGAGCAGCAGCAATAGGGCGGGAATATGTACTCCGTGAGATCACTCAACAAAAGGAGGGCATGAAGAACTGAAAGCAGGGAGGTCCAGGGGTCCAGTGCTAAGACTACCAGGTCCAGTGGTCTTCCCGGGTGGTCTAGTGGAAAGAATCTGCCTTGCAACGCAGAGGACGCTGGTTCGATCCCTGGTCAGGGAACTAGGATGCCAGCTGCTGCAGAGCAGCTAAGCTGGTGCGCCACAGCTGGAGAGTCTGGGCACTGCAGCAAAAGGCCCCACACAGTGCAACAAGCATCCCACAGGCTGCAACTCAGATCTAATGCAGCCAATAAATTTAAAAAAAAAATTTTTTTCAAGTGAGA
Organism: Ovis aries; assembly: GCF_016772045.2. Classification (NCBI taxonomy): domain Eukaryota; kingdom Metazoa; phylum Chordata; class Mammalia; order Artiodactyla; family Bovidae; genus Ovis; species Ovis aries. The sequence goes on along the minus strand of NC_056064.1, from coordinate 56,510,641 downwards.
GCAATAATCCAGTCCACTGTACACAGGAAGCTTACTCTTGACTCTTTTGAGCTGAAATATGCCTGTCTATGCTGGGCCAAGGTTTCCAGTTAGAGACACAGGAAATGTATCTCCTTTCCTCCACGTGATAGATAACCTTCCAAGTGTCTCCAGCTAACTAGCCCCTTTGGGTTCTTCCTTCACATGAGCCTGATTCCTCTGAAGACTTGATTTCCATTCCCTTCATCATGGTTACTTCCCTCTGAACATGGTCCAGTTTCATCTTTATTACACCTCGTGGCTAACGTCGATAACCGCCCTTAGGACTCTCCTGACCATCCAGGGGTTACGACTCTGCCTTCCTACAGCGGGGGTGCAGGTTTGATCCCTGGTAGGGGAGCTAAGATCTTCTCAGGGCCACAAATGCAAAGCACAAGCCAGAAGCAATATTGTAACGGATTTAATAAGGACGTTAAAAATGGCCCACATTAAAAAAAATCTCAAAAAATAATAACATAACTGCCCTTGATGCTTCCTCAGCACAGCAAAGTGGATTCCTCCCCACTGTGACAGAAAATCACACCCGTGGCACTCAGCCCACGTAAGCAGGAGAAAACCAGGCTCCTCCAAATCAGAAGGGATTTCTAGGTTCACGTGTGGGCGTGCTCAGCCGTGCCCGACTCTGCAACCCCAAGGACTGTGGCCTGCCATGCTCCTCTGTCCATGGGATCTCCATGGACACTCTTGGCAAGAATACTGCAGTGGGTTGCCACTTCCTCCTCCAGGAGGTCTTCCCAACCCGGGGATTGAACCCACGTCTCCTGCTTGGCAGGTGGATTCTTCGTCACAGAGCCACCAGGGAAGCTCTCTTCCAGGTTGATATCACCCACTCAAACAGTTTCCCCTCTTACCCTGAGCCCCTCAGTCCTCATCTACCCTCCAGGCCTGTGTTTGTCGACAAATTGATTCCAGCCCCAGCTTTTGGTCCACAGATGGAGGTCGCATCTCTATCTGGACTGCGAGATTCCAGAAAACCAGGAGGGGTGTCTGCCATCTCTGCGTGTGGAATCTTTCCAGGGATCACAGTGCCGGGAGCCAGGTTCTGGGGGCCCCTCCATCCACATCAGGCAGCTATGTCCACAGACACTCAGCCCACTTTAAGGGGATGAGGGCTGAGTTTTCCCTAAAACAGCCCCCACCTGCTCACAAACCTGGGTGAGGGACCCCAGCACCGGTGTGAGATTATAGAATATGTTCACAGGGGCTGTCCACACTAATGTGGGCTGTCCAGGGAGAGGGCTTCCCAGACACACACACACACACACACACACACACACAGAGGTAAGAACACTACAGGATTTCCAGAGCCTTTAGAAAAGCGGATAGCTGATCTGCAGTCTCCTGCCTCTGATCTGCGGATCCTCATATCCAGGCAGGAAAGAAGCAGCGGTGGCTGAGGAACAGCGTGAGGAGGGTTTAATCAAGAGAAGGACAGCATAGGGACTCCCCTGGTGTCCAGCAGGTGGACAGGTCTGAGACACACACCCCGCTGCCTGTGACACGGCGTACCAGCGTCCCGCAGCTGTGACCACATGCAGGGGTCGGTTCCCCTACTTCCCTGTTTAACTCCTCTGTTGTTCCTGCTCCCAAGGGTAACATCCCCAAGCTAATAATCTGCTTGCAGGCCCTGGTCTTGGGACCTGCTGTGAGGAGGGTGAAAGAAGAGGGAAGAATATCCAGGCAGCAGGAACAGAGACCCAAGGGCTGGGCGAGCCTTGGTGCCTCTGAAGACTCCCAGAAGGACTGAACATAGGACTGGAGCCTTAAAGAAGGGGGAGAAGTGGCGGGACCGGCAGGACCTTCTGGGCAAGGCCCGAGAGCTCAGACTTCGGCCCGAGAGCTCGGACTTCCGCCCGAGGAAGGCAGGACCCCGTCCAAGCGAGGAGTCGGGCGAATCCACTTGAGCAGATTGGCCTTTGGGTTGAGCTCCAGGGGAAGACCATGGCCTGCGTTCGTTCGGTCGAGTCTCTGCGTCGTTCCCTTCCTGTCTTCTTTCCTCCTTCCTTTTTTAAAGGCATCATTTCTTCCTGTTTTCTGAGTCAGAATCCATTGCGTTTCTCCGTGTCGTTTCATTTTTTAATGAAGGTCTCACTTTGTTTTTGGCTGCACTGGGTCTTTGTTGCAGCACACGGCTTTCTCATCGAGACGGCTTCTCTTGCTGTGGCTCCCGGGCCCCAGGGCGCAGGCTCAGCAGCTGTGGAGCACGTGGCACGTGGAATCTTCCCAGACCAGGGATCGAACCCGTGTCCCCTCCAGTGGCAGGCAGACCCCTAACCACTGTGTCACCAGGAAAGTCCTCTTCCTTCTTTCTTTCTTAACTTGGCTCCCCGCCTCCCGCCTTCTTTTCTCTTTGCTCCCATGAACCTCTCACCTCTCAGTCTGCCTCTCCAGCTTTCCCCTTAGGTAACAAGACGGTCAAAAAAGGAGCAAAAATGCGAGGCGGTGGAGCGATAGCCACTGGAATTTCTAAGCTCCTTCAGGTCAAATGTCTGAGAAACTCAAGTGCACTGGTGGGGTGAGGGGGCGACATTTGAAACTGGGGCTGCAGGGAGAGTTCTGAGCTGCACGTTGGCCATGACTGCACCGTGAATCCAAATTGCAAGAGTCCAACAAAGAAGAAATCCCTGGCTCTGGGTGTGGGGACAAGGACTCGGGGAGAAGCAACAGGGAGAGACTGAGCTTGGCAGCCAACACACCTGGCTTCTCTTAACCTCCCCTCCAAGTGACCACAGGCAAGTTACTCAGCGTCTCTAAAACTCAGACCCCTCATTTAGAAAAATGGGAAATAATACACAATTCACACGACCAAGGACTCTTGGCCACAAGTAACAGAAACACACACAAACTAGTCGAAAACCCAGAGGGAAATCAACTCTCCTAGAACACAAGGAGGGAGGTTTGGTAGTTTCCAGAAAGAACAGACTGGGGGCCTTTGCACCAACTGTTTCCTGTGCCTGGACCACCCCCCTCCCACCCTGCCCTGCACCATACCCTCCAAACTTGACTCAAGTGACTGGCTCCTCCTGCCTTCCGACTCATAGCTGAAAAGTCACCTTCTCTAGGACAATCCACCCACTGCTCTATCTAAAGAAGCTTTTCAGCTGCTCCGTACCCATCACTTAACTTGTTTTTCTGCAAAGAACTTATTATAGTCAGTACTTTTTAAATTTGTTTACTTGTTTATAGTCTAATGCTCACCAAAATCTAACCAACTCTACGCCCAGCCAAACCACCTATGGAGGAAAAATAGCACCTGGGGCATCCGAAAATTCAGAAACTACCTTTTTTTCTAAAGAAATGACTAGAGGAAGTCCTCTAACACAGGGAACAGGATACTGAGGAAGAGAGAAAAAGCAAAACTCCTAGTAAAGGAAACCCTCAAATTCTGGCGGTGGATGTCACCCACAAAATCTTTAAGAAGAGCTCAATGTTGTCTAAGCAATTGAGAGACTTAATAGGAAACTGAAAGATATTTGTGAAATGATGAGGAAGGTAACTTTTCTCCCCAAACGTACTTAAAATGTACACTTAAATACTCCAAAAAATAAATTGTGTTAATACCAAATAATCATGACCTCAATCTAAGCATGATTTTGAAGAATTGATGGAAAATAGAAAAAGATGCCCTATTTGATTTCTTGTGTTTACTTTATTTGTGATTGATTTATCTTGGCTGTGCTGGGTCTTAGCTAGGGCTCTCGGGGTCTTCGTTGCGGCATACGGTCTTCTTAGTCCCCAGGCCCCTTGCATCGAGAGCTTGGCGTCTGAGCCACTGGACCACCAGGGAACTCCCTAGTCTATTTGATTTCAGTGTGCATTTCCTTTAAGTTTGTGTACATGGGTTGTGACATAAGAGGGAGAGAAAAGAAAACATAACCCCCCTGTATTTCCTAGTTCACTTGTGAAAACAATATTTACATCATCACCAACACATAAAGGCTGTTGATTGGATTCCAACTTTGAAGACGAATCTATGGATAACAGCAGGATGACAGATGTGGTTAAAGAACAGAATGTAAATGTCATCGATTTTGACAACATAAAAGTAAAGATAAGCTGGCAGAAGTTGGGAGTTAAAAGGAGTGGGGAGGAACGGAGATAGGAAGGATAGGAAACAAAATGATATCCTCACCTTGGGACTTCCCTGGCAGTCCAGTGTTCAAGACTCCGAGCTTCCAGTCCAGGGGACGCAGGTTCGATCCCTGGTCCAGGAACTAGGATCCCACATGCCGCACGTGGCCAAAAAGCAAAAAATAAAGTAAATAAATAAAATTCTCATCTTACAGAGTAAGCACTCAAGAATTACCATCTCATGTTAAGGGAATAAGAACTGGGTATTTTAAGTGTATAATTTAAAATTGTGAAAGCAACTAGTATGAGAAATAAATATAATTACCCAAAAATAAGAGGAAGTGGATGGGAGGAGAAAACTACATCTTTCACAGTAGGGAATCAGTACAGGTTTGAAATTAACAAAAACAAAAAAACAGAAATATTACCGTATTAGAGATCGATGAAGATAACAAAAGAACATAGTGGTTGCCTTTGAAAGACAAAACTACACGTGTGGACTTCTAGGAAGTTCTTTATGACCAGTTGACTGGAAAGGAAAGAAATCGGATCTGCTTACAGATGGCTCTGCGTGATGCACTGGCACCAACCAGAAGTGAACACGTCGGCCCCGAGTGACAGTAACTCTGGAAGGGAGGCCCCTGCTGGTCCAGCGGCTCAGACTCCAAGCTCTTAATGCAGGGGTTCCAGGTTCAACCCCTGGTCAGGGAACTAGACCCCACATACGGCAACTGAGAGTTCACACGACCCAGCTAAAGACCCTGCATGCCACAAGATCAAAGGTCGCGTCCCGCCGGGCAAGCAAAATCTAGTTCCCTGAAGCGAAAGTGAAAGTCCCTCAATCGTGTCTGACTCTTTGCGGCCCCGTGGACTATTCAGTCCCTGGAATTCTCCAGGCCAGAATACTGGAGTGGGTAGCTGCTCCCTTCTCCAGGGAATCTTCCCGACCCAGGGATCAAACCCAGGTCTTCCACATTGCAGGCAGATCACAGGGGAAGTCCCTCCCCTCACTGTTAGAGCTCACCACTCTTATGGAACTTTTATTTCCTGTCCCCTCAACTTCAGACTCTACAGATTTCAAGGCCCTTGGATCCAAGAAAGAAATGCTCCCACGAGAACAGAATAAAGATTCCTGTGACTTAGAGGTTGAGACTGACACCGATCATTCTCTTTTGAATAAACAAAACAGGAAGTCTCTCTCTCTCTTTTTCTTTTCCAACCAGGGATTGAACCTGTGGCCCCTGCAGTGGAAGCACAGAGTCTTAACTGTTGGACCTTCGGGGACGTCCCCAGAGAGTTACTCTTCTGGTTACCAAGGAGGACGGAGGTTTGTGCTACATGAGGGGGACCGGGAACCCAGGAAGTTCTCCGGGTTACTCCTGGATAGGCTACCCACTCCAGTAGTCTTGGGCTTCCCTGGTGGCTCAGCTGGTAAAGAATCCACCTCGTACTTCCGTGTCCAAGAGAAGTACCATGAACACGAAACGGGCGGTGGGAAACGGAGGCTACAGATATCAACTATGGCCTCACAGAAACAGGAACTGTAGAAACCACGGATCCCTTCTTCCTTGATGGTTTCCTATCCACCTGTTATGTCTTTGTGAATATTAACTAAGTTCTTTTCTCTCTCCTTCCTCTTTTTGATTTTCTAAGAAAGACGGTGATTCACTTTTTCTTTGGTCTTTTTTTAATTATTTTTTCTTGAGGTATAGTTGAATTACAAGGTTGTGTTAATTACTGCTATGCCGGAAAGTGACTCAGTCATACATACATAATCATTCTTTCTCATATTCTTTTCCATTAGGGTTCATCACAGCATAGTGAATATAGTTCCCTGTGCTATTCAGTAGGACCTTAATGTTTATCCATGCTATATATGATTTTTGTATCCGAAAATCCCAAGCTCCCAATTCAGCCTTCTCCCATCTCCCTCCCCCTTGGCAATTACCAGTCTCTATGTCCCTGATTCTGTTGCTGTTTCATAGGCTCATTTGTGTCTTATTTGCTGTTTAAGTTAGAGAATATTCAGATAGGATTTTGACCATAGTTGAAGGGTAATCAGCCTCACTCAGAAATGATACCATTGCTGTCACCCAAAGACGGGCTGTTGAGATTTTGTGTCTCCTGTTTTTGAGAACAGGCTTCCCAGGTGGTTTAGTGGTAAAGAATCTCCCTGCCAATGCTGGAGACACAGCAGATGCAAGTTTGATCCTTGGGTCAGGACGATCCCCTGGAGTAGGAAATGGCAAACCACTCCAGCATTTGTGGCTGAAAAATCCCAAGGACAGAGGAGCCTGGTGGGCTACAGTCCATGGGGTCACAAAGAGCTGGACACAGCTGAGAGACTGAGCACGTGTTTGAGAACACGTTGAGGGTCTCTGTAAAAAGATAGCTGCACCTGGCAAGAAAAGGCGTGAATCTCGTGTTGTTATTATTCGATGGAGTTCACACGTGTGTGGAAGGGTGTCTATGGATGCTATGTAGCCAAAGGGGTGGACTGCATGGGTCATTAAGCTATTGTCTCCCAACTCCAAGTTCATTCTTCTAGACTCGGTGTTGTGATGGGACTCAGGCTGGAATTCTGCACATGCTCTGCCAGCTGACTCCCTGTTAGCTTCTGCCAATAACAGAACCAGAGAGCAGCTGGAGGGCGGGAGCGGGGAGAAGGGACACACTCTGCCTGTTTGCGCGCCCTTCTTGTCTGCATCCCTGTCAACAGATCTCCACCCCAGCAGGAGCAGTTCAAGCTAGTATCCAGTTTTTTATGCCATGAGCCTCATCAAAGGGCCCTTCAAACACATCAGTACCAGTCAGCCAGTGCCCCTCCGCAGAAGTCTGAGCCCAGCTCCATGCAACGTCTTCTTCAAGCTTCTGGGGTCAGATAAGCCCAGCCTCCCGCCTGTGTTCCACCAGCTGTAGGACCGACGGCTTCTTTCTGCAGCTACTATACCCATGTTTTCTTTTTATCTTTTCAGTCTTACAATTCACGTTGAGTTAATTCTCCGTATTAAATTTTCTCTGTTAAAATAACTAAGGAGGTTTCAATTTTCCTGATCAGACCTTGACTGGTAGGGGCGGACAACTGAAACTTTTGATTATAAGCCTCCTCCACAGCCAGAATTTTTTTTTAACTCTGAACAGGCACTACTTTTAAGTAATCTGTTAAATTCAGTGCTATAACTGTTATGAGAATGTAGCAACGGAGAGCTGCAAGATCATCTGAAAGGAAAACCACCTCAGCCTCAGATGGGTTATGGAGGACTCCCTGGAGGAAGTGACATCCAAGCTGAATTTAAATAGTGAACTGGGATTAACCAGATAGAGTGTGGGACATTGAATCAGGCACAGAGAACAAAAGGCATATTCAAAGGGAGGACGCAATACAGGCCTCGTTTTACCTTCATGGAAGAGTTTGGCTAAAGTTTCTAGAATGACAAGGCCACAGAAAGACAAATATCATTTATATGTGAAATCTAAAAAAATTATACAACTGAACTTTACAAAACAGAAACAGACTCACATATATATATAGAAGACAAACTTATGGCTTTTCCTTATGGAAAAGGGGATAGGAAGGGATAAATTAGGAGTTTGGGATTAACATATACATACAACTATATATAAAAATAGATAACCCACAAGGTCCCACTATATAGCACAGGGAACTATCTTCAATATCTTGTAATAATCTACAGTGGAAAAGAATCTGAAAAAGAATAGGGGTGTGTGTGTGTGTGTGAGATCACTGCGCTGTACGCCTGAAATTAACGCACCATGGCAAACCAACTATATGTCAATTTTAAATAAATAAAGGTGCTTAAAAAATAGAATGTCAAGACCTGGGGCTGGAAGGGTGAGAGGGGGCCCAGTCAGGAGGGTCTCTAGACTCCTGGCGATGAGTTGGGACATTTTCCTGAGGACCACGGAGAGCATTAAAGAGCTGTCAGAGGAGGGGCATGATCACATCTGTGGGCCACAGGCACCCCCAGTGTCCTTGCGCTGACCTTGAGCCGCTGGCCCTTGCTCTTAGCCAAGTCACAGCCGGGCTCAGGACGGAGCTCCAGAGGGCCCTGTCTCCCCAGGCAGGCCCTCGGAACACATCTGCACTGGGCCTCTGCCCCTGAGAAGCCTGAGGGCGCTAGTTAGCTGATGAACTGATTCACAGTGAAGTGTTAGCAAACACAACTGGTTTATCCCTCCTCGGGGATATTTCCATTTTAATGGAGGCTCAGTTGACAAATATTTACTGAATGGTCTATTACAAGCAAGAAACCATGGGAAGCTCCTGGGGGAGTGGGGGGGGAGGGTCAGGGCTTGACCTAAATAAATCAGTGTCTAATGATAAAACTTGAGTTCGTAGGAAACATACTGGAGGCAGCAGATAACCTTCCTTATCTCCAGTTAAACCACAGCAGCACCATCTTGGTCTGCCCCCAAATGCCCCAGTCACCCTAACCCCAACCCCTTCTTCCATTTGGGGGGCAGATGTTATTTACCTATCACCACCCTAAGTGAGGCTCAGAATCCGACCCTGCTTTATATTCTGGGATCCCCAGGTCTCCCCGAGCACTAGGCTCCAGCCCCCTCCCCAGCTGCTCAGTCTCTGCAAATCTCTCCCCACCCCACCCTGCCCCTCCCTGGGCACACGGATGGAGGGCATCCTGGGCTCCCAGCGCTACACCAGGGCTGCAGGACAGGAGCCAGGGGGGGTGGAAGGATGAACTCCAAAGAGGGCTGACACACAGCCTGCGCTTCAATTCAGTGTCAGAAGGGTCTCCTTTGAGAAGTGGAGCCTCTCAGCCTGTTCCTTTTCCGCTGCCTTCTCGGACAGCAGACCAAAATCAGAAAGGAGGATGAGAAACCGGATGAGAGGAGGAACGCCAGGAAGGGTGAGCGGGCCTTTCCCAGCTGCGGCCCCTCCAAGCCCTCTCTCTCACCCCCGCTCACGGTCAGGCCGCCCTCACACCTCCCAAGGTTGATTCTCCCCCCCTACACCTTCACTCTCAGCTGTCTGCAGCTCTTGTCCTGGGGACACCAGGGAACTGGGATTCAGGACCCCGGGGGTCTTTCGACCAGTTCACTACGTCTCACCCAGTGGAATCCCTGCCTAAGCCTTGGCTCTGTTCCCTGGAGTCTTCGTTCCCATCTCTAAAACAGGCACGATCCAGGCACCTTAGTCTCGGCTACATCACCCCAGCTCGAGACCCCAGTTTCCATCCATTAAGAAACACTGACATCTAGTGGTCATAGAAGGAACCTGCAGCACAGACTCGCCCTTCAAGGAGAGGGATGGTAGAAGTATCTAGAAACAGAAAGACCACCCCCTCCATCCCTCTCCCCCGAAAGTGCTCCCAAGGTCGCCAAGACAGCGTGGGCATCAAGAACCAGCGCTTAAATGACCACGGGGTGCCTGGTTCTTGCTAGAGATGACCCGGAAGCATCCTGGGTGGCAACAGGAGAGAGACCTTGGATAAAACACGCCGTGGATCATCCACACAGCCAGTCAGAGGAGCTAGGTACAAGCCAGACTCCAGGAGCCAGTCACACACCCCGCCCCTCCACTGCCACATCGGTGAGGGCCCGACAGCAAGATGGATGGAGGCAGCTTTCTGCCACTCACTCACCTGCCAGCCACTCCATCATGCGGACCACAGATGCTTACTCAGCTCTCCCAGGTGCCTGGCGTCATACCTGGCAGGTGGCTCTGTGTGTGTGTGTGTGTGTGTGTGCATGTGTGCCCGCACACACTGGAGGGCAGGTGTGCAAACAAAGGAGAGGATGTACACAGCATGAATCACACAGACACAAGCAGGTGAGCCATCAAATAATCCAAACTCATTTATTCAACAAACGCTTCCTGAACACCTGCAGTGCACCGAGCACAGGGGGCCCCCAGGACTGCAGGGGCGCCCCCATTGACCGCCCGGCAGCTACCGGAGCCTCGCTGTCCCCTCACCCCCAACATCTCATTGAGGCAGCCCCCCTACTCTTCGTCAATGCAAGACAAGTCCACCATCGTCCTTCACCTCTGTGCCTGCAGTGCCTAGCACACAGCAGGTGCCTAATACATGCTTATCAAAACCACTCATCCAGTCCAAGCCCCTGCCCAAAGCAGGTTGTTGTTTAGTCGCTAAGTCGCTAAGACTCTGCGACCCCATGGACTGTGGCCCACCAGGCTCCTCTGTCCATGGGATTTCCCAGGCAAGGATACTGGAGTGTGTTGCCATTTCCTCCTCCAGGGGATCTTCCTGACCCAGGAGTCGAACCAGACTCTCCTGCATTGGCCGGCAGTTTCTTTACCAGAGTCATGTGGGAAGCCGCCCAAAATGGATCTCCCTCCTAACAGCGTTGCTGGTGGTTCCTCACTCAGCCCTCCTCAATACCTCTGCTAATGGTTATTTATCCTTTCATATGCTGTTGCGTTAGGGCTTCGTGGCAGGCGGCAGAAACGCAGCTCAGACTCACTCAGAGTGATGAGATGGGGTGGGGAGGGCCTTGCCCTGTCCTTCTGCAGCGGGGTGGAGATGGCCAAGGCCCTTCCACACACGTGTGTTCCTCGCTCAGGGGCTTCCTCTCCCTCTCCTGCTGATGCTGAGGAACATCTGAATCTCTGGGATGACTGACAGCTCAGATCTCTTGATCCCTGGATCCATTCCCAGAGCCCAGGAGACAGGAGTGATTTCGCCGGGGGTTCATGTCCACCTCTGGGGCCAGGCAGATGGGAAGGACACTATCACCGAACCCTGAGTAAGAGGAGGGGGTGACAGGAGAGTTTCCCGAACAGAGGAGGGTGTGTTCCCAGGGAAAGGAAGCGGGAGGAGCTGTAGGGGTGCAGTTTATTGAACAGTGTCTCCCAAAACCTTTGGTTCCACCCAGAACCTCAGAGTGTGACCTCATTTGGAAATAGATTCTTTGTAGATGTAGTGAAGGTGAGGACTTGAGATGGTACTGGATTAGGGTGGGCCCTGAATCCCACGAGACTGTCCTGTAAGAGACAGAAAAGGACCCCCACGGACACAGAGGGATGAGGCCAGGGAAAGACAGAGGCAAAGACTGGAGTCAGGCGGCCACAAGCCAGGGAACACCAGAGCCCCCAGAAGCCAGAAGAGGCAATGAAAGTTCTCCCCCAGGGCTTCCAGCGGGAGCCCAGCCTCTGGTCTCTAGGTCTGCAGGAGAAGCTATTTCTGTTGTTCTAAGCTGCCCAGTTTGTGGTCATTTGTTAGTGCAGCTCTAGGAAATAATACGGGCTTCCCAGGGGGCACTGGTGGTAAAGAACCCACCTGCCAATGCAGGAGACGTAAGAAACACAGGTTCAATCCCTGAGTCGGGAACAGCCCCTGGAGGAGGGCATGGCAACCCACTCCACTATTCCTGCCTGGAGAATCCCATGGACAGAGGAGCCTGGCGGGCTACAGTCCATGGGGTCACAAAGAGTCAAATATGACTGAAGCGACTCAGCATGCAGGAAATAATACAGGAAGAGAGGCCAAGAGATGCCCTTCGCCAGCCACTGGGGGTGGGGGGGTGGAGCAGAGCCCAGATCACTTCCCAAACCCACAGCCACTGAGTACGGTTCTGCTGCGGGAGCCAGAGGTCATGCGACCCCATCCTCAGGGGTGTGTCCATGGTGAGAACACACATGGCCACGCAGAGGCTCCTAGAGGTGTTCTAGCATAATGCCCCCCTCACTACCCCGCCTGCACGTGTAAACAGACCCAAGATGCTGAGCGAGCCTGCCCGTTCGGATTGCTTAAAGCAGGGCTGCCCAACCTTCGGCATCTAATGCCTAATGATCCAAAGTGGAGCTGATGTGCTAACAACAGAAATAGGGACTTCATTGGAAGGACTGGTGCTGAAGCTGAAGCTCCCATACTTTGGCCATCTGATTCGAAGGGCCTATTCCTGGGAAAAGATCCTGATGCTGGGAGAGATTGAGGGGAATAGGAGACAGAGGCAGCAGAAGATGAGATGGTTGGATGGCATCACTGACTCAATGGACATGAGTTTGAGCAAACTCTGGGAGAGAGTGAAGGACAGGGAAGCCTGGTATGCTGCAGTCCATGGGGTCACAAAGAGTCAGACACGACCTAGTGACTGAATAACCCCAAGGACTTCCCTGGTGGCCAGTGTTTGGGACTTCGCCTTTCAATGCAGGTGAAGGTTCAGTTCCTGGTGGGAGAGCTAGATCCCGCCTGCCTCGTGGCAAAAAACCCAGAACACAAGACAGAAGCGATACTGGAATGCATAAGACTTTAAAAATGGTCCACATAAAAAATACCTTTTAAAAAATGATAGAAATAAACTGCACAATAAAGTAATGTGCTTGAATCATCCTAAAACTACCCCCCGGCCATCCCCATTCCTGGCCTGTGGAAAAACTGTCTTCAATGAAACCAATCAGTTAGTTCAGTTCAGTCGCTCAGTCGTGTCCAACTCTTTGCAATCCCATGGACTGCAGCACACCAGGCCTCCCCCGTCCATCACCAACTCCTAGAGTTTGCTCAAACTCATGTCCATTGAGTCAGCAATGCCATCCAACCATCTCATCCTCGGTTGTCCCCTTCTCCTCCCACCTTCAATCTTTCCCAGCATCAGGGTCTTTTCAAATGAGTCAGTTCTTTGCATCAGGTGGCCAAAGTATTAGACTTTCAGCTTCAGCATCAGTCCTTCCAATGAATAGTCAGGACTGATTTCCTTTAGGATGGACTGGTTGGATCTCCTTGCGGTCCAGGGCACTCTCAAGAGTCTTCTCCAACACCACAGTTCAAAAGAATCAATTCTTCGGTCCTCAGTTTTCATTACAGTCCAACTCTCACATCCATACATGATCACTGGAAAACCCATAGCCTTGACTAGATGGACCTTTGTTGGCAAAGTAATGTCTCTGCTTTTTAATATGCTGTCTAGGTGGTCATAGCTTTTCTCCCAAGGAGCAAGCATCTTTTAATTTCATGGCTGCAATCACCATCTGCAGAGATTTTGGAGCCAAAAAAAATAAAGCCTCTCATTGTTTCCAGTTTCCCCATCTACTTGCCATGAAGTGATGGGATCAGATGCCATGATCTTTGTTTTCTGAATGTTGAGTTTTAAGCCAACTTTTTCACTCTCCTCTTTCACTTTCATCAAGTGGCTCTTTAGTTCTTCACTTTCTGCCATAAGGGTGGTGTCATCTGCATATCTGAGGTTATTAATGTTTCTCCTGGCAATCTTGATTCCAGCTTGTGCTTCCTCCAGCCCAGCGTTTCTCATGATGTACTCTGCATATAAGTTAAATAAGCAGGGTGACAGTAAACAGCCTCGATGTACTCCTTTTCCTATTTGGAACCAGTCTGTTGTTCCATGTCCAGTTCTAACTGTTGCTTCCTGACCTGCATACAGATTTCTCAAGAGGCAGGTCAGGTGGCCTGGTATTCCATCTCTTGAAGAACGTTCCACAGTTTATTGTGATCCACACAAAGGCTTTTGCAAAATCAATAAAGCAGAAATAGATGTTTTTCTGGAGCTCTCTTCCCTTTTTGATGATCCAGTGGATGTTGGCAATTTGATCTCTGCTTCCTCTGCCTTTTCTAAAACCAGCTTCAACATCTGGAAGTTCACAGTTCATGTACTATTGAAGCCTGGCTTGGAGAATTTTGAGCATTTCTTTACTAGCGTGTGAGATGAGGGCAATTGGGCAGTAATTTGAGCATTCTTTGGCATTGCCGTTCTTTGGGACTGGAATGAAACCAATCCTTGGTGCCAAGAAGTTTGGGGACTCCTGGTTTATAGGATTTCTGAATAAGGGGAGAATCCTTCAGTACAACTGATACATGATCTATCTCTTTTTTTTTTTTTAAACAATCTGATTAGGAAAACCTGGAGCTTCGGTAGTTTTTGCCAAGAACACTAGAATTATCAGGAAATTGGATGATTCTGGGTACATGCAAAGCCTTGGAGACACAGCTGTCAGGGTTTCGGCCTAAAATTCTGACAGGGTCAAGAGGACGTAAAACCCCTACAAGGCCTGTTCACCCTCCTCCTTGGTTAATTGTCTGGAAGTTAGAAAACACAGTCACCCTCCAGCTTTTTCTTCTCCAGCCTGAAATGTCCATTCCTTGAAACATCTTTCTTTCCCTGCTAAGATTTCCGGGACCTCCAAAGGCTAGTTGGCAATCTGCTCCCCCTCCCTGTTGGCGCCAGGGCAGGACCTCCCTCAAAGGCATGGGGAAGGGGTGTGCTCGGTCAGACCCTTCCTCCACCTTCTCCAGCAGCCCCCAGCCGCGGGAGCTGGATTGACCGTTGCTCAGGCAAGCCCAGCCTCAGCTCTCAAGCCTCTAGAGCCTCCTCCCAGCCCTCCCAGCGTCCTGCTGGATAGAAATTCAAAACCACGGGCAGGCGTTTTTTGATTCAGGACCTGTGATCTGCGCCAGGTCCCCTGTTCCTGGGACTTTGATGTGCGGACTCCTGGCCCCCACCTGGGAAGGTGGGAGGAGGGAAGCCCCGCGGAGCTGTCCCCTGTCCTTGTTCTCCGCCTTGGCAGAGTCCAGTCTGCTTCTCAAGATGATTCGCGGGCCTCCCCGGCAAACGCTTTGAAGGCCTCTTCAAAGGCGGCGGCATTGTGTACAGTCACCGAGTGGCAGAAAGGCTTTGCACCCCCGGGCCACGTCCAATTACCGAGCCCCGCACAGGAGCGGCCGCCGCTTTCCCCGCTCTAACCCAAGTTAGAAGGGTCGGTCCCTGGGGAACTGAGCCAGGGCTGGGAGGCCTTAGTCTCTGGAAAGCACATCAACGCCCCCTTCTGCACCCAAGCTCCCCATCGCCCCCGCCCCCACCCCCACCCCTCCAGGGCAGGAGGAAGGGAGAGGCCGGGTGCCGGGAACTTCTTCCAAATATCAGGGAGCTTCAGAAGGATCGGGTCCCAAGGAGTTCCCGTCTGGAGTTCGGGGCCAAGCAAACCAAGGCGGAGGATCTGATATTTATGAAGCGCCTGCGGTGACCACGTGCTGCCGGAGCTGGCACTGCCCGGGATGCGAACGTGCCAAGCACAACTTCCGCTCTCCTCGCTTCTCTCCTCTACGCTGCAGGCTCCGGGCCCCTGCGCCCCCTCGCCGGGCGCCCCCGGGTTCCGCGGGCTGGGGGAGGGGCACAGCTCAGTGCTTCTGCCGCAGCCCCGCTCAGCTCTTTCCCTGCCCTGCCTCCTGTCTACGCTGCATTCCCCCAGATCCTTAGTTAAAAAGATGCTAATGCTTTTTCTTCCATCATTTCAACTTCTCCCATCATTTCAACAGATGCCTGCAGGGCAAAGGCCCCCAAGCCCGCCTCCCCCCATCCAACCCCTAACCACCCTGCAGGTTTTATCCGCCTCCCACCCCACTCCCCACCTGTGACAGCAAAGGCTGGTGTGAGACTACTGGGCCAGCGAGAAGCCCTGAAGCGATCGTTGGCCCACCCACCCCTTTAAGAACCCGAGCCCCCTTCCCCACCTTCCAGCCTGGTGACTTCAGACCAGGGGCTGAATCTCATCAACAAGAAATTTGAAGCCATTAAAATACAATAAAAGAGAAATTAAATATAATCGCTCCGTAAATTATAACTAATTGAAACATCAATTGTAATTTTTATGATCTGCATTCCGAGTGAGTGATGCCTGGAGTTACCAAATGAAAGTTAAATGACGGTGACGGTGGAGGTGTCCTGGAATGCCCCCGCCCCCCAGCTTCCACCCCCTCCTTCCTTCCCTTCTCTGCCAGACTCCACCCCAAAGTGCTATCTTCTAGAAGCTTCCCCCAGGGAGCCTTGCGATCTCACATCCGTGGAGGTCTCAGCTCGCTCTTGTTGGCAGTGTTTTCTGTATACGGCCTCTGTATGCTTTTATTTTCCCTGAAACCCCAAGAAGACCTGGGTCTCCTCCATCTTCCCTGCTCCCCCATGGTTGGACCAGAATGTCAGGTCCACCCAACATACGTCCGGCAGTCAGATCGCAAGCATGGAAACACCTGGAGAGAGTGCCGGAAAGCCCAGATTCTGTGATGCTCCCAGACCTTTCTCATGTCAGCCACACTATGTTAGACTCATCCTGTCCACTTCCCTGCCTCTCTCTCAGCTGGGCACTGGGGTTCCACAGCACCAGGGCCAGCTTTCCAAATGCTGATCTACCCAAGCCGTGCTGTAATGGGGAAAATCACACCAGCGAGGGGGCCCTGCTACGTCCGGTGTCTCCTCCCGCCTCCCTCTTTGCCTCTACAGGTTCTTTCCTTTCCATCTGCTGCTCCATCCACTCCATCCAGGCACCTGGAGGGCACAGGAGGTGCAGGGTGAAGACAAGCAGATCTGCACTCAAAGCTCCTCCACAAAGTAGCAGTGAGGCCTCAGACAAGCCACCTAGCTTCTCCCAAAGACTCCTTTTGTTCCATAGTAACTTCAAGACAATAACAAAACCTACAAGAGAGCTCTGGAGGACTTCTGTGGTGGGCCAGTGGCCAAGACTCCACGCTCTCAGTGCCGGGGGCCCAGGTCCCATCCCTGGTCAAGGAACTAGATCCTACGTGAGGCAGCTAAAAGTTCATGTGTTACAACTAAAGATACCGCACACCACAATGAAGATCGAAGATCCCGAGGGCAGAAACCAAGCCCCAGAGCAGCCAAGTACATACGTGTGTGTGTGCGTGCTTAGTCACTTCAGTCATGTCCGACTCTCTGCGACCCTATGGACCATGGCCCGCCAGGCTCCTCTGTCCATGGGATTCTCCAGTCAAGAATACTGGAGTGGGTTGCCATTTCCTTCTTCAGGAAGTAAATACATAAGAAAAGCTAAAAACAAGCTAGGTTTGGGAACATCTGGCGACTGCATTTGTAAAGCTCGTAGCATGAGAGAGATGCCGGTTAAACTCCAGCAGTGATCCCTGTCCTAGTGGTCAGGATGCCGCCTGACTCCAGACAGTTTCTGCTCTGCTCATGGCCCAGCGGGCCAGGTACAGATCCGGCAGGTGGCCCTGGCTGCCCACACCTTCTCATGGCTGCAGACCCCCCTCGGTTTTTGCAGGAATCAATGGAATTGGGAATTTTGCCAGAATCGGGGCAAGGAAAACAAGACGCCTTCCTGGAGGCGTGGTGGAGGCAGGTGGGCCCTGGATCCCAGCAGAGCAGCAATCTTCTGCCCGACAGAGGGGACTTGGTCTCTGGGGTGACCAACTTCCAGCTGAAGTAGGAGAAGAGAGAGACAAGGTCAAGAAAGCCAGTCCATTCTCCTCGTCTTCCAGAAAGTCTTTTCCTGTAGAAATTTTGCTCTGAGGTTTTGGGGGACTGAGGTGTCAGGAGGATCCCCCAGTGCCCCATTTCTCATGACCTGACTGGTGTCCAGAGTTGCCCTTCACAGAGTGTAACAGGTGCTTGGCTGACTGTCTTAACGCTGAGCTCACTGGCCCCAGTGGAGGCCTGGGCTCCCTGCTGTGACACCCAGGGGGATGAATCTGGGTCCCCCCTGCCATTACCTGGAACTCAGTTCCCTCGTCTGAAAAAATTCTCAGCTGCCTGCGGTGCTGCTGTGTGTTTGCTCACTCAGTCGTGTCCAACTCTTCATGACCCCGTGGACTGTAGCCCGCCAGGCTCCTCTGACCATGGGACTCTCCAGGCAAGAATACTGGAGTGGGTTGCCATGCCCTCCTCCAGGGGATCTTCTGGACCCAGGGATCCAACCTGAGTCTCCTGGTGAAGGCAGGCAAGCTCTCCATCACTGAGCCACCTGGGAAGTCATCTACTGTTGTTGTTCAGTAGCCCAGTCATGTCTGACTCTCTGTGACCCCATGGACTGCAGCACGCCAGGCCTCCTTGCCCCTCACCATCTCCCGACGTTTGACCATGTTCATGTCCATTTCTTTTATACGGGAAGCCATGTGTGTAAATATACCCTGAATTGCTGGATCATATGGGGTAGCTTTAAACATAGGGGCCATATGTTTAATTTTTTTTTAAATTTTTTGGCCAAGCTACATAGCATGCAAGATCTTAGTTCCTTGACCAGGGATCGAACCCATGCCTCCTACAGGGGAAGCGCAGAGCCTTAACCACTGGACCACCTGGGAAGTCCCAATGTTTCATTTTTTTAGAAACTGCCAACCTCTTTTCCCAAACGGCTGCACCATTAACACTCTGTAAAAGTAATATAAAAAGGAATTATTAGAAAAATTAAATTTAAATAACTCACCAAAAGAAATCTAATTTCTATTACTATTAAATCATCAGCCATAAAATGTCTTTGTCAACTGCTATGAAAGTTTCTACACGCATCCTCTCAGGATCTGCACTTACTTGCTGGTGGACAAGTAAGGTGCTGTTCTGAAACCGGCACCAGCCACAGACTACACTTGTCTCCTGGCCACATCGTCCCCAGGGGTCCTCACGGCCCCCTCCCATGTCCTAAGCCAGAACATCTCTCGGCATGAAAAGAAGAGTTTTTAATTATCATGCCAGGACACGAGATATCCACCTGGCCAATGAGGCTGTGTGGTCCCTCAAACGAAGGACCTCGGCCACAGGGAGGTTCTACAGAAAGGGCACGAGAAAGCGGAGAGACAAGAAGACGGTGAGCACTAGAGAGGTCTGAGCAATGGGCTCCTCCCTGGGGGCCAGCTGCTCCTCTCCTGGCCCTCAGCCTGTCACCCTCCTGGGAAGCTCCACTGCTGCCATTTTCTCTAAGGGGAGAGGGCGTCACCCAGCTGAGCAGGGCCACCTCCTGGGCAGGTGACCCTCCTCAAGTCTCAGCTATATGGCTGTTTGTCTGGGATGTTGGCCCCACCGGGTTCCAACAGGCTTGGCCAAGTTTTCAGGACCATGGACAGCACAATGCCAGTGACAAGGGGCTCCCTGGAGGCCCCTCACTTCAGATGGGAACAGGATCCGACCATGTCCTTTAAGAGTCCTGCAGACTCTCTACCTGAACTGAGTTACTCTCTGTACCCTCAGCACCCAACCTGGCAAACTCCACGAGCCAAAGTTTCGTAGCTTCTCAGGGGCTGGCGGGCGCCAGGAAGGCAGCCAGGGAGCCATCTTTCCCTGATTAAAACTAGAGAAAGGAGCCACAAGAAGCAAAAACTGTAAAGCCGGTGGCTCCCCGTGTTCCTGGGCAGTGGAGCCGCAGGGTCGCTCTGGTACTGCGCTTTGTGATTCCTGGTTAAACGCCAGGTTGAATGGGCTTGCTAGGGGAAAATGCTTTTTCGTGAGCAGTATATATGTCTCCCTGGTGTCTGCACTGGTGATTTCTTCGGTGGGACAATCTCTCCTTTACATGCTCCTGGCCAGTGGTGAGAGGGGCTCTGGACAGGGGTCTGATAAGTAGATAGACTGCCACAAGTTATTTTGGGGTAAGGGTCCAACAGGCATCTTGCATTTCTGGCAGATGGGCTGGGTGACTTCATCAGGTCAAAAGGTCAGACTCCAGCCAGGCTGAGACATGCATAAGTCACACTTTCTGCATGGCCTCCCCGATCCATTTCGGAGAGCCCTCTTAGCATGCTGACTCCATGTTTATTTTCCCTTTCCCAGCCTTCACACTATTTACTGACATTTGGGGCCAGATCACCTGGAGTCCATCCTATGCACTGGAGGGTGTCGAAAGTCCAGCATCCCCGGTCCCTACTCACTCTCCTCCCAGGTTATAACCCCCAAGATGTCTCCAGTCACTGCCCTGTATCCCTGGGGGAGGGGAGAGCCAGTGGGCTAGCCAGCTGATAAGGAGAACTGCCCGGTGGCCAACAAAGCAGAGAATGGAGGATTCAGTGTGCCGACCCAGGGATCCTGGCAGAGATGCTTAAATTGTACCAGAGACAGGGGCATAAAGTTTAGCTCAGGAGACCCCAGCACCTGTCAGCCTCTCCCAGGATGAAACAGGAACTCAGGAATTCACAGGAGGTCAGCTGCAGGAAGCAGATGGCCCTGAGTGGCCTCAAACCAAGGGCAGAATTCACCCCCTGCCCCATGGAGATAAGACGAAGACGCTACTTGCTGGAGCCTTCCTATGGCAGGGATCGGAGTTCAATTAAAGTGATAAGCACTGTTTATTTAGATTCCACAGCTGCCTACAACCCACCTGGCCTTACTGTGAGTTCAGAGAAATCAAGGAGGGGCATGGGGGGAGGGGAGGCAATTCAGCCCAAATTGAAAATGTCCCCCTGTAATTATGAGATTGGAGAATATCCACTGAGGGGATCAATAATGGGAAATCTAAGTACCACTGTGCGCCAAGATTACAGTTTTCCAATCGTTCCATCTTGGATTTTAATTTTCTCTCTCATCATCACGTTGCCATGAGTGGAGATCCCACACAGCCTAACATCCCAGCTTGAGAGAGGTGGGCCGGGAGGCAGGACCAAAGCAGGGTTAGTCCAGACACGCTGGACTCTCTGCATGAAATCTTTATGGCCGCATAACAAATTAGTCCAAATGTAGTGGCTTCGAACAAGACACGTTTATGACACTAAAGCTTCTGTGGGTTGGGAGTCTGATCACAGTCTAGTTGAGGCCTCTGCTGGCGTCTCACCAGGCTGCGCTAGAGGTGTGGCTGGGACTGGGATCTCCTCCGAGGCTTGGATCCCCTGGCAAAAACACATGGTTCTTGGTAGGATCCATTTTTCCTGACAGCAAGAGAATTTCTAGCAGCTTGCTTCTTTAAAGTCCAGCAGGAAGGGGGCGAGGGGGGGGTGGCCTCTGATTTCTGGTCCCTCTCCCTGACTAGATCAGGCCCACCAGGATAATATCCATTGTGATGAACTCAGCGTTAACTGTTTAGGGACCTTAATGACGTCTGCAAAAGTCGTTTGCCTTTGCCATAGTCTCTGGGTGAGAAGCAAGTTAGAGGCCCCACCTGCACTCAAGGGAGGGGAATTTTGAAGGGTGTGGGTCACTGGAGGTCATCTGAGAATCCTGCCCCTCACACCTCCCACTGGAGTGCCTTGCCAAGCCCTCCTCCCGCAAAGGCATGGAATCAGGCCATGGGAGGGTGGCACCGCCTGGTGGGCCCAGCAGCCAGCCAGGATTGAGAGCCTCCCCACTTGGGAGAGGAGATGGAGAAAGCAATCAAAGACCTGATGCAGTCTGATGCTGGTGCTTTTCTCCCGGTCTCTGGCCTTCTCGGTGTCCCAAGCCCCTGCCAGGATTCCTGGCTGCCTTGACCTGGGAGTCCTGACTAGCTACCCTCCCGCTTCCCAGGATGCTGAGCACAGGAAGAGATGCAGGGAGCTTCCAGGCTGGATGTGGACAGAGACCCGGGATTTGGGAGCCCAGTCAGCATTCTAACAATTTCCCCACATTTCTGCTCCTCACGTGCCTCCTTCCTCCTTCAGCATCCAGCTTAGATGTCACCTGGGTGAATCTCAGACAACCCTGCTCAGGGCCAGCATCCATAATTTGTGCCGTACTGATCTGCCCTTGATTCTTATGTTTGAGTCTCTCTTTCATGGTGGCACATATATGACTTAGGATTAGTTTCAGCTAAGTAGGAAAAAAAAAAAAGGTAGGACGTCAAGAAACACCTGGAGTAACAGGCAAATTTGGCCTTGGAGTACAGAATGAAGCAGGACAAAGGCTAATAGAGTTTTGCCAAGAGGACGCACTGGTCATAGCAAACACCCTCTTCCAGCAACACAAGAGAAGACTCTACCATGGACGTCACCAGATGGTCAACACCGAAATCAGATGGATTATATTCTTTGCAGCCAAAGATGGAGAAGCTCTCTGTATACAGTCAGCAAAAACAAGACCGTGAGCTGAATGTGGCTCAGATCATGAACTCCTTATTGCCAAATTCAGACTCAAATTGAAGAAAGCAGGGAAAACCACTAGACTGTTCAGGTATGACCTAAATTAAATCCTTTATGATTATACAGTGGAAGTGAGAAATAGATTTAAGGGACTAGATCTGATAGACAGAGTGCCTGATGAACTATGGACAGAGGTTCATGACATTGTACAGGAGACAGGGATCAAGACCATCCCCATGGAAAAGAAATGCAAAAAAACAAAATGGCTGTCTGAGGAGGCCTTACAAATAGCTGTGAAAAGAAGAGACGTGAAAAGCAAAGGAGAAAAGGAAAGATATAAGCATCTGAATGCAGAGTTCCAAAGAATAGCAAGAAGAGATAAGAAAGCCTTCTTCAGCGATCAATGCAAAGAAATAGAGGAAAACAATAGAATGGGAAAGACTAGAGATCTCTTCAAGAAAATTAGAGATACCAAGGGAACATTTCATGCAAAGATGGGCTCGATAAAGACCAGAAATGGTATGGACCTAACAGAAGCAGAAGATATTAAGAAGAGGTGGCAAGAATACCCAGAAGAACTATACAAAAAAGATCTTCACGACCCAGATGATCACAGTGGTGTGATCACTCATCTAGAGCCAGACATCCTGGAATGTGAAGTCAAGTGGGCCTTAGAAAGCATCACTACGAACAAAGCTAGTGGAGGTGATGGAATTCCAGTTGAGCTATTTCAAATCCTGGAAGATGATGCTGTGAAAGTGCTGCACTCAATATGCCAGTAAATTTGGAAAACTCAGCAGTGGCCACAGGACTGGAAAAGGTCAGTTTTCATTCCAATCCTAAAGAAAGGCAATGCCAAAGAATGCTCAAACTACCGCACAACTGCACTCATCTCACATGCTAGTAAAGTAATGCTCAAAATTCTCCAAGCCAGACTTCAGCAATACGTGAACCGTGAACTCCCTGATGTTCAAGCTGGTTTAGAAAAGGCAGAGGAACCAGAGATTAAATTGCCAGCATCCGCTGGATCATGGAAAAAGCAAGAGACTTCCAGAAAAACATCTATTTCTGCTTTATTGACTATGCCAAAGCCTTTGACTGTGTGGATCACAATAAACTGGAAACTTCTGAAAGAGATGGGAATACCAGACCACCTGACCTGCCTCTTGAGAAACCTATATGCAGATCAGCAAGCAACAGTTAGAACTGGACATGGAACAACAGACTGGTTCCAAATAGGAAAAGGAGTTGTCAAGGCTGTATATTGTCACCTTGCTTATTTAACTTCTATGCAGAGTACATCATGAGAAACGCTGGGCTGGATGAAGCACAAGCTGGAATCAAGATTGCTGGGAGAAATATCAATAACCTCAGATATGCAGATGACACCACCCTTATGGCAGAAAGTGAAGAAGAACTAAAAAGCCTCTTGATGAAAGTGAAAGAGGAGAGTGAAAAAGTTGGCTTAAAGCTCAATTTTCAGAAAACTAAGATCATGGCATCTGGTCCCATCACTTCATGGGAAATAGATGGGGAAACAGTGGAAACAGTGTCAGACTTTATTTTTTTTGGACTCCAAAATCACTGCAGATGGTGACTGCAACCATGAAATTAAAAGACGCTTACTCCTTGGAAGGAAAGTTATGACCAACCTAGATAGCATATTGAAAAGCAAAGACATTACTTTGCCAACAAAGGTCCATCTAGCCAAGGCTATGGTTTTTCCAGTGGTCATGTATGGATGTGAGAGTTGGACTGTGAAGAAAGCTGAGCGCCGAAGAATTGATGCTTTTGAACTGTGGTGTTGGAGAAGACTCTTGAGAGTGCCTTGGACGGCAAGGAGATCCAACCAGTCCATTCTAAAGGAGATCAGTCCTGGGTGTTCATTGGAAGGACTGATGCTAAAGCTGAAACTTCAATACTTTGGCCATCTCATGTGAAGAGTTTGACTCATTGGAAAAGACGCTGATGCTGGGAAGGATTGAGGGCAGGAGGAGAAGGGGACAACAGAGGATGAGATGGCTGGATGGCATCACTGACTCGATGGACATGAGTCTGGGTAAACCTCAGGAGTTGATGATGGACAGGGAGGCCTGGCAGGCTGCGATTCATGGGATTGCAAAGAGTCGGACACAACTGAGCGACTGAACTGAACTGAACTGAGACACTGAAGCCTAAGATAACAGGATGAAATGCTGGAGATTCATTTCTCTCTCCCACTGCAATGTAGATGTTAGCAACCGAGGACTAGACCAAAAGCTCTGTTCTACAGAGTCCTCAAAAGACTCGCTCTATCATGTTGCTCCAAACTGGCTGGCTTCAAAGTCTAAGATGGCTGCTCCAGCTCCAGCCTTCAGCCCCACAGTTCAGCCAATAGGAAGGAGGAAGGGAAGGAGAAGGGCATGCCCCCTCCCCTTACACTATTTCTCCTTACACCCTGTGGCTATGAATTAGTCACACGGCCACAGATAACTGTATAGAATGCTGAAATGTGTTGTTTTTACCTGAATAGCTCTGTATCAAGGAAGAATGGTGAAGGGATGGATAAGAAGATTTCTGGAAATCTCTGTTCTAACTTTCCTGTCCCTCTTGCGCAGTCTCAAGTATGGGATGTTTCTTTTTGTATCTGAATCTTTACCCACCCCTTCAATAGCCTAGTCAGGATTCTATACCCATTGATTCTTTCATTGAACACATTGTCCATCTACACATTTATTCACCAGCTCATTCATTCATTCCCCAACATATTTTCTCCCTGAGTGCTGGGCACATGGTCAGGACTCGGGAATATGGAGACGGTAACACACACCCTGCATTCAAGGTGGTTTACAAATGAGTGGGGAAAACACCCTGTCGTAGGTGCTACGAGATTGTGCAAAGATTGCCCTGCAGACACCATCTGGGGCTGCACTCAAGATTTCCAAAGGGGGATGACACCCCATCTGAGGCTTAGGAAAAGCACACTTTATCCGGGAGCAGAAGGAGCTGGCATGCCTGACCAAGGGCAGGCAGAACGAAGCTGGGCCCTGTCCGTGGTGCTGACCCCCAGGCCCAGCCGGGAGCCCCCGAAGTGAGGCAAGCCGGTCCCTGCTTCCCGTGGCTCAGTCACTCTGGGTGGGAAGGTGGATGGCAGTGGCGTGCCACTTAGCTACACACTTCATTTCTGTAACGACCTTCCCGTCTCCCCCTCAGTCTCGCTTGTCAGCCTGTGACCATTAAAATCCTCATTAGCAAATGAGATTTGGATGGACTCATTAAGATGAGGGATGGGCCCGCGGCACAGCTGGCTGGGGGAGTCAGAACTCGCCTTCTCGCCCTCTGCTGGGAAAGCGCAGCTCACATTCAGTGCACCCCTCCCCAGGTCCAGTACCAGCCTCGAACAGACCCCCTGGGGTTATTCGAGGGACCAGCCTAAGGAGAGGCCAGGCCTCAGCAGACCACAAAGAGCCTAGAGCTGCTGACTCACCCGCCTGCCCAAAGCACCCAATCAAGCCTGGGCTTTTGCCAGTTGAGACTGAAGCTCAGCCTCCCGAACACATGACATTCAAAACCCCTCCCAGGGACTTCCCTGGTGGTTAAGAATCCGCCTGCCAATGCAGGGGACACAGGTTCTATACCTGGTCTGGGAAGATCCCACAAGCCGCAGGGCAGCTAAGTCGGTGCACCACAGCTACTGAAGCCTGTGGGCCCTGGAGTCCGTGCTCTGCCCCAAGAGAAGCCACCGCAGTGAGAAGCCCGCATCCTGCAACTAGAGAAAGCCCGGGCACAGCGACGAAGACCCAGCACGGCCAAAAAATAAAAATAGAAACCCTCCCAACCCTACCTTGCTCCTCCTCTCCTGTCCTCTCCACATGACCCCTGCATTCAGGTGACGACCTGATGGGTGGTCTCCTAGAACCGGCTCCGACCAGTTCATGGGAACCGCTCGCTCCACATTCAAAAACTGACATCACATCAGCAGCCTGAAATTGACCATGGGGAGGAGGATTGACACCCTGGGAATCAGCACATGCTACAAATGAATGGCTGATTTCGTAATTTAGGTCAGAAAGCTGGATTTTAATCACTTGCCAGCACACCCCTGTAGGAGGGCTCCTAAGCATGTCGGCCACTTGCGCATCTGCCCATCTCAGTGTGGGCTGTTGCCTCTGCCAGGTTGCCCCCTACTCCCTGGGACGCCCCTTCTGTCTCTCCTCTCTGCCTG
Source organism: Ovis aries (assembly GCF_016772045.2). Lineage (NCBI taxonomy): Eukaryota > Metazoa > Chordata > Mammalia > Artiodactyla > Bovidae > Ovis > Ovis aries. The sequence goes on along the minus strand of NC_056064.1, from coordinate 56,484,595 downwards.
ATGAGACCCCAGTCGTTTGCTGAGGGTCCAGGAAGATCCCAACCGCCTTGCTCCGGGCCCCTCCAGCGCAAGGATCCTGTGCCCAACCTGGATTTCTCACCTTGTCTTCTATCTTAGGGGTCATTTGGTTCTCAAAATGCAAACCAATTCAAAGCAGCTTCAAGAAAAGGTGGAAATCTCTGTACAGGGGAGGGTGAACGTCACAGGACCCGGGAGAGAACGTTTACCTGCTGTCACAGCTGCAAGGAAGGTGCCCACCAGCTCCTCTTTCTCTGAAGCTCCTGTCCCCGACTCCAGCCTTCATGCACCCATCTTGGCTTCTCCCGAAGAGGCTCCCCGGGCCCCCGGCCAGGATGAAACCCCAGACAATCAGCCACGAAACAAACCAGAGGCTCTAAGCTCCGGCTCCAAACCCAGGATTGTCCCAGCTTGGCCCAATCATCCGAGGCCATGGGGCAGGGTCACACTGTCACGGGGAAGAGGGAGCCACGTGGCTGCTGTCTCTTTAGCCGGGAGCTGTGGGGCCAACTCAGAGCCGAGAAACTGGCCCACCTCACAGACTAGCGGCCAAGCCCATGAGGACAGGAAATGTGTTGATTCATCTCGAGACCCCCAGTCCCAGCACAGAGCAGGGGCCCAATACATATATGTAAATTCAAGAAATCACCTAAATTTGAATCCTTCTCTCAGCAACCTGTGACCCACTTGGTCCCTGGAGAGGGAGGCAAAGGGCTTTGAGGAATTCAATGGGGAAACGCTCCAAGCTCAAGTAACGAGGCATCCTTTTCCTTCAGTTTCCGGCTGTGTGACCTTGAGCAAGTGGCTTAACATCTCTGTGCTTCAAGGACCTCACTTCCAACACAAGGACTGCGATCTTGCCTAATGCAGGGTTGTGGTGAGGATGGTGGGACATGGTGGCCCCACAGCAGCTGGTGTGGCACCTGACAGAGTGTGTGTGTGTGTGTGTGTGTGTGTGTGTGTGTGTGTGTGTGTTAGTCACTCAGTCGTGTCCGACTCTTTGCAACGCCCCGGACTGTAGCCCACCAGGCTCCTCTGTCCATGGGATTCTCCAGGCAAGAATACTGGAGTGGGCTGCCATGCCCTCCTCCAGGGTATCTTCCCAGCCCAGGGATCAAACCCAGTCTCCTGCATTGCAGGCAGATTCTTTACCACTGAGCCATCAGAGAGCCCCTGGAGCTTCTGTCATGTTCTACCCTGAATCCCCAGAACAGAGTCCCCCACCGCTCTCCCATTAGGCTTCCTCTCCATGTCTGACGTGACTCCAATCAGCCGCACACAGCGCCTCTTCCAACCCCAACCCTGCTCCCAGAGGGGTAAGTCCGCGTGGACACCCAAGTGCAGCCATTCCCCCCTACTCCCGCCCCGCCCCCAGGTCTCCCCCGAAGACCTCACCTGCTGTCCTTCACAAGCCAGCTGCACCTGCCTTCCTCCACCAACGGGAGAGCAGTCTGCCCCGCAAGGGCTGAGGGGGAAATTCTGAACAGGAAAGAAGGAGGCAGAGTTGGGAGGACCCAGCTGCCCTTCAGCCTTCCCCCCACTTCCTGTCACTCCCCGTCTGGGAGGCTAACTTTCCAGAGACCACAGGCTGCCTCTCAGGGAGGGATGTGTGTGCTCAGTCACGTCTGACTCTGCAGCCCACCCCATGGACTGTAGCCCACCAGGCTTCTCTCTCCATAGAATTCTCCAGGCAAGATACTGGAGTGGGTAACCTTCTCCAGGGGATCTTCCCCACCCAGGAATCGAGCCGGCATCTCCTGAGTCTCCTGCACTGGCAGGTGGGTTCTCCCCTACTGTGCCACCTGGGAAGCCCACGGGGAGATGAGAGCAGACCAAGGGGAACAGCCCGCGTTACCTTACAGGCGATGCAGAGAGCAGGTAGAGGGGGAAGGAAGGCAGGGCGGGCAGGGTCGTGCCTTGGAGCTGGAGAACGTGGCGAGCAGCCAGGGCCGCCCCTCCCCAAGCCTCAGCCAGGAAGGAGGCTGGTTGGGGCCACTTCTGACTCCATCCTTCCGGCTCCGAAGGTGCTGCGATTTTCGCCACGTGGGAGGCCTCCGGCGGCTCACCAGCCTTTGTGAGGAAGCGGAGGAGACCATGGGAAAGGTTTCTCACCACAGAGACCCGGGTCAGTTCTCTCCTCCTCGCTCCCAAGCAGGCCGCGCGCCTCCCTGACCCCTGGGATGGAGTCTAGATTCGCACAAATCTTGTTTCCAAACTGGCACACACCAGAGAAGGAGACAGGAAGGACAGGGGCACAGAGACCCAGTTCTGGCTCTGAAGCATGCGGCTGGGGGCCCCCGGCCGCGTCTAGCTTCCTCTCCTTCCTCCCAAATCCGGCTTCCTCCGCGGGACCCTCTCCGCTGGCGCACGCGCTCGGGTGCCGGGAGCCGCGCAGCCTCGCGTCCCCGCTGTCCCCTGACCCCTCCAGGCCCTGCCCGCACAGTGGTCTCCAGCGCTGTCCTTAATCGCCTCACCTTGGGAGGCAGTGCAGCTCTCTGTAATTGCTTCTGAAAGGCAGTCACCAGTTTAACTGGCAGATCATGTCCTGGGCGATCGTACCCGGTGAAGCAGCCTCGGGCCTACTGTTTCTCGCGCGGCTCACCGGCCAGGGCACGTCTGCGCCTGTGGATGCCAACCTGAGCCTGCAGACGTGGCGGGGATTCCGGGGACAGGGAGTGCAGGGGACGCTGGGATGATGGGCGGGACAGACGGGAGCAGGCTGAGCGCCAGGGACTCCTCTGCCTCGGGGCCATGGAGAAGCCGGATGGGGAGGCGGCCACACTGGATCACTGGGCCCCTGGAGGCCTGCCGTCCACCGGCTCCTGGCGCCGTGAAGACAGGCCGGCTGGTCTCTCCAGGTCGGAACTCCACCCTGCTCTGGGTCCCATGGGTGACCATGACCCTGTGGGGTTCGGACAGTGGGGTGCTCCGGGGGGAGATGGGAGGAAGAAGAAGAGAGACGTGGAGAGAAGGCAGGATGGGGAGAGAGAGCGAGCCTCCCCCTGAGAGGCTGCAGAGAGCTGAGCACATCCTTCAGCAAGAGATGCCCGAAGGGTCAGCGGGGCAGCCCTTCCAACAGACTGTCCACGGCCAGCTGAGGTGTCCCTGCCACACTCTGGGCCGGGGGAGGTCTCCCGCTTGGTTCCATGCACCTGCTGCCCACACCTGCTTAAAACCAGCCGCGAGGTTAACATGACCCTCCAGTCATTGCTGTGCTGTTTCCGGTCAGGGTCTGGAAGCATCCAGAGGGCAGTGGGGGCCGTTGATGGTGAGAAGTGACCCCGTCCTGGAGGCAGCACTGTCCTGACCCCTGCACACCTCGATGTGGGGTCGGCTCTGATTTTCTTCTCAGTTGGCCCAGCCTGGGCAGGTGAAACCCTGGGGGAGGGTGGGGGCACAGGGCTTCCTGCAGGAGGGGAGGGTGCAGGCCCTTCAACCCCCCATGCACACGTCTTTCCCAGGGCTCCTAAGTTCTACACCTGAGACAGCTAGTTCTGGGAAGGACACACAGACCACCCAGACTCCCACGGGGATCACCTCCAAGAAGAGGGTGATGCAGGCAGCCCTTGGGGCTCCTGTGGGGACGGGGTAGGAGGTCAGAGACTCTGAGGTTGAGGGGAAAGCAGGCACCCAGCAGGCAGGTCCATAGAGACCCCCCACCAACCCAAAGGACCCCCACAACCCCCCGAGGCTCGAACGTTATCATTCACAGCATCTGGCTTCCCCCACCCCCACATCCCAGTCTAGCCCAGCCTCCTGTCATTAACACCGCTAATACCAGAGGGCCCCATGCTCACCCCTCTCCCCAACCACGAAGCCCACCTGGCAGAGGGGGCCAAGGCCCCGCCACCCCTGATGATAAGGGGCTCCAGTCAGTCACACCCCGGATGCTCTCCCAGCCTGGTGATTTATGGACTTTAATTTCCCCAGCACCTCAGTCATGCCCCCTCTTTCCCTCCGGTCTGTCAGGGCGTTTGTCTCCCACCCCTGCAGCCCTTCTCCCCCTCCCCCCTTTTTTTAATTTGAAGCATCTGTCTGGAGCATCCTGAGATGGGACTGTCGGCAATGCTGAATGCATTACACCGCTGACAGCTCTATTGATTTTCTCTCTCCTGCTGCATAATGCAAGATATATACAAGCCGATAGGCCGGGCCCCCGTCCCTTACTCTGAAGGGACTGTGCCCTTCTTCTTCCTCTCTCTCATATGCCCCTCACCCCTGGCACCTGCTGATGTATAGGAGGGGCGCTCGTCCCTTACACTCAAGATGGATTCTCCTCTGCCCTGATATGATTTTCCTCACTGCTGGTGGACGCTGTCTAATCTATCCTTTTTACGGTAGCAGGTTGGACACCGTGGAAGCCGTTCACAGTGTAAAGTGGGGAGTGGAGGCAGGGGAATTGAGGAGGTGGCATCTGTCAAACTGGCTGGGTCCCCCCTCGGCACCAAGCGGGTTTCCTTAGGGGTCCTGCCTCACCCAGGTCCAGGGCCGGCCCAGCCCACGTCCTCTCCTCCGGGTTGTAGCGCTCCAAATCCACTGACGGCTCTTGTTCCTTGGCCGAGTTGGGTCTTCCTTGCTGCGGGGTCTTCCTTGCTGCGGGGTCTTCCCTGTAGTTGTGGCGAGCGGGGGCTACCCTCAAGTTGCGGTGCGCAGGTTTCTCATTGCAGTGGCTTCTCTCGTGGCAAGGCACGGGGTCCAGGGCATGTCGGCTTCAGGCGGTGTGGCTCCTGGGCTCCAGAGCACAGGCACACGGGCTTGGTAGCTCCATGGCACGTGGGATCTCCCCAGACCAGGGATCGAACCCGTATCTTCTGCATCGGCAGGCGGATTCTTTACCACTGAGCCACCCAGGAAGCCCCACTGGCAACTCTTGACTTACACTCAGTTCGCAGCCCCAGAGCCAGCCGCTGGCCTAAGCACTTGCTGCTGTGGTTTCTGCTGCCAACAGTTGTGTGGATTCCACCCGTTCAGCACAGGGACCGGGAAGTCTTGGAAGGATTCATACCCCTCCTCAACAGAGACTGAGGCTCAGAGATGCCAGGAGACTGGTTCAAGATCTCTCAGTCAGACATGGGATTTCAATCCAAGACTGTCCATCTCCAGGGACAGTTTTCCTCAAATATTACCACAGCACTTCCTCCAGGAAGACCTCCTGGATTGAGGCCACCCAGTCTCATGGCTTCTTTTGCTATTATTGCTCATTGCTGTTCTTGTCCCCTCCCCCCCCCCAGAACATATTTGCGGTGAGGGCTTGCTCTTGCTGGCAGGCTGCTGAGCGTGTTGGGTGGGTTCTCTCAGCTGTGAATGGGCACCATCGTAACTTCCTCCGGGAGGGTTTCCCTGAGCCCAGCCTGTCCCCAGCCTGGCTCAGACTCCCACGGTCCCCATCTGGTCCCACCGTGAACGAGAAGCACTGACTGCCTTATCTGCGCCTCTCCTGCTAGTCTGTGAGCTTCTGGAGACGGAGACAGAGACGCAGACTGGATCTTATTTCTGCGTCTTCACCACCTGCCTGAAGGAGCTGACAGAAGGAGCTCTCTAAAAATGGGTTGAATCCATTTAGTCAGTCAACGGGCTGTCTGGGCAGGTGGGCGTGTGCTCCCTTAAAGGCCCCTTAACAACAAGCTCCTTTTCTGCCTTTTCTGCCTCCTGCCTCCCCCACTCCCTCACCAGACCCCATCCCCACAGAAGGACTCCCAGTGGAAATGGTCCTCCCGCTGCGAAGAAGAGAGCGCCATTCCTAAGGGTCAGGGCTTCTGGCCGATGGGCCTGCACTCGCTCTTGTGACTTACTGCATGCCCACATCCGTCCTTGCCAGCCGGCCAGAGACCCACCAAGAAGCAGTAGAGAAAGACACCAGACCTTCGAGCATCCCAGGGCAAGGGCCGGGTACCAACATGAGCAATGGCCAGTGGGTGCAAAGACAGCGGCCCGAGCGCAGGGGTGCTTGGCCACAGGTGCAGGACAGACATCACTATAATAAAGAATGTCCTCTTGGTTTTGTCCTTCTGGTCCAGGGGCTGTCAATGTGGAGCGATGTTTTCGCTCCCCAGGGACACAGGACAATGTCTGGAGATGCACTTGTCTGTCACAGTGGTGAGGGTCCGGCATCTGGCGGGTAGCGGCCAGGGAGAACCCAGCATGCTACCTGTTCAGAACTGCTCCCCACCCCCCACCCCACACCCAACAAAACCAGAACGATCTGGTCCAAAAGTCAGCAGTCTGAGTTTGAGAAACCCTGTTGCAGTCTGACCGGCCATGCCTTATGACTTTTACCACAGCAACTGGGAAAATATTAAACCTACATCTCTGGGGTGGGGGTGAGGGGGTTGGGGGCGGGAGGACCTGAGGTTACCCTGGACTCTTTGAGGGTGGAGGAGGGGAGAACCCTGCATCCCTTTAGCCATCTCTGGTCCACCGCACCCCCCCCCCCCAATAAAAGCACCAGCCCCATGCCTACACCCTGCCTCTTTCCCTCCCTCGGCGTCCTTTCCCCAAGTAACCAAATTCAGCCAGAGGCCATCCTGAGCTCTCCCCCCGGGGCTGAAAACCTTTAAGGTTTAATAAACAAACCCCAGCCAGGGTGGTTTAAAGGCCAGCCCTGCCGGCAGCAGACGGCATGGGCCTCTTGGGGGCCTCTTGGAAATTATATGAGATGGTAGATATGAGAGCACCCCGTCAGGTATGAAATACCATACAAATATTACCTCTAATTTATGTAAGTGCTCTCAGCCGGAGGTTTTAGGATTCGAGGCAGAAAATGCCGGGTTCCTTCCCTTTCCATTTCCAGTCGCGGCCTCAGCACCCTCGTGTGGCCACTCGTGGGAACTACACCCAGGGCTGGGCGGCGATTTTCCGATGGGGGGAGGAAAGCAGGATGGTTCTGATTCTCACTGAGCCACTGGGGCTTCACAGCAGCCCCGTGAGAGAGGAGAGGGAGGTAGTGATCTCCGGCCTCCCAACACACACACACACACTCCTTGCTTTAGAACAAGAGAAGGAGACGAGACTGCAAGCAGGCACGGGTTTTTGCAGGATGATGTCTGCCGTGGACAAGCCCAGCCTTACAGAACAGCGTCGAGTGGGAACAGCCATTTGGGGAGCCCCCCCCCACAACTTCCTCCTGCCTCTCGGCTCTAACAGAAACCATGAACTCCCCCACGGGCACCCCCAGGAGGACCGTCGTGCCTGTGGGCACAGCCCTTGCTGTTCGGGACTCAGGTTGGATGAAACACCAAACCCCAACAGCCTGGTTATTCCAGTCCAGGGCCTGGCACGGGAAAAGAGTTTGCGCATGCGTCCTCAGTTCCTCAGGCGCGTCCAATTTTTTGCCACCCCGAGGACTGTAGTCACTCCAGGCCCCTCTGTCCATGGGATTGCCCAGGCAAGAATACTGGAGTGGGTTGTCATTCCCTTCTCCAAGGGATCTTCCCAACCCAGGAATTGAACCCATGCCTCCTACGGCTTCTGCGTCGACAGGCAGATTCTTCATCACTGAGCCACCAGGGAAGCCCCATTAAACACAATTTGCATGAATGGAATGAATTGAAAGAGAGGAAACGTGGAGGCCTGGGAAGGTCTTTCAGGCCCTTCAGATCACCCCCGGTGTCATAAGGGTCCTCTGCCCACCGTGAGGTCTGTGCTGATTTCTTGGCCAGTGCAGGTCTCCTTCCGATGTGCCCTGGAAGCTGCAGAGGCATCTAAATTGGGCAGCCCTCAGGGGTGGCCAGGCCCGGCTAGGGGTAGAAGCCGTGTGCCTGGCCCGCTCGGGGAGGGTCAAGCAGCCCTGAGGCTGGCAGGATGATCTGGGGGGGGGGGCTGGAGGGGGGGCTGGGGGGGTCGGGGGGGAGCGAGGTGGGGGGGGGGGCCGGGCAGGGGGGGGGCCGGCAAAGAGAGAAGTGAAGGCTTCCTGCACCTCTGGACGCGCCCTCTGTCCGCCTCCAGCCTTCCGACCAAACGGCCACCCCCTATCTGAGACCCTCCTCCCTGGCCCTCGGACACTGACCGTAGCCCTCCTCATTCTCACGGCCATCGTCTTGGACGTTCCAGCCCATCCTCCACACTTCATGGCCAGAGTGACTCGGTACCGGCAACCTGGGTCAGGCTCTTAAATCCAGGGGCCTTCATATCCTCCAAGGTCCTCCCTGGGCCCCTCGCGGAGTTAAGAGTATGGGCATCACCAGGGAGGTGTCTGTCGAATGCAGCATCCCGGGCTCCACCCAGAGACACAGGCCGTCTCCCAGGACCAGGGCTTTGGCTCCCGTTTCCAGTTTCCTGTGGGGCTCGCCCTCTCATGAAGGAGGGAAGCCTTCCCTCCAGGCTCCTAGCTTCACCTTTCGGTGGCTGCAGCTGATTTTACTATTTGTCCCCTTGGGAAGCTGGAAAAAGCCTTTGGTGCTTGAATACAGACGTCTTTGTGTTACTGGATGTCGATGGTCTTTTCTTAGGCAATTCAAGCGGGTGAACATCTGTCTCTGGGGTTGCTGCCAATAGGGAGGTCCAGGGACTTCCCTGATGGTCCAGCGGTTAGGAACCTGCCTGCCAGTGCAGGGGACATGGGTCCGGGAAGATCCCACGTGCCGCGGGGCAACTAAGTCCCCAACAACTACTGAGCCCACGCTCTAGACCTTGTGCTCCACAGCAGAGAGGCCGCCCAGTGAGAAGCCTGAGCATCGCAGCTAGAGGACAGCCCCTGCTCACCGCAGCTGGAGTAGAGCCCAGGCAGCAACGAAGACCCAGAGCAGCCAAAAACAGAATTAAATTTAATTTTAAAAAGACCGTGGGCTCAAGTCCCAATCTGAATTGCACAGTCTCACTGGGATATTTATATTTTTTTTAAGTGTGAAGGTGAGGTAGGGGGGTTCAGCCCCTCTCCCTGCCCCCTTGCCTGTCCTGTAGGTCCTGTGGAGGGGAGCAGCACCAGGCATTCACGCAACAAATATTCTGTGGACCTACTATGTGCTGGGCTTCGCTTTGTCCACACTGGTCCTCCCTCCCGTCCTCCCTTTTCCCCTCCCCTAGCTCTCCATCCCCCTCTCCACCCCTTCATTCATTCATCCAGCCACCCCTCCATCAATCCGTCCACCCTTCATATAGGAAGGGATCTAGACGGATGCTGCATCCGCCTTAAGGGTCATCCATGGCAGCTCTGAGCGACTCTGCAGCTTTATGAGCATCGCATTTGGAGAGTTAGCAGCAGCACGCAGAACCTCATTCTTGCCTTTATTAAAAAATTTTGAAAATTGGTACAGCTGTATGAAAAGTTTAACACTGCCGCACAGTCTATGGAGAAGCGCGTGGGAGTAACTACCGCACGAGCGACGGGCGACAGGAGGCAGAGATGCAGGGTCCCGCCCGGAGGAGAGGGGAGAGCTGAGCGCTGAGGATGAGCAGGACTTAGTATCAGAGGGAAGGACACAGGCAGACGCCTGGACTCGGGAAGTGCACATGGGAGACCCGCTGGCTGGGCTGAAAAGGCCAGTGCTTCTGCCCAAGTAGTAGGGGAGAAAGGACCAGAAAGGCAGCAGCGCGAGGCGGAGGGGGCTGTTGGGTCAGCCTGGTGGATCTGAGAGTGTCCTTCTCGGGTCTCTGGTGGCTCAGACAGTAAAGAATCTGCCTGCAATGCGGGAGACCTGGGTTGGATCCCTGGGTCAGGAAGGTCCCCTGGAGGAGGAAATGGCAGCCCACTCCAGTATTCTTGCCTGGAGAATCCTACGGATGGAGGAGCCTGGCGAGCTACAGTCCATGGGGTCAAACAGAGGTGGACACAACACTGAGCAACTAACAGTTTCACCTTCTCAGTTCAGAGCTGAGGCACCCTGACCTTCAGATAATCTCAGATTAAGCCCCTACCAATTAGCCTTTCTCATGGTTAACACTCAGATGCATCTTTAGTCACAGAAATACAGTCTGGCTTCTTTTAAAAGGCTCTCCAGCACAATTAGAGGATCTCGTGATCTCCCAGGGGCAAGGACTGCAGGTTTATCTTTCCCTGTATCTCCGGCATCTCTAGGAAGATGCTCGACCTGGGCTCGTCTAACGGGAGAAAAGCAAGGAGGGAGGGAGGTGAGTTCAAAGTGAGGTTCATGGTAAAGGACTCCTCTTCAGGTGGGCTGCTCTGTAATAAGGCCCACAGGGCAATTACATTCCGATGTGCAGTTATTAAATGGGAGGGAAGAAACAAATATAATAAAATGTAGACATTTGTAAGGAGGTTAAAAATAAAATTAAAGTGGAGGATAAAAATAAAATCGATAACCTCAGGCTTCCCAGAGCCTGCCAGTTCTCTAAGAGCTGAGGGTAAATTTGTGCCGAGAAAATAAAATGCCAAGGATGGGATGGAGGCTGCGAGGGAGCAAAGGGGCAAAGAGAATGCTGCCTTCTCAGAGCTGCCAGAGCGTTGCAGGTGTACACACGGCCTCGGGAAGAAGTGGTCAGGAGTCTGGGAGCGTGTGTTCGAGTCTTGATGTCACCTCTCCCAGCAACTGACAAGCCTTCATTCTCCCCTGGGTAAGACTGGAGTAAATGACCAGGCCACCCCTTACCAGCACACCCGAGGATCACAGACGCCCTGTGGGTGAAGTGCTTAATGCAGGGGCTGCCCAAGGAGTATTCCACAGAGGTCAGCTATTCCAGGTTTTAACTTGCTTTTGGAGTACCAGTTATTCATTTATTCTGCACCACCAGCAAGTGGAATGTTAGTTCCTTGACCGGTGGGGTCTAACCCACATCCCCTGCAGTGCAAGTGCAGTCTTAACCACTGGACCACCAGGGAATTCCCAATGGTATCAGTTCTTAAATGGACTTCCCAGGCGGTTCAGTGGTAGAAAACCGGCCTGCCAATGCAGGGGCTGTGAGTTCAATTCCTAGGTCAGGAGGATCCCCTGGAGAAGGAAATGGCAATCCACTCCAGTATTCTTGCCTGGGAAATTCCATGGACAGAAGGAGCCTGGCAGGCTACAGTCCATGGGGTCACAAAGAGTCAGACACAACTGAGCGACTTCACTTTCACTTTCCTAGAAAGAGGTTCTCAAATATACACAAGAGAGTCCCTTCAACCTGAATATTCATTGGAAGGTGATGCTGAAGCTGAAGCTCCAATACTTTGGCCACCTGATGTGAAGAGCTGAGTCATTGGAAAAGACCCTGATGCTGGGACAGATTGAAAGCTAAAGGAGGAGGCAGCCAAGGATGAGATGGTTAGACAGCATCACCGACTTGATAGACATGAATTTGTGCAAACTCTGGAGAAGGCAATGGCACCCCACTCCAGTACTCTTGCCTGGAAAACTCCATGGACGGAGGAGCCTGGTAGGCTGCAGTCCATGGGGTCACGAAGAGTCGGATACGACTGAGCGACTTCACTTTCACTTTTCACTTTCATGCATTGGAGAAGGAAATGGCAACCCCTTCCAGTGTTCTTGCCTGGAGAATCCCAGGAACGGCCGAGCCCACCAGAATCCCTGGTGGGCTACCGTCTATGGCATCGCACAGAGTCAGACACGACTGAAGCGACTTAGCAGCAGCAGCAGCAGCTGGGAGATAGTCGAGGACAGAGGAGCCTTGTGTGCATGTTCATGGGGTTGCAAAGAGTCGGACACGACAGGAGAACAACCCTTCATTTAAATGAAAAACGTTTCTGCCTAGATGCCCAACTGCTGCTGCTGCTGCTAAGTCGCTTCAATTGTGTCCAACTCTGTGCGACGCCATAGGCGGCAGCCCACCAGGCTCCCCCGTCCCTGGGATCCTCAGGTAAGATCACTGGAGTGGGTTGCCATTTAACACAGAGGCCTAATAAAACTAGTTGATAACAAGTCCTAACACAGGTCTTCAAACTGGGTCTGAAATGAAATCTAACAAAGGCAGGGAGGGATTTGGGCGGAGGAATAGAGGCGGTCAAGAGTGGGGGCAGGAGGCGGCCCGCTGCGTGCAGGAAGCTGCACTGTTAATCTAGGCCAGAAGAGGGCAGAGAGGCAGGCATGTGAAGGGCAAACGCCTGTGTGGTTCTTGACCCTCTGCAGATACCGTACTCAGCTTCCTCTGGGGCACGGTTTAATTGCCCGGAAGCGGAAGTCTCTTCCTTTTCCGCTCTCTTCGCTTCTCGGCCCTTGACGTGAGTCTCTAGTGCCGTACGTGGGGAATGGGGTAGTAATCCGTGGTCATCCTCGCCGGGTGCTATCTGAGGACCCCAGTTCTGGGTTGAAGGTGTTGCGGGGGAGGGTGGGGTGCGATGGGGCCGGCATTTCGGGGGCACGGGGCGGGGAGGCAGGGCCGCCGCCAGTGCCCGCGCCCCCGTTGACGCCGCCAACGCTTGTCTTCCCTGCAGGTTCCGGCCGCGCGCCCCGCTCCTCATCGCTATGGTGAGTACGACCCCACTTGGGGCTCCCCGCGGGGGGCGCAGGCAGGGCGGCCTCTGCGAGGGTCTTCAGGGGCCCCAAAGGGGCTGCCGGGATTGGGCACCCCAGCCAGATGCGTCTCAGCGGCTGATTGCCTTCGCTGTGTGTTGCAGCCTCGCAAAATCGAGGAGATCAAGGACTTCCTGCTCACAGCCCGCCGCAAGGACGCCAAGTGTAAGTGGGAGCCCTGGACGGGAGGCGGCGATCGCGGGCTCGGGACGCCCCCCGGAACGGCGGGAGGGCCCCGGCGGCCGCTTCTGCCCTCGTCTGCTGTCGGGGTTCGGGGGTCTCAGCCTGTCTCCCATAAGACAAGGCGCTTGGTCCGGGGTGTGTTCTCTTCCTTCCTTAAGGAGGGTCCCCAGGGTTTTTTTGTTTTCTGGTGTGTGTGGGGTAGTGTGAACGGATGTGAAGAGCTGACTCTTTGGAGAAGACCCCGGTTGTGGAAAAGACTGAAGGCAAAAGAAGGAGGCGGCGGAGGATGAGATGGTTAGATAGCATCAGCGACCTAGTAGACGGGAGTTTGCGCAAACCCCGGGGGATAGTGGAGGTTCCTGCAGGGGGGACGTCGGGAAACTCAGGTTTCACAAACTCGGAGTCAGTGCTGCGTGTTGGGTTCTGGGCCGAGGACAAGCTCTGTTCACAATGAACTACGTCATTTGCGCAAACGCTGGGTCACTGATAGGAGACGGGTAGAGCAGCAAGTCTTTGATTGACATGTGCCCGCCCCAGCTGCGTCTGTTCTCTCTCTCTACCCTGATGTGAGAGGGAGTTCTCGCGTCTCTTTGTTGTAGGGGGGTTTGGGGAGCTCGTGGTCAGCACTGGGTTTGGACTCGGATGTGCAGCTTTAACACATCTCTTTGGGGCTGTTACTTGCAGTTTCCCTCCCCTCCCAGACACATCCCAAAGGGGAGGTTGGGAAAGTAGAGAGAGTACTCTTGGACGGACGGGTTAGGGTGGGCTAAGGCACTGAGGTCTCTGATGCCCTGTCTCAGTGGTGGGGTGAAGCGGTGGCTCACGGGAGAGCCTTTTGGGGATTGGCGTGGGGGACGAGGAGATTCGTAGTTGTGTCCCCCTTACCTGTAACAGGTACTGTGGGAACTGCAGGTGACCACGTGCTTGTATTTTTTTATTTACAGTCATGTGCAAAGAGAAACGATCAGGTCAGCTTTAGTCCAGACCAGGGAATTTGCGGTCACTTCTGGGTTCAAAGGCCAGCTCTCCCAGTGGGTAACTCTCTGACCCCACCATTTCCACTGTAGCAGAGGGGGGTGATTGTACCTGTCTCTCAGGATTGGTGGCAGGATCAGACCAGATGACCTGGTAGAGAATTTTAGCACAGTGAAGAGATGACACCAGATCATCAGACTGCTTTGCATTGCTCTTCTGTTTGGGAGCTCGGTGTTAAAGTGTGACCTGAGAATCATGTTCCCCTGGATATGATAGGGTGCCCAGGAAGTCGTCTTTGGATAAACGTAAAGTTGTCGTCATCGCTGTAGTTGTAACATAAGCAACGTGAAGCTCACGTTTTGGGGTGTGCAATGTGTGTGCCGTGTTTGCCTGTATTCACATTGTAGGGCAGCCATGCTTTTTGAGAAATTCTCATCTTGCAAAACTAAAACCCTGTAACCCATTAACCAAGAGTCCCCAGCCATTTTACACCAGGGACCAGTTTTCCCACGGGCTTGGGGAGATGGGTTCCACCCATCGCCCACCTCCTCCCGGGCAGCCTGGCTCCTCACAGGCCCTGGGCCAGTCCTGGTCTGCGACTCTCCCCCCTGGCGACACCGTTCTCCTGCCTCCACTACTGTCTCTTCTACCCTGACCACTCTCAGCACCTCATGTGAGTGAAATCGTGTGACATTTGTCCTTTCATGACGGGCTGAGTTCATTTAGCATAACGTGGACATTTGGGTGGTTTCTGCCTTTGGCTCTTGTGAACAGTGTTGCTGTGAGTTTTGATGTAAAATCTCTCTTGTCCCTGCTTTCAGTTCTTTGGAGTATATTCCTGTAAATACAGTTACTGCATCATATGTTGTTGAGTGAACATTTTTTAAGAGTTGCTTATGTCTGACCTTGTGAGAGTTCAGTTTATAGGTGTACGGCAGCTGCTAGGGACAACACAGTATATTCAGCTTTGAGAGGAATGTTAAGATAGCAGAATAGGTTGGTTTGAATAAATAGCCACGGTTCTGATTTATTAGAATGTGAGCCAGGGCAGCCGGTGTCTTGGGCAGGCTCAGGCATAGTTTCTGCTTCCGGTGACGTGCCCTACCCCTTCAGCAGTTACTGGCAGAGATGGAGTTGAGTGTCGTGTGGCCAGGTCAGCCTGTGCTATGGGAGTCAGAATTTGACGGGTGCCAGACAGGAGTCACCTGGAAGGGGCTGTCTTCCCACTTGCGGAGTAGCTCCTGGCCTCATAGAAATGCATTGACGCCTGTACATAATCAGATTGTTCGCTAAATTTCAAACTGCACACTGTTGAGTTTGGGGCACACTTGGGGCTCTTTATTGTCCAAGCTGTGGTCCTGATAGAGAATTTTAAGGTGGATACTGGATGGTCTGGAGTGTATCACTATGCCAGATGCTGCTGCTGCTGCTAAGTCACTTCAGTCGTGTCCAACTCTGGGTGACCCCATAGACAGCAGCCCACCAGGCTCCCCGTCCCTGGGATTCTCCAGGCAAGAACACTGGAGTGGGTTGCCATTTTCTTCTCCAATGCGTGAAAGTGAAGTCATGTCCAACTCTTAGCGACCCCATCCATGGGATTTTCCAGGCAAGAGTACTAGAGTGGGGTGCCATTGCCTTCTCTGTGCCAGATGCTACTTGTGTTACAAATACAGACTTTAACTCAGGTTCTAGAGTATCGATACAGGGGAAATGTGGATTTCTGACACTGAGGTCAGAGGTGGGTGGGGGTCTTATTTTCTGTTGATCAGAGGGACCACGAGGGAGGTGAGCGCAGCAGTCACCGGTGCCGCTTTGTGCAGAAGTAGCAAACAGCAGGTGGACTGCAATGTCTCTCTCCTGTGCCACGGTCTTATTACTACTCTGGTCTCTCTGGTAGCCGTCAAGATCAAGAAAAATAAGGATAATGTGAAGTTTAAAGTTCGATGCAGCAGATACCTTTACACCTTGGTCATCACAGACAAAGAGAAGGCCGAGAAGCTGAAGCAGTCCCTGCCCCCTGGTGAGTAGCCGGAAGCCGCAGGGGTGCAGACAGCCCGAGGGGCGGGGGCGGGGGCGGGGGCGGGCTGTGTCACCGGCTTGTTTCCCGACTTGTCTCCAGAATTAGGAGAGTCCCTTCTGTGCTTTGTCTAACTGTCTGCTCCTGCCGGTGGTGTCACATGGGCGCTCAGAAGTCAGACCCAGAGGGAACCATGCCTTTCTAATATAGCATCATGCCAGCTGGCGCTCACCCCCTGGGCCACTCATTTCATCCCCACCATGGCCCTGCAGGGTAGGGAGGTGCTGGGATTGATGGCCCCCGTTCTCACTGGTTGGGAAACTTACTGAATACGGCAGATGATGCGGGTGGATTAAGCAGAGGGGCCATCCTGGTGGCGGAAGGCTCAGCAGAGCAGCTGGGAGCTCAGAGCCCAGCCAGGGTTCCACAGGCCACGTCTTCACAGTACAAGTCAGCCAGCGCCACTTCCTATGTGAGAGTTAACTGCGTTTTTATTTTTAAACACTAACTTATGTTTGACGCAGACCTGCCTGGTGGGCTTAATTTCTGAGCTCTGTGAACGCTCTTTAGCCTAAGTGCCAGATCCAGACAGGCAGTAGTAACTCAGATGAGACGAGCCGTTTGATTGGCTCACGTTTATGTGTCTTTGCCTCTAGGTTTGGCCGTGAAGGAGCTGAAATGAACCACGTACGCTGCTTTGAACTGTATTAAAATTTTTAAAATTCTCAAAATGGCCTTTGTCTTTGAGAACAGGGGTGGGTGGGTCCTAACTTGCTGATGGCTTCTGGTGGGAATAGCGTGGGAGTCCTGGCTGGGCTCCCTCATTAACTCCCCTGTCTTGGGCTATGATCCCTCCCAGGGGACAGTTAAGCCATTTTTTTTTTAAGTCTTAATTTTGAAAGTAAGAAGAAGTAGGCAGTTAAAGGAGTCAGATACTGGTGGAAATAAAGCCAGTCTCCACTCCTGAGATTTAAAAGTCACTTAGGTAAAATAAGCTCCCCAGTGATGAAAATGATAGTTTGACGGAGTTGATCAGCCTTCTCAGAAGTGGCAGTAAATGAAGCTGGCTTTTCCTCAGAATCCTCGGAATGTGGCGGCTTTTGTCTCTGCCATGGCGAGATGTGGTGCCCCTGGAGAAGGGGCCCTTCCCTTAGACTGATGGGCGCTGAGGCAGAGTGCTGGGAAGAGCAGGCTGGCGCCCACCCCTCGGCAGCCCAAGACGGGGCTGTGGCGGGGATGCCTCTGCCAAGGGCTGGAGGCTGAGGCTCCCACAGGACCTGTGCCGGGCACCTGTGGAATAGTGTCAGACTCTGTTTTCTACTTAAAATGTGTTCTTGAAGCATGTGCCCTCCTCCTCTGTGGGGAAAAGATGGGGGTCCTCTCACTGAGGCAGTAGTGGGTGTGGAGGCAAACTGCCCTGCCAGCTGACAGATACCCACCAACCACATGCACAGGTGGGTGTGTGAAAAATTTTTTTTTCTGCAGACCTGAGTTCTCAGGCACAGAAAAGTCCGTCCTGTGTGTTTACAGAGTAGAGCTCAGGAGTGGTGCCAGCTGTTCACCAGATGAACGCAGCTGGAAGGACAGTTTAGATGAGAGTTTCCAAGGAGCTGAAAATGGAGGTGAGTGGGTGTCAGCCCAGCGACAGAAGCCCTGGGAGCCAAAAGGCCGATGGGAAACCCAGAGAACACTTACAGGGAGGAGCCAGAAACCGAGCCCCGGGCCCCAGGCAGCGGAGCGGTGGCTGAGGGTGGAACATGCCTGCTGGCTCAGGCATGACAGCTGTGGTCCCAGCCAGACCTGGCTCCCGGGGGCTCATCCTGCGTCCACCCCCTGCTGGCTTGCTGGCCTTTATCTTTCGTGTATCTTTTCCACGCATGGCAAGTTGCTTCGGTTGTGTCCAACTCTCTGTGACCATATGGACCGTAGCCTGCTGACGGTGGTCCTGTCCTCGTCAGACTTTGATTATATATGCAAAGGTTTGTTTCTGGATTCTGTCCCTGCCTCATCTCACCTGCACAGTTCCCAACCCCTGGGAGGGCTCCATACGCTTCTGTCTGCCACATCTTAGTGTCGGAGTCGCCAGGGGAGCAGTGAAGCACAGCTGGAACCCGGAGGCAAGATCGCCTTCAGCAGGGGCTGTGGGTCCCCTGTGGGTGGTGGGTGTCTGCCAGTTGGCAGGGCAGTTCGCCTCCACACCCCCTCCTGCCTCAGTGAGAAGGACCCTTATCCTTTCCCCTGAGAGGAGGGCCACGTGCTTCAGGCACGCATTTTAAGCAGCGAAAATAGCCTGATAAGATTGCACAGGTGCCCGCATGGGTCCTGTGGACACCTCAGCCGTTGGCAAGGTGGTATTCCCGCCAGAGGCCCCGCTTGGGTGGTTGCCAGCCTGCCTTTCCCAGCACTCTGCCTCAGTTCCCCTTCAGTTTATGGCAAGAGCCCCTTCTCCGGTGGTTTTAGAGTCTTGGCGCGGTGTTCCAGGCGGGCCACAAGGTGGCGCCAGAGTCCGGCAAGTGAGGGCAGGAGGCTAGGGAGGATCTCAGCCTGGTTTCCATCTGTATCATCTAAGGGGCCGAGTGCCTGAGATGCCTAGTAGTTCCTCTCCTAGGAATTCTTCGGCATGTGGCGTAGTGAAGCGCGTTTTGTTTTTTTTTTCTGGGAGAAGTGCCCTCTGGGGCTCTGGTGGTGACCAGACCCAGATGGGGCGCCTTCAGCTCCCGGTCTTGCCCGCCCTTTCACCATCCCAGCTTCCCAGGAAGAGGGCGGGTTTACCGCTTGGCTCCCTTTGTCCCAGCGCATTGTGCAGAGACCAGCCCCAGCTCCTAGGATACAAAGCCTGCCGGTATTTGTCTAGAGAAGGCATCCTTTCACGCTGTGGGTCTCAGCCCTGGCCTCTACCTCCCAGCCACTTGGGGTCTTCTGTAACAGTTCACACCATGGTGTCCAGGGCTGAGTCCGGAGATTCTGTGTGAGTTGGCATGCCCAGGGCCCACCACTGCCTTGCTGAGGTCAGCCCACAGCTTGGGTGAGCTGGTTCTGGCCGCGCCAGCTGAATGAGGAGTGGCGTGGGCAGGAGGGCTGGTCAACCCCGGAACGAGTCTCTTGGAGGGCTCTGGTCTGCTGGGTGCAGACTGGCCAAGCAGGTTTGTGTTCAGGATGAACCCCGAGGCTGTGGTGGTGGCCAGCTTCTGCTTGCCATGAGCATCGAGTGTGGGTGCAGCCCCCCTGCCCCCGCGTGCCCCCACTCTGGGCCCTGCCCCCGCCCAGGACAGGTGGGCTCACTCCCTGCCACTCACAGGGAGGCAGGCCCCTCCCCCACTCCTCTCCCCTACAGCACTTGAGTTCACAGTTGTGACTCTAATCTTCTAGAGGAACGGCAAATCCTCCTAACTTCCGGGTCAGGGAGGCCAGGAGCAGCAGCTGCAGCCCAGGGAGGGGGGGACCGTGTGTGGCACCAGGCAGTGCCTACCCCGGAGGTCCCGGCCTGTGAGGTCACTGCTGAGTGCCACCGAGGGCCCTCCAAAATCGCTCCAGGTGTCCACCCTCCTCAGCGGCCAGCATGGCTGGTTCAAGACCAGATCCTTTGCCAGGGCCCGTGGGGCCGTACTGGCCCACCTTGCCAGCTTCTCTTTTTTAAAAAAAACTATAAATCAAGGCTAGCTAAGATGCAATTTACAGTGAAATTCACCCTTCTTGGTATCCAGTTCTCTGTATTTTGTACTGCAGTCCAGAGAAAAGATTTTCATCCCCCCACCCCAGTTCCTTCTTGCACCCCAGTCCTTGGCAGCAGCCACGGGAGTTTCCAGCATCTCCTTGTCACTCCTCTGGCTGAGTTTGGACTCACTGATTCCCCGATGTGCCCTGCGGGCCTTGGGCCCTGATCTCACCCTGTACTGTCCCCCTGCTCAGAATCCAGCCTTCTTCCCAGGATGCCCTGAGTTAACTCCTTCACATCCTTCAGCTCTCACCTCATGTCACTTTTCAGGAAATGTCCCCGCACCCCAGCTTCAGTCCCAGTTTACAAACCAGTGCTGGGCTCTGGAAGGCACTTGGGGGTGGGTGGGGATTTGTGATTAATCACCGTGTGGGATAAAGGCTGCCTGCCCTCACCTTTAAGCTTGAGACCCCATGCAGGCAGGAATGTGTGGTGTTCATCAGTGTATCCCCTGGAGCAGAGAAGGTGCTCAAAGGTTGTTGAATTACGAAAGGAAATCCCAGTGACAGGAACGGTGCTCCCCAGCATCGAAGATGGATGGCTGCAGTTCTGGGGACCTTGACCAGGACTGTGACCTCCTGGAGGAGAGAGAAGTCTCAACTATTAAACAGGGCTCCGTCTCCCAGTCCTGGATCTCTAATAAGGGAAGGGGTGTGTACTCTGTACTCCCCTAGTAGTTAACGCATGTCACCCATGGAGTTTCACCTTCATCCACCCAGTTCCCCAAGCCAGAAACCTAGGGGTCTCCCCACCTCACACACCTCACCCCCACCCCGCACTACCACTGATTAGACTGCCAGCAACACAAGCCTGATCTCAGGACCCCTTCACTCCTCTACTCCTCTGTCACTGACCTCAGACGGCCCTTTACCCAGTCTTGGACCCTATCCCAAGACTTACCCTCTCCTGGCCCCATGCCTCCTGCAATCACAGAACGCTGTCTGGGTCGTGGGACCGAAGTCTGTTTCTGCCCACGAGGCTCTGTTAGACCTGGGACTGCACCCCCACAAGTCCCACCCCAGCATCCTGATGCGCTGACCCTGCTCTGCCTTCCTCCAAGGCACCGCTGAGCTAGCGCCTGTCCTTCTGTGGGTGTCGCTACCGCCTGCCGCTAAACCACAATCCCCGCCCAGCCAGACTTTCCATCAGCTTTTGTTCACGGACAGAACAACGTCTGGCACCTAGTAGGCCCTCAGTTAATTTGTATTCTCGAAGGCTCCAACATCTCCCTGGGAGGTCTAGCCCATCCTGGCCTTCCCAGGCTCCCTCCCCTCCCCCAGGCTCCAGGGTCTCTCCCGTGGGAGGTTGGGGCCCTCCAACCAGCTCCTTCTTTCAGCTGGGACCCCTTAGTTGTTTGGGCAGATGACCTGGGCGCTCCCAGGGCAAGACCATGTTTACAGAGTGGATGCTCAATCCCGGAAGAGAGTGAATTTAGAGCTAGTGACCCAGGGACTGGGTCCCTTTAGTCCGGTCCGCAATCTGTCAGTTCACGCTAAGTCACTCCAGTCGTGTCCGACTCTTTGGGACCCCATGGACTGTAGCCCACCAGGCTCCTCTGTCCACGGGATTCTCCAGGCAAGAATACTGGAGTGGGCTGCCATTTCCTTCTCCAGGGGATCTTCCCAACCCAGGGATCAAACCCACTTCTCCTGTGTGCCTCCTGCATCGGCAGACGGGTTCTTTACCAGTCACGCCGCCTCTACCCTCTGAAAGCACCAGGAACAGCCATCCTTGCCTTTCTCATACCATGATTGCCGAGGCATTCAGACAGTCTATGTACTTGATTTGATGATGTGACCAAAACCCTGAGGACCCAATTCAGTTCAGTTCAGTTCAGTTGCTCAGTTGTGTCCGACTCTGCGACCCCATGGACTGCAGCAAGCCAAGCCTCCCTGTCCATCACCAACTGCCAGAGCTTGCTCAAACTCATGTCCATAGAGTCAGTGATGCCATCCAACCATCTCATCCTCTGTCATCCCCTTCTCCTGCCTTCAATCTTTCCCAGCATCAGGGTCTGTTCCAATGAGTCAGTTCTTTGCATCAGATGGCCAAAGTATTGAAGTTTCAGCTTCAGTATCAGTCCTTCCAGTGAATATTCAGGACTGATCTCCTTTAGGATGAACTGGTTGAATCTCCTTGCCGCCCAAGGGACTCTCAAGAGTCTTCTCCAACACCACAGTTCAAAAGCATCAATTCTTCGGGGCTCAGCTTTCTTTATAGTCCAACTCTCACATCCATACATGACTCCTGGAAAAACCGTAGCTTTAACTAGACAGACCTTTGTTGGCAAAGTTATGGTTCTGCTTTTTAATATGCTGTCTAGGTTGGTCATAGCTTTTCTTCCAAGGAGCAAGTGGGGACCCAGAGACTGTTGTTAAGAGACAGATTCAGGAGACTTCTGGGGGCTGTTTTCCCTTCTTCCACCTCTTTCACCCGGACTTGGGCCAGGACAAAAGTGAAAGTGAAGTCGCTTGGTCGTATCTGACTCTTTGCGACCCCATGGACTGTAGCCTATCAGGGTCCTCAGTTCATGGAATTTTCCAGGCAAGAGTACTGGAGTGGGTTTCCATTTCCTTCTCCATGGGATCTTCCCGACCCAAGGATCGAACCGAGGTCTCCCGCATTGCGGCCAGACACTTTACCGTCTGAGCCGCCAGGACAAATTCCAGACCAAAAGAAATGCTTCGGGTTCTAGGGAGTGACCCCTGGTGGCCCCAGGGTGAGCCCGGGGCAGGGGCCGCCCTGGAAGGGGCGGGGTGGGCCCGCGCTCCGGGGGCGGGGCCTGATCCTCGGCTGGGCGGGGCCGGGCTGGGCGGGCGCGCGTCCGGGGCCGACGGGCGGGCGGGCGCACTCGTGCTGAGCCATGCCGGCGGCGCGCGTGGAGTACATCGCGCCCTGGTGGGTGGCGTGGCTGCACAGCGTCCCGCACCTAGGGCTGCGCTTGCAGCCGGTGGACAGCACCTTCAGGCCCCGCGATGAGAGTTACCAGGAGGTGAGTCCGCGACCAGGAGCCCCAAGTCCCCGCGCCGCCCCTTCCCGCCTCCCAGCCCGCCGCGCTCCGCGCACCTCCAGACCCCACACCCCACTCACCCACACTCTCCCCGCAGCCTCTTCCCTCTTCGCCCTTTCCCCCGTGGGGCCTTGGCCCACGGCCCTCCCGTCTGGGAACCTCACGGGCCTGGACAACTGGAAAGATGGGAGTTAAGCCGGCCAAAGGCACGGGGGGAAGGGCGCTTCCTGCGGGGCGGGGGTGGGTGAGCGCCCAGGGAGAGGGCAGCGCCGCTCAGGGGTCGGGGCTGGGGGTGCATTGGTACCTGAACCCGGTGATTCTCGCGCGCCAGCTGCGGGGGGCGGGGCGGGACGGCGGGGCGCTCCCCGGGGTTTCCCTCCTCCTGCGGGGAACCAGACGCGCTCTCGCTTTCCGGGTCTGTGCGGCCTGGGAGAAGTTTGGGCAGAAACTGGCTGGAGTCTCCGGGTTCGTCTCCGCGGCACGCTTCCTCCCCAGCCCCTGCCAGCCCCTCCGCCTGGGCCCCTCCTGGAAGGCGACAGAGCCAGAGGAGAGGGGTGTGGACCTGCAGCCTCATGTGGATATGCGGGGGAAAGACAGTGCCCCCCAACACCCCCAACCCCTCCTCTGTACAGACACACCTTCTGAGCCCTGGATTTCTGGGGTCTGGGCGGCTTGGCCAGCCTCTTCCCCCATCCCCGCAACTCTGCCCTCGCCCCGCTGTGCTGGCCCTTCCCTCCCAGGTTTCTGCACCCCTAGGGGGAAGGGGTGCTCCCCTAGGCTTCCCCGCCCAGACCGAGTGCAGAATCTCCCAGCCTGGTCAGGTCTGGCCCAGCCCAGTTCAGCCCCCGAGGCCAGGCTGAGTCAGTTTTCTGTCGGGTCAAAGATTCCGCGGCTGGGAAACCCGAGGTGGGGCCCGTTTGTTTAGACCTGTGGGCCAATTTGGGGACTTTGACCCCCGGCGGGCAGTTTCTCCACAATCTACGCGTGTGGGGCGGGTCCGGGCGGAGCCGGGCCTCGGAGGTCAAGATGGCAGTCAACTGTTCGCCTCTCCCCAACCAGGACTTTCTCCTGCAGGGTCCCGGGGATGCTGATCCAGTGGGGTGTGCAGGGCACCTGACCGGGGAGTCTAATAATAACCCCTAGCGTCCTTGTCACCCGTGGGCCCCAGGCAGATGGTGCCTGCCCTTCCAGAAGCGGGAGTGAACCGGGCCCCCCTTGCTGCTGCTGGACGGGGAGCAGTCGGCCAGTTTGGCTTCCCCAGCTTGCACCCTTCCCGGTCTGCACGCCCCCTCCCACCCCCTGCCTGAGCCCTGCCTGGGGAAGGCCGCTGGCTCCCTGAGAATGTGGTCGCCTGGGGAGAACTCCAGGGAATCTTCCGCTCCCAGTGAATGCATGAAAAGAGGCGGATATGATTTCAGAGACAGCTGTGTTGCTTGCAGATTATGTGTATGTGTCTGTGTGTGTGTGTCTGACCTCACATCTGCGTGTCCCAAACCCCGCGCCCCAGATCCTGCCCTGGGGTCTCCCACTGTGGCTTTCTCCTTTCCCCTGGAGGAAAAGTAAGCTCCTGCCTGGGTGGAGACGACCTTCAGGTGTGGGGAGGGGGCTGGACGGGACAGACAGCTGCTGTCTGGCTGTGCTGGTGGGCCTGAGCCTGCCCCACCCCGCTTGGTCCCCTGGAGAGGTGACAGTCAAGCCAAAGGGACCAACTCACAGTCCCTGTCCCTCTCCTCCTCATGTCAGACCCTGGCACTCCAAGGGGCATCCCCTTCCCCCGGCCTCACCCCCACCCTCCTCGACCTGCTCAGGCAGCCCGAGGGCCCTGCCTGGGATCCGAGTGTGGTGGGGCTGGACAGGACTAGACGGGAAGTCTGGCTCTGAGTGTTTATTTCAGGCGGCTCCCGTTCTGGTAAGTTCCCCTGGTGTCTGACCAGGAGTCTCTTCTGGAAGTCCCCTTCCTCCTGAGCAGCAGTCACGGCCCATGTCAGTTAGCACCATCGATTGGGCACCTCCTGCTGTTGATCAGCTCAGCGCTCAGCAGACTCCTAACTGGGGAGAAGCCTTGTGCTGGACGTGGGGTCACGTGCCAGCTGTGCTGCCAAGGCCTTCAGGGCTCAGCAGCTGAGCAGCTGGGAGGGGGCTGTGCGTTGGAACCCACAGTGCTGTCACTTACGTGTGACCGGGGCAGGTGTCTGTACCTCCCTGAGCCTCCCTTCCCTCCTCTGCAAGTAGTGAACAAGCTGCCCCTTGAAACGTGCTCAGTGCCTAGAGGGTCCCCTCCCACGTGGTGGTCCCAGGGACGCAAATCACTACGAAGACTGGCCTTGATGTTCAACAGCGTGTCCGAGTACAGTGACGCGTGGAGGATGCAGACAAGGATCCTCTGCTGTCACGATCAGGAAGGACTGAAAGACACGTGCCGAGGGGGCTGCAGCTTCCGCCCCGGAGGGCCAAGGGAAGAGTGCTGGCTTGTGGTACAGTGTGTGTGTGTGTGTGTGCGTGCGCGCGCACGTGGGCACCCACCCACACCAAGGATTAAGTGGAGCTGGGACCAGGCAGTCAAGATGAAGGACAGCTCAGGGGAGGGGGCGGGCTGTGCCGGGGATCTGGAAGAGGCGTTCTGCCTGGTGATGACCCAGACATCCTGAGCAAATTCAGCCCCAGAACTTCCTCAAGGAAACAGGTTCCCCCCCCCCTCACCACCCCCGCTCACTTTCTGGGGTCTTGGGAGCCGCCGTGGAAGCCCGCTGTGGGTCAATCTTTCCACCCCTCCCTGCCAGTGGACCAGACCCTGAGTCCTCGCCCAGATCGCCTGGGCCCCATCCACCAGGCTCCTGGGGAGGTGGCGAGCCCCAGGCTGAAGGGGCGCCCCCGCCCAGCTGGGTCCCCAGCTCCAGGTGGGGAAGGTGCTGAGACCCTCCTCACCTTTGCCCAGGTGAGACAGGGTGGGGATGGAGCAGATCCCGGCATCAAAAAGCTAGTGAAAGGACCCCGTCGTTGTTTAGTGGGTATAAAGCATGTGGCCAGCGCCGGGCGCTTCGTAAGTTGCCACAAGCCCCACTTGGCACAGAGGAGGCCCCCACTGGCCAGGTGTTGCCTGGGCAGAGTTGGGGAAAGGGCCCTGGCACTGCCCCCAGCTGTGTCTCCCCAAACCAGCCACCCCGGTTTCCCCCTTCAGCGGCCCCATCACTACCCATCCCAGAGAGATGGGAGAGCAGACACTGAGGACCCGGTGCCTTTGCGAGGCTGAAGGCTCCAGACGCTGCTGCGCGGAGGTTCACTGCGCCCTGCCGCAGGGCAGGACCCCTGCCTGTTCCCTCTCCCACCTTTGTTCTCCCGCTTCCATTGTCCTGGGACGTGCGTGAGGAAGCAGAGGAACCATTCTTCACTTTTTACACCCATCTCCACATGTTAACCCTGGGCAGTCCTGTTCATAGGCTCTGCAGAGTCTCACACACTCCCAAGGGAGGGTTGGATCCAGAGCTATGGGGCTCCCCCAGCTTGGGGGCCTTTCTCAGGAGGAAAGACCTCCTGAGCCGTCCCCGCCCTACCCCGCCGCAGGATTTGAGAGGAGCCAAAGGATGAGGAAGCCCCATTCATCCAGCGTGAACCTTGAGTCATGATCAGCAGACACTCACGCTGCCCCCACCAGCCCAGGAGGTGGGGGAGCTTAACCCTTTCCAGTCAGGGCCTCACCCTGCAGCTCCCCGCCCTCTGGCCTCACCCCTGGGCTGGCACACTCTTCATCTCCTGGGGTCTCGAGGTGAGGGATGCTCAGGATGTTGCCCCCTCCCTCCTCCACCCACGTGCAGAAGCCCCTGGGGGCTCAGCTGCCACCTCGGCCTTCCCAGAAGGCCCGTCTGTCACTGCTGCCCTCAGCTGGGGTCCTAGGTTCGTGCTCTGGTTTCTCATTACAAAGTGACAAACCAGAATGAGTGGACGTTGCTTGGATGATAGGGCGAGGCCTGAGCCCTGATGTGGGGGTCGTGGGCTGGCTGTTGGGCAGCTCAGGGAGGTGGTGGCCACAGGGGCTGGGAACCTGTCCTTTCTCAGCTCCCTCAGCACAGGAGGGCGTGCGAATTGACTTCCTGGCTTCCTGCAGACAAGACATCCTCCCTGTAACACTGGGAGGTGTGTAATGGAGACCTGCAGAGTCCATTAGGAGCAGAACTGTTGCCTGTTAGAGGGTGGCAGGTGACGGCAGGGTGACGGGGGGAGAAGGTTGTGCAGGCTTCTCTTCCCTCCCTCCTTCAGCCCCTCCTGCCTCCAGCCTTAACCCTAACCCTGGGCTTCCCAGGTGGCTCAGCAGTAAAGACCCTGCCTGCCAATGCAGGAGACTCGGCTTTGATCCCCGGGACGGGAAGATCCTCTGGAGAAGGAAACGGCAACCCACTCCAGTATTCTTGCCTGGGAAATCCCATGGACAGAGGAGCCTGGCGGGCCATAGTCCATGGGGTTGCAAAGAATTGGACACGACTTAGTCGCTAAACAGCCCAAACCCTGATCCTAGCTCCTCTGCCCCTGCCTTCGTGCTCCCAGTGCTGGAAGAAAGTTCTGGAAGAGAACTGCTAACAAAAGTGCCTCCAAGTTTGGATTTCCCAGGCGTGGCCTCCCCGGGCTGGGCCAAAGCAGGAGTAAAAGAATTGAGGCTAGACGCCCGGCTTGGAGAGGCCCCTCAGCCTGAGAATCCCAGGGCCCTGCCCACAGTACGGGGCTTGCAAGAGGTCAGGGGGCCCGAGTGTGTTGTGAGGGGTGAAATGGGGGAGCAAACCCGGGCTGTGGTTTGGAGACACTCAGGTGGCACCACCCCAAGTCGTGATTACTTCCCGGAGGTCCTGCTGTGCCGGATGGGGGCCCGTGGTAGAGTCCGTGGGTTTTCCTGTTTGGGAGGATATTGAGGGTGAGATTGTCTAGGGAAGCTGGGAGGAGGTCTGACTGTTAGCCGGTCTCTGATCTATGCAAAAGGTTTATCCGGGTTTTGTTTTGTTTTCAGTAGGATTAACTTATAGGGAAGTGTGCTCTCTTAGTAAGTGTACACCTCAGCACGTGTATGTGCATGCGTGTGTGTGTGTGCGCGCATATGAGACACCGCCCCAGGCCACGTCTGTCCCTGACCCCCTTGATTCCCTCCCAGAGGCAGGTGCGTCTCGGGCCCGTCCCTGCAGCTGAGCCTCCCCTCTTCGCGTCTGACATCAGTTAGCCCCCACACCCCCTGCTGCTGCGTCTCCCTTGTTTCTTCCTGTGCCGCGTCTGAAACATTCACCCGATCCCTGGCTGTCGCTGCCACTGACGTTTCACGGCTGCACAGTATTCCATTTTGTGGCTCTAGCCCCTGTTACATGTCAGATCTCTTGTTGGTCAGCATTTGGGTTGCTTCCGGCACTTGACTCTTACTGCAGTGTTAGGCTGCGGTGAACAGCTGTCGGGGTGGGGGGTGGGCGGCGGGGACACAAGCCCTCCTTTCTGCCAGGGGAAGGAGAAGGGTTGCCGGCTCGAGGGGTTTGCACACTGCACAGCGGTCTGCAACTTGTGAAGGGGGTCCTGGGCTCTAGCAGAGGGACCTCAGGCCTGCGAGGGGGTGGCCAGGACAAAGCGTGACATTTACATCCACCTCTCAGTCAGGAGACGCTCTGTATATCGGTGCTCTGCTAAGCGAGTCTGAAGGAAAGGTTCCGCTGCCGTAAACACCTTGAGGAAGTCTGTGGACACTACTCGGTGCTTCCTAGACTTGAACAGGATACAGCCCCGCTGATCATCTCTTGGCGCACTTCTGATTCACTGGGTCCAGGGTGGAGCTGGAGATGGTGCATTCTGCATCTCAGAAGAGGTCATTGCTGCGGTGCTGGTGAACTCCACTTTGAACAGCAAGGCTCTGAACCCCTGTATTTTCTTGGGCTCCAAAATCACTGCAGATGGTGACTGCAGCCATGAAATTAAAAGATGCTTCCTCCTTGGAAGAAAAGCTATGACCAAGCTAGATAGCATATTAAAAAGCAGAGACATTACTTTGCCAACAAAGTCCATCTAGTCAAAGCTATGGTTTTTCCAGTGGTCAAGTATGGATGTGAGAGTTGGATTATAAAGAAAGCTGAGCCCCGAAGAACTGATGCTTTTGAACTGTGGTGTTGGAAAAGACTCCTGAGAGTCCCTTGGACAGCAAGGAGATCCAACCAGTCCATCCTAAAGGAGATCAGTCCTGAAAATTCATTGGAAGGACTGATGCTGAAGCTGAAACTCTAATCCTTTGGCCATCTGATGCAAGGAACTGACTCATTTGAAAAGACCCTGATGCTGGGAAAGATGGAAGGCAGGAGAAGGGGACGACAGAGGATGAGACGGTTGGATGGCATCAGCGACTCAATGGACATGAGTTTGAGCAAACTCCTAGAGTTGGTGATAGACAGGGAGGCCTGACGTGCTGCAGTCCATAGGGTCGCAAAAAGTTGGACACGATTGAGCGACTGAACTGAGCTGAAACTCCTATCTGTCCTTGACCTTTTTCCCCATGGCCCAGGGCCACAGGGCCTCCAGTGAGCAAGCGGCTTGCCCTGGGGGCTTGTGCTGGGGGCTGGCAGTGTCAGTTGCCAATCGCATCCAATTCTTCGGTGACCCTATGGACTGTAGCCCGCCAGGCTCTGCTGTCCATGGAATTCTCCAGGCAAGAATACTGGAGTGTGTAGACATTTCCTCCTCTGGGGGATCTTCCTGACTCTGAGATCGAGCCCTGGTCTCCTGCACTGCAGGCGGGTTCTTTACAGTCTGAGCCACCAGGGGGGCGGCAGGGGCGGCTCCTTCCCACCATCTCCCCAGGCCAGCCTCCTGGCTCCGTGCATGGGACAAGGCTAGTGGTCCGGGCTCAGGGGTCCCCGCCCCTGCCACCCCAGGAGGACTTCCACAGGGGGATGCATGTGTTCAGGTCTACTGGGCCTTCCCAACTGCCTGGAGGAGGAGGACTCGCCCTCCACGCCACTAAGTCGGGAGGGTGGCAGGGCAGGCCCCTGGCAGGGTCTGTGACGCAATTACACCAGGTGGAGGCGAGAGCCACGCTTTGTCACAGCCACCTATCCCACACCCAAGTGGGCCGTCCCCCCGTCCACTTCCGGGCTGTCCCCATCACTTTGGCCATTTGTCCGTGAGGCTCGGGAGCCTGTCGGTCTAGGCGACCAGCAGAGCAGGTGCCCCCTCTCCCCTGTGAGGCTCTACCCCTTCCTGCCAAGATGACCTCAGACTGCAGGCCTCAGCCTCCAGGTGTGCGCACCCTCCAGCCTGAGACTTGTCTCCTCAGACCGGAAGGATCCCGGTATCTCCCCCAATCTGCTCATCTCCCCGCCCCGCGACAGCCCAGACTGGAGCGCTGGACATTCCCAGCTGGGAGTGACTCAGGGCCCCGTGTGCAGCAGGGCAAGGCCGTCGGCTCAGGAGCCTGATTAGAGCCAGGTCCAGCCCTGGAGCCATCTACTGTCCATCTGGCTGAGTCAGGAGACTGGAGGGCAAGGAGTAGGGGATTCTGGGCCTCCTGGCCGACAGCAGCCCCCTTTGTAGGACCCTGTGGTGCTTGGCAGGCCTGAGATGGCATCTTCTCCCTTTCAGGATTCTGGGCTTGGCTGCCACCCTTGGCATCTGGGGGTCACCGTCCCTTTCGGGGTGTGGTAGAAGGGACCTCCACAGGTGCATCTCCTGACATCTCCCACTCCCCCCTCACGGAGTTGGCCTCTGGTTAGGAAGGACCCCAACTCCTAAAGCAAGGCTCAGAGGGGGCATACGCCAGGACGTCGGCCCGAGGCCCCTGCTCAGCTTCTGAGACACCCTGCCCAGGCCCGACCTCCTCAGGAGGCCTCAGATGCTCCAGTCGTGTGGACGTCCCTCTCCTTGTCTTCCTCGGTCATACCAAGCATCACCCATAGACCTCAGGGTCTGGGGACAATTCCTGCTTGTCGCTTGAGTGACTCAGAGCATCCGTTAGGCAGGGTCTGGTCCTTACCTTCATCCAGGTGTGCATGCCCCAGATGAGGGGCCAGCCTTGAGCCACGCCTCCTGCCTCTTGTCTCGGGTCCTCTGCCCCCTCCCACACCTGAGCTCCATCTCCCCCCAACTCCTGGTGCCCGAGGGCAGGGCACTTTATACAGAGCGGGAGCATTGGTCCTGGGAGGAGGGCAACGGACGTACAGCTCAGTCACGGCTTCTGCAGCCCCGCTGAGCTTGGGGCCCTTCCCCGGGACCCAGCGCTGACTCCCGGCCTCTCCCTCCTCAGTCGCTGCTGTTCCTGGGGCTGGTGGCCGCCATCGGCCTGGGCCTGAACCTCGTCCTCCTCGCAGCCTACCTGGTCTGCGTGTGCGGCTGCCGGCGGGACGACGCGGCGCAGACCAAGCGCCCCCGCTCCTGCTGCGTCACCTGGACGGCCGTGGTGGCCGCGCTCATCTGCTGGTGAGTGTCTGTCTGCGCTGGGCCGGGCGGGGGCGCGGAGGTGGGAGGCAGACGCAGCGGACGAAAAGCAGCCCTGGCCGTCTGGGTCTCTTTGACCCAGCCCCTTGACCAGGACAGCCCTTCCTCACCTTCCACCTCCAGCCCTACCCCATCATAACAGACCCCAGGTGGCTCATCAGCTGTCTGCCCACGTGGTCGTGCCTGAGCTCCAGGAACCTGGGTGGGAGAGCCTGTCTCTGGGGTGCATGCTGTCCGCTTTCTCCCCAAGCGGTGGGAATCAGATGTCCTGGGTGGTTATGGGAAGCTCCCTAGCATCCCAGGCCGCCACCCTCGGTGTGAGCCTCTCCAGCCCAGCAGGGAGTTCCCTGGGCAGTTGACCGGTGGCAGCTCCACTCTCTGCATCCCATCCCCTCCCAGCTACCGCCCTGGATCTGCGATCAGAGTCTGACTCCAGCCCAGATCAATTCCACCTTCTACAGGATCAGTGGTTCTTAGTGCCCTCAGCCAGGTCTTTGCTCCAATAGTGAGAATCTCTAACTTCGTGTCAGAGTCAAGCTACTGCTCAAGAAGTGACCCCACACACACGGGCCTTGTTTTCTCATGAGTTGTATTTTTCGTGTTTTCTTTCTTTCTTTTTTTTTTTTAATTTTCATTCATTTATTTGGCTGCACTAGGTTTTAGTTGAGGCATGCGGGGTCTGGCTCCCTGACCAGGGATCAAACCTGGGCCTCCTGCATTGGGAGCACGGAGTCTTAGCTACTAGACCACCAGGGAAGTCCGAGGAGTTGTTTTCCCTTGGTTTTGTATCTACAAAGATTTTCCAAAAAGCCTCAGGCCTGCCTGAAACACTGGGAGATGGTCCTGCTGGATTTGACCTACTGTCTCCAGATGGGGGAGGCAGATGGGGTCCAGTGAGCCTGGGCCGTGAGGATACCTGGGGCTCGTCCCCTGCGGCTCACAGCGCCCCAGGGCTGTCTTCTCCCCGTTAGATCACGTTCGCCGTCTGTCCTGCCTGCCGTATGGGGCTGCAGGGTGGCGGGATCTGGGGTGAGCGCAGTGGAAGTCCACAGTTCCAGTCGCTGGAGTCAAGCTCAGATCAGAGCCAGGTGGGAGTGAGTTGAGGCAGAGGAGCAAGGAAGGGAGTCAACGAGAGCAGGAGGAGGAGGGATCCAGAGTGAGGCTGGGGGGATGAGGAGGGAGCAGTTTCAATGAGCTCAGATGCCGGGCTGGTGCCGTTAAGGGGGTTCAAAGCTGGGTGAACAGTTCTGGGTGAATGCAAAGAGTATTGATTTACGCACTGGTTCACCAAAGTGTAGCTGACATGGGCGTATGCTGCGTGCGTCTGACCCACGAAGCAGACGGGAACATTGTTTCAAAATGCACATTTCAGACCACACTGATAACAGTGGGTGCAGCGTGGACCGCCCCCCTCACCCTCCAGGTGATTCTGTCCTGCGGGCCATGGACCATTTCCTGAGACACACTGAATTTGGGGTCAAGAGTGCCCTGGAAGGAGGATTCCATAACAGCCTTCCAGGGGATTCCTTCGCAGGTCCTGTCCCTTTCAAAGAAAAAGGATAAGTGTAAACACATGTAGCTTCACCCCTACCCCCAAAACCAGTGTTTTGGATGAAAACTCGAGGCTGTTCGATGATTCTTCAGAGGACCCCCAGTGGTGTGAGTCATATAAAATACAATCAATGACAGAAGCAAGATTCGAGATGATTTGCTCAGGCTGGAATGTTGGACCAAAACCAACCAGATGAAATTTCACGGAGATGGATTTGGAGTTCTGCTTTTGGTTAAAACAAAACAAAAGTCAGTAGAGCGTTAGAGGAAGGAGGAGCACCTGGGCTTTGCAGGGGTCCTTGGGGAGAAATCCAGGGGTGTTTGTGGAGCACAGGGTCAGTGGCGGGGAGGGAAGACCCAAGCTCGGAGCTGGAGGGACCGCCTGGGCTTGGGAGCGTCACTCAGAGCATTGCCCGACCAGATGAGCTGAACCAGATGTGCACCAGGGTCTGGAGGACATGCTTGACTGGAAGAGTGATAAGGAGGGTGATACGGAGCCCCATTCAGATGTCCAGCAGGTCATCTTGTAGAATTGGAGGCTTCTTCCAGGCTGACCCCGAGGACAGGCAGAAATCAGTGGGTGTGTGGTTTAAGGAGGTAGACTTCCACTCCACATAAGAAGGGGGGCTTTCTGGATCCCTGGTGTTCCAGTAGTGCAGAATCCACCTGCTGACACGGGG
The DNA here is from genome assembly GCF_016772045.2 of Ovis aries. Classification (NCBI taxonomy): domain Eukaryota; kingdom Metazoa; phylum Chordata; class Mammalia; order Artiodactyla; family Bovidae; genus Ovis; species Ovis aries. The sequence continues at coordinate 56,451,600 of NC_056064.1, read as the reverse complement.
GACATGGGTTCGATCCCTGATCCAGGGAGATCCCACCTGCTGCAGGGCAGCTATGCCTGTGTGCCACCGGAAAGACAGGCCCGCACATCACACCAAAGAGTAGGACTTTCTAGAATCCAGAACTTTCCAGTAGGATGGGCAACACAGGAGAGTGGGGGAAAGGATAGAGAATGGAGGGGGAGTCCCCAACATTAAGAGGATTTCAGAGAGGCAGGTGTGATTTCACGAGACTTCAGCGGTCCCCAAGCCCACATGTGTCAGCCCTGGGGAGCCCGAAAGATACGGGTTCCTGAGCCCCTCCCCGACTTATTACCAGCATCAGAATCCCTGGGGCCCAGCCAGCAAAATCTTCCACCCTTCGGAGCCCCGGGGCTAGAGAACGGGAGTGTTTTCCCATGGGCTAAATGAAACGTGCCAGGTCAGGCCAGGGCCCGCTGGCCCAGAGCCTTCCCCTCATCGCCTGGCCAACACACTTGCCAGAAGTTTAGACCACCCCCTCTCCCCTACCCTCAGCTGAAGTCAAACACTCGCTCTAATGGATGCTTAGAGCCTCTTGTATCATAATTGCCAAGGCCTAGTGATGCTGGGAAAGACTGAGGGCAGGAGGAGAAGAGGGCGGCAGAGGATGAGATGGTTGGATGGCATCACCGACTCAATGGACATGAATCTGAGCAAACTCCGGGAGATAGTGAAGGACGGGGAAGCCTGGCGTGCTGCAGTCCATGGGATCGCAAAAAGTCAGACATGACTTGGCGGCTGAACAACAACAGTAGAAGCAACCGAGATGCCCTTCAGGAGGTGAACGGCCAAGCTGTTTTCATTCAAACAATGGGATATTATTCAGCTCTCAAAGAAAAATGAGCTATCAAGCCACGAAAGGACACGGAGGAAGCTTAAATGCATATGAATAGGCCACTTACTGTATGATTCCAACCATATGACGTTTTGGAAAAGGCAAAACTATGGAAACGGTGAACACATGAATGGTTGCCAGGGTTTCGGGATGGGGGAGGATTACAAGATAGAGCACAAAGGATTTTAAGGGCCGTGGAACTACTCTGTGTGATACTATAATGGCAAACACGTGTCCTTATACTTTTGTTCAGACATAAGACTCTACAGCCCCAGGAGTGACCCAAACGTAAACTGTGGACTTTGGGTGATAGTGGCTTGTCCTCTTAGGTTCATCAGTTGTAACAGTCGTGCCATTCTGGTGGGGGCTGTGGATAGTGGGGGAGTTTGTGTGAGTGAGGGGCCAGACCACGGGGACTTACATATACTTTCCATTCATGTTCATCGTGCAGTTAAAACGGCACTAAAAAATAGTGTCCTGAAAAAAACCATCTCCTCCGGGTATCACCTCTAACTTTGGAGTCTCACCCACAGCGCTGCAGTGGGCGCGGGTTTCTATGGAAACAGCGAGGCCAACGACGGGGTGTATCAGCTGCTCTACGCCCTGGACAACGCCAACCACACCTTCTCCGGGATCGATGTGCTGGTAAGGTCCCGGGCAGCCAGGCACGGCCCGCAAGGTCAGCCTGGTCCCCACAGACGCCCCGGTCAGATCCGGCCAGCTTGACTCCATGGGGGTTGGACGCCCCGTGGGGCTGCCACTTGGTCCCGCCAGGAGCAGACAGGCCATTTCTGCTCCCCAGGCAGGGGTGGGAGTGAGGACCCAAGGAGAAAGGCGGATGGGGCCTGGGGGTGGGCAGGACGGCCGTGTGATCGAATCCTACCCACCTTTAGGAGACCTGTGCCCAAGAGGTTCTTGAATGTGGAAAATCAGCCCCGCCCCCGCCCCCCCCCCAGACACACACACACACACACACACACACACACACACACACACACACACACACACTGTTTTTTATTTGTTTATTTATTTATGCTGGGTCTTTGCTGCTGCACGGGCTTTCCTCCAGCTGCAGTGAGTGGGTTTCTCTCTCGTGGTGTCTTCTCTTCTTGCAGAGCGTGGACTCCAGGGCCCACGGGCTTCATTCAATAGCTACAGGTCCCGGGCCCTGGAGGGTCAGCTCAGTAGCTGTGAGCTTACTCACAGCTACTCCGGAGCAGAGCAACCCACACTCCGGCTTACTTACTCTGCAGCACATGGGATCTTCCCGACCCAGGGATCAAACCCGGGTCCCCGGCCTCGGCAGGCGGCTCCGTTCCCACTGAGCCACCAGGGAAGCTCCTCCCACGGTGTTTTCTGTGTTCACTCTCAGCGCTGAGTACAGAGCGTTGTGGGTCCGGTCTAGGAGATGTCAAGGGGAAAACTTCAAAACCAAGTGCAGAGCCTCCAAAGCCAGCACGGTGTGCCCCGGGCTCTGGTTTCCAGGCGCCGTGGCTCCAGCTCGGGGCTCAGGGTGAAGGACATGCCGGAGGAGAAGTGGGATTTTTAGCACAAGGCAGAGGTCCACTTGGTGAGCCTCTGGGCAAGGAGGCAGGGTCTTCTGAAAACACAGCCCTTGGCCCCCCGTGCTTGTCACGTTCATGCACCAGGTCTTTCCAGCTGATTTCCCAGCAGCCCCCGTGTCCCAGGAGCCAGGCTCCAGGGCAGTTTTCAGAAACGCCAGTCGCTGTATGTCCACCCTGGGCCAGGTCCCCAGCAGAGGGGTAACGTCAGCCAATGGCCGATTGTGTCCGGCAGCCTCAGCCACACAATCCGGCCCTGACCGGAGTGTGTGGACTTCATCCCGGTGCTGCTGGAAGAGGATTCTGGAGAAGGGACTCGACCCCATTGCACACCCCCCCTCCCTTAAGCTCCTCTAAGGCCTTAATCCCCCAGCCCTCCCAGGACAAGCTCCCTTAAAGAGACAGCTGTGCTGGTCCTCGGGTGGGGTGGCCGGGTGCTGGCTGCCCTGCCTTTGGCCTCAGATAAAGTCCTTCTGGGAAGCTAAGGGCCATAGGCCAGACCCGGGGCCCCACTCTCCTGCTGAGTTTATCCGTTCCCCCCACTGTGTCTGCTGGGACCCATCCCTGGGGGCCAGGAGCTAGCTGTCTGGACCCTGGCCTGGGGCAGCTGTAACGGCGGCAGGGTGGAGGAGCTGGGGGACCTGATGCAGGCTGACCACCACAGGGGGGCCTAGGCACGCCCTGGCCTGGGGCGGGGCTTACTCCCTGGGGCCCCCACCCTCACTTCTGCCCTGGTGTGGAAAGGGCTCCACCCACCCTGGGGGAAGAACTCACCCTCCAAAGGAGGACCTCTGGGGAAGCCCCGGAGCCGTGCCCTTCACTGGCTGACCTGTGACCATTGTAAGAATGGCCTGTGGCTCCCCCAGGGACCGAGGAAGAAAGTCCCTGAGCCATCCTGATGGGAAAACTCAAATTCTTCTTGTCTTTATCACCCAGGGATGAGCTGGGACCGGGACCTCCAGGCTGGGCCCCTTGCCCCATGCCGAGAGTGCCCCAGGGCCAGGGGTACTGCCTGGAGAGGGACGCCCTGTGCTGGACTTCCAGGGCTGGTTTTGACCTTGGGGTGGGCTCCCAGGTCCCAAGGCTCCAGGGAGACAGCAGATCTTAGCAGGCCCCCAGATCTGAGGGGTGAAGGCCAAATATCAGATGAGTGATGGCTGATGAGATGATGCCTGCGAAAATGCCTGGTTATCTACAAAGAACTCTCCAAATGTTGGTGGGGGAGCTATGCTAATGATGCTATTATTATCATTACTATAATAATATGTATTACTATTATTACCTCGGAAGAGTGGAAGCTTTGATTGGAGGTTGGGAGTGGGGTACTCAGGAGACAGGTCAGGCAACTCAGACCTGGGCCAGAGCAAGGTGGGCCCTGCCAGGCTCTCCTTCCTGGACCAGGAGCCCCAGGTGTGCACCGTCCCAGCCTGGGGAGCCCTGTGCCACGGTTGGCAGCAGGGTCCTGAGTCAGCTGCACACACTGATTTGGGGGGTCAGAAGGGGTCACTTGGGACGCCTTGGGTGGATCCTTTCCCTGGATCCAGTGACCCCATCTGGACCTCACCCAGGGCACCTTGCACGCCTCTAACCCATTGCTGCTCAGTCGCTCAGTCGTGTCTGACTCTCTGTGACCCTGTGGACTGCAGCCCGCCAGGCTCCTCTGTCCATGGGATTCTTCAGGCAAGAATACTGGAGTGGGGTGACATGCCCTCCTCCAGGGGATCTTCCTGACCCAGGGATCGAACCCTCATCTCCCGGGTATCCTGCATAGCACTTCTTACCATCAGGGAAGCCCACTGGGGTCTCAGCTTAAAACCATGGCCCGGGACTCCACCCCTCTGGGAGCTCGGCTGGTTTGGGTTCGAGCTGGCAGCCGGCCTGTGGGCATCCCTTTGGGTGAAGGAACTGGGCACAGGGAGGTGCTGTGGCTGCCCCAGGGTGGGGAGCTGGCACATTTCAGAACCCAGTACTGGAGCCCAGGGGTCTGGCCTCAGCCCTTCCCCTCCAGGCTCTGAGATGCGGGCCCTGCCCCTAGTCTGCCTAGGCTCTGCCCCTCACCTCCTTCCTCTCTGAGAAGGAGCTTCTTCCCGGTCAGAGATTTTCCAACTTGAGCTTGCATCAGAATCCCCTGGAGGGCTTGACAGACCCAGATGGCGGGCCCTCCTCCCTCCCCATGCTCTCCGCTGAGAATCTGCATTGAGAATTTGTTCTCAGCTGATGATGCGAGGCCGCTGGTCCAAGGGCCGCAGCTGGAGAATGCCTGCTCCATCCTCTGGGATAACAGCTTCCTCCACCTGCTAGCTTGCCCCTGATTTCGCCCCAACTTGGGGAGCTGAGCCAGCCCTCTTGATCCGAAGAGTGTCTCTTGCCTGTGGGAGCAGCAGGGCCATCTCTGTGTATCCCACCTCCCTGTCTCCCTTCGGGGAGCTCTGTGCTGAATCTCTAAGGACTGGGGGCAGAATGGGGAAGGGGCAGCTGTAAGTGGGTCAGCGCTGTAATTTTAATTTTTTTCTGTTTTGTTTGGTTTCCTATGGGAAGACATCAGGAGGAAAAGAAGGCTTGGCAGATGTTTGCTGGCTTGTATGTGTGTGTGCGTTGTTTTTTTTTTTTTTTTCCCAAGGAGGAATTTAAGAAGTAGAGAAGTGAAACATTTTAGAGCTACGGAAGGGGAAAGAAGTGATCTTACAGGAAAAGTTTACAGAGCATTTTTAACAGCCTTGTGGTCTAAAGTGAGTTAGGCTTCATAGAGGAATATGGAAACATCGCGCAGAGCGGGTTTTGCTCCCAGCGTTAACGTTCATGAAGACTGCCTTTGGATCAGTGGCTGCAGAGCACTTGTCCGTGACCTCACGGAACTGGAAAGGAGTGCGGGTCAGCTGCTGGATTTACTAACGCGTGTGCCTGGTGTCTCTGCATTTTGGCATCTCGTAGCCGTTAACCAGCTTGTAAGGTCCAGGAGCAAGCCAGAAAAGGGAATAAGCTGCTGACACTGGAAAAAAAACAAAATGCCACAAAGGCGGCCATTCTCTTTTGTGGAACCAGGAACTCCCAGCACAGCACAGACGTGAGAGGCCCTGGAGTTTTTGCTGTCAAGCCCCTCTAACTCGCAGAAGTAGCGTTTGCTGCCAGGAGTGGGGTCTAATCGTCTCTCCGTGGAGCTCTCGCCCTGGGAACTTTCTAAACATTTCTTCCGGGTCCTTTTGTTTCGCTTGTTGTTTGTATTTTTGGCCGCACCGCAAAGCTTGCAGGATCTTAGTGCCCCAACCAGGGATTGAACCCATGCCCTCGGCAGTGAAAGTGCAGGGCCCTGACCACTGGACCTCCAGGGAATTCCCGCTCTGGGTCATTTTTCTCTTCCTTGCAGACCTGGGGAGTTGAAGGCTGCCTGGACAATTAGCACACACTCCCCATTTCCAGCCAGTTGTGCTTGTTGGTGAAACGTGACAGTTTCAGAGCAACCAGGCCCTTCCTCCCCTCTTGCCGACACCCAGGCTCAGAGCAGGATTGGGGGGAAGGTGCTTGGAATTCTTGGGCTCTGTCTCAGGACCCTACATCTGGTCTGTTGAGAAGCATCTTTCCAGTCCTTGTTTGCAAGCCCAGGACAGTCAACACCGTTGACCTTCCTCTCTACTTCCGAGCAGAGAGATGCTTCCTTCAAGGTCTGCTCAATTCCACACAGGGCAGACGTGGGGAGCCAGGAGGGTGGTGAGCACAGAGAAGGCACCGGTTTCCTCCTCCCGTCACGTGCGGGTCCTGGCAGCATCGGATCTGCCTGTATCATTTCAAAGTCCCATTGTTCTGAACTCGGGTTCAGGACGCTGTGAGCTGTTGCTCGCTCTACAACAAAGCCTTTCTCTTGTGAGATGCTGAGAAAGCCTATTGTGGGAACCAAAGGTCAGGTAGCAACGGAGGGATTCTTTGGTTTAAACGTTTTATTCCTCACCCTCAACAAGAATTCATCGTCCAAAATGTTTAAACTTGGAAGAAAATCAAGGAAGAAAAATGGCTTCTCTTGTTTGTTTCCGCATCTGGGTCTGTCTTCCTAGGAAGGTACTGGGTCTCGGAGGCCGGGTCCTGGTTAGAACTAGATCGGGCCTGTGCCCCTGATGGAGGGACCCTCGGGCTGGGTGGGTAGGGGAACTCTCTGCCATCCATTCTCCACCTGGACCACAGCCTCATGACTTCAGGACTGGTGGTGCCTGTGGAGGTCTCATTCAAGGCCAAGTTCTTCCCCTCCAGTTTGAATCAGACAGTGTACCCCCTCTGGCTTCCTCCCCGCCAAGGTCAGACTCTCAAGCCCCACCCCTCCACAGGTGTCGGGAACCACCCAGAAGATGAAGGTGGACCTGGAGCAGCACCTCGCCCGCCTGGGTGAGATCTTTGCCGCCCGGGGCGATTACCTCCAGACGCTGAAGTTCTTACAGCAGACGGCGGGCAGCATCATTGTCCAGATGGCAGGGGTGCCCGTATGGACGGAGGTCACTGAGGAACTGACCGAACTGGCCGACCAGACCAGCTTTGTGGAGTACTACAGGTGAGGGGCCCAGGGGAGGGGCCAGCCCAGCTCCCTTCAGCAGTCAGCATCTTGGGTTCCAGCAGGAAAGTGCCCCCGGAACATCTCACTAAGCCATTGTCTGAAATCAGAGGACATGAGAACTTGTGGAGGCAGGGAGTGCAGCCAACTTACACGCAGGCACTGAGCCCCCCAGAGGGGCAGTGACGAGCCAAGATCTCAGCCTGCACCTGGCCACCCACCCAGCGCACAGCAGGGAGCTCGTCCGGGACCAGCATCCTCAGGGCTGAGTGAAGTGAGGTTGGTTTACAGGTTCCTCTCCTTGGATTGAGGGGCCAGGGCTCCTTGTACCTGCAGACCCAGCCCCAGGGGAACGAGGGGTCAGGGAGATGGCAGCCCCTTTGGCAGCACAGAGCCTTGCCTGATGGCAACTGCTTCGCAAGCTCAGAGATGCCCCCCAGCCTCAGAGATGCCCAAAAGCGGAGTGATAGGGACTACAGGGCACCACCCCACCTTTGCCATATCAGGTATGCAGACTCACTCCTGCGTCCTCAGACCTTTGGGGTTTCGTTTACATCTTCCTTTCCTCCCCATCACCCAAACCCCATCCCAGGTGAAGGCGGTGGACACAGGCCAGCTGACCGGGGATCGGCTGCCCTCCGTCCACACGGAGGGTCTGGTGAAGGTCACTCTGGGAACAACCAAGAAAGGAGGCGGCAGTCCAGATTTGGGGGGGCTCCCAGCGGAAGGGTGACGCGCACTCACGGCGTACACCTCCTTGTACACTCAGGGCAGAGCGCCTGGCTCAGAGGGGGCGCGGGGGATGCAGGAATCCTGGGAGCAAGCATCTGTCCTTTGGATGCCCCTCACCCTCCCCAGTTTCTTGCCTCTGCTTCAAGCCACCGGCAAAGGTCACAGTCTCCACCACAGCGTTGCACAATTTACTCTGAATTCATTTCCGCTTTCTGAGAAAGCCCCACCGCAGGCTGAGCTAATACTGACCCAGAGAACATGCCCCTGGTGGCCTCTGGACCTCCCCAACCTGGGCTCTCCATTCCCTGGGGTAAGAGATGGACAGGCCCTGACCAGAGGAAGCTCAGGAGGCCCCAGCTCTGGACAGTGTTCTGCGTCCCTCCCCTGCCTGCCCGTCCAGCCCCCGCCCTCCCAGATGTCGCCCAGATTTTTCTTTCCTTGTATTTTTTTGCTCGTGTCCCAAGTAACCAGAAGGAAACTACTGACTCTAAGGACTAGCTGTGACCTGTGACCCAAAACAGTGGCATTGGATTAGTCCCATGACATGAGGGACAGTCACTGTCCGAGCCTCCGAAACCTTCTTATCATGGGAGGTGGTGTCCGTTTCGACCCTGCTGCTCTCCCTGAATGGACCTAGCCCGGGACGGCGTACGAGCACCGCGCTGCCTCTGCGCTCGGTCATGTCCGACTCTTTGCCACCCCATGGCCTGTAGCCCGCCAGGCTCCTCTCTCCGTGGAACTTCGCAGGCAAGAATCCTGGAGTGGGGTGCCATTTCCTTCTCCAGGGACTCTTCCCGACCCAGAGATTGAACCCGGGTCTCCTGCTTGGCAGGCAGATTCTCTACCACTGCACCAGCGGGGCAGCCCTGAAAGGAACCAGGCTCCCTTGGGAAAATGTCTGATTCCAGGTTTGGGTAGGGGCTGTCCCCGATGAGTCTGGACCAAACTCTCCTGCCAGAAGGTACAATTGAGACCAAAAAAAGTCCAGAAGGGACTCACTCAGGCTCTTGCATCTCCTGCGGGTGGGTTCTTTATCACTGAGGCACCTGGGAAGCCTTGTATACTGAAGGGCTTAATTTGGGCATTTTGAGAATTATCTTGGTGAACTAAATCAGAACGTAAGCATCAAAAGGGCTTACTTTTCCAGATGATTTTATAAAAACTGAGGGTAAGGTGGTGACAGCTGCACGGCATCTATCTCAGTGAGGGTGATGGAGAGGGTCTCCTGGAACCCCGTCCCCAGATTCCTCCCCTCGCTCAGGGCTGCTTCTCGGTGGGCACCTGTGGCTCCGGAGCGCTGCTGACGTTCTATCCCTTCCCCTCATCTGCCGTTTGTTCCCTCCTCTCGAATGAGCTGCCCTGGCACAAAAGCCTTGTTTTATTCTTCATGAGCTCACCAGCCCCAGGTCCCAGGTCTCCTTGGGACCAACCTCCCCACCTTTGCTTTCTGGATGGTGCTGGAGCCCAGCCACCCAGCTGAGCAAAGTCTTCTTAGTACTTTTATACAAGGCCCGGCTACGTGTTAGAGGCGATTAAAAGCCCCAAGACTGCTCTCCAGAGGCTTCCAAAGAGTGTAAGGGAGCCCGCATACCCACGCCGGATGTGGGAGGAGCCGTGGCCGCGGGGGCCCGCGTGGCTCCTGGGAGAGCCGAGTTCTTGGTTAGAAACTCATCCCCATGTCAGCAGCCAGCTCCTCTGGGGAAGCGCATCCGCCTCACAGAGCTGTTTCCAGGAAACTTTTATAACGCGAGGAGGCGGGGATGCCGAGCAGGCTGAAACATAATCTTAGAGCTTCATGATCGAGGAGCTTCGACTCGGTCCTACCTCGATTTCCTGCCAATGTGCCGAGTAGGGGAGAGAAGGGTAACAAGAAGCCTTTAGGTGTGAAATGGGAAAGCCAGGATTTTGAGGGGCTCCAAGTGGCTGGCCCTGTCTCTTACAGGAAGGCTCAGAGAGTCTGGAATTCCTGGGCCAGCCTCTTTTCCCCTGGCCTTGGTTTTCCAGTCTGTAGAATGGGATTCCAGCGCTCAGTGGGCCCGAGGTTCTTTTTATCTATTTAATTTTTGGCTGTACTGGGTCTTCCTTGCTGGGCTTGGACTTTCTCTCGTTGTGAAGAACGGGAGCTGCTCTTCGTTGCGGTCCGCCATCGTTAAAGATGCAGGCCTCTTCGGAGTTTCTTGGATCCGTGGCTATGATCCATCGTAGCTGTGATCCGTGGCATGGATCCGTCAGAACTCGCCTGGTCTGACACTGTGTGTGCCTTCTAGAAACAATGGGAACCAGGGTCCAAATACTTGCCTCCCAGAAGGCTGCCAAGAGATGGTTTAGACCTGCTCTGTCCGTGGCGTGGCCGCTGGTCACGAGCAGCTGTTGGAACAAAGGCTGTGAGGGGCTTCCCTGGTGGTCCAGTGGCTCGGACTCTGCACTTTTGCTGCAGGGGGTGCGGGTTCAGTCCCTGGTTGAGGAAGATCCTGCATGGCCCACAGCCAAAAAAAGTAAACGAAAGGGTGGGTACGTGTCTGTGTATAAATGAATTACTTTACTGTACACCAGAAACTATCACATCATTGTAAATCAGCTACACTCCCATAAAAAGTAAAAATTAAATTAAAAAAATAAGATAAAAGATATATATTGTACAACATGAGGAGTATAGCCAATATTTTATAGTAACTATAGATGGAGTATAACCGTTAAAAATTGTGAGTCATATATTGTACCCTGGAGTTGGGAAGAAGTTCCCAATCGCTGGATCGGGAAGATTCCCCTGGTGAGGGGATAGGCTACCCACTCCAGTATTTTGGGGCTTCCCTTGTGGCTTAGCTGGTAAAGAATCCGTCTGCAATGTGGGAGACCTGGGTTCAGTCCCTGGGTTGGAAAGATCCCCTGGAGAAGGGAACAAGCTACCCACTCCAGTATTCTGGCCTGGAGAATTCCATGGACTGAATAGTCCATGGGATCGCAAAGAGTCAGACGCAACTGAGCAACTTCCAAATATATATATATATAGTACACCTGTAACTTACATAATATTGTATAGCAACTATACTTCAGTTCTGAAAAAGAGAAAAAGTAAATGAAAGGAGAAATTCGTTTCCTCGGTTGTATCGGCCACACATAGGTAGCGACAGAGAGTAGTCAGTGCGTAGGTGGTCCGTGTCCATCACTGCAGAAAGTTCTAGGAGACAGTGCTGGTTCAGACACTGAGCTCGGGGAGGGAGGGTGACTCCTTTGTCTAAGCACAGGCTGGGGTGCAGCCCCCGGAACCCCAAGGGCTGTCCACCATGCACACTGGCTTCTTGCTGTCTGGGGCAGGACTGGCCCCCAGGCTCATCAGCTTAGCTGCCGGCTGTGGGCAGTTTGTCCTTGGAACAGTCCAGCGGGCCAAGGGCCCCGGGTGAGCAGCTCTCCCCTGACCGCCCCTCCCGCTCTGTTCAGGTGGCTCTCCTACCTCCTGCTGTTCGTCTTGGACCTGGTCCTCTTCCTCCTTGCCTGCCTGGGTCTGGCCAAGCGCTCCAGGTGCCTCCTGGCCTCGTGAGTAGCCTGCCTCTGGGTCTGGGGGAAGAGCTGGCCAAGCGTGGGGAGTGACGGTGCCGCCGTCCAGAGGGATGAGGGCCTGGGGGACCTGGCCATGTGGGCAGCAGGGGCAGCCTGACACCGCCTCCCTCCCCCCTTCTCAGCACCCAGCCCGGGGCGGGGTGGGGGCGGCAGCCACCGTCCTGCCGTCTAGACACCAAGCCAGGGGCAGGCTTTCCCCCCTCCCAGCCCCTGCCTCCTGGGCCTGACTGTCCCGCAGCTGAGCCGTTAGAGCCGCTCAGCTCGCGCCCTTGGCTGCTGTCTCTTCCCCTGGGGACCTGTGCGCAGGGCCCATATCCCTGTGCCAGCAGTCAGCGGGGTGGTGTCAAGGCTGGGGCTGCTCTCAGGGCCACCGAGGGAGTCTGGAGGACCAGGGGGACAAGGTCGTAGCCGAGAGGAAGGGCCCCGAAGGCTGGGGGGCTGGGGGGCGGGCAGCCACCACAGGGCCCCCACCTGCCGGCCTCTGCTGGGACCCCACTGGCGGCTACTTCTCCTCTAGGACGCTCTGCTGTGGGGTGCTGGCCCTGCTCCTCAGCTGGACGTCCCTGGCTGCTGACGCTGCTGCGGCTGTGGTGAGCTGGGGGCCATGGGGGTGCCAGGTGGTCCACCCGGGTGGTCTTCGGTCTGGTGGTGTGTCGTTGTGTGCCACCCAGCGTCCCCAGGGCAGGGCCAGCTTCTGGTCTCAGTCCCTAACCAAGAATCCAAGAGGCTGGTAACTAAAGGGGCTTGGCTCATCCCTTTTGATGGGGACACAGGCCCTGGGAAAGGAAGAGGCTTGCCCCGGGGTCACGAGGCATTTGGGGGCAGATCCAAGATAAGAGGCCTGCCTGATTCTTGACCCACGTGCCACTGCCTGTGCGGCCGGGCACGGGGAACCAGGTGCCTCCTCTGGGTGTGAAGAGCTGAGCCCAGCTGGTGGGGCTGGGCGGGGCTTGAACCCCATTCTGGAAGCTTGGGCTTCGGCACACACTCCCAGGCCCTCCTCCCCAGCGTCCAGAAAGCAGAAGGTGGCCTCCCATCCGTTGCGCTTGGACTCACACACTGTCCGATTCACAGTGGTGTGTGTTTCCAGCTGTGGTACCTTGAAATGTTAAAAAACGAAAACAGGCGCACACACAAGGTGTCAGGAGTGTGGGGGGCCGCTAGCTAGGCAGGTCCGCTTGGTCTCCGGTGGACCAAACACTCCAGACGAGCTGTGTGCACGGCCTTCGTTCATTCAACATTCGGCTACGTGGTTCTCGGGGGCACGGGTGCCTGGAGATGCAGGAACCAGAAGAACGGGATGTTTCCTCGGAAGTTTCAGCTCACAGGCAGATCATCACAGCCCCATGTGGATCGACACAGCAGTGGTACAGGCTGCGTGTCTCTGTGTGTGTGTGTGTGACAGAGGGGCAGATTTACAAGGATTTCAGAGAACCCCTTAGCTGACTTAAGGGCCACAGAGCAAACCTGTGACCTGCACCCATTCTGCCCTTTTGATCCAGAAGGAAAAAAAAGGGGGGTTCACACAGGAACCCCTCTACCCAAACGCATGCCTTGTCCAGTGACGGGGGCTGGCTAGTGACCCTGGCCTTGGCCAATGGGCCTCCACGATGCCCCCAGAATGCATGGACCCTGGTGCTGCTTGTCTGAGTAGCTCTGGGCAGAGCTTGTCCGGAAGAGGCAGGAGGTGGGCCTCTCCTGCCTTGTCCCTCATCCCCACATCACACAGTGTCCACTTTGGACTGCGGAGGGAGCCCTGGGCAGGAGGAGCCTACGTCCCCAGGGCTGGGGCCCCTCAAGGTACAGGGAAGAGCAGAGTAGGAGGGCCCAAGTGAAAGTCGCTCAGTCGTGTCCGACTCTTTGCAACCCCATGGACTGTAGCCCACCAGGCTCTTCTGTCCATGGGATTCTCCAGGCCAGAATACTGGAGTGGGTTGCCATTCCCTTCTCCAGGGGCTCTTCCCAACCCAGGGATTGAATCCAGGTCTCCCGCATTGCAGGCGGATTCTTTACCGTCTAAGCCACCGGGAGGGCTCAGGTCATGATCAAATGCACCCTGACGTCATCTGGAGCTAGGCGGGCTGAACAGAGTCCAGGGAGGGTGGCTGCTGGCCGAGGCCACAAGCACAGCTGCCTGGCAGAGAGCCGCTTCTCTGGGGACAAGAGTGGGCACAGGGAAGCACGCACACGGCGGGCCCTCCCCCGGGTGCCTCCAGCCGGCCACCGCGGGCGCCCCTTCAGGAGCCGGCTCCTTCCCAGCAGGGTCTCCTCCCTCTCACCAGGCTTCTGTGTTCACGGCGACCAGAGGCGACTCCAGCTCCAGCCAAGGGCCCCCCGGGCGGCCAGGGAGCTGCAGAGAAAGGCCATCTCCCTAATTCGATTAATCAGGCCCTTGTGTGAGAGAGGCTGAGGGTGAGGCAGTGAATGGGCCTTTGATGGGGCTGCAGCGCCTGCTGCATGTTAATAGGAAGTGGGGCAGAAGGAGCCAGGCCCTCCGAGGCTGTTGTGGGGAGCTTTTGTGTGGCCACTGCCCCTGCCCGCCCAGCCTGTTTTTCTGGGGCTGCTCTTGTTTTTGTTTTTGAGAGCTGTGGGGCAGAGCGCCAACACTGGCCTCATCCCCTCCCTCCCCTGTCCCCCCAGAAAGGGTCTCCAGGAAGGAGCACTGCCCCCCAAGAACGTGCCAGGGGGTTTCCCTGGTGATCCAGTGGCTGAGACTCTGAGCTCCTGGTGCAGGGGACCTGGGTTCGGTCCTTGGTCAGGAAACTAGAACCCACACGCCGCAACTAAGTGTTCCCAAGCCCCAGCTAAAGATCCCGCGATCCGCAACTGAGACCCCGCACAGTCAAATGAATATTTTTTATAAAGAACGTGATGAGGAGTCAGATGGGAGCCAGGGTCAAGCTCTGTCTGCTCGACCACCCTGCTGTACAGTCCGGAGTGTGAGGCAGGGGTGAGGGGCAGAGAGGAGAGACAGCACCCAAGGAGAAGGAGCGGGGAGAAGTGGCCTCTGGAAGAGGCTGGAGGGTCACCCAGGTGCTCTGGCCACCGAGCACTCCCCCTCCCCGGCAGGGGCCCCCGGAGCATTCCCGAGGTTCGCCAGGCATTTCCTCCTGTAGGATGGGCAGAGGAGCAGCACTCTCCGCGAAGGCTTGTTGATGAGGGTGAGATGGCTGGTGGACCCCTGGGAGGCGTGTGGTCAGTGTCCGTCGGCTTGTTGCTGTTGTTCAGTCGCTCAGTCATGTCCGACTCTTTGCCACCCCGTGGACTGCAGCACGCCGGGCCTCCCTGTCCCTCACCATCTCCCAGAGTTTGCCCAAGTTCATGTCCATTGAGTCAGTGATGCTATCCGACCATCCCACCCTCTGCCGCCCTCTTCTCCTTTTGCCTTCAACCCTTCCCACTGGTCTGTTGGTTTCCTGCACATTTATTCCCTTTCTGGGAGGGTCATGGGGTGACCTGAGAAGGGGGAGCCCCCTCCATCCAGTGCCCGCTGTGACCCCCAGGCCAGACCTGCAGAGTGCCTGGCTCAGAGGGTGGCGTCCTTGCAGCCACCTCTGCCAGGACCCGGACCTTCCGTCACTTGGCCCCGTGGGCTCTTGGTGGTCCCCTAGCCAGGGCGGGCCGGGCAGCAGCGTCTGGGTTCCCCGGTGTGGCCACAGCAGTCTGGAGCCCTTGTCCCCTCTCAGCGCTGTGCTCGTCCTGACCTCCCATCTTATCACGACAAGACCTGGACCCAAAAGCTCAGAGGTGGACTTAGCACCTCCGTAACTCTTTAGGAAGAGATTCTGGGTCAGGCTCCTTAGATGGACACCACCCAGAGCAGGTGTGGGCTTGGTAACAGCGAGACAAAAAATAAAACAGAGATGGGCAAACAAGGCTGTGGTGCATAGAACTCTCCAAAATGTATCCCATCACACTCCCTTGCCTCACCCGGGTCCCTCCCAGGAGAGGCTTTCAGAAATCAAAGGTAACGGCACAGAGTGCACGCTATCTGTCTGCCCGTCACTTTCCTGAGTACGCTGCGTGGATTGATTCATTAGGTGAAGAGCATCTCTCTCCTGTGTGATTGATGCAGACGCTGAGACCCAGGCTAAGCCCTTGTCTCTAAAGTTAAGAGAGCCAGGCAAGGGCAAAGCCAGGACCCAGGGAAGCCCAGGGAAGCTGGCCGTTGACGGTTCTTGCCCAGCCAAGTCTGAGCCGCGGGGTCCCCGTGCCTGAACTCCTGGGGGTGTGTGACTTTCCTCCACCCCTCCCATTTCTCCCTGTCTCAGGGCACCAGCGACTTATGCGCGGCCCCCGACACCTTCATCCTGAACATCACAGAGGGCCAGGTCCGCCCCGGTAAGGATCTCAGCTGCTGTTGTCAGAACCGCCTGGGATGCTCGGTCCGGGCCCGCGGTCAGCCAGACTGTGCCCCTGAGAAAAAGTAAAAGCGTTAGTCGCTCAGTCGTGTCCGACTGTTTGGGACCCTGTGGCCGGTAGCCCTCCAGACTCCTCTGTCCATGGGATTCTCCAGGCAGGAATACTGGAATGGGTAGCCATTCCCTTCTCCGGGGCATCTTCCCCCAGGGGGGTCTCCCACATTGCAGGCAATTCTTTGCCGTCTGAGCCAGGGAGGCCCCAGACGTGCCCTAGTTTCCCTTTCAGCCCTGTAGTCACCCAAAGCCGCCCTATCATGGTCCTTCAGGACCAGCCGAACCAGTGGGCCAGGTCTTAGAAGCTGCCTCTTTGGGAGCTCGGGGACGGGCCTAGCCACCGAGGATGGATGAGCGCAGGTCATGTGTGAGCTCCTGCCTGACTCCAGTGTCTTTGCCTTGCAGAGGTGACCCGATACTACCTGTACTGCAGTCAGAGCGCAAGCAGCCCCTTCCAGCAGGTACGGCACCCCCGATCCAGCCCTCACCCTGCCCCCAGAGCCCCCGTGTGGTCAGCCGCAGCACTGACCTGTAAGGTGGAGGCGCCTGGCTGTTCTTTGCTTCTCTGGGGTCCTCTGTAGGGGGCTCTGGGTCAGCTCCATTACCCTGGGTGCTGGTTTCCAGGCGGAGGTTGTGCTTAAGTCTGGGGTGGGCCCCAGATCGTACATTTCTCACAAGCTCCCCGACCAGGCTGTCCCAGCAGGATACTTCGAGTAGCAGGAAGCAGATGGACGGGAAGGCTGAGGGCTGAGGGGAAGACCTGCCAGCAGGAAGGGCCGTCCCCGATCAGGGACGTGACTGCAGCTGCAGATGATCGGGGGGCCGCAGGGGAAGAGGCAGCGGGGGAGTAAACCTCACGCGGGGCTGCGGTCTCTCCTGGCGCAGGCCCTGACCATCTTCCAGCGCTCGCTGACCGCCATGCAGATCCAGGTGGCAGGACTGCTGCAGTTCGCCGTGCCCCGCTTCCCCACCGCAGAGGTGAGGCAGCCGGCCCTCCCCTCGGGGCCCGGGCCGGGGAGAGAAAGTGTGTCCCTACCCTGCGCAGTCTAGCCCCTTGCTGTGGCTTTAAAGGCCTCTCTGCCGAAGCTGCCGTCTGCGGGTTTATCCCCAACCCTCCCCGCCGCCCGTGCTCACTCTTGTCTGCCTCTCCCTGCTTCAGAAAGATCTGCTTGGAATCCAGCTCCTGCTGAACTCATCCGAGTCCGGCCTCCACCAGCTGACCGCCTTGTTGGACTGCCGGGGGCTGCACAAGGTGCGGGGTGGCCCTGGGGGGCAGCTGGAGGGCGGTGAGGGGCACTCCAGCAGGCCACATCGTCCCAGGGAGAAGCCAGCAGAGGCTGGGAGAGTGATTGCCTGACTCAGGGAATGGGGTGGAACAGTGCCTGGCTTCTAGATTCTCTCCAGTAGCTGAGACTGGGAGACGCAGAGAAAGGTACGGGGTGGGGGTACGGAGAGTTGGATCTGTTTCGGGGCACCCTGAGCTACATGAGGAAGGCTGTTCCCTAGTGCACAGACCCCCAGCCATCTGGTCAACCCATCCAGTTCCTGAGTTGCAAGTGGACACCCCATTCTCATTGCCAGGGTCATCTCTAGGAACCTGCAGTATCAGACATCCATGCAGGGAGCACGCTGGGTGCATGTGAGCCCCTCCTCTCCTCCAAAGCAGGAAGCCAGTGTGTGTTGACAAGCCCACATCCCACGTGGATTTCAAGCGAACAGTCATGATAATGATCACGGCTGCAATTTACTGAGTTCCTGTCTTCCACCTTGTTCTGTGCACTGTATATCTGATGTATCATTTAGTCCTCACTGTTAAACTGTGAAATACCTGATATTGATGAGAAATATTATAGATATTCACTCCTTGTGTGTGAATATAGATGGATGGATGGATAGATAGATGGACAGATGTATATATATCTTTTTATCTATAAAGTAGCTTACCGAAGATTCCAGAGCTGTTGAGTCAAGGTCTTGGGTTTCCAACCCCGGCAGCCTGACTTGAGAGCTGAGAACAGGGGGTGGCCCCAGCACCCTTCCTTCCTTCCCCACCTCCAGACCCCATCCCTCAGCGAGTGCTCACAACTGTACCCTCGGATCTGCCCTGCTCCATCCACTTTGTCCCCCCTGCAGCCCCCGCCTTGGTCCAGGCACCACCCTGCTCCCCTGGGTGACAGCTGTGGCCTCCTAACTGGTCCCCACTTTCTCCCACCCGCTTACCTTTTATCCTCGGCAGCCAGAGCAGCCTTTTAAAAACCTAATTGGATCACAGCCTTCCGTCCCCAAACCCACCCATGCCCTCCCATCACCTTGCGTTACATTCAAGCTCCTCCTTGCCTGCCCTGCGAGGTCCAGCATGACCTGGCGCCGTCTCGCGTGTCCTCAGCTGACCTCTCCCTCCTCCCTGAACACACCGAGCCTGGCCCCTTTGCCCCAGAGGCTGCAGGCTCCCTCTGCTTCCCTGCTGTCCTGGCCTCAGATTAAATGTCCTCTGCCCTCTGGCTCCCCCACCCGCAAGCTCGTCATCTGTCCTGTTCCAAGCCCAGTGCACAGTTATTTTCAGCAAATGCATGGAGAGAGAACCAAGAAGTGCCCCGTCATGTTGGGGTCCCGAATGTGGACCCTTCATGGGTGTACACTGTGCCTGGGAGCGGGGAGGGGAGGCGATCCCGGGTCCAGGCTGGGAGAGAGGGGCTTCCAGAGACCAGCTTGTACCCCCGCAGTGCCGCTCCCCGCCTGCAGCTGCGTGTCCCTCTTCCTCCTCCAGGACTACCTGGACGCCCTCACCGGCATCTGCTACGACGGCCTCGAGGGCCTGCTGTACCTCGGCCTCTTCTCCCTCCTGGCTGCCCTGGCCTTTTCCATCATGATCTGCCTGGGGCCGGGGGCTTGGAAGCACTGTGCCACCAGGTGGGCTCCCTGGGGAAGGGGGCGGGAGGCTCTGCTCTCCAGCTGAGCTGAGAACTGATAACCTGGGCTGGAGAAGGGCAGCAGGGGGACTGGGCAGTCAGCCCCAACAGGCTGGCTGGATTTCTGCTGCAGTATCCCTGAAAGTCCAGGCAGGATCCCAGAAGGAGGTTTGAGGGGGCCAGAGCAGGGCCAGGGAAGATGAGGGCATCGTGCCACAGCCTGGCCTCCTTAGCTTGTCCCCTCTTCCTCTGCAGGACTTTTCGGGGTGATGCTGCTGCTGGGAGGGGTGCCCCAGAATACTGGAAGGAACAGATTGTAGCACTGATACCAGGGCACCTACAGTCTCATGGAGGAGACAGACAAGATAGCAATCCAGTGTCTCGAGAGTAATCAGAAAAGGAGGCAGGGTAGGGGGGATCAGTGTGCAGGTGGTCAGCAGGGTGGGCTGCCTGGAGGAGGTGGCTGTGCAGTTGGGAACGGAGCAGAGTAATATGTATAAGGCAGGGCTGAAGACCATACTTTCAGAGAACCTCAAGGAGACACCTGCAGCCAGACGGGGAGTCCTGGGAGGAGAGACTGGGAAGCAGGCCAGGACCCCACTGCCTGGCGCCCCTCCCCCGCCCCTCACGGCTGTATCCTGCCTGTCATCCTAGGGACAGAGACTATGACGACATCGACGACGACGACCCCTTCAACCCCCAGGCCCGGCGCATCGCCACCCACAGCCCGCCTCGGGGGCAGCTTCACAGCTTCTGCAGCTACAGCAGCGGCCTGGGCAGCCAGGGCAGCCTGCACCCAGCCCAGACCGTCTCCAACGCCCCCGTCTCAGAGTACATGTACGGCGGGGCTCCCGGGGCCTCCCTTCAACATGCCGGGCTGGGGCGGCGGCGCTTTTCCTGGCCTTGGGGGAGCTGGATCTGCAGGCGGGGGCATGTTTGGGGCCAGGGGGCCAGGGCGGGGGAGGAAGGCATCTGGGATGCTGCAGCTGGGATGCTTGAGTGCAGGGCCCCCCCGACCCCAAGAGCATCTGCTCGAGGAAGAGCCGCTGAAGGTGTCCGGTCCTTTGCCTCACGCCTGCAGGGCAGGTCGAAGGCCCGAGAAGCCACATCTCCCCTGGCCCCATTACCCGCTCCCTGCTGCTTCTCTCTCCCCTCTGTCTGTTGTCTGATTCCATCCCCCTTATGCACACCCCCGGGACCCTCCTGCAGAAATCCGGACACACACCTGTGTCCCCGCCCTGAGCGCCCCTCGCCCTTCTCGGCCCTATAGGAACCAAGCCGCACTGTTCGGCGGGAACCCACGCTACGAGAACGTGCCGCTCATCGGAAGAGGCTCCCCTCCACCCACGGTAAGCTGGGCTCCCCAGGCAAACGCACAAACCCTGCTGGGGAGAGGGGAGCAGTTAAAGAGAAAACCTCCTGGGGACCCAGTGAATCCCTCCCACAGAGGTAGAAAAGAATGAAACACTTTTGTTATTGGATAAGCATTAAAGCAGACTGCTGGGACGTCCCTGGAAGTCCAGGGGTTAAGACTCCAAGCTCCCACTGCAGAGGGTGCAGGTTCGATCCCTGGTGGGGGCACTAAGATCCTGATGCCACGTGGTGCAGCCAAATAAAAAAAAAGAAAGCAAACAAAACTCAGCCTGGCACTTATAAGAAAGAAGGGGGTCGTTCTTGAGCCAGGTGTCCGGGAAGGAGCCGTCGCCTTCGCTGGGCGAGACGTTTCACCCGCCCCATCCTGGTAGTTTGGAAGAAGCCATTCAGATGGTGAACCTGGAGCCCTGGCACCCCAAGAACACGAGACCCATGACGTAGACTTGGCTTTGAGAACCAGCTCAGGGCGTCCAGTGAGTGCTGTTAGTGAAAAGCACAGCGCTGGACCCGGGAAAGAGAGCCAGGGACCCAGCCCTCTTCAGGAAGTGGATAATCCGCAGAGGGGAGACTCAGAAAGGTGCTGTAATAAGTGCCGAACGGTGCGATGGGCCCTAGAGGGAGGAGCTGTTCTTCGAGGCCTGGAGGCGACCTTTCCGCCTTACTGTGGAGCACTGGGTCTCCCCCAGGGGCGCTCGAGTTTGCTCCCCTAGAGGACGCTTGGCCATGTCTCAAGGCATCTTTGGGCTTCCCCCCATGGCTTAGGTGGCAGAGATCCCACCTGCCAAGGCAGGGGACATCAGAGACACAGGTTCAATCCCTGTTCAATCCCTGGGTCAGGAAGATTCCCCAGGAGAAGGAAATGGCTACCCACTCCAGTATTCTTGCCTGGAGAATTCCATGAACAGAAGCGTGGCGGGTTACAGTCTATGGGGTCCCAAAGATTCAGACACGACTGAGCAACTGACACTTTCACTTTACACTTAAAGGCATCTTTGGTTGCCACACCTGGCGGGGGGTGTTGGCTGCTCCCAGCCTCTAGCGGGTGGAGGCCAGGGGCGCTGCTGGGCACAGGCCAGCCCCCTGCACGCAGGACGATCGGCCCCAAGTGTCCGCAGTGTCCTGCTCAAGCCGACCCTCCGGCTCTCCTTGCCCGGCGCCGCCTTGCTGCTGTTTTGCCCAGAGCGCCTCCCCGCTGTCCTTTAGAGACCGTGCTCGACCCGGGCCTTGCTCTGGCTCCTGGCGGCCCCAGGCGGGGACAGCGGCCCGTCCAGGCCTACTTCCAGAGTTGGCACCTTTAGATCCCAAGCTGGCTTCTCTGTAAACCAGAAGAAGCCTCTCGGCTCCTGCTTCTTCCCGCCAGCTACTGTGGCCCCAGGAATTCAGATTGATTTTCATATTAATCTCAGTACAACATAATTAGGAGAAATCCGATGCTGTGACATGAATTACTCAAGGCCCTGCAATGCCAACTGTAAATGAATTTCGGATTGCCTTCTGTTTTGAAAGATCCAGGCCACTCTCCCTGCCTTCAGCAGAGATAATCAGAAAACTGACCTTATTTGCCAGGGTCAAGGGCAGAATAAACTTTCCCCAGGAAAGACTGAAGGCAAAAGAAGAAGAGGCAGAGGATGAGATGGTTAGACAGCATCACCAACTCAATGGAGACGAATTGAGCAAAGTTCAGGAGATGGTCAAGTCTAGGGATCCCGGCGTGCTGCAGTCCATAGGGTCAAAAAGAGCGGGACAGGACTTAACAACTGAAGAACAGCTAAAAGTGTCTCTAGGTGTCCCTGGGAGAGCAGAACTGAGACTCAATCAATGTTAAGGAGTTAAGGAGTCTCGGGCCCCCACCGCCCGCCCAGCTGGAAGCCTTTGTCTAGCTCTGGTGTGAGTGGTTCAGAGCTGAACCCCTAGGGCCAGAGGACAGTCAGGGTCCTGTGGATCATTGCTCCTCAGAGTCCGCAGACCAGCAGCACCTGGAACTTGTTAGACATGCAGACTCTCAGGTCGTACGTTTGATGGGAGATGCGATAACATAAGCCACATCCTTAACTAGCTGGCTAACATCTGCTACGAACACTCAAACTTTGTTTCTCTGACTTGGCTGCACTGGAAAGAACTTACTATAAAAATATTAGAGGCGGCACTTTTAAAAAGCTTAACTTATTTATTTCATTCACTTACGGCCACGCTGGGCCTGCGCTGCTGGGTGCAGACTCTCCTCTAGTTGCAGCGGCGGGGGAGGGGGGCTACTCTTCGTTGCGGTGTGTGGGCCTCTCATTGCGGTGGCTTCTCTTACCGTGGAGCACCATCCCTAGGGCGCACAGGCTTAGTTGCTCCGTGGCATGAGAGATCAAACCCCTGTTCCCTCCATTGGCTGGTGGATTTTAATCACCGAACCCCCAGGGAAGTCCCCAAAGGCTTTATTTTATGTGTATTTTATCTCATTAAAAAAATACTCGTGGGTACGGACGGCCTGGGCATCCGGATGTTTTTAGAACCCTCCCCAACCCCACCCCTGCAGTGTCTCTAACGCACAGCCAGGTTTGAGAAGCCCTGGGTTAGGGATCTTCCGGCTTTATATTAATCCATCCTTTTTATGTAAGAGAGGAGTCCTCTTAGGTCCATTGTGCAGATGGGGACCCTGAGGCTGGAGCAATTGAAGAACCTCCTCCAAGGTCACAGGATGAGTAAGGTGCACGGCTGGGATTTGAACCTGGCTCTCGGAGTCAGTGGGCTCCTTAGTGCACGGCTGCATTAGGGAGGCTGGTCGGGTGTGCATCTTGAGTTTGGGAAGCAGATGTCCTGATGGCCCCAGGGTAGGAAGCATCAGCAGACATGAAGCCTGCCCAGGCCACCCTACTGTCCTCCAATAACCCCCACAAGGCCTTGATGTTGAAACGCAGTGCCCAGCTGCCATAGCCGGCCCAGCACCCGCAGAAGAGCTGGCGCTTCTGCTGGCACGGTGTCCGGTGTGACGGGCGACGTGTGACTCTGTCCTGACTGCCTCCTTCCCTCTCTCCCACAGTACTCGCCCAGCATGCGGGCCACCTACCTGTCCGTGGCAGATGAACACCTGCGGCGCTACGGGAATGAGTTTCCAGGCTAACATGCTTTCCGGAGTTCCTGCCTCCATGCTCCGTTTTGGTTTTTAACTAAGGCAAATGCGAGTGTGTTTCTTTAACAGAAACCAAAGGCATATACAGAGACGACAGGGTCGGAAGGCTCTGGCTGGTGCCAGGGAGTGACTGGAGATTCAGGGAGAGTCAGCCCGGGGTTGGCTGACATTCCTGGGCAGACAAGCCCTGTGAGCTGGACCAGCCCTCTCCCTCCGCTAACTCCCTCTCCACACCGGAAACGCCCCCAGGTGCTTGGCCGTCCCTAAGCTAGGAGCCTGCCTCAGTTCGCCCCTGACTCCCCGCCTCACCAGGTGGGGAAGGGCAGTGATGAGGGCCTGGGTCAGGCTTGAGGGACCCCTTGCTGGGACTCTGCCTCCTGCAGACACAGCTGGGAGCCCAGGTGACCATTCTCGGGGTCGCCTCTCTCCTCCTGGCTGCTCAGATGGGTACCATTTACCCACAGGTAAAGGCAGGTGGGCGGATCAGGAGATCCTTTTTAAGGTGACATCCCTGATGAGACCAGACACTGTCCAACTCAGCCTCCCGGGCCCCAGTAGACTCTTCCCGGGCCATGGAGGGAAGGCCTTGGCAGGTTCTGCCTATGAGGCCAGGAGCTCCAGGGCCTCACAGCCTGGTGGGCTTCCAGGCGGCGGTGGTGGACCTGTCTTCTCTGCAACCTTCTGTCACCTCACCTCCATTCCAGAATCTCCGCTGTGAGTTTACTCATGGCGGTAAGGGCGGTCTCAGGTATTCACAGACACTTTGAAAAAGCGACTCTCTTTCTTGCCAGTGTAAGATTCTTGATTATCCAAAGAATTGAAACTCATCCCACAAGCCAGTTTTTACAGCAGATGTGGGGCTGATCCCTCCCACCTGATTTGTCGAACAAAACAGGTCAGTGAGACACCCTGTCCCTAGATGCTGGTTGGTGGGGATATGTGTTCCTCCCACCTGGACGGATCCATCTTCAGAGAATAAAGTCTCTGGGAGGCAAGTCTGAACATGAGCAGTCTGGTCCCGGAGACTGGCTGCGTGGCCACATCAGCTCTCCCTACATCTGTCTCCAAGTAGGTCCTAAAGGTTTTAGCAAAATGGTGTCCTGATGCACAGACGGGCATCTTCCCTACCTCTCCCTCTGTCCTGTCCCTACCCCCGACCGGTGCCCGCTGGGTGAGGGAGGAGCCTGGGGACCAGGAGGAAGTGATGACCCACCACCCTCTCCCCTGAGGATCCAACGTTAGCGTCTTTGGTGCTTCCAACCTCCTGCTGACAAAGAGCGCAAGGCCCGGGAGGCCCACAGCCTCCTACACCGAAGCAGGGGCGTGGGGTAGCGTGGCTGTGGACCGGGGCACCGCTTCTGGTCAAAAGGCTGAACAGCAGAGTGGTTTTCAGGCCCAGCCAAGCCTCCCTGATCACACGACCACCGGGCCACCGGGACTCTCTGTCTCCCTCATTCCCCTGTACATACGTGTACCGTGACCCCACCTTCGCGAGGCCGTGTCGCATGGTGGTGCATGTCAAGGTGGTGCTTCTTAACGTTCCTCGTTGGCCACTAGAGTTGTTTTTCATGCATGTAAACTAAACTAGAATCCCTTGGGTGGTTCCTGGAGGAGCCAGGTGGGCACACCTCTGCTTAATACCGGTGCGCCCTCGCCTGGGGAAGAAATAAACCACTGGTACTAAATGCACGCTGTGTCCAACTTCCTGGGCTTCGGGAATGATGAAGGTAACTGATGGCACCTGCTGGCTGGGTTATACTCGGGGAGGGGATCAGAGCGGGTTTCGGTGTTGAGGATCTAAAGACAGGGCTGTTGAAAGAAAACAAAACAGAAAACTAAATAAAGAGAGACAGGGCCTCACCTCGCTGCTCTTTGGAATCAAAGTCAGGCCTCCTTTCTGCCTGAATCTCCAAAGCTCCCCTTGGGGGTGATTGCTTTTAGGGTTGCTGATAACAAGTGGCATTTATTGAGCAACCGCCGAAGTGCCAGCAACTGTCCCAAGTCATTTTGTAAATAAAGAAGCCGGAGATGTACAGAGAAAGGACTTGGTGCAGTCGGTGCACGTGTCGGAGCCAGGAGTGCGTAACTCAGCCCAGGCGGGCCCCCCTGGGCAGTGACACGGGCTTGCGGCGGGGTCACAGGGCGGGCCACCTCTCCCAGCTTGGCGGCAGGTCCTTGCTGCATCCTCTTCCGAAACTCTCTCCCTGCAGGGGTTGCCTGCCTGCGCCCGGGCTCCCGCGACACACGGAGCCCTTCAGTCCTTCCTTGCAGCGTCTCATGTCCGGTGAACACCCAAGCCAGCCTGGGAGGGCACCCAGCCTGAGGCTGTTGTTTATGCTGATTCCTCTGGAGCAGCTGACGGAGTTGTGCACCCTTGTGGAAATAAGGGATGGTACGGCTGCTTTGGATAAGAGCATTCAGTTCAGTTCAGTCGCTCAGTTGTGTCCAACTCTTTGCGACCCCATGAATCGCAGCACGCCAGGCCTCCCTGTCCATCACCAACTCCTGGAGTTCTCCCAAACTCATGTCCATCGAGTCGGTGATGCCATCCACCCATCTCATCCTCTGTTGTCCCCTTCTCCTGCCCCCAATCCCTCCCAGCATCAGAGTCTTTTCCAATGAGTCAACTCTTCGCATGAGGTGGCCAAAGTATTGGAGTTTCAGCTTCAGCATCAGTCCTTCCAAAGAACACCCAGGACTGATCTCCTTTAGGATGGACTGGTTGGATCTCCTTCCAGTCCAAGGGACTCTCAAGAGTCTTCTCCAACACCACAGTTCAAAAGTATCAATTCTTCGGTGCTCAGCTTTCTTCACAGTCCAACTCTCACATCCATGATACCTGACCACCGGATAACAGTATGGAGGTTCTTAAATTAAAAATTAATAAATTCTACTAAATAAATAGAATTGCCCTATGATTCAGCAATTCCACTTCCCAAAAAAATTGAAAGAATGGTCTCAATCCCTGTGCCCCCATGTTCATAGCACGGTTAGTTACAACAGGAAAAAGTGGAAGCAACCTTAGCGTCCACTAATAGATGAATGCGCTGTGTCCACAATGGGATACTACACAGTCTCTAAAAAGGAAGGAAAGCCTGACACCTGCTGCAGCACGAATGAACCCAGAGAACATGCTGCCGAGTGAAATAAGTCACACACAAAAGGAAAACTGTGATCCCACTTCTGCCGCTGCTCAGTCGCTTCAGTCTCACCTTTCTCTGCGACCTCACGGGCCATAGCCCGCCAGGCTCCTCTGTCCACGGGATCCTCCAGGCAAGACTACCGGAGTAGGTTGCCATGCCCTCCTCCAGAGGATCTTCCCAACCCAGGGATCGAACCAGCATCTCTTTGTCTCCTGCGTTGGCAGATGGGTTCTTTACCACTAGCGCCACCTGGGAAGCCCCATGATTCCACTTCTACAAGGTACTTAGTCAAAATCATAGACACAGAAAGTCAAAATCAAAGACACAGAAATTCCTGTGCTTGCCAGGAATTCGGGGAGAGGGGAGTAGGGCCTTATTGTTTAATGGGAATAGAGTTTTGATTTGCAAAATGAAAAGAGCTCTGGGATAGATGGTGGTGATGATTGTATAACAGGATGAAGGTTCTTAGCACCACTGAACAGAGCAGTAAAAAATAGTTAAACTGGTAGATTTTATGTGTACTTTATCACGATGAAACACAGGATAAAGAGGTTGGTGGGACCACATTGCAGTGGACTGTGGACTGGCCTTGGGGATGGCCAGGGCCAGGGGCTGCTCTCAGCAGAGAACTTCAGTTGCCGGGACTTCACTGGTGGCCCAGTGGCTAAGACTCCCAGCCCCCGATGCAAGGGGCCCGTGTTCGATCCCTGGTCAGGGAACTAGATCCCACACGCTGCAACTGAAGATCCCACCTGCCACAAAAAGGACGCGACACACCCAAATAAATAAGAATCTGGATGGTGATTAAAGTCACTGGGTCATTTAACAAAAATACAAAGCTGCCAGATCTGCTGTGATTGCGTGGAGACCTGGAAGACGCTGCAGTTTTTAAAAACGGGACCCCTGTGCTTCCTTCTAATTATATGCTCTTGCTGGCTTTCCGGGGTGACGGAGACGGGCCCTCCCATGGGTGCTGCCTGTCTTTCCAGTGAGCGGAGCTGCCCACTGGCGGTTGGCAGCAAGCAGGCTTTCCGAGTGAGAGTGGGCGAGAAGCCTGTAATAAGTCATCGCAATGATACGGGAAGGGAGCCTGCAGTTTTCCTCTCGACTTTTCTGTTTCTCTCCGCCCACTCCCCCTCACCTCTGTGTGTGCAGGGAGCCTCAGAGTTCCAGAGCTGGGGGAGGGGTGAGGAGTGAATCTGTGATCACAGCTCCAACCAGCCAGTGCCCCAGGATGGAGCTGACCCACTTCTAGACGCTTTGTGTCTGAGTTGCCTCTGACCACACAAAGCCGGTTCAGCGGGGCTTTCAGACACTCCTGCACCCAGCTCCCATTACTCGGAGGGGCTACTCGGCTCAGAGAAACTGGTTTCAGGAGTCCAGGGGCCAGCTGATGGCAGCAGTCACCATGGGCTTGCCTTTTGTTGGTGCCGTTGGGCAAAGCGCCATCTCAAGGGGCCAGGCAGTAGTGAAACACATTTACAGAGAAGTTGGGGCACCTGAGGAAGGGATGTTTGCTTTCCTCCTGTCCTTTCACAGAATCCCCAGAAGCTGGCCAGGAGCCTACAGTGCCTCTCAGATCCCCACAAACTAGCTCCAGCTGACTTCTGTAAACTCATCTCTCACTGGCCCCCAGCAGGGACCCCCTCTCCTTCCCTTCTGCAGCTCATAACCATTTGTCAAGGCTCCATTCCAACCCCAAATCCCACTTCTTGTATGACACATGGTCCGCCCAGGTCCAGATCTCCAACACCCATCTCTGAACTCAAGTTAGATCCCCGGCCGTGGGAGGCACAGAGCTGGCCTCCGGAGCAGGCTCTGTGGTCAGCTCCAGCCTGGGCACGCTGCCGCATCAGCTCAGCTGGTCCTCCTAGTTATCCCGAGTACTGCAGCTGCCCCCTCCCTAGGCCAATGAGGATTGTCGAGTCTGGTGGCTCAGATGGTAAAGAAGCCACCTGCAATGCAGGAGACCCTGGGTCGGGAAGATCCCCTGGAGAAGGGAATGGCCACCCACTCCACTATTCTTGCCTGGAGAATCCCAAGGACAGAGGAGCCTGGCGGGCTACAGTCCATGCAGTCGCAGAGTCGGAGATGACTAAGCGACTAAGCGGGGCTTCTCTGGGGACACACGGTCAAGAATTGGCCTGCGATGCAGAAGACCTGGGTTCCATCCCTGGGTCAGGAAGATCCCCCGGAGGAGGGCACGGCAACCCACCCCAATATTCTTGCCTGGACGGACAGAGGAGACTGGCAGGCTACAGTCCATGGGATCCCAAATAGTCGGACACGACCAAGCGGCTAACATACACATACAAGCAACTAAGCACGAGTCAGAAGGAAGGCAACTTGCCCAACGTCACTCTGTTAGTGACCAGTCAAGTGAGTGAGTGAAAGTCACTCAGTTGTGTCCGCCTCTTTGCGACACCATGGATCGTAGCACACTAGACTCCTCTGTCCATGGAATTTTCCAGGCAAGAATACGGAAGTGGTTTGCCATTCCCTTCTCCAGGGGATCTTCCTGTCACAGGGATGGAATCCAAGTCTCCTGCATTGTAGGCAGATTCTTTACCATCTGAACCATCTGGCTGGGATTCAAACCCATGTTTTCTGGCCCCACATCGGGTTCTTTTAGTTTACATTGTTTCACCTCATTGTCTTAACTAAGGAGAAATTTCATTTTATTCGTTTATCGGCAACCAAGAGCTAAGCTGTGGAAACACCCAGCTCCTACCTTATAGGAGTCTCTTCCTGGTCGCGTGGTTCAGACTTGAGCTTACTATTAAATGTGCAGGGGCTACGGTAACAGAGAGGAAGCTGGGGGTCCTAATTCCCATTTAGCAGACAAGGAAACTGAAGGAAGGGGTGGAATCGATCTTCTGGATCATGAGCAAATCCATAACACAGCCTCACCCAGGGCTCAGGACTCCGAGGAGCACTGAGTAAGTAGTACGTTTTGCATTTTCTGAGAATCTTGCCAAATGCATATTTGTGGACTTGGATAAGCGCCTTGGCAAAGATCCTACATACGTTTATCGTTACCGGTGCTTGACTAATTTAGGAGGGACTGGAGACGTGGCTTAACGGGATGGAAGGGTCACGTGCTCCAGGTTTCCTCCGCGCCCCGCGCAGCCTCGCGTCCTGGGCCCGGCCAGGGTTGCTAGGCAACGAGTAAACTCCGCAGCCGTTTGAGAAGCGCTGGAGCCAGCTCCGAGAATCGGCGGCTTCCCCAGCGGCAGCAGGAACCGACCCCGAGGTTAAGGGGCGGACGCGGGGAGGGTGTCCGCGGCTGAAGAGAAGGCTGGAGAGTGAAAGGGAGCCCCAGAGGGTGAGAAACGCCTCTAGTGCAAGAAGCTCCTCGTGGGGCGTCCTTCCGGGCTAGCTCTGCTGGATGATGGACCCCGGGGACCGGCACTCCTAGGGTCCCCCGCCCATCAGTCCTCGCTGCCCTCGATGTTCCCGGAGTCCCAGGACCCAGCAAGTTCCAAACACCCTGCCTCCTGCACCGTTTGCGGCCAGTCCGGTCCTGACGCGATCCGTCTCCTGGTGGGGGGATGGGAGACCTAAAGGGTTTACAGCCCCCGGGATCGAAAATACAGCCTGAGGCTGGGGTGGTGGGCGGCCCGGCCCGGTGAAGAGGAGAGCTTTCTGGTAAGAATGGAGGGAAGGGCGTTAGAGTTACTGAGCCCCTCTGCAGGGGTGGTCCTCTGCAGCGTTTCACGTATTCCTCAACCCCGGAGTGGGTATCCATCCGGATGCCCTGAGGGTATCCTGCTGAAGGTCACACGCAGGGTTAGTTCCTTCTTCCTGCAAGAAGTTCACAGTTAATGTCTCTTGAACCACACGAGTACATTCTTCTCCCAGCTTTCGGACCCAGTGTTTCCCTCTTACATCCGTAGCTTGCTGGAGTTTTTCACATCAGAAGAGGAGGAGTAGGGGAGAGACCTCTAGGGGAGCGTCCTGGCGGATTGGGGTCACATTGCACGTTCAGCATGTGACAAAGGGAGGAGGGGGCCCCCCTCTGTGCCAGGCACTGGGGATGCGAGTGAATAGAAGACCACAGTCTTCTAATTAGGAACCATTACTCTCAGGGACTGTCATTATGAATGAATATTCGTTGTTGCTGTTGTTTAGTCACTAAATTGTGTTTGACTCTTTTGTGACCCCATGGACTGTAGCCTGCCATACTCCTCTGTCCATGGGATTTTCCAGGCAAGAATACTGGAGTTGCCTTTTCCTTCTCCAGGGGATCTTCCTCACCCAGGGGTCAAACCCACCTCCCTTGCATTGGCAGATGGATTCTTTACCACTGAGTCTCTAGGGAAGCCCAATGACTATTAGCACCACATCCAAAAAAAAAAAAAACCCATAGTCTTGGCTCAAGGGTTCAATGCTCTAGTGGGCAGAGCAGGGAAACACCGGCCCACATCACCCTCCGGGTCTGGGGACCTCCTCCCACCTCTGGCTGTCTTCACCCTCCACCTCTTGGAGCTCATCCCAGGTTGACCCCAGTGTGGAGCAGAGGAAGGAATTCCCAGGGCGATCAGCCACTTTTGAAGGCGAGTGAGTCCCTTATGACCCCAAGTTCCAGAAGGTGCATAAACAGGAGAAAGAGGGCCGGGAGTCCCTCTGCCTACAGTCCTTTGTCCAGCCAGACACAGCACGAGGGCTGGAGCCTGCCGCAGGGACAAGACAAGGAGAGGCCCAGTCACCTTTGTGACACCAGGGAGTCCAGTGGTGGGGGAAGGAGGCCACCCTCCACTTGCCTGCCCGTGAAGCTCCTCCACTGAACTTCTCAGCCTCCCCCCACCAGTCCCTCGTCTCTCCCTTTCTCTGAAGCCAAAGGAGGTTCTTTCCAGGAATCACTTTGCTCATTATCATTGCATAAGCCGAGTCTTGTTTTTATGTTTGGTGAAGGTTCTGATCTGACTGCCCCAGGATGTCGGAGGCGGTTGCATGTTTGGCATTCAGATCAGCATGTCTCTAATTCCATGTGGTCTTGTGTTTGAGATGCTTGTGGGGCTGAGGTTCCCACGGGTGGCATCTCCTCCCCCAAAGTCCCAGAGGGCAACGAGGCGGCTTCTGCCTCCCCTGGAAGCTCCCTTTGCAAGACAGCCTTACTTAGGCGCTGCTTTGGCGCAGCCCAGCCTGTGAGACTTGTCTCACCAGGGCAGGGAGAGACCTCCTGAGACCACCCCCCCGCCCAGCTCTGACCTCACCATTCATCTTCATGCTCCACCAGCTTGTGAGAAAGAGCCCGCTCTGGGTCCTTGAATGAGCTGTCTTCCCATCACCCAGCCAGCCTTTAAATGTCCCCTCTGTCTGCCTCCAGATAGAAAACAATGCCTCTGTTCTCACTCCTGGCTTGGCCTTGGGAAGCACCAAGAAGGAAAGCAAAGCTGTTAAAAATATGATCTGGGCTAAAGAGGCTATTTTTGTCTTCCTAGGCTTTCCTCGTGCTCTTAAGACCCCTTGTGTCCCCTAGAGCCAGCCGTCTCGTGGCAGTTGTCTCTTACCAGAGGGAGGGATAAGCAGCCTGTAGTTATCAGAGCCTTCAGTCCTTGGGGGCGAGTGTTGGGAGGTAGAGGCGCAGCCCTGCTGTAGTTCAGCGATGAGCTGGCGGCCAGGGCGACGCTCACTGGGTGAGCACCCTTTTCCACGAGGCTCTTTCTTGTCCATGAAAAATAAACCCTTCGGGCAACCTGCTGTCATTTGTGCTCTGTCCCCATCCTCTGTTCTCCAAGCCATTGCTCCTACCCTTTCTGGGTAGAAAAGTTTCCAAACCACAAGAAAGAGTGAAAAATACTGCTCCCTGTAAGTCTGATGCAGGGTGAGCTGTACTGGGGCTGAGAAGTAGGCGGTTGGGAGGGTGGTACTGTCTCCAACAAACAACGCATGTGGATGCAAAGTGCCCTAGTAGTTAACTCTAACCTTATCGCCCTCACCCGCGTCCCAGCTGCTCCAGGGCCTGAGGCCACCCAGGCACATGCCTCTAGGCTGCCGCAGAGCTCTTGGCCCTGAATCTTGGGGGACAGCAGCCTGGACCCACCCGTCTGGTTCCTTGAAGCCCTGGAGTTGGGAGATCTTCCTCACCCAGGGGTCAAACTGGTGCACAGGTGCAAGAGCGCCAGCTCTTCTGCGGGTGCTGGGCCCCCGAGTTTCAACATCCAGGCCTTGTGGGGGTTATTGGAGGACAGTAGGGTGGCCTGGGCAGGCTTCATGTGACCGTACAAATGTCTAAGCCTCGTCTCAGACATGTAGATCAGTGTTTACAGGAGGGGGGCTGGGCATCTCTGTGTTTTGAAGGGACAGTCCAGATTTGAGGAATGTTGGCTGTGAGATTAAGAGCCCTCACTTTAAATCAGTGGTTCTCATCCTTGGCTGCAGCTGAGAGATGATGATTTAATTAGCCTGCAGTTCAACCCGAGCATCGTGGGGTTTTTTTTTCCAGAGCCCTCCAGGTGTTTCTAAGTGTGTAGCCAAGGTTGAGAATCACTACTGTATTTTCATTTGTTTGTTTTGGCTGTGGGATCTCAGATCAGGGATTGAACCTACACACCCTGCTGCGATCCATTTTGAGTCATTGTTTTGTATGGAGTGAGGTAGGAACCTGGGGTCATTCTTTTGCCTGTGAATGTACAGCGTCCCCAGCACCATTTGTTTAAAAGACCATCCTCTCCCCATTGTGTTCTTAGCACCTTCATTGAAAATCAATTGACCATAGATATAAAGGTTTATTTCTGAGCTCTCAGTTCCATTCCATTGATCTAAGTGTTTGTCCTTATGCCAGCATACCACTCTGTCTTGACTATTCGGGTTTTGTTTTTTTTTTTTTCAATGTGGACCATTTTTAAAGTCTTTATTGAATGTGTTACACTATTGCTTGTTTTATGTTTTGGGTTTTTGGCCTGTGGGATCTTAGCTCCCCGACCAGGTATCAAACCCACCCCCCCTGCACTGGAAGGCGAAGTCTTAACCACTGGTCCACCAAGGAAGTCACTAATCATGGTTTTAACAAATGTTTTCTGACAAAGTAAATGAAATCATTGTCAGGTCCAGTGTGTGGCAGGGAATTTAGTTCAACATAATCACCATCAGTATTTCTTCCTTGCCTCTGGATAATCATATTAGCTCAGCAAAAACTGTATCATTTGGTGAGTTAGAGCTTTTTCAGGTAGACCAGCGGCAATACTTGTTGGCTCTGTGGTCCTGGGCAAGGCATTCTGGGTCCCTGTGAATATCAGGTTCCTCCAAAGTGGATTGGTGATCTCACTGTCCACTTTAGAGGGCAACTGTAAGAACCGAGCAAGATAACGCTTAGCCTGTAGTCATCATTCCATAGATTATGTTTTCAAATGCAGCTCAGCATCTGGACAAATCCCTTAGGAGCCTTCCCCCCACAACCAGAGAGGAAACACGGAGTCGCGCGCAGTGGTGGGGCTCCTGGAGACCAAGAGGTAGCCAGCTGGAGGCCCTCACCACATACCCTTCCCCATCCCTGCAGCAGCCGGTACCATGGAGATTGTGTACGTATACGTGAAGAAACGCAGTGAGTTTGGGAAGCAATGCAACTTCTCCGACCGCCAGGCAGAGCTGAACATCGACATCCCGCCCAACCCCGAGCTGGCCGAGCAGTTTGTAGAGCGGAACCCGGTGGACACAGGCATCCAGTGCTCCACCAGCATGTCGGAACATGAGGTGGGTCCCTGAGCCAAGGGCCGGGCCAGTGGAGGTGTGGTCTGGCAGAGCTGTGGGTCGGGGCTGGTAAGCAGGACTGCGTGACTCCATTCCCATGGGAAGCCAGTTAGTGGACCAGTGCGGATGCTGGATGTGTGAGGGCATCAGCTTGGTGCCCAGGGTCAGGACAAGCCCCAGTACCAACCATCCTCTGGGCCAGGTGAATGCAAATCAAGAGCTCCTCTCTCTGGCCTCTCCTCTAAGACTCTTGCTAGAGTTGTTTTAAGCATTTGGTGCAGCTTTTGAACTGTGGTGCTGGAGAAGACTCCTGAAAGTCCCTTGGACAGCAAGGAGATCAAACCAGTCAATCTTAAGGGAGATCAACCCTGAATATTCACTCTAAGGACTGATGCTGAAGCTGAAGCTCCAGTATTTTGGTCATCTGATATGGACAAACGACTCACCGGAAAAGTCCCTGATGCTGGGAAAGACTGAGGGCAGGAGAACAGGGCGTCAGAGGATGAGACGGCTGGACGGCATCCCTGATGCAGTGAACATGAACTTGGGCAAACTCCGGGAGGTGGTGAGGGACAGGGAGGCCTGGCGCGCTGCAGTCAGTGGAGTTTCAAAGAGTCAGACACGACTGGGGGACCGAACGGCAACAACAGCTGGGAGAGGCATCTGAGGGGCCAGGGATTCACACCTCCTAGCTTGTGAAAAAGAAACGGTCCCATAGAAAGTTCTGATCAGAGGTGCCTCTAAGATAAGAGAACCGAGGGTCAGGTTGCTGTTCAAAACCCCAGATTTCTCCTGGTCTGTCCGAAGCAGGTGATCAGCTCCTGATTATGTCAACTACTGCCGGGAGAAGATTAGACTGAGGGGATAACCCTGTTGTCATATTCCTAAATCAGCGGCATGAAAATCACACTGATTTGGCCAAAACACATTATGAGTGTTTCCAATAACTTCCAGTTCAAACACATTGACTTTCCTGCTTCGCCAGGGTGAGCTGCTGTCACTGGGGCCAGAGCAGTCTTGTTCATGGGAACTTCTGAAACAAGACAACAGCCACGAATTCCATGCCACGCTGGGGTCTCCAAAGCCAGTGACTTTGCCTTGTTGAGACTTCTAGCTTTCGTGAGAAATGGCTTATAAAGGAAAAAGAAGTGAGAGTGAGAGCTCAGTGAGTGTGGAGTCTCCATTTGGGGTACTGAGAAAGCTCAACATTCAGAAAACGAAGATCATGGCATCCGGTCCCATCAGTCCATGGGAAATAAATGGGGAGACAGTTAAAACAGTGTCAGACTATTTTGGGGGGCTCCAAAATCACTGCAGATGGTGACTGCAGCCATGAAATTAAAAGACGCTTACTCCTTGGAAGAAAAGTTATGACCAACCTAGATAGCATATTCAAAAGCAAAGACATTACTTTGCCGACTAAGGTCCATCTAGTCAAGGCTATGGTTTTTCCTGTGGTCATGTATGGATGTGAGAGTTGGACTGTGAAGAAGGCTGAGTGCTGAAGAATTGATGCGTTTGAACTGTGGTGTTGGAGAAGACTCTTGAGAGTCCCTTGGACTGCAAGGAGGTCCAACCAGTCCATTCTGAAGGAGATCAGCCCTGGGATTTCTTTGGAGGGAATGATGCTAAAGCTGAAGCTCCAGTACTTTGGCCACCTCATGCGAAGAGCTGACTCATTGGAAAAGACTCTGATGCTGGGAGGGATTGGGGGCAGGAGGAGAAGGGGACGACCCAGGATGAGATGGCTGGATGGCATCACGGACTCGATGAACGTGAGTCTGAGTGAACTCCGGGAGTTGGTGATGGACGGGGAGGCCTGGTGTGCTGTGATTCATGGGGTCGCAAAGAGTCGGACACGACTGAGTGACTGAACTGAACTGAAAGTTCTGGAACTAGATAGTACTCAGGATTGCACAGCATCGTGAATGTTCTTAATGCCACTAATTTGAGCATTTTTTTTAATGGTCAGAATGGTAGATTTTCCCTGGTGGCTCAGATGGTAACCTGTCTGCCTATACTATGGGAGACTCTGGTTCGATCCCTGGGTGGGGAAGATCCTCTGGAGAAGGAAATGGCAACCCACTCCAGTACTCTTGCTTGGAAAATCCCATGGACAGAGGAGCCTGGTAGGCTACAGTCCATGGAGTCACAAAGAGTTGGACACGACTGAATAACTTCACCTCACCTCACTTCATGGTAGGTTTTACTTTTTAAAATATTTGTGTATTAATTTGGCTGCACCGGCTCTTAGTTGTGGCATGCAGGATCTAGTTCGCTGACCAGGGGTTGAACCCAGGCCCCCTGCCTGCGTTGGGACTGCAGAGTCTTAGCCACTGGGCCACCAGGCAGGTCCCAAAACAGTAGACGTGATGTTATGTGTACTGTGTGAAAGTGTTAGTTGCTCAGTCGTGTCTGACTCTGTGACCCTTGGGACTGTAGCCCGCCAGGCTCCTGGGCCATGGGATTCTCCAGGCAAGAACACTGGAGTGGGGTAGCCATTCCCTTCTCCAGGGGATCTTTCTGACCCAGGGATTGAACCTGGGTCTCCTGCATCTCCTGCACTGCCAGGCGGATTCTTTACCATCTGAGCAGCCAGGGAAGCACGTGTGTGTTTTATCACCGTTGAAAAGATGCGGGGCGAGGGGACTGAAAAGGAGGCAGAGAGGTAAGTTTAAAGGAAAAACTGCATCTGTGCCGTCCTCGCTGCGACAGAGAACGAGCAAAGCCAATCCAAACTCTCAAGTGTTTTTATGTTTTGATTCCTATCTCGCTATAAACGGTAGGATTAGTCACTTTGTTCTTTGGGGTCTCACAGAGCAGATGGGTGGGTGGGCTCCTCTGGGTTTTTAGAGTTGAGGTCAGGTCAGAACTGGATTTCTCCCGGCCATTGGCATCAGCTGCGAAGTGGCTGTTACTAACTCCCCTGGCTGGCACGTTCATGGCCGCCTGTGACCACCCGAGGACCAGAAAGTTCCTTGCTGGCACCTGAAGTCCTTGTGGCTCTGGTCTAGGGTACCACGAGTCCCTCCCTGAACACTCAGAGCCCAGGGACCCGGGACTCTGGTTTGCAGAAACATGCTTCCACCAGGGCTGGGCTCTTCTCACCTGTGACTCTCGGTTTAGGCCAACACAGAGCGCTTTGAGATGGAAACCCGGGGGATTAACCACATCGAGGGCGGCTGGCCCAAGGACGTGAACCCCCTGGAGCTGGAGCAGACGATCCGCTTCCGGAAGAAGGTGGAGAAGGATGAGAACTACATCAACGCCGTCCTGCAGCTGGGCTCAGTAAGGCTTCCTTCCGCTCCGGCAGGGTCTCAGCCATGACTGCTTCCCCAACTGCATGTCAGGCTCAGCAGCTAGCTCCTTGAGGCAGGACACCAGGTACCATACGGAACCTTCCATCTGGGAGCAGGTAGGCAGGTCCACACAGCAGACCCAAGGGTAAGGCAGGGAAGTCCAAGGACTGAGGGGTTTTAGGAGGAATCTGGAAAGTGGGAAACCCTCTGGGCAAAGAGACCCCCAAGGAACCCTAGCCAGCAGCTACCTGCCAATAGGGATCATTCATTCATTCATTCAGCACATTTGGACGGAGCTTCTAGACTTTACCGGGTGCAGTAGAGACTGCAAAAATGAAATTCACATATATCGCACCCTAAAGAGTTTGTGAGCCGCCGGAGGCCAAAGACAAAAACAGAGATATCGCGGTATTAACAGGGGCTCCCCAGGCAGCTGGGAGAAGGCAATGGCACACCACTCCAGTACTCTTGCCTGGAAAATCCCATGGACGGAGGAGCCTGGTAGACTGCAGTCTATGGGGTCACAAAGAGTCAAACACTTACTGAGCGACTTCACTTTCACTTTTCACTTTCATGCATTGGAGAAGGAAATGGCAACCCACTCCAGTGTTCTTGCCTGGAGAATCCCAGGGACAGCGGAGCCTGGTGGGCTGCCGTCTATGGGGTTACACAGAGTCGGACACGACTGAAGCAACTTAGCAGCAGCAGCAGCCCCAGGCAGGTCAGCAGGTAAAGAATCCACCTGCAGGAGACACAGGAGATATAGGTTCAATCCCTGAGTCGGGAAGATTCCCTTGAAGTAAGAAATGGCAACCCCCTTCAGTGTTCTTGCCTGAAAAAATCCCATGGGCAGGGGAGCCTGGTGGGCTACAGTCCATGGGGTCTCAGAGTGGGGCACAACTGAGCACGCATGTACCACACAATCTCACACTGAAAGGAAGGTTGTAAGGGGAGAAATGCTTTGCTATCGTGAGGAGGGAGAGTTGGTTTCCTGCTGAAGGTATCAGGGGAGCCTTCCTGGAGGAGGAGGCCCTTGAGCTTGGGTTTTTCCTTGTTGGACATTTGGAATAATGGGGGAGGGCCTTCTGGATGGAGGAAACAGGAGATGGATGCCATATACAGGGGCTGCTGCTGCTGCTAAGTTGCTTCAGTCATGTCCGACTCTGTGTGACCCCAGCCCTCCAGGCTCCCCCGTCCCTGGGATTCTCCAGGCGAGAACACTGAGTGGCTACTAATTCTGTTCGGCTGGAACCGTGCTTCTTCACCTTTTTTTTTTTCATTGTTGTCTCTCAACAAGCCTTTTTAGACATTCCCCCACCCCGGTGAAAATGTAATACCAAAGGTGTGCTATGTATTTACGCACTATATGTATACCTGGGCGGCCTGGCGTGCTGCAGTCCACGGGGTTGCAAAGAGTCAGACACGACTTAGCAACTGAACAACAACCACAAAATGTATGTCTGTGCTTTGTACAAAAAAAAAAAAAAAAGTGATATTATTTTACCCCCAAGAAGCAATTTGAAAACAGTTGGAACCAATTTCCACCCTTTTGCGGGGTAGATGTTGCCCCCATTGAAAATTTGTAGCCTGGAAGGATGGGAAAAGACTGGGGGATGTCTCTCATCCCTCCCAGACTCCATCTCAGCCCTGGTCAGGCTGAAAGGACCTCCCTTTGCCACTAAGGACTCCCGCTGTGTCCCCCCGCAGATCATGGAGCATTGTATCAAGCAGAATAACGCCATCGACATCTACCAGGAGTATTTTGACGACGAGGATGCGGTGGAGGTGACAGACGAGGCCCCCTCAGCTAAAACCATCAATGTCTTCAGGTACCTCTGTAGCCAGGCAGGTGCCTGGCCAACCTCTGTCACTCCTGTGGATGGGTGCTTCCAAAGGGGACCCCTTACCCATCACTCCATGCCGTGGGGAATAATGCCCTCTGTGCTCAGAGCTAAATAAGGGACAGAGCGATAAAATGCCCAGTAGATAAGTGGTCCCTACCTTAGAGGCAGGCCTGGCGGGTGGAAAGGGAGGAGAGAGTCAGTCTCAGGAAAAGCAAATTGGCAAAGCTGAGTACACGTGTGGTCGATTCATACTGTGTGGAGAAGGTCCAGAGCACCAGACATCCGTGATCTGGCTGCGCTGTGAGCAAAAAGACCCTTGTCCCAAGCACTTGGGAGTCTGCCTGGAATAACCTCCAAGGACAGCAGTGTGACAGAAGCTTAGCCCATAGACACGTGTGTGAGATCACTGGATATTCGCTGCAGCAAGGTGTGCACTAGCCAAGACTGGGAGCACGCTAAACCCATCAGTAGGGTCTGGTTCCAGCAATTCTGCTACGCCCGCACGCTGACTACCACTCAGCCATCTGAACGAATGAGGCAGCTCCTTAGGCGAGAGTTTCCCAGATTGCTGTGTGAAACCAAACCAAATCAAGACGCAGAACCGTGTGTAGAAAGCACTGCCTTTTGTTTAAAATACACCTAGGTAAAGCCAACTAAATGTCCAATGACGGATGAATGGATACAGAAGATGTGGTACATATATACAGTGGAGATTACTCAACCACTAAAAAGAGCGAAATAGGGTCATTCTGCAGAGACGTGGGTGGACCTAGAGTCTGTCAGACACAGTGAAGTAAATCAGAAAAACAAACGTCGTATATTAACGCACGTATGTGGAATCTAGAAAAATGGTACAGATGAACCTCTTTGCAGGGCAGGAGTAGCGATGCAGATGTCGAGAGCGGACTTGTGAACACAGTGCGGGGAGAGGAGGGTGGCTGAATCAGGAGACTGGGACTGGCGTGTGTCCACTATCCCGTGTAAAGCACAGGCAGCTCAGCTTGGTGCTCCGTGATGGCCTCGAGGGGTGGGAGGGAAGTCCAAAGGGGAAGGAGTCTTTGTATACCTGTAGCCGATCAAGTCCTCATACAGCAGAAACTAACACAACGCTGAAAAGCCATTATGCACCAAAAAAGAAAATCAAATATACCTATGTATATGTGCGTGTGTGCTTGTATATATGCATATATGTATACGTATGTATATTCATGCAGGTGTGTGTTCTTGAATATGCAGAGAAAACCTGTGATTTCAGAAGCCACTAGCATCGAATGCCAACTCTAGGCGATTCATTTTGCCACCTGGAAAGTGTTTGACCCAGTCCAAGCACAACCGGCAAGGACTCTTCTGATCCGGGGCTGAGTCATGGTGGGCACTGCAGACTTGTAGCAGTGGGCATGCAAGAGAGGGGCCAGGGCGGGGCGGGGGCCGCCTTCTCTGCTTGCTGCATCTGACCTTACATATGGATACCCGAGAGGATTGAGGCATTAGGAATCATCACATCCGACCTCCACGTTCGACAGACGAGGAAACTGGCCCCAGGGAGGAGACACCCTCAGGGCTCTCAGTGGGTGGGTGACCCAGCCAAGGATGGGACTCAACCTGTGCTGCTTCTGCTCCGGCCGTGCCCCCGGGGAGGAGTGAAGTGGATGCGTCTCACCACCGGAAACGTATTTCATTTCCCCCTTTTGTTCATTTCTTCCGATGACTTCCATGACAAAGTGTCAGCTGAGGGCCATTGCGTCTTTTTTTTTCAACTTAATTTTTCAGCATTTGGAGTATAATTGCTTTACCACGTTGCGTTCGTTTCTGCTGTACAATGAAGCGAATCGGCCTATGTGTGCACAGGTCCCCTCCTTCCTGGAGCTCTCCGTGCCCCCGCCAGTCCCACCCCTCTAGGTCATCACCGAGCGCCCTGTGCTGTGCAGCAGGCTCCTACCAGCCAGCTCCTTTACACAGGGTGTGTCTATGTCACTGCTCTTCTCTCGGTTCCTCCCGCCTCCCCCTCTGAGCCCACATGTGGGGCCATTAAATCCTTAATCCTTTTTTCACTCTTACACTTTGTCTCTCCCCTTGCATTTTTTGAAAGTGAAAGTGAAGTCGCTCAGTCGTGTCCGACTCTTTGCAACTCAGTGGACTGTAGCCCACCAGGCTCCTCTGTCCGTGGGATTTTCCAGGCAGGAGTACTGGAGTGGGTTGCCATTCCCTTCTCCAGGAGATCTTCCCAACCCAAGGATCGAACCCAGGTCTCCCACATTGTAGGCAGACGCTTTACCATCTGAGCGACCAAACTGAGCTAATTTATTTTGAGCAGTTGTTTTTTTTTTTCCCCAAAGAAAGAAAGAATTATTACTTGCAACAAGTAAGAAGAACACTTTGGATCTTTCCTAAAGCAGTCTCTCAAGCAGTTTTAGTCCCCAGCAAAACTGATCAGAAAGTACAGAAAATTCCCACACGCCCATCCTCCCCCACCCACAGGGCCTCTCCCCCCACCAGCATCTCCTGTCCCCCAGGTAGGTGGGACATTCATCACGGTCAGAGCACAACACTGACATCGTTTCGCCCTGTCCTTAGCCTGCTCAGGCTGCTGTCTCAAAATACTATCACTTGGGTGGCTTACAAACAACTGAAATGCATCCCTCACCACCCTGGAGGCTGAAAGTCTGAGCGTGGGGTGCCAGCAAGGTCAGAGTCTGTGTCTTTTGAGGGCTCTCTTTCTTTTTTTTTTTTTTTTAACTGCTTCTCGAAACTTGTGGGATCTTAGCTCCCCGATCAGGGATTGAACCCAGGCCCCCAGCAGAGAGAGCACCAAGTTCTAACCACGGGATGTTTCAAAATTCTCACTGCTCGATTTTTGTTAATAATTTAGATACAGGCACCTTCTTGCTGAGAACTCACAAGGCAGAAGGGGTGAGGGGTCTCTCTCGACCCTCTTTTGTAAGGGCACTAATTCCATGCATAGGGGCTCCACCCTCACAACCTAATCACCTCCCAAAGGCCCCACTTCCAGATACCAGCACACTGGAGACTGGGCTTCAACACATGAGGTTTGAGGGGATGCGCTCAGCCTACAGCACACCCGGAGTCTGTAGCTCACAAAAGGGTTCCCTCTTGGTGTCATGAGTGAGTGAATTGAGTGAGTGAGTGAAGTCGCTCAGTCGTGTCCGACTCTTTGTGACCCCGTGGACTGTAACCTACCAGGCTCCTCCGTCCATGGGATTCTCCAGGCAAGAATACTGGAGTGGGTTGCCATTCCCTTCTCCAGGGGATCTTCCCGACCCCGAGATTGAACCCAGGTCTCTGCCAATATACAGAATAGTTTCATTGCCCTAAAAGTCCCCTGTGTTGACATAGGAAAAAGAAATGGATACCAAAAGGGGAAGGATAAATCAGAAGTTTGGGATTAATAGATATACACAACTATATGGGAAATAACTAAATAACGAGGACATGCTTACGGCACAGCGAATTATATTCAGTATCTCATGCACTTAGTCGTGGCCGACTCTTTGCACCCCCAGGACTGTAGCCCACCAGGCTCCTCTGTCCACGGGATTTCCCAGGCAAGAACACTGGAGTGGGCTGCCATTTCCTCCTCCAGGGGATCTTCCTGACCCAGGGCTGAACCCATGTCTCCTTCGTCTCCTGCATTAGCTGGTGGATCCTTTATCACTGAGCCACCTGGGAAGCCCCTGAATATCTTGTAATAACCTAAATGGAGATGAATCTGAAAAAAATGTGTGCATATATTTCCTTTGCTGCACATGTGAAACTAACACAACACTGTAAATCAACATATTTCAATTAAAAAAAGAAATCCTCTGTGGCCCAGCGGCTAAGACTCCAAACTGCCAATGCATGGGGCCCAGGTTCAATCCCCGGTCAGGGAACTAGATCCCTGTACCACAACACAGACCCAGTGCAGCCAAATAAACAAAAATATATATATTTTTAATCCCCTGTATTTTACCTATTTATCCCTCCCTGCCCTAAACCCTTGGCAACAACTGATTTTTGTACTGGCTCTGTGGTTCTGCTTTTTCCAGAATGTCATATAGTTGAAACCATACAGTATATAGCCTTTTCAGATCGTTTTTTTTCTCTTAGCAGTGTGCGTTAAGTTTCCACCATGTCTTTTCATGGCTTGATAGCTCATTTCTTTTTAATGCTGAGTGATAATAATGTTGAATGTACCACAATTTATCCACTTACCTACTGAAGGGCATCTCCGTTGGTTCCAAGTTTTGGCAGTTGCGAATACCACTGCTATAAACCTCTGCATGCAGCCTTTTGTGTGGACAGAAGTTTTCGATTCAGTTGGGCAAATACCAAGGAGCCAGATTCTTCATCTTTCCTCATAGTTTAATATTAATGAGAGATCAAGCCTCAGGCTCAGAACTTTCAGCAAATGAAGACATCAGACCGAAATTTAAAATTTTATTTCCATTCTCTCTTTTTTTTTTATTAGTTTTTCTTTGTGGTTGTGAGATCAGTTTTCCAATTAAGGGAGTCCTGGAGGCTTTGTTTTTAAAGTAAATTTCTCCTAGTGAATATTTAACGATGTTTGAATTCTTTTAAGAAAAAAATATGAGCAAATATAAATAGGAAGTCTGGGGAGCCAGACGCTCTGGTCTTCTGCCCTCTCGCCCTCCTCTAAAGGGACCCCCAGGAAATTAAGCGGCCAGCCACACATGTCTCCTGGCATCCCGACGGCAATAGGAAGTTGGCAGTGGCATATTCTTGCTTGAACTTTCAACGGGCGCCCGAGGGCATGAGCAACGAATCGTACATCTGGGACCTGGGTGAGGTGCAGAAGGGCCTGGGGACCTGGGAAGGAGAGGGAACCGGGCAGAGGCCAGCAAACGCTCGGGGGGAGGTGGAAGCAGCAGGCCTGTTGGGAGGCTGGTCGCACACCGGGATCCCAGGGCCCTGGAGGAAGCCAACGTCTTGTCCTGTCCCTGCCTGGGTTCAGGTGCAGTCAAGCGAAGCCACAGCAGAAGCAGGAACTCCCTTCATTTCCGGATCCTGAATCAGGGCATTCAAGACCAGACCCCTGGAGTCCCAACTCTGGGTCCCTGAAGAGCGTATCAGAGAGTCCCCAGCAGACTGAGAAGGGACCTGGGTGGAGGGAAGGGGACCCCCTGTCCCACCTGTCCTGGCACTTGTCCCTAATTCCTGGCCAGTAGGGTAGTGTGTCCACCCGGGAGCAGGGACCACAGTTGACAAAGGGTCTCACTTCACAGGCAGAGCCTGGCAGGTGGCAGGTGACGGGGGCTCCACGCCTCAGACATCCCTCGTCGCTGTCATTGTGAAAATGAACATGAGCTCTTAGCAGCGGTGTGGGTGCCGAGCACGGAGCTGAGCACTTCCCACTTTTGAGCCGCTCAGTGAACTCTTACTGCCGCCCCATGGGCTGACATTATTGTCCCTCCATCATTCTGTCTGCTGTACAGACAAGGCAACCAGTTCACACAAATCACAGGAGAGTTAGCGTTTTGTAAAAGCCTTAGGGTCAAAAGCTCATTTTATACCAACCTGGGAAATGGATTAGAATGACAGTCACACACACACACACACACACACACGTGATTCCCCAAAAATAACATCTGTAGAAGAGCCTCTAGGGCTAGAGGCTGGTCACCGAGGACCAGAGGCTGCAGCCTGGAGAGGGGCTTCCTAGCTTTGCCCCACCGCCCCCGACCTGGACAAGGGGTTGAATTGTTTGACTCTGTCCTTTTCTTTCCAGGTCTGGTAATATATATATATTTTTGTTCTGCCTTATAGAAAACCCCAACAGGCCAGAAATTACCCTAAAGCCGTCT
Source organism: Ovis aries (assembly GCF_016772045.2). Taxonomy (NCBI): domain Eukaryota; kingdom Metazoa; phylum Chordata; class Mammalia; order Artiodactyla; family Bovidae; genus Ovis; species Ovis aries. Next base: position 56,406,745 of record NC_056064.1, on the reverse strand, counting down.
TCTCCTCTTGTCACCTTGGAGTATAACCCCAAAGATTCCCACGTGCTCCTGGCAGGCTGTTACAATGGGCAGATCGGTAAGGAAGGACTTCCCTGCCACCTCCTGGGTGCTTAACCAGGTGCCAGCCCAACCTCCCCCGGGCTCTGAGGCAGCGAGGCTCCACTGCGGTCCAGCCAGGGTCCACCTGCCAGACCAGGCTTGCTGTGGAGGACAAAGTCGGGGGGTGGGTACTTCCGGCAGCTTTCAGGCGTCAAGGTGAGACAAATTCTGTTGCTGCCTCATCAGTGTCTTCCGGAGAAGGCGATGGCACCCCACTCCAGCACTCTTGCCTGGAAAATCCCGTGGACGGAGGAGCCTGGTGGGCTGCAGTCCATGGGGTCGCTAAGAGTCGGACACAACTGAGCGACTTTGCTTTCACTTTTCACTTTCATGCATTAGAGAAGGAAATGGCAACCCACTCCAGTGTTCTTGCCTGAAGAATCCCAGGGACGGGGGAGCCTGGTGGGCTGCCATCTATGGGGTCGCACAGAGTCGGACACGACTGAAGCGACTTAGCAGCAGCAGCAGCAGCAGCAGCAGTGTCTTCATTTGTAAAAGTTCAAGTGAGTCTGAAGTTCATTCAAAATTAAAGGTTAAGAAAAAATATAGGTCAAGTAAAGTCAAGGAACATTTATTGGGTACCTACCCTGGACCAGGGCTTCCCTGGTGGCTCAGACAGTAAAGAATCCACCTGCAATGGGAGAGATGTGGGTTCAATCCCTGGGGTGGGAAGATCCCCTGGAGCAGGGCATGGCAACCCACTCCAGTGTTCTTGCCTGAAGAAGTCCACGGACAGAGGAGCCTGGCAGGCTACAGTCCGTGGAGTCGCACAGAGTCAGACATGACTGAGCAACTAAGCATACAGCATTCCCTGAGCCGGGCTAAGGTAACTAGAGGCAAAGGATGGTGAGATCACTGGGGAGCTCCATCTCGGGAGAGCCTACCTGACGTGGTGGGTAATGTGTGCTAAGTCGCTCGGTCTTGTCCCTCCGACCCCATGAACTGCAGCTGTTTAGGCTCCTCTGTCCATGGGATTCTCCTGGAGAAGGCGATGGCACCCCACTCCAGCACTCTTGCCTGGAAAATCCCATGGACAGAGGAGCCTGGTGGGCTGCAGTCCATGGGGTCGCTAAGAGTCAGACACAACTGAGCGACTTCACTTTGACTTTTCACTTTCATGCATTGGAGAAGGAAATGGTAACCCACTCCAGTATTCTTGCCTAGAGAATCCCAGGGATGGGGGAGCCTGGTGGGCTGCTGTCTATGGGGTCGCACAGAGTTGGGCGCGACTAAAGCGACTTAGCAGCAGCAGTCCATGGGATTCTCCAGGCCAGAATACTGGAGCGGGTTGCCATGCCCCCCTCCAGGGGATCTTCCCAGCCCAGGGTTAGAACCTGCAGGTCTTGTGTCTCCTGCATCGGCAGGCGGGTTCTTTACCACTAGCGCCCCTGGGAAGCCCTTATAATATATGGTAATGAGTGAGAGTAATGCCAGCCGTACAGAGTGAGTGGAGAAGTGGTTCTTCCTCTTCCTTTTTTTTTTTTTTGAAAGTGTTTGTGAAGAGCTGATATTCATTCTTCCTTAGATATTTGGTGGAATTCACCAATGAAGCCGTCTGGTCCGAGGATTTTCCTCATTAGTGGTTTTTATCCTCTGTATATGTTACAGGTCTTCTCGTGTTTTCTGTTTCTTCTTGGGTCAGGTTTTATAGTTTGTGTATTTCTAGAATTTTTGTGTTTCGTCCAGGTCATCTTATTTGTTGAGATACAATTGTTCATTCTCTTATAGTCATTTCATCTCTGTGAGGTTGGCAGTAACGTCTCCTATTTCTTTCCCGATCTTAGTAATTTGAGTGTTCTTTCTTTTTCACTTGGTCAGTCTAGATGGGGGTTGGTAAAGTTTGTTTTCTTTTCAAAGAACCAACTTTATATCTTATTTTATTGATGTTTCTAAGTTGGTTTTTATTCCTCATTTCATTCATTTCCACCGTTAATCTTTATTATTTCCTTCCTTCTGTTTACTTTGGGTTTAACTTGTTCTTTTTCTAAATTTCTTAAAGTAGAAGGTTAGATTATCGATTTGAGATTTTTAAACATACAGATGTTTAAAGTTACAATTTCCCTCTAAGCACTGTTTCAGCTACACTAAGTTTTCGTGTGTTGTGTTTCCATAGTCATGCATTTTGTATTTTCTAGTTTCCCTTTGATTTCTCCTTTGACCCATGGGTTATTTGGAAATCTGTTGTTCCGCTTTCTATATATTTGTAAACTTTCCACTTTTCCTTCAGTTACTGGTCTCTCTAGTTTTATTCTATTATGGTAAGAAAAGATACTTTTCGTGACTTCAGTCTTTAAAAATCCACTGAGACTTGTCTCATGGGATCTGTCCTGGAGAATATCCCATGTGCACTCGAGATGAATGTTTCCTGCTTGTTGCCATCTACAGCCAAAAAAATTTCACAGACTTTCCTGGAGGCCTCTGTGCGCGTGTCTGAGCATACTTTCAACACATAGCCGGGCAACTGTCAGTTCTTCCTTAGCCGCTGCCCTGAGCCTACAGGTCAGCCAGAGGTGAGAGCTGAGGGCCGTCCCAGTTCTTTCCAGTACTTGGGCCACCTGATGAGAACATCTGACTCACTGCAAAAGACAGTGATGCTGGGAAAGATTGAGGACAGGAGGAGAAGGGGGCGACAGAGGATGAGATGGTTGAATGGCATGGTGATGCCAATGCCAAACTCAACGGACATGAGTTTAAGCAACCTCTGGGAGATAGTGGTGGACAGCGAAGCCTGGTGTGCTGAGTTCACGGGCTCACAAAGAGTCAGACGTGACTGAACAACAACAAAGGTGTGCACGCAGCCCTGGGAGCTTCTAGTTTCCTGGGAACACATCAGAGCTTTTCAAAACCCCTATGGACAGCTCACTCTCCGGCTTTTCCTTTGAAGCTTTTTGGTTAGCCTATTGCTTGCCTCACCTGTTATCCACCACTTCCGGACACTGCAAAGTTAATCAGTTGCCTGCAATTTTAATTATTTTCAAGATAGACTTGTTAAAAAGACCCTTTGCCCTGGGCAAGCTCTGAGTCAAGCTGAATACAGACAACTTTGCAAACGGGGAGGGGGTCTTCTAGGGAACCGCTAGACAGGTCAAACAGTGACAACTCTTTGAATAGGAGACTTTGAAAGAGCTCCAGCTCCATTCTGCTCCATCCTGTGGCTGCCAAGATATTCGGTTTTTAACAGGAAGGCAGAGAGTTATTTTTCAAGGCTATCATAGAACCGGAGATTATAGCATCTTAACTGGGACAAGCCACAATGCAACAAAAGTTACTGTTCTTATCAAGATTCAGCTATTTTTCTTGAATAAACACTCTGATTTGCTGCCAGCCTTTGGCTGATTTCCGGAGTTCTGAAAAAGTTGATTCTGATCATCGATTTTGCCAACATTCTCATGGCCTTTATGGAAGAGAGAATTCTCAGATGTCCTTGCTTTGCCATTTTTGCTGGTGGGACACCCAGAAAACTGATGTTTAGATCTCATGTGAACTCAGAAGAAACCTATCTCCGCGGCCCTGAAGTTTCCTGGCTTCCGGCCACCCCTGGCCTTGGAATAGCCAAACTCCTAATCCTCCTGTTTGCGCCCCAGGCTGGACTCAACCAGGCATGATAAGGGTTCCCCTTCAGGGAGTAGGAGCCAGAAGGGCTGGGAAACTTCCCAGAAACTCTTCGCGGTCAGGATGCCTCCTGGCCTCCTGAGACCTCCGACCTCCCTCGTAGACCTGCGGCCTGCCCCCGCTCCAGGGAGCCCCTCTGTGATGAAATAGAAGTGGACTCCCATCAAGTGAAAATGTTAGTCGCTCAGTCATGTCCGACTCTTTGTGACTCCATAGACTGTAGCCCGCCAGGCTTCTCTGTCCATGGGATTCTCCAGGCAAGAATACTCGAGTGGGTTGCCATGCCCTCCTCCAGGGGATCTTCCCCACTCAGGAATCGAACCCGTATTTCTTATACGTCCTGCATTGGCAGGCGGATTCTTTACTGCTAGCGCCACCAGGGAAACCCATCAATCTCCCTGCCGCTTTATCTGGGTGCTGGCGCTCTGAAATTCAGAAACAGAGTCACGTGGCCATGGTTTATTCCGGAGCCCTGCCTTGCTCATCACTCATTACCCCTTCAGTGGTTATCTCTGCCAGCCCAGACCAGCCCAGGCTCTGGGGCTCTACTGTCTATGAGAAAGCCACAGTGGGACCTGCCCTCGAGCACTGCTTTGCTGGAGCAGAGCAAGCTGAGCTAAGAAAACCCGTTTCTGGGCCAGACTGGTGCAGGGCCAAATGCCTGAGACTTGGATTCCATAAATCGAGATTTATGGATCATGGACTTCTGTTGTTGTATTACAAAACCAGCTTTCCTAGAAACAGCTCTGAGTAACAGGGTGGGTCCTCACCATACACTCGTGGGAAAATGAAGACAGAATCCGTCAGGACAGAAAATATAAATACAGATAAGCTTTGAGTCTTTCTTGGTAAAGCAGAAGAGATGAAGTCCTAACAATGAATCCAAAGAAAGGATAATCTCCCTCTGTGAGTTTCTTTTCCGGTCAGCAGCAGCAGAGGCAGAAAGGGAAGGCGGAAAGGGAATGAATGGATCCAACAGGAGAGATTTGCCCGAGTGTTCTCACTTTCCCCAGGATGGAGGTGCTTCTCTCTCTTTCCCTGCCTCACTCCATCCTGAAGCTCCTCCTCGATCTTAGTTCCTCCTCACTTCCTCCAGGAAGCCTTCCCTGACTGCCTCCCTGTGTCTCCCCCTGGAGCAATCACAGCACGGGCTCTAACATGGCAGATTTCCCTTCCCATCGCCTAAGGACTGTGCCTGTCTGAGTCCCAGTGGCTTTCCCAGGGCCCAGCGTGATGCTCACCACATGTTAGGGGCCCCATTGGAATGAATGAAGTGAGCTTCAGGGGCTGGTAGGAAACTCAGGCTGGTTTGAACTTAGCCCTGATTCTTAAAAAAGCCCCATACTTGTCAAACCAAGACAAGCAGCGTCCCCCGATCCCGTGCTCCCTGCACTAAGACAGGAAGCCTGTGCCCCCAGCACCCACCCCCTCGTCTCCTTCCCGGCCAGCCTGCTGGGACACGCGGAAGGGCAGCCTGGTGGCAGAGCTGTCCACCATCGAGTTCAGCCACCGAGACCCCGTGTACGGCACCATCTGGCTGCAGTCGAAGACGGGCACAGAGTGTTTCTCGGCGTCCACAGACGGGCAGGTACGAGCAGCCAGGCGCTGGAGGGGCAGGGAGTGGGGAGCAGCAGCGGTCACACGGTCCCCCATCGGGATGTTTCCTCTTGCATTTCATTATAAAATGGAGCAATAGGTAAAGATGTGTGTGGAACACCAGCCTAAAGGTACGGAAGGACAGGCGGTGAAGCCCGTCCTCCCCCCTCGGCCTTCAGCCTCCCAGCCCCGGCTCCTGTGGCGCCCACTTGCATCTCCGTCTGCCTCCAGGCTCAGTGTCCACATACGAAGCAGACGTGTGCGTCTCGGCACTCTTCCTGCACACCTTGCGCGTTGATTTGCCCTTGATGTTTTTCATTTAGCATGTCTCAAAGATGATTTTATATTTCATAAAGTGCTGCCCCCTGCCTGTTAATGACTTAACAAACGATGGATATGCTGTAATTTATTTAAGTGGATTTTAATAGTTTGTAGTTACCAAAAATGTAGCCAAGAGTGTGTTGGAGGGGTTGAATCTTTTTGTTGGAGTCTAATTGCTTCACAATGCTATGTTAGCTTCTGCTGAACAACGGAGTGAATCCGCCACGTGGATACATACATCCCCTCCCTCTTGAGCCTCCCTCCAGCTCACCCGCCTAAGTCATCACAGCACCAAGCTGAGCGTCCTGTGCTGCTTGGCAGGTCCCACTAGCTATCTGGTTCACGCGCGGCAGTGCGTTTATCCCAGGTCGTCCCATCCCCCCCTTCCCTGCCAATGCCCACATGTTCCTTCTTACGCCTGCATCTCTGTTCCTGCCCTTCAAATAGGCTCATCTGTACCATTTCCCCCCCCAGATTCCACATATATGCGTTAATATCCGATACTTGTCTTTCTGCACAGAAGTGTATTCGCATAGAGATTACTGCACACATGAAGCATACCCATACACACTGCGTACACATACGTTCCTGGCAGTGGGATTTCTGGGTCAACGCACATGTGCGTTTGGAATGTTGCTACAGATTGCCATATTGTGAGGGGTCTTTAAGGATGCAGACTGCAGGGCCCACACCTGGCAGTTTTCACTCAGTAGGTCTGTGGTGAGGCCGCCTGCTTCTGGATTTTAGGGAGCTTGCCCAGGACTGATGATCAGCCAGGACTATGGACCAGAGGAGCAGTTCTTCAAGGCAGGCCTGTTCCCTCCGTTGCTGGGTGTCTGACACCCACTGTCTGGCCCCGGGAAGGTGCAGGGGGTAAGAATTGCGGAACTCCAGGCCTCAAAGTCGGCCCCTCCTCTCATCAGGTCATGTGGTGGGACATCCGGAAGTTGAGCGAGCCCACCGAGGTCGTCATCATGGACATCACCAGAAAGGAGCATCTGGAGAACGCCTTGGGGGCCATCTCCCTGGAGTTCGAGTCCACTCTGGTGGGTGTCCCCTGCTCTCCCCTCCCCACATTCCGTGGCCGGGGCAGCCAGAGCCGAGGGCAGGCCCGTGGCTGCTGTATCAGAGGCTCGTGGGCCCCACGCTGCTTCTTACCTCGTGCTCTGGATGGTCCCTCCTAGACCTGTGTGGTCTTTGCAACCACTTTCCAGCAGGGGGCAGCAGAGTAGAGGCAGAAAACTTCTTTAATTCACCGAGTTCCCATTTGGCGAGTGTCCCCGCTGATCAGAGGGCGAGCTTTCTGACTGCACAGGATTCCAGAGACGCTCCATGCTGTAAGAGCCCTGTCCAGGATTAGCATCCGGACGCCAGGCTCTGCCTCTGTCCCTGACTCATGTCCTCATGTGGGGCGCTGGGCTGGCAGCTCACCCCCTAGGGGGAAAGAAGAGGTGGTGGAGAGGAAAATGAGATTAGAAGAGGCTCCCGGGGAAACTGATCACAGACCTATGATGGCATTTAGTAACTGAGGAGGAGCAGTAAAGAAACTGCAAAGCGGAGGGCTTCCCTGGTGATCCAGTGGTTAAGAATCCACCTTCCAATGCAGGAGACGCAGGTTTGATCCCTGGTCCAAGAACTAAGATCCAATATGCCACAAGGCAACTAAGCCCCCACACCACAACTAGTGAGCCCGAGGGCTGTACCTAAGACCCAACACAGCCAAATAAAGAATCTAAAAAAATAGAAGAAAAGTAAATAGGAAATAGTGGCTTCCCAGGTGGCTCAGTGGTAACGAGTCCGCCTGCCAGTGCAGGAGACTCAGGTTCGATCCCTGATCTGGGAAGATCCCACGTGCCGCAGAGCAGCTAAGCCCGGGTGCCACGATTATTGGGCCTGCGCTCCAGAGCCTGGGAGCTGCCACCGCTGAGCCCACCCGCTGCAACTGCTGAGGCCCGCGTGACCTGGAGCCCGTGGGCCACCACGAGAGACGCCGCCGCAGTGAGAAGCCCACGCACCACAATGAAGAGTGGGCCGCGATCGCCACAACCAGGGAAAAACCCGAGTCACAGTGAAGACTCAGCACAGCCACAAATAAAACCCAGTAAAGAGAACTAGCAAAGCAGTCATGTGGATGTATCCAAGGAGGGAGGCTTCTGGAAGCTCAAATGAGGATTCCTTCCAAAGCAATGAAATGACCTTCCCGGATGGCTCCTGGCCTGACCCCCTCCTGGGATCGTCACTGGTTTGCCTCCAGGCCGACATCATTCCCAGGCCCTTAGGAGGTGGACGGGCTCTGGCCTCACCCTTGCCCTGGGAGCACCTCCCCCACCCCAAGCTGGGGGATGAATGTGGTGGGGGAGGTGGACGACAACTTTACTGGACGTCCCCCATTCCCCAAGCCCCCGGCTCTATCGGGAGGACTCAGAAAAAGGTTCTGTCCTGGAATCAGAGATTTCTAGGCGAGGCTCTAGACGCAGTGGCCACAGCATCGCTGGTCCCCGCTTGCCCGCCGCCTTGTCGCTGAGTGGACACCATGTACTGGCGCCTTGTAGCCGCCTGATGCGGTCTCCCGTGACCGTCCTATAAGCTGATGGGATTAGCATTATCCCAACTTTGCAGATAAACAACAGGAGTCTTAGTGGGGAGGTGAGTCTCCAGAGCAGGGAGCAGCCGGGGCTCAAACCCAAGGCTCTGGCTGCAGGGCGGGGCGCTCCACTCTCACCCCACCGAGGGGCCCTGGAGCTGGCGTTCTTCCTTACTTTTCTGGGCTTCTCAAGCTTTCTCTTTTCACTTTCCTTTAACGACTCCCCCACCCCATTTATGGGACTTCCCCGATGGCACAGCAGATAAAGAATCCTCCAGCAATGCAGGGGACACAGTAGACGTGGGTTTGATCCCTGGGTCGGGAAGATCCCCTGGAGGAGGAGATGACAACCCACTCTAGTATTCTTGCCTGGTGAATCCCCCTGACAGAGGAGTTTAGCGAGTACAGTCCATGGGGTCGCAAAGAATCCGACACGACTGAGCAACTAAGCAAGCAAGCCCTCCGTTTGTAGCCCAGCCGTTCTTTTTAATTGTGGTAAAAAAAAAAAGAAAGAAAAGAAATTTAAAAGCACATAGTGTAAAATGTACCACCTTAACCATTTTTTTTTAAAACTATTTATTTGGCTGTGTCAGGCCTTAGTTGTGGCACGAGGGATCTCTGTTGTATCCAGTGGGATCTCTCATTGCAGCGCATCAACTCTCTAGTTGTGGTTCGTGAGCTCAGTTGCTCCACAGCATGTGGGATCCTAGTTCCCCGACCAGGGATTGAACCCGTGTCCCCTGCACTCAAGGTGAATTCTTAATACCTGGACCACCAGGGAAGTCTCCACTTTAACCATTCTTAAGTGGACAGTTTAGTAGTGTTAAGTATATTTACACTGTGGGCTCTCCAGAACTAGAACTTTTTCATCTTGCAAGACAAACTCTGTATCTTTTAATCAACTAACTCCCCGTCTTCCCCTTCCCTCAGTCCCTTCGGCTTTCTGTCTCTATGAAATTGACTTCTCCAGGTACCCCATTCACTGTATGAATTCTTACTGTTTGTCTTTTTGTGACGGGCTCTTTTTACTTAGCACAATGCTCTCGAGGTTTATCCACAGTGTGGCACATGGCAGAATTTTCCTCTTTTTTTATTTTGAAGCCAAATAGTATCGCATTGTATGAATAGACTGGGGTTCCCTGCTGGCTCAGATGGTAAAGAATCTGCCTGAAGTGCAGCAGACCCAGGTTCAATCCCTGAGTCAGGAAGACTCCCTGGAGAAGCGAATGGCTACCCACTCCAGTATTCTTGCTGGAGAATTCCACAGACAGAGGAGCCTGGCTGGTACAGTCCATGGGGTCACAAAGCCGGACACGACTGAGCGACTAACACACACACGCGTGAACAGGCCACAGTTTGTTTTTCCATTCATATGGACACTTGGGTGGCTTTTACCTCTTAGCTGTTGTGAGTAAAGATGCTATGGAGGGACTTCCCTGGTGGTGCAGTGAGTAAGACTCTGAACTCCCAAAGCAGAGGCTCAATCCATGGTCAGGGAACTAGATCCCGCATGCCCCAACGAAGACCCGGCACAGCCAAATACATTTTAAAAAACAAAGCAAAGAGCAAACAACCGAAAAACTCCAGCAACAATCATTAGACGTGGGTGTACAGTGAAGCCCAGGTTTGCAGTGAGTAGTATCTGGAGGCTGGAGGGGGCTCTTCTGGACTCCGGGGTCACAGTATTCATTCAGACAGACATTTAGGATCTGTTTTTGGCAAAATGCTTAGCGCTCATGATGCTGCATGGAGGGCTGTGACACAGGTCTAGGGAACAGATGACTGGGGGCTTCATCACTTGCGGGGCCCTTGAGCAGGTGCTAAAGAAGGGTGGGGTCTGCTCAAGCTGATCAAGAGTGGGGGCGGCCCCCCAAAAGGGGCGGGGCACAGCTCAAGAAGAGGCTTAAACCAAAGGCACCTTTGGGCCCCCACCCCGCTGGCCCCACCGCTCTGGCCCCGGAAGGCCGCTCTCCCTGCCAGCTTAACCCTGAGCTGAGATTTCACGGAGCCTTCCACTCACGCGTCACCCCCTCCACAGCCGACCAAGTTCATGGTGGGCACCGAGCAAGGCGTCGTCATCTCCTGCAACCGCAAGGGCAAGACGCCGGCCGAGAAGATCGTGTGCACCTTCTCAGGCCACCACGGCCCCATCTACGCCCTGCAGAGAAACCCGTTCTACCCGAAGAACTTCCTGACCGTCGGCGACTGGACCGCCCGCATCTGGTCAGAGGACAGCCGGGAGTCGTCCATCATGTGGACCAAGTGAGGGGAAGACTGGGGCGGGAGAGGGGTGCCGGCGCTGGACGGGACAGGGGGCCCGGCCCAGCCCAGGGGGGCTCTGAGCCTCTGTGTCTCCACCCATAAAAACGGAGCAAACATTTCTCTCCAAGCATCCGAGCTAATGCTAGGAAATAGCTTGATTCAGCAACTTCAGAAAGGGACTAAGCTTCAAACTGCCCACTCATCTGTTGATGGACATTGAGCTTGTTCCCATATCTTGACAATTGTGAATAACGCAGCAGTGAGCATGGAAGGGGGGCAGGTGTCTCTTAAAGATCCTGCCTTCAATTCCTTTGGATAAAGACCCAGAAACGGGGGGCTTCCCTGGCAGTCCAGGGGTTAAGACTCTGCTGCCAGTGCAGGGGCTGTGGGTTCAATCCCTGGTCAGGGAACTAAGATCCCACATGCTTCGCAGCCAAAAAAGAAAAAGACCCAGAAACAGGATTGAGGACCTTCCATACTGTTTTCCATGGCGGTCGCACCAATTTGCATTCCCACCAATAGTGCACAAGGGTTCTCGTTTCTCCACATCCTCACCCGCACTCATCTTTGGCTTTGCTAATAATTTAGCCATCCTCACAGGTGTGGATATCTCATTGTGGTTTTGGTTATCTTCCTCTGATGATTAGTGATGTCGAGCATCCCTTCACATACCTGTTAGCTGTTTATTTGTCGTCTTTGAAGAAATGTCTGTCCGTGTCCTTTGCCCACTTTTTAAATTGGGTTGTTTTGTTTTGCTCTTTCAGTTGAGTTGTACGAGTTCCTTATATATTTGGGGTGTTAAACTTTTATCAGATATCTGGTTTGCAAATATTTTCCCCCATTCCTTAGGTTGCCTTTTCGTTCTATTGACTGCTTCTCTGGGTCTGCAGGAGCTTTTTAAGTAGATACACTCCCACGTACTTATTTTTGCTTTTGCTGCTTATGCTTTTGGTGCCAAATCCAAAAATTCATTGCCAAGGCCACTGTCAAGGAACTTTTACTCTATGTTTCCTTCTAGAAGCTTTATGGTTTCAGATCATATGTTTAAGTCTTTAGCTCATTGTGAGTTCATTTTTGTATATAACATAAGGGTCCAGTTTTATTTTTTGCTGTAGAAATCTTTGAAAATCGAGGTTAAATCAAGTAGGCAGCATAGCCCTCTCTTCATCTGAATAGTGTGAACGTTTCTGGGCAGATTTTCCTTCCTCCAACGCCTTTTCAAGTGAGTCTCATAGCCAGGGGACCGGGCCCAGGCCTGTGCCCTTGAGTTAGGTATAGAGAAACACCAGAACCCTTTACAGTGCAAACTGTGAACCGTGGGTGGTGAAGCTGGCATGGCTAGAAGTCAGACACCAGGAAGAACTTCCAGGCTGAGACTCAGGAGCCGGGGAGGGGCTGGATGAGCAGGGTCTCAGCTCAGCAGGCTCTCCCTGCATCCCATTCCCCCCGTGGTCCCTGAGCGGAGGTCCTGGCTCCCTACAGGTACCACATGGCCTATCTCACTGATGGCGCCTGGAGCCCCGTGAGGCCGGCGGTTTTCTTCACCACCAAGATGGACGGGACCTTGGACATCTGGGACTTTGTGTTCAAGCAGTGCGACCCTGCCCTCAGCCTGAAGGTCACGTGCACCCCACTCCTGATGCATCCACGCCCTCAGAAGCCTGGCCTTTCCTCCCGCCAGGCCTGTTCCCGCCAAGCCTGGGCCGAGTGGAGCCTCCCAGCTGAGCCAGCCTTATCTTATCAGCAGGGGCGGGGCGGAGACCTGCAGGCTGGCGGCGTGGCAGACAGCGGGGCTGGGGAAACCGCAGAATGAAAGGGGCGCTGGAGGGCCTTCCCTGGCCGTCCAGTGGTTAAGACTCGGCCCTCCAATGCAGGGGGCACAGGTTGGATCCCTGGTTGGGAAACTAGGATCCACATGCCGATCTCTGTGGCCATTGAGGGGGTGGGTGTGGTGGGCGGGGTACGGTGGGAGATGAGGCTGGAGTGACGGGTCTTGCAACAGACCTTGGTGTGGACACCCTCCTGTGGGTTGAGGCTGGGGTCCCCTTCGGTCAGGGAAGTCCCCAGGGATGTTTGAATGGGGCTGCCGGCCTAAGCCTCCCCAAGACCCAGATGGCCAGACGAGCAGAGGGTGACGTGGCTCCCCCGCGTCTGCCCGGCCCTCCAGCAGGTCTGTGACGAAGCCCTCTTCTGCCTCCGGGTGGAAGACAATGGGTGCTTCATCGCCTGCGGCTCCCAGCTGGGGACGACCACGCTGCTGGAGGTCTCCAACGGGCTGTGCACCCTCCAGAGAAATGAGAAGAACATGGCTTCTGCGGTAGGTACGGGCCCCTGGCGAGGTGGGCACACCAGCTCTGGTCCTGGCCTGGCCCCCGGCCGAGTGGGCTGGTCAGCAAAGGGCAGACGTGCTTCCACCGCCTCCTGGGAAGTGGGTGGACATTCTGGCGAGGGTCAGGGAATGGGCCTGAAAGATGGGTGTTGGCCGTGTCTGAACCCACCCAGGCTTCACCGCTCAGGAAGCCCAGCGGCCCTGGGTAAGTCTCTTGACTTCTCCAGGCTTCGGTTTTCTTCAGATGCAAGCAGTGTGACTTGGTCGTTCTGTCTAATTGTAAACAGTATACATTTGGGGCAGCCGAGCCTGTCTGAGGAAGCTTAGCTGATGCCAATGGAGAAGCAGCTGGAAGGGACTGATCGGGGGAAGGGGGCGCTGGGGTGCTGAGATCCGTCACCCTGGCCGAGAGTCCTAGAGATGCCTCCCCGTAGCCATGGGCCACCGAGAGGGGTTGAAACGCCCTGGTGCTGAGATTCTGGGAGGCCCTCCTGGCTCCGCCTGGGCGTGCGGTCCCACCACTGAACTGGTCCTCCTGGGGCCCAGGGATGCAGCTTTGCACACCCCAGGGAGCATGCTTCACACTGGCGTCAGGCACTTGGTATTCCTTGGAACTGCGTGATTTGGCATCCCTGCTCCCCTCCTGCCAACCCCAGTATTTAGCCCCCGCTTTCTTGCCATCGGCCCAGAGCAGAGCTCTGTGGGGCTGCCTTGAGCAGAGTGAGGGGAGCCCACTGGTCCCCTTCCGCTGGGAGCTGGGATCGCCCTCCGGCTGCTCCCACGGCCTCCCTGTCCTTGTGCCCCAGATATTCGAGCGTGAGACGCGGCGGGAGAAGATCCTGGAGGCCAGGCACCGTGAGATGCGCCTGAAGGAGAAGGGCAAGGCCGAGGGCCGGGATGACGAGCTGAGGGATGAGCCGCCTGTCTTGAACCTGGAGGAGCTGGTCACCAAGGCCGAGGAGGAGTTCTTCGACATCATCTTCACGGAGCTGAAGAAGAAGGAGGCGGAAGCCATGAAGAAGCAGCCCAAATCTGTAGGGGCCTTGCGCAGGGGCTCAGGGTGGGCTGGGCGGGAGGGAGCCACAGGGCCCCGGCTGCCTGCCTGCTGACTTCCTGGGGAGCCCCGAGCAAGTGGCCCCACCAGGCAGACCTTCCTTTGTCCGTCTGGCAAATGGGGAGAGTGACTCCCTTCCTCCTGGGGAATTCTAAGTCTCCAAACAGGCTTCCAACTCCTTGAGCTTCTCAGAATCCTCTGCCTACACCCCAGAGGGCACCTTGAACTCCATGCAAGTGACCAACGGGATGAGGACCCAGGGCTACATGAGCTATGAAAGGAGAGGGGGCCTGGAGGCCTGGAGGGCGCAGGGGGGCCTACGAGGTCCGTGGTGACCCCACCCGGCAGGAGGGGGTGAGACTGGTCCTGAGCTCAGCCATCCATGCAAGAGTCGGCCCAACTTAGAGTCCACCAGACAGCGGCATCCAGCCGTGGCCCTGTGCCAAAGCACTTTCTAGCTGTGTCGCCTGGGCTGGTCACTTCACGTCTTAATTCCTTCATTTCCATCTGGAACAGGAGGAGGCTGAGTGATGAAGGCGGTGTCTGGTCACCTTCCAGGGCCTCCTGGGTACCAGGGGGCAGAGGAAGGAAAAGATGTGGTCTGCCTGGACCATTACCTTCAGGGGCCCAGGGATAAGATGCCAAGATACGAAAGAGTAAAAGCCCAACGTGCCAGGGGGAAGAACAAGTGAGCGTGGAACAGCGTCTGCCCTTGTTGGCAAGACTGGCTGCCTTGTTAGGGGAGGAAGGAAAACACACAGAGCAGCTCAAGGGACTTGCCCGGCGGGTCCGGTGGTTAAGACTCCACGCTTCCACTGCAAGGGCTCCGGGTTCTATCGCTGGTCAGGGAACTAAGATCCCGCGTGCCACTCAGCCAAAAATAAAAAGTATTGAGAAGTTCGAGACAGTGAAAACAGAGCGCTGAAGCAGGGGTGAGGCCATCACCAGCCCAAGAAGCCAGCCCCCAGCAGCAAGAGGGGCTGGGTGGCCAGTCTTCAGGCAGTAAGGGAGTGGCCAGGTCCGAAGCTAGGTGAGCATGCCGAGGGGCTGACGGGTTCCATCTCATGACTGCTCCCCGCATCCCTGTCGCTGGGTCTCGAGACAGGCAGTGACTTCTGTGGGCGCATTGTGCATTAGAAGCAGTCGGATTTGAGTGGCCTTATTCTCACACCATCCGCTGGTCCGGGATTGGCGGGGGAGGGTGGTCAAGGCGAGGCTGGAGTCAGGCTTTCTGACCCCGTAGCCTGGGCCTCCCCAAGCCGTCCACGCTGGGCCCTCCAGAAGGTCTGCAGACCAAGTGCAATGCGGCCACTGATTCCATGCCTGCTGTACCCTGAACGCGCTCCCCACAGCGGCTGGAGCACTCTGGATGGAGACACTGACTCTCAGAAGGGCTTACACTTCACTGAGCCTGGCCCCCTCCCTCTGCCGCTCGCCGCAGGCTTCCTACACATCTCTGCGTCTCTGCACTTAGCCAGACGTGCTAGAGTCAGAACAGAGAATCTTCTGCTGGGTCCTCACCTGAATTATTTCTAATCCCAGCCACTGCCCTGAAGGAATCACGCCAGGCTTCAGAGCAGGGGGGCCAGTGAATCTTGGGGGAGGTAGCTCACGGCCACCCAGGCAGCAAGCGGCAGGTGCCCGCCATCCATGCTCACTAGAGCCGAGTGCCCCCTCAGCCCCTGAGGCCGTGGTGTTGGCTGCATGGCCTCCTGGGTGCCCAGCATTCCCGGGCTCAGGGATTGACGTCCTGGTGCGAGGAAGTCCTGCCCACCAATGAGTCTCTGCTGTCTTTCCGTAGCTGAAACAGCCAAGCCAGGACACAGATGAGGAGGTGCAAGGAGAGGAAGAAGCAGAGGAAGAAAGAGGCGACGGCGAAGGGGAGGAAGGAGGCAGTGGAGAGAGTCCAGCGCTGGGAGGTCAGCCCTGACCAGAGCCCAGCTCTCACGCGTGCCTCTCTCTCACCTCTGGGCACCGCCCTGGTGTTACAAGTGGGAGCTGACCGCCTTCCTTAGAGGGGACAGGAGGGGCAAAGGGACTCCGACCCAGCCCCCTCGCCCAGGGACCAGATCCCCGGTCCCCACCGACTCCCCTTGGAGGGAGGGAAGGGGCACAGGTTCATCCCCAAGCTGGTCCTCAGCCAAGCTCAGCCAGCTCCCCTAACCCCACCATCCCCGTGGATTCACCTTCTCGAGGGATTCACCTTCTCGAGGGCTGCCCCGACGAGCACCTCCCTTCACAAGCCTGCAGAGCCTCCCCTGGGCTGGCCACGGCTGCCGCCGGGGCTTGGGAAGGCCTGTGGGTGGGGAAGGGCAGGGGTCTCTCATTCTCCCTTACTGAACCTCCCTACCCATGTACGGCTGGGGAACATAAAGCCTGTCCACTTCTAAGATGTCTTTCCCAAGCAACTTCCCTGGGAGATGTTTACCTCCAAAAGGGTGAGAGACGACGGATGAAACAAGCCAGGTGAATACAGCGAGCTTTCTGCTATCTTCGTGCTCGCAAAGTTCAATTACTAATAATAATAATGATGGTACTAAAGGTTAGTGCCTATTATGCCTCCTGTACTCAGAGCTTTTCAAGTTATCTCTGTCGTTCTTTTGATAAAGTCGCCAAAGATTTCTGCTCTGACTATTCCTCCTCAGCAGAGGGAGAAACGGGTTCTGGGAGGCAGGTGGGCATGTGCCAGCTGACCGGGCTCATGAGGGTTGGTGCAGGGGCGGGAGCCCAGGCAGCTCACCGTGAGCCTGCAGAGCAGGTGACCACAGGCTGGGTGCGGCGCAAGGTCCTCTGGGGCTGCAGCAGGGGCGGTGGGCTGCCCTGAAACCATGGCAACGCAGAGCGTTCAGCGACCAGAGACGGTAGGACCAGAGAGCCATTCAGAAGCCGGCCTGTGCCAGGAGAAGTTCCGGACCACCGTTCAGTCTACGGGTGGCCGCTGGTCCCGAAGGTGACCAGAAGTGCCCTTTTAAAAACCACCTGTGTTGAGGATCTCACTGGGGAAGGACCCAGGGTCAGCCACCCCTTGTGCTCAAAGAGGGGAAAAAAAAATCCAGTTGCCATGATAAAACAATCATCAAGGGGCATATGGGTCGAGCACTTGATCTTTGCAATAGCCCCAGATGGGGTGATATCAGCACCTTCAATCCCTGAGTCACTACGTGCCTGCCAAGCAAGACCCAGAGGGAGGGAGCTGCCTGAGTCTCGTGGGAGCAGTGGCACGGAGGGGACCCCAGAGCCTATGCCCTTACGCCCCCGGTTCTTCGGTCTCCCAGGAGGAGGAAGGGGCCGGCCCACTTGCATCCAGGGAGGGGCCACTAGCACATCCCACATCCTGCTTTGTGGGGTCTCCTGTGATGGGCCCCTCACTGCAGGAGGACGCAGGGAGCCCCAGAACTGCCTGACGAAGGTCGGCAGTTTCAGTGGCAGGGCAAGGGGGTGATTTTGCCTTCAGTGGGACACTTGGCCACGTCTGGGGACATTTTGATTTTTTAAATTAATTGATTATTTTTGGCCGCTCTGGGTCTTCGTGGCTGAGCACAGGCTTTCTGCAGTTGCCGAGGGCAGGGGCCCCTCTCTAGCGGCAGTGCTTAGCCTTCTCATTGCGGTGGGTTCTCTCGTCGAGGAGCACGGCCTCTGGGCACTCGGGCTCAGCAGTTGGTGGTGCACGGGCTCAGGTGCTCCGCAGCATGTGAAATCTTCCTGGGACGGGGTCAGACCCGTGTCCCCCTGCATCGGAAGGCGGATTCGTAACCACGGGACCACCAGGGGAGTCCTGGGGACATTTCAGACTGACATAACCACACGGAGGGCGCTACTGGCATCCCGTGGATAGGAGCCACAGACGCTGCTAAATATCCTGGGGTGCACAAGACAGTCGACACCACAGTGAATCACCCCGGCCGAGACGTCAGCAGCGCGGAGGCCAAGAAACCCTCACTTAGGGAAAACAGTCTAGCCAGTGAAACCTCCTGGAGAAAGTCAGAGCTCCCTGCATTGGCCCCCGGCACACTGACGGACCGCTTTGTGAGATGTTCGGCCGATGAACTCCCAGGGAGAGTATTCCCTCACTGTACCAGAATTTGGGCCTTTGGCTGGTGCTGGCCAGGATGGGCCACCTCTGGAGTCTCAAGCCCTTCACTGTGGTGCAGACGTGCTGTGGTGCCAAATGGCATTTGAGGAACAGGTGTGGGAACGGAGAGGAGGTTCCTGCAGACACGGCGTGGTAAAGGGCATCGTGGGCTCTGAGAATGCGACACCCATCACCGCCCATCCTCACCGATGATCACCCGCCTTCTCGTTCCTCAGCCTCCTCTGGAGCCTGTTGCCTTGTCTTCCCCGATGGGAAGTAAGACAAAACCGTGATGCATCACTGGAGACCCAGACGCCGCTGGAAAGACCTGCCGCGTGGGCATGGAACGTGGATGACGGGGCCTGGGTGTGGGGGCCCATCCAAGCAGGACGGGAGGGTGGCGGAAGCAGCATCCGGACTGGTGTGTCCACGGCAGTTAAGGGCCCCCCACCTCGGGTCCATGCACACCCAGGGGACAGTCTGCTTCCTCCCGGACCTGTGTTTTCCTCTCGGCCGACCTGATCGATTACGATGCCGCTGGCCGACGATGCACACTGCCGCCTTGGCAGCCCTCGGCGCTCTGGGGGTCACGGCCCCACAGTCCCTTCTGCCGGGCAACTGGGTTCTGTGGGCCCCAGGGCGGAACTCTGAAGAAGGATCTCCTTGCCCTTTGTTAGAAACCAAGTGCTCCCCCAGGGTCCAGAGGCCTCTGAGATGGCACTGGCCCCAGGGGAGGCAAAGGGGGGCTGCTAGGAACCCACTTAGGGCTGTTCTCTGTCTCCCAGAAACAGAGGCCTGCTTCTGCTTCCAGGTCAGAGCATAGCTTTGAAAAGTCAGGGAGACAGCAGGCAGGGGGCCCAGGAGGCCGTGATGCTGTCCAGGTGAGAAGAGATAAAAGCTGGAGCCCAGGGCGTGCGGCCAGGAGATGACAAGGAGGAGACGCGCTTGCCGAAGTAGAACCGCCAGGATCAGAGTAGAGTTTGGGTTAGGATTCGGTGCTTCCGCTGCCAAGGGCCCAGGCTTGATTCCTGGTCAGCGGACTAAGATCCCGCGTGCCACACGGTGTGGTTGAAAGAGAGAGAGAAGAGGACTTCCTTGGTTGTATAGTGGATAAGAATCTGCCTGCCAGTGCCGGGGACACGGGTTCTATCCCTGCTCCAGGAAGATCCCTCATGCTGTGGAGCAACTAAGCCCAGGCATCACAACTACTGAGCCTGTGTCTAGAGCCCGGGAGCCGCAACTGCCGAGCCACGGCACGTGGCGTCTGTGTCCCTCAACAAGAGAAGAAACCTGAGCACTGCAACAAAGGATGTCCCCCACTCGAAGCGACTAGAGAAAGCCCGAGCACAGCCAAAAAAAAATACATTTTAGAATATGTATTTACTTCAAGAAAGAAAATGAATGGAGAGGATGAGAGGAAAGGGGAACTCAAAGACGACTTAGAGGTACAGGGCTCTCGAAGATAGCGGTGTCACTGACAGAAACACCAGAGTCAAGCAGGGAATGTCTGAGAATAGAGAGGACTTTGTGGTGAGTCAGGATGCAAGTAAGATGGGCTGGGACTGCCTGCTTAGGAGCTCCTCTTATTTTGACCAGCATGGGCGGTCAAATCCCACCATCCTGGGTGGGATTTATGCATGAGGAGGAACAGAAAAGAGAGAAAAATAGCTATAGTGTAATTAGTTAGAGTCCTCTTGTACTGATCCAAACAGATACGATTCAGGGGGTCTGAAGTGCAAGCCTAGAGGGTGTTTTGTGTGTTTTTTTTTTCCTTTCAACACATTTTGGATCTTCCTTTTTTTTTTTTTTTACCCTCGCTATGCTCTTTGTTCCCCAACCAGGGATTGAACCTGGCCCTCGGCAATGAAAGCACAGAGTCGTAGCCACTGGACCACCAGGGAATTCCCTGGAAAGTGTTTTTGATCCAGATGATCCATCTTCGAACGTACCTGCTTCTCAGTGCCGCTCACCCACTTGCAAACCAGCCAAGCGCTGTGCGCAGTCCCGGGAGCAGCCTGGGCCAGAGAACGGGCCGAAACCTCGGGAGCCCCTGCAGGAGTGTTTGGTTTCCACCAGGCTATCCTTGGTTTATCTGTTTATCGACCCCAAGGCCACGGGCAGGTTCCTGACACTGTTTATTAATAACTGTACCTAACACAAGCTCCTCGGGGGCAGCCAGGGAAGCCAGTCCCAGAGCACAGGCTGGCATCATGTTCTGGATGTGTGCCAGGCTGTCTGAGACAGTCCCGGGGGATGAGCGGCTCTTCCTTACCCAGCTCCTTAAAGGGGGAATGAACTACACTGGACGCCCCTTGCCCAGTCATTGTGGGGGGGGGGCTGCCAGGCTCAACTTCAGGAGAAGACAGTTAAGATGGGGGCTTCTTCCATCAGAAGTGGGTGGAGTTTCACCATCACCCCGGAAACTAAGGCCCAGGGGGCACAGGAAACCTGGCTCCAGGTGGTTCAGCAGGCTGGATGCGAGGTGGGACCAGAATCCTGTTTTCCCAGGGCCTCCTGAGGCCAGGAGTCTTTCCACCATGCTCCCTGCAGCTGCGATCACTGTTGTTCCCACCAAGGACGGGGACGACAGTGTTTGACCTGCACTTTCTTGCACAGTATGGTGGCTCTTGGGCTGTCCTGATGGCTCAGCAGTAAAGAATCCACCTGCCATGCAGGAGATGCCAGTAGACACAGGTTCGATCCCTGGGTCGGAAAGATCTCTGGAGAAGGGAAGGGCTACCCACTCCAGTACTTTTGCCTGAAACATTTCAGGGACAGAGGAGCCTGGCTAGTTACAGTCCATGGGGTCGCAAGAGTCCGACACGACTTAGCGACTCAACAACACTGTGGGTCTTACAGCAGGCAGGGAGCCAGAAGGCACACAGACCCACCCATCGTGGCCTAGACTCTGGGTTTACCCATCAGGTCGTGTTAGTTCACGGGGCTCTTCTGTGACAACCCAAGCGATACAGGCGTGCCCCTGCACGTGCACCGGTGGGCAGCCCGGGCATCCTCCCCACCCGCTCTGTCACCGGACACTTGGCGAAGACACCGCGCCAGCGACACGAGCCTCAGCCTTGGTGCCCGGGGCACCCATGGAAACATGAGGCTGCCCGCCGCCGCCCGGGAGACGCTGAGAGTCGGACGGACGGGCAGTGGACTGGGCAGCCGATGCGCATGGCCCGAGCGGGCGGAAGGCAGGGAGCGCAGGCGTCCGCGGGGCGGATGCAGAGCCGCGCCTAGGGTCCGGGGGTCGCCCAGGCTGACGCTAGCCTGGAAGAAGCGCAGGCTCGGCGGCCTCCCGGGAGGAGACCGCCACCTCCCGTTCGCAGCGCGCGGGGGGCGGGCCCCGACGGCGGCCCGCCCCAGGCCCCGCCCGCCCCGGTCCGCGCCCTCGGCCGCGCGCGCCTTGTTGGTTTCGGGTTGTCAGGCAGCAGCCGCGCGGGCCCCGGCGGCGGTGGGCGTGCGGCTCGGCCATGCCCGCGATCTCGGCCTGAGCCCTTCCGCCCGCCGCAGGCATGAAGGACAGCGGGGACTCCAAGGACCAGCAACTCATGGTGAGACCCGGTCAGCCTCCTCCTCCTCCTCGACCCCATCTCCGGCCCCGAGAACCCAGACCCTGCCGGCGGCCCCCAGACTGTTTCCACTAAGAGGGACTCTTAAGACCCGGGGCTGAGACGGTCCAGAGCAACTTTGCCAAGTCGTGGATATCAAGAAGGAAGGCATCCTGGCCACCCTGCTAAGACCTGAGAAGTTGGCCAAGCTTCAGTCCCACCCCCCTTTACACCTCCCACCGGGGGACACCCTGCGGCCAAGACTGCTTTCTGATCCAGAAGAGACAGGAGCAGGGGGCGCCTGACCCATCTTCCGGAAAAGGAAAGTGGAGGTTTCCCAGTGAACGAGGGTACCCGGGACTGGTGGGGTCAGGAGGTTAGAGAGTTTTGGGGACCATAGGTGGGCAAGAGTCCCCACGTGACAGAGGACCGGGCACAGGATTGAGGGTGGCTGGTTATTGAGTTGCTGTCCGTGTCAGGACTCTAAATATTTCAGAGAAGTGCTGGAAGCCACTTGATGGAGCCCCAGGGCCCTGGGGACTGGGCAGAGGAGGAGGTGTGAATGGGGGTCCAAGAAGCAGCTAGAGGCAAAGACAGATTTCTGATTATCAACAGGGCCAGGTCAGAGTGACGGGGGTGGGGAAGACTCAATGATCCCAAGGCTGATGCGCCCTCCCAGCCCCTAACTTCTGAGATCTGGGGAGGTTCCTACACCACCAGTGGGTGCGTGATGACGTAACTGGAGAATAAGGCAACCCCAGCAAGCCCAGGGCTCTAGAACATCCTGTCTGGCAGTTTAGAACTGTCTCTTTGCAAATGGCTTGCCTTGGCAGGTGTGGACAAAGGGGCCGCCCCTGCCATCCATGGAGTTTGATTGAGGAGGCAGGAGGGCACTCTGACAATGAAGTGCCTCTGAGAGAAGGCTTCTTACCGGGCCTGTGGATGGCTAGTTATACCCACCCGCCCAGCAGGTGTTTCCCCTTGATCAGAAGAAGAAACAGCTTCCCCTTCTTTTGGGGAGACCCATGCCCAGGAAGGGGACCCACCATCTCTCTCTGGCCGGAGGACCGAGAGAGGAGGGAACCCCTGATGGGGCTGTTGTTGGGTAGGGATGTAGTCAGCACGAGGAGGGGAGGTTCCCTGGGCCTCCATCCCACCATCCGGCCGCCACGTGCAGCGCGTCACTCACAGACACACAGACAGGCTGCCCCGGTGCCAAGGGCTCCAAGTTTAAAGCCCAGGGGGGCTGCAGGTGCTTAATTCGGGCGTGTGACTGATGCAGCCGGGAGGAGCAGACAGCTGTCTCCTCTGGGGCTCTCCTCTGGTGCACAGGCTCCTGGGAAATTCATAGACAGACACAGCCTGCATGCTGTGGACCCGATGCCCTCGCCCTGGATGGTCACCTTGAACCACCGAGTTTTCCTCAAGATGAACCGGGCTTGGCTGGCTGATCAGAGAGGAACCCATGAGGCTTGTCCGAGGGAAGGATCCTGGGGTCCTCTCATCCTTCTCTTGGGGCCCTGGCACAGCCCTCTCCATCTAATCCCAGGGGTCTGACCTTCCCTCCCAGGTGGCGCTCCGGGTCCGGCCCATCAGCGTGGCGGAGCTGGAAGAAGGAGCCACCCTCATCGCCCACAAAGTGGACGAGCAGGTATGTGGGGGCTGTGGCCGGGAGCTGCACAGCAGGGCCGGGGTCTGCGCTCACCTAGTAGGGGCAGGTATCTACTCACCTGGTGGAGGCAGGAATGACCCCTCGTCTACCCTCTGAATCCTTGGCTGTACTATTGATTGCATCATCAAGGAAACCACCATCCT
Source organism: Ovis aries (assembly GCF_016772045.2). NCBI lineage: Eukaryota > Metazoa > Chordata > Mammalia > Artiodactyla > Bovidae > Ovis > Ovis aries. Next base: position 56,383,447 of record NC_056064.1, on the reverse strand, counting down.
TCTTCCAGGAAGCCTCCCTAGATTGATCCAAAGAGAGCTAAAACCTTCCCTGGTCCAGGGGGAAGTGAGCTGAGCCCTTTCATCCAGCCCTGAAAAAATTCACATACCTTCCCTGTACTCATGACTTAACTTCCCCACCTTAATGGATCTACTCCCCATAGAGCATGTGTTCCTAGGGTCACCAGACTGTTCATGGTTTGCAGAGTCTTTGGATGTCTGTTTGCTCTCTTGGTCTTCCTGTCACTATCATGAGCTGGGCAGGGCACGCTCCACCTCCACTTACACAAGAGACAATAAATATTTATCAAGTACCCACAACACACTGGGGACAGTGCTAGGAGCCAGGAAACCACGGTGAGCAGAAAAGGCCCTGTCTTCCTTCCATGGCTTTCTTGTAAAGAAACGTATGAGTGTGTAGCCAGCAAGGGCTGCAAAGAAATGGGTGCTGCTGTGAGAGTAAGAGGGAACTTGACCTTGTCCCGGAGTCAGGGAGGACTTCCCTGAGAAAGGATGCTTGATCTGAAACACACAGGATGAAGAGGAGCTCTTTAGGAGTGTGCTGAAGGGGGAATTTCAACCAGAGGGACTTGCGTGTGCAAAGGCCCTGGGGTGAGAGGGGTGGTGATGCACTTGGGTAACTTAGAAAAGGCCAGCGTGGCTCAGGCTGGAGAGAGAAGTGGTGAGAGGAGGCTGGAGGTGTGGGCAGGAGCCACATTGTCCCCCACGGCAGGGGTGTTTTCTGTTTGTTTGCTTGCTTTTCAAGGAAGGTTTTATTTTTGACATTTCAATCTTTAAAAAAATTTTTTTTATTTTTGGCTGCATCAGGTCTTATGTGGGATCGTCATTGTAGAGAGTGGGCTTCCCTCTAGCTGTGGCCCCAGGGCTCAGCAGTTGCAGCGCGCGGGCTCAGTTGTTCTGAAGCCTGTGGGATCTTACTTCCCCAGCCAGGGATCAAACCTGTGTGCCCTGCATTGCAAGGTGGATTTTTAACCACTGGACCAGCAAGGAAGTCCCAGGCAGGATGTGTTTTGGGGTAGGCAGTTGAGGATCCAAGCGTGGGCTGGGGGTGGGCACCGTGGTGGGGGCAGCAAGGGCACTCTTGGTGCCTGGGTAGAGGCGTCATGCTGCTCTAGCCTATGGGGACCCTGAAAACGGCTACTTGCCTCCACTCCGTGGCTGCTGCCGGCTTCTCCTGAGCTTCAGGGCTCATCAAGGCGGCAGAGTGTGCAGAGGAGTCGGGGTGGCCCCGCATCGTGCAGAAAGAGACGCAAAGTGAGCACTTGCTGCCCGTGATCCTGGAAGGCAGGACTCAGGAAGCCCGACAGCCAAGATAAGAAGAGCACAGGCGGGCAACCCAGCATGAGCTGCGAACCTGCCTCGGGGATTCCCACGAGCTGTGGGCATGGCGGAACTGGGTGGCACCGGCCTCCTGATTTCTCTTCCTCTGTTCCCCCTTGGAAAAGGGGAGCCTTCCTCAAAGACCTCAGGGAAAGCATGGGAGGGTTGGGAGGCCCCACCTAAAGGCCAGCGGGAGCAGGACGTACACACACAGCAGTCATGCAGGGTAGGTTCTGCCTTCCACCAGCTGTGTGGCCTTGGCCAGGTTGCTTCCAGAAGCCTCAACTACCTTCTCTGTAACTGGGGACAGTGACCCTAACCCTTCCCTGAAGAGTCTTTAGGGAGTGCGCTGATGTAGGCACAGTGCTCCCCCAGATCCTGGTACGCAGTAGGCATTTAATAGCTGTGAATTATCATCTCCTGGCCTTCCCTGATGGCTCAGACGGTAAAGAATCTGACCGCAGTGTGGGAGAGACCCAGGTTCGATCCCTGAGTTGGGAAGATCCCCTGGAGAAGGGAATGGCTACCCACTCCAGTATTCTTGCCTGGAACATTCCACGGACAGAGGAGCCTGGAGGGCTACTAGTCCATGGGATTGCAAAGAGTTGGACACGATTGAGCAACTAACACACACGTCATCTACTATAAGTTCCCTACCTACTAAGGAGTTCCATTTGGAGAGCACGTTCGTAAGCCCACTTTGTGCGTAAGTCCGACAAAGTTAGCCTAGGTACCCAATTAACACCATTGGCTGTGTAGTACTGTACTGTAATAGGTTTATAATGCCTTTCACCCAAATAATATATTTAAAAACAAACACAAAAAATAAAGAAAGCCTTTTTAATCTTGCAGTACAGTACCTTGAAAAGGACAGTAGTGCATACAGGGGCTGGCGAGGAGTGAACAAGCAAGAAGGGTTACTGACTGGAGGGGGCGAGGAGGTGGGAGACGGTGGAGCTGAAGGATCGTCAGCAGGAGGAGAGGGAGGGCAGGCTGCAGCGGCTTGCATGCCTGGCGCTGATGGCGTGGGCTCCAGGTCCTTGCTGGAACCAGGTGTACCTTGGCATCTTTAAATGTTCTCACCTTGAAGGTTCAGTGTAGGGGACTTACTGGATTAGTGAGAGAAAGTGCCAAGCATTGCTGATGAGAGGGGCCATCCATGAAGGGCCAGGGAACTCCAGAGGAGAGCCCTCCTTCCCGGCAAGGCCACTCCCTGTTGGTCCCGCTTGTCCCCAGGACTGTCAGGGACAAAGATGCCATCTCTCTGCACTGCTCCTGGCTCCCAGCCGGACTGGGGGCTGAGAGATATTAACCGACGCTGATAGAAATGCTCCGGTCCAGGGCACAGCCCATTGTGTGCCCACACACGGCAAACACTGGCTCCTTTCTGTCCCTGCCAGTGGAGAGGGAGGCCGGACTGCGCCTCTGAGAAGGTCCTGGGCTGGACAGTGCTGACGGGCCTGCTTCTTTGTCGGCTTAGACATACAGAGGGTGGTCTGAGTGGCGTGGGCCCGGGGCTCTCAACACGGACTCCAGGCCCTGCAGGGGGAGAACGCTAGGCTTCTGCCCGGAGCATCTTCTCTCCCCACTGGGTTCAAAAATGCACGTGCCTGCAACTTCCCCAGTGGTCCGATGGTTAAGACTCTGCCCTTCCCCTGCATGGCAGTTTGATCTCTGCTCAGGTAACTAAGATAAAACAAGGATGCACTTGCCTGGCCTGCAGTTTGGGAGAAGCCACAGTGCATGGCAGGCTGGGCACCTCTCAAAAACCAGCCACCACTCAAGTGCTCCGTTCCTCTGACCAGTAAGACCCTGGCTGGCAGAAGGTAAAGACACACGAGTCCAAGAAGCAAAACGGGGGACTTGTCTGGTGGTCCAGTGGTTAAGACTTTACCTTCCAATGCAACGGGCCTGAGTTCAATTCCTGGTTGGGGAAGTAAGATCTCACATGCCTCGAGGCCAAAATTTAAGAAAAGGGCAACCTCCCAGTCTGGCCAGGCCCTGCACCCTGACCTCTGTGGCTCTTTGGTGACCCCCAGGGCTCGTCTCTGACCCTGGCCCCTCAGGCCTGCATCATTGACCCCGAGAGGGCTCGGGGCTGCAGGCTTGACCAGCCTCACTGATGGGGCAGCTGTTCAGCTCCTCCTTCTTGAGGTCTGGAGCCCGGTGACTGGCAGGGTGAGCATGGGAGCAGCCCCAGCACAACAGGGCCATGGAGCTGCTTCCCAGCAAAGGTGCCGCTGGCCCAGGCGGCCTGCACAACGCCCTGCCTCTGCTAAAGAGACTTCTTCTTGGGAAGCAGACCTGCCCTTGACCCAGGGGCTTCCATTGCCCCCTTGCTGTGGCCCTTCCTCACAACCCCGCCCCACAGAGGGGCTCCCAGCCCAGTCTGTCCTGGCCTGGGCTTCTGGGCTCTTTCTTCCCTCTCTGATGGAGGAGCTACTTGCTCCCATGCTCAGGCCAGGGGGTGGGGAGCAACCCAGAGGTCACACTACTGAAGCCCGGCCCTTGGTGGTTAGCAGGGAGGCCGTGCTGTGAAAGCCCGCCAGTCCTAGTGGGGAGAGGTGGGCCTAGGCGTCCGTCACCTGTTGGCGTGAGGGGTCCCAGGACAGCCTTGCTTGGAGCTGGGGGTCGTTCTCCTGGGGCTGAGGGAGTCCGTGTTCCCCGGCTTTGCAGAGGTGGACAGGGGCAGGGCAGGGTGTCCTCTGCAGACCAGAGGCTGGTGCCTGCATTCTGAGGAAGCTGGAGCAAGGTTTGGCTTTGTAAAGACGAGATTCAGGTGCCTGTGGTCTTACCTGCCCCACCCCCGTCCCCGGGGGGCTTGATTTGGGTTGACGGTTGATTCGGGGCATCATCATAGCACTGTCAACACAGTGCCTTCTTAAATGTCTCCAGGGCTTCCCCGTCGACGCTAGTGGTAAAGCACTCGCCTGCCAATGCAGGAGACATAGGAGATGCTGGTTCGAGCCCTGGGTCGGGAAGATCCCCTGGAAGAGGGCTTGGCAACCGGCTCCAGTATTCTTGCCTGGAGCATCCCATGGACAGAGGAGCCTGGCGGGCAACAGTCCATAGATTCACAGAGTCCGACACAACTGAAGCGGTTTAGTATGCATACATAGACGTCTCCATGGGTTCCTGGACGCCCAGTGCTTACCCAGTGCCCGGTGCCTGGTCGGGATTTAAGAGATGTTAGTTTATCTCAAGGGCTGACAGTCGGATGGTTTCAGGCCCCGGAGATAAGTGAAACCCTGGCCCACCTCCTGCCCACCCGCTTCTGGCTTCTGGGCTTCCTGTCTGGTGGTCCCCAGTTGGTCTCTGCCACATATATATGTTCAGGGAGGGGTCCAGTAGGAGCTCAGTCTCCTAGCATCGGGCGTTGGGTCTAGACTCTGATGCCAGATCCTTCAGGGAGGGCCCCTGATGACTGTAAAGTGGGGAAGGGCAGCCTGAGAGGGCTGTGGGGCCCAGGAGTCCCAAGGCTAGAAAAAGAAGCTCCCAGAACAAAGAGCTTCCTTCTCCCCACCCCACCCCCACCACCCCTTGGAGCCCACAGCCCACTGCCCCTCCCCTCAGCCTCCCAGACTGTGTTTATCTGCAGGATTTAAGTCACCTGCGCACATGCATAATCCCATAATTAGCCTCAAACCCCAACTGTCGACCTCCCTGTGCCCCTGGGGGTCCTGTCTCAGGAGTCAAGGGACTTCCTATCTCTGTTTTCTCATCAGAAGGCAGGATGTTAATAACCTGCTCTGCCAGGCCGTAGAGCTGTTGAGAGGATTAGAGCAATCCTCTGAGGGTGAGGCCCACCGCCTGGATGCTTCCCGGCTCCATGGCCCCAGAGGGCCAAGCCTGGTGGAGGGTGACTTGGGAGAGGATTCGGGGAGCCTTTCCCTCCTTAGCCACACCGCCACGCATCTCCCCAGCCCCCTCCCGGCCCCAGACAACCACTTTCCATCTCTATAGATTCGCCTGCTCTGGACAGTTTGTGGAAACGGGATCCTGCAATCTGTGGTTCTTCGTGTCTGACTTGTTTCACTGAGCATGTTTTCAGGGTTCATCCACGTTGTCGCCTGGGTCAGAGTGTCATTCCTTTTTGTGGCTGGGTAGTATTCCACGCTGCTCCGCATCTAATCAGCCTCCCCTCAGTTGATGGACATTTGGCTTGTTTCCTACGTTTTGACTGTTGTGAATAATGCCGCCAGGATGCAAGCTTGCTTACACTTAGCGCCTGAATGGGTACACGGCAAGCTGTGTGTTGTGTGTTGTGCTCAGCCATCTCTGACTCTGGGACCCCATGGACTGTAGCCGGCCAGGCTCCTCTGGCCAGGAATCCTCCATAGGATTCTCCAGGCAAGGATACTGGAGTCAGTTGCCATTTCCTCCTCCAGGGGATCTTCCAGACCCAGGGATCAAATTCGCGTCTCCTGCATTGGCAGATGGATTCTTTACCACTGAGCCACAAGGGCAATGGTTAAAAGGGCAGATCTGTGGGCCCCATTCCCCAGAGATTCTCATTCCGTGAATCTGGGCAGTGCTGGGAATCTGCATTTCAGAGGCTCCCAGGAAGACGGTGATGAAGGGATCAGCAGACCCGAGAGAGAGAGGCAGCCCTAGGCCATGTCGGTCACACCTCTGTTACCCGGGTCCTCAGAGTCCTGCGGGAAGGTGGGGACCTGGCCAGGATGTCAGCCAGGTGTGGCCCTGTTCGGAGCAGTTGGCTGGACCTCGGTGGCTTTATGAGCTCAGCATTCTAATGTTTTTTTCATCTGGATACAGGGCTTTCAGAGCCCTGTAACACCCTTCCTGGGATCAAAATCTCCTTTCTTGAGTACCCGCAGGATGGTACAACTAGAAATCTGACCAGCCACAAATTTTGCTTCTTAAAGAACAAACAAACAAATCCAGAAACAGCTTTACAGAGGTGATATCCAGCGGAATCTGGCTTTTGTTTTGCTGTGTCTGGTTTACAGCCCGAGAATAAAGGAGCTGTGGGCTTAGCAACCTGGACTGGAAATGACGCCTCCTGAGCTGGGCACCCCCTCACATTCCTGTTCTCTGCTGGGGCTTCCTGAGCAGGCGAGGGGAGATGGGGTGATTTCTTCTCTCAAGTCTATGGCCCTGTGGGTCCTCCCTGACTTCTGGCCAGGGTGAACATGAGGCCCGGAGAGGTGGTGCAGTCTTCCTGCGGTCACCCAGCAGTCTGGAGCCTGAACCCAATTTGCACATCGCCCCCTGCTCAGAGAACTTCGCTGCCAGTTTGGTGGCTTGAGGGGGAACAGCAGTTTTCATGCGGGGGTGATTTTGCTCCCCCGGGGGCATGTGGCGATGTCACCGTGGGCGGAGGCAGTGCTGGGGCCTCCCGTGCCGGAGGGCTGCTGCCAACCATCCTACAATACCCGAGACAAGTCCCGCTCACAGTGGTCCAGCCCAAAGCATCAGTAGCGCTGAGACTGCAAAACCCTGAGCCATCGAGAGGCCAGAAAGAGGCGGTTAGCGCTGCTCACCTGATCAAAGCCCCACAGCTTAGCGCTGCTCAGCAGGAAGAAGTCCCCACACGCTTTGTTCCTGGTATTTCTCACCTAGGAGATGCTGGGGAGGAGCCTGGTCCCTTCTGTAGCCCCATATACGGATGACACCCTCCTACCCCGAGTCTGAGGCCCCCCCTAGCTCCCCAGTGGATCTTGGGTTTCCCAGCCCAAATCTAGAACTGCAAAGATCACAACTGGCCTTGAGTCAAGAATAGGTCTGGATGTGGGGCGGTGAGGGCAGGGAGAGGGCAAGCCGGGGCCTCTGCGGAGTCAGGGGGCCTGGATCAGTGGAGGCAGGGCCCTGCCGTGTGCTGCCACCTGGCCCAGCCCCAGCCACACCTCCCACCCCACCCCCTGCCAGTGTGTGGGGGGGGGGCCTTTGCGTCTTGTGTGGTCAACGTCCCCCTTGAAACCTCCCAGAGGCAGGTGTCCAGCGTGCTACAGGTTGAACATGGACACTTAAGACTCAGGGATTTTGTGAAAGGAGGATCCCAGGCTGAGCCCACCACCTCCGGGCTGAGGGAGGGGCCTGCCTCGGGGCAGGGGGTGGGGGGTGATGTATCAGTTTCCAAGGCTGCTGGACCAAAATACCACATTCACTCAGTCCGTGTCCGACTCTTTGAGACCCCACGACTGCAGCACACCAGGCCTCCCTGTCCTCCACCATCTCCCAGAGTTCCCTCAAACTCATGTCCATTGAGTCAGTGATGCCATCCAATCATCTCATCCTCTGTCGTCCCCTTCTCCTCCTGCCTTCAATCTTTCCCAGCATCAGGGTCTTTTCTAAGGAGTCAGCTCTTTGTATCAGGTGGGCAAACTATTGGAGTTTCAACTTCAGCATCAGTCCTGCCAATGCATATTCAGGACTGATTTCCTTTCGGATGGACTGGCTGGATCTCCTTCCCTCCACATGTGTCTGTGCCATAGTAGCCCCCTTTTATAAGGACACCACCACCTTATAAAAGGACCACATCCTAACTCAACTGATTACATCTGCAACAACGCTATTTCCAAATAAGGTCACACTCGGAGGTCACACTGGGGAGTTGGACTTCAACATTTAAATCTGGTGGGAGGTGGGCACAGCTCAACCAAACAGATGAGCATCCCCCCAGCTAGGCCGCTGTTGTTCCAGAGGCAGGGACAGGAGGCCTGTTTAGGAGCCTGGGTTCTGGAACCCAGTAGCTTTAAATCCAGTGAGCTCTGTACTTGGCAGTGCAGCCTTGGGTACCAGTCTGACTCCTCATTACAGTCTTGCAATAATGAGGCCTGCTCTAAGTTGTCGGAGAAGGTGAGAAAGTGTGCAAAGCATTTAGCACTTCTTGTGGCCCCAGTGCAACTTTATTTAGAAAGCTTTCCTTGGGGACTTCCCTGGTCGTCTAGTGATTAGGACTCTTGTGTTCCCACTGCAGAGGGGCATGGGTTCAGTCCCTGGTCAGGAAAGTTCCAGATGCCACGAAGTGTAGCCAGAAAAAATAAAACATTCCCTGGGCTGATGCCGGGTGCCAGTCTGGGTGACTTTTAGGATGTATAGGAGCTGCTTTGCGGGGCGGGGGGCAACACATGCTCACAGAGGGGCCCCTACGTCTCCTTCTGTGGCCACCTTGGGTCTGTGCTCGTGGGATTCCTGGCAGTGAGAACAGGAGGAAAAGTTCCTGAGCTCTTGTTCCAACCCTACCTTTCTCCTGAGAACTGCCGGTGATTCTGGGCTGAGGCCACCTGCCCTCAGCCTGCCTGTCACATCGCGGCCTTGCTCGTGTGGTCCCCTTGCTTGCTTTCCCACCTCCCGTTCCTCAGCCAATTCTCGCTCATCCTTTAAGACTTGCTGCTGGGACTTCCCTGGTGGTCCGGTGGTTAAGACTCTGCATTTGCAGTTCAGGGGGCACGGGTTCAATTCCTGGTCAGGGAACTGAGATCCTGCTTGCTTTGTGGCATGCCAGAAATGTTTTAAAAATAAGGTAGATATGCAACAAGGACTTCCTGGTGGCTCAGTTGGTAAAGCATCTGCCTGCAATGCAGGAGACCCTGGTTCAATCCCTGGTTCAGGAAGATCCCCTGGAGAAGGAAACAGCAACCCACTCCTGTATTCTTGCCTGGAGAATTCCATGGACAGAGGAGCCTGGTGGGCTCCAGTCCCTGAGGTCGCAAGAGTCGAACACAACTTAGCTACTAAACCACCAAGCAACAACGATTTACTCTATAGCACAGGGAACTATATTAAATATCTTATTGAAAAAAGGCAGTGCTGGTACCTCCTCTTCCAGGAAGCCCTCCTGTAGTGGAAAAGCTAGGTCGTGTGCCCCTTCTCTGCACTCTGCCTGCCTCCCGGAGCCCAGTGCTTGTTATTAAAATGGTCTGTGACCCGCTGGACTCTGAACGCCATGCAGGAAATCGCATCTCTCTCTGACCCAGAGGGTATCGCGTAATGCCTGGGTTACATGCAAAGTGCCCAGCAGTTGTGGTCACTCGGCCTGAACTCCTGTGCTGCCTCCGGGCGGCCCCGAGCACCCCACCCTCACCCCAGCCCTCCGCAGCTCAGGTCCAGTTCACCTGGCCGAGGGGCACAAAGGCTCCATCGTGTGCCTGAGAGGGCAGGGAAGGGGCTGATGCTCTGAAGAGTTGGGTGCGGGCAGGGGTCCAGACAGATGGAGACCCAGACAAAGCCCTCTTTTAAGAGGGGCTCATGGCAGCCAGCCGTGCTGACGATGTCCTGATTCAGGAGGCTGAATGTCAAAGGGACCAGATGCCCACGGTGCCCATGAACTTGGCAGTGCCCAGAGGTCACCTGAAGGTGATCAGTGGGTGATGGGCATCCGTGCAGGCTGCTCGCCCTCCCCTGCGCTAAAAGCCCCCAGAGGGTGCCCCTCGGGCTGCTGGCGCTGCCGGTGTGCCCAGGAGCTCTGACACCGAGGGTGAGAGCCGTGCAGCTGGTCAGGCTCCCTTGCATCCCTCCTCTGGGACCCACGCCTGGGGACTTGTGGGCGGATATTTCTTCATTTGGGTCTGACATTTGATCAGGGCTCCTGCTCCAGGTATTAGGGCCAGAGCCAGGAAATGGATCCTGGGAGAGGCTTACACGGCCCTGGGGCTGAAGCCTGGAGGAGGTGGCCGGAGACAGGTGTGCACCCCAGGTACACTGCAAGCCCCAGCGTCCTGCACTCAGCTTGCTGTGCCCACCCAGGCTTTAGCAGTCTGTGACGAGGGCCGGGGCAGTGGCCTCCTCGTTTCCCTACACAGAGCCCCACCCCAGCCTGTCTGGGGCATCCCCTCTCGTGGCTCCCCTGGAATCCCACCTGACTGGTTAAGACCTCTGCCTGAGGGTCCCGGGCACAGGGGACAGACTTCTTCCTTCTTCCCTCCACTGAAGATCTCAGAGGAGGGCCCTGTTGGGATCTGGAGGAAGCGGGGGTGGGGGTGGGTGTCTTGGGCCAGTTTAGAAGCAGTGAGCACCAGTGTGTACCTACTGGGAGGAGCCTGGTGGGAGCCCCAAAGCTGTGGTCCTCCCAGCACCGGGGGCTCCTGAATCCTGATGCTGGATGGGGGTGCACCCAGAGGGACCCCTATCATCTCCTGCGTCCATGGTACTGGACCGGCTCCCAAATCAGCCTCCTCTGTCTGCCCCTCGGCAAGACAAGGGCCTCACGCCTTGTCTCCTCTCGAGTTCTTTTTGGGCCGTCACTGGCCCTGACTCCCCTGCTGACCGCAGAAGGGAGCTCTGAGCCCTTGGGGTGGTCCCAGGGCAGCCCGCCCACTCAGTGTCTTGTCCTTTGTTGGGACTCGGTTGACCTTGACCCTGACACTCCTGGACTCCAAGTCTCATCCGGCCCCTCCTGCTCTTTCCCACGTCCTGAGTGGGGGTGAGGCCAGTGGTCAGTGTGGACATCGGGGTGGGCCTGGGACTCCCGGGTTACTGCCCACCTCCCCTTGGGACCTTTGCAGATGGTGGTTCTTATGGACCCAATGGAGGATCCCGATGACATCCTACGGGCGCACCGCTCCCGGGAGAAGTCCTACCTGTTCGACGTGGCCTTTGACTTCACTGCCACCCAGGTGAGGGGGCGCCTGGGCCTGGGGACACATAGGATCCCCTCTCTGCCCTCTGACCGACTTGGGAGGGAGCCCTTAGAGGACCCTGGCACCGAGCCCCAGGCATCCCTCCATCACTCACTCTCTCTACCTGCCGCATCCCCACATGTACACGTGTGCGTGAGCCTGCATGGTGCATACAGAGCCTTCTGGGTGGACACACCGCGGTCAGCACACAAATGCCACCCTCCACGGGGACCCACACAGCACTCCCCACAGGTGGCCCCTAGGGGAGCTGCAGGAAGGTGCTTGAAGCCCAGCTGGTGCTGGGAGGGGCGCCTCGGGGAAGCTGACACCCTCCCAGGGACCCCGTCTCACCCATCCACAAATGCCCCAAGGAGCAGGTGTGAGGCGTCCTCTGGGCTGGGGGCCAGGAGCCAGCTGTTGGTGGGGAGGGTCTCAGGTGTCCTGACACTCTTGCAGGCTGGCATTCTCCCCGCCACACACCCGTGGGGGGAAAGCAGAGACATCCTTCCCCCGTTCTCACCCCCACTTCTCAGGGCCTGAGGGCTCTAGGGATGAAACTGCCTCTGTTGGGGGTCAGGGTGAGCCTGCGGGCCTGTGTGCTCTGCCCTGGCTGTGCCCAGGGTCTTGACGGGTCTCCTCTTCCCTGCAGGAGATGGTGTATCAAGCCACCACCAAGAGCCTCATCGAAGGCGTCATCTCAGGCTACAATGCCACTGTCTTTGCCTATGGCCCCACAGGTGAGGGCGAGTGCCCCCAAGAATCAAGCTCCTCACCCTCCACCTCAGAGCTTGTCTGACCCAGACTGGAGCAGGAATCAAGGATGTGGCCGATTGAAACTGCCCTCTCCCAGAGCCCTTTGGACCCAGAGCCCCACCCCCAGCTAAGGATGCCATCTTCTCCCCCTCCCCCCACCTCCCAGCCACCTGGGAGGCTCCAGCCTTGAAGACAGACCCAGGTTTGCCAGGGGCCCCGCCCTCCCAGTCTCTGTCCTGCTCACCCACCCCCTCCCCACTCTGCCCCAGGCTGTGGGAAAACCTACACCATGCTGGGCACAGACCACGAGCCTGGCATCTATGTTCGGACCCTCAACGACCTCTTCTGTGCCATCGAGGAGACCAGCGACGACATGGAATACGAGGTGTCCATGTCCTACCTGGAGGTGAGCCCTCGGCCCTCCCCGTCCTGAGGGCTTGGGCCAGGAGGCCCGCAGGCCTGGGCCGGTTTACCTCCCGGGGGTCAGGCCACGGGGCAGTCTCCTGGGGGCGCTCATCACGGCTGCCCTCCCATGTGCTTGTGGTCAGCCTCACTTTATAAAAACTCAGAGAGGCAACTAGACAGCCACAGTCCCTCGGTCACACAGTAAGTGGGGGAACAGGAATTCAGACTCAGGACCCTGCGGCTTTAGAGCCGAGCCCTGCCCACTTGGCTACTCCAAAACTACCTGGTCACTGAGCACAGACCTCAGCCAGCCTCCCAGAGGCCATCCTCTGGGCCCACTCCACCCTTCCCTGGTGGCTCAGATGGTAAAGAATCTGCCTGCAATGCAGGAGACCCAGGCTTGGGAAGATCCCCTGGAGAAGGAAACCAACCCACTCCATTCTTGCCTGGAGAATCCCATGGACAGAGGAGCCTGGCGGGCTACAGTCCATGGGGTCGCAGAGAGTCGGACACGACTGAGCCAACCCTGTTTACTTTGCTAGGCTACCTGCAGGCACCCTGTATATGTAGGTACAGGTGAGAACATTACATATATGGACAGGCTTAGACCTGCCAGCCTTCACCACCTTCACACAGCCCCCGATGCCCACCTGTGGGAGTGCTATCACTGGGCAATAGCAGATCAGTGGGGGTGGGGGCCCACAGAGGCCAGAAGCGGTGGGAGAGCCACTGGGCTAGGCTCCATCTGGCTCCTGGCCTCCCTGGCTTCCCCTGGAAGCTGATAATCTCCTGGGTGACAGCTCAGGAGGGGCAGCGAGGCACTGCTGCCAGCACCTGCTCCAGCCAGCGTCGTGTTGACTTAGCCAGCAAGATGCACTTCGGGGGCTGTGGTTGGGGAGGCTGGGTGAAGGTACCATAAGGGTTGCCTAGCAACCACCAGGGCTTGGCCATGGGTTAGGTTCCATCCTCTGCCCGGTGCCCGGCTGGCCTGCTGCCTTCTGTGCCGTTGGCTCTGGCAGCCCAGTGTTTCCCCCCGGATGCTGAAGCCCCCTTACGCCCACCCCATAGGAAGGAAGGAAGGGGTCCATCTCCTTAACCCAGGGTTTCCCTGAGATGAGCCTGGAGCTCTCAGGAGGGATGGGCCTGAACCTCCTGCTCTCGGTCTCCCGTTAATGTCTGTCCCCTGCCCCTCCCAATCGGTCCCATCAGATCTACAATGAGATGATCCGGGACTTATTGAACCCTGCCCTGGGGTACCTGGAGCTGAGGGAAGACTCCAAGGGAGTGATCCAGGTGGCCGGAATCACCGAGGTCTCCACTATCAACGCCAAAGAGGCGAGTCTTGTGCAGCCAGTCGGGTAGTGGAAGACACTAACCTCTGTGTGTGGCGGTGTGACCAGAGGCGGCAGGGCTCTGCAACCAGGGAGCCGCTGCGGCTCAGCTGGGCTGGAGCTGGGGCAGACACAGAGGACCCTGGATGACACGCTCCCGGCCACGCCGACCCTGGGGACGGGCCAGGCATCCCACCTCCCAGTTGACAGACAGGCCTTGACCTCTCAGCCCTCACAGCACATGGCGGGCTGACCCAGCCCTGCCTTGGGCCCCTTCCCAACCTCGAAGAGGCAGGACTGGGGGGCGTCCCCACGGGCCCCCAGAAGTGGCCTCCCTGCTCTGCCCCGCCCACCCAGATCATGCAGCTGTTGATGAGGGGGAACCGGCAGAGGACCCAGGAGCCCACGGCCGCCAACCAGACGTCCTCACGCTCCCACGCCGTGCTCCAGGTGGCTGTGCGCCAGCGCAGCCGGGTCAGGGACGTCCTGCAGGAGGTGCGGCAGGGCCGTCTCTTCATGATCGACCTGGCTGGCTCTGAGCGGGCCTCCCAGGTGAGGTCGGCTCCCCCTGGGGCTGGGGGCAGAGCTTGGGGGTGCAGGGCAGGGAGGCTGGCCCACCCCGCTCCCCAAGGGGTGCAATGGGGACTGTCTCTGGGAGGGTGGGAGTAAGGGGTGCTCCGGAGGGGCCGGCACTGAGGGATGTCACAGAGGACAGAAAGGGTGGGCTGGGCTGGGGTACCCCAGGGAGACCCCCCCTGCCAAGGGGCTGTTTGTGGGAAGGGGCCTGGCAGTGTGAGGGTCTCTCCAGGGAAGGAGACAGTGCGTGTCCCGGAGGACGTGGGGAAACCACCAGGAGAATGAATGGGCCCGGTGAGGAGCTGGGGCGCGGGGGAAATGATGACCCCTGATGGGGGAGACCCTGGGCAGAGCCCGGGAGGGGACCCTGCCCCCACCTCAGGGGGAGAAAAGGGCCCACCACCCACTTGTCAGTGTTCATTCCCCCCATCGCCGTTTGCCCAGCCCTGCCACCCACGCCTGGGCCCAGGCCCCCTCTTGTGGGCAAATTCAGAAGTTTCGTGGTCGCCTGAATCCATGGGCATCTCACCATTAGCACTGAGGCAAACGCAAGCACCAAGGAAAAGTGACAAGGGATTCATGTTGGAACATGTGGGGTTGGTTTCAACAGGGTGGACTGGGAGAAACACATTCTCTTTTCATAAAGGCCTAAAGGCTTCCTGGAGGAAAGGGGCAGGGAGCAGCCAGCGGGGAGAGGGTGTGCCCTGCAGCCACCTGGTCCCACCTTCACCAGGCTGGACAGAGACGTCTCCCAAGGGTGGCAGAGCCTCCTGGGACTTGGTCCTGTCCTGCTCTCACATCCATTCACACACAAATTCATGCATTTCCTAACACACAGGCTTCCATTTTTAAAAAAAATATTTATTGATTATTTATTTATGTATCGGCTGCTCGGGTCTTAGTTATGACACATGGAATCTTTAGTTGCAGCATTCAAACTCTTAGCTGTGGCATGTGGGACCTAGTTCCCTAACCAGGGAGTGAACGCAGGCGCCTAGCATTGGGAGCGCGGAGTCTTAGCCCCTGGACTGCCAGGGGATTCTTCATACACCTTCTTATACACATATACACGCTGTCACATGTACACATGCAGTTCACACATGCTCACACGCCCTTCCCCACATGCACACAAACTTCCATCCTTCCCCCTGGAGCCTGGCGCTCTCTCTAGAGCCGGGAGCCCACAGCCGTGCCAGCTCCCAGATGAGCTGCCTGGAAGTCACGACCTCCCTCCATCCCACCCTAGGCGCTGCCCTTACCTGTGCCAGCGGGTCAGTCCCCAGGGAGACGAAGACCCAGGCTCCATCCCTCCTTGGGAGCTTCCTGTCCCCCGCTCTCGTCCAGCGTGCATGCTCAGTTGCTTCCGTCGTGTCCAACTCTGACCCCATGGAGTGTAGCCCGCCAGGCTCCTCTGTCCATGAGATTTTCCAGGCAAGAGTACTGGAGTGGGTTGCCATGCCCTCCTCCAAAGAATCTTCTAGACCCAGGGATTGAACTGGCGTTTCCTGTGTCTCCTGCGTTGCCAGCCAGGTTCTTTACCAGTAGTGCCCACTTAGGAAGCCCCACTCTTGTCCACAGACCTTCTCGTTCTCTGACCTGGAATGCCCTCCCTGGGCAGAGGGCAGACCAGATCCTCAGCGTCTCTTCCTTGCAGAGCCTTGGGGGACGGGGAGGGGGTTTACAACCCAGGATGGCCTGGGGTGGGGAGTCATACCTGCTGCTCGCCCCCACAGACACAGAACCGTGGGCAGCGCATGAAAGAGGGGGCCCACATCAACCGCTCGCTGCTGGCCCTGGGCAACTGCATCAACGCGCTGAGCGGCAAGGGCACCAACAAGTATATCAACTATCGCGACAGCAAGCTCACCCGCCTCCTGAAGGTACCAGCTGCCACTGGGCCTGGGCCCTGGGCACCCGGGGTGGGGCTGCCAGCTTTGCAGAGGAAAATACAGGATGTCCAGCTGCATGTGAATAAACAACAGATAAATAACGAAATCCGGTTTGGGTATCAGTACGTATGTCCCATGCCATCTTTGAGACATACTTTAAGAAAAGCTCACTCATTTATCCAAATTTCAGATCTAATCTGGGGGTCCTGTAAGGGGTTCCCAGGTGGCTCAGTGGGTAAAAAACAATCTGCCTGCAACGCAGGAGATGCGGGAGATGTGGGTTTGATTCCTGGGTCAGGAAGGTCCCCTGGAGGAGGGCATGGCAACCCACGCCAATGCCCTTGCCTGGAGAATCCCATGGACAGAGGAGCCAGTCCGCAGGGTCTAGAAGAGTTGGACACGGCCGAAGCGACTGAGCTCACGCTTGCAGGCCCCCATTTGTGAACAGCAGGGAGGAAAAGAGGTTGCACCTGAGCATCTGACCGCCCCCCTCCCACCAGCCCCAGGGCTGTGGGTTCGAGGGAACTGGGAGTCATCTGGATTTGGGGGTCCAGGTGGACAGTCAGTCGTGGCTCCCAGAGGCTGCTGTTGCGGGGTGGGGGGCACGCTCCTGGCGGGGCTCTGAATGCAGTGCTTCACCCCGCCATACCCAGTTCCTTTTTGGAGAGGAGGGAGCCATTCTGCATGACCTGTGGGATCTTAATTTCCCAACCAGGGATTGCACCCCAGGCCCTCAGCAGTGAAAGCATGGAGTCCTAACTGCTGGATGGCCAGGGAATTCTTTGCAGTTCCTTTAATCGGGTCAGCGTATCTGAGTTAGGGGGTCATTATTTCCATTTGCAGATGAGGAAACTGAGGCACCAAGAGGCTAAGTAACCTCCCCAAGGGCTCCCGCCAGTAAGTGCTGGACGGAGGGCCCCAGCAGAGGTCTGGCTGGGCTGATGGCAGAGCTGCAGGTGACCTAACGCTGGGCATCAGCCCGCCAGCATCACTGCACCCGCTGGCTGGGGGTGTGAGAGCCGACTCCTGCCACCTAGAAACCCGAGGGGGCTAAGGGTTAGGGAGGTGAAGGAGCTTGCTTGAAGTCGCTCAGCTGGTCACTGCCGCGCCTGAGGGCTTTGACCCCAGGCCCCCGTAGCCCCGTGCACTCTCTCCGTTGAAGAGAGCAGGGCAAGCCCAGGACAAGGGAGGCGGTGGCCACAGGCCCAATTCACTCCATCCCCAGCCTCGCTCCAGCCAAGACAATGGCGCCTTCCGCTGTCAGCAAAGGGGGCGACCTGGAAGGCCCGAGGAGATGGTGGAGAAGCCCAGGACCCCTCAGAGCTCTTCCCACTCTGGTTCCAGCCAACCTTTCCTCGTCCTCATGTATATGAGCAGGGGAGGAGGAGAGCTGGGAGACCCTGACTCAGATGCTGGAAATTTTCAAACAGGAGCTTTGGAGAAGAAACTGGGAGAGGGAAGAAGTGGGGAGACGGCAGGGGGCGCGGGAGGGCCCATGGGGTGCTCAGCACCAGCACCCGCGAATGTGAGAGAGAGACGCACACGCCACGAGGGCATCATGAGTGGGAGCAGGGCCCAGGGAGGCGGCGCCCTGCTGACTGCCGCCCGCCCGCCCCCGGCCCATCCAGGACTCCCTGGGGGGAAACAGCCGCACCGTGATGATCGCCCACATCAGCCCAGCGAGCAGCGCCTTCGAGGAGTCCCGGAACACCCTGACCTACGCCGGCCGGGCCAAGAGCATCAAGACCCGGGTGAGGGGCCCCTGCTCTGTGCCCCCAGCACTCGCCCTTCTGGGCCAAGATTCAAGCCCCCTGGACTGACTCCAGGGCCTGCCACCCCCAGCCTCCGGAACACACACACTGGCCCGAGCCGCCACTGCTCTGGCCCCGTGACTTGCCAGGAAGCCCACAGCTTCTGAGGGGCCCCTTCTCTGTTCTAACTTTATTTGGCCGTGGTCAGCCTCAGCCTCTGTTGTTGTGTGTGGGCTTTCTCTGGTTGCGGCAAACTGGGGGCTCCCCTCTAGTGGCGACTGTGGTAGATTCTCTTGTTGTGCGACACGGGCTCTGGGGCATGTGGGCTCAGTAAGGGTGGCTTACGGGCTTAGTTGCCCCATGGCATGTGAGATCTTCCCAGACCAGACACCAAACCCATGTCCCCTGCGTTGGCAGGCAGACTCAACCATCGGAACTCCAAGGATGTCCCTTTTCCTCCCCTTGCTCAAAGTCTGTGCTCATCCCCAAAGTCTGTGCCCCCAGCCCCACCATCCCCTTCCATCTTCCTGTTTTCATCTTAAAAGATGCTCATTCAGACCTTTACTCCTCCAAAGGCCCTAACCCTAATAGTTACAATAGCGGTGACTGTTACTGAGCACTTATACTGCGGGCCCTTTATCAATTCATCTCATGCGATCCTCAAATGAGGCAGGCATTATTTCTGTCCTCATTTTACAGCTGAGGACAGTGAGGCTGAAGGGAGCTAAGTGGCTTCCCAGCTGGGGAGGAATGGCACTGAGCTCTGCCCAGTTTCCAAGATTTCCTTACATTTTCTGGTCAGTGTGTTAGAATCCTGGCTATCTATGAGGTCATCTGGGCCCACCCATGTGAAGAGTCTAAGAACCTAACCAACATTCTCCTAACACAGCAGTTTTCCAGCTACTGTGTCAGGAGTTGGATGCTTTATGTCTACTCTCTCCATTAAGGAACTTAATGGTGGGAAGAGACCCTTAAAAGAGCGAATTGATAGTTCAGAATATTATTAATAGCAGGCAGCACGCCAACAGCAGGGAGGCCAGTGGGATCCCACGGACCTCTTTAGAGACGGTGAGTGGGAATCTGAAGGGTGAAGAGGAGGCTCCAGAAGGGAGGGAGCAGTAAGGACAGAGGCTCCTAAGGCAGGGAGGAGGTGGTGTCCGTGGCGGAGGTGGGGCGAGGAGAATGCTTCCTTCCCTGGAGCAGTGAGCCAAATGAAACTAGAGAGAACAGTGTGCCTTCAGCACCTGATGAAGGAATCAGGACATTCTCCCAGCAGTAGGGAGCCAACGAAGTTCGAGTGGCGCAGAGAGCTGGGGCTTGAATGGGGGCGCCGCGTAATTTTAGGAGTATGCCTCTGGTAGGGGCATGTAGTTTGATAGGTTGTAGGGTCGGAGGCAGGGCTTCCCTGGTAGCTCAGGTGGTAAAGAATTCGCCTGCAATGCAGGAGACCTGGGTTCAATCCCTGGGTTGAAGATCCCCTGGAGGAGGGCATGGCATCCACTCCAGTGTTCTTTCCTGGAGAATCCCATGGACAGAGGAGCCTGGCGGGCTGTAGTCCATGGGGTCGAGAAGAGTCAGACACAACTGAGTGACTAAGCACAGCATAGACCAGGGTTGGAGGCGAGGAGGTCATTACTGTCATCCAGGAGAAAAAGAGGGTCCCCGCTGGCAGGCCCTGGGCCCCCCGGTGACTGTACCCCGCCCCCTCCCCAGGTGAAGCAGAACCTGCTCAGCGTCTCCTACCACATTGCCCAGTACACGAACATCATTGCTGACCTGCGGAGCGAGATCCAGAGGCTCAAGCGCAAGATCGAGGAGCGGGGCGGGCGGAGCCCGGACCGAGCCCAGCTGGGGCGGGGCGACATCCGCCACAACCAGGGTGCGTGTGTGGGTCTCCGTGAGCCAGAGCCCGTCTCCCGATGCCCCTCTAGGCTGCCTCAGGGTGCTCTGCGGTCAGACAGCGCTGGCTTCAAAGCCGGACTCGGGCTCTTTCTGGCTGAGTAGCCTTTAAGCCTTCCATCCTTCAACTGTCAAGCAGAATCGCGATCTCTGCCTCAGAGACCTAACCTGAGGATTCAGTGCCTCAGACTGAGAGTCACCTGGGCATTTAGCTGTGTGGGGGCTTCACTCTGGGGACTGCAGTGAGAGCTGCGAGACTGGGCCTGGCATCGCCAGGAGGGATACGGTTCCCTGACAGATTTTCTGTACTTGCTTTGATGATTTTGCAGCACATGGCAATAAAGTGTCTAAGGGGCGCCTTTTACTAGTTGACAGAAAAGCACTCTAAAGGCTGGCGGAAGCCCAGTTCATACTGGGGGGCTGGGAGTCACCTTTGGGTCACCGCCTGAAGACAGTGTAGAAGTGGGATGTGGGAGGGGTAATCTAGGAGGTCTTCCTGGAGGAGGTGGTTTCACAGAAGTCTTTTGGGGAGAAAGAGAGCGGGGGAGGGCCCAGGCGGACCCAGACATTCCTGGGCTGACCTTTCCTCCTCCGCTGACCTCTCCCACCTCCCATTCAACGGGCAGCCGAGGTCCAGCTGCACAGCGGGCAGGGAGAACAGGCTGCGATGGAACACCTTCGTGAGCAGCTGATCAGCACCTTCCAAGAGCAAATGGACACACGGAGACGCCTGCTGGAGCTGGAGAACCGCAGGATGGAGCTGGAGATGGACACCTCCCGCCACCTGCTCACCATCGCCAGGTGAGCACCGCTGGCCTGGGATGGGAGCCGGGAGCTGGGGCCGCACCTTATGCCCCCCAACCCCCATGGCCTGAATCCCCCGTCTCCTTTGGGGTTGGGGCTGCGGCAGCTGGAAGCATAAGGCACGCCGGGCACTCAAGTGGCGGGAGGAGCGTCGGAAGGAGTCCTCCACTAAGGATGACACCAGGAAGGACTTGGACACCGGTGACAACCAGCCAGACATCGAGGAGCCCACGGAGGTGGTGTCCGCCCGCGAAAGCATCGGTGCATTGATGACCGAGCAAAAGAAACTGCGAAAGCAGAAGGTACCTGGGGCTCGGGGGCTGGGCAAGGGGGGTTGAGAGACAGCAGGAAGGGGCTGGGGGAGGCTTGTGGGAGGGGTGAAACCTGGGCTTTCAGGCCACAAATCCCCTGCGACTTTGAGTCTCTCTTTCTCATCTGAGGGCTTCCCTGGTGCCTCAGATGGTAAAGAATCCGCCTGCAATGCAGGAGGTGCCAGTTCGATCCCTGGGTTGGGAAGATCCCCTGGAGTAGGAAATGGCTACCCACTCCAGTATTCTTGCCTGGAGCATCCCATAGACAGAGGAGCCTGGCGGGTCACAGAGTCAGACACCAGTGAGGGACGAACACTTTGTGTGTGTGTGTGTGTGTGCTCAGTTGGGTCCGACTCTTTGCTACCCCCTGGACTATATAGCCTGCCAGCCTCCTCTGTCCATGGGATTCTCCAGGCAAGAACTCATCTTTAAAATGGGAGTGGTCAACCCTAGTGGGGTTGATGAGAAGATTAAATAAATCCTTTCACATATTAAAGACTCAGAAAACTGTTAGCCAACATTTTAATTAGGATTTCCCAGACCTCCCTTCTCTGTTCTGGAGCATAGCCATACCAGGGGCCTTCAGGGTCCACCAGTCCAGAGGGCATTAGATGGGCTGGGGTTGAGCTGGTCCACAGAGCTCATTTCCCTGGATTCCCTGGTGGCTCAGATGGTAAAGGGTCTGCCTGCCAATGCGGGAGACGGAGGTTCGATCCTTGGGTCGAGAAGATCCCTTGGAGAAGGACATGGCAGCCCACTACAGTATCCTTGCTTGGAGAATCCCATGGAAGAAGGTGCCTGGCTGGCTGCGGTCCATGGGGTCGCAAAGAGTCGAACAGAACTGAGCGACTTCACTGCATGGAGCCTGTTTCAGGGATGGGTTGCAAGAAGGTGGGCACAGAGGGGTCACTCAGGAGCAGTCCCCGGCTGCAGAGTTCAAGACAAAGCTTCGAAAAGCGGGCCTCGGGGTGGGGCTTCAGCCGGCCGCCCAGCACCCGGGGCCTTGGAAGGGCGAGGACCCGCTAAGCCGCGGGCGCGGGCGGCCCCTCGGGGCCACCTGGTGCTGACGGCCCGCTCGGCTCCCCAGCTGGCGCTGGAGCAGCGGTGCCGAGAGCTGCGCGCGCGGGGCGGCCGCCTGGAGGAGACGCTGCCGCGGCGCGTCAGCTCGGAGCAGCAGCGCGAGGCGCTCGGCCTGCTCTGCCGCGTGCACGAGCTGGAGCTGGAGAACGTCGAGATGCAGTCGCAAGCCCTGCGCCGCGACGGAGCGCTCCGCCACCGCCGCGAAGCCCTGCGCCGCCTGGAGCAGCGCCGCAGCCTCTGCGAGGAGATCATCCGCGCCCAGCGGCAGCTCATCCAGGGTAGGGCGCCCGCCCCGCGCGTCCGACCCGCCGAGAGCCCGAGAGCGCACACTGAGCCCTGCCTCTCCGCTCCCCCACCGCAGACTGCAACCTGGCCGTCCCGCAGCACCTGAAGGAGCTGTACGAAGTGTACCTGCGGGAGCAGGAGGAGGGCAACCTGGAGCGTGCCACCATGATGGACCGCCTGGCCTCTCGGGCCCTGCAGGTGGGCTCCTGGGCTGGACCATGCGCACCTGTGCTAGGGGCAGGACTGATGCCCAAGGCGGCGCCTGGCAGCAACTAGGGTGGCTTCGGGACCGGGCTGGCTGGTCCCCAGAAAGCTGACTCCTCCTCCTTATCTGACCCAAAGCTTCGCCAAGCTCCCCTCCCGTGGTGTTCTCCCGCACGTGTCCCCTCCAGGGCCTGAGGATCAGGGTTGGCCATCTGAGATATCACTAAGGGCCCCAGATGCCCTCCCAGGAGACCAGGCCACCAGGCGGTGCCACTGGGGATGCCTAGCAGACCACGGCTGGCCCCTGGGGACTCGGAACACAAGCCCCGCCCCCCACCCCCTGCTGGGGTTCCCAGCCCAGATTACAGCCCCAGATACTCTGTGTGCCTGTATCACCCAGGCTGTTTACTCAGTCAGAGACCAAGTCTTCTGACTCCCCTCTCCCTCCTTTCCCCTCCCCAGGACAGTGCCTTGCCCAAGATTAGCCCCCCAGGAACCCTGCCGACCCCAGAGGAGTCTGACCTAGAAACCATCAAGATGCCGAACTCCGAGTCCCCGCACCAGCACAGCAGGTTCCTCCCTCTGCTCAGCACTGAGAGGTGAGCCTGAGGACCGCCTCCGGCCATCCAGCCCACCTGAGCCACCAGGCCGTGTCTCAGAGATGCCAGCCCAGACCCGGCTTCCCAGGGAGGATGGAGCAGGAAACAGGGGAGGGGGCACAGGTCTGGAGCCAGGACTTTGGGGTCCTCGTTCCCACAATGCAACAGTTCTCAGGAGGGGTGGTGGTGGGCCCCCCGTGGCACCAGCCTGGGCAACAGCTGCCCATCCTCCTCTGCCAACCTCAGTGAAGTGAACCATGAGTTCAAGGCGAGCTCCCGGGCCTGGCAAGCGAAGGGCTCCTCTATGCCCACCCCACCCCCTATCCTGGCCAGCAACCTGGTGATGCAGGAGGTGAGCAGTGGGCCCCATAGGCCCCTGGATGTGGGTGGGAGTACCCGGGAGGGACACCCAGTGGTTGGGATGGAACTTTTCCAAAACAGCCTTCTGAGGACGTAGGGTCCCTGCTGGGTCCAATGGCTTCTCTTCCCAACCCATTCTTCTCACAGGCTGCCACTCAGGTCGGTCTGAACAGCCAGATCAGCTTCTCCCCTGAAAGCATCAAGAACCTGTGGGAGATCCCCTTGTCCCACAAAGGTGTGTCCCCTGCCTCCCCCGACCCCCCTCATCAGCCTGAGCCTGGCATCATCTCAACAGCTCAGAGCACCCAGCCCGGGGCCCCTTCCTTCCCTCTGTCCACACAGAGCAGGGGACACAACTGGAAACCAGAAAGGGGAACACACGCCCCCTCCACTTCCCACTGGAAAGTAATTTTAACAGCAAATAGAGTCCGAATCCTCCCTACCCTGTGGCCACAGGCGACCCTCATTATCTCAGCAATCCATCCTCAGAACCTGGGACTTCCCTGGCAGTCCAGTGCTTAAGACTCAGCACTTCCACTGCAGCAGGCGAAGGTTTGATCCCCAGTCAGGGAACTAAGATCCCGTATGCCGTGTTTCATGGTAAAAAAAAAAAAAAAATCTTCACAACCCACTGGGGTTAGTTTTACCATCATCAGTTTACAGATGAAGGTTCAGAAACTTGCCCAAAGTTTCTCAAACAGCAAGCAAGTTGGGGTGAGCTGCAGCAGAGAAAGGGGTGTTGGAGGTACAGGAGGGGGAGGAAAACGTAGCCTTGATCCCGGGTTGGGTGCCCCTCTGTCCCGCCGCAGGGAGGAAGGAGACCACGGCCGACACCAAGAGCATTGCCGTGAAGGCTGCCCAGCGCCGCTCGCAGGCCCTGGGGGCCGAGGGGCGCCAACTGCTGCCACCCACCCTGAAGCACAGCAGCCTGTCCCTGCACTCGCTGGGCAAGACTGATGACGTGCGGCTGCCCGGACCGCTGGCCTGCAAGCGGCCACCCAGCCCCACCCTGCAGCATGCTGCCAGCGAGGACAGCCTGTCCAGCAGCACGGGCGAGGCACCATCCCGGGTGGTCGAGCGTCATGGCAATGGCCCTTGTCCAGCGCTGCAAGGCCAGAAGAAAAGCCTCAGCAAGAAACAAGAGGAGTCCCTGGAGGCAAAGAGGAAGCGGAAGTCCCAGTCCTTTGAAGTCACAGGACAAGGGGTGAGCCTAGGGGGACAGGAGCTGGGGGTGTCTGGGCCCCCTCCTTGCAGGGTTCTGAAGGCTGGACTCCTCCAGAGGCCCCAGGGTACCCCTAGCTGTGCACCACTCTCCATGGAGTGTCCCCCAAGTGAACCTAACATCTTGTATCAGATCCCCACGCAGCTCCCAGCTCATCTGGCTCTCCAGCCAACGCAGCTGTCCCGCCCCAAGATGCACGTCACTGGGCCCCGTCCCATGGAGAATCACACCCCAGAACAGAGGTTGCCAGTGGTTGGGCACCTGACCCCTACCATCCAGCACATGGGAAAGGCCACACTGCCTATGGCTAAGGTCAAACTCCCTCCATGCCAGAACCTGGGTGAGTGCCAGCAAGTGGGGGGGGGGGGCGGGGATAGCAATGGGGAGAGGGGAGCCCTCAGCCTGGCCAGGGAGGAGGCTGGCTGAGCTCCTTGCCCCTATGGCTGCCCCTTGCTGGAAACGGGGTTCCTGAAGACTACTGGTGGGACTGGCCTCTGGGGGGGGGCGGTGCCCCTAGGGAGTTCAGAGCCAGTGTGGGTGACAAGAGGGGCATGGAAAGGCATGCCTTAAAGCACAGCTCCTGGCCCTTCTCCATTGCAGGCCCTGAGGACCCCTCCACCCTTGCTGCCCCCTCCAACCCAGCGGATGTTTCCGAACGGGCTGCTCGGATGCCCCGCCTGCCCTATGGCACAGGCACCCAAGGCAAAAATGGACGCTTGCAGCACAACTGAGGGCCCTGCCTGGAACCAGCCCTCCTGCCCACCAAGGCTTGATGGGGTATGGCAGGAAAGGGAGACGGAGGCTGGGCAGATGGGGATGACTTGGCATTAAGAGCTTGGGATCTCAGAAGGCTGGGGCCCCTGGGACCCAGGAATCATGGGGGTGCCTGACCCCCACACTTCCGTGCCTTCAGTGCCACCAGGAAGGGGAGCTGGGCCCAGGAGGCATGGCCTGGATGGCAGGGCTCCCTGCTTCCCAGCCCTGGATCCCAGGGCTCCCTGGGCAGAGGCTCCTGTTGCTGAAACTCTAAGATCTGCAGCCAGGCTTGGCCTGAAGAATGTGGGGTGGGGGTGGAGCAAGGAGGGACTGTTAGTGGGATTAGGGCTCCTGGGCCCACATCTGGGACAAGGGCATGCTGGATGGTTGGGGAAACGGCCTGACGGGCATTTCCCTTACTGTGGGGAAGGAATCTAATATTCCTTAGCAGTCACTTCCACCTTCCCCCTGCCCAATTCCTTTTTAACAATAAAAATTCCATTAGAGTTTTGTTGGTTGTTCCGGAAACTAGACCTTGTTTGAAAGGTGGGGTGTCCTGACAGACTGGGCTTCCCTGCCCGGGTGGTGCTAATGATAAAGAACCTGCCTGCAATGCAGGAGATGCAACAGACGTGGGTTCAATCCCTGGGTCAGGAAGACCCCCTGGAGGAAGAAATGGCAACCCACTCCAGGATTCTTGCCTGAAGAATCACATGGGAAAAGGACTGGTGGGCTCTAGTCCATGGGGCTGCAAAGAGCCAGACACGCCTGAGCAACTGAGCACGTCACTGGTTAAGATTCAACCCAAGTCCCCTCTTCCCACCACACCCTCTTCCTCTCCTGCTGGTTGTAGAGCACAAGTCAACAAACTCCTGGGGGAAAGCGGTTTTCCTCCGGACTCTGAGGTCTCTGCCCAGACCTCCTCCCAGGAGAGGTCAGAGACTTAGGGTTGTGCTTACCCCTCCCACCCCAGGAAGTCAGGGCTCAGAAATTGCTCAGCTGAGCCCCTCAGTTCCAGGTGAGAAAGCTCCCCCAAGGTGCACCTGGCCATTGCGATGCTTTTACCTGCCCTGTCCCCTGTGGGGACGGGGGCCCTTGGGGAAAAGCTAATGAACAATGGGAAGTCTCTGCCCTGTGGAGCCCTCCTTGGACTGTTTTTACCCCCAGAACTGGGTGGTTTAATCACCGCCTTGCCGCTCCGAGCACTGGCTTATTCTACCAAGAGCACTGGCTTCCCACGTAGTGCTGGTGATAGAGAATCCACTTGCTAATGCAGGAGATGCAAGAGACATGGGTTCAGTTCCTGGGCTGGGAAGATCCTCTGCAGGAGGAAATGGCATCCCCTTCCAGTATTCTTGCCTGAAAAGTTCCATGGGCAGAGGAGCTCGCCCGGCTACAGTACCTGAGGTGGCAAAGACTGAAACACAGCTGAGCACACACATACACAACACCAAGAACCTCATGTTCAAGTCAGTGTGAAAACAGCTCCTGAAACCAGGCATCTGGTCTACCACCCAGCTCTAAGGCCGCCAGCGCCTGGTCACCCAGCAGGCCAGGATAGACACCTCTACTTTGCTGATCCAGAGGCATCAGGGATGCTGAGCTCCCCGACCCGGCCCGCTTGGCTACTTGGGGGTCCGGATGAGGGTGTGATAGACGGGCTTGACAATGAGGTGGAGATGCAGGGCGTTCTCCACCAGGTACTCTGAGTTGCGCCGCTGCAGGTCGGCGTGCGCTAGGAAGTCGCCGGCCTCCTCGCTGCTCTGGTGGAAGCTGTACGCGTGGCGGACCAGCAGGCGGCCGTGGTGGCGTGCCCCCACCAGCACGGTCTTCTGGAAGCTCACGCCCGCCGCGTCACCGCCGCTGCTGGCCGGCGTGACCACCAGCCGCGGCCGGCCGTCCTCGGGGCGTGCGAGGGGCAGCGCGGTGCCCGTGGCGTCTGCGTAGACGGGCCGTAGGCTTACCGGCAGCCAGCGTGGCGAGAAGAGCACGTTCCAGGTGACTCGGCGGCCCGAATCGTGGCCGCTTGGGCCCAGCTGCGTCTGGAAGCTGGTGCTGCGATCGTCGCGGGCCGGGTTGTTGATGACCCACGGGGTGCCCCAGGCGGGCGCGAGGTAGTTGCGGGGCAGGAAGGCGCTGCCATTGATGTCGAAAAACTTGGCATAGTGCAGCGGCGAGGCGGCGTGGAACTGGTAGGCCTGAAGGAGCAGGTCGGCCACCGCCGGGCCATGGCGTGCCAGGGCGGCCGAGCGCGCCTGCAGCTGGAACAGCTGCGCCGGAGGAATCATGGGGTAACGGATGGCGCGCAGCGCGCGCTCGGCCACGGCCGGTGGCGGCCGCGCGCGGCCCAGCCACGCCTCCAGCGCCTGGAAGAGCTCCAGCTCGTCCTGCAGCACGAGGTCCGAGCGCGGCAGCAGGTGCGCCAGCAGCTCGGGGCTCACGGCGCCCCACTCGGCGCTCCCCGCCACGGCCGACAGGTTCCAGGCCAGGAACTGCAGGCAGCTCTGGCGCAGGGCCTCGTCCCCGGTGCTCACTGCGTAGTGGTACCAGCCCACCGCCGGGCCCGCGCCGCCCGCCAGGTGCGCGCGCATGTAGTCGGCCACGCCCCGCTGCAAGGAGGCCACGCGGTACTTGGTGGCCAGCTGGTGCAGGGGGATGGCCTGCGCCAGCAGCACGGTCAGCTCACCGCAGTAGAGGTACCTGCCAGAGAGGCGCAGAGATGGAGCGCGGTCAGGGCGGCCACGGTTACCCTACCCAGCACTGCCTCCTGAGTCCCAACGGTACCCGGCGTGGGGCGACAGCATCGCCATTAAGGGAGCCAACAGAAGGACCTTTCCACGCGCATCCTACTTCACCTCCTCGTCTTTCCGGTTTCTCGTGGGATGTGGGAATAAGCAAGCATTTATTGAGCACAGGTGGCTCGGTGGTGAAGCATCCGCCTGCCAATGCAGGAGACGCAGGTTCTGTCCCTGGGTCAGGAAGATCCCCTGGAGGAGGAAGTGGCAACCCCCTCCAGTATTCTTGCCTGGAAAATACCATGGACACATGAGCCTGGTGGGCTACAGTCCATGGGGTTGCAAAGAGTCAGACAGGACTTAGCTGACAGAGCACGTCAGTGATTCCTAGAGTGAGTGCCCACTGAGTGGTTGAGCTCTGTGCTGGGACGAGAAAGATGTAGCTCCTACCTTCACCCGGTTTAGAGTGTGGGTTCCGATTCATATTCTGCCAGTTACTTGCTATGAGAGTGGGCAAGCCATTGAACTTCACTTGTTTGCCTCTGGGAACGAAAGATGTTTCCTAGAATCCCTTAAATCACATGACTAAATTCTAGCTAATGAGATGTCCACAAAGGCACAGGCTGGGATTGGGGGAAAGCCTGGTTAAATAGAACTGACTAGGGTAGAGATTATTGTTCAGTCTATCAGTCCTGTCCGACTCTTTGCAACCCCATAGACTGCAGCACACCAGGCTCCCCTGTCCTTCACCATCTCCTGGAGCTTGTTCAAACTCTTATCCGTTGAGTCAGTGATACCATCCAACTATCTCATCCTTTGTCGTCCCCTTCTCCTCCTTCCTTCAATCTTTCCCAGTTAGGGGGTAGAGGAAAGATGCTTTTCTCCTTCTGTGCTATCTCTTTGTTGCCTGGAAGTTTGAAGAAATCACTAATATTCTGCAGCCATCTTGTCTAAGCTATTAAAGCAGGGTCACTTTCTCAGACTAGAGTGTGGGCAGTGTCCCTGTGCAGCACGCTACCAGGAAGCAGCCCCCTAGCCCTGTGGCTCAAAACCTGGCCAGACAACTAAACCACACAGAGACATTAAAAGAAGAAACTGTCTGGCCCGGCCCTAGATATGAAGCTCGGGATTCAGGGTGGGGCCCAGAAGTCTACAGTCTTTAAAAGCTCTTAAGGCCAGGTTTGGAAACAGCTTTGAGAGTATTTGGTAACTAACTTCAAACCACTCAGAGCTTTCAGGCAGGGGAGTCATGCTGCATTTTGCAAGAAGCTGGTGCAAAGAGGGAAGAGGGAGGTGGTTGCATGGTCATCCTAATGCCATCCAGGGAAGGGGCAGGGCTAAGAGCCAGGGCTTCCATCACCCTGTGAGTGGAGAAGCCAGGGACATGGAAAGGGGTGACGTCTTCCCCCCGATCCTTCCCCACCTGATGAACTTGTCGAAGACGGCAGCACAGTCCCGGGACTCCTGCAACACCACCTCACTCTGATTACTCAGCAGCTCCCGGAACTGCTCACTGTGCAGTCCCAGCAGCAGGCGGTGGGCATGGAAGACTCGAACCTCGTCGGTGCCCATGGCCTGCACCCGCAGCACCACATCGCTGGCATTGCCCTGCCGCAGCAGTTCCTGCAGGCGCTGGAGCAGCATCTGGGAGTGGTTGATGGAGGTGCCCGCTGACTCCCCACCGACATCAGTTTTCTGAGCTGCAGCAGGAAGGAACACAAAGCAGCCCGAGGGGGCAAGCCTTCTGGGGTTGCAGACGGACCAGCTGGAGATGCCTGTGGTTGGATGTGGGCAGAGGGTAGGGGAAGCCTGGGGAGGCTGTGTGCTCCCGTTTGTGCCTGTGAAGTGCGTGGATGCATGTATGTGCAGACAGGCACATCTTAGATAGGGAAATTCGTGAACCTGAGCAGACCCTGAGAAGATGCTCTTGGAAGGGGTGGGGGGGCAGATTCCCGGCAGGGAGAGGTCATGAATCAGAATGGGACAAAATGTCCAGAGCTGGATTTCCCTGGTGACTCTGTGGTAAAAATCCGCCTCCCCATGCAGGAGACATAAGTTTGATCCCTGATCCGGGAAGATCCCACGTGCCACAGAGCAACTAAACCTGTGCTCCACGACTATTGAGTCTGTGCTCTGGAGCCGGGGAGCTGAAACTACTGAGCCCGAGGTCTGCAACAAGAGAAGCCGCTGCAGTGAGAAGCCCGCGCTTTGAAGAAGCGCTTCTTGCAACTAGAGAAACGCACACACAGCGACAGAGACCTAACACATCCCCCCCCAAAAAAATTAATATCTAGAGCTGATCTCCATGATGGCAGACCCCTAGGCGAGGACTGAGAAGCCTCTTGGTCCCCACCCCCTTGCCTCCTGAAGAATTGCCCACCTTACCCCTTGGAAGAGAAAAGTTGGCCCAAAGCAGTGCATTCCCCAGCAAATAATCTATTGAGCACTTACAATAAGCCAGACACTCCCCTGGGAGCTCAGACCAGCACAGTGAACAAAACCAACCAGCTCCTTACACTCATAAAAGCACAACTTAGCTTCTTAGGCAATAAATACACAAATAAGCACTCTGGTTTTGGGCTGTGACCAGTAAGGAGGTGACGGGAGTGGGGTGGCGGCTCCTGTAGGTGCAGGAATCAGAGACAGGCTCCCTGAGGAAGTGATAAGGAGCCCACCCGAGGGCCTGGGAGAGGCTGGGCTTGGTGCTAGGAAGGTGGAGGGGATCTGCCCACGTTCTGAGTGGGAGGTGAGGGGGCGGAGCAGGGGAGGGGGCTGCAGCCTGGGGGGGTGGTCCTGATCTGGGAGGCAGGGGTCTACACTGGCCTCCTGGGGGACCCGAGAAAGCACAGAGTGAGCGGGTCCTGGACGGGACTTTCGAGGCACCTGCGCCTGGGGACGGGTGTCCTCCTGCTTCCAGGCGAGCCAAGTGGGACCCTCCTCCCCTGTTTCCAGGACACCGTGAGGGTCAGATGGGGACACGTGCTCACGGACGGAAGACTCGGCGACAGAAAGCACTGCCAGCAGCTTCCCCAAATGGAGCATGGACTGAGGAGTTGAGGGGAGCAGATGGGCACCCTCACCCTCCCAGTGCGCGTATGTGCACATACACACACACACACACACACACACACACACACACAGAGTCCCAGGGCCCATGTGGCCTCTTGAAGAGGCTCCCAGGAAAGCAGAGCCTCTGTGTATGAGTGAGAGGCAGATAGAGAGAGGGAGAAAGGGTGAGAGAGGAGCCCTGGTTATTTTCCAGCCCCACCATCCCCCAAGCTGTCACAGTGAAGGCTCCAAACGCTGATGGATCCCACTCTCCCCAGCCTGGGCCCAGCTGCCAGGGACAATGGACAGTGGAAGGGTGTTCCTGTGGTTAAGCCCCCTGCCTGCACAGCCCTCCTGCCCTCGGAGGCCGGCTGCCCTCCTCCACGGAGCTGCATGATCAAATCAACACTGTGCCTGGCCCGGCCGTCTGGACACCGCCCCCTCCTGGCTGTGGGCAGTTGGAGCCCAAAGGTCCTGCCCCTTCTTCCTGCCCACTGCCCACTCACCTGCATGAGTGACCAGGCCCACCAAGGTCAGCATGGCCCAGAAGCTGGCCCAGGACCCAGGCTTGGCAGAGCCCAGCCTGCACATCTTTGCACCCTGCCCCCAAGCCCACAGGAGGAACAGCGGAGCCCAGACCACTCCGTGCACATCCCTCCTCCTTATATAGGATCCAGCCCAAGGGGATGGCCGCCCCCCTTGCCCGGCTGGCTTCCCTCCCCCCACCCAGCCTCTGCCTTGGATTGGTGGAAACTGGCCCCAGCTGTTACCCAGGCAACCAGTTGAGCCGGATAGCGGCCGCCCCAGGCGCTATTGTGCTGCTCTCAGGCCCCTGAGGGGACCAGATCCGGCAGCTTCCCCCACGTCTCCTACCACCCGGCACAGCTAGTCACTCCTCTCCTGGGTAGTCGAAGGCTCTCCAAAGGGCAGGCAAAGGGCTCCAGAACCAGAGGCAGCCACTAGCCCAGAGGGTCCCCAGCCGCCTCCCCTGACCCCCCACTCTGGCACAGAGTAAGCTTGGCAGCATCGCGGCTGGAGCAGTATGGTGAGCCAAGGACTGCAAAGGAAGCGCCTGGAAGAGGAGGAGGCCGCGGCCCAGGCCCCACCCCTCCCCCTCCCGTGTTGGGGTGGGCTAGCTCTCCAGAAAAGAGGACAGGGCTCTAAGTAGGGTCCCGTGGGGTAGCTGATGTCATTTGCATGTCCTTCGTTGAAGAAGGTTCCTGGCGTGCTCTGAGGAGGGTGATGGGCCTTAGGGACATGGGGGCTGTGGCCATCACACCCCCCCAGGTCAAGGTGAGCTAGGATGGCGGGGCTGGGCATAGAGCAGCTGCACCCCTGCTGTGCACCCCCACCCAGAGCCGTGCTTGAGGCTGGTCCCCCGCAGGCATCCCACCCGCCATCTGACCAGGAGCTGCCCGGGCACCTTCTTCCTCTAATTCACCTTCTCAAGTGGTCTCAGGTCTCTTGGTTCACCTCCTTGGAAGGTTTCTCTTACCAGCTTCTGTCCAACTTCCTACTGTAATTTTTCCCATCTCAAAGTTCCTCGGAGGGGGCTTCCCTGATGGTCTAGTGGTTAAGACTCCATGCTCCCAAGGCAGGGGGTCTGGATTCCATCTCTGGTCAGGCAACTAAGATCTGGCTTGCTGCAACTAAGAGAGGTGCAGTCAAAAAAAATAAATAAATAAAAGCTGCAAGGAGACACACAGCGGAGCCAGGACCCACCCTGATGGTCAGAGACACTGAGGCAGACAGCTAGGTGACAGTGTCAGCCGGGTTAGTGCAGGGACGAGCTCTTCTAAGGACAAAGGGATAGAGAGAAGAGGGTGGGGTCTGGAGCCCAGGGGGATGGGTGGGCGGCACTGGTGGGGCCTCACCTTTCCCAGGAACAGGTAGGGCCTGACCCAGATCCTTGCGGGAGGGAGTCCTTCCAAGTTGATAAACTGAAATGGTGTGTGTGTGTGGCGGGTGTGTGTGTGTGTGTGTGTGTGTGTGTGTGTGTGTGTGTGGTGGGGGTCCTCCCAGGAGATCCAGCTTAGCCTTTCTCCTGAGGCCTGGCCCTTCACTGGGGCTGAGTCAGAGCTCACCCTCCCTTGCTCTCTGAATCCCAGGGACCGGCTCAATGCATTGATCTCTGCCCCGGGGTTGGCACAGAGAAACCCAACAGCTCCACCCCCCACCCCTCTCTGGAGCCACAGAGAGAGCTGGAATTGGGTCTGGCACCTGCTTCGTCCGGGTTGGCAGAGACGCAGCTGTCCGGCCCAGCGGAAACCCCTCCCAGCTGTCCTGACCTTCATGCCCAGTTCCCTTCATCCAGATTCGCCACCCCCTGCCCACTGGCTGTGTGCCTGCCCTTCCCGGGGGCTGTACCACTTCCCTGACCGAATCCAACAAGACAGAGCCTCAGTGTGAGGGGAGGGCAGGGTCAGGCCCAGTGCTGTTCAATAGGATGTCATTGATGACTTTTTACAAAATGATGCTGAGAGAACCCACTAGTCAGAAAATGGTCTTTCAGTTAGAAAGTCTCCTTGAGACTCAGAAGTGTGACCCACCTGTGCTGGAATCTCCCACCCTCCACCTCGGAGCCAGGGCACTTGTGTCTTCTTAGTATCTTGACGATGGTCATGTACAGGCTAGAGTTAGATGGATGGCATTTCAAGTGTGCAGGAATTGGGGAGGGCCCAGGTTACCCAGAAGACCCAGGAGGGACACCTCTGACTCCGCATCTCTGGGGGGCCTCGCCTCTTCTAGTTCTAACTTGTCATCTCTGAAACTCCTCTACTGATCTAAACACTGACTTTCCAGCGACTGCCCTGGTGGTCCAGTGGCCAAGACTCCAAGCTCCCAGTGAAGAGAGCCTGGGTTCGATCCCTGGTCAGGGAATTAGATCCCATATGCTGCAACTGAGAGTTCGTATGCCAAAACTAAGATCTAGGGCAGCCAAATAAATTTTGAAAAACAAACAAAAAAGCAGAATTTCCAGGAATATGCATTTTCTGTTTTCATTTTCTTAGTCTGAGGGTTTCTGAAGTGTATGCATGCGTGTGTTTGTAGGTGTGCAAGCGTGTGTGTGTGTGTGTGGTCTGTAAGTATGCACACACGTGTTTGTGTGTGTGTGTGTGTGTGTGTGTGTGTGTGTGTGTGTGTGGTGGTGTGGAAGTATACATGCCTGTGTTTGTGTGCTTGTGGTGTGCGTGAGAGTCTTGGAGCTGGAGAGAGGAAGGGGGGCGTCCACCCTGCCCAGTCTTGCAGACAGAAGGTCAGAGACAGTTTTATCTTGCCCTGTGCATCTGGAAGCTCCTTAATTCCTCAAGAGAAAGTCTGAGCTAGAACAATTCCTGGAGACCAGCGTAACTTCCCACCTGAGACAAGAGTACCTATGACCCAAGGGGCTTGTCTGAGGTCTCCTGGCCCAGAAGGGGCTGAGCCTGGATTCAGATGTTGCTTTTCTGCTTTTCTTTCCGCAGCCCCATACTATGTCTTCTGGGAAGCTATTTCAGTAGCCACACACGAGGCAAGGAGTCGCTAGTGTTGGTAGAGTAAGCTTGGGGCAGGATGCAGAGTTTCGGAATCTGCGGATGCGGGAGGATGGAGGGGTGGGCTCCCAGCGCCCCCCACCCCAGCTGCAGCCTCCCCTGTGATGTCTCACTTCCTGAGCTAGGGTGCCCCGGAACATTTAGATTGGGGAACAAGGAATCAGGAATCTCGGTTCCAGGCCGCTCGGGTTTGGGGGTGGGAGGCACAGCAATGATAAACAGGAAAAAATTGCTCCTCAAAGTAACTGACGTGATATGGAAAGCTTCGCCTGAAGCCAGGCTGTCCGGTGGTGGCACCCACCTTCCAGCCTCAGCATCCTGCGTCGTGCTGCCCACCCACCCCCAGCTGGAGAGCCTTGTGCATCCGAGGGGTGTATCTACCTGACCCACTTCCCCTCCTGGTACAACCTGAGCTCAAGGTGGACTTGCGATACCTGAGCACCTGCTCTTCCGGTGGGAGGGCATGATCAGTAAACGGTTCTGGAGGAAGGACAAGGCCAAGTTCAAATTCCGCCTGCTGCCACTTACATGCTCTTAGCCTTATCCTACTTGCTGGACTTCTCTGCGCTTCGGTCCCTTCTCGTGTGAAATTGAGGTGTCCCAAGTTAGCTTGCGGGGCTGCTGGGAGGGTGACCCGTGGGGAATAGGGTGGATCCTCAGGAAATGTTGGCAGAGACCCTTACACCTGGCTGTAAGTGGCCCCCTGCTCACCCGCAGCCTCCTGGTGCAGGAGGGTGGTAGCCTGGGGACTTCTCTGTGCCACTTGCACCCTCTGTTGCAGGAGTCCCAGACACTCTGCGTAGGGACCTGAGGGCCTACTGTGCCTCCTCTGACCAAAGCCAGTGGACTCTTGGAGGTATGCAGTGCCGGGACCTGGCCACCAGGAAGCAGCAAGGCTACTGTGAGTTCCGAGGCTGGGTGTGAAGGTGAGGCTGGGGGTGGGCATCCTGGTACTTCCAGCCCCAGAGTGGGATTTAACTTTGCTGTTGTTCAGTCACTAAGTCGTGTCTGACTCTTGGCAACCCCACCGACTGCAGCACTCCAGTCTTCCCATTTCTTCACCATCTCCCAGAGTTTGCTCAAACTCATGTCCATTGAGTCAGTGATGCCATCCAACCATCTCATCCTCCGTCGTCCCCTTCTCCTCTTGCCCTCAATCTTTCCCAGCATCAGTGTCTTTTCCAACGAGTGGGCTCTTCCCATCAGGTGGCCGAAGTTTTGGAGCTTCAGCATCAGTCCTTCAATGAATATTCAGGGTTGATTTCCTTTAGGATGGACTGATTTGATCTCCTTGCTGTCCCAGGGACTCAGGTCTAACTCAGGGAGCCCAGAGATGGGCTCTGCGGCATTCCCAGAGGGTGAGCGTGGGAGGCGATTCCAGGCTGGGCCTCAGCTCGCTCCAGACTCAATCCGCACACTGTCCCGGGCGCCCACTGCGGGCTGTGCTGGTGACTTTTCCCCACGTGGGATGGGAGAGCTGGCCAGGCTCAAATTCTAGTCTCTCTGGACTGCAAGCCACGCCGGATGGTGTTTATTTGCTAGTGACTGCTTGAAGGAATTGTCCATTTCACCAGGGCTAGGAAAACAAGGGCTTGTGGGGTGCCACTGCGTCTGGGTTTCCCAGAGCTGCTGGCAGCTGGGTCCGGCTCCTCCTGGGGGTCCTGGCCAGCCCTGGGCATGGCTTCCTGCCATCCTTCCAGGCCAGCAGCACTCCCACCCCACCCCGAGGTAGCCTCCTTCTCGACCCACCACCCACAGCCACTGCACGACCGATTCCTTCCAGCCTGGCCCAGGGGCTCCTCTCCAGATCCGTGTCCCGCCCAGGGCAGCCTCGGCGCTCCCTCCCCGGCACGGGTTGCCCCTCCACTCCTCTCTGAGTCAGCTCCTGGAACCCATCTGCCTTTCTTCAGAGTCCTCGCCCCCAGGGTTTCTGATAGCCAGACTGAGCCCAGGCCGGTTCCCAGCACCCTTGGAGCACTGGGCAGGCCATCCAGAGTGCCAGTGCGACCGTTCCCAGGGCCGCCCTCCAGCCTCGCCCCTTCCCTTCCCAGGCTCCCTCGTAATCCTGCTTTGCTCCAGACAGTATCGACTGTTCAGGCTCATCCCCCTGGGCCTCGGGCCCCACCCTCCCCCTCCTCCCCCTCCTCCCCCTCCTCCCCTTCCCTCCTCCCACCACCCGCCGCTTCACACGTTCTGATTGTGCTGATCACAGACTCAGTTCTGCTGGAAGAATCGTCAGGCAAACAGCTGAGAGGGAGCTGCAGGCACCCCCGGAAAAAGCCACAGGGTGACCCAGGACCCAGGAGCATGCGGCTGGCAGAAAAGACAGGTAAGGCAACTAAGACCCAGGAATCTGGAGGTGGGGTGGGAATGGGGAGCTTGAAGTGGAAAAAATCAAAAGCTGGAAGGTGAAACCTAAAATCTGAAAGTGTAGACTAGGCGGGGAGGGACCAGAGTGTGTGTTTGGTCCTCATCCCATATCGGCCACCAGCCAGATGCGTGTGACAGCAGGCAAGTCACACCTGAGCCCCCTGGACTCAGTTTCCCTATCTGAAAACCAGGGCCCTTCCAGCTCCAGTGGTACTAGGAGACAGAAAGAGACAGAGATGCTCTTTGGGGTAGAAAGGAGAGAACTTGGTCACATCTCTCCTTGAAGAGAAGGCAGCTGTTTGCTACAGCAGCGCGGTTGCCATGATTACCATGGGTCCGGATCAGTCACCAAGGATGCCTTAAGAACACAGTGCTCAAGCCCCAGTTCAGACTGTCTGACTCAGGCTGCCTGGGAACCAGGCGATTCAGAAATAATCTCTAAGATGGCAAGAAAGGCCACCAAGCACTTCGTCCCATTGATAGTGGAGCCAGGCCCCTGAGGGGGTGGGCTGGGGTGGAGAGGACATGGCCATTGGGATCGCGTTTGGCTGGACCTGACTAGGGGCTCTGCATGGAGCCAGGGTGAGTAGAGACCTCAGGGCCAAGGTCAGGGTGGGGCTGCTCCAGGCCAGGCTGGAAAGAGACCAAAAGTTCTAACCTGCCATTCTGCACTTCCTAGCTGCCCAGCTACGGGTGACCCTGCTGCCCACACCCAACAGCAGCGGGCTGAGCCAGGAGCTTGAAGGCCGTTGGCCCGAGAGCCCTGCGGCGTCCCCATGTGTGGCTGGAGTCATCCCTGTCATCTACTACAGCATCCTCCTGGGCCTGGGGCTGCCTGGTGAGTGGGGAGTGGGGTCTGGGGTCCAGGGCTGGGCCAGAAATTGGGGTCCTCCTTCAATCCTCCATGCTGACCTCTGAGACACGGGATCGTAGATTCCTTCCCCTTGCCTTGTGGTCACTGCAAAGCCAAGCGTAGTGGGGAGTAAAAGCGAGGGTGCTCAGTGGCTGTTGTGTCTGATGCTTTGTGACCCCATGGACCGTAGCCCACCAAGCTCCTTTGTCCATGAGGTCTTCCAGGTAAGAAGTCTGGAGTGGGTTGCCATTTCCTCCTCCAGGGGATCTTCCCAACCCAAGGGTCGAACACACAACTCCTGTATCTCCAGCACTGCAGGCAGATTCTTTACCACTGAGCCACTGCAGAAGTTTGGCATGGTCAATAGCTAAACCCAAGTTTTCACCAGAGCAGACAGCCCCCTTTTTCCCCCAGGAATGGGCATCTCCTAGAATGACTAACGCCATGCAGAACAGCCCAGAGCCTCACATTGACAGCTTCTTGCACCATCCGCTGCATTCAGAGAGCAGAGCAGGGGTGTGGATGCAGGAGAGGATGGGTGGAATTAGGGAATGGCTCATCCCTGCCTGTAGCCTGGTAAGGCAGTGGCCTGCGGTGCCATGGCTGGACAAGGAAAGGCTGATCATCTGCTTAACCTTTCCAACAAAGTGAGGTTTCAGAAGGTTCCGGAAAGACGAAAAGAGAGGCAAGAAGCAGCAGGTGGGGAGGGATGAGGAGAAAGCACATCAGGCAGCCCTTCTAACCTCTGACCCCTCCCCTCCCTAACCTCGGTGACCATCAGTCAATCTCCTGACTACAGTGGCCCTGGCCCGCCTCGCCGCCAGGACCCGGAAGCCCTCCTACTACTACCTTCTGGCACTCACGGCCTCAGACATTGTCACCCAGGTGGTCATCGTGTTCGTGGGCTTCCTCCTGCAGGGAGCCGTGCTGGCCCGAGAGGTGCCCCAGGCCGTG
Source organism: Ovis aries (assembly GCF_016772045.2). Taxonomy (NCBI): domain Eukaryota; kingdom Metazoa; phylum Chordata; class Mammalia; order Artiodactyla; family Bovidae; genus Ovis; species Ovis aries. The sequence continues at coordinate 56,344,810 of NC_056064.1, read as the reverse complement.
GTGCGCACAGCGAACATCCTGGAGTTTGCTGCCAACCACGCCTCGGTCTGGATCACCGTCCTGCTCACGGTGGACCGGCACAGAGCCCTGTGCCACCCCCTGCGCCACCGGGCCACCTCGTCCCCGGGCCGGGCCCGCCGGGCCGTCGCTGCTGTCCTTGGTGCTGCGCTGCTCACTGGCATCCCCTTCTACTGGTGGCTGGACGTGTGGAGGGACGCAGACCCGCCCAGCATGCTGGACGAGGTGCTCAAGTGGGCTCACTGCCTCATTGTCTATTTCATCCCTTGTGGCGTTTTCCTGGTGGCCAACCTGGCCATCGTCCGCCGGCTGCAGCAGAGGGGCCGGAGCGGGCCACGGCCCCAGATGGGCAAGAGCACCGCCATCCTCCTGGGCGTCACCACGCTCTTTGCCCTCCTCTGGGCACCCCGCATCTTTGTCATGCTCTACCACCTGTACGTGGCCCCCGTCTACCGCGACTGGAGGGTCCACCTGGCCCTAGATGTGGCCAACATGGTGGCTATGCTTAACACCGCCATCAACTTCGGCCTCTACTGTCTCGTCAGCAAGACTTTTCGGGCCGCTGTCCGAGAGGTCTTCCAGGACACCCACCTGCCCTGCACCCTGGGGTCGCGGTCAGTGGGCACGGTGGCAGAGCCTATGCTGAAGCCTCCGGGACTCCCCAAGGGGGCAGAATTGTAGAGGAGGAGCCCACACAGGGAGTTTGGGATGGCTCATGCTCGGATTACTGGGGTCTTTGTGCTTGTGCCCACAAACTTTATCAACACTCTCCATTGCAATCTGGGGGTGGGGAGAGTGGTTTCTCGCTTCAGAGGTGACTCCCCAGGAAGCTAAATTAATGTTGGTGGGCTGAATGAACGAATGAATAGATGGATGGATGGATGAATATGAATTGCTTCTATCCCACCCCTTCCTGGAGCCCACCTCTCATTCCCTGCGTCAATTTCTTCTCTGGCTTCTGCTGGCAATGCCAGGGAAAAAGGAAGATGTCCCCAGGATCCCAGGCCTTTCCTGGGCTGGGGGGAACCATGTGTGGGGACTGAACAATGGGGAGGAGCTGTCTGGGAAAGTGGTCTTAAGCAGACTCAATGTCCCAGCTCTGGGGTGACATAAAGACCTTGGGGTCTTGAGCATCCTGGACTGATTTTGACTGACTCCCTGCGCTGGAGCCAGAACAGGTTCAGGGGCCCCAAACAGCCCGGGGCTGCAGTCTTCATGGTTGCCAAGGAGCAGGACTAAGCAACAAAAGGCCCTCTTAGCTGAGGGGCCAGGAGAGGGGAGAGGCGGCCCCGGCCACGCTGCTGACCTCACTGCACTTGGGGAAGAAGGCTCTTTCTCCACCAAGAGGGGGAAGGGAGGTGGCTCCACTGATGGGAGGCCCAGGGGGGCTCTGCCCGCCCCTCCCAGACTCTCTCCTTTTGGCGGTGCCAGCCTGGAAAGGCAGCTGGGAGAGACAGCAGACGGGCCTCCCACCTGCTCCAGGCATTGGGTAAACACATTAGCAGTCTGCTTTCTGCTTCTTCATCAGGCTGAACTGACCTTTCCCCTGAACGGGAGGTCCAGGAGGGCCCTCACCAGCACCCAACCCCTTAGCGGGATCACAGAAGCGAAAAAGGCAGATATGTGCCGGGCAAACGGTCAGCGCAAAATAAACGCATTCGGCCTTCCCCCTCCCCTCCCTACTTCTCTCCCCACAGCAGGAATGTCCAGGAAGGCGCTTTCAGCCACACCCATAAGGGAGAAAAGACAGGTCCCCAATCCTGTCTAGATTCCAAAAAGCTCTGAAAACCAAGACTGTGTCCTGCGTTTGCCACAAACACATTGAGGGGCGAAACCTGACCGGAACAAGCGCAGGTGCAGGTATGTCTCGGCACCAGGAGCTGCACTGACTGCATTTCAGACTCGGAGGGTGTAATTCCAGGTGATGCCCTACACCCGGCTAGACCGGAGATCTGTTACTTTGTCTAAACCACACGTTACCTTCCTCTATTCTGAAAAATTATGAGACACCTCTGGTCCCAAAACTGAGAGAAAGGACGGCAGACCTCTGAGCAAAGTCAGCCTGCCCTGAGTCGGTCGAGGGCACGGCGGATTCCCCCATCGTTACCAAACCAAACGCGGGTCCACTCTCCCCCAGCGCAGTATAGCCAATCCACTGACTCCGGGTTGTGGTGGAAGAAAGTGCAGCGTTTATCGCAGGTGCTAAGATAGGAATCCAGGCAGCTAAGGCTCAAAAGGCTGCAACCCCCTGATGGCTTTTAGGGAAAGTGCTTTGCTTTTTAACATCATCTATTTATTTGTTTCTTTATTTTTGGCTGTGCTGGGCCTCTGGCTGTTGCTGCCAGGGTTCTTTCTCCAGTTGCAGGGAGCGGGGGCTGCTCTCGAGTTGCCGTATGCGGGCTTCTCATCGCGGTGGCTGCTCTTGTTGTGGAGTACAGTTTCTAGCACAGGTTCAACAGTTGTGGGGCACGGGCTTAGTTGCTCCACAGCATATGGGGTGTTTCTGGACCAGGGGCCAAACCTGTCTCTTGCCATGGAAGGCAAATTCTTTGCCCCCGAGCCACCAGGGAAGCCCTGGGGAAAGGTTTTTAAACAGTGAGGGAGACAGTTGCAGGGTGAGTGATCAGCTCATGGACACTCTTCTGATTGGTGGGTAGTGAGGTAATCGGGAGTCAACATCATCGACCTTTCTGTTTGCAACCCATCTGGAGTCTACGTGCCCGCAGACCGCATACAGCTAACATCTTCCACCTGGTGGGGGCTTCAGGAGCTGCAAAAATAGCTCAAAGGACTTTGCACAGAATATTACCTATAGCTCTTGAAGAGGAATTGAAATCTTTGACTTGGTTTAATGACTAAACTGTTACGATTTTATCTTGTTTGCCTGTTTTCCTTTCGTCCAACAAATGTATTTCCATGTAATTTAACATACCAAATAAGGAGTTCGGGCTTTTAAAGCACTAGGTGCCTGGACTTCTCACTTGGCACCCTGCAATAAATGCTGCATTTCCCTTCACCTGGAATGGGTGAATTTAACTCAGATGACCATTATGTCTACTACTGTGGGCAGGAATCCCTTAGGAGAATTGGAGTAGCCATCATGGTCAACAAAAGAGTCTGAAATGCAATACTTGGATGCAGTCTCAAAAATGACAGAATGACCTCTGTTCATTTCCAAGGCAAACCATTCAATATCACAGTTATCCAAGTCTATGCCCCAACCAGTAATGCTGAAAAAGCTGAAGTTGAACGGTTCTATGAAGACCTTTTAGAACTAACACCCCAAAAAGATGTCCTTTTCATTATAGGGGACTGGAATGCAAAAGTAGGAATTCAAGAAACACCTGGAGTAACAGGCAAATTTGACCTTGGAATGCGGAATGAAGCAGGGCAAAGACTAATAGAGCTTTTCCGAAAAAAAGGCACTGATCATAGCAAACACCCTCTTCCAACAACACAAGAGAAGACTCTACACATGGACATCACCAGATGGCCAACACCGAAATCAGATTGATTATATTCTTTGCAGCCAAAGATGGAGAAGCTCTATACAGTCAACAAAAACAAGACCAGGAGCTGACTGTGGCTCAGATCATGAACTCCTTATTACCAAATTCAGACTCAAATTGAAGAAAGTAGGGAAAACCGCTAGACCATTCAGGTATGACCTAAATCAAATCCCTTATGATTATACAGTGGAAGTGAGAAATAGATTTAAGGGACTAGATCTGATTGATAGAGTGCCTGATGAACTATGGAATGAGGTTCGTGACATTGTACAGGAGACAGGGATCAAGACCATCCCCATGGAAAAGAAATGAAAAAAAGCAAAATGGCTGTCTGGGGAGGCCTTACAGTTAGCTGTGAAAAGAAGAGAAGTACAAAGCAAAGGAGAAAAGGAAAGATATAGGCATCTGAATAAAGAGTTCCAAAGAATAGCAAGGAGAGATAAGAAAGCCTTCCTCAGTGATCAATGCAAAGAAATAGAGGAAAACAACAGAATGGGAAAGACTAGAGATCTCTTCAAGAAAACTAGAGATACCAAGAGAACATTTCATGCAAAGATGGGCTCGATAAAGGACAGAAGTGGTATGGACCTAACAGAAGCAGAAGATATTAAGAAGAGGTGACAAGAATACACAAAAGAACTGTACAAAAAAGATCTTCATGACCAAGATAATCACAATGGTGTGATCACTCACCTAGAGCCAGACATCCTGGAATGTGAAGTCAAGTGGGCCTTAGAAAGCATCACTACGAACAAAGCTAGTGGAGGTGATGGAATTCCAGTTGAGCTATTTCAAATCCTGAAAGATGATGCTGTGAAAGTGCTGCACTCAGTATGCCAGCAAATTTGGAAAACTCAGCAGTGGCCACAGGACTGGAAAAGGTCAGTTTTATTCCAATCCCAAAGAAAGGCAATGCCAAAGAATGCTCAAACTACTACACAATTGCACTCATCTCACACGCTAGTAAAGTAATGCTCAAAATTTTCCAAGCCAGTCTTCAGCAATACATGAACCGTGAACTTCCCGATGTTCAAGCTGGTTTTAGAAAAGGCAGAGGAACCAGAGATCAAATTGCCAACATCCGCTGGATCATGGAAAAAGCAAGAGAGTTCCAGGAAAACATCTATTTCTGCTTTGTTGACTATGCCAACGCCTTTCACTGTGTGGATCACAGTAAACTGTGGAAAATTCTGAAAGAGATGGGAATACCAGACCATCTGACCTGCCTCTTGAGAAACCTATATGCAGGTCAGGAAGCAACAGTTAGAACTGGACATGGAACAAAAGACTGGTCCCAAATAGGAAAAGGCTGTATATTGTCACCCTGCTTATTTAACTTCTATGCAGAGTACATCATGAGAAACGCTGGGCTGGATGAAGCACAAGCTGGAATCAAGATTGCCGGGAGAAATATACTTAACCTCAGATATGCAGATGACACCACCCTTATGGCAGAAAGTGAAGAGGAACTAAAAAGCCTCTTAATGAAAGTGAAAGAGGAGAGTGAAAAAGTTGGCTTAAAGCTCAACGTCCAGAAAACTAAGATCATGGCATCTGGTCCGATCACTTCATGGGAAATAGATGGGGAAACAGTGGAAACAGTGTCAGACTTGATTTTGGGGCTCCAAAATCACTGCAGATGGTGAGTGCAGCCATGAAATTAAAAGACACTTACTCCTCGGAAGGAAAGTTATGACCAACCTAGACAGCATATTGAAAAGCAGAGACATTACTTTGCCAGCAAAGGTCCATCTAGCCAAGGCTATGGTTTTTCCAGTGGTCATGTTTAGATGTGAGAGTTGGACTGTGAAGAAAGCTGAGCGCTGAAGAATTGATGCTTTTGAACTGTGGTGTTGGAGAAGACTCTTGAGAGTCCCTTGGACTGCAAGGAGATCCAACCAGTCCATCCTAAAGGAGATCAGTCCTGGGTGTTCACTGGAAGGACTGATGCTGAAGCTGAAACTCCAGTACTCTGGCCACCTCATGCGAAGAGTTGACTCATTGGAAAAGACTGATGCTGGGAGGGATTGGGGGCAGGAGGAGAAGGGGACAACAGAGGATGAGATGGCTGGATGGCATCACGGACTCGATGGACGTGAGTTTGAGAGAACTCTGGGAGATGGTGATGGACAGGGAGGCCTGGCATGCTGCGACTCATGGGGTCGCAAAGAGTCGGACACGACTGAGCGACTGAACTTCCTTCCTTCCCCACTACCTGGTGTCTGGAGACTGGCTTTGCGTGCAGCCGCACAGGACCCGATTCTTGTTCAGTAACACTATGCGCACAGAGACGCGTCCATGGGAAAAGCTGATGAACCAGAGCTTCATTCCTTGCTTAAGGAGGAAGGGGGTGTGAGTGCTGGTTCCCCAAGAAGGGGCGCAAGACGTGATGCCTCCCTCAGCCTATCCCAGGGGCCAAGTCCACCCTACAGAGCGAAGTGCTGGGAAGAAAGGCATTTTTTGATGCAGAATCAAATGATACATTGTGAGGGAGAGACCCCCCTTCCCACTTTATAGGAAACCTGCAGGGCCCTGCAGGAGAGCTGTCCCGTCTCAGGGGAGACCTTGGCCATGGAAGGCAGCTGCAGTGGGGCAAGACAAGAAGCCTTTTTCAACTGGCTGGGGGGCTATCTTCAAGGAGACAGAAAGGGACTTCACTGGTGGTCCAGTGGTTAAGAATCCATCTGCCAATGCAAGGGACACGGGTTTGATCCCTGGTCTGGGAACTAAGGGGCTTCCCTGGGGGCTCAGACTGTAAAGAATCTGCCTGCAGTGTGGGAAACCTGGGTTCAGTCTCTGGATTGGGAAGATCCCCTGGAGAAGGGAACTGCTACCCATGCCAGTATTCTTACTTAGGAGAACTCCATGGACAGAGGAGCCAGGCAGGCTACAGTCCATGGGGTCACAAGGAGTCGGACATGACTTAGAGACTAACTTACCACCACCATCATATTTCCCTACGAAGCTTTAGGTAGCAGTTCCTTTTTGATATCTTTATAACCTTTAATGAAAGCGAGAGATCATCACTAAGATAAACAAGTCACTGAATGAAAGGTATTCTTGAAGCTGCTCATCTTTCCTTTGTGAATTTTTGTCATTAAAGTCTCAATGGCTTCTGGCGATCTTCACTCCGGGGTGTGGGTCGCCCTGCTTATTTCCACCCCATCTGCTGAAATACCTTGGCTGATGGAAATCCTTTTTGAAATTCCAAGCTTTTCCCTTACAGGTTCCTCCCACCCCGCCCCAGATTCTCCATTTTATCAATTGATCTTATCTCCTATCTTTAACCCTGTGTTAATACCTGAGGACAGTTGTTTATCCTGTATTTCCAAGTCTATATATATGATTTCTGCCAGTCTGAAAGTTGGTCGACAACTTGTTTTCTGATCCCTGTGTCCAGGTGTATTTGTGCCCTAGATCTGCCATAACAAAATACCGTAGCCTGAGGGGTTTAAGCAACAGAAATTAATTTTCTTAAGGCTCTGTGAGCTGGAGGTCCAAGATTAAATGTCGGCAAGCTGGTTGCTTTCGGAGGCCTTATCCCTTGGTGCAGAGGCTCCTCTGTGTCTTCTGAAGCTCCTTCCCTTGGTAGCCACATCCCTGGTGTCTCTGTGTGTGTCCAAATCTTTTTTTTCTTTAGGGTCTTTTTTTTGATGTGGACTGTTGTTATAGTCTTTATTGAATTTGTTATGTTAATTCTGTTCTATATTTTGGCTTTTTGGTTGCAAGGCATGTGGGATCTTAGTTCCCTGACCAAGGACTGAACCTGCACCCCTGCAATGGAAAGCAAAGTCTTGACCACTTGGTCTGCCAGGGGAAGTCCCCTAATCTCCTCTTCTTAAAAAGACACCAGTCATATTGGATGTGTGCCCACCTTAATGGCCTCATTTTAACTCAATCATCTCTTTAAATTCACATTCTGACGTACAGAGGGGTTAGGGCTTCAATCTACGAATTTAGGGAGACACAATTTGGCCCATAGCACTGTGGTTATTTCAAAAGGAAGTGTTCGTTTGGCTGCACGTTCAGTTTTTGATGAGAAGAATTTTTCTCTTAGCTCTTTAGGAAATGTCCTCCCACCTTTCTTTCTGGCTGGTGTAGCAGGATTCAATGTCAGTCTTGAATCCTTAAACATGACCTCTCCTTTCTTCCTGGATTCTTGGAAGATCTTGATGTTTTTGGTTAAACCGTAATGAAGAAACATCTGAGGACAAGTGTCTTCCCTCAAGAAGTTTCCAGAAGTTGGCTACAGAACTTTGAAATTCCACACTGAGAATATCTCCTCCTCGTTCAGAAGAATTTTCTGCATTTTCCTAGCTGTGACGGGGTTGCTGGCCCCCTTTCTGGCTGCTGCTCGTATTTGTTCTCGCACAGGAGAATAAAATTGCTGTCTGCCACATCTCCTGGGCTCCTTTTAATGCTCTCACCTCCAACAGCATGTTAGTTTGGTTTTTTTTTTTTTTTTTTTTTTTTTCCCATTCTGCACTGGGCTTAAAGTTTGCACAGGCTTCCCTTGTGGCTCAGCTGGTAAAGAATCGCCTGCAATGCGGCAGACCTGGGTTCAAGCCCTGAGCTGAAAAGATCCCTTGGAGAAGGGAAAGGCTACCCACTCCAGTATTCTGGCCTGGAGAATTCCATGGACTCTATAGTCCATGGGGTTGCAAAGAGTCGGACACAACTGAGCGACTGTCACTGAAGTGTGCACGGCTTCCCAGCACTGCCAAAGATCCCCTCTTACCTGCACTCACTGCCTCTGCTCCCTCACGTGGTTGTCAGCGGTCCCGGGGGCTTCTGACCTCCCTCCGCTAATCCCGTCGTGGGCTCCTCCACCCCCAGCCCCCCAACCTCCACCCTGTCCTTGTCCATTGGGTAAAGGGTCCCACGGCTGTCCACGTGCTCCTGGGATGGGGACGGGTGGGAGGAGGCATGCTGGAGACAAGGAACCAGCCTTCTAGAGGGTCTGCTATTTTCAGCAACCATGCCCAGGGGAGGGGGTCGCCCCCAGAGAGCAAAACTTTACTTATTTACCAGATTAAATGTTCAGCCCCTTGGTCGGCCAGGTTATAGATCTGTCGGCAAGGACAATGGGATGGTCTTTGGCATGGGGGTGTCTTGGGGATCTTGGTGTACCCCCCATTCCCATCAAGGCCCTGATTTCTTAGTCAGCAGGGAAGCTTGAAGGTCTTGCAACCCAACTTCCCGCTTTGTCCCGTCACTATGGGCTGAGACAGCAGGGGGCGCTGCAGGACAGGCTGGATGCGCAGACTGGCCTGGTAGCCAGGGGGCGGGCCTTTAAAGCAGATTTCCAGGCAGATCTGAGTTATCGCCAAGAAACTGTGCCTGCCCACCTCCACTCCCACCCCTCCACGGCCCTCCATGCCCCCACCCACCCTCACCCTCATCCCCATCCCGTCCACAGCCAGCAGGGAGCAGCTGGGCAGGAGGGCTCAACCGGTCCCCTAGTCACTCTTCTCCACCCTGAGGCCACAGAATCACGACCTTCCTCCAAGCCGGGAGGTGGCGGAGACGGGCGGGTGTCACTGTCGCGGTTTCCCCAGGTCCTCTTGGCGACGGGGAAGGCTGGCTGCGCGGCGCAGTGTGTGAAGGGCCCGGTCCTCACCCTCGTCCCTCCCACCTGGTTCGGGCAGCCCCTCCCGCTGATCCCACATTGGCTGCCTGCCCTCCCCGCGGTGGGCACCGGCCTACCCGGGCTTCGCAGCCGCAGGGCCTCGGTCAATGCCTCTAGGGTCCCAGGCTCCCCTAGCAGCCCCTGCCCAGGGCATGTTCCCTACTCAGAGAGCGTGAGCCTCGGCTTCAGCCCCACACCGCCAGGATGGAGGAAGCAGGCAGGAAGGGGAGAGGGACAGGGAGGGGGCAGGAAGGGGAGGGTGAGCAGGCAGGGAGGGGGCCTGCCGACCCCACAGTGAGTCACCGGCCAAGCTGGGACCCGGGGTGGGGGGCTGAGGCCGGGCTCCTGGGATGCTTCGACCCTTCATCCAGGGCCCCCGGGGGCTCTCAGGGCACCGAGGGGGCAGGAAGGCAGGCCTGGCTGAGGGGCGCCCTGCAGGGGAGGGAAGAAGGGAAGGGGGTTGTGGGGGTTCGTCTAGAGCCTCCTGCTGTCTGATCACACCTCCCCTCAAGGAGCTGGGAAAGGGGAGGCCCCAGGGGGAGCCGGGCTGCCGCCTGGCCCTCCCTCACCTTCCCCTGGAAGGGAGAGCTCAGGCCACGGTCTAGGTGCCCCTGGAGAAAGTGGGTGCTGGCCTGACTCCGCCTTGTGGCCAGCAGGGGGTTTCCCACCCAGGGCCCCCACCTACCCTCCTCCTTCTCGGGGTCATCTGGGCGGGAGCAGGGAGGGGGTGATGAGGACATGGTTGGTCCACTTCCCACGGTCACTCCTGGCCTCTGACCCCAGGTCCCATACCCCTGGCCGGGCATGAGGGACTGGCTGGGGCCTCCCACCCCTCCAGCTGAGCCTGGGCAAGGGCTCCTCCAGGCTTGGGCACCCCTCCTACCTGCTTGCCCGCCTGGCTCCGCCCTACCACCCCAACTCTCTCCATGGATGCTGGAAGTGAAAGAGTTAACAAGGTCTGTGGCGTTTCCCTCCCAGACTCCTCCTGGATGTATATTTAGCAGACTGGGCAAAGCCAGGGAGAGGAATGCCCAGCTGCCCTGGCGCTGGCGCCCCTGATGACCACACCACTCCCGGGAGGGCGGGGGCGGCTCTAAGTGGAAGGCTGTGGCCTCAGGGGTTCTTGGAGGCCCCTGTGGAGAAGGGCAGGGCGTTGCTCCTTTTCCAGAGGGAAGGATCTCCCAGGGCTGGAGGATCTCCCAGGGCTGGAGGAGGCAGGATTGTGGGAAAGGGGCTGGCATCAGAGGGCTCACTGTCAAGGGGCGTTGGGGCACAGCTGGCTGGGAGGGTTCCTTCCACCTGCTGAGCCCGATGCTGGCCTGGGCCAGGGACCGTGGGAACTGAGGGTCGCAGGCTGGGTGCCCCAACCGGTTCAGGTGCCCACCTGGCTGGCTGGACATGGCCGGAGGGGAGATGGCTGGGGAGCTGTGTGCCAGCAGTCACCTGTTCACTTTGGGACAGCGGGCATCGCCAGCAGACGTCACGTGGGGTGGGCTAGAGCAGGAGTTCTTCCAAGTTCTCCGTCGAGAGCACTTCCAGGGGCCCGACTTTTGAGAAGTGACTGACAGGTGGGGTGATGGCACAGTATTTTGGCTTTAATGGTGGGGAACCCACTGAGCTGGCACCAGGGCACCTGGGCTCTGGACCTTCTCTGATACCAACACACTGCATGACCTTGGAAAAGTCATTTCTGGCCCCAGGGGTCTCAGTTAGCTCATCTGTAAAATGTGGAGGTTGGACAAGACAGGACCCACGGTCAAGTCCATTGGCAAACTCCTGAGTCCTGGATGAACCTCAGTTCAGAGGAGAAGGGTGAGACACAGCCTGCTGGTTGGGAGGCATCTCACAGAATAAGCAGCAGCTTCTGAGAATCTCCCATGGACCAGTGTATGTTTGTGGTGTGTGTGTGTGTGTGCACGCCTCCTGGCCTTCTGAGACCTCTGACCTCTCTTAGACCTGCTGCCTCACCTCCAGGGAGCTCCTCTGTGATGAAATAGAAGTGGGCTCCCATAGAGTGAAAGTGTTAGTTCCTCAGTCATGTCCGACTCTTTGCAACCCTATGGACGGTAGCCTACCAGGCACCGTGGTCCATGGGATTTTCCAGGCAAGAATGCTAGAGTGGGCTGCCATTTCCTTCTCCAGGGGATCTTCCCAACCCAGGGATCTAACCCAGGTCTCCTGCATTGCAGACAGACGCTTTACCATCTGAGCCACTAAGGAAGCCCAATACTATCTATTAATATTGTTTAAATCAGTGTATGATAATAAATATTAATATATTTAACAATATTAATAATTAATAAAATGAAAACAATAACAGAAGTAGAGCGTGGACTTCCCTGGTGGCCCAATGGGTTAAGACTGAACTTCCAGGGCAGGGGGCACAGGTTCGATCCCTGGTTGGAGAACTAAGATCCCACATGTCACATGACATGGCCAAGAATAAATAATTTTTTTTTTTTTTTAAGTAGGGTGTCCTATGTGAGAGGTAAGAAGTGCATACCTGGTTTTCTCTGATTGGTCCTAAGCTGGAAGCCCGGATGAGAGTTAGGGCAGCTGTCAATCATTAATCAAGCCCTGCCCACGTGGGATGATTGCTACTAGGGTTACTGTTTGGCTTTCTGGACCACTTGTCCGGGATAGCGGTCTGATTTCCTACAAGTCTGACTTACGGCTAGCAGGCCGGCTTCCTGGCATGGTTGCCGCTGATTGCGGGTCAGAGATCTATTTTTACAGAAGCTCTGGCCATGATCCATCTGTATATTTAGTGTCTCAACAACAACCCATGAGTATCATCCATTTTTCAGGCAAGCAAACGAGGAAGTCATAGGGCCGAAGTCATAGGGCCAGTACATTTCAGAACCTGGACAGGAAGCCACTGGTTTCGAGCTTATATTTCTTTGCCTTTCAGTCTTCTGGAGGCAAGGATCCTGACCCCTAGCCTCCAGCCCCTGTGCCAGTACATTGAGCTTGCTCTTAGTAAATATTCATTAAAGTTAAGGCGTAGTAAAGTTTGAGGGAACCAGGTAGAAATGCAAAATGAAAGTGTGTGTGTGTGTGGGTGGGTAGTTCCCTGGTGGCCCAGTAGTTACAATTCTGGGCTTTCACTGCAGTGGCCCAGGTTCAATAACTCATCAGGAAAATGAGATCCCACAAGCCACCTGACATAGCCAAATAAAATAATAGAACAGAATGGGGTGCTGAGGGATCCTGGCTGGAAGGGCACCTGCAGTTAGAACCATCAAGCATTCGACCATCTTCTCTCTTGGCATCCCACAGGCATCTCTGCACTCCGGGCTTGGAAGCCGAAACCACAGGCTGAGACATGCGGGTCTGGGCCAGCTGGGTGGGAGGGAACTCGCCTCTGGGAGACAAAAGCCATCAGCCCACCAGCCTGTCCACCACCCTGTTCTAACTGATGTATTGGGAGGTCTGGTCCAACCTCGTTGAGTAATTAGGGCAGTCAAGAGCTGAGAAGGACACTTCCTCCCAGGAGCCGGCCTGGGGGTCTGGCCAGGTGAGGGGACGGGAGCCTCCAGCCCTGTTGAAGGCAGAATTCTCAGGCGGCCGCGTGATCTCTGCCCCTGTCCTCGGGAGTTACTCCGTGATTATATTATGTTACACAGTAAAGGAGAGAACCACACTGCAGGGGAGGGCGGTGACCTGAGGTCAGGTGATGGGGTGGTCAGACAACCCCCACCCCGGGGCAGGGGGAGGTCAGGTGATCTGGCTGCTAGCGTGTTCTGTATTCGCCCTGAGATTCCACAAGCCCTAGTTTGTGTATCTCTGAAGGGAGCGGTTGGCCTGAGCAATCTAACCCTGCCAACTGTGATCTGGATTCCTCTGAGGCCAGGAGAGGCTAGGAAGAAGGCCAGCTCCTCTGGGTGATGCTGGTCCAGTGGATGTAGGCGGCTGTTCAGTCCCGTGGACAGAAATAAGCAGAAGAAATCACTTCCGGATGTGGGTGCAGTGACCCTGGACCCGTGGGATTCCCACCCCACCCTCTGCAGCCTCAGTTCCTCTACGACCTCAGGTTGGAAGGGCTGCACCTAGAAGAACCAAAGTGCATGGCTGCTGATCTTTCCCAGGGCTTGGTTCCGCTTTCTCCCTGGGGCCTTACAGGAGGGTGTGGTCACAACTGATAAAGACCTGAGCGTCCAGCCAGCCCACTCAGTACACACAAAGGTTGGGCATCAGGAGCCTGAGCCAGGGCTGGGGAGGTGACTGGCCCCTCGCCACCGCCACCCACGGGCCTTCTGACACCGTGAGGACGAAATTCACTGCAAGAGAAAGGAAGTGGGCAGGGCCTGCACAGTGCCGTTAGAAGTTTCCGTGGCTCTGCCTCCATCAGCCTCTCTTTCTTCTTTTCCCCAGAAAGGCATCCACCAGAGGGCTTGGTTCCCTGAAAATCTAAAGGAAGAAAAAAGCACCTAGAGATGATCACACTAAGGGAAGTAAGTCAGAAAGACAAGCACTACGTGATATCACTTATATGTGGAATCTGAAATATGACCTACATGAGCTTATCTTCAAAACAGAAACAGACTCACAGACGTAGGGAGCAGACTTGTAGTTGCCAAGGGGGAGGCAGGTAGGGAGGGATGGAGAGGGAGGTTGGGATTGGTAGATGCAAATTATTACATATCGAGCGGTTAAACAACAGGGTCCTCCTGTCTATTCAATATCCTGGGATAAGCATGCTAAGTTGCTTCAGTCGTGCCTGACTCTTTGAGGCTATGGACTGGAGCCCACCAGGCTCCTCTGTCCATGGGATTCTCCAGGCAAGAATGCTGGAGTGAATTGCCATGCCCTTCTCCAGGGGATCTTCCAGACCCAGGGATGGAACCCACGTCTCTTACATCTCCTGCACTGGCAGGCAGGTTCTTTACCGCTAGTGCCCCCTGGGAAGCCCACACAAAGCCCTCTGTTGGCTTCCTATTGCCTGGGGTAAGATGCCGCCCTTTGAGGTACTAGCTGCCAGGCTCTCAGCCTGTTTCTCCCCATGCCCCCTCCCAACCACACTCCAGCCAAGCTGTCAGATTCCTGGCACCTACTCAGTGCCTGACAAATGGGTGTTATTCTCCATTAAATTGGTACCAAGTGCGTGAGTGATAACAGGCAGTCTGGCCAATCGGAGAGTTTTCTTTTAGCTTTGAGGTTCCGAGCGGAGCAGACAGCACCTATGTGCACACCAGTCTTAGCGCCCTTGCTATACAGTGCTGTCCAGCGGCTCTGCGGAGACAGTCTGGGTCCCCTTGAACTGGGGGGGTGACCTGGGCCTTTATCGTCCCCACGCCTTGCTGCCTGCCTGCCACTGGCTGCCCTCCGTGGGGCTCCAGGGGAAAGGAAGGGCTGCAGGTGGGGCAGAGGGCCCTGGTGGGAGCTCTGGATCAGGTTGTTTTACCAGCAGCACAGGGGCCCCTTCCAGTCCTCCAGGCCCTGAAACTCACCCACAGGAGCGGAGAGCAAGGTCGAAGCTGAGGTGGAGCTGAGATGCCAGCTCCTGGGCGAGAAGGAGGAGGAATCTGCACAAAGGGTCCTTCTGCATCGAGGGGCCCCAGTGGGCAGGCCTGCAGCTAAGGAAACATCTTTAGTGGTTTTTACTGCAGGCACCTACATTCCTGAATAGCTGGAGGGGAGAAGGCCTCAGAAGGGGGTGGAGGGAGGCTCCCCACCTGGCCTTGCTACAAGGAACAAGCATTGAAAGGAGCTAGAAATATGGTACAGAAAGTTCTGGGAGCTTGTTAAGGGCAGACCCTCAAGGAAGCCAGGAGCCAACCAACAGAGCCTGGCTTTCTTTCTCTCGGGGACAAAGAGCTCAGTGCAGTGTTGAGCTTCTTCTTAGGGGAGTCCTGTGTCCATGAGGCTTTCAGAGAAAGGAGTTTTCTTCAAGGGAGAGGAGTGCCTTTTCTCTCTCTCTCTCTCTCTCTCTCTCTCTCTCTCTCTCTCTATTTTTAGATCTCCAGAGTGTATCTGGTAAGAGTTGGGGCCAAGGCTGTTGGTCACCCACCCACATGGGGTGGAACCAAGTGGGACAACTCTTCGGCCAGAAGACAAAAGCGTCTCTTTAGCTCCAAAGGACACCACTGGGTCTTAGACTCAATGTCCCAGGCATTGTGAAAGGCAGAATTCTAAGATGCGCCCTGAAAATTGCCCCTGTGATTGCGTGCTCAGTCGTGTCTGACTCTTTGAGACCTCATGGACTGTAGCCCGCCTGTCTCCTCCGTCCATGGGATTCTCCAGGCAAGAAAACTGGAGTGCGTTGCTGCTTCCTTCTCCAGGGGATCTTCCCGACCCAGGGACCAAACCCACGTCTCCTGTGTCTCCTGCATTGGCAAGTGGATTCTTTACCACTGCACCACCTGAGAAGCCCCTAAGATTATTTTTTCATTAAATGGCAAAAGGGATTCACAATGGAATAAATTTGCTAATCAACAGACCTTCAAATAGAGTGGTTACCTGGATGAGCCTGACCTAAACTAAAAGAGCCCTTTAAAAGCAGAGAATTTCTCTGATGGCAAAAGGAGAATCAGAGATTCCAAGCACAAGAAGGATTTGAGGCACCATCAGTGGCTTTGAAGGAGGAGGCAGTGTCACCAAGGGGTGGGGGCTGCAGGGAAAGGACGTGAGAGCTGCCTCCAGGAACAGAGACCAGCAAGCAGCCAGCAAGAGCACAGGGGCCTCAATCCTACAGCCGCAGGGAACTGGTTCTGCCAGCAACCTAAATAAACTTGGGAGCGAATTCTTCCTCAGAACCTTCAGTAAGAGCTCAGCCTCACCACCTCCTTGATTTTGGCCTTCAATTTTTAAGTAGGGACCCAGTCAAGCCCACCCCAAACCTCTGACCTACAAAGCAGGGAGCTAATAGATCAGGCTTGTTAAGCCCCTAAGCTTGTGGTGACTTGTTACTTGGCAGTCAGGAACTATTGTACCTACAGTGAAGGGTTCAGGTTATCATGCATGTTGACCCAAGTGAGAAGAAAAGGCATGGTTCTGACTCACCCATGACCTGGAGGTGGCAGGCTCCTCCTTCACTCCATTTATGTCCCTCCTCCACACTGAGGCATCCAAATCTTTGTCCATTAGCCTCTGCCAGAGGCCCCAGGCTTCCCAGCTGATGCAGCGGGTAAAGAATCCACTGGCAGTGCAGGAGACACAGGAGACCCAGTTTGATCCCCGGATCAAGAAGATCCCCTGGAGAAGGGAACGGCAACCCACTCCAGTAATTCTGTCTGGAGAACCCCATGGACGAAGGAGCAGTCCACAGAGTCGCCGTCTGACACTGAGCTCAAGCACTCAGAGGCTCCAAGCTCCAGTCACTGGACTAGGAAGTTTGGACACAAACCGTGAACAGGATGGCTTCTTGGGCCTAATTATCTGTGTTTCTTATCTGTTTGCTTCTCTGTTAACTTTTCCTGTATTTCTGCCGAAACTGTTTGATCACAGTCCTTGACAAAAGCTAAATCCCTTCCAGCAAGTTATCTAGGACTCCCTGATCCAGGACCCAGACTGTTCTTCCAGAGAGTTCCTTAAAGCTCAGAATGGATTGCTTTCTCTGTTGGTCCCATGATCTATGTGACTTGATTCATCCTTCGGCAGAGATGGTGAGCTGTCCATCAAAATCCATGCTCCTCTTTCATAATATATGCTGCTGCTGCTAAGTCGCTTCAGTCATGTCTGACTCTGTGCGACCCCATAGACTGCAGTCCACCAGGCTTCCCTGTCCCTGGGATTCTCCAGGCAAGAACACTGGAGTGGGGTGCCATTTTCTTCTCCAATGCATGAAAGTGAAAAGTGAAAGTGAAGTTGCTTCAGTCATGTCCGACTCTTAGCAACCCCATGGACTGCAGCCTACCAGGCTCCTCCGACCATGGGAGTTTCCAGGCAAGAGTACTGGAGTGGGGTGCCATTGCCTTCTCCATTCATAGTATAGAGTTGGTGCTAAAGCACTGAGACTACATTTCCCAGCTGCCCTTGCAACCAGGTGTTGTCAGGTGACTAGTTCCCACCAATAGTATGTGAGCCAAAGAGATGTGTGCCAATGCCTTAGGAGGCAGGGAAAGAAGCAGGTGTCCCTCTCCCATCCATCTTCTCTTCAGCCAGCTGGATGGAGGTGATGGTGAGAACAGCGGAGCCTTGAGATGGAGAGAGCCTGGGTCCCTGGATCACAATATGGAGAAAGTTCAGTCGCTCAGTCGTGTCCGACTCTTTGCCTCCCCATGAATCGCAGCATGCCAGGCCTCCCTGTCCATCACCAACTCCTGGAGTTAAGCCACTGGCCAATCAAGAATCCCTGCCTTGGTGTGTTAAAAGAGTAAGAAATAAATTTCTAAGATATTTAGACCATTAAGCTTTGGGGGTCTATTTGTTACTGCTTTTTAGCCCACTTTTTATGACATGTATCCCTCTACTTGGCCCTCGACCTGAATCGGATTGCACAAGGTGCTGACTAAACTCCTGGTGTGAAAACCTCCAGTATTCCCTGTGTTTCACTGCCCTTGGCTTTCCAGTCCTCGTCCTGGTTCAGGCTGTCTGTTTGCTCCAGAGTCTGGCTGACTCAGCTGGCCTGGGCCACCATCCATCTGCTGTCGATGAGTGCCTGGCTCACAGAAAAATGCACGTTTATTCCCCCAAAACATAGGGTTCTTTTTTTTTCAGCAAAGGTGGTGCAGCAATAAATTTGGAAAAGCGAGCACCCAGGCCTCTGGTTCCTTGGGACACAGCCAGGGAACACACGTCTTCAGGCTCAGCTCTCTGAGCCAGAGCTGCCAGCGCTGGGAGCAGAGGCGGCCCAGGCTGATGGGGGGAGGAGAGGAGACCAGAGGCGACAACTCTCTCAGAAAGCAATTACGCGCTTCTTGGTGGCCTCAGGGACAGCCTCAGCTTTTTTGGACTTTCCCCCCAGGGAGGCTGAGGCATGGGGGAGGAGAGCCTCTGTACCTGCAGCTCTTGAAGGCTCTGCTTAGTGATGTGCGGGGCAGAAGACTCCGAGCAGTCTTGGCAGAAAGGCAGCCCCGCCCTGCCTGCTGCCGGGGGTGCCCTCTCCTGTGCCCGCAGCAGTCTCCGGTGTAAAGAATCCATCCTCTTGTCTGTAGCAGCCGTGTGGGGAGCCCGGGAAGGGACTGGAGTGGAGACCAAGATCAAGAGCCCCAACTGGCTGTCCACACATGGAGTACAGCTCTGGGTTTCCAGCCTCAGCAGAGAGAGGACAGGCTTGACTGTGGATGGTCAAGCCGCCTAGAACAGGTCCAACAGGCCCTGGGCAGGCTCTGGTGGTGGCTCACGAATACCACAGCCCAGCTCCGACTGGAATCAGGATGCCCTGGAGGGCCTAGACTTACACGACAGCCCCTTGTTCAGATGGCTCCAGGAAGATGCCTCTGCCTTAGCAATTTCCAGGGCAAATTTGCTTTTGATTGAAGCCTGGAAGAAATAGTGGCAGACTCCCCAGGGCCCAGCAATCTAGCCACTGGCTCCTGCTGGTTTTTCCAGTCTGTGAGCAAAAATCCAACCAAACGCCTAGGCCGTCTTGGAGGTTGCTGTACACTCAGTTGCTTGCCCGCTCAGTCGTGTCCGACTCTTTGTGACCCCATGGACTGCAGCCTGCCAGCCTCCTCTGTCTGTGAGGATTCTCCAGGCCAGAATACTGGAGTGGGTAGCCTATCCCTTCTCCAGGGGATCTTCCGAACCCAGGATTCTCCTTCATTGCAGGAGGATTCTTTGCCAGCTGAGATAATGATGATAAGCTGACCTGGGCTGTCCCACAGATGCCCAGAACCCACTCAGAGAGGGTCAGCAAGGGTCCCTAGGCCTCCCCATACGTCTAGGTGGCTGCACAAGAGCCCTGAATCCTCCATGTATAGCCAAGGGGGCACCCCTGCTTCCCATCCGGGCAGATCTCAGCACTAACCCTGCAGTGATGATGAGCTGAGGAACCGATGGTGAGCGCATCTCATTCAGGATGTATCTGTAGAGATTTTGTTTCTTTCTTCTTCTTTTATTTTTGGCCACACAGCATGCAAAATCTGAATTTCTTGACCAGGGATCGAACCTGCATTCCCTGACACAGAAGCCTGGAGTCTTAACCACTTGGCCACCAGGGAGGTCCCCATTTAGAGATTAAAGTAAGAATCTTTTCCCAACATCCCCCCAATTCCTTCACCGTGGCTCACCACCCTTTCTGCCCCAAATCCTTTCCAACAACTTAAATCCTTCCTTCTCCATACCCAGCGTGGTTCCTCTCATTCTGTCACTGGTAACTTAGGACTTTGCTCACATTAGTTCCTTCCAAACATCCCCTTTCTGAATCTAGCTGGGTCCTCTGCATGCCCAGTTGGCACGCGCATCTGATCAGATCCCCATCTACAAACCCCATCTCTCCCAGGGGACCCAGGGGTCTGCAGTTTGGCGGGTGCAATAATCCAGTGCATGCTGCTGGGCGCCCACAGGGGATGCCAGAGCCCGAGGTCCTCCCAGGACTGGCGGCTCAGATGGCTCCTGGAGCAGAATAACCTGAGCCGGCTGCCCTTTCCTTCTCGTGAGTGACTCAGCAGGAAGCTGGCTGACAGAAAACAGACCAAGTCCTGGGTCTTGCAGAAGGGATAGCGAGCAAGGCCAAGGCCTTAGGCTGCGCGGGGAGAGGTACTGAGGCTGGCAGCAGAGCTGGACACCGAAAAGACGCTCAACCTCACTTAGAACAAGAGTCAAATGAAAGCTGTACCCAGGTCCCATTTTCCACCAAGCTGACTGGCAAACATCAAAGGTTTGATCACACACTGAGTTGGCAAGGGTGGAGAAAGGCTTTCTCATGCTTTGCTAGCAGAACTGTAACCCATACAATGTCCCTGGAGAGTAATTTGGCACTCTCTACTAAATGCACAAATTCCTTGACCCAGCAGTTCCACTTCTGGACATACCTTCTAGTTACCCCTGCACATTGGTGAAGCGACAGGTGGCGTTGTTTATGAGAATGACAAGACATGGAGGTGTTCTCCACAGGTCCACCCTCGTGGTGTGCCCAGGTGATGGGATGCAGCACCCAGACAAAGAATCAGAACCACGGATGGATGGATATGGAAACACAGCTCAGACACATTGTAACGTGGGCAGACACAGAAAAGCAAAGCAGAAGAACAGGTTATGGGGCTCACTGGTTTCCAGTCTCGATGAATGAAGCAAACAGCATGCTACCATTCAGGTGAAAAAGGGTGAGAAAAAACCATATATCTGCTTGTCTGGTTGAATGTGCCAAAGAATCTCTCTGGATGGATACCCAAGAAACTGGTTTTGTGGGTATCTTTAGGAACAATAATTTTCATTAGACACTCTTTTATAACTTTAACCTTGCAAACTGTGTGAATATATTACATACTGAGAAAGAAAATACAGTTTTTAGAATATGTGCTCCCCACCTCCATAATGGAAAGGGATAACTCCCAGAGCTTGAGAGGCAAGTACTAGCTCCTGGATAACACGAGGTGATGGAGCTCTTACGTTCACATGGTGTGTTACATTCTAGTTTTTAAAAAATCCTTTGTCCATGCTGCAGGGCCTGTGGAATCTTAGTTCCCTGGCCAGGGAACAAACCCACACTCCCTGCAGTGAAAACACAGCGTCTCACCCACTGGGGCACCCAGGAAGCCCTGTGTTCACTCTCTGACAGCAAAATGATCACAGCACTTCTGACTTACCCCTTGCAAACATGTTTTTCATCAAGGTCAAATAGCTTTGATGAAAGGTCATATCTTTTCTTCTATAGGTGGAGAGGGGATCTATGTGGTCTTGTTCCGTGACTGTCAAGTCTGCACACACTGCCCTCCAATTCCCTGGTTTCTAGAACAGACAATGCTGTAACTCAACACGGAAGCTAAGAGCAGAGCTGAAGCGGAAGTGGATTCCGCCAGCTCCCGCTGGTCCGTCCAGAGCCTGGAGTTGGGACCACCCTCTCCCCATGGCCTACCTGGACCGGAGACCGTCCTGGAACTGAAGACCTCACTGTCCTTCAGCCCCATTCGCTCCCAGGCCCTCTGCTCTTGATGCTAGACCTGGGCCCCCATGTTGCTCCCCTGTGAACTGGCAACTTTGCTCTCAGACCTGCGCATCTCGTGGAATTGTGGCGAGGCTCCAACAAGCAAGCACAGAAAACATCTGGACAGATACAGCCCAGACTGGCTTCTGTGGGGAGTGGTAGGGGACAGTGGAGAAGAGGGGTCAGAGGACATGTCTTATCTTCAGCCAACTCTGATCTTATTTCGAATGTTGTAACAAGTATGAATTCCTTTTCATGACTGAAAAAAAGTTTGTAAAGTTTCACAGTAACTAAATATGGTAATACAATAATGTATTTTGGGGTCTTCAAAAAATTTCCAGCCCTGTTAAGCTCTCCTATGCCTGTGTGTGGGTCACTTGGCCCAGCTATGGATGCTTTTAGTCCAAGGATGCCAATGAAATCGGCTGGGATGGGGACCTGGGTTCCAGGGGAGGTGGGAGACAGAGGCATGGCATGACTCCAGGTGGTTGGCTGGCTCCTCCCTTCCCCCCCAAGTCCCCATGTATGAGACATATGCTTCTCCTTCGGTCTCTGGCCAGACCAGCTTGCAGGAAGGAGCCGTGGTACCGGAGAGAGGGATGCTACAGAACAGAGTGGGGTCAGCACAGAACACATTTTTAAAAAATCAATCGCCAGGGCAGCAGCCCACCAGAGTAAGAGGGCTGGGTGCCAGGGCCATCATCCCAAGAAGCCAGCTTGCAGCTGGAGGTTCTGGGCATTCTGATAGCTCAGCAGACACTGGGGCCAGCCTTGGCTGACTGTATTCAGTGCCCAAGGGCACAGCATGGGCTGGCACACCTTTACCAGGAGGCGAGGAGGAATGGGGCTGTGCACATTTGTACTTGTTTATTTGCTGTTTAGAGCTCCTTGCACGTGGGTGGGGGTGCAGACTTCCCCACAGGGTTGGAGTCTGCCCAGGACAAGCCCTCCCTTGCTCACAGTCCCTCCCAGGTCTGGGAAAGCGGCTGGGGGCACAGTCCATGGAGGAGAACCAGGAGACCTCAGGAGCAAGAAAAAGGACCAAATAAGGAGACTGCTGTTGTTCCTAACAGGGGGTGTCCACACCCACTGTCATTTTCCCATGATGGGAGGGCGGGTCCCCAGGATGACTCTCAAGAAGCGGGAGGTGGGATGGCGGAGATCCGGAGCCCCTGAGTACACCAGGTCACAGCTGAGCTCACGTTACAGCGGTTCTCACCCTTCTGGAATTTACCTCCTGCCCCCAGGCTCCGGCCACAGTTATTTTGGGGCAAGGGGCCGGAAATTCTTCGTGTGCTGGGAACAAGTTCTGTCTTTTCCTCCTGAGCCGCCCAGGACTTGGTGGACCGAGGGAACCGGTGGTTCTCTGCTGGGGGCTGTAGCTGCCCAGTGGCCAATGACAGCCTGAGGGCAGGAGTGAAAAATGACCCGGGTCCTGAGTCAGCACTGCTGAGACCTCGACTCAATCTCACCATGAACAAGTCCAGCCCATCAGATTGGAGAGACACCCACACCCTCTCCGACAGACAGTCTCCTACTCAAAACATGAATCTCCTCTAGCAGCCCAGACAGAGACTGTCATGCAGAGGGCAGGGTGAGGCCTTCCCTAATTCAGAGCCCAGTGGGTGGTTTTTTTTGTTTTTTTGTTTTTTTGTAAAGGGCCAAAGAGCACAGATTTTTGGCTTAAAAAAAAAAAAGATTTATTTTAATTGGCTGTGCCGGGTCTTAGTTTCAGCACTCAGGACCTTTAGTTGCAGCATGTGGGATCTAGTTCCTGACCAGGGATCGAATCCAGGCCCATTGGGAGCTCAGAGTCTTAGCCTCTGAACTGCCAGGGAAGTCCCAAAGGTTTTTGCCTTTTCGGCTATATGGTCTCCATCACTGCCATTGCAGCATGAACGTAGACAGACAATACACCAACACACGGCCGTGGCTGTGTTCCAATAAAACTTTATTTATAAAAACAGGCAGAGGACCAGCCTTTGGCCTGTACGGTTTACTGACCCCTGTTGTAATTCACCAGACTCCTGCCCAGGCAGGTCAGAGCAGCCTTTAGGACTAGCCATCCTCCCTAAACCCTGGACCTGCAGTAGCTATCCTGAATTCCCCAAGGGCCTGACTGTCCCTCATTGCAGACAGGCCAGTTTGGGGTTTTTTTTAATACTTATTTACTTGACTGTGCCCAGTCTTAGTAGCAGCATGCAGGACCTTTAGTCGTGGCACGCAGCATGGGGGATCTAGTTCCCTGACTAGAGATGGAACCCAGGCGCCCTGCACTGTGTGCTGAGTCCTAGCCCCTGGACTACAAGGGATGTCCCGAGGAAAGTGTGTATGGGGGGAGAGGAAGCAGATTTTTGCTGAACTGAGCCCCCCACGCCAACCCTGGGAAATTTGCTCAGTTTAACTCGATCTGATCAGATGCTTCCCCTGCGAACACATGTTGGTAGCTCCATAAATCTCCAAGATAGTCCACTTAAAAAGATGAACATGGAGTGACCCGTCTGCAGGGGGATGTGAGTCTAGAGAAAAAGCGGGAAGCCTGGGGAGAGGCCACAGGGCTTAGGATCAGTCTGCTCTGGGAAAAAAATGGGTTCAAGTCTCCGAGTTGCTGTAACTTGCTAAACAAATGACCTTGGGCAAGTTACTTAATCTCTTTAAGCTTTATAATTTCTTTACTTTATAAAATAGAGATAAAAATAGTCCTTGGTTCCTGGAGCCCTGAGGTTTGGATCAGATTACCCATGTAAAGCATTTAACACCTAATATATTTGGGGGGCAGGGCTGTTAGCTTCCTTCTTGCATGTATCAGACCTGTGCTAGGGACTGCCAGGTTAAATCTTTTCTTTTTCTTTTTTGGCTGCTCTAGGTCTTTGTTGCAGCATGCAGGCTTCCCTTGTTACAGAGCACAGGCCCCAGAGCACGAGGGCTTAGCTACCCCGCGGCGTGAGGGATGCCGGTTCCCCAACAAGGGATCGAACCCGCGTCTCCTGCATTGGAAGGTGGATTCCTAACCTACTGGGCCACCAGGGAAGCCCCTCTATGAGGTAGCTCTTATTATTTCCATGTTACAGGTGAGGAAACTGAGGTTCAGAGAAGCAATGTCTCCCCCAGGGCATACAGAGTTAGTTACAGTCAAAAGGGAAGGGTAAATAAAAAATCTGAAAAAATAAAAGGTATATATGTCGAATAACTGACTCCCTGGGCTGAACGCCTGGAAGCTAACACTACGCTGCCTGTGCGGGCTCAGTCGCTCAGTCGTGTCTGACTCTTTGCAACCCCATGGTCCATAGCCCGCCAGGCTCCTCCGTCCATGGGATTTCCCAGGCAAGGATACTGGAGTGGGTTGCCATTTCCTTCTCCAGGGGATCTTCCTGACTCAGGAATCGAACCTGTGTCTGCTACATTGGCAGGTAGATTCTTTACCACTGAGCCACCAGGGAAGCCCAAAGACCTTCATTGCTTTGAGCCTCATCATTTACCATGAGGCCCAGGCTATATCAAGTCTCTGGGCTCCCCTTCGCACAGTTCTTGAGGCGGTAGCCTGCTGTGCTCTACCCTCTCCTGGCAGAGGATTAAAGCCATCTTCCTATTTCTTCCAAACTCTGTCTCGTATTTTTTATTCGCTGGGCGGGAAAGCGGAGATTTTGGCGGCAACCAAAGGACACAGGATGGGAGAAATCTGCTGGTGGACAAGCGTGGGTTTGGAAAGCCGGGGGATGTCGTAGAGTTTAACAGGAGCCACTGCAAGGACCAGGAATAGGGGTGTAGTCAGGAAATAAATGGGAGGAGAGGCTGGCTGAGCAAGACTCCATTGCCTGAGAACTGCAAACACACGGGGCCTGGTGACACGCTCTTTATTGAAGAGAGATCGGCCACTTGATGACGCATTGTTGGTCGGCTTCTCCCTTCCACTTCAAGCTGCCCTCCCCACCCCTACACAGGGGCTTTGCTTGCACAGCTGTCCAGCGGACAATCAGAAGCCACCCAAGAAAGCCATTCAACTGCCAGGTCAGGGCTGTGCTCAGACGAGGGCGTGCGGCCAGGCTGGATGGTGGCCACATACAGGCCTCTGAACTGTGGTTCTGACCTTGGTGCCCCAGGGCTGAGCTCTACAGGATTCCCGTGGCCCTGGGCAAGCCAGCAGCACCCGGGGGACAGGTGCAGGGGCCTAAGGCTGCCCAGTAGGTGCTCCATGGAGGGGTTTCTCCCCGTCCCCCCACACTCCTCCGAAGGAGGAGTTGTCATAGCAACAGCTGGTCAAAGCCGGGCAGCTCAGGAGTCTGAGTGGTGAAGACTGCCCCTTATTCTGGGTGGTAGCTTGTGTCAGAGACGGTGGCTCTCAATTCCTGCCCTCCTTGTGTGTACACACCACTCCCCTCTCGAGAGCTAGGGTCCATTTCTCCGCCTGCTTGTAGCCACGCTGCCTTGTGGCTGCTTTGACTGAGAGGATATGGCACAAGGGAGGCTGAGCCAGCTCTCAAGAGGACTGGCCATTTTTCTTTCTTGTTTTTAAATCTATTTATTTGGCCACGCCTGGTCTTAGTTTCAAGGTCTTCAATCTTTGTTGTGGCATGCTGGATCTTTTTAGATGTGGGCATGTGGGATCTACTTCTCAGATCAAGGACGGGACCTGGGTCCCCTGTGTTGGGAGCATAGAGTCTTAGCCACTGGAACAGCACAGAAGTTCCAAGACTGGGCATTTCCACCTGCTTTTGGAGTTGTAAAAGTGAAGTGAAAAGTGTTAGTCTCTCAGCCGTGTCTGACTCTTTGCAACCCCAGGGCCGATAGCCCCCAGGCTTCTTTATCCAGAGGAATCTCCAGGCAAGAATACTGAAGTGGGTTGCCATGCCCTTCTCCAGGAGATCTTCCCACTCCAGGGATCGAACCTGGGTCTCCTGCTTTGCGGGCCGAGGCTTTACCGTCTGAGCCACCAGGGAAGCCCCTTGGAGCTGTGAGCTGCCACTTAAGAAGCTGGGCGGTCCCCCTGGACAGAGAGGCTACATGGGGGTAGGCCCTGACAACCTCAGATATTCCATCCAGTGGGGCCTTCAGATGACCACAGCCCCAGCTGCTTCCTGATTACAGCTGCACAGAGGCCCCTAACCTGTGGCCGAGTGAGAATGGGCCAGCTGAACCCTGTCAAGCCACACAATGTTGAGAATTCAAAAGACTGCTTTAAAGCTATTACATTTGGAGGTAGCTTGTTTACAAAGCTCTCAGTGGTAGGAATGCCCTGAAAGAGTCACCCAGTCTTATTCACTGGCTGCTGCTGCTGCTGCTAAGTCGCTTCAGTCGTGTCCGACTCTGTGCAACCCCATAGACGGCAGCCCACCAGGCTCCCCCATCCCTGGGATTCTCCAGGCAAGAACACTGGAGTGGGTTGCCATTTCCTTCTCCCATGCATGAAAGTGAAAAGTAAAAGTGAAGGCGCTCAGCCGTGTCCAACTCTTCGAGACCCCATGGACTGCAGCCTACCACTCTCCTCCGCCCATGGGATTTTCCAGGCAAGCGTACTGGAGTGGGGTGCCATTGCCTTCTCCGATTCACTGGCTACTTCAGGGCAAAAGAAAGCCCCTTTACAACACCCAGACTCCAAGGCCATGGTCCCTCACTGACGATTTGACCCAATGGGCTCCCTTGGTAACCAGCCCTGAGAACGGGGCTGAGTTGCTGGGAGGCGCTGCTCTTTCTAGGGTTGGTAGGAAATCTTTACATTAAAATCAACAAATATTTGTCAAGCAGCTAGGAGGTTCACGGCCCTCTGAGGAGCTCAGAGAGACGGCATATGACACTTCTTATTTGAAGAGCATTAAGCAGCTTAGCAAGCATGCTACCTTATTGAACCTCATTTCACCCGTGATGACCATGAAAGGAGCAGGGCGGGCATGATTCATTTTGTTATTGAACAGGAAAGTACACACAAGACCACACAGGAGCAGCAGAGCCAGGGCTGGGAGCCAGGGCACCTGACGGCCCGTCCCCAGGCCTTCTTTGCACAGAACGTTATTGTCCTTAAACCATCCAGATAGCAGTCTGGGGTGGGTCAGGCCCTTTCCAGGTCAAAAGAACAAAATACTGGAGAAGAGAAAGTGACCACAGGTTCTATGATCATGTTATGATTACAGGCCCTGAAGTCACTTTCCTGGGTTCTGCCCTTGGACTTCCCAGGTGGTGCTAGTGGTAAAGAACCTGCCTCCCAAAAGCAGGAGACATAAGAGATGCGGGTTCCATGCCTGGGTCCGGTAGGTCCCCTGGAGAAGGGAATGGCAACCCACTCCAGTATTCTTGCCTGGAGAATCCCATGGACAGAGGAGCCTGGTGGGATACTGTCCATGGGGTCGCAAAGAGTCAGGCACGACTGAGCGACTCAGCAAGATTGCACGCCCATGGTTGTGACCAGGTGGCAGTTGCTCACCTTGCTCAGCCTGTCTCTCTGTCAGGGGGATGATCTCTCTGGTCTGCAGAGAGCTACTGTGAACCCAGGGAGAGGGTGAGCTTTTGTGAATGGCAGAGCACGCGGAAGTGGCTCCCGGTAATGCTGGAAACTAAGTCACAACCCGGAAGCTCTCTGCCTCGCTCTGCACGAATGGCCTGACCTCCCCTGGTGGCTATGCTGTGAGGAAGCCCAAACCAGCCTGCAGAGGGGGAGCTGCCCAGACAAGCCCTTCCTGAATTCCTAGCCCAGAAAAAACACGAGAGGTAAGGAGATGGTTGTTTCTTGAAGTCACTACATTTAAGGGTTATTTGCTGCATAGCAACAGATAACCAAAACCGGTGAGGCTGGGGCTGGGGGAGTTAGTGGGTTGAATGGTGTCTATCTCTTCCCTTCTCCTCTACTGGGGGGGAAAAAAAAGACACTTTCACTTGGAACTTTTGGAATAAGGGTCTTTGCAGATATAATTAAGATAAACATCTAGGTGTCCCCTAGAGGTCCAGTGGCCCTGACTTGGTGCTTTCACCCTGCCGTGACCAGAGTTCAATCCCTGGTTGGGGAACTGAGACCTCGGAAGCCCTGCCGAATGGGCAGGACAAAAAAGATAAAGATCTTGAAATGAGATCATCCTGAATTTGGCCGGGCCCTACACTCAGTGACAAGTGTCCTTCTACAGACAGAAAAGAAGACACGGAGGCTTGGGTCACGTGAAGCCAGAGACGAGAATGAGGTGGTCACCAGCCAAGGAACGCCTGGAGACCCCGGACCTATAAGAGGCAAGCGAAGAAAAAACAATAAATAAAAATAAGAGGCAAGGAGGGATCCTCTCCCAGGAGCCGTCAGAGGGAGTCCCCTGGCATGAGCCACAAGGGGTTACTTGTTGCTTTCTGAACCCACCAAGACCCCACAGCCTCCAGGTCTCCTCTCATGCTTGGAATTCCTTTCCGTCCTGCCTTTGCATTCCTTTCATTGTTCCCAGTCCAGCTCAGATCCCACCTCTTTTCTTACCCTCTCCCGGATTCCCCCACCCTCTCCCCAGCATCCATGGCATCCCCCGTCTTCATGCCCAAGGTCTTGGTGCTCTTCTGTGACTATCACCCCGCATCTCAGTGACTGTTGTCATTGACCTCATTGATTAGATTATGCGTGTTCGAAGGCAGAGACTGACTGGGTTTCCTTTACACCCTGCCTCTTGCACACACTTATCCAGTGTGCATCTGAAGACATGTGCCTGAGGAATCAGGAGGCTCGGGTAGAAAGGGTCCTGAAGGGATTTGCTGGAGGAGGATAATCAGAGGCAGAGCTGCGACGGGAAATCCCTTCCCTGCCAGCATTTTTCTCGCACGTTGACCAGCGGTGGGTTTGGCTTCAGAGTCGGTGAGCCCAGGCATGAGGGACTGAGCTGCGTTTCTTGAGGGGTGCCGGGACACTGCCAGGAGATGATTTTTAGAGACACGGTGGCTTCAGAAACAGAGGGAGGAGATGTGGGCCACGGAGATGTGTGGGGAAGTCAGGAGAGGAGGTTCTGGAGTAGAAGGAGCCTCTGGGAAGTGTTAGACACAAAGCCTGTGGCCAGAATCTAGAACCCACTGGAATCCATGAGGAAGTTCCAATGAGAGGACCTGAGAAAATGGCCAAGACATCAAGGACTTTTAAAGTGACCTTGAGACTTCCCTGGTAATACAGTGGTTAAAAATCTGAGCTTCCAATGCAGATGATGTGAGTTTGATCCCTGCTCAGGGAACTAAGATTCCATGTGCCATGTGGTGCAGCCAAAAAAATATAAAATAAAGTGCCCTAAAGAATTGTCCCTGCGCTGCCGTGACAATGAGAAGACGGTTGACTAGGCTGACCATTCTAACCACTGGCTCCCATCATCGTTATTCCTACCAGCACCTCTGTGATCTAAGACGATGCCTATTCCTATGTACAGGGTTTTACACATTGCCTAGCACGTGCAAGGGTTGAATTAAGCACCCCCCCCAACCCCAGAAAGAGATATATTGAGGTCCTAACACCTGGTAGCTGTCAATGTGACCTTCTTTGGAAACAGAATTTTGCAGATGTTATCAAGTTAAGAGGAAGTTATATTGGATCAGGTCGTCCTTCAATCCAATCTGGGCTTCCCTGATGGGTCAGTCAGTAAAGAATCCTCCTGCAATGCAGGAGATCCGGGTTCTATCTCTGGGTCAGGAGGATCCCCTGGAGAAGGAAATGGCAACCCACTAGAATATTCTTGCCTGGGAAATCTCATGGACAGAGGAGCCTGGCAAGCTATACTCCATGGAGCTCACAAAGAGTCAAGAAACGACTGAAGTGACTAGACCACTGCCATATGTCAATCCAACGTGACAGTGTCTTTATAAGAAAACCATGTGGGGCCTTCCTGGTGGTCTAACGGGTAAGACTCCATGTTCTCAACGCAGGGGCACAGGTTTGATCCCTGGTCAGGGAACTAAGATCCAGCATGCAATGGGGCAGCCAAAAAAGAAAAAACTTCCGAAGATTGCCAGTTGCTGGAAGAGACATGGACGACTTTATCCTGGGAGCCATCAGAGAGCACAGGGCTCACCCAACACCTCAACTCTGGACTTCCAGCCCCCAGGACTGTGAGAAGACGCTTTCCTGTGTTTGAAGCCACTGTCTCTGTGGTTCAGCAGCCCTGGGAAACTCACTGCACGTGTTGACATCAGTCTCTTAATTTGATCCTCCCAACCACCCAGTTACTTCATGTATGTTACTATCTGTGAGAGCCAGCCTCCAGTATGGCCCCAGCGGTCCTGTTGAAGCAAGGGGAACTCCTTCCAGGGCCTGAGAGTGGGCTCTCTAACATTTGGAAATGACTTGTCTAAGAAGACACACGAGCTGACAAGCAAGAGACTTCAGTGGGAAGGGGCCCCAGGCAGAGAGCAGCAGGGTAAAGGAACCCAGGAGAACTGCTCTGCCTCGTGGCTCACAGTCTTGGGTTTTATGGTGATGGGATTAGTTTCTGGGTTTTCTGTGGCCAATCATTCTGACTTGGAGTCCTTCCTGGTGGTACACACATTGCTTAGCCAAGATGGATATCATCGAGAAGGATTCTGGGACGTGGTAGGACATGTGGCAGATAGCTCAGAAGTAAAGAATCTGCCTGCAAGGTGGGAGACCTGGGTTCGATCCCTGAGTCAGGAAGATCCCCTGGAGGAGGAGATGACAACCCACTCCAGCATTCTTGGAAATCCCATGGACAGAGGACCCTGGCAGGCTACAGTCCCTGGAGTCACAAAGAGTCAGACAGGACTGAGTGACTGACACACAGGACATGTGGTATCTCCTCTTGACCTTTCCTGAACTCTGCTCATTGTTGGTGACTTATTAGTTCTGTGGTCCTTATCAGGACCTCCTGCAGGAAAATAACTCATGTAAATGGTTACTCTGGTGCCCGGCCAGGGTAAGCAGTTTCAGCCAATGTGTTTCCCCTAACAGTCCCACCCCCCGACATTCACCTCTCTGTGTAGTTTCCTTCCACATGGAATAAGGCTGACCTGCATACCTGTAAGCAGATAGGATAAATGTCCTTGGAGAAAGAGAACCAGGCCCAGCTTTCTTGATGAAAGTCTTTTTTTTGTTTGGCTGTGCCACCTGACGTGGGATGTGGGATCTTAATCCCCTGACCAGGGATCGAACCGAACCTGGGTCCCCTGCAGTGGAAACTTAGAATCTTAACCACTGGACCACCAGGGAAATCCCAAAAAGTCATTTTTGGCCTAACCCATTTTGTGATCTAAGCCTACCCACAGTCCTTGCCTTTGAAGAGGTCTCAGTAATTAATGGTCTTCAGGGAGTAAAAGAAAGCAGAAACAAAGAACTATTTTCAAGCAAGAAAATTAATAACAACAAAGATAAAGTGTCAGTTGTAAAGGCTCCCAGTTCTGTTTCAATGGTAAAGATTAGTCTGAAGTACTCACAGATCAAGGGCACCTAAGGGGTGACAATGACTTTTTTCTGACCCTCGTGACTTAATCAACTAAAGCTTAGACTCTGTCCTCTGCTGCCCAAGCCCCTTCATGAATATGCATGTACCCTTAGCTTAAAACAAAACAAAACAAAACAAAACCCTGTCACTAAGTCCTGTCTGACTCTTTGTGACCCCATGGACTGTAGCCCGCCAGGCTCCTCTGGCCATGGGATTTCCCAGGCAAGAGTACTGGAGTGAGTTGCCATTTCCTTCTCCAGGGGATCTTTCCTGGCCTAGTGATAGAACCCCTGTCTCCTATGTCTCCTGCATTGCAGGCAGATTCTTTGCCCACTGAGCCATCACGGAAGCTCACTTAGCTTAAAACTTCTGCAAATTTGTTGTTCAGAGAGACACTGCTTTGAGAAAAATCCCAGGTATTCTCTTTACCTGCTGCAAGTAATGAATTCTTTCTTCTCCCTATCTTTGGCTTGATTGTGTCTTTTGGCTCAAACACCCATCAAGAGGCGAACTCAGTTTTTGGATAACATAACCAATAAGATCTTGTAGAAATAACAGTGCATACCATCTCTGGGTCAGTCACTGTGTTCAGTTTCTGCCTCACCCTCTCTTGGAACGCCTGCACTGGGAAAACCCAGAGCCCGAGGCCATTCAGTCTGTGGCGAGTTTATGTGATAAGGAACTGAGGCCTCCAGCCAACAATCAGCCCCACATGAGGGCGCCATCTTGGAAGCAGATCCTGCAGCCCCAGTCCAGCTGTGATAAAATAGGAAGGAAGGGGGCAGGGTACAACCTTTGAAAGAACAACAGAACCTGAGGACACAACACAATATACAGGCTGCGTACTGTCACCCTGCTTATTTAACTTGAATGCAGAGTACATCATGCGAAATGCCGGGCTGAAGGAAGCACAAGCTGGAATCAAGCTTGCTGGGAGAAACATCAATAACCTCAGATATGCAGATGACACCACCCTTATGGCAGAAGGCGAAGAGGAACCCAGGAGCCTTTTGATGAAAGTGAAAGAGGAGGGTGAAAAAGCCGGCTTAAAACTCAACATTCAAAAAGCTAAGATCACGGCATCCAGGCCCATCACTTCATGGCACAGGGGACACAGTGGAAACAGTGACAGACTTTATTTTCTTGGGCTCCAAAGTCACTGCAGATGGTGACTGCAGCCATGAAATTAAAAGACACTTGCTCCTTGGAGGAAAAGCTGAAACTGTTTACCACAAATTGGGACTCAAACCCATGTGCTAGGACTCAAACCCAGCCAAAACCCTGCTTGGGACTCGAATCCAGGCAAAACCCATGGTTCAGTTCAGTTCAGTCGCTCAGTCGTGTCCGACTCTTTGCGACCCCATGAATTGCAGCACGCCAGGCCTCCCTGTCCATCACCAACTCCCGGAGTTCACTCAGACTCACGTCCATCGAGTCCGTGATGCCATCCAGCCATCTCATCCTCTGTCGTCCCCTTCTCCTCCTGCCCCCAATCCCTCCCAGCATCAGGGTCTTTTCCAATGAGTCAACTCTTCGCATGAGGTGGCCAAAGTACTGGAGCTTCAGCTTTAGCATCATTCCTTCCAAAGAAATCCCAGGGTTGATCTCCTTCAGAATGGACTGGTTGGATCTCCTTGCAGTCCAAGGACTCTCAAGAGTCTTCTCCAACACCACAGTTCAAAAGCATCAATTCTTCGGCGCTCAGCCGTCTTCACAGTCCAACTCTCACATCCATACATGACTACTGGAAAAACCATAGCCTTGACTAGACGGACATTAGTCGGCAAAGTAATGTCTCTGCTTTTGAATATACTATCTAGGTTGGTCATAACTTTTCTTCCAAGGAGTGAGCATCTTTTAATTTCATGGCTGCAGTCACCATTTGCAGTGATTTTGGAGCCCCAAAAAATAAAGTCTGACACTGTTTCCACTGTTTCCCCATCTATTTCTCATGGAGTGATAGGACTGGATGCCATGATCTTTGTTTTCTGAGTGTTGAGCTTTAAGCCAACTTTTTCACTCTCCTCTTTCACTTTCATCAAGAGGCTTTTAGTTCTTCTTCACTCTCTGCCATAAGGGTGGTGTCATCTGCATATCTGAGGTTATTGATGTTTCTCCCGGCAATCTTGATACCAGCTTGTGCTTCTTCCAGTCCAGCGTTTCTCATGATGTACTCTGCATAGAAGTTAAATAAGCAGGGTGACAGTATGCAGCCTTGACATACTCCTTTTCCTATTTGGAACCAGTCTGTTGTTCCATGTCCAGTACTAACTGTTGCTTCCTGGCCTGCATACAGATTTCTCAAGAGGCAGGTCAGGTGGTCTGGTATTCCCATCTCTTTCAGAATTTTCCACAATTTATTGTGATCCATACAGTCAAAGGCTTTGGCATACTCAATAAAGCAGAAATAGATGTTTTTCTGGACCTCTCTTGCTTTTTCAATGATCCAGTGGATGTTGGCAATTTGATCTCTGGTTCCTCTGCCTTTTCTAAAACCAGCTTGAACATCAGGAATTTCACGGTTCACATATTGCTGAAGCCTGGTTTGGAGAATTTTTACCTGGTTTCAGAACCTAATGAAGCTCAGGTTCTTGATGTCTCATCATAGAAAGAATTTAGTGAGAGACAAAGTGATAGGTAAGAAATGGATTTATTCAGATACAGAGTGTGGGCCATTGCAGAGGGCGAATGTGGCTGTGAAATTTGGTGTGGTTAGTTTTTACAGGCTGGGAAAGATTGAAGGCAGGAGGAGAAGGGGACGACAGAGGATGAGATGGTTGGATGGCATCACTGACTCAATGGACATGAGCTTGAGTAAACTCTAAAGTTGGTAATGGACAGGGAGGCCTGGCGTGCTGCAGTCCCTGGGGTTGCAAAGAGTCAGACACAACTGAGCGACTGAACTGAACTGAATTTCATATGCTAATGAGTGGGAGGATTATTCCAACTATTTTGGGGAAGGGGCAGAGATTTCCAGGATTTGGGCCGCTGCCCATTCCTTGGTCTTTTAACAGTGCCTTGGAACTGTCATGGTACTTCTGGGCGTGGCACTCCACTTACTGATTGAGGATCAAGGTCTAGTCTTGTCTGCCATCTTGGTCCCGTATGATTCTAATCCTTTATGTTGTGTCCTTGGGTGATGCCATTTTCCAAAAGTTGTGCCCGGCCTCTTTCCCTACTGTTACAAAGCTATGACCAACCTAGACAGCATATTAAAAAGCAGAGACATTACTTTGTCAACAAAGGTCCATCTAGTCAAAGCTATGGTTTCTTCAGTAGTCACGTATGGATGTGAGAGTTGGGCCATAAAGAAAGCTGAGTGCCAAAGAACTGATGCTTTTGAACTATGGTGTTGGAAAAGACTCTTGAGAGTTCCTTGGACTGCAAGGAGATCCAACCGGTCAATCCTAAAGGAGATCAATCCTGAATATTCATTGAAAGGACTGATGCTGACATTGTAGCTCCAATACTTTGGCCACCTGATGGGAAGAACTGACTCACTGGAAAGGACGCTGATGCTGGGAAAGATTGAAGGCAGGAGGAGAAGGGGATGGCAGAGGATGAGATGGTGGGATGGCATCACCAAGCTGATGGACATGAGTCTGAGCAAACTCTGGGAGTTGGTGATGGACAGGGAAGCTTGGCGTGCTGCAGTCCATGGGGTCGCAGAGTCAGACACGACTGAGTGACTGAACTGAACTGAACCAAGGGCACAACAGAAACTGATCAGAATCATATGAGTCCAAGATGGCAGACAAGTCAACTTCAACTAGACCTTGATCCTCAATATATGCTCATTATAACACATCAGTAAGCCAGTGACACACCCAACGTCGCCATGATAGTTCCAAGGCCAACCATCAAAGACCAAAAGGTGGGCAGTGGCACAATTCCTGGCAATCTCCACCTCTTCCCTAAAATAGTTGGAGTAATCCTCCCACTTATTAGCTTATGAGATTACCCAGATCATAAAAGCTAACCACACCGCATTTCAAGGCCACACTAACTCTGCAATGACCCACACTCTGGCTGCTTTGCACTAAATAAGTCCACTTCTTACCCTATCACGCTGCCTCTTGCTGATTTCTTTCTGCGATGAGATATCAAGAATCTGAGCTTCATTAGGTACCGAAATGTGGTCTATGATCTCAGTCAGAAGACTGTAGGTTTTGGCTGGGTTCAAGTAGCAGCCTCGTGGGTTTGAGTCCCAAATTAGGTTTTGGCTGAGATCGAGACCTGGCCCATGGGTTCAAGCCTTAATCTGACGTGAACGATTTCAACCAGATGAACTTGCCGCCCCAGCCAACATCTTGGCTTCAGTCTCATGAGAAACTCCCAACCAGATCTCCTAGGTAATCATTCCTTGATCCCTGACTCCTAGAAACAGAGTCATAACAAATATTATTGCTTTTATGCCGCTAGATTTCACAGGACAGCAAATACTTTTTTTCTATCTCAACTAAGGTAGTGTGCATAGTAGTTAAGAACACAAGTTCTGGAGTCAACTGTCACTCGCTAGTTACTGACTTTGAACCCCTCATTTGGGCCTCTTTGAGTTTCCTCATTTTATAAGCATGTAGAATAATTATATCGACTTTAGAGACTGTAGGGAGGAACAAAGAAGTTAATATGGAACTTATACCTGCCTGGCACAGAGTAAATATTGTTGTTTAATCAGTAAGTCGTGTCTGACTCTTTTGCGACCCCATGGACTGTAGCCCGCCTGGTCCTCTATCCATGGGATTTTGCAGGAAAGAATACTGGAGTGGATTGTCATTTCCTTTTGCAGGGGATCTCCTGGACCCAGGGATCCAACCCGCAGCTCCTTCATTGGCAGGCAGGTTCTTTACTACAGAGTCCCCAGAGTAAACACTAGCTATTGTTATTACAGAGAGTCTTCCTAGCTGTACCACCAGCTACTCAGCAGTCAGGCTGAGTCCTGGACCCAGGTCTCCTGACTCCCTGCCTAGCGCTCATAGTTTAACTGAATGGCTGAGGAAGTCAGATGCTCCGTGAGTCTACAATTTCGATCCCTCTCTCCCCCTGCAGCCGGTTGTTTCAGCTGCAAAGCACCATCAACAGCTGGCTGCACGTTGTGCTAGGGGTGGGGAGACAGCCAGTGGGGGTCAGACTGTAGCTCTTGTCCTGGGCCCTGGGGGGAAACCCCTCAGTCTTTGGAGGAGAAGCATTAGAAAGGCAGCAGCAGGCTGGGCACCCTCTGAAGGGGCTGTTCTGGATCACATTTCATTGCTACGGTGGGTCTAAGAACAGGAATGAGTCTTTGTTTTCAGCCCTGATTAGGAATGGCCCAAGAGCGAGCAGGAATACTATTTTGAAATGTAATACAGTATTAGGGCGAAAGGGTTGTCGGGAGTAAATCTCTGTGCCTGGCTGCTTTCTTTTGAGCAGATCAAAATGACCTTGGACAAGCAGAGGTCCAGGAGCCACGGGCTCCCTCTAGGAGAAGTACCCACTCCCCTTCTTTCCCCTTAAGTTAGTGGCTCCTACCCCCACCTGATAGCAGCAAACAGCCAATGCTTGTAGTGAAATGAGGCAATGGGGAAGAAAGGAAATAAGAAAAAGCAGTGGCATTCGAAATTTCCTTTTGAATGACCAGTATCATCTATGAAAATTGGATGCAAAGAATCTCCAGGTGTGCCTCCTCATGGCAAGTGGAGCCTTTGGAGAACATCAAGGGAGGTTACCGGGCGTGACTTTCCCAAGACTTTCACTAAAGAGTGGTGGAATATCCCACCCCCAAACACGCCTCTTAGGCACAAGGACTATTTTGAGAAACAGCACATGCAGGAGAAACTCTGAAGGCGGAGCCACAGTTACCCTCTGGCAAGGGAAACTCCTATTTATGAAAGAAATCTCCATTTGTAGAGGCGTCTCCCTCTCCGTGCCAGGAAGAGGATGGCAACTCTAAATCCTGACAATCGTATCAATGGAGGAGGTGTCGACAGAAGTCTGTGACCCGTCCTCTTGTGGATCACGCCTTTCTTGGTTACGTCCCCCTAAGCAGTCTCCTTCACACCTCTCTTTTGTCTTTTGCTGAAGACAGTAGGTCAGAATTCTGAGCTGCCTCTTTGAGTTACTCACTTTCCCCTCTGGTTATCCCCGCCTGCGTGAGCTTCCCCGATGGCTCAGTAGGTAAAGAATTGGCCCGCAAAGCAGGAGATTTAGGAGAAGATGCAGGAGACCGAGGATTGATTCCTGGGTTGGGAAGATCCCTTGGAGATGGAAACGGAAATCCGCTCTAGGATTCTTGCCTGGAGAAATCCTATAGACAGAGGAGCCTGGTGGGCAATAGTCCATGGGAGTCCCAAAGAGTGGGACACCATTGGGCAAGCACACGTCCCCCATGTGCACACAAGGTACACATGTTAATAAACGTGTCTTGTGTGTGTGTTTCGTTACCGTTTCCAGCAGAATTTAGAAGAGTGGAGGGAAACTTTTCTTTCCTCCTCTCTGTCACTTTGACCTAAGAGGCCCCTCGACAGCATCCAAGGCCATCACTTCAGCTGACTTGCTTTTTCTCTGAAGCTCTACCAGGTCCAAAAAAAGGAGTCCAGGTGAGAATGTTACTGAATCCAAGCTCAGGGCAGGAGATGAGGTGTTGAGGCAAGAAATAGCGACTCCATTCGACTTTTTTCGGAAAGCCAGGCATCCGAGAAGATGCCCTAGAGTACCATTTTATCGGCGTCTTGATGCCAGTTTCTTTTATAAAACAGAGAAGGGGAGGAGATGAGGAAGTAAAAAGGCTGTAAGTCTTGCAGAATATCTGCTGGCTTGGTCAGCATCAGGGACAGGATGTGTTAATTTCTTCTTTTTGGCAGTCATTCACAGGCGGGCAGGGTTCCCCAGGCAGGCCACTCTGTATGGTACAGCTATACACAGCATCCTATCTAACAAAAGCCATCGAGAGCAAAAGTAAAGTGAAAGAAACAGATCCAACAGGAAGTCAGATTCTATTCTCCCCTGTTTACAAGAAGGAGCAAGACCAGACACCAACAGAAAATAATTCAACGATAACTGCCTCTGATCTCCAGGGAAAGGAAACCTACGAGGAATCAGCTCCTGAAAAGTATTTCTTTGGGGGCTGGCTCACATTTTCTTGCCTTCTGCTCCCTTCCCACCTCTGGGATCCTCATCTTTCAACAGGCAAGAGTCAGGGGGCTTCACTTTATGGGTCCAACCAATGCCCGTCACGGCAACATCATCCCCCCAAGGGCTCCACACCCTCACGCACTCTCCTTACTTCACTCCCCATGAAAACTCAGCTCCCAGGAGTGCGTTCATTTAATCAGACAGCTCTGCAATCATTTACTCTCCCGTCAGCTGCTGCTCCACTCCTGAGCCCCAGTTCTGCTCATCGCTTATGTTCCTGGGAAGTATTTGCTTGTCTCTAAAACAGATTGATATTTCAGTGGCTCTCAAATCCTATTAGACACAACAATCACTTGGAGAACTTCCTAAAATACAGAGTCTGAAAAAAAAACACAAAACATAAAAATAAAATACAGAGTCTGGGTGGATTCATAAGACCTACTGTTTTTTTTTTAATTTTTATATTAGAATATAGTTGATTAATGTTGTGATAGTTTCAACTGCAAACCAAAGTGATCCTATACATATACAAGTATCCATTCTTTTTCAAATTCTTTTCTCATTTGTTGCTGTTGTTCAGTTGTGAAGTCCCATCTGACACTCTGCGACCCTATGACCCACAGCACGCCTGGCTCCTCTGCCCTCCGCTATCTCCCGGAGTTTGCTGTAATTGTCCATTGAGCCAGTGATGCTATCTAACCCTTACAGAATGTTAAGCGGAGTTCCCCATGTTATAGAAAATGTATAGTCTTGATAATACACTTCAGGCTATGATCAACTCTAGGATAACTTGAGGTTATCTTAAACGCAGGAACCATGCCTCTAATTGGAATGATTTCAGACCTGGCTGGAAAATACTCAGGACAGGAGCACGAGGCAAAGGGAGAGAAACCTAACAGTGGCTTCCGGATCCTCAGTCATGCCTTCAGCCCAGGAGAGCCACAGTGTGGCTGTGCCACAGCGGAACAGAAAAGTGCAAGACTCTCCTTTCCTGGAACGCATCCCTCGTGGGTGCCCTGCGCTTCCCACTCTGGCTCCAGCCTTCTGTTGCAGGAGGGGACTCCTTCCAGAGGTGGGACTTGCCCGGGGAGACCACTTGCTGACAAAGCCAGAGGCGTTGCTGGAAAGGGGCGCCTGGGTGGAGAGCTGGCAGGTCAGGGAGCCCCGGGGAACGGCTCTGCCAGCTGGCTCAGAGCCTTGGGTTTTATGGTGATGGGGTTAGTTTGGGGGCTGTCTCTGGCCAGTCGCTCCGACACAGGGGCCTTCCTGGTGGCGTGCGCATCTCTCAGCCAAGACGGACTCCATCCAGAAGGGTTCAGGGGGGTTGGTAGGACATACAGACTGGTGTCCTTTCACTCCTTTTGACCTTTCCCGAATTCTTACTTTTGTCGGTAGCTTGTGAGTTCCGCATTGCTTACCAGGACCTCCTGTTTTAAGATGACTCACGCCAGTGAACCTATCTTGTCTGGCCAGTGCGGGTGGTCTTGGTCAGCGGTTCCTCTAACACTTGTGCTCATCTTCCCATGACCCTCATCCCCTGAAAGCAGGGAACCTGCCCCCTTGGCTGTGGCAACACAGAAGCCTCCACGGACCATCTGTGCTGTTTGCGTTTGGCCTCTATTCCACTTTCCTCTCCTCATAGCTGACCTGAACAATTCTTCTTTTTTTTTCTTAATTTTCATATTTGAACAATTCTTGACTTAACCTTGGTTCTCAAAGGCAGTGTGGATCATTAATCATATTTGGGGGTGGGGAGCAGAGATTTTTAAAAACAGGCACTTAGTCTTCTTTTTGGTTAGAGACCAAAATTCCAGAGTTCAGAATGGGGCCCAGAAATCTGCTTTTTAAACAAACACAACAAACTCTAAAGCTGTGCACTTCAGTTTGGGAAAGCCTAAAGACCTTTGCCTCCATTGTCATGAGCTGTTTTTTCCTTACACAGACGGGCAGTGGAGGCAGATGAGCCTGGGACAAGAAGGTCCCAAGCTCTGGCCAGGGATGCTCAAATCTGCGGTTGCCTGTAATCTCTACAGCAATCAGCAGGGGAGTAGGGGCCGGAATTGTGGCCCCATTTTAGATAAAAGCAAGTTCTTGCTCTTTGGACAACTTTGATGGTAAAAATCTCCCTGCAACGGTGGAGACTCAGGTTCAATCTCTGGGTCGGGAAGATCTGGAGAAGGGAATGACAACCCACTCCACTATTTTTGCCTGGAGAATCCCATGGGCAGAGGAACCTGGTGGGGTACAGTCCACAGGGTCAGAAACAGTCAGACATAACTGAATGATTAACACACACACTCACATATACTGCTCCTTGTAGCTCTAAAACTCTATGATCCCACCGCAGAAGTCAGAGCACCAAGCTTAAGCTTTATGTCCATCACTTGTGACTTTAGGGAGGCTCTCTTCCCAGCCTGCCCTCCAGTTCCCACACGGAGGCTGGGCATCGTCTCAGCAGGCTTCTCCGAGGGCTCTCCCGGAACAGGTTAATCACGGGGGCTTAAAGATCTTCACGACCCAGATAATCATGATGGTGTGATCACTCATCTAGAGCCAGACATCCTGGAATGTGAAGTCAAGTGGGCCTTGGAAAGCATCGCTACGAACAAAGCTAGAGGAGGTGATGGAATTCCAGTTGAGTTATTTCAAATTCTGAAAGATGATACTGTGAAAGTGCTGCACTCAATATGCCAGCAAATTTGGAAAACTCAGCAGTGGCCACAGGACTGGAAAAGGTCAGTTTTCATTCCAATTCCAAAGAAAGGCAATGCCAAAGAATGCTCAAACTACCGCACAATTGCACTCATCTCACATGCTAGTAAAGTAACGCTCAAAATTCTCCAAGCCAGGCTTCAGCAATACGTGAACCATGAACTTCCTGATGTTCAAGCTGGTTTTAGGAAAGACAGAGGAACCAGAGATAGAATTGCCAACATCTGCTTGATCATGAAAAAAGCAAGAGAGTTCCAGAAAAACATCTATTTCTGCTTTATTGACTATGCCAAAGCCTTTGATTGTGTGGATCACAATAAACTGTGGAAAATTCTGAAAGAGATGGGAATACAGACCACCTGACCTGCCTCTTGAGAAATCTGTGTGCAGGTCAGGAAGCAGCAGTTGGAACTGGACATGGAACAACAGACTGGTTCCAAATAGGAAAAGGAGGACGTCAAGCCTGTATATTGTCACCCTGCTTATTTAACTTCTATGTAGAGTACATTATGAGAAACGCTGGACTGGAAGAAACACAAGCTGGAATCAAGATTTCCAGGAGAAATATCAATAACCTCAGATATGCAGATGACACCACCCTTATGGCAGAAAGTGAAGAGGAACTAAAAAGCCTCTTGATGAAAGTGAAAGAGGAGAGTGAAAAAGTTGGCCTAAAGCTCAACATTCAGAAAACGAAGATCGTGGCATCTGGTCCTATCACTTCATGGGAAATAGATGGGGAAACAGTGGAAACAGTGTCAGACTTGATTTTGGGGGGCTCCAAAATCACTGCAGATGGTGATTGCGGCCATGAAATTAAAAGACGCTTACTCCTTGGAAGAAAAGTTATGACTAACCTAGATAGTATATTGAAAAGCAGAGACATTACTTTGCCGACTAATGTCCGTCTAGTCAAGACTATGGTTTTCCCAGTAGTCATGTATGGATGTGAGAGTTGGACTGTGAAGACGGCTGAGAGCCGAAGAATTGATGCTTTTGAACTGTGGTGTTGGAGAAGACTCGAGAGTCCCTTGGACTGCAAGGAGATCCAACCAGTCCATCGTAAAGGAGATCAACCCTGGGATTTCTTTGGAAGGAACAACGCTAAAGCTGAAGCTCCAGTACTTTGGCCACCTCATGTGAAGAGTTGACTCATCGGAAAAGACTCTGATGCTGGGAGGGATTGGGGGCAGGAGGAGAAGGGGACGACAGAGGATGAGATGGCTGGATGGCATCACGGACTCGATGGATGTGAGTCTGGGTGAACTCCGGGAGTCGGTGATGGACAGGGAGGCCTGGCGTGCTGCGATTCATGGGGTCGCAAAGGATTGGACACGACTGAGCGACTGAACTGAACTGAACTGACTTTGTTGTAAGCTCGTGTTGATCGTGACTCTAAGATGCTGTCACCCAGGCTCAGCCGTCATGCTTGATTGCTTACCCTGCGTAGGCAAGTCTTCCAGGGTCAATTCAAGAAAGAAGGAAGGAAGGACAGGAGGGTGGAGGAAGCGGGCGGGAGGGAAGGAAGGAAGAAGGCTTTCAGAGGAGACTCACCACTGGATTTAAATTTGAGTCACTGCATCAGAATGCAGTGACGGGTTAATGTCGCGGGGTGGGTATGCGGACGAGCTGTGAAACGAACAGAAAATGACCACGGGTCCTGCGGCGAGTGACAGCAAGGATGAAGGCCGTCGCCTCGGAGGACTGAAGTATAGATTGTTTACGCCAGGCCCCATTTAGCAAAACCACAACTGCTATTAAGACCCTCAAATGCGCCATCAGTGGTTCTGAACTTGGCATCCTGACTGAACTCTGCCTTATCATCAGAGGGGAAGAGAAGAGCACACAGACCAAAGGGGCTGAAATTTCAGCCACTGCCAGGCGTCCCGGAGCCCCATCACCGTCCCAGAATAGTGCAGCGCGGTTCCCAGAAGCCTTGGTGCACCACGGTTGGGCTTCCGGCGAGGCAGCCGGAGTCAAGCCTCAAGCAGCGCCAGGAACAGCTGGGACCAAGCTCCACCCAGATGCCAGCTGGCGGGCCCTGCCCCAGCAGAGGC
This sequence comes from Ovis aries, assembly GCF_016772045.2. Lineage (NCBI taxonomy): Eukaryota > Metazoa > Chordata > Mammalia > Artiodactyla > Bovidae > Ovis > Ovis aries. Next base: position 56,301,359 of record NC_056064.1, on the reverse strand, counting down.
GCCGGCTCTGGTGAGTGCGGGCACAGCTGGCTCTCCCGTGGCACCTTGGTTCTCCACCCCCACCCCATCCCCTTGGGGTCCTGGCTGACTTTAAGACTCAAGGGGCCCTCAAATCCCAGGCAAGGGGGTGCAGGCTGAGGCTGGGTCTTTGGAATACTGGTAGGTGATCCAGGCTGGTGGCTGGGGAGGCTGGTGAACAAGGGACCTGAAGGCGGGACAGGCTGCAGCACACGCAGAGAGGACATGCCCACAGTAGGCTGGCAGCCTCGGGAGAACAGGATTGAAAAAGGGAGAAGGGGCAGAGAGGGAGACACAGCGCCCTGCCGCAGGTCGGGCACTTGCCTAGGGCAGCGCCGTTACAGGGCTGGCTTCTCAAGGTGACAGTTTTGTTGGGAGATGGGAGGATGGCTAAGAAGGGAGGCTGCAGGTTAGAGAGCAGGTCGGCTCTGTTTCCAGCATCCTTCTCTTGTGATAGCCCGTGCAGGCGCTTCGCTTCGTCTTTTTATCCCCTCGCAAATACTGATCGAGGCCCTACAAGGGGCAAGGCACCAAGGGACACAAGGATGCTTGGGCGCACATCTTTCGGGAGAAGAGCTTACATTCTGGTGGAGGAAGGAAGACATATACATAAATGAACGTTCAGAGCTCAGAAAACAAGCTACGAGAGACAGGACGAAAGTGCTTTGGGGCACAGAACAGTGACAAGCCAGTGCGGTGCAGTTAAAACCAGCGGATTCTAATCCAGGGCTAGTCACTTAGCCTGTATGAACCTCAGTTTTAAATCCATACTATGGAGATAATGTCTACCTTTTGAACTCCTAGGGTTGTTAAGATCAAATATATACAAAAGATTCTTGGGAAATTGTACAGTTGGAAGATCCCCTGGAAGAGGAAATGGCAACCCCATTCCAGTATTGCCTGGGAAATCCTAAGGACAGAGGAGCCTGACAGGCTACAATCCATGGGATCGCAAAAGAGTTAGACACAATTTAGCAACTGAACAACAACACAGAAGTAAACTATTATGGGTGTGGGGTTATTAGACCAGCCAGTGTTTCTCTGGACACGACTGAGCGACTTCACTTCCACTTTTCATTTTCATACATTGGAGAAGGAAACGGCAGTCGCACAAAGTCGGACACGACTGAAACGTCTTAGCAGCAGCAGCAGCAGCAGTGTTTCTCTGAGCATCTTGGCCTGCGATTCTGAGAGCCAGAGGGAACCAGGGATCTGAGTGTGCGGCTCAGGACAGCAGCAAGTCCAAGCCTAGGCTGGAGTCTGCCCCTTCCCCTGAGAGAAGGGCCCCAGCAACCCTCAGGTCTTAGCCAATCATTCCAATCATTCCACCCAATTCAGTGTATGTACAGAGCCATATTCCAGGGCTGCAGGGCAGCTAGGCATGAAATCTGTTCCCCAGTGAGCCCATCACAGAATGAGGGAAGCCAGGTATCTATATATGAAACAATTAACCGTGCAAAGCAGGGCAAGATCGTTCAATTCATGCTAGAGGGGAAGCTTTGGGAGAGCAGAGGGGGATGGTCTATGCTATGGGTGGGGTTGCTGGGCAAAGCTTCTGGGAGAAGCAGGGGGCTTTAAAGGGGGATTGGTTCAGAGAGGCCAGGCCTCAGTGTACTGGACTGAGAGTGGGGGACAGTGTGAGTGAAGCCACAGGAAGGTCTGTCCCGTGGCCAGACTCAGAGCGGACCTCAGGCTGGGATCGCGACTTCCTGTGGGGAACAGGAGGGATGGGACATTGCAAGGGCCTTGAATGCCGCTGAGCAAAGGAGTTTGGTCTTAGTTTAGGGGCAGTGGGAGCCAATGAAGTCTTTCCAGGTGGCCCCAGTGGTAAAGAACCCACTTGTCAATGCAGGAGACATAAGAGACATAGGTTCGATCCTTGGGTCTCCCCTCGAGGAGGGCATGACAACCCACCCCAGTATTTTTGCCTGAAGACTCCCATGGACAGAGGAGCCTGATGGGCGACAGTCCACAGGGTCGCAAGAGTTGGACATGACTGAAACGACTTAGCACGCATGCACGGGAGTCAAGGAGGGTCTTAGGAGCCAAGAACGCCAGGGAGATGTCAGTGGCTGTCCCACAGCAGATGGGGGTTTGCAGGTGACTGGAGGCATCAGGGAGTGGAAGGAAGGCTGCAAGCAGGGTGATCAGGTTGGGTGCATGTAATCCCAATGGGAGGGGTGCTCCCACCCTGGAATATTCTCACAACAGTGACGGGATGGAGGTGTGGAATGGGGGATGATGGGAGACTCTTTCTGGGAGCAAGGAGAGGTCAAATACAATATCTGTTTACCAGCTAGCTGTGGGGCACTCAGTCACCAAGCACAAGATTCCAGGCACCTACCTGTCAGGGAGCCCGGGGCCCCACATTCAGCTCAGTGGGGGACTAGGGGGCATTGGAGAAGCAGCTTCTGCAAGAGTTTGAGTTAAACACTGTTGTGCTGTGCTCTGCTTAGTCGCTCAGTCATGTCCAATTCTTTGCAATCCCATGGACTGTAGCCCACCAGGCTCCTCTGTCCATGGGGATTCTCCAGGCAAGAATACTGGAAAGGATTGCCATGCCCTTCTCCAGGGGATCGTCCCAACCCAGGTCTCCCGCACTGCAGGTGGATTCTTTACCATCCGAGCCACAAGGGTAGCCCTAAACACTGTTAGGCCTCTTTTTTTTTTTTGGTCGCAATGCAAGGCTTGTGGGATCTTAATTCCCTGACTAGGGCTGAATTCAGACCCTCAGCAGTGGAAGCACAGAGTCCTAACCAATGGACTGGGGGGGAATTTCCACTGCTCATCTTCTTTAACCAGCAGGGGTGAGATTGAAAGAGGACGGACTTCGAATGGAGAGGCTGACCACTGAGCACCCGTGAGTGCCTGGCTTGTGCGAGGAACATTCTAGACGTGGCTTTATCTGGATGCGACAGCAAGATGGGGGGGGGGTATTATCATGTCCCCTTTACAGTAAAGCGGGGCTCAGAGAGACGAAGTGACTTATCCACATCATATAATTGGCAGATGACAAAGCTGCGCCCCACCTTGGGCCTTGTCGGTAGCTTAGACTCATATGGCTCGAAAAGGAAGTATTCCAGTGAATAAGGGTAGTCTCAGTTGGCCAGTGACCAGCAGGAGTTTGTGAACCATACTGAGAGGGAGGGATTACAGACACCATCCAGACAACCCATCCATCCAAGATCTCTTGGAACAGCCAGCAGGTAGTAGCCTCATGGGCTGTTGCTGGTCCGTTGCCCAGTCATGTCCGACTCTTTGCGACCCCATGGACCGCAGCACACCTGGCCTCCCTGCCCCTCACCGTCTCCCAGAGTTTGCCCAACTTCACGGTTACTGCATCAGTGATGCCATCCAGCCATCTCATCCTCTGATGCCCTCTGCTCCTTCTGCCCTCAAACTTGCCCAGCATCAGGGACTTTTCCAATAAGCTGTCTCTTCACACCAGATGACCAAAATACTAGATATATGAGACCACTTCTCCGAGTGTTATCTCTTGGTGAAGATGGGTGTCCATAAAGGCTTACACATCTGAAAGTGAAGTGTTAGTCGCTCAGTTGTGTTGGACTCTTTTTTTAAATGTATTTATTTTCTGTCAGACTCTTTGGACTCCATGCACTGTAGCCCGCCAGGCTCCTCTGTCCATGGAATCCTCCAGACAAGAATCCTGGAGTGGGTGGCCATTTCCTCCTCCAGGGGCTCTTCCCAACCCAGGGATCAAACCTGGGCCTCCTGCCTTGCAGGCAGATTCTTTATCACTGAGCCGCCAGGGAAGCCGCTATGGGTTGTTAAATTGGGTAAGGGGTATTTGGGGGTGCCGATGGGCCTGTGGTCGGGGTCTCTGAGGCCATGGCACCTCCCTCGGAGGAATGTCTCTTCTGCTCACTGGCTGCGTCCAACAGCGCCCATGTGGTCTGGCTCCCAGGGCTGGGGTGGAGTTCTCAGGATTTCCACTCCTGAGTTCTGCCCAGGATAGGCCCTCAGGCCCTGGGGAACTAAAGCCAAGGGCATCAGGGACCCAGCAGCCTCAGAAGCCCCAGGACATCTGCCTCCTGTGCCTTGCTTTGTTCTGAAGGCAGATCCTGTTCCAGATGAGATGGGGTAGGAAGGACCAGAACAAACTGTTCTCAGAAAACCGCCCCAAGTCTCTACCACGATGGCAGGACTGGCTGAGGGTGGGGTTCAGCCGCTGGGGTGTCCAGCTGGTTTCCAGACTACCATCAGTGGGTGGTCAGGCACCACCTACCCCAACCTGACCCCTCCCTGTGCCCATAGAGAGCGAGGTACACTTGCTTCATGGGAGAGGTCTCTGGAGGGAGAAGGGGTTCCCGAAATTCGGAAGCAATTGAGACGAATCTAGAATTCACCTGTGTCTCCCTGAAGTCATTTGCCTCCCAATCTCCCTACTACTCCCCCCCGACCCACCCCTTTCCCAGACTCCCTAGACTGGCTTTTTAAAAAAATTTAGTTTTTGGCCACCCCTCGAAGCATGCAGAATCTTATTCCCCCTGTCAGGATCAAACCTGCTCTGCCTGCAACAGAAACACATGGATTCTTAATCAGTGGAAGCCCCAATAGTGTATATATTATTCATATAAGACTCTGATGCTGGGAAAGATTGAAGGCAGGAAAAGGGGATGACAGAGGATGAGATGGTTGGATGGCATCACCGGCTCCATGGACATGAGTTTGAGCAAGCTCCGGGAGTTGGTGAAGGACAGGGAGGCCTGGCGTGCAGCAGTCCATGGGGTCGCAAAGAGTAGTACATGACTGAGGGACTGAACTATTTATATATATCAAATTGCCAACATCCGCTGGATCATGGAAAAAGCAAGAGACTTCCAGAAAAACATCTATTTGTGCTTTATTGAGTATGTCAAAGCCTTTGACTGTGTGGATCACAATAAACTGTGGAAAATTCTGAAAGAGATGGGAATACAGACCACCTGACCTGCCTCTTGAGAAACCTATATGCAGGTCAGGAAGCAACAGTTAGAACTGGACATGGAACAACAGACTGGTTCCAAATAGGAAAAGGAGCACGTCAAGCCTGTATACTGTCACCCTGTTTATTTAACTTATGTGCAGAGTACATCATGAGAAATGCTGGGCTGGAAGAAGCACAAGCTGGAATCAAGATTGCCGGGAGGAATATCAATAACCTCAGATATGCAGATGACACCACCCTTATGGCAGAAAGTGAAGAGGAACTAAAAAGCCTCTTGATGAAAGTGAAAGAGGAGAGTGAAAAAGCTGGCTTAAAGCTCAACATTCAGAAAACTAAGATATGGCATCTGGTCCTATCACTTCATGGGAAATAGATGGGGAAACAGTGGAAACAGTGTCAGACTTGATTTTGGGGGGCTCCAAAATCACTGCAGATTGTGATTGCAGCCATGAAATTAAAAGACGCTTACTCCTCGGAAGGAAAGTTATGACCAACCTAGATAGTATATTCAAAAGCAGAGACATTACTTTGCCAACAAAAGTCCATCTAGTCAAGGCTATGGTTTTTCCTGTGGTCATGTATGGATGTGAGAGTTGGACTGTGTAGAAGGCTGAGCGCCGAAGAATTGATGCTTTTGAACTGTGGTGTTGGAGAAGACTCTTGAGAGTCCCCTGGACCGCAAGGAGATCGAACCAGTCCATTCTAAAGGAGATTGGTCCTGGGTGTTCTTTGGAAGGAATGATGCTAAAGCTGAAGCTCCAGTACTTTGGCCACCTCATGCGAAGAGTTGACTCACTGGAAAAGACCCTGATGCTGGGAGGGATTGGGGGCAGGAGAAGGGGACGACCGAGGATGAGATGGCTGGATGGCATCACTGACTCGATGGACGTGAGTCTGAGTGAACTCCGGGAGTTAGTGATGGACAGGGAGGCCTGGTGTGCTGCGATTCATGGGGTCGCAAACAGTCAGACACGACTGAGCGACTGAACTGAACTGATACATATACATAGTATGGTATATATTGGTGTTAATATGATGGTATATGGTATATAATATATATATACATATTTGACTGCACCATGTGACATGCGGTATCTTTGTTCTTCCACCAGGGTTGAAATCTGTGCCCCCTGAATATTAAGAGCCAAAACTTAACCATTCAACTGCCAGAGGAGTCCTGAACTGGCTTTGTTGTTCAGCTGTTTAGTCCTGTTGAACTCTTTGTGACCCCATGGGCTGCAGCCAGACTCCTTGGTCCATGGGATTTTCTAGGCAAGAATACTGGAGTGGGTTACCATTTCCTTCTCTGAACTGGCTTTAAACATATGCTAATGAGGGACCCCTCTCATCAAACTGGTTTCAGCATTGGTTGCCTAGTTAATGAAAGCTAGCCAGAGCAAAAGAAGGAGGGGACCACCGAGGATGAGATGGTTAGATAGCATCACCAACTCAACAGAAAGGAATCTAAGCAAAGTCCAGGAGATAGTGAAGGACAGACAAGCCTGGTGGGCTACAGCCCACGGGGTCAGCCTCCAACTAAACAACAACAAAGTCAGAGGCCAGAGTCGGCTTCAGGGAGCTCTTTCAGCTCCCCCTTTCAGGGTGGTCCGCACTGTCTGGCCCTTACAAGCGGCTGCACACCCTCACTGTTCAGGGTCCCTGAAAAGTGGCCTGGGAGTTGAAGTCACAACTCTGCAGCCCAAATCCCTCTTCCTCTTCATTCTGGAAAGAACTGAAACAATTCAGTGTTCACCCCACTCCCCAGGCCGGCCAGCAAAGGCCAGGCGCATAAAGAGTTCTAGAAAACCAGGGCCCCAGCGCCAGCCCAGGCGGCAAGGCAAACCTGGGCTTTATCGCTCTGGCAGCGCTGGGTGTTTCAGGGAGTTCGACTTCTGGTTGTCATAGATTGAGGCAGGCAAACAAACAGCCCAGGAGGTACCTCCCTTCTCCCTGCGCCCTCCCCTATCTTGCTACCCCCTGGCTTGCTACCAGCCGCCTCCCCTTCCCACCCCGCCCCCCCTTCCCGGGCGCTCCGGGCAGAACCCGCAAGCCCAGCCGCCGCCCTGCCACCGGCTGGCTCCGACCGCGCTCTGCTGGCGATCCCCCAGGCAACTCGGCGTCAGGAGAAGTAGCACCCCGGAGACCCGGCGCCCAGCCCTGCCTCCGCGTCCCCTGGGCCCCAGCCAGGCCCAACAACCAGTCCCTTCTCGGTGCGCCGTGGCCCCTCTGGGCCTCCCGCCCTTGCCAACTGAGCCCCGCTGCGGCAGCCCACCTCCCACGCCACCCGCAGCCCCAGCGGGAAGTTCAGTTCAAGGTGTCCGGAAAATCTCTTGTTTACTGGGCCGCGGCGATCCCAGGTTGGATTCACTTCCCCATTTCTACAGTTCCCTTTCTGCCGATCCCTGACGCCGGAGGGGAAAGGATGGCCACCAGCTGACCGGTCGATTGGGAGTCGGGTGGGGTACGGGAGGGGAGGCGCTCGAACTTTTGGAAAAGTCTCCGGGCGGAGGGAGGGGCAGGACTCCGCGGTCAGGCTGGCGTGTCCCGGAGCGCAGAGGCCGCGGGGGCAGGGTGAAACACTGTACCTCGGGGAACTGAGCCGTGAAGGCTAATGGGGACAGGTCGGGACAGGGAACCGGGACGCGGGGAGGGGAGCGCGCGCTAAGGTGGACCGTGTCCGGGACGATCCCAGGACACCCAGGCGCGGGGCAGTCGGACCCAGGAATACTTCTGCCCGCGGTCCCCAGTGGTTCTGGGCCCGGCCCACCGCGCTTAGAGGCGCGCGGGGTGGAGCTCCTACGTACAGTAGCTGACCCAGGTGCGGGGGAAGGATCGCGCGTGCAAGACTCGGTGTGTGTTGTGTCCACGTATGCAAGCTCGGATAGGGCAGGGGGCGCAGAAGGCGTGACAAAGACATCGACTTTGCGTCTGAGTGTGCCCCTCGCTTTAGTCCGGAGCGGCGAACTGCCCCACGCGGGTCTCGCGGGAGAGCCAGGACGAAGGTGACAAAGGCTAGGTGTCCGCCCCAGAGAAACGCACTAAGGTGGCCCCCGCGCGTTGCTCGTGTGCGCGCGCTGGGACTCGCGGAGACCGACAGCCCTCCGGCGAACTGTGCGGGGCCGTTCCCCAAGCCGCTTTCGGGAGCGAAAGCCTAGTCCTCCAAGGGTGTGCGCGTGAGTGTGCGCGCGCCCGCGTGCGGGGGCGTGGCAGTAAACAGCAACAACCCACCCGCCAGCTGGGCCAGAAACTCTGATCTCCCTCCGCAGCCGGAAAGGGCGTCTAGTCGGAGCTGGGAGGTGAGTCCGGGATGGGCTGGGGGGAGGGCCGACCGGGCTTTGTTACCTTGTGAGCGGACTGCCTGCACCTGGAGCCCCGCGGGCGCCCGATAAGCGCCTGAATGGAGGTGATGTCACGGCGATGCAGGCATCGGCCCACCCTCGCCAGGAGAAAGGAGTCGAGCGCCCGGAGAGGCCAGCGCGACAGCGAGCGCAGGAGCGCAGCCAGCGCCGGGTCCCGCTGAGAGGCAGGCCCTGCGCCCCGATCCCCCGCCAGGGCCCCACCACCCCAGGCCAGGGTTGGGCCTGGCCCCGCGCCCTGCGCCGAGTCCCTCCCAGCCGCGCTCGCGCCCCGCCTGGAGTTGGCCCCAAACGCCGCGCCGGAGCTGGGCCGGCGGCGCGTCCCAGGTAAGGGCTGCTGCCCGCTCGCTCCGCCCTCCCGCCGGCCGCTGGGAAGAGTAGGGTCGGGTCTGGCTGGCGGGGAGTGGGCGAGGGTAGAGGCCCGGGGTTGGGAGAACCAGGGGACGGAGGGCGCCGCTCCGACTCCGCTCGATCGCAGAAACTTTCCAAACCGAGCCGGCTGGGGACTAGGGGGTGCGAGAAGCCCGGCGCCGCGGCTCCAAGTTGGCGGCGAGGGCGAACTCCACCATCGGGGTCTCGCACGACCGTCCCCTCCGCCCTCGCAGGCGCGCTGCGCGGGTCCGCGGTCAACAGTGACCTGCGGGCCGGCGTCCTCTCCGCTCCCCGCGACCGTGGATCGGGAGGGCAGGTTTCTGGGGCTGGAGGGAACGGGAGAGAGGCTGCAGCCTGCTCTTTCTGCTCCGCCATCCCGGGAGCGTGGGTGTAGACCCCGGGCCCGGGGAGGACAGGGAGGGGAGTGCTCGGAATCCTCCTGCGCGAAGTTCGGGATTTCGGTCCGTCGTTAAACTCGCGGCTTTTAGCATCGTGGCTTCTAGAACCTTTCCCTTGGCTCGCCCCTCCCCCACCCAGGGGCTTTCCTGCGCCCTTCCCAGCCCAGGAGGTGGAGTTGCGGCGCTCCTGCCGGGATCCACAGTTTTAAACCCCGCCAAACGCGATCATTTGAAAACTCCACGCTGTCGATCCTAAAACTCTGGGACTGGACTGTGTTGAATTTGGGTTTTGTGCTCGTGGAAGGTCCCTCCCGGAGCCTTTTTGTGTGGCTGGGGGAGGGCATGCTGCTGGGGGTGGGGCGCATTCCGGAGTGGCTTTCTAGAGCGGACCCTTGGGTTGAAGACTCACGTGTTTCTGAACGCTCAGGCAGTTGGGGGTCAGATGCTCACCCTCGGGTGTGAGGGTGTAGGCTGGGGTTCCCGGAAGCCCTCTAACTCCCCCTCTTCACCCCCCCGCAGCAACTTGGGCGCAGAGGTAGCTCCTTACAGGCCTCTTTGACTCCTCCTATTGGTTGGTTTAAACGCCAGAGCACCCAGAGCAGAGGAGCAAGATGGCAAGACCTAAACTGGGGCGGGGAGGCGGTGGGAGGCTGTCAGCGGGTCCACCCGTCTCTCTTCGTGGGCTGCTTAGTGGTGGCAGAGCAGGAGGAAGGAGGCTGCTCAGTGGCCGTCTGCGCAGAGCCTCTACCTGGCCATGGCCCCCTTGAAGGTAACCACTGACTGTGGGTCTGTATCTTCCTCTGCCCCTTTGAGCAGGGGAGACAGACCAGGCCGGCAAGCTCGTGAGAGGCTCCGGTGCCTCTTTTCAGGATGTTTCTCAGGCTTGCGTGTGGCTGGCTGCCTCATCCTTGCCCAGTGAAGCTGGCTGGGCCTCGGAGCCCACCACTCTGCGGAGGGGAAGAGGGAGGAGGGGGTTCTGGAACCGGATTGGGCCGACTCAGACCCGAGATGGGGGCAGAGTGACTGAGCCTGGGGAAAGGCCGATTTCAGAGATGGTTAAAAATATTTGTATAACTGATTCCAGGGAGGTGAAGCAAAAGGGCTCCTTTGTCCCAAAAATAATCTGCAGCGAGATTATGGGCTGCAGCCATGGTCTGGGGGGCACTCAGAGGGTGGAAGGAGGTCCCCTTCCTTGGTCCTAGAGAACCTTCGAGCAGAAGCAGTCACTCTAAAAAGAAGAGGCAGGGCTGGGATGGGGGTGAGCGATTTTCCAATGCCCCCTGTGTTCAGTGAAAGACTAGATGTTGCGGGGGATGCTGAGATAAACACATTTCGCTCACTCTGGTAGACCTTAAAGCCAGGTAAAGGAGACACCGCACACACACATGATTCTAACCATCGAGGCTCAGAAGACAGCCTGGAAATGCAGGCTCTAGCGAGCTGCAGGGTGGAGAGTCTGGACACCGCTGGTTCGGTTTCCTCCAAGTCCTTTCCCCCTCACCACCGTCTTCAAATATGGCATCCCTTGACTGACTGAATCTGCATTCCTGGATGTGGAAGGACCCTGGGCCGAGCTCTTGAAGTCTCACACTGGCCTCCAGGGGTCGCTGTCCTAGGCAGTAGACAAGAACCAGGCCCACCTGGCCCAGTTTTCCCACTTGAGCTGGTGTGTCCCTCTCTCCCCATTCAACCACATGGAGGTTCCTATGTTGGTGGGTCCAACAGGCTTAAAGCATAAGATTGGGACCAACAACAAAGTGAGAAGGAAACTGGGGTGAGGGCTGTGAAGCTGCTCTGGCCCTGGCCCAAGTTCCTTTGAGGTGCTGGATTCTGGTGGGGTACCAGCAGGTATGGCTCTAAGAGTGAGACAGACCGAGAAGGATTTACATAGGAGTCCCAGGACTAAATGGGAGCTGGCTTGGTTTTTGGTAATGAAATGGCCGTTAGGAGATTTGAACTTGTATCATGGGCTTAGTAGCCTTTCCCCCGAATCCAACCAGGCTTTAGATTTTTTTTTTAATCTTTATTTATTTATGTGGCTGTGTCAGGTCTTCGTTGCATGAGGGATCTTCCTTTTCAGTGCACAACTCTCCACTTATGGCTCACGGGCTCAGTAATGGTGATGCCCGAGCACCAGAGTGCAGGCTTAGTTGCTCTGTGGCACATGGGATCTTAGTTCCCTGACCAGGGATCGAACCTGCGCCCTGCACTGCAAGGCGGAGTCTGAACCACTGGCCTACTAGTGAAGTCTCCAGACCTTAGATTTTATTTGGGTAAGAACCTCCATTAGGCCTTACATTTGGCCTCCATCTTTAACCAGGGATGAACATGTCTTCAGCAAATTGATTGCCGATGCTTTTTTGCCAGACTCAGATCTTAAAGCACAGCCCTGGTAATGCCCTCACTGTGCAAAAAAATAGTCTTCGGTGGCCCCTGCTGCCTTTAGACTCGTGCCCCGAACTCCTTCCCTGGAGCGTCTCTAATCTGTCGCCAGCCAGCTGCAACCTCCCTTTACAAACTCCGTTCATACCTACATATTGGTGAAATTGATTAGAAACTGAATAAAGTGCTGTTGAGAGGTCTTCTCCACCCTGGATCCTCCTTTGTGTTCCTGTATCACTTTTCTCTCTCCAGAGGTCGATTATTTTGTGTGGCTCTTTACCTGATTCTTCTTGGGAGATTTTCTTATGGACCTATCTTTTCTCTCTTTTTGGTTTGAAATAACATTATTGGCAGGGATTGTGTTTGTTCATCTTTGTATTTTTCACTGCATCTCAGAGAACTACTGGGCTTAATTGTTGTAAACTGCAACCTGGAGGAGGGAGGTGGGATGAGCAGTTCTCGAAGATGCAAAGATTGCTGGAGGCTAAGTCTGACTGACCATTCTCAGGGTTCAGTACCACAGCTTCACCCCAAGTTATAGCTGCTTGGCTATGAAGCAGAAGCACCCAAGATAGGCTTGAGTGCTTAGAATCCCTTTGCATGTTATCCATAAATTATCTCCTGGAATGGTTCAATACACCTTATCCATTAGCCCGCTCCGATTCCTTTTTTCTCTTCTTAGTCATTGTAAATAAAGTACAGTGTGTGCCTTATTGATTTACGATTACGCAAAGTCCCCTACAAAAGCTTATTTAACTCGTGATGTAGGGAAAACAAGCTTTTGCGTTGAAGTCGAGCGAAACTAGCTGCGTTATGGTACCATTTATTTAGGAAAACAATATAGTAAATTCACATAAAATTGTTAATTTATTAAAAGTTAACGGTCAGGGTTTGGGGAAAAGCAAGCTTTAATTGACAGATGAGGTGGTAGCCAGGAACGCTGAGAGACCTAAAATACTTTCAGGTATTTTAGGATACCTTAAAGGACTTTGTAGGATATCTTAAAGGACTTTGAAAGTTGATGATCTTTTTATTATGTTAGTCTCAATTTGTGAGTTTTATTTTCCCTGACTTAGTAGCAGTGTCCTTCCCCTTATCAATTATGGAGAATCAGTTTTCTTTGCCTGTTAGACATTAATTAGCCAGGAATAGTGGAAACATTAAAGGGTTTTGTTGTTGTTTAGTCAATAAGTCATGTCCGACTCCTCTGCGACCCCGTGGACTGTAGCCCGCCAGGCTCCTCTGTCCATGGGATTCTCCAGGCAAGAATATTGGAGTGGGTTGCCATTCCCTTCTCCAGGGGATCTTCCCGACCTAGGGTTTGAACCCAGGTCTCGTGCATTGCAGGCAGATTCAATACCATCTGAGGAAGGGTTCAGCTCAGTCAGTCTCTCAGTCGTGTCTGACTCTTTGCGACCCCATGAATCGCAGCACGCCAGGCCTCCCTGTCCATCACCAACTCCCGGAGTTCACTCAGACTCAAGTCCATCGAGTCAGTGATGCCATCCAGCCATCTCATCCTCGGTCATCCCCTTCTCCTGCCCCCAATCCCTCCCAGCATCAGAGTCTTTTCCAGTGAGTCAACTCTTCGCATGAGGTGGCCAAAGTACTGGAGCTTCAGCTTTAGCATCATTCCTTCCAAAGAAATCCCAGGGCTGATCTCCTTTATGACGGACTGGTTGGATCTCCTTGCAGTCCAAGGGACTCAAGAGTCTCCTCCAACACCACAATTCAAAAGCATCAATTCTTCGGCGCTCAGCCTTCTTCACAGTCCAAGTCTCACATCCATACATGACCACTGGGAAAACCATAGCCTTGACTAGACGGACCTTAGTTGGCAAAGTAATGTCTCTGCTTTTGAATATGCTATCTAGGATGGTCATAACTTTTCTTCCAAGGAGTAAGCTTCTTTTAATTTCATGGCTGCAGTCACCATCTGCAGTGATTTTGGAGACCCCCAAAACAAAGTCTGACACTGTTTCCACTGTTTCCCCATCTATTTCCCATGAAGTGATGGGACTGGATGCCATGATCTTCATTTTCTGAATGTTGAGCTTTAGGCCAACTTTTTCACTCTCCTCTTTCACTTTCATCAAGAGGCTTTTTAGTTCCTCTTCACTTTCTGCCATAAGGGTGGTGCCATCTGCATATCTGAGGTTATTGGTTTAGTGGTGTACAAAGCCACCCTCCACCTTCAAAGCAGAAGAAAGGTAGGGAGGAGGATCATGCCATTCCCCTCCCAGCCGCTAGTAGTCACTATAGCCCAGGAAAGCTTGTCCAGGTTGCTGTCCTAGAAAGTGCCTGGGTCCAAGATGTAAGAGGAAGAGGCAGGTTTACCAACCATTTACTTGACCACAGTGCAAATAAAAGACTGCCTTCTTGCCTTCTAGCTACAGGGTCTTGATGTCTTCCATTACAGATTAATTCCTTTGGGTTTTGCTTTGCCCTTGCCTCGTTCTTGCTTTTTAAAATGTTAATGCCTCATAGGAGGATTTTTGCGTTAAGTCATTAACTCCCTAGCTGGGAAATTTGTTAAATTTTATCCCTGAGACTCTTAACAACTTGAGCTTCCAAGGAACTTGGATTCCGAAGAGAAGTGTTGAAGAGAAGCATTGGGACTAAGAGTGGGAAAATGAAGGGCAAAAAGGGTCAGTGGTAGGAAGACATCGGGGAAAAGTGTTGATACATACAACTTTTCGGTCATCTCTTTACTGTCTGGTAGCAGTTTGTACCTGTTCCTGGTGCTTGTTAAATACTGAGTGGATGAATGCATGGCTGATTCTCTGTGGCCTTGGGCATCACAGGGACAGAGAGGAGGGCCAAGCGGCTGGCCATCTGAACTGTGGGAGTCCCGGGGCAGAGAGGAGCTGAGTGCTTGGTGAACTTGCTCGTAAACCTTACCCCCATCCTAGCTGCAAGAGCTCAGGGAATATTTGGGTCCAGGTTACAATTGGTGGAGGGAGGTGAAAATTTAGCACAGTTTCCTCGTCTTCCATGCCTGGGAAGAGGAATGACAACTGGGCTTCCTCTCGTTTGTCTGTCTGGTTAGTTGAGAAGAGTCCCAGGAGTTCTGTGTTAAGAAGGGTTCTGGCGGTCCAGTGGCTAAGATTCTGTGCTCCCAATGCAGGGAACCCAGGCTTGATCCCTGGTCCCGGAACTAGATCTCACATGCTGCAATTAAGAGCTCACGTGCCACAAAAAAGATCCAAGACCCCCACGTGCCCCAACTGGTGCAGTCAAATGAATACATACATAAATAAATAAGAATAAAATAAAGAAGGATTCTGGGAACTTGCCTGGTGGTCCAGTAGTTAAGACTCCACACTTCCACTGCAGGGGGCATGAGTTTGATCCTTAGCCAGGGAGCAAAGATCTCACATGGCACTCGGCGCTGCCATAAAAAAGAGAGGGAAAAAGGATTCAGCAGCTCAGAGGGCTAGACCCTAGATCAATGCACCCTGGTCCAGCACCCTGTGTGTCGGGGTCTGGCCTGAGGGACTGATTTTGCCTTTTCTCCCCTCCGTCTCTAGGGACCCAGCTGGAGCCTGGCCTGGCATCCAGGATGGCCATCCACAGAGCGGTGCTGACGTGTCTGGGACTGCCTCTCTTCCTGCTCCCAGGGGCCCGGGCCCAGGAGCAGGCCCCGCCCGGCTGCAGCCCTGACCTCAACCCCCTCTATTACAACCTGTGTGACCGCTCTGAGGCTTGGGGCATCATCTTGGAAGCCGTGGCGGGGGCAGGCGTCGTCACCACCTTCGTCCTCACCATCATCCTGGTGGCCAGCCTCCCCTTCGTGCAGGACACCAAGAAGCGGAGCCTGCTAGGGACCCAGGTGTTCTTCCTGCTGGGGACCCTGGGCCTCTTCTGCCTCGTCTTCGCCTGCGTGGTGAAGCCTGACTTCTCCACCTGTGCCTCCCGGCGCTTCCTCTTCGGGGTCCTGTTTGCCATCTGCTTCTCCTGCCTGGTGGCCCACGTCTTGGCCCTCCACTTCCTGGTTCGGAAGAACCACGGGCCCCGGGGCTGGGTGATCTTCCTCGTGGCCCTGCTGCTGAGCCTCGTGGAGGTGATCATCAACACGGAGTGGCTCATCATCACGCTGGTGCGGGGAGCTGGCGCCGAGGGCGACGCTCCAGGCAACGGCAGCGCGGGCTGGGTGGCCGTCTCCCCCTGCGCCATCGCCAACGCGGACTTTGTCATGGCGCTTATCTACGTGATGCTGCTGCTGCTTTGCGCCTTCACGGGGGCCTGGTCGGCCCTGTGCGGCCGCTTCAAGCGCTGGCGGAAGCACGGGGTCTTCGTGCTGCTCACCACGACCGCCTCCATCGCCGTCTGGGTGGTGTGGACCGTCATGTACACTTACGGCAACCGGCAACACAACAGCCCCACGTGGGACGACCCCACGCTGGCCATCGCCCTCGCCACCAACGCCTGGGCCTTCGTCCTCTTCTACGTCATCCCGGAGGTCTCCCAGGTGACCAGGTCTAGCCCGGAGCAGAGCTACCAGGGGGATCTGTACCCCACCCGGGGCGTGGGCTACGAGACCATTCTGAAAGAGCAAAAGGGCCAGAGCATGTTTGTGGAAAACAAGGCGTTTTCCATGGACGAGCCAGCCTCAGGTGGGTCACGGGACGCCCTCCTCGGGTCCCCTCTTGGTGGTGGCTTAGTTGCTTAGTTGGCATATTTGACTCTTGTGACCTTATGGACTGTAGCCCGCCAGGCTCCTCTGTCTGTGGGATTTCCCAGGCAAGAATATGGGAGTGGGTTGCCATTTCCTTCTCCGGGAAGGTCCCCTTTATTTAAAAAAAAATTTTTTTTGAGACTTTTTTTTTTTTGTATTGGGGGATATTCGATTAAGTGTTGTGATATTAATGGTTTCAGGCGAACTGCAGAGGGACTCAACCATGCCTATACATGAATCTAATTTTTAAAAAATCATTTTAATTATTAATATTTGGCTATGCCATGTGGCTTGTGGGATCTTAGTTCCCCAACCGGGGATTGAACCCAGCCCATGGTAGTGAAAGCACCAAGTCCTAACCACTGGACTGCCGAGGAATCCCTGCCAGCTCTTCTTTTATTCCAGGTGACTTATTGCAGGACCGGGGACTAGTCTCCTGAGCAAAATGGGAGGTGCCTGAGAATATCCAGAGTTCTCTGCCATCAAGTTCCTAAACTCCATTTTTAAAAAGATTTTTTTCTCTATACTCATGCAATTCATTAGTGTATTTTCATTGTAAAATCTGACACATTAGGGATAAAATTACCCTCCACTGTCTCCCTAATTCTACCCTGTTCCTTCCTCTTCTGTCCACAGAACTGATCCCTGTTGACTGATATTTTCCCACTAGGTACCTTAGTTTCCTCATCTGTAAAATGGGGAATATAGTGCCTCCTATTTCATAGGATTCTTTTGAGGATTCCGTTAATGCATCTTTGTTTTTTGTTTTTTTTTGAGCCATGCTTTGTGGCATGGGAGATCTTAGTTCCCCAACCAGGCATCGAACCCATGCCCCGTGCAGTGAAAACACAAAGTTCTAACCACTGGAACTCCAGGAAATTCCCCAATGACTGCGTTTCTGTCATTATTATCCCTCCAGAGCTTCTTCTATTATATACATATCCATAGTCTTAACTTCCTTTAAAAGCTTTTTCAGTTAAAAATTTTCCCTTTTTCATGAAAGTGTGTGTGCCGCATGCTAACCTACGCAGCACCCACTATTCAATATCCAGCTTGTCCCCAACCTCCTGCCCTGGCTCTTTGTTACTGGGATGAGGTTCTCCTCCGGAACCAGCACTTGGGGTGCCAGGCAGGAACAAAACCTCGGGCTTTGGAGTTAAGGGCGCCCCAGAGGTGGAAGTGGCAGGAAGTTGGGGAGAGAAGCCCCCGCAGCCTGCGGACAGGTCCCCCTCGGGAGCAGCCTGGGAGGCAGGAGCCGGTGGCCATTCTCCTAGAGACGCGTCCGGACACGCTCCGGGCTCCCTAAGGAAGGAGCCTTCTGTCGTTCCTCATCAGGACCACTAGTGTTTACAGAGCACGAACCGAGCGCCAGGGCCTGAGCCTTTCCGGACTTGCTCTATAGCCTACATCTCGTGTGCTTTCTTAGCCGGCTGGCTGCAGCCCCTTCATCCGCCCTGACCCGGAAAGCCTGGACTCTGACCCCGGCCTGTGCTGATTGAGGCTTTTGGGGGCTTAAGACTTGACCTGCCTGACTGTGGAGCAACGACTGGCTCTGGGGCTTCTGCCAGGGGTCAGAGGCCGGGGAGGATGCAGAGTCAGAGCTTGCGGCCTTTTCTCTGTAAGCTGAGGTCCCTGTGATCCCAGCTTTGGGGAAAGGCTCAATCCTCACCCTGCCAAGCGCTGATCTTTGACCTGGCCCCGGGGATGGCCCTGGCACACGCACAGCCTGGGGCCACTCGGGGAGCAGGGCAGGGGGCGGTGGATGAGGCTCATGGATGAGTGTTGCGAGGAGCCGTGGCCGCCCCCACCTTGGCTTCCATCCGCTGCCTGTTTGTCAGGCCCAGGCGTTCTCAGCCTTTGTCCTCAAGACAAACACTTCTGGGGCTGTGAGAGGTTTTTTTCCTTTTATTTTTATTTTTTTTCTAAATGGAAAAATCAATTGAGTGAGCCCTGCACTTAGGAGGCCCTATAGAATTGTGGTCCCTCCGAGCCTTGGGGCCATCCGCCGGCCGGAGACCGGCATCCGCTGCCCCCGCCCCCAGGGCTTAGCCCGCCCCCCGGACCCCAGGAACGGTCAGCAGTTTTCCGTGGCCCCAGCGCCCAGCAGGGCAGGACAGGTCAGGAAATCGACAGCCCCGAAGACACAGGGGAGTGTTTCTGAAGCTGAAAATAGTTCTGGAAACTTGCCAAGGGACCACAGGGTTAGGCCACTGATGTGCCTTCAGTCCCCTGGGGGGCTTGAGGGGAGCAGGCAGGGATTCTGGGTCCTGGGCGGTCAGCACCCAGCTCTGCCCCATGGAGACTTTCAGGCGGTGGGCTCCCTGCTGTATTTACCCCGGCACCTGGCAGCTGGCCCGCAGCGGGAGAGGCCAGAGCTGGAGGCTGGCCACCTTGGAAGGCTGCCGAAGGTCCGTGTGCCTGTCTTGGCCTCTGGCCCCAGAGGGCGGACAGGGATGTGAAGGTTGCTGATGGAGCGTTTTTTGGTAGGAAGGGGTCTTGTGCTGCAGGAAAACCCGAGGGGAAGGTAAACATCATGCTCTCTGTGCCTCCAAACAAAGAGATGCTGGGCTCCAGTGGGGGGGCCCCACACCTACAGCCTCGCGCCCAGGGCTGGCCCAGTCCCCGCCACCGGTCCGTCTCCCTGCTCCCTGGGGAGCCTCCCTTGAGAGTGGGAAAGGGAGCTGAGAGACCAGCCCTGGAGCAGCACCTATGTCTCCTTGCAGCTAAGAGACCGGTGTCACCATACAGCGGGTACAACGGACAGCTGCTGACCAGTATGTACCAGCCCACTGAGATGACCCTGATGCACAAAGCCCCGGTGAGTGGAGTCCCCGGGTCCCTGTGACCCTGCTGGAGCCAGGGGGCCAGTGCCGGCAGGGTGGGTGGAGGCAGCAGGGAGAAGGCTGGCTCTGCGTCCGATGGGTCAGCCTTGGGGAACCCAGGGCCTCCAATGCCATTTTCCTGGGAGTGACAATCCCTGCGGCGGGGCCTCCCTGCCCCGTGTCATCAGGGTATCACACAACCCCTTGAGGCTAGATGCTCAGAATGGTCTCTCTCTACACTGATGGGAGCCGCTAGCTGTCCCCCATGCAGGGACAAGGGGGCCTCAGCCAGGTATGTGCATTCCTGGTTGACAGAGGTGCACAGGGCAGGTCTGGGTAGATCCTGACTCCGCAACCACAGCTGTCCCAGGAGGGCCCCCAGCTCCCCTCCCCCCGCCAGCAGGCAGCCACTCTCAGCTTCACACCTCCCCTGGGTTCTGGAAACCAGATGCTCCCTTAGCCAAGGGAGGGGGGTGGGAACAGGAAGCCGGAGGGTTAGAGTCTTACTCCATTGGTGTTCCTCCTCCCCGGCTGGCTGGCAGTCACTCTGCAGAGAGGTCAGTGACCCCCCTTGGCAGGAGGCTGGGAACAGGAAGCAGGGAGGTCAGTGGGGTGGCGTTCTCATCCTCTCCCCGCCTGGAGCCCTGGGGGCTGGGTGAAGCCAGGGCACCCCACACTTCCAGTCCTGGGCTCTCTCCGGGCCTGAACCTGTGTCCTGCGAGAGCAGACCGTGGCCAGGAACTGGGAGGGCAGAGGAATCTCGGAAGGGTGGGAGCAGGGTTTGCCAGCCCCCAGACGCCCAGGGTCCCCTGCCTGCCCCCCCCCTCTACCCATGTGCATTGAGCCCCACTCCTTCAGGAAGACTTTGGATGAACAGATATTTTATCTCATAGTGGCTCTAAAACCATGGTCCCTTGACCCCCACCACTCCCATCACCTGTGTGTGTGCTCAGCTGGGTCCCACTCTTTGCAACCCAGTCAACTGGAACCCACCAGGCTCCTACATCACCTGGAACTTACTAAAAATACAAGGGCCGGTGGTGTGATGGAGCCGATGATTAGCATCGCTTCAGTGACGTCACCTTGATTACGTGGAGTTACCCAAGTCACAGTAGGAGTGACCGTGGAAATCTGCTGCCGTCACAGATCAGGGTCATTGAACAGTGACCAGCTCGCCTCGGGGTGGGGCCCCCTAGGTGTGCTTGTGGCTCAGCAGTTCAGGTGATTGTGATGCACAGCCAGGCTTGAGAACCGAGGGTCTCGATGTTCTAGGAGCTACAAGGGGCGGGGGAGGGCAGATAGTAAAGGGGTGGGAGGACCTCCCCCCTCAGGACCCTCCCCCACCCCCATCCCCCGGCCTCCAGGTTTGAGTATGTGGAAGAGCTGCCGCCCCCGAGCTACAGGGCTTTGGTGGCGGCTCTCTGCCTGGAGATGAGGCTGGTGGGGCTCACGTTCCTTGCAGGGTGGGCCCTGGGAACAACGCCTCAGCCTCGCCCACCCAGGAACAGAATCAGTGCTGCTCTGACCAGGATCCAGGCCACGAATTTGGATTTTTAAGTCTCCAAAACTTAAAACTCGCCAGCCCCAAACCACCAGGGTTTTAAGTCTCTAAATTAGACTGCTAAACATGTGATATCTAGGGCCGGACAGAAGAGTGTCCTGGGCCCTGCACACCAGCTGCGATGCTGTGGGGGATGTGGCCTCATTGGTGGGGCTCAGGAAAGACCCCCAGAGGAAGCAGAGTGGGTTGGGTCATAGGAGCTCAGCCTGGCTCACCCTCCTTTGGGCCCCACGGTATAGGGAGTGGGATGGGGCTTGAGAGGAGGAACCTCCCCCTGCGCGAAGCCCCCGGACCATTGGAGGCAACTGGAGCCTCGTTTCGCTGCCCAGCCCTCTTCAGGGTGAGATAAGGGGCTGGAGGTCAGAGGGCAGCCCCTTCGGCTCCAGACTTAGAGTCACCATCCCAGGCCCAGCTCAGGGTGGGGACGGGTGGTGATGGGGAGGGGCGGGGAAGCTGGCAGGCACGGCCCGCAGGAAGCCGACTGTTTGCACATCCGCCCCGGCGGAACCGGCTGTGAGACCGCCTGTTCTTCCTTCCAGTCCGATGGAGCTGGAGCGTACGATGTCATCCTCCCGCGGGCCACCGCCAACAGCCAGGTGACTGGCAGTGCCAACTCCACCCTGCGGGCTGAGGACATCTACACGGCCCACAGCCGCCAGGAGGCCACGCTGCCCAAGGAAGGCAAGAGCTCTCAGGTGTTTAGAAACCCCTATGTGTGGGACTGAGCCAGCCCCTGGAAGAGGCGGGCAGATTGGAGGACCTGGCCCCTGGAGAGGGTCTTCTCCCCGCCGGGAGCCCGCGCTCTCCCCAGCCCCCTCCCTCCTCGCTGGCCCAGGGCAGGGGCCTGGGTCTCACCCGGGAGACCCTCCTGTCTGCCAGTGTTCAGATGGGTGTCCCGGTGCCCCTGCCTGCTCCTCAGTGTTTGTGGAGTCCAGGAGCCAGCTCTAGCTTCCTGCCAGGGTCACCTCCGGTGGCCACGCTCCAGCCAAATAGTGTTGTTCTTCTTGGGGTGGCGGCCAGCCAGCACCTACGTTCTCTGGAGTCTTCAGAGAGATTCCTGCAACCTCGGGAGACGTCGCAGGCGCTTCTGTCCTGGGCCTTGTTCCTCTGTGAGGAGCACGGATGCCTAATAAACATGTTTCTGCTTTATTAACCCTTCCTCTGGGAATGTCATGTCTGATCTGGGCTCTCTGTCTTGGATGATCCGCCCCTCTGGCCTGGCCTGTGGGTGTCTCCTCTTTCTCCTCCCTCTGAGTCCAGGTCCCAGGAAAGCCACTGCTGAGCTCTCCTTCCATGCGGCGAAGGAGCCGACGCTTCCCTCCAGGGAATGGGTCTTCAGCTGAGCCTGGGTCCGTGTCCTGTGTGATCAGGATGGCTCTTGGGGCCCGGCTCCCATCTCGGGTCTCATCTGGCATCTGGGCTTGTCTGACCAGGCCACTTTCCTTGGGGACCCCGTCTACTGGATGGAGGGCAGGGAAGGCCAGCCTAGCAGCAGGCGGTTCTGTGCAGTGTATGTGTAGGGGAAGGCTTCAGCCCCTCTTTGTGGAAACAGTGATGAAGATCTGTCGGGATACAGTGGAGGACCACTGCTCCATCTCAGATCATTCAGTGTGTGTGTGCTGGGGCGTGACTCAGAGAGGGCTAGCCCTTGTTTACGAAGGTGGAGGGGGCTGGCCAGGTTCTGGTTGGTTTCACTCCTGGGCGGGAATTTAAATCCCCGTTTGCTCAGTCCTTTATAGTAAAGCCTGTCCACAGCAGTGCATTTTAATCCTTGGAGCTGACCCTGGGAGATGGGTAGGATGATACTTTCTCTTTTCCAGAATCAAATCCCAGAGCCAGACCATTTTAGGATTAGACGGGGTCTTGGGCCTGAGTGATCAATGTAGCTCCCTGCCCCTCCCCCTGACAGGTAAGGGACTGGCCCAGAGAGACCACAGGGCCTCTGGAAGTGGCCCTGCTTTCAGCTCTCAAGACTTTTAGCGGGTCCCAGTGGCCTGTGCTCAGACAAGCAACCTTGCTCTGACTTTTGGACACCAGTTCAAGGCTTTGCGAGGGGTCTGCTAAGTGAGCCCCTCCTGGGCTTGGGGATATTTCTCCCCAGCTCCCCAGAAGCTACTTTCTGACACAAACTATAGGAGAGAAAACGTTTCTGTTGGAAGGGGGAGAAAGGTTTCCAGAAGAAAAAATAAAGCGGACTTCTCCTTCGATGTCAGATTACACCATCCCCCCGGGGATGCGCTTTTGTGGTTCTTGTTCTTTCTTCAGTTGTTCAAATACATGTTCTTTCTGGTCACTTTAGGCTCAGTCCCCGCAAAATAACACGAGATGGTAGACGCCCTCTTCCATGGACCACACGGCGTTCAGATGTCCTCTTTCCCGTATGTCCAGGCTGGGCAGGGCCTTTCTCATTGGTGCTGGGAGGGCCCTGAGGTCACCCATCTGGAGCGGTGGAGTCGGGGGCCGTGTGAAACTCTGAGGATGTGGCTGGGGCTCAGGGCACCCTCGCCCCGATTCCTACCCAGCCCAGCCTCTCCTGGTCCCGGAGGGACTTGAGACTGCAGGAGCGGTCTGCAGACAGCCAGCCTGCCTCTGGACACCCTCCCCCCACACAGCTCCTGCATCCCCCTCTTCGGCTCTCCAGATGACCATCCTGCAGGGCCACCCTTCAGTGTCTGTCCCGCTCTGCTCCAAGGTGAAGCCAAGCTATGGCGAAGCTGCCCATAGTCCTTCTCACCAGGACCTCCTGCCACCACCTGGCCCGTGGAAGGCCACTGAGCTGGGCACAGCTCCCTCGAGGCCTGGACAGACTGTGCCTCTCTGAATGGCCTCCGAGCCCCTCAGCATCACCACCCCACACCTTCGGTGAACTGGGTCCCGTCAAGACACAAGGTGGGAGTGGGGCTGCATTCTCAGGGATGAATGGAGAGTCCTGGGCCTCTCCCAGGACAGACTTGTGGGACTTGGGACAGTCCCTTAGATAAGCGACATCCACGACCGAAGATTGTGCCACTTCCTGATGAGCAGATGGCGGGTGTCTACCTCACCTTGGGCACCCGGAAGGGCTGGTGCTGCCATCCTCACCCACGACTTGCTCCATCAGGGCCTGACAGCCACCAAGGGGAGCGGGGGCATCCTTGGGACCTGAACGAGGCTGGCACCAACAAGGATGTGCACACAGCTTCAGACTCGGGGGAAGGAGATCTCTGTCGTGTCATCTCTGTGGTTTCCTCCTGCCCTTGGGTACCACCGCTGGCTCATCCAAGGAGCCCACGCCAGGTGTACCTGTGGAGCTCACCTCTGTGTGCGGAGATGGAGCGAGCCCAAGGCAGGTGCTGACTCCGAGGGCAATCCCACAGCCCCCTGGTGGCACCCTCCTAACCCTAGCATCTCTGCTTTTGTCACTGGGGTATTTCTAGAAGGCTAAGTTGGTTGAACAGACCCTGCAGAGAGTAGGTCTGTACCCCAAGTGTGACAACCCCCTCACCATTCACTGATCCTTGCACTGGGCTGCCCGGTTCCAGGAAGGGAGTATAACTTACTCTGATGAAAAGGAAGAGGGGAGCTCTGTGCACCTGATTCCTCGCGATCTAGGTTAGTGGCCCCAAAACCTCATCGTGAATAAAGGCTCTGTCTTGCATTTTGAGCTGATAGTCTCATGTGTGAGTTCTGGCAGCGCCAAGCAGCCACGGGGAGCCGCCGGCAGTGAATGTGGGTTTGTTCAGAGTCTGAGTCCCCTGGGGGCTTGTGGTGGGTGAGGCTCGAGCAGGGATAGGCTCCTGACCGATGCAGACCTTCCCGGATGTGAGAATACCCGGTGGCCCTGCTGCTTCCAGTCTTGGCCCAGGTGGTCCAGCTGCATCATACACAAACCTCAAATGGAAAAAACCAGCATAGGCCCGAGCCGGGTGCAGGGGGCACCTATGTAGATTGCACATCCATCTCTGTCAAATCATGTGGAGCAGTTATGGCTTCGTCACTGTTCAGGATTAAATGAACTTATTCTCCGTTTGGGGACCGAACCCAGGTCTCCCGCATTGCAGGCGGATTCTTTACCAACTGAGCTACCAGGGAAGCCAATACTGCACAATCCCTGTATGTTCATTAAGGATTTTTCTGGGACTTCCCTGGCAGTCCAGTGGTTAGGACTCTGTGCTCCCATTGCAGGGGGCGTGGGTTCGAACCTAGTCAGGGAACTAGGATCCCGCATGCCTCGAGGCGGGCCAAAAAAAATAACTTTTTCTGGAATTTGTTAATATTTTGAATTTGACTCCTTGCCTTCTAGACTAACAAAGACTGCTTGATTCTAACCGAATTTTTTTCTTGGTTGGGGATTTATTCTAAGGAGAGACCAGGCCTCCCAAACCAGCCAGACCCAAGATCACTGTCTCTCCGCTCTCCCCTTCTCCCCCTAAACACAGCAAGCAAGGCCTGGTGGTGCAAGGATGGGGCAAGAGAGGGCACCCACCTTTGTCTTAATTCCTGCTACTGCTCGGTGAGCTGCGGGGAGGGGGCATCACTGGGTGAAATTCTGGGCTCATGGAAAAATGAGCTGGAGCCAGGGAGGAGCAAAACCTCCCCTGAGTCAGGAGGACCTGCCGAGCACAACCGTCCACATGCAGTTTACACACGTGGTCCCCAGACTTGTTCAGGGTACCTCACAGTTTCTGTAGGAGCAAGGCACAGGTTAAATGACTCGCCCGTGGTCACGGGGCCAGGAAGGGTCCATCAGCCCTCGAATCCGTTCTCACCCAGCCTAGCACTTCCAGCCCCAGGGGGACCTGGATGCTCAGCCACAGATGAGAGTGACCAGACTTTGTTTCCTGCCTGCCGTCTGCACTCTGGGCCCTCCCGGAAGCTGCAGCCCCTGCTCACAGCACTGTATGAATTATTTAGCACCTGCATCAGCCCGGTAATGCTCTGACCTCATCCTCCCCAGGCTCAGGGCAGGGCTCTGACCTCAGTCTCCTTGAGGGAAGGCAGCTGACGAGCAGAGGCTGGGGCGGTGGGACCCTCTGGGATGTGGGTGACAGACAGGGGCATCGGTACCTTCCAGCAAGGGGTGGGGGCCAGGGGCCAGTTGCTCGCTTGTAGCAGGAGACGACCGCAGAGGAAAGAAGAGTCCCAGGAATGAAACAGCCATGGGCTCAGATCCGGATCTTGCTCACTAATTGTGTGACGCTGGGCAGCTCTCCTGACCCTCCCTCGGTCTCCTCATCTGTAAAATGGAAGTGTAACACTCTGCATTCATATTTAGTATTGAGCTCCTCAAGGTCACTCCATGGAAGTCATCGCCATATACGCTGGTCTAGTGTTCCCTGCCCAGACAGGCTGCTCTCTAGGCCAGTTTTTGCCATCTTCTACCCTTATGGCACCCCACTCCAGCACTCTTGCCTGGAAAATCCCATGGACGGCGGAGCCTGGTAGGCTGCAGTCCATGGGGTTGCTAAGAGTCGGACACGACTGAGCGACTTCCCTTTCACTTTTCACTTTCATGCATTGGAGAAGGAAATGGCAACCCACAACAGTGTTCTTGCCTGGAGAATCCCAGGGATGGGGTCGCACAGAGTCAGACACGACTGAAGCAACTTAGCAGCAGTAGCAGCAGCACCATTAGAAGGTGGCACGTACTTCCTCGGCCATCTCTCATGGGCGCCCAGTGGGTGGAACAGCAGGCTGCTGAGAGTGGAGAGGGCCAGACCTGGGCAGGGCCCAGATGGCAGGGGCTGGCTACCACAGTGTTAAGAGGGTCCCCTGGGCACAGGAAGTCAAGGAGTCAGGCTGAAGAACTAGGACTGAACAGCTTTCAGTCCATAAGCAAATGCTTACTTAGCTCCTGGGGACCCCAAAGGAAAGATCTGATCCCTGCCGGCTAGGGGCTCTCAGCCTCACTCCTCTGTCCCCAGGTCAGACCCAGGGGCTGGAGTGGGTATGGTGACGGTGGTTCCATCCTAGCTCCGAGCTGGCATTAGGTGGAGAGATTAGACTTTCACCAAGCAGCCCCCTCCTGCCAGCCCCCCAAGTCAGCACCTCTGCTGTCAACGAGGCTCCTCCTGCGGTGGAGCAGGTTCTTATTAGCTCCCCGACCCCGGGCAGGTCCCCTGACCCTGCTTGGTTCACCTCATTTGTAAAATAGACCCTGAGCCTCCAGCTCTGCCTAAGCCCTGACTGAAGGGACGCCAGCTGTTGAATAAGAGGACCCGGAAACCACAAGACTGCGCTGAAGGTGAGCCCTGGGGCCTCGACTCAAGTCTGGAAACTGAAACTGAAGTCGCTCAGTCATATCCGACTGTTTGTGACCCTATGGACCACTGCCCCCAGGCTCCTCAGTCCATGGGATTCTCCAGGCAAGAACACTGGAGTGGGTTGCCATGCCCTCCTCCGGGGGATCTTCCCGACGCAGGGATGGAACCCTGGTCTCCCGCATTGCAGGCAGCCGCTTTACCGTCTGAGCCCCCAGGGAAGCTCTCAAGGTCTGGAGGACTGTTCAGATTCAGGGTCACCACTGCCTGGCCGTGCCTGGAGCGGAGGCCCTGGGTGTGGGAGGCTGGGGCGCTGTGGGAGGGTACCTCTGGAATTCTAGCCCGCTCTCTGCCCCCATGTCCCGCCTCTCCGGCCCTGCCCCCCTGGGGGAGGTGCTGGGGGGCGCAGGGAGGCAGGCTCCCGATTCCGAATTCCGCAGACGCCCTGCTGTCTCCCACGCACCTGGGGCGGCGGGCGGAGGGGGTGGAGGCGAGCCTCGGGCGTGCCGACGTCACTCTCCGTGCGGGCCCGCCCCCCGCCCCCAGCCACCCCGGGGCGCCTCCGGTTCCCCACCCCCAGCCCCACCCCGACACCTCCGCTACGCGATCGCCGCCGCGGGGGCAGCAGGCCCGGACCCGCTGGCTCCACCGGTGTCGTCGGCTGGGCGGACGGCCCGCCCGTCTGGGGCCGGCAGGTCCTGCCTCTTCTCTGCCTTCAGGGCCCGGCCCGGCCAAGATCCAGGCGTTCCACTCAGCCTCCCCTCTGGGGACCTTTTCTCCGTCCCCTCCCTGGCTGCGAGCCGATCACCCAGCCCGGCATCTGTGAGATACAGCGTTCATGCCTGTGTCTTTGGGCCCAGCGCGACGCGGGGGCTTGTTCCCTAGAGAAGTCGCCTTCCTGGGCTCAGGAAGCTCGGACGGGTGGGTGTGATGAGGCCCCGGGGAGCCTCGCCTCGCGCCCGCCTTGCCTTTGGGGGAGGATTTCCCAGACTGCCAGGCCAGATCATTGTCTGCGGTGGGAGCCGTGCTATCCAGGGAGGACTCGGGGCCCATCCCTGGCCTCCACGTCTAGATGCCCGCCCCTCCACCCCCTCCTCTCCTCCCCCACCCCCACTCCCCACCTCCGCTAATGTCTCCAGACATTGCCCAGTGTCCCCTGGAGGCAGACTCCTGGGTTGAGAGTCGCTCCTCTGGGGTGCTTCAGTGGGCATCCAGCCAGGCTCCTGGACACTGGCTTTGAAGCTGGGGGTTTTCCCCTCCCCCCCACCCCCGACCGCCCCCGCAAGTCCAGGGCTCTGCCTTTGCTGGGCTTCCCCTCCCCCAGCTGTTTTACAGGTGCTTCAGGCCAGCCTGAGGACACTGACCCTCAGCTGACAGCATTCAGGCAGCATGTGCCCAGCCACCTCCTCTCACTGTGGGAGCCCTTCTCCGCTCCTCCTTGAGCGGGTGTTGAGCAGAAGGCCCTGGGACCCGAGGTGTGGGAGACCCAGATGTTTTCCGGTCATTAGCAGTCAGTGTAGTCCGGGCACCAGAAGGAGACTTACAGGGCACGTCCATCCATTGGGCAGCTTCCGGCTCACAGAGAGGATCTGCGGAGGGGGCTTAGGGGGCTGAGCCTGGGCTGTCAGGAGGGGCGTCCCCGTCGGCAGGGGCTTTGCTGTGGACCCGTCTTTGGGGTCAACCAGATGAGGCCGGGCTCAGCCTCTGTTCCCCTTCCACATGTGTGCCTGAGTGTACTCAGTTGCTCAGTCATGTCTGACTCTTGGCGACCTGTAGCCCTCCAGGCTCCTCTGCCAGGCAGGTATACTGAAACCGGTTGCTATTTCCTCCTCCAGGGGATCTTCCCCACCCAGGGATCAAACCTGTGTCTCCTGTACCTCCTGAGTTGACAGGCAGCTTCTTTACCACTGTGCCACCTGGGGAGCCCCTCTCTCCACAGGCAAAACACCAGACAACCTCTTATGCACGCCTGTGCGCGCACACACACACACACACACGGACACACGTGGAGGTAGAGGGTAGGGGAAAGCGGTTTTCAAGGGACAAAAAGTGACTCGGTCCCGCCTGGAGGCGACTCTGTTGGGCTCCTTAAGCAGGCCCCTTTGGGGCTGGTCGGCACAAACAGGAAGGACAGAGAAGGGCGGGACGGCACTCCTGGCCGGTCCCCACCCCACCCCCCACGTTCCCCCCCCACCCCCGCCCCCGACCACATGCAAAGTAGAATTTTCAAAAGGCTCCAGCCCCAGCCTGGAGAGGGGAGTTTTGCTGGGCCCTGGGCCTCCCTGGTGGCTCATCTGGTAAAGAATCGGCCTGCAATGCGGGAGACCTCTCTCTAGTATAGGCTACCTTCTCCAGTGTTCTGGCCTGGAGAATTCCATGGACTTCTCCGTGGGGTTGCAGAGTCGGACATAACTGAGTGACTTTCACTTTTTTTCTTTCCCTGTATCCATATTTTCCTGTATTTGCATAAAGAGACATCATAGCAGATTAAAGAGGAGTTGGGTCCCTGGGACCAGGCAGATGAAGGACAGGAAGACTTTTCACTGCTTTTCTCTCTCTCCTTCCTGTCCCTTCCTTTCCTCCTTCTTCTCATTCTTTCCTTCCCCAAGAAAATAAATTACATATTTTTATTTTTTTAATTAAACATATTTATTATTTAATTTATTTGACTTCGTTGCAGCATGTGGGATCTTGTTCCCTGACCAGGGATCCCACCCGGGCCCCCTGCACTGGGAGCGCACTGGGTCCAGTTCTAGCCACTGGACCTCCTGGGAAGTTCCAAAAATAAATTACATATTTAAAAAAAAAATTGATCTGAAAGAAAGAAAAGATGCCCCAAAGTGAACTTCCCCTGCAGTTGCCTCTCTTCCCACGGGCCTGTGTGGTCCCTGCCCTGCCCTCACGGAGGCCACTCTGCAAAGTCACAGAGAAAGATAAGCTTCCCTCACCCTGCCTACTTTTTCCATTACATTCTTCCCTGGGGAGTTTATTTTTGAGACGGCTTAGGCTGAGGCCCTAGGGAAGACTGTGTGTGTTCTTTGCACGTAGGGGCATGGGACCCACCCTCCCCACGCCCACCCCACCCCTCCTTGCTAAATAATTGCAATTCGGAGAACTCAGGATGTGATATTCACGGCACCGGTTGGTATGCTCTTTGCAGTGTTTCTGTGTGTAGCTAGCTCGTGGTTATAAAACATGCCGTGTCCAGACGGCATGGGAACAGACTTGGGAACAACATTCAGCTGGTTCATTCATTCATTCATTTAAAAAAATATATTGTCATTGATTTATTCCGCTGTTCCAGGTCTTAGCTGTGGCAGGCAGGATTTTTAGCTGTGGCATGTGAACTCTTAGTTAGGGCACGTGGGATCTAGTGCCGCTCCCAGGGATCCCATCCGGGCCGCCTGCACTGGGAGGTGGAGCCTTGTCACTGGACCACCAGGGAGTCCCCCATTCATTCTTTAGTTCTTCATCAGTATTTGTGAAAGGCTGTCCCCTGCTATCAGGCTCACTGCCATCTGCTTCCGAACTGAACTCCGTCATGTACACGATCCTCCTAACACCTCAGACCTGTGAACTCCGTCTCTGGGTGTCCCTTGAGCTCCGAATCAGACGTCTCTGGGACTTACACTACCGCCCACCGCCCGTGTGATTTCTACAGCCACTTGACCGTTTCTGTAAGGTGCTGCGCAACTCTTGGGCTGCAAGGACGGTTACCCATAAGTGTGCAGGTGTCCAAGTACCTGTGTTGGGGCTGAGGGCTTCCCTGGGGGAGGTGGTCAGACCGGAAAGTGGAGCCCAGGGGACCCGCCTGGGTGGGGCGAGGGGGTCTCTTCCTTGGTCAGAATCACCAAGGCCAACAGGGGAGTTTGCGAGTCATCGGAAGGTCCCTTCTCCACGGGGGCCAGTGAGTAGGGAATCTGATATATTTGCTGCTTCACCATATGCTAAAGTACCACAGACTGGGCAACTTAACAGAAATGTATCATCTCATGGTTCTGGAGCCCAGAAGTCCAAAATCATGGCGACGAGGGACTTCGCTGGTGGTCCAGTGGTTAAGACTTCGAGACTCCACTGCAGGGACTGCAAGTTCCATCCCTAGTCGAGGAATTAAGATCCCACGTGCTGTGTGTGTGCATGTATGCTAAGTCGCTTCAGTCGTGTCCAGCACTTTGTGACCCCATGGACTGTAGCCCACCAGGCTCCTCTGCTCAGGCGATTGTCTCGGCAAGAAAACTGGAGTGCATAGCCATTCCCTTCTCCAGGGGATCTTCCCGGCCCAGGGATCAAACCTGTGTCTCCGGCGGCTCCTGCATTGCAGACAGATTCTTTATCCCTGAGCCACCAGCAAAGGCTACGCTGTGCAGGGCAACCAAAGGAAAATGAAGGGAGTCAGGAGGCCTGGTCCCACCTGAAGCTGCAAGGGAAAGGCCTGTTCCAGGCTCCCCTTGGCGGGCTGACAGCCATCTCCTCTCTGTCTCATCACGTGTTCCCTCTGTGTGTGTCTGAGTCCAGATGTCCCCTCTTCAAGGGGGCACCAGTCATATTGGGCCAGGGGTCACCCTCACGACTTCATGTCAACTTGATCGCTCCTGTAAGGAGAGTCTCTCCAAATCATGTCTCCTTCTGAGGCCCTAGGACTTCCTTCACCATATGGATTCAGGGGGTGGGGAGATGCAATCCTTCCCATACCCTCCTGGAGGTTGAGGAGGGTGGACTATATGCTGGGGCAGCTTGACGAAAAGGACCCCAGAAAGGGACTGGGTGCATAATGAAGCCTTTTTGGTTTTGGATTCTAGTAGGTTTTATTTGTAACCAATCATATGCAAATTAGTTATCCATAAAATAATGACTAACAGCTATTCTCTAATTCACAAATATAGCACGAAACCAAAATTCTTGCCAAGAAAATCTCTTCGTAAGCCAAGATATTACCACTATTTAGCTTAGGCTTTAACTCGAAGGTTGAAAGTGAGTCAGAGAATGTGTCTTTTCTCAGTCAGCAGGGACTTGCAGACACTCATTTTGTTTCAAGCGCCCCGTGCGTGCATACTTCACTTGGTTCCCTCTGGGCTGGGTGCCCCTGCCTGGAGGTTGAGACTCCCTGGCACCACCCCGCTGAGATTTTTTTTTCCCTCCTCCAGGAAAGCAGATGGCATTAATAAATAAAGGAAGACAATTATCTCGCTTGTCCGTAAGCCAAGAATGTTGACATCCTTGTGCCTCTTCCCAGATACGGGCTACAGATCTGGGTCGAGGGAGGGCAGACACTGAGCACACGTTACATGGAAAGTCTCTGTTTAGGAAGCTGCATCCTTGGCCTTCATGTGTCAATAAAAGAACAGGGAAGGGGCTGCCCACCCCTCACCCCCCACAGCATCCCAAGTGAGGTAAGAGAGCTGTGATTGGATATATCTGCAACCCACTGTTGCCTACAACGAAAGCCTTAAAAGCTATGGGCATCTCCCCATCCAGAGCCCAGAGAACCTCGGTCAAGTGTCGGCCACACCAGGAGGGAGCATCATTCACCAGCTCTCAGCCCAAGACCACCTGGGTGGGTAGTTAAAGATCCCGTCCTCCAAGGAGGTGAAACTTGTACACAGGGCCCTATTCCAACCGGAGGCCACAAGGGACCGTGGTCCTCTTGACCAGTTTCAGGCTCATTGAGATTATGAAGGAAGTTCAACCTTGCCTGGCAGGAGGGAGAGCCCCCACCCCGGCATTTCCAGGGTGCAAGGCACGGAGGAGGGGTCTTTTCGGACGAGACTGGACATGCTCAGGGTGGTATGGCTGTAGAGAGAGGAGGGATCTTTGCAGATGGCCATCCTGCCCCCATGTCCTAGCGGTGACCAGGGGAAGGTTTTCTGGCCACCCTTGGACATCTCAGCAGGGGAGGGGGGCTCTGGGGACCGAGTCAGGACCTCCAGGAGGAAAGTTGTTTATTTTGCTGCTGACCTTGGAAGTTCCAGGTTTTATCTTCCTAAGGGTCTTTTCGGACTCCCTCCTCTTCCAAGTTTCAAATCCTGAAATCCTTTCCGCTGCCATACACTCGCTCCCTTCCCCCTCCCCTCCCACCTCCTCCAGGGACTGACTTTCCTCCCCCTGGGGTCTCTCATCTCCAGCTCCCTCCTCCTCCCAATCCAGCAAGACCCAGTTCTCCAGGTGCCCCTGGGCAAGCCCATCCCAGGCTGTATTTTTATCTTCAGGTTGGAATGCATTTTTGATAAACTGATTATATGAGTTTCTCTGCCTTTAAGTGACTTATATTTGATTTTGAGATCTCTGGTTACTTTGATTAAGGAATAAGTATTGTCCAATTGTCTTTATCAATTTATCAGATATTTAACCATGACTTTTAAGTCTTTTGTCATTTATAGATAGTTTTGTACTGTGGCGCTCTTACAAAAAAAGGACTTTACAAGTTTCTGACTTTCAGAAGATAATACTGAACTGAGTAAAAAAAAATTGAAGAATTCTATTGAGAAACTGGAGAAGGAAATGTCAGCTCACTCCAGTATTCTCGTCTGGAGAATTTCATGAACAGAGGCGCCTGACGGGCTACAGTCCATGGGATCACAAAGAGTCAGACAGGACTGAGTGACTAACCTTACCTACCCCCGTGTTTGGACCCAGAGCTTGGCACAATGTAGGTCTCCGTTAATAGTTGTCAAACAGACCGATAAATAGTGCCTGGGCATAGAGCGCCCCCTGGTGGAGACAGATAGTATGGCAGGATCTTGGATCTCGCCTGGAATACTTAACCTGGAGGGACCTGTCCCTGGCACTCCGGGTCAGGGCAGCCTGTCCAAGTGTGAGGTCGTGTGACTAGGGGTGGGGGTCCCTGGACAAAGTCTGAGGGGAAGGAATGGGCCGGGCCTTTGAAAGGCATGGCTCTCCTAGGATAGGCAGGGCTAGCCAGGTAGTGAGACCCAGAGTCTAAGCTCCTAAGCGCTTTCAGTACCTGTCCGTCCATCCATCCTTTCATCCGTCCGCTCATTTTCAGCACCACCACTGTGGATCTGACCCCGGGGAAGGATTGCGGTGGGCACCAAATCCCCCGGTCACAGGTTTCACTGTCATGTTGAGTGCCTCTGTTTGAGTCCTCTCCTTCCCAGGAGAGCTGCTGGGTGGTGGTCCGGGGGTCAGAGGGTGGCTCCTTGGAGTGAGTCCCTGGCGGACTTCTGTGCGGCCCGCACTGGCTCCAGGATGCATCCAGGGTTTGCCCGGAACATCTTCTCTCCCTTGGTGCATGGTCCCTCCTCTGGCTTCCTTGGGGCATGAATGCCTTGTCAGGACTCCACGCAGATCAACTGAGTCAGGATCTCGGGGTCCAGCTGGCTTGGGAAAACGGGGAGGGAGGTGAAGGAGGTGGCTTAGGCGTGGGTGTTTTCTTGAAAGCTCCCTGGGAGAGTGTAATATGCATCCAGGGTGGAGACCCCCGGCAGCTTCTGTGCAAATGAGCTGGTGAGTGGGATGGAGGAGCCCAATCAGGTTTACGCTTCTTTCTGCTTCTCCCCTTGCCCCAGGCCCCACAGTGCTCTGCTGGTTCTTACCCTCTCCCCCTCCCTACCTGAGCCATACGTACATGCACTCTGACCCCTGAAACTGCCCATGACAAGAGCTGGGCTTCCTGTTCTCTAGCGCTAGAAACCTCACAGTGTTTAAGTTTTCATGCTCTGGTCCCTGTGGCCAAAACACATGCTCAGAAAGGGGTTGCTGTCGCAGGGAGCCCTGCAAGGCTGCAACACCCAGGGCTCCTGCTGACAGCAACCGAGCAGAGCCTGGTGGTGGAGGACATTACCAGGAGGGCAGAGCATGTGTGAGTGTGCGGCAGGGGAAGGGGTGAGACCTGATTCTCTGTCTCTGCTTCCCAACCTGCTACCCTCTACCACCTGCAGCCTCAGTCCCGCCCCTCTGCTAGAACAGTCCATAGGTAGCCAGAAGTGGAGCACCAGCCTGCCCACCTTAATGGGGCAGCTGGACCATCCCTGGCTGGCCTCAGAGGTGAGGGTCTAGTTGGGCATCTGAGTCGCTCCTGGTCTCGCTGACTGCGGACCAGGAATCCATGAAACCCCAGAGCCTGAACTCCAGTGTCTCCCATCCCTCCTGGTCTGAGAGCCAGGCACTGTTCTCTTTCCAGCTCCATCCCTTCTGCTTTCATCTCCTATTCCTCCACCACCTCTCTGAAGCCCCCACATCCTCCTTTCAAGGGCCTCAGCCTTCCCCTTATTCCTAGGCTCCTGGCTGGGGGATCTGGAAGGATCAGTGCCACACCCCTGCATACCTGGAAAGAAGCCTCTGCACTTCCTGACTTGCAGAGACAGAAACTAAGTTTAGTTCAGTTCAGCCGCTCAGTCATGTCCGACTCTCTGCGACCCCATGGACTGCAGCATGCCAGGCCTCCCTGTCCATCACCAACTCCTACAGTTTACTCAAACTCATCTGCATTGAGTCAGTGATGCCATCCAGCCATCTCATCCTCTGTCGTCCCCTTCTCCTCCTGCCTTCAGTCTTTCCCAGCATCAGGGTCTTTTCCAATGAGTCAATTCTTTGCCTCAGGTGGCCAAAGTACTGGAATTTCAGCTTCAGCATCGGTCCTTCCAATGAACATTCAGGACTGATATCCTTTAGGATTGACTGGGTTTGATCTCCTTACAGTCTGAGAGACTCCCACGAGTCTTCTTCCAACACCACAGATCAAAAGCATCAAGAGTTACCTGTCCCAGACAGCCAACAGTTCTGGCAACCACCACCAGATGGCAACAGGGACCACTCACGGCTGGCCCGTTGCATCCTTGCAGGGGTGCTAAGGAAGTCTCTTTACTTGTCCCTGTGCAGGCCAGTCGTGCTCAGCGCTCAGTCGTGTCGTCTCTTTACGACCCTCGGGACAGTAGCCCACCAGGCTCCTCTGTCTCTAGTCTCTGCTGCACCACTTCTCGGCTGCCTGACTAGCATTCCCAGGCTCTGGCCACCTTGGGAATTAGGCCCAGGCCTATGGGACCTCCCAGCACTGCCGCCCCAAGACCTGCCTAGGCCAAGGCTAGGCTTGGCCATCTGGTCCACCCCAACTCGCCTGTCCAGCCCCTGCTCACTCCTCTCCCTGTCACCCTGAATCCCTGGGGCTCTCATGTGTCCCCTTGGGGCTGACCAGAGGCGGGGCAGACAAGCAAGGGTGGAGCCCAGATATACCCAGGGCTCTGGAGCCAGGTGGGCATTTGGGAGCTGAAGCACAGAAGGTGCCGGAATTCAGAGCATGATGGAGGAGATGGGCATGGTTTGGGAACACGGAGTGTACGCCAGGCCAGGGCAGTGAGCTGTCTTGTTTTCAGCTCTGCTGACAAGCGGCACCCACACCGCAGCCCTTAATTCCCGGCTCCCCAGGGAAAGACAGGTAGACACCCATGCCCTCTGCTGAAAGTTTCTGATGACTTTGTCCCGGCCTGTTGACAGCCTCCCCTGTTTTCCTCCCCCTTTGCGGGAAGGGGGCAATCAGCCGTCTGGTGTAGTAACATTTGATCAGGAAGGGTCTGGTGGCAAGGGACAGATGAGGGGGCAAAACCCAAGGAGAAAGACCTGCAGGGCCCAGCACGATGGATAGGGTGGGGAGGGGTGGAGAGAGGTCTTTTGGTTCATCTTCATAACCGGCTTCAACTCCACTTTTTCTTTTTTTCTCCTTTCAGCAATCCACCTGTCCACAGCATGAAGCAGGCAAGCGTGCCTGCTCAGTTGCTCAGTGTGTCTGACTCTCTGCGACCCCATGAACTGTAACCCACTAGGCTCCTCTGTCCGCAGGCTTTCCTGGGCAAGAATACTGGAGTGTGGGTTACCGTGTCCTTCTGCAGGGAATCTTCCTGGCCCAGAAGACTGAACCCACATTTCCCGCTTGGCAGGTGGATTCTTTACCTCTGAAGCTCCAGAAGTATCAGTATAATTCAATAATGTCTAGTCCATTTACGGAGTTGTACAACCATCACCAGAACCCAATTTCAGAACATTTCCTCAAACTTAGTATTGACATTATTTTCAGTGAGTCTCTCCATAAAGGCTCAGAAATTATGGGACTTCCCAGAAAAGAGAGGGTGAGGGAGACTTTCCCATAACTCTACACCTGGGGCCCATGACCAACCTGCACCATGAATTAATATTTTTGTAAATCTTGCAGAAGTCTAAAAATAGTTCAATTTCTTGCTCTGTGTGTTTTGCAAAAACTCTGATTTGTTAAATATGTAATTTTCACTAGTTCTTTTTTGTGTCTCTTCATTTTGTAACATGCTAACAGGCTCAGAAAACAGAAGTGGGCTAGACTTCTCTGGGTATCAGGGTGGCACAGGAAACCAGAAAGAGATAAAGGGAAGACAAAAGACGCAGGGCCAGGTAAGTCAGCATGGCTGGCTCTGCCTAACCGGCAGGACGTGTAATACTCAACACAATGCCTTGGAACATGAATGGAGACACATCCTTGTCTATAATTGCTTTTTCTTGTTTTTGCTAAGTTGCTTCGGTCATGTCCGACTCTCTGGGACCCCATGGACTGTAGCCTGCCAGGTTCCTCTGTCCAGGGGATTCTTCAGGCAAGAATACTGGAGTGGGTTGCCAGGCCCTCCTCCAGTGATCTTCCCGACCCAGGGACTGAACCCACACCTCTTAGGTCTCTTACACTGGCAGGTGGGTTAGCTTTTACCACTTGTGCCACCTGGGAAGCTCTTGTCTATAGTTCAGTTCAGTTCAGTCGCTCAGTCATGTCCAACTCTTTGCGACCCCATGGACTGCAGCACGCCAGGCCTCCCTGTCCATCACCAACTCCTATAGTTGACTCAAAACTCATGTCCATGGAGTCGGTGATGCCATCTGTCTCTATAGTTAGCGCTCTCCTATTACAAAGCCCTGTAGTCTGCACTGGCCCTTTGAAACATACACATTCTATCAGCTTCTGAAAAACATCTGCAAGAAGGCTGCTGTGGTGTGAGACAGATGAGCAGTGGGGTCAGGATGTATTTTTAAAAATAAATATTCCCTTATTTTTCATTAATTACTTTGGCTGTGCTGGGCCTGAATTGCGTCATGCAGGATCTTTAGCCCTGGCTTGTGGGCTCTAGCTCCCTGACCAGGAATTGAACCTGGGCCCCTGGCATTGGGAACACGGAGTCTTAGCCACTGGAGCATCAGGGAAGGCCCAGGATCAGGAGGCTTAAAGGAGTGCTGGGGGGTGGGGAGAAAGCTTCTGACCTTCCCGAGGTCAGCCTTGGGAGCTAGGGTCACCTTCAATATGAAACTCACACATTCAAGCTCAAGGCAAAGTGTGCCTCTCAAAGTCAAAGAATAGACATTTGTAAGTGGACCACTTCCTGGTTGATCCCCTACTAGCACAAGGGAAGGTGTCCCTGGTCTGGCGGCCAGGCCTTCCCCTGCAGGCGCAGGTGTGCCTTCGCCTGGGGTGGCCCGAGAAAGAGAAGGAGACAGAGGGAGGTGGTGATGATGGGGGCGGGGAGGGCAGGGATGCCCTGGCAAAGCAGTTTGGTTCCCAAGGCGGCAACACCCTCTTCCCCACCCTGCTCCCGAGTCAGCAGTGTGGGTGCCCTCCACGCCTTCCGGAAGCACCCTCTCCCTGCCCCGGCCTGTGTGCTCACTGCCCTTTGAGTCACGGGCTGGTGGGCAGAAGTTTCAGGTTTACCACGGATGGATGTGGGTTCTGACAAGTGAGATGTCTCATCTTCCTGCCCGGAGTAGAAACGGACACGGGTACACGGCAGATGTTGAGGAAGATGGATTCACATCTCGGATCTCATTTTATGCCTTCCCGCCAAGGAGGCAGGGTGAGGAGTAGGGTTCCCCTTTCACAGAAGGAGAAGCTGACTGAACAAGGACACACAAAAAGCCGGAAAGCTGCTCAGGTCCCCGACACAAAGGCTGGACCCTCCCCCCTATCATCACAATCCAGGGTCCTGGGGAAGCCAGCTCCCCTCTCCCACCCCTCACCCTCAACCCGGCTCCCTGCAGAGATCTTAGGTGATTCAGCAGAGATGCTGGAGGCCAGAGCCAGGAGAAGCCTGCCCGCTTAGACACTGGCCGCTCAGTGGTCCTGGGTGCTTGGGAGGGGCTGGTGGTCAGTCCGGAGCCTGCTGCTTTTCCCTTCCTGGCGTCAGGCCACTGGCCTCTGCTTGAACCTCGTTTGCGATGTAGCCTAGGTGACACGCACGTGCCTTACGAGCTCGGTTGGACAGATTTAACAGGCTCGCACCATTTTAAGTTCTGTCCCTTTCTTCTCCTTGGTGGTGCTGTTTGGCAAGAAGACAAGAGAGAGCTCAGTGGCCTGGCCTTCTCTGGACACGTCTCCAATCTGGTTTTCCTTCCCTGGGAAGTGCAGAGGAGGGGCGCGGGTGTGTGTAAGCCTGGAGCTGCTGGTGGTCCCTGCTTTTGTGAGATCTTCAGCCTTTCCATAAAACAGAGGGCACCTGTTGACACCTGGGCAGAGGTGATCTCATCGGAAAGAGGCATTGCAGGGCTCAGAGGGGCCGGGAGAAGGAGGGGGTCTTCTGAGAAGGTAGCTGAGCCTGTCTGGGGGAGAGTGCGTGATAGGCATGGTGGGGAGGGGGTTCTGAGGATGAAGCAACGTCCATGAAGAGCCAGCCACAGCCTTCCTACTCGAGGAGCCCCATCCCTGTGTCCGACCCTGGGGAGCGCTTGACCACCTTGCAGAGGGGCAGGAGAGGGTGCAGGTGGACCCCCCCTGCTAACCACCCCTACCCCAACCGTGGGTGCCGGGTGAGCTCCCCAGGCCCCCGCTGGACCAGGTGCCAGCCCCAGCTCCCTCCCCGGGGTGGAGAGAGTGTCCCTGGGGCCAGGCCCCATGAGCAGTGGCTCTGCACGTGACAGGGAGCCTGGAGGACCCCTCGGGGGCCGTGAGGGCTCTCAGGCCTCGGCTGGCGTGGTCACTAGCCCGTCTGCCCACCCGCAGCTTCCTCTTTCTCTCGGTCAGGACCACAGCGCATCCAGACCCAGGCAGGAGAGCGTGTTGGCGGCCCTCAGGTTGGTCGTGGTCGTTGGCCCCGGAATACGGGCTGGTCAAGCTGCCTGGGCCCTCGGAGGGTCAGGTCACACGGAGGGAGTTTCCCTAGAGAGGGGCAGGAAGGTGAGGTGTGGCGGCCCCAGGGACACTGGCCAGGCCAGGCAAAAATCGTGGAGTCAGCCGACGCTGGTCTCACCCAGGCTCTGGCAGAGGGGAAACCAGATGCTCCCGGTCCCCCCTCCGTCCTCCTGGTCCCTCGTCCGTCTGTCCCCCCCTGCCCCCCGTCCATCTTCCGCCCTGTCCATCCTCCACTCCCCGTCCATCCCTCCCGGGCCCCCGTCCGTTCGTCTTCCTGGCCTTCCGTCTGTCCCTCCCAGCCGCCCGGCCATCAATCCTTCCCCCGGCCCCCCATCTATCCTCCCCCCGCTCTGTCCTCCCGGCCCCCATCCGTCCATCCCTCCTGGCCCCCTGTCTGTCCCTCCCGCCCCTGCCCCGTCCATCTTCCCGGTTCCCTGTCTGTCCTCCCGGTCCTCCGTCCATCCTCCCAGCCCCCACCCGTCCATCCCTCCTGGCCCTCTGTCCGTCCCCCTGGCCCCCCCGGCCGTCCTCCCAGCCCCTGCCCGTCCATCCTCCTGGCCCTCTGTCTGTCCCCCCGGGCCCCTGTCTGTCCTTCCGGCCCCCGTCCATCCTCCCTGTCCCCTGGCTGTCCTCCCTGTCTTCCGTCTGTCCTCCCGGTCCTCCAGACGGAAGCTGTGGAGTCAGCAGACGCTGGTCTCACCCAGGCTCTGGCCGAAGGGAAACCAGAGGCTCCCAGCCCGCCGTCTGTCCCTCCCTGCCGCCCCTCTCCTGGCTGTTCCTCATTCGGAGTCCCTCCCCTTGCCCTGTGGATCCTGGGGTGATGAACCCCCCGGGTGGTGCATCCCACCACCACACACACCTCCTGAGCATAGTAGGTGCTCAGTGGCCACCAGAGGCCTTGCCCCCAGCCCCGTGCCCCACTGCCAGCTCGCCCAGATGGCCAGCTCTCCTCATCTCCCGTCCCAGACACCAGCTGCTTCCTGCTCCTCAGTTCAGCCTCTCAGCCACACCTGCCCCACTGTGGGGGAGACACGCCCTCCCTGAGGCTCCCTTGGCTTTCCTTCCTGGCAGGAGGAGGAAGAAGCAGGGCTGAGGGAGCCTCACCTCCCTGGGGTGAGGGTGGTGGCTTTGAGATTTCGATCCCCCAGGGAGGGAAGTTCTGCAGGGCCCCACCCCCAAATCTGGATTCTCAGAGCTCAACGGGCGGCTGCAGGTCTGCCCATGAACCCCCTCCCCATCACCACCACATCATCCCTGCCCACTGGCCTCCAAGCACTGGCGTCCACACTGGGAAGAAGATCCAAGAGCCTGGGAAGAGACCACCAGAGCCTGTGATGAGGGGCTCTCTGGTTGCAAGACCCCCCCGCTCCGAGGAGGGTGTTCAGGCCTGCAGCTGGCGGGTTCCATTTTCCCCTACATCTCACGCACTGATAGTCTGTGAAGGCCAGTGGGGAAAGTACCTCTTTCTTAATTTTCTGACATCATGGGGTAATTT
The DNA here is from genome assembly GCF_016772045.2 of Ovis aries. Taxonomy (NCBI): domain Eukaryota; kingdom Metazoa; phylum Chordata; class Mammalia; order Artiodactyla; family Bovidae; genus Ovis; species Ovis aries. Next base: position 56,260,006 of record NC_056064.1, on the reverse strand, counting down.
TGCATCAATCTGTTTCTTTCTTAGGGTTTGTGGGCAGGTTAGGGTGAACAGGATGTGGGTGGCAGGGATCAATTGCCCTGGCCTTTCTTCTTTGCTGGCAGGAGGAGAAGGGGACGACAGAGGATGAGATGATTGGATGGCATCACTGACTCAGTGGACATGGGTTTGGGCAAGCTCCGGGAGTTGGTGATGCAGAGAAGCCTGGCGTGCTGCAGTCCACGGGGTCGCAAAGAGTTGGACGTGACTGAGCACCTGGACTGAACTTCCTCTTTGCTATAGTTTAAGTGTTTAGGTTTCTAAGGACAGGTGCGTCTGGCAGACTATTTGTAAAGCATATGTCTTCCTATCAAACCCTATTTTCTGGGACACCCCTGGTTCTCCAGTGGTGAAGACACCGTGCTTCCACTGCAGGGGACTTGGGTTTGAACCTTAGTCAGGGAACAAAGATCCCACATGTGCATGGCAGGGGCCAAAATAAATTTTTAAAAATCCTATTTTCCTATTGCCTTTCATTAGAGGAAAGAAATATTTCCTTGGGGAAAAAACTGACTTGAGGACACTATTATCTCATCTTCAAGGGTTTGCGTAATTATGATACTATTCTATCATACTATTCACACCAGTGGCCCAAAGGGTGGTTGTGTATGAGCCACCAGCCGGTGCCTCCCCGCTCTTGACCTTGACATTCAAGACCACGACTTTTGGTGGTTGAAAAATATACCTTTCTGGAAATGTTATAGGCAGAACAGGAAGGGAAGGGCGTTCAGGGGACTCCGGATGGGGGCATTTAGAGTTAACTCTCTGCAAGCTCTCAGGTGGCACATTAGGACTGGTTTCCGATGCTCGTGAGGCTGTTCTGTGCAACCTGGGGGCACGTGTCACAAGGCACATGTGTGTGTGTATTTGGAGCCTGAGCTCCACATGGATTGGGGAAGGAGGGGTCCACACAGGCTTGCTGAGTCCCGCTCTGTGCTCAGCCCTGAGCTGGGTCCGGTGGGGGCTGCCTGGGAAAGAAGGTGACCGCCCGAGGACCTTCAGGCCAAGTGGAAGACAGGTTTCCAAGATGAGAAATCACTCAGGGACTCTGGGGTCATGGTGCCACCTTGGGGGTGCAGGCCTTGAGCCAGGGAGCTCGTGGAAGGGCTGCTCCCCGGGGCGGTCACAGTATGGGACACACCCAGGGCTCTTGCTCCTCCCCGGGGCTCTCACCCCGACCACAGGGAAACCAAGGAGCTACTGGCTGGGCTAGATGGGAACGTCAGCCTGTGGTTTGGGGGTGGGAGGGAAGGGGAGGTGAGCTGGGGGCTTGGGAGGGCTCCTCACCGGAAGTACCTACAGAACGTGGCCGGGGGTCTCGGGCACCGCTGGTAGGTTTGCTCCTCGGCCATCTTCTCACCAGCTCCAGGAACAAAACCGAAAAGAAGCCAAACAAGGAAGCAACAAGGCTTGAAGAAAAGCAGAAGTGGGAGCCTGCAGGCCTGACTGCTTCTGGAAGGGGACTGAGACCTCAGGACCGGCTGGCCTGGCGCTGTTGCAGGCGACGTCTGTGCTGGAGCGATGGCCCAGCTGCACCAGGCTACGTGGCTGCCCCAGGCTCTGCTGCTTCTCTGGGTCCCAGGTGGGGGCTGCCAGGGGAGGAGGGTGAGGGGAAGGGTGGAGGGTGGGGATGGAATGGGGGAGGGTGACTCAGACTGGGGCACGGTCTGCCCACTGCTTAAGATGGACCCCATCCTCGGAGGGCAGGGGTGAGGGTCCATCTCCCCTTCTGTATCCGTCTGGCCTTGCAGGAGCCACAGTGGGACACAGAGGAGGGGCTCTGCCGAAGGTTTGGGGATGAATTATCAGAGGAAGGAGGGCAAAAGGCAGGGAGTACCAGAGTGGGCGGCAGGGTGACCGCTGGGCACACCCAGGACGTGCTCGATGACAGGAGATGCCCTCTGGGTCACGGGTCCAGGGGGTAGAGGAAGCGTGGGGACCAGGCTGGGGCCAGCCCTTGTCTCAGGGTCACGGAGGTGAATGAACAGCCAGGGTGGCTTGAGGGGCCGGGACCTCAGGGGGCTGGTGGTCTCCAAGGAAGGGAGATGGAGATTCCCATCCCATCCGGGAAGGCGAGGGGGAGGAAGCAGGGAGGGGGGAGGGCAGAGCAGCTTCAGGGAAGGGAGGAGGAGGCTTGCTCTCTGGAGGAGAGGGCTTCCTTGTGTGATTTCTCTCCTGGTCGTCCAGGGGTGTTCACGGCTCTCAGACACCTCCTGCGGTCTTTCGAGTTTCATCCTTGTGTGTTCAGTCACTCAGTCGTGCCTGACTCTTTGGATCCCGAGGACTGTAGCCCACCAGGCTCCTCTGTCCATGGGGAATCTCCAGACAAGAATACTGGAGTCAGTCGTTGCCATTTCCTCCTCCAGGGGATCCCATCTTCCCGACCCAGGGACTGAACCCCTGTCTGCTGCGTCTCCTGCTTTGCAGGCAGGTTCATTACCACTGAGAAACTGGCCACCTGCTCACGACTCATTTTCCACTGTCCCTCTAGGGGGTTCTTGTGTGTTCGCAGGATCTGCCTGGGTGGAGGTTTCGTTGTTTCTCCGGTTTCCTCTCTTGCTGGTCACGGGGTCATCCCACGATGCCCAGGGCTGAGGAGGCAGTGGTCATGCCTACCTGGCCCCTGACTGGCCAGGTGAGCCGTGTTTCCATTTAGTGTAAAGGGGGCACTGCCTGTGTTTTTAAAAACAGCAGCATCCGGAGTTAGGCGCTTTTTCATGATCTATTGAGATGATTCTTTACTGTCTGAGCCTCCAGGGAAAGAATCTGCCTGCAATGTGGGAGACCTGGGTTCGATCCCTAGGTTGGGAAGATCCGCTGGAGCAGGGCATGGCAACCCATTCCAGTATTCTTGCCTGAAGAATCCCACGGACAGAGGAGCCTGGGGTCCTACAGTCCACGGGGCCGCAGAGAGGCGGACATGACCAAGCGGCTGAGCACACACAGCGCAGCACCGAGACGGTCACACCTTGTCTTGTGCTTTGCTTTGTGGGGTTTCACAGACATTGCCTTTTTCCAGTTGAATGTCTGTGGTAACCCTACTTTGAGCAAGTCTGTTGGCTCCATTTTTCCAACAGCATTTCCTCCCCTCATGTCTCTGTCCCATTTTGGTAATTCCTGCAAAATTTCAGACTCTCCACCAGAAAAAGATTACAACTCACTGAAGGCTCAGATGATGCATAGAATTTTTTAGCGATAGAGTATAATATTTTTAAGTTAAGGTATGTAAATTGTCTGTAAGACATAATGCTATTTGTTACACACTTCATAGACCGGAGTACAATGTAAGCATCGCTTTTTTCTTTCGGCTGTGCAGCATGTGGGATCTCAGTTCCCCAACCATGGATCAAACCCACACCCCATGCATTAAAGCATGGAGTCTTCCCCATTAACCACCAGGGGAGTCCCAAACATAGCTTTTATATGTGTTGGGAAGCTAAAAGCTTCTTGTGAATTTCTTTATTGCAACATTTGTTTCACTATGGTGGTCTGGATGGAGGAGGAAATGGCAACCCGCTCCAGTATTCTTGCCTGGAGAATCCCACGGACAGAGGAGCCTGGTGGGCTCCAGTCCGGGGGGTCGCAGAGTCAGACACGACTGAAGAGACTGAGCATGCACAGTTGTCTGGAACCAAATCCCCAATACTGCCACAGCACGCCTATAGCTTTTTTCCTTTGAACTATTCAAGTGGTGGTTGTATTAAGATATTTGGCCGGGTTTTAGTCTTTGATATATGTTATACTGCCTTCATGATAAGAATTGGGCTTCCCTGAAGACTCAGATGGTGAAGAATTTGTCTGCAATGCAGGAGACCAGAGTTTGATCCCTGAGAGAAGGGAATGCCTACCCACTCCAGTATTCCTGCCTGGAAAATCGCATTGACAGAGGAGCCTGGCAGGCTATAGTCCATAGGGTCACAAAGAGTCGGATACAGCTGAGTGACTAAGCACGTATGATAAGAATTAGGAAGTTTTTCTTGTTTCCTTATTCTCTGCAGATGTTTAAATAAAATTGGGATTGTCTGGTCTTTGAAAGTTTTGAGAGAATTAACTTGTGAAACTGAGTTTCACTCCTCAATTTTTGGAACGGAAAGAAAAAAGAACTTCTTTCTTCTCTTTTCTCTCCAATTTTACTGAGGCATAATTAACAAGTAAAAACTGTGTGTATATATGGTGTACAATTACAGTGATGTTTTGATACATGTATATACCATGAAATAATTACCGTATCACTTCACATAGTTAACTTTGGGAAAGGACTCCTTGCTAACACTTATAGGTACTGGTCTACATTTAAAAAAAAAAATCTGTTCTGGATTAATATCGGTAATGTATACTTTCCTAGAAAATCAGCAGTTTGGGGGACTTCTTTGGTAGTCCGGTGGCTAAGACTCTGTGCTCCCAACGCCAGAGGCCCAGGTTAAATTCCTGGTCAGGGAACTAGATCCCACATGCCACAGCTAAAGATCCCAAGTGTGGCAACTAAGACCCAGCTCAACTAAACAAATAAATACATGTTTTTTAAAAAATGAAGAGAAAATCACCAGTTTTGTCCAAGTGTGCAGAAATTTTTGTAGAGGCTTGTGGTTTACCCTATTTTTCTTTTTAATGGTTTATGTGTGTCTTCTTTTTATTTTCTCTTGATCTGGTTACACACAAGAACGTCTATTTTGTTGTTTGTTTCTCCCAGTTGAAAAATCAGCTTTTCTGCCCATACACTAGTTGCAGTGATTTTTGTCTCCTGATTCACTAACTTCCGCTCTGGCTCCACTCTCTCCTGGGTGGGTCTACTCTCTCCTGGGTGGGTGTGAGTGCGCCGGTTCCTCTCCACTGCTTGTGCTGGATGGTTCACACGTTTACCTGGGGTTTAGTGGGATGGGATTCTGTGATTCTGAAGTAAAACATTAGGAAAACAGAGGGAGACCCTGTTAGAAGAGACAGACAAAGAGGCAGAAAGACAGAGACAGGCATGCAGACAGAGGGACAGGCAGACAGAGACAGGCACGCAGACAGAGGGACAGGCAGACAGAGACAGGCACGCAGACAGAGGGACAGGCAGACAGAGACAGGCACGCAGACAGAGGGACAGGCAGACAGAGACAGGCACGCAGACAGAGGGACAGGCAGACGGAGACAGGCACGCAGAGAGAGGGACAGACAGAGAGGGATAGGCACGCAGACAGAGGGACAGACAGAGACGATGAGACCCAGAGAGACAAAGAGACAGAAAGTGAGAGACAGATAAAGAGGCAGACAGACAGAGACAGGCACGCAGACAGAGGGACAGAGAGACAGAGAGAGACAGGCACGCAGACAGAGGGACAGAGAGACAGAGAGAGACAGGCACGCAGACAGAGGGACAGACAGACAGAGACGATGAGACACAGAGAGACAGAGAGACGGAAGGTGAGAGACAGAAGGAGAGTGAGAAGGACAGAGAGAGAGAAGGAGAGACAAAGACACAGAGACAGAGACACAGGGAGACAGCCAGGGAGACACACGATGCACGGGGAAGGCAGGCCCCAGACACAGAGGGCTGGGTCCCGTGGGTGGAGGTGAAGGGGGGCCCAGACCAGGCAGGGGAGCCAAGAGCCAGGCCAGGAAAGATGACAATTCACAGTCGAGGGGACACAGGGCATGGAGTCTGGATGTGGGGAGCAGAAGCTACGTCTTAACCCAAGGAAGGGCTGGGGCATTTATCTGTTAAGCACTCGGTGTGTGTCTATTTTACTGATCTGTTGTTTTCTAGAAAATCATACGCTCATCCAGATTCACACGCTCGCCTGGAGAGAAGCCTTTTTTTCTTGTTTTGGCTGTACTGCGTGGCTTGTGAGGTCTTGGTTCTCAGAGGGTTATCCATGCTCATTAGACTGAATTTTCTGAAATGTCGGCTTTCTTGGCCAGACACAGAGGGATGCTGGCAGCTTCATGTGGTTCAAACCTGATATTATTCTCCAGGCATTTGGCGCCCATTATCTCATCCAATACTCCCAAATGTCCTGCGAGGCTTACCAGTCATCACCACGTTACCAGTGAGGCCTCTGAAGCTCAGAGAGGTCAAGTAACTTGTCCCTGAACACACAGCAGACTCGTCACAGAACTGAGACTAAAACTCAGATTCTTCTGATGCCCTTTCCACGCCACTGTGGCACTGGCTACGGAGCATCTCAGGACACATCACACCCGCGATGGGGCTGGAGAAGGCGTCTTTGCAGGGCGTCTGCCACCCAGGCCAGAATAGGACCCCCTGACGGGCTCCCAGGAGTGGGAGGATGGGGGCTTGTGGTCAGCTTCGGGCAGCTTTGAACAGAGAACTGTGTAGGCTGGGGGAGGTGCTCACACCCAAGGGTTTGCTGAGGGCCTACTATGTGCCAGACATGTGTAGACCTTTAAGATATAAGAAGAAGGCCCCAGGGGCTGACATTCTCTTCAACTGATTTAACAGCCTGACAAGCCAAGTCAAATTCAAGACGACTAACTCTAGCAAAAGACAGCAAGCCACACCCCCCACCACTGTGGGGGCCCCATCACAGAATTACAGGGCTGGTGAGGAGCCATATCCACAGGGGCCGGGGGGGGGCGTGTCCTCGGCTTGGTGGCCAGCATTAATGTCACACATGTCACCTTAGCCCCCCAGCTCCATGGCGGAGGACTGTCTGGGACAATGGCAGATGCCAATCTCAGAAATAAAGCATGAGCTTCCTTGAAAATTAAGTCAACAGGAGCTGGGCAAACTGGAGTAAGACCCAGGGTGAGATGAAGGCTGTCAGTAAACTGTGTGTGTGGGTGATTTTTCATCCACAAAATTTGCCAGGCATGTCTGGTGCTTCTGTGAACCATCTGGCAGCCCTCTCTCTGCCTTGGGGCACAGCCCCTTGGTGGGAACACGTCGGCTACAAGCGGGTCTTCAGGTGACTGAGCTGCTCCAGGCTGGGGGCATCCTGACAAGCTGGGAGATGGGAGGTCCCTGGTGGGTGAGAGGTGAAGGGCAGAGGAAAGAAAGTTGGGGTCTGGAGGAAAGGGCAGCTGCGGTCTTAGGGCTGAATAGAAGGGGCAGAGTCTCAAGGTGTATTCTGGCTGATGCGGGGCAGCTAGCAAGAGATGGGGGAACTTTTTGGGGTGACCCCCAGGGTGTCCTGAACTAGGCCCACCTGATGGAGCTGGACCCGGTTGTGTCTTCCAGGCTGTTTATCCCTGAGTGGCCCCAGCAGAGTGACGGGCATCGTGGGGAGATCCCTGAGCGTGGAGTGTCGGTACCAGAAGAAATTCATAAGCAATAACAAATACTGGTGCAAACCCTTCTGTTTGTTATCACCGAAGATTGTGGAGACCACAGAGTCACAGAGAGAAGTGACGAGAGGCCGCGTGTCCATCAGAGACCATCCTGCAAACCTCACCTTCACAGTGACCTTGAAGAGCCTCAGAGAGGAGGATGCGGGAACGTACGAGTGTGGGATCAATGTGCCAGTTTCCATTGACCCCACCTTCGAGGTGGAGGTGTCTGTGATCCCAGGTGAGCCATGCACACCCCTACCTCCCCTTGTACCAGCAACAGGGTCATCTTAAAAGTCTCAGGTTGGAATAGCCAAGGCAGAAATCACATCAGAGAGCAAACTCTGTGTGTGTGTGTGTAGGTGTATGTATATTGTGTGTATGTGTGTGTGTGTATGTGAGACAAAGAGACAGTCAGGACGTTGGCACGTCTCCTTGGTCTTGAGTGATGAGGTGCTTGTCGGGGAAGGGGCAGCAAAGAGGTGGGTATGCAGCTGAGGGAGGAAGGTGCCGTGGGCCTCCCCACAGAAACCCGGGAAGCTGTGTGGGGGAAGGTGGGGAGCTGAGTGGAGAGGTGGCGGGCCAGGTGAAGATGCTGAACACAGTGGGAGTGCTAAAAAGATCTGCAAGTGGTCTCTGGCAGGCTCATGCAGCTGTGACTTGGTCGGGGGCGGGGAGCAAGACTCGGGGTAGGGGTTACTCTGGGGCCTCCGGAGGACCCTGACCTCATCATGGGGATGGAATCAGGTCTGTTGGGGGTGGTGCCCATGTCCTGTTCCGAAACGGTCACTTGGCCCCAGGAGGGTCCTGGCCGCAGGGTTCTTCATCTTGTCCCCTTCATGAGTGATTATTTTGTGTGAAATCAAACAAGAAAGGTATCGGAGGGTGGTGGGAGAGTCAGAGGGCCTCCCAGAGTCTGATTTGTATTTCAGCACCATCGGCATCACCAACACCAAGACCAATCCCACCTACTGTCGCAGCCAAAGTTTCAACTGTGTCATTCACCACCCTGACCACAGAGAGTGCCACCCACAGTGCCAGCAGCCAGGAGGAATACGAGCCCACGCAGAACTGGAGGTAAGGTGCCCTAGGCCTGTGGCGTCCTCTGCCTTGGGGTCTGTTTGGTCAGGAGCCCTGTCCCCGTTGACTGGGGCCTCTGGCTCCCTTTGCACCCAGGCTGGAAGCCGATCTGCGTCTCCTAGCTTGGGCTGTAGGGGCCACACTGGACCTGCCCTGGGCTCTGAGAGAGGGCTCAGGCCAGGTAGAAACTGGGGGTGGATGGAGGGAAAGCGACATTTAATGAGAGCTGGTGTGACGATATCCTGCCAGGCACATGCTCAGTGCCCCACCTGGACGTCATCATCTGCTCCTTACAATCCTTTGCCACCATCACCCTCAGTTTATGGATGAGTAAACTGAGGCTCTGAGAGGTTAAGTGACTGAGTGGGTAATACAGTCACAGAGGCAGGCTGCCTCCCAGGCCAAGTTTATATGATTCCAAAGTTTTGGGTTCTTTCTTCCAAATTTGTGATTCTCGACATTTTTTTTTTGGCAGGGAGAGGTAAAAAAAAAACAAACCCTGGGAGAATCTGACAACATTTATAGTTTCTCTCCCTGGAAATATGCCTATTGTCTGAAATTATTCCTGGGATTCACAGATTCCCTTTTTTAAAAAGTAATCAATTAATTTTTATTTTTGGCTGTGCGGGGTCTTCATGGCTGCTTTGGGGCTTTCTCTAGTTGCAGTGAAAGTGAGACAGTGAAGTCGTCCAGTCGTGTCCGACTCTTTGCGACCCCATGGACTATAGCCTACCAGGCTTCTCTGTCCATGGGATTTTCCAGGCAAGAGTACTGGAATGGGTTGCCATTTCCTTCTCCAAGGGATCTTCCTGACCCAGGGATCGAACCCAGGTCCCCTATATTGCAGGCAGACGCTTTACCCTCTGAGCCACCAGGGAAGACCTAAGTTGCCGTAATGGAGGCTACTCTCTAGTTCTGGCGCGAGGGCTTCTCGTTGCGGTGGCTTCTTTTGTTGCAGAGCATGGGCCCTAGAGCGTGAGCTCAGTGGCTGCGGTGTGTGTTAGTTGCTCAGTCGTGTCCAACTCTTTTCGATCCCATGGACTCTGGCCCGCCAGGCTCCTCTGTCCATGGGACTCTCCAGGCAAGAACACTGGAGTGGGTTGCCTTGCCCTTCTCCAGGGGATCTTCCCTACCCAGGGATTGACCCTGCGTCTCCCGTGTCTTCTGGGTTGGCAGGCAGGTTCTTTGCCACTAGTGCCACCTGAGTTGCGGTGCACGGGCTTAGTCGCCCCGCGGCATGTGGGATCTTCCTGGACCAGGAATCGAACCTGTGTCCCCTGCATTGTCAGGCAGATTCTTAACCGCTGGACCACCAGGGAAGCCCGAGACTCCCTATTCTGACACCACCTGGCGCCCTGCAAGTCGATTCCAGAACTGGACACCTGGGAGTCAGCACAGACTCCAGCATCCTGTGAGGCTCGTGAGGCTCAGTCTTGTAAGACGGCCTGACTTCAGATGCCAGGGCCCTTTGGGGATGCTCAGATCATCACATTTCTGATCAGTTGGATACATGACCCACTTGGGTTTGGTAATTGCTTAGGTAATCCACAGAATGTAGAGAAATGCTATACATACAGTTTTATCATAAAGTATAAAGGTCAGGGTGCTTCCCAGGAGGCGCTAGCGGTAAAGAACCCACCTGCCAACGCAGGAGACATAAGAGACGTGGGTTTGATGCCTGGGTTGGGAAGATCCCCTGGAGGAGGGCATGGCAACCCACTCCAGTATTCTTGCCCGGAGAACCCCATGGACAGAGGAGCCTAACCATGAAGGCTACAGTCCATGGGGTCCAGCCTACGGCTGCAGACTACTGTCCACGGGGTTGCAGAGTCAGACACGACTGAAATGACCCAGTACACACGCACAAAGGTCAGGACCAGTCAATGAAGAGACATGTAGGGCAAGGTCTGGGAGGGTCCTGACTGCAAAATTTCTATGCCCTTTCCCAGTGGAGTTGAGGGGCATCACCCTCCCGGGACTTTGATGTCTTTACCAACCAGGAAGTTCCTTCAAGTCTTGGTGCCCATAGTTTTTACTTGGGTTTCATCGCACAGATATGACTAACTGAATCACTGCCCACATGACTGACCTCAACCCCCAACACCCCTTTCCACTTCCCTGAAGTTCAGGCTGGCTCAGAGCCCCAAATCTCTCATCGCATGGCTGGCCCTTCTGGTGACCAGCTCCCAGCCTGAGTCAGGCAAAATCCCAGGGAGATCCAAGCAGCTTGTGAATCACAAAGGTGCTCCTGTTACTAGGAAAACCTCAAGGATTTAGAGCCTCCCTTCCAGGAGCCAGAGGCAAAGGCCAGTCAGATTCTTTACTGTACGACACCCCAAGACCCCTCCACTGGCTTCCTGACAATCCAGGTGACAAGCTTTATGTCAGGCAAGGTGGGATTCAGGACCCAAACGTGCCGCCTTCAGAAACGACCTGCAGATGCACACCTGGGGAAGGGAGCTGGGTTTTTTAAACAGTAATTTCATCTGCTTATTTGTCTGTTTGTCTCTTTATTTATTTTTTCCTGTGCTGGGCCTGTGTGGCTGCGCAGGCTTTCTCTAGCTGCAGAGAGTGGCGCTTGCTCTCCAGCTTCTCTGCTCGGGCTTCTCCCTGCAGTGGCTTCCCTAATCGTGGAGCACAGGCTCAGTGGCTGTGGAGCCCGGGCTTCCTCCCTCCGCAGCTTGTGGGATCTTCCTGGGCCAGGGACCAAACCTGTTTGTGTCCCCTGCATGGACAGGTGGATTCTTCACCACTGAGCTGCTAGGGAAGCCCCAGAGTTGGGTTTTGTATAACTGAAGCTTGTACAGTTCTCAGGGGAGGGGGGTGCATCTTTAAGAAAAAAAGACGAGAACACCATGGATGCCAGTTAGGCATAAAAGAAGGGGCCCAAGCAAGGGAGGGGCAGAGCCCAAGCCGTGTCAGTTCCCCAGGAAAGCAGCTGCTGCTGTCCAAGTGTGAAGTGGTAGAGTTTCAAGGTGATGTTTTTGCAGCCAGGTTTGTAATTGCAAAAGACTGGGCAAAAGAAATGCCCATGGAGAGGGAGGAGTTAAATAATTTATGGTCTGTCCACACAATGGAATACTATGCAGCTGTGAAAAAAGCCCCGCAGGGAACTTCTGTATGTAGTGACATGGAAAGATCTTCAAGATGCATTGTGAAGTTAAAAAATAGTGTTTTTCACTGACTCAGTGGACGTGAGTTTGAGCAAGCTCCGGGAGATGGTGATGGACAGGGAGGCCTGGCGTGCTGCAGTCCATGAGGTCGCAAAGAGTCGGACATGGCTGAGCAGCTGAACAACAGTGTTTATACCAGCGGTCCCCAACCCTTTTGGCACCAGGGACCAGTTTTGTGGAAGACAGTTTTCCACAGACGGGGGTGGGAGTGGATGGTTCAGGCAGTAATAAGAGAGATTTGGGGGGTTGGGGGGGTGAATGGGGAGGTGCTCACCTCCTCTGTATGGCCAGGTTCCTAACAGTCCTTTGGTGGGTACTGGTCCATGGCCGAGGGGTTGGGGACCCATGGTTTATACTGTGCCTCTTTTATGTGAAAAAAGGACATATACAAAAATAATGTATATTCGTATTTTGTTGCATTGAATAAAGAGGCTCCGGAAGGCTCTTAGGTGCACGGTGTGAGTCTGTTGGGGGGATTTAGGTAGACGGGGGTTGAAAAGGAGGCTTTACGCTGTCTGCCTTTTTTTCAGTGAGCGCTTATCTACTGAACAAGCGAGGGAAGGCGGGACCCCCTGCCCCACCCAGCCCACCCTGTCTCCTCTCAGGCTCCACGCGCTGCTGATCTCGTTGGCCCTGCTGCTGCTCCTGCTGGGGGGCTTCTCGCTGCTCGCCTGGAGGATGGTTCAGAGATGGGCCAAAGGTGAGTGAGCCCCCGACACCCGCCCGCACCCCACCCGAGGGCAGGCCGGCCCCGCCCACACCTTCTGGCCCTAGAGGAAATGCCTCTGGGTTTCCAGAAGGGTCATCAGCTGTGTCTCCCCTGGGACCACATGGCCCGGGTGACCCTAGAGGGCAGGCCCGGAAGGGACTATGTGGCTGAGAGGAGGTGGCTTTAAGGCAAGAGGCCTTTCCCACGGCAGGGCCGGGGTAGGTGCTCGTGAAGCAATGTCCCTCTTCCGTCCAAACCCTTCCGTGACCTCCTACAGCCTCCAAAGTCCAGGCCTGCCCAGCATGGTCAAGGCCCTTGGCAATCTGCCAGTCCTCACACCCTGGAAGGCAGTGGTTTCTCAACTTCCTCCGAGTTTGCTCTGGGCACCTGGGGGGCCTGCCCTGCCCCCCACCGGCTCACTCCTGATGCCCTGAGTGCTGCTCTCTGCTTTCTTTCCTCTAGGCCCTCTTCCTGGCCCCCAGAGGGCAGTTCAGGGCCCCCTTCAGGGTGAGCCTCTGTTCTTCCGCCGTCAAAGCCCCTGTCCCACCAATTTGCCACTCCTGCTTCCTAGGCTGCCTCCCCAGCAGCCCACGCAGCTCCTGTAGATCAGAGACCCTTGCCCAAGAAGGTATAGGAGCAGTATGTGTTGAGTGAAAGTATTATTTAATATTATTTAATATTGTCACAGTGGCACCCAGGGAGGCTGTGGTCCAGCCACTCCCCTCTGAGCTCAGATTCAAAGAGAAAATAAGACGCCCCCAGCATCCTGTCTGGTGCTCATAAGTAGGGGCTCAATAAACACGTGAGCAAATTAAATACATAGAAGAACAGAGGAACCAGTGACGCTGTGACCATCTTGCTGGTGGGTGGCCCAAGTTTTATCTGTGTCAGCTTAAAAAAAATCCGCAGCGTGAGAGTTATGAGCTAGGTTTAATCTGGGGCAAAATGAGGACTGTAGCCTGGGAGACAGCACCTTAGATAGCCCTGAGAAACTGCTCCAAAGATTCAGGGGGCGGGGGAAGGTCAGCGTATCTGTGATTTTGGTGAAGGGGGAGGAACACAGGCCATTCAGCACACATTTTTCCAGGAGGTTTCTATCAGTCTCGAGAATCTTCTGCTAGTCACAGGGAACAGTCGTCACCATGAAGGATGTTCGTGCTTTTCTAGATTTGGGGAGATGCAAGGATTGGGCTCATAAAAACCAGCCCTTGAGCATATCTGACTATCTGAAGACCTCGCGCAGATGCCTCGCTCCTGCTCTCCACCCTGAACGCCTTTCGGGGGTGTTGAAGCAGCTGCATCAGCGCCTGATTTGATCTTTGCAGAGGCAGATGGCAGGCGCCCAGGGCAAGTGCCGGTTGTACTTGACTCCTGTAGGAGAGCAGCTTTCTGCCTGAGATGAGTGTGAGCCTTAAGGTTCCTTCCTGGACTCAGAGTTCTTAATTCCATGTGCACAGAGTACCTGGGCAGAGGGGATGTTTGTTCAGAATGACCGATGCTGAGCCTTTCAGGGCTGCAGTAAAACCCTGGTGGCTCTGCCCCACGCCTGCAGTGCTAAACTGGGAGTTGGTTCTTACTGGGAGCAAAAGGGGAGACCCCGCTTTACTCTCTCACCTCCAGCAACCCTGCGGGGTCCAGCCCCTCCCTCCAGCACATCTCAGGCCTTTAGCAGCGAAATCAGCCTCAACATACATATGCTTGATGGATGGAAGGAAAACCACTTCCTCTTCCCCATCTGCTCTTCGTATATCGCTTCTGGGAACCATCGCCTGAAACTTTAGCCCACACTGCTTTACCGCATGGGGGTTTTCCCAGCCTGGGTTGTCTCAGAACTATGGGTGTCAGGGATCTCCAGGGTGACCTTTCACCTAAAAAGCGTCCCTCCCCTTTAAAAACGGGGTGTGTGATTGCTGTAGAAAATTGGAAAAAGAAGGAAAGCACAGAGAGGGAAAGAAATTCACCCTAATAAATAGAAAGAAGAACCTGCACCACCCAGAGAAAACCAGCCACAGACGGTTGAGTCACATCCTTACGGGCTCTTGCAAATCTGACTTCTTAAAACGTTTGCTCCGTATGTAATTCCACTTTTGTTTTTTTTAATTAAAATTATGCTTTGTTGTCGGCTTGGTTTTGGTTGTGCTGGGCCTCCGTGGCTGCGTGCGGCCTTTCTCCAGCCGCGGTGTGTGAGCTTCTCGCTGTGCTGGTTTCTCTTGGCGGAGAACCCGGGCTCAGTAGTTGTCGCACGTCAGCTCAGTTGCCCAGCAACATGTGGGATCTTCCAGGGCCAGGGATCGAACCAGTCTCTGTCCCCTGCATTGGCAGGTGGGTTCCTAACCGCTGGACCACCGGGGAAGTCCTGTCATTCCACTTTTCTACCTTAACATTCTGTGTGATTTTCCCGGCTGATAATCTCCAAATCCCTGAGTGCAGAGTTGACTCGTGTGAGCGGATCACGCCTCGTCAAGGGATCTTTGTTTAACAGGAGAAAGGCTTTGTGTTCACGTAGCCTCTGTCTCTCCCCGGCTCGGCGTCTCAGCGCCTGTCTCCCGGCTGCCTCGGGGAGAGGTCAGGGTTAGTGACCCCTGGTGGTCCTGCTGGCCCCAGCCTGACGCCTGCCCTGTGCTCACTCTCGGTTCCTCCCCTGAGCCCACTCTGGTCACTCACTTCCTCATTCATTCACTCGATCACACAGCAAAGCCGTCCTGAGCACCTACTGTGCGCCAGGCCCTGTGCTGGGCTCTTGAGGACCCTGTCGTGACCAGGGAAGACTGGGTCCACCTTCAGCGAGCTCCCTGTTCAGCTGTCTGCCACCCAACTCTCTCCATGTCGCCTTCCTTCCCAGGGGTGGACTCCCATCTCTTCCTCACCAGCTTTTTCCCTCCTTCCCATCAAATCCATCTGAGTTGAAGATATAGAGGATGGTAGGGAGCCGGCCCACAGCATCTGAAACAAAATATGTTCATACCTCAAGTGGCGCTAGTGGTAAAGAATCCACCTGTCAATGCAGGAGGCATGAGACGCGAGTTCGATCCCTGGATCGGTAAGATCCCCAGGAGAAGGGAGAGGCTACCCACTCCAGTATTCTTGCCTGGAAAATCCCATGGACAGAGGAGCCTGGCAGGATACAGTCTACAGGGTCACACGAAGTCGGACACGACTGACGTGGCTTGGCACACACGCACTTGTTCGTACCTCAGAGCCCTGGTTGCACGCTCTGTCTACAGTCCACAGGGTCATACAAAGTCGGACATGACTGAAGTGACCTAGCACGCACAGCACGTGTTCATACTTCAGAGCCCCTGGATGCATGCCCCATCGAGCCAACCGGTGAGGTTCACCAGACACCTCTGTCGTCCGTGACCTTGTGTCTCCTGACTCTCGGAATCTCACCGCTGACTTTGGGACTCCCTCCCTGAGGCTGGATAGCATCTCTCCCTGCAGCACCCAGCGGGCTCTGGAGCTGCCTGGCAGAGATCCTAGATCAAGGGCGCTCTGCTGCGTGGGCATCACCTGCCCCCTCTCAGCTCCCGGGGCCCCGGGTTGAAAGCGCCAGGGAAGCACAGAGCCGCGCCCAGAGGCAGGACCCCAGACACCGTGTTGTAGGTGCCAGAAACAAGAGGCTGTGTGACCTGAGCTGGGATCCCTCAGAGCAGACAGGGCTTCCTGTCTGGGGGGGCCTGACCCCCAGGCCAGGGGATCACAGCAGATAAACCTGGTGACTTTGTATGCTTTGATTCTCTAGTCTCTGCAAGGTCACTTCCTTTTTATTATTTTATTAAAAAAAATTTTCAGTTCAGTTCAGTCACTCAGTTGTGTCCGACTCCTTGCGACCCCATGAATCACAGCACGCCAGGCCTCCCTGTCCATCACCGACTCCCAGAGTTCACTCAAACTGATGTCCATCGAGACAGTGATGCCATCCAGCCATCTCATCCTCTGTCGTCCCCTTCTCCTCCTGCCCCCAATCCCTCCCAGCATCAGGGTCTTTTCCAATGAGTCAACTCTTCGCATGAGGTGGCCAAAGTATTGGAGTTTCAGCTTTAGCATCAGTCTTTCCAATGAACACCCAGGACTGATCTTTAGAATGGACTGGTTGGATCTCCTTGCAGTCCAAGGGACTCTCAAGAGTCTTCTCCAACACCACAGTTCAAAAGCATCAATTCTTCGGCACTCAGCTTTCTTCACAGTCCAGCTCTCACATCCATACATGACCACTGGAAAACCATAGCCTTGACTAGACGGACCTTTGTTGGCAAAGTAATGTCTCTGCTTTTCAATATGCTGTCTAGGTTGGTCATAACTTTCCTTCCAAGGAGTTAAGTGTCTTTTAATTTCATGGCTGCAATCACCATCTTTGGTGATTTTGGAGCCCCCCCAAAATAAAGTCTGACACTGTTTCCCCATCTATTTCCCATGAAGTGATGGGACCGGATGCCATGATCTTCATTTTCTGAATGTTGAGATTTAAGCCAACTTTTTCACTTCCTCTTTCACTTTCATCAGGAGACTTTTTAGTTCCTCTTCACTTTCTGCCATAAGGGTGGTGTCATCTGCATATCTGAGGTTATTGATTAGGGTTTGTTAAAACACAGCTGGACTTCATCCCCAGTGTTGATAATTCAGTATGGCTGTGGTGGGGCCTGCAAAACTGCATTTTTTTAATTGGTAAAAAAAAAATACTTATCAAATTTGTCATCTTAACCATTTCTAAGTTTACAGTTTGGTAGTGTCAAGGGTGTTTATATTGTTGCAAAAGAGGCCTCTGGATCTTGTTCATCATGCAGACATTCCCTGTTAGATGAGTGCCCTTTCCTTTCTCATCTCCCTCACCTGGAAGCGTGGAGTCTGAACCACCGGATCCCCAGGGAAGTCCCTAAGGGACGTTTTCACGAGTGGCTGTTCTGGGAACCACCTTCGTTTGATCCCTTCTCCCCCAGCTGGAGCCTTCCTGCTTCTTCATTCACTCATTTCCTCATTCACTAATTCACCCACTCAACAAGCCCTTGAGTTTCCCCCATGCTGCTGGCCTGAAGCGATAGGTCCCCCGGGCTGAAGTCTCTAGGGAAAGGCTTTCCTCCAGGTGGACCACAGGGATCCGCATCCTGCCCCATTCTAGGATTCAGTCTCCTTCCTCTTCTCTTGCCTCTTTAGCTGGAGAGAAACCAGAGCTGCCTCAGAGCCGCAGTCAGGTAAGGAGGGTTCCAGCAGGAGGCGTGTCAGGGTGGCCGGGAGGCACGCAGGGGATGCTAGGGACCCAGTCTGTGCCTTAGCTGGTGGAGGTCCGTGTGGATCCCACACAGATAAAGCGAGGTGATCACTTAGAGCTGGAAAAACAACACCTGGGAGGTCTGGTCACTGGGTCACCGTGAGCTCTGGCCAGCCTGTTCCCTTCCAGGTGAGGGGGAGGGGCGGAGGGCCCTCCGGCCCAGCTGTTGACCTGACCATTCAAACACTCCCCAGAGAGGACCTGAGTGGGGGAGGGGGAAGGCAGGATGGGAAGGCTGGGGCACCCAGAGCGCAGAGGGGAAGGGCAGATGCTTGCAGGGACACGGGCCTCTCTAGGCTCCAAACCCTGCACTCCTGTCCACCGCAGGCTGCCGAGCAGACTGAGCCCAGCTATGCGAATCTGGAGCTGCAGACGTGGCCCCTTTCGGGAAAGCCCGTTCAACCCACGCGGGCGGAGGTGGAATACAGCACAGTGGTGAGTGCGAGGGCCCAGCCCCCGTCCTGCGGACCACGGGCCGTGGCAGAGGCATCGGCACATGGGGTCCGGCAGGCGGGGAGGGGAGAGAGGCTCGACTGGTCACCTTGTGCTTCTGAAGGACGAGGAGACACAGGAAACCAGTCAAGTGCTGGGGACGTCTCTGGCGGTCCAGCGGCTGGGACCTGGCCTTCCAATGCAGGGGTGCAGGTTTGATCGCTGGTTGGGGAGGTGAGATCCCACATGCCTCTTGGCCAGAAAACCAAAACACGAAACAGAAGCAATATTGTAATAAATTCAATAAGGACTAAGAAAGGTACACATCAAAAAAATCTTAGACAAGAAAAGAAAATGAAGAAAGTGGTGTAGATTTCGCCAGACTTTGGTGTCTCTGTGGCTGAGGGGTCGCGTGGGAGATGAAGGGGCTTTTGGAATGGCCAGTGGATAATCAAGAGTCAATAAAGTACAGCATTTATTAAGCACCTACTATGTACCATATGGACTTCCCCGGTGGCTCAGACGATAAAAGAATCTACCTACAATGCAGGAGACCCGGGTTTGCTCCCTGGGTCGGGAAGATCCCCTGGAGAAGGAAATGGCACCCCACTCCAGTACTCTTGCCTGGAAAATCCCATGGATGGACAGAGGAGCCTGGGAGGCTACAGTCCATGGGGTCACAAAGAGTTGGACACGACTGAGCGACTTCACTTTCCCTTTCATGTACCAGGTGGGCTTCCCTGGTAGCGCTGGTGGTGAAGAATCTGCCTGCCATTGCCATAGACACGAGAGACGCGGGCTCCATCCCTGGGGTGGGAAGACCCCCTGGAGGAGGGCGTGGCACCCCACTCCAGTGCTCTTGCCTGGAGAATCCCATGGACAGAGGAGCCTGGCGGGCTGCAGTCCATGGGGTCGCACAGAGTCGGACACGACTGAAGCGACTTAGCCGGCACGCACACTCACGTACCGTACACTCCATGTTAAAGCCGGTGTTTTTTCACTGTTTTGGTCCCGTCATCTCTTTGGTATGAACTCTACTTTTTAGATTTTTACCAATGAGCCCCTGTGGGTCAAGCCGTAGGCATGGCATTGAAAAGTGGAATAACGGAAGAGGTTGCCTCCCGTCCCCACCCCGTGCAGGGTCATAACTCACCCTTGAGCGGAAAGAGTTTAGGCAGAGGTTGAGGGATTAGTTGTTAGAGAAGATGAGATGGAGGTTTGAGCGTCAGACACGTGGCCCGGGACTAGCAACATCCTAGCCTTTTTAGCTTTTGGTGACTAATGACCCCAAAGCAGACCCCAGGCACCCCCCAGCACTGGTGCTGTGTCTTCAATAGTGATCAGGGCTCCTGGCCTTTCCCAACCAATAGAAGTTGATCAGAGGCCAGACAAGAAAGTCAGGCAAGGCTCTGTTGGGGCCCCTGCTGCGGCAGGAGGGAGCAAGGACAAGCAACAGTCTTCCTTGCTTGGGGGCCGGTGGTTCCTTACACGGGGTGAGGGGAGGGGTGTGTCCGGGGAGAGGGAGGGAGAGGGAGGGAGAGGGAGGGAGAAGGAGGGAGAGGGAGGGAGAGGGAGGGAGAGGGAGGGAGAGGGAGGGAGAGGTGGCTTAGGTGTTTGCTCGCCTCTTGGGGGTTAATCTATGCAGCAGGGCATGCGCAGTACCCTGCTTTTGCTCCAGGCTCCTCAAAAGCGGCAGTTGGGTTTTTTGGTCTCTTTGTATCTCTAGTCCAGAATTTGCCCCAGCTGTGCATGCTTGCACTTCTGTCTAGTCCCTTAGAGTTTCTTTGGATTTTGTTGCTCGAGGAGACGTTTGTCCAGGTGCAAGCCCTGCAGCAAAGGGTCTCAGGTCTGGCATGTCTCATCTTGACCAGGTTGGGGCAGAGCAGGTGGGTGGATGGGATTTTGGAGACCCACCTTTGCAAGAGAAAGTGGGCAGGACGGTGAGGACCAGTGGAGCCCCCACCATCCCCTGCCAGTGGAATCTCCCTCAGGGCACCCCTCTGATGTCTCCTCCCTAATCTGGGATTCCCATGTCCCCGGCCTCTCCCTGAGCGTCTGGTCTCCGTCTCTGCAGGGCCCGTCCAGCGACGATCTTCACTACACCTCGATAGTGTTTGACTCCCGGAGCCAGGATTCCAAGGCCGACAGGATTCCCTCCGAGACGCCAGTGTACAGCGTGGTTAAGAAGACATAAGCTCATGTTTCCAGCCTTACCAACTGGAGGACTCTGTGGGTCACAGGAGGCCCAGGGCTCAGCCTTCACCCACGGGCCCCCCTCCGCCTACTCCCCTTGTGGTGACCACCAAGTCAGCTGGGCTCCCCAAGGCTGCCCGTCTTGCGCCATCAGCCAGGCTGGCTTTACTGAGGATGTCCGGGAATGCGGTTCTGGATGGTCCGATGGGAAACCTTCCATCCCACTGGCTCTCGAGGTCTCTCTCCTCTCTTCTCTGCTTCATCCCAGCTCCAGGTGGCTCCAGGCAAAGGCCTGACTCTCGTAGTACGGTACCTACGAATGGCTTTGTAAACCACAGCCCCATGGAAATGTCTGGGGTTGCTGGGAAGTGGGGAGAACTGGTGAGGAGCCAGGAGAACTCAAAGGCATTGAAGACTGGGTCCCTCTCTTCTTACGGATGAGGAGACCAAGACCCCGGGAGAGGAGAGGCTTGCCCACAGCTCCAGAACGAGTGGCACACTTCTCTGGACTCTTGGAATTATTGTTAATCCAAGAGATATTATTAACCATTGAAAGTATCTTAAGAGAGCAGAAAAAAATTATTTAAACTTTGCAGCTGTATCTCTGCAATATTGTATGAAAAGTCCTTTCTTTTGAAGCCGAATAATATTTCACTGATGTATATATCACATCATGCTCATCCATCCATTCATCTGTCAACGGAATGCTCCTATATTTTAGTTCTTGTGAAAAATCCAAGTTATGAGCTTGGTGCACAAGTGTCCCTTGGAGACTCTGCTTTCAATTCCTTTGGGTATGCACCCAGAAGAGGAATTGCTGAATCATGTGATAACCTATTTTTAATCTTTGAGGAACTGCGATACTCTTATCGGCAGGAGCTGTACCACGTTACGTTCCCATCACGGGTCTCCCACTTCCTCACATGCTTTCCAGCACTTTTTTTTTTTTTAATAGTAGCGAACCTAACGCATGTGAGGTGGTATCTCATTGCAATTTTGATTTGCATTTCCCCAGTGATTAGTGCAGAGAAGGCAATGGCACCCCACTCCAGTACTCTTGCCTGGACAATCCCATGGACGGAGGAGCCTGGTGGGCTGCAGTCCATGGGGTCACTAAGAGTCGGACACAACTGAGCGACTTCACTTTCACTTTTCACTTTCATGCACTGGAGAAGGAAATGGCAACCCACTCCAGTGTTCTTGCCTGGAGAATCCCAGGGACGGGGGAGCCTGTGGGCTGCTGTCTATGGGGTCGCACAGAGTCGGACACGACTGAGGCGACTTAGCAGCAGCAGTGATTAGTGAGGCCGAGCACTGTCCACGTGCTTACTGGCCACCTGTGTATCTTCACTGAAGACATGTCTATTCAGTCCTGTTGCCCATTTTCAAATCAATTTCTTTGTTGTTATTGAGTCGTCTATGTATTCTGGATATTCAGTCTTATCAGATATATAATCTGCAAATATTGTCTCTCATTTTGTGGGCCAAATGTTTACTTTGTTGAGGTGTCTTTTGAGGACAAAATGTTGGCGTTTCATGAAGCTTAATTTGTCCATTTTGTTGTTGCTGCCGCCTGTGCCGTTTAGGTCATATTCAGGAAATCACTGTCAGATCTGAGGTTCTGAAGATTTTGTCCTTTGCTTTATTCTAGGAGTTTAATAGTTTTAGGTCTGACTAGCTTTTGGAGAAGGCAATGGCACCTCTACTCCAGTACTCTTGCCCAGAAAATCCCATGGACGGAAGAGCCTGGTGGGCTGCAGTCCATGGGGTCGCGAAGAGTCAGACATGACTGAGTGACTTCACTTTCACTTTTCACTTTCATGCATTGGAGAAGGAAATGGCAACCCACTCCAGTGTTCTTGCCTGGAGAATCCCAGGGACGGGGGAGCCTGGTGGGCTGCCGTCTATGTGGTCGCACAGAGTCAGACACAACTGAAGTGACTTAGCAGCAGTAGCAGCTAACTTTTTAGACTAGTTTTGGGTTTATCCTTCTTTTTCTGGCTTCTAAAGTTGTACAGTTAGGGTTTTTTATTTGAGATCTTTGCCCGTCTTTTTAATGCAAGCATTTGAATTACCCACTTAGCCCTGCTTTCGCTGTGTTCCATGAGTTTTGTAGATGGTGTTTACGCTTCCGCTTATCTTTAAGTGTTTTCTAATTCCCTCTATGATTTCTTCTTTGATCCATTGGTTGTGTATGAGTGTGCTGTTTCATTTCCACAGGTTTGTGAATTTTCCAGTTTTAATTTTTTCCCTTTTCGAGTATTTATTGAAACATGAATAAACATAAATTGATTGGTTCCATAGTCAGTGTCAATTAGTTGTTTTAATTCCATCTTATAATACCATGTAATGTCTTGCAAGAAAAAAAACTTTTTAAGCCTGGAGTAATGCCTTTACAGTATGAACTGGACCAACCATCAGACATGGCTCCTCCCCATCTCAATGTGAATAAAATGCTATTAAAGAACAATGAAGAGAATCCGGTTTAACTTTTGTTATTTATTTCTAACGTCAACCTGTTCTGGTCAGAGAAGAAACTTTGTATGATGTCTGTCTTTTAAAATCTATTGAGACCTAGTTTGTGGCCTCATCTTTGGTCTATCTTGGAAAACGTCCCATGTGTACTTGAGAAGAATGTGTGTTGGGCTGGAGTGTTCTGTTTATGTCCGTGAGAACTAGTTAGCTTACTGCGTTGTTCAGTTCTCTGTTTCCTAACTTATCTTCTCTCTGGTCATTCCTGCGAGTGGGGTATTGAAGGCTCCAGCTATTAATGTGGAGCACTGTGTCTCCCTTCGATTCCATGCGCTTTTGCTTTGTGTATTTTGATGGTCTGTTGCGAGGTGCCAAATGACGTCTATTTGCTGTATCTTCTTGCTGTTACAACATACCCATGTTTATGTTGTATGAGACAGACAAACCTGAAGGTCTTTAGGTGACAGTTTGTTGGAGTTTCTGCTTCTTACAGGAAGCTACATTTCAAACTGACGTAATGCTCTAGCTCACAATCTTTTCCTGTTTTGCCAGGGATGTTTGCTAAAACTTCACCATTCGCCCAGATGGAGGGGATGTTGGTTTAGAAGTCCTCCAGTATGTTCTGATCAGGTCCTTTTACATCCACCTAGTCACTGGCTCAACAAAAGTTATCTGAACAGTTCTGAAAGTCAAGGTATTAGTCGCTCAGTCACGCCCGACTCTCTGCGGCCCCGTGGACTGTACTCCAGCAGGCTCCTCTGTCCATGGAATGTTCCAGGCAAGAATACTGGAGTGGGTCACTGTTCCCTTCTCCAGGGAATCTTCCCGACCCAGGGATAGAACCTGGCTCTCCTGCATGACAGGCAGACTCTTTACCGTCTGAGCCACCAGGGAAGCCCTTGACTACTCACTGGTACTACTAAACGCAGCAGTGAGACTACAGCAGCGAACGCAATAGTGGAAAAGATACATCATACCTGCTCTCCGAGAGCCTGCAGTCCAGCAGGAGCGACACTAAATTATGAAACGATCAGAGGACTAGCCAGACGGCCTCCTGCAGCAGTGAAGCCTGAGCACGGCGCACGGTAGGTGGAACCCTTCTTGTACAACACAGTGTTGGGTGTGTTCCCTAAAGCTGTGCGATGTGGAGTCCTGGCAACGAGACTTGAAAGGTGGACGTGGAGGAAGCTGTACCAGTCCTCAAGTGCCCAGTCGCCCCGTCACATCTGACTCTTTGCAACCCCGTGGACTGTACCTGCCAGGCTCCTCTGTCCACGGGACTTCCCAGGCAAGAATACTGGAGTGGGTTGCCATGCCCTCCTCTGAAAGATCGTCTCAACCGAGGGATGGAACCCGAGTCTCCTGCATCTCCCGCATGGGTAGGCGGATTCTTTACCACTGAGGCACCTGGGAAGCCCTGAAGGGTATTGAGAGACCCTGTAATGTGAACAGGGGTTCAGTCACGGACTGAGCAGAGTAAGCACTCAGAAACACTTGTTGACATGAACTGAACTCAGTAGAGTCATATTCCAAGCCGGACCTAAAGTAACCCTTAGAGACATTCCGTTTCTAATCACAGAGCGACCCCTGCAGGGTGGTTTAGGACACAGAAGGACAGGATAGAAGATAGAATCAAAGATCCAAGAGATTATCTGGACTCTTTCTCCCCAAGTGGGCTTGACCTGGGTTCGACCTCTGGGTTGGGAAGATCCCCGGGAAAAGGAAATGGCTACCTACTCCAGTATTCTTACCTGGAGAATTCCATGGACAGAGGAACCTGGCAGGCTACATACAGTCCACGGATCACAAAAGTTGTACACGACTGAGCCACTTTCACTTCTCCTCAAGTGGAGTGAATTTAAAATGTTTATTTAGTCTGAGTTTTCACCAATTAGAAATCTTCTGTAGGAGGCAAATCTCTGAGCGTCAGTCAAAAGAGTGATGCAAGCCGCTGTAACAGCCACAAAAATGAAAGTCGCTCAGTCATGTCCGGCTTTTTGCGACCCCATGGACTATCAGTATCTTTATCCATCAGAGGGCAGACAGAATAAAAACCACAATCACAGAAAACTAATCTAATTGATCACATGGATCACAGCCTTGTCTAACTCAATGAAACCATGAGCCATGCCGTGTAGGGCCACCCAAGGTGCACGGGTCATGGTGGAAAGTTCTGACAACACGTGGTCCACTGGAGAAGGAAATGGCAAACCACTTCAGTGTTCTTGCCTTGAGAACCCCATGAACAGTATGAAAAGACAAAAAGATAGGACACTGAAAGATGAACTCCCCAGGTCAGTAGGTGCCCAGTGAGATGGTTGGATGGCATCACTGACTCAATGGACATGAATTTGAGCAAGCTCGAGGAGTTGGTGATGGACAGGGAAGCCTGGCATTCTGCAGCCCATGAGGTTGCAAAGAGTTGGACACAACTGAGCGACTGAACTGAACTGGACTATACAATCCATGGAATTCTCCAGGCCAGGATACTGGAGTGGGTAGCCACTCTCTTCTCCAGGGCATCTTCCCAACCCAGGGATTGAGCCCAGGTCTCCCACATTGCAGGCAGATTCTTTTACCAGCTGAGCCACCAGGGAAGCCCAAGAATACTGGAGTGGGTAGCCTATCCCTTTTCCAGCGGATCTTCCCGACCCGTGAATAGAACTGGGATCTCTTTCATTGCAAGCAGATCCTTTTCCAGCTGAGCTACCAACCACAATCACAACAGTAAACTGTGTGGCGTGGCCACGGGGGCCAGATTAAGATGGTATCTGTCGCAGTCACACGCTGTCCCCCCTCCCTGCCCCCACCCCATGAATCTCTAAGGGATGCTTTTCCCAGTGGAGACTGCCCATCAGGATGGCAACCCCTTGGGAGCCCTTAATATCACCTCCTGACAGTGGGTCTCAGCCGAGACCATCCGAGATGGTCTAACAGCATCAGGGAAGGGGCTGCCTCTCCACATCTTTCCCCAGGAGTCTTGTTAATCCACACATTTGCCCAACTTCCTTCCAGGAAGCTCTGCATACCAAAGGACGTGGGGAAAGGCAATCTCTGCAAGACAGATATGTTTCTAATTTATTTTATAGCTTTCCTCCAGGGACCCCGCGGGTACATTCCTCATAATTGCATCAGGAAGAGTGGCAACCTGGTGACTCTTCGCTGAACAAAGATCTGCTTGAGGGTGCTGTGTTCAGAAATTCCTCAACCCACATTTGACTGGACTTCATATTTTAAGTTGTATTAGTCAAAAATTAGGCAATGTATTATACAATCAAAAAACTCAAAATTTACAGGCGAATATACAGTGAAAATCAGGGTCCTTATTCTTCCTGTCTCTAGTCATCCAGAAGTAACATTAGTATTTCTTTTATTTCTTCCCTTTTGATTACAGAACACACATCCGAAGTGGTAAAGAATCCGCCTGCAGTGCAGAGACACGGGTTCGATCCCTGGGTCGGGAAGATCCCCTGGAGAAGGAAATGCCACCCACTCCAGGAGTCTTGCCTGGGAAATCCCATGGACAGAGGAGCCTGGTGGACTGTAGTCCATGAGGTCACAAAAGAGTCGGATACAGGTGAGCAACTAAACGACAGCAATATGTGTATGGATGATATAGACCACGACGTATGACATGCATATACACATATATGACATGATCATATGTGTCTGAACTTCAGTTCCGTTTTCTTATCTGTAAAATGGAAAACAGCCCTAGAAATCTTTGTGGTGGAGATAAAATGAAAGAGCAGGGTGCCTAAATGACTTAACACGGCAGCAATCAATGCAGCTGATATAAACCCCACCCCTGCCCCTGGAGTTAGTCCCGTCACCCTTTTCTCCCCAGTCCTCCAAGACAAACCGTCATCCCCTAAACCGGCCTCTGCTCATCCTTCTTACTGTCAAGCAAGTGACGCAGAGCCTTGACCTGAAAGGAGGACTCCGTTGACCCTGCTTCATCGCCTCCTCAGGGAACTGGAGGAGTCTGGGGTGGGGGGAATCCTTTATCCATAAGAGAGCCAACCACTGCTCCTGCCTCCGCCTCCAAGACACAGAAAAAATAAAATTAAAGGAAAAAAAGAATAGTTTGCTGTGGGAAAATAGTTTTGAAATGCTAATTGATGCAGTCTTGTCGCTCCTGGCGTTTCCTTCTAATCCATTAGATCCACTGGGTTTCCTGCCCTTAGGGAAGTCGGGGCACCGCAAAAAAAGCAGAGGATAAAGGGTGCTTGCCTTTGTGGTTCCAAAACCATCAAGGCTTTGTTGAAAGAGGAAGAAATGTGCCCAGACCACAGATCTGAGGGAGAGAGAGGAGGGAGGGAAAGCTTTCCAGCCTCAGACCAGAGAAGGGAGGTCTGGATGGGGGTGGGAGAAGGAAGATTTGCGGGGGCAAGGGTGGGACCCTGATTTGGGGTTGTCCAGAGAACCAGCAGCTCTGCAGTTCAAATTGAAGCAGCCACGGACCCACTGAGGCAGGGAGGTACGAGCTCTTGAAACGTGCTCATTCTAAATAAAGACGGGCTGTGAGGCTAAGAAGACTTGATACAAATAAGAGGATGTATTTAGAATATCTCCTTAATAACACAATGATTACATCTTGACATGATAATATTGGGGGTATACTGTGTTTGAACATATTGCTAAAATCAATTTCACTTGCTTCTTTTCCTTCCATCTTTGCTTCTAGAGCAAGGGGTGAGCTGAGGATTACTCACAGGGTGGAACATTTTACAGAAGTGAAACAAATTGGCTTCTTTGTTTCAGAGACGAGGAGCCACAGGCCAGAGAGATGAACCCGAAATGATAAACCCCACTCAGATAGGTAACGGAAAATCTGAATCTTGCGTCCTGGGATCTTAGTGCTTAGGAAAAAAAAAACAAAAACAATCTTTATTATCTTAAAACATTTTCAAATTTACAGAAAAATTCTGAAAATGGTACATAACACCCCTATATATCCTTTATCCGGATTCACCCTTCAAAAAAAACCCATTTTGCCACATTCTTTTTTTTCTTCCATTTACACAACATTTTCCTGAATCATCTGTGTGTAGGTTGCTTATATGACCTCTTTTGGACTCAGCCTGCTGCAGCCAGATGCCCTTCTCGTGTCTTGGGATCCCAGTGGCGTCCGATAAAGCCCTTCCCCAGTTGTGTCTTGCCTTTGAGAGTCCCCTTCAAAATACAGCGTTGTGTTTGGCACGGGCTAGCTGTATGGTAAATATTCGCAGTATTAAACGTGAGTGAAAGTGTTCAGGTATTTTCTGATTTTTTGCAACTGTATGGGCAAGAATACTGCAGTGGGTTGCCATTCCCTTCTCCAGAGGATCTTCCTGACCCAGGGATGGAACCTGGGTCTCCTGCATTGCAGGCAGATTCTTTACCGTTTGAGCCAGCAGGGAAAGGGAAGGAAGCAGTATTGAGTAATGTTAGGTTAATCGAATATTCAGGCTTCCCAGGTGGCGCCAGTGGTAAAGGGCCCGCCTGCCAATGCAGGAAACATAAGAGGCCAGTCCCTGTTCTTGCCTGGAGAATCCCACGGACAGAGGAGCCTGGCGAGCGGCAGTCCCGGGGGTCACACACGATCAGACATGACTGAAGGCACTTAGCGCACGCAGCACACCTGGTCTAAGGGGCTGAAAGGTACTTCTAAATTAGCCAGAGTCCTTTAGAAAGATGACGCAGGGCTGACTCACTCAAGGTTAAGAAAATGACTTTAAAACTGTTTTCCTGCCCCCGCCCCCAAACCACGTGTTTTTAAATCTGGCTCGGCAGCAAGTTGGTTGCATAAACCCTCAGCACTGGAGCAAGGAAGGAGGACTGGACAGCTGTCTGTCTCCACCTTGTGGCCATATTTGGAATCACACATTTTGCACACCAAGCCCATTTTCATTGCTCCAGCCAGTCTCTCAAGGCAGAAGAAATTCTGTACTTTCCGGATCAGTGCCGCTGAGAAGGGGCAGGGCTTGAAGGAGGAGACAGGACAGGACAACGCCCACTCAGCTTTGCAACGCCTCCATTGCCACTCCCATCCCTTGGATGTCACTCTGCTGAAAGCAAAGTGGATTCCTCAACTTCGGCTTCTCTTGTTTGGTACCCAGCTGCCTTCTCCCAGTCCCTGGATCGTCCCCAGGCTGACTTCAGCAGGTCACAGGGAAGGGCAGTCACACCTCCTGTGGCTGATGGGTCTGCGGTCAGACAGAGCAGGTCTTAGGTCTCACCTCTGCCCAGACCCGCTCCAGGATCTGTGACTGTCCCCCAAGGTCACTGAGACAGTTTTCTCATCCAGCAACGGCCCAGTGGCCCTTTAGGGCTTTCAGCCTCACCAGGCTCAGAAGCAAGCTCTTTTTTCTTTTTAAATAATAACTATTTATTTATGGCTGGGTTCTGTCTTCACAGTAGCATGCAGGATTTTAGTCTGCAGACCAGAGATCGATCCTGTGTCTCCTGAATTGGAAGATGGAGTCTCAGCCATTGGATGGCTGGGAAGTCCCAGCAAGTTCTTAAAGGCTCCTTCCACCCTGCCTGTCTGCCATCCACTTTGTTTGATCGCCTCTGAGACTCCCTCCAGGCAGGCTTGACCTGGATTCTCAGTGTCTCAATTGTTGTTCAGTTGTTCAGTTGCTCAGTTTTGTCCGACTCTTTGCGACCCCATGGACCGCAGCACGCCAGGCCTCCCTGTCCCTCACCATCTCCCGGAGTTTGCCCAGGTTCATTTCCATTGCATCGGGGATGCCATCCAACCATCTCATCCTCTGACGCCCTCTTCTCCTTCCGCCTCAATCTTTTCTGGCATCAGGGACTTTTCTAATGAGTCATCTTTTCACATCAGATGCCCAAAATACTGGAGCTTCAGCTTCAGCATCAGTCCTTCCAGTGAGTATTCAGGGTTGATCTCCCTTAAGATTGACTTGGAGAAGGCAATGGCACCCCACTCCAGTGCTCTTGCCTGGAAAATCCCATGGACAGAGGAGTCTGGTAGGCTTCCGTCCATGGGGTCACGAAGAGTCAGACACGACTGAGCGACTTCACTTTCACTTTTCACTTTCATGCATTGGAGAAGGAAATGGCAACCCACCCCAGTGGCAACCCACTACAGTACTCTTGCCTGGAGAATCCCAGGGACAGCAGGGCCTGGTGGGCTGCCGTCTATGGGGTCGCACAGAGTCGGACACGACTGAAGTGACTTAGCAGCAGCAGCAGCAAGATTGACTGGCTTGATCTCCTTGCTGTCCAAGGGACTTTCAGGAGTCTTCTCCAGCACCACAGTTCAAAGGCATCAATTCTTTGGCTTTCTGCCTTCTTTCCGGTCCAGCTCTCACAACCGTACGTGACCACTGGGAGGACCGTAGCCTTGCCTGAGTTACTTGTCTGAAAGTCACTGGCTGCCATTTCTTTGCTATAACACTCTTCCCAGAACCTTTGAATTTGACCCTCAGGACTCTTGCCCTCTCCTTATAGGCTGCGAATCTGGGCCATCTGGAGCAAATGAGTCCATAACACACCCTAAAGCCCGGGCCAAGGGCAGACCCTGGGTTCCCATGTGACTGGAGGAAAAGTGTAAAAACCAAATGACAGTGCTCTTAGAATTGTTTAGAGACGTCACGTGGACGCACCAAATAGAGGCCTTGAACCAAAGAACATTCTCCCTGTAAAAGACTTACCTTCCTCCCTCTCCCTTTCCTCCCTTCCTTTCTTCCTTCTGTCTTCCTTTCTCTTTCTTTCTTCCTCCTTCCCTCCCTCCCTTCCCGTCCTTTCTCTTTATCAGTAATTGTTAAGCAAATCTGCAAGGCCAAGATCTTTATTTTAATAGTTTCAGGTGGGAGCATAGCTAGTCACCCTTAAAAGGTAAAACCCAACAGCCCAGGTTGGTTGATTTCTGTGATGAAACAGCCCAGTCAACCTCAGCTGCCTTATGCAAGCTGTAATAACGTGTATTTACAAGTAACACATTAAAACAAGTGTAAGGATGCTGGCTGCACCAGCCAGGCAACTAACTGTTTAATAAGTGAAGTGAAGTGAACTTTTAAATAACCGATGTTGGCATCGGTTCATTAGTGTGTTAGTTCAGTTCAGTTCAGTTGCTCAGACGTGCCCAACTCTGCAACCCCATGGACTGCAGCACACCAGGCTCCCTGTCCATCACCAACTCCTGGAGTTCACTCAAACTCATGTCCATTGAGTCGTTGATGCCATCCAGCCATCTCATCCTCTGTCATCCCCTTCTCCTCCTGCCTTCAATCTTTCCCAGCATCAGGGTCTTTTCCAATGAGTTGGTTCTTCACCTCAGGTGGCCAAAGTATTGAAGTTTCAGCTTCAGCATCAGTCCGTCCAGTGAATATTCAGGAATAATTGCCTTTAGGATGGACTGGTTGGATCTCCTTGCAGTCCAAGGGGCTCTCAAGAGTCTTCTCCAACACCACAGTTCAAAAGCATCAGTTCTTCGGGGCTCAGCTTGCTTTATAGTCCAACTCTCACATCCATACATGACCACTGGAAAAACCATAGCCTTGACTGCATGGACCTTTGTCAGCAAAGTAACGTCTCTTCTTTCTAATATGCTGTCTAGGTTGGTCATAGCTTTTCTTTCATGGCTTCAGTCACCATCTGCAGTGATTTTTGGAGCCCCCCAAAGTAAAATCCCTCACTGTTTCCATTGTTTCCCCATCTATTTGTCATCGTTAGTGTGTGCAGGTGGCTAAATCTGGAAGGCAAGTGAAGAGGAGAAAGGAAGGTTATAAAGGAGCAGGGAGCTTGGATTGACGAGGGTCTCTAAGCATCTAACACTCAATAAACTGAATTCAAGGTGAAAGTCACCATCAAGACTCGTAGATGCAGAGAACAAATAAGTGGCTACCAGTGGGGAGAGGGGAGAGGGAGGGGCAAGATGAGGGCAGGGGATTAAGAGATACAAACTTCTATGTATAAAATAAATAGGCTACAGAGATCTATTGCACAGCACAGAGAACAGAGCCACCATTCTATAATAACTATAAATGGAGTATAACCTTTAAAACTTGTGTCACGGGTTCCCTGGTGGCTCAGTGGTAAAGAATCTGCCTGCCAATGCAGGAGACTCAGGTTCAATCCCTGATCCGGGAAGATCCCACAGACCGCAGAGCAACCAAGCCCGTTATAGCACAACTATTGAGCCTGTGCCCTGCTGCAAGAGAAGCCGCTACAATGAGAAGCCCGCACGCCGCAAGCACAGGGCAGCCCCCGCTCGCCACAGCTGAGAAAAAAGCCCGCAAAGCAATGAAGACCCAGCACAGCCAAAAATAAATAAACAAATTATTTTTGGAAAAAAACCTTGTGAATTGCTATATGCACCCCCATAACAGATAACGTTGTACATCAACTATACTCCCTAAAAAGGAAGTCACTGCGGATGGTCAGCTGACTAAGCAGCTCTTCACTTCTGCAGAAGCAGAACCATCTTCACAAAGTGGGAGGGGGTCAGACACGGACTACACTCCCCAGATCATCAAACTTGTGCGCTGTCAGCTGACCCAAAGGATGTGGGGCCAGGAGAAAGGGCTGCATAAAATTCTCTACAGATGTCAGAGAAAGAGCTCTCGGGCTTTCTATTCATGTCACAAGTGAAGTTGAAACAGTATCATCCTCGCTAAGACCAGAGCTGGACACTCAGCATCTTAGGATCAATTTGATGGGTGTGTGTGGGGGGGTGGGTGTGAGAGAGAGACAGACAGAGAGACAGAGAGAGAGACACACACACACACAGAGGTTCAAGACGGGAGAGATCAAAATTCCATCCATCCATCCTTGGCAGGCCATGTTTTTATACATGTGTATAAAATATATCTGTGATTGTAGCTGTTGAAAAAAATCCCATAAATGAAACTTTCTTTCTTTCTTTTTTTTTTTTAAGTCTTTATTGAATGTGCTACAATATTGCCTCTGTTTTATACTTTGGTTTTTTGGCCGTGAGGTATGTGAGATCCCAGCTCCCCGACCAGGGATCCAACCTGCACACCCGGCATTGGAAGACAAAGACTTAATTATTGGACCAGCACAGAAGTCCCTGGGAACTGTTTATTTCGATAGATATTGACAGGTTGCCCTTCAAAAGGCCTTGCCCTCTGACTTTCCCATTAAGAATACCCAGCAGAGCCCATTTCCCTTCACTCTTGCCCATCTTGGATATTTTCAAATCTCTATTTTAATTTTCGTGTGATTGGAGATAATTCTATCAATTTGCATTCCCTTACTTAGGAGTGACGTCAAACCCATTTTCCCGTGTAGTGACCTTGTCATTTTCTTTTCCTGTGGTCTTCGCACCCTGCTCTGGAGTGGCAGACCCATGCATGCAGGGAGCACAGCCCAAGTTCACGTGCCCAAGGAAACAGTCCACAGTCTCCATCGGGAGCTCTGGATGGAACCTGGCCAGGAAAGAGCGCCGATCACAGGACTTCCTGCCTTCCTGGGGCTCCGGCTTAGGCACCAACGTCCGCCCTCACCCTTGTCACTGAAGCATCTTTCTTCCTGGGTACAGACCTCCAAGGGGTCAAGCTCAGAAGGAGCTACTCTCTACCCATAGGTGTTTGAGGTACTAAGTCCTCCAACTCCAAATTTTTGCCTGGCAGAGGCAGCACAGCCTGGTCAGTGATTAGAGAGGCGCAGACCAGGTGTCAGGAAACGGGCCTCCTCTCCTAGCTCGGCATCATATGGGAAGTTGGGGCTGGCCGGGGTGGGATAGATCATGCGTCATCCATTTCACAGATGTTAAAACTGAGGCCCAAGGAGGTGAAGGGATGCACCCAAGCCTGCACTGTTTGGATTCTGGGCCAGGCTCTAAAGAGACCTGAGTCTATTCTTTTTTTTTTTTTTTTTTCTTTAATTGAAATACGGTTGATTTACAATGTTGTGTTCATTTCTGGTGGACAGCAAACTGAATTCCTTCACATATGTAGTGGGGTGGAGACTGGCCTTGCCCAGCAGCCAGAGTTATTGAGACAAATGGGGCGGTGGATGTTGTAAAATGGGGTTTGCACTGTTTGCACACGCAGTGTGTGTGTGCGTGTGTGTGCGTGTGGGTGTGTGCGTGTGGGTGTGTGCGTGTGGGTGTGTGACAATACGCTATCACTGACCTGTGACACCCCTTCCCACCCCTGATCCACGGGGTGGATGCTCTCTGACCTCCCTCCGTGAACTTTTCTCCTTGCTGCTGAATTTTAGGCTCAGCACAGCAATTTAGGCCCATCTAGTCAAAGGTCCATCTAGTCAAGGCTATGGTTTTTCCAGTGGTCATGTATGGATGTGAGAGTTGGGACTATAAAGAAATCTGAGTGCCAAAGAATTGATGCTTTTGAACTGTGGTGTTGAAGACTCTTGAGAGTCCCTTGGACTGCAAGGAGATCCAACCAGTCCATCCTAAAGGAAATCACTCCTGAATATTCATTGGACGAACTGATGCTGAAGCTGAAACTCCAATACTTTGGCCACCTGATGCGAAGAACAAACTCACTGGAAAATACCCTGATGCTGGGAAAGATTGAAGGCAGGAGGAGAAGGGGATGACAGAGGATGAGATGGTTGGATGGCATCACCGACGCGATGGACATGAGTTTGAGTAAGCTCCGGGAGTTGGTAATGGACAGGGAGGCCTGGTGTGCTGCAGTCCATGGGGTTGCAAAGAGTTGGACATGAGTGAGCAACTGAACTGACAGCAGTTTAAGTGGGGAGTGTGGGAGTGATGCTGAGATGAGATCAAGGAGAATGCATGTGAGCAGCTTGAGGATCCAGACCCAGCAGACAGAAGGACGCACCGGTCCCCTTGGGATCGCTCTGCCTCATGAAGTGGGCCATGGGGACCCTGGGGTTTCGTCTGGCTGGACCAATCTCCCCACATGCGTCTGAAGAGGATGAATGTAGAAGACGGTGCGGAGGCCTCCTCGTGTTACATGCCTTGGGTGAATTTACCCAGGCCTGATCCTCATCCTTGGCCTGTGAAGAAAGCTGAGCGCCGAAGAATTGATGCGTTTGAACTGTGGTGTTGGAGAAGACTCTTGAGAGTCCCCTGGGCTGCAAGGAGTTCCAACCAGTCCATTCTGAAGGAGATCAGCCCTGGGATTTCTTTGGAGGGAATGATGCTAAAGCTGAAACTCCAATACTTTGGCCACATCATGCGAAGAGTTGACTCATTGGAAAAGACTCTGATGCTGGGAAGGATTGAGGGCAGGAGAAGGGGACGACAGAGGATGAGATGGCTGGATGGTATCACTGACTTGATGGATGTGAGTCTGAGTGAACTCCGGGAGTTGATGATGGACAGGGAGGCCTGGCATGCTGCGATTCACGGGGTCGCAAAGAGTCGGACACGACTGAGCAACTGAACTGAACTGAACCGATCCTCATCCTTGCAAATCTAGAACCCAGACTCCAGCCAGGCAAGCAGAGATGCTCAGACTCCACCACGGCTCAGCTCAAAGGATTCATTTGGGGGACAGTCCCTTCCGGAACCTGAATGTCTTGACCCCGCACCTCCAGGCAGGCTTCAGGGCCCCTCTCCAGTTATCTGGGGGGTCACCTAAATCATGAAATAGGCAGAAGGTAGTTCATAAGCCTGGGTTAGAGCTGGCGTCACTCCCCTGGGGCATCTCCTTCTGCGGCCAGGCTGGCCTCAAGTGGCCCTCATCGTCTCTATCTTTGTGTTCCAAATATTCTGCAGTTGGCATCATGTTCTTTGTTCAAATAGAGTTTCTCAACCTTGGCTCTGTTTATTTCCTTGGAGTGATTCACTTTTTATCTGTCTTCCAGGGTTAGCCTTTCTTAGCTAGATTTTTATTATTTTCTTTTGCTTTTTCCCTACTTTTATTATCATGAATTCTTTCTTCTCCTTTACCTTCTTCTTCGTATTTGCCCATCTCTTCCCCCCGACCCTTTCTTTTCTTCCTTTTTTTTTTTTTTTGGCCACACCATGCAGCATGTGGGATCTTAGTTCCATGACCAGGGATCGAATCCCCGCTCCTTGCATGGGAGGTGTGGATTCTTAACCACTGGACCTGTCGTGACAACCAAAAGCATCTCGGACATTGACAGATGTCCCCTGATTGTCTCCGGTTGAAAACTTCTGGTTTAAAGGCTTTGCTTGACTTATTACAGTTTGAAGTTGAGACTTCCCTGGCAGTCCAATGGTTAAGACTTCGTGCTTCCACTGCAGGGGGCCTGGGTTCGATCCCTGGTCAGGGAACTAAGAGTCCCACAAGCCGTGAGGTTTGTTCAGAGAAAATAAAAGTGAAGTCAGATCATGACATTGGTCTTTTGAGCCTGGCAAACATTCCATGTGTCTTTCTAAACTCCTCCTCCCTACCGCCCAACACTGAGTTTTATTTTAAATGAACTCCTCCTCACAGGGGCAGGCCCCCACTCTCGTACTGACACCCCCCACATTGTCATTTTCTCATTCTTGTATTTATTTACTAGATACCAGGTGGTGTCCACACTGGGGATGGAGAAATAGACGAGATAAGCACAGTTCCTGCTTCATGGCTTCCCTCTTCCTCATTCTGCTCATCAGCGCGGAGAAGAAGCACATGCGGGTGCCTGCCGTGCAGAGAGAGGGCTCAAGCTTTCTCGACGTTTAAGATGAAAAGCTGTCAGGAGACACTGTGTCTATATCTTCACTGCACACGGGACATTAGGAGGAGAGGGGCAGGGAAACCAGAGGCAGAAGGTCACACAGCGCAAGGACCACAGTCCACACATCCTGAT
Source organism: Ovis aries (assembly GCF_016772045.2). NCBI lineage: Eukaryota > Metazoa > Chordata > Mammalia > Artiodactyla > Bovidae > Ovis > Ovis aries. The sequence goes on along the minus strand of NC_056064.1, from coordinate 56,223,642 downwards.
CCCGCTGCAACGCTCTCTGTTTTTAAAAATATTTATCCGTCTTTGACTGTGCCAAGTCTTGCTTGCCACATGCGGGATCTTTGTTTCAGCGCTGGGGCTTCTCTCTAGCTGTGACTCGTGGACTCAGCAGTTGCGGCGAGTGGGCTTAGTTGCTCCGAGGCGTGTGGGATCTTAGATTCCTGACCAGGGATCAAACGCGGCTCCCCTGCATTGGCAGGCAGATTCTTAACCACTGGAGTGCCAGGGAAATCGCTGCCGTGCTTTTTGGCACTCATTATTCAGGCTTGAATGTGTTTGTCCTGAGAAGATCAACCCCCAGGCTTTCTCAGGGCACCTTAGGAACCCAGGCTTAGCAAATGATGTGCAAATCCAAGGTGTTTTTTTTTTTTTTTTAATCTAAAATCTTTATTTTGTAATCTGAAAGGGCCAAAAAGAGTTACCCAGGAGAGGAGAGACTAGAAAATCCTTACAGGATCCATCCTGATTTGTCCTCAGAAATTCTTGGCGTCTTAGTATGATGTTTGATCATCTTAACTCTCTCACCCAACCCTGTCCCTAGTCTCATGGCCCATCTTCCCGCCATCCTGAGAAGCCCACCCTTATCCATTTCCCCAAGCAGGGCTGGGGGCAGCCTCAGAATACTCCCTTTCCAGCTCTTGCGTGTCTTGATATAAAAACAGTAGCAAATCTCAATCTTATGTGGATTTTACCCCAGTGCCATTTAAATTTTTTCTGTTGGCCACCTTAAAAACACTTTTAAAAAGTTGAAATTAATTTTAGTAGTATTACCCGATACACTGGAGAAGACTCTTGAGAGTCCCTTGGACTGCAAGGAGATCCAACCAGTCTATCCTAAAGGAGATCAGTACTGGGTGTTCATTGGAAGGACTGATGCTGAAGCTGAAACTCCAATACTTTGGCCACCTGGTGCAAAGAGCTGACTCATTTGAAAAGACCCTGATGCTGGGAAAGATTGAGGGCAGGAGGAGAAGGGGACGACAGAGGATGAGATGGTTGGACGGCATCACCAACTCGATGGACATGGGTTTGGGTGGACTCCAGGAGTTAGTGATGGACAGGGAGGCCTGGCATGCTGCAGTCCATGGGGTTGCAAAGAGTCAGACACAACTGAGCGACTATGGAACTGAACTGACTCGATAGACTCAAAATATAATCATTTCAGCGGCATTGGAGATATTTTCAATTCTTTTTTCCACAGCGAGTCTTCAGCACCTAGTGTGCATTCAACACTTGCAGCGCACCTCGAGGCAGACCAGCTGCAACCTCACGAGCTCAGAAGCTGCAGGCGTCCTGCGGCCGCCATATTGGTCTGGATGCTGGTTACCTGGCTCCCAAGCCTCCAGCCCCGATCTCCTTGGTGTTTCTCTTTCCTCTAGTTTCTTCTCCCACCTCCTCCAGCTGTGTCTTAATTTCAAATATTAAAAGATGCAGCGGTGACAGAAAGCTCCGCCTACAGGGTTGAGAGCCTGATGCAAACCAGACTATGAGCTTTTGTCTTGGAAATGGAATAAGTAGAATGCAGGCAGAGTTGTGTTTCAACTACAGACAGTGTCCGTCCTCCTGACGCCCCATCACAGCCCCCTCCTGCCTCTGGCCGGCTGCCCTTCCCCTCCAAGGTTCCCACTTTTTCTCTTTGTGGTCAGGGCAATGCCCTAATGTCTTCAAAGCGGAGATTCTACCCATCTTTCTGGTTTGAGGACTAGGGTATGATTAGTGTTGGATTTTTTTTTCTTTCCCACATTTGCTTTATTGAGATTAGTTTGGAACTTCCCTGGTGGTCCAGTGGTTAAGAATGATCTTGCATTGCAAGGGTATGGGGGTTCGATCTCTGGTCTGGGAACTAAGAGCCCACATGTTGCGGAGCAACAGAGATGACTGGCATAGGAGGAGCGAGGGGGAGGGTAGTGTGCAGCAGCAAGGGGGTGGGAGAGGGCTGCTCAGAGGGACCCAGGCTCCAGGTCCCCTCGCTGCTAGCTCTCCCAACATGAGTGTGGGGGGAGCTCAGGAAAGCCCCCAGAGGCGCATCTGGGCTCCCCTTCTGGGAGGAACCTTGACTCCCAGCTTCACAGGAGGCAGGGTCCCCAGATAAGGACAGAAGCAAAGGCAGCCACGAGGATCTGGGAAGTTTGGGGCAGGTGGAGCAGAGCCAGGTGGACAAGCCAGCTGTGGAGAACGCAGTTGCAGAGAATAGGTGCATGAAGTGCTGAAAACTTACTCCTTTCGCCTCATTTACTAAGAAAACAGGGCTTCCCTAGTGGCTCAGATGATAAAGAATCTGCCTGCAGTGCAGGATACCAGCGTTCCATCCCTGGGTCAGGAAGACCCCCTGGAGACGGGCATGGCTACCCGCTCCAGTATTCTTGCCTAGAGAATCCCATGGACAGAGGAGCCTGGTGGGCTACAGTCCATAGGGTTGCACAGAGTCGGACGCAACTGAAGCAACTTAGCACACGCTCACTAGGGAAACATCATTCAGGATGCGTCCGTCATCAAGAAGAAAGCTCCCCGAGTCCTGGCTGGGGCTCCTGTTGCTTCTCCCTCCCCTGACTCGCTTCTTTCTGCTCTGGGTGAGCTTCCTCTGTGGTTGCACAGATGCTCAGATGTAAAGGCCCATGAATAGGAGCTCACAGCAAAGGAGAACTTGTGCTTTCCTCTAAAGAGCAACCCGCATCCGCTCTCTCTACCTCAGCCAACACTTGGTTACAGAACCCGCTAAAACCACACACGAGGAACCATCTGAGTCTCCAGCTATTGGAGGGCATGAGGGCTTGGGTACCAGGCTCCTGCTAGAAACACACTGGCTGGAAAATACCATCCCAGCTGTAGTGCTGACCTCCTTCATTTCTGTCTCTCTCCCTGCCCTGGAGAGTGGGCATCTTAGTCAAGTGTTGCCTGACTGCTTTCATCGGCACCCAAGAGGCAATTCCTAGAAGTGTGAGTGTATGTGTGAGTGTGTGTGTGTGATTGCATGTGTGTGTGTGTGTGTGTGTGTGGCAGAGATGGGGTTCAGGACAGACAGGGGATGCCTACTCCAGCGGATTTTCTTTGATGACACTGTGTGAGTAACAACTCACCCACAGTTTCTGCATAGAGATCAGGGGCTAAGCGAATATCAGCTGCAAAGAACTGTGGGAAAATCACTGTCACCAGGTTGGCGACAGGGGAGCCACCTGAGCCGATGAGGCAGCTGGACTCTGGCTTTGCCTCCTGCAGAGCAGAGCTGCTATGTCACCTGAATCTATCTGGTTGGATCTTCGGAAGGCTGGATCCAGGGCGTATTCACAGACGGGGGGACTCGGGAGCTGGCAGACTGTGGGTTCCCAACAGGGTGACTTGGAGAGTCTTCAGTCAGCTCAGTTCAGTCTCTCAGTCGTGTCCGACTCTTTGCGGACCCCATGGACTGCAGCACGCCAGGCCTCCCTGTCCATCACCAACTCTGGCTCAAATTCTGTTCTTTCTGGGAACTTGCAGGCCCATCACTGACCAGAACCCTAAACCAAGTGCAAAGAGGGAGAAGGTTTCTCATTGGCCAAAGGACAAAGAGAAGGGATTACAGTACCCCTGGGGAGGTGGGAGAGGGGAGGTCCCAGCCACCTTACTGGGGACGGGGAAGATTCCCTTCTCCTTTACCCTCAGGTGAGGCATCTTCCGGTGGCCTCTCGGGGCTGAGAACCAGGGCTCACCTATTAGGACAAAGGGCAGGATTGATGGGTCTTCACAGGCATTCAGAAAGAAATATTCCATGTAGAACCAGGGAATGGCATGTGGTTGGCGGTGGAGAGGGGCTGGAGGGGATGGGGAGGAATGGGAGAGGCTGACCAAAGGACACAGACTTCCAGGTCTGAGATGAGTAAATCTGGGCTCTAAGAGTGTGGGGACTTCAGCTCATCAGACTGTTCTGTATCCTGGGGATTTGTAAGAGGGTAGATCTCATGTTCTCATTGCACAAAAAATATTAAAAACTGGTTTTAAAAAATAAGTGTGTAAAGTGGTGACTGTGTTAACTTGATTGGGATACTCATTTCACAGTGTATATGTATATTAAATTAGCACATTGTGCACCTTTTAAAAAATCACATTCACACCTTAAATGTATACAGTTTTTATATGTCGCTGTTGAGCCGCTTCAGTTCAGTTCAGTTCAGTCACTCAGTCGTGTCTGACTCTTTGCGACCCCATGAATCACAGCACGCCAGGCCTCCTTGTCCATCACCAACTCCCGGAGTTCACTCAGACTCATGTTCATTGAGTCAGTGATGCCATCCAGCCATCTCATCCTCTGTCGTCCCCTTCTTCTCCTGCCCCCAATCCCTCCCAGCATCAGAGTCTTTTCCAATGAGTCAACTCTTCTCATGAGGTGGCCAGAGTATTGGAGTTTCAGCTTTAGCATCATTCCTTCCAAAGAAATCCCAGGATCTCCTGATCTCCTTCAGAATGGACTGGTTGGATCTCCTTGCAGTCCAAGGGACTCACAAGAGTCTTCTCCAACACCACAGCTCAAAAGCATCAATTCTCCGGTGCTCAGCCTTCTTCACAGTCCAACTCTCACATCCATACATGACCACAGGAAAAACCATAGCCTTGACTAGACGGACCTTAGTCGGCAAAGTAATGTCTCTGCTTTTCAATACGCTTGGTCGTGTCCAACTCTTTGTGACCCCATGGACTGTAGCCCGCCAGGCTCCTCTGTCCATGGGATTCTCCAGGCAAGAACACTGGAGTGGGTTGCCATTTCCTTCTCCAGGGGATCTCCCCGACCCAGGGATCGAACCTGCGTCTCCTGCATTGGCAGGCGGGTTCTTTACCACTGAGCCCCCAGGGAAGCCCAGTAAAGCTGGGGGAACAGCCAAAGGGAAACATTCCAAATGTGTGTCTACCCTCGTGCTTGCCTGTCTAGGTGTGGAGGGACACATCTCAGGTGGAGCTGCTTCTCCTCAGTGAAGTGAGGCTGCCGTTGGTGTGAGGACTGTGACCCGTGACACAGAGAGACCGAATCCCAGAGCGTCCTTGATGCACGTGAGGCGCTTCAAAGAGGCGACTTTCCCTCGGACACTTCAAATTATTATGATGACTTTAAAGAATATAACTTTTTTTTTTTTTAACTTTTGAGCCACACAGCATGTGGGATCCTAGTTTCCCAACCAGGGCTTGAACCCACGGCCCCTGCAGCGGGAGCTCAGAGTTCTGAGCCAGCAGGGAAGTCCCCGAAGGACATCACTTCAGAGAGGCAACAAGATCTCCCTCAGACAACCTGAAGCACACGCTGTCTAAAAGAGACTCCACCTCTTCCCTCAGACAGCTTTTATATCACCCTCCCTGACCTTGAGGTGGTTTCTGAGGCCCCGCGGCCCCATGGAGACCCTGCAGTCCTGCTGAGGGGAGGAAGTGAAGGCCGAGCTCAGCCCCCGGGGGAGCGCAGCCCCTGAGAGACTGGGGGGGGGCAGGGGGCTTGGGGAGCCAGAGCAGAGTGGGGAGGGGGAGGATGAAGGGGGAGGATGAGGGGGAGGGGGAAAGAGAGGAAGGGGAGGAGGAGGGGGAGGAAAGTGAGGGGAGGAGGAGGGGGAGGAAGGGGAGGGGAGGGGAGGATGAAGGGGAAGAGAAAGGCCAGCCCCAGGGCCCCTCAGAGCGGTGTCCTCCCTGGGCAGAGGGGACATCAACCTGTCAAGGACCAGGACTCTCCCCAGAATCACACACACACATCCTAAGGAGTGTGTGTGCGCCCGTGCGAATGCATCAAGTCAAGTGACGGTCACGAGCCATCAAAACCCAGCTTGAGATTCATGTTGATGTTTGACAGAAAACAACAAAATTCTGTAAAGCAATTATCCTTCAATTAAAGAATAAATAAAAGAAACCCAGCTCAATTAGCTTTTAAAGACTATAAAATCCCATATGTCGGAAGCCCAGTCCCAGTCCGGGAGCGCGCTGAGCTGGTCTCAGGAAGGAGGGCCCCTCCCCTCTCCTGCACCCCTGTGGCTTCTCTGGACTTTGGTCCCCGGCCCTGCTCCCCAGTTCTTCCAGGAGTTGGGGCACAATGATCTGAACTTGGGCTCTAGCCCAGCAGCTCCCGACTGTGAACCCTAAACCCCAAGTGTGGGTCCAGGCAGGGCACTTGTGACCTGGAGAAGCAGGAACAAGAACAAGATGCTGGCCCTCCAGGTGGGGACCGCACATCAGGAGCGGTGGCCCTGAGCCGGGCAGGGCAGGGCAGGGCAGGTGCCTCCTGGGACTCTGGGGTGTTTCTTCCACAGCCGAGTTTCCTCTGGAAATGGGGTGCGGCGTTGGCAGGCTCTGCTCATCCGTCCATCTAAATGGGGGCGTCCTTGGTCAGAAGCTCAGAGGACAAGTTCGCGTAGATGGGCTCTTCCCACTGCGCCGCGGGGTCCCTCTGACGTTCCTCCAACCAGAGCACGGCACCAACCAAGCCGAGCAAGAAGGGCACCTTCAGGAACACCAGGAGCACGTAGTGGGTCCTGGGAGGGGGCGCAGAGCAGTCAGAGCCCCGGGCCCCTCCATGCCCACCCCGCCCAGAACTCGGACACGGGGCAGCCTTGCGGGGAGCAAAGCCTGTGGCCCTGCGCTCGGCAGCCCCGTCTGAAGACTCCCAGGGACCGGCTCCACGGCTCAGTCCTGAGGGCCCCGTGGAATAGCTCAGCTTTGCACTTTGCTCTGTATTGTGCCCACTTCCCTCTCCAATTTCACCTTTGCCTGAAGCGCATCTCAGTGCAGGAGATGCACCTGCCAGTCACCCCCGGCAGGCTGGCTCTGTGTTCTCACCGCTGCCGCGACTGCCAGCTCCAGGCTGCTAAACCTGTAGGTTGGTGTCTCGTCTCCCTCCGCATTCAAAAGTCATCTGTGCTGTTTTGTTGAATGGGCAGAGGACCTGCGACCTCCCCTCCAGCAGAGAAGCTAACAGAGGAGGAGTCTGAAGAGCAGACGTCTGGCCGGGGCTCGAATGGGAAGACAGAGGAGGAGGAGGGGCCTGGGCGGAGGGGCACGGTGGGTGGGCTTGGGGCCTTGGCTCTGACCGAGGTGGGCTCCAGGATAAGGTGACTGACTCCATGAGGGTTGACGGCCCCACAGGAGAGGCTGCGGGAGAAAGGACCACAGCTACTCACCTGCTGTGGGGGCGGGAGGACGCGGCTAGATGGCTGGTGGTCGTCCTGGAGACCTGGCTTCCTACTATGGTCAGAGCAGCTTCCCCTACACACAGGCAAAGTTGCCCCAGAGTCATCAGCACGGACCTGGGGTGCGTGCTCCCCTCCCCATGCCCCACCGCGCTCAGCCCTCTCGGGAGACACCCTTCCCCTGGTCCAGGGGGCTTCCTCTCTCTGGCTGCAGTCCCTCTGGTTTCTCCCCTTTCTACCAAGTCATCTGAACCACAGTACACAGTCATCTCCCGCCTCGTTTCCAGGTGTGGCCAAAAGGAATAAATCAAATACGTCAACCACAGTCTCCCGGTTCGTCCCATCCTCCACGTGTGAAACAGATGGCTAGTGGGAAGCTGCTGTGTAACCCTGGGAGCTCAGCTGGGTGCTCTGTGATGACCTAGCAGGGTGGGAAGCGGAGGTGATGGGAAGGAGGTTCAGAAAGGACGGGAAATTGCATGCATATGGTTGATTTACTTCACTGTACAGAAGAAACCAACGCAACATTGTAAAGCAAGTAACCTCCAATTAGAAATTTAAAAGAAGAAAAAGGATGTATATATTAATATATGACTAACTGAATCCCTTTGCTGTACAGTGGAAATTAACACAGCATTGTAAATCAACTATGGAGTTGGATCCCTGGGTTGGGAAGATCCCCTGGAGGAGGGCACGGCTACCCACTCCTGTATTCTTGCCTGGAGAATCCCAAGGGCAGAGTGGGCTACAGTCCATGGGGTTGCAGACTTGGGCATGACTGAACAACAAACGCTTCCACAAATCAACTGTACTTCAAAAAAAAATACATTTTTAAGATGAAAAAAAAATTACATTCTGATTAAAAAAGCATCCAAGAGAAAATGAAATAAAAGTAAGCACTGCGTTTTATTCTGGGCAGAAAGAAGAATCACACCTCGAGTGGAACTTTTTGGATGAAGGTGGTGGGAATCCCTGGTCCTTTCTGCTCAATAATGTCCAAGCAAACAGGGCTCAAGAACAGACAGTTCTGGAAACAGGGCATCTAGTTACTGGCATGGAAATGAGCGAGGGGGATTCTGGAAGGCTGGTGGATAAGAGGACCCCTTCTGGTGAAATAGTGAACAGTGACAGTCATGAAGGAGATATATATCTCATTATGAGAAACTATGGAGACGATTTATTGTGAGCAGCCTGGTCTCCAGAGAGCAGAGGCTCCAGAGCACGCTGGGTGGCCCTGGGACGCGCTGGGTCACCCCAGATGTCCCTCTGTGCCCCTCTGCGTAATAACAGGTCCCGGGTGTGATGACCAGAGGTTGGCCACTCCCTAGAGTGATGCTCTGCGACATCACTGCAGGGGCCTGGGAGAGACCTTGGGGAGGCGGTGGGCAGCCGGGCTGGGAAGTGATGCTCTGCTTTGGTCTCTTCCCCTTCCTCCCCATCCGTCTGTCCCTTGGTCTCACTCACACTCACTCTCAGACACGCCATCCTTTCTCTCCTGCCCTCAGGGAGGGGTGGGGAGGGGACTTCATTCTTCCAATCCTGAGCACCAGGGCCCCGGAGCGTAGACAAGGAGGCTCTTACTTGGAGCAACAGTCACTTTAATTTGCGTCCTCAGGTTGGCTCCAGGGTTCTCAATCCCACACCAGTAAGTGTCTGTGTCGTCCTGCCTGAGTTCCTGCATCGTCACTGTGAACGAGTGGTTTCTCTGATCGTCCGTGATGGACACGCGGGCTCCGCTCTCTTCTCGCTCTGATCCCTGGGTTTGCACGAGGATCCGGCATGAGGCCCACTGTGCTCCCCGGCACCACCACTTCTTGTGGGTCTCCCATCCAGAGTCGTAGTGACACTGCACGCTCACCGACTCCGACTCCCGGCCGCAAACGGACACTGGGCCTCGGAGGGACAAACAACCTGGAAAACAGAACCCAGAATCCAGCTCCTGCCAGAGCTGGGCCAGACTGATGTCCGAGCTTGCACCCGGGTGCCCGGCCCTCCCAGAACCCCCCAGCTGATGCCTCAAGTCCACCTTCTTCTCCTCACCAGCTGCCTCGGTCTCTTTGGTCCCCGTGTCCCTGCACCCGCTCACCGCATTTGCTTTTCTGGCACTTTCTTCCCATGTACTCTCAACACTGTTCTCAACCAGCTTCTCCTCTTCTCCAACCACCCAGTCCCCAAGGCCTCTAAGGGTTCTTTTCCCTCCCTTCCTCTTTAAATCTTGGTGTCAACAGGGGTGCTGTGTTGGTAAATACCTAACAACCCGTCCTCAGGGGTAAAAATAAATCTCCGGTTTGGAGTGCTTTCCAGTTTCCAGAGTGTAAATATTCCCATGGCTGACGTCAGGCTATCCACGTGACGTCACTGGGCACCGAGGTGGGAAGAGGCGTCCCCAGTCTGAGCCAGCTCTCCTGAGGAGGAGCCAGGGTCCCCCCTCCAGCCTTTATCTTGTCTCACTGTATTATGCCCCCAGAGAGTGACTCTCCATTCTTTTGGTTTCAGTTCTTGCTTATGCTGATGATTCCCAAACCCATGTTTGTAGCCCCAACTCTCCCCTTGGCCCCAGCCTGCCTGTGTGCATGCTAAGTCACTTCGGTCCTGTCCAACTCTTTGTGACCCCATGGACTGTAGCCTGCCAAGCTCCTCTGTCCGTAGGATTCTCCAGACAAGAATACTGGAGTGGGTTGCCATGCCCTCCTCCAGGGGGTCATCCCGACCCAGGGATGGAAGCTACATCTCTTACGTCTCCTGCATTGCAGGCAGATTCTTTACCACTAGTGCCACCTGGGAAGCCCTAGCCCCAGCCTACTGCTTACCGGATGTCTCTTTCCCAGAGTCAATAGTTACAGAGCTATGATGCTTTTGAGGGGAGCTGCGGCGCACAGCTTTGGGGATCTCAGTTCCCCAACCAGGGACTGAACCGGGGCCACAGTAGTGAAAGCACAGAGTCCCAACACCTGGACCACAAGGGACGTCCCGACAGTCATAGAACTGAATGCGTCGCTTCTTCCATCCGGACTCATTCTCCTTCAGCACTTCCTGTCTCTCGTGCAGGGTTGGCGTGGAGGAACCAGCAAGGGTCTGCCGGGAGTGGAACTAGGTATTCTGTTTTCTGTGAACTGAACGTTTAAACTCACTGTGTTCAGATACACACACACTCTGTGCCAGGACCATCTGTGCACTGACCACCAGGCGATACGCCAAGAGAAGCTCACAGGAAGCCCCTCTTGCCCATCCCATGGCCCCAGAGCCCCAGGGCCAGGGCGAGGGCTGGGGTCTGTGCAGGAAGGAAGCAGTCAGGTGCGTTGTACCAGGTGTCACCTCTCACACCTCAGACCTTCGCCCTGAAACTATGTTAGTTACTTGGGGTTTGCACTTTTGGAAGCAGAATAACTCCCTCCCAAGACGCTCACGTCCTGGGCTTCGCCTATGGTTCTGCGGCAAAGAATCCGCCTGCAATGCAGGCGATATCAGAGACGTGAGTTTGATTCCTGGACCAGGAAGATCCCTGGAGTAGGAAATGGCAACCTACTTCAATAATCTCGCCTAGAAAATCCCATGGACAGAGGAACCCGTTGGGCTACAGTCCATGGGGTCACAAAGAGTCAGATTCATCTGAGCGACTAAGCACGCATCCGAATTGCCAGGAATTCACAAATGTGACTGAAACAAGGCTCTCAAGAGGGCAAGCTTATCCTGGGTTATCCAGCTGGGTCCGTTGTAATCACAAGGGTCCTTAAAAGTGAAAGCAGAAGGGACTTCCTGGGCGCTCAGTGGTCAGGACTCCACGCTTTCACTGCACCCCGGGTTCAATCCCTGGTCAGGGAACACAGATTCCTACCAGCCATGTGATCAAAAAAGGAAAAAAAAAATGAAAGAGCTGAAAGAGAGTTTGTATCAGCATCAGAGATTTGAAGACAGAGAAGGGGCTCTCGAGCCAAGGAATGTGGGCGGCTTCTAGAAACTGGGAAAGGTGAGCAGACAGGTTCTTCTGTAGGGCATCTAGAAGAAATGAAACCTTGCTGACCTCCTGAGTGTAAGCCAGTAAGACCATTTTGGACTTCTGACCTTCAGAGCTGTAAGAAAATAAATTTGTGTCATTGCAAGCCCCGAGGCTTGTGGTAATTCGTTACAGCAGCCACAGTGAAGTGGAGCGGAACCCTGTGGCGCCTGCCCCTCATGTCCTCTGCCTGCCTTTCATCTGTGGAAAAACTTTAGGCCGTGAATAAGTTTCATTAGAGAAGTGAGAATACACAGAAGCCAAGAGAAACCGTCAGGAGAGACCAGATGATAGCGATGCCGTCCTTAAGCACAGAGACCTTTAGTTCCTTCCCCAGGGCTATAGATGCCATTCTGAGCTGTGCTCTGTGAGCTGTCTTATGATGAGCCCCTCGCCAGGTGGAAAAGTTAAGTACAGATGACCAGATTATAGCCATGATGTACGTCAAGGCTGTATATTGTCACCCTGCTTATTTAACTTATATGCAGAGTACATCATGAGAAACGCTGGGCTGGAAGAAGCACAAGCTGGAATCAAGATTGCCGGGAGAAATATCAATAACCTCAGATATGCAGATGACAACACCCTTATGGCAGAAAGTAAAGAAGAACTAAAAAGCTTCTTGATGAAAGTGAAAGAGGAGAGTGAAAAAGTTGGCTTAAAGCTCAACATTCAGAAAACGAAGATCATGGCATGTGGTCCCATCACTTCATGGGAAACAGATGGGGAAACAGTGGAAACAGTGTCAGTCTTTATTTTTTTGGGCTCCAAAATCACTGCAGATGGTGATTGCAGCCATGAAATTAAAAGACGCTTACTCCTTGGAAGGAAAGTTATGACCAACCTAGATAGTATATTCAAAAGCAGAGACATTACCTTGCAAACAAAGGTCTGTCTAGTCAAGGCTATGGTTTTTCCAGTGGTCATGTATGGATGTGAGAGTTGGACTGTGAAGAAAGCTGAGCACCGAAGAATTGATGCTTTTGAACTGTGGTGTTGGAGAAGACTCTTGAGAGTCCCTTGGACTGCAAGGAGATCCAACCAGTCCATCCTAAAGGAGATCAGTCCTGGGATTTCTTTGGAAGGACTGATGCTGAAGCTGAAACTCCAGTACTTTGGCCACATCATGCGAAGAGTTGACTCATTGGAAAAGACTCTGATGCTGGGAGAGATTGGGGGCAGGAGGAGAAGGGGATGACAGAGGATGAGATGGCTGGATGGCATCACGGACTTGATGGACATGAACTCCGGGAGTTGGTGATGGACAGGGAAGCCTGGCATGCTGCAGTCCATGGGGTTGCAAAGAGTCGGGCATGACTGAGCGACTGAACTGAACTGAATTGAAGCTACTACAGTTCCAAGAACTGGCCTCAGGGAAATGGGAACAAACCGACCCTGGAACTGAAGACTAACTGTACTTAAAATAATACAATGATGCTTAAAATAATACAATAATACAATAATACAATACCACTGATGACCAACTTTAAGTTGACTGTCAGAGCCAACTGTGCTGTTTCTGCATGGGCCCCCCTCCCGCAGTTTATAAAAGCTCTGGCCTCTTGACTGTCAGTGGGAGGGGGGTCAGCCTTTTGACAGGAAACCATGCCCAGCACCCACCCTGCCCCGTTGCTGGCATCCAAACTAAAGCAAACTTTCCACCAGCCTGGTGTCTTTAATGGCTTTTGAGCAGCGAGCAGCCTGACCCTGCTTTCGGTTATGATAAGAAAGTAGTGTAGATTTCAATCAGCAGAACTAATGCTACTCTCTCCTCAAACCAGCACCACCATGAGCACCTCTAACTGGAGACGCTGGCACCTTCATTGCCCTGTCCCCTCTCTCCCCCTCCACAACTAATGGGTAACCAATTAGTCAGCTACCCCTCAAAAAGGGGGGCTTCCCTGGTGGCTCAGTGGGAAAGAATCCACCTGTCAATGCAGGAGACTCGGGTTTGATCCCTGGGCCAGGAAGAGCTCTGGAGAAGAAATTGGCAACCCACTCCAGTACTCTTACCTGGGAAATCCCATGGACAGAGGAGCCTGGCGGGCTACAATCCACAGGGTTGCAAAGAGTCAGACAGGATTGAGCGACTTAGCACAGGACACCTCAAAAATGCTTATCCAAATGATTGTCTTGTTTCCTCTGCCGTCAAGGTCCATGGGGACAGCCTGACATGCTAGACAGAGACTGAGCTTTGGACCCCGAAAGACCTGTTGGCCACAGACTAGTTGGGAAACTTTAGGTTGCTTCATCTCTGAGCCTTGCTTCTGTGTTTGTAAACTGGCTAGCTGCTTTCCACCTTGCAGATTCTTCTTGGGGATGTGTGCAACCCTCGACACTCAGGAGTTGCCCCATCAGCGGTAGCCTGGCCGCAGCCCTGCTCTGCCGCCTGGGTCACACCAGCAGCACCCCAAGGGGTTCCCCCAGCCCCCACCACACCCCTCCTCCTGTCTCCTCTGCACATCGCCACTGGAGTATTGTGCCAAAATGGTCCCCAGATCCTCCTCAATGACACTTGCCATGAGCACTTAAAGTCTTTCAGGACCTCTCCTGCAGCCACTTCCCACTGCCTTGGAATTTTAAACGCCTGAGCTCGCTATACTTAGAATGGATAAGCAAAGACCTACCGTCCAGCACAAGGAACTCTGTTTCATGTTACCGGGCAGCCTGGATGGGAGGAGAGCATGGGAGAGAAGGGATACATTGTGTGTATGGAGGCTGAGTCCCTTCTCTGCTCACCTGAAACTGTCACAACACTGATAATCTGCCCTGATCCAAAACAAGAAAAAGGTTGTTTGTTTTTTTTTAATGGCTCAGTGTGGTCGTTAGGTCTTTTACAGTCTTGACCCCCGTTCTCTGTCCAGGGCCACTTCCTGTGGCTCCCTGCCTCCCACTCTGCCCACCCCCACTTTCCTCTTTCCCTGGCTCTGACGCTGCCTCCTAAGAGGCTGTGTCTCTGCCCTTCTCCTTCCTTCCAGCTAGAAACCCCCGCTCCCAGCCCTGCCTGTCTCCTGGTCATTCTCCAGGTCTCCTTCAAGGTTCAGCCTCCTCTGCAGCCTTCCTCCTCTTCCCCTCACTGCTCCACAGCCCTTTACAGGAAGCTGAATGCTGCACTGGGGTTTTAAATCCTTAGCAGTCTCTCTCTCTGCCTCCCTTGCTAGGACACTCTGTTCCAAGGAGCACAGAACTTGTGTTTTTTTTCTCTCTTCCCAGCCCCAGCCCCTGTGACTCACACAGTGTCTGGATCCTGGTTGGTACTGTTGAAGTTTATGATTAATTTTGAAAAGAAGCTGGTCATTATGATCTCAGACAGACTCATCCAAGTCTAGGATCAACTATAGTTTCCACTCCAATGAGAAATGAAGTGTAAGCGTGCTAGCTGCATTGCTAACCGAACAGTGGACACTGGAAACAAATCCAAACGCCACCAGTGGGAGGCTGGGCTAATAGACTGTGATCTATCCGACACACGGTTACAAGAAAGAGACGGGGACTTCGCTGGTGGTCCAGTGGCTGATTCCCCACTCCCAAAGCAGGTGGCCCAGGTTCAATCCCCAGTCAGGGAACTAGATCCCACACGCTGCAGCTAATACCCAGTGCGACCAAATAACTACATACACGTTAAAAGAAAAGACAGATTATAATGATGGGAAAGACGTCCCAGATATATTGCTATTAGGTTAAAACAAGTTGCCGGACGGAGAGTGTGTGATTCCACTTCCTTAATATTTTGATAGCCCATGCGTAGGGGGAAAAATCCATCTTTAATAAGTGATTAGTGTTGAGTTTGAGGTTTTTGAGTGGGAATTTCACTTTCTAAGTCACACATTTCTATTTTGTCAAAATCTTCAAAAACATAATTAACTGATAATAATAATGAACATAATTAACAGCTTTTTTTCATTAAAAAGGAGTCAATTAAGAGAACTGCTAAAAAAGACAGGAATTGATGTTAATTAAAATCTAATGTAAGAGTCAGCAGAAAGGGTCATTTTTTCCCCCTTAAAAATAAATAACACAGCTACAGTAGGAAGCGGAGAAGGCAATGGCAGCCCACTCCAGTACTCTTGCCTGGAAAATTCCATGGAGGGAGGACCCTGGTAGACTGCAGTCCATGGGGTCGCTAAGAGTTGGGCACGACTGAGTGACTTCACTTTCTATTTTCGCTTTCATGCATTGGAGAAGGAAATGGCAGCCCACTCCAATGTTCTTGCCTGGAGAATCCCAGGGACAGGGGAGCCTGGTGGGCTGCCGTCTATGGGGTCTCACAGAGTCGGACACGACTGAAGTGACTTAGCAGCAGCAGCAGCAGCATCATAGTAGGAAGCAAAAGCACAGTGAATACACATTCTATCTGCTGGTGATCATAAACAACAGAAAACAGGTGTGGATACTTGGAAACAGAAACGCTACCCACCCCAGGGTAGGGAATTTAACAGAATGGTCAAGCACTCATAATGTGATGGGGCTTGTTTTTTAAAAATACATGGGGGGTATAAACAGAGATTATGATGGATAATAAACTGTTCGTTAGACCTATGTGTATTTTCAAGAGCTTTTTGTCGTTGTTGATTTTTGGCCGATCCACTGCAGCTTGCGGGATCTTAGTTCCTGACCAGGGATTGAACCTCCGGGCCCAGCAGTGAAAGCGAGAAGTCCTAACTACCGAACCTCCAGGGAACTCCCCCAAGAATTGTTCTGAAGGAAGAGAGAAAAATGATATGACAGTGCTGCTGACCTGGGAGCAGAACTCTGAGAAATGTAGCTGATGGGTTTTTAAAGCCTAAGCCTGTTTGGGGCTTCCCTGGTGGTTCAGACAGTAAATAATCTGCCTGCAATGCGGGAGACCCAGGTTTGATCCATGCGTCCATCGAGAAGATCCCCAGGAGAAGGGAATGGCTACCCAATCCGGTATTCTTGCCTGGAGAACTTCATGGACAGAGGAGCCTGGCTGTTTGAATTTCAGTTTGTTTGTTTGTTTGTTTGTTTTGCTTTTATGAATTTGAAATATAAACTTTCTTTTCCATGTCAATCTTTCAGGAAAGTTTGCCCCCTTGGCAAAATTCTTGGGTGAACAGTCTTGTCTCAAAATCGAGATTGTGGTTAATCTCCACATCTAGGCTGATGGCGAGTGACAAATGACGCACAAAAACGAGTCAAATTCACCCCAGGGGGGCTCAGAGCAGAGGTGCCGGGGAACATGTGTTGTGCAGTGAGGTTTGATCCTGTCTTAGTTTGCCCTTATAGGTCTGAGGGTCTGGGCTGGTGTTCCCCAGACATCATGCCAGCCCAAGCTAAGAGAAATAGTTTCTGGGGTGCAGATCTGGGCCCCTGGCTATTCTTGCAACACTTTGCTCTTTGGAGAACAGAAATCTCTTCTTCCATTCTTGGGGTTGTTGGGGGTCAGGATACCAAGCAGATGAATGTCCAACCGGAAGCTGGGTCATTGTGACTTCACCATGTCCACTTTCTCTCCTGCCTTTCACAGAGGAAACCCAGGGTGGCTGATGGTGTCTAGAGGTGAAAACTTGACTGGCTTGCTTTTTTTTCATCCTTGACTAACTTCATGCCCAAGTTCATTCAGAAGTGGAAGAGGAGGGACCCATCCCCTCTCTCAAGGCAAACCTTCCCCCCAACCCACCAATCAGCCTGTGTGTGTGTGTGTAGCTGTGCAAGTGTGTGTATTATTCTGTGTCCCTGTGAGTGAATATACATGTGTGTCTGTACGAGTGTGTGTGTGTGTATTATGAGCGTGTGAGAATATAGACGTGAACTGGCATGTGATTCCATAGGTATGTATGTATGGATGGATGAGTGTCTTGTGTACATGCCTGTAAGAGCATGTGATCCCAACACAGTCCACCCACACCCTTCTCCTTGGCCTCCCGGTGAGGTGGACATTGAGGTTAAGAGAGAGAGGAGATGGAGGGCTGGGCTTGGGACTCAGATGGAAAGCTGGAGCCTGGTAGGGGTTGGGGGTATGCAGACATTCGGAGTAGCCATCCTTTGGGAGTCTGGGCCATCTGGGGTTACTGTTAGTGAACGTGGCCATCACAGACAAGCCAGTCCACAAGTCGTCCACAGGTATCGTCAGAAGGCTTCTTCAGCATCAGTACCATCAACAATAGCAGTGAGAATTCGGGGATGCCCACAGCCCTACCATCTGAATGGCAGAGTCCTACATCATTAGAGCTAGAAAAGGCTCAAGGACTCCCATCCCACCGGAAATCCAACAAGGGACCGGAACTCGGCTCTCCGGACTCCTTGGCCGTGCTCTTTCCTGTGGCCCCTCTACAGAGTGGTCTGTGAGCGTCACATGGTCAGTCCCCAGGCCTGGAGAGAGAGGACTTGTGAGCCACACCTACTGCCTACATTGTGCAAGCTTCCTCAGTGATTCCTGGATGCTAGGGCAGTGGTTTTCCATAGAAGAGAAGCCCCTCCAGTCACCCAGCAGCTTCCTCTTTGAAAGCCTCCATTCCTGGGCAGGGTATCCCGGGCCCTTCAGAGTCCTGTCTGTGGCACTTCCAGCCTCAGTTCCAACCAGTCACCCCAAGGCTCTCTGAGAATTCAGAGCTCCCTCTGCACAAACCCAGCATCCTTTCTCAAACCTCCAACCCTTGGCATGCAGTTCCCTCTCTGAGGAACACTGGTCCCTCTTCTCCATGTGAAGAGCCGATCCTCACATTCTCCCAGGCTCATCAGATGGATGGTTGCCACGAGACTGTTCTGCTCAGCTCGAGGGAACTTAGTTCCCTGACCAGGGATTGAACTCGGGCCCTCAGCAGTGAAAGTGCAGGGTCATAACCGCTGGACCGCCAGCGGCTCCTCTTTTTAATGGTCAGTCCTATTTCTCTTTTCCCTTCCTCAGGGCCAGGCCTGCCTGGTACAAAGAGGAACCTAGTGAGCTTTTGCTGGATGAATTAACAAAGTCACCTCTCATTTCCCCCAAGATATTCTTCCTTGTACCTGGGACAAGGGCATCTCAGGTGGCACAGCGTTAAAGAACCCACCTGCCAAGGCAGGAGATGCAAGAGATGTGGATTCGAATCCTGGGTCAGGAAGACCCTCTGGAGGAGGGCATGGCAACCTACCCCAGTATTCTTGCCTGGAGAACCCCATGGACAGAGGAGCCTGGTGGGATAGTCCATGGGGTAGCAAAGAGTTGGTCACGACTTAGCGACGTAGCATGCACACATATCTGGGACAGACCCTCCACCCCGTCACCCCCTGCAGGGCCCCAGCCCGCTCACCTGGGAGAATGAGAAGAAGCAGAGCTGAGGGCAGCCACATGGTCCCACCTCCGGGTTCTTCTCCCTGCTGACTCACAAACTGGGAAGCACACCCAGGTGCCAGCTGACTCTCAAAGCTCTGGGCCCAGGCAGGCTGGTGCCCTCTGCCCGTCCAGACAAGCTTTGAGTTTCTTACTCATTCGCTTCCTTTTATAGAGTGAGTGTTTCCTGCTTTTAATTATTCAGCGTAAGCAGTGTTCTCTCTTGGCGGGGCTGGGTCACAGGGCATGAGAGTCTGCACTAGGTAAGAAAGAGGAAGCCAGGGAGCTGTGCAAGGGAGAAAGGGGGCCTGTGTCTGCAGAAGGGTCAGAGGAGCGGGTATCTGACCTACCAGGCCTTGGGTTTGATATCAACTCCAGAAATGATTCTCCATGACAGCAATGGGTCCCAGCAGCAGGAAACTCTCCAACGCGCATGTCAGGTGTCCGTGCTGGCACATCTGTTGGTGCCTCTGTCCAGGTGTTACAGCCAAGCGCATAAATGTGCCGGCTACGAAATGAGACAAACCTGGGCTTTAACCCCATGAGCACCACATATAAGCCATATAACTATGGACAACTTACTTACTCTTTCTGAGCCTCTGTGTTTATATCTGTAAAATGGACTAGTAAGAGTTGTTATGAGAATTTAAAGAGGAAATGTATGAGAGGTTCCAAAAACAGAGTTCTGGGATATGGTTAGCACAGTGTGCTTATTCGTACCCTGGGCAAGACTTCAGACACTAGGTGAAGAGTGCGATTAAAATAAGCGCAGGATAGGGGCTTCCCTGGTGGTCCGGGGGTTAAGACTGTGCTCCCACTGCAGGGGGCTTGGGTTCCATCCCTGGTCCAGGAACTAAGATCCTGCATGCCACAGGGTGTAGCCAAAAAAGAAAAAAGCCCAGGACAAGAGGCTGAGAAGAAGCCAATAGACTGGGTTTCCTCACTAATAATAGGACAAATTCTAATCTTAACCAGATATCTTTTAATTCAGATCACAGTATATATAACCCAGGTGTAAAACTCTTCAAGAGCAGTTCTGAGAGGCAGGTGAGGGTATTTCTTCCCAGGTGTCCAGACCCAAACTGGACGGGGAGCTGTCCCTGGAAGGCCTGTGCTTTGGTGGCTCAGCACACGTTCAGAAGGGCTGGGAGGAGTAAGAAGACCTTAGTCACGTACCAGGGCGCAATGGGCACCAAGAAAGTGATGGGACGTAGGAAAGGGTTTGGGATATGAGTCTCCCCATTTTCTCACAATCAGTCAGTTCACTGCCCCAGCGTCTTCACTTCTCTGGGAAGGAGGAGCAAGTCTGTTGCTGCTATAAAAAATTTAGGGAGTTCCCTTGGATACGCAGATGACACCACTCTTATGGAAGAAAGCGAGGAAGAACTAAAGAGCCTCTTGATGAAAGTGAAAAAGCAGAGTGAAAAAGTTGGCTTCAAACTCAACATTCAGAAAACTAAGATCATGGCATGTAGTCCCATCACTTCATGGCAAATAGATGGGGAAACAATGGAAACAGTGAGAGACTTTATTTTGGTGGGGGTGGGGCTCCAAAATCACTGCAGATGGTGATTGCAGCCATGAAATTAAAAGACACTTGCTACTTGGAAGAAAAGTTATGACCAACCTAGACAGCATATTAAAAAGCAGAGACATTACTTTGCCAGCAAAGGTCCGTCTAGTCAAATCTTTGGTTTTTCCAGTGGTCATGTATGGATGTGAGAGTTGGACTGTGAAGAAAGCTGAGCCCTGAAGAATTGATGCTTTTGAACTGTGGTGTTGGAGAAGACTCTTCAGAGGCCCTTGGACTGCAAGGAGATCTAACCAGTCCATTCTGAAGGAGATCAGCCCTGGGTGTTCGTTGGTAGGACTGATATTGAAGCTGAAAGTCCAGTACTTTGGGCATCTGATACAAAAAGCTGACTCATTTGAAAAGACCCTGATGCTGGGAAAGATTGAGGGCAAGAGGAGAAGGGGACGACAGAGGACGAGATGGTTGGATGGCATCACTGACTCAGTAGACATGGGTTTGGGTGGATTCCGGGAGTTGGTGATGGACAGGGAGGCCTGGTGTACTGCGGTTCATGGGGTCGCAAAGAAGTCGGACACGACTAAGGGACTGAGCTGAACTGAACTGAATGTAATAAAGGAGAGAAACCACATTACCCTGACTACCCATTGGAAGGACTGATGCTGAAGCTGAAGCTCCAATACTCTGGCCACATGATGCAAAGAGCCGACTCACTGGAAAAGACCATGATGCTGGGAAAGGTTGAGGGCAGGAGAAGGGGGTGACAGAGGATGAGATGGTTGGATGGCACACCAATTCAATGGACATGAACTTGGGTGAACTCTGGGAGGTGGTGAGGGACAAGGCAGCCTGGTGTGCTGCAGTCCATGGAGTCGTAAAGAGTTGGACACGACTGGATGACTGAACGACAACATGCAAAGCATTATATAAAAATCCAGTATTTTCATGAGAAGCTAGGAATGGAAAGATATCTATAAGGAAACATTCTGCAAACATTAAAACCAGTGGTAGGGATGTCCCTGGGGATCGAGTAGGTAGGACTCCACACTTTCAATGCCAAAAGTGAAAGTCGCTCAGTCACGTCCAACTCTTTGCAACCCTGTGGACTATACAGTCTGTGGAATTCTCCAGGCCAGAATACTAGAGTGGGTAGCCGTTTCCTCCTCCAGGGGATCTTCCCAACCCAGGGATCAAACCCAGGCCTCCCACATTGCAGGCAGATTCTTTACCAGCTGAGCCATGAGGGAAGTCTCACAAGCCTCAGGGCACAGCCAAAGGAAAAAAAGGCAAATCGTGAAAAGGCTTCCCTTTAAAAGCAGGAGGAAGACCAGGGGGTTCATAAGGATGACTTCGACGCAAGGCTTTGATTGGCTCATGGAATAAACAGAACAAGAAACAAAATGAGAACAGGAAACGAAGAAACCAAATTCCAAATTACTATAGGTGATTTGATTGTCTACGCATAAAGCTAGAAAGAGGGAGTCAGGTTTTAGCAGGGTTGCTATATACTGTAGTTTCTCTTTTTATTACTAGTTTCTTGAGTGTTTTTCATAATGAAAAGGTGTTAAATTTTATCAAATATTTTTTCTGCTTCAATTGAAATGATCTTGTGGGTTTTTTTTTTCCCTCAACATAGTTTATTCTTCCTTTTAAATTTGATTAACTGTAAAATTTATATGGAAGAGAGAATGGCCAATATTTGCAAAGACTCCTAATGTCAGACAATAATGTGCAGTAATGTCCTATCAGATAACAAGACTTTTAATAAAGCTGTAACAATGCTGTACCAGTTTTCAGAGTCACTTAGACAAATAAAACAGGATAAAGAGTCTAGGGAAAAAGTCCAAGAATACACAGAACTCAAACGTAGGGAAAAAGCTCTGTGACATTTGTCTTGGCAATGATTTTTTTAATATAACACCCAAAGCATAATCAATAAAAGCAAAAATTATTAAGTGGGACTGCATCAAATTTTAAAGCTTATGCACAGTAAAAGAAGCAATCAACAAAAATGAAAAGAAAACTTACAGAATGGGAGAAAAAATTTGCAAGCCATACTTCGGGATAAGGAGTTAATATCTCAAATACATAAAGAAATCATACAACTCAACACGAAAAAAAAATCCAATTTAAAAATTGCAGTGAGGAATTCCGTCTCTGCAGCCCAGTGATGAGCATGCCACATTTTCACTGCCTAGGGCATGGGTTCAATTCCTGCTTGGGGGAACTAAGATCCCACAAGCCAAGAGGTGTGGCCAAAAAGAAAAACGGCAGAGAAATTGGGTAGACAGTTTTCCAAAGTGTCTATTCCATGGCCAACAGGTCCATGAGAAGATAGTCAGCGTCACTAACCACCAGGGGAATGCAAATCGCTTCACGCCTGTAGAACGGCAATCACCAAGAAGACGACAGTTAACAAGTGCTGGCAAGTGCGGAGAAAAGGGAATCGCTGTGCACCCTCAGCACTATGGAAAATAGTGTGCAGGCTCCTCAAAACCTGAAGAGAAGAACTACCGTATCACCTGGTCATCCCACTTCTCGGTGTGTATCAGAAGGAAGTGAAAACAGGATCGCGAAGAATATCCGCACACCCGTGTTCACTGCGATAACAGCAGATGAAGAGATGAGAAGGCATGGTGTGCACACACGAGGAAATTGATGCTGTACATCAGTCATATCTGAAAATATCTGGAAAAATGAAAATACAGTCATCTTGGGGACTGTTAAAAACATATGAATGCTCTGAGGGGAGGATAAACTAGGAGTTTCAGGTTAACATACACATATTACTATATATATTGAATAAAATAGTTAATCGACAAGGACCTACTGTGGAGCACAGGGACCTCTAGTCAATATTCTGGAACAACCTCCATGGGAGAAGAATCTAAAAAATGGATATATGTATATGCATGTATTGCATTGATTGCTGAGCAAGGCTTCCTTATCTCTCCTTGCTATTCTTTGGAACTCTGCATTGGAAGGACTGATGCTAAAGCTGAAACTCCAATACTTTGGCCACCTCATGCAAAGAGTTGACTCATTGGAAAAGACTCTGATGCTGGGAGGGATTGAGGGCAGGAGGAGAAGGGGACGACCGAGGATGAGATGGCTGGATGGCATCACCAACTCGATGGACGTGAGTTTGGGTGAACTCCGGGAGTTGGTGGTGGACAGGGAGGCCTGGCATGCTGCAATTCATGGGGTCACAAAGAGTTGGACACAACTGAGTGACTGAACTGAGAACTGAACTGATATGTATGTATAACAGAATCATTTTACTATACACCTAAAGCTAACACAACATTGTAAATCAACTCTATTCCATTATAAAACAAACATTAAGTTAAATTGACAAAAAGGTGCTGGGTTGACAGACCTGTATGTGTGCATACATACACACTCTGGAAAATCATGTGCGTATATATGGTAAAACCATGAAGAAAGGAGATGATGGATGTGAAATCCAGAGTTAAAGGAGGAACTTCGTTAGGGCTTCAAAAGTGTTACCGATGTCTATTACTTAAGCTGCAAGGTACACACTCAAGAGTTATAGAGTATTCCTGGTTTAAAGAGTAGGCATTTATTAGGCATATTCTTTTGTTTGCATGATACATTGCAAGAAAAAGTTTCCCAAAAGTTCCCCGAGTGTTCCGAGAGCGACACTGGTACTGAATTGATTGGTCAGGAGTCATTTCTATCCACCAGAGGGGGCTGTGACCCTGGGCAGGCATGGCAACAGATGTCACCGGTTCTCAGTTTCTCGAGGGCCTGTGGACCCAGAGGGCCGCACCGAGCATGCCCAGGAGCAGGGGCACCTTCAGGAAGACCAGCGGCAGGAAGTGGGCACGGCCCAGCAGGAAGCGGGCGCTGCCCAGCGGGGGCCTGTGCGGGACATGGGGACAGTGCACCGCATCCTTAGAGAGATGCCCTGGTCTCTCCACCCCCGCCCTCCAGAGCTGAGGCCACGACAATCCACACAAAGATCACCCCCGGGCAGGGCAGCCCCCCTCTAAGGCCCTCTGCTCCCCTTCTCTCTGCTTAACAATCCCTTTGAGAATTAGGCCTGTGAGCATGAGGGCGAGAATCACGTGAGGGGGACCAGGGATCCCAGCGGGATCTGGGCAGGAGGATTCCTTTCAAGGCCCTCCACGCTTGGGGCTACCCTATCCAGGGTACAGTAATCAGTCGTGTCTCCTCTCCTATAAACAGCGTTTTCCATGAAGGAAGGAACTGTTCTATTCAGGGAGAAACTCGTACCAGCCTGATATCTCTGAAGATCAGCCTTTAAACATCTGCCGTGTACTCTAACATATATACGGCATATATGCGGGGCGGAGAGAGCTCAGGAGTCACTCACTCATCCATCAGCTACTACCGTCACTTTTTTTTTTTCAGCGTTCACATTAAAAAAACGTTCATACTCTAACATGAAATAAAAATTAAATTTAAAAAAGTCATATGGTGAACGTTAAAAAAAAAGTGACGGTAGTAGCTGACGGATGGATGGATGATTGGCTTCTGAGCTCTCTCCGCCCCTGGCGGCTGAGGTTCTTCGACAGGATGACACGTCTAACCAGAGCTCGTGGGGGGCAGGGGCCGCAGTGCAGGGGCCAGTGATGCCCAGAGCTTCTGCCACCTGCTCTGCCCTGGACCGGGTCCCGAAGCCTCCTTTTATGGGACATTTGCACTCACTTTTCTCTCTACCTGGAGCCTTATTTCTGCAGAAACCTGAATGCCAGGCTCCCCAGATCCTGCAGGTCTCCCCTCAAAGGATTCAGCCAGGCATCCCTGATTATCATGTATCAGATAGCAAACCTAATCACCTTCCCCACACACACTCTCACCAAAACCCCAGCGACTGGCATCTCTCTGTAGTACCCATCACAAACCGCCATATTTACATAGGGGCTCTGTGTGGACTGGTCCAGGGCGTGACTTCCCCCTTACAGCACAACTCTCATCAGAGCTGGATCCTGCCTGGGTGGTCTTACCTGCATCCACAGCAGAGCACCAGGAACATAGTAGGGCCTTCACAGTCAGGTGTGGGAATAAACGAAGGGCCTGGAGATGGGAGACCCAAATCCCCCATCTGTCCCTTCACCCAGAGGAGAAACCACCCAGGTGCCAATGTCCTTCGCCCCTTACCGCGGAGGTTGACAGGGGTCGGGGGTCTCCTGACCAGACGCGGTGCTCCAGGTGGGCACTGGCAGGGTTGTGGCAGAGCCTGGGGAGCCTGTGGACCTCTCGGGGCCGGTGGCTGCAGCAGGGGCTGCGGGAGAAGCACAAGGCAGGCCCCATTTCCTTCTCCGGGTCCCGCACTCCGTCCCCGTGTGGCTGTGTCTCACACAGTCAAGGTCACTCAGGCCACCTGGTCAGATGTGCATGTCCACTGCTCCCCATGGCCTCACCCAGGCCTCCAGCACCCTGGGAACCCCTCTCCCAGATGCACCCTGGCCAGGTGGGCACTGTCAGATGCAGAGTGGAGAAAAAGATGGAGAAACAGGCTAAGCCGGGCAGGGCAGGAGGAAGTCCCCCAGAGCGACAGAGGGAGGCCCACTCAGGTTGAGGGCACCTTTTTGCGCTTTCCTTGGGGTTACAAGAGAAACCCCCAGAACCCCAGGAGGTCCTTGCAGAACACTGTAGGGTCACTGGTGGCCTCTGGGCCAGCACAAGGACAGGGTGGGTACTGGAAGTGGGGATCGTGGTGGAGAAGCCCAGTGCAGGTGCGGACTCTGGAGCAGGTCCCACCCCTGGGCTCAGGGGTGGGCCCATCTCAGGTCCTCAGGGCCCCAGGGTCAAGGCCAACCTGTATGCAGTGGGGCCTTGTGAGAGTGCGCCCCCCATAGGCAGGACCCTGCACAGGCCAGAAAGAGACACAGGCCCCTTGAGAGTGGACGTGCCCTTGTGAGGAGAGCAGGCAGCCTGGACCCCAGAGCAGGATGCCCGCCAGCCCGTGAAGCAGGAAGACGCCCACATTGACGGTGTCCACGTGTAGCTCTAGGGTGGCCCCAGCCAGAGACAGAGACGTGCCTGTGTGCCAATGAACATGGGCCCAAGACACCACCCACAGCCAGCTCCCCGCCCACCCCCCTCCTGGTCATCCTGGCCCAGCCTTTCTGTCCCACTGCCTTCCTGAGGGTCCGGGTGACCAGCCTGGTGCTGGAGTGAGGGCGGAGGATGCTCACCTGGGGTCACAGACACCTCCACCTGGAAGGTGGGGTTACGTGAAAATGGCACATCGATCCCACAGCGGTACCTTCCCGCATCCTCCTCTCTGAGGCTCTCCAAGGTCACCTTGAAGGTGAGGCTTACAGGACGGTCTCTGATGGACCCGTGGCCCCTCCTCACTTCTCTCTCTGACTCTCTGGTCTCCACAGTCTTCCAAAAACATGGGGGTGTGCACCAGAATTTGTTGTCGTCTCTGAATCCCTCCTGGTACCGACACTCCACTCTCAGGGATCCCCCCACGATGCCCGTCACTCTGCTGGGGCCGCTCAGGGACAAACAGCCTGGAAAACGCAGCCAGCTCCTCATCGGAGGGGGGCCAGTGCTGGGGACACCAAGGATGTGGGTCCCGCAAAGGGCCTGTGGGGTTGGAGGAGGTGGAGGCAGGAGACAAATGTTTCCTCAGACCCAGGGGAGGCTGAGGAGGGACGAGTACCCTCCTCACAGAGGAGAGGGTGTCTATGGAGAAGGGAAGGGCCCAGGCTGGAAAGAACTGTGTGTGTGTGTCTATGGGAGGAGCCAAGAGGTCATCTCTGACAGTGAACGTTGAGGTGTGACCATCACAGGCGCCCCCTCCCACCAGCACAGTGGACCAGCCTCACCTGCTTCGCGCCCTGAACCCTCCTGCTTGCTGCTGAGACAGGTGGCAGCCCCTTCTGGAACCTTCTCCCTGCCCCCCACTGCTGGCCCCCTGCTCACCCAGCTCCAGCCCTGCCCCCTCCCCTCCCGCAGGAAGGGCTGAGCCGCTCACCTGGGAGCTGGAGCAGCAGCAGAGCTGAAGGCAGCCACCCAGCCCTGCCCCTCGGGGTCATTTTCCAGCAGGGATGTCACCTGCACCAGCCAGGCCCCGGGCAGGGACAGGGTGGAGCCTCTTGAGAGGAGTCCCGCCCAGGCCTCACTTCTGCTCCTCTGGGCCTCTCTGCTTCCTGGTCCTGTCCCGGGTCAGCTCGGGTGGTCCAGGGGGCAGGGGGCAGGAAGCTTAGAGGGAAGGGCACACGGCTGGTCCAGGTGCTCAGACCCGCTGCCCTCAGCTCCACTCAATCCAGCGACTGATGCGTCCAGGGTCCCCCGATCTAGGAGGCTGCCCCCTCCCCACCCTGCACAGCAGGTCCTCTCTCAGTCTCACACATGCTCCGGCAGCAGCACCAAGCTGTGTTCCTCTTCTGGGGGGCCTCCTTGGCTTCTGCGGGGCCTCCTTGGCTTCTGGGGGGCCTCCTTGGCTTCTGGGATACATCATTTCCCTGCTGTCAGGATGGACACTCCCATGAGGATGCCGTGCTCATCCATCCTCGCTGGCCTTGGAGGGGATGACACAGGGTCAGTGTCCCCATGACCTGGGACTGCAGGCACCCTGTGGGATCCCCAAGTCCACTTCCTGGCCCGCAAGTCTGCCCCGTGACCCCAGACAACTTCCTACGTTCCACCTTGGCTCAGGTTCTCCTCAGGGTACACATCCCTCGGGCCGTGGCTTCCCCCGTCTTGGGCCCCTCGCTGCCTACATTAGACTCAGAATAGCGATTCCCAACCTTTCCATGCTCCGCCTCTGGACAGAGTCTACTCCCCTTTGAGAACAGGAGAGAGACTGGGAACCGACAGGAGGCCAGCGGAGAAGACGCTGGGGGGTGGAGAGATGAGGAATTGGGGGCCCAGGGCTGAGAGGAGCCTCCTCCCCCACCAATGGCACAGAGGGGTGATTGTACACCAGGGGCCCAAGGGCACTGGCTGATGGGGTCTCTCCTGGAACCACGTGATGAGCAGGGGCCTCTTCATGGTGCAGAGATGAGGGAGGGTACGGCCCGCAGAGAGGAGACAGACTGCCTTCACTGAAGGTGGCTTGTTCGTGTGCCGTGCTGGGCCTTTAAGCCCTATTTTCCCGGGCACTGGCCTGCTTTCCTGCCCTCGGGTAGGTTATTCCAGCGTCTCAAGCTGGTCTGCACATCCCAGGGTGTCCCACTGCTTCCCTGAAGATGCTGACTCTCCTCAGTTCTGGTCACAGGGCGTAGACCTGAGTCCCAGTGCACAGCAGGGCTGGAGGCCTGCCCGTCGCAGGGCGAAGCCCCGTGTTCTTACTGGCTTCCTCCACACAGCTCTTGGCAGCACCCAAAGGCCCAGCAATTGGCCTCAACATCCCGTTGCAGCTCCACCCTGGGCTACTGCCCTGCTCACTTCCGGCCTGGTCCAGACCCTTGAATCCCTGCTCCTCTGCCTGACCCACCAACACCCGTGACTGGGCACCCTCACCCGCTCTCCCAGCTTATGCTGGCTCCCCATCTGTGGGCTCTTGGAGCCTATGACACACCCTAGGCTTTCATCAGACCTGGGATTTGGGGTTCCTGGTGTGTCTCCTGCTGGGCTGTGACCCCAAGAGTGCAGGGTCCTCATCTTGCCTCATGGCCCGGGGTCTTTCCGCAATAAGTGCGGGTCTCAGTCCAACTCCTGGCTGTCGAGTGGGTCAATGATGGACGCCTCTCTCAGGTCTCCCCTGCTTTCAGAAGGCCAAGTTCTCCAACCCTGGTCTTTCTTTTCCTGCTCAGGCTGGGAAACAGGACTGGACCATGATTCTTAAAGAACACGGCACCACCGGACCCTGCAGGCATCTGCTCCCTAGTCTTCCCTGGATCCCCATTGAAAGTGTTCCCACGGCAGGACATTTTCCTCGGGCCTTCCCTTTGCCCAAAGGCTCTTCCTCCAGAAGCCCACAGGGCTCACTCCATTTCTTTCTTCTGATCTCAGTTAAATACAGCCCTATTCACGGAGCCTGACAGAAGTCACCCCTCACAACTGCACCAATAACACCTTACCTGATTTGATGTTATTCCAAGATACTCTTCAACTTGGATTTGACATTTCTGCGTGTCTGCATACCTGTGTCTTATGTTTGTTAATTATCTGTGTCAATCAGCTGCTATGTGAGTGCCACAAAGCTAAGCTCTTGGGCTTCCCTGGTGGCTCAGTGCTGAAGAATCTGCCTGCTGATGCAGGAAACGCTGGATCCGTCCCTGATCCAGGAATATCCCACATGCCACGGAGCAACTCAGCCTTATGCCGCAACTGATCGGTCTGTGTTCTAGAGCAAGGAAACCCCAACTACCGAGGCTCCTGTGCCGGGAACCCATGCACCACAGAAAGGGAGGCCACTACCAAGAGAAGCCGGCACACCACAGCTAGAGAGTACCCCTCACAGCAGCGAAGACCCAGAACAGGAGAAACATTTAATGTTCAAGCAAAAAAGTTTTCTAAAGCTGAGCTCTTTCTGCTGTTTGTTCATGGTTGGAACCATTGCCTGAATTAGTGCTTGCTACTTTGTTCATCTCTATACGTTTCCTGAATGAAAAGCTGGTGAAATTCCCCCGGGCTCAGCTGCTTCAAATGGACGAGTCATGCCGATAACCTACCTTTCGGAGATGTTTGGTGCCCACAAGTTCATCATGGTACACCTTGAACTGAAATCGGTGGGCAGCCTACTCAAGCCTTTCTTTGTTGCTATAAGTAGGAGAGACTAGGCTATTGGACAGCAGAAAATAGTCATGGCCCCTCAATCTATTTCCAAACTTGAACCTGGTCTAAAACCACAGGCCTTGGATGATGGGGTGGGAAAGGGTTTCAGTTACTCTTGAACAGGAGGAAGGAAGGACTCTGTTACGTTGCATAAACTGTGTACTCTTATTGTTCTACCAGCCATCCACAAAGGACCTGAACACGCTAACCAGTCTGACTGGGCATGAGGAGGGAAGAACCAATTTTTCAGGCAACTCTGGATTCTGTTCTGAACTGACACCAATTGGAGAAACCCAACATGGCCCTTTGGTCCATTAGACAGAGCAGAGGCTTAGGAAGCTCTGTGAACAATGGAGTTTTGACTCAGAACTCAGTCTCAGTGGGCCCAAAGGACTCCTGAGTTTTCTGCATTGTTATTTCCTGAGCTTCAGCATGCAGAATTCATTAGACGGATTCAGCAACTGGAAGATTCCCCACGGTGGAGCCGAGCCCTGTGGAAGGTGAGTGATTGTGGTAGCACAGATGGTGGGGGAGACCATGGAACTGCCCAGATCCATCAACACAGATCCAAAGGAAGGCTTGCACACTCCTGGGGATGAAGACTGCAGGGAGAGCACCCGAGAGGTCAGTACATGAGTGATGCTCTGGGAGTTAACCAGAAGGTACGTACTCAACGTTGATCTGTGGTTAGAGTTCAGAAGAACCTATTGAGTAGGTTACACTTTGGATTTATGAGAACCATGTTCTAGGAAAAAAGTTACAAAGAAGTTCTGAGAGAGGCGGAGTGTGATGCAGGACAGCTGGACAGAAGGTCGTTTCCATCCTGCGCTCAGACTGCATCATTGAAGAGGACACGATGAACACGGGGGCTACTGGTTCTCATAAATGGACTGACTCTGCCTGTCCGCAGAGCTCCTCAGAGGCCTGTGGACCCAGAGGACAGCACCGAGCATGCCCAGGAGCAGCGGCACCTTCAGGAAGACCAGGAGCAGGAAGTGGGCGCTGCCCAGCAGGGGCCTGTGGGGGACACGGGGACAGACAGGGAGCCGCATCCTTAGTGGGGACCCTGGTCCCTCAGTCCCTCCCCACCCCCATCCCTGTGCCCTGAGTCCAGGACCATCCACGTAAGCATCACCCCTGGAAAGGGCAGCCCAATCTATGGCCCTCTGCTCACTTGTCTCTGCTTAATAATAGCCCTAGAGAATTAGGACTGTGAGCATGAGGGTGGAGGTGGCTGTGAGAATCACGTGAGGGAGACCAGGGATCCTGGTGGGATCTGGACAGGAGAAGGACTTTTTCCAAGGCCCTCCACATGTGGGGTTATCCTTTCCAGAGTATAGTAATCAGTAGTCGGCTTTTTTGTGTGAAGTCTGCTCTCCTGTAAACAGATTTCCCAAAAAGAAAGGGACTGCTTTATTCACTGGTAGAAACTGGTACCAGTCTGATACCTCCAAAGACCCAAGGTCTAAGAGATGCGTGTTCAATCCCTAGGTCAGGAAGAGCCTCTGAAGTAGGAAACTGCGCCCACTCCAGTATTCTTGCCTGGAAAAGCCCATAGGCAGAAGCCTGCTGGTCCTACTCCATGGTGTCGCAAAGAACTGGACATGACTTAGCAACTGAGGATGTATCTCCAAAGGTCAACACTGGGAAGTCTCTGGTATACTCTAATAATCATGGCTGATAGATATTGGTGTTCGGCAGAAACCAATACAATTCTGTAAAACAATTACCCTTCAATTAAAAAATAAATTAATTTTTAAAAGTCTGTGATATACTCTATACTTCATAATCTAATATAAAATAAAAATTGAATTTAGAAAAGTTGTATGGGGGAAAGTCAAAGCAAAAAAAGTGCATGGTAGTTGATGGATGAATAAATGACCACCTTAGTTGTCTCTGCCCTTCGACCCTGGGGCCTTCAACAGGAGGGCACCAAACACCAGGGTTGGTGGGAGGCAGGGGACAGAGTGCAGCGGCCACCAATGCCCAGGGCACCTGCTTCTTCCCTGCCCTGGGCCGGGGTCCTGAAGGCTCCTTCTGTGGGACATTTGCACTTTTCTCTCTGCCTGGAACCCTGAATGCCAGGGTCCTCAAATCCTGCAGGTGTCTCCTAAAAGGATTCAGCCAGGCGTCCCTGATTATCGTGTATTAAATAGCAAATCTAATCACCTTCCCACACACACTCTCACCAAACCCCAGTGGCTGGTATCTCTCTGTAGTACTCATGACAAACCGCCAGATTTACATAGGAGCTCTGTGTGGACTGGTCCAGGGGTGACTTCCCCCTTACAGCACAACTCTCATCAGAGCTGGATCCTGCCTGGGTGGTCTTACCTGCATCCACAGCAGAGCACCAGGCACGTAGTAGGACCTTCACAGTCAGGTGTGGGAATAAATGAGGAGCCCGGTGATGGAAGACCCAAATCCCCCACGTGTCCCCTCACCCAGAGGAGAAATCACCCAGGTGACAATGTCCTGGGACGTGGGGCCTTTACCGAGGAGGTTGGCTGGGATCGGGAGTCTCCTGACCAGACACGGTGCTCCAGGTGGGCACTGGCAGGGTTGTGGGAGAGCCTGGGGAGCCTGTGGACCTCTCGGTGCTGGTGGCTGTAGCAGGGGCTGTGGGAGAAGCACAAGGCAGGCCCCGTTTCCTTCTCTGGGTCTCACACTGCATCCCCGTGTGGCTGTGACTCACACAGTCAAGGTCACTCAGGCCATCTGGTCAGATGTGCATGTCCACCACTCCCCATGGCCTCACCCAGGCCTCCAGCACCCTGGGAATCCCTCCCCCACCCCTCCAGATGCACCCTGGCCAGGTGGGCATGGTCAATGCCAAGTGGAAAGCAAGAGGGGCAGACAGGGTCAGCCTGGCAGGGCAGGGTGAGTCCCGAGGGACAGAGCAGGGGCTCCTTTGTAAGCTTTCCTTGGGGTTACAAGAGAAACCCCCAGAATGCCAGGAGGTCCTTGCAGAACACTGTAGGGCCACTGGTGGCCTCTGGATCATCACAAGGGTATGGTGGGTATTGGACATGGGGATGGTTGTTGAGAAGTGCAGTCAGGTGTGGGCTCCGGAGCAGGTCCCACCCCTGGGCTCAGGGGCGGGCCCATCTTAGGTCCTCAGGGCCCGGGGGTCAAGGCAGGGCTGAATGCAGTGGGGCCTTGTGAGAGTGTGCTCCCCATAGGCAGGACCCTGCACAGGCCAGAAAGAGACACGGGCCCCTTGAGAGTGGACGTGCCCTTGTGAGGAGAGCAGGCAGCCTGGATTCCAGGGCAGGATGCCCGCCAGCCCATGAAGCAGGAAGATGTCCACCTTGACGGTATCTACGTGTAACTCTAGGGTGGCTCCAGCCAGAGACAGAGACGTGCCTGTGTGCAAACAAACATGGGCCCAAGACACCACCCACAGCCAGCTTCCCGCCCACCCCCTCCCGGTCATCCTGGCCCAGCCTTTCTGTCCCACTGCCTTCCTGAAGGTCCGGGTGACCAGCCTGTGCTGGAGTGAGGGCGGAGGATGCTCACCTGGGATCACAGACACCTCCACCTCGAAGGTGGGGTCTCGAAGCATTCCTTCAAACCATGATGTATCAATTCCACACCAGTACCTTCCCGCATCCTCCTCTCTGAGGCTCTCCAAGGTCACTGTGAAGGTAAGGTTTGCAGGACGGTCTCTGATGGACACGCGGCCCCTCCTCACTTCTCTCTCTGACTCTCTGGTCTCCACCATCCTCCACAAACATGGGGGTTTGCACCAGTATTTGGAATTGTTTATGAATACCTCCTGGTACTGACACTCCACGCTCAGGGATCCCCCCACGATGCCCATCACTCTGCTGGGGCCACTCAGGGAGAAACAGCCTGGAAAACACAACCGGGTCCAGCTCCATCAGGTGGGCCTGGGTCAGAAGAGCCCTGGATGTGGGTCCCTGAAGGGCCCGTGGGGTCTGGCGGAGGCCAAGACAGCAAGGGAGCCTTCCTCAGACCCAGGGAAGGAAGACGGGGAGGAGCTCCCTCCTCACAAGGAGAGGGTGTCCTCGGAGACAGAAGAACCCAGGATGGGAAAGCTTCCGTGTGTGAGTGTGTGTGTGAGAGTGTGTGTGTGAGTATGTGTGTGTGTGAATGTGTGTGTGAGTGTGGGTGACTGTGACTGTATGGGTGAGTGTGTGTATGTGAGTGTGTGTGTCTGTGCTTGAGTGTGTGTGTGAGTGTTAGTGGGCGTGAGTGTGTGTGTGAGTGTTAGAGTGTGTGTGTGAGTGTGTGTGTCTGTGCGTGTGTGTGTGAGTGTTAGAGTGTGTGTGTGAGTGTGTGTGTCTGTGCGTGTGTGTGTGTGAGTGTTAGTGGGTGTGAGTGTGTGTGAGTGTGTGAGTGTGTGTGAGTGTGAGTGTTAGAGTGTGTGTGTGAGTGTGTGTGTGTGAATGTGTGTGTGTGAGTGTGTGTGTGTGTGGTGCCCCAAGAGGTCATTTCTGACTGTGACCGTTGAGGTGTGACCATCTCAGGCGCCTCCTCCCACCAGCACAGTGGACCAGCTCACCTACTTCAGGCCCTGACCCTCCTGTTCTCGGTTGAGACAGGCGGCAGCCCCTCCTGGAACCTTCTCCCCCGTCCCCCCTGCTCACCCAGCTCCAGCCCTGCCCCGCCCCTCCCGCAGGAAGGGCTGAGCCGCTCACCTGGGAGCTGGAGCAGCAGCAGAGCTGAAGGCAGCCACCCGGCCCTGCCCCTCGGGGTCATTTCCCAGCAGCGATGCCACCTGAAGCAGCGCCAGGCCCCGGGCAGGGACAAAATCAAATCTCCTCAGAGGAGTCCCTCCCAGTACCCACTTCTGCTCCTCTGGGCCTCTCTGCTTCCTGGTCCCGTCCCGGGTCAGGTCAGATGGTCCAGGGGTCAGGAGGCAGGAAGCTTGGGGGAGGGGCACACGGCTGGTCCAGGGCAAGGACCCGCTGCCCTCAGCGCCTCTCAGTTTGGCGACTAGACATGTGCCCGGCCCCTCAATCTGGGAGGCTGCTGCCTCCCCACCAAGTTCACAGTAGATTCTCTCAGTCTCACACGCCCATCCACAGAGCAGGGACAAGCTGGGTTCCTCTTCCGTGGCACATCCCCGCCCTCTGCGATGAGTCATTTCGTTGTGGTCAGGATGGGAAGTCCGAGGGTGGAAGTCATGCTCATCCATCCTCCCCGGTCCTGGTGGCAACCAAGCGGTCACTGTCTCCCCATCTGCAGCTCTAGACGACCCCAAGACTCTGCCCCCACAGGACCCAAAGTCCTCTTCCTGCCCCGCAAATCTGCCCCGTGACCCCAGACTTCTTCCTGCGTCCCACCTTGGCTCTGGGTCCCCCCAGGGTACACACCCTTCGGGCTGTGGCTTCCCCTTTCTTGGGCCCCTCGCTGCCCGCATAACACACAGACAGCGGTTCCCAAGCTTCCAAGACCCCTTCTTCACGCTCCGCCTCTGGGCAGAGTCTACTCCCCTTTGAGAACCAGAGAGAGACTGAGAATGGAGGCCAGAGGAGAGGACGCTGGGTGGAGGGATGAGAAGCTGGGGACCTGGGGCTCAGAGGAGCCTCCTCCCGCATCAGTGGCACAGAGGGGGCGGTTGTACACCAGGGGCCCGAAGGCCCTGGCTGCTGGGGCCTCTCCTGGATCCACGTGATGAGCAGGGGCCTCTTCACGGTGCAGTGATGAGGGAGGGGACAGCCTTCAGAGAAGAGACAGACTGCCCGTCCTCACTCACCCTGGCACACTCACGTGACGTGCAGGGCCAACAGGTCACATCCTCCTAGGCAGTGGGGCGGGGGTAACAGGGGACTGCAGCCCTTCCCTCGGGTAGGTTTTTCCAGCTTCTCCAGATTGTCTGCAGAAACCAGGGTCTCCCATCCCTCCCATGCGGGTCTTGACTCTCCCCACTTCCCGGCACGGGCGGTAGACCTGGGTCCCAGTGCGCAGCGGGAGGGACGCAGGAGAGCCGGGTCACGCTGCTTGATCCATCCCCGATCACCCCAGTGACTCCTGCCATCTCCAGATGAAGCCCCGTGTTCTGACCAGGTCTCTCCCACAGCTCGTGGCAGCACGCCAAGGCCCAGAACTCAGCCACCTCATCCTGCCTCCAGCTCCACCCACAGGCTGCCACTCTGCCCACACTGGGCCTCATCCAGACCCTTGGGCCCGTATTCCTCCTCCTGACCCACGGCTAACACCCTTGACTGTACAACTTCCGTGGCCCTCCCAGCTTAGGTCGGTTCTCTCGTTATGTGTCCTGT
The DNA here is from genome assembly GCF_016772045.2 of Ovis aries. Taxonomy (NCBI): domain Eukaryota; kingdom Metazoa; phylum Chordata; class Mammalia; order Artiodactyla; family Bovidae; genus Ovis; species Ovis aries. The sequence goes on along the minus strand of NC_056064.1, from coordinate 56,187,722 downwards.
TGGACCATTTGACACCCCCTTTGGATTTACCTCCTGGGATTTGGGGCTCCCTGTGTGTCTCCGTCTGGGCTGTGGCCCCGAGAGTTGATGGTCCCCATCTTGCCTGAAGCCCAGTGTCTTTCCAGCATAGCCTGCGGCAATTCAGCGAAGGGATCAATCACTGAATTCCTCTCTCAGGACGCCCCTGCTTTCAGGAAACTAAGTTCTCCAATCCTGGTTTTCCTTTTTCTACTCAGGCTGGTGAACACGACTCAATCAGGAATCTTGGAGAACATGGCTCCAGAGGACCCTGCAAGCATCTGCCCTCTGCTCTCCCCTGGATCCGCACCTAAAACGCTCCCAAGGCAGGACGTTTGCACCTGCAGTTCCCTTTGCCTGAGGGCTCTTCTTCCAGGTGCCCACAGGGCTCACTGACTTACGTTCTTCTAGACTTGGTTACATATCACCCTCTTCACGAGGCTGGTAGGACTCATCCCTTACTGTCTCACCAACAGCACCTCCTCTTATCTTACGTGACTACGAGATACTCTTCACTGTGGACTAGGACATTTCTGCGTGTCTGCACGCCTGTACTATTGTGTCTGTTTTATCTCTGTCCACCAACTGGAATGTGAGCGCCAAAAGCTGAGCTCTTTCTTCTGTTTAATCGTGGGTGGAAGCAACGCCTAGGTTAGTGGTTACTACTTTGGTCCTCTCCCCATATATTTGCTGCATGAAAAGTGGCTGCAATTCCCCAGGTCCTGGCTGCTTCACATAGATGAGTCAAGATGATCACCTGCCTCTCAGAGATCTTCGGTGCCGGCAAGTTCATCACGTTGCAGTTTGCACTGAAACTGTGGGCAGCCTACGCAGGTCTTTGCCTCTACAAGCCGTGGAGACTAAGCTATTGAATAGAAGACTCACTCTTGGCCCCTCAATCGATTTAAACCCTTGACCCAGGTCTGTAACCAGGGGCCTTGAATGCTGGGGTGAGGGTGGGGCTTGAGTTACCTTTGAACAGGAGGAAGGCAGGATTCTCTGACAGTTGCATCAATTTTGTACTGTTATTCTTCTACCAGCCATCTGCAAAGGACCTAAACACACTCACCAGTTTGACTGGGCGTGGGGAAGGGAATAATCTGATTTTCCATGGAATGCTGGATTCTGTTCTGAATTGACACCAATTGGAGAAACCCAACATGGCCCTTCGGTCCCTTAGACAGAACAGTGGGGTGTGGAGGTTTGTACAGAAAGGAGTTTTGATTTAGGTCCCATGCATGATGGCCCTGTGGACCATCAAATCTCTGCATTGCTATTTCCTGAGCTTCAGAATGCATAAATAGACACACTCAGCAACTGGAAGATTCCCCACATTGGATCTGAGACCTGTGGAGGGTGGGTGATTATGGTAGCACAGATCATGTGGGAAACCATGGAACTGCCTGGATCCATCAAAACAGACCCCAAAGCAAGATTCCCACACTGCTGGGGTTTGAAGACTGCAGAGAGAGCGCCTGAGAGTTCAGCGCATGACTGATGCTCCGCGGATGAGCTGGAAGCTCTGTACTCAACATTGATCTGCGGTTACAGTTCAGAAGCACCCATTGAGGGGGTATGCTTTTGGTTGTAGAGACTCATGGGCAAGGAAAGAAAGCTACAAGGAAATCCACAAACACAGTATTCGGAGAGAGAGGGAGAGGGTGATACAGGACAGATGGACAGAAGGTCGTTTCCATCCAGTAGTCAGACTGCATCATCGAAGAGGACACGATGAGCACGGGGGCTCCCAGTTCTCATAAATGGACTGACTCTGCTGGTCCGCAGAGCTCCTCAGAGGCCTGTGGACCCAGAGGACAGCACCGAGCATGCCCAGGAGCAGGGGCACCTTCAGGAAGACCAGCAGCAGGAAGTGGGCGCTGCCCAGCAGGGGCCTATGGGGGACAAGGGGACGGACAGTGAGCAGCATCCTCAGGGAGGCCCTGCTGTCTCCACCTTGCCTGCCCTGCGTTCAGGTTCTATGGCTACAAGAATCTTTACAAGGATCAACCTGACACAGAGCAGCCTCACCTGAAGGACTTCTGGACCCTGATCTTCACAAATTGCCCCTGAGACTTAGGACTGTGGACGTAAGGGTGGATGTGGCCGTGAGAATCATGTGAGGGAGACCAGGGACCCAAGGGGGACCTGGGCATTAGGAGGATTTCTACCTAAGTCCTCCTCTTGGGGGCTTCTCCAGCAGCTCAGAGGGTAAGGAATCTGCCTGTGACGCAGGAGAGACCCATGTTGGATCCCTGGGTCAGGAAGACCCCCTGGAGAAGAGAATGGCTACCCACTCCAGTATTTCTGCCTGGAGAATCCCATGGACAGAGGAGCCTGGTGGGCTACAGTCCATGGGGGTCACAAAGAGTCAGCCATGGATGAAACAACTAACACACTCCTCATGTGGGGGTTTGCGGTCTATGGTATAGAACCCAATACTGGGGAGGCTTGGCTGATGTCTGCTAGACAAGAGAGCACAGCCACCTCGAGTGCAGGGACTGTTCCGTCTTATTCAGTGAGCAGCCGGCACCTCCCCAGGGTCTCCAAAGTTCCAGTCCTTCAAAGTCCTTGGCTGATGAAAGAGTGAGCCCCCTCAGCTCTGCACCCTCAGAGGCCAGGGCTCTTCAGCAAGGTGATACAGATGACCAGGGCTCAGGGGACAGAGGGGTCACCAACACGCAGAGCGCTTGCTTCCTGCCCTGCCCTGGGCTGGGGGCCTTTTGTTCAGCCTGCCCCCCTTGTGCCTGGTGCCTCATTTCTGAGGATCCCGGCATGCCTGGTTCCCCAGACCCTGCAGGCCTCCATTCAAGTGTCTGTAATCAATCAGGTGCCCTCTCATCATTGTGTTTTAAGTAGCAAACTCCAGCACCCTCCCACACATGCTGGCCCCTCACCCAGGTGACATTTTCCTCCAAGCGATCATCAGTAGGTGGTGTATTTATACAGCCAATGTGTCGATCTGTTCATTATGTGAATCCCCTCTTAGAACACGACTCTGCCAGGGCAGGACTGTGTCCGTGGGCTTTGCTACTGGATCCCAAGTCAACGAGAGCTCCGGGCACTTAGTAGGACCTTTACTGCTTGTTACAGAATTTGTTGAATAAGTTAGGGTCCTTGGTGAAGGGAGCTTGCCTATTCCTGCCTGGTCTCACCTAGAAACCACCCAGGTGAGATGTCCTGGGATGGGGGTCCCTTACCGATGAGCTTGGCCGGGATCAGGGGCCTCCTGCCTGGACATGGTGCTCCAGGTGGGCACTGGCAGGCTCGTGGGAGACTCCGGGGTGCTTGTGGACCTCTTGGAGCTGGTGGGTGTCATAGAGCCTGAGGGAGAAACACAAGTTAGGCCGTGTTTCGTCCCCTGGGTCCCTCCTCTCCATCCCATTGTGGCTCTGACTCACAGTCAAGGTCACTCACACCATCTGGATGGACGTGCTGTGTCCACCACCCCCATGGCCACGCCCAGGCCTGAACAACACCCTGGGCCCCACTCCCTGCCCCTCTCCAGAAGCCCCATGGCCAGGCGGGCACTGTCAGAAGCATATGGCCCTGCTCCCCTGGGGATCTGAGAGTGCAGAGAGGGCCCTTGGCTCCAAGTCACCCCCAGGCACAGCCACACCTCTCTCCTCCTGGCCCACCCCGCCAGGCAACAAACGGGGACACCTATTCTTTCGGGATTAACAGAGAGACGGGGCAGACAGTGACAGGCAAGGGGCGTGGCTGGAGAAAAGCTCAGATGGAAAGTCCTGCAGCTGAGTCTGAGCTGAATCAGGAGACCCCGTGTCATCTGTCAGCCAGCCCCAGGCAGTCCTCTCCGTGGGAGGGCATGACCAGAAAGATCTAGAGAGATATCGACCTGGTGGACCCTGTGAAATGTGGCCTCTCCTGAGGTAAGCGGACAGAGCCCTTCCAAGACACACCCTGCGGAGCCAGTAAACTTTCGGTTCCTTTCTTGCAAACAGAAACGCAAAAAGGAAACCTTCCTCCTGAGAGAGAAGCAGCGACCAACAGGAAGGAACTCAGGGGAGCCGGGCACAACCTCAGAACAAGAAGTCAAGGGCAGAAAGCAAATATAGGGACAGAGGATCGTGACCGGCTTCTTAGGAAACCAGGGCAGCCTTCTGCTAAAGAAGACTTACTGGGGCTTCCCTGGTGGTCCAGTGGCAAAGAATCTGCCTTCCAATGCAGGGGACATGGGTTCGATCCTTGGTCTGGGAAGATCCCACAGGCCACTGGGCATGTGCAACGACTGAGCCCCGGCTCTAGGGCCCCTGCTCCGCAGCAGGAGAAGCCACCACAGGGAGAGGCCCGGGCGCCACAGCAAAGAGCAGCCCCTGCTCGCTGCAACCTGAGCAGGCCCGCGTGCAGCAACCAAGACCCAGCACAGCCGAAGAGGGAGAAAGGAAAGTTTAAAGATTCATTTGCAGCACGTGGCAGTCCACTGAGGGCCATAACACCTCCTAAGAGCCCTGTTCCTCATCCTTCTCTGCCTAACGGGCTCCTCTGGGTTTCCTCCTTGGGACCAGGTGCCGGGGAAAGAGGGATAGGCAAGGTCAGGCTGGAGAGGTGAGGGGTCTCCAAAGTATCCAGAGCCCCACGTGGGCTCCGGGACTCCGCCTCCCCCCTCTCGGCTGCTGCGGATCCCAGGACCTCCACTGCAAGGCTGGGGCGCCAGGAGCCCTCCACACCACTGCAACGTCCTCTGCTGGCCCTGCTGGGCCCCGCCCCACAGGCCTGGCCAGAGAAGTCCAGGAAGAGACACAGGGTCACCTTCCGAGTGGACCTGACCCTTGTGAATACGGGAAGGCAGCAGGCCCCCTGATTCAGGACGTCTCCCCCTCCCTTTCCACCCAAGAGAGCTTCAGGTGTGAGGGTGTGTCAGGGGTGGACACAGAGGAGGTCTCGAAGAACCAGAGGTGGACACGTGCTGTGTGCCTGCCGACCACTCAGAGCCTGGGTCCTGATCATGACCCCACGACACCCTCTGCTCCAGGTTCTTCCTGAAGGTCAGGGTTCCAGGTACGGTCAGCAACCCTAGAACTGGCATCTCAGGCTCACCTGGGATCACAGACACCTCCACCTGGAAGGTGGGGTCACGTGAAAGTGGCACATAGATCCCACATCCGTACGTTCCCGCATCCTCCTCTCTGAGGCTCTCCAAGGTCACTGTGAAGGTGAGGCTTGCAGGACGGTCTCTGATGGACACTCGGCCCCTCCTCACTTCTCTCTCTGACTCTCTGGTCTCTACAATCTTCCACGGTGACACACACGGGTGTTTGCACCAGTATTTGATCTCGTCCACGAATGCCTCCTGGTACCGACACTCCACCCTCAGGGATCCCCCCACAATGCCTGTCACGCTTCGGGGGCCACTCAGGGACAAACAGCCTGGAAAACACAATGGAGTCCAACTCCATCGAGTGAGTCTGGGTCTGGGGAGCCTTGGATGGGATCCCTTGAGGGCCCGTGGGGTCTGGAGGAGGCCAAGGCAGGAGGCAGGCCCTTCCTCAGACCCAGAGGTGGATGATGGGGGAAGGAGGTCCCTCCTCAGAGAGAGAGGGTTCCGTGGAGACAGAAAAACTCAGGGTGCGTGCGTGTGTGAGTGTGTGAGTGTGTGTGTGTGTGTGTGTGTGTGTGGTGCCCCAAGAGGTCATCTCTGACGGTGACCTTTGTGCTGTGACCATCACAGGCGCCGCCTCCCACCAGCACAGTGGACCAGCCTTACCTGCTTTGCGCCCTGAACCCCCCTGCTTGCTCCTGAGACAGGTGGCAGCCCCTCCTGGAACCTTCTCCCCGCCCCCCACTGCTGGCCCCCTGCTCACCCAGCTCCAGCCCTGCCCCTCCCCTCCCACAGGAAGGGCTGAGCCGCTCACCTGGGAGCTGGAGCAGCAGCAGAGCTGAAGGCAGCCACCCAGCCCTGCCCCTCGGGGTCATTTCCCCAGCAGGGATGTCACCTGCAGCAGCAGCAGGCCCCGGGCAGGGACAGGGTCAGGCCTCCTCAGGGGATTCCCTCCCGGTGCCCACTTCTGCTCTCTGGGCCTCTCTGCTCCTCGTCCAGCCCTGTCCCTGGTCTCCACAGTCCTCCTGGCAGCTGGCACTGAGCCGAGTGCAGAAACCTCGGGGTGAGGAGCAGAAGGGCCGTGCAACGCTGGCTGGTGACCCCTGGCTCCTCCCAGTCTCGTGACTGGACGTCCACGGTCACCTTCCAAGGATGAGTGACCCACTCCGCTCAGCCCACAGCTGCCCTCTGTGTGTCTCACACGCGGCCCCCAACACCTGAGCCACATTGGGCTCTTTCTCTGTGGCGCGTCCCCACCCTTGGTGATGTATCATTTCCTCTGTGGTCAGGGTGGACAGCTCTAGAGGCAGGTGCCAGCTTCCTCCATCCTCCCTGGCCTGGGTGGTGACCACAGCGGGTCTGTATCCTGCCGATCTGCAGACCCAAGCACCGTGAGAGCGCCACCCCTGTGGAGCCTCGGGCTCCTCTTCAGTCAACCTCAGATGCTTCCAGAAGGTCCTGTCTTGGGTCCGAACACAAATCTCACAGCCCATGGCTTCCCTCCCGGTGTGTCTCCCGGATCCCCAACACGGACGGGGAGCCGCTGACCCCGACCCTCCACATTCCTCACTTTTCACTCTTCTTTTAAGAGTGGACTGCATCGTGAGCCTCAGGACAGAGAACCGAGTGTGAGCGAGGGCAGTTCAGTGGTGAAAGATGCTAAGGGGGAAGCTGGGACCCGGGGAATCTCTCTCCAGCCCTTTACCCTCCACCCAAGGGCGTGGAGGGGGCGGCTGTATAATACGGGGGCGGTCTGCCCGAATACACCGGAGCTGACCTCTCTTTGAGTTCGCTGTGACAAGCAGAGAGGCAGAGAGAGGGGTGGTCCTTCCCAGGAGGTGGGCAGGCAGGTATGGCCTCACTCAGAGTGACTCCTCGTGATGTGATGGTGTAGGGTCGGTTTCCCCCGGGATTGACAGGGAGGTCGGTCCAGGTGCAGGGTCATCTCACCCACCTTGTGCATTTCTCCCCCTTGTCCTGCACAAGCCAGGTCTACTGATTTCCTCCTACACACTCTCTTCCCAGATCTGTCCCTCTTCTAGACTGCCTTATCAAGATCAGAGGCCACAGTATTCCTGGAACACAGATCCTGTAGTCTTGGATTCCTCTAACTCTCCCTCTTGCTCCCTCCCCTCCCCCTGGCATTACAATAGCCCTCTCTCCCAACAACACTGTGATCACAGCCGTCTCCATCCCAGTCCTCCTGTGCCCTTTCTGTTTGCATGCTCCACCTCGATAAAAGAATTTAAGCACCAATTTAGAAAGAACAGAATAGTGCCTTGGGCAGCAATGTGAATGGGCCTAGAGGATGTCACACTGAGTGAAGTCAGCCAGGCAGGGAAAGGCAAATATCATGATATCATACATGGAGTCCAGTTTTTTTTTAATGATATAAATAAACTATTTACGAAACAGAATCAGACTCACAGATTTCAGAAACAAACTTGCGGTTTACCAAAGGAGAAATGTGGGTGGTGACAGGGATATGTTGGAGTTTGGTCTTAACAAACACATAATACTCTACATAAAATAGATAGCCAACAGGGATTTACTGTGTAAAACAGGGAACTCTGCTCAGTTCTCTATAATAACCTGTATGGGAAAAGGATCTGAGAAACAGTGAATGCATGTGTGTGTGTAACTGAATCACTTTGCTGTACGCCTGAAACTAACGCCACGTTGTAAATCAAATAAACTCTAATAAACCTTTTTTGAAAGAATTTTAAAACCAAAACATGGAGATTAAAAACTCAGTAATGAACACACATGCAAACTCAAAATGTGAAATTATGCTTCGGAAAGTTTGCTTGATTTTTTGGGGGGGATTGATCATTTACTGGGCTTTTCCATGCAGTAAAGAGTATATCGATAGCCTCACCTCTTCCCAACTACCTTCCCCACGAATCAAAAGGCAAACAAACCGCATGAGTGTATGTTCAGCTGCTCAATCGTATCTGACTCTGCAACCCCCTGAACTGCAGCCCACCAGGCTCCCCTTTCCATGGGATTCCCCAGGCAAGAATACTGGAGTGGGTTGCCATTTTCTTCTCCAGGGGATCTTCCTGACCCAGGGATCGAGCCCGCCTCTCCTGCATTGGCAGGCAGATTCTTTACTACTGCGGTACCTGGGAAGCCTAAACAAACTGACCAGAAGCATACCATACGTGATGGTGTCAAGACCCGAACCCAGGTGTCACTGGCACATCGGCCCAAGTATCTCCTCACCATATGGGGACTCGGAAGGGGAAAGAGCCAGGGGCCAGCAAGAGGGAGAAGCACAGTCATCAGAGCCAGGAAGCAGAATTGGGGGGGGGCGTGGTTTGTTGGTCACCATGGTAACCTCAATTGAGAAACCTGATCTGGACTGTTTCCTACACCTTCTCCCCTCACTAAGATCTCTCCCTTCTCACTAACTTCCCCAGGGTATCTTCCTTTCCAGAAAAACATTTCTTGAGCTAAAAGCAGTTTCTGCCGGCTTCTGGCTGTGCTGATTGGTGGAAGAGTCAACATGGGCAATGACAACAGTAATTCAGGAAATGCACTGGTTTTCTGTAGGGGTTCCTGTTGTGATGGTTAATGTTATGCACCAACCCGCCTGGCTGCAGAGTGCCCAGGTTAAACAATTCTGGAGGTGTGTGCCAGGACGTTTCCCGGTGAGATCAGCATGGGAAGGGGTGGACTCAGTGAAGTAGGTTGCCCCTGCCCAAAGTAGGTAGTTGTTGTTGTTCAGTCCCTAAGTTGTGTCCAGCTCTTTGCAACACCATGGACTGCAGCACGCCGGGCTCCTCTGTTTTTCGCTGTCTCCCAGAGTTTGCTCAGATTCGTGTCCACTGAGTTGGTAAGGCCATCCAACCATCTCATCCTCTGCCGCCTCCTTCTTCTTTTGCCTCCAATCTTTCCCAGCAACAGGAACTTTTCCAATGAGTAGGCTCTTCGCTTCAGATGACCAAAGTATTGGAGCTTCAGCGTCAGCCTCAGTTCTTCCAATGAATATTTAGGGTTGACTTCCTTTAGGATTGACTGGTTGGATCTCATTTGATCACCCAGTGTAGGCAGGCTTCCTTTAGTCGGTCTAATGAAGCTGAGGGAACAGGTGGAGGACCAGGTGGAGGAACAAGGTATTCAGCCCTTCCTGCCTGGTTGCTTCCTATTCTTGGCACTTCAGCTTCTCAAACTTTGGAACTTGGCGTGAATTATACAGACAGCAGATGGTGGTGTTCCCAGGTGAGCCAATTCCTTACAATACATCTCTTCACATGCAAACATCTCCTATTGTTCTGTTTCTCTAGAGTGTTGACCAACACAGGTGTGTGTCTGGCCCTGTGGGAATTTCCTTCTTCAACTCTCAAGTCTGCACATGAAGATCTAACTCAGGAAGATTTCCTTCGAGGACTTGACACAGGGATCCCACACCGCTGTGAGGGAAATAAAGCTGATACTCCTGATCCACTCCCCTTCAAAGAGCAATTACTTGGCTTTAAGCTCAGGCGGTAAAGAATCTGCCTGCAATGTGGGAGACCTGGGTTCGATCCCTGGGTTGGGAAGATCCCCTGGAGGAGGGTATGGCAACCCTCCTACAGAGTGACATCCCCACCCCCTCCACAGACACTCCCCGGAGCTGATGAACTGTTTGTGTTTCAGTGGGCTCCTATGGAGTCATGTAGACCAATAAGCCTAAAATGTCAAGTGGAGCATTAAACAGCATAGGAACCAACCACAGAGTCAATTTGATAGGGACAGAGTAAAGTAGGTGATTAAATAGTTACCCCACTAGGGATTGTAAATAGAAAATAAATGGGTGGTGGGTGTGTGAAAGTGAAAGTCGCTCAGTCCTGTCCGACTCTTTGTGACCCCACGGACTATACAGTCCATGGAATTCTCCAGGTCAGAATACTGCAGTGAGTAGCCTTTCCCTTCTCCAGGGGATATTCCCAACCCCAGGGTTCGAACCTAGGTCTCCCACATTGCAGGGCGGATTCTTTACCAGCTGAGCTACCAGTCTTGTAATTTGATGATTACTCATGAAAACAGGTTTGCTCAACCACAAAACCAAGCAAGCTTGCTTAGCAACAAAACCATGCAACAGAAGCTCCCAAAAATAAAACGATGGTGGCATGAGCCCCACATCCTGTCCAGTGAGCTCAGTAATTAACGATCTCTGCACACAGAAAAAAACAATAATTTGCGCACCTAGTTTGACCACGTAGGGACAAGAAAACGCCACTACTCAACCTGGAGGAGGAGCTGATGGTGGAAGCACTACGTCTACGTGAGGAAAACAAAGTTCTCCTCCCCCTCCCTTTCCTTTGATGATAAAACTGTAGCCCAGTAAGTTCTTGGGCGTGATATCTCTCAGCCACCCTTTTGCAAACCTCACAAGCATCCTATTCTACTGAATGATTTCTTATCTACCACTTTGCCCTCACTGAATTCTTTGCACTGAGACATAAAGGACTGTGGTACCAGAGCTCTTTGGAGCCCCCTGGACGACACCCAACAGTCTCAAATCGGGTCTCCCTTTCACCAGGGAAAACTATAATTAATAAAAAGTTGTGTGCTTAGTCGCTCAGTTATGTCCGACTCTTTGAGAGCCCATGGACTGCAGCCCGCCAGGCTCCTCTGTCCATGGCGATTCTCCAGGCAAGAATACTGGAGCGGGTTGCTATGCCCTCCTCCATGGGATCTTCCCAACCCAGGGATCAAACCCAGATCTCCCACATTGCAGGCAGATTCTTTACAGACTGAGCTTAAAGCCAAGTAATTCCCTTTCTTTGAAGGGGAGTGGGTCAGGAGTATGAGCCTTATTACCCTCTGGGTTTCAGGGTCTCTCTAAGTTCCACAGAAACCTGGAAAATAATGTAGATACTTTATAAAATCAGTTGAGTTCAGTCGCTCAGTCGTGTCTGACTCTTTGCAACCCCATGAATCACAGCATGCCAGGCCTCCCTGTCCATCACCAACTCCCGGGGTTCACTCAAACTCATGTCCCTCAAGTCGGTGATGCCATCCAGCCATCTCATCCTCTGTCATCCCCCTCTCCTCCTGCCCCCAATCCCTCCCAACATCAGGGTCTTTTCCAATGAGTCAAGTCTTCGCATGAGGTGGCCAAAGTATTGGAGGTCCAGCTTCAGCGTCAATCCTTCCAGTGAACACCCAGGACTGATCTCCTTTAGGATGGACTGGTTGAATCTCCTTGCGGTCCAAGGGACTCTCAAGAGTCTTCTCCAAACCACAGTTCAAAAACATCAGTTCTTCAGTGCTCAGCTTTCTTCACAGTCCAACTCTCACATCCATACATGACCACTGGAAAAACCATAGCTTTGACTAGGCAGACCTTTGTTGGGCAAAGTAATGTCTGCTTTTTAATATGCTATCTAGGTTGGTCATAACTTTCCTTCCAAGGAGTAAGCGTCTTTTAATTTCATGGCTACAATCGCCATCTACAGTGATTTTGGAGCCCAAAAGAATAAAGTCTGACACTGTTTCCACTGTTTCCCTATCTACTTCACAGGAAGTGATGGGACCAGATGCCATGATCTTCGTTTTCTGAATGTTGAGCTTTAAGCCAACTTTTTCACTCACTTCTTTCACTTTCATCAAGAAGCTTTTTAGTTCCTCTTCACTTTCTGCCATAAGGGTGGTGTCATCTGCATATCTGAGATTATTGCTATTTCTCCCGGCAGTCTTGATTCCAGCTCGTGCTTCCTCCAGCCCAGCGTTTCTCATGATGTACTCTGCATAGAAGTTAAATAAGCAGGGTGACAATATACAGCCTTGACGTCCTCCTTTTCCTATTTGGAACCAGTCTGTTGTTCCATGTCCAGTTCTAACTGTTGCTTCCTGACCTGCATATAGCTTTCTCAAGAGGCAGGTCAGGTGGTCTGTATTCCCATCTCTCTCAGAATTTTCCACAGTTCATTGTGATCCACACAGTCAAAGGCTTTTATTCGAAGCCTTTTATTTTTTGAAGCCCTTAGTGTCTCAAAAAAAAGGGGCGATGCCAAAAGAAGATTATAAAAATTGCAGTCTATTTTACATGCACCAAGTTCACAAATTGACTTTCTGTTACACAAACAGCCATAAAGTAGAATTAATTGGGCTATAAAATGCCTACTGGATGAAAACTTAATTTGCTGATGCAAGTTCGTGTGCTCGATGCACAGTGAGGCCAAACAAACTGGAACGTCGGAGTCCAGAGGAAAGGAAGTCTCATTTGCAAGAAGAGGAGGCCTAGAAAGCCCCGAGCTCCCAGAAAGACTTCAGCAAAGCATTTTTAAAAGCCAGGTTGGGGGGTGGGGTGGTTGCCGGGTCCCCCACGATCCTCTGGTCGGCTGGTGAGGGAGCAGGGGGTGTCACAGGGTTCCGTCCACCAATCCTGAGGCTCCAGGAGGCCTGGGGCCCGGTGCTCATGGTCCTCAAGTAGTCAACATCTTCCCTTTGGGGGGAGGTTTCCACCTCTGCAAAACAGCACAGGAAATGTGCATCAAATGCTATTACCTAGGTACTTCAGAGAGGAGCTAAAGCAGGGGATAAGGGGGAAGGCCTGACCACCCCCCCCCACACCCCCACCCCGGGAAGGCCCCATAGGGTCCTGCTCACTTACACATCTACTGGTGGTTTGATGGGAATAACAGCTTCCCTCACTCTCGGGCAATACAAGGAAACTGACAGTCATCACCACTTCGAGTTCCAAGCGAGCAGACACGTCGAGGAGGGGACGCTGGGTGTCTCCACTCCTCCCAGAGAGAAAGAAATCCAGAAGAGCAGTTAGGGAGCTGCTGCTCAGGGGAGCTGAAGTCCCGGACTGGAATCGGACGTGTCCTTATCTTTCTTACCTGGGTCTAGCCCCTCCCTGGGGAACGGGTCTTTAGGACCTTGATCAACTGCAGTCCAAACTACCCACTGGGCCCCAGACCCCTGGTTGCACCTTGAGCCCTGGCCCTGGAACCCCTGGATGTCTGGGTCCGTGTTTGGTCTGTCCCAGGGTGGGAGGGTGACCCTTACTCAGACAGCTCAGGCTGATGACAGGGAAGGGGCTGTAGGACTCAGCCTGGAGAGGAATGGCTGTCAGGATGCAACGGGTCTTGTTCCGATACTCACGGTGACCAGGATCAGATTCAGCAGCTGAGAGGCAGTCCCCTTAGAGTAGAATTGTTCATCTGTCCTTGAAGGAGTGAAGCTCTGCAAGAGGCCACTAGCACCATCTGGTGGTGGACCGGAGAACTGCCACAAGTGTGCCCTGGGGTGTGCCGACTTGCCTCAGTCATCCGACTATTTGAGACCCCATGGACTATAGCCCACCAGGCTCCTCTGTCCATGGGATTCTCCAGACAACAATACTGGACTGGATTGCCGTGCCCTCCTCCAGGAGATCCTCCCGACCCAGGGATCGAACCTGTATCTCGTATGTCTCCTGCATTGCCGGCGGGTTCTTTACCACTAGCAGCACCTGGGAAGCCCGAGTGGTTACCTTCTTTTTTGCCCTTGAGGTCAGGAAATAGAGGTGCCACATCCACCCAGCAAGGCTTCCGACTGACCTGGGGCTCGGACACGGGGGATGGGTCCCGATGAGGTACACTGCTCCTCTACCCGAGCTCCCACCTCCCAGAGAACAAGAGGCTCTATTGTTTGGAGACTGTTTTTGATGCTGGCTGAGTTAGAGATCACCCGGCTGGAGAGAGAGGGTTGTCACAGCCCCTGCTCCTTCTTGACCAGGCCTTTGCCTTTGTCCAGCCCGTCCCCCTGCCCCCGCCACCCCCTCGCAGCCAGCCGGAAGTCCTTATCCCAGAGGTTGTCTCTGCCCTCCTGTCACCCCACCCTCTGAATTCTGGTCTGTTTTTTTCACTATAAGGCTTATTTTTTTCTATGTGAACCACTGGACCGCCAGAGAAGTCCCCACAATGCTTATTATAAACCAGTGTTATATCTTTATTTTTTAAAAACTCCCTTTAGAATATAAACCCATGTTTTAATGATTGGTCTCTCCCCGACACCTAGAAACATGCCCGTCTCTTTGTATTTGGTGAGTGAATGAAGAAATGAAGAGTCGAGAATCCAGGCCTGGGGGAAAGGAACGCAGGTGGGCGAGATGGCAGAAAATCAGGCCCTGGCGTCCCCTGACGAGCGGTGTGGTGCCTGGGACTCCCTCTTGGGGAATGAGGGGTTCTGGGTGCCCTTGTGAAACGCTCTTCCCGGTTCTCCCCAGCCAAGCACCAGGCAGGTAAACATCATAGAGACACTTGTACATGTGATATATTTCATTAAACTTTTTACAGTTTTCTTTTTTCAATCGAGTCTCTTTTTATAACGTGAAAAGCGACATGAAGTTCTAGGTCAGACGTTTTCTCTAGTCTGAGCGGCTGTGTCTCTGGACAGGATATTGATGGCGGTGGGGCGGGGCTGCAGGTTGTCTTGGTCAGACTGGTTCTGTCTCCCCACAAACTGCCCGCTGAGGCCTGTTGACCCAGAGGACAGCACCGAGCATGCCCAGGAGCAGAGGCACCTTCAGGAAGACCAGGAGCAGGAAGTGGGTGCTGCCCAGCAGGGGCCTGTGGGAGGATGCGGTGACCGGTGGTGAGTTTCTGCTTCCACAGGAGGCCCAGGCCCCTCCCCCATCTTCCTCTGTGCTCAGGTCCCATGGCCTCAAAACTCAAAATCAAGGTCAAGTCGGGTTGGTATTGAGGCTGCACTGGGTCTTAGTAGCGGTATGAGGGATCTTTAGTTGTGGCAAGTAGAATCGCTAGTTCCCTGACCAGGGACTGGATCTGGGCCAACTGCATTGGGAGCGTGGAGTCTTAGCCACTGGACCACCTAGGAATCCCTACTCACCCTTGATGTGGTCTGCGTGGGAGAGGATCTGTTCTGTTTAAATGGCTCCACAGTCTCAGCCACAACGATCTCAACTCCTCGCTCAGCTCATGGCCCATTCTCTCACCTCCGGGTCCCGGGACCTGCCCTCACTCCAGCTCCTCACAAATGCCACGTCCTCTCCCCATCCTGAGCCTCTGCCTAATCGCCCCGCCTCCCCGACCCTGCGCCTGGCTCCCAGCCTAAGGCGGCCCTCCAGGGTCACCTCCAAGATTGCACTGGGCTCCCGTGGCCAACCCTGTTGGTACCCCGCCCTCCTTGCCCACATGACCTCCTGGCCGCTTGGACAGTACTCAGCCCACCAGTGGTCTCCCACATGCTTGGCTTGAGGGCGATCTCTGGTGTTTGGGGTGTGCGTGGCTTCCTGCACCAGGCAGGCCAGACGTGCTATAGAATCCTCTGCCTGGACACTCCTCCAGGCTCCGTCTTGGTGGGCTCTCCCGCTTCTTCAGGTTTCTGCTCAAAGGTCACTTTTTCTGAGAGGCCGTCCCTCACCACTCTGTATGAAAACCGCCAGCCTCTCCTTCTTCTCCCACCATGAGGACCAGTGTGTGTGGACCACCACCCTGGCTTCCTCGCCACGCTGTGGGGCCATCCCGGGGGATGCCCCACAGAGTCTCTCTGAGGGGGAGTGAGCCCCGTTGCTATGGTGACACCTCTCTCACTGGTGTCTGCTTCACTGGCGTTCCCAGCTTCACCGTTCCCTCACCATTATTCCTGGGATCAACTCACCAAAATGTGTCTTAGGATCGAGTTTGAACAAACCTAAACTAAGACAATCTCCTGGTTATTTGTTTTCACTGAGCATCTTGGTAGCCTTCATCATGCCCCGCCTTCTTCCCACACCTCTCTCACCCTACTCTTACACTCCTGCTTCACTTTCCTCACAGTGATTGCTGTTTACTGATATTTCCTCTATTATTTATCTATCATCTATCCAAGTATCTACCTCTATTGTCTATCATATATCTATCCATCCTGTCACATATGTCCGTCTCTACCAACTATCCTCTGTATGTATCAATCATCCATCCATATCTATCTATATTCATCTATGTGTGTATCATCCATCCATCCATTCATCTACCCATCTATTTGTCCACCCGTCCATCCATTCATCCATACATCTGTCCGTCCATCTGTCCATCCATCCACCCATCCATCCATCCATCCATCCATCCATCTGTCCACCCATCTATCCATCTGTCCACCCATCCATCCATCCGTCCATCTGTCCATCTGTCCATCCATCCATCCGTCCATCCATCTGTCCACCCATCCATCCATCTGTCCACCCATCCATCCATCTGTCCACCCATCCATCCATCCATCCACTCATCCATCCATCCGTCCATCTGTCCATCCATCCATCTGTCCATCCGTCCATCCATCCATCCGTCCATCTGTCCATCCATCCATCCGTCCATCCATCCATCCATCCGTCCATCCATCCAACCATCTGTCCACCCATCCATCCATCCAACCACCCATCTATCAATCCATCCATCCAGCTGTTCGTCTGTCCATCCATCAATCTGTCCATCAGTCTGTCCATCCCTCCATCCATCCATCCATCTGTCCACCCATCCATCCATCTGTCCGCCCATCCATCCATCCAACCAGCCATCCATCAATCCATCCATCCACCTGTTTGTCTGTCCATTCATCCATCCATCCATCCGTCCATTCATCCGTCCGTCCATCCATCTATCCATCCATCTGTCCATCCGTCCATCCATCCATCCGTCCAACCATCCATCTAGCCACATCTAGCTATCCTTCCTTTCACACATCTCTATCAACTGTCCTCTACCTACTCCTATGTGTGTGTGTATCTTTGTGTCTATCGATCATCCATGTCTACCTACCTATCTATCTATCATCTATCTATCTTCTTATCCATCTTGCCATTGTCTAAAATCTACCCATTTGAAAGAAACTTCCAGGAAAGCACAGCCTTGCCCATTAGGTCACAGCCATATTCCTAGCCTTTGGATCAGTTCCTGGCACACAGCAAGTAAATTAAAAGTTTGTTGGGTGGTGACTCATTAAGGAGACCCGCATCCAGGAAGCCCCACCCTAGGGGAGAAGCAGTGAAGGTGACAGAAGTCACCAGGGGGCGCGCACCTTACCCCTGCTGCTGGCTGGGCCATCCGGAGGTCCACGCAGAGCTGTTGCTACTGGAGGCTGCGATGGAGGCTAGAGTGAAGAACTGTGGCGGGTGAAGAACTGTGTCCTGCCCATGACTCTTCCCAGCCAGTTGCCTGTCCCCTGCATGGTTCCCAGTCCACAGAGGAGAGGGAACTCACAGAAGGGACTGGACAGGTGCTCTGGGACCATCACCTCCTCATGCTCAGACCCAGGCCTGACCAGCATATAGGAGTATCTGCAACCCAACTCCACCCTCACCTACTCTGCACCCAGGTGGACACAACCAGGACTGGCGTCACTGCCTCTAGCATGAAGCATTTTCCTTCTCCTCACCTCGTTGAAAACAGGAGTGCATGAAGGTCAGCACAAGCGTTGGACCTCAGGTCCCACCCCCTAGCCAGCGCATCCACATTCCACCCCTCCCTCACCCTGTCCACCCTGACGGAAGACAGTAGAGTGGAAGCTACTGAAGCCTGAGCACCCTAGAGCCTGTGCTCAGCAAGCAGAGAAGCCACTGCGAGGAGAAGCCTGTGCGCCAGAGCTGGAGGGTTGCCTGGGGAAAGCCCGTGAGCAGCAATGAAGATGCAGCACACCCATAAATAAGTAAATATTTTAAAAATGTTCTGTTAGTGGTCCCCCAGCCCACTTCCACCTTGTCCGGTCCAGGGGTCTGTGGGCTCCCTCCTGCCCACCACTCTGAACCTGGTTCAGAGTCCAGAAGGGAAAGGAGCAGAAGCAGAGGGAAGCTGAGGAGACAGAGAGGATGCCAGACAGACAGAGACACAGCACTTGCACAGCACAGACAGTCTGCACGGCATATTGAGTGCAGCACTTTCACAGCATCATCTTTTAGGATTTGAAATAGCTCCACTGGAATTCCATCACCTCCACTAGCTTCGTTTGTAGTGATGCTTCCTAAGGCCCAGACAGGGGCCAGAGGCTTGGGGGCTCCCTCTAGGGCTTTCCCTTGCCTACAAACCAATCCCCTTGGCCCCCAGCCCAGTTGCTGGTGCCTCTGGGAAACGGGTTTTCCCTGGGTCAGCACAGTGGTCAGAGGCCGAGGAAAGGCCCAGGGGAGGAGCTGGGGCTGGGGCTTGCCCTTCGGGATCACACAGTCAGAGGGGTGAGCCTAGCAGGCTTGGCCATCTCTGAGCCTGGACCACTCAGGGCTCCTGGATGAGGATCTGGGTTGTTGAGAGGCCCCAGTTCTGACAGCAGAAGCCAGGGGAGAGTGAGAAGAGAGTCTTCTGGAGTGGATCCCCCCCCAACCCCACACACACACCCTGTGCCCCATGCACAAGGGAGATGGCAAGAACCCCTTAGTCCTGATGGATCCAGGATAACAGCGGGCCCTTCCCCCTCTACAGCCTCAGAATCCCCGAGGCCCACAGACATTGTCAGGGCCCAGGCCATGGCAGGAACCCGGGTGTCGCCCCCTCACTCTCACAGCTGCTTACACACTCACACTCTCACACACCAGACACACACTCACATGCACACAATGCACTTGGCCCTGAAGTTCTGACACACAAACACCAGCCCCAGTTCCTCTCCCCGAGGCTGAAAATTCCTGGGATGCCCCGCAGAGCTGAGCTCAGATACCTTCACCACCAGTACCAGAGAAAAAGAGGGTCTTACCTGGGGAGACAATCACTTGAACCTGGAAAAAAGGATCAGGCAGGAAGCTGAGGAGTCCTTCTTCCTTTAGAATCGTTGCAACCCCACACCTGTATTTCCCTGCATCGTCTGCAGTGAGGTTTTCCAAGGTCACTGTGAAGGCGAGATCCTCCGGATGGTCTGTGATGGACACCCGGCCGCTCTTCACCTCCACCTCGGGCCCGCTGGTCTGCACAGTCCGCTGCCAAAGCGGGAAGCACGGCTGTCTGCACCAGTATTTGTGAAATGCCCTGTATTCCTCTTCGTAGCGACACTCCACACTCAGGGATTCCCCCACAGCGCCCGTCACGGTGCTGGGGCCACTCAGGGACAAAGAGCCTGGAAGACACTGGAAGTCAGTCTCGTCTTCATCCTAAAGAGCCTGGGCCAGAGGAGCCTGGGGGGTCAGGTCCTCTGGGAGCCTGGAAGACACCCTGAGGCCAGAGGAAGGAGGGCTCAGAAGCCAAGGAGGCAGGGGGGTTAACCCGGTGTAAAGTTCGGGTGAGAAACAGTTGTGGCAAAGTACCAAACTTCTGAAAAAGAACTGCGTATGTAATATACTTGTGTGTTTGAGTGTGTGTGTGTGTTAGTCACTTCAGTTGTGTCTGACTCTTTGCAACTAACAAGCTAACAAACTGACTAACAAATGTGTGAAAGAGGCCAGAACTCTGTGACGATTGTTGTTTAGTCGCTAAATTGTGTCCAGCTCTTTGCACCCCCATGGACCATATAGCCTGCAAGGCTCCTCTGTTCATGGGATTCTTTAGGCAAGAATACTGGAGTGGGTTGCCATTTCCTTCTCAAGGGGATCTTTCTGATCCAGGGATCAAACCCAGGTCTCTGTCATTGCAAGCAGGTTTTTTACCATTTGAGCCATCAGGGAAGCCCAAATAATCTACTTACTGATAACCTATCTGTCTGTCCATCCAGCCATCCTTCCCTCCCTCCCTTTCTCCTTCCTTCTCTCTCCTCATCCACCCATCCAACCAACTATTCAGGCAATATACTGTCACCCACAGGTTAGGAGCCTTTTGCTTTTGTTTAATGTTCGAATTAACATTAAAAATACATTTTTCGCTTCTTCATTAAAAAAAAATTGGGGGCTGAGCTGCCCAGCTTGCAGCATCTTAGTCCCCCACCCCACCCCAGGGATTGAAACCAGGGCCCTCAGCAGGAAAAATGCTGAGTCCTAACTACTGGATCACAAAGGAATTCCCACTTCTTCACTTTTAATATCTTGAATTTGGACCCTTTATTTCCCAGCAAGTCCAAGGCCATTGACCTATATTCCACAACAGAATGCTGTCCACTCCTCCCACCAACATCCCCTAGTGCAGCGGTTCCCAAGCAGCAGCGATAGTCCCCACAGGAGATACCCGGCAATGTTTGAAGACATTTTCTTTTTTAATTTATTTATTTTAATTGGAGGCTAATTACTTTACAATATTGTATTGGTTTTGCCATACATCAACATGAATCTGCCATGGGTGTACACATGTTCCCCATCCTGAACCCCCCTCCCACCTCCTTCCCCGAACCATCCCTCTGGGTCATCCCAGTGCACCAGCCCTAAGCATTCTGTATCCTGCATCGAACCTGGACTGGTGATTCATTTCCTATATGATATTATACATGTTTCAATGCCATTTTCCCAAATCATCCCACCCTCTCCCTCTCCCACAGAGTCCAAAAGACTGTTCCATACATCTGTGTCTCTTTTGCTCTGTCACATACAGGGTTATCTTTACCATCTTTCTAAATTCTGTATATATGCGTCACTATGCTGTATTGGTGTTTTTCTTTCTGGCTTACTTCACTCTGTATAATAGGCTCCAGTTTAATCCACCTCATTAGAACTGATTCGATTGTATTCTTTTTAATGGCTAAGTAATACTCCATTGTGTACAGGTTTCTTATCCATTCATCTGCTGATGGACATTTAGAGCTAATCAATGAATATAGTAAAGTTGCAGGATATAAAATCAACACACAGAAATCCCTTGCATTCCTATACACTAATAATGAGAAAATAGAAAGAGAAATTAAGGAAACAATTCCATTCACCATTGCAACAAAAAGAATAAAATACTTTGGAATATATCTAAAGAAACTAAAGAAACTAAAGACCTATATATAGAAAACTATAAAACACTGGTGAAAGAAATAAAAGAGAACACTAATAGATGGAGAAATATACCATGTTCATGGATCAGAAGAATCAGCATAGTGAAAATGAGTCGACTACCCAAAGCAATCTATAGATTTAATGCAATCCCTATCAAGCTGCCAACAGTATTTTTCACAGAGCTAGAGCAAATAATTTCAGAATTTGTATGGAAATGCAAAAACCCTCAAATAGCCAAAGCAAGCTTGAGAAAGAAGAATGGAACTGTTTGAAGACATTTTTGAGGGTCACCATTCCAGGGCGGGAAGACGGGGGAGAGGGAGGGTGTGAACTGCTTCTGCCATCCAGTGGGCAGAGGCCAGGGATGCTGCTAAACATCTCTCAGTGCACAAGGCACCCTCACCACACAGAACGAGTGCTCCCATGTCAGCAATGCTGAGGTCCTGCAACCTTGCTGGAAGGGGCGAAATGCCCCAGCTAGAAGACCTCCACACTGAGGCTTGGGACTCAAGGCAAGCGGGGACAGCCTCGCTGAGCCGCCTCTGTGCATCTGCTGCTGTTCTGGGCTCAGGCTCTGGGGGCACTGTTCTGTCCGATTCTGACCACGAGGATAGGAGGGAGGGGAAGGGAAGAGGGGAGGAGCAGAGGGACGGGGCGCGGGAGGAGGGCGACTTCTGGCCTGGACTCTTGACATTCGACTCTTTCAGTTGCCTGGGACCCACCCTTCAAGATCTGGGGCTGCGCTTCCTCAGATGCGGACAGGAAACATGAGGGAACGTTCCAGAACCTCCCTGCCCTCTGATACTCCACCAAGACCCTGACCCCAAGCCAGCGTGAGCGGCACCCCCAGCACCCCCTAGAGCAAGCTCCCTGCGCCCCAGGGCCTCAAAAAGAAACCTTGCATTTTTCTCTCAGACCAGGACTGACCACATTCCCAGCAATCTTACTTTCCAGGGGTCCACAGAGCAGGAACACCCCTGCCCTGCCCCACGCATCCCCCAACCTGGGGCCAGCCCAGACCCCCAGAGAGGCACCGGACCCCCAGTGCATCAGATCCTCCATACATAAAGGGATATTCACTAGGGGACTTAGAAGTAACTGACATTGTACTATTAAAAAGACTGATGCCCTTGGATATAAAAATATTTGGTTTGAATCTTGACTATGTCTTTTATATATGTATGTATATATATAGATACATACATATTTATCTACTTGTTTTGCTGTGCTGGGTCTTTCTTGAAGCACGCAGGATCTTTAGTTGCATCATGTGAGATCTAGTTCCCTGACCGGGGATGGAACCTGGGCTCCCTTCATTGAGAGGGCACAGTCTTAGCCACTGGACCTCTGGAGAAGTCCATTGGCTTTGTGTGTCTTTATGAACTGATTTAGAATAAATTATCTGCGCCTTTCTGAGTTTGCCTCTCTTTTTCTAAATGTATTTATTATTTTTATTATTTATTTAATACAATAAATATTTATTAACTAATGCATAAATAATATAATCAATTTTATATAGTTATTTATTATTTAAAAATTTTTTTACAATGTTGTGTTAGTTTCTGCTGTACAGCAACATGAATCCATTATATGTCTACATATATCTCCTCCTTTTCAGCCTCCCTTCCAGGGAATGTTGAGTCATTCCCTTCCACCCTACAGTCACTTGTTTTAATAAGAATCACTCATTGGAAAAGACTGATGCTGGGAGGGATTCAGGGCAAGAGAAGAAGGGGACGACAGAGGATGAGATGGCTGGATAGCATCACTGACTTGATGCATGTGAGTCTGAGTGAACTCCGGGAGTTGGTGATGGACAAGGAGGCCTGGTGTGCTGCGATTCATGGGGTCGCAAAGAGTCGGACATGACTGAGCAACTGAACTGAACTGAAGGACTGGACTAAGTAACAGGAGGAAATCTTGTCTAACTGATTTGTCCAATTAGTATTAGTTCTCTGCTCCCCCTGCCCTTCTCTCTGGTGTATCAAGACAACACTCCTGATTTTAATCATGTTGGGGATAACAACTCAAGTGGCCAGATATAAACTTAAGGCTCAGTACGTACTGTCTGTGTGGGAAGCAAGCTTTTCATCTCATACTCTTCCTTTCCCAGGGAGCAAATACGTTGAACTGGGGTTTTTACAGGCACATCGCACCCTCTGTTTCCTTATGCTTCTTCTTCCCATCAGCACCCTTTGCTCACACCGTGCTCGCCCTGACTCACCTGCATGAACTTCCCCACATCAGGCCCAGCCCCACTCACCTGGGATGCAGAGAAGCAGCAGAACCACCAGCAGCTGCATGGCCCAGGCCCTGGTGATCTCTGCAGGCTCCTGCAGAGCCTGGCGCCTCCTCACCAGTTCCACTCACTGTTTCCCTTTTCTGCTTTTCTTGGCACTTTTCTGCTTCCTCTCTCAGCCTCCTAGAGCTGTTCTAGAGTTGATCAGAAAATGAGGGAAGCTGGGGCCTTGGGACATCAGATAATGATGCTGAGAGTTTGTCGAAAGTCATTCTCATGTAGCACATTTGAATTTGCAGTTCCAGTTTCTGTTCCTTGTGAAGATGATGCCCTTCCCATTCCTTGCCTGTGGTTGATGGGCCCATCCCCCCTTCTCTAAATCAGTATTGCCCAGACAGCCATACCAGTCTTGGTTAAATTCCATCTAGATTTTCTGAGCAAGTCCTCCTCTTTGTAAAGAAAGCCCATTTTCTGTGGCTGGCGCGGGCAGTCCTGTGTGATCAAGCATTGACTAAGCCTTGTCTGGACACAGTCAGCTGTTTGCAGGGCCCAGTGCAAGATGAAAACATCCTCAATCTGGAAATATTAAGAATTTCAGGAGTGGTCTAGAGGCTAAGTCTCTGTGCTCCCAATGCAGGGAGTCCAGGTTTGATCCCTGGTCAGAGAACTAGATCCCACATGCCACAACTAAGACTGATGCAATGAAGATCAAAGATACTGAGTGCCACAACTATGACCCAGTGCAGTCAAACAAATAAAGAAATTCTAACATGTATACTATCATGTAAGAATCGAATCGCCAGTCTATGTCTGATGCAGGATACAGCATGCTTGGGGCGGGTGCATGGGGATGACCCAGAGAGATGTTATGGGGAGGGAGGTGGGAGGGGGGTTCATGTTTAGGAATGCATGTAAGAATTAAAGATTCTAAAATTTAAAAAAAATATATAAATAAAAGAAATACTAAAAAAAAAAAAAAAAGGAATTTCAAGATGGCGGCAATGGAGTATCAGCCAAGCATGTGGCCCTTCTAAGTGTGAAGCCTGATGATGCTACACCAGCTGTACCCCTGTGAGGCTGGTTCTGTCTTGGCCCTTGATGGTACAGATCAAGGGCACCGTAGAGGCCAGTGAGGCTGCCAAGGATGGAATGGAGGGAGATTAGTTGGACATGATGTCAGAGAGAAACTCAAGAATGAAGTGGGGACCTTGGAGGGTTTTGAGCAGAGGAGTGGCATGATCCCATGCTTGTTTTCAAAGCATCATTCTTGCTGTTAAATGGGGAATGGGGACTTCCCTGATGGTCCAGTGGTTAAGATTTCACCTTCCAATGCAGGTGGGTAGGTTCAATCTCTGGTTGGGGAGCTGAGACACCACCTGTCTTGTGGCCAAAAACCCAAAACACAGAACAGAAACAATATTGTAACAAATTCAGTAGAGACTTTAAAAATGGTCCAGATCGAAAAAAATATTTTTAATAAATAGAGAGTAGACCATCCCCTCCCCAAGAAAAATAAATGCAAAAAGGCAAAATGGTTGTCTGAGGAGGCCTTACAGATAGCTGAGAAAAGAAGAGAAGCTAAAGGCAAAGGAGAAAAAGAAAGATAGACTCATTTGAATGCAGAGTTCTAAAGAATAGTTAGGAGACATAAGAAGCCCTTCCTCAGTGATCAACGAAAAGAAGCAGAGGAAAACAATAGAATGGGAAAGACTAGAGATCTCTTCAAGAAAATTAGAGATACCAAGGGAACATTTCATGCAAGGATGAGCACAATAAAGGTCAGAAATTGTGTGGACCTAACAGAAGCAGAAGATATTAAGAAGAGGTGGCAAGAATACACAGAAGAATCTTATACCAAAAAGATCTTCATGACCCAGATAACTATAATAGTATGATTACTCACCTAGAGCCAGACATCCTGGAATGTGAAGTCAAGTGGGCCTTAGGAAGCATCACTACGAACAAAGCTAGTGGAGGTGATAGAATTCCAGTGGAGCTATTTCAAATCCTAAAAGATGATACTGTTAAAGTGCTGCACTCAATATGCAAGCAAGTCTGGAAAACTCAGCAGTGGCCACAGGACTGGAAAAGGTCAGTTTTCATTCCAACCCCAAAGAAAGGCAACACTAAAGGATGCTCAAACTATCACACAATTGCACTCACCTCACACACTAGTAAAGTAATGCTCAAAATTCTCCAAGCCAGGCTTCATGAACCATGAACTTCCACATGTTCAAGCTGGATTTAGAAAAGGCAGAGGAACCACAGATCAAATTGCCAACATCTGCTGGATCATCAAAAAAGCAAGAGAGTTCCAGAAAAACATCTATTTCTGCTTTATTGACTATGCTAAAGCCTTTGACTGTGTGGATCACAACAAACTGTGGAAAATTCTGAAAGAGATGGGAATACCAGACCACCTGAGCTGTCTCCTGAGAAATCTGTATGCAGGTCAGGAGGCAACAGTTAGAACATGGACATGGAATGACAAACTGGTTCCAAATCAGGAAAGGAGTATTTCAAGGTTGTATATTGTCACCCTGCTTATTTAACTTATATGCAGAAAACATCATGCAAAATGCCAGGCTGGATGAAGTACAAGCTGGAATCAAGATTGCTGGCAGAAATATTAGTAACCTCAGATACACAGATGACACCACCCTTATGGCAGAAAGTGAAGAAGAACTAAAGAGCCTCTTGATGAAAATGAAAGAGGAGGGTGAAAAAGTTGACTTAAAACTCAACATTCAGAAAACTAAGATCATGGCATCCAGTCCCATTACTTCATGGCAAATAGATGGGGAAATAATGGAAACAGTGAGAGATTTTATTTTGGGGGGCTCCAAAACCACTGCAGATGGTGACTGCAGCCATGAAATTAAAAGACACTTGCTCCTTGGGAAAAAAGTTATGACCAACCTAGACAGCATATTAAAAAGCAGAGACATTACTTTGCCAACAAAGGTCTGTCTAGTCCAAGCTATGGTTTTTCCAGTGGTCATGTATGTATGTGAGAGTTGGACTATAAAGAAAGCTGAGCGCTCTTGAACTGTGGTGTTGGAGAAGACTCTTGAGAGTCCCTTGGACTGCCTGGAGATCCAACCAGTAAATCCTAAAGGAAATCAGTCCTGAATATTCATTGAAAGGGCTCATGTTGAAGCTGAAACTCCAATATTTTGGCCACCTGATGCAAAGAGCCGACTAATTGGAAAAGACCCTGATACTGGGAAAAAGATTGAAGGTGGGAGAAGGGGACAACAGAGGCTAGGATGACTTATGGCATCACTGACACAATGGACATGAGTTTGAGTAGGCTCCAGGAATTGGTGATGGATAGGGAGGCCTGGCGTGCTTCGGTCCATGGGATTGGCATGCTGCAAAGAGCCGGACATGACTGAGTGACTGAACTGAACCAAGTAGACTGTTCAGATGAGGAAGGGGGTCTAATGTGAGAATTGGGAGACCAGTTAGTCTGCAAAAGTCCAAGAGTTGATGATGACTGGCTCTCAAATTAAGAGCAGGGGAGGGAGTGGTTAGATCCTGGAAATCGGCATTTTGAAGGAAAGATATTTTAACAGATCAGATATGGTGTATGAGCAAAAGAGAGGGGTCAAGAGTATCGCTCCAGTTTGGGGAGCAATGGGAGGAATGGAATCCAAATAAACTGAAGTGGGAAAAGCTGGTTTGGGGATGAAGATCCTAGTCTGACTTGTTTGGTTGTTACTGTTGTCTAAAATTTTTGGCTGGGTTGCACAGCATGTGAGATCCTAGTTCCTCAGCCAGTCATTGAACCCAGCCCCCCCCCCCCCCCGCATTGGAAGCACGGAGTCTTTACCATTGGACCACCAGGGAAGTCCCTGATTTATGTTTTAAGATGTCTGTCAGTCATCCATCATGGACCAAACATCTGTGTCTTCTTCCAACCCCAGTTTATATGTTGAAGGCCTGACCCTCTAAGTGACCTGACCCTCCTGGGGGAGGTAACGAGGTTAGATGAGGTCATGAGGGTGGGGCCCTGTTCTGATAGGATGGTGGCCTTATTACAAGAGGAAGACTTCTCTCCCTCTACCTCCATCTCTGTCTCTATCTTTATTTCTCTCTCTCTCTCTCTCAAAAAGATAAAAGCAGAATTTAGTGAATTTTAAAATAGAAAAGCAGTAAAACCATGAACAAACCCAAGGGCTGACCTTTTGTGGAGTGGAGGAAAATGCGAGGAAAAAGAGACAATACAACAGAGGAACTCAAAAAGAGAATATTTCCAGATAAAGAGAAAATTAAAAGACTCTCACGAGAGCATTTTGAAAAAAGTACTTACATGTATGCTCATAAGCTGAGATTAGACCAGCAATTTTCTATGGAAATAGATATTACCTAAGCTTACTGCAGATGAAATAGAAATCTTCAAAATACTGTAGAAAGGGCTTCCCTGATAGTTCAGTGGTAAAGAATCCTCCTGGCAATTCAGGAGACACAGGTTCGATCCCTGGTCCTGGAAGATCCTGCGTGTCCCATGGGCCACGACTACTGAGCCTGTGCTCTAGAGCAGCACTTACAACAAGAGAAGCCACGGCAATGAGGAGCTCGCACACTGCCGCTGGAGTGTAGCCCCCACTCTTTGCAACTAAAGAAAAGCCCATGTGGCAAGGAGAACAGCCAAATAAATAAATAAAGTTATTTTCTTAAAAATGCTATGGAAAAATCTGAGAATGTTACCAAGAAACTATTTATTCCCTCCAGTCCCCACTCCAACCCTCAAAATGATGGACAAACCCCAGTGATTTGTCCTTCCAAAGCTTCAAGGAACAGATACTTCCAACACTATGGAGACCATTCCAGGCCGTCCAGAAAGAAGGAACATTTTGGGATGAAGTCAGCGTAATATTGATATGACAACCTGACCAAGAGAACATTTATGAGAGAGAAAATATAGTCCAATCTCATTGATAAGCACTGATGAGAAGGTTCTTATATTAAAAAATTGAAGATAAATTTGGGGAAGTACTTTAAAAGAATGATACAATATGATCAAGTTTGATTCATTCTAGGAATCTCAGGAGTCTAGGAATCACAGGGTGATTCATACAGGAAATATGTTTGTATTATTAATCACTTTAAAATTCTATTGAGAGATAGAAATATAAGCAAGTGGAAAGCTATATCTCTTTCATTTCATTGCCCAGAGAATCCCAGGGACGGGGGAGCCTGGTGGGCTGCCGTCTATGGGGTCGCACAGAGTTGGACACGACTGAAGCGACTTAGCAGCAGCATATCTCTTTCAACCCCATGGACAGAGGGACCTGGTGGGTTACAGCCCATGGGGTCGCAAAGGGTCAGACACGACTGACTGATCACACACACACACACACACACACACACACACACACCTCTTTCAATACTGTGAATGTGTGTGCATGCCATGTGCCCTTCTGTTCCCTCTTTCAGTCCCATCTTGGTTCTGGCCTAGAGCCGGTCACAGAGTCAGGAGGCTGGGGGGCACATCAAGCCTAGAGATGGTTCCACCTCATCCTACTAACCCTGTTTAGATGCCAGTCCTCATGCTGCTCTCGCCCTCAGTAAATATCTGCGCCCCTCCTTCTTAGCAGTTAGAGGGACCCTCATTTCCTTTACCAAGAAGAACGGTTGTGCTATAGATCAGGCCAGGACCAAATTTTTTTAAATGGTTCTTTCAATTTTATTTTTTAATTGAAGTATAGTTGATTTATGATGTTGTGCCAATCTCTGCCATACAGCAAAGTGACTCAGTTATACACATGTAGAATTTATATGTATATATATATAAATATATAAATATAAATATAAATATAAATAAATAAATAAATATATATATATACACACTCTTTTCCCCTTATGGTTTATCACAGGATATTGAATACAGTTCCTTGTGCTATACAGTAGAATATACTTGCTGTTTATCCATTCTACAAAAAAAAAGCTTACATATGCTAAACCCACACTCCCACTCCTTCCCTCCCGAACCACCCTCCCCCTTGGCAACCACAAGTCTAACCTCTGTATCTGTGAGTCTGTTTCTGTTTTGTAGATATGTTTATTTGTCCCATATTTTAGATTCCACATATAAGTGATTGTTGTTGTTGTTCAGTTGGTAAGTCGTGTCCAACTCTTTATGACCCCATGAACTGCAGCATGCCAGGCTCTCCTATCCTTCACTATGTTCCTGAGTTTGCCCAAATTCATGTCCATGGAGTTGGTGATGCCATCCAACCATCTCATCCTCTATTACCCGCTTCTCCTCCTGCCTTCAATCTTTCCCAGCATCAGTGTCTTTTCCAATGAGTCGGTTCTTTGCATCAGGTGGCCAGAGTTTTGGAGCTGCAGCATCAGTCCTCCCAATAAATATTCAGGGTTGAATTCCTTTATGTATGAAATCATATGTTGTTTGTCTTTGTCTTTCTGGACACAGCTCCCATCACCTGCTGCAATTCATCTTCTCAAAGAGTGACACTCTTTTCTCCTAATATATAAAATGTAGAATAGGTGCTGACAATGGGAAATGAATCAAAGACAAGTGCAAATAAGATTCAAACAGCTTCACTTAAACCTTAAGGACATCCAGGGTGTCCACTCTTGACCTTGGCTTTGCATCCTTGAAGGCTATTAAGCATGTGTTACCACCGAGGATGGGAGGCTGGGCCACGTGGCTGCTCCTGGCTCTGCTCTTATAGTCGTCCGAGGTGAGTGGGGCTGGTGCTTCAGACACTGGAGTGACTGAAGTTGGGCAGGAGATCATGAGGGTCTGTCCTGGCTTAGAGATAGGCAACTTTTTACTGTGACCCTGTCTCTGTGTCTATGCATAGAGAGAGAGTGTGGACCTCCAGGGAATTCTCTCTAACAGACTCTTGAGGAAATCCACATTGGAACTTTTGACTGAGCACAGTAAGTATCAACTTCCCTGGTCATTCAGTGGACTGTTAGGACCTGTCTAGATCCCCATGCAGCCTCATTCCTCTGGCCATCTTCCCCCTCAGGCAGAGTTAGCAACCATGTCCACTCACAGAACAAAGGATTGAATGAACACCAGAAGAGAGCTAGCCAGCTGCAAACCGGCCCATCCCCTTCCAGAGGCAAAGAGGCAGGTGGGTGACATCCACGGCCAGAAGGCAAGGGGCAATCTTGGCACCAGAAACAGCATCCTCCACCAACCTGCAAGCAGGCTCCCAGTTGCTAACCAAGACTTCCTGGGGTCCTGGATGGTTGACATCCTCCAGGAGGGTCACAGTCAGAGATCAGCTCCCCAGAGGAGACACATGGCACACCTGAGACAGCATTCTTGCAGTGCACCCAGGAAACCAGGTTGGGACCAGGGAGATGATAAGATGCATTGCCCACCTGGGGAGAGTGTGCTCACCAAGCACCTGGGCGTCTGAGCTGCTCGGACCTGGGAAGGACACAAAACGCAGGCCCAACCAAGTCTGTGTCTTTGTGGAGTACCCAAGAAGTTGAACCTGAGTGGCTTAGACCTGGGAAGTGCACACAACCCAGGGCCGGCCTCAGACAGTTCCCCTGCAGAGCAACCTGGAGCCTGAGCAGTGTAGACTGGGAAAGCACACACACCATGAGTGGGGGCAAACCCAGTGTGGCCCAGACACTGCGAGCACTCCCCACACATGCCAGTGATATTTGTTTGCAGTGTTCCTCCCTTCCCACAGCACAGTTGAAAAAGTGAGCCTAAATAAATGACCACCTTCACCCCCTTGTGTCAGGATGGAAATTAGACCCTGAACAGACTTGCAAACAGAGGGAGCCAAAATAAAGAAATGGGAACTGCTTTGGAAGTAATAGGTGCAACATATTAAAACCTGTAGTTAGCATTGACTACATTGGAAGGGGCCTATAGACCTTGAGAAAAAATATAAGCTGGAACAAGGAACTATCTGAAACTGAACTGACCCCACATTGCCCTCAACAGCTCCAGAGAAATTCCTAAATATATTTTACTATTATCATTTTTTATTTTTTTTTAATTTTTAAGTTCTTTATTACTCCATTAATTTTCATTTTTAAAACCTACTATTATGTTGCAAAAAAGACCCTATTTTAAAAGCAAATTTCATATATATATATATTTTATAATTTTTGCAATTTTGTTTTGTTTTATAAATACCGTATTTTTGAGAATCTAACCTCTACTCTAGATTTTTAATTTTCTTTTTTGTATTTGTCATCAATTTTGTACCTTTAAGAATCCAATCTTCAGTACCCATTTTTAGTTAAGAGTGTGATTACTGGTTTGATTGCTCTCTCCCCTTTTGACTCTCCTTTTTCTCCCCCAGGTCACTTCTATCTCCTCCCTGCCCCTTCTCTTCTCTGCTTAACTCTGTGAATCTCTTTGGGTGTTCCGGGCTATGGAGAACACTTAGGGAACTGATTATTGGCTAGATTGGTCTCTCTCCTTTTGACTCCCCCTCCTCTCCTCCTGGTTACCTCTATCTCTCTCCTCCCTCTTCTCTTCTCCATGTAACTCTGTGAACCTCTCTCGGTGTCCATCACTGTGGAGAATCTTTTCTCCATTAACCTAGGTGTTTTATCACCAGTGCTGTATGGGTGGAGAAGTCTTGAGGCTACTGTAAGAATAAGACTGAAAGCCAGAGGCAGGAGTCTGAAATCCAAAACTTGAGAACACCAGAAAACTCCTGACTCCAGGGAACATTAATTGACAAGAGCTCATCCAAAAGCCTCCATACCTACACTGAAACCAAGCTCCACCCAAGAGCCAAAAAGTTTCAGAGCAAGACATACCAAGCTAGTTATCCATCAATGCAGGAACATAACCTTGAGCATTAAAATGCGGTGGCCAAAAGTCACACCAAACCCAGAGACACCTCAAACTCACTACTGGACACTTCATTGCGCTCCAGAGAGAAGAGATCCAGTTCCACCCACCAGAACACTGACACAAGCTTCCCTAACCAGGAAACCTGACAAGACACTTTTCCAACCCCACCCACAGGGAGGAACCTCCACAATAAAGAGGAACCACAAACTTCCAGCATACAGAAAGGCCACCCCAAACACAGCAATCTAGACAAGATGGAAAAGCAGAGAAATATTCAGCAGGTAAAGGAACATGATAAATGCCCACCAAACCAAACAAAAGAGGAGGAGATAGGGAGTTTACCTGAAAAAGAATTCAGAATAATGATAGTAAAGATGATCCAAAATCTTGAAAACAAAATAGAGTTACAGATAAATAGTCTGGAGACAAGGATTGAGAAGATCCAACAAAAGTTTAACAAGGACCTATAAGAAATAAAAAAAGAGTCAGTCAGTAATGAATAATGCAATAACTGAGATCAAAAGCACTCTAGAGGGAACCAACAGTAGAATAACTGAGGCAGAAGATAGGATAAGTGAGGTGGAAGATAGAATGGTGGAAATGAATGAAGCAGAGAGGAAAAAAGAAAATGAGGACAACCTCAGAGACCTCTGGGACAATGTTAAATGCCCCAACATTCGAATCACAGGAGTCCCAGAAGAATAAGACAAAAAGAAAGGCCATGAGAAAATACTTGAGGAGATAATAGTTGAAAACTTCCCTAAAATGGGGAAGGAAATAGCCACCCAAGTCCATGAAACCGAGAGAGTCCCAAACAGGATAACCCAAGGCGAAACAGCCCAAGGCACGTATTAATCAAATTAATGAAGATCAAACACAAAGAACAAATATTAAAAGCAGCAAGGGAAAAACAACAAATAACACACAAAGGAATTCCCGTAAGGATAACAGCTGATCTTTCAATAGAAATTCTTTAGGCCAGGAGGGAATGGCAAGACATACTTAAAGTGATGAAAGAAAATAACCTACAGCCCAGATTACTGTATCCAGCAAGGATCTCATTCAAATACGAAGGAGAAATCAAAAGCTTTACAGACAAGCAAAATCTGAGAGAATTCAGCACCATGAAACCAGCTCTTCAACAAATGCTAAAAGATCTTCTCTAGACAAAAAACACTCCAATACTCTTGCCTGGAAAATCCCATGGATGGAGGAGCCTGGTGGCCTGCAGTCCATGGGGTCGCTAAGAGTCAGATATGACTGAGTGACTTCACTTTCACTTTTCACTTGCATGCATTGGAGAAGGAAATGGCAACCCACTCCAGTGTTCTTGCTTGGAGAATCCCAGGGACAGGGGAGCCTGGTGGGCTGCCGTCCATGGGGTCGCACAGAGTCGGACACGACTGAAGTGACTTAGCAGTAGCAGTAGCAGACAGGAAACACAGAAAGGTTTATAAACTGAAACCCAAAACAACAAAGTAAATGGCAATGGGATCATACTTATTGATAATTAGCTTAAGCGTAACTGGGTTGAATGCCCCAACCAAAAGACAAAGACTGGCTGAATGGATACAAAAACAAGACCCCTGTATATGCTCTCTACAAGACACCCACCTCAAAACAAGGGACACATACAGACTGAAAGTGAAGGGCTGGAAAAAGATATCTCAGGCAAATGGAGACCAAAAGAAAGCAGAAGTAGCAGTACTCATATAAAATAAAATAGATTTTGAAATAAAGGCCATGAAAAGAGACAAAGAAGGACAGTACATAATGATCAAAGGATCAGTCCAAGAAGGAGATATAACAATTATAAATATATACACACCCAACATAGGAGCACCACAATATGTAAGGCAAATGAAAGCAAGTATGAAAGAGGAAATTAACAGTAACACAATAATAGTGGGAGACTTTAACACCCCACTCATACCTATGGATAGATCAACTAAACAGAAAATGAGCAAGGA
The DNA here is from genome assembly GCF_016772045.2 of Ovis aries. NCBI lineage: Eukaryota > Metazoa > Chordata > Mammalia > Artiodactyla > Bovidae > Ovis > Ovis aries. Next base: position 56,153,825 of record NC_056064.1, on the reverse strand, counting down.
AATACAAACTTTAAATGATACAATGGACCAGTTAGACCTAATTGATATCTATAGGACATTTCACCCCAAAACAATGAATTTCACCTTTTTCTCAAGTGCACATGAACCTTCTCCAGGATAGACCATATCCTGGGCCATAAATATAGCCTTGGTAATTTCAAAAAAATTGAAATCATCTCAAGCATCTTTTCTGATCACAATGTGGTAAGATTAGATGTCAACTACAGGGAAAAACCTATTAAAAATACAAACATATAGAGGCTAAGCACCATGCTTCTGAATAACCAAGAAATCACAGAAGAAATCAAAATATGCATAGAAATGAATGAAAAAGAAGACACAACAACCCAACACCTATGGGGTTCAGTAAAAGCAGTGCTAAGGGGAAGGTTCATAGCAATACAAGCTTACCTCAAGAAACAGGAGAAAAATCAAATAAATAACCTAATTCTACACCTAAAGCAACTAGAAAAAGAAGAAATTAAGAACTCCAGGGTTAGTAGAAGGAAAGAAATCATAAAAATTAGGGCAGAAATAAATGAAAAAGAAACAAAGGAGACCACTGCAAAAATCAACAAAGCTAAAAGCTGGTTCTTTGAGAAGATAAATAAAATAGGCAAACCATTAGCCAGATTCATCAAGAAAAAAAGGGAGAAGAATCAAATCAACAAAATTAGAAATGGAAGTGGAGAAATCATAACAGGCAACATAGAAATACAAAGGATCATAAGAGACTACCATCAACAATTATATGCCAATAAAATGGACAACTTGGAAGAAATGGAAAAATTCTCAAAAAAGTATACCTTTCCAAAACTGAACCAGGAAGAAATAGGAAATCTTAACAGACCCATCACAAGCATAGAAATCAAAACTGGAATCAGAAATCTCCCAACAAATAAAATCCCAGGACCAGATGGCTTCACAGCTGAATTCTATCAAAAATTTAGGGAAGAGCTAACACCTATCTTACTCAAACTCTTCCAGAAAATTGCAGAGGAAGGTAAACTTCCAAACTGATTCTATGAGGCCATCATCACCCCAATACCAAAACCAGACAAAGATGCCACAGAAAAAGAAAACTATAGGCCAATATCATTGATGAACATAGATATAAAAATCCTTAACAAAATTCTAGCAAACAGAATCCAACAACATATTAAAAAGATCATACATCATGACCAAGTGGGCTTTATCTCAGGGATGCAAGGATTCTTCAATATTCACAAATCAATCAATGTAATATACCACATTAACCAATTGAAAGATAAAACCATATGATTATCTCAGTAGATGCAGAGAAAGTTTTTGACAAAATTCAACATCCATTTATGATAAAAGCCCTCCAGAAAGCAGGCATAGAAGGAACGTACCTCAACATAATAAAAGCCATATATGATAAGCCCACAGCAAACATTATCCTCAATGGTGAAAAATTGAAAGCATTTCCCCTAAAGTCTGGAGAAGGAAATGGCAACCCACTCCAGTATTCTTGCCTGGAGAATCCCAGGGACAGAGGAGCCTGGTGGGCTGCCATCTATGGGGTCACACAGAGTAGGACACAACTGAAGTGACTTAGCAACAGCAGCAGCGCCGAAAGTCAGGAACAAGACAAGGGTGCCCACTCTCACCACTACTATTCAACATAGTTTTGGAAGTTCTAGCCACAGCAATCAGAGAAGAAAAGGAAATAAAAGGAATCCAGATTGGAAAAGAAGAAACAATACTCTCATTGCTTGCAGATGACATGATTCTCTACATAGAAAACCTTAAAGACTCCACCATAAAATTACTAGAGCTAATCAATGAATACAATAAAGCTGAAGGATATAAAATCAACACACAGAAATCCCTTGCATTCCTATACACTAAGAATGAGAAAACAGAAAGAGAAATTACGGAAACAATTCCATTCACCATTGCAACAAAAAGAATAAAATACTTAGGAATAAATCTACCTAAGAAAACAAAAGACCTATATACAGAAAACTATAAAACACTGAGGAAAGAAATCAACGATGACACAATTAGATGGAGAAATACACCATGTTCATGGATCAGAAGAATCAATATAGTGAAAATGAGTATACTACCCAAAGCAATCTATAGATTCAATGCAATCCCTATCAAGCTACCAACAGTATTTTTCACAGAACTAGAACAAATAATTTCACAGTTTGTATGGAAATACAAAAAACCTCAAATAGCCAAAGCAATCTTGAGAAACAAGAATGGAACTGGAGAAATCAACCTGCTTGACTTCAGGCTATACTACAAAGCCACAGTCATCAAGACAGTATGGTACTGGCACAAAGACAGAAATATAGATCAATGGAACAAAATAGAAAGCCCAGAGACAAATCCACGCACCTATGGACACCTTATCTTTGACAAAGGAGGCAAGAATATACAATGAAGAAAAGACAATCTCTTTAACAAGTGTTGCTGGGAGAACTTGTCAACCACTTGTAAAAGAATGAAACTAGAACTCTTTCTAACACCATAAACAGAAATAAACTCAAAATGGATTAAAGATCTAAATGTAAGACCAGAAACTATAAACCTCCTAAAGGAAAACATAGGCAAAACACTCTTTGACATAAATCATAGCAGGATCCTCTATGACCCACCTCCCAGAGTAATGGAAATAAAAGCAAAAATGAACAAATGGGACTTAATTAAACTTAAAAGCTTTTGCAGAACAAAGGAGAAAGGTGCAAAGCAAGGTGAAAAGACAGCCTTCAGAATGGGAGAAAATAATAGCAAATGAAGCAACTGACAATTAATTTCAAAAATATACAAGCAGCTCCTGCAGTTCAATTCCAGAAAAATAAACGACCCAATCAAAAAATGGGCCAAAGAACTAAACAGACATTTCTCCAAAGAAGACATACAGATAGCTAACAAACACATGAAAAGATGCTCAACATCACTCATTATTAGAGAAATGCAAATCAAAATCACAATGAGGTACTATCTCACGCCAGTCAGAATGGCTGCTATCAAAGAGTCTACAAACAAATGCTGGAGAGGGTGCAGAGAAAAAAGAACCCTCTTACACTGTTGATGGGAATGCAAACTAGTACAGCCACTATGGAGAACAGTGGCACAATTCCTTAAAAAATGAAATAGAAGTACCATACTACTCAGCAACCCCACTGCTGGGTATACACACCAAGGAAACCAGAACTGAAAGAGACACATGTACCCCAATGTTCATCGCAGCACTGTTTATAATAGCCAGGACATGGAAGCAACCTAGATGTCCATTGGCAGATGAATGGATAAGAAAGCTGTGCTACATATACACAGTGGAATATTGCTCAGCTATTAAAAAGAATGCATTTGAATCACTTCTAATGAGGTGGATGAAACTGGAGCCTATTATACAGAGTGAAGTAAGCCAGAAAGAAAAAACACCAATACAATATATTAATGCATATATATGGAATTTAGAAAGATGGCAATGATGACCCTATATGTGAGACAGCAAAAGGGACACAGATGTAAAGAACAGACTTTTGGACTCAATGGGAAAAGGCGAGGGTGGGATGATTTGAGAGAATAGCATTGAAATATGTATATTATCATAAGTGAAACAGATCGCCAGTCCAGGTTTGATGCATGAGACAGGGTGCCCAGGGTTGGTGCACTGGGATGACCCTGAGGGATGGGATGGGGAGGGAGGTGGGAGAGGGGTTCAGGATGGGGAACACAGGTACACCCATGGCTGATTCATGTGAATGCACAGCAAAAACCACCACAATATTGTAAAGTAATTAGCCTCCAATTAAAATAAATCAATTAATTTTAAAAAATAACAAATGGATAACCAACAAGGACCTACTGTCTAGCACAGGAAACTCTGCTCAATCTTATGTGGCAGCCTGGATGGGAGGGGAGTTTGGGGGAGAATGGATACATGAATATGCATGGCTGAGTCACTTAGCTGCTTACCTGACGCTATCACAACATTGTTAATCAGCTATACTCCAATACAAAATAAGTCTTTTAAAAATGAAAAAGAGACTACTTTCCCATCTGCTCCTGGTGCAGCCCCCTCCCCCAAGTACAGAGTGGCAACATGAGCAGCCTCCCTCTCTGTTCTTAAGGCAACCCAGAAGTAAAAGTCCCAGAGGAACTTGAGAAGAAGGAAACAGTTGACCTTTTCTAGACTAGCTCCCTGAGGCCCTGCCCCCTTCCTTCACAATGAACCACAGGAAGAACTTAATTTATATCCCAGGACTCTTAGTCTATCGGTCTTTTTAAGGAAAGAGTCCTGTCCAAGCCCCACCCTCCCCAGCCTACACTAGCTCATAGCCACTGATCTGTTCTAACTCCAGGGTCTGACTGATGAATTACTTCACAGTCCCCAAAATGCATGGAGGATCTCCTCACAGACCCCAAGTGAGAGTCACAGAGAGACTGAATACATTCAAGACGAGGAAGAAAATGGAAATATTACTGGGGTGGGGACTTATAGTAACAAGGAGAGGCTGTGAGGTCGTTCTCATCTTCAGGTGTGCCCAGGACGTGAGGAATGGCGCTGGTATTAGAATCTCATTTCAAACACACAAAATATATCAAGGCAGGGATGCCAGAGTCTTCTGACCACTTTTTAAGAAAATATGTATGTATTTATCCGGCTGCATCGTGCCCCACCACCACCCCCCACCCCAGGATATTCATGAGTCACGCAGAATTTTTTGTTGCACTGCACAGTCATGGTTCCCCAACCAGGGATCAAACCCACAGCCCCTGCATTGCAAGGCAGATTCTTACCCACTGGACCACCAGCAAAGTCCCTCTGTCCACTTATACTTGCATATCTTCACATGCAGTTGGCATATTATCATCGTTTTGCACATTTTTCTACTTTCATGGGGGCTAGAATTTCCCAGGTGGCTCAGTGGTCCACCTGCAAATGCAGGAGATGCAGGAGACATGGAATCAACACCTGGGTTGGGAAGATCCTCTTGGGGAGGAAATGGCAACTCACTCCAGTATTCTTGTCTGGGAAATCCCATGGACAGAGGAGCCTCGTAGGCTACAGTCCATGGGGTCACAAAGAGTCAGACACGATCAAGCACACACAGAGAATCTCAAACCCACGGTTAGCTGACCCCTGCCCCTCACACAATGCAAAAACAAGTGCATTACGTTGTGTGTGACACAGACTTGAGATCATATATGTCCTCCAAGGAACTGGGCCCAGAAGAAGGCATCCGCTCTTCCATTCCTTCCTGTAGTTTCTCCTGTGATGGAGGCCTCAGGACGATGAAGGCCAGAGGCTGTGCAGGGAAGGGCGAAACTAGAGCCAGACTGGAGCCTCAAGCAGCAGGTTTCCAGGGACTAGAGGACTGATTCTTGAAGTGGGGAGCCACGGTGCTTGAGAACCACAGTCGCCACTGACCACCATCATCGCCTGAGAAAAATGCCTTTTTCTTCTGTTTGAGGGTCTTTCTCTCTGGACAATGTTGAAGAGCATGGGGGCTGCTGGTTTTCCTGGGGCTTCCCCCTGGAGCTCCTCAGAGGCCTGTTGACCCAAAGGACAGCACCAAGCATGCCCAGGAGCAGGGGCACCTTCAGGAAGACCAGGAGCAGGAAGTGGACGCTGCCCAGCAGGGACCTGTGGGGGACACAGGGACAGGAAGTGAGATGCCCCCAAGCCCTCTCCTCCCAGCTCTCCTGGAGCCTGGGTTCCAATAACCTACATGAGGGCCAGCCTGGGACCCCAGGATACAACGACCTTCACACCCCAGACTCTCCTTCTTCATGTCTCCCTGTTCTGACCCTTGCTGCTCTCCTGGGCAGGAAAGGACGTGTCCTCATCAGAAGGAGAAGAGCTTAGAACATAGACACACACAAAGGGGAAACCACGAGATGCACAGCGAGGAAGACGGCTGTCTACACAGCCAAGGAGGGAGCCCTTGGGAGAAAGGAGATACGCTGACACCTTGACCGCAGACCCTGGCCTCCAGAGTTGTGAAAAATGAACATTGTCTAAGCTGCCTGGCTTGTGTTACTTTGCCATGCCAGCCAAGCTAACACAAGAATCATCCCTTATTCTTCACCTTCACAGAAATTTGTCAAATGAAGTCAGCAATCAATCACTTAACTCTGTTTGGTACGTAGATTATGTGATATAAGTACCCGGAAGGCAGAGAGCTGGATAGTTGGATAATCCTCATATCCCCTCATATTTCTAAAACAGGGATGGGCAGGCTTCCCTGGTGGTCCAGTGATAGGGGTCACGGGTCGGATCCCTGTTCTGGGAAGATCCCACATGCTGCAGAGCATCTAAGCCCGTGTGCTACATCTTCTGAAGCCCATGCACCCCAGAGCCCACGCTCCATAAGAAGAGAAGCCACTGCAGAGAGAAGTCCACCAACCACAACTAGAGAGAGCCTGCATTCAGTGATGAAGACCCAGAGCAGCCAAAAATAAATAAATGAATTAATTGGAAAAACAGGAATAGGTAAGAACGGGTGCTCAATGCTTAATTTTTGGATAAATGAGTGGATCAGCCATCTCATGTGTATCAAAGGCCCTGCCTGATACTTAACGGGTGCCTTTGATCCATTCAATGAAGATATTCCTTAGTGATCCTTAGTGATTCCTTATTCACAGCAGTTTGGTAGAAAGAAACTTTCCAAACACAGAGCAAAAGTGACAGGGGAAGGCAAGTGTTCCTGGAGGAAGAAGGTGGGGGTGGCCCACAGATATTCTGTGTGAAGGCCCAGCAATAGGAAATAGGGCAGATCTAGAAGCAGAGAGGGCCAGGGAGAGAGAAGGAGGAAGTGAAAGGGATCTCACAGCATACAGAAACCCCTTTGGCTGCAACGGCTGGGCAGGGCACTAAGGAGCATGGGTGAGACCCAGTTTGTTCCTCTGTAAATGGGGAACGTGCCTATCTGTCCATTTCTTCTCATGAATGGTGTAGGCAGGGGTGAAGAATTAACAGGATAATGACAGGAAAGCCTCTGTGAGCTGCCAGGAGATATGAGTGTCACTGCTGTTGCCATAGCAGAAGTTAGGGAAAACAGCACTTATCAGGCCTTTCCTGCTCTCCCAGAATCTGGACCAGGAGACTCGCTGAGGCCCACACATACCAGCCGTGCCATCCACACTGGCTGCCATCCCAACCAAGTCCCAGACTCAGAGTCTCCATCTCTGAGCTCCGCAGGAGATGCTCCTTGTCTGTGTCCCCGGAGCCCCGCACAGTGCAGGCCATGCAGAAGTTCACTCCATAAAAATGGGACAGATGAACGTTGGAAGCAACAGGCCTGCAAAAGGCACTGAGCCCAGGACAAAGGGTCTGGGGACTCCAAGGACACTTGCAGCCCAGGAGCAAGTGGGAAGAGAGCCCTGAGTCCTTGCCCTCTTGACAGAGTCTGAGAGTTGGGAGACAAGCTCTGGCCAGACTCTAAAGGGTGACTCCACTGAAGGGCTGGGCCACAGGGAACAGTAGCAACAGGGCTGGATGACTTGCTGTCGGAGCGGGGTTTGGTCACAGTCGGGGACCAGAAGGGCCACAACTAGAAAACGCCCATGCACAGCCATGAAGACGGAGCTTATCCAAAAAACTAAAATACTTAAAAAAAAAAAAAAAAAAGCGGGGGTGGGGGATGGGCAGGAGTGGGTACGCAGTGCTTATCTGTTGGTTAAATGAGACAATCAGATATCTCATGCATATCAAAAGCCCTAACTGATACTTACAGTTGCCATTGATTCTCTTCTGGGGCAACTGGTGCTGTGAACATGTTGGCATTGGAGGTGGCGCGGGTGGAGATCGACACTGCTTCTGTAGGTGCTGCAAGACATACAGACCAGGTTACACAGCACCCTGCCTGCTCACCCGCCCGCCACCCTAAACATGGCTCTGAGTCTGTCAGATGGGGATTTGGGAAGCATGGGCCTCCCTATCCTGAGTGTCTGGAGCAGTGCCAAGGGAGGGGCCGAGAGCCTGGACTGCTCATATCTCTCTGGCCTCCAGGAGACTCAGAGCCTCAGAGGCAGTGGGGCTGGCACAGGTCCGGAGGTTAGAGGGGCCCAGGGTGGTCTCAGGCCAAGGGCAGCTGGAGGGAGTGGGATTCAAATGCTCCAGCTGCTTGTGATGGGGCCACAGCTAGTGCCTCCCCCATCTACTTATCCACAAGGACAGGAGTAGAATGGGGGCTACCAGGCAGCTGACACAGCCAAGATCTGCAACTTCAAAGGCCAGGACCAGCCCTGAGCAAAATCCCGAGGCTCAGGAAGAGCCTGCACTTGGAGGACGTTATTAAGCTCTGGTGATGGGGAGAGTCCCTTTCAGGAGTGTTGTCAGGGTTGACTGAGATGAACCTGCTCTGCTTTGCAAGTATAATGAGCCTCACAGGTTCAGGGTGTATGTGTAGGGAGCTATTAACTGTGTGCCCACCCCTCTCTGCCAGAGGTGCCCCGTGAGCTGGTATTGCCCGGTCTGAGGGTCAGCAGAAGCAGAGCCCAACAGACAAAACTGGTCAAACCAAGGTGCCTCTGTTAACATGCCCAGGGGTGCTTGCCTTCTAGATGGATTGAGGAAGAGTGTCATTCAACACAAACATATAAATGGCTTCTGACAGGGTTTCATGCATCAGAAATGCAGCCTTCTGACTGTGGAGCCCTGTTCAGACCCTGACATTAAGCACAGCATTCCCCACTGGGCTAGGATTTCCCCCTGAGATGGGATATGGAACAGGGGGTGGGCATGGAAGCTCTGAAGACCCAACCCCAAATTCCAGAAAGAGCAAGAACACCCCCAGCAGAGCAGGGGTCCCAGGGAAGCACTGGCAGGAGTCGGGGTCTCCAGGTCCCACAGAGGAGGGTCCCTTGGTCCACAGACTGACACGGGGACCACCACCTTCATCCGCTCTGGAGCAGACTCGGGCACTGACTGCGCAGGGAAACAGGCTGCTGGGAAAGCCTGATCCCACCCGGAGGCGGCCCTGGAGCCAGGAGAGGGTCGAGGGGAAGCCCGGCCCCTCCCAGCCCAGGTGGTCAGCAGGGGCTCCGTGAGCCCTCAGGACTCCCCCACCCCTGGGACATTCCCTCTGAGGGACAGTTGGGTCCCTGGACAGAGTAGGCCCTGAAGAGACACGTCCACACACACACATAGTCTTACCTGGGTCAATGGTCACATCAACATCGTCCCCCAGGTCAGCTCCAACTCTCTCAATCCCACACCAGTAAGTGTCTGAATCATCTACCCTGAGCTTCTCCACGGTCATGGTGAACGAGCGGTTTTCCCAATTGTCCTTGATGGACACGCGGCCCTTCTTCACCTCCTTCTCTGATCCATGGATCGTTTTAACAACGAAGCAACAGCTGCTCCAGTCAGCCCCCCGGCACCACCACTTCACATAGGGCTCATACCCAGGGTCGTATTGACACCACACAGTCAGTGAGCCCTGCTCCACACCTCTCACTGCTCCGGGACCCGAGATGGCAGATGAGCCTGGAAACACAAATCCATGTACGTGTCACCTCCCATCCTGGGTGTAGGGCCACAGCCTCCTGCATTGTGAATCGTTCAACCAGACCCAAGGGCCCCCTGAGCTGAGTAACAGTCAAGGAAGGAATACACCTTCCACAAGATGGACCTTTTGCCCTTCAAAATTCTAGCCAAAGCCACCAGGAAAATCCCATAAAAGCACAACTGCAGATCTCGAAGAAACCCAAACACTGACACAGAGCAAGAGCAGTTTCCTGTAATTATCCCCTCTTCCCCTGTCTGCGGCCAGTAAGTCTTTCCATTTCCAGTCATGTCCATTTGCAGCCAGCCCTGTGTTATTCTGCTCTGATGGGGAGGAAAGACCAGAGGACCCGTTTCCACAGAAGGTGACTCTGCACTGACGACCTCAGGAGGTCCAGCTGAAACGCCCCTTTAACATGTCTGTGGGGAGGCTGTTCCTACTGGTTATGATGTAGTAAACCGGTAAGCTGTGGTAAACTGGGAATGGTGTAGTAAATGCACTGGCAGGGGCCTCCTTGAAGCTGACCAAAACAGTGGTTGCCACTGGGGCTCCATGTGCTATGGACTCCATACAGGACACATCCCATTATGTTCACTGAACTGTAAATTCCACTCCCAAATTCCTGGGAGAAGTGCTTTTGTAAGATAAGAGCGAGGACAGGACAGCACTCACTTGCTCATTATCTTCAGTCTAGGTCCATCTAGTCAAGGCTGTGGTTTTTCCACTAGTCGTGTATGGATGTGAGAGTTGGACTATAAAGAAAGTTCAGTGCTGAACAGTTGATACTTTTGAACTGTGGTGCTGAAGAAGACTCTTGAGAGTCCCTTGGACTGCAAGGAGATCCAACCATTCCATCCTAAAAGAAGTCAGCCTGAATATTCATTGGAAGGACTGATGCTGAAGCTGAAACTCCAATATTTTGGCCACCTGATGAGAAGTACTGACTCATTGGAAAAGACCCTGATGCTGGGAAAGATTGAAGGTGGGAGGAGAATGGGATGACAGAGGATGAGATGGTTGGATGGCATCACTGACTCAATGGGCCCGAGTTTAAGTAAACTCCAGGAGTTGATGATGGACAGGGAGGCCTGGCGTGTTGCAGTCCATGAGGTCACAACAAATCGGACAGGACTGAGAGACTGAACTGAACTAAACTGAACTGAAACTTGCATAAAGGCACTCAGAGCCTTGTAAATCACTTCAATCAGACCTCCATTAAAAATTATTTAAATTTACTGAAGTCAACGCAAACCTGGAGCTCCCCAGTGGCTCAGGGGTAAAGAATCTGCCTGCAATTCAGGAGCCGGAGGAGACAAGTTCCATCCCTGGGTCAGGAAGATCCGCCGGAGGAGGGCTTGGAAACCCTCTCCAGTATTCTTGCCTGGAGAATCCAAGGGACAGAGGAGGCTGGCAGACTACGGTCCATGGGGTTACAATGACTCGGACACGACTGAAACAACTTAGCATGCATGTATGCAAATACAAGCCCATTCACAGAAACTCTGACCACTTCTTTACAGTCAATAAACATTCAGCGTGATTGTTCAGCATGAGTTTGAGATGCAACCAGAAGTATGTGGAACACGATCTAACAACTTCAAACAACTCGTTTTTTGAAAGCACGTAGAGAACAGTTACAAAAATTGACCATTAAAGAGACCGCCGCAAAATAGGTGACTGAAATTTCCCAAGGACTGAAGGCATTGAGAACGTTCTCTGAATATAATTCAACCAAGCTAGAAATTAACAATAAAACAGAAGTTAACATTTCCACATGCTCAGAAAATGTCTAAAGAGCAAAATAAAATGGAAGTGTTATCGCTAAGTCAAGTCTGACTCTTTGCCACCCCGTGGTCTGACATGGAATTTTCTAGGCAAGAATATTGGAGTAGGTTGCCATTCCTTTCTCCAGGGGATCTTCCTGTCCCAAGGGTTGAACCAGGATATCCTGCCTTACAGGTGAATGTTTTACCATCTGAGCTACCAGGGATGCCCCAAATCAACAAAACAGTGAGGAAAAAAATCACAATAAAAACTTTATGGACTTCCCCGATGGTGCAATGCAGGGGCACGGGTTACACCCTGGTCCAGGGAGATTCCCCATTCCATGGGTGGGGCGGGCAACTCCGCACCTGCACCACAGCTGTGGAGCCTGCACCCCTGGAGCCTGTGCTCTGGGACCAGAGAAGCCTCTGCTATGAGAAGCCAGCACTCCACACGTGGAGGAAGAGCTGAGCACCCCCACGACCCAGTGCAGCCAGAAATGAAGCTTTAACAAGCTCTTCAGGAGTGGGTTCCTTCATTATCCCCATTTTCATTCATTCATCTGTGTGTCTAGAATGGCCGAGGTTGGAAAACACTGTCCCATGGTGGGGGGGGGGTACACTTTGGTTTGGTTTGATTTCTTCTTTGCCAGCACCTAGAAGCTGTGAGATGATAGTAAACGTGACATTTGATTAACAAATAAGTGTCTGGATGAACGAATGGACCCTGCCGTGTTCCCTGCCATGTTCCCCCAGGATAAACCCTCAGGATCTCCTGCCTCAGTCACTCCAGGGTCAGAAGCCCCACCCCACTCACCTGGGATGACGAGAAGGAACAGAGCCGGGAGCAGACAGGTGGTCCTGCCTCCCATCCTCAGAGCTAACAAGCTCTCAGTCCCTTCAAGGAACTGGAGCCAAGGTCAGAAGTAGACACGCCAGACCTCCCTCAAGCCTCAAGAGGTCTCCTGAATCTCCTTTGCACTTGTCTCTGGCTCACTTCCCACTGTCAGCACCCACTTCTGCATTTTACAGATTAGGAGAAAGGGGTGTCACTCGTTCAGAGGATGAACTGCAGCACGTGATGAGAGCTGTGTCCAGACCTCTGTGCCTCTGGGGAGAACAAGTGGCCCGGGTCCAGGCGGGTTGCCCACAAGGAGCCGAGACATCACTGCTGGGGGGAGAGGGCAGAGCTGGTGGTGGGTGAGGAGAGAGGAGCCCAGAGCAGGGCGTTGGAGGCAGGAATGGACTCAACTGGGTCTGCACTTGGGGAGAAGGCAGAGCTCAGGGCTCAGGCCCGGCCTCGCTGCAGAAATAGCCCCACCCTCCCCTCCCTGCAGGCAGCACTCCCACCTGCATCTCAGACCACCTTCCTGCCCTGAGCCTGGCCCCTGCCCCTCCCTGGGGTCAGCTTCCTTTGAGGTCCTGGGTCACTGCAGAGCAGAGGCCGCCCTGGGGCAGGATCAGAAAGGAGAAGCCCCTTTTCCTTTCACACATTCTGTCCAGAGGCTTCCTCTCCCACGTCTGCAAGCGCCCTGGCTCCTGGCTGCTGGTCACCGCCCTGCACAGGCGCTGCTTATCTTCCATCTCCTGGGTGACCCTCCCCACTGCCCTCGGGGCCCCTGTGTCCCCTGCTCCCTCTCCCCCTCCTCTCTGGACTGATTCGTTGTCTCTCCTTCTCTCTGTCATATTTTAGGAGGCAAGTTTCTCTGAGCCTCTGACCCCTTCTTTCTCACTCTGTCCTGGCCAGTTCTGTTTATTTCATGTAATGTGTGGCTTTGTGGCTTCTGTGCTGCTAAGAGCTACCCAGAGGTGAACAGGCCCAGCTCCCCAGGCTTGGCAAGTGTGCTGAGTGCCCCCATGCTGTGTGTACATGTGTGTGTGTGTGTGTGTGTGTGTGTGCGTGTGTGTGTGTGTGTGTGCGTGTGTAAGCCCCAGGTCGAAAGACTCCTCCTCCGTCATCATGAGATTCCACCACTGGGATCTGTGTCTTGAGATCCACTCCCAGGCACGCCCTCTGGTCGTGACGAAAGGAACTCATTTTCTTCTTCACTGGTAGCCCCGCACTCCCCAGGGGCGATGCCCACACTCAACTTCAACCATTGATCTGAGGTTGGGGTGGGGGCGGATTGTGGGGGCAGGAGCATGTCCCGGCTCCCTCTCAAACACCCACATGTGCTGCAAGGGAGCCACTGTCTTCTAACAGGTCTTCAGGCCTCTTTTGCCCAACCTGAGGGTTCAGGGCACCTGGGCAGGTGGTGAGGAGCTCAAGTGCCCTGGTCTCAAGGCCTCAGTTTCCCTCCAGGAAATTGTGTTCTGAATCACTGGATGTGGCTAAAGATTTAGCCCTGGCTGAAATCCCACTTCTCTTAGAAGTAGGTCTCAGCCATTTCTCCAAAGGAGACATCCAGGGTCTACGTAGGCACATGAGAAGATGCTCAGCATCACTAATTAGTAGAGAAATGCAAATAAAAACTTCAATGAGATATCACCTCAGACTGGTCAGAGTGGACATCATTAGAAAGTCTACATTTAACAAATGCTGGAGAGAGAGTGGAGAAAAGGGGAACCGTCCTACCCTGTTAGTGAGAATATAAGCTGGTGCAGTGACTATGGAAACTGTGTGGAGGTTCCTCAGTAAACTAAAAATAGAATCATGATATGATCCAGCGCTCCTACACCTGGACAAAACTGTTTCAAAAAGATGCATGCCCCCCACGTCCATAGCAGCACTGTTCACAATAGCCGAGACATGGAAACAAGCTAAATGTCCGTGAACAGATGATGGATGAGGAAGAGGTGGTGTGTATATATCCACATACATACACATACTGGAATACTGCTCAGCCTTTAAAAAGAATGAATAATGCCACTTTCTGGAGAAGAGAATGGCAACCCACTCTAGTATTCCTGCCTGGAGAGTCCTATGGACAGAAGAACCTCGTGGGCTACAGTCCATGGGGTCACAAGACTCAGACACGACTGACTGTTTTCATCCACATGGGTGCAACTAGAGATTATCCTACCAAGTGCAGTAACTCAGAAAGTCAAAGACAAACACCATATGATATCACTTATATGTGGAATCGCAAATATGGCATAAATGAACATACCCACCAGACAGAAACAAACTCACAGACGTAGAGAACAGACTTGTCGTTACCAAGGGGGAGGGAGGAGGGAAGGAAAAGGCTCCGAGTCTGGGGTTAGCAGACGTAAGCTGTTACATGTGGATGGATAAGCAGCAAGATCCTACTGTATAGCACGGGAAACTGTCTGCAATATCCTGTGATAAATCACAATGGAAACAAATATTTTTAAAAAGAACGTCTCCATACGTGTAACTGAGTCACTCTGCTGTACAGGAGAGGTCAGCACAATATTGTCAATCACCTACTTCAATTAGAGAAATAAAATAAAAACAGCCATTATAGAAACTGGGTCCTGACCTGATCTATACACGATTGTTTCTTCCGATAAAGAAACCAAGGTTCCCTTTAAATGCTAAGAAGAAGGTATATAGATGTTCACCAAAGGCACGGGCCAGAATGTCAGGGCAACACTCCTCATAACAGTCAAAACGTGACATGACTCAGACACCCTCCAACAGAAAGGATCGGGACTTCCCTGGTGGTTCAGTGGGTAAGAATCCACCTACCCATGCAGGGGACGTGAGTTGGACCCCTGGTCCGGGAAGGTTCCGCATGCTGTGCAGCAATCAAACCTGTGTGCCAGGGCTACTGAGGCCTAGGGCCTGAGAATTGCCGCTGCCAAAGGCCGGAGGCCCCGCCTCCCGGAGGCCGGAGGCCCCGCCTCCAGGAGGCCCCGCCCACCCCGCGAGAAGCCTGCCCTCTGCCACTAGAGGAGGCCCTGCTCACAAGTAGAGAAAGCCTGAGCGCAGCAACAACGACTCAGCCACGCCAACGAATAAACAAATAAATCTTTTTTAAAAAATAGAAGAAGAAGAAACACGGAGGCGGCTGGGCAGGGAAGCCAGTGCATGTTTCTTCTCATGCTCCCTCTGCGAGGCCCTGGAGGCTGACCAAGCCTCCAGGGAAGACAAAAGCCTCAGCTTTCCAACCACAGGACCAGGAGGCAGGGGGAAGGGGTCAGGGAGTTAAAGAAGAGGAAGCAGCTCCAGAAAGGGACTCTGGGCAGTCAGCTCACCCTCCAAGCTGTGCGAGCTGGCGGACCCCTGAGACAGTACCCCAGACTCTGTGTGTGTGTGTGTTAGTCACAAAGTAGTGTCTGACACAGACTGTAGGCCACCAGGCTTCTCTGCCCGTGGAATTCTCCAGGCAAGAATACTGGAGTGGATTGCCATTCCCTTAGCCAGAGGAACTTCCCAACCCAGGGACTGAACCCTGGTCTCCTGCCTCACAGACAGATTCTTTACCATTTGAGCCAGAGGGAAGTCTTTTCCCCAGACTGAGACCTGGGGAAAGGCCAACCCTGTGTCACGGACTAGCCGCTGGGTGGCACACACGGGCCAGGTCCAAAAGCACCTCAAAGCCTCTGAAAGCTGAACTCCGTTGGAACAGCAATCCTGGGAAGCCTTCAGCACTTGAAGCTCTTGACGGCCTGACATTAAAGAGGCAAACTCCACAGTTGAAGACCCTGGAGGAAAGCGATGGAATTGTGCTGTATGTTTGTGGTGGTGTTTGCAAGAAATGATGCCTGCGTTAAAAATTCATCAGAGTATACATCACAAAAGAGTGAGTCTTACGCTATGCAAAATTTGAAAAATAATAAAGAAGAAAAACAAAAAGAAAACAGTTTTCAACTGGGCACTTTCAATGTACACAGCTTATTTTATCGCAATTATAGCGCAATGAGGGGCTTCCCAGGTGACTAGGTGGTAAGAACCGCAGGTCAGTGCAGGACACGCAGTTCCCACCCCTGGGTCAGGAAAAACCCCTGGAGAAGGAAAGGGCAACCCCCTCCAGTATTCTGTACATGGGACTCTCCAGGCAAGAATACTTACCATCTAGTCACCTGGGATGGCCACCCACTCCAGTATTCCTGCCTGGAGAATCCCATTGACGGCGGAGCCTGGCGGGCTGCGGTATACAGGGTCACAGAGTCAGGCATGAGTTAGTGACTGAACAGCAGCTCACCTTGATAAAACCAGTGAGAACTGAAGGGAGGGGGAGCTGGTGCTCCCTGCAGTCCTGCCCACCCCCACCCCTTCATGAGTTCTTGGCTGCAGGCAGAAGCACCTCCAAGCCCCCCTCCCCTGCAAGGCCCTTGGAGGGTGACAGGAGGCACGAAGAAGACTCGGGGGGCTATGTCTTTGGAAGGCTAGTCTGGAGGGGGAAGCCTTAGCCGCAAAGAGATCAGTCTGAGGACTGGAGTCACAAAGACTTTCAAGGAATTTCATTCTGAGCGTATCTGAGCACCGAATGGGGCGGGTTACTCTGCAGAAGCGCATTCGCTTTGAAAGCCAAGAGCCAAGAGAGATGGGGTGGAGATGTGCGTGTGACGGCCCTGTGCATGGAGGGGCCACTGGAGAGAGAGCTGGGGATGCTGCTCAGAGACAAGGGTGAGGGGCATGAGAGCGAGAAGAGGGACTCGGCCAATAGAGAGGAGACTTCCATGGTGGCGCAGCGGTTAAGAACCCCCCTCCCAGTGCAGGAGACACGGGTTTGATCCCTGGCCTGGGAAGATCCCACGTGCTGCAGAGCAGCTAAGCCCATGTGCCTCAACTACTGGGCCTGAGTCCTGGAGCTCGGGAGCCACAACTTCTGAGGCCTTGAGAGGCTTAGAGTCTGTGCCCTGAGACAAAGAGAAGCCACCAGGATGAGAAGCCTGTGATTAACAACCAGAGAGTAGCCCCCTAGAGGAAAGCCCGCTCGGCAGCCAAGAGCCAGCACAATCATAAATAAATAAATAAATGCATTTTTTTAGATAAAGGAGAGGGGCAGGGCACAGAGGAGCGGGGCCCCCTGCAGGGAAGTGGGGAGGGGAGTGCAGAGTCAGTGGAATAAGCAACTCAGCGGTCAGCAGCCCAGAGCCAAGGGAAGTATGCAAAGAGGTGGGAGGGGCAGCAGAATGAGGGGTGGGGAAGGCCCCTCTCCTTCCTTCCGACTCCCCCGTGGCGGCCTCTGCTTCCCAGTGACTCCGGACCTTAGGAGGCCAACCTAAAAGAGGGGCAGGCGTCGGGCTCAGGGAGGGACCCTGGCCCTGGGCAGGAAGGTGATCTGAGATGCACGGTGGGTGGGGGGCAGGGCTGCTTGCAAGGAGGATAAGATGGGGCTGTTTGTCCAGCGAGGCTGGGCCTGAACCCGGAGCGCTACATTCTTCCCGATCACAGACCAACGTCTCTCCGTCACTCGTCTCCCAGCTCTGCAGCACTCTCCTCCCAGCCCCGCCACACATGTCATGCTGTTCAACTGACGGCCACCTCCTCAGACCCTCACACACACTTGCAGGGAGATCTTGGGCAACTGGGATGCTCTGTGTCTCCCCAGCCATGGAGGACACGTTATCACACCCATCAAACGCTCTAAAGGACAATTCATGAAATGGGGAAGTAAGAGCAGAAAAACATGAGAAGTAGATGAGAAATACTAAAAACTAATGATTTCGACACATAGAGGGCGCTTTGCCTGTGGGTTCAGTTCCAGTCCCTGGAGAGCAGCTGGCATTGATGATCCACAAGGCGGGGACCGGGACAGGACCATGTGGCTGCTCCCAGTCCTCCAGGTGGGAGGAGCTGGGTTTCAGCAACTGGGACCTGCCAGGCTGGGCTGGGACACAGAGAGGGTCTGTGCTCGGGGTAAACAGCTTTCCTGAATGAAAGCTACACAGCTCAAAATAGCCTGGAGTTAAAACTCCCCTCCAGGTCCTCCCCACCATTCTATGCAGAGTAAAGAACTTTCTCCCCCCAAAGAAAGGAATGGATGCTAAGATGGATTACGTTCCGCTCCCAGCCGATCCCAGTCCCTGGCTGGTCTCAGGAATTCCTTGCCCCAGTTGTTGAAAGCTAACTAATCAAAAGTAATCTTGAGGAAACACAGACCCCCTCAAAACAATGTATCTCCGCATATATATGTTTTCTATATATACCTACTCTCTTCTTGACTTAGCACTGCAGCCCACTCATCTGACTGCTGCCCCTTCTCACCTCATTAAAGGTGATCTGTTCCTGTAAAGTGCCGGTCTCGTTCTTTTTTGAACCTCACCTTCTCTAGTTCCCTTGACTTACACTTTGGTGGCGAAACCTGGGAGGTTGAGGTTCCTTCTCATTCTCCACGGCCGGCTCTTCAGAGCGTGGAAGCCTGCCGAGCTCACTTTCCTGCCTGGGCTTTCAAGACCTCCTCGAGAGGACGCCCAGCCAAAAGGCCCTCTGGGGAGGTACTTGGGGGACGCCCCTCCCTCCTTCAGAGCCTCCCTCCCTTTGTCGGGTTGAAGGATTAGGGGATGACATTTTCCCTCAACCGGACAGTCATTAGCCATTTGCTGTGGGGTCAAGCCAATCCATTCCACGGGACTCTGTCTTGGCCTGTGTAAAACGAAACCTCAAACTTCTACTCTTGACCGCTCTTAAGGTTCGTAAACTCGAGTCACTTTGCACTCAAATTTGGCCTCAATACAAATTGGGTAACCAAAACCACTGGCCTGAGTTCAGGACTTCTGATTTCAATATTTTATCAGATCTCACTAACTTCCTCAAATGGAAGGGCAAATGGTTGGAGGTCCCCTATATTCAAGCCTTCTGGAATCTTAGAAGCCGTCCTTCTCTCTGCAAGGACTGCTCAGTTCAGTTCAGTCGCTCAGCCGTGTCCGACTCTTTGCGACTCCATGAATCACAGCACACCAGGCCTCCCTGTCCATCACCAACTCCCGTAGTTCTCTCAGACTCACGTCCATCGAGTCAGTGATGCCATCCAGCCATCTCAACCTCTATTGTCCCCTTCTCCTCCTGCCCTAATCCCTCCCAGCATCAGAGTCTTTTCCAATGAGTCAGCTCTTCGCATGAGGTGGCCAAAGTACTGAAGTTTCAGCTTCAGCATCATTCCTTCCAAAGAAATCCCAGAGCTGATCTCCTTCAGAATGGACTGGTTGGATCTCCTCGCAGTCCAAGGGACTCTCAAGAGTCTTCTCTAATACCACAGTTCAAAAGCATTAATTCTTCGGTGCTCAACCTTCTTCACAGTCCAACTCTCACATCCATACATGACCACAGGAAAAACCATAGCGTTGACTAGATGTCCTTAGTCAGCAAAGTAATGTCTCTGCTTTTGAATATGCTATCTAGGTTGGTCATAACTTTCCTTCCAAGGAGTAAGCGTCTTTTAATTTCATGGCTGCAATCACCATCTGCAGTGATTTTGGAGCCCCCCAAAATAAAGTTTGACACTGTTTCCACTGTTTCCCCATCTATTTCCCATGAAGTGATGGGACTGGATGCCATGATCTTCATTTTCTGAATGTTGAGCTTTAAGCCACCTTTTTCACTCCCCACTTTCACTTTCATCAAGAAGCTTTTTAGTTCCTCTTCACTTTCTGCCATAAGGGTGGTGTCATCTGCATATCTGAGGTTATTGATATTTCTCCCAGCAAGGACTGTTCTACCTATCAAATCCTCCTCTGCTCTCTCTCCCCCTCCACTACAAAAGAATCTGAATCTAAAGCCCCTAAAAGGCCCCTAAACCCTCAGCCCCCGATTTCGACCCGGCAGATGGGCCTCCTCCCTACCGCCCCAGAGGTGAGGCTTCCGGAGACAAGACACCACCCTCTAGCCCTTCCTCCTCCAAATCGGGAAGTGATGACCCCAAAACCCCAAAAGAGATTTCCACTCCCCCGCTCCATCGACCAGGACCCTAAGCAGACACAGATTTTCTCCCAGAGAGGAAGGGACCGGAGGGGCCTACACGGGTCTGTGTGCCTTTCTCAATTTCTGATGTGAGCCAAATTGAACAAAAATTGGGGTCTTTTTCAGAAAACCCTACTAGATATAGGAAGGAATTCCTCCATCCCACACAAGCTATCATTTAACCTGGAATGATCTCTATAACATCCTAAACGCTGCTTTAACCCCTGATGAAACGGATGTAGCGGGCAGTCCGAGCTCATGCTGATCAGCTCCATAAGCAAGACAGGGCTAATCCGGTGGCTCATGATGCAGCCCCTTTAACTGAGCCCCAGTGGACTTATCAAGCCGGCAGTGCCAGCATCTGGTACCTGCATGGTGTGATCACCTGTTTACCAGGAGGAATGCTGAAAAGCTCTCACATTCCTGTGAACTACAATAAGACTAGGGAAGTGACTCAAGAAAAGGATGAAAACCCTGCCCTTTTTCTTCCACAGCTTACTGAGGCAGTCCAGAAATACACTAACCTAGATATTTCCACCCCTCCGGACTCTTGTACCTACACATCCAGTTCATAAGTCAGTCAGTCCCCGATATTCGCTAAAGACTACATCAGTTACAAAAGGGCCCTGAAACCCCTCAGCGAGAGCTCCTAGAAATAGCCTTTAAAGTTTTCAATAATAGGGAGGAAGAAGCAAAAAAAAAGGAAAAAGAAAAGAAAAGAAAGGCTAAATATGCTTTATTCACTGCAGCTATCCAAGAAAAAACGTCAACCCGCTTGGCCCGCCAACCTCGGCCCAGCCATACGGGACCTAACCCTCCAGGACCCTGCTTCAGATGTAACCAAAAGAGACACTGGGCGAAGGCCTGCCCCAACCCCCGGCCACCCACCAAACCCTGCCCCCCTGCAAACAGTGGGGCTACTAGGAAATGGATTGTCCTCAGACACTACCCACCAAATCTCGGGGTCCACCCCAGGCCCAACAACAATGGGCTAGGAACCAGACTCTGGGGGCCCTGGCACCCCAGACCATGGCTCTTCAAATGAGAGGGGAATTGACCCACCTGTGCCTGAATTATTCCAGTGATGGACCCCAAGCTTCAGATGCCAAGTCCATCCCATACAGATGGACTCGGAGCTTCAGGTAATTGGCACGGTGGCTGGACACAAAGTCTCGTTCCTAATAGACACTGGAGCAGCCTTTTTACTTTTAACCTCCTTTCAGGGCCCTCTCCAACCTTCAGAAGTGGCCATCAAAGGGGTCACAGTCGTCCCTTGTTCTCCCAAAATAACCCCTCCTCTCCTTTGTTCTTTTGGCAAAATAATATTAACACATTCTTTCATAGTAGCTCCTCAATGCCCAATGGCATTGACAGGATGTGATCTTCTGGTTAAGCTACAAATTTCTATAAACCTCCCATTCTTAGATCCCATATCAATTCTTTGCATCCAAATGGCACCCAAACCCACCCCTCACTCCCAAAACCTGCCCTCTGATCTTCCCCCGATAGAGCCTCGGGTTTGGGACAACGAAGCCCCATCGGTAGCTTGACACCATTCCCCGGACAGGTTTTTCTTAAAAACCCCTCTCAGGTCATAACCCAAACTCAGTATACCCTGACCACAGAATCCCGATAAGGACTTAAACCAATAATCTCTCCCGACTGCTCAAAGCCGGCCTTTTGCGGCCTATCTGTTCTCCTCATGAAGTGAAGTGAAGTGAAGTCGCACAGTCGTGTCCGACTCTTTGCGACCCCATGGACTGTAGCCTACCAGGCTGCTCTGTCCATGGAATTATCCAGGCAAGAATACTGGAGGGGGTTGCCATTTCCTTCTCCAGAGGATCTTCCCAACCCAGGGATTGAACCCAGCTCTCCCGCATTGTAGACACACGCTTTACCATCTGAGCCACCAGGGAAGTTCTCCTCATAATGATACTACTACTCCTATACTGGCAGTCAAAAAGGGACCCCACTCCTGGCATCTAGTCCAAGATCTTTGCAAGATCAATGAGGCCATAGTACCTGTACACCCCGTGGTCACTAAGTGCTACCCTCTTCTCTCGCATATTCCCCTGACACACTCTACTCCATGGTACTGGACCTCAAAGATGCTTTCTTTACTAAACCTCTACACCACTCTTCACAGCCTCTATTTGCCTTCATTTGGATGGATCCAGATACATAGCAATCTCAATAATTAACTCAGACCGTTTTACCACAAGGGTTTAAAGATAACCTTCATTTTCTCGGGCAAGCCCTCCAAAGAGACCTACAAACTTCAGACCTAGGCTCTACTGCTGCTGCTGCTGCTAAGTTGCTTCAGTCATGTCCGACTCTGTGCGACCCCATAGACGGCAGCCCACTAGGCGCCTCTGTCTCTGGGATTAATACTGGAATACTGGAGTGGGTTGCCATTTCCTTCTCCAGTGCATGAAAGTGAAAAGCAAAAGTGAAGTCGCTTAGTCGTGCCTGACTCTTAGCGACCCCGTGGACTGCAGCCCACCAGGCTCCTCCGTCCATGGGATTTTCCAGGCAAGAGGCCTGGAGTGGGGTGCCATCGCCTTCTACCTTCTCCAGTGTGTAGACGATTTTTTGTTATGTAGTTTCTCTCACCGAAACTTCGTAGTCCACGCTGCAACAGTGTTAAATCCTCTAGGCAACAGGGGCTACAGCATCTCGCTCTCCAAAGCACCGGTTGCTTCCACCACTGTCAGTGACATGGGATTGCTTCTCACTCCCAAATCCAAAATGATCCCAGCTCAGAGACTTCAAGCCTTGACACAGACCCCCAGGCCCCAAACCAGGAGGGAACTTCTTTCTCTATTAGGTCTATTAAACTTCTTCCAAATGTGGGTCCCAAATTTTCCCCTCCACGCAAAACCTCTCTACCAAGCTACTCAAGGAAACTTAGATGAACCCTTATTGGTTCCCACCTCTCTCCACACCCCAACACAGACTCTTATCAAACATTTACTACATCCAGGCCCCTTCTCTTTACTTGCCTGATTACACCAGGCCTCTTCTCCTTTTTGTACATTCTCCACAAGGACATGACTTAGGGATTCGGTGCCAGAAATTGGGGGACATATGGGGCCCTCTAGCTTACTTATCCAAACAACTCAATCTCATCACGTCGGATGGCCTCCTTGTTTCCAGGCCTTAGCTGCAACTACCCTCTTAATACCTGAAGCCCCCAAACTAACCTGAAACGCTCCTCTAAATGTATGCTCACCTCATTCCTTCAAAGATTTACTCTCTCATCAGGCTTTCCTTTCTCTGCCCGCTGCTCAACTACAGATCCTCCACACACACCTCCTCGACCCATCCGTCTCTCTCGTGCCTTAAACCTCTTAATCCTGCTAGCTTACTCCCCATACCAGATCCAGAAGCAGAACACCTATCTCATGACTATGACACTTAATCCCTTTGAACATATAACTGGTCAGCCCCTTACTGGTTCCAAAGTCCCAGAATACTGGTTCATAGACGGCAGTGCCCAGACATAAGCCCCATCTGGGGCTGGATGCACTATAGTCAAGGGACAGCTTGACAAAGTGATCCCCCTCGCCTCATCAAGTCAGCCACACTCCCAGCTCACACATCCTCACAGCAGCCTGAACTGATAGCTCCTACACAAGCTTTGACCCTAGCCAAAGACCAAATGGTAAACATTTATACGGACTCCAAGTATGTCTACAACATATTACATTCCAACATTATAATCTGGAGGGAGAGGGGATTCCTGACTCAGAAGGGCACACCTATTCTCAATGCTTCTTTTATTTCTGAACTCCTCCGTGCGGCTCAGCTCCCAAAACAAGCTGGTGTAATACATTGCTGGGGACATCAGCGACATGGTCCTGTCTCCTTTTATAACATAGATCACGAAGCAAAGAGGCAGGCCGCCTCTGTTAGTCCTGTCTTTACTGTAGCCCAGATTGACGAGCCTGACATCTGCACATTACTTTCATATTACACTCCCTTTTCCACCCCTCTGCAAGAGTACTGAAGACTTTCCTTTGGAACTTTACTGGGCTGACTAAGGGTGATGTGACTTATTTAAATAATCTGACCCAAACTTGTACCACTTGTCAGCAGACAAACCATAATTCTAACATTCGCCCCCCCGCCTTTCCCCACCCACCAAATTCATGGACATATTCCCGCACAAGTAGATTTCACCCACAAGCCACCCATAAAAAGGGTTAAATTTCTCCTAGTCTTCGTAGATACATTTTCTCGGTGGATTGAAGCTTTCCCGACTACAAACAAATGAGCCCCTCCTGTGGCTCGCCTTATTCTTACTGAAATCCTCCCCAGGTTTGGAATGCTTTCCTCCCTCCAGTCTGACAAGGGCCCGAGTTCACATCCCAGATCACCCAAAATACTGCACGGACCCTTCAAATTCCTTGGAGGTTTCACATTCCTTATCACCCCCGGTCCTCCGGTAAGGTTAAGAGAGCCAACCAAGTCCTAACAGAAACTCTGACCAAATTAGCAATTGAACTTCATCAAGATTGGACTAAACTCCTCCCTTTAGTCCTCTTAAAGGTCTGGGCCTTACCAAAAAAAACCTCTAAATGTCAGTCCATTCGAGGCCATGTTTGGGAGGCCCATAGTACCTTTAGGACACCCGCATTCCCCTGACGGTCCCAAACTGCCATCCCCTTTTCCCTTACTCTCCCAGATACGAGATGAGATGCCGTTTGAAGACATATGGATAACCTACTCCCTCGACCACATCCCTACCTCCCTGTACCCATCCCTCCAAATAGGAGGCAAAGTCTATATGACAGATCAGTCCCACTCAGACCTAACCCCAAATGGCAAGGACCCTACACGGCAATACTGCTGCCCCCTACCGCTGCAGAATTATAGGAAATCACCCCTTGGGTGGACGTTACTCAACTGAAAAAGGTTATGCAGCCCAGTGATGAGAATGCTTACCAGACTAGTGCTTATCAAGTTTCTCACACAGGCCCTACAACGCTAAAGTTCTCACAGCTTCCACAGGCCCCATCTGATGATGAATGAGCCTAGCGGTTTCATGGCTACAATTATTTCCAGAACAACTCCTGGCAGATATCTGGGTCTCAGGTCCTCAAGGATCCACGTTCGAACACATTGAAGATTACATCTCCACCCGGTGGCTGCAGGGAACATTTTATAACTTTTACCCTTTTGAAATCCAATTCTTCTCCAGAGTAGTTTATCTTATATTCACTTCCCCAAATGTTGGTTAACATCTTCTTATCTTCTTTCTTTCCTCTGACCCAAGAACTCTTTCAAAACCCTAAACTCAACTATCTATTCCGGACCCTTAATTTAACTCACACTCTCCCCAGTGCTTTTAACCCACAGTTGGCTAAAGACTGCTGGATATGTCTCTCCATAACTCCTCTGGGAGATTCAGCCCTCCCCACATCCATCCTAGACTGGACCACTGGTAGTGTATCCCTACACCACGCATACCGTGGAGAGCCTTTATTCGTCTCATATCTTAAATATCTACACACTAGTGATCATATCTGGAATTCGGACAAACTCTTAGAATCTTTACTCACTGACCTTCCCTCCGACAATGGAGAACCTCCAGTAGGAGGCCCTGTCGCCCAGAGAGCAGCACTATTACAGAAGTGAATTGAAGCCGCCCAGTCGTGTCCAACTCCTTGCGACCCCGCGGACTGTAGCCCACCAGGCTCCTCCATCCATGGGATTCTCCAGGCAAGAACACTGCAGTGGGTTGCCATTTCCTTCTCCAGAGAATCTTCCTGACCCAGGGATCGAACCCAGGTCTCCTGCATTGCAAGCAGATGCTTTCACTTCTGAGCCACCAGGGACGTCCCACTATTACACTGTTACAACCAGCTCCGTTTCGCATATCTAAAAATTCCCAAAACAGTTCATATGACCAACCGGTGGGCATAATCCCTAAACCCATGTGTAGCCATCCCTCCACTTTGCTCTTTGCCCCTGGAGAGGCTATATAGAATGTTTCTGGTCCTACAGGACATTTTACCTTCGCAGCATGGCTTCCCTCAGCACACTCCTCCACTTCTCCCATCACTGGGGCCACCTTAGCGGGGTCCCTGACGGTTCTTGAATGAACGATCAACCCCGCCCCCCACCCCCCACAAGACTCTTTGCCATCAACTTTAGCTGTTGTATTGTGACACCTGGCCTCTTTTCCTTGGGTGGGACGTCTACACACCTCTGTTTACCTACCAATTGGACCAGAACCTGCACCCAGGTATACTCCAGTCCAGGTATACTCCAGTCCAGGTATACTCCAGTCCAGGTATACTCCAGTCCAAACCTTTTTAGAGCCCCCAGTGATCAACCCCTACCTATTCCTCTCATTCACAAACGGATGAAATGAGCCATTCATCTCATTCCCCTCTCAGTGGGACTAGGAATAGCGGCTGGAATTAGAACAGGAACCACTGGCCTAACCACCTCCATCCAAAACTACCTACCAGACAGCCTCCAGGAAATAACCCAGGATAATAATAACTATCCAAAATCGACTCGATTCCTTGGTGGCAGAGGTGTTACAAAATAGAAGACGATTAGATCTACTAACTGCAGAAAAGGGAGGTGTGTGCCTTTTTCTGGACGAATCCTGCTGGTTCTATGCCAACCAGTTGGATGTTGTCCAGGAAACTGCAAATCCTTACAGATCGAGCCTCTCGAATCCACCAGAGATTAAGCAACTCCTGGCAGTCATAGTTGACGGATTGGAACTGGATGCCTTGGGTTTTGCCTCTTCTCAAATCCTTCATATTCATTATCCTCCTCTTCACATTTGGACATTGTTGGTTTAATCTTTTCCGGGGATTCCTCCAGGACCGAATCCGAGCCATTTCTCAACATCAAGTCAAGACTGTTCTTCTGCTGGAGATTCTGGCAGCTAGAATAGAAAATCAACACTACAGGCCTTAGACTTCCTTCCTCCCAGACCACAAACCCCTGACCCTCGTTTACCAGCACGAAGAAGCCCTGAACATTGACAATGCCCACCTCTCTTTCTCTTTTTATATATTCCTTAGGATCTGGAATGAAGGAAAGCTACACAGCTCAAAATAGCCTGGAGTTAAAACTTCCCTCCAGGTTCTTCCCACCATACTATACAGAATAAAGAACTTTCTCCCCTGAAGAAAGGAATGGACGCTAAGATGGATTACGTTCAGCTCCCAGCCAATCCCAGTCTCTGGCCAGTCTCAGGAATTCCTTGCCCCAGTTGTGGAAAGCTAATCAAAAGTAATCTTGAGGAAAAACAGACGCCCTCAAAACAATGTATCTCTGCATATATATGTTTTCTATATATACCTACTCTCTTCCTGACTTAGCGCTGCTGCTGCTGCTGCTAAGTCACTTCAGTCATGTCCGACTCTGTGCGACCCCATAGACGGCAGCCCACCAGGCTCCTCCGTCCGTGGGTGCAGCAGCCCACTAATCTGACTGCTGCCCCGTCTCGCCTCATTAAAGGTGCTCTGTTCCTGTAAAGGGCCGGTCTCGTTCTTCTTTTGAACCTCGCCTTCTCTAGTTCCTTTACCTTACAGGGCCTGTTCATTCATCCGTGCACTTAAAAGAAAGGTTAATACGTTTATGGTCTCTGACAGGTTCGAAGTTAGGTGCTGGGGGAAAAAAATGAAAATGAAGATCTGTTTTCTAGGGTACCGTTTCTGAAGGCTGCCAGATAAGAAGACAAGTATGGGTGGACAGACAGAGGGAGGCATGCGTGTACCGATGTGTGCATGAGTGTGTGAATCTGAGGAGCTTTCTTTTTGAATATTTATAGATTCATCTGGCTGCATCAGGTCTTAGCTGTAGCACAAAGGATCTTCACTGAGTCTTGCGAGATCTTTCACTGCAGCCCGTGGACTTGCCAGTTTCGGCTCTCCAGATGGCCATGATCTCCCTCCCTCCCAGGCTCTGACACTGACGCCACTTTGCTTTATGCATGGAGTGTTTTTCTTATAATAAAGAAGCATTTCGCTGTACCCTGAACCTTCCAGAAATGAGAAGGTGAAAGAAAGAACAAGAAGAATATATAAGAAAATGCTGTTTAATTCTATAATACTTGCCTTACTGCAAAGCTATACTATTCAAGATAGTCCGGACTGGCATAAGCACGGACAAATTGATCAATGGAAAAGAATGAAACATCCATAAAGAACTCACATGTTTGCTTTTTGGCAAATCATGTAAAGAAATTCAATAGGAAGAAATGGGATCTGGGTAATAAGAATTCCAGAACATGGGGAGACCAATTGGCATCACTGCTTTGGTCAATTTCAAAGGTTCTTCTACCAGGCTCGTTTACTGTAGATCCAGTAGAAACAGAATCATTAGGAACAGTTTCTCCAGAGCTGGGTGATGGGGTGGTTTCCCCTGGGCCTCCTGAGGTCGTCAGTACAAAGTCATCTTCTGTGCAAATAGGTCCTCTGCTCATTCCTCCCCATCAGACCAGTATAACACAGTCAGTCCAGTTCAGTTCAGTCACTCAGTCATGTCCGACTCTTTGCAACCTCATGAATCGCAGCACACCAGGCCTCCCTGTCCATCACCAACTCCCAGATTTCACTCAAACTCACTTCCATCAAGTCAGTGATGCCATCCAGCCATCTCATCCTCGGTCATCCCCTTCTCCTCCTGCCCCCATCCCTCCCAGCATCAGAGTCTTTTCCAGTGAGTCAACTCTTCGCATGAGTGGCCAAAGTATTGGAGTTTCAGCTTTAGCATCATTCCTTCCAAAGAACACCCAGGACTGATCTCCTTTAGAATGGACTGGTTGGATCTCCTTGCAGTCCAAGGGACTCTCAAGAGTCTTCTCTAACACCACAGTTCAAAAGCATCAATCCTTGGCACTCAGCTTTCTTCACAGTCCAACTCTCATATCCATACATGACCACTGGAAAAACCATAGCCTTGACTAGATGGACCTTTGTTGACAAAGTAATGTCTCTGCTTTTTAATATGCTATCTAGGTTGGTCATAACTTTCCTTCCAAGGAGTAAGAGTCTTTTAATTTCATGGCTAAAATCACCATCTGCAGTGATTTTGGAGCCCCCCAAAATAAAGTTTGACACTGTTTCCACTGTTTCCCCATCTATTTGCTATGAAGTTATGGGACCAGATGCCATGATCTTCGTTTTCTGAATGTTGAGCTTTAAGCCAACTTTTTCACTCTCCTCTTTCGCTTTCATCAAGAGGCTTTTTAGTTCCTCATCACTTTCTGCCATAAGGGTGGTGTCATCTGCATATCTGAGGTTATTGATATTCCTCCCGGCAATCTTGATTCCAGCTTGTGCTTCTTCCAGTCCAGCGTTTCTCATGATGTACTCTGCATAGAAGTTAAATAAGCAGGGTGACAATATACATCCTTTGATATACTCCTTTTCCTATTTGGAACCAGTCTGTTGCTCCACGTCCAGTTCTAACTGTTACTTTCTGACCTGCATACAGGTTTCTCAAGAGGCAGGTCAGGTGGTCTGGTATTCCCACCTCTTTCAGAATTTTCCGCAGTTTATTATGATCCACATAGTCAAAGGCTTTGGCATAGTCAATAAAGCAGAAATAGATGTTTTCTGGAACTCCCTTGCTTTTTCCATGATCCAGCAGATGTTGACAATTTGATCTCTGCTTCCTCTGCCTTTTCTAAAACCAGCTTGAACATCTGGAAGTTCACGGTTCACGTACTGCTGAAGCCTGGCTTGGGGATGACTGCAGATAGACATGACTGGGAATGGAAAGACTTACTGGCTACAGACAGGGGAAGATGGGGTGAGCGACAGGAAGCTACCTTTGCTCTGGGTCAATGTTTTTACTTCTTTGGTCTGTAATTGTGCTTTTATGGAATTTTCCTTTTCTCTTGGCTTTGACCCAGTAGAATTTTGAAGGACAAAAGGTCCGTCTTATGGAAGGGGTATTCCTTCCTTGACTGTTATTCAAGGAGGCCCTTGGGTCTGATTGAACTCTTCACAGTGCAGGAGGCTGTGGCCCTGCCCTCAGGGCGGAAGGTGATAGGTACATGGATTTGGGTTTTCCAGGCTCATCTGCCATCTCCAGTCCCAAAGAAACGAGCAGCCTGGAGCAGGCCTCACCAACTGTGCGGTGTTGATAAAACCCTGGGTGAAAGACCTACATGAAGTGGTGGTCCCAAGGGGCTGACTGGGACAGCTGCCAGTTCGCTGTTAAAACCCCGATCAGAGAAGGAAGTAAAAAAGGACCACGTGTCCATCAAGGACAACTGGGAAGACCACTCAGTCACCATGACCATGGAGAAAAGTGAAATGAAAGTGAAAATTGCTCATTCGTGTCAGACTCTTTGCGACCCCATGTACTATATAATCCATGGAATTCTCCAGGCTACAATACTGGAGTGGGTAGTCTTCCCCTTCTCCAGGGGATCTTCCCAACCCAGGGTTCAAACCCAGGTCTCCTGCATTGCAGGTGGATTATTTACCAGCTGAGCCACCAGGGAAGCCCAAGAATACTGGAGAGGGCAGCCTTACCAATCTCCGGGGGATCCTCCCAACCTAGGAATAGAACAGGGGTCTCCTGCATTGAAGGCGAATTCTTTACCAACTGGGCTATCAGGGAAGACCCAACCAGGGAGAAGCTCAGGCTAGACGATTCAGACACTTACTGGTGTGGGATTGAGAGAATTGGACCTGACCTGGGGGACCACGTTGATGTGACCATTGTCCCAGGTAAGAGTATTTGTATGTGTGTGGATATGACTCTTCAGGGCCTGCTCTGTCCAGGGACCCAGCTGCCCCTCAGAGGGAATGTCCCAGGGGTGGGGGAGTCCTGAGGGCTCACGGAGCCCCCACTGACCACCTGGGCTGACCACCTGGGCAGGGCTTCCCCTCGACGCTCTCCTGGCTCCAGTGCTGCCTCCGGCTGGGATCAGGCTTTCCCAGCATCCTGTTTCCCTGCACACAGTCAGTGCCCGAGTCCGCTCCCAAGAGGATGAAGGTGGTGGTCCCCGTGTCAGTCTGTGGGCCAAGGGACCCTCCTCTGTGGGACCTGGAGACCCCGGTTCCTGCCAGTGCTTTCCTGGGACCTCTGCTGCCCTGGGGGGTGTTCCTACTCTTTCTAGAGTTTGAGTCTGAGACTTCAGAGCTGCCATGTCCACCCCCTGTTCCATATCCCATCTCGGGGGAAAGACCCAGCATAGTAAGAGTGCTGTGGTTTATTATTTGGTCTGGAAAGGCCTCCACACTCAAAGGGCATTGAAATCTACCAAATTCATTTGTCTGACAATCATATGATATTCTCTTTACTTCACGAATACGGTATATCACACCTACTGATTTTCTAATGTTCAAACAGCTTTGCTTGCTTGGCATAAACCCAAATTGGTCATGAGGCATGTTTTTTCTTACCTGTTTCTGGATTCCGTTTGCTGATGTTTTGTTTCAGACTCTTGCATTTACACTCATGAGTGATAACTGCCTATCATATTTCTTCCTTTCACTGCCTTGTCAGGTTGGCATCAAACCTATGCCAGTCTTATGGAATGGATTAGGAAGTACATCTTCTTTCCTCTGTTCCAGAATTTTTTTTAATATATAAGATAGACATTATTTCTTCCTTAAATATTTAGTAAATATTGACATTGAACTTTAAGAAATAATCTAGCATTTTCCTTGGGGGATATTTTTAATAATGGAGTTGATTCATTTAAATGGTTGTAAGATTATTTCAGCTTTTCTAATTCTTTTTGTGTTAACTTTTATATTATTTTTCAAAGAATTTCATCAAAAGTTTCAAATTTATTGGCATAACTTTGTTTAGTGTCATTTTATTATTGTAGCCACATATCATCTTATCCTTGTATTCAGTCCAGTTCAGTTCAGTCCCTCAGTCATGTCAGACTCTTAGCAGCCACATGGACTGCAGCACGCCAGGCCTCCCTGTCCATCACCAACTCCTGGAGCTTACTCAAACTCATGTCCATCGAGTCGGTGATGTCATCTTATCCTCTGTCATCCCCTTCTCCTCCTGCCTTCAATCTTTCCAAGCATCAGGGTCTTTTCTAGTGAGTCAGTTCTTCACATCAGGTGACCAGAGTATTGGGGCTTTGGCTTCAGCATCAGTCCTTCCAATGAATATTTAGGACTGATTTCCTTTAGGATGGACTGGTTGGAACACCACAGTTCAAAAACATTATTTCTTCAGCTTCAGCGCTCAGCTTTCTTTATGGTCCAACTCTCACATCCATACATGACTACTGGGAGAACCATAGCTTTGACTAGACAGACCTTTGTTGGCAAAGTAATGTCTCTGCTTTTTAATATGCTGTCTAGGTTAGCTTTTTAATATGTGCAGGATATACAGTGATGTCTCCCATCTCACTAATGATTATTCAGACCTCCGATCTTTCTATTGTAAATATCTTTCACGGGCTTTTTAAAAAGCAATCATTGACTTTGTTGATCTCCTCTTTTTTATCTTATTTTCTACTTCATTAACTTTTGCTCTTTTTTCCCAGTATTTTCTTCCTCCTACTTTTTCCTGAGCAAGTGACCACTGACTGTCGTTACGGCCCAGGGTGGGAGAACCGTGTGAAGAGGTGGTGTCGAGACGCTGGTCAGCAGAACTGTATCATCCTGATCAAACCATGTCATGCGTGCAGAAGGAGACGGCGAGCCGTGTGTGCTGCAATCAGAACACACGCGTGTTCACCATGACCACGTCTTTTGAGAAAAACACTTGTTTTTCTCACTTGCTACCTAAGCATTTTATAGGAAGATAACACTTCTCATATTCGGAGCTTGGACATTCAGATAAAGATCTGAGTGTAAGATTCCCACCAGAAGTTCCTGCTTTACTGCTCCCAGGCCACCTTTAAAAATAACCACTTAGGGACTTCCCTGGAGGTCCAGGGAAGGCTCTGCACTCCCAAGGCAGGGGGCCCAGGTTTGATCCCTGGTCAGGGAACTAGATCCCACATGGTGCAACTAAAGATCCTGCGTGCTGCAACGAAGACCCAGAGCAGCCAAACATATTTTGAAAAATAACCACTTCGCGTTGACTGCTGAAAATTGGCAACCTCTGCTCTAACCACCTACCAAGTCGCAGCTGCTTGCTGCCCTGCTCTCTTGTGACCTGGGACTGAGAAGTGCCCTTTCCTTGGCTCATTGCCACCCTGCCTCACCTCCCCAACCCTTCTTCTGAGATCTGTCACTAATAAATCTTTTGACTCTACTTCCCTCGTGCGGGAGTATTGACACTTTGCCTTCAATCAGAGGCTTCCCTGGTGGCTCAGCAGTTAAGAATCCGCCTGCAATGCAGGAAAGGCAGCTTCAATCCATGGATTGGGAAGATCCGCTGGAGAAGGAAATGGCAACCTACTCCAGTGTTCCTGCCTGGGAAAGCCCAAGGACAGAGGAGCCTGGTGGACTACAGTTCGTGGTGTCGCAAAGAGTTAGACACGACTTAGGGCCTGAACAACAACGACAACTTCAACCAAAAGGACCTCGTGGGTTTCACTTCCTAAGTGGGATATTTGGATGCTGACAGTCAGCTACCTGCCGACCCTGCGTGAGTTGCTTGTACCTCTGCATTTAATGAGTTATCATCTGCATATTTTTTTGAGGGTTTCAAACTCTTTTTTAAATTAATTTTTATTGAAGTGTAGTTGATTTACAATGATGTGTTAATTTCAGGTGTATAGCAAAGTGATTAAGTTGTACATAATCCATGTCTTTCCTCAGAATCTTATAGGTTATTAGTAACACAAAACCCTGAGTTGAGTTCCCTGTGCTATAAGTAGGTCCTTGCTGGTTATCTGCTTTGTATACAGTAGTGCGTATATGTTCATCACAAACTCCTAATGTATCCCTCCCCTTTCTTTCCCCTTTAGTAGCTATAAGCTTGTTTTTTCAGTCTCTTCATCTGTTTCTGTTTTTTATATGTTCATTTCTATCATTCTTTAGATTCCACATATGAGGGATGTCATGTGATATCTGTCTTCCTCTGGCTTACTTCACTGAGTATCTTCATCTCTAGGTCCAGCCACATTGCTGCAGAGGGCGCTGTTTCCTTCTATGATCTGCATAGTTTTCTTTCGACACACTAGCTCCAGCTTCTCAACACATCTGCAAGAGCTCAGGGCAAACAACGCAGACACATACTCATGTGGGGCTGAGAGAATCAAAGCGGACCCTGGGGTCTGAGCTAAAGTGACCACTGACCCAGGTAAGGAGCCTTCCTCCCTGCATCATGTTGCTAGGGGATTGAGGTTTCAGGATCCACTTCATTCTCATTCAGACTATAAAAATGAATCCCCGAACCCTTCCCTGAGACCACGTGTGCAAGTGTGAAGGAAAGAGTGAGTGCGAGACATCAGAAGATGACTGTCTTAGCCTCTCAGAGCAGGACGTGCTCAGCTCAGGTAGAAGAATTTGAAAAAGACCAGTCCCCATTTTGAGCATTGATGGCACCCACTCTGCCTTCCTTGGAACTGGGCAAGCCTGACAGTCTTACTGCAATAGAACCTCCAATTTTTATCATAAGATTTTCCCAATATTTCATGGGATATACTTATATTTTCAAAGTATTTGCTGTTTAGCCAAACTTCAATTATAATTGAGTGTCCTGTGGAGCTTTTTCCAAGACTTTTTAAAAAATGTATACCACTTTAAAGTTTTATCAGTTTAAAATATTGTGTCTGTTTTTTATATTTCTTGCTTTCTTGGCCACAAGGCATGTGTGATCTTAGCTCCCTAATCAGGAGGACATCCCCCACATCCCCTACACTGAAAAGTGGAGTCTTAACCCCAGGAAAGACAGGGAAGCCCCAAGTATGCTACAATTGTATTTGTTAAACCTGATAACTCTGTCCTCTGGGGCACTCAAGCTGAGGTCCCCACACACGGTCCCTCTGACATTTCCTTGTGTCAGCAGAGTCTTTGGGAAGTCTGAGGTGGGCCTCCCCAACCTCATTTTGCCTTTGAATACAGTCAATTTCCCACCTGAGCTTTAGGTACGTGGAGACAAAAATCATCAGCTGGATGGCAGGACAGGAGGCTGAAACACTGATCTCTCTCCTACATGCCCCTCACCTCTCAGAGGGTAAGAGAGTGTCTCAAGGTTTGGCCTCTAGCTTTAGAAGAAAACAGTTGACCTTTTCTAAACTAGCTCCCTGAGGCCCTGCCCCCTTCCTCCAGAATGAACCAACAGGAACAGCTTAATTCATATCCCAGGACTCTTAGTCGAGGAAATCTTCCTGAGAATAAAGAGTCTTCTCCAAGCCCACCCTCCCCAGCCCACCCTAGCTTATAGCCACTGATTTGTTCTAACTCCAGGGCCTGACTGATGGATTACTCCACAGTCCCCAAAATGTATGGACGATCTCCTTGCAGACGCCAAGTGAGATTCACAGCCAGACTGAATACATTCAAGAGAGGGAATAAAATGGAAATATTAATGGGGCAGGGACTTAGGGTGACAAGGAGAGGCTGTGAGGTCACTCTCATCTTCAGGTGTGCCCAGGACGTGAGGGATGGCGCTGGTAGAATCTCATTTCAAACACACAAAATACATCAGGGCAGGGATGCCAGAGTCTTCTGACCACTTTTTAAGAAAATATTTTCTTTATTTATTTGGCTGCATCGCGCCCCCCCACCCGCCGGGATCTTCATGAGTCATGTGGAATCTTTAGTTGCACTGCACGGTCTCGGTTCCCCAACCAGGGATCAAACCCACAGCCCCTGCATTGCAAGGCAGATTCTCACCCACTGGACCACCAGCAAAGTCCCTCTGTCCACTTATACTTGCATATCTTCACATGCAGTTGGCATATTATCATCGTTTTGCACATTTTTCTACTTTCATGGGGGCTAGAATTTCCCGGGTGGCTTAGTGGTCCACCTGCAAATGCAGGAGATGCAGGAGACACGGGATCAACACCTGGGTTGGGAAGATCCTCTTGGGGAGGAAATGGCAACTCACTCCAGTATTCTTGTCTGGGAAATCCCATGGACAGAGGAGCCTCGTGGGATACAGTCCATGAGGTCACAAAGAGTCAGACACAATCAAGCACACACAGAGAGTCTCAAACCCACAGTTGGCTGACCCCTGCCCCGCACACAATGCAAAAACAAGTGCATTACGTTGTGTGTGACACAGACTTGAGATCATATATGTCCTCCAAGGAACTGGGCCCAGAAGAAGGCATCTGCTCTTCCATTCCTTCCTGTAATTTCTCCTGTGTTGGAGGCCTCAGGACAAAGAAGGCCAGAGGCTGTGCAGGGAAGGGCGAAACTAGAGCCAGGCCGGAGCATCACAGCAGCAGTTTTCCAGGGACTAGGGGACTAATTCTTGAAGCGGGGAGCCATGCTGCCTCGAGAACCACAGTCGCCACTGACGACCGTCAATGCCTGAGAAAAATGCCTTTTCCTTCTGTTTGAGGGTCTTTTGCTCCTGGAACGTTGAAGAGCATGGGGGCTGCTGGTTTTCCTGGGGCTTCCTCCCGGAGCTCCTCAGAGGCCTGTGGACCCAGAGGACAGCACCGAGCATGCCCAGGAACAGGGGCACCTTCAGGAAGACCAGGAGCAGGAAGTGGACGCTGCCCAGTAGGGGCCTGTGGGGGACACAGGGACAGGAAGTGAGATGCTCCCCAGGCCCCCTCCTCCCAGCTCCCCCAGTGCCTGGGTTCCAATAACCTACACGAGGGCCAGCCTGGGACCCCAGGATACAATGACCTTCACACCCCAGACTCTCCTTCTTCATGTCTCCCTGTTCTGACCCTTGCTGCTCTCCTGGGCAGGAAAGGACAAGTGTCCTCATCAGAAGGAGAAGAGCTTAGAATATAGACACACACAAAGGGGAAACCACGAGATGCACAGCAAGGAAGACGGCCATCTACACAGCCAAGGAGGGAGCCCTTGGGAGAAAGGAGATACGCTGACACCTTGACCACAGACCCTGGCCTCCAAGTTGTGAAAAATGAACGTTGTCTAAGCCGCCTGGCCTGTGTTACTTTGCCATGCCAGCCAAGCTAATACAAAAATCATCCCTTATTCTTCACTCTTCACAGAAATTTGTCAAATGAAGTCAATTATCAATTAATCACTTAATTCTGTTTGGAACATTAATTATGTAATGTAAGTTCCTGGAAGGCAGACAGCTGGATATTTGGATAATCCTCATACCCCCTCATATTTCTAAAACAGGGATGGGCAGCTTCCCTGGTGGTCCAGTGATAAAGGATTCACTGCCAATGCAGGAAATATTAGAAAGCCCATGCGCAGCCGTGAAGACCGAGAATATCCCCCCAAAATATAAAATAAATAAAAAATTTTTTGAAAAAAGGGATGGGCAGGAGTGGGTACCCAGTGCTTATTTGTTGGATAAATGAGTGCATCAGCCATCTCATGAAGATCAAAAGCCCTAATTGGTACTTACAGGTGTCCTTCCGGGACAACAGGTGCTGTGAACATGTTGGCATTGGAGGTGGCGCGGCTGGAGATCGACCCTGCTGTTGCAAGACACACAGACCAGGTTACACAGCACTCTATCTGTCCACCCACCTGCAGCCCCAAAAGTGCCTCTGAGTCTGGGGGATCTGGGTTTGGGAAGCATGGGCCTCCCTTCCTGAGTGTCTGGAGCAGTGCCAAGGGAGGGGCTGACAGCCTGGACTGCTCATATCTCCTTGGCCTCCAGAAGACTCAGAGCCTCAGAGGCAGTGGGGCTGGCACAGGTCCAGAGGTTAGAGGGGCCCA
The DNA here is from genome assembly GCF_016772045.2 of Ovis aries. Taxonomy (NCBI): domain Eukaryota; kingdom Metazoa; phylum Chordata; class Mammalia; order Artiodactyla; family Bovidae; genus Ovis; species Ovis aries. The sequence continues at coordinate 56,116,015 of NC_056064.1, read as the reverse complement.
GGGTTGCCTCAGGCCAAGGGCAGCTGGAGGGAGCGGAATTCAAATGCTCCAGCTGCTTGTGATGGGGCCGCGGCCAGTGCCTCCCCCATCTACTTATCCATGAGGACAGGAGTAAAATGGGGGCTAGCAGGCAGCTGACACAGCCAAGATCTGCAACTTCAAAGGCCAGGACCAGCCCTGAGCAAAATCCCGAGGTTCAGGAAGAGCCTGCACGTGGAGGACATTATTAAGCTCCCGCGATGGGGAGAGTCCCTCTCAGGACTGTTGTCAGGATTGACTGAGATGAACCTGGTCTGCTTTGCAAGTATAATGAGCCTCACAGGGTCAGGGTGTATGTGTAGGGAGCTATTGACTGTGTGCCCACCCCTCTCTGCCAGAGGTGCCCCATGAGCTGGTGCCGCCCGGTCCGAGGGTCAGCAGAAGCAGAGCCCAACAGACAAAATCAGTCAAACCAAGGTGCCTCTGTTAACATGCCCAGGGGTGCTTGCCTTCTAGATAGATTGAGGAAGAGTGTCATTCAATGCAAAGGTATAAATGGCTCATGATGGGGTTTCATGCATCAGAAATGCAGCCTTCTGACTGTGGAGCCCTGTCCAGACCCCGACATTAAGCACAGCATCCCCCACTGGGCTGGGACTTCCCCCTGAGATGGGATATGGAACACGTGGTGGGAACGGCAGCTCTGAGGATCCAACCCCAAATTCCAGAAAGAGCAGGAACACCCCCAGGGGAGCAGGGGTCCCAGGGAAGCACTGGCAGGAATTGGGGTCTCCAGGTCCCACAGAGGAGGATCCCTTGGCCCACAGACTGACATGGGGACCACCACCTTCATCTCCTTGGGAGCAGACTCGGGCACTGACTGTGCGCAGGGAAACAGGCTTCTGGGAAAGCCTGATCCCACCCGGAGGCGGCCCTGGAGCCAGGAGAGGGTCGAGGGGAAGCCCTGCCCCTCCCAGCTCAGGTGGTCAGCAGGGGCTCCGTGAGCCCTCAGGACTCCCCCACCCCTGGGACATTCCCTCTGAGGGACAGCTGGGTCCCTGGACAGAGAAGGCCCTGAAGAGACACGTCCACGCACACACATAGTCTTACCTGGGTCAATGGTCACATCAACGTCGTCCCCCAGATCAACTCCAACTCTCTCAATCCCACACCAGTAAGTGTCTGAATCGTCTACCCTGAGTTTCTCCACAGTCACGGTGAACGAGCGGTCTTTCCGATTGTCCTTGATGGACACGCGGCCCTGCTTCACCTCCTTCTCTGATCCATGGTTTGTTTTAACAATGAACCGGCAGCTGCTCCAGTCAGCCCCCCGGCACCACCACTTCACAAAGGGCTCATACCCAGGGTCGTATCGACACCGCACAGTCAGTGAGCCCTGCTCCACACCTCTCACTGCTCTGGGACCCGAGACGGCAGATGAGCCTGGAAACACAAATCCATGTACCTGTCACCTCCCGTCCTGGGTGTAGGGCCACAGCCTCCTGCATTGTGAATCGTTCAACCAGACCCAAGGGCCTCCTGAACTGAGTAGCAGTCAAGGAAGGGATACACCTTCCACAAGATGGACCTTTTGCCCTTCAAAATTCTAGTCAAAGCCACCAGGAAAATCCCATAAAAGCACAACTGCAGATCTCGAAGAAACCCAAACAATGACACAGAGCAAGAGCAGTTTCCTGTAATTATCCCCTCTTCCCCTGTCTGCAGCCAGTAAGTCTTTCCATTCCAGTCATGTCCATTTGCAGCCATCCCTGTGTTATTCTGCTCTGATGGGGAGGAAAGACCAGAGGACCCATTTCCACAGAAGATGACTCTGCACTGACGACCTCAGGAGGTCCAGCTGAAACGCCCCCTTAACATGTCTGTGGGGAGGCTGTTCCTACTGGTTATGATGTAGTAAACCGGTAAGCTGTGGTAAACTGGGTATGGTGTAGTAAATGTACTGGCAGGGGCCTCCTTGAAGCTGACCAAAGCAGTGGTTGCCACTGGGGCTCCATGTGCTATGGACTCCATACAGGACAGATCCCATTATATCCACTGAATTGTAAGTTCCACTCCCAAATTCCTGGGAGAAGTGCTTTTGTAGGACAAAAGCAAGGACAGGTCAGGTATGAAACAGAGCAACACCTATGAATGTCTTCAGGTGTCTTGTAAGGTTTTTATTAAATCTAATGGAAATGATTCAATCAGGAGATCAACACTGAGTAAACTGAAAAAACTATTTCTCTCTTCTCTGCAACCATTTGCTCTAGGTCAGCGATCACTTGCTCTTTATTTTCAGTCTAGGTCTGTCTAATCAAAGGTATGGATTTTCCACTAGTCATGTATGAATGTTAGAGTTGGAGTATAAAGAAAGCTGAGTGATGAACAATTGATACTTTTGAACTATGTTGTTGAAGAAGACTCTTGAGAGTCCCTTGGACAGCGAGGAGATCCAACCATTCCATCCTAAAAGAAGTCAGTCCGGAATATTCATCGTAAGGACTGATGCTGAAGCTGAAACTCCAATACTTTGGCCACCTGACGTGAAGAACTGACTCATTGGAAAAGACCTGATCCTGGAAAATATGCCGGGAGGAGAATGGGATGACAGAATAGATGGTTGAATGGCATCACCAACTCAATGGACACGAGTTTGAGTAAACTCCAGGAGTTGGTGATGGACAGGAAGGCCTGCCGTGCTGCAGTGCATGGGGTCACAAAGAATCAGACATGACTGAGTGACTGAACTGAACTGAACTGAAACTTGCATAAAGGCACTCGGAGCACTGGAAATAACTTAAATCAAACATCCATTAAAAACTATTTAAATTTGCTGAAGTCAGCGCAAACCCGGAGCCTCCCAGTGGCTCAGGGGTAAAGAATCCGTCTGCAATTCAGGAGCCGCAGGAGACAAGTTCCATCCCTGGGTCAAGAACATCCCCTGGAGGAGGGCTTGGAAACCCACTCCAAAAGAGCTGGACACGACTTAGCAACTTAGCGTGCATGCGTGCAAATGTAAATCCATTCACAGAAACTCTGAGCACTTCTTTAGAGTCAATAAACATTCAGCGTGATTGTTCAGCACGAGTTTGAGTTGGAACTAGAAGCGTGTGCATCATGCTCTAACAACCTCAAACACGTTTTTTTAAAGCACATAGAGAACATTTACAAAAATTGACCATTAAAGAGACCTGCTGCAAAATAGGCTATGAGAAGCCTGTGCACCTACAGAAAGATCCCAAGCACCCTGATGACCCAGGGCAGCCAGAAATAAGGCTTTAACAAGCTCTTCAGGAGTGGATTCCTTCATTACCCCCATTTTCCTTCATTCATCTGTGTCTGTAGAATGGCTGAGGTTGAAAAACACTGTCCTATGGGGGGACACTTTGGTTTGGTTTGGTTTCTTGTTTCCCAGCACCTAACATAGAAGCAGTGAGGTGTTAGTAGTAAACATGATATTTGATTAACAAATAAGTGTCTGGATGAACAAATGGACCCTGCCGTGTTCCCTGCCATGTTCCCCCAGGATAAACCCTCAGGATCTCCTGTCTCAGTCACTCCAGGGTCTGAAGCCCCGCCCCACTCACCTGGGATGATGAGAAGGAACAGAGCCGGGAGCAGAAACGTGGTCTTGCCTCCCATCCTCGGACCTAACGAACTCTCAGTCCCTTCAAGGACCTGAAGCCAAGATCAGAAGTGGACATGCTGGATCTCCCTCAAACCTCAAGTGAAGTCCCCTGAATCTCCTTTGCACTTGTCTCTGGTTCGCTTCTCACTGTCAGCACCTACTTCTGCATTTTACAGATTAGGAGAAAGGGGTGTCACTCGTTCAGAGGATGAATTGCAGCAAGTGATGAGAGCTGTGTCTAGACCTCTGTGCCTTGGGGAAAACAAGTGGTCCGGGTCCAGGCAGGTTGCCCATGAGGAGCCGAGACATCACTGCTGGGGGGAGGGGGCAGAGCTGGTGGTGAGTGAGGAGAGAGGACCCCAGAGAAGGGGTTGGAGGCAGGAATGGACTCAACTGGGTCTGCACTTGGGGAGAAGGCGGAGCTCAGGGCTCAGGTGCAGCCTCGCCGCAGAAATAGTCCCACCCTACCCTCCCTGCAGGCAGCATCCCCATCTGCATCTCAGACCACCTTCCTGCCCTGAGCCTGACCCCTGCCCCTCCCTGGGGTCAGCTTTATTAGAGGTCCTGAGTCACTGCAGAGCAGAGGCCGCCCTGGGGCAGGATCAGAAAGGAGAAGCCCCTTTTCCTTTCATGCATTCTGTCCAGAGGCTTTCTCTCTCACGTCTGCACGACCCCCAGCTCCTGGCTGCTGGTCACCACTCTGCACAGGTGCTGCTTATCTTCCATCTCCTGGGTGACCCTCCCCACTGCCCTAGGGCCCCTGTGTCCCCTGCTCCCTCTCGCCCTCCTCTCTGGACTGATTCTTTGTCTCTCCTTTTCTCTGTCATATTTTAGGAGGCGAGTTTCTCTGAGCCTCTGACCCCTTCTTTCTCACTCTGTCCTGGCCAGTTCTGTTTATTTCATGTAATGTGTGGTTTTGTGGCTTCTGTGCTGCTAAGAGCTACCCAGAGGTGAACAGGCCCAGCTCCCCAGGCTTGGCAAATGTGCTGAGTGCCCCCATGCTGTGTGCGTGTATGTGCGTGTGTGTGTGTGTTTAAGCCCCTGGTCGAAAGACTCCCCCTCGGTCACCATGAGATTCCACCGCCAGGATCTGTGCCTTGAGATCTACTCCCAGGCACACCCTCTGATTGCGATGAAAGGAACTCATTTTCTTATCTTCAGCAGGGGAGCCGCTGTCTTCTAACGGCTGTTCAGACCTCTTCTGCCCACCCTGAGGGTTCAAGCACCTGGGCAGGCAGTGAGGAGCTTAAGTGCACTGGTCTCAGGGACTCAGTTTCCTTCCAGGAAATGTGTGTCCTGAATCACTAGTTGTGGCTGAGGATTTAACCCTGGCTGAAATTCCACTTCTCTTAAATGTAGGTCTCGGCCATTTCTCCAAAGAAGACAGCCCAATGTTCTACGTAGGCACATGAGAAGATGCTCAGCATCACCAATTAGTAGAGAAATGCAACTCAGTGAGATATCACCTCACACTGGTCAAAATGGCCATCATTAGAAAAGTCTAGATTTAACCAACACTGGCTAGAGGGCAGAGAAAAGGGAACACTCCTACCATGTTAGTGAGAATATAAGTTGGTGCAGCGACTATGGAACTTGTGTGGAGGTTCCTCAGAAAACTAAAAATAGAATTATGATATGATCCAGCACTCCTACCTCTGGGAATATACATGGACAAATCTCTAGCTCAAAAAGATGCATGTACCCCTATGCTCATAGCAGCACTGTTCACAATAGCTGAGACATAGAAACAAGCTAAATGTCCATGAACAGATGAATGCATGAGGAAAAGGTGGTGTGTATATGTGTACACATACATACACACACTGGAATATTGCTGCTGCTACTGCTGCTAAGTAACTTCTGTCGTGTCTGACTCTGTGCAACCCCATAGACGGCAGCCCACCAGGCTCCCCCGTCCCTGGGATTCTCCAGGCAAGAACACTGGAGTGGGTTGCCATTTCCTTCTCCAATGCATGAACGTGAAAAGTGAAAGTGAAGTCACTCAGTCGTGTCCAACTCTTTGCGACCCCATGGACTGCAGCCTACCAGGCTCCTCCGTCCATGGGATTTTCCAGGCAAGAGTGCTGGAGTGGGGTGCCATTGCCTTCTCTGCACTGGAATACTACTAAGCCATAAGATTAGATATCAATTACAGGAGAAAAATTTTTAAAATTCCAACATATGGAGGCTGAACAACATGCTGCTGAATAACCAACAAATCACAGAAGAAATCAAAAAAGAAATCAAATATGTATAAAAATGAATGAAAATGAAAACACAACAACCCAAAACCTGTGGGACACTGTAAAAGCAGAGCTAAGGGGAAGGTTCATAGCAATACAGGCATACCTCAAGAAACAAGAAAAAAGTCAAATAAATAACCTAACTCTACTCCTAAAGCAACTAGAAAAGGAAGAAATGAAGAACCCCAGTGTTAGCAGAAGGAACAAAATCTTAAAAATTAAGGCAGAAATAAATGCAAAAGAAACAAAAGAGACCATAGCAAAAATCAACAAAGCCAAAAGCTGGTTCTTTGAGAAGATAAATAAAATTGACAGACCATTATCCAGACTCATCAAGAAACAAAGGGAGAAAAATCAAATTAATAAAGTTAGAAATGAAAATGGGGAGATCACAACAGACAACACAGAAATACAAAGGATCATAAGAGACTACTATCAGCAATTACATGCCAATAAAATAGACAACTTGGAAGAAATGGACAAATTCTCAGAAAAGTACAACTTTCCAAAACTGAACCAGGAAGAAATAGAAAATCTTAACAGACCCATCACAAGCATGGAAATTGAAACTGTAATCAGATCTTCCAGCAAACAAAAGCCCAGGTCCAGATGGCTTCACAGCTGAATTCTACCAAAAATTTAGAGAAGAGCTAACATTTATCCTACTCAAACTCTTCCAGAAATTGCAGAGGAAGGTAAACTTCCAAACTGATTCTGTGAGGCCACCATCACCCTAATACCAAAACCAGACAAAGATGACACACAAAAAAGAAAACTACAGTCCAATATCACCAATGAACATAGATGCAAAAATCCTCAACAAAATTCTAGCAAATAGAATCCAACAACACACTAAAAAGATCATACATCATGACCAAGTGGGCTTTGTCCCAGGGGTGCAAGGATTCTTCAATATCCACAAATCAATCAATGTAATACACCACATTAACAAACTGAAAAATAAAAGCCATATGATTATCTCAATAGATGCAGAGAAAGCCTTTGACAAAATTCAACATCCATTTATGATAAAACCCTGCGGAAAGCAGGACTAGAAGGAACATACTTCAACGTAATAAAAGCTATATATGACAAACCCAGAGCAAACATTATCCTCAATGGTGAAAAATTGAAAGCATTTCCTCTAAAGTCAGGAAGAAGACAAGGGTGCCCACTCTCACCACTACTATTCAACATAGTTTTGGAAGTTTTGGCCACAGCAATCAGAGAAGAAAAAGAAATAAAAGGAATCCAAATTGGAAAAGAAGAAGTAAAACTCTCACTATTTGCAGATGACATGATCCTCTACATAGAAAACCCTAAAGACTCCACCAGAAAATTACTAGAACTAATCAATGAATATAAGTAAAGTTGAAGGATATAAAATCAACACACAGAAATCCCTTGCATTCCTATTCACTAAGAATGAGAAAATAGAAAAAGAAATTAAGGAAACAATTCCATTCACCATGAATGAAAAGAATGCAATACTTAGGAATATATCTACCTAAAGAAACAAAAGACCTATATATATATAGGAAACTATAAAACACTGGTGAAAGAAATCAAAGAGGACACTAATACATGGAGAAATATACCATGTTCATAGATCAGAAGAATCAATATAGTGAAAATGAGTATACTACCTAAAGCAATCTATAGATTCAATGCAATCCCTATCAAGCTACCAACAGTATTTTTCACAGAGCTAGAACAAATAATTTCACAATTTGTATGGAAATACAAAAAACCTTGAATAGCCAAAGCAATCTTGAGAAAGAAGAATGGAACTGGAGGAATTAACCTGCCTGACTTCAGGCTATACTACAAAGCCACAGTCATCAAGACAGTATGGTACTGGCACAAAGACAGAAATATAGATCAATGGAACAAAATAGAAAGCCCAGAGATAAATCCACACACCTATGGACACCTTATCTTTGACAAAGGAGGCAAGAGTATATAATGGACAAAAGACAATCTCTTTAACAAGTGGTGCTTGGAAAACTGGTCAACCACTTGTTAAAGAATGAAACTAGAACACTTTCTAACACCATACACAGAAATAAACTCAAAATGGATTAAAGATCTAAATGTAAGACCAGAAACTATAAAACTCCTAGAGGAGAACATAGGCAAAACATTCTCTGACATAAATCACAGTAGGATCCTCTATGACCCACCTCCCAGAATATTGGAAATAAAATCAAAAATAAACAAATGGGAACTAATTAAAATTAAAAGTTTCTGCACAACAAAGGAAAATATAAGGAAGGTGAAAAGACAGCCTTCAGAATGGGAGAAAATAATAGCAAATGAAGCAACTGACAAAGAATTAATCTCAAAAGTATACAAGCAACTCCTGCAGCTCAATTCCAGAAAAATAAACGACCCAATCAAAAAATGGGCCAAAGAACTAAACAGACATTTCTACAAAGAAGACAAACAGATGGCTGACAAACACATGAAAAGATGCTCAACATCACCCATTATCAGAGAAATGCAAATCAAAACCACAATGAGGTACCATTTCATGCCAGTCAGAATGGCTGCTATCCAAAAGTCTACAAGCAATAAATGCTGGAGAGGGTGTGGAGAAAAGGGAACCCTCTTACACTGTTGATGGGAATGCAAACTAGTACAGCCATTATGGAGAACAGTGTGAAGATTCCTTAAAAAACTGGAAATAGAACTGCCATACGACCCAGAAATCCCACAGCTGGTCATACACACCGAGGAAACCAGAACTGAAAGACACGTGTACCCCAATGTTCATCACAGCACTGTTTATAATAGCCAGGACATGGAAGCAACCTAGATGTCCATCAGCAGACGAATGGATAAGAAAGCTGTGGTACCTATACACAATGGAGAATTACTCAGCCATTAAAAAGAACACATTTGAATCAGTTCTAATGAGGTGGATGAAACTGGAGCCCTTATACAGAGTGAAGTAAGCCAGAAAGAAAAAACATCAATACAGTATAATAACACATATATATGGAATTTAGAAAGATGGTAATGATAACTGTGTATACGAGACAGCATAAGAGACACAGATGTGTAGAATAATCTTTTGGACTCTGTGGGAGAGGGTGAGGGTGGGATGATTTGGGAGAACGGCATTGAAACATGTATATTATCATATGTGAAAAAAATGAATAATGCCATTTTCTGGAGAAGGAAATGGCAACCTACTCTAGTATTCTTGCCTGGAGAGCCCTATGGACAGAAGAACCTCATGGGCTACAGTCCATGGGGTCACAAGAGTCAGATACAACTGGGCAACTAACACAATGCCATTTTCATCAACATGGGTGCAACTAGAGATTACCCTACTAAGTGCAGTAACTCAGAAAGTCAAAGACAAACACCATATGATATCACTTATATGTGGAATTGCAAATATGGCATAAATGAACATATCCACCAGACAGAAACAGACTCACAGACGTAGAGAACAGACTTGTCGTTGCCACGGGGGAGGGAGGGAAGGAAAAGGCTCAGAGTCTGGGATTAGCAGACATAAGCTGTTACATGTGGATGGACAAGCAGCAAGATCCTACTATAAGCCACGGGGGACTGTCTGCAATATCCTGTGATAAATCACAATGGAAACGAATATTTTTAAAAAGAACGTCTCCATACGTATAACTGAGTCACTCTGCTGCACAGGAGAGGTCGGCACAACACTGTCAACCAACTTCTTCAATTAGAGAAACAAAATGGAAACAGCCATTATAGAAACTGGGTCCTGACCTGATCTATACACGATTGTTTCTTCTGATAAAGAAAACAAGTGTCCCTTTAAATGCTAAGAAGAAGGTATATAGATGTTCACCAAAAGCATGGGCCAGAATGTCAGGGCAACACTCCTCATAACAATCAAAACGTGACATGACTCAGACACCCTCCAACAGAAAGGATCGGGACTTCCCTGGTGGTTCAGTGGGTAAGAATCCACCTACCCATGCAGGGGACGTGAGTTTGACCCCTGGTCCAGGAAGGTTCTGCATGCTATGGAACAAGCAAAACTGTGTGCCAGAGCTACTGAGGCCTAGGGCCTGAGACCCGCAGCAGCCAAAGCCCCTGCCCCTGGAGGCCCCGCCCCTGGAGACCCCCACTCCTAGTGAAAAGGAAAAGTTAAAATTTTACATCACCTCCTTCTCCTTCTGCCTCTGTAACTCAGTTTGCCTCTTGCAAAATCTAGATCAAGTAGGTCATGTTGTCTCAGAAAGTGGGGGTTTGCAATACTAGGAACTGGAGTTTATCTCACTCACCCTTGTCCTGCTCTTTGCAATCACCCAGCCCCTGCAAACCTGCTTCATCATGCATGCCCAAGCCAGGCTTCCCCTTCCCCATTTTGAGTACTGTTCCCGCACATGCAAAACCCCTTAGTTTAAACCAGCCTAATAACAGCTAGTGTTGCCCACTACAGTCTGTCTATAAAAACTCTGTAATCCCTTTGTTTGGGGCTCAGAGCTTGGACTGTTAACTCCTCTGGGCCTGCCAGCATAATCAACCTGATTCTCCAACTCTCTGAGTGTGGTGCTTGTTTTCCCAAGTACTGGTTTCTGCAACATTTCTGGAGGCCCCAGCAAGATTCCAACCACGCCGGCCCCTTGAGCCACCAGACTGATGGCTCTGCCAGGCTGGAGTGAAGGAACCCGAAGATGAACGAGGAGGTGTACCACCTGGCGGTATCCCGGGTTCTCTTTCGGACCAGTGTTCCAACACTCTGGACGGCCGAGCCCAACGGGACTCACTGGAGTGAGAGACCAACTGACCAGGAATGGTCACAGGATAAGACAAAGCTCCAGGACTGGTCCCCAGGCAGGAACCTACCCCAGTGGGTAGAAGAGGAGACTGATCACCTCCCTGGGCTCCCAGGAAGGGAGCATCAGATTGGGAGACCTGGGGACTCCAGAGGAAGGGAGGCACTATGATAGCCTCTGAATGATTGTGAGTGCGTGATTGCTGATTGTGACCAACCTAGCTTGAGAAACCTATATACAGGTCAGGAAGCAACAGTTAGAACTGGACATGATAGGAAAAGGAGTACGTCAAGCCTGTATATTGTCACCCTGCTTATTTAACTTCTATGCAGAGTCCATCATGAGAAACACTGGGCTGGAAGAAACACAAGCTGGAATCAAGATTGCTGGGAGAAATATCAATAACTTCAGATTTGCAGATGACACCAGCCTTATGGCAGAAAGCGACGAGGAACTAAAAAGCCTCTTGATGAAAGTGAAAGAGGAGAGTGAAAAAGTTGGCTTAAAGCTCAACATTCAGAAAATGAAGATCATGGCATCTGGTCCCATCACTTCATGGGAAATAGATGGGGAAACAGTGGAAACAGTGTCAGACTTTATTTTGGGGGTTCCAAAATCACTGCAGATGGTGATTGCAGGCATGAAATTAAAAGACACTTACTCCTTGGAAGGAATGTTATGACCAACCTAGAAAGCATATTAAAAAGCAGAGACATTACTTTGTCAACAAAGGTCCATCTAGTCAAGGCTATGGTTTTTCCAGTGGTCATGTATGGATGTGAGAGTTAGACTGTGAAGAAGGCTGAGCACAAAAGAATTGATGCTTTTGAACTGTGGTGTTGGAGAAGACTCTTGAGAGTCCCTTGGACTGCAAGGAGATCCAATCAGTCCATCCTAAAGGAGATGAGTCCCGGGTGTTCACTGGAAGGACTGATGCTGAAGCTGAAACTCCAGTACTTTGGCCACTTCATGTGAAGAGTTGACTTACTGGAAAAGACCCTGACGTTGGGAGGGATTAGGGGCAGGAGGAAAAGGAGATGACAGAGGATGAGATGGCTGGATGGCATCACCAACTCAATGGACATGAGTTTGGGTAAACTCCGGGAGTTGGTGATGAACAGGGAGGCCTGGTGTGCTGTGATTCATGGGGTCGCAAAGAGTCGGACACAACTGAGCGACCGAAATGAACTGAACTGAACTGAAAGAGCATATTAAAAAGCAGGGACATTACTTTGTCAACAAAGGTCCATCTAGTCAAGGCTATGGTTTTTCCAGTAGTCATATATGGATGTGAGAGTTGGACTATAAAGAAAGCTCAGCACAGAAGAATTGATGCTTTTGAACTATGGTGTTGGAGAAGACTCTTGAGAGTCCCTTGGAGTACAAGGAGATCCAACCAGTCCATCCTAAGGAGATCAGTCCTGGGTGTTCATTGGAAGGACTGATACTGAAGCTGAAACTCCAATACTTTGGCCACCTGATACAAAGAGCTGACTCATTTGAAAAGACCCTGATGCTGGGAAAGATTAAGGGCAAGAGAAGGGGACGACAGAGGATGAGATGGTTTGATGGCACCGCCAACTCAATGGACATGGGTTTGGGTGGACTCCGGGAGTTGGTGATGGACAGGGAGGCCTGGCGTGCTGCGATTCATGGGGTCACAAAGAGTCAGACACGACTGAGCAATTGAACTGAATTGAACTATCTCACTGTAATGGGAAGCCTCATTCTTATTAAAAGTCTCGTATGATTGATTCTCCCTACTAACTAAACTGCTCCATAGTATAGCTGACCGCCACCCCCTCCCGCCCCCCCACTTCACGATAGGCTCAGTTGCTATAGCTGTGACAACCTGAAGATGGGGTGAAAACCTTTTGCTAGTGTTCAGTTATCTGTTATGTGCAGGTTGCTTTGCAGCCTTTTGGTGTCCCTTGCCGTAACAGATGGTGCTGCCCCCATCGAGGCCTTTTCTTTCTTTGTGGGACAGATGCTTACTTATGTCTACCTGTCAATTAGATGGGTATCTTCACCTTAGCCTTCCTCACTCCCCAGATGAATATTGTCCCTAACAACCAGACTCTCATGGTATCTCTGGTAGCACATATGTGGTCAAAGAGCCATCCAGTTTATACCCCTACTAGTTGGTCTGGGAATCACAGCTGGGATAGGTATGGGAATAGGAGGAATTGCTTCATCAACCACCTTTTACCATATGCTATCCAAAGACTTCACCGACAACACTGAGAGAGTGGCCAAATCTTTAGTGGCCTTACAAGACCAACTCGACTCCCTGGTTGAGGTGGTTTTACAGAATAGGAGAGGGCTAGACCTAGTGATAGCTGAAAAGGGAGGACTCTGCCTCTTCTTGAACGAAAAATGCTGCTTTTATATAAACCAATCAGGAATAGTCAGGGACATGGCCCAACAGCTAAGGGAACAAATCATAAAATGGAGAGAAAAACTAGCTAATTCCTGGGGTAATTGGAGCAATATCTGGAGCTGGGCATTGTGGCTTCTCCCTTTAACAAGTCCTCTCTTCATGCTCTTTGCGGGGCTCTTGTTTGGCCCTTGTATTCTCAATGTTATTACCCAGTTCATAACCTCTTGGATTGAATCCATAAAGTTACAAATGGTAAAAGCTCAGTTATAGGCCCCTAAATGATGGGGAGCTCTGAATGTCCTACCGAAACATGAGATGATGCTTTCTACAATGAGTGATAGAAGCATCAAGGGGGAGAATGAAGAGGAAAGGTTAAAATTTTATATCACCCCCTTCTTCTGCCTCTGTAACTCAGTTTGCCCCTTGCAAAATCTAGATCAAGTAGGTCATGTAGTCTCAGAGAGTGGGGACTTGCAATACGAGGAACTGGAGTTTATCTCACTCACCCTTGTCCTGCTCTTTGCAATCGCCCAGCCCCTGCAAACCTGCTTCATCATGCATGTCCAGGCCAGGCTTCTGCCTCCCCATTTTGACCACTGTTCCCGCACATGCAAAACCCCTTAGTTTAAACCAGCCTATTAACAGCTAGTGTTGCCCACTACAGTCTGTCTATAAAAACTCTGTAATCCCTTTGTTCGGGGCTCAGAGCGTGGAGTGTTAACTCCTCTGGGCCCGCTGGTGTAATAAACCTGAGCCCTCCAACTCTCTGAGTGTGGTGCTGGGTTTCTCAAGTACTGGTTTCTGCAACGCTAGAGCCCCCGCTCCGCAACAAGAGAAGCCACCACAGGGAGAAGACTGCCCCCACAACTAGAGAGTAGCCCCTGCTCACAGCCACTAGAGAAAGCCTAAAGTGCAGCATTGAAGACCCAGCCAAGCCAAAGAATAAACAGATAAATCTTTTTAAAAAATAAAAGAAGCATGGGGGCGGCTGGGCAGGGAAGCCAGGGTGTGTTTCTCCTCATGCTGTCTCTGTCTGACCCTGGAGGCTGACCCAAGCTGACAGGGAAGACAAAAGCCTCAGCTTTCCAACCACGGGACCAGGAAGCAGGGGGAAGGGGTCAGGGAGTTGAAGAAGAGGAAGCAGCTCCAGAAAGGAACCCTGGGCAGTCAGCTCACCCTCCAAGCTGTGCGAGCTGGCGGAACCCTGAGACAGTACCCCAGACAGAACTGGGGAAAGGCCACCCCCTGTGTCATGGACTAGTTGCTGGGTGGCACACACGGGCCAGGTCCAAAAGCACATCAAAGCCTCTGAAAGCTGAACTCCATTGGAACAGCAGTCCTGGGAAGCCTTCAGCACATGAAGCTCTTGACAACCAGACGTTAAAGAAGTGGAATCCACAGTTGAAGACCCTGGAGGAAAGCGATGGAATTGTGCTATATGTTTGTGGTGGTGTTTGCAAGAAATGATGCCTGCGTTAAAAATTCATCAAAGTATACATCACAAAAGAGTGAGTCTTACGCTATGCAAAATTTGAAAAATAATTAAGAAAACAGTTTTCAACTGGGCACTTTCAATGTACACAGCTTATTTTATCACAATTATAGCACAATAGGGTCTTCCCAGGTGACTAGGTGGTAAGACTCGCATGTCAGTGCAGGACACGCAATTCCCATCCCTGGGTCAGGAAGACCCCCTGGAAAAAGAAAGGGCAACCCACTCCAGTATTCTGTACATGGGACTCTCCAGGCAAGAATACTTACCACCTAGTCACCTGGGATGACCACCCACACCAGTATTCCTGCCTGGAGAATCCCATGGACGGCGGAGCCTGGTGGGCTGCAGTCCACGGGGTCACAGAGTCGGGCATGAGTTAGTGACTGACCAGTAGCTTAGCTCGATAAAACCAGTGAGAACCAAAGGGAAGGAGGGGGAGTTGGTGCTCCCTGCAGTCCTGCCCACTCCCACCCCTTCATGAGTTCTTGGCTGCAGGCAGAAGCATCTGGGCTCACTGGACCCCCCCTTCTCCTCCCAGAAGAACCCTCAGCCCTTGGACATAAACGCACACAGAAACGGCTCAGCTTCCTCCTCCTCACGCCTCCCTCCCCAGAACTGGCTCACCACCCCTCTCCTGCTCCTGCAGACTTGCCACTGCACCTCCAAGCCCCCCTCCCTTGCAAGGCCCTCGGAGGGTGACAAGAGGCAGAAAGAAGACTTGGGGGCGGGGGCTATGTCTTTGGAAGGCTAGTCCAGAAGGGGAAGCCTTAGCCACAAAGAGATCAGTCTGAGGACTGGAGTCACAAGGACTTTCAAGGAATTTCATTCTGAACATATCTGAACATCGAACGGGGCAGGTAACTGCAGAAGTGCCTTGGCTTTGAAAGTCAAGAGTGGAGTCGAGATGGGGGCAGAGATGTGCGTGTGACGGTCCCTGTGCATGGAGGGGATGCTGGAGAGAGTGCTGGGGATGCTGCTCAGAGAAGAGGGCAACAAGGACAGAGTCTGGGAGATGCCGGGGTGAAGGGCACGAGAGCGAGAAGAGGGACTCGGCCTAGAAGAGAGAGGAGACTTCCCTGGTGGCTCAGCAGTTAAGAACCCGCCTCCCAGTGCAGGAGACACGGGTTTGATCCCTGACCTGGGAAGATCCCATGTGCTGCAGAGCAGCTAAGCCCATGAGCCTCAACTACTGGGCCTGAGCCCTGAACACTACATTCTTCTGGATCACAGACCAACATCTCTCCATCACTTGTCTCCCCGGCTCCGCAGCGCTCTCCTCCCAGCCCCGCCACACATCCTGCTGTTCAACTGGCCACCTCCTCAGACCCTCACACACACTTGCAGGGAGATCTTGGGCAACTGGGATGCTCTGTGCCTCCCCAGCCACGGAGGACATGTAATCACACCCATCACACACTCTAAAGGACAGCAATTCATGAAATTGGGAAGGAAGAGCAGAGAAACATTGGGGAAGTAAATGAGAGAAACTAAAAACTAATGATTTGGACACATAGAGGGCGGTTTGCCTATGGGCTCAGGTCAAGTCTCTGGAGAGCAGCTGGCATTGATGATCCACAGGGCGGGGACCTGGGGTTAGGACAGGTGGCTGCTCCCAGTCCTCCAGGTGAGAGGGTCTGTGCTGGGGTAAAGGGCAGGGCCTATCCATTCATCCATGCACTTATTTTTTTAAAGAAAGGTTGATACATTTGTATTCTCTGACAGGTCCTAAGTTAGGTGTTGGTGGAAAAAATGAAAATGAATAACATGAAGGAGATCTGTTTTCTAGGGTACCGTTTCTCAATGCTGGCAGATAGATGGGTAAGAAGACAGAAGGGCGGGTGGACAGATAGGTAGACAGAGGCATAGGTGCATACGTGTGCGCATGAATGCGTGAATCTCTGAGCTTTATTTTTAATATTTATTTATTAATCTGGCTGCATCAGGTCTTAGCTGCAGCACAAAGGCTTTTCACTACATCATCAGGGTCTTCCATCGTGGCATAGGGGCTCCGGGGCACGCAGGCTCTGTAGTTGTGGCTCATGGGCTTATTTGCCCCTCTGCATGTGAGATCTTAGTCCCCACCAGGGATCGAACTCTCAACCCCTGCATTGACAGGTGGATTCTTAACCACTGGACCAGCAGGGAAGTCCTGAGGCGCTTTTAAAGAGCACAGATGCTCAGACCTGCATAGTCAAGGTAAGGCTCGGCATCTGGGTCATTTCAAAGCCTTCACAGCTGGTCTGGACTTGGAGCCAGAGCTGAGAACTCTTCCTCTAAAAAGAGCTCGGAGGACAGGGAGGAAGACAGGCAGCAAAACCAGGGCGGGGCGGGGTCTTGGAGTGTCCCTCAACCCCGCACGTCAGCTGCCTGAGTTTCTGCTCCGGATGAGCCAAAGACCAGCCCGTGGTCCAGAGGGGCGAGTGTGACAGACGAGGCAGGAGGAAGAAGCCTGGCAGCCCCTGGAAGAGACCCAGTCAGCTTCGGAACCAGAGAGCCCTTAGAAGAGATGCTATGTGAGCCAAGCCTGGGGGGACGGGTGTCAGGGTCTGATCCTTCAATCAGAGAAGAGAGGACATTCCAGGTGTGGGAAACAGCTTGTGCAGAGAAGTGGAGACACAAAAGAGCACGGTGTTCAGTGTGGGAGTGTGGGGTGTGTCTCGTTCATCGGAGCGTGTGTGTGGGTGTCATGCGTCGGGGAGGCAGAGCTCCGGGAAGTCAGCAGAACGATCTCCCCAGCTCTGGGCTTCGGGACTGAGCCTGTGGACTGCAGGCTGGAGGGGAAGGCAGTGTTGCCTGAGAGTGAAGTGTGGGAGAGTTTCTGAAATGAGGGTGTGGCTAGTGGTCCGCGGGATGAGGAGTCTGCAGATGCTTCTGTATTGGGCAATTAGGACCCCAGAGCAGAGCTCGATGAGACGCGACAGCAAAGGTGCCATTGCAGGGAGTAGGAAACAGGCAGGACGTGGGATCTGAGCAGTCTGGGGGCAGAGGGCAGAGGCTCCTGGTCAGTCCCTGAGGAAGGTACCAAAGCCTGGGCTGCAGGAAGGAGGAGATGGGAGTTGGATTCCTGTTTTCCAGGCTGCTTCTGCATCTGTGGTGTCAGTGAGCAGCCCCAAAGGTGGTTTGGTGACCATCGAGTGTCACTATGACCCAGGGTGGGCGAGCTACTTGAAGTGGGGGTGCCACGGAGAGAACTGGGGCTCCTGCCAGATCCTCATGAAGACTCATGAAGACTCATGGAGGCTCAGAGAAACCAGTGTGGAAGGGCCAAGTGTCCATCTGGGACGATCATAGGGGGCACACGCCCACCATGACTGCGGAAGGGCTTGGGAGGGGTGACACCGAACCCACTGGTGCGGAACCAGAGAACTGAGCCTGACCTGGGGCACCAAGCCTACACGGCAACCCACCCAGGTAGGAGCTACCCTCCTGTCCCCTCGAGGCCCTGGTACTGACCCATGGGGGTGCAGAGCTCTTCCTCTATCTGCCTCTGAGGGGTGGGGTGGGGCCTTGAAACTCACCTGAGACTACACGTGTGCCCATGGTTTTGCGTGCCTGTGTGTGCACACACGTGCATGGAAGGCGGTGTGTAGATTTTCTGGAAAGCCTGAAAGAAAGCATGAACCTGGCATCTCTGCACGTCTCCATCTGTTGTCATCGGGGGAGCAGACAGCTCAGACAGGCTTGTCCTGGGAAGACAGGGGCTCTTTACCAGATCATCAGGCATCATGTCCACCCTCAGAGTAGCCCCAGCCTGACCAGGGGCCTTGTCATTGTGCGGGTGAGGGCCTGAAAGCCATAATCCTGGATATCTCAGCTGACCAAGTGTGCCCCACCCCCGCCTTCTCTGGCAACACAAGGGCGGGGAGGATGAGGGACTCTGAACTAGGACAAGGAAAGGCAGGACCCGCCGTAACGTAGGAGCCTCCACCAGCCTCCTCTGGCTGCCTCCGAGCCCTAGAGGAGATTCTCAACTCAGCCGTACGTGCCCCAGAGGCACAAGGGCCTCCTTCAAACAGAGGCCTGGACAGAGAGTCAGACTCAGCTCCCATCCCCAGCTCCTCCTCTAGAACCTTCACACCGAGGTCTTGTCTCCACTTCCAGCACCATGGAAACCCCTCCATAGCATCCACATAGACACACAGATACTAGGTAGGCAATATCTCTGTTATTCTTTCTTTTTTTTAATGGCCAGTTTCTTTTTTTTTTTTTTTAATATTTATTTATTTGGCTGTGCCAGGTCTTTGACTGTGTGAATCACAACAAACTCTGGAAAATTCTTAAAGAGATGGGAATACCTGACCATCTGACCTGCCTCCTAAGAAATCTGCATGCAGGTCAGGAAGCAACAGTTAGAACTGGACATGGAACAACAGACTGGTTCCAAATCAGGAAAGGAGTACATCAAGCCTGTATATTGTCCACCCTGCTTATTTAACTTATATGCAGAGTACATCATGAAAAACGCTGGGCTGGAAGAAGCACAAGCTGGAATCAAGTCGCCAGGAGAAATATCAATAACCTTAGATATGCAGATGACACCACCTTTATGGCAGAAAGCAAAGAAGAACTAATGAGCCTCTTGATGAAAGTGAAAGAGGAGAGTGAAAAAGTTGGCTTAAAGCTCAACATTCAGAAAACTAAGATCATGGCACCTGGTCCCATTATTTCATGGGAAATAGATGGGGAAACAGTGGCAGACTTTATTTTTGGGGCTCCAAAATCACTGCAGATGGTAATTTCAGCCATGAAATGAAAAGACGTTTGCTCCTTGGAAGAAAAGTTATGACCAACCTAGATAGCATATTAAAAAGCAGAGACATTATTTTGCCAACAAAGGTCCATCTAGTCAAGGCTATGGTTTTTCCAGTAGTCATGTATGGATGTGAGATTTGGACTATAAAGAAAGTTGCTGCTGCTGCTGCTAAATTACTTCAGTCATGTCCGACTCTGTGCGACCCCATAGACAGTAGCCCACGAGGCTCCCCCATCCCTGGGATTCTCCAGGCAAGAACACTGGAGTGGGTTGCCATTTCCTTCTCCAATGCATGAAAGTGAAAAGTGAAAGTGAAGTTGCTCAGTCGTGTCCAACTCTTCATGACCCCATGGACTGCGGCCTACCAGGCTCCTCCATCCATGAGATTTTCCAGGCAAGAGTACTGGAGTAGGGTGCCATTGCTTTCTCTTAAAGAAAGCTGAGCACCAAAGAATTGATGCTTTTGAACTGTAGTGTTGGAGAAGACTCTTGAGAGTCCCTTGGACTGCAAGGAGATCCAATCAGTCCATCCTAAAGGAGATCAGTCCTGGGTGTTCATTGGAAGGACAGATGTTGAAGCTGAAACTCCAATATTTTGGCCACCTGATGTGAAGAACTGACTCATTGGAACAGACCCTGATGCTGGGAAAGTTTGAAGGCAGGAAAAGGGGATGACAGAGGATGAGGTGGCTGGATGGCATCACTGACTCAATGGACATGAGTTTGAGTAAACTTGTTGGCGATGGACAGGGAGGCCTGGAGTGGTGCAGTCCATGGGGTTGTGAAGAGTTGGACATGGCTGAGCGACTGAACTGAACTGAACTGGGCCCGTCTTAGGTGCGGCATGCAGGATCTTCAATCTTTGTTGCCGCATGCAAACTCTTAGCTGCAGCATGTGAGATCTAGTTCCCTGACCAGGGCTCAAACCCAGGCGGCTGCACTGGGAACTTGGAGTCTTAGTCAGTGGACCACCAGGGAAGTCCCTATCTGTGATTCTTGAGCCCACTTTGAAAGCAGAGAAAAGTCTTTTCAATTTTGGTAATATATGCAAATGTGGTATATAGAATAGGGAAGTAGGCTGGTTGTAGAACGTTCCAGAAATTAGCTGAAAAAGAGCAGCCAAGCTGGGGTGGATGTGTGGAAGAGGCGTTGGCACTGGGAGAATCGGAGGCTGAGACCCTCCAAGCCCGACAGTCCTCACGGGCGGGGTGGTGACACAGGAAGCCACTGGAGGCGGAATGACTCCAGGGGGACGAAGAGGCCCCTGGTGCTCGGTCGGGTCCAAGAGAGGGATCTTGGGGTCACATGGCTTCAGGGCAGGAGGCCCAGAGCCCGCTGCAGCCAAGGCCGAGACTCAGAGAAAGCTATCTTGGCCTGATTTAAAATCCCAAGGAAGGACTTCCTGGTGGTTATGGTTAAGAGCCAGCCTTCCCACTCAAAGGATGCAGGTTCCGTCCCTGGTCAGGGAACCAAGATCCCACGTGCTGCAGGGCAGCTAAGCCCCCACGCCTCAACCTGAGACCTGCATGCTTCAACTGCAACCTGATGCAGCCAAAGAGAAAAAGGAAAACAACCCCAAGGGGTGGGAACTTGGTTCTGACACACTCAGCCATGTCAACAGGACTCTGCGATGACTCGGAATATTTGTAAAATGCCCACCTGGCCCGCCACCCTCAAATCCCTCACACGGTGGTAAATGGATTCTCCGTAAATGAAGGAAGGTTATGCTTTGAATAAAAATCAAAAAGCTGCAGGAGAAGGCCAGGGTGGCTGATCAGTGGTGCTCAGAGAGAGAGGTTCTTAATCCCCGGGGGTGGGGGGCGGGGGTGTAGAAGGCCAAGGGGAGCCACCTGGGTCACCTTGGGAGCCACGCTCTGCTCTGTGTGTTCAGCAGGAAAAGCAACACCCTCTCCATCAACAACATTCACGACTGGACCTGTGACCACAGACGTGGCTGAATCCATGACGACAGACATGACTGAGCCTGTGACAGCAAACACACCGGCCAGCCCAGCTTCCTCGCCTCCAACCCCCCAGAGTGTCAGAGCAGCCAACCTACGGCCCTGAGCAGTGTCCCCACCAGGCAAGCAGAGACAGCCTCCTGCAGACTTTCCCCACGGCTGCCCAGTGGTTGCTTCCCTGGGGCGCTCAGTCAAGGACCCCCGTGTGGACCATCTGATGTCTCCTATGCAGAGAGAAGAAACAGTCGTCTGTCCTGGGTTTCCCCCTCCCCGTTTATGCCTCTGAGGACTGACAGAGCTGCCCGCTCCCTGCAAGGAACCAGAACAAACCTCTCCAGCTGGGCTGCAGGAGGCAAGGCTGTGGTCTCCCTCTGACCTGCCCCTACAAACCCAGAGAAGCAAAAGGAGGCGTAGTGGGGTTCAGCCTCGAGTGTGCCAGAAGGCAAGCACTCTGTGAGTTTCCTGTGGCTGCTGTAACATCGCCACAAAATTGGTGGCTTCAATTAAGTTCAGTTCAGTTCAGTCGCTCAGTTGTGTCCGACTCTTTGTGACCCCATGGACTGCAGCACGCCAGGCCTCCCTGTCCATCACCAACTCCCAGAGTTTACTCAAGCTCATGTCCATTGGTGGCTTAAAGTATCACAATTTTATTATCTCCTAGCTCTGGAGACCAGAAATCTGAAATAAGTCTCACTGGGCTACAATCAAGGAGCTGGCAGGACTGAGTTCCTTCAGGGGCTCTGGGGTAGCATCCACCTCCTTGCCTTTTCCAGCTTCTAGAGGCCACTGCAGGCTTGCCAAGGGGCTCAGCGGTAAAGAATCCGCCTGCCTATGCAGGAGACACAGATTCAATCCCAGGGTTGAGAAGTTTGCCTAGAGGAAGAAATGGGCAACCCACTCCAGTATTCTTGACTGGAGAATCCTGTGGACAGAGGAGCCTGGCGGGCTACGGTCTATGGGGTCGCAAAGAGCTGGGCACAACAAGGAGACTTAACAACAAGAGGCCTCTGCATTCCTTGGCTCTGGGCCCCCTCCGGCTTCAAAGCCAGCTGTAGTGCGTCAAGTCTTCCCTACATTGTGTTGCTTCCCTCTCAAAATCAGTGGATCGCCAATGTTAAACCTGTCTGCACGATGAAGCCCCCCTTGCTGTGTAAGATAACACATTCGCAGGTTCTGGGGGTCAGGGCGTCTTTTGTGTGTGTGTGCGTGCTGAGTCGTGTCCCAGTCTCTGTGGCCCCATGGACTGTAGCCCGCCAGGGTCCTCTGTCCTTGGGATTTCCCAGGCAAGAATACTGGAGTGGGTAGCCATTTCCTGACCCAGGGAATCTTCCTGACCCAGTGGTGGAGCCCTAGTCTGCTGCACTGGAAGGTGGATTGTTTACCACTGAGCCACCTGGAAAGGGGAAGGTCATTAATCTGCTCAGGACAGTCACAGGCGTACACTCTGGTCCTTCTCTCCCCAGGTGTTAGGACATTGCAGGAGGGAGTGGGGAGCTAGGGTCCCTGCTTTCTCACATTCACAACATGGGAAAGAGGCGTGACAGCAGCCTGAAGCCCACCCCCTTCAGAGGTCAGTTCTCCCATCAAAGGGCAGCGTCTCCCCCTCAGGCCGCCCCAGGTTCCTCCCAGCGCAGCCTGGTGCCCTCCGCCTCCCACGGTCAAGGTCCAGTTTCTCCCTGGGTCCTTCCTCTCAGAATCGCCCTCCCTCATCTTCCTCCCCTGCTGCGGTCCAGCTTCCTTTCTCGAGGGTCCTGTTGCTTGGAGCCTGGGCCCCTGGCTCTCATTTGTTCAGCAATGAGTCTGAATGGAACCAGGTTATGGGAGATGCTTCAAGACCCTCTTCCGTCTTGCTCGCTGCTGTGGGGGAATGGTCCCTTGCAGCCATAGGACGCAGGACTTCAAGAGAAGCTGGAGAAGCCGGGAGCAGTGGGCAGGGGGTGGAGGGTGGGGAGGGCAGGGCAGTCTCTGTGCTGGGACTGGTGAGAAGAGCGCAGTGGGTGAAGGGCTATTTTAAGGCTGGCATCGCAGCGTGCCCACTCTCTCTCAGGAAAGCAGGCAGTGACAACATGACTCACCACGCTCAGGGCAGATGGAGGCAGAGACCAAGGCTGGCATGCCCCGGGTGGGGAGGGGGTGTTGCAGGGAGAGGGGGGTCCTGGCACAGCTTGTGGGGGAGGGGATCAGACTCTCCTCTGTACCGGGAGGGGCTATCCAGGGAGCAGAGACCACCACGGGCCCGGCAGTGCGAGACTAGACCAAGTGTCAAATATGGGTACTGTGTATATATATGTAACAGAAATAAATTATTGTGTTAAATATTGTATATTATGCATATATGTAAAATCTAGAAAAATAGTACAGCTGAACCTATGTGCGGGGCAGCAGTAGAGATGGATATAGACCACGGACTTGTGGGCACAGCAGAGGAGGCAGAGGGCGGGACAAACTGAGGGGGCCGAGGGTGGGACAAACCGAGGGAGCAGCATGGAAACATACATTGCGTGTGTCAGTCACTCGGTCGTGTCAACTCTTTGCGACCCCATGGACTGTAGCCCACCAGGCTCCTCTGTCCATGGGATATCCCAGGCAAGAATACTGGAGTGGGTTGCCATTTCCTTCTCCAGGGGATCCTCTTGACCCAGGGATCGAACCAGAACCCAGGTCTCCCACATTGCAGGCAGATTCTTTACCACCGTCTGAGCCACCAGGTAAGCCCATTACCGTGTGTGAAACAGAGAGCCAGTGGGCTCAACGCAGTGCTCTGTGACGACCCAAGAGGGGCGGGATGGGGCGGGGGTGGGAGGGAGGCTCAAGCGGGAGGGGACATATGTGTATCTATGGCTGATTCACGCTGCTCTATGGCAGAAACCAACACAACATTGTATAGCCATTACCCTCCAATTTAAAAATTACGTATGTGTTATATGAGCTATTTCTTCTTATACGCACTGTCTGGTGGGGGTCAGAGCAGGGACAGACCCCTCCCAGGAGAACCAAACAGATAAATAGCCAGGTTGATGGGGTTGAGGAACCTTTCTTTGCTCCTAAGAGGTGATATTAGATCTGAGCTTGAAAGACGGGCAGAATTTACCAAGGGCAGCACAAGGTGGCCAGGGGAGCTGAGGCCGAATCAGAAAGACAGGGGAGGGTCTAGACTGCGGGGGATTTGAGGAGGATCGTGGAGGAGCAGTCACAAGGCAGGATGGTAACAGACGGCAAAGGGTGCCAGCCCCCGGCACCGAGCCTGTAGGGAGGCCCTGAAGCCTTAGCCCTTGAGCAGAACGGCTGTGCCCCTTGAGGAGACCCCAGCAGGGTCGCAGGCTTGCCCCTCTGTCACCCAGGTCTGAGCTCTGGGAGGGGGCAGAGAGGCAGGGCCCAGGGCTCCCCTAAAGACGCAGCTCACTCCTGTCCCTTGGGCCTCGTAAGCGTCCTCCTCTGCAACATCCGCGTGGTGCTCTTGACCTTCATGGAGGTGCCCCTGCTTGGGGGCCTGCTGTGTGCTGCAATGTGGCTGAGCAGGAGTCTGGGGCAGCCTGGGGGGCAATGAGCTGGGCTGAGCTGGAGAACCGCAGCGCACTCACCACCAACACCCGCCCGCCCGCCCGCCTGCCGAGCAGATGGAGAAGAAGCTCCTGACTTCTTATCAGAGAAGGAGCGGTGATTTCAGTCCCAAAGGAGATGAGTGTCCCTGCTACGGAGAAGATCCCTTTCATCCTGGCCTTGGAAACTTGACAGGGCCTCTCTGCCTCCTGCAGCCTCCACCGCAGGCTCAAAGAGAGGAGAGGAGAGGAGATGGCATTCCCCTCATACACGGGGTCCTCGGAGGCCCCTGTGATCTCACCTGGAGTGGGGGGTGTCCTTCCAATGCCTCCGTCCCTGTGACTCTGGAGGGAGGGCGGCTCTTCCGAAGATAATTGACTAAGACCTTGTCCAGGGCTCCCGCCCAACAATGGGTTTCAAAATTCTAGACCCATCGGCTTACATAAAACTGGGATTAAACTAAAAAGCTTTGGGACTTCCCTGGTGGTCTGGTAGTTGGGAATCTGCCTGCCAGTGCAGGGGAACACCGGTTCAATCCTTGGCCCGAAAAGATCCCACATGCCTCGGGGCAGGTAGGCCCATGCGCCGCAACTCCTGAGCTCCAGGGCCTGAGCCCCACAGCGAGACAAGCGACTGCAATGAGAAGCCCGTGCGCTGCAATGGAGAGCAGCCCCCTTGCTCGCCACAACTAGAGAAAGCCCACACCCAGCAACAGAGCCCGCGTACGGCCAAAAGTAAACACACAAAAATTATTTTTAAAAAAGCTTTAAAGTGTGTCTAGATGGGCAAAGACCCCCCACCATGGGCCGGGTGTCCAGGGGTCCACCAAGCCCACCTTCTGCTGCATCCGTTCCTCTAAGAGGAAGAGCGGCCTGGACACAGATCATTGAAGACGGGGTTGGTCCAGAGCCCAGCTCGTGTGTTTGTGAGCTGTACATTTGTGCTGTACGTTTCCTATTAAAATCTATGGATTTCCTGTGCTCCTCTGAGACTGTTTCGTTGGGACACTAGTTTCATTTTTCATGTGTGAGAGGATGACCCATATATTCCAGAGGGTGTGAAGTGACCCTAAAGCAAACACAGAGTTAGAATATATCTGGCAGTGGTGAGTCGGCGGCAAACAGAGGGGAGAGACCTGGAAGACCCCTTTTTATCCCCTCACGGAGGTCACAGTCAGACTCCCTACATGTAGATGCAAACTGTGAGTGACGGTTGTGCTGGTGGTTTAGTAGCTCAGTTGTGTCCGACTCTTTGCAACCCCAGGGACTGTAGCCTGCCACGCTCCTCTGTCCATGGGATTTCCCAGGCGAGGATACTGGAGTGGGTTGCCACTTCCTTCCCCAGGGGATCTTTAGGAGGATGATAATGGGAAAAGCATTGAGAAACATTGCTCCAGTCTGAGACTGAGGCAGTCCTAGTTCACCCAAACTCAAGGAGGGGAAGTAAGCCCCAACCTTTGATAGGAGGAGCGTCAAGGAACTTTGAAGTCACACTTTAAAGCTGCCACACACACTTCTTGATCCAGCACCTTCGCATCACATGTAAGAACAAGGAGATGTGAAGGGTGAGGGCCCTGGGTGCCCAGTCACAGAGCCAGGTAGCAGAGTTGAATCTGCCCCGGACCAGCATGTGTCTGGCTCACCTACCCTCCCCATAGATCCATCTGTGCTCTTGAGAAGGTCAGTTCCCAAGCCTGCTGAGGGCACCATATGGCCCCAGGCATAAATACCAGGCAGATACACAGGGTTCTGAAATTCTCTGCTTTGCTCAGAAGTCACAGACTGTATCCATAACTTGCATGGATTTACAGACATGTTTCATTTTGATCATGGTATTTTATTAATGGAATCTCTTGCCCGTATGTAAACATGAGGGATTTCATCTCCAGCTTCTCTCTCTTTATTTGCCATGCCATGCAGCCTTTGGGATCTTAATTCCCTGACCAGGGATCGAACCCACACCCCTTGCTTTGGAAGCATGGAGTCTCAACCACTGGACGCCAGGGAAGTCCCCCAGCTTCTCTTTTAAAAGTAGCAATGGCTGAAAGCAGTGGACCCACAATGTCACATCCTCTACATGGCATCAGAGTGTTTTAAACCTCCCCTGGGCTCCCCAGGCCTCCAGGACACCACTAAAACTTAAAGATTGGAAAGGAAGCATAAAAGTGTTCCTTTTCTCAGATGACATAATTGTCTATGTAGAAAATCCCATGGAATCTACCAAAAAAACAAACAAACTGCTCAACCAATAAATGAGTTCAACCAGGTCGCAGGATACAAGATCAATACACACACAAAAGGGTCATATTTCTAGATACTAGCAACAACTCGGTAGAAGATAAAACACTATTCAGAACTGCTTCCCCCCAAAGAAGAAACACCTGGTAAAAATCTAATGGAAACTGCCTAGCATCTGTGTGCTAAAAGTTGCAAAATCCTGATGACAGGGGTCAAAGAATATTTAAATTAATTGAGAGATACACCTCATTTGTGGATGGAAGACTCAACATGGTAAGAACGTCTGTTTTCCCAATATTGATCTATGCAATTGCTTGTTTATTGTCTTGCATGCGTGCATGCTCAGTCAGTTCAGTGATGTTCAACTCTTTGCAACCGTATGGATTTTAGCCCACCAGGCTCCCCTGTCCACAGGATTCTCCAGGCAAAAATACTGCAGTGGGTTGCCATGCCCTTCCTCAGGGGATCTTCTCTGACCCGGGGATCTAATCTGCATCTCTTACTGTCTCCTGCATTGGCAAGGAGGTTCTTTACCCCTAAGCACTTCCTGGGAAGCCCCCAGTCCCTCCTAACTGCAGGTGCTTCAAGGACTCTGTCCTTGGTCCTGAATTCTTCCCTTGATGATTCCCCCTGTCCCTGGGCTCCAGTTTACCACCCCACACATCTTCACTCCAGCATGAGTACTCTGCTAACCCACATCTCTAGCTTCTGACTGTTCCTCTATGCCTGGTAATCCCAGTCTCATAGAGAAAACCAAGCTCTTTATCCCCCTAGCCTGCTCCCAACTTCGCTATTTCTCTCAATGATGACCTATCCTTCTGGTCTTTCAGGCTTGACATCTCTGTACTCCTGGACTCTTCCTATCAGACTATCCTATTCATCAGCTGGGTAAACCTTCCTAAAACACATCCATGACTCCATGTTGATCTGCTTAAATTCATCCAAGTGTCTCAGTCAAAGCCTGAGTAGACGTTGGAGTCCAAACCCCTTCAGCACACCCCCACCTTAAAACTAAGGTCTTAAAACTGGGTCTTCCTAGGTTTTTCAGTTAAAACTGCACTGCCACAACTTCATCCCACCAGAATCTTAAACACACCTCCACCATGGGAAACTGTACGTGAACCTCACACTCTGCTGATTGGTCTTCTCTGCCTGACTATTACAATGAGTATTTTCTGCCTCCCTGTTTTCACTTCCGCTGTTGCTCTGAATATGTTCCTTCCCCCAGCTCCCCAACCCCACCTTACCACCCCACTCGACTGGAAGTATATACTTCCTTTAAGGTCAATCTCAAATATCACCTCCTCCCACTGACCCAGCCAGTGTGACATAATATTTCCCCCTCTGACATCATGGAGCATCTCGCCTGCAACTGTCCCGTGGTACTTGCCAGCCCTGCCTGTGCTCTACTGACTTGTGAGTTTATCTTCCTTATGAGGTGCTTTGCAAGCTCTTCTCTTGCCTATTATTATGCTTCCTATACCACCCTGTGTATATTTTACAGTCATGATTAGTATGTGCCTCTTTAGAATGAGGTTTTCCTTCAGCCGAGTCTGGGGCCAGCCCCAGCTCTCCCTGGGATGCCATGAATGTACACACCCTTATGGGAGGCACATCAGAGCTCAGGTTCAGAGAACAGCAGCCCTGCCTGAGAACTCAGTGCTCAGAGGAGCTCTCAGAGGAAAAGGGTCACTCTGGATGCAGAAAGGTGAGCGGAAATGTTGACAGGCTGGGTGACTCTTGCATGAATACTTCAGGGAGGGAGTAATGGATACGCATCCAAGAAGCAACTGAGCACTCCCCTGGGCTAAGGGTGCCTGTGGTTATGGTGGCATCGTACGATCCCAGCATGGTGAAGCATCTCCTTTCCTCTGTGTCCTCTACCCTGTGTTTGAAGCTATGTCTGCCTCTTCTGCAAAAATGGTTAATTGTTGATGGATGATCTCAACCAGACTTCTCCTAAACTGGATAAACCTGGACTCTTCATCGACTCTGTGCATGGGAGACTCTCCAAGTTAGGGAATTCCCGGAGTGACATTAGAGGTATCCACTGCCTCCTTCTACCATTACTGCTCCAAACAGCCCCAGAAGTTTAACTCGAAGCTGTTCAGTCGTGGCTGAGCCAGACAGAGATGCACTCAGCCAAGTCACACATCGGTCACAAGGACACAAGAAGGTTTGAAGCCCAAGAGGCGTTGGAAAAGAGGAAATAACCCTTAGCTCACAGGACAGCTGCATAAGCAAACTCTGTCAGGACTAAACTCCCTTGGAATTGTCCCAGAGGAGCAGATGGAGCCCTGTGAGCCCAGGACTGAAGCTGGGAGGGGTGTGTCCTCAGGGAGCCTCTTGTCTGCAGGGAGGATGTGGTCGTTTCCCTGGCAGTGCTGAACCAAGAAGCTTTTGTGCCAAGGGGAAGAGTAAAATGTCAGGCCTCTGAGCACACAACTTCCAGAGAATTCTTGCCCTTGCGAGGTGGGTGTGAAGCCCAGGAATCAGGATATCTGGGGAGGAGAAAAGAGAACCCCCAAGCAAGGGCAGGGGTGGCTGAGCCCTTTCTCACCCAAGGACTCAGAAAGAGTGTCTTCTAAGATCCGGGACCCTCCCTGGACCAGTGCCCCCAGAAGACCTGAGTCCTTCCAGAATCTAGCAACTGCTGTCCCCCTGCCCTGGAGCCCAGAATCTGAAGGTCTCTCTTGTCCAGTCTGAAGAGCTGTATTCCTGGACAGGGCATTCCTGGGAACGGCACACTGCACGGTGGACTTCCAGGGTCAAGCTGTCTCTCCCTTCCTCCAGGGTGCCTCTGAGGTCTGTTCACCCAGAGGACAGCCCCGACCATGCCCAGGAACAGGGGCAGCTTCAGGAAGACCAGGAGCAGGAAGTGGATATTGCTGAGCCGGGACCTGTGGGAGACACGGTGACTGGAAATGAGCTGCCTCCTCTGGAGGAGGTCCCAGGTCCCTTCCCACCCCACTTCTCCCTGCGCCCCGACACTATAGCCTAGATAAAGTGAAGTCACTCAGTTGTCTCCAGCTGTTTGCAACCCCATGGACTGTAGCCCACCAGGCTTCTCCATCCATGGGATTTTCCAGGCAAGAGTATTGGAGCGGGTTGCCATTTCCTTCTCCAGGGGATCTTCCTGACCCAGGGATCGAACCTGGGTCTCGGATTGTAGGCAGATGCTTTACCATCTGAGCCACCAGGGAAGTTCCTAGATAACTCAGGAACAAACCCAGAAGACCCAAGTCAGGGCAGCCCCTTTCTGGGACTCCTGTCATCATTCCTGCCTCAGGAACTGCTCTTGGGACTCTCCTTAAGGGGAGGGGAGGGAACGGAAGGAGGAGAGGGACTGGGCAGTGCCCACTTTCAGAAGTGTGCGTCCAAACTCATCTTCTCCATCCCTTTCCTGCACACATAGTTTTCCCTGTTATCAGCTGACTTCTTGAAACCAGTCCTCACCCACACTTTAAAGCCCTCGCCCCCTCATTCCCTTCAGGGTCTGACAGTAGCATCACAGCCCTTCTGGGTATCTTTGGAAGAAGGAGACAGACCTAAATGTCAGCCTGGAACTAGCACACCTCCCACAGACCCCCACAGGCAGCTCCTGGAAGCAGAATCTCTGGTAGAGCAAAGAACTTTAGATGAGAGCCTGGGTTAGGGACCGTGGAATCAGCCCTCTGCATCCACAGCCCGGTGAGAAGGGAGACAGGGAGGGTGGGGATGGGAGGAGGGGCTTCAAGTCCACCTGAAACTACCCTCCATCTGTGTCCCTGCAGCTGCCCCTCAGGGGAGAGGGTTCACAGAACGGGTGCTGTTTTCCACTCTGCATGCAGCTTTGGAGAATATAAACATCAGAACCAGAGCTGGAGGGAAACCCAGCAAAGGGTGAGGTACAAAGGTCACGGTGTGCTGCCAGGCCCCGCCCCAGGCCTGAGCCGAGGGCCCCTGAGGCTGCTGACCCTCCTCCCCCACGGTCTCCCAGGCCCTTACCCCAGGCAGTGGGCCAACATCTCCTTGGTGCTGAGGTTCTGTCCATCACTCACTGTCTGGAGGGTGTCCGGTACAGCCAGACAGGCGGTGCTCCCTGGGGTGGTGCTTGGTGCTGGAGATCAAAGCATGGCTCAGGCATCACTCTTTCCCCAGTCCCACACTAAGCACCCATATGGCTCTGACGTCACACAGAATCATCCAGTGACCACCACTTTCTACCGAAGCGAGTCAGTGTGTTCAGGGGTCTCTGCCTCTCTGTAAGGGCAAGGATGGTGCCCTGTGTGGGGTACCTATGCCCCCCAGCCCATGCCAAAGCTGAAGGGTCAGCTGCCTTTCTCCCTGAGCACACCCTAGGCTCCTCCCAGCACTGCTGAGACAGAGGACAAGACGCAGGACACTGTTCATCCTTGTCCCCCATCTTTGTCCACAAGCCCACTCTTTTCCCATAAGCTCTGCTGCTGGACCAAAGGGAGCTCTTACCTGGGAAAACAGACACCTCAACCTGGGCCGAGGGGTCCCAGGACAGCACGTCCAGGATCCAGATGGTCTGAATTCGACACCAGTAGGATCCAGCGTCATTCATGTTGAGGTTCTCCATGGTCACTGTGAAGGTCAGGTTATCCGCGTGGTCTCTGATGGACACACGGCCATTCCTCTTTTCTTTCTCTTCTCCTTCGGTCTCCACAATCTTTCGACACACTCTGCCATACTTTCCTCGGCACCAATATTTGTTATGCCCCTTGTATGCCTTCTCATACTGACACCGGACCCGCAGAGAGCTCCCCATGGTGCCCGCCACAGAGCCAGGGCCCGTCAGTGACCAACAGCCTGGAAAACACAAGTCAGATCCCAGGACTCCGTCCCAAGAGGCCCCACCAGCAGCTGTTTCCTTGAAGCCCAAGGGGAAAGTTACCAGGGAGGCGTGGACCATTCCAGGCTCAGGAACGGGGACCTGGAGAGACACCTTGATTTAAGACCTAAGCCAGAGGGTCTGGAGACGGCGGTCAGCAGAGCCAGCTCAGACCCGTGCCCGGCGAGCCCAGACACGCTGCCTGGCTGCACGGGCACCCTGTCCCTGGGAACAAGGGGAGTCGGGCCACGGTTGGAGGTGGGAGTAGAGAGGGCTGGCAGTCCTGCCCTGTTCTTTTTTGTTGTTTGCTTGTTTTGTTTTAATTTAAACTTTTAATTTCCTATTGGGATATAGCCGATTAACAACATCATGATGGGTGAACAGGAACAATTTGTTTCAGGTGAACAGGAAAGGGACTCAACTGTAAATACACGTGTATCCATTCTCCCCCAAACTCCCCTCCCATCCAGGCTGCCCCATAACATTGAGCAGAGTCCCCTGTGCTACACAGTAGGTCCTTGTTGGTTCTCCATTTTAAATACAGCAGTGTGTACATGTCCATCCCAAACTCCTAAAGTACCCTCTCCTCCCATCTGTCCCCCCAGCAACCATAAGTTTGTTCTCGAAGCCTGTGAGTCTCGTTCTATTTTGTGAGTCCCTTTGCATCATTTCTTTTTAGATTCCACATGTAAGGGATGTCACGCAATGTTTCTCCTTCTCTGACTGACTTCACTCAGTGTGACACTCTCTAGGTCCATCCATGCTTTTTAATATCCTGCCCTGTCCTTAACCCTCCAACCTCTGCCAGGCATGAGGGTTGGGCGTGTAACCAAAACACTTGAATTTGGAGTAAGATTTCTGCATCCTGGGTGTTTTGTAGTTCAAACTATTTCTTTAAGAGTGTAACTTCTTGGGATTTCCCTGGTGGTCCACTGGTTAAGAATCCGCCTTGTAATGCAGGGGACGTGGGTTTGATCCTCGGTCAGGGAGCTAATATCCCAGTGCTTCAGCCTTAGCATAGACGAACCCTCACACTGCAACTAGAGAGTCCATGACGCGCAACAAAAGACCACCTGGCAGCCAGAGGCCTCACGCGCCGCAGCCACGGCCTGACGAAGCCAACACATTGTTTAAAGAGTATGACTTCTTGTCTATGCTGCTCTCCACATGTTCTCAAGGGAGAAAAAATAAATCTCTGGCTCTCATCACAGACCCTCGGATTTAGAAGGTGGATTATAATAGCTCAGCCCAATTTTCTACCTGACCCACAAATATATCAAAAGTGTCCATGAAATATGTTGACAAGTGATATCAAGTTACTGGTGTTTGAATGAGGAAGCCAGATTGGATTGGGAAGGAGCGGGTAGGTCTAAGTTATAGGTAGCATCCCAATTCTTGGGTTGGCCAGTGAGCTCACAGAGGTTTGCTAAATTATGTATGATTAACATAAAAGAAGGACTTCCCTGATGGCTCAGAGGGTAAAGCATCTGCCTGCAATGCAGGAGACCCGGGTTTGATCCCTGGGCCGGGAAGATCCCCTGGAGAAGGAAATGGCAACCCACTCCAGTACTATTGCCTGGAAAATCCCATGGACGGAGGAGCCTGGTAGGCTACAGTCCATGGGGTCACAAAGAGTCGGACACGACTGAGCGACTTCACTTTAACATAAAAGAGGGCCTTGTATGGACCAATGATGAGAAGGCATCCAGGCAAGACCAACCCATTCTGGACACCAGAAGTTAAGAAAAAGAAAAGAAGATTCTACTAATTCCAAGAGAGTACTCTCCTCTGTCCTGCTAGAAAGTGCCTGGATGCAAGATTAGCAGGTCTTACGTGGGACCGTATAAATTCACGTGTGCCTTTTTTAAAGAAAGTGTTTGCTGGTTGCTTACAGGAGCTCAAGTCGGAGAGCAATGAGTTCATAATGGAAACACTAGGTGGTCAGCAGAGCAATCTGCAGGAAGCACCTTGAGCAGTTTTGTGAATATCACAGGCTTTGCTTTGTTCTAGATACCCCGTGGGCATTGGAAAGAGCCCTGGGGAGGAGGCTCATCTGGATTTAATTTTCAGTTCTTTCACTTACTGGATATGTCACTAATCCCTTCAAGGTTTTATCTGTGAAGTGGGAATGATACTAACTGCCCTGCGTCATGAAGTTACTCAGAGGGGAACGGCAGGAAGGTTCCTTAAAAAACTAAAAATAGAGCTACCATGTGACACAGCCATCCCACTGCTGGGCATATGTCCAGAGGAAGCCATAATTCAAAAAGATACACACACCCCCAGCGTTCACTACAGAAGTATTTACGACAGCCAAGACCTGGAAGCAACCTAAACGTCCATCAACAGGGGAATGGATGAAGATGTAGTACATACACAATGGAGTGTTACTCATCCATAAAAAAGGATGAAATAATGCCATTTGCAGCAACATGGACGGATCTAGAGTTTGTCATACTGAGTGAAGCCAGTCAGACAAAGACAAGCATCATATGGTATTGCTTATCTGTGGGATCTAAAACATGGTACAGAGAGTCACAGAGGTAGGAAGCAGTGTGATGGTTATCAGGGGGAAAGTGGGGGAAAGGATAAATTGGGAGGTGGGGATTGAAATATACAGACTACTGTATGTAAAATAGGTAACTAACAAGAACCTACTGTATAGCACGGGGAACTCTACTCTGTACTCTGTAATGGCCCACATGGAAAAGGACCTTAAAAAGGGTGGATACACGTGAATGTGTTGCAGGCAGATTCTTTACTGCCGACCAGCAGGGAAGCAGCCTGCAAAGCAAGAGACGCAGGCTTGATCCCTAGGTTGGGAAGGTTCCTTGGAGAAGGGAATGGCTACCCGCTCCAATATTCTCACTTAGAGAATTCCACAAAGAAGCCTGGTGGGCTACAGTCCATGGGGTTGCAAAGAGTCACACACAACTGAGCGACTTTGACTTATACCCGCATGACTGATCCACTTCGCTATACACCTGAATGCTGTACACAGCATTGTAAATCAACTGCAATCCAATACAAGTTTTTGAAAAGATGCTCAGAGGGCTAAATTGTACCATAAGTTTGAAAGTGTTGCAGGGTTGTAAAGAGCTTAATAAATATAAGTTCTTTTCTTGCTCATTTTATACCGGAATTCACTTCCTCCGTCTCCATTCTTTTTCTCTTTGCTCTGGAATCGCCCTTGCCATCTTTCTTTATATCCCTGACAACCCTCTTGGGTGCCCTCCATAAATTTAAAGTAATCACATTTTCTCCATACCATGTTTGTAACCCCAGACGGGTGCACAGGGTGGAGGAGGGAGCTGGGATGAAAAAGAAGAACTGAAATTTAAATCTTTACAAGTGACTTCAAAGTTCCGATCTTAGCCCATGGGAAACATCAGCTGCAAATGTTCTTAAGATGGAAAAATGAGGCTGTGGGTCTGGAAAGTTCAGCCAGTTCCTCAGAAAGGGTGGGAAGAAGTTTCCATCTTCAGTTTAGCTGCACCCAGGCTGGGGCACTTAAACATTTTATTAGATTTAAGCAAGAAGATTTAAACAAGCACTGATAATGCTGGTAAACCAACTCCCTAGGGGAGAAGCCTGATTTGTAGCGTTTGCCAATTTCCAAGGTGTGAATACTCTAGCCCATGACTGGTTTCTTTTTCCTTTTTTACTTTTTTTTTAAAAAAACTTTTTATTTTGGAGTATAGTTGATAAACAATGTTGCATTAGTTTCGGGCTGTACAACAAAGTGACTTAGTTATAATGTGTAATGTATTCTATACATATAGTATATAGATATAGATCCTTTAAATAGATCCTTAAAATCTCTCCCTTTTCTACCCACTTTTCCAGAAGAATCTGTCATTACATTGGGCAGGCTCTACATTTTGTGAGGGAACCTAACAAAAAAATTACTCTAAAAGCATGAAGAAAACCCTCTAATTTTTATCTTAAACTTACAAATATCATATATTAACGCACATATGTGGAATCTAGAAAAAAATGGTATAGACGATCTTATTTGCAAAGCAGAGCCGCAGATGTAGGGAACGAACATGCAGACAGCAAGGGTGGAAAGTGGGGCGGATGGGACGGATTGGGAGAGTGAGACAGTTATACACACATTACTATGTATGAAGTAGATGCGAGAACCTACTGTATGGCTCAAGGAACTCTATTCAGTGCTCCGTGGTCATACACACGTTAGTATGTATAAAGTAGATGTGAGACCCTCCTGTATAGCTCAAGGAACTCTATTCAGTGCTCCATTGCAACCTAAATGGGAAGGAAACCCAAAAAAGGGGGGTATATGTGTACGTATGGCTGACTCATAGACTGTACTGCAAAAGCTGATGCATCACTGTGAATCAGCTCTGCCCCAGTAAAAATTAATGTTAAAACTGTGCTCTCATGCACTTTGAATGTCTCCTTAAAGATTTTCTCTTCTGAAAGTTCAACCTTTGAGGAACAATTTGATCATGCTCTCCCAGGAGGGAGTTAACGTAGAAGCTGAGGTTGCCCTTCTAGACTCTTCGTTCATCCCTCCTGATAAATCTTTCGTACCCCCTTCAATGGAGCCCTGACCAAACAGAGCGGCTGCTCCTTCCTGAGCTTCCTCTGGTCTCTAGCATCTCCACGCTTTGGGATCAGCTACTCCGATTTTCCACTCAGCTCATTCATTCATCCTTCCAGACTAACTCCCAGTGATGCTTTAGGGAGACCTGTATCCTTCCAGGAGCAGAACTGGGGGTCCTGTGTGCACACTCATCACCATATGAGTGAACCTCTTCTATAGCAAGTCCTACACATGTCTGACTCTTTGAGACCCCACTGACTGTAGCCCTCCTGGCTCCTCAGTACAGGGAATACTCCAGGCAAGAATACTGGAGCAGGGGACTCCCCTGGTGGGCCAGTGGCCAAGAACCTGCCTGCTAAGACAGGGGACGTGGATTCAGTCCCTGGGCAGGCAAGGTCCTACATGGTGCAGGGCAGGTACTGAGGCTGCACACCTCGAGCCTGTGCTCTGGAACGAGAAGCCACTGCAACGAGAAGCCACACCACAGCAGAGTAGCCCCTGCTCGCCGCAACTAAAGAAAGTGACAAAGACCCAGTGCAGCCATAAATAAGTTCTTTTTTAAAAAAAATTAAAAAGAATACTGGAGTAGGTTGCCATTCCCTTCTCCGGGGGAATCTTCCTAACCCAGGGATCGAATCCACACCTCCTGCATTACAGGCAGATTCTTTACTGTCTGAGCTAGCAGGGAAGCCCTAGTTTCACGCAGTAGCATAGTAACTTGACACCTTCATCCAACCATGAGTTCCTGAGTGCAGAAATTGCTCTGAACTACCGCATTCAGAACAGTCCTGGCACACAGTTGGTGCTCAATAAGTGCATGGAGGCACACAGATGGTGCTCAACAAGTGTGTGTAGGACCATAAGATGAATGTTTAAATGTATAAAAGGATATACAGACAGATGAATTGATGTGTCCCTCCCATTTCTGCTGATGCTCTGCCTCTGGCTTGAACCCAGGACAGACCTTCTATACCCTTCCACGGTCCTGCCCTCTGCAATACCAAGTTCCCAAAGGCCCCAGCCCCACTCACCTGGGAGGCAGAGAAGGAGAAGAGCTGAGGGCAGCCACATGGTCCTATCTCCCTGGCAGGTGGCCCCAGAGGATCCAGGTCCCAGCTGAAGTCTAGGTGTCGACAACAGAGCCCGGGTCACCCACCTTCCACTTGTTCAACATTCCTGTGTGTTACTTGCTCATTTACTTCCCTTATAATCTCTTAGCTACTTCCTAATTTGAAGCCTTACTTAGAAAAAGGGGAAGGGTGGCAAGAGACACTTCAGAGAATAGACAAATCAACGAGAGAAATCTACCCCTTTTTTTGTCCATTTAGTGACAATATAAGGTTTGGCTCACACCTTGAGCCTTCATGATCTCAATCCCGAGATGTAAAGCAACAGAGGAGCCCCCTTGCCCCTTGCCTTTCTCTGTCTTCCCTCCTCTCTGGCTGCCTACTTTTGCTATTGCTGTTGCTTTGTTTTGTTTTGTTTCTGGACACACCACATCACACGTGGGATCTTAGTTCCCCGACCAGGGATCGATCCGGAGCCCCCTGCACCGGGAGTGCAGAGCCTTAGCCACTGGGCCATCAGGGAAGTCCCTTCTCCTGTGTCATTTCTTCAACACTGATAACAGCTGGAGGGAGGCTATGGTTCTCATGTTATTTGATCCACCAAGAGGATCAAACAAATTTCCAGTCCCTTCAGTCTTGCTTTTCTGTTGTTTTCGTCTGCTTTCTTTTTTTAATTCCTCAATATGATCCTGGAGTTGTTTATAAAGTAAAGGAAATCCAAGTAAGCAAAATCAAGTGCTGATGGCTTAAAATATATATAAAATATGACTAATGTGGTCACATTTCACTAAAATCCAATAAGAAAGCGCACCCACTACGGTAGATGAGTCAATACAGAGACTTCCTCCTAGACCCAAATAGGAATTCTGTATAAAACACAACTCTGAAAGTTGTAATATATAACTGAGGTCAAAATCATCCAAAGAACATCCCCAAGTGCCAGAAATGGAAAGGGAATTGAAAGCCAAGACCAGGAGTGGGACATGATACCGAACAGCTAATGGAAACCATTAGAAATGGATAGTTCTCTTTTAGGAGGTGAGAGGGGCATTTAAACAGCCACTCGGGACCGGGAGGTCCAGTAGCTAAGACTCCACTTTCCCAGTGCAGGGGGTCTGGGTTCGACCACATGCCACAGCTAAGACAGACGCAGCCAGATAAATCGATAAATATCCAAGTAAATGAAGAAACAGCCACTCAGGGCCAGGAGCCGATGTCTCAGGTCTATATTAGGCAGGAGCTGGAGCTCCCTGCCAAAAGCTGGCATCCGTAAAGAGACCCTACAGCCTCAAATCAGAGTGAAGGGAAGCCTCATGGAATCATGACACCATCCTGACCCCTTACAGCCACGTATTAAAGAGTCTCCCATAGAAACGGGGACCTAAGTTGCACCACATACAAATATGAGCTTCAAAGTCACAGTTTCTCATGACATGGCAAGTAAAGTAATATAGATAAACTCCCCAGCGATCTGGTGGTTAGGACCCCATGGTTTTACTGCTGAGGGCCCAGGTTCAATTCCTGGGAACTGTCAGGGAACTAAGATCCCACAAGCCACACAGTGCAACACCACCACCACCCCAAATAAGAAACAAATATAAAAGCACCCTGGCAATCAATGAGGCTTGTAAGGTTGTAAGAGATGAACACAAACCCACAGCCACACCCCCAGCCCTCCCCTTTTTTTGCACAGCCCATGAGCTAAGGACAGTTTGACATTTACAAAGAGTTGGGGGGAAGATCAAAAGCAAAAATATTTCATGACATGTGAAAATTTCATGGAAGTCGAATTTTAGCCTGCATACATGAGTTGTGTGGGAACACAGGTACCCTGCTTGACTTACACGTTCTCTATGTGGCTTTCCGGCTCCAACAGCAGAGTGCCGTGGTTGTGGCAGAGACCACGGGTCCACAAAGTCTAAGATGCGTGCTGCCTGGTCCTGACAGAAAGAGCTTGCCGTCCTCTGCTCTTAGGATGCAACCCTCCCCACGTGTGCCTAGCGGTCATTCCTACCCGCAATTATAGAAGCAGGACTCTGAGAGCAGAACACCCTTGGGATAGTCAGCGCGTGGGTAACAGGAGCTACGTTAGGTGGTGCGATGGTTTTTCAGGGTCCAAACAACCTAGAAAGTGACCTCAGGCCAAGTCCAGCCCAGCTCAGTCCAGGCCAGTTAGAGACCTGGGTGCCTCTTCCTGGCCCCCACCGTCTTTCTTTGATGGCCCAGATGTGGGCACTCTCTTCTGGGTTCCATTCACTTGGTACAGCCCCATGTGGCTCTGGAAGAAGCAGGTGGGCTTCACCCATGGACAGCCCCTGGCCCCCTAAGCGGCTCTAGTCACACCTGGCATTCCTGCCCCGTGTCTCCAGCCCCTCGCCCCAAGGGTCCAGCTGAGCCCCGTGACCTTGGGACGGCTCCATCCTGATTCCACTGGCATCTCCAACTCAACACAACCAAAGTCTAGCCCTTCTCCCTCGCTCGCCCACCACCAGCACCAGCAGCATCCCGCCTTTACTCCTCCACTCTCTGGGGCTCCCGCTCCTGACCTTTCACTTCCTGCTTTTGTGTTCGTCATAAGTGCTGCTGTTCCAAGCTGCCCTGAGCCCAGGAGACACCCTCTTTGATAGAAGAGAGAAATTGGCCAATGGAAAAAACCACTCTAACTAGCTTGAAGTTTACTTCTGATACAGATAGACTAATTGCAAGTAATCAAAAGAGAGGACATACAATGAGATGTAAAATATGCTTGGGACTTCCCTGGTGGCTCAGAGGGTAAAGAATCCACCTGCAATGCAGGAGACACAGGTCCCATCCCTGGGTTGGGAAGATCCCCGGAAGGAGGGCAGGGCAACCCACCCCAGTATTCTTGCCTGGAGAATCTCATGGACAGAGGAGACTGGCAGGCTACAGTCCGTAGAGTTGCAAAGAGTCGGACACGACTGAAGCGACTGAGCATATAATTAAACATGTTGAATATTAAAAGTAGTCTCCTTAATATATTTCATGCAAAAAATGCTGTGTATATTTAATGCTTTAGAAATCTCCTAAATAGGCCAGTTTATGGAGATTTAGAGTGTATTTCTGCCAAGAGTGGAGAAAGGACTCTATTTCCCAGGCACAGAGCGGGAGGAGCTGGTCCACTCCAGACCCCTCTGTCTGCAGGAAGGAGACTACTGTGTCCTGCAGGAATTTCCCAGAGAAGCCGACGCCTGTGGATGAGGAGAGGAGCAGGGGGTCAGGCAGGTAGGGGACAAGGAGCCTGGACATCCAAGGAGGGGGAGAAGGGGCAAAGTCAAGGATGGGGTGGGCTCTGGGAACTCAGGGTGAGTGTCCCCCGGGCAGAGGGGACATCCACCTGTGGAGTGAGACTTCCTAATGACTGCTTTCACAGCCTTGAGAAATTTCACAGAAACAGTACTTGGAAGAACAGCGTACATTAAGAAACTGTGTTATGATTATTCTTCATGTTTTTCTTAGAATAGGAGCCTTGTTACAAACCCCAAGGCCAGACCCAGAAGAGTATGACTGGGATCATGAAAGCATGGACCTTGGAACACCAGGTCAGCAGCAGGTATGAACACTGCCCACGCACTTGCTGACTGTTCCCAAGACAATCAGAAACAGCCTGGGGCAAAAAACCAGGAGATCCAGACTATGTCAATGCAGTGTCTTTGGAAAGATAGATCAAAGAAAGTTTGGTAGTCTGCAATCAGGAATAAAAGCTGGACTCAGAGTGGACGCTACACCTCCAGTCCAACAGAGGCTAAAGGTGCCCGGACCCACTGCACCAGATTTCATGTTCTGTTTGCATTTTCTTCACTCCCGGACCTTTAAGGCAACACACCTGCTTGGCCCTAGAACAGGAAACAGCACTGTGTGTAGCGAAGGGGCAGGTCCCGAGCTGGGTGTTCAGAGCTGCAGAGCTGAGCAGGAACCAAGCCAGACTCGAGTCGGGGCTTTGCTTCCTCAAAATCAGCAGCTCTGCCACCGCCCCTTGAAGCCCGTGCACCTCCGCCAAGGGCACCCCGCCCCCGCGCTCCACACCCAGAGAAAGCCCGCTCACAGCAACCAAAATACAGTTTAAAACTAAACGAAAAATTAAGAGCTATGGCAGTGGGTTTCAGCGGAGGGATTTTTGCCCCTAGGGGACATTTGGCAAAGCCTGGGGACAGTGGTGGTTGTCCCAGTCGGGGTGGGGGACGTGTTACCGTCATCTAGTGGGCAGGGGTCAAGGATGCTGCGTTCACAGCAGTGCGCGGGACGGCCCCACCACCAGGAGGTACCCAGCCCAGAGTGTCGGCGGGGCCGGGGCTAAGAGAGAAGCATTCCAGGCCGAGGGAAGAGCAGACGCGAAGGGCCTGAGATGAGAAACCACTGGATGAATTCAAAGAACTGGAAGGAAACCAGGAGAGCCTGGCACACCGTGGGGAAGAGAGACGCAAGGGTCTGAGAGGGGGCCTTGTCGAGCGCAGTAAAGCGCTGGAATGTTCGGTGACAGCCGTGGGAAACCTCCGCAAGGTCCGGGGCAGGGTGGGCTCTGGTTTGTGTGTTAAAACAACCACTCCACTGTGCAGATGCGGGAAAAGGAGAAGCAGGGAGGAGCCCGGCTCTGCTGTCACCCGGGAGGGCAGTGGCGGCGGCCTGACGCAGTGATGCACCCAAGTCTACGGTCCCGGGGGCTTCCGGGAAGCAGAAGCATCAGGATTTGTGACGAACTAGGTGCAGAATGAGCGGGCCGGGTAGGAGGAATCCCGAGTGACTCCCGGGTTTCCTCCGGCGAAACTGGGTCAGGGTCAGTGTTCTTAGTTTGCTAGAGCTGCCGTAACAAAGGTCTTTATCTTTTCATACTTCTGGAGGCTGGAAGTCCAAGAGCAAGGTCTGGCAGGGCTGGTTTCTCCGAAGGCCTCAGTTTGTAGATGACCATCTTCTCGCTGTGTGGACATGGCCTTCCCTCTTCATGTGTCTGTGCCGGAATTTCTTCTTATAAAGACGCCAGTCGTACTGGGTTAGGACCCACAACAATGCCCCCATTTAAACTTACTTCTTTAAAGACCTGGTCACCAAATACAGTCACATTCTGAGTCACTGGGAGTTAGGACTTATTTCTTCTTCTTTATTATTTTTTTGGCTGTGCGAGGTCTTTGCTGTTGCCCAGGGGCTTTCTCTAGTTGCAGCGATCAGGGGCTCCTCTTCACTGTAGCGTATGAGCCTCTCATTGCAGTGGCTTCTCTTGCTGTGGAGCACAAGTAGCTGTGGCTGGCAGGCTTAGTTGCTCCACAGCATGAAGGATCTTTCTAGACCAGGGACCAAACCCGTGTCCACTGCACTGGCAGGCAGATTCTTAACCACTGGACCACCAAGGAAGTCCGGGGGGTAGGACTTTAATGTAAGTTTTCAGGGGACACAACTCAGCCCATAAAACTGGTGACGCTTCCTAAGATGGGAGAAGGGCTTTGACAGTGAGGATGGATTTAGAACCCCACAAGGATGTAGTAAGCTCCCAACATCCATTAGACGTCAGGTGGAGATGTTAAGAGGGGACCTGAATATGCAGTGAGGGAGCCGGGTGCGAGACACCCATTTGGAAGACCACAGTAGTTACTGGTACTTCAAACCGTGACACTACGTGAGGTACGCAAAGGACCAGTGGAGAGGTCCAAGAGCTGAGCTGCCAGGCTCGGAAATATCTTCTAAATCAAGAAGGGGAGAAAGTGATAAAGTAAAGTAAGGGAGGAGGAAAGCTAAGCAGGAGGTAAACCAGGAGAGTCTGAAACCTAGGAAAGGAGCCAGTTTCCGCCAGGGAAAAGTGATCAACGAAGCCAGATGTTGCTGAGAAGCCAAGGAAGACGCGGATGGAGATGGTGCCTTTGGACCGGTCAAGAGCATCTCTATAGACTGCTGGGAAGACCGATGAAAAGCACTGCAGAGTGAATAAGCAAAGAGGAGACCAACAGCTGGAGAGGCTGGGGGCTAAGGGGCGTGTCCTTCTCAAAAGGAGGACGCTTTCCCTGTGCCGCTCGGCTGTGAATGACCAAAATGTGATGCTGAACCTTCAACTTATTAAAAACCCACACTAACTGTGAAGGGCAGTAACATAAGGTGTGCCAGGAGATGACAGACGGGCGGGTAGACAGCGAGATGAAGGCCGAGGAGCGGACCGCAGGGCGGACAGGCAAGTGACCAGTAAGCTTCTTCTTCTTCTTCACCTCCTTCGAGTTATAGGAACATCACTTTAAGGCTTCCCTGGTGGCCCAGGGGTCAGGACTCTGCGATTCCACTGCAGGGAGCACACGTTCGACGCCCGTTTGGAGAACTAAGATCCCGCATGCCACAAGGCACAGCCAAAACCATAAATAAACATTGCTCTAAAATTATTCTGCAAACTACACATATATGTTTTACATAGCCTTCTCTAAGCATGATATACATTACATTTAAATGGACATATATGATTACATATATATATATATACAATTAAATATACATATATATGTAATGGAGCAATCTCCATGGATTTTGAGAGAGAAAATCAATGCCCAAGAATGCTGCACTTTATAGAGAAAAAAAAAAAACCATGGTTTTGAAATACAAGGACTCCACATGTACATTATCCATTTGTAGTCTTTAAAAGAAACAGAAAAAATAATTCAAAGCACTCCACCCAACCAAGAAATGAACCCAAATAATTTTAGTTTGAGGAAGAAACGATATAAAGGAAATAACAGTGGAAAACAAGTCAGTTAAGCTTTAGAAGTTATGTCTAAATCATTATTAATATGGTTATATTTATTGAAAATGCTAAAGTTAATTCTTGGAAGAAGACATATCATTTTTTTTAATTAATAAACATTAAAGAGCCAGGTCTCAGAGGTCGTATCACCAAAGACACCTCTTACTTCCTTCGAAGATTCCAGGGAAGAAAAGGGTGCCTGGGTTAGTGGGTTCTGCTCAAACATGGACCGGGGTGTGGGCCCTTCTTCCTGGGCAGGACTCTGTATGTGGAAAATCAAATGTTCTGGTGGAAAGCTGAGTGGGAAGCTGGCCGTAGGGCGATGTGAGCCGGAGTTTCTGGAAAAGACCAAGAGCATCTCAGGGGAGCAGTAAGTGGAGGTGCAGCCATTGGAGGAGGCCAAACAGGGTTCCTAGTTAGAGCAGCTGCTGTCCTGCCTCGAGCCCAGTGCCGGGGGCTTTGCCCAGATTATTTCTAAGACATGCGTGCATGTCTGTCAGTCATGTCCGACTCTTTG
The DNA here is from genome assembly GCF_016772045.2 of Ovis aries. Classification (NCBI taxonomy): domain Eukaryota; kingdom Metazoa; phylum Chordata; class Mammalia; order Artiodactyla; family Bovidae; genus Ovis; species Ovis aries. Next base: position 56,071,303 of record NC_056064.1, on the reverse strand, counting down.
AGACTCCAAGGACTGTAGCCACCAGGCTCCTCTGTCCATGAAATTCTCCAGGCAAGACTACTGGACTGGGTTGCCATTTCCTGCTCCAGGGAATCTTCCCCACTCAGGGATCGAATCCAGGTCTCCCGCATTGCAGGTGGATTCTTGAGCCACCAGGGAAGTCCAGTTATTTCTAAAGCTCAGATGGGTACCATCATCCCCAGGTTACAGATAAGAAGACGGAAGCCCAGACAGGCCCTGAAACCAGGCATCATCTCATCAGGCTCACAAGTCCCAGTTCCGTTTGGTGTCCGTTGGGATGGTTGGGGAAAGCCAGGGGAGGGAGCAGGAGACGTGCTTGTAGAGGAGACAGAGGGCTGGGTGGCCAGGAAGTAGGCAAATTCTTTTCCCCAAGGAATCACAGCCTAATCCCCAGTCCTTCTGGCCCCCTGCCCGCCCCCCCCCCCCCGAGCCGGGTGTTGAAGGCTCCAAGGGACACAGGAGACAGGAGAGGTGCCATCTGGGCCTCTCACCACTGCCCAACCCATACCCGCCAGAACCGCCCAGAACATGTGCATTTGGGGGAAGCCGCCACATGGAAGAGGCTAAGAATCCGGAAGAGAAGCTTCTCTTCTCTTCACCAAAATCACATATATCCTCAGCTGCCCCCTCACCTCTCCTGAGCAGGTCCTCAGCGCTCTCTGAGAGGCTGTGTCCCAGGACCTAGTCTTCTGCTGTTGGTCACTAAGTCATGTCCGACTCTCTGCGACCCCATGGACCGCAGCACGCCAGGCCTCCCTGTCCTTCACTACCTCCTGGAGTTCACTCAGACTCATGTCCATCGTGTCGAGGATGGCATCCAACCATCTCATCCTCTGTCCATGAAAGATGACTCATCCTCTGTCTCATCCTCTGTCTCTCGCTCCTTCTCCTCCTGCCATCAGCCGCTCCCAGCATCAGGGGGAAAAAATTAAAATGAGTATTTTCTGTTCATAAAAAATACAGTGTGGAAAATGAAACAGAGGACAGAGACTGCGGGAAAATGTCTGCAGCGCACCGTGGACATCTGAACACCGGGCGTCTAGAATATATAAAGAACTCTTATAAATCAGCAATGAAAAGGGGGAGCAACTCAAGTTTTCAAATAAGCCTAGGATTTATTTGAACGGAAACGTCACTGAGGAAGATACGTGAAGAGCTAACGCACACATGAAAAGGTATTCAGCCGCATCCGTTTTCAGAGAGACACAAGTGAAAACCGCAGTGAAAACTGAGTGGGTGGTTGGGCAAAGAAGTGAGTATATACTCAACGCCGCTGAACCGTGCACTTTGAAACGGTTTAACTGGCCAGTTTTGTGGTATTAATATGTATATCTCACCACAATTATTTTAAAAAAGAACAGGAAATGGGCCTTCCCTGGAGGTCCGGTGGTTAAGACTTCGCCTTTCAAAGCAGGGAGTACAGGTTCAATGCCGAGGTTCAATCCACCAGGTTCAATCCCACGTGCTTGGTGGCCAAAAAACCAACACATTAAAAAAAAAAAAAAAAAAGAACAAATTCAATAAAGATGATAAAATGGTCCACATCAAAAAAAAAAAAAACTTTTAAAAAAGCACATTAAAAAAAATCATAACCTGAGCTTGTGACCTTTAGGTCCCCACATGTGCCCTGTTCATTTTTTATTGTAGTTTTGTTTTTTATCTTCTAACTCCACACCCACCCCTTGCACCCACCCAAACACCGTCTCTTGAGTATTTCTATTAGATAACATTTGAGCTGAGCAACATCTCCTTCAGCTGCTTTCTCATCTGAAATTCAAAGTTCTGAGATTCATCCCGGAAGCTGCTGGTTGAACCTCCTGACGGATGGAGACTCTCCCACCCCTTCCGGGTGCCATACTGCATTGGCTCTTTATACACATTTCTGACCAGGGACCTTCACAGTCCATCCTGGAGTCACCCTCGTGTTCATCTCCTGTGTGTCTGCGGCCAAGGGCACCCCAGGGAACTTCCCTGGGCACAGCCTCAATCCCCAGGAAGAAGAAAAAAAAAGGATATGTGTCTGCCTGAGTTGTAATGCTAATTAATGCTTGGCAGAGTCGGGATTAAAATGCCAGCCACCAGATTCCAGAAACCATGTGCGTCTCTGGGCCAGGAGGCTGGAGTTGGCAGGAAACACATGTCTAACAATCAGGAAAGAAAGGAAGGAATAAATAGTTGCCGGAAGTAATGTGTAACAATGTTACAATGTGCCACAGTGTGTTAGGGTCTTTCCAATAGTGACTACAGCCTGTCTCTGAGAACATTGTTGTCGTTCAGTTGCTCAGTCGTGTCTGACTCTTTGAGGCCCCATAGACAGCAGCACGCCAGGCTTCCCTGTCCTTCACCATTTCCCAGAGTTGGCTCAAACACATGTCCATTGAGTCAGTGATGCCATCCAACTATCTCATCCTCTGTCGCCCCCTTCTCCTTCCGCCCTCAGTCTTTCCCACCATTAGAGTCTTTTCCAAGGAGTCGGCTCTTCACATCAGGTGGTCAAAGTTTTAGAGCTTCAGCTTTAGCATCAGAACTTCCAATGAATATTCAGGGTTGATGTCTTTTAGGACTGATTGGTTGGATCTCCTTGCTGTCCAAGGGACTCCCGAGAATCTTCTCCAGCACCACAGTTTGAAAGAAGCATAACACAATTAAAAAACAAAACAAAACAAAACAGCAATCTGGATCAGCTCAACATAGGTGACTGCCGACAATACTCATTCTGGATAACCGATTCTTGTTTTCATCAAGCAGCGTTCAGACTGGTCATTTGGTCTCCAGAACAAACCTCGACACAACCCCGCCATTCTCAACTCTATCTGGGCCCACCCAGCAGAGAGTAAGGATTACACTCTCCTACTTCTGCTTTTTTGTCTGTCTCATCACTGCGGCTTTCATTCACAATCACAGCCATTGTTTATTCTGCTGCTTTTTTTGTTTTTTTAAGGAAGAAACTGAACAGAAAACCTGTAAGTGTCTGGCAGACAAGCACTAGCGGAAACAGCAGTGTGACCTCCTCCTGTGCTCACAGCCTGGAAACCCCAGCAGTACTGCGGCCATGGAGAGAAAATCCATTTGCCGAGGGCCCGATTGCTCATGGGAGGGTCTCCTCGGAGTGTCAGCAGAGAGAGCCCTGGACACAGATGCTCCTGAAGGCTTTATTCACAACTGTCAAATCTTGAGGCAACCGAGCTGTCCTTCCAAACGTGTCCTTCTGAGATGTTTGGTGACTGGCCAAGCAAACTGTGCTACATCCCACCAAGGAAGGTTATTCAGTGCGAAAAAGAAACGAGCTGGGACTTCCCTCATGGTTCAGTGGTCAAGACTCGGAGCTCCCAGGGCTAGGGGCCAGGGTTTGACCCTTGGACAGGAACTAGATCCTACGTGCTATAACTAAAGTTCCTGCATGCTGTAACTAAGACTCGGGTCAGCCGAATATATATATATATATTTAAGGAGACACAAGCATAGAGAACAAACTTGTGGACATGGTGAAGGAAGAAGAAGGTGGAATGAAAAACGAGAGTAACGTTGAAACATATACATTACCGTGTGTAAAACAGCTAGCTGATGGGCGTTTGCTGTATGACTCACAAGCTCAAACCCGGTGCTCTGTGACAACCTAGAGGGGTGGGATGGGGTAGCAGGTGGGAGGGAAATTCCAGAGGGAGGGGACATATGTATGCCTATGACTGATTCATGTTGAATAATGCAGAAACCAACGCAATACTGTAAAACAATTCTCCTCCAATTAAAAAGAAAAAAACTTTATTTTTTTAGAAAAGAAAAATTACAGGTTGATATAATACATAAGGCAAAATTACAAATGAAAACCAGTAAGTGTTTGGCAGACAAGTACTAAAGACAAGGACTTTACTGAATTAAAAATTAAGTAAAATACTCACAAGAAAGAAAAGAAACAGGCTAAAGCATCACAGTGGCAAAACACATCCTCCTTTCTCAGTCAGTTCAGTTGCTCAGTCATGTCTGGCTCTTTCCAACCCCATGGACTGCAACACGCCAGGCTTCCCTGTCCATCACCAACTCCCCGACTTCACCCAAACTCATGTCCATTGAGTCAGTGATGCCATCCAACCATCTCATCCTCTGTGGTCCCCTTCTCCTCCTGCCTTCAATCTTTCCCAGCATCAGGGTCTTTTTGAATGAGTCAGTTCTTCACATCATGTGGCCAAAGTACTGGAATTTCGGCTTTAGCATCAGTCTTTCCAATGAATATTCAGGACTGATTTCCTTTAGGATGGATTAGTTACATCTCCTTGCTGTCCAAGGGACTCTCAAGAGTCTTCTCCAACACCACAGTTCAGTTCAGTCGCTCAGTCGTGTCCGACTCTTTGTGACCCCATGAACCACAGTATGCCAGGCCTCCCTGTCCATACCAACTCCCAGAGTCCACCCAAACTCATGTCCATTGAGTCAGTGATGCCATCCAATCATCTCATCCTCTGTAGTCCCCTTCTCCTCCTGCCCTCAATCTTTCCCAGCATCAGGGTCTTTTCAAATGAGTCAGCTCTCCCCATCAGGTGGCCAAAGTATTGGAGTTTCAGCTTCAACATCAGTCCCTCCAATGAACACCCAGGACTGATCTCCTTTAGAGTGGACTGGTTGGATCTCCTTGCAGTCCAAGGGATTCTCAAGAGTCTTCTCCAACACCTTTACCTTTGTTGGTAAAGTAATGTCTCAGCTTTTTAATATGCTGTCTGGGTTGGTCATAACTTTCCTTCCAAGGACCAAGCGTCTTTTAATTTCATGGCTGTAATCACCATCTGCAGTGATTTTGGAGCCCCAAAAATAAAGTCAGCCACTGTTTCCCCATCTATTTCCCATGAAGTGATGGGACCAGATGTCATGATCTTAATTTTCTGAATGTTGAGTTTTAAGCCAACTTTTTCACTCTCCTCTTTCACTTTCATCAAAAGGGTCTTTAGTTCTTCTTCACTTTCTGCCATAAGGATGGTGTCTTCTGCATATCTGAGGTTATTGATATTTCTCCCGGCAATCTTGATTCCAGCTTGTGCTTCTTCCAGTCCAGCGTTTCTCATGATGTACTCTGCATATAAGTTAAATAAGCAGGGTAACAATATACAGCCTTGACATACTCCTTTTCCTATTTGGAACCAGTCTGTTGTTCCATGTCCAGTTCTAACTGTTGCTTCCTGACCTGCATATAGGTTTCTCAAGAGGCAGGTCAGGTGGTCTGTATTCCCATCTCTTTCAGAACTTTCCACAGTTTATTGTGATCCACACAGTCAAAGGTTTTGGCATAGTCAATAAAGCAGAAATAGATGTTTTTCTGGAACTCTCTTGCTTTTTTGATGATCCAGCAGATGTTGGGAATTTGATCTCTGGTTCCTCTGCCTTTTCTAAAACCAGCTTGAACATCTGGAAGTTCATGCTTCACGTATTGCTGAAGCCTGGCTTGGTGAATTTTGAGCATTACTTACTAGCATGTGAGATGAGTGCAACTGTGCAGTAGTTTGAGCATTCTTTGGCCTTACCTTTCTTTGGAATTGGAATGAAAACTGACCTTTTCCAGTCCTGTGGCCACTGCTGAGTTTTCCAAATTTGCTGACATATTGAGTGCAGCACTTTCACAGCATCATCTTTTAGAATTTGAAATTTGAAACACCACAGTTCAAAAGCATTCAATTATTTGTCACTCAGCTTTTTTTATAGTCCAACTCTCACATCCATACATGACTACTGAAAACCCACAGCTTTGACTAGACAGACCTTTGTTGGCAAAGTAATGTCTCTGCTTTTCAATATGCTGTCTAGGTTGGTCATAGCTTTTCTTCCAAGGAGCAAGCATCACAGTGGCAAAATACATCCCTCCTTTTTAACCCCCCTTTCAGGAACTAAAAGTTAGCATCCACAAGCAAAGGTGCCTCTGTGGGAGTTATGGGATCCAGCACCATACACCAAGGGACCCGGGAGGGGTCTCAATCACCTGTGCATTGAGTAACAGGCAGACAGATCTTGCCAGAGGCTGTGGAACCAGCCGAAGCCACGGGACTGGTCCCAGCCCTGCTCAGCCACAGCTGGGGAAAGCCTGGTGAAGCCTGACCTGGGCAGACACCCCCGTACAAGAGTCTCTGAAGAAGCCCAGGCTTCCCGGGGCAGATGCCAGCACTGCGCTGGACCAAAATGCACTGGAGAAGGAAATGGCAACCCACTCCAGTATTCTTGCCTGGAGGACCCCTTGGACAGAGGAGCCGCGGGGGGGTGGGGGGTGGTGGCTACAGTCCATGGGGTCACTAAGGGTCAGACACTGCTGAGCGAGGAGGGAAGACAGTTGTGCAAGATGATGCTGGAGGATCCTGTTTCTCTCCTGCAGAATCCAAAGTACTGAGGCGAGACCACCGTGTGACTCAGCGGAGAGAGGCGCTGCAAACGAGGCGTCAGAGGGCACCTGAGGGATGTGGTCCCTACTGGCTGCGCTCAGGAGCCCGGCAGGAAGGGTGCCCAACAGCCACTGGGAAAACGTCACCGGAGGATCGATCGCCCCCTGGGGCCCCCAGGCACGCCCCGGGAGACAGGGAGGGAGGGCGCCTGGGAAACAGGCTGGGCTCTGCGGGGAAGGAAAAACAAACTTGAGCGGTAGCGCCACCTGCTGGAAAATGAGAGTTTTCCAACAGCCAGCCTGATGAGTTGTACAGTCTTGAGAAGACATAGCAGCTTAAGAATACTGCCCCCAAGGGACTTCTCCGGTGGTGCACTGGTTAGGAATCTGCCCTTCAATGCAGGGGACCTGGGTTCAGTCCCTGGTTGGGAAGATTCCCCTGGAGGAGGAGTTGGCAACTCACTCCAGGATTCTCGCCTGGAAAACCCCCTGGACAGAGGAGCCTGGCGGGCTACAGTCCATGGGGTCGCACAGTTAGACACACACACGCTCACGCGCTAGACCACTGCGAGCCTTAAGAGGGTAAAAACAAACAAACTAGAAGGAGACTGAAAGGAAGAGAGAGTATATGGGCGCGGGAAACCAGTAAGCAGCTGCAGGTGCAGAGTCTGGTTCCATCTCTGCCGTTCCCCCCAGGCCTGAGGGTTCCCACCTGCAGAAGGAGGAAACCAGACCCGTGTGGGCACCGGACCCCAGAGCGCCCTCCTGAGGTCCTGGTCAGCCTCAGGGCGGTGTCTAGATCTTGGCGGGCAGGACAGATGGAACCAGCCTCCAGGGAGCTTCCGGCTCCAATTAAGGTAGCTTACAGATGAAATTTTATTTAAATAAGAGGTTCTGCATTAAATACTTCAGGCAAAGAGTACATCAACCTAGAAGCAAATGATAAAGAATAATAATAAAATGTGTGTGTGTTCCCCACCCAGCTTAAGGAAATTTCTTTAGTGGTTTTTTTTTTTTTAGTTTTTAATTTTTGTTCCCTGATTTAAATGTAATATACTCGCTACAGGAATTTTACAAGATGCAGAATACTGAGAAAATAAAAATCGCCATCGTCTCATTATCTTACTGCTAATGGTCTGGTAACAATGTTGTTGTTTAGTCGCTCAGGTGTGTCCAGTTCTTTGTGAGCCCATGGACTATAATCTGCCTGGCTCCTCTGTCCATGGGACTTCCCAGGCAAGAATACCGGAGTGAGTTGCCATTTTCTTCTCCAGCGGATCTTCCTGACCCAGGGATGGAGCCTGTGTCTCTTGCATTGACAGGCGGGCTCTTTACACTAAGCCAGGAAAGTCCTTTCTGGTAACAGCACTTTCCTGTTTAGTCTGAATGTACTATTTTTCTGAAATTGAGATTTTTTAATACAAATTGTCCCTTTTACACATCATGACCACTTTCCTTTGACAGCTAATTTCATATCCCTTCATCTCCAATATTCCAAGAAAATGACCCCCAAATACCCTTACTTTTGAACAGAGAGTTGGTTTTCCAAAAAGAAGCAGAAGCAGGAACTAGTCGATAGGGAAAATCTTTCGTGTTGGGCTTCCACCTGAAACAGAAACTAAATTGAGAGGTTGATAAAGTGCCTCCTGTCGCCTGGCACAGGGCAGTATCTGATGAGTAAATGTTGATTGATGATTGCTTCTCACGTGTCTGAAAGTATCTCGAGATAAGAGGGAAAACAGAAGCCAGTGCTTTCGTGATAAACAAAGATGCCCAAAACGCCTTCTCTTAAACCCAAGCCAATTTCTGAGTCCAGGGTGGAGTCTCCACACAGACCAAGCCTGCTTATTGTCTGTGCTTTGTCACTGCGAGCTTATTTAATCACTATTTGTCCAGAGAGTAAGACACAGCCTTGGGTGCTTTGAAGGAGGCAATGAAGAAGCCAACATGGGCTTATGGAATGGATATCCTTTGACGCTAAACCCTTTGCATGCAGCTTCCCATTAAGCAGTCAGCCATCACATCAAATGCCTATGCCGTGCAATATAATAAATTATTTCTAATAATAATAGCTAATATATATTGTCACAAATTGCACAGATCTGACCCAAAGCTCATATTCTCACCCATTCTTTCTACTACCTTCCCACTAGTGGACACAATATAAAGATGTAAATTATCCAGAAGGGGATAATAGGTGACAGAGCACGCCCCCCCCCTCAGCCAGCCCCTTTCTTAGGACCTTCCACAAAGAAAATCTCTGCTTCTGTGTCTACCTCCATCTGCCTCCATCCCCACCAAGACTCTTCCCCAGCTCTCCGAAGGAAACAAAGTCCTATTTGAACCGTGTTTTCAGGTGCGGTCCTTGCTTGGATCAAGCATCAGTTCCAGACAGCTGCAACATTCAGCTGGCTGCCCCTTGTCCCCAGGACTCCTCCCTGAAATCTGGATCGCTCCTTCAGTGGGAAAACTGCAGGGCTGGCAATGAGGTCATGTAATAACTTGATATATAACAGAAACAGACAGTGCCAGACTGGGAAATTATTCAGACGGACTTTACTTAGTGTGTCTCACCTGGCAGACTGCGATGCCGCAGCTGATAAAGCAGGACCAGATAGCTCTGACACCTGCATTGACCTCCCAGAGACGAGATGATCCCGAGACCAAATCCCATCCTCAGAGCTCGTCTTGGGTGTAGGTGGCCCCTCGAGTCTAGCCACAGGCAGTGCTGTGACCTCACTTCTAATGTGGCTGGGAGGTGTCAGGCCGCTGACATGCACCTGACTGTCCTGTCCTGTGTCACGAGCTCCCTGTTGAGGAAAGTATTTTTGTCCCTGTCCCTGCCTGGCTTTTAGAGCAGGTAGATGAAATAAGACCTCCCATCTGTTCCCACTTCTGAAATATCAGGTGGAAAGGCATAGTCTCTCTGAATCAAAAAGTTTCCACGTTGAACGATTAATTTGAGAGTTACCCTTTTTACTCTCCTTTTCCCCTTCCTCTCTTCCTCTCTTCTCCCTTAATTCCTCTCTACCCAACTCTATCCAGTGGCTCCTACACTTGTCCTCGTGTATGAGTCATCTCTTTTTGTTGTTTGGTTTGTTTAGTCCCTAAGTTGTGTCCAGCTCTCTGCAACCCCGTGAACTGCAGCCTGTCAGGCTTTTCCATCCATGGGATTTCCCAGGCAGGAATACTGGAGTGGGTTGCCATTTTCTTCTCCATAGAGTCATCACAGAGCTTTATAATAACAAATTCCCAAGCCTTACTTCCAAGAGATCCTGATTCAGAAAGTCTGGGGAAATCTGTACTTTTGATAAGGGCACCCAACCCCCCCAGTTCTAAGGAAACTCACCTGAAGTCTGTATGAAAACTTAGTAGACACCCTCCCTCCAAATCCAGGATTTGAAACTCAGTCTATGTAAGGAGCTAGCACTACAGCCCAGGTTAATAATAGCAGTGCCTACTATGCGGCAAACACCAGCACAGGGATTTATGGATTATCTCAATCACACAAAAGCCGCAGAGCTCAGTATGATTACTAGAGCCCACAGGGAAACTGAGACTCCATGAGCCAAGTTAGTGTGCTGATGTTGTTCAGTCGTGTCCAACTATTTGCAACCCCATGGACTGCCGCACACCAGGCTTCCCTGTCCTTCACTATCTCCCAGAGTCTGCTCAAATTCATGTCCATTGAGTCGATGATGACATCCAACCATCTCATCCTCTGTCACCCCTTCTCCTCCTGCCCTCAATTTTTCCCAGCATCAAGGTCTTTTCCAGTGAGTCAGTTCTTCACATCAGGTGGCCAAAGTACTGGAGCTTCGGCTTCAGCCTCAGTCCTTCCAGTGAATATTCAGGACTCATTTCCTTTCCAGTTGACTGGTTTGACCTCCTTGCAGTCCAAGGGGCTCTCAAGAGTCTTCTCCAGCACCACAGTTCAAAAGCATCAATTCTTTGGTGCTTACCCTTCTTTATGGTCCAACTCTCACACCTGTACACGCTACTGGAAAAACCATAGCTTTTATACAGATGTGATGTCTCTGCTTTTTAATCACTTCCTTCAATAGAAGGGATGAAAAAAACATGTGGTCTCTTCATTCAACCAAACACACAGAGCAATCAAAACAATGAACCGCATCAACAAGCAAAATATAGAAGAATCTTAGCAATATAATCTCAAGTCAAAAGAAAATAAAATTTCAAAAATGTATTTTGATAAATGTATGTGGATGCAATGGAACTATCTGAAAAAGGAAAGAAGGGAGTGATGGACAGAGGAATCAGGATTATCATAACCTCAGATGCAGGAGACAAAATTATGGGTGGGTTGTGGGGAGGGAATATGATTGTATATAGATCATTGCCAAGGTCCTAGCCTTTGGTTTGGGTTTGCACATTCTTATTGCATTATAGTAAAAGAAGGAAGGAAGGAAGAGAGGGTAGGAACCATTCATGGGTGAATGTGCTAGAACACATTGCTTTGATTATCCCAATTCTATGCACCCTGAAGTTCAACTGAAAGAAAAAATGGGTTAATAGATGAATAAATAGTTTGAGATCCTTGCATCATCAGCTCTTGGAAGCGGGGACTGAATTTTCCTCTTCCCAATTCTGATGCTCAGTTTTGTACCTTGAGGAGAAAAATCACAAAGGAGAGAGAGCACCTAGGGGCCCAGAGTACCTTCTGCCTCTTCTGAAAAATACCTGAAATTGAATCTGCTGATCCCTGCAAGCAGGTGGCAGGCTGCATAAGAGGGCCTGCTGGCATAGGATCGTGGCCAGGTGGTGTGTGATTTCAGCAAAGACCCTCAAAATATGATGCCTCCTACAAAGAGGCGTGCAACACACACCTGCTACTATGGATAAAAACCATTTGTTAATCCTCACAGCCAAGTTGCTGTTTGTCACTAAGTTGTATCCGACTCTTGCGACCCCGTGGACTATAGCACACCAGGCTCCTCTGTCCATAGGATTTTCCAGGCAAGAATACTGGAGTGGGTTGCCTTTCCATTCTCCTGGGGATCTTCCTGAACCAGGGATCAAACCCAGGTCTCCTGCATTGCAGGTGGATTCTGCACCACCTAAGCCACTGATGTGTAAGGGCACTGCAGGTCTGACTTCTGTTCCTGCTCTGCAAAAATGTCCCTAGAACATGTTTCCACCTGTGAGTGTTGCCAGAGTAATGAGACCCAGATGTGGGGCTGGAGCCATAAGGGGGCCAATCGACTAAGGCCGCCGGAGGCGTCCTTACCTTCCTGGCTGTCCCTGCTGGGGACAAATGTCCACAAGGAGGAGACAGCGAGTTACAGAGAGCTTTGAGCTCAGTAGAGGAGCCTGCCCAGATGCTCCTTGAGTCTCTTGGTCTGTGCAGCTGGCCTGTGCATGAGACAGAAGAGTGCTCTGGTGTGGATGACTGAGAGAAAGACCCCCGGTTTATGGGTCCTAGCCATAGGGGGTTGTCACAGTTACCCAGATTCCAGGGAAGAGAGGCACTGGGACACTGCCCAGGGCTTGGCGGCAGTCCCCTGTATGTGCCCGGAACGGGGGTGCTGGAACAGAAGTGGCAAGACTACCAGCGTGTCCGTAGCCCTGGAGAGGCAAACCCTCTTAGCGTTTCCTCCCCTGAACCTGACGGAATGGCAGGAAAGGTTGGCACTTGGAAAAAGCCCTGCATGTCAGAGAGCTTTCCAGCGATGGAGCTAAAAACACTGAGTGAATCACCCGCCCCCTTTCTGAACCACAACTCTTGACTGATGAGGCTACGCAAGTGAGGCAGCTGCAGGGTTTGGGATGCTCATCAGCTCGGGCCGCTCTGCGGGACCGAATCTGGTTCTGTCTGCTATCTGCATGATCTCAGTGATTAATTTAATGTCCCCAAACCAGCTCACTCCCACCATCTATAAAACCAGAAGGAGAGCCTCCTCCCAAGGATTATTGGGTTAGATTAAATTAGACAATAGCTGCAAAGGAGACTGACAGATGGTGGGCATAAGACAGGTGCACTCGCTCTTCATCCCTGTATCTCCCAGAGACTGCCCAGTAGAGGAGCTAAGAGAAGCCAAGGCACGAAACTATAGTTTCGAGATAAGTTACCGCACCGGCTTTAGAGTGGATTTCCCTTATTGGAAGCTCTTGTCAATTGTCAAAGGTGTGACTCCTTGGTGTCCTGGGACAGGGGAAGATACCAGTCGGGGGCCTTTCTCAGAAAGGAAGAGTTGGTGCTTGGAGATCCCTTCCTGGGTGAAACCCTTCCCGGCTCCCTCATCTCCAGGCAGAGAGAATTGATCACCGTCTTCTCCAGACCTGCAGCACTCATTATTCTCAGTATTATTATTCCCAATATATATCAGGTCGTGGGATGACCATTTCCCGTGCCTTATTTCATTTCATCCTCATGACAATCACATGAAGGAGGGAAGTGAAGTTTAGCAAAAGTGAAATATTGGGTTGGTTAAAAAGTTTGTTTCAGATTTTCCACACCAGCTTACAGGAAAACCCAAACAAAATTTATTTGGCCAACCCAATAATAGTGTCATCCAGATTAAAAAAAAAAAAAAAAAGAAAGAAAATGGCAGAGCTGGGATTCAGCTCTGGGTCTGTTGGTTCCAGTGCTACACCACCTCCCTGACAGCCCACCGTGGCCCTTTCCATCTGGTGTGCTATTTCTGTGTCTGTTAGTCACTAGTAGACTGTCAACTCTTCAAAGGCAGGAAGCCAGAGGGTCTTCAATCTATCTCCAGCACTTGGTACAGCACCTGGCCAAGAATGAATGAATGAGCAATATTCTCCAAAGCCCCAAGGAAGGAGATAGCCCCATTGTTCCTGGCAGGTCGATATGATTCATAACCTCCATCCTCATCCCAGCTTGCAGGGGGGAGGGGGAGATTTGGGGGGAAGGACAAGTGGCTGCATACACCATAATCAGGTGGCTCTTTCCTATAGTGAATTTCTCACTCACTCCAAGAGCCCAGAGCTTGATCACGGGAGCTGTGCCAAGCGCTTCACGAGAGGACCGGCGTTGCTGCACCCTTCACGCTAGAAAGGCCATCCTGTCTCCTCCTTTCACGACTCTATGCAACATTAAATTATCATGGAGTTTTATTCTGAGTGTTTCCTTCAAATCCACTGTCTCAGAATCCTCCTGTTTCACTTTTATTACTGTGGCTTGTAGATTATTTCCTTCGAGACCCAAAATGGAACTGCCACTTAATCCCCACCCGAGGTTCAGCTCAGCCAAATAAATAATTAAATATTTTTAAAAAAGAAAAAAGAAAACCATGGATCAAGACAAGATCCTAAGAGTTGCCAAAGAAAAACAAGTAATAAAACAGGCCATTTTCATAGCTGAGGAATTAGTCTGGCAACACTTCCAGTTAGCAATACTAACTCCCATTAGTGAACTGGAAGACGATGTAGTAATGTCTTCAAACTTGGGGGAAATAGACTTCACCTGGAATTCCAAATTGAGCTGAAATTGAGTAAGGTTAGAACAAACACTTTTTCAGATAGGTCAAGACTCAGGAAGTTCACCTCCCATGCCCCCTTTCTCAAGAAGTTATTTGAGTACATTCTCAAGAAACTTCCTCAAATACTTATTCACGAGCAGTAAATTAAGAAAAGCAAACCAAGCTCTCGAAGGAGTAAGCTGAGAACGAGGAAAGTATGACTCATGGGAAATACTGAGTCCACATAAAAATAAAACTAAAACACCAGAGTTACAGCTACACAGCAGGTCCAGAAAGCAACCAGCTCAGCTTGGAACGAGAAAATAAAGTCCTAAAGCATAGACGTTATGAGATAACACGGAAGAGAGCTTGGAAAACAAGCCTTGAGCCCAGGATGAAGGCCTGGAATTCAGCTGATTTGTTTACTGGCTGCGCCGCGTCTTCACTGCGGCACGTGGGCTTTCCCTGGCTGCAGTGAGTGGGGGTTACGCTAGTTGTGGCCTGCTGGGTTCTCTTTCTGCGGAGCACAGGTTCTAGGCATGCAGGCTTCAGTAGTTGTGGCCCAGGGCTTAGCTGCCCCAAGGCATGTGGAATCTTTCCGGACCAGGGATCAAACCCATGTCCCCTGCGTTGGCAGGCAGATTCCTAACCACTGGACCACCAGGGAAGTCCCAGAATCCAATTTTTAAAAGCAATTAGACACACTCAAGGAAAAGGAGATATAAGAAAGTCGTTATCTAAAGACAAAGAAACCAGCACATATCAGACCAAGAAGTCACTGAGATTCAAGAAAGAAATGGAATGAATACCACAGAAAAAGAAAAGTAAAAAGACAGAAGATCTGGGAGGTATAATAAAGATAGTGAGAGTCACTCAGTCGTGTCCAGCTCTTTGCGACCCCATAAACTAAACAGTCCATGGAATTCCCCAGGCCAGAATACTGGAGTGGGTAGCCTTTCCCTTCTCCAGGGGATCTTCCCAACCCAGGGATTGAACCCAGGTCTCCCACATTGCAGCCAGACTCTTTACCAGCTGAGTCACAAGGGCCCCTCTTTCAAAAAGCAAAAAAGAAAAGCAATCACAAACATCAGAGAAAATAACAAACACACAAAAAGACAAGAGACAGATTAAAACAATGCATGATTTTGAGCAATGGGGGTATATAAGAACAATCTTTCTGAGCATGGTGATGTAAACCTTTGGAAATGAAATGAAAACATAATAGTAATATATTATCTGGCTCTGCAAGTAAACTGTATTTGCCTAAATATAGCAGTTTAAATGGGCTTCCTTGGTGGCTAAGTGGTAAAAAAAAAAAAAAAAATCCACGGTTTGGAAAAGGATTCAAATTTCAGAATAAGTCTATAAAGAATCAAAAACATTATAATATATTTACATATTATATAAGTATGGTTACATAAAATACATTCCTTCTGTCAGTTGAGAAACTTTACAAGCAAAAGTACATCTGATAATATCCCAGTAGCAATGAACATATCAAGCACCCAGATCTTGGTCCAAATATTTTCTCCAACAAAATGAACCAGGGGTTCTTGGAGAAATGACTGATTCTAAGTCTGGGCAGAAATGTATATGATAACCCTAACTAACAAATACACACTGTTGAATATAAGATAGATGAACAACAAGGTCCTACTGCATAACACAGGGAGCTATACTTAACATCTTATAATAATAACATACAATGGAAAAGAATCTGACTTTGATTATGTGTGTGTATCTGTGTATATATATATCTAATCACTTTGCTGTACACCTGAAATGAGCATAGCTTTGTAAATCAACTACTCTTCAATAAAAAGAGGGGGAAAGAAATACACAAGGTAACTCCAGAGCTAGGACACTTGAATCCTAGGAATCTTAGTTCCAGAGAGAAAGAAGTGCTCCAAAAAAGAGAATGTTAAAGAGGAGATAAACATCAGTGGGTGAACCTGTCAAACACAACCTCAGTCAGATGATCTGGGTTTACACCATCAATAAGTCATACTGATAGTGCATTCTTGGGATGTGATGTCTTGATAATGGCATAATCCCATGTTAACCATGAGAAAAATGTCAGACAAATCCAAATTGAAAGACATTTCACCAAATACATGACCAATACTCCTCACAGGGTTGTCAGAAACAAAGCAACTTTGAGAAACGCTCATAGTCTGAAGAAGCCTAAGGAAGCACAACAATTCAGTGCAATGAAATGTCCTGGATTGGATCCTAGAACAGAATGAGGACTTTAGGTTTAAAAAAAAAAAAAAGGATATACAAATAAAGTATGCTACTAAGCTGCTAAGTCACTTCAGTCGTGTCCGACTCTATGCGACCCCATAGACGGCAGCCCACCAGGCTCCCCTGTCCCTGGGATTCTCCAGGCAAGAACACTGGAGTGGGTTGCCATTTCCTTCTCCAATGCATGAAAGTGGAAAGTGAAAATTGAAAGTGAAGTCGCTCAGTCGTGTCCGACTCTTTGCGACCCCACGGACTACAGCCTACCAGGCTCCTCAGTCCATGGGATTTTCCAGGCAAGAGTACTGGAGTGGGTTGCCATTTCCTTCTCCAATGCATGAAAGTGGAAAGTGAAAGTTGAAAGTGAAGTCGCTCAGTCGTGTCCGACTCTTTGCGACCCCATGGACTGCAGCCTACCAGGCTCATTAGTCCATGGGATTTTCCAGGCAAGAGTACTGGAGTGGGTTGCCATTGCCTTCTCCAAAATAAAATATGGGTTGTAGTTAAAATAGGACATCAATGAGAGACAGAGACAGTGCACTAAGTCGTGTCCGACTCTTGCGACGCTGTGGACTGCAGCCCGCCAGGCTCCTCTGTCCATGGGATTCTCCAGGCAAGAATACTGGAGTGGGCTGCCATACTGGTTCATAATTGTGACAGGTATGCAACTGTGGATAGTAAAGGACACTGGATATGGGATATACAAGAACTCTATACTCTGTGCAAGCTTCTGTAAGCATAAAATAATTCTAGAATAAAGGGCTTTATAACAGTATATCTGATACAGCTTGGGAAATGTAAGGGGAAGCAAGGCAAAAGGAAGGATAGGGGTGCTAATTCTTCATCTTACATCTTGGGGACTAAAAAGATACAATCTATGGCTAATGAGGCAAGAAATGGAGGTTTTGGTCTCTTGTACGAAATGGTAGCGAAAGAACGGAAGACAGTGACATAACTATATCAAGAAGGAAGAGCAGAGGAAATATCGGGGTACAGGCCAACAGAAAGTGTCTGTGGTTGATAAACATAAAATTGGCATCAAAGGAACTAAAAATAAGAAAGAGCTAAAAATAAGGTTGCTGAGACGAGAGAGATTGGAAGTTGAGAGAAGACCCCTTTCATAGCATTATATTTTCCTTTTTATTTTTTTAATTGAATATATCATTCTGTATTTTGACTTACAGACATTTATTGCTTTTTCATCTCTGAGATGAAATGAAAAAATAAAAATTTTTAAACTTAGTTCAGTCATGATAGATATGGAAAGGAGCCCCACCAAAAGTGATTGCTATTCCCAGACAAAGGACTGAAAGTTTCCTACTAAAATGTAAATGAGGGAGTTCCCCGGTTGTCCAGTGGTTAGGAGTCTTGCTTTCACTACCGTGAACCCAGGTTTTATCCCTGGTCAGGGAAGTAAGATCCCACAAGCCATGAGGCACAGCCAAATCAAAAAAAAAAATTTTATAAAATAGATAAAATAAAATGTAAATGAGTGTTCTTAAGAATCCCCTCTAACAGGGAGATGCTGATAGAAACAAATTTCTCAGAGTGGACATAACCTGCCATCGATATGAAAATGTGGATTGTAAACCGTGAAAGCAAAGCGGAAGCTGACCACTGAAGTCACATAGCCCAGCACTGCTGATCACTGAAGTTTTGCACAGATAAAGAAAGAGAACTGAGCATAGAGAATTCAACAGATCCTGAAATCAAGGGCTGAAAGAAGAAACTCGGAACCACATGCCCCAGCAGAATTCGAACACCATTTCCCAGCAGGAGGGGGCTGGACCCAGAGGCAAACCTCAGAAAGGGGAACAAGCAGTTGGCTGGATGTGTAACACAGTTGCCCCTCTGGTGTGAGAGTCCCTGTGCAAATAAATACTTCCTCGGCATATGGAGACAGCTGTCAACAAAAACCTAATAGCTGATCTAAGAAAGAAACAGATATTTGTATTTATTTACTTACTGAAGGATAATTGTTTTACAGAATTTTGTTGTTTTCTCTCTAACATCAACAAGAATCAGCCATAGGTACATCCATGTCCCCTCCCTCCCATCTCCCTCGCCATCCCGCCCTTCTAGATTGTTACAGAGCCCCTGTTTGAGATACTTTTATTCAAGACAATCTAAGGGGATTTCCTGGATGGTCCAGTAAGCTAAGACTCTGTGCTCCCAGTGGAGGATGCCTGGGCTCAATCCCTGGTTGGGGAACTAGATCCCAAATGCTGTAACTAAGACTCAATGCAACCAAATAAAATAAATGAAATATGTATTCAAAAAAAAAAAAAGACAATCTAAGGATTTAAACCCAGGAGTCAGTCTTTCAGAAAGCTCTGAGAACTGATATATATGTTTTTGAGACAAAGGATTGTACCTCAGATGATGTATCTGATGGTTCACACAATCCAGATTTGCACGTACAAAGCAAGCTGTGGGTCATCATGATCCCTTACAAAATTACAAGGAATGCGACCTTCTAAGGAGATCGCTGCAAATGCGTGACACACACTGTAGGGGAGGGAGGAGACCAAACAAGCAGACAAATAAGTCATTTTTTTTTTCCTACCTCATCATAAAATGAGTTTTATTTCATTACAGTGTAAGAAAATGTCACCTCTAAAAAATTTAGACCAGAGAGCCCCATAAAATGAATCACTCTTCTGAGATAGGTCTGCAGATACGTAAGCAGATAGGATTGACGGGGGTCCCTAGAGGAAGAGAACCAAACACAGCTTTCTTGATATAAAAAGAAGTCATTTTGAAAGAGACACATGTACCCCAATGTTCATCGCAGCATTGTTTACAATAGCTAGGACGTGGAAGCAACCTAGGTGTCCATCGGCAGACGAATGGATAAGAAAGTTGTAGTACATATACATAATGGAATATTACTCAGCTATTTGAAAGAATGCATCTGAATCAGTTCTAATGAGGTGGCTGAAGCTGGAGCCGATTATGCAGAGTGAAGTAAGCCAGAAAGAAAAGCACCGATATAGTCTATGAAAGCATATATAAGGAATTTAGAAAGATGGTAACAATGACCCTATATGTGAGACAGCAAAAGAGACACAGATATAAAGAACAGTGGGAGAAGGTGAGGGTGGGATGATTTGAGAGGATAGCACTGAAACATGTATATTACCATACGTGAAACAGATCACCAGCCCAATTTCGAAGTATGAAACAGGGCACTCAAAGCCAGTGCATGGGACAACCCAGAGGGATGGGCTGGGGAGGGAGGGGGAGGGGGTTCAGGATGGGGGCCACGTGTACACCCGTGGCTGATTCATGTCAGTGTATGGCAAACCCACCACAACACCGTAAAGTAATTAGCCTCTAATTAAAATAAATAAATTAATTTTTTACAAAATGAAACAGAAGGCCTTCTAAGCCTAAGCCAGCTTGTGATCTAAGGCTGGCCACAGCACCCTTGCAGAACGAGTCTCATTAGTAGTTAGCGATTTCAAGGGGAAAAAAGAATGTAAGAAACATTAGCTATTACCAGCCCAGGGAGATAACTTAACCATATCAGACACTATCAGTTACGAAGACCCGCCAGTTCTGTTTTGAAGGTAAGGCTAGCCTAAAGCACATTCTTGAGCTATTTTGCAAGATCCAAACCCCCTAAAGCAATCAACCACCAGACCAACCGGAACCTAAGGAATAATGATGCTGATCTTTGCTGACCATTCTGTCTTCAGTCAGCTAGAGCCTGGACTCTGTCTACGCCCCAACTCTACGCTGCATTCTCCTCTACTCAAGCCCCTTCATGAATAAATAGGTACCCTTGCTGTGCTGTGCTGTTGCTGCTGCTAAGTCGCTTCAGTTGTGTCCAACTCTGTGTGACCCCGTAGATGGCAGCCCACCAGGCTCCCCCGTCCCTGGGATTCTCCAGGCAAGAACACTGGAGTGGGTTGCCATTTCCTTCTCCAATGCATGAAAGTGAAAAGTGAAAGAGAAGTCGCTCAGTCGTGTCCAACTCTTCACGACCCCATGGACTGCAGCCTACCAGGCTCCTCTGTCATTGAATTTTCCAGGCAGGAGTACTGGAGTGGGGTGCCATCGCCTTCTCCAGGGCTGTACTGTACTCAGTTGCTAAGTCATGTCTGGCTCTTCTATGACCCCATGGATTGTAGCCTGCCAGGCTCCTCTGTCCATGGGATTTTCCAGACAAGAATACTGGAGTGGGTTGCCATTTCCTCTTTCAGGGGAGTTTCCCAATCCAGAGATAGAACCCAACCCAGGAATCCAACTCACATCTCCTATGTCTCCCGCATCAGCAAGCAGATTCTTTACCACTGAGCCATCTGGGAAGCCCAGGCACCCTTAGCTTAAAATTTTCCCAATTTTGCTGTTTGGGGAGAAACTGCTTTGGGAAAGACCCCTGGTGTTCTCCTTATTTACTGCAAGTAATTAATCCTTCCTTCTCCCACCCTTTGGCTTGGTTGTGTCTTTACCAAAGAGGTAAATCCAATTTTCAGGTAACAAAGTTTCTCGCCAATGACACTTGAGCAGCTCCAAATATTAAAAACATACCAATCCAAAATGTAATTTCTGTGAGAACAAGGTGTTTTCAAAAATTATTCTGTTGATTTAAAATGTTACAAAAAATGAAGCCCAGAAAAATAGGTTGGAAATCAAATTTCTGTTTCTTTGGTTGGTTTTACAGTTTAAAAAGAAAGAAATATTTTTCACATAGTTGTCTTATTTACTCCTCACAAAAACCCAATGAGATAGGCACAAATTGTTCTACCTATTTTACAGATGAGAAAACATAAGGTATCCCAGAAGACTTGCATGGTTTGGTTAAAGCCACCTAACCAAAAACAGGAATTGAAACCTAGAAGTAAAATGTACCCTTTTAATCTTAGGCCTGGCCCTTTCCTTCCATATTGTATTGTCTCTAGAAGCTGGTGGTGGTAGAATTGGTGTCTAATGAGGTAGTTGCTTGCTGAATGCCAAAGTCATCATATGAGGATAACCTCTGAGACCACATCTCAGCTCCCAGTTCCCATAGGGGTCAACTTCATGTTCACTTTTTCAGGTGGTAACAAAATCCTGCAAATTGCTGGTCCCAGCAGCAGGACTTTCCCAGTGTTTAGGAGAGGTAGACAGAGTTCTCATCCCCTTGTCCAGAAGGCACAATAGCTAACATTTTTTGAGTTCCTAATACATGTCAGGCACTGTTCTAGGCTCTTTATGTGAATGAACTTATTAAAACCTCAGAACAACACCATGACGTAGGTACTATTATTATTTCCACTTCGTGGAGGCTTAGGGGAAGTTAAGTAACTTGCCGAGGTTACACAGCTTATCATTTTCAGAGTTGTGATTTGAACTCTGGAGCCCGTACCCTTAACCAAACAACCCTTCTGCCTCACCCAAGCCAATTGTTCTTAAGTTGGTCAGCCGTGTCCGACTCTTTTTGACCCCATGGACTATACAGTCCATGGAATTCTCCAGGCCTGAATGAATACCGAAGTGGGGATCCTTTCCCTTCTCCAGGGGATCTTCCCAACCCAGGGATCGAACCCAGGTCTTCCCCATTGCAGACGGGTTCTTTACCAGCTGAGCCCTCAGGGAAGCCATCATTTTTCAGAGTTATGATTTGAATTCTGGAGCCCAAACCAAATAGCCCTTCTGCCTTTCCCAAGCCAAGTGTTCTTAAGTTTGGGGGAGGGGGACATACGCATCCTAGAGAGTGTAATTTAAGCTCTGGGCCCTCTCTGTAGGGAAATGCAGGTAAGCAGAATTGTGCAAATTATTTCAGAAACTTCAGGGACCCCTCTGGGCCCTCATCTGTCGACCTCATACATCTTGTAGGGAACCGTCTAGAGATCAAAGAGAAGTGGCTCCAGCGCCGCTGGGCTTCGCCTCTGCAACCGCAGGAGGAAAGCTGAGCTGCGTGGTGTGACGGGGATGTTCGGTCACTAAAAATCAGGAACGGTGAGCTCCCGGGACCACAATGCCCTGAGAACGCAGCCGGAACGCTGAGATCCCGGGATCCGGTAGCTGAATGAGATTCGCACGGACTGCCGGCTAGACTGAAATCTTCCATCCCTCCCAACAGCCTGGAGTCGCGAGACAGGGGACGGGATCTCAGAACTCTGGCCCTGGGCGCGCAGGGACGGTATCGCTGTTCCTGGTGCTGAAACACTGCGGTCACGGAAGGGAGAGGCCGCCTGCTCTTAGGGTACCGCGCCGCAGAGGCTGCGGGAGCTGTCCAGTGCTGAAACGGATGGGGCCGGCCCGCCGGGCTTAGACCCGAGCCTGCTGCACCCCTAGGAGACCAGACGGAGCTGACGCAGAGCGGTGGGAGAGCGGGGAACAGCGGGCTCCAAGCCGGGAATGGACCTGCAGAGACTCGACTCCTATCAAGGGGGAGCCGGCCCCGACTTCCATGAGCACGTCCTGCATAAGGTAAGGATCTCCTCGGGTCACCCCCACCACCACCCCCACCCCCGGCTCCCATCTCAATCCTGGGCGAGGGCGCCGTCACCAGTTCTCTCTCTTCTCTTGGCTTTGGAACTTAAAGGGAAACTAGACCGTTTCTGTGAGCCTGGGGGATCCTTTCTGCCTGATGCTGTTTGTTACTTAAAACAGATGCGTGTACACGGGGGAGGGGCCGCCGCCAGAGGTTCAGATCGTCAGGGGCTTCATTCATTCATTTAAATCACTTGGATCCCTTTCTCACATCCTCTCTCCTGACTCTCAACCCTGTGACCCTCAAGAACCTTTGCATTCCATAATCCTTGTGGAAGGGTACATTGTTCTTCCACCCTTGCCTCCCAAGCTCCAGACCCATTAAGTCTGGTGGTTGTGGGGTCAAATACCCGAATTCCTGGCCAACTTGGCTGAAATTAAACATCGAAGTGGTCTGCAGCAAAAATAAACTGTTGTTTTCAAACCAGACTCCCTTGCACCTCTGGAAACCTGCCCTCCAGCCAGGACTCACTCATAGCTTCCTGAAAGTGCTTATTTCATAGCTCACACTCACCCCTTGCTTCTCTCATTCAAGATTTTTATATAACTAAGTTATCAGTAACATAACTAAATTATCAGTAATGTAAATTATCAATAACATCCTCTTGAAGTGGATTGTTGGGGAAAAGTAGCAGCCTCTCTCTAGGCAACACTTTTCAACTCAAACCCATCAGTCAGGACTTCCCTGGTGGTCCAGTGGCTAATACTCTACACTTCCAAAGCAGGGGGCCTGGGTTCAATCCCTGGTCAGGAAACTAGATCCCACAAGCTGTAACTAAAGTTTCCTGCATCCACAACTAAGACCCGGGGCAGCCAAATAAATAAATATTTGTTTAAATCACTGTGAATAAGCAGAATATATATTTTGCCATAAGAAGTCACCATTGTTCCTCATCTCTTTCTCTGCCTTCTTCGTTCAGCCCTTTTATTTCCTGCTTTGTTAACACTGGTTTATCTTTTAGTCCCTGAAAGGCAGCACATAGTCCTATACATGGAGATTTTTTTTAATCAAGGTATCACTCTGAAGATTCCATGAATGTAAGCTTTGAAGTAATCTCATCCACTTTTGTTCTCTACTATACAGTTGTTGGCCTTCCCAGGTTGTGTTAGTGGTAGAGAACCCACCTGCCAATACAGGAAACATAAGAGATGTGGGTTTGATCCCTGGGTCAGGAAGATCCCCTGGAGGAGGGCATGGCAACCCACTGCAGTATTCTTGCCTGGAGAATCCCATGGACAGGAGCCTGGTGGGCTACAGTCCTTAGGGTCACACAGAGTTAAACACGACTGAAGCCTACTAGCATCCATGCATGCCTACCAGTTGATATTTGAGGAAACTCAAACCTGGAGTGGTAAAGTGACTTGTCCAAGTAAACAAGGTAGTGAATGGCAACATGCTAAAAGCCAGGAATTATATTAAGTCTAATAGTCTTTTCTCTATATAAGTGAAGTCCACGGACCTGCAGCATTGACGTTACCTTAGAGCTTGTTAGAAATGTGACATCTCAGGCTCCACCCCAGACCTGCTGAATCTAAATATGTGTTTTAACATGATCTCTAGAAAATAAATATGCACATTAAGCTTTCAGATACTGCCAGGTGCCACACTGGCTATTTCTGATACAAATTGTAGAAAGCCAGCTACGAAGAGAAGAGGGCCTATAGATTTGATGAGTCCAGTGACTTCTCCCTTTAGGCCCCTGAACCTGTAAGGTATAGAGAAGAAGAAAAATGCTTAACTTCCCCAGTTAGGAAGTTTAAAAACCACCACTGTTTGAAATAAACTAGAATAAGGTCTGTGTTCTTAGAGGTGGTGAATCTAGCCTCAGTCAAAAGTGCATGCAAACAAAAGGGAATGTAATTGCAAATCAATTACAAAAGCATCCTAGTGACTAGATATATGGGTCTCTCCAATCCATCCTATAAAGATATAAACATCCATTTAAAAAGCTTTAAGACTTGGTGGTCCAAGTTTCAAAATTATTGATCATGTATGGTCTTTCCCACCTCAGTTACCCACACAGGAAATCTAGGCTATAGCCCATGAGAACGTTCACTTCCTTTGGGTTTATTGATTACCAAATTGGAAGGGAGCCTATTCCTACAAGTTCCAATACATTTGAAGACAGGTGTCTACTTACCACCAGTAAATGCTCAATATCGTCAACTTGGTTGTGAGCACCTTAAGGGTAGAAGCTGGCCTTAAACCTTCTGTGATACCAAACAGGGTAACATATGTGGGTAGCAATTTTCCTTTTCTTATAATACTGGTCACCTCCTCCTAGTATTATTTTATTATTGTACACGACTTCTTATTGTGATCCACTTAGAAACCTTTTTGTAAAGGGACAGGGTATCAACATATTTGTATCATTTTAAACTTTACTGTGTAACAGAGTCCAAGGAATTCCTGTTGGTTCATTATAACAAATTGACTGTAGGAGGGAGGGCTCCCTTCCAACATTAATTGCTAGGGAGGATTCTTTTTAAATAAACATTTTATTGAAGAATTACACATACAAGAAAAGCTCAAACCATATGTCTATACCCTGATGGGTTAGCACAAAGTGAGCGCTTCTGTGCAACCACTACCAAAATGAAGATAGAACATTACTGGGACTTCCTTGGAGATCCAGTGATTAAGAATCTGCACTTCCTGGTTTCCCTGGTGGCTCAAGAGTAGGGAACCTGCCTCCCAGGGCAGGAGACAAGGGTTCCATCCCTGATCCAGGAAAATCCCACACACCGTGGAGTAACTAAGCCTGTGCTGTAGAGCCCTCCAGCCACAACTGCTGAGCCCACATGCCACAGAGAGTTTAGCGTATGCACCACAGAGCCTGTGAACACCGCAGCTGGAGAAGCCAACCCAGTGAGTAGCCTGAACACCACAGCCAGAGAGCAGCCCCCACTGGCGGCAGCAAGAGAGAAGCCGCCCAGTAGCAAAGATAGCACCGTCAAAAATAAGCAAATAAATTTTAAGAAAAAGGAATCTGCACTTCCATTGCAGGGGCACGCGTTCAGTCCCTGGGCAGGGAACTAAGATTTCACATCACGCGATGCAGCCAAAAAACAAATTAAAAAAAAAGAAGGAGAACCTTACCAGCTTCCCAGAAACCACCCCCAACGTTTTTCCCACACACTGCCCCCGTCCTCCTCCCCAGAGGTCACCTTTTCAGAGGGTGAAGTATTATTTAATGTTTTGACAGAGCTACTAAATTTTATGTAGGATAGTCCTAGAAACCTGCCAGAGAAAAGATATTGCTGTATGGTGGAAAGAAACCCCAGACTTGGAATCAGACCAGACCTTGATTTGATTCTGAAAGACATCTGTGAGCCTTATTTTTCTTATCTATAAAACAGGGATAATAATACCTGGCTTGCTGAGGGTTTGCTTTTTTTTTGAGTGAAAATGTTAGATAACATAATGTAATATCTTTATTTATTTATCAGGTGTATAAGAAAATCAATAAGTGGTTGTTATTAGGACACCCATCTTGAGGTCCAGAACAGCTTCAGTAGGTGTCACGTTGGGTCTCACCTAACATGATGAAGCTTCATGAGAAAAGCAGCAGCTTCATACACAGAAACACACACAGACATTTCACAGACACGATCCCAGGGGACTGAGCTGACACAGCCACCTACACAAAACTCCTGACTTCTGTGTGAATATCGCAACCCTGATTTCCTAAGGCGAACATCTCTTTTCTCTGGGAAGTGAGGTATGGGACGCTGTTTCACCAAAAGTTTTACTTTCGTTTGAAGGATTTGTTAACAAAAGAAACTGCTTGTTACACACACATAAACAATTCCAATATTTAATAGAGGCTTATTTGACTTAATTTCAATATGCTGTCATTAAAAGAAAAGAAATAGAAACAACAGACAAAGGTAACAGGTTATACATCACCAAATCAGGCCCACCACCTTCAACCAGACTTGAAAGCACTGGGAAGTCCCTCACTGACAGCAACCTAGAATCCCAACTGGGAAAGGGTCTTCCCAGGTGGTGCTAGTGGAAGAAGCTGCCTGCCAATGAGGGAGACGTGAGAGATGCAGGTTCCATCCCTGGGGTGGGAAGATCCCCTGGAGGAGGGCATGGCAACCCGCTCCAGCATTCTTGCCTGGAGAACCCCGTGGACAGAGGAGCCTGGCGGGCTGCAGTCCGTAGGGTCACAAAGAGCTGGGCATGACTGAAGCGACTTAGCACAGCACAGCACCCAGATGGTGCGTCCAGCCCATGGGTAAGACATCAAATTGCAGTTTGCGGGGGCTCTTGTTTATAATCCCAGATCCCAAACTGGTATCATCATCAGTTTGTGTGCAAAAATGCATCTCTGGTTTAACTTTAACTTTTACAATGCTGTTTATTTCACCTGGTGAGTCATCAGACTTCTTAGATGCGGAGAGAAGGAGGGGAGTTCTGGCCAGATCCTCAGGGACTTAAGAGATTCCAGGACTCACTCCCTTTCTTATCTAAAGTGTCACCTGACTTGCTGTGCCCGCAGGCAGGCCAGGAATCTAAGTAGTGTCCAGGTGGGTCAGAGGCCTGCTCCCCTGCTTGTGAAGCCTGAAGTCCTCCTTTTTAATTTCCCTAATGGATACAATGAGACCTCTCATTAAAATTCACTTATCTGAAACACATTCTCCAAGGATCATCAGCCTTGGATGGCCCCCGCACTTAACTCATCCCAAGAGGTGAAGGCTGAACCAAATGAGCCTGAGAAATTCTCAGAATATTCCTTGAGTCTGGGCTGGGAGCTGGGAACTGCCTGGAAGCAGAGTTCATCCATCATATGCTTGGAGATTTTAAATAGAGTTGGTGTTGTTCTCACAAATCTGAATATTTGATGCGGCTAAATAATTTAAAACATGTAAACAACCCTGCTGCTCTTTCCATCAGAGAACTCTCAGCCCTCTCTTGCTATCAGTACAATCTCAGGAGCCACCAAAGGCAGCAATGTGAGTTAGGGGCTCAGAAACCTTCCATGCTGGGTTCTTGCTGTGCCAGGGCCTGACTATGAACTCTGGGGAAAGAGTGGGGGCACCTTTTGCCCCAGATGCTGGTGAATCAGGACAAAGAGACTTCAGTTCAAGAGCTCGCTTCCTAACTCACCATCCCCAGTGCTACGATGAACACCCACAAGCCAGTTTTGTTTCAAGAGGAGCAAATATTTAATATACTAAAGTCAGTCTCCTCCATAGCACCTCAGCAAAACCAGCAACCGGGGAGGGGGAAGGGAGGCATAAAGACATGAACTGTCCATCCATTCATGCAGGGCTGGTCCTCATTGGGGAAAAATGAAATTACTAGGGAAATAAAATCAATAGGTCCCTGTCCTACAGGATTCCCATTCCTTCTAACTCTGCCCCCGACACCTCTTCTACGTGAGTGGGACACGGAAGCAGGTCACCTCTCCTCCCCTCCCTCCTCTCTCGGGCTGATCTTTCACATCCCTCTGGTAAGTTTATCTCCCTCAGTAGTCCACGTGCCTCATCTAGTCATTCAGCAAACATTTATGGATCGTTTCCAAAGGGTGAGAAACTATGATGAGCGTTATAAAGGATGCATACACATAGGCACACACACACACAAGCACACACACACCGAAACTAGTTCCCACCTCCAGCAAGCCCTGGCCCGTGATACATGCACACAAACCGCTCTAATACTCAGGAGGGTCTCAGAGGTGCCCTAATAAAGGTCTGGGAAGATAACAGGGAGGTAACTCAGAAAGAAATGTTCACTTCTAATCTCAATTTGAGGCTTCTCGCTCATGGCCTCTGCTGGAGAATTAATATCTAAGAAAGGCAGAGCTCTATACACCAGCCAGCCTCCCTCCCACAAGGCCACCACCCATTCACCATAGACAACAATCTGGGTTCAGTGGTAATTTTCTTCCCTATCAGAAAATTTTATCAGAGGAAGGCAAATCAATCAGCAAAAGACCATACCAGCTAATCTGTCTCCTTCTAACCATTCCTTACCCCTCGGGGACATTTTTTCCCATCAAACAAAGTTAATGAAACACAAATTGGTGGTCAAAGAATCTGATTTCACAGAAAAATCCATGCCTTGGAGGTGAAGAGATTTCACTTTCAAAGTTCATCATCTCAATAAAGTGGTTTTAAGAAAAGAGAGGGAAAAGGAGGAGGAGAAAGAGAAGGGAGGAAGAGATGGAAAAGGAAAAAGCAAAAGAAAAAATATATTAAAAAATGAATGCGCGAGAAGACTAGGTCCAACTCTTGCCTGATTTCCAGTCTCAGCTCGGAAACAAACAAGAAAGCCTAGAAAGATTAGCTGTCCCACTCCTTGTAGAATATTTCCATTTGCTTGTTTTCCTCTCTTGCTCACTCTGGAGACCTTCCAATAAACAAATGATGTGTATGTTACATCAGTAACAATCTCTGACCATCTGGGACTCCTTGGGCTAATCTGTCAGTCTCGCCCAGATCCCAGCTCAGCCAGCTGGCTCGGGGAGGGATGCTGGCTGGTTCTGTTGGATAAGCTTAGCAGGAAATGATCATGACTCTGCCCAACCTCTCCAAGTCATTTTCCAAAGTCTCAGGCTTCCCACTCCAAACACTTCTGCCCTCTAATTTAGAGTTCCTGGGACTGTTTGTGAGGAAACATCTGAAACTCACTAGTGTTGCTGTGCTAGTGATCCTCTCGTTAGCTGTTCTGGGAAAGGACTGGGCCATCTCCCTTCATCTTCAGGGCAGGAAATCCAGCTTTGCTGGAAGTAAACAGCCAGAGGTGAGCAGCAGGGTAGGGGATTGTGGAGCTAGACACGTGAAGTGGCTCTAAGCGTCTCCCAGCATGTTTCTTGTTTCCAACGTCCTCCCAGACAAGAGGAACAATCCCTGGAGATTACAAGCAATGATGGAGATCACAGCTTCTTTGCTACCTAGCAGAAAGCTCAGGTAATGCACCTCCCCAACTGGAACAGCCCTGGACCACCCTCCCACCTGCCAAGAGAGGAAGCTTTCTGGGGGACAGCTAAGAGAGCTCCAAGACAGCAGCAAACAACAGACAACAGATCTGGACATCTTAACCCCTGACTGCACCCGTCAAGGCCTTCCAGACCTTGTGCCACTCATGACGTTAGCGAGGTCCCAAGTGCTGCTTGCTCAGTCCCTTCAGTTGTATCTGACTCTTTGCAACCGTATGGACTGTAACCCACCAGACTCCTCTGTCCATGGGATTCTCCAGGCAAGAATACCGCAGTGGGTTGCCATGACCTCCTCCAGGGGATCTTCCTGACCCTGGAGTCGAACCCGTGTCCCCTGCATCTCCTGCATTGCAGGCTGATTCTTTACCCACTGAGCTGCCTGGGAAGCCCCTAAGTGATGCCATGAAAATAATGTAACTGTTGAAACAAGCAGAGCTCACAATTCCCCAAGCAAATGATCCTTATTTCCCTGACCTTGATGCCAAAGTCTACTCCCTCCCTTCTCATTTGCATTTCTGCTTTTAGCAGACAATTTTTATCCATTAACATAAAGGTATCTTTTTAATAGTGGTGCTTATGTAAGACCCGCAGATACGCTTTTATGCGTCTTGAACCAAGTTCTGCTTACGTTTGTCTTTTCTTTTGCTTTCTAGCCATCTACCTACCCCCAGTTACCAACAGCAGAAACACCCCCCCACACACACACACACACACACACACTCATAAGGCACAGGCAGGCCCAGTGATGAGGTGTTCTTATTTCTTGTTTCTTATCTTTTATTGCCTCTCAAAGGCAAAGCAAATCTTTCCCCTCCTCCTCCCTCTGCCATTTGAATTTGCAACCGCATCACTAACAGCGACTCTGCTATTTAAAAGGCAGCTCTGCCATGTATCAGAGCAATACCCTCAGGGGACAGTCAGGAACTGGCACCAACTTCTTCCAGCCTCTCCCAGCTTCACGCAGAGAAGCCTCTTAACCTCTGGGAGGGAGTGAAGCTGCTAGTACAGACTCAGAGCCTCCTCCAGCCCCTGAGGTACCCCCTTCCTCTGTGGGGAGCGGTGCCAAAGCTTCTCTTTACCCACTTTCTTCCCTCTTCTCTGCTCCCCTTCTCAGGTTTCACTAGGCTAGGAACTAAGTATGAAAATCATCTGCACTGTCAACCTAAAAAAAAAGCACGACGTGACTGTTATGAGTTAAGTTTATTGGGGACAAAATGAGGACTCCAGCCCAGGAGACAGCACCTCAGATAGCTCTGAGAAACTGCTCCAAAGAGGCAAGGGAGGAAAGGTCAGTGTATATGTGATTTTTGGCGAAGCGACTATTTAGTCACTCAGTCATGTCTGACTCTTTGCAATCTCTTGGACTGCAGCACTCCAGGCTTCCCAGTCCTTCACTATCTTCAAACTCGTGCCCATTAAGTCAGTGATGCCAGCCAACCATCTCATCCTCTATCGCCCCCTTCTCTGCTTGCCCTCAGTCTTTCCCAGCATCAGGGTCTTTTCCAATGAGTCGGCTCTTCTCTTCGAATCAGGTGACCAAAGCAGCTTCGGCTTCAGCATCAGTCCTTCCAATGAATATTCAGGATTGATTTCCTTTAGGATTGACTGGTTTGATCTCCTTGCTGTCTTCTCTGCCACCACAGTTCGAAAGCATCAATTCTTCAGTGCTCAGCCTTCTTTATGGTCCAGCTCTCACATCCACACATGACTACAGGAAAAACAGCAGCTTTGACAATATGGAGCTTTGTTGGCAGAGGGGGAACACATGCGATCAAGCACATATTTTTCCAAAAGGTTTCTACTAGTCTCGTGAGGCCTTCGCTAGTCACGAGGAACGGTCATCATGATGAAGGATTTTAGTGCTTTTCTAGATATGAGGACGTATAAGAATTGGGCTCATAAAATCAGCTCCTGATAATATCTGAAGACCTGTCCGGCCAGTTTTCGCAGAGCACAGAGTGCCTCATTCCTGCTCTCCACCCTGAACTCCTTCAGGGGGTGTTAAAGGTCAGCAGCTGCAGCAGCTCTTGATTTAATCTTTGTAGAGGTAGGCGGCAAGCACGCATGGCAAGAGCCAGTCTGTAGCTGACAGCATACAGTGCAGAGGGACCCCGAGAGACTAATAATTGTTCATTATAAATGATAAAAATAAACCCCGGGTTCATTTGTGGAGCATTATAGTTTAAAAATAAAACTTATAATACATTCTATGACACTTTACTTTTGCCCCATGCTTTTTCCAATAGATTGTATTATTAGTTCCATATGATAAACAAGGAAACAAAAGCCAGATTAAAAAAAAAGTTACTTGTTCAAGGTCACAGCAGGTAGGCATTATGGAAATTCAAATAGCAACAGCAGATCCTACAAAGCACAGATGAACCAGGCACTGTGCTAAGCTCTTAACAGCCTTCAACCCTAAACAAACCTATTTTAATCTCATTTTACAGATGAGTAAACTGAAGCACAGAGACATTAAGGCACTTGCCTAAGATCACACAGCTAATTAGTAGCAAAGCCTAGATTCAAACCCCAGCAAGCTGGAAATGCAAATGGATGGATTCAGCAGAGGGCAAAGGACTTCACCAAGGGGATCACAGACTGTCATCTTTTTCGGGTATTGACAGGGTCCCATGTGTGACCCCAGCTCTGTAGGATCAGAGACCCAGTTTTGCTCACTCAGTCAAGAGTGGATCCATCTCAAAAAAAAAAAAAAAAAAAAGGCATTAAAAATAAAAGCCAAAACATGCACACACACAAATACACAAAAAAAACCAATGGGCCCATCTTTCCAGGCAGGCTTGTGTTAATCAAACTCACAAAACTGGTGTATTGTCCTGGATGTCAAGCCATGTTACAATCAGGGGATGGTTTGCTAAGCATGAAATTCAGGGAAGATAAAAGAGAGGGAGACCTGGAGAACTCAGACGCTGAACGATGTCAGGACAATGCGGTTTGCTGGCTGAAAGGATGGCCTCAGTCTACGGCTCCCTCGGCCCTTTCTACCCTCGGGTCCTCTCCTCGATGATCTCTCCCTAGCTCGCTCCCTCCCTCCCTCGGCTGTGTTTAACTGTGACCCAGGTCAGGCAGGCACTCTATTCTCCCCAGATACCCAGTTTCCTGCACCCCTTTAGGGACCACGTGCCTCTGAGCTGGAGCATGCCCTGGATTTGAGCTGGTTGTGGGGAGAGAGGAAGGTGGCCAGGGCGGGGGCGCGGGATGCTTCCTCTTCAAGAGTCTCATCATCCCAATAACACTCACAGGGGTGGACCCACAGCTCTGCCTCTGTCCTGCTCAGGGGTCACATCAGGGCCTTAGGGATCTGGGTTTTAAGGGCGAGACCAAGAAAGAGACAAAAGGGGATTGGGGTCATTTCCTTATACCCCACCACTGTCCCATTCCACATGCCCCCCTTGAAAGTGGATATGCTTGATTGAGAATCTTGAGAATCGATTCAGCAAACATTTGCTGGGCACCATTTGTGTCTGAGAGCCCAGGAACAAGACCCGTTCCCTACCCCAAGGATCTGAGTCAGGCAGGCTGGGTGGCTCAGCGGGCTGGCTCAGAAGACTGGCTCAGAAGACTCAGGCCATATCTGACTTCAGCCCAACATGGACACATGGATATTGGTGCCCATGAAGATGTCCTGAAGTTGGGGACCTCTCGTCTCACATGATGGGAAAATCAGAGGACCAGGTCAAATGCTTGTGGCAATCTCAGGGTGCCAAGTTTGGGGTCCTAATTCAGTGACTGATCCGAAAGGCTGTAATAGCCACACCTCCAG
The DNA here is from genome assembly GCF_016772045.2 of Ovis aries. Lineage (NCBI taxonomy): Eukaryota > Metazoa > Chordata > Mammalia > Artiodactyla > Bovidae > Ovis > Ovis aries. Next base: position 56,038,024 of record NC_056064.1, on the reverse strand, counting down.
GAATAAGCCCACCCGTGAAGTTCAGAATGGCTCCAGGCACCCAAGACAGGAATCTCTTCAAGTCCAATATCCAAGAAAGGAAGTGTTTCTTCTGAGACATGCCCAGAGCAAAGATGCATTGCCCAAGCATGGCAGAGTCAGATTCAGAGAAGCAAAGCTGGTACCCCTCCATCATCATCTCTAAAGATCCAAGTAAAAAAAAGAAAATCCAAACTCAAAAGTGCCAAGGCCCTGGAGTTCCCTGGTGGCTCAGTGGTTAGGAATCCACCTGCCAGTGTGGGGCACGTGGGTCCAACCCCTGGTCCAGGAGTTCAGATGCTGCAGAGCAACTAAGCCTGGAGCCAAACTATGAAGCACTCACTCCAGAGTCCATGAGCCACAACTACGGAAGCCCGCAAGCAACTCCTGAGCCAGCGCAGGAGCCTGGAGCCTGTGCTCAGCAACAAGAGAAGCCACTGCAATGAGAAGCCCCGGGCACCGCAATGACGTGCAGCCCCTGCTGGCTGCAACTAGAGAAAGCCCATGCAAAAACAATGAAGACAGTGCAGGCCAAAATAAATACATAAAAAGTCCTAGAGCTGATGCTCATTGGGCTGAGATGGGTTGATGTCACCCGTGAAGGTGGAGTCAGTCCCACCCATGCCCTAGGGATGGAGGGTGGAAGAGAGCATCTTCCCAGGAGAATGGGGGTGACGTTAGCTGTGGGCTCGCCAAGCAACGACAGATGCCCCTATGGTAATCCCAGTTGGACCACAGGACCTTTTCAGTGTTTTAGCGAGAAGGGACTGGAAAAGAAATGAACTGAGCTTGTCACTCTCCCACCTAACTGGGCTAGTTGTGCCTCATTCTTGCTGTTGCTGAAGACTAAATCGTCCAACTCAGTTTCTTAATGACCAGACTCAGGAAATGAACTGACGTCACCCTCTAAAGGGCCTGGTTTATTGGGGCTGTGGAGCCAGACCTCACCCTGGGGGTGGGAGTAGGTTTTCCAATGGAGGAGGATGACCCAACTTCCAATCTCCCAGGAAGGAGGCTGATGGGAGGCAGGGGATGAGGATGCAGGCGGTGACGCTCAGGCTGGAATGGAGGGAAGCTCTTCCTTCTCATTTTGGGGTCAGAGTCAGATGGCGTGAAGAAGCCTGGATTTTTCAGGGGGGAGGAGGTGCGGCAGGGTAAGCTGTGAGCAGCCCATGGATTCATAAAAGCAGGTGAAAAGTGAGGCAAATGAGGCCAGCTTCATGGGCATGCCACCTGGGCCATCACACCAGCCCCACACCTGGAAGGGCCCTATGATGGGCTTAACACTCTGCTGGTTTAGTATTGGTTTAATCCTCTCCCCATCTCGAGACTCTTAATTTTTGTACAAGGAGCCCCATATTATTATTTTGTGCTGAGACCCACAAAATCCATAACCATCGCTGCTGTCAAATAGGACCGCCTGCAGGGTCCGAGCCTAGGTCTCTGCAATGGTCCTGAGCTGTTCTCTGGATGTGCCCTCCTTTTTTTTGGCCTCACCCCATGCCTGGCTTCAGAGGAGCTGTGAGGAGCCAGAGAAAAGTGATCTTATGCTCTGGGCCAAGTGGCCAGGAAGTGAGCTGTATTCCTCCCCAGGGCCAGCTTTTTAAAGAAATAAAAAGCCTTGAAGGAGCCTTCCCTGGGGCCTGTGCAGCAGCTCCTGGGGGACCTCTGAGAGAGCTGGGGTTGGCTGGACAGACGTCAGCGAGGCCCAAGCTATCACACACTGGGAACCAGAAGGTCACTTCAGTCGCTCTGAGATCACAGGCTAGAGGGCCTGTGGCCCTTTGGTTAAAAACCATCTGGCAGAGGGATGAACAGACCCTGAGAGACATTCTGTGATCGTACAAGGCCACCCAGCAAATAAGTAAGAAACAAACAGAACCCTGGGGCTTCCCTGGTGGCCCAGTGGTTAAGTAAGACTCATGCTTCCACCACAGGGGGCACCGGTGTGACCTCTGGTTGGGGAGTTAAGATCCCACATGCCACGTGGTACAGCCACAAAAAGAAAGAAAAAGACAGAACCCCAACCTTGGGGCTACCCAGACACAATTGGAAAGCAGGTCTAGTGCAATGAGTCCCAGGAGCAACATTATCCCCTGGGGGATTTGCCTCCATAAAAACACAACTGCGAAAGATAAACAAGTCCTACTGTACAGCGCAGGGAACTATCTTCAATATTTATAATCCATAAGGCCTCCCTGGTGGCTCAGACTGTAAAGAATCCGCCTACAATGCAGGAGACCTGGGTTCAATCCCTGGGTCAGGAAGATCCCCTGGAGAAGGAAATGGCAACCCACTCCACTGTTCTTGCCTGGAGAATTCCATGGACAGAGGAGCCTGGTAGGCTACAGTCCATGGAGTCGCAGAGTCAGAATAATCTATAATGATAAAGAATCTGAAAAAGAATATATATATATATATATATATATATATATATATATATATAACTAAATCACACCTGAAACTAACATAACTCTGTAAGCCAACTGTATTTCAACAATTTTTTTTTTCAATTTAAATAGCCAGCTGCAGGATAATAGCCACAGGAAAGCACACCAAGGTTTGCTGACACCAAGATGGCTCCAGGGAAGAATCTCCTTCATTCGCCTCCACTTTCACTTCTCTTCTCAAGTCTCAGCTATTTTTAGAGGTTATCTCTCTGCTGGTCCTGCTTTCATTTGCCAGGCGACAGGCATCAGGGTGTTTCAGTGGGAGGACAAGGGCCTCCGGCGTTCAGTCCTTCTGCTTTCGTGGCTTATTACCAATCTTGCAAAGGCAATGTGAACTTTTCAAATGAGTACATCGCCTGAACTTTGCAACTCCTTCCAGTGACCAGGCGGCTGGCACTGGGCACTGTGGATGAGACCTGGGGTTGTGACCTGCTACTTCCTTGTCACAGAAACCCTCACCGTCTCTTACAGAGGGCAGTATTCTGCATGGGGATGCTGGAAGGAAACTTGATGAGGCTGCCCTCCCAGCATCACCAGATCTTTAAAGAGCATAAAGGCACAGTCAGGCGTTGGCTTGTAGCTTTATTGAGGGAGAAAAGTTGTATTGAGGTAGGAAGGGTTGTGCATAGATTTGTTAATTTAGTACAGAATGCTGCATAATGAAGACCAGCTCCTCCGATGGCTTTGGTAATTAACATGAAGGCAAGGAGAGTGGGTCAGGGGCTGTGATAGAAGCGTACAGCCACCATAGGCAAGTACAGTCTTCCTTGGAAGAAGCAAAAGACAATGAGCTGAGTGGTTTCAGTGGTAACACTCCATTTCTTCCCTAGGATGGTGAATAGGGAGTGTTTGCTTCCCTATCCTTTAAAACAAATACCCGTCTTATGTAGACATATAGTCTGCACCAAGTATGTCATTCAAACTTGTTGTTCAGTCACTAAGTTGCGTCCAACTTTGCAACGCCATGGACTGCAGCACGCCAGGCTTCTCTGTCCTCCACTATCTCACAGAGTTTGCGCAAATTCATGTCCATTGAGTCAGTGATGCCATCCAACCATCTCATCCTCTGCCCAATAAAACTCAAAATGAAACAACTGATGGAGGTAAGGATTTCCCTGGCAGTCCAGTGGTTAAGATTCCAAGCTCCCATTGCAGGGGGCATAGGTGTGATCTCTGGCCGGGGACATAAGATCCCACATGCTCTGTGTCATGGCCAAAGATAATGAGAATAATAAGGTAACAAACAGCGGGACTAGGGGTATCTGGGTTTGTGACTGAAGATGGAAAGGGTGATGGGGAGGATGTGGGAGGTTTCAGAAAGTCCCCAGGTGGAGTTTTTATTTTGGAACACAAGATAAGACATCCCTCCTTTCTGCTAAGAGCGGCTTTTCTATCACACAGAAGTTCAGAATGTCTCTTCTCTATTTCTGATCCTTAGGAACAGTCTTGAAAGTGAAAGTGTTAGTCATTTCAGTCGTATCCGACTCTTTGTGACCCCATAGACTATAGCCCGCCAGGCTCCTCTGTCCATGGGATTCTCCAGGCAAGAATACTGGAGTGGTTAGCCATTGCCTTCTCCAGGGGATCTTCCTGACCCAGGGATCAAACCCAGATCTCCTGCATTGCAGGTGGATTCCTTACAGTCTGAGCCATCGGAGAAGCCCCTGGAACAGTCTTACCCACCCACCCCCAACTCCGAAACCGTTCTTAGAGATTCTTCAGTAAAACCAGGGTCCGGTCACCTTTCGTTGGTGCTGGAACTGCACCCATTCAGGAAGGGGCCGTGTGAGTTTGTTATCGCAGTGGATTATTCAGGGAAGGGCTTATGCTGAGCAGGGGAATCTGAGGGACTGAAGCGGCTCTTTTCCCTGCTGATGTAAGGTCACAGGGCCCTCATGAGTGACAACCTTAGCGTTCAAATGAATAAGTTACTAGGAGGTTTTAGGGGGATGCTGAGCTTCCCAGGTGGCGCTAGTGGTAAAGAGCCCGCCTGCCAGTGCCAGAGACGTAAGAGACGCGGGTTTGATCCCTGGGTCAGGAAGATCCCCTGGAGAAGGGCATGGCAACCCACTGCAGTGTTCTTGCCTGGAGAACCCCATGGACAGAGGAGCATTGTGGACTACAGTCCACGGGGACGCAAAGAGTCAGACACGACTGAAGCAACTTAGCACGCCTGCGCAGACCATGTGAGCACCAGCCCTTGACAAAGCATTAGTCAATTCATAGGAGATCTATATACATAAATCCATGTTGGCCCAAAGTCACCAGTTGTCCTCATGGGAAGCACCGCCTACTGGTCTGATTTGGGGCACTCACATGTCCTTTCTTTTATGAAACTATGGTCATAACAGATGGTTTAGTAGAAACTGTCTTAACTAATTCTTTTTTTTTTTGGCCATGCCCTAAGGCATGTGAATATTAGTTCCCCTCCCAGGGACTGAATCCTATAGTGCAAGTGCCAAGTCTTAACCACTGGACCACTAGGGAAGTTCCAAACCAATCCCTTTCTTAATCAACTTATTACAGCAACCAACACCTTTCAATCTCTTGGTGAGAATACTGTCTTTGTGCCTGTGGCAACGGGTAGATTCTCTTGAAGTTTCCCTTGCTTCTGCTCTTCACGCATCACCCATTGAGATACATGTTTAACAAGAGTCAACTGCATCCAGCACAAACCTGTTTAGGCCGGTCATACCTATGAACTATAATTATGCAATTTGATGAATTCGTCCATGAACAAACCAATTAAGGGTATAAACAGAAACAGTATTGACCAATGGCAGGGAGTGTAAACAAAAAAAGTTATTTCTACAAAATTGAGGCGACATCCCTGGCAATCCAGTGATTAAGACTCCAAGCTTCCACTGTAGGTGGTATGGTTGGTTCAATAACCCTGCAGGTTGTGTGGTGTGACCAAAGAAATTTTTTAATTTTATAAATAAATAAATAAATCGAGTGTTTTAGAAAGACTCAATTAAAGCATATCATTTTTTAACAGCAAATTAGAAATGAGGGAGAACACTGTAAAATATTCATAATGAAAGCATACAAATGAAAAAGGATTTTGCAATCAGATTGCTTCATCAGTATCTGCAATGTCTTGCTCTATGTCAGGGAAACTGGAACTAGAAACTCCAGGACCAGACAATGTGTGCAGTTTGTGCAGAAAAGGCGATTAATCCCTTTTTCTTTTTCAGCAGATTCATCAGCAAAGAAAAGGCTTAGATCTACATCTTGACACTGTTAATAGCCAATGATGACACATTTAGATATTTTGAGCCAAAGAAAGCATTTAGAGACAGAATATATCTTTTGTGTGATTCCTTGATAGAACCAACTTTTCCAGTAAACAGACCATTAACAATGCCAATTACACTGGGTAAAAATACACCTACTTGGTAAGATAAAAGCCTGACCGCTATATCAGTCCTTCCTGGTCTAAAAAGTTCTTATATGTGAGGGACCGCCCTGGTGGCCCAGTGTTTAATTCTTCCGCTTCCAAGGCAGGGGGTGGGGGTTCCATCCCTGGTCAGGAAGCTAAGATCCCACATGGCCCATGGCCAAAAAAACCAAAACATGGAAAAGAGAAGCAATATCGTAACAAAGTCAATGAAGACTTTAAAAACATAGTATGCTTCTTAACAAGTCTTGCCCTTCTTTAAAAAATAAAATAAAATAAATAATCACTGATGCATGAAATCAACTGATTTTAGCTGCCTGGCCCTTCCAAGATCCAGTGGCTATGAACTCTGTTTTCAACAAAGGTATCCAACAAAGGCAGCCTTCAGCACCACTTCAGTCTATATATACATATATATATATTTTTTTTTAACTTTTTGACCATGCTATACAGCATGTGAGACCTTAATTCCCCAACCTGAGATCAAATCTGCGTTGGAAGCACAGCATCGGACTACCAGGCAAGTTCCAATCCAACATATACATATTAATGGTATATGACTCTCAATTGACCCTCAGAAGGGCCTGGTCCATTCAGAACAGACCTGTGGTTGCCAAGGAGGAGGGAGGGTGGGAGAGGGATGGACTGGGGCCTGAGGTTAATGCAAACTCCCACAGGATGGGCAAACAACGAGGTCCTGCTGAACGGCACAAAGAGCTGTATTCACTATCCTGCGACAAACCACAGAGAAAAGGATATTTTAAAAGAATATATATGTATAACTGGATCACTTTGTTGTACAACAGAAATTAACACTGTAAATCAGCTATACTTCAGTTCAAAAAACAAGAAAAGTGGCAGGGGCGCTCTGTCTTCTGAAAGCCAGAAATACACACGTATTCTCAAAAGGAGACTATCCAAACCCTCCAGTGTTTTATAAAGTGGAATCTTTAAATATTAATGATTCAAAAACCAAAGGAGGGAAACTCCAGCACCATTGTCAGGCTGTAAATAACTGGGCACTCAAACGGAACTGAGTGCTTAAACATCTTGGAGTTTGTCCTGACAGAGTGTGCTTTCCTGGGAAATGGTAACTGCTGCCCTCACTCGGGCCAAATGAGCCTTATCTGAATTTTCTCTCCCTTGCAACCAAGGTGCTAGTCCAGAACCCAATGTCTGCCGCAGCAAAGTCTCTGTGGAGCAGCCGGATACGGCTGAGACAACACCAAGATGGTAATCTCTAAACATTAAGAAACGGTTTCCTTCGGCCCTCTTGCACATGTTTGCCTCCCTTCCCCCATCCTGACCATTTGCCCAGCGTGCTCAGGCTTGAACAAATCGGGCTGGATTCAAGACAGATTCCTGCAGTCATGACCCAACCCCGGAAGAACCGAAGTGCCTCCTGTGAGGACCGCCACTCAGAAGTCCTCTGCCTGGCTAGCTATAGAATGGACTGGACAAAGTTTACAAATATCAGGGCCTAGTCAACTCCATCTCTAAGGACACGAAAAGGTCCCTTTTCAAAATGCCATCCATCCAGATGACCGGAATCTGGGATAAAAAAAACTTTATATCCAGCTATGTATCTGGTAGGTGCCTATTTTAAAGGCTGACTGAGGTAATTAAAAGTTAGATGGACAGGAGAAAGGCTAGTGAGGACAGAGCAGGGCAAGCCAGGGGAAGAGTAACCAGAAAGAGGGTCCTGGGGCAGACCCAGATCCACGGCTCCCTGGCCCCAAGCAGAGAGTGATCAGGCCTGTGCTTAAAGGAGATCCCTCTGGCTGCTGGGAGGAGGGTGGACTCAGGGGCAGAGAACAAGAAGGACTCCAGGCCAGGGACTGGACTAATTTGGTAACCATGGAGAGGACGAGCTGAGTGCAGAGAGAGTGGGGTCGGGACCCTAGAATAAGGCAGTAAGTCTGGCAACTGTAATATATACATTTTTTAATTTGGCTGTGCTGGATCTTAGTTACGGCAGGTAGATCTTTGATGTTTAACCGTGGCGTGCGAACTCCTAGTTGTGGCATGTGGGATTTCATTCACTGACCGGGGACCAAACCCAGACCCCCTGCGTTGTGAGCTCAGAATCTTAGCTACCGGCCCACCAGGGAAGTCCCAGTCCAGCATCTATAGATACTCACTGACTATCTCTGTGTGAGCAACTGTGTACACGCACGCACACACACTCACACACACTGTCCTCCTTATACACAGAGTCCAGGTGGTGGCCCAGACTCTGGACTCTGGAGCCAAAATGCCCAAGTTCAAATTTCAATTCATCACTTGCTAGGGGTAAAACTTGGTAAGTCACTGACCATCTCTGTACCCAGATTCCTCATCTGTAAGGTGGAGACAGTAATGAAAGCATCTTCTTAGGGTTGTAACGAGGAGTAAAATAGTTACTGCAGGTAAAGCATTTAGGGACGAATGCCTGTCACAATAGTATATTTTTCCTATTGCTCCTGTAACAACTTACCACAAACACAGTGGCTTCGTGAAAATAATAATTTATTCTCCTGTAATTGTGGAGGCCAGAAGTAGGAAATCAGACTCACTGGGCTAAAGTCAGGGTGTCGGATGGGTTGACTCTTCTGTGTGCCCCAGAGAAGGCTCCGTTCCTGCCTTTTCCAGCTCCTGGAGGCTGTGGCATTCCCTGGGTCCTGCCCATATCGTCCTGACCTCTGCTACTACCACCATCACCGTCTTCCTCTCTGTGACCCTCTCACTTCCCTCTTATAAGGACCCTTGGGCTTATACTTAGGGCCCAGCTGGATAACCCAGAATAATCTTCCCATCCCCAAATCCTTGACTCCATTACATCTACACAGTCCCTTTTGCCCCTGAAGGTGATGTTCCCAGGTTCTGGGGATTTGGATGCAAATAACTTCAAGGACCATTATTCAGTCCATTGTTCATGATAAAGTAAAGTGTGAGTCACTCAGTTGTGTCCAACTCTTTGTGACCCTGTGGACTGTAGCCTGTCCATGGGACTCTCCAGCCAAGAATACTGAAGTGGGTTGCCATTCCTTTCTCCAGGAGATCTTCCCAATCCAGGGATCAAACCAGAGTCTCTAACATTGCGGGCAGATTCTTCACCATCTGAGCCAAGAGGGAAGCCCACCACCCATGATAAGCAATAAATAGAAGTGAATTACTGTTATTACCATTATCATCCTGCTTACTCCCTCAGCAGCTCCAGATTGTATCCTCAACCCTGTCTCAAGCTGTGTGGGAGAGAACGGGATGTGGAAAGACCCCTGTCTAACTCTCAGAAGCTCCCTGAGACCAGACCCCAAGCCATCAGACCAGAGCTGGCCATGATGCCAGCTTCATCAGTCAGAGACCTCAGTCGCTGGCTGGTCCCCTGAGGGGACAGAAGGGGCAGAAAGCAGATGAATGGAGCAGGAAGGTACTTAGAGGTCTCAAGGGGGCTCAGAGAGGGGCCTCTGGGGCTGAGGCTAAGGCTTTCTGACAGTGCTGTACTCCGTGGACTTCTCGAGGATCCTGCTGGGAGGGCGGGTGTTGAGATGCTCCATGTTGCTGTAGGTCGGCTGTTCATCCGAGGTGTCCAAAGACAGAGCCGCGTAGGTGATGCTGTCCCTGGAAACCTCAGCCTGCAGCGAAGATGTCTTCGGGGTTAGAGGGGTGTAGGGGATGTTGTCCCTGAAGACGTCAGCCTGCAGTGAAGATGTCCTCGGGGTTAGAGGTGCTGGCCGGAGGCTGCCCACCCATGGAGGAGGCCTTGGAGGACCCCAGGGAGACAGACCCTCCAGGACTTCTGGAGGCTTCTCCCAGGCCCTCCAGCCCCTCCTCCCTCCACTCAGCCCGGCACCCTGAGCTCCAGTCGTAGGAGAAGGTGCTCTCCCTCAATTCTGTGCCAGGGCAGCACATTTTGCACAGAATACCAGGTCACTCGGCTGCACCCAGCATACGGACCGTGTCTGACCGGACTCTGAGTCTCCAGTGCTGAGGTCTGGTATGGAGGTGATGCCAAAGGCCAAAAGCCCGCAGGGGCTCTGCCAGCCAGTCTTTCGATGGCTGCATCTTTGCTCAGCGCCCACCTTCCCACACGGACGAGAGAAGACCCATCCTCAAAGGAAGAGGCAACAGCGGGTCTGGTCCGAGACCCACCAAGCACATACCGTGTTGGCATAGTCCCCGTCCCCTGAGTAGGCCTGGGGGGAGGAGGGGGCCCTCTCAGAGGCCTTCTTCCGGGAGGAGCCAGAGGGCTTTTCAATCTGCTGCAGGTTCAGGTCTGCGTAGCAGATGTCGCTCCCCGGGGGCTGAAGCACCTAGGAGACGAGACTCGGGTTCCACAGAGGGACACACGGCTCCCAGCTTCCGCTGCAACCTCCACTTCCTCTCAGCCTCCCTTGCCCCCTCCCAAGCCCCCTCCCTTCTTGCTGATTCCAGCATCTTCCCAGGCCCCTTCCCAGCCCTTGCAGCTGGGTCATGAGCATACGGGCACTTGGGCACAGGGATTGTCTGAGGCACTTGGGCCTCGGTGCTCCTGGGAGATGGAAAACAAGAAGGGGGGCAAGGTGTCCGGTGTTTCTGTTCTGACCTCGGGGACTCTCTTACCTCCACTGGGGATGTCCCAGCAGCTAAAAGACAAAAACAACCAGAGTTAGAAAGCCCATTCAGAGACTCACCCGTGCCTCCAGGTCTGGGGAAGAAATGAAGCGAATTAAGCTTCAGGCTCAGAGAAAAGAGTGAGTGTGTATGTGTGATGCACGCTCGATCTCTCAGTTGCATCCAACTCCTCACAATCTCACGAACTGCCGCCCTGCCAGGCTCCTCAGTCCATGGAACTTCCCAGGCAAGGATACTGGAGCGGGTTGCCATTTCCTACCCCAGAGGATCTTCCTGACTCAGGGATCAAACCCGCATCTCCTGAATTGCAGGCAGATTCTTACTGCTGAGCCATCTGAGAAGAGACCTGGTTCTAGTTCTCATCCCTCAGATGACAAATAAGGAGACCTCGGTCCATCTATTCCCCATATCGCAGAACTGTGTGATCAGTTGCTCAGGTGGCCCTGCCAGCTATCAGCTCCTCTGGGATTAGGCTCCGCCTATAACTTCTGGAATTCTGCCTGTAACTCCACCATTTCTCAACCTGCCTGTCATCTTTCACGGGTCAACTCAAGTCACACCTACTTTCTGCAGCTACCCAGGCTCTTGAATCCCTCCCTTGCCAGCTCCCAGGTTATTTGATTTATGTCTGTCTCATCACCCTTCCGTGGTAAAGAATTCACCTGCCAGTGCAGAAGACCCAGGTTCGATCCCTGGGTCGGGAAGACCCCTTGGAGAAGGAAATGGCAACCCACTGCAGTATTCTTGCCTGGGAAACTCCCATGGACAGAGGGGACTGGTGGGCTACAGTCCCTGGGGTCACACAAGAGTCGGACACAACTGAACGACTGAACAACAAAAAGACGACACCCTTGTCCCACTGAATTGTGGCCAGCCTGCGGGTGGGATGTGGGCTGCTAGTGGCCGAGCCTGTTCTGTGCTTTCCCGGTGCAGGCTGTACCAGGCGCACAAGGGCTCCAGCAGCACAGCTTGCTCATGAGACAGGATTGTTCTAAGCTGCTCTCCAAGTGAAGCACTTGAGCTGAGTCAACACTGTATGGACCAGCTATTTCTTTATCTCCCTGCCATCTCCTGCACCTAGTTTTGGAGACTACAGAGAAATAATATAACCACCCCCTAGCCCCGGTTTTTAGGGGGAACAGAATGTATTTAGGTCACAGACAATACATTTGGGAGAAAATATGATGAGCCAAGAGTCAGGCTCCCTTCTTCCCAAACTACAAGATTCCCCAGGCTGTTGTGGGGGCGGGGGGGTGGGTGAGGGCAGCGTTGAACAGGGCCCCGTGAGAGCTCGGGTCCTGCTGGATTCCAAGAAGGAGAAGGTGCAATCATTTTAAGAATGTGGAAGTGGAGCTAGACAGGAAAAGGGTTGGTCGAGGCCAAACCTCGTGACTGACAAGTGCAGACTCGTGAGCAGGGGCCCTTCCCTAAAGGGTAAATTTACATAGAACAAGGAGGGTAGCTTAAGAAAAGGCTGGAGAAGAGGAAGAGCAAAAATAGGCCTGGGGTCGTCCCCGGCAGCTCAGTGATAAAGAATCCACCTTCCAATGCAAAGCCCCATGAGTTCGATCCCTGGTCCCGGAAGATCCCACATGCCTTGGGGCAACTAAGCCCATGCATGACAACTGTTGAGCCTGTACTCTGGAGCCCATGAGCCACAACTACTGAAGTCCTCACGCCCTGGAGCCCGTTCTCGGCAACAGGAGAAGCTACGCAGTGAGAAGCTTGCGCGCTGCCGCTAGAGAGTAACCTCTGCTCGCCGCAACTAGAGAAAAGCCTGAGCAGCAATGAAGACCCAGCATGGCCAAAAGTAAATAGATAAAAACAGGAGTGGCCACCAACCCTGCTGAGGAAATCCAGAGGACTGTATGCATGTGTCCAAGCTCGCGTGTGCATTCACGTGTGGGCTGTGTTTGCGCATACATACGTGTCCATGGGCTCATGCGCCTGTGTGTCCATTCGCTCGTGTGTGCATAACTTCCTGAGGGTGTCTCCCCTGCCCCCATGTCAACTCAGTCCCTCCGTGACAACCACAGGAAGTGGTGGTCAAGACTCGAAAGGGTGTGGGTGCTCTAGAAGGGCTGCCTGCCTAAGGCCATTGTCACCTCCGCCAATCAGGAGAGTCAAATCAGGAAATGGACCAGGAGAGAGAGCAAAGAGGCAAGAAGAACAAAGAGGGATGTTCAAGGCAGACCCTGACGTTGAAAGCTCCTGGGCTCACCTCCAAGCTCCAGCCCCTCAAACCACCAGCTGCTGAGGCCTTCGGGACAGCAACACTTCCGGAGTCTGCAGGCGATCCATGGGTCCGAAGGCTCCGGGATGACCACGCAGGCCGTCAGCCCCACATGCTGCTACCCAGCCCAGCCCACCCCAGCCTCAGCCCGGTCTCCTCACCTTTCTTCAGTCGCTTCGCCATTCTCCAAGCCACGAGCGAGGCCACCATGAAGAGAAGCAGCAACACCGCAAAGATGAGAGGAAGGAGGACACTGAGCCCCAGGCCATCGTTGCTGGAAACGACAGAAGAGGCCCCCGTGGTTGACCTCCCCCCTTGACCTTATCCCACCCACCCGGGGGCAGAGATGGCCACACACCTTTAGACCTTCCAACTGCAGGGTTCTGGTTTCCAGCCTAGGAAACCCCTACTCCTGGGGGCCCTCAAAGATTTTTTTTTCCTATTCTTGGCTGCACCACAGGGCTTATGGGATTTTAGTCCTCTGACCGGGGATTGAACCTGCTCCCTCCGCAGTGAAATCATGGAATCCTAACCACTGAACCACCAGGGAGTTCTCCAAAAATGTTTTTTTAATATTTCATTTATTTGTGCTGAGTCTTAGCTGCAGCAGGCAAACTCTTTATTGCAGCCCATGGGATCTAGCTCCCTAACAGGGATCACACCCAAGCCCTCCACATTGGGAGCACAGAGTTCTAGCCACTGGACCACCAGGGAAGTCCTGGTTTTAAAAAAAAGATGGGAGAGGACTGTTCCACACAGTGTTTCTGTGGGTCTGCAGGCCAAACAGAAATTGCATGGCAAAGGCTCTGGAGAGTCTTTCCTATTTCTCTGCTTGCCCCCCGTGCAGCGTCCTTCACCCGGTAGTTCACTCGGAACCTGAGATCCGTTTGGAAGTAAGATCTTTGCAGAGGTCGTCAAGTTAAGACGAGGTCATGCTGGATCAGGATGGGCCCGAGGCAACTGACTGGTGTCCTTATAAAGGATAAATTTGTCGTCCAGTGGCTAAGACTCCTCGCTCCCAATGCAGAGGGGCAGGTTCAATTCCTGCTCAGGGAACTAGATCCCACAGCTGGCAACTAAGAGTTTACATACCACAACTAAGACTCAGTGCAGTCAAATAAATAAATTTTTTAAAAAGTGGGGGGGGCGGTGGAAATTGGGGCACACAGACACACAGGGAGAAGGCCATGTGATGTCAGAGGCCAAGGTTGGCGTGATGCTGCCACAAGCCAAGGAATGCCCAGCTTACCGGCAGCTCCCAGAACTGAGGAGACTGGCCTGGGACAGACTCTACTTTAGAGTCCCAAGAAGGAGCCAACCTGCCCACACCTTGGTTTCATTTCTGGCCTCCTGAGCTGTGAGAGCAAGTGAGAGGGGGCCCTAGCATTCTTGAGCCCAAGAGTGCAGAGACAAGCTCTGGCTGGAACCTGGGACTACAAAGGGTGCCTCCTTCCAAGGAGTTTGGGCCCAGTGGTTCATGAGGAATGGCAGCCTCGGAGCTGGCTTACCTGTCTTTCGAGTGGTGACCAGTCGCAGCTGAGGAGCGAATATTATCTTTTGTGTTGACAGTGGAGGTGGTGGGAATGGTGGTCGGCACTGTAGTTGGTGCTTGGCACAGAGATCAGGTTACACAGCACTCTGCCTGCTCACCACCCGCCGCCCTACACATGGCTCTGAGTCTGGGGCATGGGGGTTTGGGGAGCATGGGCCTCCCTGCCCTGAGGATTGGTGAGCATGAGCCTCCCTATCCTGAGTGTCGGGAGCAGGGCCAAGGGAGGGGCCAACCGCCCAGACTGCTCATATCTCCCTGGCCTCCAGGAGACTCAGAGCCTCAGAGGCAGTGGGGCTGGCACAGGTCCAGACGTTATAGGGGCCCAGGGTCACCTCAGGCCAAGGGCAGCTGGAGGGAGTGGAATTCAAATGCTCCAGCTGCTTGTGATGGGGCCGTGGCCAGTGCCTCCCCCATCTACTTATCCACGAGGACAGGAGTAGAATGGGGGCTGCCAGGCAGCTGACACAGCCAAGATCTGCAACTTCAAAGGCCAGGACCAGCCCTGAGCAAAATCCCGAGGCTCAGGAAGAGCCTGCACTTGGTGGACGTTATTAATCACCCACAATGGGGATAGTTCTCAGGAATGGTGTCAGGATTGAATGAGATGACATAGCTGTTGTACTTTGCAAGTATAATGAGCCTCACAGGTTCCAGGTGTGAGTGGGGGGGTGGGGAGGGGCGGTGACTGTTGACTGTGTACCCAGCCCCACTTCCACACAGGTGCCCCGTGAGCTGGTGCCATCTATCTGAGGATCAGCAGAAGCAGAGCCCAATAGATAAATTATGTCAAACCAAGATCGCTGAGCTAACATGCCCAGGAGTGTTTGCCTTCTAGAAGGATTAAGGAAGAGAGTGTATAAATGGCTCCTGATGGGGTTTCATGCATCAGAATTGCAGCCTTCTGTCTGGGGAGCCCTGTCCAGACCCCGACATTAAGCACAGCATCCCCCACTGGGCTGGGACGTCCCCCTGAGATGGGATATGGAACACACAGTGGGAACGGCAGCTCTGAAGACCCAACCCTGAATTCCAGAAAGAGCAGGAACACCCCCAGGGGAGCAGGGGTCCCAGGAAAGCGCTGGCAGGAGTCGGGGTCTCCAGGTCCCACAGAGGAGGGTCCCTTGGCCCACAGACTGGCACGGGGACCACCACCTTCATCCTCTTGGGAGCAGACTCGGGCACTGACTGTGCGCAGGGAAACAGGGTGTTGGGAAAGACTGATCCAGCCCAGAGGCAGCACTGGAGCCAG
Organism: Ovis aries; assembly: GCF_016772045.2. Classification (NCBI taxonomy): domain Eukaryota; kingdom Metazoa; phylum Chordata; class Mammalia; order Artiodactyla; family Bovidae; genus Ovis; species Ovis aries. The sequence goes on along the minus strand of NC_056064.1, from coordinate 56,022,529 downwards.
GAGAGCGTCGAGGGGAAGCCCGGCCGCTCCAGCCCACGTGGTCAGCGGGGGCTCCGTGAGCCCTCAGGGCTCCCCCACCCCTGGGACATTCCCTCTGAGGGACAGTTGGGTCCCAGGACAGAGCAGGCCCTGAAGAGTCACGTCCACACATACACACAGTCTTACCTGGGTCAATGGTCACATCAACTTTGACCCCCAGGTCAGCTCCAACTCTCTCAATCCCACACCAGTAAGTGTCTGAATCGTCTAGCCGGAGCTTCTGCATGGTCATGGTGAACGAGCGGTCTTTCCAGTTGTCCTTGATGGACACGCGGCCCTGCTTCACCTCCTTCTCTGATCCATGGTTCGTTTTAACAACGAACCGGCAGCTGCTCCAGTCAGCCCCCCGGCACCACCACTTCACATAGCGCTCATACCCAGGGTCGTATCGACACCGCACAGTCAGTGAGCCCTGCTCCACACCTGTCACTGCTCTGGGACCCGAGATGGCAGATGAGCCTGAAAACACAAATCCATGTACGTGTCACCTCCCGTCCTGGAGGCAGGGCCACAGCCTCCTGCATTGTGAATCGTTCAACCAGACCCAAGGGCCTCCTGAGCTGAGTAACAGTCAAGGAAGACAGATCAAGACGGACTTTTTGTCCTTCAAAATTCTAGCCAAAGCCACCAGGGAAATCCCATGAAAGGACAACTGCAGATCTCAAAGAAACAGAAACACTGACACAGAGCAAGAGTACCTTCCTATAATTAACCCCTCTTCCCCTGTCTGCGGCCAGTAAGTCTTTCCATTTCCAGTAACGTCCATTTGCAGCCATCCCTGTGTTATTCTGGTCTGATGGGGAGGAAAGAGCAGAGGACCTATTTGCACAGAAGATGACTCTGTACTGTCGACCTCAGGATGCCCAGGGGAAACATCCCCATCACCCAGTTCTGGAGAAACTGTTCCTAATGGTTCTAATTATGTCTACTGGTTCTATAGTAAACCAGCCTGGTAGGAAAGTGAAAAAGTAAAAGTGAAGTCGTTCAGTCCTGTCCAACTCTCTGCAACCCCACGGACTGTAGCCTACCAGGATCCTCCATCCATGGGATTTTCCAGGCAAGAACACTGGAGTGGGTTGCCATTTCTTTCTCCAGGGGATCTTCCCAACCCACCTTTGAAATTGACCGAAAGAGTAATGCCCATCAGTTTCCCAGGGCTCTGGAATTTTTATTACCCAGATCCCATTTCTTCCCACTGAACTGCTTTGTCTGCTTCATCAAAAAGCAAACGTGTGAGTTCTTTATGGATGTTCCATTCTGTCCCATCGATCTATCCTTACGAAGTTCCAATATTCTGGCCCCCTGATGCGGAGAGTTGCCTCATTAGAAAACACTCTGATGTGGGGAAAGTTTGAAGGCAGAGAAGGTATCAGCATAGGATAGATGGTTAGATAGCACCGCCGACTCAATGGACATGAATTTGAGTGAATTCCAGGAGATGGTGGAGGACCAAGGAGCCTGGTGTGCTGCAGTCCATGGGGTCACAAACAGTTGGACACAATTTAGCCACTGAACAACAACAACGAGGCAAATCCATACTGTCTTGAATACTACAGCCCTGCAGGAAAGCAAGGATTATAGAGAAAAGCAGCAGCATTTTCTGATATATATGATTTTCTTGCTCTTTCTTCCATTTCCTCATCTTTGAAAGATCGGAGATACAGAGAAATGTTTCTTTACTGTAAGGAAACAACACCTCAAGCATCACGAAGAATGGCAGCTGTCTCTAGCCCTTGGTGTCAGAACCTGGGAAGTGGTGAGGAGCTCGGCAGTCTGGAGAGCAGATGCCCCTGGATGGGGTCGGGGTCGGGGGCAGTTGTCCCACTGTCCTCATGCAAGAAGCAGGCGATGTGGTTTCAGATCTTTACACTTTTAAGGAGTAGCTCAAAATCTGGGTGAAATCTCTCTTTGAAACACCAGCTTAAATAGAAACAATAGCAATCTAGCCTGGGCCTCCCAGACCCATCTGCTGGCAGACCAGTTGTGTTCTGCTTAGGAATATTTTAGAGCTCTAAATGCATGTATTAGAAAAGTAAAGAGGACTTTAATGTATCAAAAATTTATTTCAAAAGTTAAAAAACAGAAGGAGGAGTAGGAAGAAAGGAAAAACTAGAAGAAAGGAAATAATGAAGGTAATAAAAATTAATGAAGTAGAGAGGCTTCCCTGGTGGCTCAGTGGTAAAGAATCTGCCTGCCAATGCAGGGAACCCAGGCTCAATCCCTGACCACAGGCCACATGGTCAACACACATTTGATTTTCTAAAAACTCTTCACAAATTAAGAGTAGAACTTCCTTTATCTGATCAAGATTATCGAGTAAAAGCCTCAGCAAATACCGCAATGATTGTGAGATATTGGCGTATACTTTATAATCATCAACCTGGACACTAATTCTGTATCCACTTTTCTGTACGTGTTACCCATCTGTACATGTTATTTTCTGAAATTCTGACCAACGTAGTGAGACACAGAAAAATATAAAATATATCATTATTGGGGGAAAATAATAACATTTAGGGAAAATATTTAAATCTTTAATTTAAAAGGATTTTCATTTTTAATGGAATTCAGTAGAGTGGCTCAAAACACAATAAATGTATTAAAAATCAGTGGCTTTCCTGTAAACCACTAACAAGTAATTGGAAAACAAAATGGAAAAGTGCTCATTTACAATAACAATAAAAGTATACTAAATACCAAGGAATAGCTTGAACAGAAACAATTAGGACTTATAGAAAAAAAATCATACACAAACACTCTGAAATTTTCTTGACTGACATAAAGGTTTACACATAAAAGAGCTATATTATAATTCTGAATGAAATGCTATATATCGCAAAAATTTTCTTCCTTCTCAAATACATTTAAAGATTTAACTCAAAAACCCCCAGAACATTTTTATAACACATATATTTTTTCCCAATAATCTCTGTCTATACATAGGTGTAGTATATATGTGTGCGTGTATATATACGCCTATGCATGCATGTGTAATAAATATTATATGTAATGTATGCTAGAGGAATAAATGAAGAGACAAGAATTTTTAACATCTGAAAGTTGAGCAATGAGTAAGGACTTGCCTGCCAAATATTAAAATGGTATCAGGCCTAATAAAGAAGCCACCTTGGAAATCTAACAAGACTAGGTGAATGCCTCAGTCGAACACAGTCAAAAGCCTAAAAGCAGACCTAGTCTATTTAAGGATTTTATATATGCCATAGAAAACTATGGCGAAAGTGAAAACAAATTAAAGAATCTCTTGATGAGGGCGAAAGAGGAGAGTGAAAAAGCTGGCCTAAAACTCAACATTCAAAAAACTAGGATCATGACATCCGGTCCCATCATTTCATGGCAAGTAGATAGGGAAACAGTGAAATCAGTGGCAGGTCTTCTTTTCTCGGGCTCCAAAATCACTGCAGACAGTGACTGCAGCCACAAAGTTGAAAGATGCTTGCTCCTTGGAAGAAAAGCTTTGACAGTGTATTAAAAAGCAGAGATATCACTTTGCTGACAAAGGTCTGTCTAGTCAAAGCTATGGCTTTTCCAGTAGTCATGTACAGATGTGAGAGTTGGACCTTTAAGAAGGCTGAGTGCCAAAGAACTGATGCTTGTGAATTTTGGTGCTGGAGAAGACTCTTGAGAGTCGCTTGGACAACAAGAAGATCAAACCAGTCAATCCTAAAGGAAATCAGTCCTGAATATTCACTGGAAAGACTGATGCTGAGGCTTCGATACTTGGACCACCCGATGCAAAGAGCCGACTCATTGGAAAAGATCCTGATGCTGGGAAAGATCGAGAGCAGAAGGAGAGGGGGACGGCAGAGGATGAGATGGTTGGATAGCATCATCGACCCAGTGAACATGAGTTTGAGCAAACTCCAGGAGATAGTGAAGGACAGGGAAGCCTGGGCATGCTGCAGTCCATGGGATCACAAAGAGTCAGACACAACTGAGCAAGTAAACAGCAACAATATAGAAAACTAAAAGGGTAAGCAGGGAAGGGAAGGGTTAGGGCATAACCCTCTCCTGTCACCTCCCAGTGTACTCCATTAGGTAAATAGAGAGAGACTAAGGAGGTCAGCATAAAACAGGAAAGCATTTCTAAAACTGGAAGAAAATAGAAGTGAATATTTATAAAATTTCTAGATGACAGGGAGCAGTTTCGAAACTTGACATTAATGAATGACAGGAAACAAAGAGTCAGTAGGGAATCTGACTACATGCAAAGACAGCATGTGGACATACCAATTAAAAAAGACTGAAAAGGCAAAGAACAGACTGAGAGACATATTTAGAACAAATAACATAGAAAAGGATTAATGGTGTTTCTCTTTCAAGATTTTTTTACGTGGACCGTTTTTAAAGGCTTTATTGAATTTGTTACAGTATGGCTTTTGTTTTATGTTTTGACTTTTTGACTACGAGGATGCTCCCCGACCAGGGATCGAACCTGCACTCGCTGCCTTGGAAGTCAGAGTCTTAACCACTGGACCACCAGGGAAGACACTATTCCCAATAGTGTCTCTCTCGATTAAGCACGTATAGAAGAAAAACATTTAAGACTCCATTTGGAAAACTGATGAGAGATAAGAGGCAAGTCACAAAGAAGAAATTCAGTGGCTAATAAAATTCAAGTGTTCGATTTAAACAACGTAACAAACAAGAAATGTAGAAGACAACACCACTTTTCACATATCAAATCAACCAAGTGTTGACGACTGGCGTTTTGCTGACTGAGGCCAGGTGGTCCAGGCACTAGGAGAAGATGCTGGAAGGAAGGTAACTGGTTCAAACATACAGAAAGCCATAAGGCAGTTTCATGTGTCAGACACAGGCATGCCCTTTGCTCCAGTAATGATACTTCTAGGATTTAGTCCTCAGGAAACAATCGGAGAGGCACACAAGAAGGGTTGCACAAAGATTCATTACATAGTTAGCAAAAATAAAGGAAATAAAACCCACTTCCATCAATCGGGGAAATAAGTACACATTGAAATAATGCAAACACTGATAATGAGGCTTAGAAATATTTTTAATTATGTGGAAAATTCTCATATGAAGTGAAAATTAGGGTTTTTAAAAATCATATACAGTATAATATCAACTAACTTTTTTAAATGCGTAAAAAAGATCAAAACTAAGCTAGAATGTTAACAACTGGTTGCCTTGAGCATTCAGACAGACATGAGGTTTTTTATTTTTCCTAATTCTTCATTTTTTTATGTACTTCACTTTTCTTTTTCCTGTACTTTTCCAAGTATCAATAACAAGAACTTATTACTTTCAAAATCATAGAAAAACAAATGCCTGGACAGGGCTGTTTAATAGTGTAGTGGGCCGAGTAACAACCCCTAAAGATGTCCTAACCCCCAAAACCTGTGAACACAATTAGCCTTACATGGCAAAAAAGGTCTGTGCAGGTGTGATTGAATTAAGCAAAGTCCTTATCAGAGGGAGGCAGGAGGGTCAGGGTCAGAGAAGGAGAGATGACTATGGAGCAGGGGCTGCGGTGATGTAGGGCCACATCCCAAGGAGATCGGGCAGCTTTTGGAAGTTAGAAGAATCAAGGGGTTGAATTCTCCCCCTAGAGCCACCAGGAGAAACGTTGTCCTGTTGACTCGTTTTAGACTTCTGATCTCTGCTGCTGCTGCTGCTGCTAAGTCATTTCAGTCGTGTCCAACTCTGTGCGACCCCACAGACAGCAGCCCACCAGGCTCCCCCATCCCTGGGATTCTCCAGGCAAGAACACTGGAGTGGATTGCCATTTCCTTCTCCAATGCATGAAAGTAGAAAGTGAAAGGGAAGTTGCTCAGTCATTTCCAACTCTTAGTGACCCTGTGGACTGCAGCCTACCAGGCTCCTTCGTCCTTGGGACTTTCCAGGCAAGAGTACTGAAGTGGGTTGCCATTGCCTTCTCCGTTCTGATCTCTAGATGTAATATTCTAAGCTTGTGTTCTTCTAATCCCCTAAGTTTGTGGTCGTTTGTCCCAGAGCCCTAGGGCTCTAACATAGACGGCCGCCTCATCTTTAGTTGCTACGCCTCTAACGGCTTGTAGTGTGTTTAGTTTTGGGCTTCCTTGGTAGCAGTGGTAAAGAATTCCACTTCCTTGAATTGCAGTGGGATGTGGGTTCAATCCCTGGGTCAGGAAGATCCTCTGGAGTAGGAAATGGCAACCTGCTCCAGTATCCTAGCCTGGAGAATACCATGGACAGAGGAGCCCGGTGGGCTACAGTCCATGGAGTCCCAGAGAGTCAGACACAATTGAGAGGCTGAGCAGGCCTGCACTGACCCTTGAACCATCTGTCCACTCCCTTCTCTCAGACCCCTCTTCGGGGTGCCCACTCCCCATCAACCTTGCAGAGCACTGGCTCTGCTTTGGGGAACCGTCCTGGCCCAGAGGCAGCCCGGAGCTCCAAGAAGCAGCACCTTCACTGGGCATGGCTACTCGCAGCCTGGAGGATGGAGAATAATCCTAGATCAGGTGGAAACTGAGCCGCAGGGAGGGAGGTGACTGACTCAGTGTCAGTAAGCGACAGGCGGGCCCGGAGCCTGCCTCCAGCTCAGCAGGGGACATCAGCTAGTCTCCGCTCTGGGTCAATACTTCTGGGGTTTGGTCCACCTCCGCCACCACTTACGGTGAGGCTCAAGTGGGACAGGCAGGTAATTTTTCTCTGAAAAAAAATGTTGTTATTATTGCTTAGTCGCTAAGCTGTGTCCAACATTTTTGCCACCCCATGGACTGTAGCCCAATAGGCTCCCCTTTCCATGGGATTTCCCAGGCAAGAATACTGCAGTGGGTTGCCATTTCCTTCTCCAGGGGATCTTCCCGACCCAGGGATCCAACCCGCGTCTCCTGCATTGGCAGGCGAATTCTTTATCACTGAGCCACAAAAGAGAGTCATTGAAAGTCTTGCTTCTCACAGAAAATGAATCGCTATAAAGCCTAGTGGAAAGTTTCTGGGCTGTTTTCTGCGTACTTTTGCAACAGTGAGCTCTCGAGAAGAAGGAAGCAGTGCTGGTTAAACGTGTTGCTTGTGATCGGAAGTCCTATGGTTGAGGCTGGTCACAGGTTGGCACCAAGGTTTGCACTGGCGACTAGGTTCTTATCAGCACACAGCTGTGCCTGTTCCGCTTCAGACAAACATTCCTGCTCTGTCTTAATCCCTCCCAAACCGTGTACACGCATGCACTACTCTCACATCTGCCAGCCATCACGTTCCCCTGCTCCAGATGTCAGGGGGAAGCACAAAACCCTCTATGTGCCTTCCTCAACCTTGCTTGCCAATTTGTCCCCTAACTTCTCACCCCAGATCTATCTCCTCTGTTTCCACACCGAAACTCGAGGCTGAGCATCCACAAGCCATCTCCAGCCACCCACAAGCCACACGTCTCTCTCCTCCTCTAAGACCTTTTCCCCTAACAAATAAAAGCAACCTCCCCACCAGTGGTTCAGTGGGTGAAGAATCAGCCTGTAACGCAGGAGACAGAGGACGTGGGTTCAATCCCTGGGTCAGGAAGATCCCTTGGAGGAAAATATGGCAACCCGCTCCAGTATTCTTGCCTGGAGAATTCCCTGGACAGGGGAGCCTGGTGGGCTACAGTCCATGGGGTCACAAAGAACATACAGCACAGAACCTCCCAATCAGCCCCAACAGGAGTGTGTGGGGCCTGTAACAAAGGCCTTCTGTTCCTCAAACGTACCAAGGTCAAGCTCATTTCCATAGGAGAGCCTTGCTGTCCCTTGTGCCTGAGAAACTTCCTCGATCTGAAGTACCTGCTCCTTCTTGTCCTCCAGGTCTCAGCCCAGGTGGCTCCCACTCAGAGGGCTCCTTCCAAGCCCACCCATCGAAAGCACTCCTCCCCCCGCCCCCTGAGTCGGGGCATGGCACTTAGCTTTGCTCGCAGGATGCATCGCTGCTTATAAGTATCATTCTCATTTCTACACCTGATGGACTGAATGATCAAAGCAGACGACACAAAACTGTCACAGGTCACAAAGGACTGTCTGGTTGTCGTGCCTTCTGCAGCCTCAGATCCAAAGGCGACCACAGAAAGTTTTCTCTGGAGACCATAACTGCTCCTAACTCTCCTCTCTGCTCTTTGATTATTTTCTTATTGAGATATAATTCACACATCACGCAATTCACCCTTTTAAGTTGTACAGTTCAGCGTTTTTGTGAGATACTCACGAAGCTGTACAAACATCACCACTAATTCCAGAACGTAGTCATCACCCTAAGAGAGACCCCGTGTGAAGGAGTCCCTCCCCCCTAACTTGCTCCCCAGCCCCTGGGGACCAATAATGTACTGTCTTTATGAAGTTACGTATTCTAGACATTTCATATGCATAGGATAATACAACATACACCCTTTTGCGTTTGGATTCTTTACCAAGCTTAATGTTTTCCAGATTCATCCAGACTATAGCACGTGTCAGTATCTCCTTCACTTTTATGACTAGTGCACCGTGGTGAGTACACCAAGGATTAGTTTATCCATCCATCAGTTGACAAGCACTTAGACTGTTTCCGCTATTTAGCTCCTATGAACTATGTTGCCATGAACATTTGCATACACTATTTTTAACATGGACATATGTCTTCCATTCTCTTGGATATATACCTAGGAGTGGAATTGCTGGCTAGTGTGGTAACCACATGTTTAACATTTTCATGAATGTCAAATTGCTTTCCAAAGTGGCTGCACCATTTTACAATCCCGTGAGCAATGTCCTCTCCAGGTAATGTTAACAGCCTCAATTGTTTGATTCTATGAAAGTAGAAGGACAAAGATTCTAGGTGGTGAGGTGGGATGGGCATCATAGCAATCACTGCTCCCTGTCCATTAGAGGCATTCACTCATTCAACTAATACTCACTATTTGTCTCAACTGCACCTGTCCTGGTTGTAGGCACAAAAATCCCGGCCCTCCTGAAGTTTATATTCTATCAAAGTGAGGGAAGGGAGAGGATAAACATGGAGAAAAGTAATGCAAGGGAACTGCTTCTTTTTCTTCTTCTTTTTGGCCACGCCGTGTGGTATGTGGAACTTCCCCAACCAGGAGTCCAACACAAGCCCCCTGCAGTGGAAGTGCAAAATCTTAACCACTGGACCATCAGGGAAGTCCAGAGAATGGCTATTTTCATTAGGGTCATCAATGATGGCTTCAGTGAGAAGCAAAGACGGGAAGGAACTGAGGACTGGAGCCTTGGCTCTCTGAAGAAGAGCACTGTGCGGATTGAACATCAAGGGCCGAGGGCCTGCGGCGGGAGTGTGCCTGGCATGGATGGTCACAGAACATCCAAGAGGCTGGGATGGCTGGGGTGGGTTGAGCCAGGGGGAGCAGAGTGGCAGAGGAGACCGGGAGACGGTGTGGAGGGAGACCCGGATGGTACCACCTGGTAGGCTCTGTAAGGACTTCGGATTTGTACTCTAGGATGGAGGTCATTGGACGGTTTTGACCACAGAAGAGACAGGATCTGGCTTACATTTCAAAGGCTCACCATGAGATACGAAAGAAGTGATGGATGCCCCTGGGGTTCTGCCCGAGCACCTGAAAAGATAGAGTTGCCAAACACAAAGATGGGAGAGAAAGGATTTTGACAGAGGAGATGTGGTCAGGCCACACTTGAAATGTCAATATCTGGGACTTTCCTGGAGGTCCAGTGGTTGAGGTTCTGTGGGAACCCAGGTTCCTTCCCTGGTCCAGGAACTGAGACCCCACAGCTCAGGGCGTGGACAAAAAAAAAAAGAAGAAGAAATGTCAACATCTGAGTGAAGAAGTCGAATGGAGAGCTGGATAGAAGATTCTTGAGTGGAGGGAGATATCCAGGCTCGGGATACAAAAACGGGAGTCATCTCAGAGAGGAGGTGAGATCAACAAGAGGCTGACTCTAGAGACAGAAGGTGCTCAGACACTGAGCTCTGCAGTCCCCCAACCTGTCCAAGCCAAGAAAATCCCCTTGACTTTTAATCACAATGAGATCCATAGGACTTCCCTGGCAGTCCAATGGTTAAGACTCACGCTTCTAACAAGTCTTAACCATGGGTTCAATCCTTGGTTGGGTGACTAAGATCCCTTGTCCCGCATGGCATGGCCAAAAAAACAAAAAGGTCTCCATCAACTTCCAGTTGACTTCAATCCTCTGTCTCTGCTCACATCCTAGCCCCCTTTCCCTCCTCATCCTACCACGCTTACCTTCTCTCGACCTTTCCATTCTATTTCCTTCTTCCCCGAAAGCCTAGAACCATCTCTTCCACTCCATCAGGCAAATCCCCTGCTTCCCTTCCTTCCAGGTCCGCCTCACCCTCACCCCTTCTCCAGAGCCTTCCCTTGCTCATAACACTTTCTCGAAGGTGAGAGCAGGGGTGCATTCTCCCCATCTCTCCTGAGCACCCAGGGCGCCTCTGCTTCTCCCCCACCAGTGGCGGCCACCAGTCTGTCCATTCTGAAGGATCAGCCCCCAGAGGTCGGGAGTTATGCCGGTGCTGGCTTCATCGTGAAGACCACGCTCCACCTTCTGCGTTGGCCTTGTGGGCCCTGAAACCCTGAGCGCAGGGTTGAGTGGCTGAAACCCACGGGCTCACGACTGGGAGGAACTGCTTAGAAACAGAGCTGGTGCCTCAGCAGGACGCCTTGCTGAGCCCCCTCTTTCCTCTGCCAGCAGCTTCCTCCCTTCCCATCAACTTTCCCTGGGCGAACAGGCCCGGGCCCTGCTCACCTGAAAGCTGGAGCAAGAGGCAGAACAAAGGCAGCAGGTGCATTGTGTCTTCGCACGGCTTCAGGCGCAGTGCGTCAGGGAGAACCAGCTGCAGCCTCCTTCGCTTCCAGCCCTTCTGCTTTTGCTTACTCTCACTCTCACACTTCCTCCTTCGGCCCTTTCCCACTGGCAAATGAGATGAAAAGCGGAAGGAGGCAGGATGGGTGAAATTTCAAGGCCGTGCAAGAAGCGATCGTGAATAAGCTTTTGAGAAATACCTCCCTGGCCGGAGCCTCAACGGGTTCTCTAAAAGGAGAACTCTGCTCCTTCTCAGCCTTGAAGGTTGCAGACCCACTGGGTCTGAGCGGCTTTTACTCAGTCCTTCTCCCCTGGTGGGAAGATTGGGATAGGGGGAGCCTGGTACCCCTGGAGAAATTGTGGAGAGCCAAGAACTGATGGACACAACGGCCTACATGTGGGATTTCAAGCATAGCTGAATGCTCAGGAGCCCAGAAGCTCAGGAATTCTACTTAATCACAGTGGGGCTTGGGCCAAAGTCACAGGAGAGATTCTAGATTCCAAGCTAGACCAGAGATGGGAAGCAGAGGGTGAGGAAGTATCAAAACCCAGACAACTGGGACTTCCCTGGTGGTGCAGTGGTTAAGACTCCAAGGGGCCAAGGGTTCAATCTCTGGTTGGGAAAATAAGATCCCACGCGGCTCATGGGGCAGCAGAAAAAATACTTTAATAAATAAATTAATTCATTAAAAAAAAAAACAGAGTACCCACTAAAAGAAAAGGGCTCAAAGAGAGGAATATGTGATCAGGGAACTCCTGGTGCAGTGGGCAAGAGGGGCCTCTGTCCTGAGAACATACCAGAAACTCTTATCACTGTGCCCAGCTTACAAGGTAAGCATCTGTGAATATCGATTCTAGCCTGAATCTTCCAGAAACTTGTCAGTTATACCTTCCTGAAGAAACCAGCTCATTGTTCATAGCTATTCACCCCCAGCACCTTACCCCCTCAACACACATTTTGCAATAACTACTTCTCGAAGTGGAAATAAAGGATGTGCGCACCAGCTTCCCCCACTGACTCCCTTTCTTTCTGACAACTCTGTGTTGGCAGAGTTGTCATCCTTCCCTCCCCTTCCCCTATCAGAATCCCAGCAAGACCTGGGATGAAGCCCAGAAATTAGGAAAGGACCAGACCTTTCTCAGATTTTGTTCCTGGAGCTTCCTTTGCCGTGTGCCCTACGTACCTGGTGATGTCTTGGGGAGCAAGTGTGTCCCAAGGAGATATCTGAGCCCCTCATGTCCTCAAGGAGAGATCTGAGCCCCTCATGTCCTTATCAGGAGTGACTAGGTGTCAGAAGGGTTATTTGCACAGGAAAATGCAGCAGCTGATAAGCAAGGGTTTTCCAGGATGTGGCCACAATTGGCTTCTCACATTACATCCTTCCAAGTGATCAAGTCAGGTCAATGATACAGAGTGAGAACTCGGTCAGCCTTCCGTCCCTACCCTACTGCTCGGCACAGCCAACCTCGGCCTGTGACCCTGAATAGCTATCCTGAGAGACATCTGGTCTCAGCAAACAGAGACATCATTTGGCTTCCAGGGGAAATGACCAACAAGTTAAGTAAGATGGGGCACCCTGGAAAGCAACGGGCACATGCTTTGAAAGGTATGAGGTGATCTTTCCTTTCTCGGGCACAGTCAATAAGAAACGAACAGTCTCTGAGCTGCTCCAAATTTCAGCCTGTGTCCTGACCCTCTGATCCTGGGCCTTCCTGGGTCAAAAACAGAGATTCTGCTTGGAATCAACCAAAGAGAATTCTCTGGAGACATCCCTGGTGATCCAGAGGTTAAGACACCTTCCACACTTCCAGGGAAGATGCCAATTTCTTTGTATCTTGATTGCAGTAGTGATTACATTGGTATATACATTTGTTAAAACTCTTTCACTTATACCCTACAATGTGTGGCTTTTATTGTACATAAGTTATACCTCAGTAAAGTTTATTAAAAAGAAAGAAAGAAAGACTTCACCTTCCAATGCAGCTGGTGCAGGTTTAATCCCTGCTCAAGGAGCTAAGACCCCACATACCTCATGGCCATAAAACAGAAACAAAGTTATAACAAATTCAATAACGACTTTAAAAGTGGTCCACATCAAAAAAAGAGAGAATTCTCTGAATGTCTCTAAGTGACAGTGAGTCTATTCCTCTACACAAATGCCTCTGGGGACTAGAGGAGTGTCAGGCTATTCTGGGAGCCCCGTGTCTCCAATGACCCGTTTGAGGCTCTCCTCCTGGCTTGGCCATCGACATCCGCACGAGCCTGTTACCTCGCTGGGCTCCCACACCTCCGTGTGGGCAGGAAGGGATGGGACGGGTCGTCTGAGATTCCCCTGCTCTGAAGCACCTGTGTGTGTGAGTGACTCACGTGCGCATGCACGTATGGGCACATGTGTGGTGTGTTCGTGCCTGTACCTGGGCCCGTGTGTGGGAGCTGTGTTACGAGTGTGTATTGTACTGTGTGTGCTCATGCTGTGTGTGCACAGGCGTTGTGGTTCCGTTGGTGTGTTCGACTCTCTGCAACCCCACGGACTGTAGTACTCCAGGCTCCTCTGTCCTCCACTATCTCCCAGAGTTTGCTCACATTCACGTGCAGTGTGCAGCGTGTGTGTGTTGATACAATCGTCAGCTTGTCCTGATGACTAGGAACAGAAACTTGCTCAAGCTACCTCTCTAGGTCACATTGGGCTTACAAACTGCAATCTTTTTCTGGACTCAGTCTTTTCAGGAGCTTCCCAGGTGGCACTAGTGGTAAAGAACCCACCTGCCAATGTAGAAGATCTCAGAGATACAGTTTGATCCCTGGGTCAGGAAGATCCCCTGGAGGAGGGCACGGCAACCCACTGCAGTGTTCTTGCCTGGAGAATCCCATGGACAGAGGGGTTGTTGCACCTGAGATCTTAGCTATGGCAGGCATGTGGGATTTAGTTCCCTGACCTAGGATCGAACCCTGGGCCCCTGGGTTGGGAGCGCAGATCCTTAGCCACTGGACCAGCAGGAAGTTTCAGGATCCTTTTAAAAAGGGCCTCCAACGTTGTATGAGCTTCAGGCCTGGGATAAATGGTCTCACCCTGGGTATCCATCCCTTGACCCCAGAGCTCTTCTCACAAAAAAGGAAGAGTCTCTTCCCCTCTCTTTGAGTCTGGACCAGACTCGGGACTTACTTTGCCCAAGAAAATGCAGCAGAAGTGATGGTGTGCCGTTTCCCAGCCCCAGCCTGCAGGAGCCTCCTGCATTTCCTTTGTTCTTATGCTTCTCTACTTCCTCCTTGAGAATGCACCAGGCTAACCAGAGGATCAAGAGCCACACTGCTCTGGCCAACAGCTCACTGACTCCCAGACACGCAAGGGAGCCCAGCTGAGACCAGAAAGATCTCCCAGGCTAAACCGCGGCCTCACAAACTTGCTATACGCCACTGAACTTCGGATAGCTCATTGCAGTGTTATTGTGATTGAAAACTAAAAGACGATCCCACGAAATCCAGATCCACCCAACAGCAGCTGCCTCATTCTCCACTCCGCAGCTTTAGCTGCCCTGCGGTTTCTGTTCACTCCAGTCCCCTCTGCCTTCTGACTTTTCCGTGCAGCTCTTCACAGATGGCCCGCTCTGCCCCTGCTATCTCAACACCTCACCTCACCTCTCCCTCTAATGTGGTTCAGATCAGAAGGGCCCTTGGACCACTAGCCATCCGTGGCTTGTGATTCAAAACTATAAGTTGCTCTAAGCTAAGAAAGCAATACAAGTTCATTTCAAGCAAATAAATTGTGAAATACAGATAAGGTTAAAATAAAAAAGGATATAATTGCCTTCATCTCATCACCCTGAGATAATCACTTTTAACTTTCAGGTTTATACTTCATCCGTCTTTTATCTCTTTATGCAGAAAAGCAAAGTTATTCCAGAAATCAGGAGGGGATGCTAATGTGTGAGTTCATATCACTCACTTCTCAACAGTGTGTTTCCATCACAAACAACACCATCTCCTTTGAGAAAAAGATGTCCTATAAAACAAATATCATCAAGAAGTTTGGTTTTAGGGAATTCCCTTGCAGTCCAGCGGTTAGGACTTGGAGCTTTCACTGCCAAAAGCCTGGGTTCAATTCCTGGTCAGGGAACTAAGATCCAGCAAGATACGTGGCACAGCCAAAGGAAAAAAAAAAAAAGGATGGCTTTAAAGCTTTGGAGGGCAGAACCAATTCATGTTTCTTTTTGGTAGAAATGTCTCCGGGACTAAAATAAAAAACTCCTCTTGGTCACATTGGACTTGCAGACTACAGTCTTCTTCAATTTGCAAAAGTAATGTGTATTCATTGTTGAAGAATAATGAAACACAGAGGAACCCAAACAGTGCATGGTAAATTAGTTCTAATGCCACCCCAAAGACAACCACTGTTGAATATAAGTATATGTTTCTATTACCAATTTTGTGTTCCTTTCTTTAGAAAAGCAGTTTATTTCAGGTTAAGTGAAGGATCACTCCTGTATGACTTTATTTCATCAATTAGTTTATTACATTTATTAGGGATTTTTAATACAGGAAAATTCCAAAAGTAAACAAAGCCAATAACGCCCACTTTGAAATAATCCCAGTTAACATTTCTTTAAAAGGCAATGCAAACAGAGTTTTTTTAAGTGTGGGAGAGACAAAAGGAAAAAGAAAATTCTCCTTTCCAACCCCGCCTCACCATGTCCAGAACCTCAAGGAAACCATTGTCAGACTCTGTTGCCTCTTTTTAAAAAAAGCTTATGCAGGGACTTTCCTGGTGGTCCAGTAGTTAAGACTCCAAGCTTCCAATGTAGGAGGCATAGGTCTGATCCCTCGTTGGGGAATTAAGATCCCATATGTCACATGGTATGGCGAAAAAAATTTTAAAAGTAGATTTTAAAGCTTATGCATAACTAGAATATGCGTCTAAGTGAAGTGCACGTAACTCATCATACAAACAAACCTCTCTGCCCCTTCGTCTTTTGCTTAATAATATAGTTTTTTCCAAACAGCACATACAGATTTTCCTCATTTTTTTATCATTTACAATATTACATTGCATGTAAATTCTAGAGTTCATTTCACCAGTCCCAACTACTGGATTATCTGCCCCTACAAGCACTACGGTGAGCAGTCCTGTACATATATCTTGGTGCACTTTTGGAAGCAAAGCCCTAGAACTGCTGAGTGGGAAAAAATTGGCATCTGTAACTTTGATCAGTTCAGTTTAGCTCAATTGCTCAGTCATGTCTGACTCCTTCTGACCCCATCAACTGCAGTACGCCAGGCCTCCCTGTCCATCACCAACTCCCGGAGCTTGCTCAAACTCATGTCCATCATGTCAGTGATGCCATCCAGCCACCTCATCCTCTGTCGTCCCCTTCTCCTCCTGCCTTCAATCATTCCCAGCATCAGAGTCTTTTCCAATGAGTCAGTTCTTCACATCAGGTGGCCAAAATACTGAAGCTTCAGCATCAGTCCTTCCAATGAATATTCAGGACTGATTTCCTTTAGGATGGACTGGTTGGATCTCCTTGCATTCCAAGGGACTCTCAAGAGTCTTCCCCAACACCACAGTTCAAAAGCATCAATTCTTCGGCACTCAGCTTTCTTTATAATCCAACTTTCACATCCATATGTGACTACTGGAAAAACCATAGCTTTGACTAGATGGACCTTTGTTGGCAGAGGAATGCCTCTGCTTTTTAATATGCTGTATGGGTTTGTCATGGCTTTTCTTTCAAAGAGCAAACATCTTTTAATTTCATGGCTGCAATCACCATCTGCAGTGTAACTCTGATAGATATTGTCAATTGTTCTCCAGAAGGCCCTAGTGTAGACTCCCACCCATGGTATATGTGTATGTGCCTGCTTCCCCAAGTCTCAGCCAATGTTGACCATAATCAAAGTTTTAGCGAAGCATTCTATATTATTTTTTTTCAGTCAGGGTTCCCCAGAAAAACAGGACTAGTAGGAGATCTATCTATAAAGACAGATTTCGTCTAAGCAATTGGCTTATGCAACAGTGGGAACCAGCAAGCCCAGCATCTGTTGGGCAGGAGCCAATGCTACAATCTTGAGACAGAACTTCTTTCTCAGGGAAAGCTCAACGTTGCTCTTAAGATCTTTCAGTTAACTGGATAAGGCAAATGTGGATTATTGAAGACTTACAAGCCACCAGTCCCAACTGCATAACTACCTGCTCCTACAAATGCTCCAATGAGTGGCCTGGTACACCTATCTTGGTGTACCTTTGCAAGCGGAAGTTGGTTGTAGATGTTAGCCACATCTAAAATATCCCTTCATAGCAATATCTAGATTAGTGTTTGATTGAATAGCAGGAACTATAGCCTCGCCATGTTGACACCTAAAACAAACATACCTACCCAAGAGAAATGAAAACATATGTCCTCACAGAAATGTGTAATAATAGATGTTCATAGCAGCATTATTTATTAGTAGCCAAAAAAAGTGGGAACATCCCAAATACCCAACAACTGATAAATGGAGAAAACCGAAATGTGGGATAGCCATATAATGGAATATTATTCTATAACAGAAAGGAATTAATTACTGCTGCATGCTATCACATCGATGGACCTCCAAAACAGGACGCTAAGTAAAAGAACCAGTCACAAAATATCACATATGGCATGTTTCCGTTTATATGAAATGCTCATAAAGCCTCTCTATCCATAACCTTTGCTCATTTTTCTATTGAGAACTTTCGAGAGCTCTTGATATTGCTAGGTGTTTAACCCTTTACCTGGCACGCGCTGTGGTGTGTCAGTCACTTCAGTCACGTCTGACTCCTTGCGACCCCCAAGACCTCAGCCCACCAGGCTCCTCTGTCCATCTTGCCAATATTTTCCCGCTGTCGTTTCTCATTTGATTTTGTTGCTTCATCTTCTAATGACCAGAGTATTTTTTTTTTCCTATACAATCAGATCTATCGATCTTTTTCTTTACGGCATCTGAATTTCCTGTCTTGTTAAGGGAAAAAAAAAAAAAAAGGTTGCTAAGAACCACTGTCAGAGCCACAGTAACCACTCCATTCATCTTGGTTTTCTAAATGTTCCCCTGAATCACGAAATCACAGGAAAGCAATGTATTTAGACACCATTAGCCCGGCTCCATTGAGAGGCCTCTACGGAAGTGAGAGTAGATGTCAGGCCCCGGCTTTTAGCAAAGATCGATACAAAAGCTGGAGGAAAAGCTTCGCATCTTCTGCAACATTACAAATGCCCATTTTGTCATTCAGGCCTCTTGTGTAAGGATCCATACAAGAGATTCCTCTCAGCAGCTCATGCCAAGAGAAAAAGTACTCACTGATTGAAAGGACTCAGGCATTTTTCCTGGCAATAAAGTACCACACACTCCATCTGGCTTCCCATTTCATCTTGACTGCCAGGAAATCCAGAACCAAATGGAAGCTCAGACACAGGAGAAACCCAACCTTACTTTGGGGAATTTATGCCAGGCATGATCAGGCAGCATCGTTAACTGCCCTCTGGTATAGTGGTGTGCATGCCCACATGCTTAGTCGTGTCCAACTCTTTGTGATCCCGTGGACTGAAGCCCACCAGGCTTCTCCATCCATGGGATGGATGGGTTGCCATGTTCGCCTCCAGGGCATCTTCCCGATCCAGGGATCGAACCCATATCTCCTGTACTGGCCGGAGGGTTCCTTACCCTCTATGGTGGGTTTTGCTGTCAATCACCTCAGGTCCCTTTTGGATGTGGATGAGACACAAATAGGGACATAAACCAAATGACAAGAAGAGAGAACAAAGACACTTGTCTAAACGATGGCAACGCTAACCCAGAGGTTTCTGTCACAACCACGATTAATTAACATTCCTATACGTGCTCCCAAAAGTGGAGGTGCCCTGGAAAACCCAGATCTGAGGCTTCTCTGAGCAGTGAAATTTGGAGCACACCCAGAGTAACTTCAGGAAAATCCTGGCAGCTGTTGAGTGGAGACACTCCTTTGTGCATCTAAGATAATAGATTAGCCAGACCCCTCCCTAACATTTGGGGGACCAGGGCTAGCATACAAATGGGTGCCCATATACCATGCGTCTCGATATTTTAACAGTCTAAAGCTAGCTAAGAAAAGAATCTATCAAATCAGCATTTCCCTGATGGTTCAGTGGTTAAGAATCCACCTTACAATGCAGGGGACTCGAGTTTAATCCCTGGTAGGGGAACTAAAGATCCCACGTGCCTCGGAGCTACTAAATTTGTGGGTTGCAATTACTGAGCCTGCAAGCCACAGCTAGAGAGTCCCTATACCGCAAGGAAAGATCCCGTGAACTGCAACTAAGACCCAGGGTAGCCAAATAAATAAACACATATTTTCTTTAAATCTATCAAATCTATGCATCTGGACTTCCCTGGTGGCCCAGTGGTTAAGACTCCATGCTTCCACTGCAAGGGGCACAGGTTAGATCCCTGATCTGGTAACGAAGGGGCTTCCCAGGTAGCACTAGAATCCACCTGCCAGTGCAGGAGATGCAGATGTGGGTTCAGTCCCTGGGTTGGGAAGATCCCCTGGAGGAGGGCATGGCAACCCACTCCAGTATTCTTGCCCGGGAAATCCCATGGACAGAGCTGCCTGGCAGACTACGGTCCATAGGGTCCAAAGAGTCAGACATGACTGAAGCGACTTAGCACACATGCATGCTGGTAACTAAGATCCCACAGGCCACACAGTATGGCAAAAAAAAAAAGTGCATCTGACCTTCCTACCTTGACAAAAATACCTGCCTACCAACACAGAAGCCAGATTTGAATGTATCATTCTCAGAAGTTCTGCTCCGAGACATAGCAGCCTAGTGACAGCTGCTTCCCTATCCTCAGCCCACTGTTCACAGACGTTCCCCTGCCCTCCCCACTCCCACACATTCCACACCCCAAGGCCCTCAGGAGAGTGTGTATGTGAACACCCAGCCTTCACACCCAAGCTCTGTCCACATCCCAGCAAACAGCCACCCCTTGGCCACGACTCAGGCAACACTAGCAGTTAGCTTGGAGCAAACTATAGTCTATAGTGGGGACACAAGTCTTTGAGCTCCATGGACCACTTATTTCACGGGGAGGGGCACAGCCAGATAAAGACCAGGCATAAAGGTGGCCCTGGGTTTCAGGGGCAATCATTCAATTTCTAAACTGATCAGCTCTGAGCTCTCCCATGGTGGCCCAGATAAAAAGTTTTCCCCCATCATCAACTGACTCCTAACATGATCATCTTCACGGAGTTGCTGTTTTCAAAAAGACCAGCCCAAGCACATCATCCCTCCCTTGCCTCCGGGCAGAATTCCACTGGATCTGAAATGCTGAACCCCATCACCCTGGACTGAGTCCTCACTGAATCAGAAAAGGTCCCAAGAAAAGGGGACTGTTTTCACAGGAGAGAAGAAGGTGATGGTAACTCTTCACTCTGGAGAGGACAAGGATAAGGGCAGAAAGAATGAGAATCTGTCCTATCTTTTAGTAAAACTGGTAGATGCAGATGGACAGACTGACCCCTCACATTCTGGAATATTCTCTCTAGGAAGCACTTCTTCCAGTTTGAGGAAGTTAGATTTGAGATGTAAATTATTAAAGCCACTGCATACAACAAACAAATGGAGTCTTTTCACCAGGGAGGAAATAAAGGAGAAGAAAGAGAAGCTGCTCAGTCGTGTCCGACTCTTTGTGACCCCGCGGACTATAGCCTAGCAGGCTGCTCCATCCATGGGATTTTCCAGGCAAGAGTACTGGAGTGGGTTGCCATTTCCTTCTCCAGGAGGAAATAAGAACTGAACAGAATTTGGTTTGGGAAGTGGGACTGAGGAACCGTGGTCAAAGAGCGTCCAAAGGCAACATCGTGAATGACCCCTGCTAGTGATCCAGTTCCATGGTCTGACCCAAGGAGGCCCTGTCGATCTCTACAGTTTTTCATTTTGTTTTTTTGTATTTTTACGTTTTATAAGTTGAGCTAAAGCTGGCATCTCCCAAGTCTTTCCAGTGACCCTGAATGCTTGCCTTTGGACAGTGGCTACTGTCCACTTTGAAACTAATGCATTTACCCAGCCATTCATTCATCGAGGATCCACTGGCTATCAGCCTCTGAGTGCATGTTTATTTCTTCCCTATTGCTTATGATTTTCTTTCAGGTATTGCACCTGAATTTCCAGGTAATTCTCCCCACTACTTCCTGCAAGTACAGAAGTAGCCAGACCCTTCTTTCTCAGACTCTGTGTCCCTTTGAAATGTTATCCTCTCCAAGGCCAAGTGCATATTCTTCCCAATGTGTATATCCAGACATCCTCATTTTTTTCATTCTATAGACTTTCCCACAAGGGAGACCCCCAGACACAGGTATTCCAAGAAGCAGATGCCAAAAGGGTTAGGAAATGTTCAGGGATTTTGGACTTTCCTACTAGTCTAGTGGTTAAGACTCTGAGCCTCCAACAAGGGTTTGATCCCTGGTAGGGGAAGTAAAATCCCCTATGCCTCGAAGTGTGGTCACAAAAAAAAAAAAAGTGCAAGGATATTATTGAGGGAAACACCTATGAGAGCAATGGGGTGGGAGAGGCAGGAAAAGCAATCAGACTGTGATGAAGATGTCGACTTTAAAAAGATGCACAGCGTGAGAGTTGTGAGTTAAGTTTCATTTGGGGCAAAATGACTGCAACCCGGGAGACAGCACCCCAGCTGGCTCTGAGAGACTGCTCCAAGGAGGTAGTGGGGAAGGTCAGTATGTGTGATTTTGGTGAAGGGGGAGTTCGTGCAATTGAGCACCTATTTTACAAAAGGTATGTTTCTGCTAGTTACGAGGAGCCGATATCACCGTGAAGAGATTTAGTGCTTTCCTAGATATGAAGAGATGCGAGGACTAGGGTCTTGAAATCAAGTCCTGAAAGTATCTAAAGACCTGTTCTACCAGTTTTTCTGGAGCACATAGTGCCCCCTTCTTCACCCTGAACTCCCTTCCGGGCATCTCAAAGGTCAACAGCTGCAGCAACACCGGATTCAGTCTCCACAGAAGCAGATGTCAGATGCCCTCGCACGGGTGCATGCTAAGTCGCGCCAGTGGGGTCTGACTCTATGCGGCTCTACGGATCGTAGCCTATGTCCATAGGACTCTCCAGGCAAGAATACTGGAGTGGGTCGCCATGCCCTCCATCAGGGGATCTTCCTGACCCAGAGATTGAACCCAAGACTCTCATGTCTCCTGCACTGGCAGGTGGATTCTCGGTAAAGAGTCTACCTGCAACACGGGAGACCTGGGTTCAATCCCTGGGTCAGGAAGTTCTCCTGATGGAGGGCATGGTGACCCACTCCAGTATTCTTGCCTAGTGAATCCCATGGACAGAGGAGTCTGGCGGGCTACAGCCCATGGGGTCGCAAAGAGTCAGACATGACTGAGTCACTGAGCCCAGCACAGCGCCACCTGGAAACCAGCAGATGCCCTTGGGAAGCACCAACTCATGGTTGACCCAGGTCTGTCCCCAGGTGAAGGAGGAAGAGCAGGAAGGTTGGGTAGACGTGTGCAAGGCTGCTCTGAAGTCTCTGGAAGTTTCTGCAAAACTGCAAGAGAGTCCAGGAGCCAAAGTTGGCTTTTAGGGAAGTCTTGCTTCTCCCAGGAACAAACCAATGACGGCCCACAGTGCGCAGCAGTGAGACCTCAGTCAGCAATGCCCTCGGGGCTGGAAGTCTGAGAGGCACATTCTCAAGGTCACCCGAGAGACTGATTAACTTGGGTTGACACAAGATTTCCTTCATCCTTTCATGCCACGTTCAGCGGTTTCACGAGGAAATCCAGAGCTTGGGGTGTGTGTGTGTGTGTGTGTGTGTGAACATGTGTGTGTGCGTTTAGAAGGAGCCCACTCCCACAGCCCCAGAACCTCTCAGCCCCCTCTGTTGCTCCCTTTCAGACCATCCTGGTGGGGGACAGCGGCGTGGGGAAGACCTCCCTGCTGGTTCAGTTCGACCAGGGCAAGTTCGTCCCGGGCTCCTTCTCGGCCACCGTGGGCATCGGATTCACAGTAAGCACTCTGGGCTTGGGGGCCCTGCTGGGCCTCTGACAGGGTCCCGGCAGGAGACAGGTGGACGCTCACACTGGGTCATTCAGGAGGTTTAATAAAACGGCTATTGGCCGAGGTGCAGGCAGGGGGTGGGGAAACCAGGAGGGAAGTGGCAGGGCCCTTGGGCAGTTTCAGGGCATCCATCCCACCTGACGTCTGAAGAAAGGGAAGAGGGAACCGTCAGCAGAACCAGGAACAAAGAGGGCTGTGTACAGAGGGCTGCCCTGACCCCAATGGTGGAACACAGCCACCGTCGGAGCCCACCTGGGAGGCAGCCGGGGCAGGAAACTGGCCCCTGTCCCACACTGCTCCCCTCCTGCTCCCCGTCCACCTCCCTCTGGGGCTCCCCATGACCGAAGACAGCTAGAAGGCAAGGGAGCATCCTGACATAGATACAGGGCAAGAAGAAGCCCAGAGAGGCAAAGAGGTAGCTTAAAAATTGCGCATAAGTCCTTGGGACTTCTCTGGTGATCCAGTGTTTAAGACTTCGCCTTCACATGCAGGGGGTGCAGGTTCGATCTCTGGTCTGGGATCTAGGGTCCTGCGTGCCTTGTGCCAAGAAACCTGAACAAAACAGAAGCAATATTGTACCAAATTCTTTATGTTGCTGTTCAGTCGCCCAGTCATATCCAACTCTTCGCGACTTTATGGACTGTAGCCCACCAGGCTCCTCCGTCCGTGGGATTCTTCAGGCAGGAATACTGGCGTGGGTTGCCATTTCCTCCTCCAGGGCATCTTCCTGACCCAGGGATCAAATCTGCATCTCTTAATCTCATGCACTGGCAGGCAGGTTCTTTACCACTAGTGCCACCTGAGAAGCTCTTTATAAGACTTTAAGCTATTTATAAAACTTTTTTAAATGGTCCACATTAAAAAAAAATGTTATACACATGTCCAAACTTGGCATTGTCCTGTGGATCCTAGGGCACTGGCAGGTCAAGGGTTAAAGTTCAGGTTTTCACACTCTGTCTCTCCCTGGACACACCACGGGGGAGAAGCTCAGATCGAGGAAGCATCCTCAGGTTTTGTCTATTCTTAGCGCCTCTGCAGGCCGCAGAGCGCTTCCTCTAGCCCACATCCTTATTTCTCTCCCCTTTCACTATGCCTGCCAGCGGCTGGCAGTGACCTTGAATCCTGGGGAAGCCTTTGGAAAGCTTTTTGGCCCTCTCTTGGATGGTGGCAGGGGCAAAAGGGCCTTCTTTAGGGGTCCCCAGAATCCTAGTATCTGGAGATGCGGAAGGACAAATGTCATTTCTTGCGCAGCATGGGTGTTTGTAAGGCCAGCCTCCCAGACCAAACAGAGCACCAGGCCTGGGAGGTGCTGGGACACAGCAGAATCATGCTGGCAGGACCCCCCAGAATCTGGACTTGACCACTGGGTCGCCGTGCAGAAGGCAAGGGACCATGATGGAGCAGAAATGAGAGACTGGCCAGGGTATGTGCCAGCTGAAGTTCAGCCGCAAAAACCAGCACCCAAGGCTCCTAGTGCTTCGAGCAGCGAGGCTGAGTCCAGGAGGGGCGGGGCCACACTGGCAGCCCCCAGGCTTTGGACCAGGGTGCCAGGAAGCCGACCAGGATGGGCGTACCAGGCGTCCTCCACCGCGGGCCCGCATCACCTGCCCCTCAGCATGCAGGGCGCGTGTGTGCCCACAGTCACCCTCCTCACTCACTCCATCCCTGTCCTTCCGTGTGTCAGAGGGTGAGAGGCAGAGAGGGGGTGGGGGAAACTGATTCACGCTCCTCGGAGGCTCAGGGGTGGGACCTCTAACGTTTGCCATCAGCCTGGTGAGAAAAGCGAGGCGACTTGCCAGTGTGAGAAGGAAGAAAGCGAGTGGCCAGCAGCGCACGGGCCGGGCCCGCCCTCCCTCCTGGACCTTGGCTGCGTGCTTGGCCCTGGTTTGGACCTCAGGACAAACCCACGGGTAGCTTATGCTGCGTGAGGGCCTGGGGGCCCGATTCAGGCCTGAGTCTGGGGTCTTCTGGGTCCAGTGCGTAGCCTGGGAGCAGACTGGGCATAAACCCTACCCCTCAGCCCACATTGGCCGTAGAAGGTGGGATGACAGCCCATGACAGGGGCCACGGCGAGGACACGTGACTAACCCCGGGCCAGGCACCACGGCCCAGCTCCACACAAAGAGGCCTGCAGCATTCATTGGGAAAACACTGGTCTCCTCCACAAGCCCCCTCCCCACTCCTCTGGCTAGCGCCAGGGACTTTCCACTCGTTTCCTTCCCAGAGACGGGTCTCCTTCCAACCCTCTGCTCAGACCAGCTGGATCTCTGCCCAGCAGCTGAAGTCTCCCATGTCCTCTGACACAGGGGCTGGAGGACACGCGGGTCTCCTCCCAACATCAGTGGTCTGGGGGCCCCCAGAGAGCTGGGCTGCCGGACAGTTGCTTGTCCACCTGTCGTTTGCACATTAACTTGAAACTCTGCTGACAGCTCGTTGTTGTTAAGTCGTTAAATCATGTCTGACTCTTTGTGACCCCATGGACTGCAGCACGCCATCCTCCCTATTCTTCACCATCTCCCTGAGTTTGCTCAAACTCATGTCCATTGAGTCAGTGATACCATCTGACCGTCTCATCCTCTGTTGCTCCCTTCTCCTCTTGCCCTCAATCTTTCCCAGCATCAAGATCTTTTCCAATGAGCTGGCCATGTGCAAATGTCCTGTGGCCAGCCCTGGCTGTGGTCAGAATTCCTGGTAGCTGGTGGGGGTGGGTGGGTGTCCTGTTGACCCAGCTCATTAGGCTGAGTGGAGCCTGGGCAGCAGGAGAGAGGAGGAGTCCTTGACCTTCACTTTAAAGGAGACAGAGGTGGGGAATTCCCTGGTGGTCCAGTGGTTGGATTCTGTGCTTCCACTGTGGGAGACATGAGTTCAATCCCCGGTTGGAGAAATAAGATCCCACTTGCTGCATGGCCAAAAAAAAGAGTTAGTAATAATAACAATAAATACAGGAGACAGAGGTGAGTGGGGAAACCACTGGGATCTGCCCCCAGGCCCCCTCTAGAACCTCTGAGCTCATTGCTTCTGGAAGTGGGACCTGCCCAGGTCCTAGGTAGATGGCTCTCAAAGCAAGGTCTTTGCCAACCCCTCCGTCATCATCTGCACCCAACTGGTGGCATAGTCCTGTGGATGAGTTTACTGGGGTGTGAACACCCACAGGGTTCACACAGCAGTCTCCCCAGCCGGCTCCCTCCCCCTCAGTCAGGTCCTCCTGGCTATGTCTTGTCTCAGTGTCCCCTAAACTCTCCCGTCTTGCCTGAACACAACTGTAACGTTCATCTTTCTAAAGCCTCATCCCTGGTCCCCACCACCTAGCACCATCAGTGGCTCATCTACTGCCTTCCAATAAGTTGGAATCTGTCCTGTGCCGGCCAAGGTCTGGCGCGTTCAGTCGAGTGGTTTCCAAACACACAGGTAATGCACATAGAAACCTCCAGTTTGCCTGCAGTCATGGATCCCAAGCTCACCCACGCGCACGTGGGGACCGGCGGTCAGGCACCTCAGACTCTGATGTAGGTGTTCTCCCAGCTCTGCGGGTTTCTTGCCGCCCCCTCCGCTCACTCCCCCATCTCCTGAGTGCCCTCCTCTGAACAACCATGAGGCTTCACACAGCAGCATCACTTCCGTACTGGGAGGTTGTGTCAGGGTGTGGGGTGTGACTTGTGTACCAGAGGAGGTCAGGGAGATCGGTTAGGGGTGAAATGTGGGGTGTGTGCCTTCTGGACTTGGGGGTGATGAGAGGGGAGGGGGTCATTGAGAGACACTGTATTCAGAGGGTTATCTCTACCTCTAGGGAAGGTGGGAGATGTGGGGGTCAGTGAGGAGGGTGTCTGTGCAGTGATGTGGCGTGCATGTTGGGAAGTGGTGTTGAGTCCGGTCTGTGACCGTGAAGTGGTGACACGTGTTTGAGGGATGTGAGATGTGTGTGTTTGCAGAGGGGGTGAGGCATTGTGTGTCCATGGTCTGATATGAAGGGCACCCGTGCTCACTGATAAAAGCGGTGCATGCGGAATGATTTGAGGTGCTTATGTGACTTGACTTGAGGTGTGCATGACGTGAGCAGCATGTGTTTCTGTGGCCTGGGTGGTGTGTATGATTTGAGGTGTGTGTGTGAGGTGTGTGCATGATGTAAGATGTGTATTTGTGGTGTGAGCAATTGTGTGTCTGTGGTGTGAGCTGTCTGCTGTCTGTGATGGGGTGTGAGGTATGTGTGTGCCTGGGTGTGACATGTCTCTCTGTGTGTGTCACATGAGGTGTGTGTGTCTGTCATATGAGGTGTGCACATGTCTGGGTGTGAGGTGTCTCTGATGGGGCGTGACGTGTCTCTGTGTGTGTGTCTCTGTGTGTGTGTGTCTGTAGGTGTGTGTGTGTGTCATATGAGGTGTGTGCATGTCTGGGTGTGAGGTCATCTCTGATGGGGTGTGATGTGTCTGTGTGTGTGTCACGTGAGGTGTGTGTGTCCGTCACATGAGGTGTGTGCGTGTCTGGGTGTGAGGTCGTCTCTGATGGGGCGTGACGTGTCTCTGTGTGTGTGTCATGTGAGGTGTATGTGTGTGTGTCTGTGGTAAGGTGCTAGGAGTGGGTGGGGTACCGTGTGCCCGGTGTGAGCACTCGGGGAGATGCAGGCTGCCCCAGCGTGTACACAACACTAGAGAGGCCGTCAGGAAGGCTGGACTCCCCAGAGGCTGTGTCCTCCGTCCGCTCTCTCCGCCACCCCTCCTGTCTAAAGACACTCCCCATCTCTGAGTGGGCTGTGCAGCCTCCCTTCGGGGCAACACTTGCCACCCTGGCACCTCCCAGCTCTGAACATCCCTGACCCCCTCTCACTTCTGCCTCCCTGGAGGCTGCCCTTGAACACCCCTCCTGACGCTGCAGTGTCCCAGAGGACAGCATGTGACATACTGTGCACACAACACCGCCCACAGGCCCCAGACCCGGCAGGCCAGACAGACACAGCCCAGAGGAGACCAGCCGGGCCTCTCTGCCATGTTAGTGGGCTTCATGCCCCACTGCTACCAACCTGCCCACAGTGGAGATGCAGCCACACAGCGCTTGTATTTCTCCACAATTTCTAGAGCATCCACACCAATGGGCAACTTTCTCCATCCCAAACCTGCCACAGGACAAAGACGGTCTTGCGGAAGCCGACACAAACCACAGCTGGAGGCCAGAAATCAAGGCATAGGCAGGGCCACACTCCCTCTGAAGGCTCAAGGGAAGGCCCCTCCTCGCCTCTCCCAGCCTCTGGCAGCTCCTGGAAGCTCTTGGCATTCCTTCACTCGTAGCTGCAACGCTCCCAGCTCTACATCTGTCTCCACACGGCCATTTTCTCCCTGCGTCCTCTTCTTGAAAGGATACCATTCACGTTGGATTGAGGTCCCACCTCCTCCTCCCTAGACAGTGTATTAAAAAACAGGGACATGACTTTGCCTACAAAGGTCCATTTAGTCAAAGCTATGGTTTTTCCAGTAGTCATGTATGGATATGAGAGTTGGACCATAAAGAAGGCTGAGCACTGAAGAACTGATGCTTTTGAACTGTGGTATTGGAGAAGACTCTTGAGAGTCCCTTGGACTACAAGGAGAGCAAACCAATCCATCCTAAAGGAAATCAACCCTGAATATTCATTGGAAGGACTGATGCTGAAGCTGAAGCTCCAATACTTTGGCCACCTGATGCAAAGAACTGAATCATCAGAAAAGACCCTGATGCTAGGAGGGATTGAGGGCAGGAGGAGAAGGGGATGACAGAGGATGAGATAACTGGATGGCATCACCAACTCAATGGACATGAGTTTGAGCAAACTCCGGGTGATAGTGAAAGATAAGGAAGCCTGGCATGCTGCAGTCCACAGGGTTGCAAAGAATCGGACACGACTTAGCAACCAAACAATAACCTCTCCTCTAAGACCTCATCTTAAATAATTATACCCGCAATGACCCTACTTCCAAATAAGGTCACATTCTGAGTTGTTAGAGCTTAGGACTTGAGCTTCTCTCTGGGAAGGGGGGAACCACAATGCAACCCACATCAGCCTGGTTGGCAGAGGAAAGCCAAAGAGGACCAGACCACATCCCCTCTCTCCTTCCCCCTCAGTCATCATCCTCTTGGGCTAAAACCCTGCAGGGTTCCTGTGTGAGCCCTCAGGACACTGAACGGACTGGGGCGTTATTTGAGACCAAAGCCTGCGACGCCCAAATAGCAGGCAAGAGGGCACATAGGCAGGGCTCTGTGTCCTCCCTGCTCGCGTCCCTCCCTATGTGGCATGAGGTTGTGGCACACCCACTTCCAGAAAACAGCTCCTGGGACTTCCCTGGTGGTGCAGCGGTTAAGACTCCGCGCTTCTAAAGCAAGGTGGGTGGGTTTGATCCCTGGTCAGGGAACTAAGATCCCACATGCTGCACTTTGAGGCCAAATAAATAAATAAATAAAAACAGTGCTCCATGGAAAATAGCTCCAAGTGATGCCTAAAGTTACAGGGCAGGAGGCAGGTGTACACATACAGTTCCCACGAGGCTTATGGTCGCCTGTAAGCCAGGCCTGCCCCTTGTCCCTCACCCCCAATACCTCATTAAAGAGGTGCAGGGCCCCTGCCCCTCTACGTGCCCCTCACCCAGTCCCTCTGTAAAGTACCCACCCTGTTCCATGGGAACCTGACTGCACTTATGTAGGATTTGGGATCAGGTAATTGAATGGTGGGATGGCATCACCGACTCGAGGGACATGAGTTTGAGTAAGCTCCGGGAGTTGGTGATGGACAGGGAAGCCTGGCGTGCTGCAGTCCATGGGGTTGCAATGAGTCGGACACGACTGAGCGACTGAACTGAATTGAATTGAATGGTTAGCCCAGGCCAGGGCCCCTGAACTTTGCTCTGGACCACCCCTGGACACACTCTTAGTCTCTGTCAACAAAAGCAGGAGGATTCCTGGGAGGTCCTGGAGACTCAGCTCAAACTGATTCACAACTTTATGAATTCATTTGGTACCAGGCTTTAAGACCTACTAGGTGCCAGAGGGGAGGGCCACACGTGGATAAGGCTAGTCCTGCCTCGAGGAGCACCTGGATTGGGAAGTGGGCCGGGAAGCCCGCCTGGGAAAGCTCTCCCGGTAGGGGACACTCTGGGCACAGCCCAAGAGGTCAGGGGGGAAGTGTCAAAGTCCAAGCACCGGCGGGGGCCCAAGCAAGTGTACTGCATAGTGAGTACCCCTCGGTCGGTAAACACAATTACATTCGGATGACGTCGAGCTAGGGCCCCCTAGCAAAAGCGAAACTGCCTGCAAGCGGCGCTCAGAACGCAGGCGTGCTCTCGAACCCCGCGCCGCGCGGCCCAGGGGCGTTTCCACTCTCCCCGGACCCCGCCCCCAGTCCCCCCACCCCAGCCACCTGTGGACCGCAGGCCGGATGGAGCTCGGGCGTCGCCTGCCGGCCGCGGTGGGCAGCCGCAACCCGGGCGCTAGCCCGCGGGTCCCAGTGATGCCAGACCTTCCCCAGAAGGCGGGGTCCCCAGGGACAGCTCCCCGTGGAACCCTAAACCTGGCAGCTGGCGGCCCTGGGGAGCTGTCCTCGGCTGGATTTGGCCTACGCCCTCCGATCGGTGCGGCTCTAGGAGCCTGCCTGCCCCCTTGAGAGCTGACTCTGCGGTCCTGCGCGCCCCCGCGGGACAGCCAGCTCCCCGCCAGCGTCGTTCAGGTGGCGGAACGGAGGGAGGAGCCTGTCGGGGTCCCGGCCTGGGGCGGTGGAGGGGAGAAGGAGCGGGCGGAGCTTCAAGCGGGGCGTTTCCTGCCTGTCCCTCGGCCGCCGCGGGCCCCAGCTCACCTCTGGTCCAGGGACATGACGGGCACGCCTGGCACCGCGGCCACCCGGGATGGCGAGGCCCCCGAGCGCTCCCCACCCTGCGGGCCGAGCCACGATCTCACGGGCAAGGTGGGTGGGCCCCGCGCCCAGCGCTGGGGACTAGAGTGCCGGCTCTGGGTGGGGGGGGCCGGGGGCCGCCCTTCCCCCCCGCCCCCAGCCCCTCTCTGGCTGCGGCTGCGCTGGACTCATCCCATCCCCGCCCCCCAACCCCCGACAGCCAGGTCTTCCCAGAGTAAGCGGGGGAGGGTCGAGACAGCCCCCGGGCCCATGCCAACGTCCAGGGATCTGGGAGAGAAGAGAGGTGCATAGGAAGTACTGAGTGACTCCCCACCCCCTGAGGACCCCAGCCCCTTTTCCCTCTGCCTCACTTCGGCCAGTGCGAGCCCCAGGAACCCCGGGCTTCTCGCTAGCCCCTGAGCCCACAACTCAGCGCTTGTGCGCTGGAAAAGACACTCGGAAGGGGCTCCCCCTGACGGCGGGGAAACTTGCGCTTTACTGCCCTTCTCCCAGGGTGGACTAGGAGCCCAGCTGCCCTCAGGTGCGACCCCTTCCCCCTCCCAGCCCTGCAGCCAGCTGCGCACACCTTCTGGGCGGATGTTGCTAGCCAGAACAGTAGACTCACCTGGGAATTTTTTAGACCCTGAGAATGATGGGAGCAGTTAGGCACTAGTATCCCACCTGGGAGAGTTTAAGTCAGCTCTCTGGGCCTGGTTCCCGCTGCGGGTGGCCCTGGTCGAAGGAGGTGGGGTTGCTGGTGGACACTGAGCAGTCTGCCCTTCCTCTGCACCCTGGGAGCAGACAGGAACCGGGATCTCTGAAAGAGGGAGCCCAGAGCTTCCACTCTTCCTCCCTAGGGTAGAGTCGGGGAGAGATGATGAGGGGGCCGGCTTGTCTCCTGCAGCACGACCTTGAAGGAGACCTGCCTTTCTCGGTGCCTTGCTTTCCTCCCTCCACCGCCCTCCCCCTCTTCTTTCAGGGGAAGCTAGTCTGCAAGTCACCCGCCCAGAGCCGTTGTTGAGATAGGCGCCCCAGTGTGGGCTGCAGGCAGGAAATGGGCCCCCAGTGTGTGCAGGGGAGGGGGAGCCACTGAGAACCAGTCCTGGGCCATGGGGCACTGCCTGACCTCCTTGCTTGACAAGCCAGCTGGGTGTTTGCCTAGGAGGTGGCGAGGCTGGGCAACTGTTTGTGTTTGGTGGACTTGCCTGGCTGGGTGGGTGGCTGGCATCGCTTACTCAAG
The DNA here is from genome assembly GCF_016772045.2 of Ovis aries. Lineage (NCBI taxonomy): Eukaryota > Metazoa > Chordata > Mammalia > Artiodactyla > Bovidae > Ovis > Ovis aries. The sequence continues at coordinate 55,990,551 of NC_056064.1, read as the reverse complement.
GCAGCTGTGATCTCTTAAGTACACAGCTGCTTGCCTTCCCGCCCTCTCTCCCTCCTGCCCCATCGGGTACTAGTACCCAGGAACCAGGGAGCCATGCAGGCTCCAGAGAACTCCCCAGCCCCCAGCCCACCATCTGTCCAAGAAATCATCCATCCTTCCTTCTAACCCTGTGGGAACTGCCACAGAAAGGTTAAGGGATCTTCCCAAAGTCCCCCAGTCACCCATGTACAAGCCAGGACCCCAGTTTTCATGCACCTTTTGCTCAACTGGCCATCTAATCCCATACCCATGGTCACAGCAGGAAAGCCTTTGGGCTCCATGGTCAAGGTCAAGGCCCCCCAAAGAACTCAAACCTTAGTCCCTGCTCCACTCATTAAGCATCTCTTCAGCCAGTTGGAAAAAATTTCAGCTTTAGGTCTCAACCCCTGTTCTCTGAGTTTGAGGAGTGTCAGGACAGAGGGATCCCCTCCCTGGCCCCACCCTACCCCATCCCCAGAGCAGAGGAGCAGAGACTGGCCAGACAGTAAAGGGACAGACACACGTCCACACACACTCTCTCCCACCCCACCCCTGCCCCCCCATGCCAGTTTGCAAGCCATTTGTCCCACTTGGGAGGTTACTGCGGAAAGCATTTCAGGCTAAATGTCTCTCTGCTTTAGTATAAATTTGAGCCTTCCCTAATTCACGCAAGGCTTTTACAAACATAAGATGTCATTAGGAATTTCCAAATAAAGGTGACCAAAAATAAAACACCGGAACACGAGCAATTTTAGAATATGCCTTGGCAACTGACAGAGGCCTACCCGCCTCAGATCCTGATACCCTCCCTTGGGTGGGAATCCCTGGCTGAATTATTAATGCTTCTCTTTCTGGCATGGTGGCCCCACTCATGTATGCACGCAAGCGTGGAACACACAGCAAAGGACGGGATCCCAGCGTGGCGTGGTAGGGGGCCAAGGGGGCCAGAATCTAGACGCATGAAAAGTGGTTGTTCTCGGGGCCACAGAGCACATTTGGGGGCCTCTTGGTTCTGGGGTCTCAACTCGGCCAGAAGCCAGATAAGGACAAGAGGGTCCGAGAGAGCAGCTGGGAGGCCAGCAGCAGCCCGGGAGAGTGGAAGAGAGCAGCAGGCAGCAGGCTTTCCAGAAGCAGGTGCCCACTCAGGGCTCAGCATCCTTTCCCGGCCCTCCCTGGGAGCCCAGAGTCTTGCCCCAGCGCCCCATTAACTGCCTCTGCCCCCATCTCCTAGGTGATGCTTCTGGGAGACTCGGGCGTCGGCAAAACCTGTCTCCTCATCCGATTCAGAGACGGGGCCTTCCTGTCCGGGACCTTCATAGCCACCGTCGGCATAGACTTCAGGGTGAGGTGGCTGCAGGCTCCTCCTCCCAGCGGTGAACCAGGGGTCACAGCTTCAGGCACGGGGGGGGGCTGTCCTCTGCTCCCTGCGCTGACCCCTCAGGTCTGCAGTGGCTCACCCTAGAGGTGGCCAGCTTAGAGGAGTCTGGGCTTGCGGGGATCCCTACCTCCCTACAGAATGAGAAATGAGAGATCTTAAAATCCTGCCCCTGAGCAGGGCAGACACACCCCCATGGTGTGAGCCGGCCTCTCGGGCAAGACGTGAGGTCAGCCAGTCTTTCTGGAGCTCAGGGCAGCGCCGCAGGGCGCGAGGTTGAGGAGCCGGACTGGTCCTATGGAGAGAGAGCAGCAGCCAGCAGCGCGCCCCCTCACCGGGATGAACCCATCTTGGGTTGGCATCAACAGATTGTCATCGGGGTTGCCGAGCACTCTGAGCACCGCACGGCCCCAGGGGCCAGGAGGGCTCAGGCCTAACCCTGGCAGCGGGGCTCTCAGAGGCCGGGTGCCTCCTCCCAGTAGAAGGGGAAGCTTCACCTAGCGGTAGAACCAGTGGGCGACCAGGGCAAAGACAGCCCTGCAGATCCGTCCGCTGAGGTCTCCGAGATGCTGGTGGGCACCTCATCACGAAGAGCTACTTTGCAGCGTTGAGAGTGAGCCCCAGGAGAGGCAGACAGAAACAGGGAAGAGGCAGGACCCCCCCGCCCCCACCCCCGGGCTCGGCCTGTGTGTCCTGCTGAGCCCTGGGGGGTGGGGGCAGGCACGTTCTCAGGCTCCCTTGCCTTGGTGTGTTGTGAGAAGGAGAGACGGTGTCCACAGAAGAGAGGACTCTGAAGTCGGGCTGCCTGGGGACAGAGTCCCCCTGCCCTGATGGGGCGATCTGACTGGAGACATCTCCGGGGCTCGTCAGACACCCTGGCACCCTGGGGGAGCGGCCAGACAGGGTGCCGGCTGTTGTGCAGGATTCAGCAGGACGCAGAAGCCAAGCCGCCTCCCCCGCCCCCTGCACCCACCTCTCCGTCTGCCCTTCTCTCTTTCAGAACAAAGTGGTGACTGTGGATGGTGTGAGAGTGAAGCTGCAGGTGAGACCAGCGGCTGCGAGGGCTGGGGTGGAGGGGGCGGCGGCTCAAGGATAGGGGCGCCTGCCCAGGCTCTTCACCCACCCACAGGAGGCCTGCGGCCCTGCCCTCAGCCTGGGGTAATTTCCTGTGGGGCCCAGGAGAGGAAACGGCTTTTGTTTGTTTGATGTCTGCAGAGAAAGCCGTTCCCAGGCCCCTCTCTTCTGTCACAGGCAGCAGCTCCAAGTGCCTTCAGACAAGCTCAGGCTTGCTGCAAATCCTCCCCAGTGTCACGGGCCTCACATGCTCTAGGAGGCTAGACACCCCTAATCCCTGGACGTCACCACTCAGGGCAACAGCATCAGATGAGAACAGAACTCATTAACTCGTTAACTGCCACCATCTGGCAGGTCACCAGGCGCTCACAGGTCCCTGAGAAACCAAAGAACGAAACCTCTCACCTCCCGCCCCTCATACCACAGCAAGGGTTTTCTCTGCTGAGCACAGAGCTTTCCCGCTTCTGACTGTCTGTCCTTCCCTCCCTAGATCTGGGACACGGCAGGGCAGGAGCGGTTCCGCAGTGTCACGCATGCTTACTACCGAGACGCCCAGGGTAAGGGCCTCCGGCACGGCGCCACTCCCCAGCCCGCCTGTAACAGTCACCCTTCTGCCCCAAGTCCCTCCGCCCCGTATGACCTCTCTCTCTCCCCCTCCAGCCTTGCTCCTGCTGTACGACATCACCAACAAATCTTCCTTCGACAATATCCGGGTAGGTTCTCCCTACCTAGCACTCGCCACTCTCGGGAGCCAGCAGGGCAGGACCGCTTCCTGCTTGTGGGAATGGGTGGAGCCTGGAATACTGCTGCCTCACTAAAAACCCGAGCTGTGACTCAGAAGTAATAAACTCCTCGTGGGCAGCTGATTGGCATGTGGGCATGAAGGCCAAGCAGGCTGTGTGCCACTTGCTTACCCCTGCCTGTGATTCATAAGTGCACTTCATGACAGAACGTTCAGAAAGTCCCCAACTCCACCCTGGACAAGAGCTCAAGGGAAGAGCCCAAGCAGAAAACGTCTACCATATATGCAGCCCAAGTTTCTAGAAAGTGACTCAGGCAGACAAAAATGAGTGGCTCTGTCTTCACAAGCAAACTATCCAGTAGTCGAGGCAATAATTCAATAAATATAAGCACTGACTCTGTGCACAAGCGCGGTGAAGGTTGCATATGCTCCCCGACCTCAAGAGGTTGGCAAGCAAACTGGGGAAACCAGACATATAGAGATAAAACAGCTTACCAACTGGATGGAACCCATGGCATCCCTACTGCCTCCCCCAGCCCCACAGGCATGGCAGACATCTCTAATCGATCACAGTATTTTTGATCACCGAGCCCTTACATGGCCTTAGAACCCTCTACGGGGCATTCAGGGAGAGTGCTGGTGACTAGGGCCGATCTAGAACATAAAGCTTGTGCCTCCTCTATCTTCCATAGAACTGAGAGTTACACTGAAAGGGGTTTAGAGCTATTCAGGACTGGAGAGAGGCCCGAGCAAAGACGCAGGAGAGAGAAGGCCCAGGCTATCGTGTTCAGTGATCGAGGGCAGTGAGTAGCCCAGGAGGATCCAGAGGGGAGAAGCAGGGAAGGCCGGGGAAAGGAGGAGAATGGCTGGGGCTCAGCGCGCCCTCTCCCACAGGCTTGGCTCACTGAGATCCACGAGTACGCCCAGAGGGATGTGGTGATCATGCTTCTGGGCAACAAGGTGAGTGGCTCCAGGGCAGGGTCGGCCCATCCTCCCCTACAGCCACCAGAGTAATTGCTGGACATCCTGCCAGCAAAGAACCCTTTCCAGCCTCCAGTTCAGAGGTCAGACCTGTCTGCAAGCTTCTGCCCATCTCATCTGCCCTCTTAAAGCTTTGGAATTGGCCCTATGCAGGGAAAGGTCAGGCTGTTTCCTGAGAAGTCCAGGAATGCCCAGCTACTCTGTTAGATCCTAGGGACTAGGTACATGGATGAAGATCTGAGATGGGAGAGGGTTAACCTCAACTACCGCTATCCCTTCAAGGCTGGTCACCACCCCTTTGCCAAGCGGAGTTACCCACCATCTCCCTAAGTTGGGGTGAGATCCCCCTGCTGGGAGCTAAGAACCTGAGGAGGGAGTCCTGGCCCCCGGTGGATCAGACCACCTGCAGTCCTGCAGGCCACCAGCAGAGGGCGGGAGGTCCTGCTCCCAGGGCAGAGAGAGGGGCCGGTTTGGGGGTCAAGGCGTCCTTCCCCCAGAGTGACCCACCTGGGCTTGACAGGCAGATGTGAGCAGTGAAAGGGTGATCCGCTCAGAGGACGGAGAGATGCTGGCCAGGGTAAGTGACCGGCCCGGGGGTGGGAGGGGAGGGATGGGGGCAGCCCGAGACTGGCCATGGAGCACGCTCTCCCCCTGGCAGGAGTATGGAGTTCCCTTCATGGAGACCAGTGCCAAGACGGGCATGAATGTGGAGCTAGCCTTTCTGGCCATTGCCAAGTGAGTGCTGAGCCGGGAAGGGAGCGTGCAGGGCAGGGTGGCGCCGTCTGGGACCCAGTGCGGCCTGGCCCCTCGCCCAGTCCCAGGGCCCATCTACAGCCTGCGATCGGAGGCCGTGGGACTGGGGCAAGGCTCAGCTCCCCACCAACTGCCCAGCCCACTTCTCCTTCTTCTTCAAGGGAGCTGAAATACAGGGCCGGGCTGCAGGCCGATGAACCCAGCTCCCAGATCCGAGACTACGTGGAGTCCCAGAAGAAGCGGCCCAGCTGCTGCTCCTTCCTGTGAATCCCAAGGGTCTGAGAAGAAGCTCCAGAGGCCCCCGAGGATGCAGCCGTCCTCCCTCACCGCCCCCCCCCACCCCAGACCTGGCTTCTTCTGAGCGGCTGAGCCAGCAGGGAGAGAGTTGGGGGACCCACTGCACAACCCCTCAGGACTCCTGCCCCTCCCCTAGCTCCTGGAGCTTCCCTGCGTCCACAGGGGAGGGCAAAATATTTATCTTTCATTTTAATGATACATAACTTAATCAAAAGAGCATCAGAAAAACCGAGCCAGAGAGCTGGTGGTGGTCCTTTGGCCTTCTAGTACTAGGACTTAGGAGCCTGGGCCTCCCTCCTGACCACCATGAGGGTGGTATTGCTCCAGCTCAGCACCAGGGGGCACTGATGCACTTCTGGGGCATAAAGGCAAGTAGTGACACCACCCCCCCACCCCCACCCCAATCCTTCAGCTGGCAAGCAGCTGAGCAAACCCAGGCCTTCATTTCCTCCAGCTCCCCAGAGAGCAATCTTCCCCAATAAAACACAGCCCTTGTGCTGGGAGTCAGACCAAAGCCTCTGGAAGATAAGAGATGTGGAGATTAGGCCAGGGACCTGGCTCTCTGTGGGGAGATCGGAGAGGAGTAGCAGAGATTAGGTCTATCTGTTTGGCTACCTCTGGGCTCACTGGCCCCCTTCTGGGAGGTGTACCCCTTTTCCTCCAGCCCACAAATACATGAAAGCACCTGGAAACACCTGGTTCCTGTTCTCTGAACCTCAGATCCCAGAGGAGCCTCTCCTCCCTGAATCCCTGGCTTTATCTTTCTACCTTTCCATCTGTGTCTCCAGACACCTAAGGTTATAGACAGGAAAAGGTTATTCTGGTCCCAACCCTTTGGCAGGTATGCAGCCCACAGGCTACTTCTTCAAGCAGCTCTAGCGCTTCTGCTGGACAAAAGAGCCCAATAAAGAGAAAGCAGAGAAAACTCTGATCCTGGCGTAGGCAGGAGGCAGAAGTGAGCAAACCTCAGGCCGTTGTGTAACCTCCAAACCCAAGTGCTGCCTCTTCCCTGACCTCCCTCATTCCTTTTCTTCTCAGACAGACAGACCAACTGACTGACCTTAGAGCCCAAACTGCTTTATCTCCCTTCTCTCTGACCCTGGTTAGGGAGTGAGAGGTCATCCATTTCCGGGTAAATCAATGCATTGTATGCAAAACAATGTCTCTCTGGTAAGATCTGGGTGGGGAAAGGGCCCACAAGGAGTTTCTGTGTAGCCAAGGTCACAGGTCTTCCCGAGCCCTGACCTCAGCCCTGGGAAGAGGTCAGGAGCTGTGCAGATTGATCTAGAGACACCTTTACTCCAGCTCTGTACACCAGGGGCCGGGAGAGGGGTATGTAAGGTATGTACTGCCCATTTCTCAGGCCGCTGCATTTGCTTTCAAAGCAGAAATCTTGCTCTTGGAGCAGAGTCAGCAGCTCCAACTCAGGCCGATAAGGAAGCTCTGCAGGCAGAGCAGGGAGGAGCCTGACCTTGCAGGGTTCTTCTGGGGCCCAAGGCAGGTTGCAGGCGATCCAGTCACATGGGCTGCTCTGGGCCTCTAGCATTTGTGTTTTTCAGCATTAAATGGCAGTATTTTGGAAAGTACACCCTGTCCACTGTTTCTTTGAGGTGGACATGATGCGGGGGTGGGGGGAGGGCGGCGGCAGTTCATGTTGAAAGGATCGTTATTGTTTGTCACTGACTGCCAAAATCATTTGATCCTCATCCTTAAATGCCCACCCCCCACCAAACTGGTCACCTCACCCTTAACAGACTGCCCCCAGCCTCTGTGACCAGCCTCTCATCTGAAAGTAGGAGCTGAAAGAAGGTTTATTATCTCACGGTCCTAATCATTTTACTTTCTCTGTTGAAAACGTCAGGGCTCCTTTTCCCCAGAGATCGGCCCCCTGACTGTGACCTGCCTCTCCCCTGCCCCACCTCCCTAGCCAAAGGCTGACGCCGATACACAGTTGCCCCTGGGTGGCCTGTCTTCGCTGCGCAGTCCCATTGAAGCCTTGGGCGCTCTGCTGGACCTTCACACTGTCCCAGCGAAGATGGGAGCCCGCAACCCTACTAGCAGGCCCTGCACTAAGCGCCCCACAAACTGGAAAATATTGTTATTCGAACCACTTTCTTGGGTCCGAGGTGGGCCTGGACCACAGTAAAACTGCGGGGACCACGCAGCCCCGGAGCCGGATTGCTTTTCCTAGCAACAGTCGCCCCCACCCTCACCCCCCAACTGGAGATGCACAGTTTGGCTGAAGGCTGTTAAAGCCTCAAGGTCCTTTACCCGAGGGTTGGCGCGCTCAATCCCTGATGCAGGTGGTGGTGGTGGTGGCGGACGGAGTAAGGGGGGTGGAATCAGAACCGATCTTGCGAGCCACCCAGCCCGGTACCAGGAACCCGCCCCGCACCCAGCGCCCCTCCCCGGGCCTGCACTCCGGACACTCAGTAACAAACACTTCCACTTCCTGAGCGCTCTTTCTTCTCCCGCCGCGGGGCGCCGAGCGGAGCCCGGAGCCCCGCCCCCTGGTGCTCCCATTGGTCAGGGTCCTTCACCCTGCCTGAGCGCCTCCGTGAGAGGCCTCTGATTGGCCCGCGGCGGTCCACACCCTCCGCGCGGCCCCGCCCCCGGGGTATGCGGCTCGGGCGGTTTCTGGAACGCTCAGTCGCCGCGCGGGGCGGGGATCGGTGTTTGAGTCCCGGCTTCGGCTCCTCGCTGTTCGCCGCCGCGGCTCCCGGCACACCTGCTCGCTTCTTGGCCCGTCCGGCGTCGCCGGGCTGCCCTGCCGCTCTCGCCCTCGCTTCCCGGCCCGCAGGGTGGGACGCGGAGCTGGACCGGCCCGTCTCCGGACCCCGACCGAACACCGCTGAGCGCCGCTGAGCCGTTGCCAGGCGAGATGAGCGCGGACGCGGCGGCCGGGGCGCCCCTGCCCCGGCTCTGCTGCCTGGAGAAGGGTCCGAACGGCTACGGCTTCCACCTGCACGGGGAAAAGGGCAAGGTAGGCCAGTATATACGGCTGGTGGAGCCCGGCTCGCCGGCCGAGAAGTCAGGACTGCTGGCCGGAGACCGGCTAGTGGAGGTGAACGGCGAGAACGTAGAGAAGGAGACCCACCAGCAGGTGGTGAACCGCATCCGTGCCGCCCTCAACTCCGTGCGCCTGCTGGTGGTAGACCCGGAGACCGACGAGCGGCTGCAGAAGTTGGGCGTCCAGGTCCGGGAGGAGATGCTGCGTGCCCAGGAAGGGCCCGGGCAGGCCGAACCGCCGGCCGCAGCCGCCGAGGAGCGAGGGGCTGGCGGCGAAGATGAGCCGCCGGCCGCCGCGCCGGAGCCTCGCGAGGCCGAGCAGAGCCATCAGGAGCGGGTAAGTGCGGGCCCGGGCCTCGCGGGGAGGCTGGATGGAACCGGGGGGGAATGAGAGTAGTGGGGAGACCCAGGCGCCCGGGATGCCCAGCCCTGCTCCCCGCCTTGTCTTTCTGAAACTCGATCTTCGGAGGCGAGACTGCTTCCGCCCGCCGACTGGGCCAGCTGGCAGTTACAGTCTTGAGGCTGCGTCCCACGACCCCTACGTCCCATCCCCAGGCTGGGCTGGGACCCTGAGCGCCTTAGGGAGTGAAGGTGAAGGAGGGCGGCTCAAGGAAGCCCAGTCTCCCTTTCCTCCACTCTGTTGGTGGCTGTCTGCTCCGATCCTTTGGGACCCCCAATTCCACCCCTCCTCCGAGTGGCCAGCTCCCTCCACGGGCCCCTGGGGGTGGTAAATGAAGCGGCCCGACTTCGAAAAGCCGGAGGAATAACCAACCACCCTCTTTCTTTGTGGAGCTGCAGCGGTGGGAGGAGAAGGGGAGGGGAGGGGGCCCTTTCGCCCCTTCCCCGCAGCCCGCTAGCCTGTGTATCATTAACTTCAGCCCGGTGGACTTCATCCTCCTGAAGTCCAGCGTGACTTCTAAGAAAGAAGCTCCACCATCTGCAGGAGATGTGTGGGGGCGGGGCTGAGGGAGGAGGTGCAGGGGCGTCTGGTCCGGGGGTGGTGGCAGCTCTGCCCCCAGGAGGATTTATGATTCTCAGGAATGTGAGGAGTAAGCTAGCTCCTATCTGGGAGCAGGAGGGAAGACCTTGGAGAAGTGGCTGGCTGTGGGGGTGGGGGGCGGGACAGCAGCCAGGAGGTCACCACGGGCAGGTGGTCTTGCCTGGCACCGGCTGTCTCACTCCAGGCCCTGGACAGCAAGCAGGCTGGTTGCTTTCTGCCCACGCTGGGTGTTTATAACCCCAGCCTGGATCAGCTGCAGGAGGGGCAAGGAGAAACAGGACTTGTACTGAGCCTTCCTTGCCCAGAGAGTGGGGGCGGCCTTAAGGTGAGACTGGAGGGAGGAGAGTCGGGGCCTCCCCTGGGCCTCTTCGGCTTCACCAGCTCTCCACCTGTTGGCAGGGGTGTCCGTGGTACCGGTAGGAGCCTCCCGTGACACAGAAAAGGCACAGTTCAGCCTTTCAGTTTGAAGGTGGAGCCCGAGAGGACCAACTGGTTTGGTAGAAGTGAGGTCACCAGGAGCTGGGAATGCCAAGGCCACTGGGTGACCACTTCCTGCCGCCGCCAAGCTGGCCTTGGCAAGGGTGGGGGTGGGGTCAGAGCACCCCGGCAGGGGGTTGACCCCAGGGAGTAGGAACTCATGATCTCTGGTCCCAGACAAATCCAGTTTGAACTTTGTGCCGAGGGCACCAACTTAGCATTCCTTTTTTTTTTTTAATGGACTTTGGCACTTGCACAAGTAACTCCCCCCTCCCCCGCCAAGTTGCAGTCCTGTTCGGCTGGCTCCTCCCACTGCCCTTTCGGTTTTGCTGCTAGGGGTGGGGGACGCAGAGGCCAGGATGGAGGCTTGACCTTCCACGTGCGCTCCCCCGCCAGGCCATCTGAAAAGCAGCAGAGGTTGGCTCCTGCTCTCTGGGCGACCACAGAATGGGGTTTCCCCCAGGTCGGGGTGTGACCCCTGCATCCATGTGTATGCTTTATCCAGCCAGTTCCTCCAGCCATTCCCTGGGACATCACCAGGCCTCTTGGGATTTGGGGTCAACAAGAGAGTCAGAATTTCTCTGAGCATTGGTTCTGCCATCGATAAAATGAGAGCGCTGGATTCCAGGGACACCTGCCTTCTCTAGGATTTTACAAATAATAATACGCTTGAGCCCCTAGTGGGAGCTGGACTGAGCTCCTTGTGCGCCCAGGCATTTGAATCCCAGCCACGACCCGGGATCTCCCTTAGCCTCTGTGTAGCCGCTCAGCAGTGTTAAGCCCCTCTGGTAGGAAATTCCTGTAAAGTTTGGTATGGTGGGCATGCAGGTGACTCACCCTGTCTTTCAAAAAAACATAAGTTAATAGCCACAAGAGTTCATTGTTCCCCAAGAAGACGGGGGCGGGGGCGGGGTCTGTATAAGGGATGCATACAGCTTTTGCATGTTATTGATTACTTTGAATCTGAATTAACTTATGGGGGCTGTCATGACATCTTCCTTAGTTCTCGGAAGTGGAAAAGGTTTTGGTGGGGAGTTGTCAAGCAGAGAGAGTGGCAGGTGATATCTCATTGGGAGGAGCAGCCTGGGTCAACAACAGTTCAGGACAGAAGGCAAAGAGGTTAGCACTGGTCTTGGAGAAAGGTGTAGGGTGCTTCCAGCCCAGCTCACGTCCACCCCGGGGAGAGAGAGCCACAGCACCCCTGCTCAGCTGTACTCGCTGAGCCATCTCGAGCCAAGTTTCTCTGAGCTTCCATTTCCTCTCGTTTAATTCAGGAGTGACAGCAGCGGCCTCGTGGGGTTGGCGGGTTACATGAGGATGTCTGTTAAGCCAGTAGCTCAGAGCCTCCACTAAGTAAGCACTCAGTGAACGTTGGTGGCCAGGCTGTGGGTTAATAAACATGTCACAGTGATGATTACACGCTCACCCAAGGGGGCAGCCAGGCCTGGATCTGCCCCTCCCGTTGGGCACGGGCAGCTGTGGCCAAGCCTGGCATCCCTAGATGCTCAGTCTGGGATCACTACTGTTGAATAATCAGCTCTTCACAATCTGGTCGCCTCGCTCCCGCACTGCCCCTCTCGGACACCCCCAGCCCACCGAGCCACACCAAGGCCGGATTCCCTCCCAGCGTGCCATGCACTTTGAGTCTCCGCACCTGATATTTGCACTCGCCGCGCCACCTCTGGCCAAGTTTCTCTGAGCTTCCATTTCCTCTTGTTTAATCTGGGGGTGACAGCAAGCCCTTGGGAACCCTCGGTCCCCTTCTGTGCCGGGCAGGCTCCCCAAGACCACTCAGCTTCCAGGTGGCCTTTCTTCTACCGCACAGGCAACACAAGCTGTCTTGCCTCACCTCTGCCTGCTCCTTGTCCTTCCACCTTTTCTCACCCTCGAATGCCCAGTATCTGAATCATCTGTTCACCTCTCCTCCCCCTCCTCGTTCAGAGTCCCAAGGGCAACAGCTGGAGCTTATTTATGTTTATCACCCCAGCACTGTCCAGGCTCAGGGCAGGGAGGGACTCAATAAATAATTTTTGCATGAATGAGTGAGTGCTGAACAGCCTTGGGGGACCTTTGTCCTAGGTCATCTCAGCCCAGCCCACCTGGGCCTGCTTGTGCCTAGAGAGCACACCCAGAGATCGGAATTCCAGATAGAGCTTATTGGCTTTTTCTTGCCTACTAGCAGCTTCCATTTTAAAACCAGAAGTCTGGGAATGCCAGCCCTGCTGCCCACTGGCTCTGGGGCCCTGATGGTTCATCATTCCCTGCAAGCCTCAGCTTCTTCCTCTGAAACGGGGAGAGAGGCTCCCAGCCTGCAGAGTTGTCGGGGAGATTTGATGAGATGATGGGGAGGAACGGGAGTGTAAGTGCCCAGCTGGGGGGTGGGTTCCCGCCACACCTGACGCTGATCCCAGAGGCAGAGACCGGATAGGCACCCCAGGTGGCACAGTGCGGGGTAGGCACGATTCGCTGGCAGCCTCCAACCTCTTTCCCAGGTTTCATCTCCCACGGACCGGACCGAGTTGGAGCAGGCCAGAGCAGAGGGGGATTTGAGCTGCGGGGTGTTTGGATTTGAAAGGGACAGGGTGGGATGGTTTCTGTGTCCTTTCCTCCTTTTAAGCCACATACTTGGGATTTCTCACTCCCCAGGGATCACCCTCCACCCCCACCCCCACCCCTTATCTTCTGGTTCCTATTCAATCCTGGAGACATTCTCCTGGAGAGAGGAAAGGGGCTTCCTTCTCAAGGAACCCTGTCATGTCTCCATGGGGGCTCTTCTCTGCCTCCCTAGGCTTCCCATCCACTGGCCCCCAAGAATGTGGAGGGGTTAGGAATTAGAAAAGAAGGGGCCTCACCAAGGTTATGTGGATGCTGCAAGCCTCTTAGAGAAAGCAGAGCTCTAGTAATGGGAGCTCAAGGCAGAGAAAGAAACCCACATTACTCCTGAGTCTGCTAATCGCCCGGCCCTGTGCCCTAAAGATAATGATACAAATTCCATTGTTCTTCCCCCCACCACCACCACAACCTGGCAAATTAGGTATTATTTTCTCCATTTTGTAACTTGATAAATAATACATGGTAGCTATTATCTGTGTCTGGCAACGTGCTCTGTACTAAGCACGCCTTACTTATCTCAGTGAATCCGCACGACCACCCTGTGAGACAGATTAGCCCTATTGTCTGCATGTGGAGGCTGAGGCTCCATCGGTTCAGGGGGTGGCCCCTGGCTTCTGAGCTAGTGAGCCCTAACCTTGCAGCAGAGCGGTGTCTGAGAACCCCGCTCACTCTGACTCTGCCCATCACATTCTGAGCCACACCAAGGCCATCGCATAGGCCCAAGTTCAGGCTGCTGGAACCAGCTCCCTGCAAGGGTTCAGGGTTCCCAGGTGCTTCTGTCTCCAGGGGACACGGTCAGGAAAGGTGTCAGCCCTGATGGAAGGCGTTGGCCCAGAAGGGGCAGGCTCCAGGGCCCATCCTTCTTGTGTGATGGGCCTGGCCGAGAATGACCCAGTCCGTACCCTCATCTCCAGGGCCTGAGAGCTGCCCTTGCTGGCTCTGGGGCTCCCCTGTAGCACAAAGGACCCCCACCCCCATCCCGCTCCCACCCACAGAGGCCTGCCTTGACTGTTGGGTTAGATCTGGGTTCTAGGATCACTCACGGCTGTGGGACTGAGGCCAGGGCTCTGACTTCCCAGGGACAAAGGCTCCAGCCTCTCTCTCTGCTTGTTAGAAGGCCGTGATGCCCAAATGAAACAGCAAAGGCCGTGGGGATGTAGGAATAGTTGAGAGTGAGGCCTCTGGGCTCTGTAGAATGGGCCTTTTCGGCAGCCACTGGCCACACGTGACTCCGAGCACTTAAAGTGTGCTAGTCGAAATTGAGATGTGCCCTAAGGGTAAAATATCCCCTTGCTAACTTTTCACTAGATTACCTGTTGGAATGATGATATTTTGGATATGTTGTGTTAAATAAGGTTAAAATTGATTACTCGTGTTTCTGTTTTACTCTTTAATATCGCTGCTAGAACCTTCTCAGTTACCGACATGAGTGGCATTCTGTTTCTGTGAGACAAGCTGCTCTAGTTGTTGTTCTTTAGTTGCTAAGTCATGTGCAGCTCTTTGCAGCCCCTTGGACTGTAGCTCGCCAGGCTCCTCTGTCCATGGGATTCTCCAGGCAAGAATACTGGAGTGGGTTGCCATTCCCTTCTCCAGGGATTGAAGCCTTGTCTCCTGCTTGGCAGGCAGATTCTTTACCTTGCCACTCTAGATCTGAGCTCAAAGTCTAGTCTACCCTGTTCTCCCATCAGCTGCGTGTACTTGAGCAATTTATGCTGTCTATTTGAACCCGGCTTTCCTCCACTGTGAAGTGAGGGTGGTAATACCTTCCTCGAAGAGTTATAGTTGAGTTTTAGGGAGAAAATACACTTAAAAGCCCCAGTGTGGTGCTTGGCCCATAGCAAGTGCTCATTAAAGGCCAGCTGCTCTTTGTTATTTCAGTAGAGTCCCAGTTTCACAAGCTCCAAGAAGGTCCTTACAGAGCCTCTTGGGACCGCCCACGGGAGTTAAATCCAGCGACTTCTGGGAGGAGGGGGAGGGATGAGAAGGGTGACGGGCAGGCAGGCATGGGGCGGCCAGCCTGGATGGTGTCCAGCCAGGCAGCAGCCCAGGTACCAGGCTGCTCCATCCCAGGCTTGCCCAGCCCTGGGGAGACCTGAGCCAAACGCTCCATCGGCGTGTCTCCGGCCAGCACCAGGAGAGAAGAGCGGGGGGGGGGGGGGGGGCACCTGGCTCAGGGCCCTTGGGGGGCAGTGTCAGAGCGCTAGTCCCCCTGTTATCACCTGGATCCCACCCTGTGAGGCTCCATAGAGAGGCCTTCCTGCTGAGAAGCAGCGGGATCAAGGGCCAGAGTCCCTTCTTTTTCCACAAAGTGTGGCTGTCCGGCATTCCTCAGTGTGTGCAGACCTTGGGTAGGGGTCTTCTAGGGTGAAATACATGAAGGCACATCGGGGTCAGAGGTCATGGGTCAGTGGCAGCCAAGCCCTTGGTCATCCCTCCCTTTGGGTGAGGAGAGGATGCTTTCAGCCCAGAGCCCTGGGCCCTGGCTTGCGGTCTGAGCTCCCGGTCACTCCGCAGCCTGCCCTAAAAGACAGTGCCCCCACGCTGCCGGGTCACACGTGCCCCCCCAGGCAGAGCCGCCTCCTCCACCCTGGTTTCCTTGAAGAGCTGGCGCCAGGCGCAGGCCGGTCTCCAGAGCAGCCCTGGCCCCTTCCCCCCAGTATCCCCACCCCTCCCCCACCAGAAGGACCAGGTCTCCCTGTCTCCACCACCACCCCCACCCATCCCCCCTTGCTGAGGCCAATTCCCTAGCTGGGGGCAGGAGGTACCATTCTTATCTTATTTGCATAAAGCCCTGGCTGGCTGGGCTGGGGGAGGGGCAGTGGTGACCAGTCACCTCTGTCCATTCCCCTGGCCAGTGGTTGCCTCCCCAGTGGTCTTCCTGCTCCTCCAGCCCCACCTTTTGAGACCCAGAGCCAGCAAGCCTGGGGGATATTTTCTGTAGGGCTCATCACCATGGCGTCGGCCAGGGAGGGGCTGGCCCAGTGGGGCGTTGGCCCCCCAGCCTCCCCTCCCTGGGGAGGAGCAGGGAGCAGCCCAGCCTGCTCTCTCCCCAGAGACGGTCACTGGGATTAGGTATCGACTTTCCCCAGCCTCCCAGGTGGCTGCTGATGGTGCCTATTGAATTCCGTGCCCAACGCCTGCTCCCTGGGCCGCGTGGGTGGAGGTGACTGGGCGGCCACTCGGGGATGGGGCTGGGCTCCCTGGGGGTTGGGGGGAGGTGGTGCAAGAGCAGCCGCCAGGCCTGTGCAGGGTTTGGGACCTCCTGAGACCAGGAGGGTGGGAGAAGTCCGCAGGAGAAGAATCTGGAGGCAGCGCTCCTGGAGGGGTCTTTTCCAAAAATTGCTTCTGTTATTGTCCCGGGAGTGAGAGATTTGTCCACCCGCAGCCACCCCAACCCATTTGCACAGCCCCTCAGCCACCGCTGCCTCTCTCTTCTCACTTCTCTGCCAGTCTCCTCGCTGAGCACATCCTGATTTTTTACTCCCAAGCTGCATGGTCACTTGAGACCCACCTGAGTCTCTGAACACTCTGTGGCCATATTCCCCTCGAAGTCACCCCACCTCCAGCGCGGACCCCTCTGGAGCTGCAACCACAGCTCAAGGCCACTTGTGAGCTCCTGGGGGGCCCCATACCGGGCCCAGGTATCCCCTTGCCCCAGCTCCAGGGGCCCAGGCCCAGAGCAGCGGTGGCCAAGCTCTGGCCAGTGCCTGAGCTCTCCGCATCTTCCCAGTGTGAGACCTCAGGGAGCTGCCCCAGGGCTCCAGACAGCACCAGCCTCCGCCAGGCTCCTTTGATGACTGACTCAGCAGCTGGCAGTGACAGTTCTGGAGGCAGCTGGAGGAGGGGTGGAGAGAGACATGGGAAGGAAGGGGAGCCTCCTGCCCAGTCTCCGGAGGCTCGGGAAGGTAGGAGCTGGGTGGGGTTCTATACTAGCCTGAGCGCCTCGGAAAATGCCTGGGGTTTCCTGGGCCCCTGGAGGGGGATCTACCACTTCCTGAGATCCTCATGGCCTGGCAGAGGACCGTGAGGTGCAAAGGACCGGTCCCCAGGCAAGGGTCCCCAGGGTGCCAGGTGCTCTGGATCAGTAAGGGAAGCCACCAGGCCTGCCTGCTCCCAACCGAGCTGCCCTCCCCGGAAGGAAGCCTGTGGTTTCATCATCTCCCCGCCCCTCCCAGCAGAGGCTGCAGCCCGAGTTTGCAGCTCTTGCCCAAGTGGGCCTCCTCCCAGTCTAGGCTTTGGGTCCTGCCGTGGCAGGGCCCATGGGTTTCCAAGTCAGAGTCCTGGGTGGAGTCCTGGCTCCTCCACCATGGCGCTCAGGCCATGGGCTTCACGTCTGGGGTCTCACTTTCACCATCTCCAGGATGGGGGTTAGGGTTAGGGTCCTAACCCACGGGAGGGAGGCTCTTTGGAGTCAGGGGCGGCGGGAGGGGCAGGAGACAGCGAGCCACCCTCTGGCTTCCCGTGATTCACCCTCCCGCTTTCACCTCAGGGTGACAGCGGAGCGCTGCCTGCAGAAAGCCGAGCCTCCCCATGGCAGCAACTGGTCGGACCTGTTCCTGCTCCCCCTGGGCCTGGGGGAGGGCTTAGCTTGAGGGGAGAAGAGCCTCACTTACTCCCGGAACTGGATGGGGGGTGGCAACCAGCAGGGGGCTGCCGTGGGGAGTCCCTGGGGCGTGGGCCCCCCTCCCCTTTTTCATGCTCACGTAAGTGCCTCTGCCCGTCTGGGATGCCCAGACTGGTAAAGCCAAGCCTAACTGTCACCTTGCCCTCCTTCCGGTCTGGGCCTCTCCACACCCCCTGTCAACATCCTGAAGCTGAAAGGCCCGCCCAGGCCTCTGAAGGAAAGCAGAGTCACCCTCCCCACCCCCTACTCCCCCATCCTCCGCAGAGCCGAGGGGTGGGGACTGAGTCCACCGCAGGTGGCAGCTGCCTCCTGGGCCTGGCAGGTTGGGGCAGGAGGCCTGTGGGTCCTCCCCACCCCACCCCTCCCTTGCCTCCTCTCCCAGCTGGGCAGCGAGGTTTCAGAACGACCAGCACCCCACCCTCGGAGTCTCACCTCTCCGCTTCCTGTGACTGTGTCCATCGGTATTAGCAACAACGGGGGCGTCCCCACATGCACAGGGGTGTGGGGTGCTCAGGGGCTCCCACGTATGTTAACTGGACCTCCTAGCAACCCTGGGAGGCAGGTGGCACTAAGAACGGTCTATAAACAAGGAACCAAAAGCTCTAAGAAGGAAATGACTTGCCCCAGGTCACTGAGCCGGGAAGCTGGAAGCTGGGCCAGGGCCCTGACTTCGGCTTTTGCTCTTTGCCTGGCATCCGGGTGATAATCCCAAACTGGCAGGCTTGGGGGCCAGGGGAGAGGGAACCCATGTCTGTCCATGGGCTCCAAGCTCAGGCCACCTCAGCTCCCTCCATCATGTAAACGTGCCCTCGGGCCACAGCTGCTGAAGCTGGGCTGAGGATGGTGGGAGCTGAGGGTCTGAGTGTTTGCACACAGCCTGTCTGTGGGCTCTTGGCAGGCCCTCTCCAGGTCGCAGCCGCACGGGGCTCCCCGCAGTCCAGCCCTGCTTTCCGCCGCCCCCTCCCCGTTCAGGCTCCCTGGGACCCAGCAGGCTCTTTGGGGTTCTGTCACTACCTTTGTCCTCGGCCTTGCTTCTGCTGGTGGGACGTCCGGGACCCCTGGCTGTGCCTCCCTCAGCCCCGTGGTCATCTGGCTCCCAGCTCCCTTTAGGTGGGGCGTTTGGCTTGGTGGGGACAAGCCAGGAGTCCATGTAGGCGAGGGAAGGCTTTACTGTAAATATGTATGCCAGCTCTGAGTAACCACCTGCCCTTGCTTCCCCCTTGCAGAGAGGATGGTACAAAAGGGCTGGGGGTCCCTGGTCACTGTCCCAGGTACTCAGGCTGGCGGGGATGCTACCAGGAGGGAAGCTGACCAAGCCATTAGCTAGGAGGGATGAGGTAGCCATCAAAACACCAAGATAAAGGGACTTCCCTAGCGCTCCAGTGGTTGACTCGACATGTCCCATGCAGGGGCATACGTTCCATCCCTGGTTGGGTAACTCAGATTCCACATGCCTCTCGGTGTTGCCAAAAAAATAACATGATTAACCTTAGAATGTCAGAAAGGCAGAGTCCTGAGCTAGTCTGCCCCCACCCCTCACTTGCCGAAAGAGGGAATGGTGGCGCGTACTCAGGGGCAGCTCTGTGCCCAGGGGCGCCCAGGCAGGTTGCGGCAGGGCAGGGTCCCCGGCCAGCATTCTCTCTGGCTGCTGGAGGACCTGAGGAGCCTCTCTCGGTCGGAGGGGATGGGTTCAGGCACAGAGCGGGGAGGGCGGCGCCCTGGGCCGGTGTGGAAGGACCACGGCCCCTCCTTTCTCCCCACAGCGAGAGCTTCGGCCTCGGCTCTGCGCCATGAAGAAGGGCCCCAGTGGTTACGGCTTCAACCTGCACAGCGACAAGTCCAAGCCAGGCCAGTTCATCCGGGCTGTGGACCCAGACTCGCCTGCCGAGGCCTCGGGGCTCCGGGCCCAAGACCGCATCGTGGAGGTAACGTGAGGCTTCCTGTCCCCTTCCCAGGCTCCTCCTTCCTGACAGCCTCCTCCACGGCAGCCAACATATCACCTGCTCCCTGATTAGCCCTTGAGGCCCGGACAGCCCGTAGATGCTAGAGAGAGGGTGGGAGGGAAGGGGAGAATGGGGTAAGTGGGCACGAGGGAAGGAAAGAAAGATGGGGATTCCCTGGTGGTCCAGTGGTTAGGACGCCACACTTCCTCTCCTGGGTCCTTGGTCAGGGAACTAAGATCTCACGAGCTGCGACGTGCGGCCAAGAAAAAGATTTTTTAAAAAGGAAGGAAAGATGGGTGAGCGGATGGATGGACAGACAGACAGGTGAACTGATTTCTTTCCTGTTGGCATCTCCTGTGGGCTCTTCTTCGCCGGGCAGACACGCTCAGCGGCCCACAGTTCCCGCATCCGTCCAGGGAGCTGCCTGGGGCCACAGCCAGTTTCCCGCTCTCCGAGACCTCCACACCAGCACAGGGACAGGGCGGGGCTGGGGGCCATGAAATCCGTGCCCTGAGTGGGGCTGGCAGGCACCCTCTTGCACCCTTGTGCTTTGCCAGTCAGAAGAGGAAACGCGAACCCAGGGCCTGGGGCAGGTCCCAGAATCTCAGTCTTAGAGCCTTAGAGCTAGAAGATCAGCTCTCCCAAGACGTCTCAGTTTACATGCGAGCAAACCAAGGTCCAGGCAGGGAAGTACCTAGAAAAGCTGGGGCCCAACCCAGGCCTCCCAGACCCTTCCCAAACCGTCTGTCACAGCTGTGTTTGTTCAGTCTCGGCCGGTATTTTCTTTGGCTTTTCCCACGTGTCCTGCCTCCCCATCCAACCGTCAAGTGGGAGGACCACTTGGCCTGGTTCAGGGCTCTACAGGTGGGGATAGGGGGCTGGGGTGGGCACTGCGTGTTCCCCAATTGCCAACCAGCTGAGCCGTCACCTGCCCCCCACCCAGAACTGAGACCTGTGTGGATAACCCCTGCCCCCACCCACAGGTGAATGGGGTCTGCGTGGAGGGCAAGCCACACGGGGAGGTGGTGTCTGCCATCAAGGCTGGCGGGGACGAGGCCAAGCTGCTGGTGGTGGACAGGGAGACGGACGAGTTCTTCAAGAAATGCAAAGTGATCCCGTCGCAGGAGCACCTGCAAGGTGAGCTGGGCTTGGCAGCCTGAGGCCCCCCTGGGTCAGGAATGTGCTCTGGACTTTATTGGGTCCCACGGGAGGGGAGGTAGGCAGTGTGGGTTGGGGGAGAGGGTCAGGGAGAGGAAGCCGGCATGGGCAGTGGGTTTCTGAGGATGGTTTATGGCTGGGGGGGTCGGGGGTGGGGACCCGCACAAGGGATGGTGAGATGGAATGGGCTGCTGATTCCGCAGAGGGAGGGGACCCCCCTCCTCCCCTGCCCTGCCCAACTCTACTCCTCGCGGTAAGCGCTCAGGGCAGGGCCGATGCAAGGAAACAGTTAACTCTGGGGCGGCTTCCAGCCTTGGCTTGGTCAGATCAGAGTCCAGTGACAGGGGCCCAGTGCCTCCCCTTCCCTTCTCTCAGGTTGTCTTGGAAACCCAGGCTTGCTGGCTCCAGAGAGCGGTGGGTCCCTGGGCCCCTGCCCTCCCTGCCACTCCATCACCCTGCCAAGCCTGGCACCTCCCCCGCCCTGGCCCAAGCCAAACGGGGCAGCCACAGCCCAGGGCAAGGAGGAGCTGAGCCGTGCTCTGCTCCCTGGTCTGGACCTTCTCCCTGGGAAGATGAAGACAGCTCCCGAGGGGGTGGGAGGCGCTAGGTGGAACCTCTTTGGACTGTGCAGTGGGTGGGGCTTCCTTGAGGGTCAGATGTGGAGCACAGGGGTCCACACAGAGGTCTTGCCACAAATTCAGATCGCCAGCTTGGTGGGGCCCAGTGGGTCCTGGGGGTATCCTGGAAGCCACTAGCAGACTCCAGTCATGGGAGGTGGGTACCACTGTGCCCTTGTCTCCCAAGTTCATGGAAAGCAGGTAAGTCTGATAATCCCCATCCTCACTAGGGGGAAAGCTGTGGCCCCGAGAAGCCCCCAGCCTTGCTCTTGGCAGTGTGGTGTGGGAAAGGGAAAGTGCTAGTCGCTCAGTCCCACCTGACTGTGGTCTGTAGCCCACGAGGCTTGTCTGTCTGTGGAGTTCAAGGGCATGGGTCACCATGCCCTTCTCCAGGGGATCTTCCTGACCCAGAGATGGAACCCAGGTCTCCTGCATTGGCAGGCAGATTTCCTACCCCTGAGCCACCAGGGAGGACCCAGTGTGGGAAGACAGCTGAAATCTGGACTCCACTTGGCTGCTCCTCTACCTTCCCCTGACTCCCCCAGCACCCTTCTCCCCCGACTCCCAAGTCATCAACCCTCTCTCTTCCTGGCTGGGGAGGAAGGGCCCTGGGAACCTCCATGACTGCAGCCTCTGATCAGAGGGTGTTCCCCCTCCCAAGTGCATGTAAGTCTGCGCGTCCCCAGCCACTGCCTCCTGCCCAAAGCTGGGCAGCCCACGGCTCACAGGTGAGCGGGTGCAGTGGAGGGTGAGTCAGGGTCCCTGTGTCCCCTGCCCAGCCACTGTGGGAGGGCTGGACGAGAGGTGTGCCTGCCCAGTCCAGGGCAAGGAGAAAGACGTACCCTGACCTTAAGCTATGAGTTCAGAAGAAACCCACCCAGGCTGACCTGAGAGGGAATAGCCCCCTTTGCGGCCAGGTGGGGTGTCTACCCTGAGCAAGGCCTGGGAGGGTGACCCCAGGCCGTGTCCCTGCCCTCTGACCCCACCTGTCGCCACCAGGTTCCCCCTTGGCTGGGGGACGGCACGCCCAGGACTCTGCCCTGAGCCCTGGGGCCCCCTCCATCCCCACACTGGCCAGGAGGAGTTGGGGTTCTTTCGCAGCTGGTGCAGGTGATAATCATAACCAGGGCGTGGTCCCAGTTCTGTTGACACAACCATCACCTAGGAAGCATTCGAAAAATACTGATTCCTAGGCCTGTCCCAGACCCACGTAGATAAACACCTTGGTGTCAAAGCCCAGGGATCTGTATTTCTAACCAGCATCCCGGGTGGTTGGGAGGCAGCTGCCTGGAATTTCAACCCTGTCTACAACAGCGCTTTTTTCAAACAGCTCCTTACTCATCAGTGGTTCTTGGGATTAATTAAGTAGGCACCTTTCTTCCTTTTTTTTTTTTTTTCAACTTTTTATTTTGTATTGGAGTGTAGGCGATTAACAATGTTATAACAGTTTCAGGTGAACAGCTTAGGGGCTCAGCCATACATATACATGTATCCATTCTCTCCCAAACTCCCCTCCGGTCCAGGCTGCCGCGTAACACTGAGCAGAGTGCCCTGTGCTGTGCAGGAAGTTCCTGTCAGTTCTCCACTTTACATATGCAGTGCGCACATGTCCATCTCCAGCTCCCCAGCCGTCCCTCCCCCATCTTTTTAATCAATCTGAATAGGAAATATCAAAGAGCCTTGCGATGTAGTAAAGGCAAGTTGTTTTGTTAAATGCTAGTCTGAGGCTGCTGGGTTGCCAGAATGTCCGGTGTACTATAGTGGGGGGCAGTCAAGAGACTTAAACACTGAGCTTGGGGAACAAGGTCGAGTGGTCTACCCAAACCCACGACCCCCGCCTTCCGCGCCCCCCTCCGTCCACAGCTTCTGACTCACCTGCGCTCTCCTCTTCCCATCTAGGTCCCTTGCCTGAGCCCATTACCAACGGGGAGATCGAGAAGGTAAAGGCAGAGCCCTGATGCTTCTCGGGCTCAGTCCTGGGGCTGCGGGAGGTGGGGGAGGAGGCGTGGTTAGGAGGAGGACAGGGTCTGGTTCAGGTGGAAACCTCGTGTCTCCTGGCAGCTGTCTCCTGAGCCCCAGGCCGTGTAAGGGCCCCCGCTTGGGGCCGAGGCAGAGGGGACGGGGCCGCCTGGCCAGGCCCTCCGCAGCCACCATCCTGGGTGATGGGCCCCGCCTCCAGCTCCCCACCACACAGGAGGCCATTCTTCCCCCCAAGAACAGAGCGGCAGTGTCTGCCCGCCGCCTGCCCAGGCCCTGCTACTTCCAGTCTGGGTTGGGAGAACAAAGCCCCTCCTACCCAGGCCGAAGGGAAGAGGAGGCAGTGGGGGCCGGGGGAGAGATGGTGCAGCCCAGTGCCAGCTGGGGCCACAGGAACCCAGGCAGAAGCGGAGTGCCCAGTTGCAGCCCAAGGCCTGGGCTCTGGGACAGCGCCCTCAGGGTCAGACTATGGGGTGAGAGGGCTCCTCGGGGTCTGCTCTAAGGCTTCCTTTCCCTGGGGTCTCCTGCCGGGGTCGGGGGGTTGTGCAGCAAGAAGGCCCTGAACCACCTGAGCCTTCAGTCACTTTCCCTGTGGGTCTCTCACTCTCCCCCACCTTATTCCCTCGAAGCCCTTCTTGGCTGCTTGAGGGTTGATTTCAAGAATCCGGGGTCAAGTCCAAGAAAACAAGTCAGGTGGGCTGTAGGAGACTCAGGGGGCATCACGGGTGTTCCCCACACCGAGCAGTCTCCCGGCACCCCCACGCCCCAGGAGGCCCCTCTGTGGTCACTGTGCCAAGGAGGAGTCAACTCCAGAGGCTGCCTGGGAGGACAGGGGCGGTGTGAGCCACCCAGCTAGTCCCATGAGGGATGGTCCCACTGCCCTGGATGGTGGAACCTGGCTGCCCTCTGATCCTTGGAAGAATGTGAAAATGTAAATCCCCGCGGGGCCCTGGCAGGCTCAGGCAGGCTCTGGGGTGGATGGCAAGGCTCAGACCGAGGCCCCGTCTTCCCCGGGAATGCCCTTCGTAGCTCAGGCCTGCCCACCCACATGCCTCCTCTCCGTACCAGGAGAACAGTCCTGAAGCCCTGGCCGAGACGGCCTCCGAGAGCCCCGTGCCACCCCTGGCAAGAACCGCCTCCAGTGACACCAGCGAGGAGGTAAGGCTGGGTGGGTGGGGGGTGGCCCCGGGTGACAGCAAGTCAGGCGTCGCTCACTCCTGGCACACCAGCCCGCCGTGGAGGTCACACGCTGAGTCACGTTCTGTTCTCGTGACCTGGCTTCCCCACACATGGCCTCAAGGGAGCACTTCGCCGAGGCACTGAGGCCCGCTCTCTTGCTCCTCTTTGCAGCTGAATTCCCAAGACAGCCCCAAGAAACAGGACTCCACAGCACCCTCGTCTACCTCCTCCTCGTCCTCTGACCCCATCCTGGACTTCAACATCTCCCTGGCTGTGGCCAAAGAGAGGGCCCACCAGAAGCGCATCAGCAAACGGGCCCCGCAGATGGACTGGAGCAAGAAAAACGAACTCTTCAGCAACCTCTGAGCCACACCCCCTGCACCAGCAAAGCCCAGTCCCACACCCAGCCAACTCCCTCTCCCCCACTTACCCCCAGATCAGCACACAAATCAGCACCAGCATCTCCTCTCTCGGCAAATCTGATCTTTCTAGAGAACCATACTCTTCCCTTACCTCCGACAAGGTGACTGTTTTTCTGTCCTGCCCCAGTTAAAAAGCAGACTCTGTGCCCCTCCTCGCTGGGTGCTTCAGCCCACCTGCAGTCCCCCTGCCACTGTCCTGGGACGTCACTGGGACCTCCATCGAGCAAAGATCCTAAGACTGGGCGAGAGGTCACCTTCCCTCCTGACCCCAAGTGATGACCAGGTCTGGGATCTACCAGGGAAGGATTCTGACCACAGCAACATCCTGGAGTGGACTGGGGCCACCATCCTCAGAGCTGTGACTTGGGCATCTTATTTTTGATTTTTAAGTGCAGTACTACAGAGTTTAGAAGGACTTTCAATTCTTGATTAACATGATTTCCCAGGTTGTTGCATCCGGGACGTAGCAGTGGCCTTACCCTTCCTTCAACTTTTTTCTGCCCCACCCCCCACCCCCCCAGAGACCTAGGCAACATGGGGAGGGTTTGGCCACCCCCTGCCCAGCCCTGAGCCAGACACAATTGTAAGGAAATTCTTACCCGAAATTCAACTAGTTTCTCCAAACCACCTTGGCCTCTGTGTGTTCCTTTGCAGCTCTGTCCATGCGTGTCCCCAGAGTGGCCTCGGGCTGAGAGGATGGTCTAGGGCTCCCTAGGACCCCAAGCCCGGAGCCAGAAGTGGGGTGGCTTTAACCAGAGGGCCTTGAGCCTGTAGCCGCTGGGTGGCTAGGCCATGCGTGGGTCCTGTGGGAGGACCCGCCGGGGCCCCTGTGTGCTTGGCTCACTAGGGCTGCCCTACAGGGATGACCAGCAGGGAAATGGGGAGCTTAGGGCCCACGTGCGCAGAGGGAGGGCTCTAAGACCCACCTTGGATCCCAGGAGCGTTCAAAGAGTGAATCCACAATGGAGCCAGACTTGGAGACGGAAGGCTTGGCTTTAATCTTTCTGCCCACAGCCAGGGAGGTGCAGATGCCCAGGCATGGCCCAAGCTGGTGTCCCTAACCCCCCCAGATACTCTCATCTTACTTGGCTGTGGACCTGACTGGGGATGGGGAGGACAGACCTGGCCTGCTGGGCCCTGGGACATGCTTGTGGCAGGTGGGGTGGAAGGGACCTTCCAAGGCTGAAAGGCCCTGCTCCTCCACGGGAGGTCCGGGTCTCTATGCTGCTGACCCAAGGGCATCCTGGACAGCTGCCAGCATGGCCTGCAGGGCCCAGTTCATGGGCTGTCCTCCACCCCACCCAGAGGCCACTCAAGCCAGACTCCTGGGACTGAGAACAAGCAGGGAAGGTCACTATCTGATGACCACTAGAGCTGTTAAGGTTAGAATTCCACCACTGGTAAAGAGAAACCTTCCAAAACCCTTATCACGGCACCAACTGCAGCAGTTAGGCTGGGCCTGGCCTGACCCTACTCACCCTCGCCCCCACCCTGACCTCTGATGGAGGTCCCCGCAGGTGTGCCAGCCCCACCAGGCCCTCCCTACCTCACCTGCTGGGTGGGGATGCCCTAAGGACTTTTGACTCTGATTAAGCTGGCACAGGTGGCTCAGAGGCAACTGTCACTGAGGGGCCTGGCACCTCAGCAAGCAGTTTGTGTGTCAGGTTCAGGCATGTTTCTTTAATGGTTTTATTTATGGTTGTGCAGGGTCTTCATGCGACGGGGGCTTTTCTCTAGCTTTGGCGAGCAGGGGCTGCTCTTTAGGGGGGCGTGAGCTTCTCACCGCGGTGGCTCCTCTTGTTGGGGAGCACAGGCTCTGGTGCCCACAGACCTCAGTACTTCAGCTCCCGGGCTCGAGAGCCCCGGCCCAGTGGCTGTGATGCATGCGCTCAGCTGCTCCGCCACGTGCGGTCTTCCCAGACCAGGGGTGGAACCCACGTCCCCTGCTTTGGCAGGAAAGCCCTCAGGCGTATTCTAGGCTCTAGTTTTCCGCACTCCTATCTGCTGAGAGAGGCCTGGGAGCCAGGAGTCCTCAGCCACAGTGCTGGCTCTGCCATCAAAAGCTCTGGGGCCTCTAGCGAGCGCCTGCCCCTCCCTCAGTCATGTCTGACTCTTTGCCCGCCAGGCTCCTCTGTCCATAGGATTTCCCAGGCAAGATTACTGGAGTGGGTTGCCATTTCCTTCTCCACGAAAATACCCTAGGTGCCCTCAAAGGTCTCTTCTCCAACTGTGTTTTGAAAGCATGCCACCGGATTACGACAGGGCGTGATGAGAGACAGACGTCAACGGCTGTCCCGCTGGCCCTGAGACGCCCGGCTGCCAGTTAAGCGCTGGTTGCCACGCAGCCCGGCCATCTGAGGTCTGTGCCGCGGGCACCCCCTCGTGGCCTCGGCAGGTGGAGCTGCTCCCGGGGCCGCGGGATGAGGCCGGGAGAGCGAAGTGCCTTCAGGAGGCCAAAGCCTGGGGGCCTCCGCTTCCTCCTGCAGCCGGCGGGGGGTGCTCCAGCCACGTGGAGCTGTGTCCAGAACTAACTTACTCCTCCCTCAAAACTGGCTCCAAAGACCAGGACACCCACCACTTTCCCTCCTTCCGTTCCAAACCTCCCGGGGTCACACCCTCCTGCTTCTGCAGAATGACTGAGCACCAAACCCCCACACCGTCAGCCCAGTGAGGGAACAGGGCCAGCTGGATGCAGTGCGCTTTACTTCCGGCCGGAACCTGGGCGGCCCCTCCGGGGAAAAGGGAGGCCCTGCCAGGTCGTAGGCCCCTCTGGTCCCCAAGGCCGCCTCTACCTGCCTCCTCCGCCTGTGGACTCGGGCCATCCACAACAGTCTGAGTCCAGGTTTGGCAGGACGGGCTGACCCTGGAGTAGCCCAGCCACAGCAGCCAGCCAGAGGCAGGCCAAGGCCGAGTCCGGCCCAGAGTCTGAAGGGCCCCACAAGGAGATTCCCAGCCTGGAGTGGGGCCAGCGCACCCTGTGCCCCAGGCTCCATCCATTCACCCGCAGCAGGGCTCCGGGCTTCCATGCCCATCATCACGGGGAGGCCTTCCACACAGCGGCTGTCAGCAGGGCTCCAGGCTTCCACGTCCATCATCACGGGGAGGCCTTCCACACAGCGGCTGTCGGCAGGGCTCCGACGCCCCCTCTCTGTAGGGCTTTTCTTGCACGTAGCTGGTCTGCTCTAGAAGCCACTGTTGCTCCGGCTCACTCATCATCAGTCTGAGCGTCACCTCCTGGAAGACACTGCTCACAGCCACCTATGTGCGCCGGGGACAGAGCAGGGCCAGGCCGGCTAAGTTACAGACCCAGGTCCGAGCACCACCGGGCCCCCTGCCCAGACCCAGGCCTCACCCTCTCACCAGCACCAGCCTCACCTGTTCAAAGTGAAGCTTTCGGAACATCCGGATGCTCGGTTCATTTCCTTGCCCAATTTTAGCCTCAAACTTGGTCAGACCTAGCCTGGTCACTCCTTCGGAAGGGATCAGAGAGGGTAAGCCGCACTATGAATCCCGCCCCCCTCCTCCCAGCACCCTCCACCCCACCTGCCCCCACCCCTGGGCCTGAAGGTTCACCCCCACCCCTCTCCTTCCCCTGGGACCGCCTGCCCAGCCCTCCTCACCATAAAGCATCATCATAAGGACGGCCTCCGTGCCCAGGCCCTGGCCCCTGCAGCTGGGCTCTAGGAGGAATGACAAGAGTCACTGACACTGCATGCCCGGCTCACAACCCTAGGAAGCTTGCAAATACGGGTACCATTCTGCAGATGAAGAGACAGAGGCCCAGAGAAGTTAAACGACTCGCCCAAGGTTCCACAGATGAGCAACACTCAGCAACCTGACCCCCAAACTGACCTCTTCAGCTCAGTGAGCTGCCCCACGAGCACGTGCGCACAGCCCTTTAGAAAGAGGCTGAGGACCACGATGGACACAGAAACGGAGGGCTCCTCACACAGCATAGGAAGATGCTCCAAGGAAGAGCACTGATTTTGGGGGGTCCCCAGTCCACCTCAAAGATGGGGCAGACTGCAGCCTGCAAATCCTAAAACCAAAGGTTAAGTTCACACCCACGTATGAGATGGGAATAAAACGAACCACCGAGGGTGAGCCGCCTGGCTAACAGGGTGCCAAGTGCTGGTCTGCCCAGCCAGGTGCTGGGCTCACCAAGGCCAGGGCCTTGCACCGAGCTCTTTCGGCAGCTTTAGGTTCAGTGGATCGGAGGGCCAGAGGGAAAGGAGGGCAGGGTCAGGTGGAACGAACCTGCAATCATGACCTCGATCTCCCCCAAGGAGGGGTCCCCGACATCCGTGAGGAACAGGTTCACATCTCCCGCCATGCAGCTCTCTTCGCTGGTGCCCGACTGGGCCTGCCACTTCTCTGCATCCAGCACAATGAAGGTACACTCTGAGAAGGGGGGATGGGGTTGTCACCTTCTCCCCACAGGAGGGAATAGGCCAGTCTTCCTACCTAAGCCAGAGAACTAGCCCTGTCTGAGTCTGGCAGAAAAGGGGAGCTGGCGCTTCCTCCCGCTGATTACAAAGCCTGAAAGTGGCCTCCTTCAGGAAACAGTGGCCTTCTGCAAACAGCGACTGCATTCTCAGAGGGGGATGCAACACAAAGGCCGCACTGGGCTTGCAGCAAGGGGCACAAGGGGGAGCGGCCTGATTTACAGCCAGAGCCCCACAAGCTTTCCTTTCTCTAAATCCCTCCAGGCCCGGTGCAGTGAGTGGGGAAGAGAGCAGAAGCACCAGCCCCCACCCTCGGGGTCTGGCTTCAGGGGGCGTCCCAGTCTCAGGGTTTCAGGCACCTCCCCGGCTTTCCACAAAGTGCTTTTTTTTGCAACCTTTCTGGGGGGCCAGCGGGGAATGGGAAAGGAAGGGAACCCAGGACAGCCTCTGGAATCAGCCCTCCCACAACCAGCCTGGCGCAGGCCTCCTCCGCTGCTCACTGTCTGCGTCTTCCCGCCAGCTGCGCTGCATCGCGTACTCCTGCTCCAGGGTCAGCGGCTCCGAGGCCGTCAAACGCCGCAGCTCCTCTGATTTCATCCACTCGTGGTACCTACAGGGGCAGAGGGGCAGCCTTCAGCAAGCAGGACCCATTCAGAAGCCTAAGTCTTGACGTTTTATGAGATGAAGAAACGGATGCTTGAGAGGCAAACCCCTAGGGCTAACAGAGGGCCAGAGAAGACCCAAGAAAGGGTTATAATGGCTCCTATGGCAGAAGGCCGCGGGCCCAGTAGCCAGAGACAGCAGGAGCCAGTCCTATCTGTCCGGCCTCCTCTCCTGTCTCAGGGGTCAGTGCGGAGGAGCAGTCGGAAACTAAACATTCCTCAAATTCCTGAGGAGATGTAATGGCAAGCCAAACTCAGCAAAGAAGGCTGGACAGATCTCCACAAAGGCGGAGTGCCAGAAACCCCTCAAAGGAAAACTACAAGCAGGGAATACACGCCCACAGCACCACCAGCCCCTCTACCAGACATTCGCCAACTGCCACCGCAAGGGCCCCACCCTGAGACTCAGTCCTGGCCGTCCCAAACAACAGATCTCACAACAACCCATCGGCTCAGTTTCAATGGCACCCCACTCCAGTACTCTTGCCTGGAAAATCCCATGGACGGAGGAGCCTGGTGGGCTGCAGTCCGCGGGGTCACGAACAGTCAGACACGACTGAGCGCCTTCACTTTCACTTTTCACTTTCATGCACTGGAGAAGGAAATGGCAACCCCCTCCAGTGTTCTTGCCTGGAGAATCCCAGGGACAACGGAGCCTGGTGGGCTGCCGTCTATGGGGTCGCACAGAGTCGGACACAACTGAAGCAACTTAGCAGCAGCAGCATTCAGTCTCCAAGAACTGAGCCTATTTACTGGCACCAGGGGTGTGGCACTCTTTTACAACCAGGAGAGAAGACAATACCTTTTCTTCCTTACCCACATGTGGTTTACAGAAAGGAATTCCTTGCTGAAAGGTCAAAAAGGAAGCTGAAGGGCTGGGTGAAAGGGGGAAATAGGGGGACCGGTGACTTCCGCCAGGGAGGTCACTGCCCTCTGCTTCAGTTTTCACTTTTCCCTATTTGCAATGACTTCTCACACCAATGTTTCTCCTCCTCAGAGAAAAACAGCCTCTGAGATTTGGGCTAAGACAGGCTGACCCTCCTCGCTGCACCGGAGAGCTGGCTTGCAGCCCATGTCAGGGGAGTAGTTACCTGGGCACATGCTCTGAGGTGTAGGGGACCAGCACCACCTTCTTCCCCAGCAGCAAGATGTTCTGATTCAGCCTCATGGTAGCAGCCTGCAGCTAGCGGGGAGGGCAAAGATTTCAGCACCTGAGTTTCCTCCCACTTAGGGTGGGAACCTGGGCTCTCAATTCGCTAAACGCCTCCAGGGGCTAAGTTGTCAGAAGAGAGCCGACATCCTTCTTCCTTCACAAACCCTTCAGAGAACACGGCCTTTAAACCCCTTGCAAGGAGGGGAACCGGGCTGGTGAAAGATAATTAAACAATCCTGGACTCGCATCTCAAGGAGCCTTCAAGCATGGGCTATCCCTTCCACCCCATCACCCAGAAGGCCTCACACCCAAACCTGAAGATTTACCGAAACTTGCACCAACTTTATCCCATCACTTGCCCCAGTCCTAAAACGCCGCCCCAGACGGTTAATTTTCCGCCCCGTCTTAAACCTGTTTCCAACCCCTCTTCCCAGCGAACCGCCCCCCACACCCCGGGGCTCTCGCGAGCCATCCGGGCCCCATCCTGGGCCCCTTTCGAGGGAGGCGGGCGGAAGGCCTCGATCGCCTGCCCTTTGTGAGGGGCCACAGGCTACGCTTCTCGAGCCCCACGGCCGTTGGGATCCCAGGGACGGCCAAATCCACAGCCGCTCCTTGGCCGGGACAGGCGCCCACCTTTCGCACTCGGCCCCAGCTTCCTTCCCGGGGCCGACGGCCGCCCTCGCTCACGCGCGTAGGCGCGCGCCCCGCCCACTTTCGGTCCGTAGAAGGCGGCCGCCGAGGCGCGCGCGCAGCCCCGCCCCCGTCAGGAGCCCAATCCGCGCCGTGCGCCCCGACCACTTCCGCCCCGCAGACGGCGGCCGCGGAGGCGCGCTCGCAGCCCCGCCCCCGCGAGGCGCCCAATCCGCGCCGTGCGCCCCGCTCGCGGCGCGCGCGGAAAAGGTGGGCTCCCGGCGCGGACGCATGCGCGCTGCAGGCGCTGGTGCGGGACAGCTGGCGCCGGTCGTAGCCTCGGGGATCGCAGGCAGCGGCCGCGGCGGCCCGGAGCCGGCTTCGCTGCAGGTGTCGGGGCGAGAGGCTGGGGGGACGGGGAGGGGTTGGGTCGTGCCCAACTCGGGGCTCCTTCAGGAGAAAGGAGGAAAATAGGGAAAAGGATCGGAGAAGAGCGAGAGCCCCAGGGCAGGTTGGGGGACGTGGAGCGGAGGCCCTGGACGGGGCTCTGGAACAAGGAGTTGGGTTGGGGGGTGGTGACCTCAGAAAGCCCCCAGCCCCTTGCCCCAGGCGGAGGAGACAGTTATTTGGCTGCTCTGTTGCGATCGTGAGCTGGCTGTTGCTGGCATTGAATGGGGATAACAAGAGTGTGTTAAGGAGACACTTGTGCTGGGTGAGACTTAGTGGCATCCGAGGACCCTTAAATCACTTGCAGTCTGAGCGGCAATGAATACATGCCCTGCACAGCCAGGGAAAGGTAGAAAGAGACCACCCAGGTGTCATCATACACGGAGATACTTCTGTCCCCGCTGTCTGGTGCCAGATGTTGAGGCCATAAAGTGTCAGTCGCTCAGTTGTGTCCGATTCTTTACGACTTCACGGACTGTACCCTGCCAGGCTCCTCTGTCCATAGGATTTTCCAGGCAACAATCCTGGAGTGGGTTGCCATTCCCTTCTCTAGGGGATCTTCCCAGCCCAGGGATTGAACCCATGTCTCTTGCATTGCAGGCAGATTCTTTACTGTCTGAGCCACCCAGGAAGCCCCTGAGGCCTTAAGCATCTGATTAAAGGATGGGGAGGGGGTAGCCCTGCAGACATCCCCAGCCGCTGTCTAGGTCCATGAGAAAGCTGAAGTCTGTTCTTTTTCCAGGGAGCCGCAGCAGCTGCCGCCCTAGCGAGGAAGAAACGTTGACCCCCGAGGGACCCTTCCTCACTTTGGGAAATGGCAGGCGAAATCACAGAGACCGGGGAGCTCTATTCTCCCTACGTGAGTTTCACTTTGGGGGCCTAACTTGCCCACATCGGTGCCCTTGGCTTCTAGAGAAGCACACTGCTTCCTCTGGACTGTGCTTGTGAGCCCAGCGGCTTTCACGGCTGGGGTCTGGGAACCCAAGTCAGCAGCAAGCCATGGTGAACAGAGGATGAGAGTCAGATTTGTTAATTCTTTACGTGTTGCTCAGAGAGCAGTCAGGAACACAAAATGGACTTGCTTGCCCCTTATTTTTATCTCAGGGCTGCTGTCTCTTGCAAACTGTGAGGTCAGTTCATATGGATGGGGGCTGTTGACTATGGGTTTTGCTCCACTCAGCAGTTTGAAACCACTTCACTTCTTACCTGAACTTTATGTTGCACAACTTTTATAGTCTTGGATGACGTAAGAGGCAGAGAAAGCACGCGGAGACCTCCAGTTGTGGTTTGCTGGAACCTGTAATTAGAACAATTACAATGATGGATTTCTCACTGTTGTGCGTCTGCGTTACCCTCACATACACTCAGTTTATCTTCTTTGTGTTATAAAAGATTGGTCATGGTTCCATCACGGAGTCCTCTTGCCTGGGTGAATAGTTGAAGGGCTGGAGGATTGGAATAATCAAATGATTGATTCATGTCGTTACCAAGTATTCCAGTGCTGCTGAGTATCCCAGGAAAAGGCAGCACTGCCTTAAGTAGCGAAGTCCTCTTTCCTGAAAGTACAGCTGCCCTGCTTTGCACTTCCCTGGGGATCTATGCTCCTCTGTCTCTGCGAAGTTGTGATGTGATGGATAAGGATCCACCTCTGAGAAGAGCTGACAAAAACCCTCACACCGAGGTCCTGTGCCATTCGTGTGTGACTCCAAGGGCCCCTTCTTCACCTCATTTTTTTTTTTTTTTTTTTGTCTGTGTTGGATCTTCATTGCTACATGGGCATTTCTCTAGTTGTGACCAGCGAGGGGCTGCTCTCTATTTGCAGTGCTTGGACATCTCGTTGCAGTGACTTCTCTTGTTGCAGTGGAGTGCAGGCTCTAGGAGTGTGAGCCTCAGTAGTTGCGGCTCCCGGGATCTAGAGCACAGACTCAGTAGCTGTGGGTCACTGGCTTAGCTGCTCCAGGGCATGTGGGATCTTCCCCGATCAGGGATCAAACCCTCTTCTCCTACATCGGCAGGCAGATCCTTTACCCCTCAGCCACCAGGGAAGCCCCTTCCCCTCATAACTGATCAGGTTAGTCTTTCTTGAACCTTGAAATGGATCGGATTATGCTCCTTTCATCTGTGGAATTATGTAACAGCCACGGCCTCCTCTGGGTATCAGCAATGACATGTCCACACTGTATATAAACGTCACCAGGGCTCCTGTGTCATCTTCCGACATCTGTAAGCTTAGAGGTGAGGAAATGAGTTATTTCTGTAGCTGAGCCTTGGGAAGGAGAGCCTTTGATATGCCCAGTTTCCTTGGGCTCCAGCTGTTCAGTAATCATTTCACACGTCAGCATGTGCCCACAGGAAATGGGGCAGGGAGACTTAAAGGCCTCCGCAAATTCCGCTTTTTAAAACTCTTTCCCTCCATCTCCTATGTGTTGGGTGTTGTTCAAGGTCTGCATTCAAGGGCCTCCTCTGGGTGTTGGCCATAAACAGCGGCTCATGTTCTCCAATCGTGCTGGTGAAGAGAGAGGCAGGGGAAGGTGGATGGTACTGAGGGTGAGGTGGCAGTAAGCAGGAGTTCGCGGTCAGGGTTTGAGCGGAGGACACGCCCCCTGCCTGAGGTTTCCGTAACTCTGCCGTCCTGCGAGAATGATTCTTGATCCCCTGGGAGACCAGGAGGGTTGGAGATGCACCCCCCACCTCCCCGCACTGAGCCCAGAGGGACTGCGGAAGAGACTTGACTGCAGGCGCTGCTTTCCTCTGCAGCTGAATTCCCCTGCTCAGCAGAGCATAGGCGGAACCGCGCTGGCTGCCTTGGGAGAGCCAGACGCTGAGCGGTACATCCCCAGCCCCAAGCCACTCCCTACCTTTCTATGCCTTTTGTGAGATCCTGCCACTCGTGGGTGTCAGGAGTGTTTGCCTTCGCCTGCGTTCTTCTGCATAACCAACGTGTGATGAGCCTTGCAGGGGGCTCAGATGACGAGCCCTCTCTAGGATAGTGAGGGTCACAGGAGCATGATTCAGGCCTGTGCACCTCGCCCTCATAGGTGACCTCAGAACAGGCTTGTCTGTGTCCCCATGTATGGGGACCACAAGTGGCACGGGACTGAAGGGATCCTGTGGTCGAAATAGAGGAAGAAGGGGGTCCCTGCCCACAGAGAGGCAGCTGCTGAGGCCACCCCCCGCCAGCCTGTCTTGCCGAAGATGGGTGACGGTGCTTTCGAAGGAAAGAGGGCTTGTTTTGCGGCCTGAAACCCGAGTTGTTGCTTCCCCATCTCCACCGCCTTCTGTTTCCTGTGACAACTGTCGTTGGGGAAGCCGTTGAAAGATGCCGGTAACGCCGACCTCATGCAGGAACGCTGCACCAAACCCCTAGAGAGTGGTGGAGGGCAGCAGGTCCCAGGGTCAGCCACAGGGAAGACTCAAGAACGGGAGGAAGCTCGGTCTGCAGGGCCGCTTCACTGAGACCCTACTCCTCTGCTTTCTGTCTTGCCTCCCTGGAGGCTGTCCCCACAGAACAGTCACCAACCAGCAGAACAGGGGACCCCACACACACACCAGCTTCCTCCTGCCTCACAACTGCCTTCCACCCTACCTGGGGCTCAGCTGAGGTTTGCTCCTTGCCTGTTTATTCTGCTCCTTGAGATCGGTCCTTTCTAATCCCCTTGACAGAAAGTAAAGAGGGTTTAACTCTGGCCAGGAAGGTGGAGACACCATACATTTTCCTATATGGTTCCCCCCGCCGGCTACCCCCAGGCCCAGAATACTAGCCTCAAACTGAAAAATAGCAACAACCCAAGACAAATGGGATTACCCATTTCTGCTCCTAACTGCCAACAGTCGATCACTAATTAACTTCTTTGTCAAGGTCTTAAAGGGTCTTTTTCACTGAGATCTATTTGAAGCTTCTTTTGGGAGTGTGTTTATTTCACTATGCATTTATCAGCAGTGGTTCTCAGCTAGCGGCTGTCTTGCCTACCAGGGGACATCTAGCAGTGTCCGGAGACCCCATCACTATCACAACACAGGGGCGAGGTGGGGGCTGCTGGAGTCTAGTGGCTAAAGGCCAGGGATGCTGCTAAACACCCCGACAATGCACAGAACAAGCCCCCACAACAAGGAATAATCTGGCGCCAAGTATCAGCAATGCTCTGTCTGAGAAACCTTGCTTTACAGTAGACACTTGACTTTTACATCCCAACACCTTCAGCCATCCTTGAATTCACAAATGCCTTTTGTACTTAATTTCCCCATGAAAGTTTTTTGGGGAGTGGGGAAGGAAGGGCTGTGTCATGGCTTGCTGGATCTTAGTTTTCCAGCCAGGGATTGAACCTGTGCCCCCTGCATTGGAAATGTGGTCTTCTAGGTATGATCTAAATCAAATCCCTTATGATTATACAGTGGAAGTGAGAAATAGATATAAGGGACTAGATCTGATAGACAGAGTGCCTGATGAACTATGGATGGAGGTTCATGATATTGTACAGGAGACAGGAATCAAGACCATCCCCAAGAAAAAGAAATGCAAAAAAGCAAAATGGCTGTTTGAGGAGGCCTTACAAATAGCTGTGAAAAGAAGGGAAGTGAAAAGCAAAGGAGAAAAGGAAAGATATACCCATTTGAATGCAGAGTTCCAAAGAATAGCAAGGAGAGATAAGAAAGCCTTCCTCAGAGATCAATGCCAAGAAATAGAGGAAAACAATAGAATGGGAAAGATGGTGGCTCAGAGGTTAAAGTGTTTGCCTGCAAGGCGGGAGACCCGGGTTCAATCCCTGGGTCGGGAAGATCCCCTGGAGAAGAAAATGGCAACCCACTCCAGTATTCTTGCCTGGAGAATCCCATGGACAGAGGAGCCTGATAGGTTACAGTCCACGGGGTCACAAAGAGTCAGACACAACTGAGCGACTTCACTTTCACTTTCAAGAAAATTAGAGATAACAAGGAAACATTTCATGCAAAGATGGGCTCAATAAAGGACAGAAATGGTAGGGACCTAACAAAAGCAGAAGATATTCAGCAGAAGTGGCAAGAATACACAGAAGAACTGTACAAAAAGATCTTCACAACCCAGATAATCACAATGGTGTGATCACTCACCTAGAGCCAGACATCCTGGAATGTGAAGTGGGCTTTAGGAAGCACCACTATAAACAAAGCTAAGGGAGGTGATGGAATTCCAGTTGAGCTATTTCAAATCCTGGAAGATGATGCTGTGAAAGTGCTGCACTCAGTATGTCAGCAAATTTGGAAAACTCAGCAGTGGCCGCAGGACTGGAAAAGATCAGTTTTCATTCCAATCCCAAAGAAAGGCAATGCCAAAGACTGCTCAAACTACTGCACAGTTGCACTCATCTCACACGCTAGTAAAGTAATGCTCAAAATTCTCCAGGCTTCAGCAATACGTGCACCGTGAACTTCGAGATGTTCAAGTTGGTTTTAGAAAAGGCAGAGGAACCAGAGATCAAATTGCCAACATCCGCTGGATCATGGAAAAAGCCAAAGAGCTCTAGAAAAACATCTATTTCTGCTTTGTTGACTATACCAAAGCCTTTGACTGTGTGGATCACAATAAACTGTGGAAAATTCTTCAAGAGATGGGAATACCAGACCAACTGACCTGCCTCTTGAGAAACCTGTATGCAGGTCAGGAAGCAACAGTTAGAACTGGACATGGAACAACAGACTGGTTCCAAATAGGAAAAGGAGTACGTCAAGGCTGTATATTGTCACCCTGCTTGTTTAATGTGTATGCAGAGTACATCATGAGAAACGCTGGGCTGGAAGAAGCACAAGCTGGAATCAAGACTGCCGGGAGAAATATCTATAACCTCAGATATGCAGATGACACCACCCTTATGGCAGAAAGTGAAGAGGAACTAAAGACCCTCTTGATGAAAGTGAAAGTGGAGAGTGAAAATGCTGGCTTAAAGCTCAACATTCAGAAAACTAAGATCATGGCATCCGGTCCCATCACTTCATGGCTAATAGATGGGGAAACAGTGGAAACAGTGGCTGACTTTATTTTTCTGGGCTCCAAAATCACTGCAGATGGTGATTGCAGCCATGAAATTAAAAGACTCTTACTCCTTGGAAGGAAAGTTATGACCAACCTAGATAGCATATTCAAAAGCAGAGACAGACATTACTTTGCCAACAAAGGTCCTTCTAGTCAAAGCTGTGATTTTTCCAGTGGTCATGTATGGATGTGAGAGTTGGACTGTGAAGAAAGCTGAGTGCTGAAGAATTGATGCTTTTGAACTGTGGTGTTGGAAAAGACTCTTGAGAGTGCCTTGGACTGCAAGGAGATCCAACCAGTCCATCCTAAAGGAGATTCAGTCCTGGGTGTTCATTGGAAGGAATGATGCTAAAGCTGAAACTCCAATACTTTGGCCACCTCATGCGAAGAGCTGACTCATTTGAAGTGACCCTGATGCTGGGAAAGATTGAGGGCAGGAGGAGAAGGGGGCGACAGAGGATGAGATCGCTGAATGGCATCATGACTCAATGGACATGGGTTTGGGTGGACTCCGGGAGTTGGTGATGGTCAGGGAGGCCTGGCGTGCTGCGATTCATGGGGGTCGCAAAGAGTCAGACACGACTGAGTGACTGAACTGAATTGAACTGAATCACTGGCCTACCAGGGAATTCACATTCCTATAAAACTTCTGGCTGAAAACCATCACTCTCTTAGGTCTCTTTGCCTTCTCTTAACTTCTATCATGAGAACCATCACCAGAGCCATTTTCCATAAAGAAATGAGGTTCTGCTCTTCATAAGCGTTACCACTTATGAAAGCGATATTCAGGGGACATCCTTGGCGGTCCAGTGGTTAAGACTCCATGCTTCCACTGCAGGGGGCACAGGTTCGATCCCTGGTCAGGGAATTAGAAGTGGTACAGAATCCACCTGCCAGTGTAGGAGATGCCAGAGATGCAAGTTCAGTCCCTGGGTCTGGAAGATCCCTTGGAGAATGAAATGACAAGCCGCTCCAGTATTCTTGCCTGGTAAATCCCATGGACAGAGGAGCCTGGCAGACTGCAGTCCATGGGGTTGCAAGAAGTCAGACACGCCTGAGTGACTGACACACTAAAGTCAAAATGAGCCTGAGGACGCTCACATCTTTGAAAAGTCAATTCAGAAGGCTAGCTGACACCCTCACATTTATTCTCGCAGCATATCCCTGGGCCAGGACTCTCGGCAGGGGAAGCACCTCGTGCTGGTGGTGTGATCCAGTCGAGAGCCAGAGGAAGACAGCTCAACTTCTCTTGATCTTTCTGGGATCCATCCAGGGATCGAGATGAGACTGGGACGTTTAACACGGGACTGGGATCTGCCTCCGGGATCAAAGTGCGACTGGGACGAAGACCGTCAGGTTCACGGCAGAGGGAACTGAGCCAGGGCCGCCGAGGGTTCCCATCTCGAGGCCGTCTGCCAGTCACCCCGAGAAATGCAGAGAGACGCAGTGAGACAGAGCAAGCCTCAGACTTAGTAACAATAGGGGAAAGATAAACACCTCAACACCAAAAACCCAAACTAGGGCATCAGAAGTGCTCTCAATCCAGGGCTTTGAAACTGGGAGCAAGAAAGACTTGGGAGACTGGGAAGGGCCTTGTAATGGGCGCGGCATTGGAGTGGGCACCGCCTCCCCCCGTCCCATGGTGGGTGGGAGTTGAGGGGCTGGGTGGGAGGCGCAGGAGCTTGGTGCCCTGGACAGAGCTGTGTCCTCTCTAGAGGACGCCCT
The DNA here is from genome assembly GCF_016772045.2 of Ovis aries. NCBI lineage: Eukaryota > Metazoa > Chordata > Mammalia > Artiodactyla > Bovidae > Ovis > Ovis aries. The sequence continues at coordinate 55,951,223 of NC_056064.1, read as the reverse complement.
CCCATTTGTCCAGCACTCCGACGGCCAATCAACCCCTGCCCCAAGGCCTGTCTCCCTTCCTAACCACCGCCTGGCCCCTCCAGCCTCCCTGTCACGGGCCCCAGGATGGTGACCAACACTCCCTACTTCTCTTCTTCCTTTTAAATCCGACTGAGGCTCATCTGAGAATGGGTCCTGACTTAGTGTTTCTGATTTAGAATGCAGCACACGGTTCAGTGGGGTGTGGGGAGATCAGTTAGGAACCTGCTGTTGTAGTTCAGGCCAGAAGTGATTCATTTGAGTTATAAAGAGAGCAGTACCCACTACAGAGTCTGTGCTGCGTGGTAGGTGCTTGTTGATTCTTTTATGGATAGTTATGTGTGTATGTTCAGCCCGACCTCCTAAGTCGGCCGCCCGCTCCCGCCTTCCCCAGTCAATCCTATTTTAGTCAGGAAGTCACACACTTGAGCATCCTACTCGTCAGTTCACCCAGCCACATGGAAGTCATTCGTGTTCTTGGAGTCCAGTTTTTCCATTGGTTCTGTACACTTCACCTGATGATTGAGGGCAGAGGGACGGTTCCAAAGAATTTTGCAAGCGCTTTTGTGAAGGCTCCTAGGAATAAAATCGCCAGCACTGAGATATGGAGGGAAAGGCGGTTCTGGGGCCATTCTGGGGTGTCTAGGTGGAGGGGACTCGCAGGCAGAAAGGTTCGCACTAAGAGAAGCACCGTCCTCTTCTGTCCCCCGGGATAATTAAAGCCATAGGCTCGAGTGATGCTGCTGAGGACGAGATACACAGAGAGAGAGACTGCCAATGTCAGAACCGTAAGAGAGGTTAGAGACTAACAGCCATTGGGTTAGGAGGTCGTTGGTGATTATATTTTTCTTTTTGGTTTGTTTTTTGTTCGGTCATTGGTGATTTTTTAAGAACACAGTTTCAAGAGAGTTCTAGGGATGGAAACCACAAACTGTGGGACATGAAGGCAGAGGCTATAGCTGCTGCTGCTGCTTTTATCTCGTCTTTTGGCTGTGCTGGGTCTTCGTTGCTGCGTGGGCTCTTCTCCAGTTTCGGGGAGCGGGGGCTACAGTAGCTGCTCGGGCTTCTCATTGCGGTGGTTGAGGAGGGGAGGGAGGAAGCACCAATTTTTGAGTTCGGAAGGGGCGATGCTTGAGAATTCCCTGGGGTTGCAGCTTCACTGCCATAGGCCCAGGGGTCGCTCCCTGCTTGGGGAACTGAGGTCCTGCAAGCTGCTTGGTGCAGGGAGAAGAGAAAGGGAAGAGTGAGGCTTGGGGAGTGTGCATGGGTTGGTCTCCGTTACCTCTGTAGCATTGCTAGAGGTACAGCCTTCACTTGAGAGAGACGGGAGCCCCGGGTCTGGGTTTTGGAGACTGAGGTTTGGAGCCTTTTCGTGGGACATGCTCGCAAGTCCACCGTGAGGAGGAAAGAAAATCTGATGCCACCAACCACAGTGGAAGGGACCCTCATCCGTCAGAGGACTCAGCGTTAGAATTGCTTTTTTAATTTTTTAAAAAGCTATTTATTATTTATTTGTTTTTTTGGCCGCACCGGATATTAGTTATGGCGTTCGGAATCTTGAGTTGCAGCCTTTGAACCTTAGTTGCAGCAGGTGGGAGCTAGTTCCCTGACCAGGAATGGACTCTGGGCCCCTGCCTTGGGAATGAGGAGTCTTAGCGACTGGACCCCACTCCAGTACTCCTCCCTGGAAAATCCCATGGATGAAGGAGCCTGGAAGGCTGCAGTCTGTGGGGTCGCTGAGGGTTGGACACGACTGAGTGACTTCATTTTCAATTTTCTCTTTCATGCATTGGAGAAGGACATGGCAACCCACTCCAGTGTTCTTGCCTGGAGAATCCCAGGGACGGGGGAGCCTGGAGGGCTGCTGTCTATGGGATCGCACAGAGTCGGACACGACTGAAGTGACTTAGCAGCAGCAGCAGCAGCTACTGGACCACCAGGGAAGTCCCCTCATCGTGAGGATTTTTTTTTAATTCCAGGAGCCTTTAGCAGCTTCATATTAGGGAACTGAGGAAGCGGATGCTGAATCATCTCTGAGGCCCAGGGTCAGAAAGGTTAGAACAGGGAAGATGTGGGGAGCTGGTGGGGCAGTGCCAGCTTTCAGGAACCAGCCGACTGTCATTGAGGCCACGGCCGAGCCTCCCACGGGGAGGGAGGGCCGGAACTAGGCAACACAGGGAACACAAAGGCAGATGGGTGAGGATGGACGGGATGTGGGAGCTGAGGCTTCGGGTCAAAGAAGAGAATTTCATGGTGGAGATCTTGAAAAGGGAATCATTGGAATTAGCTGAGCTGGAGAGTAGGTGTGAACTCAAGCTTCAAACCTGAAGTCAGTGACTCAGCAGTTCCACTGGGAGGTGGGTTGCCAGGGGTGACAGGAAGTTGGGAGTGGCTCCCAGTGAGTAGGGGGTTTCTTTAGGGGGTAATGAAATGGAATTAGATGGTGGTGCTGACTGCGGAACTTGTGAATATTACCGAAAACCTGTGTACTTTAAACGGCTGAACTTTATGGCACATGAATTATTATAGCTCAATTTTTTTTTTTTTTTTTTAAATTTTGGCTGTACCACAAGGCTTGCAGGAGGATCTTAGTTCCCCAACCAGGGATTGAACCTGAGTCCCAGCAGGGGAAGCACCAAGTCCTAACCACTGGACCACTGGGGAATTCCTTCTCAAATTTAAGAAACGAGGGGGGGAAAAGGGAACCAGCATGAATGTTGACGTCCCAAAAGGCAGTTGCAAGGATGGGTGGGGAGGAGGACTGGGTTGTGTGCTCAGTGGTCTTGGAAAAGTAGGGGTTTTTTTTTGGAGGGTCAGCAATGTGGGTTGGTCTGTGTGCCAGGTCACCCCAGACTTGTTGGCCTGTCCTCAGGAAACCTGCAAGCGGGTTGAGCAGAGAGCTGCCATCTAAGATGCAGCTCCGAATAATATGCACTGATGAAGTGATGGGGGTGATGATGTGAAAGAGGAGGGTAAAACCGAGCCCCAGAGACTTTTTGAAAAGACGGATGGACCACGGGCTTTGGTCGCCCAGTGTCCAGCTGCAGATCCCGCCTCCCTGGAACCCGAGAGGAACCCTCCCTTCTTACGTGCCCTCCTGGCTAAGGCCTCCTGGCCTCCTGGTTTCCACGGGTTTTGTCATAGCCCAGAGTCACCCTTGGGAGCTGTTGGGGGTGGTGAGGCTTGTCAATTTCTGGGCTGCTCAAATGTTGCCTCTCTCGGTTCCAGGTCGGACTGGTATATATGTTCAACCTCATCGTGGGCACCGGTGCGCTCACCATGCCCAAGGCCTTTGCCACAGCCGGGTGGCTGGTCAGCCTGGTGCTGCTGGTATTCCTGGGCTTCATGAGGTAAGAGGCCATCCTGGAGTGGGGGTGCTGGGGGTGAAACTGGGGGCACCTCCCCGGGGAGCCCAAGCTCTCTCCATCCGTCTAACAGAGATATCTGGTAACAGGTTCGCAGAGCAAGGAGAAGAGGCCCAGAGGTCTTGGGGCAGCGGGGGTTCACGCTGATGGAGTAGTTGCCCACCCCCCATCACTGGGAAGTTAAGACCTCCAGGGACTTCCCTTGCGGTCCAGTGTGGTTAAGACTCTGAGATTCCACTGCACAGGGCACAGGTTCCATCCCTGGTCAGGGAACTAAGATCCCACATACCCTGAGGCACAGCAAGACATTAGCAGAAAAAAAAAAAAAAAAAAAACAAGCGAAGACCTCCAGTTAGGCTCCAGGATGTCTCATGTGGGGCTCACGTGTTTCTTCCCCGGCTGGCTTTCCTCCTCTGCTGTGCCTATAATTTCTGAATGTGACCATCGGTGTGTGTTCCCTGAGAAGTTCCCAACCAGCCACAGAAGAGATGCCAACTAATGTTTCAGGTGATCCAGGCAATCAGCTCGGAATTTAGAGTTTGTTTAAGATAGTTTCACCGAGCAGCAGTGATAAGCAGGCAGGTGCAGCCATATTCAGGTGTTAATCTCACATGGCTTCGTGCCCAGCAGCAAACAGGAGGCCCAGCCCTCGGGCCCCCGCTCCGTGAGCAGGTGTGCGTGGCTCACCTGGGATGTGGCAGCTGGTGCCTCTGCAGGCCACTCCTCGGGGAACTCACAGGCAGGGGCCCCAGGCTAGAGAGGGATTTTGTTGTTCTTGTTTAGTCACTAAACAAGAAGTCACTTGTTTAGCTGCTCTTTTGCAACCCCGGGGGCTATAGCCCGCCAGGCTTCCCTGTCCATGGAATTTTCCAGGCAAGAAGACTGGAGGAGCGTGCCATTTCCTCCAGGGCCTCTTCCCGACCCAGGGATTGACTCTCGTCTCCTGCACTGGCAGCCGAATTCTTGACCCCTGAGCCACCCGGGAAGCGCCACAGCATTTAGTAGCTGAAGTCAACTAAGGCTGCACGGGGCTGCACAGGGTGGGAAACGGCCCTGTTTTTCCCTTTCTTCCCGTGTTTTCCTCTGGGGAGGTTGTATGTAGCCTCAAGGTACTGTGGGCTCATTACGTCCTGCAAGCTCTGTGGCCAGGAGCCCTAGACGTCCTTGTCCTCCTGTGACTCCGCTGTCCCCTTCAAAGGACCTTCAGCACAGGCAGCCGCCTGAAAGGGAAGTGGTTATTGGGGGCACCCAGGCAAGGGCCGCCACGCAGGGACTGCCACGCCCCCCCCAACCCATTATATTCCAGCATGATCCATGAGCTGGCTTCGTGCAGCCACGAGAGCCTCTTCATGCCTTAATTAAGATGGATTTTAGTTTTACTTCCCAAAAGAAGAGGCAATGGAAAGCCCTTAAAATGGTCACTTAGGCAAGATAATGAGAAACCTTTCTAGGAGGAGCTGCGGTGGCTGGAGTTTCAGGGCTGGCTGCCCCACCCCCATTGGCTGTGGGTTAACTCCTGGGCACCCCCCACCCCCCGCCCCCGTCCCCACCGCCTGACTGCCAGCCTGCGGCAGGTGCCAGCACCCGAGGTGAGCCAGGGGGGCCTGCGGCAAGCCCGCCTGCCCAGCAGCTTCAGGAAAGAGGGAGGTGAATGTTCCTGAATGTTCCACCTGCTCCGTTTCAGCAGGGGTGGGGTCACTCCGGTTTTCGCAGCAGGAACCCGGCCCTGCCCTGTAACGTCTGCTCACAGAGCATTCTTGCTGTCAGCCCAATCTCTCCGGTTTCCTTAAAAAAAGTAGATTTTCTCTTCACTCTAGTCTGACGTCTCACAAAGGTCTGATGCTACCTCCCAATCTCCGTTTTGATTCGGGCCAGATTATTAGGCTATTAAAATATTAACACATTTTCATCTGTTAATATGTTTTAACTTATTAATTAAATATGTTGATTTATTGTATTCTTTCATTTACTTTAATAGCGAACATTAAAATAATTATTTTAATATTAGCCAGATTATTAGGAAAGTAAAAGTACCCCCTACCCCCCACCAAGAAGTAAAAAGGGGAGGGTGATTCCAGGGCCAAGCACCCTTTTCAGTTTTCCACACCCGTGCTCCGTTCATCAGCATGTGTAAGTGGGGGTTGACCGCTTGCCCAGCGAGGAGACGTGAAAGCTGCCCACTGCCCTTCCCTGAAGCCCCGGGCGGCCCCCTTGTGGACCGGCTTCCTCCTCCCAGTATAGAGCCTCATCTGCTGTCTCTCTGCCCCCCATCTCTCCCACCTCTGCTCCCAACAGGCCCCGAGTCACCTCTCCCCCAAGGTCACACTCTCTCCTTCCATCAGCTTGATTCACACCCTGGTCTCTTGTGCACTGAGAATATGTTCTAAATATAAACAGACATCAGGGCGAGCCCATGAGGCACCGTGGAGGCACACACACCTTCGTACGGGGTCAGACCCATCCCAGGACTTGGGGTACCTTCCTCAGCAGAGAGAATGCTTTGGGCTGGCTGGTTGGTCGGGTCCGGTTTTCAGTGGCTTTTCCTTTTATCTTGTGCCTCCTCCAACCTCCTCCATGCCTTTGGCGATTAACCAGTGGCCTTTCCCTGCAGCTTCGTGACGACTACCTTCGTGGTGGAGGCCATGGGGGCGGCCAATGCTCAGCTCCGCTGGAAGAGGATGGAAACCCTCCAGGTGTGTGGGCCACCCTGGGCTCCGTCATGGGGCCGCTGAGTGCAGAGAGCGGGCCAGGCCTCTCCCCGCACCCCCTCCTGACCGTGGGCAGCTCCGGAACCCGGAAACGTTAAAGAAAGTTACTCAGTCAGTCGTGTCCGACTCTGCGACCCCATGGACTGTAGCCCACCAGGCTCCTCTGGCCAAGGAATTCTCTAGGCAAGAATTCTGGTGGGGGTTGCCATTTCCTTCTCCAGAACCTGGACTTCTCTGGGCATTAGTGAGGAGCTGAAGTTCGCAGCCATGTCAGCTTCCAGAATATGCACAGCCTCTGCTGTTGCGCCCTCCTCCCCCAGTGCTCTCCGCCATCCCCTCCTTGCTCCCTCCTCCCCCGGTGCTCTCCAAGCATCCACTCAGGCTCCCTCCTCCCCCAGTGCTCTCTGCCATCCCCTCCTTGCTCCCTCCTCCCCCGGTGCTCTCCGCCATCCCCTCCTTGCTCCCTCCTCCCCCAGTGCTCTCCGCCATCCCCTCCTTGCTCCCTCCTCCCCCCGTGCTCTCCGCCATCCCCTCCTTGCTCCCTCCTCCCCCGGTGCTCTCCGCCATCCCCTCCTTGCTCCCTCCTCCCCCGGTGCTCTCCGCCATCCCCTCCTTGCTCCCTCCTCCCCCGGTGCTCTCCGCCATCCCCTCCTTGCTCCCTCCTCCCCCGGTGCTCTCCGCCATCCCCTCCTTGCTCCCTCCTCCCCCCGGTGCTCTCCGCCATCCCCTCCTTGCTCCCTCCTCCCCGGTGCTCTCCGCCATCCCCTCCTTGCTCCCTCCTCCCCGGTGCTCTCCGCCATCCCCTCCTTGCTCCCTCCTCCCCCGATGCTCTCCGGTCATCCCCTCCTTGCTCCCTCCTCTCCCGGTGCTCTCCGCCATCCCCTCCTTGCTCCCTCCTCCCCCCGTGCTCTCCGTCATCCCCTCCTTGCTCCCTCCTCCCCAGTGCTCTCCACCATCCCCTCCTTGCTCCCTCCTCCCCCGGTGCTCTCCGCCATCCCCTCCTTGCTCCCTCCTCCCCGGTGCTCTCCACCATCCCCTCCTTGCTCCCTCCTCCCCCGGTGCTCTCCGCCATCCCCTCCTTGCTCCCTCCTCCCCCAGTGCTCTCCACCATCCCCTCCTTGCTCCCTCCTCCCCCCGTGCTCTCCGCCATCCCCTCCTTGCTCCCTCCTCCCCCGGTGCTCTCCGCCATCCCCTCCTTGCTCCCTCCTCCCCCGATGCTCTCCGGTCATCCCCTCCTTGCTCCCTCCTCTCCCGGTGCTCTCCGCCATCCCCTCCTTGCTCCCTCCTCCCCCGTGCTCTCCGCCATCCCCTCCTTGCTCCCTCCTCCCCCAGTGCTCTCCACCATCCCCTCCTTGCTCCCTCCTCCCCGGTGCTCTCTGCCATCCCCTCCTTGCTCCCTCCTCCCCCGGTGCTCTCCGCCATCCCCTCCTTGCTCCCTCCTCCCCGGTGCTCTCCGCCATCCCTCCTTGCTCCCTCCTCCCCAGTGCTCTCCGCCATCCCCTCCTTGCTCCCTCCTCCCCCGTGCTCTCCGCCATCCCCTCCTTGCTCCCTCCTCCCCCGGTGCTCTCCGCCATCCCCTCCTTGCTCCCTCCTCCCCCGATGCTCTCCGGTCATCCCCTCGTGGCTTCCTCCTCCCCTGATGCTCTCCGCCATCCCCTCCTTGCTCCCTCCTCCCCCGGTGCTCTCCGCCATCCCCTCCTTGCTCCCTCCTCCCCCGGTGCTCTCCGCCATCCCCTCCTTGCTCCCTCCTCCCCCGATGCTCTCCGGTCATCCCCTCCTTGCTCCCTCCTCTCCCGGTGCTCTCCGCCATCCCCTCCTTGCTCCCTCCTCCCCCCGTGCTCTCCGTCATCCCCTCCTTGCTCCCTCCTCCCCAGTGCTCTCCACCATCCCCTCCTTGCTCCCTCCTCCCCCGGTGCTCTCCGCCATCCCCTCCTTGCTCCCTCCTCCCCGGTGCTCTCCACCATCCCCTCCTTGCTCCCTCCTCCCCCGGTGCTCTCCGCCATCCCCTCCTTGCTCCCTCCTCCCCAGTGCTCTCCGCCATCCCTCCTTGCTCCCTCCTCCCCCGTGCTCTCCGCCATCCCCTCCTTGCTCCCTCCTCCCCCGGTGCTCTCCGCCATCCCCTCCTTGCTCCCTCCTCCCCCGATGCTCTCCGGTCATCCCCTCCTTGCTCTCTCCTCTCCCGGTGCTCTCCGCCATCCCCTCCTTGCTCCCTCCTCCCCCCGTGCTCTCCGCCATCCCCTCCTTGCTCCCTCCTCCCCAGTGCTCTCCACCATCCCCTCCTTGCTCCCTCCTCCCCCGGTGCTCTCCGCCATCCCCTCCTTGCTCCCTCCTCCCCGGTGCTCTCCGCCATCCCCTCCTTGCTCCCTCCTCCCCCGGTGCTCTCCGCCATCCCCTCCTTGCTCCCTCCTCCCCCCGTGCTCTCCGCCATCCCCTCCTTGCTCCCTCCTCCCCCCGTGCTCTCCGCCATCCCCTCCTTGCTCCCTCCTCCCCCGGTGCTCTCCGCCATCCCCTCCTTGCTCCCTCCTCCCCCGATGCTCTCCGGTCATCCCCTCGTGGCTTCCTCCTCCCCCGATGCTCTCCGGTCATCCCCTCCTTGCACCCTCCTCCCCAGTGCTCCCCGTCATCCCCTTCTTGCACCCTCCTCCCCAGTGCTCTCCGATCATCCCCTTCTTGCTCCCTCCTCCCTCAGTGCTCCCTGAGCATCCCCTCCTTGCTCCCTCCTCCCTCTGACCTGGGAACCTTCATCCCAGGACCCATGATGCGCCTCTCCCTCTGAGCGCCTCTGACCCTCTGATGGGAGAGCCCGGAAGTATGGAAAGCTCCCTGCTCAGATGCCTTCTAGGAAGAGAGAACGAGCAAGCAGGCTCTCCCTTGGGTGTCCCCTTTCCTTTCCTGTCTTCCTTACCCTCCGCATCCCGCCCCCTCCCAGGAGGAGGAAGACGACGACTCCTCCTCAGCCTCCGACAGCGACGTTCTCGCCCAGGACAGCTACGAGCGGGCGGAGAAGCGGCCCATCCTGTCTGTGCGTAAGTCTTGGGGTTCCGGGCTGGGCCGTGCTCCCCTCTGGTCCACGGGGTTCCCCTTCCTCATGGAGAGGGCTCAGGGCAGGGGCGGGGGTTCTCTCTGCAGAGACCCTCTGAGAGCGCTTCCCACCTGAGGGCTGATGCCAGGAAGGCAGCAGGGAGCATACAGCAGAGCCGCAGCCCTGGAGCTGGGTCAGGCTCCCCCCTGCTGGATCTGCCGCCAACTGTTGTCTGCAGCCTGGGGAGGGCCCTTGACCTCGGCCCCTGGAAGCCCGAGTCTATGTCAAGTCTAACTTCCCTCCTTCCTGTCCCACCGGACAGACACACACCCAGAGCCCAGCTGAGCCAGGGAGGCACCCCCGCCTTCCCACTCACCCCACAGTGAGCATCCCTGGCTCCCTTTCTGTAGACATTTTCTCTTTTCCTTTATTTATTTATTTTTTGGCTGCTCTTGGAGGCACGTGGGATCTTCGTTTCCCGACCAGGGATCAAACCCAGGACCCCTGTGATGGAAGCTCAGAGTCCTGACCACCAGGGAGCCTCCTCTACGGGCGTTTTTAAAAATGTTTCAAGCAGGAAGCACAAGGAAAAGTTTTCTTAAGCGTTTGAGCCCCTTGGGATTTCATTATTCTGGAGGATTCAGCGAACCCAGCACCCCTCCGAGAAGCTTGTCCTCGTGGGAAAAAATTACACCCCCTCTTTGCTCTTGGCTCCACAGAGAGACGCGGATCGAACCTTTTCGAGATCACAGACCGGGTAGAGCTGGGACAGATGGCCTCCATGTTCTTCAATAAAGGTGGGGGTGCTTTCTCCACGTGGGGAGTGGGCAGGGAAAGCTGGTGCCTTCCCGCGGGCCGGGGTACCCGGGTTGGGGGTTCCACCTTGCCTGGTGACAGGGCACGGGAGAGGGAGGAACAGATTCTTGGCCTGCGAAACCACCTTGCTGGGAGGCCTGAACCCCTTCAGGGTGTTCTCTTGGTTCCCTCCCTGTTCAGTGTATCGGGAATAAAAAAGCAGCCAGTGGTAAAGGATCCGCCTGACAATGCAGGAAACATGAGTTCAATCCCTGGGTTGGGAAGATCCCCCGGAGACGGAAATGGCAACCCACTCCAGCATTCTTGCTTGGAGAATCCCATGGACAGTGGAGCCTGGTGGGCTATAGTCCACGGGGTCGCAAAGAGTCAGATACTAAAAAACAACAACTCAGCAACTATGGGGCTTCCCTTGTGGCTCAGCTGGTAAAGAATCCACCTGCAATATGGGAGACCTGGGTTCGATCCCTGGGTTGGGAAGATCCCCTGGAGAAAGGAAAGGCTATCCACTCCAGTATTCTGGCCTGGAGAATTCCATGAACTGTATAGTCCATGGGGTCACAAAGAGTCGGACACGACTGAGCGCCTTTCACTTTCACTACCAACTATGGCTCACAGAGGCTGGGTCCCAAACAGCTTTCCAGTGGAGGCGGCGGGTGGTTCTCTTCCGTTTTCTTAATTGCCTCTGCCTTGTCTCTTTTCTTCTGGACTGTTGTGTCTAGGACAGCCCAGAGCACCCCACTCCAGTGATGGCAGGGTGGTGTGTGGCTGTGTGGGGAGGGTGTCTTCACAGTGGCCGGCAGAGGGCGCCAGGAGCCCGTGCTCAGGGCCGCTGTCTGGACTCTGCAGGGCTGGTCGTGACCTCCTGGCGTGCTCCACCTGCTGCCTAGTGGGATCGCAAGGACAGCGGCCAGCTCAGATGCTGCCGTCCGTGTTGGTTGTTCCGGCAACATCTTAGGCCTCCATTCCAAATCTTGTTCTTCTGGGAGATGATCTGTTAAAGGGTTTAGTTTTTGTAATGCCCGAACCTTCGCAGAGAGTCGGACACATCTCAGGAAGTGCTTGACCTTGCAGTTATCTTGGGAGATTTTTCTGCCCCTTCATCCAAGCCCCCCTGTGTGCAGAGGGGAGCGTCTCCACTGGCTCTTTCCGGTCTTGAATGTGGCTGCACTGAGCTGGAGCCACAGCGGAGACTGTGGAAACTAGAATCTCCTTGGCTGTTTCTTAGGACATCAAGCATCCACTTATCACCATGGTGGGATGGGACGGGAGATGGTGATCGAGGTCACCCCAGAGCCTGCCTCTGCCCTTCCCCACCGGACCAGCCTCAGAGAGAACTCTCAGAACTCATCAGACCGAGACTGGCTGTGTCTGGGCCTTCTGTGCTCTTCTTTCGTCCCATTTCTCTCTCCCTGTCTCGTTATAAGAGACTGCCACTGCACGGCCTCCCGCCAAACGCAAGCTTCTGAAACAGAACGCACATCGAGGCGAGGGCATACACCTCTTAAACCTCCTTCCTAACCTTCGTGTTTTACAGTCCACTCTGATTTCTTTATAAGAATTCTAGGAACTTGCAGTTTCGGGTTTTTTTATGTTGTTGTGTATGAGTGCCCCACAGTCTAGACTTCTAGGTTACCCGACACTGATGGAAAATGAACATACTCATTCGAGAGCAGCTCAGACATAGAGGACACCCTCCCCTCGTCTGCTCCGGGGTTTCTCAAGCTCGGCTCTGTTGCCGTGTGGCTGGACCCTCCTTCACTGTGTGGCCTGCCCTGCGTGTTGTAGGCCGTTGAGTAGCACCCTTGACTTGTCCCCACTAGTGGTCAGTAGCTCTTGCCCAATCCTGACAATCAAAAATGTCCTCAGACTTCGCCAAATGTCCCCAGCAGGAGGTGGGGCTCACAGTCGCCGCCCCCCTCCCCAAACTGGAATCACTGCTCAACTCAATCCTAATTCACCGATCAGCCCATTACCTTTGGAAGGGCTGCCACCCTCCATACAAGGCTCCCTGGGGGTCCAGACTCAGTCCTGTAATTAGAAATGCCAAGCCTGGTCACTGCGGTCCTCAAGGAAGTGCACTGATCCTCCCACTTTGTGTCTCGTAATGAAATTTATTGATCAGGGAGGGCCAGTGGCAGTTTATAAACAGCTGACATGAGTGCACTGCGGGCAGAGGAAAGGCTGGGAGCAAGGAGGGGCAGTGACCCCCGCCGCCCACAGGACTTGAGGGGGAGCCGGACTCAGAGCCCAGGGGTGAGCGGCGGTGACCCCCCCAGGGACCGCCGAGCTTGGCCATCGGCGCTCTCTGAAACCCTCCAGGGTTCTTCCAAGAATAGTATCTTCTGAGTCGTTTCCCCCTAGACTCCTAGGAGCAGAGCCAATCTCAAATAGCCCAGGAGGAACTTGTCCCTGACTTTCCCCTCCCACCACCCCTGGGGACCCAGAGGCTCTTTGGAGCCACCAGGATTAGAAGCGAACTGCCACTTCATTTTTCTTTCTGTTCTCAGCGACACCAGCAGCTTGAGATCAGTGACACCGAAAACAAGCCATCAGTTTGAAAAGGAGTTTGAGGCTGGCTGTCTGGGGCCATGACCCTGAGATTGTAGGGCCCGGATGCTCTTTTAAGGCACTTTTACACTGGGTCTTTATAGCCGGAATCACGTGTGGAATTTAGCGCGGGCTGAATTCTTCTCACTGGACAGGATTAGAGACGGTCAGGGACTTGCCAGGGTCAGGAAATGAGGCTGGCAAGATTACGACCAGAGCCAAGCTCCCGGGTCCTAGTCCAGGCCCCTCCTTGGGAGAGAGGGACCCTCCTCGTCAGCATCCTCCCCGCAGGTGATTCTAGTAAGAAGGAACGTGAGCTGCTCCCCGCACCGAGCACACCAGGCCAGCCTCGCCCTTGGGTGCTTGGTGATGGGCCACATTTATGAAACACTCAGTGTTTGGGAATCCAGGGCTTTTCACTCTCTTGTTTTCAGCTTCCAGGCTTCCCTGGTGGCTCAGCTGGTAAAGAATCCGCCTGCAATGCAGGAGACCTGGGTTCAGTCCCTGGCTTGGGAAGGTCCCCTGGAGAAGGGAAAGCTACCCACTCCAGTATTCCAGCCTGGAGAATCCCATGGACTGTATAGTCCGTGGGGTCGCAAAGAGTCAGACATGACTGAGCGGCTCTCAGCTCCCTGAGCTGGGCCGCTCCCTGTTACCTTCTTGCTTTTCAGTCCCTCTGGCAGCATGTGGCTGCAAAAGATCCCCGGCCCAGGCCTGCCCTGGGGTTCAGGCCCCTGCCTCGGGCCATCCCCCCTCGTCCCTGCCCGCCCTCGCTGGGCAGCCTATCCCGAGCGCAGACGCCTCCAGGTCCTCCGCGGCCAGTGCAGGCCCCACGCTCACTCTGCAGCCGGTCTGGGTTCAGAACCTCTCTGATCCAGCCTGGCCCAGCCCCCACTCTCATGTGACAGCCACGAGCAGATGCGTCTCCCGTCAGCATCACGGTGTAGGCAGCCGGAATGAGAGGCAGGGCTCGGGGAAGGCCTTCCCCACTCCGCTCGGAGAGCAAGCCACCGTCGTGAGAAAAGCAGGCGGGAGGCTGGCTCCCTGACCTACAGCTCTGTTGCTTCCAGTGGGGGTCAACCTGTTCTACTTCTGCATCATCGTCTACCTGTACGGGGACCTGGCCATCTACGCCGCAGCCGTGCCCTTCTCCCTCATGCAGGTGACCTGGTGAGTGTCCCCGCCCCACCAGCTGCAGCCAGGTGGGCTCCCTCAGGTGGTCGGGACCGTGTTTTCTCTGGCGGAAGCCCAGCACTGAGCGACTCCATCAGCATCCCCAGCTGGTTGGTGTCCGAGGCCCTTCTCTGCACGTGCCCTGGCCAGCCATGTGTCCTGGCCTGCGGAGACACATTCCTCACCACTGTCGCTCCCCGGCCTCTCTAGGAAGGGGTCTGGGGTTCCCACCGGGGGCTCCCGAGTGGCCGAGAAACGGTGCAGTGTAATTAGTGGACGGTGCCTGCCCCCAGAAACAGGAAAGCCTGCAGGGTCAGATCGTGGGACCCAAAGCCGCAGTGCGGGGCAGGGCATCGAGGTTCCACGATTGCCCGCAACTGACAGAGGCAGGTTCTGTCGGCTTCCGGCCAAGCAGGGAGGCCCACACTGAGCCACCGTTCTCTTCATCAGCAGCGCCCTAGGCAATGACTCGTGCAGCGTGGAGTCCGACACCAAGTACAATGACACGGACCCGTGCTGGGGGCCCCTGCGCCGCATGGACGCCTACCGCATCTACCTGGTGAGTGGCCAGCCGGGCGGGACCCGGGCCTGTGAGTCGCCTTCACTCTCGGCTGGAGCTCTCCCCAGAGAGGAGCGTCGACACAGCTCCACACCCTGGCTGGTTCCCGGGCTCTTGGTCCTGGTCGGAAGGTGGATCATGTCACTATAGTGCCAGCCTCAGGGAGTCCAGGCCACCAGGCCTCTGTCGTATGTGGTCTGGAGCTGGCATTCAGGTCGGTGCCAGCTCCAGGGTGATGAACTCTCATAAACTTAGCTCAGGGTTTCAGGGCACGCTTAGCGAAGCCCCGTTAAGAGGCCCCGGGTTGCTTTTCTGGAAGCTTTTCCTGTTTTGACCTTCCACCCTCCCAACCCCACGAGCACGTGAGTGGATTCCAGGGCAGATTCCTGGCTGGGCAGGTGGGACTGAGCTGTCTCATGGAGACCCAGATTATGGGCAGCTTCCCGCGTGAGGAGGGATCAGCCCCGCTCGCTCTCCGTCTCCCCTGCTCTCTGTAGACAAGGGAGGATGAATCTCCAGGCTCCGTCTTGATTGTTTTGTGCTGTTGTGGAGAGGTTGGGGGTTGGAGAGGGGTGGAGCTGAGTGACCCATGAGTCTCGGGTATCTGTCTCTGCCTGGTTTGCAGGCGGGACTCAGAAATGGTTCCCTCTCGCGTGTGCAGCGTGTGTTAAGACTCTCCGATTCCTCTTGGTGCTCCTCAGCCCTGACACAGATTTAGGGGCATTAGGTGACACACAGCTCGACACGTGGCCGCCTGGCTGACGGGGAGCACGGGGCAGAGCCGCGAGAGAGGCAGGGGGCCCGCCTCTTAATTGTCCGCATCCTCCAGCCGTTCCGCAGCTCCGAGGCTGTGCTGTTCAGCTCTGAATTCCGTTCACCGCCTGGGACTGGTTCTGCCTTCCTAGCCCCACCCTCTAGACCTGCCCCCAGGGTAGTCCTGTGGTCCAGCCCCGGGAGACACTCATTTTCCTCCGTTTCTGGAACAGTCTTGATGGTCAGCTCCAGCCAGGAGTCTGTCTTCTCGGAGAACTGTATCTCACCTGAGGTCCAGTGGGACCTGGGCGGCAGGTTTTCCCAGCCGCACTCCCCCACCACTCCCCACCCTTGGGGGCAGGCAGAGGACTCCGCAGGACCCCCAGAAGACTGGAGTCCCACTAGCCTCTTAGCATCTCAACAAACTGTGATTGATAGAATTAGCAAAAGCGTTGGTGAGTACGAGGACCCATCTGGATCTCTGACCGACATTGCAGAAGGAGGGGGTTGAGGAAAGGGCCCGAGAGGCTCAGCACAGACCTGGGGGCAGGTCCAAGACTGAGGGTCAGCGGGGGAGCCCCTCAGGTGGGTCCTTCCCCGGTAGGGCCGCTGAAGGCTGTGCAGGGTCTGTCCAGCACATCCCCCGCCCATCTGCAAAACAGACGTGGCGCGCAGGGAGTGCCGGCTGCTGCCACGGGCCCGGTGAATTATTTAGCACCATCATTATTGCCTTATTAAGTTGTTCCTCCTCTTAGTCCTGTAAACCTGCCACATGATGGAAGCCTCCCTTCCTGAATCTCAATAACTCTCTGGGCGAACAGAAGGAACCCTTCAGGAAAGCAGACAGGCATTAATTACTGCCTTCATCTCCCAGATATTACGCTTATAACTCATGACGCTAATTGCCACCAGGCCCCCACAAGCCACACAACACAGGACGGGGGAGGTGGGGCAGTGGTGGTGGAGCGAGCAGAACCAGAGCCCAGAGCCCTTCCACTGCGGGCTGTTGACACCCTCCCACCTCCCCCGGCCGCTGCTGCTAGGGGTTTCTGTTAGCTCAGGTTTTCAGTTCAGACTCGCTCTTCTGCCTGGTTTGGAGAAACTCCAAGCAGGCGGACTTCGGCGCCGTCTCAGAAGTTATTTTACAACTTCGCACGTGGCCCCCGGGGTCCGCAGCCTCCGCAGCACCGAGCCTCCTGACCCTAAACACTGGGGGCTCCGTCCCCATGCCAGCGCCCCCTGTTAGTGCGTCAGAAGAGGCCCAGTGACTGAAGGACGGGGTCGGCCGACCTGGGCTTCCTTCCTCGGTCCTGGGCGCTCTGTGCTAATGGCGCCTTCCCTCCCAAGTCTGGCCTGAGGGGCTCACCCCTGTGTCCTTGCTCCATCAGGTGGGCCCTTAGGTCGCGGGAGACGAGGGGCGTTCTCTTCCCTCACCTTCCCGCCCGCCGCCGCAGTCATTCATGTTTGGAAGATTGTCCTTCCAGGCTAGAGATTCCCACCACAGCTCTTTCTTTCTTCTCTTAAATATTTATTTGGCTGCACTGGGTCTCAGTTGCAGCGTGCGGGTTCTTTTTAGTAAACATCACGTGAACTCTTAGTTGCGGCAGGTGGGATCTAGCTCCCTGACCAGGGATCGAACCCAGGCCGCCTGCATTGGAAGCGCGGAGTCTTAGCCACTGAATCACCAGGGAAGCAGCCCCCGCCCCCATGGCAATTCTTTCTACCAGCTGTTTTGCTGCCATGTTGGGCAAGACAGCAGGTGGGTTTAAGGCCCCTTTCCCACTCCAGACAGTCACTTCCTTGTCTCAGGTAAACCGTGCTCCTGCCCAGCCTGCCTGTTTCAAAGGATCTCTGAGAGCCACTTCTTGTCTTTTCCAGGCCAGTATAATCTGGCTTCTACTTTACGATTTAGCTTTTAGAAAGTCCTTGGAAATCATCTTTTCTGTGCCTCCCCGGGAATGCTGCTGAGATGCACACGCAGGACAAGAACACTTAGGATATTAACTGCCTTCAGAGGCCAGCCTGTGTATAGCATCGTGAGTGCTTGTGAGAAGGGAGCTTCCTCTCCCCGCAGCCACCAGTGGCCTCCCTGAAGCCCTTGACCTTAACAAACGGAAAATTCCTCCTGCCCTCCCTTGGCCCATGAGCTCCATCCACATCCTGTGATTCCAGTGCAGCTGATCTGAGTCAGTTTCTCCGTGTCCTCCCTCCTTGGAGTAGCCACAGAGCTCTGTAAAGTTGAGGATGGTCCCGCGAGTCACATGTGCCCTCCAGGCATCCCAGCAAGATGCCATAGCTGGGGCCAGTGGTAGCCTGGGCCCCGTCCAGAGAGCCCACATGAATTAACATCCAGATCTGATCCTCAGATCCCCGCCCCATCTCCAGTCCTACCACCCCACCCCACCCCACTCCTCTGAAGGATCAAATGGGAAAGTGTTGATGCCCCAGCGCTTTCAAACCAGCAACCTTGCCTGCAGGCTGGGGAGCATCCTGGGATTCTTTCTGCACAGTGTCTCTGTCTTGGGTAGGGAACAAAGTCAGGATTGAGCATTTCATTCTCCTGCACGGTGAGGAGGAGTCAGGGGCCACTGGTGAATGGCAGGGTCATATGGAAATGAGTCCCGTCCAGGAATCAGACTGTCCCGCGCGTCCTGAATGCAGGACAGACATGTGTCACTTGTCCCCTCAAGTCAAGGGCACTGCCTGGCTGTCTTGTCCTTGTTCCTGCAGTCCTGTCCAGCCTCACTCGCACCCCACGCCCTGGGCCCCATCAGCGTCAGCCCCTTGAGAGTGTCAGAGGGCAGTCCTGGGGGGCAGTGGGACTCCCCAAGCACTGGGGGCTCCTCGCCGGCGGCAGGAGCGACCTCCACCGCTCACAGGTGGATCAATGCCGCTGGGGTACCAGCCGCCCAGCAGGCCAGGCCGGGCAGAACTGGGCACGCAGATGGCAGAGCGGAGCTCATCCTGGCTGGAGACCCAGCCACAAACTGGTAGCATCAGGCGGGTGGCCCCTTGCAGGCCGCTTTGGACCAGGACAAGGTCACCCTGGCTTGCCTTGAACGCAGGAGCTGGGAGATCCACCTCGAGGGTCCAGGTGACCCAGGAGGGTGGTGCAGCCACCTTCTGCCAGACAGAGGGGCCTCTCCCGCCAGACACCCTCTGCCAGACAGAGGGGCCTCTCCCGCCAGACACCCCTTGAAGAAGCAGGGTGTGTGTTGGGGTCTGCAGGGGGGTGGGGGGTTCTGCCTGCTGAACTCTTCTTCCTGAAGGAGCAGGTCAGTCTGATTCGGACTCTAGATTAGTGCTGAAGGTCCTTCTGGGCCTGAGCTCAGGCAGAGATGAGGGCGCAGATACGAAGGGACCCGCTGACCAGTCCTGGAGCCTAATGTTTGCAGAGGTCAGGGCGGGGCTGCCCAGGACGGGGCCTGCTTAGTGATCCGTGTTGGCGCATCCCGCCGTCTTCCTGCGGCCCCTCAGTCCTTGGCGGCCAGGAGGGCTTCTCCCGTTGGCTCGAATAGCTGGCGCTCCGCACATCTGCCCAAGGACGTCTCCCCGCCCTACCACAGCCTCTGTCTCTGTTATTTCAGCAGCAGTCCCGGTGCCCTGGGGCTATGGCATCTGCTTATAAGTGGGTCACCGCTGCCATCGCTTACACGCTTATTCTCACCGGTTCTGGGGCAGGAGGTGGCCTGGAGGCTCCAGGACCAGGGAGGAGGGAAAGTCACAATGAGACAACAAGTTTCAGCAGCCGCGGTGACTCCATGGGACCTGGGGATTCTCGAGAACCATCCCAGGAGACCAGCCTGCACCCCCAGAGCACAACTCCAATGGAGACAGCGTGAGCACTGTGCCCGGATATGCACAGGGTGGGGGGCCCGGAAGGAAGCAGGGGCCATCGAGACCAGAGGCGTGGCCCCAGAGGGCGAGCACCCTGCTGGCAGGATGAGCCGTCTCCACGGGGCAGTCAGGGGTTGGTTCCATCCACAAATCCAGAGTTGAGCCCTCAGCACAGTAAACAGCCCAGTAGTCCCCTGTTTGGGGACATCACCCTGTCTGAGTCCCATGGATGGGGACTTGGCCCAGCACCAAACCGGAACAAGTCGGGCGAGGTTCCTGGCCACCTGGGGCAAGGAGGGGGTTGCCGACGGGGCCTCACAGGGTCTGGGACATCTGGGCGCCTCCCCTGTAGGAGGGGGACTGTTTGGGGACCTGCCTAGGCTACCAGGGACGCCGTCTCCTTTCCCTACCTTTTCCTCTCCCAGTGTCCGCGCCTCACCCCGTTCTGGAGGCTCCAGGAAGGTCGGTTTGTTTTCATTTTTGTGGCTGCGTCTGGTCTTTTGCCTCCTGCAGCGCATGGACTCTCTAGTTGTGGCCTGCGGGCTGTCACCCCGAGGCACCTGGGGCCTTAGTTGCCCGACCAAGGGTCACGCCTGTGTCCCCCGCGTTGCAGGGTGGTTTCTTAATCACCGGACCACCGGGGACGTCCCTCCCCTTTTGCCAGTCATGCTGGGCAATCCCCTGCAGGTGCGGCCCGTGGAGTAGCTCCCCCAACCCCAGGCCGGGCCCACTGTGACTTGGTGGGGGTCTGTGGTCGTCCGCCAGCTCCTCTGGGCCCCCAGGAACACTTGTGTCCCAGGGTGTGGAATGCTCCCCAAGTGCCCAATCTGTGCTTCCAGCCCACGATCCTGGGTCTCTAGGAAGAAAGCATTTCTGCCTCACACCCCAAAACCGCGTGTACGCACTCCCCAGACAGACGCCGATGTTGAGCAAATTCTAACTTCAAACAGTGGCCAGCGCTCAGGTTGAAATGACTGACTTTAAAGGATTAGCTTGTCTCTTCTTTTTCAGGGAAATCAATAATACAGGGGCGGGCCTGCATTTTCCTCCCTTCCTTTTCCTGGGGAGCTGCTGCTCCAGCTCATCCAGGGAGTGGCCACGCGTGTTTTGTTGTGCTTTCCTCCACCATCCCAGCCCCCGCCCTTTCTAAGTGAAATTCATATTACACTGCCACTCATTCCTACACCAAGGCTTGTCTCTGGAGCTCCTGCCAGGGCACCCCCAGGGCCCACAGCCGTCACCCCCCATTGGTGCCTGTGCCCAGTGCCAGCCCAGCACTGCCCAGCGTTGCTCCAGACCAGCCCTCATGTTTCCGAGGAGACCTGGGTAGCGCCCCTCGCTAGACCACCGCGGGACCCCCCCCCCCCCCTCCCCAACCCCCGGCACCCTGCGTCCTTTGGCCCCAGCTTCCTCCAGTGCAGTGAGAAGCTGCTTGTTTTTGTTCTTAATGCGGCTCTCGGGGACATGGGTTCTGTCCGCCGGCGTTAAGCTCGCCATCCATCACGCCCCGCATCCTGCCTCCGTGATGGCTGATGCCTGACCCACCAGCTTAGAGGACAGAGCTGACTCCCCTGTGCTGCCCGCTCCCAGCTCCCAGTAAAAACACCAAGCGGCGGGAGTCGGGATCACAAGACAATCCCCTCCGCCCCCTCCCCCAGCCTCAGAAGCTACTCCCCGGGTGAGCTGGGACCCTCTGGCCTTCCTTCCGTCCTGCTGGGTGAAGGAAGCTCGGTTCGAGCTCCCGAGACCCCCTTCTGACAACGACAGCTTCAGTGTCTCTCTGACCCTGTTAGGACGTCTCCCGCTCTGTCACCTGGAAAATAACGAGTGCG
Organism: Ovis aries; assembly: GCF_016772045.2. NCBI lineage: Eukaryota > Metazoa > Chordata > Mammalia > Artiodactyla > Bovidae > Ovis > Ovis aries. The sequence continues at coordinate 55,930,593 of NC_056064.1, read as the reverse complement.
TCCTTACAAACAGGACTCGCCCTGGGCGCCGGCCGCTTATACCCCGGGCCTGTGGGAAGCTGTCAGTTTGGCTTGTCTGGTGTCCCGTCCCTTCTCCCTGACCCCGGTTCCCCAGGCCCAGAGAAGGGCAGTGAAAGAGGAAAGTCATCTGTGGGCCACAGCCGGTCGCAGGCTCTGCCGGCAGACTCGGCTTCTAAGCAGCCCCATCGTATGAAACTCCCAACGTAAAAGACAAACTCAGGGGGGGTAATTACTTGTTACAGAACAGTTTGTAATTTACAGAAGGACTCACGGCAGGTTTCTCTTGAGTTCTTGGTTTCCCTAGTGTGTGTAAAACACTGCTCTGTGAAAATTAAGTATTTATAAATAGAACCTTTAGAAGCCCATCTCTTGGGTAAATTCTAGTATCCGCATGTTCGTGTGTAAAGTGTGGGAATCCAGAGCTGGGCTTGTATAGAAACACGCCAATGTGGATTTGGCGTGGACATCAGAGACAGACAGACAGACACACACACACACAGCCCCAAGCCAGGAAAGCTTCATGGAGCATATTAAGAATATATCCACGGCCCACGCTCATGCACAGGCCAATTTGGTTGGGAAACTTCCAAATAGGTCTCCGTGGGGAGTGTTCATCCCCGCTGGGGACCTTCTGCACTGTGCTCTTCCTGGACCATTTTTATCCACACTTCACACTGATCTCGGGCACACCCTGAGTGCCAGGCTTCTCTCTTTGTGCTCAATGAGATCAGAGGGTAAGAAACCTGGTTCTCCTTGCTTCACGAGCGCCTCGGGTGGGTCCTGGCCACTGACCCATGTGTGTGTGTGGTGTGTTTTCAGTGAGTCGTCTCAAGAAGCTGCTCCAGGGGCTTCTGGAGGGGCTTCTTAACCACTGCTCCTGGCTGTCCAGTGGTTAAGACTCCAAGCTCCTGATGCAGGGGGCCAGGGTTCAACCCCTGGTCAGGGAACTGGGTCCCACATGCATGCTGTACCTAAGAGTTCACATGTCACATTAAGAGCCAGCACAACCAAATTAATTCATTTTGAAAAAAAGAAGCCGCTCCAGGAAAGCTCCCAAAATCCTCCAGCTCTGGTCATCTCCGTACCCCCTCTGCTCCAAAACCTGCCATTTCTGGGCAAACAGCTAAAAAAAAAAGAAAAAGACTCTGTATTCTTTAAGGAGATGTTCTAGCTGTCAATTTCAGATTTCTACTCTCCCTTGCTCTGTTTTTTGGCTTCATTTCCCAAAAAGTCTGGGAATTAACTGTGGTCAAGGAAGCATAACAGCCTCTCAGGAGTTCTAAGGATAATATGAGTTGTTCTTAAATACTCTGTGCTAACTAGAATCAGAGCTGTATATGCCGAACCATGTTCCTCCTCCTGCTCTGGTCTCTCCGCTGCTTCAGGGCACAGATGAATCCGTAGTCCTTGCAACAGCCCTGCTGACTTGGGAGGCCGTGCCCCTCCCTGAGCAATGTTTTCTCTGTTACAGGGTGTCTATTCTAAGCAAAATATACTGTCTTTCTAAACAGTGCCCCAGGGCCCTGGCAGTAATGGTTTAATTAAATAAAGCACTCTTTCTAAAGTAATAACTGCGTTCCTCTGCGTGGCTGGTGTCCCAGCCAGTGGTGCTGGCCCTGCAAACCGTGCAGGAACTGACGGTACCTGCGGGCGCGTCCCCCAGCCCGCAGGCCAGCCCCAAGGAGAACGCAGGAGCCAGAGAACCCCAGAGGATGTGCAGGCAGCAGAGAGGGGCCTGGGACTTGGGCGTGATGAGACGGGGCTGAGCAGTTAGGGTGCAGATCGAGGATGACATCTGATTAATTAGCACATGAGTGGGCTGTCTCATGGGTTAGAGTAGACCAAGGCACGTTTCAATAAGGCTCGCAGTGCTGAGAGGGGTGCTGCAGGGGGCGTCGCCGAGCAGATGCTGCGTGAAGGTGGAAAGACAGGTCACAGGGCACTGCAGGGCCTCTGAGTTGAGCTCCAGGAAGAACTTGCAGATTGAGATGTTCTCTGGAAACCTTGGCAGGAGGAGGGAGGCGATTGGTGGGCCAGGTTGGGTGCTGATCATGGCTGGAAGCCTCGCCAACCCCACCCCCTTCCCCGACCAAGTTGTGACATCTGAGCAGTTCTGGCAGGAGAACTGCTCACCGCCGTTCAGGAGGCTGCCCTCCACCCCAGGGACAGGTCACCGGCCTCCATGAATGCTGCTCAGCTCCCCCTCTCCCCGAGTCAGGACACGAGTCTCACTCCACTGGGTCTCAGAGCCTGGTTCCAGGACCACTGGCACATATGAAAAATATCGATTCCTAGGCTTCTCTGGTGGTACAGTGGATCAGAATCTGCCTGCTGACGCAGGGAACGCGGGTTCGATCCCTGGTCTGGGAAGAGTCCTCATGCCATGGAGTGGCTAAGCCCACGCGTCACAACTGCTGAGCCCGGGAGTGGCAACTACTGAAGCCGGTGCCCCTAGAGCCCGTGCTCGGAAAAGAAGAGTGGCCCCACCCACCGCAACTAGAGAAAGCCTGCAACGAAGGCCCAGTGCAACCACAAAGAAATTTAATTAAAAAAAAAAAACGTTGCTAGGTGACACCCGAGACCTAATGTAGCAGCACCTCGGACTGCAAGGCCCAGGAATCGGCACTTTGCACCAGTTCCAAGGGTGACTCTGGGTCCTCTCCCCCTTGAGAAACACTGCTGGCCGAGGCCCTCTCTTGCCGACACCCAGCATCCTGGGGAGAGGCCTTGGTCTCCCTTGGATCTTCCTCCCGAGCTTCAGCCAGGGAAGCGGGGGTCAGGGCCCTTCCGAACCGAGACTCCCCCAGGAACGAACGGGCAGGCGTCGCAGGCCTCTAGACTGGCGTCACGAGTCACAGACTGAAGGTGACGCCTCTGTGCTCGGGCGTCAGTAGCGGCAGCACGCAGGCTCAGTAGTTGCGGGGAGTGGGCCTAGCTGCTCCATGGCACGCGACTCTTCCCAAACAGGGACGCAGCCGCTCCGCTGCCCTCATCAGGCCGCGTTCAGACTTTCACCGTCCCCAAGAGAAGGGGCCCTCCGGCGGTATCCCTCTGCCACCCTGGCCAGCAGGGCCCTGCAGGTGGTGCTTCCTCCCGGAGCCACAGTGTGCCAGCCCCATGGAGAGGCCTCTGGGCTCTGACCATCCCCCAGGGAGGAAGCCAGGGGTCTTCAGCCAGATTTCTCATACCCAACTCGACAGAGCTCCTTGATCAGCCAGCTCCCCTCCCCACGTCCAAGGTTACTGGACACCCAGCAAAGAGTCCTGCCCTTTCCTGACTGTTTGGAGGTCGGCAGTCTGCAGGGGAGGGGTGGAGCCAGCCGCCCGCGCTTGCTTGCTGCAGGGCTCCCATGTCCAGGCACCCGACGTCCTCCACTCCAGCCCCCGTGAAGAGCCTGGTTCCCAGCACCCGCGCTCCCTGAGCAGAGGTTGGGGAGGGGAGTTGCGTGGGGTGCCCGCGCATCCGGCCGAGGTGCCAGTGATGGCTCTGCCACCTCCTGTCCCTTGGGGGACAGGGGTCGCAGCAGAAGCAGTCAGATGCCAGCTGGTTCCTGGAGGCACCAACAGCCGTGCAGGTCCTGAGGTCCATGGGGCTCACGGCCCACCCAGCCCAGGGTCGCATGTCTGGGGATGTGGGTGCTTTCTCCCAAGGGAGCCGAGGAGCAGGACCGACGGCCCAAAGGGTCCCCATCTTCCGTTAACACAGTCCACAATGCAGAGTGATACACGCTCGCCTGTTCCCCTCAAGGCCTCCCGTTCTGAGGACCTGTCAGGCCTAGTAGATCCCAGCCTGGCCCCGACAACTGTTCCCCAGCCCCGGGATCACACGGCCAGTACCTCCAGCTTCCTCGCATCTGTGAGGCAGCGTGTAATAAGTTGGCCTGGCCCAGGGGTGGGAGGACTGCCAAGTACCCCCTCCTCTCTTGTTCCTTGACATCCAGCAGAAATAGACCAGGACCCAGAGCTGTTTCCAGTTCTCGGCAGACAGATTTCAGTAGCTGAAAAGTGGGACGCGGTGAACCAGGCCCGCGGTGCCTGAGAAGTTCTCTCTGTGCCTCGGTTTGCTGAGCCTGGGGAGTGAGGTTGCTGTCCTCTCCTGCAGCTTTTCAAACCCTGCTGCCCATTAGAAAAACCCTGTCTCCCTCTACGAGACCTGGCGGCATGTTCCCCAACCAGGGATCGAACCCGCAGTGGGAGCTTGGCGTCTTATCCACTGGACCCCCAGGGAAGTCCCAAGGCCTGTTTTCCTCTTGCCGCAGAGGGTTGCCTGGGAGCCCGCCCTGGGCTCATGTGCCTCCCTGGCTCCACGGAGCTCCCCACCAGGACCAGCTCAGCGTTTCCCCACGGCTCTCACCGCTCCCAGCTGGACGGGGACATCCCTGCTCTGCCCTCTCTCCTCCAGCCCTGCAGACTCCCAGTTCTAGTGTTTCAAATCCTTTCTGGATCTCATCCCATGAGAACAGGGAGGGCTTCCACTGTGGGATTCAGGGGTGCACCTTGGAGCCCCAGGCGCCTGGACCACTTGTCCACAGAGAGGTGCCCCTCGCCAGCCTTCTCCCCTGCATCCAGCCCGGCCACCTCCCAGCATGAGTCTCGCCCCAAGGTCATAAAGCTTTTCTGTCTTTGACTCTTTCAGCCTGGTGTAAGGTTAACCTGACTGCCATTTCCCTGCTCAGGACCCTTTAGGAATGCCTCTCTCTGTGTGAGGCAGCTCTAAACTCCTCCACGAGATGTGGTCTGCTCTAATCTCCCTTCTGGAACTTTCTCTGTCACCACCGCCTCACCCTCACTGGCCACTGACTTCCACAGACGCTGGGCACTTTTCACAGCTCTGCACCCCTTGTGTGCCTTCCCCTTGCTGCAGAGTCTGACAGGCACTCACTAACTCCAGGCTGAGTCAGGGGCTCCCCCCATGACACCCTGTGCCGTGGCGTTAATCAGACTCTCATCTACGTGTAGTTCTCTGGCCTCACCAGGAGCTCCTCAAGGCCCGGAGCTGCACCTTGTCCAGCTTTGGGTCCAGAGCCAGCATGAGGCCGGCCACACACAGCGGCGGTGGGGGAGTCGGGGGAGTTGCTCTGTGAGCGTCTGAGTGGACGACACCCCTCGGGTGGGCGGCCGCTGCTCCGGCCTCAAAACCAGCCCTCCCTTTCCCAGAGACCTGGGCCGTCCTCCGCTCCTCGCTGCCGGGACAGAAGCTGCCCCTCAGAGAGGGCTTAGGGGCCCCCGTCTTTGAGAGGACGGGAGCTGCAGATCGAGGGGAGCAGTCAGAAGCTGTCCAGTCGCCAGGAGGCTGGCTCACTGCCCGTGTCTGTCTCTGCCACCCCTTGTCACCTGGAACGTGAGCAGTGGAGTGTTAATGTTAGGACGGGTGCCGGCTCCAAAGTCAGGTCCCTTCCCCTGGCAGGGCCCCCAGCCTTCCACCTGTTTCACCCCACCTCCCTCATCCTCCCACAGCCCCTGACCCTCCGCAGCTCCTTGTCATCGTGTTCTCAAAGCCCACCTCGTGCAAGGCCAGGCTCCTTGGTCTTTCACCTGGCAGTGTGGGCGTGCACCACCACCACCCCATCTCTCTTCTCACACTTGTAAGGAGCCAGGCTGTCCTTTATAAACCCCAGGGCTTATCATCATTGAGTGAGTGACTGCGTGGGTTTTCCACACTATTTATCTCCCTCTCCAGCACACACACAGACCACAAGGGTTGCGGCTCTGGCATCAAATCCTTGGAACCCTGCCCACCACCGGGTACCATCTGGTTTTATAGCTGAGAAAGAGACAACACAGGCACACAGGCTTGTCCTCCAATCAGAGGGCGAGGGAGGCGGCAGCCTTGCCAGGCTAATGCCACTGGACCAGCCCAGCCCTCCTGCCCCCGGCCCCCCGGGAGCCAGCCTTGGAGGGGGTGCTGGAGAGACTCTTTCTCTGAGGCATAATCAAGGGAGGGGGTCAAGTGCTCCACAGAGAGAATGGGCCTTGGATACAGACAGCCTGAGCTCTGAGCTCTGGTCTCAGCTGTTTTGGTTGTTATGAGATCGTGGACAAGTTAATTAGTTCCCCTCAACCTCAGTTGTTGTTGTTTTTTTTTCCCAAAATGACAATAGCCGGCGTGTAGGATGTCAGGATTAAAAAGCAATCTTACATGGAAGATGTTGTGTTTGGGTGCTCAGTAGGTGCCCGGTAATGTTGGTTCGGGCTTCTCTGGGGGCTCAGGGGTAAAGAACCCGCCTGCCGATGCAAGAGACGCGGGTCCAATGGGAGTGATGCCCCAGGAGCCTGGACCAGTCTGTGTCCAGCCCTCCCCTCCCAGATGGCACAGGCGGTCCCAGGAGCCCTGCTGCGTCGGCTCTATCCAGGGCCTCTTGGATGTTCTCTTCCAGGCCCTCTCCCCACCCCAAACCAACGGAACTCACATCCTCGGGGCTTGGACAGCCAGAGTTGAATGCGCGTGCAGGGTTAGGAGCAGCCACCCCTTCCATGGCTCCTCCCTGAAATCACGCTCCCAGGCTCCCCCATCTCAGAGACAAATAGCGTTTTCACCCGTCTTCTAGCAGAGGTGTTTCAGGTACCCCCTCCCTGGCCAGTCTGCATTGCTGCCCAGAAGCTGCCCCCAGAGTTGCATCCTCTTCTGAATTAATCAGGCGTGAGGACAGGTCTTTTCTCCCTGATCCCCAGGTCTGACGGGCGGTCGAGGTCCCCCCATGTGGGTTTGGGTTCTTGCCTCTGTTCTGTAGTCCAGTGGCTGGTTAAGAACTCCCTGGGGGACCTGTGACTTCCGGCTTCTTGTTGGCTCTGCGCCCTCCTCTCCCCGGCTCTGCCTCCTCAGCAGGCACACACTCGCCTTCTGATGGGAGCCGCAGGTGTTAACGTGTCTCAGCTCTCGTTCAGTCCAAATGGGACTGAATTGTTTGACATGAGCCGACTTGGCTTTCTTTTGCAGATGTCGTGAGATGATAGCGGGTTTCTAGAGCTGACTTCTGTGCTCCAGAAGCCTCTTTAGAGTGTCTGGGCCTCAAGTCTCCACTCGTATCTTCAGGCATCACCTGAATCTTTCGTTCTATTCAGCAAGCATCTCCCAGGTACCTTCTGGGTGAGGTTTGGGGGAATCCAGGGAGGGACCCAGGGACCCTAAGCCGTGGTGACTTGCTCTAAGCAGCTCATTCGGGGGTTGGAAAGGCATCTGGCCTCCGTCTGTCTCCATCACCCCTTCTCCAGCAGCTGAACGTATTTGAAGGATTGGTGAGTAAGAGCTTGGCAGCACCCGCGTCGTGGCCGGGCTAGTCGTCTGAAGGCCGGCAGCCTCTCCTGGCAGGGGCTGTTGTTCCCACAGCGGGGCCACCCCCGCCCATCCTCTGCCCTCTGGGGGAGAGTGTCGTTCTGAAACCTCAGCCTCTGTTTCCTGCACGAGTGCTGGTCCACTGCAGCGTCCCAGTGGCCTCCTCTCTGCGGCACTGCCTCTCCTCGCAGGGTTTTGGCTGATGAGCTGTGCTCAGGCTCCACCGAGCGCCATGCACGGGCCTCTGCTCTCCTTCCCTCACGTTCATCCTTCACTCGATGGGGATAAATGTGAACTCGCCCTGCAGAGTGCTTGGGCTGCAGGTCGTGCAACAGGAACAGTCCTGATCTAATGTTGTGTGGCGGGGGCCCCTCACTTGGCTTCAGTTGTTTCGCGTTCCCTGGTCCCAGCATATTGGGAGGACGGGTGGAGTTCACACCATCCTCCCGCGAGGGTGTGCTGCTCCTTGCTGGAGTGACACTGCCAGGGCTGATGTTCACTGACTACCTTCTCTGTACAGGCGATGTGCTCTGGGACCTTCACGAGCACTCTGAGGTCTTGCCGTTAGCTGGGACACCCTCAGGACACAGGCCCTTGCCCTGAGCGTGTGGCCTCGAAGCCTCCGGCCCCTACTCTGCCCCTTGCTGCCCTAGGGCACACCTCCTCCTCATGGCCGCGTCATCAGACGTTGTAATTCAAGTTGGGAAGATGTAAACTTCCAAACCAAAACGTTCATAGCCACTTGAGAAATAAAAATAGACTCCTTGAACATGTCTTCACTGCACTTCAAGGACGCGTTGAAAGTTCAGTTCCCATTTAGGGACGGGTTCGTGCTGAGTTGCCATTAATCCCAATTAACTCTTAACCCCTAGCCGCCCAACAAGGGCAGCCCTGTGATCGAGGTATCTGTGTCCTTTGTCACTTGAAATGACCTCCAAGATCAGTCCAGAGGGCTCAGCCGTGCCCTTGGTATGTGTGAACTGGCTCCCTGGGGCCCAGTGTACTGCATAGCCCGCCCAAGGGTCTCTGTGTGTTTAGGTTGATCAGGCAGCATATTACCCTTCACCCTTCCAGAAATTGTTGCTCCATCACCCCTGCTGGATTAACAGAGAAGTCTGAGTGCCCATTCCAGTCCTAGAGCATGGAGGCACCAGGTGGCTCTGCTGGCCTTTCATGTTGAAACTGCAGGGACTTCCCTAGTGGTCCAGTGGTTAAGAATCTGCCTTGCAATGCCGGGGACACAGGTTCAGTCCCTGGCCCAAGAGGATCCCACATGCCCCAGAGCAACTAAACCCTTGCCACAATTAAGACCTGAGGCAAATAAATATTTAAACAAAAACAAAAAACAAAACAGGGAATCTACGAGAATTTAAGTGGTGTGGTACCCACCGTGCGTTTGGTGATTTGGTCAGGAGCCCCCCAGTGAAGATGCAAATATTTGGCGAAGCTGGCAGGGGAGACTGGCACCTGAGCGGGGCTTGAGAGGTGACAGAGAGAAGGGAGGTAGAGGGGGAAGGGGCAGTCACGAGGGAAGAGGCATGAGGGTGAGAACCAGCTGGAAGTGGGGAGAGGAGGCGTCATGGTGGGGAAGCAGCCTCACACAGCGGGGAGCGTGCACATCACAGTGGTCGGGGGTGGGGTGGGAGCAGGGCCAGGAGACGCCCGGTCCCGTCCACTGCTTCCTGGGTCACCCAGCCTCTTCAGACCCTCCGCCCCCTCATCAGCAAAGCGAGGCCCTGGCCCCTGCCTGGTGACCGTTCTGCTGCTCGTCTAGCTCTCTAGCTTGTTGCAGGAGGTATAGCTGGTGTAGCGCTACAGATGGCCCTGAATCCGTGCGTGCGTGTCAACCACAAGCAGGTGTGCTTGGGGCTGAGTGTGGGGAGGGGACACGGGTGCCAGCGAGCTCAGGCCCAGGAGGGATCACGACAGGGACACGGGGCTCCAGACGGCTCCCCAGTCCCAACCTGCTGCCAGCCCTCTGCCCTCCTGAGTCCTCTTACTTTACGCATTGTTACCACTGTTACCGCCATCCCCCCGCCCCCAGCCACACACACACCTCTGACTCCTCCCGGGTTCCCTGTGTCCCTTCCAAGACTGTAAAAAAGCACACTTCTGTGGTTTTAAGCCACCAGGTTGCAGCAGCCACCAGACATCAGCACAGTGAGGAAAGACTCGGGGGTCGTGGGAGCAGCCGGAGGTGGGTGGCGCCCTTAACCTGCCTTGGGACGCAGGTGGAGAGGCAGCCGTGTCGAGTGCTGAGACTCCCGGTCAAGTTCGCCGAGTCCCCCCCAGGACACCGTGAGATCCGTGGCCACGTGTGCTGGGGACGTGAGCTGCCTCCTGTCCACCAGGACCCCCCCGGGACTCCGTGCCTTCAGTGGGCGTCTCGACTCAACAGCCAGACGAGAGAGACCCACACACGGCCCCGTCTGCACCCTCCTGGGTCTCAGACTTTGTTCCCGTGACCAGTTCAAAGGTTTCATTTAGAGACCAAAGAATTTGTTCGTTTTGTTTGTCTGTTTTGTTTTGTTTTGTTTTGTTTTTAAAGAAACACATTTGGCCACGGCAGTTGGTGTCTCTGCCTCCTGTAATGAGTCCAGCTCGGAGAGTCCTTGAACAGATCCCGAGCTTGAACTGATCATGGCATTTGGGTGTCTGGAAATGGCTCGGGGGGCCAGCTAATTTATAATGTCACACAGGCTGGACAGGAAAACCCAGGAGGACACACTGTCTCCTGCCTTTTCATTCCTTCTTTGGGTAAAAAGAGAAGGGAAAACAGGCAGTGCCACGCGTGGCTGTTCAGCATCTAGCGGTGAGCTTGGGCCGGCTGGACCCCCGGGACCCTGGGGCCATTCCCCTGCCCAGACCTCGCAGCTGCACCGGGCTGAGCCCACGCACACCGCCGGCCGAGCCCTCTGCCCTTTCCCACCGTGGATGCTGAGTCTGGCTGAACCGGTTTGCAGAGGACACCTGTTCCTTCATTAGCCCCAGCTTGCGCTGTGTCTTGGTCTGGGCTCCCAGTGCGGGGTGAGCTCCGCCCTGCGCAGGGACTGCTGTTTGCCCGTCGGCCCTGCGTCTTCCCGGGCCCTGCGGTCTGCCTGTGGTCCCGGCCTGGGGGGATAAAGAAAGCACATTCCAGCTGCTGTCCAGCCACAGATGTCACAGCTGTTGACCCAGTCTCTCCAAAGAACCCTTCACTGCCTGCCCCCAGCCTGGGGACAGACCTGTTGTCACGCAGGTGGACCCCAGAGAGCCGGCGGGGCTGGACCCCCGTTCCCAGCCCAACTCATGCTCCCTGGCATTCAGTGGGCGCCTCACGTACACTCCCGGACTCTGCCCTGGGAGGTGGTCCTGTGTGCTCTGTCCCTTTAAATGAAGGGTCTCTCAGCAGAGTCCTGTCTACAGGGGGGTATGCAATGGGGCCTGTGTGTAAAAGGATGTTGACGTATCTCCCGAGGAGGAGGAGGATGAAGACGGGGTCCCTCCTGCAGAGGAGACCTAGGGCAGCCCACAGCAGCAGAATTCCCCACCTGCCTGCAGGGCGGGTTCTGTGATCTCCCTGTTTTTACACAGTAGAACCTTCTAAAACCCAGTCTTTAGGCCTCCAAGATGAGCTCTGATCCCCCACCACAAGCTGCCCACCACGAACATGTCTGGCACCCACAGCCGGAGGTATCGTAGGTCAGAAGCAAAACACCCCAACTCCAGGCCCGGGCACACCACAGTCTAGTTTCAAGCAGCCCAGGGTCATTGGAGAGCGTTTATGGCAGGTGGCTTGGTACGTGTTTTTTTCCACGTGACGTGTCCCGCCCCCATCCTTCAAAAGAGAAATTCATCAGTGGAAAGTTCCCCTGAGATGGTAATTTTCCTAAATGACTTGCTGGGCGCTGCAGACAGACTGGCTCAGCTGGCCCAGAGCTGGTGACCCCACACCTCGCTGTGTCCCCGGGCCATGCCTGCCATGCAGGAGACCAGAGTTCGACTCCTGGCTTGGGAAAATCCCCTGGAGGAGGGCGTGGCAACCCATATCCTTGCCTGGAGAATCCCACGGACAGAGGAGCCTGGCAGGCTGTAGTCCATGAGGGGGCAAAGAATCGGACACGGCTGGGTGACTGTCACCTCACTGTCCCCAGGCCACAGGGGGCCGGCGAGGACTGCTCAAGAGCCCTTGTCCTCTGCCTCCCCCGTCACCCCACCTGCTGAAACCGCTGTTTCTTCCAGAGCGGAAGCAGGGCTGGTTGTCTGCCCCCAGAAGGAAGCTCCTTCCAGTAGTCTCCGAGCCCTGGGGGACTGCCAGGAGGCCGTACCCACCCCAGCTAATTAGAGCCCTTGCTTAAGCAGCACTTCAGTCTTTCCTGCCATTCTCGCAGTGATAATGGACTTGGATGAGGGGTCACAGCCTCTCCCACATCCTGCTCCCCTTCCAGGAGGGGCGGGGGTGGAGAGGACAGGCTCACCCCCCACCCCTGTCGGGGGAGCCAGGGACTGGCCACCAGGCCAAGCAGCTGGGACGCGTTCACCCGGATCCCAGGGCCAGCCCCGACTCCCCCAGAGTGAACCCTGCTCCCCACTTTCGGCTCGGCACCGTCCGCTGCATCCCTGGCAAGTGGCATCAGCATTAGCGTGATAAAGTGGCACGCTGTAAATGTTAATCAGGTCTGCTGCCTCCGCTGCTGCTTCCGAGTGGCAGATTGGAAATGGTGCCATCCTCGTAACTCCACCCAGCAGCTTCTAATCGCTCTGCTCTCGGAGCAGCCGGCTTGGCATGGAGAGCCTCAGCTTCCCTCCGTCCCCAGCCCCAGTCTCAGTGGGGCCGCGTTTATCCGCCTCCCTGTTCTCTTTTGCAGAGGGGGTTCAGTTTCCCCAGATCCCAGTTCTCTAAGGCCGGGTTTAAATTCTCTTCGGTTTTCCCCCTAAGGAAGCACTCGCTCTCCCTGTTCTCCAGAGAGGAAGGGCCACGAGGGGGGCCAGTGCCGGCTCCCCCACGGCTCCCACCCCCAACACCCGTCCACTCCGGGCTTCCTGCTCTTCCTGGTCCAGGATGTTTCTCTGTGGCTCTGCCCCAGGAGACACTGGCTGTGATTCTCCAGGCTTCACCTTCTCTCAGAATTCAAGAGGTTGCTGATTACCGACATCCTAATTGATCCTGTCCTCTGAACCGTTCAGGATGGTGTCCTTCCCACTGTGCCGGGTCATCGGGGCCCTTGCGTCCCCACCCCTCTGTCCTTTCTTCCCAGTAAACCATGAGAACCCGGGATGTACCTGGGGTTTGTTTTGGAGCCTCACCTTCCTAACCAGTGCTCACACTAGCCTGCTGCTGGGCCCGTGACGCCCTCGGTCAGCACTTACTGAGAAGAGAAGCAAGCAGGGCCATGTCCGCAAGAGATCACCTGTGATTTGCCTAGAAAGTCGCCTCAGGACCACAAGTGTGAGGCCCAGCAGACACGCACGGGTCTCATTTTCTGCTGCTGCCCTGGTCATAGGAATTCGCCAGGCGGTGCTGTCTGACCCCAGGGAGCCTCTGCCGTTCCCGGCGCACACCTGGGTTCGGAGCAGCCCTGGTGATGGCTGGAGGCTACATGAACAGTGTGCCCTGCCCACACGCACGGGATGCCACACGTGCCTGGCCTCTGCACCGTCTCACTCTCGTTTTTGTCACCAGGCCGTCTTCACGCTCCTCCTCGGACCCTTCACCTTCTTTGACGTCCAGAAGACCAAGTACCTGCAGATCCTCACGTCCCTGATGAGATGGATCGGTGAGTCTGACAAGCATCTCGAGGTCTGCCTCGCTCCCCTCATTCCCAGTCTTCCCGAGACGGCCACGCGGGCTCGCAGCCAGCGCTAGGAGGTAGAAGGGGCTCCCGTGGACTCCTGAGCGCAGGGAGGAGGCAAGCACTCTGTGCCTTTTTACTGGTGGGCAAATTTTGTCCCTAAAAAAGACAAGTCACTTCGAGGTCACGTGGACAAAGGCAGGGTTCAGCTGAGGACCGCTTGTTCTGACTGTGCTGGGTCCCCATCACCCAGAGGGTGGTGCTCCTAGAGGCCTGGATGGGGCTGGGCCCCTTCAGGGCAGGAGAGCAGCTGCTTTTTGTTCTCATGGACACCCCATGCAGCACAGCCTTAAAACCCAGCGGGCCGTGGTGGCCACCTCTTGAGTCCCTGGCCACTAGAGCGTAAAAAGACACCACCACAGTACTCTCCAACTGACACTGCAAAGAGCAAGACCCCCACTGAGCTCGGGGGGAGTTGACGGCTGGGAGTTCATTCACTTCTGACACCGTTCTGCCATCCACCCGGGACCCACCTGGGCCCACAACCAGAGGGTGTGCAGCCACCGTCACCCCCGCCCCCGGCGGGCGCTCTGGGATCAGTCACACACTGGTTTTGGTCTCAAAGCAAAGATGCTGTTGCTGTTCTGGTTGGTGGGCCTGGCAGAGGGGTCTCCCCAGCCCCCCAGGATCCCCAGGGGGCATGTGTAACATGAGGTCCTGTCTGTGTGTGGTGAGCGGTGCCTGTGTTAGAAGAGAGAGGTTGTAGGAGGCAGAGAGGAGGCTGACAGTAAATAAAGGGCGGGTATCTGGCACGGACACCAGGTGGCCCCAGGCTCGGGTCAGACCCGGCTCCACCCGCAGAGGCCATGCTGAGCTCCCAGCGCCAGCCGGCCGGGATCCCTGGGCACCTCCCACAGCCCCTGCCCCTCCCAGTTCTGCTCTTGGGGTCCTCGCCTTCCTCCAGGACGGAGCTCACGGAGTGGAGCCCGCGGCTCAGCTGCTTTAGAAAATGGGCTGCTCTTTCCCCCAGCGTGGGCCGCTGCGGCCCGCCGTGACCCCGCTCTGTTTCTCCTCCTCCCAGGCGGAGCCTCTCCCTTTAGGGCAGCAAGGGGACTGCAGGGGGCCTCCGCCAGTCTCCACCTGCAGCCCCCAGGCCCTCAGAGGCAGCCCCTGGCAGGGTGGCAGGGCGAGGTGGCCGTGGCCTTGTGAGAGGGCGCGAGGCGGTGACCTGGCTGTCGTGCGAGGCCCTTGCCCCTCTTCTCCCTCTGATCCGAGAGGTAATCAATCGGCCGCAGCCTCTCCGCCAACCGTGGGTGACAGCTCGGGCCTGTTGTTTGTCTCCCTGAGAGAGTCAGGCCTCTGGGCTCGAAAAGGAAAGCCGTCTCTGACACGAAGCCCTCTTGGGTGGAAGCCCAACCACCCAGTGATGTCAGCCCTCTAACAGGTAGCTGAGCCTGGGGTTCAGTTCCCGCTGGAGCCACCCAGTCATTTTCCTTTGCAGACCTGCTTGAAGGGGTCTCCCCGGTCCTGATCCCAGAGCACAGGACAGAGCAGGATCGGGGGGCGGGCAGGGAGCAGAAATCGTTTACCCAGGGAACCGCCAGGCAACCCCACTGTGGGAGGGAGCAAGTCACCGCTGCCCATGGGATATCGCAGTGGGTGAGGGGCATCTCACTTCTGGCCCAAAATGACCCCAGGTGATTTTTCTAGAACTCCTGCAGAGGCAGTGAGCACCCTGGCCCTGTTTGTCCTCTCAAGTGTGTGCCAAGTTGTCAGTTTGCGATGAGCCCCCTCTTTATTTTGCTGCTGAACGGCAGCTCTGTGGCCATGTCCCCCCTGCCTTCCCACTTCCTGCCCACCGTGTCTCTCCCCACCACCCAGATTAGGGCCCAGGATGTCCGGGGGAGCCAAGTGGGGAGGGGAGATAGGGTGGCAATCAGCTAACTTGGGTTCTTGGAAGGCACAGGGAAGAAGGAACACCGAAGGGACCGGAAAATCATAAATAGATGTGCTGAGCCGGAAGCTTTCTCATGCGTAATTAGGAGTTTGTTCTGCCATCTGTTGAGGCCAGGGCAGACTGCAGGGACCCTGTCTGAGCACACCCATCCCCCCCAACCCCCTCCCCCGCCCAGAGCTCCAGACAGGCTGAGAAGCCTGCGGGCCGGTCCCTCCGACAAAAGCCCCTGGTTGCAATCTAAAGGGCCGATGGCCTTTGCAAATAGCCACGTCAGGAAAACGTCAGAACATGTCTGACAAGCGCCACCATTGATTTCTTTTGCTGCTCAAATAAGTTCTGGGGAGACCGGGTGGCTGAGTTTGGGAGACCTGGAAGATACAATGAGACCGTGTAGAAAGCGCTGTCTGCACAGCGCTCCAGCGTCCAGACACCAGCCCTGTGCGCACCCTCACTGTGGTCATCTCTGGCCACTACGTCCCAGGAGCGGCCCCAGAGTGAGCCTCTCTTGGGGCTGGCCAGGAGATCAGGGACGTGGCCCAAACTGCCCCAAAAGAGCTGTATCCCTGGGTATCCCTGCCGAGATCTGGGAGCGTTGCCGGCTGCCACTGTCCGGCCTCCCCGTCCCGCACCCCCCCAGTGCTGGGCCCCAGGCCCATCAGATGGGATGCCTCTCTGCTCTTCACCGTCACCCCCACGTCTTCAAGGAAAGCCCGAGCCTCCCAGTAATGAGACTCAGGCCGGCCTCGCAGAGAGGCTGGGCTTCCTCCTAACTCCTAGTTCTCACCGTCAGCCACACATCCACCAGGGACACTTACGGGACACAGACGACAGTGCTGTCCTTCAGGCCCACAGTCCCAGCAGCTGTGACCCCAGAGCTGGAGCCTTCAGCTACTTAACCAACCACTGTGGACCGTGGTCCCTGGGCCACCTGGGGCAGGGGGGCAGGGGGGCGGCTCTCAGGCTGGAAGGGGCCACAGCGGCAGCATCCCTTCACCCCCGTTATTCCCCCCCAACGCCCCACCCCCAGCAGACGCCTCCCGCTTGGGGACACAGCTGGCTCGGCTCAGGGCGCCCCGTTCAGTGTTATTAAAAAACCGCTTCTCTCTAATAAAGGCATCTCCGGCGCAGCAGCCCTCCTCGGGCTGGGCTGTCGGGGACCCACAGGGCTGCCTTCCCTCTGATCGTGTATTCAGAGCAACACCACGCACGTTATTCCCGTCTCTGTGCTCCCCTCAAAGTGGGTCAGGCACCATCCCCCTCAGCGGTCTGTGCATACGCTGGAGCCGCGTGGATTTCCTCGGCCCCCGCACGCCCTACCTCCCCCGGCAGGTGCCCCAGATTTGTCCTCCAGGCCGAGCCAGCAGGAAGAGGTGGGGCCCGGGGCTGGTGGCCCGAGTAGCAGAAGGTCCCCTGGAAGGGACGTCACCCGGGAACACGAGGGCTCCAATTTTGCCCATCCCCAGAATTATCTGTGGCCGAGTGGCCAACTCCCCCCGTGGATCCATGACTGATCTCAGCTGAGTGTCTCCTGCTGGGACTGCTCTGATCCGTCACCACCAGCAGCCCGGGGTCATCCATGCCTGGGCCATCTGTTCCCCACATCCTGTTGGCTCGACAGGCCAGCTCAGTGTTTGAATTCCTTCACAGCCACTCAGCACTGCCCCCTCACGCAACTGGTGCTTCTCGGAAGGCCAGGAAGGCACCCCCCCCCCCGCCCCCGCAAATGAAAGTAGCACATGGACCCCCACCTGCCCTCCCAGCCAGGCTTTGTCCCGAGCCTTTGCCGCTGGCCCCCTACCCTGACATCCCCCACCTCGGCCACTGTCCAGGGCTCTCCTTGTGTCCAGCTTTCACTGGTTATGCAGCCAGCGGAGGGGATCCAGGAAAACCTTTCTATGTATGTTTCACTCTGGTCTTAATTTTATTCTTGGTTTTCCAAAAGTTTTCTCTGCAGATGCAGAGGTTAGTTGAAAGAACTGGAGGATGCTGTCTTAAGGCTCTTAAGGTAGAGAAGACCTTAATTAAAGCTTGCTGAAGGGCCAGCCACATGTCACCAAATGACCCCTTTCATTAGCGGCAGGGCTGACCTCAGAGCCCGGCTTGGCTCCAAGCAGAGACCCTGACTGGCTTTCCCCTCTGAGCAGCCTCTGCTGTCGGCAGCTCTGCCCTGCGTGTGGCCGACACTTGTGCTGACCTGGCCTTCAGGCAGGGACTCCTGCTCATCCAGGAGGTCGGCAGGCCAGCTGCCTGAACTCCAGCAGAGAGAGGGGGATGAGGCCCAGACAGGCGAGGTGCCCGACAGACCAGGGTTACAGGCACGCCTCTGCTCAGAACCGGGCTGCCCGCGAGCCAGGGTGAACCCCAGCCAGGCAGCCGGGTCGGGCATCCATATCGGAGGAGCTGTGGCCCTGGGCAGCCCCGGAATCTCCTTCAGACCCTGGGGAGCCCCACGCCTCCCTTCTTTCTGGCCGTCCTGGTTTCTCTCTGCATCCAGCCACTGCTCTTCAGCTGCCTTAGTGGGCTCAGGCTGTCATAACGATACCGGGAACCGGTGGCTTAAACAGCAGAGGTCTGTCTTCTCAGTTCTGGAGGCTGGATGCGCAGGATCAAGGAGCCTGCTAGGGCTGGTTTCTGGTGAGACCTCCCTCCCTGGCTTGTAGGTGACCACCTGCTCACCATGCCGTCACGTGGCTTTTCCTCTGTGTGTGCAGACAGCATGTGCTCTGTCTCCCCTTTCTCCTTTTATAAGAGCACGTGGGAGTTCCCTGGTGGTCCAGTGGCTAAGAGTCCGCCTTGCAGTGCAGGGGACACGGGTTCGATCCCTGGTCTGGGAATGTCCCACATGCCACGGGGCAGCTTAAGCCCGCGTGCCCTAGAGCTGGGGCTCCAGAACAAGAGAAGCCCGAGCACCACAGCAAAGAGTAGCCCCCGCTCGTCCCAACTAGAGAAAGCCCACATGCAGTGATGAAGACCCAGAGCGGCCAAAAATAACAATAAAAGTTTTTTAATTTATTTTAAAAAAAAGAGCACATATCCCATCAGATTAGGGTCCACCCTTCTGATCTCATTTGACCTGTAACAGCTCTTTAGTGGCCCCGTCCCCAGCTGCACTGGCAGGCGGATTCTTCCCAGCACCCCCTGGGAAGCACGCAGTCACCCCAGGTGCGGTCACATCAGGGGTTAGGGCTTAGACACCCGAGAAAGGGAAGGAGCAAGAAGAGAAGGTTTAGAAAGGACTGAGCCGCCTTCGGGAAAAGTGATGGTGTGGAAGAGTTATGTTTCTGATCTTGCCAAAGGAGATTAGTCTGCCCGCCAGCCAGAGGCCCCTGGGCTGTACTCTCTCAGCGATTACGAACTGGAGCCAGCTCCCCAGCCGCCACTTGCCGTGCCTTGAGGGTGTGGAAAGTCGAAGGATGAAAAGGCCAGAGCTCTTGATTTCATACTTAAGGCTTGATTGCTTCAGAGACTCAAATACCTGCCCTTGATCAACAACTCACTCCTCCTTCTGGAGCAGAACCTCCGTCCCCTAAGTTGATTACTTAAACACCCTCCTCTCCTGCCTCTGAGATGATACTGATGCCCACCAAGCTGGAAACCTCAGGGGCTGATCCAGCAGGGGAAGGCAGTCAGATCTAAAGTCCCTTCCTTCATTGCAACCCAGGGGACTTGTGCGAGTTACACAGGCAAGGCCGGAGATCACAGAATGTCTTGTGAACCTGGCACAAAATCTGACCCAGGGCCACAGTGCTCCTGGAGCCGAGTGCATCTGCTCAGGGGCTTCCCTCCTCCCCCGAGGGCGCCCCTCCCCGCCAGAGAGCGTGTCTCCTTGTGTCCTGTCCCCTCATGGTGTGAAAGGAGCCTCTGCCCCGACCACAGCCTGAGCTCAGTTGGGAGGGCGATGACCGGAAGGATGGGCTCACATGGGTGCGGAAGAGTCCAAACAGTTCCCTTCCGGTTCCCACCCAGCCCCGTACAGAGAGCACACGCCGAGTCCCCATGGCCAACCAGGTGTTGGGGGCAGCTTGGCCTCATATGAGCTTCAGCGGAGCAGAAAGAGGTGGCTCTGGTCCACAGAGCAAGTGTGAGCAGCCTGCCCCGGGTCCTCCTCAGCCCCCAGAGATTAGCTGACACCTGGGCCAGAGACGCTCAGCAGGAAAGGGTTATGACTGTGACTCGACCTGAGTGGGGTCATGGGTTGACCCCAGGACCCTCCTTGTGCAGAAGGAGAATTAGCTGAGGACTTAGGGTTTACAGGTTTTCCTGCTGACCTGGGCTATCAGGATAGGAAATAAGGTTCCTGTGATGATAAAAGGGACGGACATGTTTTTGAGTGATTGCTGTGGGACAGATCCTGCGCTGTGCTTACTCAATTCAGTTCAGTCGCTCACTTGTGTCTGACTCTTTGCAACCCCATGGAGTTCAGTACACCAGGCTTCCCTGTCCATCACCAACTCCCAAAGCTTGCTCAGACTCATGTCCATCGAGTCAGTGATGCCATCCAACCATCTCATCCTCTGTTATCCCCTTTTCCCGCCTTCAATCTTTCCCAGCATCAGGGTCTTTTCCAACGAGTCAGCTCTTCGCATCAGGTGGCCGAAGTATTGGAGTTTCACCTTCAGCATCAGTCCTTCCAAAGAATATTCAGGACTGATTTCCTTTAGGATGGACTGGTTGGATCTCCTTGCAGTCCAAGGGGCTCTCAAGAGTCTTCTCCAACACCACACTTTAAAAACATCAATTCTTCTTCACTCAGCTTTCTTTGTAGTCCAGCTCTCACATCCATACATGACTACTGGAAAAACCGTAGCTTTGACTAGACGGACCTTTGTCACCTTTTTAAATAACATCTTATTCCATGTCCCCACGCCCACGAGCATCTCCCTTTTTTAAAGGTGATGAAACAGAGGCACTAAGAGGCAAAGTGACCACTGCAGGCTCACCCAGTTAGGACAGGGCCAGGAGCTGAGCCCAGTGCAACTCGAAGACTTTCGCTCATTCAGAAGGAAAGCAGCAGCCTCCTCCCCCCTTCCCTTTCTCCTGTTCTCTCCGAGGGGTTAGAGCTTTGCAGGCTGAGCTGCCACTCACACCCCTGACCTGCGTGTCCTGGGAACCTGCCCAGTGGCTCTCTGTTCCTAGCCAGTCCTATTTTATAAGGAGCAATTGCCCAGCCACTTGTTCCTGCTTTTAGGGCCAAGAAACTGCCTGATCTTCAGTGTTCTCACATCAGGCTGACAGTACCCCATCAGATCCTCCCAGCCCTCCTGAATCTCAGGGTTGGGGGCTGGGGGCAGCCCAGCTTGATGACCCAACCTCCAAGGGCACTGGGGGTTGAAGGAGGAAGCTGGAATCTCTCCGGGACCTAGCTCCCCACCTGGAGCGCCGGTGCCCGAGCTTAGATGGGCACCCAGGGCCATTCATAATCATCAGCCATGGCACACTGGTTCCCCGCTTGGAGAGGAGGGCACTGTCCCCCTGACAGCCCCCTTGACGGACGGCCTGCGCCTCGCACGTGAGGGAACAGGGCCACTCGCGGGGCTCCGAGAGCAGCAGGGTGTGTGTGGGGGGAGCATCTGGGGCCAGGCCCAGAGCTCAGGGAGGGAGGTGGCACCAGGCACCTCCCAGACAATGCACGGCACAGCGCTGGCCGCAGGGCAGGGGCTGGGCTGCTGGCACAGCCCCCGCCTGGGGCACCACCGGAAGGACTCCATCAGCTTCACCCTTGGCTCTCAGTCGTGGCTCCTTGTGTTTGTGTGCTCCGGGGCCCTTGGGGATCAAGGATGAGGGACCTGGTCTTAGTGGACACGTGTCCCCTCTCCTCCCGTGACAGCTGTGTTCCTCCCAGGGCCTGCAGAGGAGACAGCAGGGGTCAGGGCTGGGCTTGGGCCACTGGGCAGAGTCCCCCACCTTCCAGAGGAGCTCTGTTCTAGCTCAGACTTCTACCAAAACATGCCTCTGACTCAGTGACCCGGCACCAGAGGCCACTTCCGGAACGCCCCCAGCACCACCCAGCAGTGCGTCCCTTCCCCTCTGCAGAACAGGCCACCCAGGTGGTCACAGCCCCGGGCAAATGAGAGCTTGCTTCTCCTTGGGCTTTTTAAAGACAACCCAGTTTCACACCTCAGTCCTGTGTCTCTTAAGTGTCATGTGCAAATCAGGGCAGGTGACCAAGGGGGGTTTCTCGTCGGAGCACCCTAGGGGCCTCGCTGATGACTTGTTAAGTATCATGAGCCTGTATCTTGGTATAAGAGTTTACTTTGACCCCCATACTTGAGGCCTCTGATGTCCCCAGGACGGAAAGGTGGCAATGACGTGACCCCACTGACCTGAGACTGCCAACTGGACGTGCCTGAGCCACTTTCAACCTGACCTCCTCAGAAAAGGAATCAGGGAGATGTCTCCTCCAAGCTGTCTGCTCAGGGCTCAGGATCTGTACAGATTAGGACCTGCCTTCCGCTCCTGTCTGTCTCTCTGCCTTGTCTCTCTCCCTTGTCTCTCTCCCTCTCCCTGTCCCTCCCTCCCGAGGCAGTGCAGGAGCAGCTCAAGGTGGATCAGTACTCTGAGGGTGGAACAGGGCATGGCAGCAAGTGCCGTCCAGGGGCCCTGACCCCGTCCTGCCCCCTTCGGGCTGACCCTCCCCTCCTGCACCGTGACAGGGCAGCCCCCCTGGTTCTTCTGAAGGGACTCTGGCGCCTGGCTCCCCTCTGTGAGCCCCAGGTGGTCTTCTCTCCTGGCTTGGACCTCCTGAGACTGGGCTCTCCCCATATCCCCACCGTAGCTCACGTAGCGGTCCTTTCTTTCGTAGTCATTTCTCCCCTGTAAGTTCCACCTGGTGGGCCCCTAGACTGTAGGCCCCAGAAGGACTAGGACTGTTCCTGTTGGCTCAGGACACCATCCGCAGATGCCCAGAGTAGTTACCGGCTCAGGGGACCCTCAGGACATCACCGCCAAATGAATGAATGAATGGTCCTGGTGAGCCCTCTGATTCACACAAAACAGGCCCGGTTGTTTTTCCCCCCGGGATGGTGCTGCAGATATTAAAAGAGAAGCCTCCTGACCCCGCTTGTTACCCTGCAGCTGCCCCTTCCGAGGCCGACAGCCGCTCCTCGGGCGACGTGTGTCAGGCCCCCAGCTGCTCCCCCCACCCCCAGGGCTGCCTCCCCAGCAGCCTGGTGTAGGACGAAGGTGGAAGTGGATGGACGAGGACTGCAACCCCAGCCATCACGCAGGCTCTCTGAACGCAGCCTGTGAGGCTCGGAGAGAAGCCCAGCCCGCCATGCATGCCCTGGGGAACTGTAGGTTCTGCCCGCCCAGACGTCAGGATGCTCACTGCCCCATCCTCTCTCCCACCTTGGCCGCAACCCGGGGGCGCGAGCTGTCCATGGCGGCGCCCGAGCCCTGGGCGTCCCGTCTGTGGTGGCGCCCGAGCCCTGGGCGTCCGGTGTACGCTCAGAGCCCTGCTCTCCTGGCCGCATCCGTCGCTCACAGCCTGTCACCCTCGTTTCATCTTGATTTACGATCAGACCCGATGAGTTTTTGGAGCAGCCATCTCCTGGGGACCGGATAATCAATCTAGGAGACAGCTGTTCTCCTAGGGAACTCTGCTCCCCTGCCCGCCGCGGGGGAGGGAAGGGCCCGGAGGGAAGGCGTGTGGTCCCCAGGGCAGGACCAGACGGCTCTGGGGAAGTTGGCCCTCACGCCCTCGGCGCCATGACCCCACAAGATCAGAGCCACCCATCAGGACTGAGCAGGTAGCTTGTTCTGAAGTCAGCAAGCCGGTTTCTGCTTGTGTTTCTTACTAGTCTTGGAGATTTAGAGCTGAGGAGGAAAATGAGTAGAGACGCGCCAGCCAGACTCCTAGCTGGAGGGAGCAGGGATAGGCTCACGTCCAAACAGCCAGCTTCTCCTGCCTCCTGCACGCCCACCAGACCCAAAGCCCCTCGGCCAAGTTCAACAGAGCTCTGGAGGGTTTGCCACGTGCCTCTCTCACAGCACGTGCCAGCCTCGGCCTGGGCCAGGGGTAGTGCCAGTTCACCACCAGACACTCAGGTGGGGGCAGGGCAGGACTGAGCTCCTGCCTTGTAGCAGCTGCTCTCTTGGCCTTGGCCCTGCCTCAGGTGGCCGACCTCTGCTAGCAGAACTGTCCGCTGCAGCCTCTTGACCAGCTAAGCACCAGGCGGGCCCAGGGCCAGCTGTAGCCACCCCAGCCGCTCAGCTCTGCTCTGTAACCCTCTCTGGCCCAGGGCAGACTCCCTGCCTAGTTGCTTCAGTTGCGTCCGACTCTTTGTGACCCCATGGACTGTAGCCCACCAGGCTCCCCTGTCCATGGGATTCTCCAGGCAAGAATGCTGGAGTGAGTTAGCATGACCTCCTCCAGGGGAACCTTCCCAACTCAGGGATCGAACCCATGTTTTTGTGGCTCTTGCATTGCAGGAGGATTCTTTACCACTCAGCCACCGGGGAAGCCCAAGACTCCCTGGCTCCACCTCCACCCTGTCCAGCCTTTCCCCTGGGTCCCCCCCACCCCCTGCCATCATATCCTGCCCCAGTGCACTTCCTGGATGTGGCTCTCCTACACAGATCTCTGACCCGCCTCCCCAGCCTGCACCCACCCCGAGAAAACAGACGAGCCAGACCACTGGGGTCTCAGGTGGCCCGGAGGGGGGAACTGGGTCGCCGCTTCCCCTTGACTGATGAGCACTGGAAGGACCTGTGATGCCCTTAGTCATGGGGCCCCCAGAATCAGGAGCAGCAGGGACGTGTGTGGCTGAGAGCCTCAGAAACAAATCATCGTCTTTATTGGCAATTTCCACGGCCTGTTTCCTGGCTCCCCTCCTCCCGACTAGTGCCCGGCAGCGTCGGCAGCTCCGATTAAAAGTAATAGATGACAGTTCCATCCGTCCTGCTCCCAAGTGTCACTGTGGGCAGACGGCAGTCTGGCTTCCCGGGTGTCCTCGGAGAAAGGGCTCCCTTCTGGGGAGCGGACGGTGTGACCTGGCCTGAAGGGCACAGTGGGGAGACCCCCAGCCTCCCACCTGGGAGGACCCCCAAGCCTGCGATGGCCTGGCAGGCAGGAGCCATGTGGCCGGCAGCCCGGCTCTTCAGCCACTGTCCCTTCACCTCACTTGCATCACTACCCAAGAAATGTCAGGTGTCACGGTGGGCTTTACCTGAGTCATGGGGGCCCAGGCTGGAGGGGCTGCCAGGTCTGGTCTGAGCAGAAACAGCAGGGGTGTGTGGACCCTGGCACTAGAGACAGGAATGCCGTGGGTCTCTGGGTGTGCAGAGCGCCTAGCAGTGGCCGTTCTGGGAACTCTGGATAACAGATTCGGGAAGCCAGAGACTTGGCATCCACAGGATCAGCAAGTGCGTCTGTCTTCCAGGCACTGATGTTCAGGAGCACCGGCTCGTGGTATCAGGGCCGCTGTAAGAGTGCAGCCAGCCCGGAGCTCTGTCTGCTCTCAACAGTCCCCGATCCCCTTCCCTTTCTGCAGCACACCCAGGGCAGAGTCCTTCCTGTCCCCTACCTGTCCAGGAGAACAGAGCCACACAGCCTCGGCCTCTAGCCTTGGCCTCAGCTCCTGCAGCATTGGCCCCCAGTGCCATTTCTTGCCTCAAGTGACTCGGTCCCGTCCTCCACCCAAGGCCGCCATCCTCCGTGGCCCCCGCCCAGGAGGGTGGCTCCTCCCAAGGGCTCCATGCCCTCCACCCCACTCCTCAATCCTCAGACAACCCAGTCTTTAAACCAAAGGGAGAAGAGCGACCAGCACCCTGCTCCAGGCCTGCGAGGCTTGCAGGAAACCCCTACCCCCAGAGCCCTGGGCCGTAGGGAGCCTGCGCTCCTCCAAGGGGACAGCCCGCGGCTACTCCACTGATCGCCCTCCTGCTGTGCCCAGCAACCCTACACACACACACACACACACACACACACACACACACACACACACACACACACACACACACACACACACACACACACACACACACACACACACACACACACACACACACACACACACACACACACACACACACACACACACACACACACACACACACACACACACACACACACACACTCTCTCTCCTGTACAGCAGCCACCGCTGGCCTGCCCTCAAGGACGACTCTCCCAGCCTTGGGAATCTTAATGCGCTTTCTCTCGGGGCTCGGGTCCTGCGGTTGCCGCCCCCAGACCCGAGACAGGGCCCGGGCGCGGCTGCCCCTCCTCCCTGCCTTTCTGACCGCGGTCCTGTCTTGCAGCCTTCGCCATCATGATTGTGCTGGCCCTGGTGCGCATTGCGCACGGGCGCGGGGAGGGGCGCCCACCGCTGGCCGACCTCTCGGGTGTCCGGAACCTGCTGGGCGTGTGCGTCTACTCCTTCATGTGCCAGCACTCCCTGCCGTCGCTCCTCACCCCCGTCTCCTCCAAGCGCCACCTCACGCGCCTGGTCTTCCTGGACTACGTGCTCATCCTGGCGTTCTACGGACTCCTCTCCTTCACCGCCATCTTCTGCTTCCGCGGCGACAGCCTGCTGGACATGTACACCCTCAACTTCGCGCGCTGCGACGTGGTGGGCCTGGCCGCCGTGCGCTTCTTCCTGGGCCTCTTCCCCGTCTTCACCATCAGCACCAACTTCCCCATCATCGCCGTGACCCTCCGCAACAACTGGAAGACGCTCTTCCACCGCGAGGGGGGCACGTACCCCTGGGTGGTGGACCGCGTGGTGTTCCCCACCATCACCCTGCTGCCCCCCGTGCTGGTGGCCTTCTGCACCCATGACCTGGAGTCCCTGGTGGGCATCACGGGGGCCTACGCAGGCACAGGCATCCAGTACGTCATCCCGGCCTTCCTGGTGTACCTCTGCCGCAAGGACACCCAGCTGGCCTTCGGCTACGGGACCGTCAACAAGCACAGGTCCCCCTTCCGCCACACCTTCTGGGTGGGCTTTGTGCTGCTCTGGGCTTTCTCCTGCTTCTTCTTTGTCACCGCCAACATCGTCCTCAGCGAGACCAAGCTCTGACAGCAGGACGTGTCTGGTGACGAGAGGGGTAGGGGGCCCCACTGGCAGAGCCCAGAGCTCGTTGCCTCCCTGGGCACAGCGGGGCAGGCAAGACCCAGGCTCTTGGAGGGGACCTCGTCCCCACCCAGGATTCCACACAGCCTGCACCTCGCTGAGGTCACTCTCCTCCAGGTCCTCTTGCCTGGCGCTGCCCCTGGCCAGCCGAGCCCCACAGCAGGGCCATGCGGCTGCTCTGAGGTTCTAGTCTGGTTACTGGAATCGAGTCCTCTGCTTTGGAACGGTGGAAACGCAGCGCTGGCACTGCCACTGTTTATACCAGACTCATGTCCCCCCAGCCTCCCTCCCAGCCCCCGCCCCTCGCATCTTTGGCAAATCCGCTCCACCAGGGCAATCCCAGAGCCCTCCTGTCCTCCCCACTGGGCCTGGCAGGGCTCGCCTTTCCGCCAGGGCTGGAGGTGCCAAGCACCTCTCCTAGGGGAGCGCCAGGCCAGCCAGTGACAAGGACTGGATGTGCTAATTGGTCCCAGGGGCCCCAGACCAGAGCAGTGAGGGCCACTCGGAGGGCACCAACATCTCTCCTGGGCTCCTGAGTCCACGATGACCCCGGAGCAGCGGGTGGAAGCAGCCATTTTCTCGCAGACACAGCAGCCCACACATCCCTGGAAGGGATCCTTGGGCCTTCTGCAGTGCCTGGGTTGGGGGGGCAGGGGCCAGCGTACAAGGGGCACTGGAGTGACCCCCGGCTGTCACCACCATGGCTGGGAGCACCCCAGCATGTAGCCCATGGTTCCCACCCCGTAAGAGATTGGGGGTCCCCAATGACCCTGCCACCACTCCAACACTAACAGGGGCTCCCTTTTGAGCCGGGCTGTGGGTATGGACCAACGTCCATGCTCTCCATGCCCCTTGGGCACCGTGGGGTGAAATTTAGGCCCGCTCACCCTTCCCATGGAAGGAGGGCCAGGTTCCCGGCACCTCACCAGCTCCACATGGTACCCCCTGCCCCATACACGTAATCATGCATGCACCTGCTGGGCCAGCCTCCCTGGGAGACATGGGTGACTCGAATGAACTGCATTTTCAATGTGCCTTCTCCTGCTTCAGGACCTGGGGGCTCCTCCTGGCCCTCCTTGGCGAGCCCCCGGCCCTGGGCCTAATCCTCCTGTCCTGAAGCCCAGAGCAGTGGACAGGAGCAGCCTCTGGGGTGGGGTCCCTATCTCTCCGTTCTTTGATCTCAGTGCCTTGCTCGGCTCTCCAGGGAATCCCAGCAGCCTGCTCCCCGCCCCCTCCACCCCCGTGCATCTCAACTGTGTTCAGACTTTGGACAGAGCGTGGCTGCCAGGTCTTCTGAGGCCCACAGTGGTCTCGTGGAGGGGGACACAGGCTTTGCAAGAATACCGGGTGTCTGCGGGTGGTCCCAGCCTTCCCCTGGGGCCCCCGGGGTAGTCCCCGGCCTGTGAGAGTCCAGTGTCTCAATCGGCCACGACCTGCTTTCTCACTCTTGTCATGCATCTTCCGTCCTAACAGCTCGTCCAACGCACTGTTATCCTCCATCCTCCTGGAAAGATACCCCTTCCCCGTTTGCCGTCGCAGCTGCCTCCCAGGAGGCCTTGCAGGGTGGGCGGAGCCGGGATGTGTCCACCCCCTTGGGGCTGGGACCCTCCCTGGGGCTGCCCAGCTGTTTTGCTGAAAAGTCAATTAAAATGTCTGTGCTTACCCTTCTCCAATTACATTTTCCTCTTGCTTAAGGACAAAGCGAATCAAACCATCCTGCCGCCTCAGGCTCCAAACCAAATTTTGGACACAAATTTATTAGTGTTGTAAAGCCAGGTTGATTTATGTGGCAATCTGGAGCTGACAGCCGCAGAGTCCGGCGGCCACGTTCCGCTCTGCCTCCCAGCCGAGCAGCCACAGTCCCGGAAATAAGTGGCCCGAGGTGTCCACGTCACTGATAGCAAACCAGGGCGCCTCACCCCTGCCGGTCTGGGCTCCTTTGCTCCTTGCTGTTTGCCTAACTTCTGTGCTGCTGGAGGTCAGATGGGGTCAGCGTCCTCTCTGCTGCTGATAGCCCCAGGGGACGGGGGCCTAGGGCCTAACAGCTGGCCGGTCCCCAGGTGCTGACCTTGCCCGTCCAGCACGTTCAGCTGTGTTGACACCCACTTAGGGAGGTGGGCAAGTAGGGTGATGGCGTCTAGTCTACAGACAAACCTGGGGTCGGTGGTGGGGAAGCTAGAAAAGGATGCCAGCCCAACCTGGCTCGGGTCCAAGTTGTCGCTGCAGAGGAGGCCCCAACCTGCTGCCATTCACTTGTCCTGCCTGCCCCAGACTGGCCCTGAGGGCAGGCCAGGTCAAGGTGGGAGTCAGCCTACTCTGTCTGTTCCCCGCAAAAGTGCTGAGCCTCGTGCCAGGAGCTCCTGGCTGTGCCCTCACCTGAGGCCAGAGAGGCGGCTGCGGGCTTACAGATGGGGCATATGGCGGATGACAGGCCAGGAGACACTGCCAAGTGGTGGGAGGTGGGCAGCAGGCACCTTGCCAGGCCCTCAGCCACACAGCTGTTCTTGCCAAAATGGGGGTGGGAGCAGCCTCAGCAACAGGCAGAGGCCAAAGGCAGGATGGGGGAGGGCAGGGGCAGCCCCCCACCTCCCGGGAGAGAGCCGGCAGTGTGTATGGGCCAGTGAAGGCTGAAACCATGCCTTTTGAGAGACCCCCACCTCTGATCGGGGCTGACACCTGGCCTTCTGCAGCCAGGATCCAGAGCTGCAGGTGGGAGCTGTACGATCCCACCTCCCCAGGGCCTGGGCTCGTGGTGTAGACTGCAGAGAGGGGGAAGTGACGTCTCCTGAGTGCCTGGTGTGTCCCAGGCATGGCGCTGGCACTCTCCATGTGGACCTTAGCGGCATAACTTGCAGGCTAAGAGTGGAGACCGAGAAATCGGACCTGCCACTTGGAGGCAGCACCCCCCAAGCTCTCTGCTCCTGTCTTTTGTACCTGTATCCCTGACCTGTGTGGGAGCTCAAGTCCTGAAGTGCTCAGAAAGCTCTTCCGGTGTACTGCCGACCAGTTCCCTTGTCCTCACCAGACATACTGCACGTGTAGCCATGTCCCTCTAGACTCATCAAAGACCCCTGGTCTGGGTCCTCAGGCACCTAGTTGGTTTCATAGCCACCTAGTGAGTCGAGTGTCTTGTTCGCAGTTGCCTGCCACGATTCAGAAACAGGAAATGCACTTGAATTCTTTAGGGCTTTGGGGAGGGGGTAGTCTCTGGCTCCCCAACTTCCCCTGCAAACTGAAGGGCAGCCTACCCCCTTCACAGCCCCAGACTCAGCCCAAGCTGGGGAGTTCTGGAGCCAAGACGGAACCGAAGCTCAGGTATCCTGACCGAAGCCATCTTGCCCACCCCTGTCTAAGCTCTGTGTCCCCTTCCCCACACCTGGGCCCCAGGAAAGAGGAGCCGTAGAGGATGAGCCCCTCAGTAAAGACAGAGGAAGAAACGCAGTGGCCAGGCCAGCAGGAGGGAGCAGAGTGAGAAGGCGGGAAGCGTCTGCAGCTGAGATGCGACCAACTGCCTCCCTCCCCCTGTGTCCCGTCAAAAGCACAGCATTTGGGTGTCTGGGTTCAGCCAGCTGTTTGCTCCCCAGTCACGCCCTGCTTTACGACGACTGAACATAACCATGGCCTCGCTGCACTCACCCACACAGCTGGCTCCCTGAGCCCCTGCCAGGCTTTCTGCCCTCCCCTTGATCACACAGAGGGGCAGCAGGCATCTGAACCTGCAGAAGGCACTCTTCCTGCCCCCACTCCCCCCTAAGACTCGCTTCTCCCCAGAATACATTCCTAGAGAAGGAGCCAGGCAGCCAGGAACCTGGCCCTGGGCATGGGAAGGGCCCCTCCTTAGAGCCAGCCAGCAGCAGGCTCAGCCCCACATATGGTTCTTAATTATCTTTCCAGTTCTTGGTTATTAATGATCTTGGACAGGGAGCGGAGAGCAGCTTGGACCTCGAAACCCCTCCCAGCCTCACCTACTGCAGCCTGCTCAGATCCAGGGGCTGGTGGCCAATGGTTAACCCTCTCACCTCCAGAGGCTGTGTCCTAGCACTCACTCAGACCCACCTGTTGTGGAACTCCCAGATTCTGGATCTGAATCTGAAAATCCATGGGGCAAAGAAAGTGAAACTGACTTTGGATGGGAGCCCCCTAAACTGGTGGTGGTCAGGCACTCCAGCTGGGAATGGAGGGTATTAGAAATTTCCCCCACTCTACTATTTCAGCTGCTCTTACCCCTAAAGCCAAACAAAAAAAATTTTTTTTTCCACTTTTCGTGGCTCCAGTGCCAGGCGGTGGACTATTTGGAGACTCGTGAGGGAACCCAGCCTCCTGGAAGCCAGCGAGGAGGAGTGGTGAGGGTAAGAACACGGGGCAGCGGCTGCACATGGCGCTGCTGGCCTCCTCCCTACGACACAGAGTTAGTTTCTGCCCTGCTTCACCCTAATTGTCAGGACAGAAAGGCCTCAGGCTTCACATGCTCACAGTCAGAAAAGCTTTGCTGGCACCAGTGTTTGCAGAATGGATGAAGAAGGAATTCTGGCTTCAGTCATTGTGGGGCTAAATGTAATCACAGATGTGAACGCACTGCAAACGGTACTCAAGAGCCATCTTTTTAGATGGGTCACAGCCAATGACATGAGGCAGAGGAAGGACGTGGGGCTGGGAGCCCCGGAGCGAGGACAAAGCACTGAGATGTGGGACAGACTCTCTGACCTGGGGGTCCTCCCAGCCCCAGGAGTCCTGGCACCAGCGAAGCTGAGCTGTGCCTGGCCCCAGAAGCCCACCCGGGCAAGGCTTCCAGAACCAGCAGGCAGTCTGAGCCCAGCACAGCCACCATGGAGTGAATACCGCTGGCCAGGAAATCCCAGCAGGCTCCCCGGACAGACCTCCCTCCACCATCGGCACCATGACATTGTCGGGCTCCCATCGGGGCCCCTGACAGAGCCTGGCACCCACAGCCCCCTGGCGTGAGCCCTTGTTTTCAAGGACACTGGAGGATGAAGCCATCCCTCAACCACCAGAGCCCCCTGCTGAGCACATTTGTCACTTCTGGCACCAGGGTGGGAGGGAGCTGACACTGAAAACCAAGTGGCTTCTGCCCAGTCTTCGCTCAGCCTCACTTCCTGGGTACTCCCATCAAAGGAGCTGCCCACCTGCTGTAGGCAGGCATCTCACCTGGGATACTCCCATGATACTTCTGTCACCTAAAGGCTGCCGTGTGCCCCACTCCAGGGATGCAGAATGAGGCAGTCAGGGCCAGTGGGTTGTAAAAGGTTGGTTTAATGTCCCAGCACTTGGAGAAAAGAAACTCCAGCCAGATGGAACAAGAAACACGAAAGCCCTGCCCCAACCCCAAGTTCCAGCTTACACGCCTCCCACAGCAAGGCCCCAGCAGCAAGGACCAGGGACCGGCTCACAGCAGGGGAGGGAGACCCCGCTGCTCTCCGCGTGACTCCAGGCCAGGTGGGAAGGGATTTGCATAAGAAGGTAGCAGGAGCCCAACCCACAGCAGGACTGCAGCCGCTGAGGTCACCGAGCTGACCATGAAGATATCATCTGTCACTCGGTTGGATTTCAAGACAGAAGCCAAGAAAGCCGGAGACCACCTGCCCGCTAACTGCTGGCAGCGCCAGGCAGAGGATCCAGCTGAACAGGAACCAGAGGACCTGAGCCCTCACACTTCTGACTCCAAGCTGGAGATCCGCCTCCAGGTGCAAGGCCGTGGAAAGCCGTGGGTCCCACAGGCCGCCCTGCTGACCCCTTCCAGTTCCCCACTGTCGCTGTATTCTGGGCTCCGCCCCAGGGTCCTGTCCCTGTGCCCCGGAGGCCCCCAGGCCCTGGGGAGCCAGGCGCCGTGGGCGGCACAGGGTGGGAGGTGAGAGCAGACAAGCCCCCAGCAGAGCGGCAGGTGGGCATGGGTGTGGAGGCAGGCGTGCTGTCTGTACGGCCAGGCTGGGGGCCCGGCCCACAGCCCCTCCTGGCAGGCCTCGCGGTAAGAGGGCAGCCGCATGGACTGTGCCGGTATCAAGCGCCCGCAGGCCGGGCGGGCACACCGGGCGGGCCCGGAACTGGGCCGAGTGAAGGCTTCGGCCACCGAGCTGGGCAGAGACGCGTGGCGCGGGCGTGATCCCCGGGCCCAGGCCGCGCGCAGGAGGGCCTCCCGCCGAGCCAGCTGCTCCGGCCCGAGCAGCGGCAGGTCCTCGGGCTCCGGGGGCTCCGGGAAAAGCGGCAGGAAGGGGCGTCCGGACCGGTCGGCGCGAGGGAAGGAGCTGCAGTGGCCGCGCTCGGGCGACAGGGGACGCTCCGGGCGCGCACGCCGCTCGGAGGCCGAGAAGCGCCGTCCGCGGGGCCCGGGCCGCAGCGGCCACCGCGCCTCCCAGGCCCGCCGGCCCAACGGCCGGGAGACGTCGGGGAGGGCGGGCCGGGGCGTCGGGGGGCGGCCCGAGGGCTGTGCAGCCCTGCGCCCTAGCGCAGCGCGCCCCCCGCCCGGCGGCCTCCAGCCCGTGGGGCTCGGCTCGCGGGGAGGACCCGGGGTGGGCGGCCGCGGGCCGGGGCAGGCGGGCGGCGGGGGCGCCGGGCGGCCGCCGCCCCAGCTCTCGATGGTGCGCGTGGCGCGGTCCAGGGAGCTGCTCACCCCTGCCGTGGTCACCATGTCGCGCGCCGCCTGCAGCATCTTGAGCACGCTGGCCTGGGCCGAGCCGGCGGTGAGGTCGGGGCTGGGCGGGCGCGCGGGGCTGGCCAGGCTCTGCACGCCGCTGAAGCAGCTGTAGATGCCCTGGGCGGAGGGAGGGGACAGACACGCCGTGAGTCGGGCCCTGCCCTCCCGGACCGCCCCCACCCTGTGCGCCCCTCGCCCAGGCGGGATCCATCAACTCAGGCATCTCTCAGTCCCAAGAAGAAGCTAACATTTGTTGCAGCTGCTGCTGTTAAGTCCCTTCAGTCGTGTCCTACTCTGTGCGACCCCATAGACGGCAGCCCACCAGGCTCCCCCGTCCCTGGGATTCTCCAGGCAAGAACACTGGAGTGGGGTGCCACTGCCTTCTCCATAACATTTGTTAGGTGCCTCTTATGTCCCACTGGGAGCATTTACAGAGGAGCTCTGAGGCACCAAGAGATGAACTCCATCTCCTAAACTCACACAGCGTGTAAATGGCAGTGAGGACTCGGACCCGGGTCAGCCTGGCTCCAGAGTCCTGCCCTGCCTGTTCGAGAAGGGCTCTGCTTCTCATCTGCTGCGTGATGCTGGCAGGCCATGCCACCTCTCCAGACCTCAGTTTTTACATCTGTAAACAGGGCCAGGGGCCAGCTAGGTTGGTGCCTCTACAGCTGGGGCCTGGCTAGGGGGTGGGCACCCACCCTGCTGAAGGCCAGCAGGAAGTCCAGCCGGGACGTGTTGGGCACGGAGTGGCGCAGCTTCCAGTAGACCAGGTGCTCCCAGGCGAAGACCAGCAGGGCCAGCCCCATGGCCACAAGCAGCATGTAGAAGACGCCTGCCATGTTGTCAATGTCCAGCTTGCTGCTCATCACCTCGTTCTTCTCATTCTGGCAGATCCCCGAGAGCCACACGGTCTCCAGCTTCTGGGTCTCCCCTGGGGGCGGGGGGGTGCACACCTGGCTCAGGGAGGACCCTTCCAGCACTCACCTACGCCTGCAGTGAGGAGGGGCCTGGGGCCAGGGTACCACCCACCTGTAGGACTACACAGGGATCCAGCCTTATGGAGAGGATGAGGGGAGGGGAGCAGAGTGGGAGCTAGGGGGCAATGCCAGCCTCTGACATGCTCACCTCCCACATGCCCAGTAAAGGCTTGTTGACTAGGTAAATGTTATCAATCATTTATTCGTCAAAGACTTATTGATCACCTGCATGCCAGGCATGGCACTGGGCACACAGAGACAGAAGACCTAGGCCCCCGGGGAGGCTGCAACCACCTTCACTGGTATCACTCACATTACTCTGCAGCACTGATGGAAAGCCAGTTTATCTAACTGGGACTCGAAATTCAAAGCTCTCTCTGGGTCTCAGAGCAGCCCAGCTGGGCCACTCACGGGTGTGAGGTCTCGGTGCCAAGGCCAGCCTGGGCTGGGGCTCTGGGATTAGGCTGGCTCTTGGCACCACCCCCAGGTCCTCTCAAGATGGAAATGGAGAGAATTCCCTGACTGTCCAGTGCTTCCACTGCAGGGGGCACAGGTTCAGTCCCTGGTCAGGGAACTAAGATCTCACATGTCCCAAGGTACAGCCAAAATTAATTAATAAATAAAAGATAGCTGTTGTTAAAAAAAAACAAAAAGATGGAAATGGAGGGGAGGGGTCTTGGGAAAAAGTAAAGGAGTTCAGACACCCCACCCCACCCCCCGCTGTGTGGCCTGAGCTCCCTCCTTCAAGGACTCCCCAACTATTTCCTGCTCCCTCCTGGCCAACTCATCCCTCCCCAGTCTCCCTCCAGTGTTCCTAATGCCCCCACCCAACTACTGTGCCAACCTCCCACCCTCAGAGCCTCTCTCCCTGCCCGCAGGTGCTGGGCACTCAGAGAACAGCAGTGGAGATGCTAACCAGCCACCAGGCAGCTGTCCCAGCCACGGGCTTTCTCACCCACGTGGGACTCACCCCGGCCCCCACCAAAGGCTGCACCCACCATCTCCCAGGAACTGTAGGAGCGCCAGGTCTATGGCCCGCTTCCAGTGGGAGTCCTTCTGCATGGCGATGCCATAGCCAGTGGTGGCAAAGACCTTGCCAGAGCCGATGGTGACCAGCTTGCAGCCCTCGTCCTTGCCCGCCATGTAGTTGAGGACAGCGGCATCATAGATGAAGGCGTCCAGCTTCCTGGGGGACAGGCTGAGCCCTCAGGCCGGCAATCAAGCAAGGTGAGGGGCACCGAACCGGGGGCCTGATGGGGATCTGGGCCATGAGAGCCCACAGGCCACCACCCAGGGGGAAGGGGATGGGCAGAGCCTTCTCCTCCCTGGGGTCCTGGATGCAAAGAAGCCCCCTCCCTGGGGCTTGGGAACCCCACCTCCCTCCTCTTCAGAGAGGCCAGGGGGCTCTCTGCCCCCAGAGGACACGCCCTCTCTGCCTTCCGGGCCCCTAAAGACCCTAAGAAGGTCATAACCAACACTTGGGGGCAAGGCTGAACCCTGGTCAGTACCATAGCTACACCCCTGGGCTCTGGTGGGTGTCCATTTTTGACTCACTCTGCCCCTCCCCAGGAGTCCTACCAGGCAACCCAGCCTCACCGTCCCCACCTTGGGTCTCTCGGGGAGACACATGGGTAAAGACAGTCAGAGGGTGGGTGCAGGACTGCAGACCCACCCCATCTTGAGGCTGGTCAGCGCGTCCTCCACCGAGCGCTGGTTGAACTTGACCATGTGGGTGTGCATGTCGCGGTAGTTGCTGCGGATGTTCCGCTCCGTGCTGCCGTTGGGCACCGTGCCAAAGCGGAAGGGCGGGTACTGATCCTGTGGCCGCTGGAACTGCAGGCAGAAGGCAGCTGTCGGCATTCCTAACCCACCCCCAACCCAATCCCCACAGCCTGAACTCGCACAGGAACAGCAGAACTGTCTTAGAGACTGATTGCGCCAGGCCTGTGTCTTACAAACGAGGACACAGAGGCCAGGACAAGGAAAGATGCACTCAAGACATACTACGTGGGCTTAAGCCATTTCTCCCCTCCCCAGGCTCCCTGGCTTCTTCCTGCACCTGCCTCCAGTTCAGATTCCGCTGACTCCATCTGTCCTGTGTCCCACCCAAGGCCTGCCCCTGCCTGCCCGCGGCATCCTCCACCCCGCCACCCTCCAACAGCAGGGGCTTCAGAACCTTCTTATCGCTGAGTCCAGACACCGTGTCGATGTACTGCTCCTGGATCATGAAGGCGGCCAGGTTGGCGGTGTAGCTGGCTAGGAAGATGACGGCAAAGAAGGCCCACACCAGCACCATGATCTTGCTGGTGGTGCCCCGGGGGTTCTCAATGGGCACCGAGTTGTTGAAGACCAGCGCCCAGAGCAGCCACACAGACTTGCCAATGGTGAAGGACGGGCCCCCAGACCCTGGGGGCGAGAGGGCAGATGCTGGGGTTCCTCTTGCCCAGCACAGAGGGCATCAGGTCCAGCCCACCTGAGTCCATGGCTCCTGTCTCCACTAACCCCATCCCTGGCATTCCCCACCCCAGAGCACATCAACTCACTTTGCTTCTCCCTCTCATGTATCTGATGGGTCCCCCGCATGTTGTCTGAAGGCCAGGAACCCCCACTAGGGGATATTCTCTGAAAGGCTCCCCTCCCCCCACCCCACTGCCCCATCCTCTCACTCTCTAGCCTCCCCCACCCCCTCCACCCAAAGCCCTGAGCCCACCTCTCTGGGAAGCTCCAAGCCTGCTCCCTCCTCCCAGGCCCAAGTGGGAGCTTACTCTTGCCGCTGGTGAGGTTCTGGTTGTAGCTGACGGGACTGAAGTACTCGAACACGAACACAGTGATGGCCACGACCGTGAGGCACATGACGAACATCATGACCCACACGGCAGGGCTGTAGGGCTCTGGGAACAGAGGGAGGCGGCTCAAAGGAGGCCTGGGTGCAGGCAGGTGGGTCCACGTGGTCACCAGCCCCTTGGACGGAGCAGAGGGGTCTCTGACTCTCAGAGCAGTGGAGCCCCAGGGGAGACACCCCTCCTAGGGAGACCAGGCTCCCCAGCAAGCCTTGGTCTCCCCTCTCCATCTGCTCTGGGACAGGGTCCTATCACCCAGTGCTTGCCCTCCAAGGGCCCACCCCAGGCTCCACACATCCACTTGGGGGTCCCTCTGCACCACCCTCGCCGCCCTCCGCCCTGGCCCTGAGCCACACCCAGGAAGGCCGATGGGGAGACAGTGCCGTTGCTGCGGGCCACCATCACGCTGATGCCCGTCTCCACGAAGGGCACGGAGAAGTCCACAATCTCAGAGCGCTCCTCGTTGATGGTGAGGGAGCCGATGGCCATGTCCGCCCGCTTGTAGTACACCTGAGGGTCAGGCCCAGATGGGAGGAGGGGCTCCCGCTCCCTTCCTGGACCCCCTGCCGGCACCCTCCACCCGAGTCCTCAGAGCTCCATCCCCGGAGTCATCACTGGTGTCAATACGGTCCCCGTGCCAGCTCGGACACCCATGGGAGCTGGGCCTGGGTCTCACCCCAGCGGAGCCCCAGCCAGGAGGAAACACCTAAGGGACCATCTGGGGTGGGGGGCCAACGGATGTCAGGGCGGTGGGGAGGGAGGCAGGCAGGTGGGCTCAGGCGGCCTGGGGACGGGCCTACCTCCCCGATCATGCCGTTCCACACACCGCGCACCCTCTTGCCATGCTTGCCGTTGGTCACCAGGTACAGGTCGTAGGAGAACTTGACCACCTTGGCCAGCTTCTTGAGGATGTCGATGCAGAAGCCCTTACAGCAAAGCTTGGTGTAGGGGGCCGCGTCACCGCTGCTGCCGCCAAGACCACTGGGGTCAGAGCCAGCGGCTCTCTCAGCCTGGCGTGCAGACCCCGCCCCCACTCCCGAGCATAAGACACACACTTGCCCGCCGTCACTCAGCTCACATCGCCCCGCCCACCCCCGTTTTCTGGCGGACCTGAAGGTGTGGTTGCTCTGCCGGCGGCAGGGCACAGTGTTGGGCACGCAGCCGCCTGTGCCAGGGTCGGGGCTCTCCACGATGACAAAGGGTCGCTCCTCCAGCGTGGCCACCGTCAGGTGCCGGCTGTCCACCACGGGCTGCAGGGAGGCGCTGTAGCGAGGCCACACGGGGTACTTCATGTGCAGGACGCCATGGTCCCAGCGCCCCACCTGCAGAGGGTGACCAGCCTCAGCCTGGGACCTTCAGCCCTATTACGCCCATCCTGTAGGTACGGCTTCTGTGGGGTGGGAGGGGCATGCCAGGACCAAGAATCCCACTACCACTCCTAGGATCACATGGGACAGGCCAGAGCAGGGCCTGGGGCAAGAGAGTTTGGAGTACAGGAGAGTCAGGGCAAAGGGCTGGGCACGCCCAGAAGGGAAGACCTCGCTGCAGCCTCCGCGGCCTCTGTTCCCCACACTCTCCAGTCCAGCTTCCACACTGCTGCTGGCCCAGGGAGTCTTCCTAAAGCCCAGACCTGAGCCTGTCTCTCCACACTCATTCCCAGGACCCTCACACAAAGTCCTTAGCCCAGCACTCAATACCCTTCACACTTAGGTTCAACTTCTCTCCATCACCCCAACCTTCTTCCCCAGTCTCCACACCCCTGAACACATCGATTAAAAATGCTCCACATCCTTCTTCCCCTTGGTCTATACGAGACTAGCATCCCTTCTGGGTGGGCTCCTACTCAACCGTCTATAGCCCAGACCAAATGTCCCAACTTCTGAGAAGACGTCTCCAATTTCCTCCTTTGAAGGCAGAATCAATATCTGCCCCTCCTCTCTACTCCCATAATGCTTTGCAAACCTTCTTTCATAAGCAAAGATCTCCCCAAAGTCTATTTGTTTCCATCCATTTAGCCAACACAGCTGTGAGTTACTCCTCCAAGCGCAGGACTGTGCAATAAGAGTGCTTAATAAGTTTTATAGTGGCGGGAGGCCGGGGTGGTGTGGGAGCCCAGAGCAGAGGTGCCTCACCCACCCTGGGGGACCTGGAAGGCTTCTCAGTGGAGATGTTTCAGCTGAGACCTGAAGGATGAGGGGCCGGATAAGGGGCAGATGGGACTCTCTGCTCAGCTGTGGGGCAAGGAGGGGGGACACAATGAAAGGATACCGAGGGCCCCTGGGCTCACCCCCTTCTCACCATCTCCCAAAGGCGGTGCCGGTTGAGGGCAATCACCACCATGGTGGGCTGGACCAGGTACCCACCAGGGCTGAAGGAAAAGTCCCGGCCCTCCCAGGTGACATTCAGTAGGTGCCTGCGAGGAAGGGAGAAGCCAGTGTCCCCTGAGCCCCGCCTGCAGCCCAGCCCAGAGCACCCTCCCCCGACTCCTGCCTCATCACCACCCCCAGCAGGCAGCATTTGTGTATTTCCTGCTCTGTCTCCTTACGCTGACCCCTGAGGTCCTCACCACACTCTCACACCCCACTCTTTTCTCAGATGAAGAAACTAAGGCCCAGGGAGGTGAGGTCACTCGGCCCCAGGTCACGCAGCTAGTGGGAGGTGTCACAGGCAAGCCCAAACTCCCTGCCACCACGGGCCTTGAAGCACCCACCTCAAGCCCATGCCCTGGGCAGATGCCTACCTGTAGAAGGCCTCCCGGGCAGGACTGAGGGGCCCGGGGTGGGCGCGGCAGTCCGCAGCTGGGCCGGGCAGGGCACCGTGCTGGCGCCGGTAGCCATGGGCGCCCAGGGCCAGGATAGCCACGCCGTCTCGGACCTTCTGGCGCAGGCTGAGGCGCCAGCTCTCGGTGACGACGCTGATGAGGCCCACGGGGAAGGCGGCAGGGGGCGTGTCGGTGCTGCCCAGGGCCAGGCTGGGCACCAGCCACACGTGCCCGGGCCCCACCAGGCCAGCCTGCGCCGCCTCGGCGAAGAGCACCTCGGCCTCCTCGCGCGAGCAGTAGGCCACCAGCACCGGGGCGTCGAGCTGGCGCAGCAGACGCTGGGTGTGCTGGCGCGCCCCGCCGGGGCCCAGCTCCAGCGTGAGCACGTCCAGCAGCCGCCAACTCAGGTAGCTGGCGTCGGTGACGGCGCGCACGCCCTCAAGGAAGAGAGCGTGGCCGGGGTGCAGACTGGTGATCACGGCGAAGGCGCTCCAATCATACTCCTCCAGCACCTTGAACAGCACTTGCAGCTGCTGCTCCAGGGACACGCCCAGCTGCAGGAAGGCGGAGCCCGACTCCTGCGGGGAGGGGGCGGGGCCTGAGCGGGGGCGTGGCCGGCCTGCCCCGCCCCTTGGTTAACCCCACCCCGCGTCTCGGCATCGGAAGATGCTGGGCGTCCCGGGGGCCCCTGTTCCTGCTATGCCCTTCATCCCTCCCCCCGGTCCCGCGCGTGGTTCCCAGCCCCTGCTGCCCATGAAAACCCCCTGGAGATCATTTTTTAAACCTTGCTGCCTGATCAAGTCTGGACCGCAGACTGGCAGCAGCAGCGTCACCTGGGCGCTTGTAGGAAATGTAAATTCTCTGGGGCAATGCACATCTGCTAGGTCAAATTCTCTAAGGATGGCGCCCAGGGATCTGTATTTCAACAAACGCTTCAATGACTCTTGAGCCCACCAGTCCCAGCCAGCTGAATGGGCCTCTCAGAAACGGCACACTGGGCGTCTGTATTTTTCTACAGCACTGTGAGAGTGGAGAGTCACCCGTGCTGAGAGATAATGTCAAGCCCAGAGGCAACTGGGAAAGCTCCATCCTCTACGGAGCCCTGGCGATGAGAAAGTTCCTCCTCTCCCCTGCGTTGGCCACCACAAAGCACCCCGGACCTGCCAAATCTAGCCTGGACTTAGGGCAGTCCTCTCCAAGCTGTGAGCTCCCTGCTGCCACTCCACCCCACCACGACTTCACCACACTGCGACTGTCCCAGTCTTTTAAAAAAGCAACTCCATGAAAACCCTATAAGACAAGCAAACCAGTTCCTTCAACAAACAAATTTACAAGGAAAAGAGAGAGAGACGGGAGAGAAGACTTGAGTGGAGACGCGAAAGTCGCACCAACCAATCGCCACGCAGGACGCTAGTTTGGCTCCTGCTTCAAGTCAACAGATTTTACCATACACGTTTATGAGACAATGGGGGAAGATTTGAACACTGCCTGGATGTGTTTTGCTGTTAAGGGATTTTTATTGTTTTTTAGATGGGATGATGTATGGTGGTTTTATTATTTTGTAAAGTCCTATCGTCTAGAGTTGTGTACTGAGGTATTTATGGATGAGATAAATATTGCATCTGGGTTTTGCTTCAAAATAATACAGAAGAAGGGAAAGTGAGTGGGGGAAAGGATAAGGCATGGTCGGCCTGGGTGGGATAGGGGTTACCTGGGATCATTAAACTCTTCTATTTTTATGTATGCTCAAAACTCCCC
This sequence comes from Ovis aries, assembly GCF_016772045.2. Taxonomy (NCBI): domain Eukaryota; kingdom Metazoa; phylum Chordata; class Mammalia; order Artiodactyla; family Bovidae; genus Ovis; species Ovis aries. The sequence continues at coordinate 55,889,514 of NC_056064.1, read as the reverse complement.
ATAATAAAAATATAAGCATAAAAGACGGCAAATAGATCAGTCTCTCCCCTCAACACCTTCAGCTCCTCGCTTTCTTAGGGTGAAACCCAAATGTCTTCCCATGTGGTCGGGACCTCACCTCCCTCCCCAGGCTTCTCTTGTTCCTTAAACACTCTGCTCCTTCTTGCCTCCGAGCAGCTGCACTACTGTGAACTGCCTGGAACTGTCCCCTTGGCCTAGGACTCTCACTCCCACTCCACCCCCCCTCCACACACACTACTTGTCAACCCCTCTCATCCTCCAGGGCTCAGTTTAGGTGTCACTTCTTAAGAGACCTTCTTCTCTGACAAGCCCCAGACTCAGAAGGGGCCCTATTGAACTCCCCTGCGGCATCCCCTGTTTGTTCTTCCAGAGGCTGATCCCAGCTGGGACTGCAGGTGAATGTGTGTTTAGATCTCTCTCCCCCCAAGACAGACAGCGAGGGCTTGCCTCCCCCAGGTCTCAGACAGTAAGACCCCACAAGTTCTAGCCTGCAGGCGAGCTACTTCAGATCCCATGCCCAGCCTGGCCCTTCAAGCTGGGGTCTGGAGCCAGACCAAGGGAGGTCAGAAAAACAGGCAGAAGGCGAGCCAGGGCTGTCTCAGAACCAGAGGTGGGTTTTCCACCTGCCTACCCCTCATCCAGTCACAAATGTGAAAGCAGCTCAGAAAGTTTATCTTCCAGAACATAGAATCATCATTCCCACAGCCTTCCCCTCCCTCACGCATGTCTCTCTCAGTCCCAGCATCCTTGCTGGGCCCACCCAATCCCACCTTCCCAGGACCCAAGCATCTCCCTGTCCCAGACTCAGCCCACACTCCCAGCCCCAGCCTGGCTCCAAGCTCAAGGGATGGGAAGACATGACTTTGAACGGGCACCTTGGGGGTGAGGACCACAGCAGAGCCCCCACTGATGCTGAGGATTGGCACATGGGTCTGGGAGGAGATGAAGTCCAGGATCTGGGCCACGGCCTCGGTGCCCACGTTGTCCTCAAAGACGATGCCATGGACCCGGGCAGCCCCCAGGAGCCCGCAGATCTGGGTGAGGAGACTGCTGGGGTTCGTGTTGTTGACGCCCACGGTCAGCGGCTGGATCTCCAGGGGCAAGTCCAGGAAGCTCTGGGGGGTGAGGCGGGTACGGGCCTGGGCCTGCGGGGACCCCGAGCTGCCAAACACCACGGCCACCGTCACAGTCTGCTCTCCCTGCCCAGGGCCCAGCCCTGCCCAGGCCCCGAGGAGTGAGGTAAGCAGCAGGGCTGGGCCCAGGGCCACCCCCATGTCCACTGGAGAGTCCTGCGGAGAGAGCAGGGTAGGCACAGGCAGGGAGGCGGAGGCGTGGAGAAAAAACAAGAAGGACAGAGAGGAGGCGAAAGCCAGAGTCAGAGGGACAGACATCCAGAGGACGAAAGAGAAGAGGGAGGAGCCTCCCTCCACATAGAGAGGAGGACAGACACAGACAGACACAGAGAAAGAGGCAGAGAGGTTAGCTGAGGGTCCACGTGCAGCCTGGAGACTGGGGTCTGGGCAGAACGTGGCCTGGACAGGTATTCATGACTTCCCTTCTGCTGTTGAACAGCATGCTTGGCTAGAAAGGCCAGACCTTTGAAACTATCTATCTGGGGTCTGCCCCAGGGAGGTACACATCAAATGCTAATCTGGTACCAAGTGCATGGGTTTGAGTCAAGGAGACCTGAGTTCAAGTCCCAGTTCTGCCACTCACTGACTGTGTAATCTTGGGGAAGTTGCTTGGCCTCTCTGAGCCATGATTTCTTGCCGGCAATAATCACAGGACTACTTCACAGCAGTGAGAGGGCTACCCACTGTTATCAGCATCCTTATTTTCTAGGTGACAGCTCCATAGCCAGGTGACGGAAAGCAGCTCTTGAAACACACACACACACACACATTCTGCATCCTAAGTTGAATCTAACATCCCTGAGGACCCTGCTCTGTGTAACCCTGCCTGGCACAAAGCCCCCTCCTCCTGGGCTCTAGACATCCCTACCCTTCCTTCCGTGGCCTCAATTAGTAGCAGCTCCTCCGCAGCAGGAGTGTGACCCCACTCAGTTTTTCAGGGCTTGGGGTCACCAGCAATCCCCATGGTATCTCACATGTGAGTTGCCTCCCTGGGCCGTCGCTGGTGTGAGGGGTTTTTTAAACCTACCCCAAGGGCCTGATGTGTGTCCTCATGAAACAAGCATCACTGCTTTGGGTTAGGACCAACAGCCATACTGGTGAGTGGTGCCCAGCGAGGCAGCTCTCCCTCCCAGCTGGCTGTCAGCCACAGCTTTGCCACCCTTTCCATTTCCATCACTTCCCCGATGAAACTTCTGAACGGGAGAGGGCCAAAGGGTGACCGGGCTGGGCCAGGCTTCATTTCAGAATGAGGAGACAGGATTTTTGGCAGGGGAGGGAATACTGTACTTGCTTTTGTGCCCTTGAAATCTCCCCCTGTGTAGGGTTTCCCAGTACACTGAGAATGTCAGCCCAGAGGGACTTCCCTTGTGGTCCAGTAGCTAAGATTCTACGCTCCCAAAGCAGGGGACCAGTTCGATCCCTGGTCGGGGAACTAGATCCCACATGCCACGACTAGGAGTTCGCATGCAGCAACTAAAGATCCTGAATGCTGCAACAAAGATCAAAGACCCCAAGTGTCACAACTAAGACCCAGCACAGCCGAATAAATAAATAAAATGAATGTCAGTGTGATTCTAGGGTAGGGACATAAGCCCACCGTGTTCACTGCTACCTTCAATCAGAGGTTTCTAACCACACCAGCAAAGGACACTGTCACGCTCCTTTCTCCTCCTGCAAGCTCTCTGTGCTCAGCTGCCCACCCCTGGGAAGCCTGAAGCCTCCCCTACTTCTGCCTCCCAGCTCTGAGTTCCGGGCCTGTGCTGTCAAATATAGCAGGCACCAGTCATGTGCAATTATCAGGCCCTTAAATGAGGCTCATCCCCACGGAGGTATGCCGTAGGTGTAAAATACACACGGGATAGCAAAAACTCCTTATTATAAAAAGAAAATATCTCGTTAATATCTTTATATTGATCACACGTTGAAGGAATATTTTAGATACATTGATTCAGACACAATATAGTGTTAGAATTCATTTCACTTCTTTTTCCTTTTTTCTAATGTGCCTACATGTGGCTCTCATTTTGGTTCTTTCCAGCCACGTGACTGTAGATGAAGGACCCAGGTCCTCCCTCTGCTCCGAAGGGGCAGCGCCCCCAGAGACTCTCTCAGATGGGAAGGTGTCCTCCAGGGCTGGAACTGGCGAGGAGAGGAAGCTGGGGCAGGTCTTGCCTCCCCCAGGAGTGACCACACAATGCCTGTGCATGGAGGGAGCCCGGTCAAGGCAGTCCCCAAGCTTCAAAGAGCAATGGGAAAGGCTTCCTAGTTGGCACAGTGGTCAAGAATGTGCCTGCCAGTGCAGGAGACACGAGAGACATGGGTTTGATCTCTGGGTCAGGAAGATCCCCTGGAGGAGGAAATGACAACTCACTCCAGTATTCTTGCCTAGAGAATCCCATGGCCAGAGGAGCCCGGTGGGCTACAGTCCATGGGGTCGCAAAGAGCCAGACACAACTGAGCAACTGAGCTCACGTGCATGGCTGATTCCCTTCGGAGTACAGCAGAAACTAACACGACATTGTAGAGCAATTATCTCCTAATTAAAAATAAATTTAAGAAACATTTTTTTAAAAAAGAGCAATGGGCAGATTCCAAGAGTCTCAGGCTCCACAGTCTCACCACCACAGAGCATCCAGCCTCCCCAGCAAGTCAGGAAGGTCAGACCTGAGCCCCAGCCTGACCCCATCTCCCACGTGTCTCCCCCTGGCCTCCCACCTCTCCACCTCCCATCCAGCCACACCCTACCTGCCCCCCTGGCCAAAAAAAGTCCTCTGGCCGCTGTACCCCTCCTCAGACAGCACAGCTGCTCCCTGGTGCCCACACATGAAGCCCGGACACCCTGGTCCCACGGACAGAGCCCAACACACCCTGACCAGCCTCCCCTCCGTGGGCCTCCTCCTCCCTTCAGTCTGGGGGCAGCCCCCAGTGCCCTCACTTCCAGGCTTGCTCCCTCGGGCTGCAATGGCCTCTTCCCTTTGCCTCTCTCGTCTACAGGACAAACTCCAGAACTTTCAGAGCCCCAGGTAAATTCCTCTTCCTCAGAGCCCCTGCCTCAGTACCTCGCAGCTGCGGACGCACAGGTGGGGACACAGAGAGTCTGGGTCTGGTCCCAAGCCGCTGCCCTTCCTCACCACCACCTCCGGTTGGGGAGCTCCGGCTATGATTCTGGGACGGCTCCTGTCACGACGCCCTGTAGCAGCAACGTGCCCACTTCAGGATGCCCCCACCTCGGGCCCCGGACTGTTGCCTTCCAGACCTCTGCCCACCCACTTGCGGGTCCACACCTTTCGCAAAGGGGCTGTTAATGTTTAATGAACACTCGGACCCCCCACAAACGCCCGGGGGAGGGAGGCAATGGTCGGTCTTCTGAGACACTCAGCATCACCTTGAACGGCGGGAACACCTCCGCCTGCTTAGAGCTCTTCTCTCTCTTCCTCTGCTCCCCCAATCCCAGGCAGGCTCCCCGTACACAGACGTGCACACACTCTGCCACGCCAGATATCTGAGGGCCGTCCCCACCCCAGGCCGGGAGCCTGGGTCCCCGGAGTCAGCCCCACCCACCAACCGCGCCGCTTCCCGGAGGAGCCTAGGGACCCCAGCTGCGCGGCCCGTCTGGATTCGCGCCCACCGGGTGAGCGACCTCGGCTCTGCCGTCGGGTTTCCCTGCCTCCCTTCTGCCGAGTGCCAGAGGAGAACCCGGACGCCAGGGGAGAAGACCACCCCTCCCCCTTGCCCCCACTGTCGCGGACACCGAGGTCTCCCTCCTGCAAGACTAACTCCCCCCACCCCCTACCCTCGCCGCTGATTCCACTCGGACCCCCAGGGAAATCTCTTACACTCGGGCTGTGAAGTTCGGGGTATTTTTAGGCCAGCGATAAATAATTCATAGGGAACGTGGCATCAGGCTCCCCCCGCGGGAGAAGGGGGCGCGAGCGGCAAGAGCCACCGTCACCCGCGGCTCAAGGACACTTGCGATGCGGCGGCGGCGGCTCCGGACGCCGGGACCCGCGCCACGCCTCCTGGCGGCCAAACTGGGCACCACGCACCCCGCGCCCCCCGCCTCGCCGCTGCCCTCTGCGGACCTCCCCGGCTCCTAGGTCCTCATCCCAGCTGGCCCCAAGCTGGATCGTGCCCCAAGCCCCGCGGGTGGGGAGCGCCGAGCTCACCTGGCAAGTGGGGCCAGGCGAGCAGGTGTGGGCGCCGTACCAGCTCAATCCTGCCCTAGGGCAGATTCGGGAGTCAGGTTCCAGGTCTACTCGGCCCCTTTCACGTTAGTACTCGAATTCCTCATACCGCGTTTAGGAACAGTTTGGAAGCTGACTGGCGCAGCCAGAAACTAGACGGGCTCTGAGACACAGCAGGCCATCCCCACCCCGCAAATTCCCTTCCTCAATTTCGGGGATGAAGCCAGGGCGGTGCGCTTTGGAGGGCTGGGGACCAAGCCCGAAGTCCCTCCGGGGGAGCAGGGCTAGGACCACTAGGGTGAGCGTCAGGGCCCGGCGGGAATTCCCCCTTCGCTCACCCGGCAGGACCTTTCCATAGCTCGTGGGATGCACCCTTGGGGATGGTCTGGCCGCTGGGTGACTTTACCTTCTCATGGCCCTGGCCCTGCCCTCCTAGGCCTAGGCGTGAACCACTTTCTGCAGCAGGAGGCTTGCGGCTCCCCTTCCCCGCCGTCGGGGATCCTGGTCGAAGCCCGGGGAAATCAGAGTAACGCGCTGGTGCGACCGCCAAGGCCTAGCGGCACGGGGGCGCACGTGGGGTGGAGGGCTCTCGCCTCTCCCAAGTCTTCTTAGCCCACCCTTCGTCTCCCAGCCTCGAGCCTGACTGGGTCCGCCAGGCGCGGGGCCAGCGTTTGGGGAGATCCCACCACCCCGTAAAGCCCACGCTGGTTCCCTGAGGTCAGAGGAGGGAGGTTGCACCGAAGGAAAAGCTGGAAGGGGAGGACCTGGCGGGGGGCCGGGGGTGGTGACCGGGCGGGAATGCGAGGGCAGATCCTCGGCCGACCTCCCAGGAGCAGGCGGCCGGCTGCTGGAGCCACCGACAGCCCCTTTGGTCCTCTCTGCTCCGCGCCCTCTCCAGCCCCCTTCGCTCTGGCTCAGCTCAGCCACAGCTCCAGCTCCCCAAGCCCCGCCCGGCTTCCCGCAGCAACAGTTGCGGGGCTCCTAGCCGCGACTCCTGCGTCCCCGCACCGCCCCCTCCCCAGCGGTGCCGCGGCGCCTGGCGAAAACGGGGGCCGGAATGCTCGGTGACCCGGGAGACGAACGTCTTGGGCGCCTCTTCCGCGTCCTTCCCTCGCGTCCGCCGCGCGCGCCTGGCCCCTCGGCCTCTCTCCCACACCTCGTCCCCGCCCGCCTGAGTCTGAACCCCCAGGCCGGGTGCCCCAGGTCCCGGACCCCCAGCTCCACCCCGCTCGGGCTCCGAACGCCCGCCAGACTCTCCCCGGTGCCCCGCGTCTGTCCCCGCCGTCCTTCCCCGCGAGGCGCCGGAGCCCAGCCCCGAGTTGGCGGCGAAGTTGGCGCCCCCCGCTCGCCGCCCACCACTCACCGGGGGGAAGGGGCGCTGCGCCCGCGCCCAGAGCCCGCGCCGGCCGCCTCCCGCGCGGTGCGAGTCCCGGCGACTCCGCTCCGCGCGCTGGCGCGCTCTGTCCTAGCTTGGCGGGCGCCCGTGCAGGGGCGCCTGCGGGGCCGGTGCCCGTGGCGCTGCCTGCCGGGCTGGGGCCGGGCCCGCCCCCGCGCCCCGCGCCCCTCCGGTGGCCCACTCGGCGCCGGGTTCCGTCCCGGGCTGGGCGGCGCGCCGCGCCTCCGGCTCCCAGGGCTCACCAGCCGGCTGTGTCGGAGCACTGGCCGCCGCCGCCGCCGCCACCCGCGCGGGCCCGCCCCACCGGGGCCCGCCGCCTCCGCCCCGCCCCGGCCGGCCCACCCCGCCGGCGTGTCCCTTCTCCCCGTGTCCCCAGACCCCACGGACTCGGAGAAAACAGGCTGCCCGCAGCCCTGGGTTCGAGCCCCAGGCTCACTAGGTGTGTGACCTTGGGCCGGTTAATTTCGAGGATTCAACCCCAGTCTGTAAAGTGAGGCTGGCAGCTTGGGGGGCTGGTAAAAAGATGATGAACACGCTAGGGACACCGGGGTGCTATTTTTCAAAGACCTGTCTATCCAGCTGGAAAGCAATAAGGCGGGGAGGCGTTGGGAATGAGAGAGCGGGGGACCCGGGCCAGTCCGAGGGGCCACAGGGACACGCAGGCAAAGCGGCCCCCCCGGCGCCCTGGCTCCCACTTTTTGTCTTGCACTTGGTTGTGCTGGAGACAAACCAGGGACGGGGACCCGACAGGAGGGCGAGCAGAGCAGGCAGGCTGGGGTCACAGAGTGCCTGCGGGGCGGGCAGAAGGCAGGCCGACCACAGCAGAAGGGCCAAGCTGGGAAGACTGGTGGGCGCCAGGCGGGGCTGCCAAAACCCCCCACCGGCCCCCCTGGGGGCAGGGAGCTGGCTCTGCAGCGCCACCTGGCGACTGGAGAGAAGCTGCGGCCGGAAGGTGACCCTGGGCCTCGAAAGAAGTCGCGCACTCGAACCAGTGACCCTAGGTGGCAGGTGCTTTATTTCCAGCATATTCCTGACCTGGGGACCTTCCACAGTCCAGCAGGAGAGAGACAGGAGGGAGGGAGGTCAGCTTGTGTCTGCCTCCATCCCTAAATAAGGTTATCTCCTTGCTGAAAGGTACCCACACTGGCAGGAGCGACCTTCTGGCTCAATAAAGTGCTCCTACACCCCTGGAGAAGAGGCAGCCAGGGCCGTATGCCAGGACGGGCAGACAACGCAGCTGGGGTGCAGAGTCCCACTCAGGCTGACCCCGATGCCTCTCTGCTGCCCAGCGCGCCTCCTCTCTTCTCCAAGCAGGGCTAGGATCTGGGGTCACCCTCCTCTTCTCTCTGCACCAGGCTGGGCTGGGATCTGGGCTCAGTGCCCCAGCAGCTGCAGCATCTCCTGAGGATCCAGCAGCTTCTCTCTGGGCTTCCCCAAGGCCTGGCCCCGGGACACCTCCTCAGCATCCAGTTTCTCCCAGTCCGAGAAAGACACGGGCCAGACCCCTGCGGCAGAGGGAAGATGGCTCAGGGCCTCTACTTGCTCCCTTGCCCCAGTGGGGAGCAGCCCCCTTCCCGCCCAGGGACCTCCCCCAGACGCCCCCCTCCCCAACTCCTGGGAGCTACACGGGGCCCAGACCTCGGCTGTCCAGCAGGGCCTTGATAGCTACAGAGCCCGGCCTGGGGCCAGACGGCAGGTGCCCGGCCCTCAGGTCCTGCAGCAGAATCTGGCCGGTGAGGAAGCTGTCAGTCATGGTGGTGGTGATGACACCCGTGGGTCCCCGCTTCACCCAGCCGCTGCAGTAGAGGCCTGGTGTGGGGTTGACAGAGAGCGAAGGAATGGGGAGTGGCCTGGGCACCCTGGCAAGCCTGAGCCCCAGGACACACATGCCGGGAGGATGGCCCCCAGCACCCGTCAGCGGGGCCCACTCGTCTGCCGCCCCTGCCCTCAGTTCCTCCCCAAACACACCCAGGTGTTCTCACCATGCACCGCCCCCCACCTTACACCTTAGGGTCCCTGTAGGAGCTGGGTCCTGTCACCTTGCTTCAGCAGGCTCTCAGTAAACACTGACTGAATGAATTAATAACTAGATAGGTATGTGATTTTCTGGGCTTCCCTGGTGGCTCAGACATTAAAGAATCCGCCTGCAATGCAGGAGACCTGGGTTTGATCCCTGGGTTAAGAAGATCCCCTGGAGGAGGGCATGGTAACCCACTCCAGCATTCTTGCCCAGAGAATCCCCGTGGACAGAGGAGCCTGGTGGGCTACAGTCCATGGGGTCACAAAGGGTGGGACAGGACTGAGCAACTGAGCATAGCACACATACTTAACCAGGCTGGTAACTTGGAGGACAAGGATTAAGCTGCTGCTTAATCTCTAGTCTCAGCCCTGGCCTAGCCCAGAGCCCGATTTAATAACCAGACATACGAGTGGGCATCTCAGCTACACTGGGGACTTCTCGTAGGGCCAGGAGGTGGGTGGGGCTGAGTCACAGGCCTGACTCAGAACAGTTTCTCAATGCATATCACCTGATGAAGGAATGAATGTGAAACAGCCCTGAGAGCCACCAGCCTCCCTGTGCCCCCGCCACGCCCTCTCACCTGGCACATCCACAACCCGGCCCTCCATATTGGGAATGACCCCAAGCTTGGGGTCAAAGGGCACACTGGGGTCGATGGGGCGGCTCTTATACCCAACGCTGCTCAGCACCAGCCCACAGGGGAGGTCCTCCACGTCCCCAGTGGGCACTGCCCGGGTGGCCTCTCCAATGCCCTGTGGGGAAAGTGTGGGAAACACCAGGCTGGGCGGTAGGGAGACTTGAGAACGGGGGTGTCTTTGGGGAACAGGAGACTCACCTCCAGTCTGGTGACTGCCAGGCGGATGCCTGCCACCCGCCACCCATCTGGCGAGGGCAGGACCTGCTGCGGGCTTCGGAAGAAGCGGAGGCCCCAGGCACGGGAGGCTGATGCCCGGCGGGCAGCCTCTTCCACTCCTGGCTTCTCCGTGGCTGTTCGAAGCAGCAGTTCCATCAGCCGCTTCCTTGGGCGAGCAGCCTCTGTCAGCAATGCAGGACATCTCAGGGCAGTGTCTGGGTTCCAGCCCTCTCTGCACATGCCCTCCCCCTAGCCCTCTCTGATCTAGACCATCCCCTCCTAGTGAGCTGGAGAGCCAGGAAAGGGCCCCTCACCCTTGATTCTGTCCTGGAGACCCAAGAAATCCACAGGATCCAACATGGGCCGAGTTCCTGGTAACTGAATCATCTCCCGAAGCTCCTTGGGGGTGGGGGTGGGGAGTGGGTGAGAGGGTCAGGTCCAGAGTGCTGTCCACTCCTGAGCCCACCCCAGAACCCAGCCCAGGGGAAACACCACTGCCACCCACCACCACGGAAGGCACTGGGCCCCAGGGGGCCTTGCCTGGCTCCCCCTCATCCACCCCGGGCAGCTCTGCCCTGCCATGCCTCCCAAGGGACCCTGGCCCCTGGCCCTCAGACCCCAGCACCTTTATGGTGAAGGCCACTTGTAGGGGTCCACGTCGGCCCACGATCCACACCGTCTTCACCCGACTCTGTCTCAGGGCTCCCAGGGCAGCCTCAGTGATGTCTGTTTTCTGGCACAAAAGGAGGACCTTAAAGTCACTGGAAACTGACAGCGGAGGCGGACTCTCCGTTTGCTGGTGTCCAGAGCCTGGGCGGTGAGAAGGCTGGCAGCCTGAAATGGCAACACTGTCCCCTCTGGTGGCCAGACAGAGCACTGCCGCCAATTCTGCAAATGGTTCCAACTGGCAGCAAACCTGTCCCATCCCTTCATGGCAAACAGATGGGGAAACAATGGAAACAGTGACAGGCTTTATCTTCTTGGGCTCCAAAATCACTGCAGATGGTGACTGCAGTCATGAAATTAAAAGATGCTTGCTCCTTGGAAGAAAAGCTATGATAAACCTAGACAGCATATTAAAAAGCAGAGACATTACTTTGCCAACAAAGGTCCGTCTAGTCAAAGCTATGGTTTTTCCAGTAGTCATATATGGATGTGAGAGTTAGACTATAAAGAAAGCTGAGCACCAAAGAATTGATGCTTTTGAACTGTGGTGTAGGAGAAGACTCTTGAGAGTCCCTTGGACTACAAGATCAAACCAGTCCATCCTAAAGGAAATCAGTCCTGAATATTCACTGGAAGGACTGATGCTGAAGCTGAAACTCCAATACTTTGGCCACCTGATGTGAAGAACTGACTCCTTGGAAAAGACCCTGATGCTGGGAAAGATTGAAGGTGGGAGGAGAAGGGGACGACAGAGGATGAGATGGTTGGATGGCATCATCAGCTAGATGGACAAGAGTTTGAGCAAGCTCTGGGAGCTGGTGATGGACAGGGAAGCCTGGCGTGCTGCAGTCCATGAGGTCGCAAAGAGTCGGACACAAGTGAGCAACTGAACTGAACTGAGTAGCAAACCAGGCTGACTATCTTCATTCAACAAGTGTTTACCAAGTGTGCAAGGGGCATAGCAGGCAGTGTCAATGGTGAACAAAAGAGACGTGGTGCCGGCCGCACAGAGTTTCTGACCTGGGCGGGGAGAGGCTTATCAAATATTCATTAATAGTGTAACACTGCAGTGGTGACATACTTTGAAACAAAAAGTAGCCGAATCCACCGAAGGAGGGGAGGTAGACCTACTCAGGATGGTCCTGGAAGGTTTCCTGGAGGAAGGAACAACTGAACCAGGAACTAAAAGATGAACACAGGTGAGTTTCCCTGGTGGTTCGGCAATAAAGAATCCGCCTGCTGATGCAGGAGATATGGGCTCAATTCCTGATCCGGGAAGATCCCACGTGCTCTGGAGCAACTAAGCCCGTGCGCCACAACTACTGAGCCTGCGCTCTAGAGCCCGGGAGCTGCGACCTCTGAAGCCCACACGCCCTACAGCCTGTGCTCTGAGACAAGAGAAGCCGCCGCGATGAGACCCTCGCACCACGACCAGAGAGCAGCCCCTGCTCAATGCAGCTGGAGAAACGCCTGCACAGCAACGAAGACCCAACACAGCCAAAAATAAACTAACTGATATTATTTTTAAAAATTAATTAAAGATGAATCCACCTGCAATGTGCGAGGCCTGGGTTTGATCCCTGGGTCTGGAAGATCCCCTGGAGAAGGGAAAGGCTACCCACTCCAGTGTTCTAGCCTAGGAGAATTCCATGGACTATCCAACCGCAATGAGTCAGACATGACTGAGCAACTTTCACTTCCCCTGGAGGAGGGCATGGCAACCCACTCCAGTTATTCTTGCCTGGAGAATCCCATGGACAGAGCTGCCTAGTGGGCTACAGTCGTTGGGTCGCAAAGGGTCGGACACAATTTAGCGATGTAGCATGCATGCGCGCACATAGGAGGTGTGTTGAGAGGGTTGTGAGCAGGAGCAGTGGTGTGTGTACACTGAAAACTTTTCCTTTTAAAAAGCCTACATAGCTACAGAAAGTGATGAGGAAATAGCATGAGATCAAGCTGCCGTTTAGAAGGCCTCTGCCCGGCATGTGGGGAAGCAGGCGCTGAGTTCAGCCTGGAGGGACGAGGCCCAAACCCTGAAGGCAGGGGCCTCCTCTCCTTGGTGTGACCCCCCACTCCCACCCCTGCAGCCCGACCTACCCACTCACCTCCAGGTGGTCGGGTGGGGTCAGCAGGATCCGGGCCACGTCCAGAGCCACGTTCCCCTGCCCCAGAATCACGGCGGTGTCACAGCTCAGGTCTGGGGCCAGCTGAGGGGCAGAGGTCGGGATGAGGCTCACCCAGCCTGGGCCTGTCAGGCTGACCTCAGCCTCATGCCCCATCCCCAGTCATAGCCTCAGGCTCCTCCGTGCTCGGAGCTTCAGCCCAGGTCCCGCCCCCACCACCCATCACCCCTCTTCCCAGAAGCCTCCCTCCTTGGCCAGCCTGATGCCTCACGCCTCATCTCACCGGCCACCTCCCAGGCCTGTGGCTGCCCCTTCCCCCAGCTATGGGAGCCAAGAGCGGGCTGAGGAGTGGGCAGGAAGAGGCCGGGGGAGGGCTCCCAAAACTCACCTCCCGGTTCTCAGGAAGCCCATTGTACCAGCCCACGAAGGCCCGGGCCGCGAACACGCCAGGCAGCTCCTCACCAGGGATATCCAGGGCCTGATGGTCCTCTGCCCCATAGCTCTGAGGACAGACCCAGAGGCCTCAGTGGCAGCTAAGGGACTGGGCAGCCCAGCGCCCAGGCTCCCACTGGCCTCCTTCCAGCTCCTTCTCCGTAGCGTTCCCCCAGCCACCACCCCCGCCACCCGCCTGCACTCACCAGCACCACAGCGTGGTAGGCGTCCCGCAGTTCCTGCACGGTCACATCCCTGCCCACCTCCACGTTGCCGTAGAAGGCACAGCGGTCAGAGCGGGCCGTCTGGGTAAAGGTGTTGATGACATTCTGCCAGGCCCAGCGGGGGAGGGGTTAGAGGGTGGGGCAGCGCCAGGGTCCACGGCAATGCCACCCTCACCCCACAGTGTCTGGGGTGTCACTCCCTCCAGAGAGCCTGGGGTCATCCCATGAAGTCCGGGAGCCTCCCTCCTCCCCGCATCTTGACCAAAGTCTCTCAACCCTCGCTCTGAGCTCAGAGATACCCACCTTGACCTCGGGGTGGTCGGGCGCCACGCCAAAGCGCACCAGGCCAAAGGGCACCAGCTGTTTCTCGTAGATATCCACGTGGGCCCGGGAGTGGTGCTGGGGGAGAGGGCAGCGGCTGGTGGGGCCAAGTGTCTTGCGTGCTAAGTCGCTTTAGCCGTGGCTGACTCTTTGCAACCCTGTGGACCGTAGCCCGCCAGGCTCCTCTGTCCATGGGATTCTTCAGGCAAGAATACTGGAGTGGGTTGCCGTTTCCTCCTCCAGGGGATCTTCCCGACCCAAGGATGGAACCCACATCGCCTGCATTTCCTGCATGGGTAGGCCTCCTGGGAAGCCCTGGTGGGGTTGAAGCAGAGGCTAAGTCTGCCCTTCTCAAGGCAAAGCAGGACAGCCCCGCTCAGTGGGCTGAGGACACAGGAGAGAGAAAGGCCCATCTGTCCTCACCTGCTTAGAGAGCCAGACTAGAGGGATGGGCAGACCAGAGCCAGGGCAGCCAAGGCCTGACTTCAAGGACCACTAGCCCACTGAGACGGCGAGACCACTGGCCAGCTGAGAAAGGCGGCAGCTTTCCCTCCACCGGAGCTGTATCAGGAGAGCTTCTCCATCTACTTGGGTCAGGTGTGACACACAGCCCTGTCCTAGAACCCTTTGACACTTCTAGAAATGCCCAGCCTGTGGATGACCTGAGACCCACCCTTGGAAACTTATACCTGTGTGCTGAGTTGCTCAGTCGTGTCCAACTCTTTGCGACCCCATGGACTGTAGCCCACCAGGCTCTTCTGTCCATGGGAATTTTCCAGGCAAGAATACTGGAGTGGGTTGCCATTTCCTCCTCCAGGGGATCTTCCCGACCCAGGGATCGAACCGGTGTTCTCTTATGTCTCCTGCTGTGGCAGGCGGGTTCTTGACCACTAGCATCACCTGGGAAGCTCACTGCCTGTGTCCAAGTCCAGGCCCCCCCACTACCCATCGTGCCTGCTGACTCTCCCCATCAGTGCCATCCACAGGTGGCACCAGAACCACCTCCCTCCTCGCCACTGACCTCACTGTGCCCTTGAAGAGCTGATGTTTTGGAGTCAACAGCCACGGGAGCTGACCCAGCACCACCACTATCTGACTCTGTGCCGCTGGAATGATTCTTAACTTCTCTGGACCAAGGAACATTCCTTCTGGCGTGATGCTCCAGATGCAATGAGCAAGGCCTGCACCCTCAGCCCCAGGCAAGACCCACTGCGAGTGTTCCATCAAAAGCTGGCATTACCATCACTGCAGTTGTGGTGGCTGTGTCTCACCGCCTGGCTCCCGAACCTTCCCTGGCTGCCCGGCCACAGGACAAAGTCCAAACTGCTTAGCCTGGAGGTCAATATCATACACTATGTGCCTTTCCATCTATCTTTCCTTCTTTCCAGCTTGGAGCCTTCCCTCCAGGTCACAGGGCCCTCTCCAAGGCCACCTCCACAAGACTAAACCCGCTGGACCTGTTCACTGGTTCTCTCAGGACCGGACTCCTCTTCCAGGAAGCCCCTCCTTCCTAGCTCTCACATGAGCGCTAAGTCACTTCAGTCGACTCTTTGGGACCCCACCTGTAGCCCGCCAGGCTCCTCTGTTCATGGGATTCTCCAGGCAAGAATACTGGAGTGGGTTGCCATTTCCTCCTCCAGGGGATCTTCCCGACCCGGGGATCAAACCCTCATCTCGTGTCTCCTGCATTGGCAGGCGGATTCTTTACCACTGGGGCCTCCTAGCTCTCCCCCATCCCTCCAATCCCTCTAGCTGTTCTTTCCCAGGTCCTCTTTGCTCTATTTCTTCTCTAACAAGAATATTCTCAGAGGTTCTTCCAATCTGAGGTCCCCTCCCCTTGCCCAGGACACTCCCTGGGGAGGTATCATCATTCCCTCCTATGACCTCAAATTCCCGTGGATTTACTGATGACATTCTACTCTCCTCTGCCCAGCCCTCCTACCAAGCCTGAGACCCCTGAACAGCTCACTGGAGACACCTCACACAGATCCGGATAGAAGCCAGTCCCCTTCCCCCAAACCTCTCTCCCTCTGCTCCCGGGCTTCCTTCCACCCTGAGCCAGAAGCTGGGGCTCCTCTCTGACTCCCCTCGTCCATGTCCAACCAGACCTCCATCCTCCCCACTGCCACCCCAGCGGCTCCTGCTGCGCTCCTGGCCACCAGCCCTGCCTCCCGCCCTGCAGGCAGAGAGCTCCAGATCGAAATCACGGTGCTTTCAACCCCCGCCCCCCCCCCCCCCCCCAGCCTAAAACCCTTTGGTGAAGCCAACCACCTGTGGCAACTGCGCCCCCAGGACAAAGGGAGGCATGCTGTTTTCAAATGTTGATTCCTGGGCCCCAGTCAAGGCTTGATTCGGTGGAAAGGAGGCCCAGAAATGTGCCTTTTCACCAGTCCCCCAGGGGACTCTGATGGAGGGAGGGGGATGGACAGCACTGAGAGAAACTGCCGGAGTCCAGCCTGCTCAGGGGCTTCCAGGCCCCCAGCACCCGGGCCCACGCAAATCCTCCAGCCTCTGCTCTCGCTCTCCCACCTCCTGAACTCACCCACCCCCAAACCTGCATTCCCTTCCCCTGGGTGTCTGTCAGGTAGTTATCTGTGCCCCGGCCTCTCTGGGCTCCCCCCTCCAAACCCCTCCTTCTGTCCTTTAGACATCGATCAAGGACATCACCCCCTCTGGCTGGGTAAGGTGTCCCTCCTGCACACAGCGACCCCTCGCCCATCGGAATCCTAGACTATCACGTAAACCCTCTTCTCCTCTACTCCGCAACCCCCCACATAAGCTGTCAGGTCCTTGAGCGTGGCAACCGTGTCTGTCCTGCTCATGCCCATGTTCCCAGGGCCAAGCCGTGCCTGGATCATGTCAGCGTCCAGTGCTTGATAACTGAACGGCCCAGCGTGGACCTTAAGGGCAGGCTCTGCCATCGGACAGTCCATGCTCAGAACCCAGGCCTTCCCTGCTCAGCGGTGGGGCCTTGGGCAGCCTCGCTCGGCCTCAGCATTCTCACCTCTGAAGCAAGAGTCATGCCACCTGCTTCACAAGTTGTCTTGAGGCTGTGAGGACATGCTGTGTAGACAGTGCCTGACTCAGCTTAGTGTCACTGTCTCAAACATGCCTCGTGTTCCTGTCACAGGACCATAGCTGGTAGTCTGAAGCTCCCAGTGGGCAGGGACCAGCTTGTAACTGGCCCCAGTGCCCACCCTCAGTACCTCCCATGGGGAAAGTAGGCACAGGGCAGAGCCTTTTTTCACACTAGGGGCACTGAGGATACTGCCTGGAAGGCCCCCTCTCCCCAGATTTCAGGCTCTGCTCACACAGCTCCCCTTACACAAGCTGTGGAAGATCCCTGGTCTCCCTCCCAGTGCCCAGGTCTGTCGTAACACATGGAAACTGACCTGTAATGAAGCCCCACATGTGGGAGACCCTCTCCAGAGCCTGGGAGCCTCCTTCAGTGCAACTCAGATACACCTCTCCAGGAAGCACTTTCCTACTGACCCCCACCTAACCAGGCTCTTACAGGTCACTTCACTGTGATTAGCTCTTTTATCTGTGCTGCTTGGAAGGTGAGCTTAGGTCACTTTCTAGCAGGGGGACCAACTCATCCTGGCCTCCCCAAGACCCTCCCAGCTTTAAGATTGAAAGCCTCACACCCTAGACAAACTGGGAAGGTTGACCACCCTACTTTTTGAGTAGAGTGTGTAATTAATATAGTCATCCTTTCTCTTGTCTCTCCACAGCAAGGTCATTGTCCTATGTCTCAGTCAGCTGAACTCGCACGCACCCCTCTCCCATCCCCGACTTCCGCCCCACCAAGGCCTGCCGATGTTTCAAGGGTAACCAGCAACCTTGGGGCCCTGCCCGCCAAGGCTAGTACTATAAACCTTGAGACTCTGGCCATGGGGTGGGGGGGGAAGGGGTGGGATGGGGAGTGGAGAGCAGGCTAAAAAAACAGCATGGCATGGGGAGGGCTGGAACTATTGGCAAGGAGAGTGCAATGAGGCGCCTAAAGTTACAAAGGGCCTTGAGAAGAAGGGGTGGCCTCAAGAGGCAGGACATTGGGAACAGAGAGGAGAGAGAGGAGAAAGAAGGGAAGATGAGGGGCAGGAAAAAGATATCCTGCAGGTCTGGAGTAAGCTCCTTGGACTACTTGGCCAGGAAAGCATAGCCAACTGTCTGCCACGAACCACCACCCAAGAGGCAAACACACTCTCTCCGAGCTGAGGACCTAGAATGGGAGCCCCAGGTTACAAAGCATGTATGAAGTGTCCTGTCCAGATGGGCTGGGAGCCTCTTCCCCATCAGGAATCCAGGAGTGCTTTTAAAACCCAAAGGAGTGGGGCTTGCACTTAGGATTGGAGCAGCGGGTGAATCTTGGGAAAAGGAACCAGGGGGAAGTGGCTTACCTTTAGCAGGTGCTGGGCCGTGTAAAAGCCAGCTGGGCCACTGCCGACCACACAGATCTGGGGGGTCTGCTCCTGTGTGGAGAAGTGCTGGCCGAAGTCTAGGGTGGGGGGATGGGGGCGGAAGGTCAGAACAAGACTCCCTCACCTGTGCCAAATCCCAACTTAAATGTCAAAGAGAAGACGGAGTTTTCCAGGCTTCACCCTCATATGCATCCTCCTTCTCTTTTTCCTTGAAGCTTTGACATTTGCCAGGGTCCCTTATTCCATCTGAATCCCCAAAGGTTGTGGGTCCATCCAGAGCCCCCATCTCACCCACATCCAGAGCCCGCTTTAGAGGGCCTACTCAACACTCCCCATCACCCCTGAAGTGGTGCTCTGGACTGCTCAGCACTGCTTAATTTTTCTTACTGGGTTTTCCCGACCCACTCAGCTAGAATACCACATCTTCCAACAGACCCAGTATCACCCAATCTCGTCCCTGTGGATCTCCCCACAATGCCCCGTTTTACCTCTTCTAACTCCTCTCCTTCCACAGAGCCCTCTATCACCCATATAGACTCCTGCTTCAGACTTCCCTCCTGCCCCACAGACCTCCTTATCCCCCTCATTCACTCCTTCTCATGCCTGTGGACATCATTGTCTCCCCTTCGCACCTTTGTTGACCCCTGTCTCACCCCAGCAGCCTCACACCTTGGTGCACAGGCTGTCATCTTCCCCTGGACACCGCCCCCACTCCGTCTACATGAGTGCACCCCTCCAGTCTCAGCACTGGTCCCCTCCCTCTCCCCTCTCCAGCCCTGCCCCGGCTCGGCTCCCACTTCTCACGGGATCGTTCGCAGGCCTTCCCGAACTCCCACCCAGCCCTAGAGGGGCTCTGCTCCTACTCTGGATGCTCCTGGAAGGAGGCAGCCGAGTCCGAGTCCAAGACGACCAGGGCCACCAGCGCCAACAGCGCGGAGCCATGCCTGGGAAGAGGAACCAGCCCGGGGGCCAAACTCTGCCGGCTGCCCCGCACTCCCGCGCCGGGCCCGGACCCGCCCCGGCCCTTCCCTGGCCCCGCCCCGCCCCGCCCTTCCCTGGCCCCGCCCCAGCCCTTCCTCTGGCCCCGCCCACAGGTTCGACCCCGCCCCCAAGCCCGCCTCCAATGCTTCAGGACCGAAAGGCCTGGTGGCTCTATCCCCACAGCCCCACAGGGAAAGGCCCGCCCCCGCAACCCACCCCCTTCCTCTGAAGGCTCACCCCCCAGGACTTCCGGGCAGTAAGTGACGCAATAAACTTCTCCCCCGTCTTCACCTTTTCTCCAATTATCTGGAGCCTAGACTTGGAGGAGAGCAAATCCCCATTGCTGTTTCAACCCTCTTGAAAGATCGAGCCAATTAGAAAGGAGCTTAGTTTACTTACCTGCTTCCTCTAAAGGCTCTCGTCGCTCGCTGATGACTCAAGGCGCCGTTTCCCCTTTGAGAGCCTATCCCGGCTCGTTTCGGTCCTAGCCAATCACAAGCCGGTTCAAGCGCACCTCCCCTCCCATTGGGTAATAAGGATGAAGTCCGGAAGTCTGGGAAAAGGGTTTTTGCGCGGCACTTTCTCCGGCGCGTGGTACCTGGTCCGACTCCTCGGTGATCTTGTTGCGTAACCGTCCTCCCCTTTACAAAGATGAGGGACCAGCAGGAGAGTCTTGCCCTCTGTACCAAGGACAGAGCCAGGTTTCCCACCCTCGTCCAACAAGCTGGGATAGACGGAGGCGAATTTTGCACTGGCCCCGAGTGCAGAATTTAAGAGGGCGCCAAAACCCTCAGAAATCGAGGTAATAATATTGTAATGCAATGTTTTAAAAGATGAAAATTAAGGCAAAAAACTCTTAATGAACAAGATGTATTTTTAAATACAGCCCTAGTGACATCTGACCCAATACTTTTGATGCCACCTTTTCCCACCCCCTGCCCCTAGGGCCCTCCTGTCAGGCACATCCTTGAAGAAGCCTTCCCTGACCCGTAGTCTCCCAAGCCCGGTTAGCGCCCGTTTTTATCCCCTTAACACTCCAGCTCCTCATTACTTATTAAACTGCTTTATCATTCTTATCTTTTTATTTGACGTTGTCAGCTGAAAGAATAATGCACAATGTACACGTTGTGAGTTCAGTTTTATTCTGGCACCTTCCTGAGGACTGTTGCCCAGGAAGCCAGCCTCTCAGATTCCTCGGAGACACTGCTTCAGAGAGGTAAGGGAGGAGCCAAGATATTTATAAACTTTTTTTTTCCCGCTGGAAATAACATATAATCAAGCAAAAAAGATTACTGTTAACCACAAAGAACACACATCTTGAGTTAATGGTTTTAGTGCTTTTCCATGTATGGGAAGATGCAAGAATCTGGGGTCACTGGAATTTTTCGTTAGCTATATAACTTAACTATCTAGGGGCCAGTATATCATATTTACCATTTTCTGACAATAAAGTTGAGAAAGACAGTCATCGTTTATGTCCTAGCTAGACATGTCATATGCTAAAATGTGACCTACCTCCTTGTCTGCTTTTTTGCTTCATTGTTTAAATCCTTTCTCACTTGATGTGATCATACGAGAAAGAACAAGTACATACATTATTTACCCAAAGTGCTGTTAGGGAAGCCCAGCAAAGAGAACACAAGGGAAAAGTAGACTCCTCACTTCCACTTTGTCTCTGATAACCTTGATACGGGATATAATCTCACATCCAGTTTACCCTCTGAAATTTCTTGACTTGTAATTTTTTTTTAACATCTTTAACTGCCCTTTTCTAAACAACAGGTCTCATCTAGGGTACTACAGCAATTTTCCTTTCTCAGTGCTTCCAGAATAGACTATCTAAGACTCATTTGGTTGTGGTGCTTTAAATCATAATTGCTCCTCAACTTCCACAGGGGCTGCGTGCCTCACTTGAGGTCTCCTGGTGGGTGGTAGGATCTGGATCTCGTTTGCTGTTTGAATTCCATACTACACAGTAGATTCCTGGGTTAACTCAAATTGTACATCATAAATATTCTGTGTAGATAGGCTGTTACTGGAGAAGGCAATGGCACCCCACTCCAGTACTCTTGCCTGGAAAATCCCATGGATGGAGGAGCCTGGTAGGCTGCAGTCCATGGGGTCGCTAAGAATCGGACACAACTGAGCGACTTCACTTTCACTTTTCACTTTCATGCATTGGAGAAGGAAATGGCAACCCCCTCCAGTATTCTTGTCTGGAGAATCCCAGGGACAGCAGAGCCTGGTGGGCTGCCATCTATGGGGTCGAACAGAGTCGGACACGACTGAAGCGACTTAGCAGTAGCAGCAGCAGCAGCAGCAGTATGTCCAAAGCACAGGGCTTCCCAGGTGGATCAGTGGTACAGAATCCACCTGCCAGTGCAGGAGACATGGGTTCAAACCCTGGGTCAGGAAGATCTGCTGGAGCAGGAAAGGGCAACCCATGTCAGTATTCTTGCCTGGGCGATCCCATGGACAGTGGAGCCTGGAGGGCTGCAGTCCATGGGGTCCCAACAGAGGCAGACATGACTTAGGGACTAAAACAGCAACATACAAAGCACACAACACTTCCTGTTTTTCCGCATGGTGAATTCCCCTTGGGAACATTGTTGCTGAGTGACTGCGGTAGCTAATAGCTTGATCCTTGTAGAACTGGAATGGCAGACTTTTTTTCTTTCTCTTTACAAAGTATGATGAACAGAAAACTGCACAAACCGTAAGTGTACTGGTTGATGAATCATCACAAGATGTAACCATGACTTAGATTACGAAATAGAACTTGGCCAGCACTTACAGGAGCTCCTTTTGCCCCTTCTAGACACTTCCCTTCCCTTCCACTTACTTCCCTTCCCTTCCACTTACTTCCCTTCACTGAGAAGTAAATACTGCTCTGATTTCTAATAAAGTGAAGTCACTTAGTCGTGTCCGACTCTTTGCGACCCCATGGACTGTAGCCTACCAGGCTTCTCCATCCCTGGGATTCTCCAAGCAGGAATAGTGGAGTGGGTTGCCATTTCCTTCTCCAGGAGATCTTCCCAACCCCGGGATTGAACCTGGGTCTTCCGTATTGCAGGCAGACGCTTTACCGTCTGAGCCACCAGGGAAGGATTTCTAATAAGCCATTGTGTTTTGTACTCCTCCTATCAGTCCAGGAATAGGCAAGCTATAGTTTGTAGCACAAATTCCTCTTACCACCTGTCTTTGTATAACCCACAAGTTCATGACTTACATTCTTAAGTGGTTTTTCTAAAATTAGAGAATAATATTCTGTGACATGTGAAAATTACATAAAATTAAAAAAAAAAAAAAGAATTTAGGGACTTCCCTGGCAGTCCAGTGATTAGGACTCAGTGCGAAGACTGCCAGGACCTATGTTTGATACCTGGTCGGGGAGCTAAGATCCCACAAGTCTCACAGCATGGCAAAAAACACAGAACACAGTGATGTTCGTTTCTTTACATATTGCCTCTGGCTGTTTTTGCACTTTGATGGCACAGTTGAATAGTTGTGACAGAAACCATATCATCCACAAAGCCCCAAATATTTACCATCTAACATTTTACCAAAAAGGTTTCTCGATTCCTGCACTAGACAGTAAGCTCCAAGAGACTGGGGCCCAATCACACTCTTATCCCCAGAGTTGACACACTGCCAGGCACATAATGGATGTACATGTCTTAACATTCCATTTATTATCCTCTCACATGGGAGGAAGAGAAGGAGATTCAGGAGAGACACCATAGAAAGCCCTAGAGTGCTCCCTGCCCACAGGTGGTATCTCTGGTGGTTAAGAGCAGGAATTCTGGAGTTTGACACACCAGGTTTGAATCTTTCTTCCTCCACATACAAGCTATATGACGTTGATAAGTTTAATCTCTCTAAGGCTTATCTTCACAATATGAGGGGGAAATAGTACCGATTTCCTGTAAAGATTAAAGTTAGATAGCATAAGGACTTCTCTGGTGGTCCAGTGGCTAAGACTCCGAGCTCCCAATGCAGGGGCCAGGGTTTGATCCCTGGTCAGGGAACTAGATCCCATATGCTGCAACTAAGACCCGGCAAAGTCTAATAAATAATTTTTAAGTTAAGATAGTATAGGTTAAAAATGTGCCATAAGTTCTGAATTGATGTTAGCTAACATCATCATAAATATTATCCCCTCCAGAATGTCTCTGTAAATTAGACGTTAGGTCTCTGCAGAGCCCTTAAAGGGCTTCATTCACTCCTGTCACCTCCCCTCATTTCTCAAGGCCCAGTCAATCCCAGTCACAATCCCAGAGTAACAGAAAATCAAGCCTCAAAGTGATAGAGTGTTCTTGGGGGCCTGCTGGGTAGCCAGGTCTGGTACCAGGGCCTCCAACTTCGGCCCATTCCCCACTCAGGCCCAGATCAGTAATAGTGAGTCACTGGTTATATTAGGTTGGTTTTAATCATTAGCCAGGAGTGTGCAAGGGGGCCTTTTCTGATGTTGCACTTTTCATGTGGAGAATTAGCAGTTTGATTAATCACATTCCCAGACCTTAAGGCCATTTCTGAGTTGCCAATGCATTTCAAAAGAGCATCAATAACATACAGCAGAGCAGGAGGTGGGGGAGGCTGCCAAGCCTGGCTCCTTCCAAGAGGGCTGCTTGGATCCGAAACTGCTCTATCAGTCAGCCTCCCAGCAGGAACCAGATGGTGTGCTCAGAGGGGCTGATTGAAGAGAGTTTAATGAAGGAACTTTGTGCAGAGGTGTGGCAGGATGAAGGATGTGGTGAAGTGCCCCCCAGCGTGGCTGGGGCGGGGGATGATCAACAGCTGGAAGCCACTTTCACCCTAGGCCCTGAAGGAGCTGTTCCAGAAGTAGCAAGAGCTGCAGCAGGAGGAGGGGGCACTGGCCAGGAGCTGTGGGCTTCCAGAGAGAAGGGCAGGGCAGAGGAGAGGGGAACGGACCTGGCCAGGCAAGTGGGAGCTACTCAGCAGAGCCGCCTGAGGCCACACCAGAGACGGGTGCTCTCACGGGACCAGGCTCAGAGAACACCTTCGCCTGCCCCTCTCCCCTCCACCCACCCACGTGCTGGCATTCAGCCTCCCCTTGATCAGGGTCAGCATGCCCTTCACCTTGTCCAAGGACTTCACTGAAAACCAAGGCGATCATGCACTCAGGAGACACTTGCGTGTCCTCAACCAGAGAGGGTTTTTGCCGCTCACCCCCCAACCAGGAGACATTTGGCAATGACTGGAGACGTTTTTGATTGTCACAACTTGGCAACCTAGTGGATAGAAGCTAGAGAGGTGACTAAACATCCTACAATGCACAACAGAGGCCCCCCAATGACAAAGAATTATCTGGCCAAAACGTCACAGTGCCAAAATGAGAAACCCTGTTTTAAACTAACTGCTCTGGCCTTGTGTCAGAGGTCCAGCCTCCTTTTCTGACCCTCCCTCAGCCTCCAGCCGGGCCCTGCCTCCCACTTTCTCATCCAGCCTCCAGGCAGCGCTGCTCCCAGCTCTCTATCCAGGCCGTCGGCTTTGGGCTGGATCTCAGTGGCGTCCCCAGTACCCAGCCTCTTCCTCAGCTGGCACGGGTCACTCCCTTACATCTCCGCCTCACTCCCAGGCTGCAGACATTCCTTTCACAGCTAAGCGTGGCCCTTGACTCCTGGCTCTTGTGTCTGAATCCCCATCCTTCTCCCCCTCCTTCCTCTCCTCTCCAAGGCCATCTGACCTCCAGTGCCTGTTCCCATAACCCCTCTCCAGCCTCAGCTACCCTCCCAGTCATTTTCTCCCTCTCCCAATTGAGAATTCTTCTACCCCATGGGAACATCACAAACAAAGCCAACTTGGAGAGCTAGCCAAGGTCCTGCTCAAAGCTACTTACCCCCTTGCTACCCTCATCTGCCCTGAACCCTTCCCCACAAAACACACACTTTGAGCTCACAGATGCTGTGGGTCTCAGGAGCTGCTGAGCCCAGGGTCTTGCACAGGCTTCCTGGCTGAGATCCTAGGAAAGTCTGCCGAAGGTAACCTCTCCCTGTGGTCCCTGGGGAGAGGGCTCCTTCGGGGCTGGAACCTCAAACAGCACAGGAAGGAGCAGTGGCCAAGTTCAGAGCTCCCGGGCACCAGGGAGGCCCTCGCCAGGGGGCAGGTGGACCCTTCGGTCTCCATGCCCCTCCTGGCCTGCCCCCAACCTAGGGCCTCCCCTTACCCCTGTCCTCTAGCCCTCCCGAGGCCCAGAGCGGAAGCAAGAAGGAATCCAGCTGTTTAGTCCTGAGATGAAGTTGGCTGAGGTCCAGACTAGCAGACTGCCCAGCCACCTTTATTCCTCAAAACTTAAAAAAGCAAGCAGGGCAGGCGATCCCTGGAAGCCCCGGCGCGAGCTCCCCGCCTCACTGTCCACCTGCGCCTCCACACTCTGGTGGAGCGAAGCACAGCCCCTGGGCGGGAGCCAGCGCCCTCTCGGCCCCAGGGGTGGCCAGCAGAGGCAGGAGAGCCAGAGCTGGGCCCCGGGAAGGAGAGTGGGGTGGCTGGGCCGGCCCGCCCCTCACTGCAGCCCCACCAGCTCTGTGATGGGAGGAGTCTGCACCATGAACTCCTCGTAGCGTTGGAGAAACAGCCGGAACCGAGCCAGGTAGGAGTCCTCGTTGTATGGCAGCTGCTTCTCGTGGAGGAACTGGGACACCACAGGCTTCACCTGCCAGAAGGTGGGCGGGAGGAGAGGCTGCAGATAGAGGCATCCTCATGGGGACCCTTCCTCTCCCCAGCCCCCAACTCCTATCTGCTTTGTCGCATGATGCTGGGGAGGAGCTGAGGGGCTGGGAGAACTCCCACATTTCCAGCAGGAAAGGGAAAGGGAGTTTTATCCCCAGCATTCTTCTCTGGGGATCCTGACTATCTGACAGTCCTCTTTAGCATAAGTGGACAAACGCCATCTCTCCCTTTCACCAAGCACATACAGGGGCCTGACATTTCAGGTCCATTTCTCCATTATCTTCAAAACCTGTCAACATAAGCGCTGCTTGAAAGTGTTAGTTGCTCAGTTGTGTCTGACTCTTTGCAACTCCTTGTACTGCAGCCCGCCAGGCTCCGCTGTCCATGGAATTCTCCAAACAAGAATACTGGAGTGAGTAGCCATTCCCTTCTCCAGGGGATCTTCCCAACCCAGGGATTGAACCCGGGTCTTCTGCATTGCAGGCAGGTTCTTTACTGTCTGAGCCACCAGGGAAGCCCAAGCACAGCTTAGTCCCATTTTACAGATGAGGAAGCTGAGGCTCAGAGACACTCAGTTAACTTGTACAGAGTCACACTGCTTGGTCAGAAACCTAAGTGTTTCTGATCAAAAGCCACACTGCTGCTTGTTCCCTGAGCGGCCCCTTCCTGAGAAATTCTGGCCAGGTCAGTTGGTCAGAGGGCTCTGAAGGGGACTCCCCCTCCACCCTCAGGCAGCTCCCTCATCCAAGCCCCTCCAGCCCCACCCTCGTCTACCTTCAGGCACATGTTGTCGGAGAGCCTGGGGAAGAGGTGGTGTTCCACGTGGCAGCTGATGAGAGAGTGGCCGAACGCCCAGTCCAGCACGGGCAGCCGGGGCAGGTTAAGCACCCCCAGGCTCATCATGTGGATCCGTCGGGGCTTCTTGTCGGGGGAGAACATGGGCAGCCCGATGTGCTGTGACAGACACAAGGATCAGGCCCGGGGGCCGGGCTGGGCAGACCCGTGTGTCCCCACCCCACCCCGGCATCCTCAGCTGGCACCCAGGGGCCCCGTGGGTCCTTGTGTGTGTCTCATGTCCTGCTCCAGCAGGACCCAGAAGAGGCACAAGGAGGCTGAGATTCTGTGTCCTGTGCTGAGCCTCGCCCATCCCTGGACCAGTCCCCATGTCAGCGCAATGAATGGGAGTCTGGGTGCCCCTCTGGCCCTGTGGTCCTCTAAGTCCACGACTGCCCCCCACTGTCCCTCACATCCCTGTGCCTTCGCTTCATCCTGAAAAAACGCTTCTCTGCTCTCCTTTCAACAATCAAAATTCTGCTCATGGTTCAAGAAACGCCTCCTCTGCCAGGTGTTGTCCTCAGTCTAGAAGATGAGGAAGTGAGTGGGAACTTCCGGTCTCACCGGACAAGCGGAGGGAACACAACCGTGGGATTAAGTCGTTAATGGCCAGGTGGTAAGTGCTAGGTTGGGATCCTCACTGGTCCAGGGAGCAGGGAGGTGACCGTCCCCACTGAAGTGGCCCCAGAAGTGAGCGCTGAGCTGCCAGCCTCCCACAAAGACCTCCCATCTCCAGCATCTTACCTAGACACATGCTCGCTGGAACCTCGGTGATGGCCCTTGTTTCACTTCCCTCGGGCTCATCACAGTAAGAGCCCCGAGGCTAGGAGCTGGGGTCCTATTCACTTGTGTCCCTAAGGAGCTTAATAAGTAAACTGTGCACATGTGCGTGCAAGGTCGCTTCAGTCATGTCTGACTCTTTGCACCCCTGTGGACTGTAGCCCACCAGGCGCCTCTGTCCATGGGATTCTCCAGGCAAGAGTACTGGGACAGATTGCCATGCCCTCCTCCAGGGGATCTTCCCAACCCAGGGACCAAGCCCGGGTCTCTTACGTCTCCTGCATTGGCAGGCAGGCTCTTTACCATTCATGCCACCTCTGCACAGAAGCTGCTTAATAACTCTCATCCATGCTCGAGTGGCAGCCAGTGTTGAAGGGAAGTAAACTCCTTACCTGAGACCAAAACTCTCCGTGATGACCCACGGGGAGAAGGGCAGAGGGTAAGAGTAGGGAGCACTTCACCTGGTGGCCTCTCTCTCCCTAGAATCTAGAGTCCAGCCTTTGGCCAGGCACCCCAGAGGGTGGTCCCCATGCCCACCTCCCCTGTGTGCAGGGTAGGGGAGGCCTCACCTGAAAGATGTTGACGTGGAGATAAGGATGGGCCAGCAGGGACCTGGTGATGAGCATGCAGGCCAGGGCCGAGCCGGGGCTCTGGAAGCCAGACACATTCAGGAGCAGCCAGTATTGAGAATAAAGGCCCAGGGAGATGAGGCCCAGTGTCCGCAGGGCCGTCCTGAGCTCCACCTCTCTGAGCCGCTCTGCCAGAAGGGGCGAGAGGTTGGGGGAGGGGGGGTTGGCAAGGTTCTGATACAACAGAAGCAGGCTCCCTGGTGGCTGAGTGGTGCAAACTCGGGTGATCAAGGTAGTTACAGCCCTGAAGAGTAGGCTCATTTGCTTTTCTTTCCCCCTTTGGCTGCACTGTGTGGCTTACAGGATTTTAGTTCCCCGACCAGGGATCAAACCAAGGCCCCAGCAGTGAAAGTGCCAAGTCCTAACCACTGGACCACCACGGAATTTCCTTTTTTTTCTTTCGCCCATTTTTAGAATAGAAAACAGAGCATTAAGCAACCTGAGGTCAGTCTGATATTAATAGTAAGTGGTGGCATGGGGTTTGAGCCCTTAGCCCCTGCCCCTTCTACCGTACAATATTGCTCCTACAAGACTAAACATTATAAGGTACAACAGAGTATGAGGCCTTTACATAGCACTTTTACATCTACGACCTCATTATGCTTTCCCACCATGGTTGAGGAGCAGGGAAGAACCTGAAGTTCAGAGACGTCAAGTTACCTGCCTGCAGTCATCACCCGCCAGTAAGCGGCAGAGTCAGACTGGGCCCCAGCTCCAAAGTTCTTTCCACCCTGCTTGGCTGTCTCAGAAGGTTTCTGTCTGGTCTCAACTCAGGGCTCATCGCTTCCTTCATGAAGCCTCCACGAAGCCAGGAGAGGGAGGAAGGGAAGGGGGGTGGGAGGACCAGGTCTTTGCAGGGCATGGCCCTGGCTTACTCACCCACAGCCACCAGCGGGGTTATGATGGGGATCAAGAGAGGAGCGAGGAACATGTAGACGTAGCGGTTGAGGCAAGGCAGCCTCCACGTGCTTGAGTCCCCCAGGCCCAGCACGTTGGTGTAGCCATGGTGCATCTTCACGTGTCCATACTTGGCATACTCCGCAGTGAAGGACGTGCATACCTGGAGGAGGGAGCCGGAAGCGGGGCGGGGTCCACATCATAGGCGAGCAAAGCTGGCCCCTTGGAGCCTCGAAAAGACCCTCCTTCCCCAGACTCTGCCTTTCCAAGGCCTTCCTGCCTTCCACCCCCAGCTCATCAGCCTTGACCATCAGCTCTCAGGGACCTAGGGCAGCAACCCCATCCTGGGACTTCCCTGGTGGTTCGGTGGTTAAGAATCTGCCTGCCCGTGCAGGGGTGGCGGGTTCAATCCCTGGTTGGGGAACTAAGAGCCCGCATGCCTGGAGGCAGCTAAGCCCAGTGTGCCGCAACTACTGAGTCTGCACATTCAAGAGTCCCGCAGCACAACTAGAGGAGCCCACGCGCTGCAGTGAAGAGCCAGTGAGCCGCAGAGAGAGATCCTGCGGTCGGGTGCCGCAGCTGAGACCTGATGCGCGTGTGCGTGCGTGCGTCGGCGCGCTACGTCGATTCATTGGTCCATACCGACTCTTTGCGACCCCATGGACTATAGCCCGCCAGGCTCCTCTGTCCATGGGATACTCCAGGCAGGAATACTGGAGTGGGTCGCCATGCCCTCCTCCAGGGGATCTTCCCGACTCAGCGATGGAACCCTCATCTCTTGTCTCCTGCACTGGCAGGCAGGTTCTTTCCCACTAGCGCCACTTGGGAAGCCCCTAAGAACCGATGCAACCAAATAAATAATCATAAAAAAAAAAAAGCAACTGTATCCACTCAGCATGATGCTGCAAAGCATTTGGGGGCGGGAGGCCAGCAAGTCTGAGAGGGCTGCTGGAGGACTGGACGCATTGAAGGCAAAGCTCCAGGCATCTGATAGCAATTATTTCGCGAGTGTTCACCGTGGAAACATCTGCACTTTCATGACACTGCTTTGCATCCTGAGCCCACCACAGTGAGGGGAGTCTAGGGAGGAAGAAACGCCATCTTCTGAACGGTCCCTGAGGGTGGCACCCAGGGTGAGGGTGCCCCAGTGGTGGCCAAGAGTTAACTTCCTAGGGGTGACTCTTTGGCATGACCCCACGTGAGAGTCTCTGAAGCTGGTAGGAGCAGCAGCAGCAGCTACCTGTCTCCCAGAAGAGCAGTCATTCTGAATATGAAAGAGGCGCCAAAGTGTTTCTCATGCAGATATATGCAAATTAACACACCCAACCTCAGTCTCTTCCAATATTTTATCCAAAAGCCAGAAGACTTTGCTCATTTTATTGAAGATGCTGCCTGCCTATATCCTGGAGGGTGTGAAGGGCGACCCAATGCCAGTCACTGTGAGCGCCACAAAGAGCAGAGCAGGGGACTTCCCCGGTGGTCCAGTGGTTAAGGCTGCGGGCTCCCAGGGCAGGGGCCTTGGATGCAGTCCTCGGTCAGGGATCCCTAAATGCTGCACGGCACGGTCAAATAAAAAAATAAAAATTAAATTTTTAAAAAGTAAAATATAATCAATTATTTAAAAAAAAAAAAAAAAAAAAAAGGACCAGTTGGTTCACAAAGGAGCTGTTGCCAGGATCTGCCAGGGCCTCCTCAGAGGCCAGCCCGCCTCTGCCCAAGGCTTGCAAGTGTATTTTGAGCCTCACGGTTCTGTAGCTGGAAAAAAGTAACTGGGCTTTTGTTGTTGGTTTTTTGTTTGTTTTTAATTTAATTATTAATTACTTCTCGGCCGCTCAAGGACTTTCTCGAGGGTGGCTTCTCTTGTCCCCGAGCACAGGCTCTAGGGTGTGCAGGCTTCAGCGGTGGTGACACACAGGCTTAGCTGACCCTGGGCATATGGGGTCTTCCCGGACCAGGGGTCGAACCCGCGTCCCCTGCACTGGCACCAAAAGGGAAGTCCGTGATTGCCTTTAACTGATGTTTTTAGCTGTTTTCCTTCCTCATACTTCTGCTCCAAAGGCTGAGCCTGCCTGCATTGCTTTTTGCTTCAAGAAATGTTAGCTGCACTCAGCAATCTGCTCTTCCTTCTTGCCCTTCCTTCTGGCACCTCTGCTCAGACTAGCAGCTGATCATGCTTTGAGCCA
The DNA here is from genome assembly GCF_016772045.2 of Ovis aries. NCBI lineage: Eukaryota > Metazoa > Chordata > Mammalia > Artiodactyla > Bovidae > Ovis > Ovis aries. Next base: position 55,858,726 of record NC_056064.1, on the reverse strand, counting down.
GAAACAGCCTGGGGCCTGAACCTTACCAAGCTTGACCTCAGGGGCCTGTGGGGCCAGATTCTCAGCCACATGCCCAGACCAGAGAACTGGGGGCAGGGCCCACCGTGTAACACCTGGTTTGTGACTCAGCACAAGCTTCTGGAATATGTGTGACCTGCCTTTTTGCAAGAATAAGAACAGATCTGAGAGGACTTCCCTGGTGGTCCAGGGCTGAAACTTCACCTCCTAATGAGGGGGTTCGGGTTCGGGTTCCATCCCTGGTTGGGAGCTAAAACCCCACCGCTTCCCAACAGAGGCAGAATTGTAACACATTCAATAAAGACTTTTAAAATGGTCCACATTAAAAAAGAAAAGAAACCCAGATCTGAGGCTATTTCTATACACTGGAATTCTCCCTCCCATCTAAATGTTCTTTCCAGAACGAGAGGGAACATGGTGGGCTTGGGAGGAGGAGAGAGACTGGACACAGGGTTCGGCACGTATTATGTGCACCCATCAAAGGACAGGGGGACAGGGCCACGCATTACAGACGGTCCTGCTGCAAAGGATTATTTACAGGCCTTGCCCAAGACGATCTCCCATCCAGACCCAGAGAAAGTTCCAGAAGCTTCCTGATATCACTACCTTCTACGACTCTCAGGCAGACTTAAGAACCTAGATCTCTTAGCCGCACTCAGGCCCCTCAAGTGGCCAAAGTGAGTGTGGGGTAGACGTCAGTATAATTCCTCTCAACATCTCCTCTCAGCTACAGTTGGGGGACCCACCACACTCTGCAGCCCTCGAGTGCCAACTACCGGAGCCCACGCGCCTAAAGCCGGTGCTCCCCAGCAAGAGAAACCACCGTAGTGAGGAGCCCGAGCACCTCAACGAAGAGGTGCTCACCATGACTAGAGAAAGCCCAAGAGCAACAGCAAAGACCCAGGGCAGCCAAAAGCAAATAAATAAAAATTAAAATAAATCGGGGTCCCTCCTCCCCAGATCTCTCATTCATTTAGTTGTTTATTAAGCATTCTCAGACCTCCACCAGCAGCCAAAGGTAGTTCTCTAACTTGGTACTTTTGTAAATAATTTATTTTTTGAGCAGGTAATATGTTTGCATAATTCAAAAAATATGCAGTGGGGTGGGGAAGTCTTCTTCCTACCCCACCCCGCAATTGCCCCATTTTCCTCCTGGGAGGTGAGGGAGGTCCTCTATCTCTTTATGTGTCCTCTAATATTTTCCTCTTTTAATTTTTAAGCAAACAATATTTTGCAGGATTGAAAACTGTCATTACAAGATTAGGACACAGAGTGTCCTAACAGGTCACTTACTGGATCGGAAGGGGAGGGTCAGGATGAGGCAGGTGCCAGGCGGAGGCTGTAGGTGTGGCCAGTGAGAGAGGTGAGGACCAGAGGGCAGGGCCAGAAGGAGGGATCTGGAGGGAGGAGGAGGCAATCAAGACAGGAGCCAAGTCTCCAGCTCAAAGCCTGGTGGGCGGGCGGGGGGGGGGGGGGGGGGGGCGGGTCGCTCCAGAGAGGGGGACAGGAGAAGAGGGCCACAGGGTGGGCAGGGTGAGGAGGAGGGGCTGGGGGTTGTCCCAGAGGCAGCATCCCTCAGGCAGGAGGGACTGTGGGCTGGAGTCTTCCCCGCTTTAAGTTTGTCAAATCAAGTATAGGACACCTGGGGACTTATTTGGTGGTCCCATGGCTAAGACTTCATGCTCCCAGCACAGGGGGCCTGGGTTCCATCCCTGGTTAGGGAATTAGATCCCATGTGTCTCACCTAAAGATCTCACATGCTGCAACTAAGACCCAGCACAGCCAAATAATGTTGTTGTTTTTTTAAAGTATAGGACATAGAAACAGAAATAGCAACCCATTCCAGTATTCTTGCCTGAAGAACTCTATGGAGCCTGGTGTGCTATAGTCCATGGGGTCACAAAAAGTCGAACCAGCAACCACCTTCCCACTTCTGGGCCCAGCCAGCCTGTCCTGACAGCGTCTCCTCCAGACGCTCTCACCAGGGGTTCTCAGCTTTGCCACTATTGCCTCTGGGGACTGGGGGCTTCCCTGGTGGCTCAGGTAAAGAATCTGCCTGCAATGTGAGAGACCTGGCTTAGATCCCTGGGAAGGGAAGATTCCCCTGGAGGAAGGCATGGCAACCCACTCCAGTATTCCTGTCTGGAGAAGCCCATGGACAGAGGAGCCTGTCAGGCTACAGTCCATGGGGTTGCAAAGAGTCAGACACCACTGAGGGACTAACACTTTCATACTTTCATGTTCCATATCCTGTGCATAGTAGACTGTCTACCAGCAACCTTGGCCCCTGTCTGCTAGATGCCAGGACCAACACATACACACTTGCACGCATGTGCAGACACACAGACACACCCTAGTCATCACAGCCCAAAACACCGGCAGACACTGACCATGTCCCTGCCACACCCTCTCCTCTCTGTGTTCCCCCGGCCTTCACACAGCCGCCTTCACAATCTGCCTGTCCGGGCCCTGGGCTACATTGTGCAGCAGCTGAGCAGCCAGGGGCAAGTGACCTAACCTGCCAGACCAGTGTTTCCTCATCCACAAAGTAAGCGTGATAATAGGTTTGACCTCACAGGGAGGCGTGATTATTAACTGACATCAACTACACAGTAAGCACCCAGTAATGGTCAGTGGGTATAATTAAGACTTCTATTATTTTGATGTCATTCGTGTGTGCCTGTTTACCCACTGGACTCTGACCCCTTGGGGAACTGGAAAAGGGTTCTGCTCACCATTGTGTCCCCAGCACCCAGCAGAGGGCTGGGCCGGGAGCGAAAGCTCGGTGATTTTTGAGCTGCTCAGCCAGCACCCATGTGGAGCCTCAACTGACAGACACTGTTTCAGCCCCTAGATCTCCCCAGCAAACCCAGCTTCCCTCCAAGTCTCCCCTCCCCGCTGGGCAGCCACAAGCCCCCTGGAGCAGCCCCACCCTTTTCTCCAAGACCCCTCACCACCATACCCACCCAAGGACACTCACCAGGCTCAGGGCCACCACGCACAGACAACCACCTGACCCTGCTCCAGCATCCTCAGCCTCTGGGGGTCCATGTGCAAGCCCACGGGGCCAAGCTTTTGGAGACCCAGCGGTGTGGGAACTGCCACATGACCCCTTGCAAGTACATTTTACAAATCTGCACACACAGTAAAATCGCACAGACACACACACACCAAAGCCAACGTCCTGGTGTGCTGAATCGCTGTTCAGTTGCTCAGTCGTGTCTGACTCTCTGCGACCCCACAGACTTGCAGCCTGCCAGGCTCCTCTGTCCATGGGCTTTCCCAGGCAAGAATACTGGTGTGGGTTGCCATTTCCTTCTCCAGGGGACCTTCCTCCCTCAGGGATCGAACCCACGTCTCCTGCATCGGCAGGTGAATTCTTCACCACTGAGCCACCAGGGTGGCTCAAATGTGGTATCAAATGTTGAATGACAAATACATGTAACTATTGAGGAGACTAGGTAAAGGGTCCACTGGACCGCTTTGTCCCCTCTGATCTGTTTTTGCAGTGTCTTGTAAATCTCTAATTATTTCAAAAGCACAAAAGTTTTGTTTTGTTTTTTTTTTTAGAAGAAGTATGTTTTGTACTACAGGTCTGAGTTTGCCTGCTAAATTTTTTTTTAATTAAAAAATTTAAAAATCACAGCGGAGCATGCTCAGAGGACCACCCCTCAGGGTTCAGGTGGGGCCAAACAGAAACAAGGTGAGAGCCCAGAAGATAAAGGGCCACAGTGAATTGGTAGGAAGAGAATCATAATCATTCGAGCATTGTAATCAGGCTCCCCAGGTTCTGGGCTCAGGCTTGGTTTCCACCACCACCACAGGGGACTGGAAAGGTGACAGTATTCCCCCGGGTGACAACCCTCCCCCTGGGCAGAGCCGGCCTGGGCTCTCCATGGACCAGCTGTGACGCCACCCCCATAGCACAAAGCCGACTTTAAAAGGAAAGTTGGAAGTTGAGACACAATGGAGCTTAGTAACTGGCACGGCCTGTTCCCTCCCACTTAGGGGAACATCTTGACTGTGAGTGACTGGCAAGGGAGTCCCTAAAGCCTTCCTGATTGCAGGAGTTAATCTTCTCCAACTGAAGACAGAGTTGCCATATGATCCTGCAACCCAATCCTGGGTATGGATCTGGAGAAAACTATAATTCGAAAAGATACATGCATCCCTGTGTTCATTACAGCACTATTTATAACAGCCAAGACATGGAAACGGACTAAATGCCCATCGACACATGAATGAATAAAGCAGATGTGGTATATACATATATATATAATATGATAATATATACTATATGGAATATAATGTGATTATAAGATGTGAAACATATATATTATATGGAATATTAATCATAAAAAAAGAATGAAATAATACCACTTGCAGAAACATGGATGGACCTAGAGATTATCATATTAAGTAAGTTAGAATGAGAAGGACAAACACTGTATGATAGATATCACTTATATGTGATCAATTTATCTACAAAACAGAAACAGACTCACAGACACAGGGGACAGACTCACAGACACGGGGAGCAGACTTGGGGTTGCCAAGGGGGATAGGAGTGGGGGAGTGACTGGGAGTCTGGGGTCAGCAGGTGCAAACTATTACAGAGAATGGGTGAATACCCTGGGATAAGCCATAATGGAAAATAATACGAAAAAGAATGTGTGTATATATGTGTGTGTGTGTGTAACTGAATCACCTTGCTCTATAGTGGAAATTAACACAACATTGTAAATCAACTATAAATTAAAAAATAAACTTTTCCAAGCTTCAGTACTGGAACGATGGGGGCCTGCCCACCCCAGCCTGCCCCTACATTCCTGTGGCCCTTGACAGGCAGTACCCAAGAAGATAACTGAAGTCCTCATGACATAACCCAGGATAGGGAGCAGGCAGGGGAGGGTAATCCGTGGGCAAGGGAAAGGGTCAGAGGTGCACTGAATGGAATGGAACATTGTGGTGTAGATGGGAAGTGGGTGTTCGGAGGGAAGTCAATCCTGGCCTGAGTGGGGTATATGATTTTGGATACTTTAGCAGAGAAGCAATAGCAACCTGGATGTCAGCTGCCCACGCCATCCTGGCTGCCCGCCCCTCAGATCCAACGGGTCAGAAAGGGTGACTTCTCTCACCCCCAGCTCGTGCCAGCAGATTGTGAAAGAGGCCTGGCAAAAGCTGGGTGCGCCAGGAAAGCCAGTGACACTCCAGTTGACACCTGAGGCTGTGACTAGGGTACCAGATTCTTCTATAGTGACGCTGCCTCCTGAGGGTCACGGTTTGGAAAGAGCGCAGGCAGTTGACAAGCGGAGGAGGAAAGAGAGACAACGGGACGTGAAAGATGGGGGAGCCGGGGATCCAGAAGGGTCCCAGGTAGTCTGCTGAGATCCTACTTGGCAAGAGCTGGTCCTCTGTGTGATGCAAAGGATAGGTATAGTTCAGGGCCTCAGCAAACAGCCCCCTCAATACACACACACACACCACACACAGATCCACTAAGCTTTGTATAAGCTGGTCAACCTTTCAGTTAAAAATAAACAACGCTGGGCTTCCCTAGTGGGCTCAACGGTAAAGAATCCGCCTGCCAACACAGGCGACACGGGTTCGATCCCTGGTCTGAGAAGATCCCACATGCTGTGGTACTGCTCAGCCCGTGTGCCACAGCTAATGAGCACAGGCTCCAGAGACTGGGAGCCGCAATTTCTGAAGCCCTCACGCACGAGAGCTCTGTTGCTCTGAAACAGGAGAAGCCACCGCAAGGAGAAGCCAGCGCATGGCAACTGGAGAGTAACCCCAGCTTGCCACTACTAGAGAAAAGCCCTGCAGCAACAAAGATCCAGCGCAGACAAAAGTGTTAAAAAAAAAAAAAAAGCAAACAGAAAACTAAAGCATTTGAAGAAGTTAAAAAAAAAAAAAAAAAAAACGCTAACAAACAAAACATGTAACAAAAACCGCTAACCTTTTCCTTGCAACTGACTGTGTGTTCCCTCCAGAGGGGAAAAAAAAGGTGATGGGTGTGGTGGAGCTTGTTACTTGGAAGCAGGCATTGAAGAGTCAGGCCTAGGCCCTAATGAAGACCTAGGGTGTCTCGTTTAATATTCACACTGGTTTCACAATGGAAGTAACATTCTTCTTCTCATTTGTTACATGGAGAAACCAACACTTAGATGCTAAATTAAGTAACTTGTCCAAGGTCACAGAGTCAGTGTGTCCAAGGTGGCCCCGACACTGTCCGCTGCCTGGTTGACAAAAGGAAAGAATCCACTAGCCCCACCCATGCCAGTGGCCGAGGACGTGGAGCCTTTGGCTCCTTCCCACTGGGAGCTGAATCTTCCCTGAGGTTGGCCAGAGTCAGGGCCATGCCTTGAGGCATGGGGGGTAGAAAAGCAGAGGCCTCCCACTCAGGTTGCCCTCAAGAAATTTGCAATCTGCCTGCAGCATACCAGCCGTCACAGCTGGGGATGGAAGCCAAGCCTTCCCCTCAATGTGGGGCTCACCCGCCTCCAGGCTGTGACCTTCCGGCAGCCTGCTCTTCGCCGGACCTTGTCCCCGTGTCCCCTGCAGGGTCATCGTCTACAAACATTGAGCTCAGCCCTGTGCCAGGGACTAAAGAGGCAAAGATGAGGCCACTGCCCTGGGTCCCAGGGGACGAGACGAGGTGCGGCCACCAGGCTGCCGGGGTCCCTCCAGGTGGGTCCCGTGCTGTGGTTCAGCTGGAGCCCTCCATCTGGGGAGCCTGGGAAGACTCCACCTTCTCAGCTGCCCCCAGGCCCCTGGGGCTCAGTGCAGCTTTGACAGAGCCCACGTGATAGCACAACATGCTTGGTTCCTCTTCTGTTTGTGATTACAAACTTGGTGGGGAGGGCATCTGACCCTGGCTCCAGGGTTGGGTCTGTACCTTAGAGCCTGGCTGAGACCAACGCTCAGGGGTCCCTGGGAAGAAGAGTGTCTTGAAATGGACCCTGAGGAACCATTGGTTCCCCTTGTCCTTTTTAAAAAGTATATTTCTTTATTTTTCTTTATTTGGCTATGCTGGGTCTTCGGTGCAGCATGTGGGATCTAGATCGCGGATCCGGGATCAAACCCAGGAACCTGCATTGGGAAACCTGCCTCGGTGTCTTACCCACTGGACCGGAAGTCCCCCCCCACTGGTCCTCTGCATTTTAGAAATGTGTGCAGGGATTTCCCTGATGGTCCAGCGGGTAAGACTTGACGCTCCAAATGCACCAGGTTCAGTCCCTAGCTGGGGAACCAGATCCCACATGCTGCAACTAAAGATCATGCAACGAAGATCAAAGATCCCGAGTGCCACAACTAAGACCTGATGCCAAATAAATAAATATCTTAGAAAATAACAAATTAAGGAATCGCCCTCCCTTTAAGAAAAAAACAGAAACGTGTGCAGGTGGGAGAGGCGGGTTTGGGGACACTGAAGGCGATGGAGGGCGCTGGACAGACAGCGCTTCCTCTCGTCTAACTCATGCACTCTAAGTTTATAAAACGTCCTGTGTGCATGCATGTACAGTTATGTAAAGTTATATAACTTTATTAAAAGTTAGTAATTGAGGGACTTCCCTGGTGGTCCAGTGGTTAAGACTTTGAGCTTCCAAGCAAGGGGTGAGGGTTCCATCCCTGGTTGGAAAACTAAGATCCCACCCGCTTCGTGGTGCAGCCAATAAACAAATAAAAGCTCTTTTAACAAAAGAAAAGTTAATAATTGAGTTAATTGGTCACAGTAACCAGTTCCTGGCAGAAAAGGACTGTTTCTGGTACCAGCTTTCACATTTGTTCATAAGGGACCCAGGGTCCATGGTGGGGGTGGCACCTGGAAGGGAGGGAAGAGGGGGTGTCAGAGCATCAGAGACCTGAGACCGGTCCAGAAAAGGGGAACCAGGCCAGACACCTTTGCCTTCCTGACCGTGCCCACAGGCTGAGGCAGGCTGGGGAGACGGTGGGAGAAGCGGGGCAAGAATCAAGAGAGAGGAGGGGCCCTCCCCATACAGACCCAGGGAAGCAGGGGGCTTCTAGGAGGCTCCACTATCTCCAGGTGTCAGGAGGTGGGGGCTGTTATGGAACTGGGGTGCTGGGACAGACACCAGGCCCCTGCTCCCCCTGCCCTCTGTCCGTGGTTCACATCCCAAACCCCAACTGCAAAACCAGGAAGCCCGAAGGTTGCAGCCAGGACTGCCAGCCGCAGGAGTCCTGGGGGTAGGAAGAAGGACCACCCTCCTGAACCAGTGTCGCAAAGAAGAGAGCCACCCCCAGGAGAAACAGGTGCTCCGGCTGCGTCTCCGGCCTCAGTTGAGCACTGATCATTCCTCATGCAGCCCTCTCCCCTCTCAAGGGCTTGGGGTTGTGCACACACACAGACACACACAGACTGTAGTGCAGGCAGGCGACACGCTTGGACCCACGTGCCAACAGCCGCAGCTGCTGGCCCTCGAGAGCTCACAGGGCTGTGCAAGCTTAGATTCTCACATCAAGGCCTCGCAGCGGCTCCCACCCCGTCCCAGGCTCACCTCCACAAAGAAAAGCGTCCAGACCTTGCTCCAGCCTCTGGACTCGGTGAGGGCGCCGTGAGTGGCCAGGTGGCTGCCCTTGACGGTCAGCGTGTAGTGGCACACCCCCAGGATGGTGATGCCCAGGGCAAAGACCAGGGGCCTGTCAGAGCGCAGGCACAGGAACCCTGCGGGGGGCGGGGGGCGGGGGAGAGAGGGTTGGCTGCAAGCGGGAGAGCCTTAAGGGCGGCGGGTCTTTCTCTGATTCTTGGAGATCTGAGCCCAAACGCCCCAGCCTGCACCCCTGGAAGCCCGGGCCAAAGAGGGCCCAGCCCTGGGGACTGCCACGGACAGCGATGTGGCAGGTTCCATGAAGGCCAGAGTAGGATGGGTTGGCTCTCCCTAAAGGCTCTGAGACAAGACAGAGCGCCACTGACTCACGGAGGAGAGGCCGGGAATCTTGATTCTGCGCCCCTGCCAGAGGGAACACGCCCCTCGCCCCCTCCCCGGGCACCCCATGGGGCACCCTCCCCCTCCCCAGGCCATCTCATCCCCCCACCTCGCCCCTTCCCCCCAGCCCACCCCACCACCACCCCTACCCCACCCCCGCCGCTTCTCGCTGACTCGGCTCAACTTTCTCCTCCACTGCCCTTCATCCATCGGGGCATCTCCGGGTACACAAGTCACGACTCCCCAACCAGACTTTCCGGGCTGACCCTCCGTCCTGGTGTCCCAGGCACGCGCCATCTATCCCACCCCGCCGCCCGTCCCGGACACCCTCCCCCACCGCCCAGCGGGCCCCGCAGCCCCCAGTCCCCGTGTCCCTCACCGGGTGGCAAAGCGAAGAGGCTGAGCGCGAGGATGGCGCAGTCCACGCCGTGGCGCTCCCACCACGAGCTCGCCCTCACTACCTCCTGCACCCGCGCCTCCAGCTCGCCCAGCAGCGCCTCGGCCCCGGCGCTCTCCCGGGGCGCGCCCCCCGCCGGCTCCATGGGCTCCGCGCTCGGGCCCGGCACCCGCCGAGGGCTCGCAGGATCGGGAGCGTCTGCGGCGCCGGGCGGCCGAGGCGCCGAGCGCGAGAGAGCGCGGGCGGGGCGGAGTCACGCGGCGGCTGGGGACACCCGCCCCCGGTATCAGGGTGCGCGCCCAGAGCGACCCGGCCGGTCCGGGGCCACCCTCCTGGCGGGCGGGGCCAGAAAGGGCGCAGGAGGAGCGCACGGATGCGCGGGAGTGGGGAGGCCACCTGGAGCCAGAAGCAAATCGCCGCGGAGGGGACGGGGGCTCGGACGGGATGGGGGCGCGAGGACCCCCGTAGAGACCCTCCTTCCCCAGGACTTTCCCTGACCGCCTGACCTCAAATAACTCCTTTATATAATCCCGGCGCCGCACCTTGCTTGGGTTTGTGGGACCTTTTTTTAATCCCTTAATTTAAGTATTTTTCCCAGTAGCACTTAGCAGCCGCTCCACACCCGACACGGACATTCGTCCCCTGTCTCCACCCACAGAGGGGACGCTGGTACCGGCAGGCCTCACTTTGCCGCTTTTTCTCCAGTCTTATCTTCAGGACCTGAAACAGTGTCGGGAAAGATGTGTGAATTCATGGGACAGAAAGTTCAAGGCCTCGTTCAAGCCTCTTGAGTGGTGGTGGTGGTGGTGGGGTGCTCCCCTCTGAATCCGGCTTTAGCAGCCGCACGTGGGGAGCTGTCTCTCTAGCCCAGTGGATTTGGGACTGAAAAGGGACTGCTGTAGAGAAAACGCATTCAGGTGGGGTCCCTCTGCGGTACCGCTCACTCAGGGGTGCCCGGGGCTGAAGGCCACTGCAAAGGGCCCTGGAGACGGGAACAGCACGCGTCCTGGCCCTTCCCATCCGCCCAGGCCCTGACCCGGCGCTGCGGGAGTCTGGCCTTGGCCCTGGGAGCAAAGCCGCTGTGTCGTGCAAGCATTCTCCTCCACTTCCGAGGGTCCTTTCTCCTTTTTCATATGGTTTTTTCATATGGTTTCATATAGAGGTCCCTTTAAAACGAGGCCTGGGGTGGTGGGGGGCGGGCAGGAGCCCTTTGGAGGAGGGAGGAGAAGAGGGAGAGGAAGGCGGGGAGGAGGCTGGGAAGAAACGGAAGAGAAACCGGAAACAGAGTCCGGAACGCTTAGGACTTGCATTCTTTTATCTTCTTTGGTGTTTTCCTTCATGATTTCTTGCGCGTTTATCCGTTCAATTTTTTAAAAAATATATATATAGGCAAGATTTTCTTTACCAGGTCAGCAATTCTAAAGAGTTTGTAATTTAACAGGCCAACACACACATACCCAAGCAAACACACCTGGTTCCTTACAGTTTATCACTGCTTCTGCATACTTAACAGGTTTTGTGTAACCCCCACAACTCCCAGAGGATGATATCATCCCCATTTAATTGATGGAGGCCCAGATCTGCCCACAGCCCCCCCATAGTTACTAAACAGCAAAACTAGAACTCAAATCCAGGACATCTCCTCCAAGCCCAATCATCTTTTGCTTTTATCAGAGATTCTTAAAGACAGAAGCATGGGGTGGTGATGGGGGAGTGACCTTCCCACTCTCTATTCCACCTTCATGTTCCTCTTTCTCAGATAGTCTGACATTTTCAGGGATGGGGATACCTATACTTTTAAAAAGCATAGTTGCTATTAATGTGCAATATTATAATTCTATAAGGGCAGAATCCCACTGCTTGTGAACTTTCTGGTACCAAGAAGCCCCTCATCCAGCCTCGTCCACCCTTTGGACATCTAAGTGGTACTGTGTTGAACAGGAACAGAGGCAGATGTGTATTGAAGGAGCTCAGAGGAGCGAAGAATCCCTGTGGGGTGGGGCTGACTGTGGTCTCCTCGGAGAGAGGCAGCCTTAATTTAGAACCGACTTAAAGCAAGAGGGTACACTACAGGTGGGGATGGCTGGGGTAGGGGCTGTGGGTTGGGAGAGATGGGGGAATAACAAAATCCAAAAGACTTGAATAGACAGCTCACCAAAGAAAAGGTACAAATGACCAATAAGCACAGGAAAAGATGCGCTACATCATTCATCTCGAGGGAAATGCACATTAAAATACCAGTAGGAGAGCCCTTCAGATCCAGAGCATAGCTAAAATTAAAATAGCCGGGCACTGCTAATCCTTGGCAAGGGGATGTGAAATCACGGACCTCTCATTTGTTGTTGATGAGAGTACAAAGTGGTGCAAACCCTTTGGAAAACAGTTTGACAGTTTCTTGTAAGGTAAATATACACTTACCCTGCTGCTGCTAAGTCGCTTCAGTCGTGGGCTCTGTGCCACCCTATAGACGGCAGCCCACCAGGCTCCGCTGTCCCTGGGATTCTCCAAGCAAGAACACTGGAGTGGGTTGCCATTTCCTTCTCCAATGCATGAAAGTGAAAAGTGAAATTGAGGTCGCTCAGTCGCACCCGACTCTTAGTGACCCCATGGACTGCAGCCTACCAGGCTCCTCCGCCCATGGGATTTTCTAGGCAAAAGTGCTGGGGTGGGGTTCCCTTGCCTTCTCCAGCACTTACTTACCCTGCAGTGCATGCGAAGTTGCTTCAGTCTTATCTGACTCTGTGTGATCCTATGGTTGTAGCTTGCCAGGCTCCTCTGTCCGTGGGATTCTCCAGGAAAGAATACTGGAGTGGGTTGCCATGCCCTCTACCAGGGGATCTTCCCAACCCAGGGATCGAACCCCCGTCTCCTGTGTATCCTGCATGGCCCTTCTTTACCACTGAGACTGCACCATCAGGGAAGCCCCTTGGATCCTCAGCTTAAAACCATTGGATTCTTTACCCCCAGCACCACCTGGGAAGTTCTATAGGTTTAACCTATGACCCAGTAATTCAGCTCCCAGATAGTCACCCAACAGGAATGAAAATGTATCCATATAAAAACCTGAACCCGAATGATCATCGCAGCATTGTTCATTAGAGCCAAGTTGGAAACAGCCTAAATGTCTGCCAACAGGAGAATGGACACACGAAATATGATACCTTCACACAACCTATGCAATAAAAAGGCACTGGGCAACAGGGCAGATGAACTGATGTCATCTCACAGACATTAGGTGGAGGCTAAGAAGACGCAATAACTGCATGACCCATTCGTGTGAAGTTCAAGAACAGAGAGAGCTAATGTATAGCGATAGAAATCATATCCATCCTTCCCTGGGGAGGGGTGAGTGGGGGGCATTTATTGCAAAGGGACGTGAGGAACCTTCCTGGGAGGGTGGAAATGATCCAGATGGTGATTGTGGTGGTGTTTACATGGGTGTGTACGCATCTGTCAAAAGTCACTAACCTGCACACTCAACAGGCGTGTGTTTTATTACAGTTAATCAGACCTCAGTAAAGTCGGCCCGGGCAAAAAAAAAGCAGCAAAGCAGATTTTGCTTCAAAATGGAAAGAGCATGGGGCTTCCCTGGTGGCTCAGTGGCTAAGACTCTGCACTCCCCATATAGGGGGTCCGGGTTCAATCCCTGGTCAGGGAACTAACTAATCAGGAAACTAGGATTCCACATGCCACAACCAAAGACGCTTTATGCGGCGACTGAGACCCAGTGCAGCCAAATACATGAATAAAAGTAATTATTTCCAGACACAAAATATTATACATAAAATAGATCAGCCAAAAGGGATTTACTGTACAGAATAGGGAGCTACGGTTAATATCTTGGAATAACCTACAGTGGAAAATAATCCAAAAAAAAAAAATATATATATATATATATGCCTGAATCATTTTGCTGTGCATCTGACACTAACAGTACTGTAAACCAACTATACTTCTATTTTTTTTATTTTCAAAATTGGTGATGTTTTTTTAAGAGGTATAATTCAGATGGTAAGTATCACCCATAAATGTAGCACACTGAAGTGTGGGGAGGCAGGGTGAGTCTGGTATCTGAGGTCCCTTGGCCATGGGGACAGCCGAGTGTGTGGGGTGGCGGAGTGGATGATTTACCAAATTCTTCAGTCCTCTCTGTGAGCCCCTTCTGGGTTCTCAGCCCTGGTCCACTGCCTTCTGGCTCCCAGCAAAGATGAGAAAGACCTGAGAACAAAGCTTGGGATGAAAGGCTCTGGGTGGTTGGCCAGGCAGGCCTGCTGCCATCAAGGCTCTCTGCTTGGCTTTCTACAACAGGTCCTGAAGGGGCAGGCCTGGGCAGGCTCCTGGCCCTCTGCCCACAGTGGAATGCTAGGCAGAGACAGCCAGGGCTGGGAGCTGTCTATGCCTCCCAGCCACTCTGCTCTAGACCAACCTCTGCTCCCACTCAACCTCCCACCTATCTGCACAAGACTGAGTTTATGTGAAGAGCACAGCTTTGCAGTCTGGCACGCTTACTAGCTGTGTGACCTTGAATAAGTTACTCAACCTCTCCGAGCCTTAGCAGCTTCATATACACTACAAAGGAGGAAGATAAATATCAATAGGAGCTTTAATATTTTCTTTCTGTATCCCGGTAGATTTCGTGTACACTTCCACTGTAGAGGTGACTAGACCACAGCCTAAAGTCTAAATTACTCAGCTTGATCTTTGAGGGCGGCCAAGTTCTAGCTCCACATCTGACTACTTGGGGCAGAATGATGTACCCCTGACCTCTGACCCCTGGATAGGGATTGCCTTTTCTCACTTCTCTGTCTTTATTCCCAGGGAAATTGTTTCTATTCTCACCCCCTCCCCATTCCAAGCCCCACCCATCCTTTGGGGCTCTGGTGACGTCAGTCACTCCTACAAAATTTATCCAGGATTTTCATATATTCCACTCATTCAACATGTTTTTTTAATTGATCTAATTTTTGGCTGTGCTGGGTCTTTATTGCTGCATCCAGGCGTTCTCGAGTTGCGGTGAGAGAGAGCTGCTGTCTATTTGCAGTGTTTGGTCTTCTCACTGCAGAGCATGGACTTAAGTAGTCCACACTTAGTTAGACGGGCTTAGTTAGACGGGCTTAGTTGCTCTGCAGCATGAGGAATCTTCCCTGATCAGGGATTGAGCCCTCGTGCCCTGCATTGGCAGGCAGATTCTCAACTATTGGACCACTGCTCCTGCTGCTGCTAAGTTGCTTCAGTCATGTCCGACTGTGTGCGACCCCATAGACAGCAGCCCACCAGGCTCACCCATCCCTGGGATTCTCCAGGCAAGAACACTGAAGTGGGTTGCCATTTCCTTCTCCAATGCATAAAAGTGAAAAGTGAAAGTGAAGTCATTCAGTCATGTCCGACTCTTCTCGTCCCTATGGACTGCAGCCTACCAGGCTCCTCCATCCATGGGATTTTCCAGGCAAGAGTACTGGAATGAGTTGCCATTGCCTTCTCCAACTGGACCACTAGGGAAGTCCATTCAACCAATCTTATTGAACATCTATGGTTGCCAGGGGCTCCAGCTCTGTCTTTCCCTTCCTCTGACGTCATCATCTCCCCGGTTGCATTATTTTTCTTTCTTTTCTTTTTTTTTTTTTTTGGCCACATGGCATGTGGGATCTTAGTTCCTTGACCAAATCTGTGCCCTCTGCAGTAGAAGGGTAGAGTCTTAAGCACTGGAGCCCCAGGGAAGTCCCTCCCCCAACAGCTCGCTTTCGACGTCAGCTATCATATACTGTCCAGCAGTGATCCCCCGTCACACTATCTGGCCTTAAGATTCAGTGCGCTCTGTGTCATCTGCCTGCCTTAATCAGGAAAAGTAACACTAGCTCTTGAAACAACCCCAGGGACTTTCCTGTGGGTCCCGAGGCTAAAACTCCGTGCTCCCGATGCAGGGGGCCAGGGTTTGACCCCAGATGACACAACTAAAAGGTCCTGCGTGGTGTAGCAAAGGTCCCATGTGTGACAACTAAGACCCGGCCCAGCCTAATAAAATACACGTGTGTACGTATGTGCCGAGTCACGTCAGCCTGTCCAACTCTTTGCGACCCCACGGACTGTAGCCTGGCAGGCTCCTCTGTCCATGGGATTCTCCAGGCAAGAATACTGGAGTGGGTTGCCATGTCCTCCTCCAGGGCATCTTCCCCACCCAGGGATCGAACCCGGGTTTCTTACATCTCCTGTGTTGGCAGGTGGGTTCTTTAGCGCCACCTGGGAAGCCCCCAATAAATAAATAAATATATGTTTTTTAAAAAGGGAGACTTTGTGCTTTTTTTTTTAAGTTAAAAAAATAGATGATAGAGAAGACTCCAGACCCCAAGGGGCTGGGTGCTCATGGACCTACCCAGGCATCAATAATAGCACGAGGGGTGTGGTGTTAGATGATGCTGGGTGGGGTCTTCCTGGGAGACTCTGGAGTTCCCCACCCTGGGGCAGTGATGATTCCTCCCTTCTGCCATCCAGATCTTTATTTGCTGGGGTTCATTGGGGTTAATTACTGTTGTGGTTGGGGTAGGGTGGCAGGGAGTGTTGCCTGGGACCCAGGGCCTGGAGGGGGAACCCTGAGAGTCAGGGATGGGTTTGGAGACCTGGAGGGGTAGAACCGAGGGGTCTGGGGGGCACAGGGTGGACTAGAAAGACACCTCCTGCCATCAGGGAAACCCTTTCTGGGCTCCAAATCTAGGTGAATGGGTCTTTAACCCTTTCTTGTCTTCCACCCATTCCTGCCACCCCCCAAATCATCAAAGGCCCAGCTCTGTGAGGCAAGTGGCATTATTCACAGGGGTGGGGCTGAGTGTGCTGGGGAGAAGTGGCCTGGCCTCTGGCTCAGACCTTGGTCAGCTGAGAGTGGGACCAGCACCCGAAGCTTCTGGATCCAGCAGGGTAGGACCACAGGGACGGGGTGTCTCTGCATCAGCCTCGCCTCCAGGAACCCTTCGTGGGGTGCCAGTTACCTGCAGCCTCCATCCCGCCATTCTGCAGGGACAAAGCCAGGTTGGTGATGGCCCAGAGGCAGGTCAAGGAAGCAAGAGCGGTGAGGGAAAGGGGCCCGACCTGGATCCCGTGGGGATGCTGCTGAGGCTCTGGGGCCGTCGTCTGTCCCCACCTAACAGGCACTGAGGCTTCCTCAGCATCTTAGGTACTTGAAAACCCAAAGCTGGGGCTCTTAGCAGCCCAGCCTCCTGCCTTGTGAGGTTTTCTAAGGTTTTCCTCTCCCCCTGCACCAGGGCAACACCATAGCCAGTGTGAGTGAGTGACTCTGGGGTATGGAACAGCCTGAAGGGTGTATGGGGGACCTGGGGGGCCAGTTGCCAGGGCTATAGTGGGGAGTAAGGGCTGTGATTCCCATACACAGGTTCCAGTCCTTGCTGTGTGACCTTAGATAAGTCCCTTGGCTTCTCTGGGCCTCAGTTTTCTGAAAGGGTGATTCGGAGTGGATGGAGGTGATACTATTAATATGCACTTTACCAAGAAGGTAATAAAAGGGCAAAGGTGTGAGGTAGATAGACTATCATGAATGCCATTCCTTGGGCTATGGTAACGATAGCAATGTTGTTATTTTGGCTATTGATATGATTTAAATCTAATATATATTGGCGTCAGTAACGATATTCATAAAGGGTCTCCATTTCCAGTGAGGAAAAGGGCTGAACATGTTCACTTCCTCTATGTTGTTCTCGTCCTTGCCCACGTTTTGTGTGTATGTGTGTGTGCGCGTGCATGTGTGTGTACATGTGTGTTTGTGTGCATGTGTGCGTGTGCACGTGTGTGCACATCTGTCTGTGCCCGCGTGTTTATGTGCATGTGTGTGCATGTGTGTGCGAGTGTGTGCACATGTGTGTGTGCGGGTGCAGGTGTGCATGTGTGTGCGTGTGTGCATGTGTGTGCGAGTGTGTGCATGTATGTTTGTGCGCATGTGTGTGTGTGTGTATGAAGGGCTGGGGTTCAGGAGTGTGATAATCCCCCAACTTCCATTGTGCATGACTGTGCAGAAGGTGTTCTAACATGGAGAGGGGATTTGAAGGTCAGCACAGCATGGCACTGCTCTCTGTCACCAGCTCAGGGATGCCCAGGCCTGGCTGGTGCCCACTGAGCCCTCCTCCATCCCCAGATTCCCTGCCCCCAGGTCCCTGGGCTGGTCTTCTGCCTACTGGCTGAGCTAAGAGCTTTAGGTAGTTTATCCTCACAACTGGCCTGTGATGTGGGGTATAATTATCCCCACTTACAGATGAAAATACCGAGGCTTGGAACAGCAAATCAGTCTTTCCAGAAAATATCAGGGCTGGCAGGCCAGTCTGAGCACTGCAGCCCCTAGAAGGGCCCACCAGGCCCCTCGGTACCCGGATGGCCCTGAAAGGTTGATTCGTCTCTACCCCATTTGGCCCTTCTCCCCCTACTGCCCACCCCCGCCCCTGGGGCTCTGACTCCCCAACAAGCCACTCACTGAATTAGGGTTGGAGGAAGCTTCGTGGGAGCCCTCTGTTCAGGGTGAGGGCTGGGGCCGGAGCTTCAGCCTTTCAGTCTAAAGGAGCTGGAGCCCTGACAACACACAACAGATGGGAGGAGGAGTCTCAGGCTCCAGGGGTGTCCCTGGTGGGTCAGCGGCTGAGACTCTGCCTTGCAAGGCAGGGGACATGGGTTCAATTCCTGGTCAGAGAACGAAGATCCCACATGCCTTGGGGCAACTAAGCCCATGTGCCACGACTAAGACTCTACTCAGCCAAATAAGTAAATATTTAAAAAAATAAAATAAACTCTAGACCAAGTCATGAAGCCCTCTGTGACTGTGCTCACACAGACACACACACACACACACACACACATACACTCACTCATGTGCACACCTCCCTCCTCTGGAAAACCTGGAAACCCCGAGGCAAAGACAAATGAGCAAAACCACAGAGACACACAAGCACACGGAAGCGCACAAATAAATACAAGCTTCACAGCACGCTCTGGGTCCATTACACCCCATCCTTGCATGGATCCACGTCAGAGTCCTCAGCTGCATCGCATATACCCACACACACATGGGCACACACGGGCACACACGGGCACACGTGTACACACAGGCAGAGAGCCGTGAGTGGTATAGTTAGAGGCTGAGCAGGAGGCGGCAAAGAGGCCCGTCTGTCCCCCATGCCACCTCCCCAAGTCCTGCCAACTGAGCCCCTGTTCCAACCTCGGGAGCCCCTGAATCACCATTGTGCTGAGTAAGCATCTAGCTCAGTGAATGGGGGACTGCCATGGAAAAAGCCAGAGTTTGGGGTTTGAATCCCTGACATTTCTGCACTCGGAAGCTTGGTGGTGTGAAATGCTCAGTCATGTCTGACTCTGCGACCTTATGGACTGCAGCCCACCAGGCTTCTGTGTCCATGGGATTCTCCAGGCAAGAATACTGGGGTGGGTAGCCATTTCCTCCTCCAGTGGGATCTCCCCAGTCCAGGGACTGAACCCAGGTCTCCTGCAGTTTCTTTACGGTGTAAGCCACTAAGGGAGTCCTGAAGCTTAGCGAAATGACTTAAACCTGCCCAAGCCCTGGTTTCCTTACCTGTCAGACAGAGCCGTGACACCGTTTTCCTGGGTTTGCTGGGCCCACTATGTAGAAAGTGGATACATGCCCTGAGACAGCAGCTGACCAAGTGCAGCAGTGTGAATGGTCCAGACTAAATATCCTGGCTTACGCAGTTCCCAGCAGGTCATTGCCTCCCACCCTGAACCTCAGTTGCCACATCTGTAAAATGGGGCTTGTATATAAGGTCCTTCTTCCCTGGCAGGGGTAGCAGAAGGGATACAGGGGAGGGATCCTGAACTATCCTTAACTTTCTGAGACCTTGGGAATATCGAAAACCTTTCTGATACTCAGTATCTTCACCTGTGAAGGATAAAACCCCTCACCTGCCTACCACGCAGGAGTGGGGAAAGCTTTTGGTAAAGTTCAGACAGTGGCAAAATGGGGGCAGGCTGGTGGGTCTGCGACTCCCCCTCCATAAAAGATACTCAGCTCCTTGGGCACCTCAACAGCTTGGACATCTCCAGGCTGGCTGGAGATGTCAACACCCCCTGCTGGTTTGATGAGGATGGGCTCTGTTTCTTTGTCACATAAGGGTCAGAAAAGCAGGACTGCTCACTGGAACTGCCTTGGACTCATCCACTGAGCCTCCAGGACCACAGATGCAAGGAGCTCCCCATGGGCCCGTTTCAGACCCCACGCATAGCTGTGATCATTACTAACTGACGTGCGCTAAGTACTGGGCAGCATGTTAAGGGCTTTCCGTGCACCGTCATTACCCCCTCCCAATGACCTGTGCGGATAACACTTTCATAATATAAGATCTGTTTCACAAATGAGGGAACAGACTCAGAGGCTGGGTAGCTTGCCTAAGGCAACATCTGGAGAGGGGGAAAAGCCAGTGTTGCCGCCCAGATCCGGCTGCCTCCTGGAGTACGACCACCTCCCGAGCAACCCAGGCTGGTCTCAGAGAAGGCTGCACAGGCACGTGCTGGGAGGACAGGGTATGGTGCCTCCCGGGACTGTCTAACCTGGGGACAGGAGGCAGCTGGCAAAACAAGAGGCATCTGGAGACCTAGTGTTACCTAACCCATTTGGCTGCTCTATGATCTTCAGCCAGCCCCCTTGCCCTGTGGCCTCAGTTACTTCATCTGTAAAAAGAGAAGTTTGTTGGGTCTTCCCTGGTAGTCCAGGGGTGAAGACCCTGCACTTCCAATGCAGGGGGCCCAGGTTTGATCCCTGGTCAGGGGACTAAGATCCTGCACGCTATAGAGCAGGCAAAAAAAAAAAAAAAGTGCCACATACCCTGAGGCCCTTCCTGCCTCTGATTCATCCCACCACCCCCACTTTCGGCAACTTCACAGTCTCATGTATGATGTAATGTCACAGCCGTCTAACTAAAGCTTCTTATTATTTCTTAAAAAATAATTTATGCATGGATTTATTTTTGGCTGCACTGGGTCTTTGTCCCTGCAAGGTCTTTTCCCTAGTTGTGGTGAGCGGGGGCCACGCTTCGTTGCGGTGCTCGGATTTCTCATCGCGGTGGCTTCTCTTGTTGCTGAGCACGAGCTTTAGCGTATGTGGGCTGAGGAGTTGCGGTTCCCAGGCTTCAGCGCACAGGCTCGGAAGTTGTGGCACACGGGCTTAGTTGCTCTGAGGCATGTGCGATCTTCCTGACCCAGGGATGGAACCCATGTCTCCTGCACTGGCAGGTGGCTTCGTCACCACTGAGCCACCGCGGAAACCCTAAGGCTTCGTAAGCTGGGGTCCCTGGACCTCTGCCGGCTTCAGGAGCTGCCTGGAGTCAGGAGGAAAGTTTTATGTGAGTGTAAACCTGTTCAATGTGCATTTTTCCAGGGCAAGCGTCCATACTGGCACCAGATTCTAATCCCCTAAAGCTAATAATCATTGATTAGTTTAGCATTTTAGAATCTCCCTAACCTCGATCTAAATTTTAAGGGGAATGAGTAGAGAAAGGTGAATCCCTACTGTATAAAACCACCTTCACTGTGTTTAAAGTCCCCTTAGGCCTCCTGGAGCCACACCAGCTGCTGCACCCCAGGCTTCCACCCGTGGGGACCCCAGCCCCCACTGCTTCCGGTTAGTCTCTCCTCCACGCCGAAGCTCGGGTCTGTTCCGTCTGGTCTTCTGGCTTCCTCACCCCCATGTCCGTCCCTGGACCGGCGGCGCCAGGAGGCGGGTCTTTGGTGAGGTAGGTGCAGTGACCAGGACCGCCAGTAGGGGTCGCGAGGTGGCGGAAAGCCGAGGAGCACCCGAGGGCGGCATATCGCGTTATCTGTATCTTAATTGGTCCCCTTGGCAACCAAGGTGGGGGTGGGGATGGGGGGGATGGAGGGTGAGGAAGACCAGGCAGCAATCAGGAGGCCTGGGTCTCCTCGGTAGGCCTCAGGTTTCCCATCTGTAAAGTGGAGGGAGGTGGCCTAGAACCTCTAGACTCTTGCTAGGCAATCTTGTGGCTCTGATGTCCTGTAAACCTTTCTGATGATCCTGGAGGGAGGAGGCTGTCTTGAACTGCCCTTGGCAGCAGCACTGAGCCCAGCAACCTTAGGGAAAGAAACAAAATGACTCCAGGGCCCTTTCTCAGACCTGACTGAAAAAACAGAGCCCCTTGTCCCGCAGCTTCAGGGCAAGCCTTACCCCTGGGAGAAAGGACATCGCTAAATAGGACTGTCCCACGAGTTTCCTGGGGGTGATGAGGGAAATGGAGGCTGGGGTGGGCTGGGTCTTGAGATCCTCCTCACTCAGCTGCTGGGGGCTCTTCTGAACCCCCTCTCTCCATCAGCTCTAAATCCTAGGTCCAGAGAGAGCAAGGTGAAGACTTGGGGATGAGAGAGGCTCTGCAGAGATGTGTGGGGGCTGCCCTACCATCTATCCCAGGACCCCCTCCCCCACAAGGAAGAGGACCAAGTCCTCATAGACACAAAAAGGCCCTCTCCCGCCTCCACCCTCTTGCTCTCTTCACCCACCCATCTCCCACCCCCACATGAGTAAAACAAGACATAGTCACGACAAGGACGTAGAATGTTTTTTACAAAAATTATAATGAGCCTGCCGGAGGGGCGCTTCGTACAGTGGTGGGAATCGGGGAGCCTGCCCCACCCCAGCACTGGAAGGACCGGGAGGGGGACGAAGCCATCCGTGGACAGGGAACTGGAGAGGAAGGGCAGCTCCCAGCGCTCCGGGAAAGTTGCATCGGCACATGGGGGCGGCCCCAGGCCCAGGGAACAGGCAGAAAGACTGAGGCGGGCTCAGGGCAGCCAAGCCTTCAGTGTGGGAACAGGGGCCATCTCCATCACGCTCCCACCTTGGAGCATGTGTGTGCCTGGGGGCCATCCTCAAACACAGACACACCGCAGCGAGGCCTGTGGTGTTCTGTGGGGGTTCTCTCTCCCCTGCCCCAGCCAAGGGGTCCCAGGAAGGAGCAGCTGAGGGCTGTGGCAATGCCCCCCTGGTAGGAGACTCTTCCCAAGCTGAAGATCAGAGATGGGGGGACCACTGTCGACAGAGGGCAAGGACGCATCCGCATGGAGGTATATGTGCCCCCTGTGTGTGGGCTTTAGTGACTCTCCCACACTCAGGACCTTGGTCTGAGGACCCTCCGAGGCTGGCCTTTCCGCCGACCTCACCAGCATGACAGGTCAGGGACTCTAGCTAAGCTCTCCCTCACCTGCCACCCATGCAGAACCAGAGAGGCACTCAGCGGCTTCCAGAGCTTGAGGGACATCCACCAACCAACCTCCTGACACAGAGCCCTGGGGGTCTGGGGACAATCAGAGCTTAGACTCTCCACATCCCCAGGCTCCCAGGGTCCACCTCGCAGGCCTTGTCCACACTCGGCTGGACACCTGGCTACAACCAGTCTCTGCCCTCCTGGGCCTGGGGGACTCTGAACCAGTTGGCAGATGCCTTTGTCCAGCATAAAGCATCCCTGCCAGGCCATAATACTGCAGCCAGTTGCTCTAGCACCTTGGATCCACGGCCCTGACCCTCTGGGGTCTTGGACAGGGGGTAACAGGTTGGGTAACCAGGCTGCACATCCGAGGACAGAGTGAGTGGAGAAGGTCGGGGTGGGGAGGGCCAAGTCAGGCTGGACCCCACCCCGGGGTATGCCAGAAGGGCACCAGTCACCCCACCCCAGCCCAGCCTGGCACTCCAACCCCTCACCCCCAGCATGGCCAGGAGAAGGAGTGGGGGGGGTTAGCCATGCTCAGCGACAGGCAGGGGACTAAGCTCGGGCATTTGGCTGAAGAGTCTAGCTGGGAACCTCCTCCCTGGGGTGTATGTGGGGAGGGGAGGCAGCCCAAACCCTTCCTTCACAAAAAGGTAGGAAGTGAGCCTGCAGACTGAGCAGGATGACAGGACCCTCAGAGGAGGGGTGAGGGCAGACCATGGTCCCCGAGATAGGTGCCCCCGCCCCCCCCCACACTTCCATGCAGCTCTAACGGGCACTGGGGCTGGCCTTCCACGAATGTACACGTTCTTTAAAGCCACTCAAATAGATGTGGCTTAGGGACCCTGAGACCCCTCAGAATTATGTTCTGGGTCACTCTCTTGGCCTTCCAGGTGCCTGCAGGCCATACCCTCCGCTGCAGAGTGCGGACAGGCGTTCAGGAGAGATGACCCGCACGATCCTTGCTCTGGGGAAGGGGCCGGGGAGCTGCAGGGCTGGCAACTGTGAGGACCTCTTGGTCCCACTGTGGGTTGTGGCAACTTGCAACTCATTTTGGTCTGGGGAGAGGAGCCCCCTGTTACCTGTGGAGGAAGAGACAGAAGCAGACTTGAGCTAAGAATCTTTGGAGACATTATTTTAAGCCAAGACCAACTATTTTGCCCACTTACCTTCCCTAGGCAGGCTGATGGTCAGGGATGCAAAGCGTGGCCTCAGGGTTCCCTCCCATCCCCCAAACTCTAAACCAGACACCCTTCCCCACCCCACCACCCCCGCCAGCTGTGCATTGTAAAGGCCAGAGAGACCAAAAGGGGGCTGCAGTGTTTGCTGGGCTTATGGGATGTCACTTCGGAGAGTCAGGGCCGGGATGGGCCAACAACACTGCCAGTGAGACAGCGGCCCTTGGTTCCCATGTGGCTTTTTGAAGGTGACAACTCCACCCTCAAGGCTGCTGTTGGTCCTGATGGGAGCATTTGCTCATGTTCCTGGTTCCAGGGTTCAGGGACCAGCAGGTAAAATATCTGCCTCGAGGGTTTGGGCATCTGGAGAGATGACTGACTGCCACACCCTCTATCTCATGGGAGTCACCCTTGTCCCTAGGCTCTAGAACCACAGGGATCAAGCCCAACTCTCCACTCAGCAGCAAAAGGACCTCCGGCGAGCTACTCTAACCCTCTGAACCTCCACTTGCTCACCTGTCAGATGGGGATGATATAGCCCCTTCACATGAGAGCTGGGCAGGATTAACTGAGAGAACTTGCATTAGGGCGTCTCCAGTGCCCAGGAGACGGCAGGGCTCGAAACAGCCCGGCTGTGATGACCACTGAGCGTCATCCGTAGGAAGACACCCACTTCCTCCATTCTGACATCTTCAAAATTGAGGTGCATTTGACATCAGCAATGTAAACTGGCAGCTTCTTTGTCAGAATTGGGGGTAAATAAGTGGTTTCCGTGATGGCTCAGTTGGTAAAGAATCTGCCTGCAATGCAGGAGACCAGAGGTCGAGCCTTAGGTCAGGAAGATCCTCTGGAGAAGTAAATGGCAACCCACCCCAGTATTTTTGCCTGGGAAATCCCAAGGGCAGAGGAGCCTCGTGGGCTACAGTCCACGGGGACGCAAGAGTCGGACACGACTTAGCGACTCAACTTCAACTTCTTCAAGTGGAAAGTGTTAGTTGCTCAGTCCCATGAGACTCTTTGGGACCCCAGGGACTATAGTCTGCCGGGTTCCTCTGTCCATGGAATTTTCCAGGCAAGAATATTGGAGTGGGTGGCCATGCCCTTCTCGAGGAGATCCTCCCCTCCAAGGGATTGAACCCAGGTCTCCTGGATTGCAGGCAGATTTTTTTACCATCTGAGCCACCAGGGAAGCCCCGGTAAATAAGTGGGGCCTCTTGTAATTGATGACGACCTAGTTATTACCTCCCCCACCCCCTCCCCAAAAGGCAGATCCACGCCCACCCCAGGGCGCTACACACAAGACAAGCCCTCTCTTCCCATCCCTGCCCAGGGGCTGTGCACTCACAGCTCGGTGTCCTCCAGGGCTGGTGGGCGCTCCAGCGCCTGCCTGCGCCTCCGCACGGCGCCCAGGATCTTCTTACGGGGCCCCAAGGGCATGCTGATGCTGCGGAGGTCGAGGTCCGAGCAGAGCATGAGCGCCTCCAGGTCGATCTTCTCCTGCCGCAGGAGGGAGGTGAAGTCCTCCATGTGCAGGGAGGCCAGGAACGTTTCCAGCGGGCTGGTCTCGGGCTCCAGGTCCTCATCCAGGCCCAAGTCCAGCTCGTCCCAGGGCAGCTCCTCCCCGCAGCTGCGGTCCTGCAGGCTGTTGGCACTGCCCAGGCTGTCGCCGTCGAGGCTGGGGGAGCTTTGCAGCCGCCCCCGCGGTGGGCCCGTGCCGTCTAGTGCCGCATCCTCGCGGCCCAGGCCGTGCAGCCCGCTGCTCAGGTAGTTTCTGCGGAACACCATGGTGCCCAGGCCTGGGCGGGTAAACAGGGAGTCGTGGCCGGAGTCTGTGCTGACCTCCGAGTGCGCAGGCTCAGCTGCCAGCGTGGCACGGGAGACGCTGTCCTCGTCGGAGAGGAACATGTCCCGGAGCGGGGCGCGGCCCCACTCCTTGGGGTTGGCGTAGGTGCCCGGGCGCACGAACATCACGTCGCTGCCCAGCTGCAGGCCAGAGAGCGAGCGCACGCTCTTGCGTCCGTCCTCGGAGATCTTGAAGGTGCCCTCGCCTCCCTGCTTGCGCCGCTCCAGCTTCCGCTGGATCTTGGTCTTGCCCGCCTTGGCGGTGCCGTGCAGAGTGGCCTGCGAATAGGGCAGGTGGCCGGCGAGCGCCAGATGCTGCAGCCGGCCGCTCAGGGTGCTGGACGTGAGGCTGGAGAAGCTGAGCGAGTCGGCGCGCTCGGCCAGCTCGCGCCGGTAGCGGCGCTCCATGCGCTCGTGGTGCTTGCGCTGCAACTTGGCGCACTCACGGATGCGCCGCTCCGCCTCGCGGAAGGCCTTGTCCTTTAGCTTGCCCACCAGCTTGGGGCTGAGGCCGCTCTGCTTGGCTGCGATGGAGTCCAGGTAGCGCACGCACTCCATGTGGCCCTTCATGGCGGCCATGTCCAGCGGCGTGTGGTAGTCGTTGTCCAGGCACCAGATGTTGGCCCCGAAGGACACCAGGAAGGAGAGGCAGTGCAGGTGGCCATTGGAGGCCGCCAAGTGCAGGGGCGTGTTGCCCCAGATGTCGCACTTGTCCGGGTCACCCCTGCGGAACGACACGCGGGGAGGGGTGAGGAGCATCGCAAACTCAGGCAGTCGGCAGGCAGCAGCTGCAGGCGGGGGAGGCGGCCGGCCTGGTTGAGCTCCCCCCGAGGCACCCCAGAGGGACTCGACGGCCTGAGATCGCTTCTCCGACTCCAGGACATCGGGGACCCGCAGCCCGGAGCCACTGCAGGCACCTAGAGTGAGGCCGCGGTTCAAGGTGGCCCAGACTCGCAGAGGGTGGGGCGACGGAGAAGGCGGGGCCAGGGCCGGGCCTTACCCCAAGAGCACGGGCGGGCTGGGAATCTCAGGGGATAAATATTTGATGCCCAGAGAGAAAAGAGTGAATTATTCATGGTGCCCAGCGGGGAGCTGGCCCAGAGAGGTGGTGGGCCAGGGCCGAGTCCGGGTCTCTCGGCAGGCGTGGTGAAAGCGGCTGCCAGTACAGCAGTGGTGTACCAATGGTGTGCGCTGGGCCTGAGCCCCCGGGAGTGTGTGAGCATGTGCCTGCGTTTCCCTGGGACCCGCCACGTCTGCAGGGAGCAGGGCCAGGCCTGGCAAGCCCGCGTGTGAGAGCAGGTGTTGGGTCTTGGCCTGGGCCAGGAGGGGAGCGTGGGGGCAGCCAGGACCGGAGGGGAGGGGGCGGGCATCCTGCCACCTGGGCCCAGCTGCCGTCCAGTCCTGGGGCCGCCACATCTTCACAAGCCCCGGGAGGCAGGCTGGCTTGGGCCTGCCCGGGAGATGCAGCCCCTCCTTGCCAGACTGTTCCCCTCTGGGCACACGTCCGCTGGCTCCTCTAAGCTCGCCCCTCCCTCAAGGGCCTAGCTCAGGCCCTCTGCCCCAAGCTAATGAGGAGGACACCCTGCAGGGCTGGAGGAAGAATCGCTTCATTGTGTGACTGCCCCTCCTCCCATCTGGCACCCCCCTCCTCATTTCCACTGCTGGTCTTCAGGTCCTGCATGTGGGAATGAGTTGCTGGGCAACAGGCCCACCCCCCAATCAAGCACCAGCCCTTGCCCTCCAGAGGAGCTGGGGGGCTTGGTGCACTCAGGGGGCCCCCTTTGTCCCCTCTTCCCATGAATTTCTCCAAGGGGCGAGCAGGATCACTGTGTACCCTCTTGGCGTGGACAGGGGCCAGTCCTGGCCTCTTGGAACATGGCTCAGCTCCTAGTCTCGGGGGCTGCTGCCACCTGTGGCTGGGGCCTGGGGAGCAGCCGTGGAGGGAGAGCAAAGGGGGGGCTCCCCGCTCATCCCGTGCTCCAACCGCACGCCAGGGCCTGGCACCAGGCCCGCTGGGCCCCTTTGCCTGAACCATGATTTCCCAGGCCCTGAGATGTTCATGTTAACCCTCCAGGGGCATCTCTGGCCTCCCTTTGCCCCATCCAGGCCGCCCTGGTGTCCGGGTCAACCTGGCTTCTCTTTATTAAACCGCTGGGGCTGGCAAGTGGTCCACAGGGTCAGGCAGCCCCAGGGAGCCCAAGTCAGTAGCCCTGGGCACCGCATCCCTCAACTGCTACTTCCAAACCGCTTCCCTGGCCCTGACACTTGGATGCAATGCCCCTTCGTCCCCCCACCCCCACCCCCGACAACTCCAAAGGGAGGGTGAGGGAGCCCGTGTGGGGGAGGGGGACAGAGGGAGCTAGTTAATGAGGTGGCTGAACCGAGTGGCATTTGGTCCTGCGGGCAGTGCCCATAAATCCCGGGAGTGAGCAGGAAGCGAGCCGTGTGAGAACAGTGTGTGGGGGCTGTGGGCACTGATGGGGAGGACCCCTTGGGCCCCCGGCTGGGGGCGTGGGGGTGGGCAGTGGGGAGGGGCTCTTTGGCAGCCCCATTTGTGAGGTTTCTACTCCTTCCCCCCCAGCCTCTCATACCTTTCGCTCTGGCATCCGGGCACTACCCACCCAGGTGGCCCCTCCCACTTTCTCCTCACTCTGAAGCCCCGACCCCATCATGGACCCCCACCCCCACCCCGCAAAGTCCCAGGCCCCCTCCTCTCTCAGCCCCACATCCAGGTCACAAATGTCAGAGGCCTCAGCTTGTCTGCACCTCCCACAACTGCCAGTCTCCCAGGTCCCACTTCAGGGCCTTGTCCCAGGGAAGGAGGTGATTCAGAGGAGGCGGGGGAAGATGCCACACAATTGGGCAGGAGGTGATCTTAGGGGCTCCAGATGGGCCCTGAGGCTCTTGCCCTCCCCTAAGGGGCCTGGGAGGCCGGCACTCACCCCCGGCTCACAATGAGGCGCAGCGACTCCAGGTTGCCGTGGTAGGCGGCCCAGAGGGTGGGGGTCATGCCATCCTCGTCGGGGGCGTTCAGCTCCTTCCTGGTGGCCTCCTTGAGGAGTTCCAGGTAGCCGTCCCGAGCCGCCCGGTGGTACTGGTCGTTCATGGCGCCTGACTTGGACGGGACGGGCCGGGGACACGGGGACGTGCCCCCCGCCGGGGAGGGCGACGGGGTTAGAGCTGAGGCATGGAGCTGGGGGAGGGGGCCGGGCAGGGGCCGGGGCCGCCAGCCCCTGCCGCCGCAGACCGAGGACGGGGAGCGCCAGAGCCGCCGCTACTCCGACATCTGAGCCGAACACCCGGCGGGGAGGGTGTGGGGAGGACCGCCAGCCGCCCGGAAGGTCGCCCCGCGCTGCCCCTGGGTCCTAAACTCCCTGCTGCAGAGCTCACTGCGGTGACCCTGCCCCTGAGCCCACAGGGCCGGCCCCTCTGCCAGAGGGCCACCCCAGCGTCCCGCCCCGGGAGGCCCAGTCTGGGGGCAGTTCGAGGTCTGTCCTCACGAGAGCCAGGCGCGGCGGCCCCCGATGTCGCTACCCGTCGAGGGAACAGGCCAAGGACTGGGGAAGGATGTCTGAGGGCTGCCCTGACCCCCGCCCCCTGGACAGAGCGTCCAAGAAGGTTACGAGGACCGACCGCCAGACGGTCAGCAATCTGCACTCATTGGTCCAGGCCGCCCCCTGCCCGCGCTGTCCAGTAGAGGGCGCTGGAAGACTGCCCAGGGACTTGATACCCAAGTGCGCCCTCGCAGCATCCGCCAGAGCAGGGATGCGGGAAGGGCTAGAGGAAGACCGGACTTGGAGTCCTGCTGAGGGGGCCGGGCGGGGTGGGGGTGTGTGTGTGGCAAGGGGCATCAGGGTCCCGATCTTGGGGCGGCAACAGACGAGCACAAAGATAAGGGCCGCCGGGGCTGGGGGCGCGTCGGAGTGCCCGCGGGCCCTTGGGGCGTCTGTTGAGCTTCGGCTGTGGGTGTCGGGATCGCGGGGCGCCAGGGCGCGGTGGGCGCCGGGGGCGGGGTGTCCTCTGGGTGCCGCACTGCGGGGCCGCGCCCGAGCCGGGCTGCGCCGAGGTGACAGGGCGGCGGGGGAGGGGGCGCCTCTTAACGGGTAAATATAAATCTCACCTTATCTGGCTCCCGCACGCTCTTCCCTAAATTCAGCCCGGAAAAAAGATGGATCATGTGAGTGAGACTGAGAGGTTTATGGAGCTGAGTTCCCGCGGCTGTAAATCATCCTGCCCTCCCCGATATAAAGCGCCCGTCCAGCCCGGCGTCAGAGAGAGGACGCGCTCGCCGCCCCCTGACCCCCAGCTCAGCGCGGGCTCCCGGCCCAGTCAGGTGGGTGCCCCTGGGGGCTAGCCGGACGACGCATCTGGGGGGTGGGGGACCTTGGACGGGGTCGGACGGAGCCGCATCCGCCTCTCCCCTCCCCGTCGAGTGCGAGACCCGCACGGTCGGCTTCTCTCTTCCGCTTCAGCGCGCGCATCCTTCACCACCCGCAGCCCCCACCCTCTGCGCGGTCGAGGAGCTCCCCCAACCCCGGTCCCCAAATACAGAGATAAGATGCAGCAGGGAGAGCCCTCGAGGCTGACCTGGGTCCTGTCTGTTCCCCACCACAGTGACCCCTCCACCCTCCTCCAGTGGCCCTGCCATGTCCACGGAGCTGCCCCCGGACCCCAAGGAGAGCCCGCCGGCACCGCGGCCGGCGCCTCGCGAGGTCTGGAAGAAGGGCGGCCGCCTGCTGTCGGTGCTGCTGGCGGTGAACGTGCTGCTGCTCGCCTGCACGCTCATCAGCGGCGGCGCCTTCAACAAGGTGGCGGTGTACGACACCGACGTGTTCGCGCTGCTCACCACCATGCTGCTGCTGGCCATGGTCTGGATCCTCTTCTACCTCCTGGGCACCGCGCGCTGCCCCGACGGCGTCCCCTACCGGGACGCGCACGCAGGCCCCATCTGGCTGCGAGGTGGTGCCGAGGGGGAGGCGGGGGCGGAGGTGGGATGGGCCAGGGTGGGAGCGGGAGGCTGGGGAGCTCTCGCAGGAACCGCTGGGGGCCGTCGGAGGTAGACTGTTGAGAAGTGTGCCTGAGGGTGAGGTGCGATTGGGGGAGAAGAGGAAGGGAAAGAGTCCTGGCAAAGGGATGCGGAGAGGGCTGGAAAGGAACTTCTCTGCCCTGTCTAAAGATTGAAAGAAGGTGCTCATGGGAGAGACATTGATCTCTCAGAACAGATGGCTGTTGCAGTTGAGCCTATCTAGGGCCCTTTCCCTTATCCATGCAGCCACAGAGGTGGGGGCTCAATCGGACATCCATCCATCCACTCAATCATATACTCATCCTTCCACCCACCCATTCATCATCCACCTGTCCACCTAGCTATCCGTCCATCCATCCATCCTCTCACCTACCCCATTCATCCATGGATCCACCCCGTCATCCCATTACTTAGCCATCCGTCCTCAAATCTACAATCCCTCTCTCCTGCCTCTCTGATCCACCCCCACCCCTCATTCCCAGGTGGGCTGGTGCTGTTTGGGATCTGCACTCTCGTCATGGATGTCTTCAAGACCGGCTACTACTCCAGTTTCTTTGAGTGCCAGTCAGCCATCAAGATCCTGTACCCTCTCACCCAGGCTGTGTTTGTCATTGTCCAGGTGGGTGAGAGGAGTGTCCTTGAGTGTGGTGGCAAGGAGCCAGTGCCTGGGGTCAGGAGGTCTGAGCTCCACTCCTCTTTTATGCTGAGCAATTAATTAAGGCGGGGATAGGACTGTAGTGAAGATCACGAGTCCATAAATCTGCAAGCACCTGGTAATGAAGTAATATCCAAATGTGAGTACCTGCTTCAGGGCCCTGCGATTTCATTTCAACCTAAGCGGTGCCTGTAGTTAACACCTAGGAGGCGTCACTTGTGGCGGCTGCTCTGACTCCTAAAACTGCCCTGCCTTCCTTGGTGGCTCATAGAGGACATAGGTCTCAGCTCAGGGTCCAGTTTGGCCTCAGCCATGTCCCCTGTATTCTGAATTTGTTCAGAAAATAGGGTATCCTGTACATGGGATTTTTCAAACAAGTTCAAGTTTTTATTTGTTGCATAAATAAGCCCTGGAAAGATCTGACTGAGCTGAGGCTGGACTGGTTTGAGAACAGACCTCAGCCCAGAATGACCGCATGTATGGTTCCCTCTCTTGAAGCATCATCCATGCTGCCCAGGTGTCCACAATTTAACACATTTATGAGCTTGGCATTTATATAGTTTTAATTTTATATTTTATGACTTTAAAGAATACTCAGGCAAAATGGAAAATAAAGCTACCCCAACATCAATAACCCTGGAGAAGGAAATGGCAGCTCACTCCAGTATTCTTGCTTGGGAAAGCCCATGGACAGAGGAGCCTGACAGGCTACAGTCTATGGGGTCACAAAGAGTTGGACATGACTTGGCGACTAAACAGCAACAACATTGATAAACACTAGAGCAAGGATTTGTGGGCATCCAGGTGAGGGGGAGGACCTGGAGGGCAACAAAAGATGAGTATGGGGTGGGGGGATGCTGCCTAAGTGGAGTGGAGAAGCCCCCGAGATTCTTTTTACCTTGGACAAGACCTAACCTGAGGCTGACCCTGCACCCAGGAGTAAATAACTGGGCTCCAAACTCCACTCCCTCCACCCTGCGAAGGAACAGAAAACAAAGACAGAGAATTTACTGGTGGCATTTTGCAAACTTTTAAAGATCAGAGAAGTATTTGATACTGAATACCCTGCAGAATAGAAAGAGAGAAAACCTTGCATCTCACATTGTAAAGCTGAAATAAACGTGATCACGCAATTGGAGAGTTCCTGAGGCAGAGTGGACATAGTGCCAGGCG
The DNA here is from genome assembly GCF_016772045.2 of Ovis aries. NCBI lineage: Eukaryota > Metazoa > Chordata > Mammalia > Artiodactyla > Bovidae > Ovis > Ovis aries. The sequence goes on along the minus strand of NC_056064.1, from coordinate 55,826,257 downwards.
TGGGCCCGGCTGCTCCCAGGGTGAGCCCACCTACGGAGTAGATGACGCCACCACTCTCTCTCAACACAGACTTACTTTCTCTGGGTCTCTGCTAAAGACTGTGTTCACACCCACCTGGATCTGACTCGGTGAGTGCCTGCTCCACGCCCGTGGCCCAGTGCCCATGCCCAGGTGCTCAGTTCACCTGGCATGAGATGGGCGCTTCCCAGCCTGGGGCATGGGTCCTCCTTGTGCCCCAAGTGGGGCTTCAGTCGAGGCCCTCTCGCTTTGTAAGCCCGGTTTCAACTAACCTGTGCTGTGGGGGTGGGGGGTACTTGGTGGGATGGTGTGTGTCATGTACAAATGTCCTCTCCCTTAGAGGAGGAAGCAGAATAGCCCTTGGACACTCCCAGTTCTCTCTTGGGAGGCATCTCAGCCAGGCTGTGTTCCTTCCAAACTCATCTTCTCTGCTCACATGGGGGCTTGCCTGCTTTCTTGCTTCTCAGCACCATCTCCCAGTATAGCCTCAGCTCTCCACCTTGCTGGGGATCCGACATGAGCCAAAGACTCGAGTGACCTCTGCTCTCCGTCCCCGAACAGGTGTGGCCTGATGTTCACACTCACCACCAACCTTGCCATCTGGATGGCGGCCGTGGTGGATGAATCCGTGCACCAGGCTCACTCCCACAGCAGTTCTCACAGCAACGCCAGCCACACCCGCCTCGCTCTGGACCGTGAGTGCCCACTCCAGATTAACCCTGGCCCCTTGGTGGCCAGGCCATGGGCTGAGTGCTCTCTGGACCTGTAGAGGGCATGGAGGCACAAGAGGCCAGAGGCCCCTTCCTGCTCCAGGCTATGCCTCTGAAGAAGTCTAGATGTGGGTGACCCAGGAGGAAGAGTATGGGGAGATCTTTTTTTCTTTTTTTAGAAACCTTTTATTTTGTATTGGGGTACAACCAATTAGGGCTTCCCAGGGGGCCCAGTGGGTAAAAAAATCCACCTGCTAATGCAGAAGACGCAGGAGACTTGGGATCGATCCCCAGGTTGGGAAGATCCCCTGGAGGAGGGCATGGCAACCCACTCCAGTGCTCTTGCCAGGGGAGCCCCATGGACAGAGGAGCCTGGGCTACAGTCCCTAGGGTCGCAAAGAGTCTGACGTGACTGAAGCCACTGAGCACATGCGCACACAGCCGATTAGCAGACATGCTGTGATAGTTTCAGGTGGACAACAAAGGGACTCAGCCATGCATAGACGTGTATCCATTCTCCTCCAAACTCTCCTCCCATCCAGGCCGAAAGGGACATCTTTTCACCCTGGATGGTACAGCCTTGGTCCCACTGTCCCGGTCTCCATTCCACCAGAGGAGGGATTCGGGCTCCAGAGACAAAGGGCACAGCTGAACAAGCTGGAGAGAGCAGATGGGAGGCAGGGTGGCTCAGTGGTGGAAGCGCAGGATCAGAACAGAGTGTCTGGCGAGGAGGAGAAGGCAGAAATAATAACCGTGATGATGATGGTGACCACTTATGGAGCGCTATACATCAGGCCCTGTGCTAAGTGTCTTAAACACCATCTTACTTAACCCTTGCCACCTCCCTATGAGATGGGTACTATTAATATTCCCATTTTACAGATGCAGAAACTAAGGCATAGAGAGGCTAAGTAGCTTGCCCAAGGTCACAGAGCTTGACAATGGAGAACTACCATTAAGACCCATCTTTGATCTGAATCATCAGAAAGATGATTGGAGACAGAAATGGCCACCCACTCCAGTATTCTTGCCTGGAGAACCCCCTGGACAGAGGAGCCTGAGGGGCTACAGTCAATAGGGTGGCAAAGAGTCGGATGCGACTGAACACACAGTATTCTATGGTGAAGAACAGGCCCACAGCCCCCCCGGTCCTGGTTCTCTGGACTTCTTTAGGGCCCCCCACTGCCAGGATCAGACTAGATGACCAAATCTACTCGGACCTGAAGACACACACACACCCAGCACGGCAGGGTCCAGGAGTGGAAAGCGTGGATCCAGGCGATCCCAGGCCAGCAGGACTGACAAAGGGCCGCCCTCCACATACAGAGGGCTCCTGGGGATGGTTGGAACCAGCCCAGGGCGGTGGATGACCTAAAATGCTGGGGCTGCGGGGGGTACAGAGAGGCGCCCGGCGAGGAACCTGCCTCGGGGGTGAGAGTCACAGCATTTGCATCAGCTCCACCATCACAAGCCACTTGCCCTCAGTGAGCCTCGGTTCCTTTTTCTGCAAAACCAGCTGAGATAGTTCTGGGGATCAAAAGAGATGTCTGCCAAGGCCCGAGATATCCTACACATCAGAGCACACTCTGGATGTGGGACGAGATTCCTATTGGTACAGTACAAACCGAAGTGACGGAAGGCCCTGGTCAAGACCTGGGCACAGCAGGTGCTTTCTGGCTGAGGCAGATGCAGGAGAGAGAGGCGAGGAAGCTTGGAGTTTAGGGGTTGCCAAGGGGGCAACCTTCTATTAGGACCAGAGCCTTGCCTGTCTTGAGCAAGTCATGACTGGTGGGGAAGGTTTGGGAGTGTGTTTCTGCAGGAATGGGATGGGATGAAGCAGTCAGTTCTGCAGTTGAGACTTTCTTTAACTTTATTTACTTATATGTTTATTTACTTTTACTTTGCCTGCGCTGGGTCTGTTCCAGCACGCAGGCTTTCGCTGGTTGCAGCTCACCAGGGCTTCTCTTACTGCACCGCACGGGCTCTGGAGCACACGGGTTCTCTCGTTGTGGCCCTTTGGGTTTAGCTGCCTCACAGCCTGTGAGATCTTAATTCCCCGACCAGGGACTGGACCTGCATTGGAAGGCGGCTTCCTCACCGCTAGAGCATCAGGGAAGTCCTCCAGATTTTTTTTGTTGTTGTTGTTAGTTGAGCCCTGGATATTGTTCAGAGACGTGCCCCACGGTCTCTGGCACATAGTAGGCGCTCAGTAAATACTTGTGGCGTGAATGAACGTGCCAGGCCCTGTGTAGGCATTTGGGGTACAGTGGTGGCAGCTCACAAGCTTGGCCTTCCAAAGGTCACGGTCCAGGGGTGAGGCTCTTCAGATGGGGTGCCTCCGGGAAGGCGGGAGGCCAGTGCCGCTCCATGCCATCTCTCCGCAGTGGAGCGTGCGAGCAGCGCAGTCGGGGGAGACTGCTCCTGCGACACGGCGGTCTGCCAGATCTTCCAGCAGGGCTACTTCTACCTGTACCCCTTCAACATCGAGTACAGCCTCTTCGCCTCCACCATGCTCTACGTCATGTGGAAGAACGTGGGCAGGCTGCTCGCCTCCTCTACCCCCAGCCACAGCCACGCCCCGTCCCCCGTCAGCCTCTTCCGGGAGACCTTCTTTGTCGGCCCGGTCCTGGGCCTGATGCTGTTCGTGGTGGGGCTGGCCGTGTTCATCATCTACGAGGTGCAGGTGAGCGGGGAGCGGGGCCGCACCCAGCAGGCCCTGGTCACCTACTACAGCTTCAGCATCGTCTGTCTGGGGCTCATGACCTTGGTCAGTCTGAGTGGCTCGGTCATCTACCGCTTCGACCGCCGGGCCATGGACCAGCACAAGAACCCCACGCGCACCCTGGACGTGGCCCTGCTGATGGGCGCTGCCCTGGGCCAGTATGCCATCTCCTACTACTCCATCGTAGCCGTGGTGGCGGGCACCCCCAGGGACCTGCTGGCGGGGCTCAACCTAGCCCACGCTCTGCTCATGATCGCCCAGCACACCTTCCAGAACGTCTTCATCATCGAGAGCCTCCACCGGGGCCCCCCCAGTGCTGAGCCTCACGACACACCCCCCAAGGAGCCCTGCCATGGCCTGACCTTTGCCAACCTGGATGCCCTCCATACCTTGCCCGCCTGCCCGCCCACTCCCAGGCTGGTTGGCCCCAGCCCAGCAGGACCTCAGGAGGCTGCGAGCGTCATCGTGGTTCCCAGGAGCCACTGGAGACGCCGGTGCTTGAAGGACATTTCCCTGTTTCTCCTGCTCTCCAACATCATCGTGAGTACCCAGGCGGGGACAGGCGCGGGCTCCGGGGAGGAGAAAGCCAAGGAAAATGCTCTTTTTATGGTTTCTTCCCCTGGCCTTCTCTGTCTTGCCCCCATCCCCTTGGAAGCATCCTATGCCTCTCAAGGAAAACAGCAGGTTCAGGGAGGGTTGGGAGCAGCCCCGGGGCAGACAGCATCTCAGGGCATACAAAGAGAATGAGATGCCAGCATTCTGGCCTCAAGGCTGCAGATAGAGCTGGAAGAGTCTCAGGGAATGCTGACATGGGGCTGGGAGGAGGTGAGAGGGAGCTGGGGCGGGGTGGGGGGGACCTCGCTCCCAGACGGGAGGTGTGACTGCTCCTGGGAACTTGTGACCAGCCTGCTTCTTAGAATAATCGGAGCAGCGACAGGAAGTGGCAGGGACCAGTGTATGTGTGAGTGGTCTGTCAGCAGAGTGCAGTGGCGGGCTGGCCAGGAGAGGAGCACCCGCAGCAGCCGCGCCCTCCCCAGCGAGTCCACAGAGCCCCTTTCTAATTTTTTTATTTTATTTATTTAATTTTTTTTTTTTTTTGGCTGCGCTGGCTCAGCATGTGGGATCTTCATTCCCCAGCCAGGGATCAAATCCACACCTGCTTCCTTGGAGGGCAGAGTCTTAACCACTGGACCACCAGGGAGGTGCCAACCTCTTTCTAAGAGAAAGAGAAAGTGTTAGTCACTTAGTCATGTCCAATTCCTGTGATCTGCCAGGCTGTCCGTGGGATTCTCCAGGCAAGAATACTGGAGTGGGTTGCCATGCCTTCCTCCAGGGGATCTTCCCAACGCAGGGATCGAACGCCGGTCTCCTGCACTGCAGACAGTTTCTTTACCATCTGAGCCAAAAGAAAACTCCTCTGTATATCGTCCGGCTTGACCCAATATAAATATGCCTCCTGTAGGAGAACACGCTTCCTGAAGGTGCATCCTCATAGAAAAATACTCCGAGTGTATAGCTCCAACCCAATAGAGAAAGGCCCCAGTGTAGAAAGAACCCCTGGGAGGGAAATCTCTAACAGAGAAACATGTTCCCCTGTGAATACATCCCAAACAGAGGGCACACCTCAGTGAAGTGTTGCTCAATATAAAGATAGTCCTTTTAGCTGTAACCTCTAACAGAAAAATACCTCTAATATAGAAAACATCTTTAAATAGATGGGAAAACGGGTATACCCCAATGTAGAACACATCTCCAGAGGGGTTGCATTTCAGTGGGGGTCTACAGGAAAAACTGAGGTGCATTCTTGGCAAAGTCCCCACTTTGAATATTGCCCCTCCTACTGGTAACCTAGGGCTTTCCAGGTGGTGCAGTGGTGAAGAATCTGCCTACCGATGCAGGAGATGCAGGAGGTTCGATCCCTGGTTTGGGAAGACCCCCTGGAGCAGGAAATGGCAACCCACTCCAGTATCTTGCCTGGGAAGTCCCATGGACAGAGGAGCCTGGCGGGCTACAGTCCCTGGGGGTCGCAAAGAGTCGGACATGACTGAGCATGCACATAAGCACAAATAACTTATTTTAAAAAAAAAAAAAAAAAAAAAAGAGCAGTCACCAATCTCTGATGTAACAGTAGAAGCAGTAAGGACCAAAACCTCCTCCAGCCCTGGCCACGCACTCCCTCACTTTCTCCCGAGGCCGAGCCTACAGGTTAAGAGTCACTTGGGAGGCCGCTTTTGCTCCAGGTATCTGAGTCTGGATAAGCTCTTAGAGTGTCATCTCCAACTCCATTTTATAAGACAGAGGCAGGCTCCGATTTGGGCTGTGATGTGCCTACGGATGTGATCGGAGAGGGTCCAGCCTAGCCCAGAAGCTTTTTCTCTTTGCCTCACGCCCCATGCCTGGGTTCACAGCCAGAGATGAAGCAGATTCCAGCTTCAACCTCCCCCCACACCTGGGAAGAGGGTGGGAAGTGGAGGGTGAAACTGGAGGGTGGAGCTCATGAAGAGCTGGGGTGGGGAAGCCTTCTGGCAGGATCCTGGCCCCCCTGGCCTGGGCCTGTCTGCTTCGACCGCCCTCACCCACAGGCCTCTCTCCAGGAGAGAGCTGCTGCTGCTGGTTTAACCATTTATTCCAAATTCTCATGTCACCTACTGAAACCTCTTCTCCTTTCTCCCCATCCCACAAGTGGGCCATCCTGAGGGTGGAGCCTCAGCCTGGGGGTGGGCAAGCTCAGTTGGGCACGTTTACTGAGTTCCCTTGTGACTGCCAGGCTCTGCCCAAGGGGCTGCAAGCCCCCTGCTCGGCAACAGCCAGCCCTCGATAGCCACAAAACCAGAGGGCGGGGACCCCCATCCTGCCCCCCGCCCACAGAGTGACACGCAGCCCCCCGCCCGGGCCAGGTCCTGACCCTCCTCTCTCCCCACAGCTGTGGATCATGCCCGCCTTCGGGGCCCGCCCTCACTTCAGCAACACCGTGGAGGTGGACTTCTACGGCTACTCCCTCTGGGCAGCCATCGTCAACATCTGCCTGCCTTTCGGCATCTTCTACCGCATGCATGCTGTCTCCAGCCTGCTGGAGGTCTATGTGATGTCCTGAAGCCCCGCTCGGGACCTCGGGAGGAGGGGCTCGGCTCGTGAACCCACCCAGAGACCCCCAGGAATGAAGCCGAGGCTGGCAGTCACTGTGCCATGTACTCTCCATTCCCGTCCCCGCACTGGCCCCAGAGTGGCATTTTCACAAGAGTTATTTTTCCAGGATGAGTTTTTAGATCACCATCAGGACATGCACATTCACCCCAGCATGAGCCTGGGGGTGGAGCCGCTGGGGGAGGACCCCTTGCTGCACCCCTTTCTAGGACCAGACAAGGCCTGGAAGCGTCCTTGGCTCTGGGTCCACCCCCACCCCCAGCCTGGTGACCTGGCCAGTGCTGCGGCCTGGAGCTGGAAACCAATAAACCTGATGTTGCCCTATGCCACCTGGCTCCCCACTTCTTGTCTCAGCGCTCACCTCTAAGATGATCGCAGGAGGGGGGTCTTGGGGTCAAAGCTGCAAGGACCCCTGGAGAGGTTGAGGTCTCAGGCTTCTCTGTGGGCAAGCCAAGTCTGAGTTACAGACTAGTACCTGGGTGGCTGGGAGCGGCTGGGTGGAGTCCCCAGGCTTCCACCTCCCTCTTCGCTTTATCCTCAAGTGACATAGACATTTTTTTAATGTGTTCCATGACACGTGAAAGGTTGGGAAGGACTGACTAATCCAACTGCCATTTTACAAAGAAGAAACCTGAGGCCCAGAAGTATAGTGACTTGCCCACAGTCCCACAGCAAAAGGAAGCCAGCACTTTTACTACTAAGAATAATAATTTTCAAACTTTTTTTTCAAGCATCAGAGCATTTGTTTCCTCTCAAATAAAACATTTCAGGGTCTCACATTTACAACACACGCTGATATAACCCAGTTTATAACCTGGCAGTTCTAGCTTAACAGGTGTTGGGTGGCACAGCCCACCCCATCAGGGCCTCCCGTCACCCACCACCTGCCCCTCCCTGCGGTCCCCGAGGCGCCTCTCCAAAGCCCTCTAGCTTCTACTCTATAAAAGATATAGAGATGGGGGTGACTGTGAAGTGGGGACACCCGGGTGGGGCAGAGGACTTGCAATCTCATTGTTCTCCCAGCCCTTCGACCCTCTCTGGAAGCCCCCCAGTAAAATGATTTGATCCCAAAAAGGAGGGAGGGGGAGATAGAGGAGAGATTGAGAAAGTCAGAGATGGCAAAGGAGGCGCCAGCAGCTAGCGGAGTCAGAAGGGGGACAGGTTGGGATGGGGCCTGGGGTGGGAGGAGACGGCATTTAGAGGGGAGAGTGGGAGCAACAGGGTCGGGCGCACAGGGGACTTTGGAGAAAAACCTGCCAGGACTCCGCCAGCAGGACTAGGTGGGCAGGACGCCAGGCTCCAGGGAGAGCTGAGGAGGGCCAGAGGGGGCGCCCCCTGCCCCGGCCCCTGCCCTGTCGGAACCAGGTCTCTTCCGCCCCAAGTTCACGTTTGACTTAGGGGGAGAGAGGGTGCGGCAAGGCTGGTGCTAGGTGGGGTACGGGAGGTGGGGGGGCGGAGCGACCCCAGATCTATGGAGGACGGCTCGTTCCCTGCTGGGCCACCAGAGGAAAGTGTGGCCTGAACCCCGAAAGGCCTCTACTTTGGCCTAAGGACATTGCACCCCACCCCACCCCTGCGCCGCGTGTCTGCACCGCCTTCGGCCCCGCCCTCCGGTCCAGCCGCCTCGCTATTGGCTGAGCCGTCCGGGGAGCCCCCGGCAGGGTAATTAATGAAGGATTAATGAGAGCCCCAAAGTCAACAGAAAAATCAATGGGCCACGGAGCCCGAGAGGCAGCAGCTGCGCAGTCCCGCGGGGGCAGGGCGTCGGGGGCCTCGGTCCCCGCGCGGGGGCCTCATCTGGACAGACGGGAGCCAGCCGGCGGCGATGCCTGCCCAGGCCTCAGGTAAGGCTTCCCCGCGGCGCCGTTAGGGCCTGGAGCGCCCTCGCACTCCTGCAGGAGTATTCCAGGTGAGCCCACCCTCGACACACACCTACTGCGCTCCCAAAGTGAGGTTCAGAGACCGGGGGCTGCAAGGACTGGGGCGGGAGGGAAGCCAACCCCTGGGGACCTGAACTTCAGCCCCTCTCTGATCGCCACCCCAACCTCAGCTCCGCGCCCCATCTCCTTTTCCCTGGCTGGGGGCGCACAGAGCTCGCCTTGCCATAGCCGCGTCCGAGCGCGCACAGCCGAAGCCAGGAGGAAGAGAAACGTCCGGACGGCTGAGGTTGCCCGGACGCCCAGTCCGAGGCAGACGTGTGGCGACCGTCCTAGGCCTCGCAGTCCCTCGAGTGGCTCGGAAAGAAATGCCGAAGCTCCCCGGCCGGTGCTCAGCAGCCTCCTTCGGAACTGGCCGGGCGCCGCGCCCCGACGGCTCCGCAGCTTTCATCACTGCCTCTAATCAAGACCCACAAACCAGTTTGGTGTCTGGGCCCTCCTTCGGACTGGCGTCGCGCCGAAGGGCGTGTCAGAGAGTGGTGGATTTCTCTTTGTCAGTCTGGGCGCCCTCACCCACTTCCCGCGACCCCAGCTTGCCCACCCCAGCACCCTCTCCGGGGGGAAGGATCCTCTCCGCCACTTTGAGGGCTCCCTCTAGCTGCCGATGCAGGGTTGGCCCCTGGGGATGGGGGCGGGGAAGATAGTCAAGGCGAAGACCCCTAGAGGATAGGACTTCCTCCTCCAGCGTCCTGTCTAGGTCTGCAGTCCAATCAAAACTGCCCCCCCCCTCCTCCGCAAATTCACCAATAACCTTGACCCTTGGGACTCCTCTCAGACTGGACAGAACAGGGAGGAAGTGCATAAATAGTTTAACACTCAGATCATTCTGTGTGCCAGGCACAGCTCTATAGGTATGTGCGTGTGTTAAATCATTTACTTTTGAGGGAACTCCATCAGGTAGGTATCATGCATTAATTCCTTCGTTTACCCGTTCAAGAAATCTTTATTGAACGTCTACTGTGTAGCAGGTACTATTCCATAGTTGTGTGTGTGTGCAGATGAGGAAACCGAAGAGAAACGCCCGGAATGACAAGAGAAACAGAGATTCTAGGGAGCTTGTCCAAGATCACCCTGGTAGTAAGTGCCAGATTCTGGCATTAGGCGGTCCTCCAGCCTCGGTGCAGATTCTGGGAAGGCGAGATGGGGCAGTCAGGTTTGGGAGGAAAGGAGCAAGGAGTTGTCCCTGTGAGCTTCAGGCTTGCTCAACCTGGGCGGGGGAGTCTTAGGGGAAAAGATAAAGATCTTCTGGAAAGGGTCTGATGCCTACGGGTCTCTGTCCACGGCTCTGGTGCTGAAAGTTCCCCAGAAAATGCCAGAGGCAGTCAGCAAACATTGGTTCAGTGTCCTGACTGTAACAAATTTAGGGGTAGGGTGGGGTCTGAGATAAGCAAGGCCTGGTCTCTGCCCAACAGGCACACCCGGAGCAGTATACACCCACTCTCGATAGACGCTTAGGCAAAGAGAGAAGTCTTCCCAGGAGAGGTGCTTAAGCTGGATGGTGACAGTGGGCAAGAGCGATTGATTAGGGGAGGACAGCACAAGAGATGGAAGGAACAGCAGGCTGGAGGAGTGATGATGGGGGGAGACGGCAGGAGAAACGGGGAGTCCTCTGGCTGGGCCTGTGGTGGGCATGTGCCCGGGGTGTGAGAAGGGGGCTGGACAAGGAGGAGGGTGAACTGGAGCAGGAAAGACAAGGACTGGGAAAAGGATAGGAAATCACTGGTGGAATCTTTAAAAGAGCACCAAGTTTTGTTATTCTATTTGCCCCAGAAGACGACCTTAGGAGGTATAAATATTGGGCAGGTTGCACATGGGAAAGTGAGGGCCTGAAGCGGCTGCATTTCATTTATTATTTTAATTTTGACTGTGCGGGCTCCTCATTATGGTGTGTGGGGGTTTCTCTAGTTTAGCTCATGGGCTTATTTGCTGCTCAGCCTGTAGATACTTGAGCTTCCCTGGTGGCTCAGGTGGTAAAGAATCTGCCTGCAATGCAGGAGACCTGAGTTCAGTCCTTGAGTTGGGAAGATCCCCTGGAGAAGGGAATGGCTACCCACTCTAGTTGTTGATGGACAAGGAAGCCTGGTGTGCTGCAGTCCATGGGGTTTCAAATAGTCAGACACGACTGAGTGACTGAACTGAACTGACCCACTCCACAGTTCTTGCCTGGAGAATTCCATAGACAGCGGAGTCTAGCAGGCTATAGTCCAGGGATCGCGAACAGTCAGACATAACTGAGCTACTAGCACTGTGGGGTCTTAGCTCCCCAACCAGAAACCAACCTTGCACCCCCTGCATTAGAAGGTAGGTTCTTAACCACTGGACCACCGGGGAAGTACTGAGGCTGCATATGAAAGCCAAATATGCTGAGGGTCTTCTGCTGGTTCCATAGAGGGAGAGTCTAAAGCTCAGAGTCCAAAGAGAGAGACAGAGCAGAGCACAGCTAATTAAAACAGAGTATGACCAAAGATGCTCCAGCCTCAAGCGTGGGTGCAGGGCAGGTATCTAGAGGGACCCCCTAGTCCAGCCTTAGGTGAGGGGGTTCAGGGGAGGATTCCTTGAACCGGTGCGACTCCACTGAGTCCTGAAGGACACCCTGCAGTTTAGCCAAAGGGTGAGGGGGTGGGTATGATGGGTAAAGGGTGGGGTGTGGGAAAGACAGGGAGGTGAACAAAAGCAGAGGATTCTAGGAACTAGGCAGCAGGATAGCACAGCCCATGGGCAAGGGGGAGGGTCTGAGAACAGTGCTGGAGAGGGCGGTCAAGGCCAGACCAGGAAGCAACAGCAGCTGCCCTCCCTTGATCACTTTGCACAGTCCAAGCCCATGCTAAACATACGCTGCCTCATTTCTTTTCTTTTTAATTTAAAATATTAGTTTATTTGGCTGCACTGAGATTCTTAGTTGCAGCATGTGGGATCTATTCATAATTCCCTGACCAGGGATTGAGCCCGAGCTCCCTGCATTGCGAGCATGGGCTCTTAGCCACGGGACTGCCAGAGACGGCCCCCTGGCTTCATTCTGAAAGGCCATGGAGGCCACACTAGGTAGTATGGCCTCTACATTGAGGGCAGTTGGTTGCCTTTGCAGGGATCACAGTAGGGGAGAGACACAGTGGGTAGGGAGACTAGTTTAAGAGGGAGCCAGGAACCAGGGTAGTGGTTGAGGTCAAGAAAATCTCAGAGCTGTCTGTGAGCTGGAATACACAGGGGCGAGGGGACTGGCGAGGAGGACACATGGTTCCTTCTGGAAGATGTAGGGATAGCGATGCTTCTCTGAGACAGTGAATTAGAATCAGGCCTCTGGCAGCCTGGAGAATGGGGACGGTGAGTGCTTAGGACCCTGAGCCCAAAGCACCAGGAACGCAGGGTAGCAGCAGGTAGAGCACCTGGCATGGGAGGGGTGGGGAAGGAACCTTCTCACCGGGACAGCAGCTGCGACCAGTGGGGCATCCCCACTCTCCAGTGCAGCTCTACGTGAACCCAAAGGGCCCATGGGGGGAGGGTGCTAGACTTCAGGAAGGGGCCCTGAGCTGGGTATGGGGGTGACCCAGGATCTGGGTCAAGCAAGGGGGGACTAAGGGGTTTGCTGTTGCTCTTTAGTCCCTCATCACGTCACACTCTTTCACAGCCCCGTGGACTGTAGCCCTCCAGGCTCCTCTGTCCATGGGATTTCCCAGGCAAGAATACAGGAGTGGGTTGCCATTTCCTTCTCCAGGGATCTTCCCAACCCAGGGATTGAACTCATATCTCCTACATTGGCAGGCAGATTCTTTACCACTGAGCTACCTGGGAAGCCCAACAAAGGGAGCAGGCCCAAGTGAAAGCTTGGGGAAGCTGAGAAAGTAGCAGGAGACACTCAGGGGAAAGAGAAGAGTCAGGGATGGAATTCCCCGCATTGAGCTGTGCACTCCTGAGACATTGAGGCCTCCAGGGAGGGTACAGACGGAATTCAGTTCTATCAAAGTCAAGGGCATGAGAATTCCCTGGTCATCCACTGGTTAGGACTCTGTGGTTTCACTGCCGAGAGCACAGGTTCAATCCCTGATTGGGGAACTAAAATCCCACAAGCCTCACAGCAAGGCCAAAAAAAAAAAAGAGAGAGAGTCAAGGGCCATAGCATTTGTGCTGATCCCAGGATGTCCCGTGCTTATGGTAGGCACTGCAAATCAGTGTCAGAACTTTTTTCCTTACGCCTTTAATGTGCTTTAAAATTAATTTTAGGAAATAAGATAAAAACTTTAGGACTTCCCTGGCAGTCCAGTGGTTAGGACTCTGTGCTTTCACTGCAGGAGGCACAGGTTTGACCCCTGGCTGGGGAACTAGGATCCCATCTGCAGCACAGCACGGTCAAAAAATAATAATAATAACTTTACAAAAGTAATGTTTAAAAAAAAAAAAAGCAAAAAACCAGAACATTAGCCACTCCTCCCAGTGCCCGTGTTTTCCTCCTTTTCCCAGAAGCAACTCCTATTATGAACTCGATGGGTGTCTTCTAGAGCTTTTCAAAGTAATTCTATATACAACCATTTTGCTGTTGTTCAGTTGTAAGTTGTGCCCAACTCTTTGTGACCCCATGGACCCTCCAGGCTCCTCTATCCATGAGGCTCTCCAGGCAAGAATACTGGAGTGGGTTGCCATTTCCTTCTCCATATAGCACCCATGCTGCTGCTGCTGCTAAGTCGCTTCAGTCATGTCTGACTCTGTGCGACCCCATAGACGGCAGCCCACCAGGCTCCCCCGTCCCTGGGATTCTCCAGGCAAGAACACTGGAGTGGGTATATAGCACCCATAACAGAGCATTATTTCAGATACAGCATTCTTTCCCAAGGATGGGAAAGCCCAAGCGCACACTTGGCCGTGGGATCCTTCTCAGCACAGCACCCTAGTCAACCACGACCCAACTGATCAGAGTCAGAATGGGAGAGGACACCGACTTTGCTCTCCCTGACTTCAGGAGTGAAACTCCTTCCAGAAGACAGGGCACGCACAGCCTTTTGGGGTGAAAAGTCACAGCCTTGGAAACAGCCAGTGGCCAAGCACTGTGCAGATGCCCTTGGCTCCCTTGCTGGACGCCACTATTCCACCTAAGATCAAACACTGAGGCAGGAGGACAGGGGTGGGGTGGGGGAGAAGTGGTCCTCAAGCCCCTTTAGATAACCCCTAACTTTATGTGGAACACAGAGGGCTGGTCTCTTTGAACCTTCTCTGGTCCTGTAAGGTAGATGGGGTAGCTGCTATGATTTCCAATGTCCCGATCAGAGAGGTTGCTTGGCTTCCCTGGGTCACACAGCAATGAGAGGCAAGAGTGGAATGGAGCCCAGGACAGCTCGGCAGCCAACAAGAACCCTGTCTCCCTCCCCAGCCCCTACTGAGGCTCCACCCATGGCCACTCCAGAGGCTCAGGCAACTAGAGAGGCTCCGGCCAAGGAGAACCAAGTGGCCTTGGGGTCCGAGTGGACCAGGGCCCCTGCCTCGCCGGTCCAGAGGTCCTGGCTGGCAAGGCACTTCTCGCTGCTGCTGCGGCGGGACCGGCAGGCCCAGAAGGCCGGGCAGCTCTTCTCGGGGCTCCTAGCGCTCAATGTGGTGCTCCTGGGCGGAGCCTTCATCTGCAGCATGGTCTTCAACAACGTGGCCGTCACGCTGGGGGACGTGTGGATCCTGCTGGCCGCGCTGAAGGTCCTGTCCGCCCTCTGGCTCCTCTACTACACCGCGGGGACCACCCGGCAGCCGCACGCCGTGCTCCACCGGGACCCGCATGCAGGCCCCGTGTGGGTGCGGGGTGAGTGTCCGGGCGCCCGGAGCGGGGGTGGGGGGTGGAGGTGGGTGCAGAGGCCGGGGGAGGGACGGTCCCCGCTCCGGGAGGTGCCAATGGCCCCCACCCGCCGCCCGGCCAGGTTCCCTGGTGCTCTTCGGCAGCTGCACCGTCTGCCTCAACGTCTTCCGCGTGGGCTACGACGTGAGCCACATCCGCTGCAAGTCGCAGCTGGAGCTGGTCTTCCCCGCCATCGAGGTCATCTTCATCAGCGTCCAGGTGACTGGCCTCGCCCACCCCCACTCCGCACCCTATGCCTAAAAACAGCCGCATCAGCAAACCTCTGCCCAGAGGAGGTGCCCACACACACCACGCCCACCCGCCACCCCAACATGCCCCCTGTGCCCACACCCACGCCACCCGCAAGTGCCAGCATCAGCGCTGCTCAGGGAGTCTCTGAAACGCAGACACCTATTGATATGTCTGCCAGTACATGCCTAAATCTACACCCCCACCTGGATATACAGAGCTTTTTTTTTTTAATACAATTTATTTTTTATTTGGTTGTGTGGCATGTGGAATCTTAGTTCCCTGACCACAGAGGGAACTGGTGCCCACTGCAGTGAAAGTAGAGTCTTAACCACCGGACCAAAGGGAAGTCCACAGAGCTACTCTTCTTTTTTCTAATAATCTTATTTGTTTCGGCTGTGCGGGTCTTCGTTACTGCAGGGGCTTTGCTCAGCTACAGAGAGCAGGGGCTACTCTCCGGCTGCGGTGGACGGCCTTCCCTTGTGGGGCACGGACTCTAGGGCACGTGGGCGTCAGTAGTTGCAGCTGCCGGGCTCTAGAGCGCAGTCTCAAGAGCTGGGGTGCACCGGCTTAGCTGCTCCAAGGCATGTGGGATCTGCCCAGATCAGGGATTAAAACCAGAGTCTCCTGCCCTGGCAGGCAGATTCTTTACCCCTGAGCCACCAGGGAGGCCCAGGCGTTCCCATTTTAGAGACGAGGAGACTGAGGCTCAGAGATGTTTTGCCACTGGTCCAAGACCACACAGTAAGGAAACAGTGGAGCCAGGAATCCAGGCCAGATGTCCTCACCGTCTCTTCCACTGTAAATACACACGAGCCACTGGCGCACACACACCATGAACCCACCACCCACCTCCACCCCAACCCTCCGGGCTCAGAGCCTGTTCTCTTTCAGACCTGGGTGCTCTGGAAACACTGTAAGGACTGCGTTCAGATCCAGACCAACTTCACTAGGTGAGATGTGGGCCCCTTCTCGCCTTGCAACAACTCCTGGGACACCCCCATCCCCCACCCATGCCAGCCCTCCACAGCTTCCCTGGGCAGGGTGGCCCTGGGACTATGGATTGGTTGGGTCCCGGGGAGCCCCTAGGGCCACCCCTCCTGAAGTTCTAATAGCAGGTAGGATCTGGCTTTGGGTGAGAGCAGTCCCCCCAAAGGCAGTGATGGTGAAGCGCGGTACCCACGGCGCTGGCCAGGCTGTGTGGGCAGAGTGTAGCACCTCCTCCAGGTGTGGCCTGATGCTGACGCTGGCCACGAATCTGCTGCTGTGGCTTCTGGCTGTCTCCAACGACTCCATGCACCATGAGATCGAGGCTGAGCTCAGCGCCCTCATGAAGAAGCTCTCAGGTAAGAGGAGACGGCGACCCCCCCGTCTCTGAATGTGCGCACACACACATGCACGTTTCCGCAAACAGGTGAGGCTCAGTGACTCTGTACAGTTGGGAGCAAGCTCTAGAGTCCAGATCAAGACTCAACAAAAACACTGTTGCCAGGGGTACTGACTTTTGCCTGCATTCTGGGCCTGCCCCACCAGGTTCTAATGCTCCACAAGCCCTCTCCGGGCACCATCTTGCTATCACTGAGCTAGCCACTAATCCACCAATAAGTCCAGGTACTCCCTACACCCCTGGTATCTTCATTTTACTTGCAAGAAGCTGAGAAGCCTTTACAACTGAAAGGAATGTGTCTTCCCAACACATTTGTAGGCACCTGGACATGTCAGATATCAGGAGGAACAGAATGTTTCTGGGCAGAAAGAACTCCCTGGATCCTCCCATGTACGCAGTGCCCCACCTATACAGGGTGCACTTAGAGGCCATGTCCTACATGGGAAGGAACATTGCTGTCTGTGGGATTCAGCCGCACCTGTGTGTATACAACCCCCCCTCCCAGGTGCCATCGCCGTGTTGACTTGTGTACAGCCACGCCTTCTCAGCACACTCATGCACTCACACACCCATTGCATAAATCTTGGCACGCCTGGATACTGTGGCATTCTTTATGCTCCAGATCCATTCCTCAGAAGAGCTATGCAAAGAGAATTTTTGGCAAGTGACATCACGCGTTTTTTAATTATTAAACAATTCAGACATCTAGATGAGTAGAACAGGCCATACCCATAACCTAGATGTAATCATTTTTAACACTTTGCCATATTTATTCCAGTATTTTTGGTGAGTTACTTATCTTATAGAAAGCCTGTCATTTCATCTCAAAACATTTCAGTATGCAAGCCTTTAAAATAATATATTTCCCTACATTAGCAAAATGCTATTATAATCGCTAACTTCCTTAACATCATCCCCATCCCCATTTATATGGATAAATCTATATTTGACTTTGTCCAATCAGTCTAAGAAATGTCATTTACAGATGGTTTGTTCAAACATGCAATACATTTGGTGGCTCAGTTAAGTCTCTTTTTCCCTAATGACATTGAGGTTGGTCAGGTTGCTTCCTCGTGGTGGCATTTGACTTGTTCCCCTCTTCCCTACTTTTCCTAGAAATGGGAAGTGTGGACTGAAGTGTTTATTAGATTCAGGGGGAGCATTCTGGACACCAGCATTCCACCGGGGATGCTGTGTCTTTGCAGGGCACCTCATCACAGGAAAGATATCTGATCACCGCACAGTGGATGCTGTTGACCGAGCAGGTGTAGCTGCCAGAGCATCTCAGTGCAAGGTTACAGATTTCCCCTCGTGCTCAGCAAGTCATCCATAGAGCTTTGGCCCTGAAGACATCACATGTCAAATGCTTTATCTAAGCTTGGCCCCTGAGGTCTAGAATCCTTTTGTCAAGAAATGATCATCCTGGGGACTCCCCTGGAGGCCCACTGGTTAAGACTCCATGCTTCCCCTGCAGGGGGCAAGGGGTTCGATCCCTGGTTGGGGAGTTAAGGTTCCACACACAAAAAAATAAATAGAAATGAGCACCCTGTTATTTCTGCTCTGTGTGTGTGTGTGTGTGTGTTTTGTCGCGCTGGGCCTCTGTTGCTTTGTGAGGGCTTTCTCTGGTCGCTGCGAGTGCGGGTTTCTCCTTGAAGTGGCTTCTCTTGTGGCACACGTAGGCTCAGTAGCTGTGGTGCATGACCTTAGCCGTTCCGAGGCACGTGGAATCTCCCCGTACCAGGGACTGAACCTGTGTCCCCTGCATTGGCAAGCAGATTCTTACGTGCAGCGCCACCACCCGTTCTGTGATTTCCGACTTCCCTCTCTGGGCCTCAGTTTCCACGTCTGTAAAATGGGTGGCTGGGTCTCTTCCACCTCGGCCACACTCCAGGAGGTGAACAGGATTGATTCGTGCCTCTGGTTTCCCCCGAGCAAGGCCCACCTGAACCTCTGTCCCTTCCCGCCCTGCCCCCTCCCAGGCAACGGCACCAACACCTGTATGTGCCTCAACGTCACCATGTGCGAGGTCTTCCAGAAGGGCTACCTGATGCTCTACCCCTTCAGCACCGAGTACTGCCTCATCTGCTGCGCCGTGCTCTTCGTCATGTGGAGGAACGTGGGCCGCCGCCTGGCACCTGCCGCAGGCGCCCCTCCCGGCGCCCCCTCCTTCCGCCTGCATGGGGCCATCTTCGGGCCGCTGCTGGGCCTGCTGGTGCTGGTGGGAGGCGTGTGCGTCTTTGTGCTCTTCCAGATCCAAGCAAGTGGCCCAGCCATTGCGCGTGAGTACTTCACTGTCTACTATGCCTTCTACGTGGCCGCGCTGCCCGCTATGAGCCTGGCGTGCCTGGCTGGCACGGCCATCCACGGGCTGGAGGAGCGAGAGCTGGACACGCTCAAGAACCCCACCCGCAGCCTGGACGTGGTGCTACTGCTGGGTGCGGCGCTGGGCCAGACGGGCATCTCCTACTTCTCCATCGTGGCGATTGTGGCCACCCGTCCCCACCAGCTGCTCAACTGCCTCATCCTGGCCTACTCGCTGCTACTCATCCTCCAGCATATGGCCCAGAACCTGTTCATCATCGAGGGCCTGCACCGCCGCCCGCTCTGGGAGGTGACTCCCGAGAGCCTGGCCGGGAAGTGGGAGGCCGAGCCGCCCCGCAGGGGCTCCCTGCTGGAGCTGGGCCAGGACCTGCGGCAGGCCTCGCTGGCCTACATCCACTCCTACAGCCACCTCAACTGGAAGCGGCGAGCCCTCAAGGAGATTTCCCTCTTCCTCATCCTGTGCAACATCACAGTGAGTGCCGGGGCGGGGAGACGTGGGGGTGGAGCTGGTGAGACAGCCCCAGAGAGCCTCATTCAGGAAGGAACGGATCAAGGTGCATTCATTGCACGTTGACAGTCCCCAGGGCGGCTGGCTTGTCCTTTGATTGCCAAGGACACAGGCCTCTTTCCAACGCGCTCGATGCTGCTTGAGAGTGGTAGCTGGCATGGATGAAGGTGCCAAGCCTGTAGCTAAGTGCTCTTTATAAACATGTATGTAGGATTTTTCCCCAGGGGAGCTTACTGCTTAGTTGGGGACACACAGGGGGACCAGTTAGAGTTATCAAATATTTAATCATCCCCTGAATTCAGTCGAAGGAAGAGATCAGAAAGTGCCTGTATTTCTACAGAAGCTCTAGGAGAAGGTCTTAACAGTAATACTCAATACCTGGTGGCTGCTAAGGCTCAAATCCACCTTTCCCTGCACCTCGCTGAATCGTCACCCTAACACGTGAAGCAGGCGCTGTTGTTGACCCCATTTAACAGATGAGCAGACTGAGGCTTAGGCTGTTTGACCTGCCCATATTCCCAGAGTCTCCAAGGGGCAGTCCCGGGACAACTCCAGGTTGTTTGAGCCCATGCTGCTACTGGCTGTGCTGGCAACACCTCCGATGGCAAAACCTCTGGTCCAGGCAGAGCATAAGTAACAAATTGGCCCTAAAGGGAGGTAGGAGCTCAAAAAAGAAAATGTGGACCCAAGTGTCCGAGGAAGGCTTCGTGAAAGTTTGGTCTGGGCCTTGAGAAATGAGCAGAATTTGGACAGGAGGCAGGGTCAGAGTGGAGTGGGCAGAGAGTCGTGACAGCGGAAGAATGGACCCAGAGCAGAAAAGAGGGATGGAGATCGAGGCCAAGGGGATCCCCACTTGATGGAGCAGGTTGTCCCGTGGGAGTGGCAGCCAAGGGTCTCAGCTGGAACTCAGGCTGGCTAGCCCCAGGCAAGCTGAGGAGGGGGCTCAAGGCCTTGAGGGGGAGGGAGATATAAGGGCAGAGGGGCTGGCTCTGACATCCTGAGGAGGAGGAGGCGTGGAGAGGGCGCAGGTTCGGGAGGCCTGCCTCCCCTGAGCCGAGGGCCGTGGGGGATGGGAGAGCCCCCTGCCTCACTCAGCACCCTCCTCTCCTTCCCAGCTCTGGATGATGCCTGCTTTCGGCATCCACCCGGAGTTTGAGAACGGGCTGGAAAAGGACTTCTATGGCTACCGGACGTGGTTCACCATCGTCAACTTTGGCCTGCCTCTGGGGGTCTTCTACCGCATGCATTCTGTGGGGGGGTTGGTGGAGGTCTACCTGGGGGCCTGAGGGTGCCCAAGGAACCCATGCCCTGCAGACCCCCACAGTGCCAGGGCCAGGGAGAATGTCACCCAGATGCCCCATTCCAGGGGCACCTAGACCGGCCTGGCATCCCCAAAGCCTGCTCTGCCCTGGAACCTCCCTGGGGGGCAGTGTCACTGTCTCCAGGCCCAGACCAAGGGCGGGGCCTGGACACTGAGCTGCTAAAGCCCACACCCAGGACGGAGCACGCGCCTGCCCCCTGCTCCCCACCGCAGTCAGCGCAGCCCAGGAGGAAGCCCTCCCTCGAAGCTACCCTCTGGGACAGCCCTGCGCTGGGAGTTTGGGAAGGCGCAGCCCCTCCCCAGCCAGGCCTGGGGGCTCGGCCTCCTGCCTGGCCCAAGCTCGGCCCAGGACATCTGGAAGCTCGTGGCTTGGCAGGCCGCACTGCCCTTGTCTCCCCACACACCCTGTCTCCTAATGAGCTCCTTAATTAGCTGCCAGGCAGGGTTCAACAGCCCTCTCTCCCGCTGCCATAAACCCTGTTTGTTTGATCGATTCCATTCGGGCTTCGTGGCATTTGTTCCCGGGGACAGAGCTGCCGCTCCACATACAGTGGGAAGGAAGTCCCCCTGGGCGGGGCTGTGGAGCTGGAACAGTCCTACTTCTGGGCCAGGAGGGGTCTAAACCCTTTGTATGGTCCTCCCCTTGTCTGATCCACAGCAGGAGAGGGGAAGAGAGAGGCTGGGGCTTCCACATCCTCCCACCCCTCGCCAGCCCCTGTATTCCCCAGGACACAGCCCTGGGGGACTTTCCCCAGCTGCTGGGTCCTCTGAGTCTTCGGGCGGGAAGGGAGGGCACTCCTAGCCCATCCATCTCCCTGAGCCCAGTGCAAACAGTGAGCTGTGCCCAGGGTGAGGGCTGGGGTGGGGCCTGGGGAGGGCAGCTCCGCCCCTGCTGGCCGGCTTGTACCCCACAAACCTGGGTGCTGGTGAGCACAGGGCTAGAGTCCCAGGGACCCCCAGGGTGGCCAGTAGAGCCCCTAGGGGCCATACAGGAGGTTGGGAGGCAGACCCTTCGCCTCTCCTGTGTGAGCTTTTTCTCTGAGGGCACCACAGCAAGGGAAGCCCAACCCTCCACTTCTTCACCCAAGAAAATGATGGATGTTGGTCATGTGCCGAGGGCCCTCTGGGCCTGACTCTGGCAGGCAGAGCCCCAGCATCCCTGAAAACAAGAGCCATGGACTGAACCCCGTCTCCCCTCCAAGCACAAGGACTCAGGGCCTGGAGAGGGGGGTTTTATTATGTAAAGAGGCCGATTGTACAGAGCAAAGATTGTACTGACACAGACGGGGTGAGGGAGACCAAGAGGCCAGAACCAGGAGGAGGGACGGGTGGCCTCCCAGTACCCCTCCCCTCTAAACATCCAGGCAGTGGGAAAGGGGAGGGTGGGCTGAACAGCGGCTTCCCCACCCCCATCCCCTCACCCCCGTTTCTGTGTAAGAGCCAGGCAGGCTACATCCCTTGACCCAGAAAAATACAACAGGAGACCCTCAACCCCCCACTCCAGACCCTAACACACGTGAGGTCCTCCAGTCTGGCTCCTGGCATCCGTCCGTACCCAGTCCCCTCCGTGAGCATCCTGGCCTCCCTTCTTCCCGGGCTCCTGGCAGTGGGCAGGAGCTGGACCAGGAGGTTTCGGCGTAGGAGGCCTGGAAAGGCTCCCCCCACCCTTGCAGGCGCCTCCAGGAACGACGGCCCAAGACTTCCTGTGGGCAACATTAGGGCACAGCAGCCTGGTGCCCTCCAGGACCGGGCAGCCCAGGAGCCAGGAGGGCACTGAGGGTCAGCTTAGAAACGGGTCCTGAAGGGCAGCCAGAAAGAGGTGGGAGCTCTGGGCGTGGGGCGGGGGCTGCAGCCCCGGAAAGAGAAGGTTCCAGCGAGTCCAGCCTGCAGGCGGGGGGCAGGGTGGGTCCCCACCAACCCAGCCACAAGGGGCCTCTGGGACCTGCCGCCCAGGACTCGGCCACTCAAGCTCCCAGCCCTGATTGGAGTCATTTAAAGCTCAGAACGGGGGATCGGGGGTCAGCACTAGGGACCCCGGGTCCCTGCCCTTCCCTGGCCCCTGCCCCTTGCAGGCTTCCATCTTCACACCCGCTGGATCTCAAACAGCTTCACGTCTGTGTCGTACCAGACAGGTGGGTCCACATTCCTGCAAAGCGGGTCGACAGTCACCCAGGGGCCAGGCGGCCTCGAGAAAAAGACTGGGGCTGTCCTCCTCCCACCCTGGTGTCCCCACCGCCCCAGGCAATGGATGCCTGCCCCCATCAGACAAGACCACCCTGGTGGACGGTCTTGACATCAACCCCACTAGCTAAGGCCGACCCTCAGGGGGGACAGCAAACCCCCAAAAGCCCCAAGGGGCCCACCTCAGGTAGATGACGCCCCACATGTAGGTGCGGAACCACATGGCCGTGCCCGAGTTGGCCTGGTACTTGCGGATGAGGATGGGGTGGGGCACAGGCAGCAGCCCCACCAGGGTCCCGTGCTGCAGGAACCGCAGGATCTCCGACTCATCCGTCAGGCCCCTGCCAGCGAGATGGGGGTCTCCAGTGTGCCCACTCTGAAGGTCGAGGGGAGCAGGGGGCTCACCCATGCTCCCAGCCCCAGCCCCGGCCTGGGCTGGCCCCCAGAGCCCACCTGCCCGGCCATGCCCCCAGCCTTACTTGTCAATGCAGATCTTCTCCACCTGGGGAACCAGCACCTGCAGCAGCCTCATGATGGTTTGCAGCGGCAGCTTCGACTTCCAGGAGAGGACCTGGGGGAGGGACCAGGGTTCCCAGCTCGCAAAGCAGTCCCCCAGAGGCTCTGGCACAGACCTGACCCCTGGCCTGGAACCAGGAGCCCCCCAAGACAGAAAGCATCCTGGCTCATCACAGCAAGGGCCTGGCAACCCGGCAGGGCCCATGAATAGTGACTGCTATTCGTGCAGGGGCTGTGGCCTCTCATGGAGCGTGTACCGTGTACCGTGCCTTTGATCCTCACGATAGAGTGATGAGGCTGGGACATTTAGTATCCCCGTGCAAACACAATTAGTGGTGAGGTCAGGAAACAAGCTAGGGAGTGAGCAAGTGATGCAAGGAAGGAAACTGGAAAGGGTGATTTATTGAGAAAGGGCTGTGGACAGCCGCACCTTAACCTGCTGGGGAACCAGCTCCGGACAGTGTAGACAGAGGAAACAACCAAGCCAGAGAGGCCAAGGTCACGAGACAGGACTGACCCCAAACCTGACCCCAGGCCAGTCCCTGGAATTGGACCCATTCCCATCCAAGCCTTTCCTGAGTCAGGAGCCCCCGACTGCCCCCCCAACACACACCTTATGCCATCTGCCCCACCCTCACCCACTCCGATGTCGGGCTCCACTGCCCACTGGCCGATGCACTGGACAGTCGCCGCTGCTCCCGCCAAGCCTGGCTGGGCTCCTGGTCCCCGAGAAGGAACGAAAGTGAGGGATGGCGGGAGAGGGTATGGATGGGGGGTGGAGGGCAGGCCATCAGGTCCTTGAACAGTCCCTCCCACAGCCTGGGACCCGGAGGGCAAGGAGGTCTCTGCCCTGGCCCATGCTGGGGGGAGGGAGGTCCTCTCCCAAAGGAGGGGATGGCCCAGCCCAGCACCCTTTGCCCTGGGCCCCGGGCCCTGCCCGACCCAGCCCAGCCAGGTGACAGGTTTAGGGCCAGGGGCTGACTGGGCAGATGGGGTAAAGGCCAGCCCAGCCTTGATAAGGCTGATGGATGAGGAGGCTGAAGGCCAAGAGCTTGAGCCCATGACCAATAAACGAGGGAGGGGTCTGTGAAAGACAGCCCCCACCCCCGCGGAAGAGTCAGCAGTGCCAACCCGGATGCTCTGAGCACCAGAGGGGGCCCACCTCCGTGGCTGGGCTGTCCTCTGCCGAGCTCTGCTGGGGCTCAGACTCCAGAGATCGCAGGGTGCCATCCTCCGACACCTGGGATTTCTCCGTCAGCTTGTCAATGCCTGGCGGTTGGGGAGGGGGCAGTGAGGACTCCTCCCCCAGTGCCCCTCCTCGAACACCTCTGCACAGCCCCGCCCCACAAGTCCCCAGCTTCCCTCCACTTTAGAGATGCTGTGTCTGACTCCCCACCCTGTCCAGCATGGAGGCCCAGTCCCCCCAACCAGCTAGCCCTCCCGGGCTCCCCCGATACCTCCACCCCGACCCTTGCTGTCACTTTCCACAGCCCCCCGCCAGCCGTCAGCACCGGACCTGGAGTGGCCACCAGGCTGGTCTTGAGGGTGCCTGGCTCAGCGGGCGCGGCGGGGCGGGACCCCTCCATGGAGGCGCCTTCCTGCGAGCCCGCGCGGGACAAGGGTTCGGGCGGCCGGCGGCGGCGCTGCAGCGCCTTGTGGATGGCCGGCGGGTCGGTGGGCAGGTTGGCCAGCTGGTGGAAGACACTGCGCTTCCGGATGATGGCATAGACCAGGTTGGAGTTGCCTGTGGGAGGGGAGTGGGGGGTGTCTCAGCGAGGCCCCCTTGCCATCCCCTCCACCAGAGCGGCTTCCTGGGCTGCAGAGAGCTTGGAGGACGAGAGGGGTGTCTACCCCCAGGGGAGGCGACAGCAAAGGGCACAGAAGACAGGGAGTGTGGGCAGGGTTGGGGCGGGGGGCGGGCTGAGGCGACTCCAGGATGCCACCTGTCAGCAAAAGAGCTTCTGGGCTGAGCTCACCCCTGCCCCTCCTTGGTATCCGGGGGACCCTCTCACCACCCAGCACGAAGGGGCAACACCTGGCAAAGCCGGGTGGGCCCAGCATGTCAGGGTCCCACTAAGCCAGCTGTTCAATATTTTGACAGTCCCCCAAGCCAGGTCACTGAGAGGAAGGACCATACGGCGTGTGCCCACGCTGAACTCCCTTGGCTCTGAGGGAGACAGGAGTGCTTTCTGGGCCTTCAGCACCCTGCCATCCCGCCCCGCGCGCTGCCCCAGCCCCCCCATCCTCCCCCCGTCGCCCCGCCCCCGCCCTATCCCCGCTGCCCCACCCCGCTTCCACGTCTTGCCCCAGCGTCTGTGTGTAGACTGTGCCCCTCCGTGTTTTTCTACTGTTCCCACCCCATTCATCCCTGATAAGTTAGCATCAGTCACTCAGTCGTGTTCGACTCTCTTGTGACCCCATGGACCCCACTAGGCTCCTCTGTCCCTGGGATTCTCCAGGCAAGAATACTGGAGTGGGTTGCCATTCCCTTCTGCAGGGGATCTTCCTGACCCAGCAAGCAAACCCAGGTCTCCTGCACTGGCAGATGGATTTTTTTATCATCTGAGCCACCTGGGAAGCCCTTCATCCCCGATCAATTAGTGCAAATATTACTTATTCTGGAAATGATAACAACTGCTAATATTTAAGTCACAGGCAAGTGCTCAGTGCTTTCTTGGAATATTTCACTTAGTCTTCCCAACACCCTCTGAGATAGGGACTCTCAGTACTATTATTACGATCATCTTACAGATGAAGAAACTGAGGCTCAGGGAGCTGGTGTGTACACAGTCACAGAGCTAAGTGTTCCTTGTTCAGTCGCTCAGTTGTGTCCAACTCTTTGCGACCCCATGGACTGCAGCACACCTGGCTTCCCTGTCCTTCACCCAGAGCTTGCTCAAACTCATGTCCATTGAGTCGGCGATGCCATCCAACCATCTCATCCTCTGTCGCCCCCCTCTCTTCCTGCCCTCAGTCTTTCCCAGAATCAGGGACACGAGTTAGCAACTAAACAACAACCACCCTAAGCTATACAATAGGTCCTTGCTGCTTATCTATCTTATATTTAGTAGTGTGCATACGTTAACCCCAAATACATATAATTTCATTATTTAAAAAATGGAGAAGGAAATGGTAACCCACTCCACTATTCTTGCCTGGTGAATCCCATGGACAGAGGAGCCTGGCAGGCTCCAGTCCATGGGGTCACAGAGTCGGATGTGACTTGGCGACTAAACCACCACATTATAGCAAAAAGGGTTGCATTTTAGTTACTTGTGTACACATCTGCCTCCTCTAAACACAGAGCTTTTCGAGGATGCGAATGTATCGTATTGATCTCCACCAGTCTGATTCTTAGATATCATCAAAAGTGTATCCATTGTTGTTGTTCAGTTGTTACGTTGTGTCTGACTCTTTGTGACCCCACGGATTGCAGCAGGCCAGGCTTCCCTGTCCTTCATCATCTCCTGGAGTTTGCTCAAACTCGTGTTTATTGTCATGGTGCCATCCAACCATCTCATCCTCTGTTGCCCCCTCCTCCTCCTCCCCTAAGAGCTAAGTGGCAAGGCCCTAACTGACACCAGGCAGCCCAGCATCTCTGACATCCAACAGGCCCGTGACACCCTGAACTTCCCTCCCGTCAGACTGAAGGTGACCTGTTTGTCTGGGTGACCATCTGTTTAGAGTCCCCCTCCATGCCTCCCTCCCCAGCTGTGAGCTCCATGGGGCAGGAGGCACTCTGCTTGGTTTCCCACTGAATCCCCTCACTGGGCCCAGGGCTTGGTATACAGCAGGCACTCAATAAACGCATGCAGGACAAACAAACTGGGGATCTGTGTCCTCCTCAGATGGGAAGGAGTCCTCACCCACTGCCCACCCCGGTTCCCCCTGTCCCTGAGGCCAGGCCAGGGGCTTGGGCTGGCACCTCACCATCAAACTGGTACTGGATGATGTTGTTGAAGACTTCCAGGAGGAAGAAGACCAGGTGGTGGTTCTGGGCGGCAGAAAAGAGGAACCAGGTGGTGGAGAAGGCCTCCAGCAGGTGCAACAGCTTGTTGGCGGCCACCATGGACAGGCTCTTGAGGTAGGGCGACACTACAGGGGAGGGGTTGGCTTACTTCTGGGGCCCCACCAACCAGGCCTGCACACCCAGGGCCTGGGAGGGACACGGTGCTCCCGCTCCCATACCTTCCCTGCCCCCTGTCTGGGAAGTCCCCCCCAAAATCAGGAGGACCAAGCCCCAGAGGGCAAGGCCACACTGGCCATGCCTCCTGCAGAGCCCCAGGGCTCCACCTGGGCTCTGCCCCTGTGGACAGCCACGTTTACAAAGCCACTCACGTACTCCATCTTCCCCATTCCTCCTCGAACCTGAGAGGGAGGCAGATACAGGAGACCATTCCCATTTTGCAGATGAGAAAACTGAGGTTCAGAGAGGTTCATAAACTTGCCCAGGATTGCCCAGTTATAAAGTGATGGGCAGGGATACAAACTCAGGATCTTTACATCTTTCTAGAATATCAAGCTGGGAATTCCCTGGTGGTCCAATGGTTTGGACTCTAAGCTCCCACTGCAGGGGGCCTGGGTCCCACCCCTGGTTGGGGAACTGAGATCTTGCAAGCCATGCAGTGCAGACAAAACAACAAAAAAAAATTTTCTTTAATTAAGTAGAATATCAAGGTGATATTCCACATATAACTATATACGGATTTTCTGCACAGCCTGTGAAGGGGAAGTCAGAGACGCAAGGCTGCCCATGGCTTGACTTCACAGACGGATCCGTCATAGACTGATCTTGCCCCGTATCTTTCTCCCTCACCGGAATGGGGCAAGGTCGGTGGCTGTCTTGTTCACAAATGCATTCTCAGGTAAGATCTGTGGGATGGAGCCAGTGATGCAAGGCCCAGTTTTGAGCCCTGGTTGAGGAAATAGGATGCCACAGGCTATGCAGTGCCGTCAAAAAATTAAGAAAGAAAAAAGGGGGGAAAATGAAAGCGAGAGAGAAGGAAGAAAGGAAGAAAACTGACCAGTAGGTACTTTGTCTGTTGTGTTCTATGCTCAGTTGTGTCCAGCTCCTTGCGACCCGGGGACTGTAGCCTGCTAGGCTCCTCTGTCCCTGGGATTCTCCAGCAAGAGTACTGGAGTGGCTTGCCATTCCCTTCTGCAGGGGATCTTCCCAGCCCTGGGGTCGAACCCGCATCTCCTGCGTTTCCTGCATTGTCAGGTGGGCTCTTTACCTCTGCAACACCTGGGAAGCCCTGTAGGCACTTAGCTGCCCTTACGTTAATATTTCTATTGGACCCAGCCGGTTTGAACCAGGGAGCCCGTGGCAAGTCAGCCTGTGGCCGGGCGCCCCCTGGTGGTGATCGTGGGAAAGGCGCGCCCTGGTCCGCCCCCTACCGTTGACCACGATGGTGAGCAGGCAGTCGAAGAGGGGCTGCAGCCGCTGGTGCCCGCTGGTGATGATCTTGTGGAAAACCTAGGCGGGGAGCAGGGGGTCAGCCACAGGCCCTGCCGCCTCCAGTCTCGGCCGAGGGCACGTCACCCCCAGACTTCCAGGTCCCCCCTGACTTACCACGATGAGCAGGTCGGCGTGGGTGCCGGTGAAGACCGGGATGTCCATGGGCACGCGCACGGAGTAGGGCTTGTTCAGCCGCACCCCGAAGTTCCGCTCCCCGCTCAGAAGCAGCAGGATGAAGACACCGATGTGCATCAGGCCCACCCGAGCTGCGGCGCGGGGCGTGGGAGGGTCACCTCGCTGGGTGGGGCAGCGAGGAAGGGAGTCCAGGGCAGGGACCCATCTTGGGGTGGAGGTGGGGGGAGAAGCCCTTCCCGGGAGGTCACGGCACAGGGCCCGAGCTGCCAGGGGGCAGGAGAGGCTCGCCGCAGCTGCCCCTCGGCGAGGGGCACCCCACAGGAATCCCGAGCCCACCCCAGCCTTACACTGATCCGCTCGAGCGTCGTTGAGGAAGTAGAGGATGGGAACCAGGATGTCTAGGACGTCACTGCTCTTCAGCACAAAGAAGAGGAATTTCTGGGGGGCGAGGGGAGACGGGTGGGCGGGGTCAGGAGAGGGGCAGCCCTGCCCCGCCCCTCCCAGGAGTCTCCCTAGATGCCCTCCGCATCCCAGGGGTGGACCGCTGCCGGCCAGCCCATACCCGCACACCACCACAGGGGCTGGCCCACCTTGTTGAAGTCACAGAGCTTCCAGAAGAGGACCAGCAATTCCTGATGGAACTGGATCTTCTTGGTCGAATTGGGCAGGTAGGTCTGGAGCAGGGGGTTGGAGAGCAGCCGGGCTATGCCCTTGAGGATGAACTGGAAGTCCTGGGTGGGGTAAGGGCAGGGACCTGTCCAGTCCGGCTCCCTGCAGTCCCGGCTTCCTGGCCAGGCCCCCCACAAATGCCTCCTCTCCCCCCACTCCCACCCTACCCAGAGCCTGATTCCCACCCCACCGTCAGAGCCAGAGGGGCCCAGGTTCCAGTGTCATCAAGAGCTGTCCTGGGAGTAGCCCCTCAGAAGCTGGGTCCAGGGCAGGTCTAGAGAGCTTACTCCTCCACCAGACGACAGGCTCCCCATCTACACACTGGACTCCTGCCCACCTCGACTCCTGTGGACAGGTGCAATCCTCCCGCCCCTTCCCAGCACCCTGTCACACGTGAGGAACAGTCTCTTCTAGAAGAGCTGTCCATCCCTGAGCACCTGCTACCTGGACAGTGCTCTCAGCCAATCCTCACTACAAGGCAAGGATGCGGTTCCTGTCCCTGCGTCACAGCTGCAGAGCTTAGAGTCTCAGGGGCACAACAACCTCCCCCAAGGTCACAAGACACATGAACCCAGGTCTCACTGGCCTTTCCATCCACTGATTCCCCTACCAAACCCACCTCCTCCCGCAGGCCTTCCTGGCTTCCCTCCCCTAGTTGAGGCCATCAGCCCTTTTCTGAGGCTCAAGACCCTTGCAGTCCAACCCCAAGTCCACCAGAACTGTGGTTCCTTCAGGTAGGGGTCAGGACTCTCCCTACTCCCAATCTTATCTGCATCCTCTCACCCCCTGCAAGGTCACAAGCTTTGTGGGGAGTGGGCATCAAGAACCCACAGGAGGACTTCCCTGGTGGCACAGTGGATGGGAATCCACCTGCCAAAGCAGGGAATATGGGTTCGACCCCTGGTCTGGGAAGATCCCAAAAGCCACGGAGCAGCTAAGCCGGTGCACCACCGCCACTGGGTCGGTGTGCGGCAGCTACTGAAGCCGGCGAGCCTAGAGCCCGCGCTCCACAGCAAGAAAAGCCAGGGCAGTGAGAAGCCGGTGCACCGCAACAAACAGTAGCCACTGCTCACGCAAGTAGCGAAAAACCGAGCAGAGCAAGGGAGGCCCAGCGCAGCAAAAAATTAATTACTTTAAAAAAAAAGAAAGAAAAACCTGCCAGAGCAAGAGCATCGTTCAACTCACCTCCTCTCGATGGATGCGGGACAGGTAGTTCACAAACAGGTTCTCGGGCCCTGGAGGCTGCGGAGGGTGGAGCCGGGGCTCAGCAGGTGCCCTCACCCCCCACCCCCGCCCTACCCCAGGCCTAGGTGGCAGTGCCCCCTCTGACCTCAGACACCCCCACGAGGTCCCCGCCGGGTATCCCTTGCCCGGGCTGCTGGAGGGGGTGCCACCCGTGCACAGCCTGGCGGGGCCGGCGGCCCACCCTCTCCCGTGCTCACGTCGGCATCGTCCATGGCGGTGCCCGTGGTGGTGCCGTCCACGGTGGGGCTGGCGCTGGTGGCGCTGTCGTGGTCCAAGGTGACGATGAGCACCTGGGCAGCTTCCTCCACCAGGGGTTCCCGGTAGTCGGAGAAGAGCAGGTGGTTATAGGGGATCCCGTAGCCCACAGGGTCATAGGCACACACGGTGTTCAGGAGCGACGTGAACAGGGGCAGGGCGTGTCTGCGTGGGAGAGGGGGCGGGGCCTCAGGGACTCTGCCCACCGTCCACTCGCGGCTCCGGCGGGGGGGTGGGGGGGTGCAGGTCGGCCAGGACGACCCCTCATCCCCCACTGTCTCAGTGCCAGGCTGTGGTCTGGGGGCCAGGGAGCAGCCCCAGGAGCTCATCCCCATCATTCCTGGGAGAGACCACTCCCCCCTCCTTGCCCGTATCTGGGACCCCGGCCGGGATGGTTGGGGGCCAGAAGGAGTTCATTACCAAGACAGGGATGGCCAGTCCTGAGCGGCTCTTTGTAGAATATCATGTTCACACCCCTTAGATTTTCACCTCCAGGGGTTGAAGCCTATTATGGGTGTTTTTCAAATTTTTTTTTTAATATATATTTTTGTGACTGCTCCACACACTACAGCTGGGATCTTGGTTCCCCAGTCAGGGATAAACCTTCACCCCCTGCACTGGAAGTGCAGAGTCTTAACCACTGGACTTCCTGGGAAGTCCCTAAAAACTACTTTATTTTTCTAGAGCAGTTTTAGGTTCATAGCAAAACTGAGGGGAAGGCAGAGATTTCCCATAGATTCCCTACCCCGACACACACACGGTCTCCACCACCATCCGCATCCCCCACCAGGGTGGCCCATTTGTCACAACTGATGACCCGACATCAACACATCCCTGTCGACCAAAGTCCACAGTTTACATCAGGGTTCATTTCTTTTTTCTTTTTTTGGGCTGTGGAATCTTATTTCCACCAGGGCTTGAACATGCACCTCCCCTGCAGTAGAAGTGTAAAGTCCTAACCTCTGGACCACTGGAGAAGTCTCCAGAGTTCACCCTCAACGCTGTATAATCTACAGGCTTGGATAAATGTATAAAGAACATGCCTCTGAGGTTTCTGCAGGGCAGGTACCCTCCCTCGGGGCCTCAGAGAAGCGTTGGAGGCCCACAGGGAAGGCAGGAAGCAAAGCACGTGCCCCATTCCCCAGCTCCCAGGCCACAGAAGGCCTCCATTCAGAGATTTGTGAGGTGTCCGAGGTCAAGCTCCTCATCTTACAGATGAGGGAACTGAGACCCAGGGAGGTTCATCAAGTGGCAAAGGTGGCCGTTTGCCTGATAAGGCTGGGGAGGAAGAAAACCCTGGCCAGCTTTCAACTGTGCCTGGTGGGGGAGTCACCTGGACTCTCTCTACTTCTGAGGGTTGTGCTGGGAGTGAGCTTGGGCGGAAGGGCTGCAAAACCTGAAGATGGGGTGTGTCATGTGGGAGTCAGAGTCTGGAAGAGGGTGAACCACGACACTTAGCGGCACTAACCCCCTGCTACCAGTTACAGCCCCGGGCACAACAGGAGCTGCACAGCTGAAGCATACGAACCCGCTGTAAATATGCAGTCCTGGCATGTGACACCTCCACGAACTCGTATGCTCCCAGAGCCCTTAAGTGCCCCCACGTGGGCCAGGCTTCCCCATTCTTCAGAGTATTCAGCACACCCCCGCCCACCCACCACTTAAACAGCACTGCCCAGGAAATTCCCTGGGTAGGACTTGGCCACTGCCGTGGGCCTGGGTTCGATCCCTGGTCAGGGAGCTAAGATCCTGCAAGGCCACACAGCATGGCCAAAATTAAATGAACCGTCTAATACAAGCTACACGTAGGTACGGACAGCTTAACATGTGGCTGGTCCAAAGTGAGATGTGCCGTAAATATAAACTACACACCAGATGAAAAGAGAACACAAAACATTTAAATAACTTTGTTCAGTGATTACACCTCAATACTGACGTTTCAGACATATTGGGTTAAAAGAAATACATAATTAACTTCACCTGTTTCTTTTTAACTTTTTAGATGCTGCTACTCGAAATGTCTAAACTGCATGTGTGGTTTGCATTATCCTTCTACTGGACGGGGCTCTAGATGGAGGACCCAGGCACCCTCAACCAGGGCCCCCAACAGGGACCGCGCTGGTGTTAAGGTGCGGCTATTGTTATAGGTCATCACCACCAGGGGGCAGCGTGCCTCCTCAAATAAGACACATTCGCCAGCAAATGGCCTCAGTGCCAGGCTGCCTACCAGCGGGAGGTGGGGAAATTGAAAGGCAGGCCAGGGGCCCCTCACCTGTTTTCTGTGGAACAAAAAAACTGCACCCACGGATTGACGCTGCTGCTGTCCGGAGCTGGGGGCAGGTACATGGCCTCGGAGAAGCAAGTCAGCAGCAGTTTCAGCAGCTCCATCCTTGGGCAGAGAGGACAGGAGAGAGCCTACCCTGAGGTTCCCAGTTCCCCTGAAGGACCGCATGCCCACCCCACCCAGCTCTCATTCAGGTCCATGAAAAGAAGTGACTCTGTTTTATCCCTGTGAGGCTGAAGCTGGGTCACGAGCAAGCAGGGTCTCCTCTCTTATTGTTTAGTCCCTAAATCTTGTCTGACTCTTTGCAATCCCATGGACTCTACCCTCCAGGGTCCTCTGTCCATGGGATTCTCCAGGCAAGAATACTGGAGTGGGTTGCCATTCACTTCTCCAGGGGATCTTCCAGACTCAGGGATCAAACCCAGGTGCCCTGCATTGCAGGCAGATTCTTTACCCCTTAGCCACCAGAGAAGCCAAGGGTCTCCTTGGAAGACCCCCACACATGGCTCCCTCTCTGAGCTGTGCAGGGGCCAGGCCTGGGGTCCAGCCTGAACAAGCTCACCGATTCATGTCATGGATGTAGTTGGGCTGGGGAGAGTGAGCAAAGCCCACACCAGCCTCCCAGATGTATTCACAGCTGTCCAGGGAGTGAATGTCCTCCGCCGAGTCCTGGGGACAGGGTTAGGGAGAGAGATCAGCCCCCTACTCTCCTTGGTGGTGGTGGGGGAGGGCAAAGACCCTCATCTCTCCCAAAGACAGACCCTCAAAGCACCCCGGGTGCTAGGAAAGCTCATTTTCCTTCAGTCTGGTGCTTGCTCAGTCCAGTGGGAGACAGGAAGAGAGACAGGGAGTGAGCAGAGCGGAGTTGGGGGCCCCTGATGGTGTGTGGGCGTGCGGGGTGGACAACCCTCAAGGTCAGTCCACTGCCCTCTGGAAGTGAGAGGGGCCAGGCCTCCAGTGCACCAGCCCCACCCCCCACCACGGCCCAGGCCAAGACAATGGGTGCTTGTGCCCTGCCTCCCGGATACAGAGGGCAGGGCCCACACCAGCTGGCTCCCCTCCAGCCGTGCCAGCCACCACCCCCTCCTGGGACCATGCGTGCCAGGCAGCCTGGCCCTCCTAGGGCAGTCCCTGCCCCAGGGAACTTCAACCAGCCCGGACCTGGGACCAGGGCCCTCCTGGGCCAGGGCGGGGGCTGGGGGCTCTCACCACAGTGCTCCTCCGGTGGCTCTGCACCGTGAAGTCTGGGCAGAAGAGCAGGTCAGCGATGGCCAGGAGCAGGGACTCAGCCAGGGGCCGGGCGTTCTCATCGTCGTCCTCTCCCTGCTTGGGACATGGCCCCCGGAGGCCCCTCAGTCGTGGCTGCCCAGGAGAGGCGGCCCCAGCACTTGGAGAGGGGTGGAGGACAGGGTCAGCCCAGGCAGGCACCCAGGGTGGAGGGAGAGAGGAAGCAGGGCGGGGGGGGGGGGAGGCGGGGAGAAGGAACAGGAAGTGGACCCCTAATCACCCCCAAACCTCCCAAGGGAGAAGGGGGACAGTGGGGACCAGGGCTGGGAGCAGTCAGGAGGCCTCCCCACTGACTGGGAGGGGCCAGGTGAGCCCCCAAACTCAAGAGCCTCAGCCCTGCTGAGAATCACTGGGTCCACCCACCCAACACCGTGCACCCCCAGTTGCCTGGACAGAACCCCAGGAAGGGAGTGGGGTAAGTGGGGGGAGGGCCCAGCTGCCCTGCCCGCATCTCTGCCCAGCTGCAGGGGCAGGGACCCCCACGGGGGAAAAACCCAGGACTCAGGAGGAGTTGACCCCCTCCCCCAGCCCCTCCCAAACCCCAGAAGAGGTTCGGAGGAAGGTGGCCGGCCCTACAGCTTTCTTCCCCTTCCCTGCAGCCCCACCTCCCCCCGCCCCCCAAAGTCCCGGCCAGACCCACAGACCCCTCCTCGCCCGGCCCCAGGCACTGTGGACCAGAAGAAGCCCCTCCAGTCAGGGTCCTCGAAGATGTAGGGCAGCACGCGGGTGAGCAGGCGGCTGCAGTTCAGCACAATCTGCCTCTCCTTCTCCGAGTGGCAGCCGCTCTCGGCTCCCTGCACCAGCTTCTCGACTGCCTGCGGGGGTGGGCAGAGAGGCGGGGGGCGGGGGGATGAGGCCCTGGCACCTGGGGTCAGGCTGGGCACCCCGGGCTTCAGAGGGGGAGGGAGTGCATGGCCAACCTGCAGGGCCACCTCTCCAGACAGGGTCAGCCAAACCCCGGGGGGACAGGACATGGGCCAGGGGGCAGCTGGAGCATCTGGGAGTGAGACCCAGCCCACCACTCACTGGCCGAGACCTTGCAAAGTGACCAGCCTCAGTTTCCTCATCTGTAAAATGGCAACACTGGCAGTACCAACCGCACTTGCTCTCATGCTCAGCCGCTCAGTCGTGTCTGACTCTTTGTGACCCCGTGGACTGTAGCCCGCCAGGCTCCTCTGTCCCTGGGACTTCCCAGGCAAGAATACCGGAGTGGGTTGCCATTTCCTTCTCCAGTGGATATTCCTGACTCAGAAGGTCAAATTGCATTGTCTCCTGCATTGGCTGGCAGACTCTGTATCACTGAGCCACCAGGGAAGCCCACCGACCACACAAGGTGAGCTAGACGAGCTGACTTGCGGCAAGTGTCCCCCCAGAGCCCAGCCCGGGGGAGAAGCGGGTGAAGCCTTGGGGTCACCTCGACTGGGTGGGGATGTCCTCGGTGCCGGCCCTGTTGGACCACAGGGCTGGGCCAGCTCCAGCCTCCCTGGGATTGTGGAAAATGGCTCGTGCAGGGGTGACAGCGAGGGGCTGGGCCCCCTCACCTTGTAGCACAGAGTGGCCAGGTTGGAGGGTGACTCCTCTCGCACTGCCCGGATCTCCGCTGCTGGCACCAGCGCAAAGACATCCTGCACCGAGGTGGCCGTGTCCGCCCAGAACTGGTCCCAGAAGGCGTCATCGGTGGCTTCCACAGGCTGTGGGGGGACCAAGTGTCCAGAGTTGCATGATCTCTTGCCAGCAGGTCCACGGTATACCCAACTCTGTGACCGAGGGAGCCCCGGAAAGCAAAGCCCCCTCCTCCACCCCTGCTGGTGCCCAGGAGTCTTCCCCCGTGGAGACATCCTTCAGTGGCCATGAGCCCTGGTTGGCACAGGCAGGCGGGGGACACTTGACACAGATGATCAGGGATCGGCTGGCACTGAATTCAGTAGGCAGAGCCCAACCCAGTCCCTGAGAGACTTGTGACCCCCCAGTAACTGACCATCCCCCTTTGGTAGATCCTCCCCACTTGGGGGCCTCCCCAGGCCACACCCCTAAGTCACGTGCCCAGGGACCAGAGCCAGGCTATGCCCCTTCCCCTGGGAAGAAACCAGGGGGACATATGCCCACTGCCAGTCACTCAGGCTGCCCCCTAGACCCCAGCCTCCACCCTCAGCCGGTACACCCAACTAGCGCCGAATCTAAAGGAGTAACCCACGGCTCTCTGAGGACATCCGCTCTTCTCGGTACCCACCACCGGCGCTGCAGCTCAGGCCACTCTTGTCAGGGCCCCCCTTCCAAATCTACCCCCTCAATCCCGCCTCCACACTGCCCCCAACCAGCTTTCAAAGCAACAGCACCAAAGGCATTGCTCCCTCAACAAAGACACTTAGGGCTCCCCGCTGCCTGCCGGGTCCAGACCTCAGCTGGACAGTCAGCCAAGATCACACCTAAACACCTACAAGCACACATCTGGGCACACAGACACTCACACGGACACGCAACAAACACACACATGCACACGGATGCGCACACAGGAATACTTGTATTCACGATCCCAGCAACACAGCCCTGCCGTAGTTTCTGGTTGCCCTTGCACAGACCATCCCCTCTTCGCCGCATGCCCACCCCACCCAGCACTGTCCAAAGTCCGACCAGACGTACTGAGGCACCATGCCTTCAGTACACTTATGCCTTTTAAGTCTTATAGTCAGCCATATGAACACCCAATCTGAATCATGAACCCTAGAAGTCTTTCCTAAGGAAATGATCTGAGACATGCAGGTATGAGAATTTTTACTGAAGAGTTGATGTGAAAAGTTAAAAGTTGGAATCAACCTAAACAGCCGACAGTTGGGGAATGCTTAAAAAGTTGCTGCTGCTGCTGCTACTAAGTCACTTCAGTCATGTCTGACTCTTTGCAACCCTATGGACTGCAGCCCACCAGGCTCCTCTGTCCACGGAATTCTCTAAGCAAGAATATTGAAGTGTGTTACCATGTCCTTCTCAGGAAATTACTGGGCAATCTAGTGGTTAGGACTCTGTACTTCCACTACAGGGGGGACAGGGTCAATCTTTGGTCAGGGAACTAAGATCCTGCATACCACTCAGCCAAAAAAATAATCAAGACATAGTCATACAATGCAATACTATGCAGCCATCAGAATCATGTCTTCAAAGAATACGAATGAATGGAAAATGCTCATGGTACAATGTTATGTGAAAAAGAGAAGATATAAAGTAACTATAGGATGATCATGATTTTTTGTAAAATTAGAGGAATAAAACGAAGATCATAGCATCCAGTCCCATCACTTCATGGGAAATAGATGGGGAAACAGTGGAAATAGTGTCAGACTTTATTTTGGGGGGCTCCAAAATCACTGCAGATGGTGACTGCAGCCATGAAATTAAAAGACGCTTACTCCTTGGAAGGAAAGCTATGATCAACCTAGATAACATATTCAAAAGCAGAGACATTACTTTGCCGACTAAGGTCCGTCTACTCAAGGCTATGGTTTTTCCAGTGGTCAGGTATGGATGTGAGAGTTGGACTGTGAAGAAAGCTGAGCGCCGAAGAATTGATGCTTTTGAACTGTGGTGTTGGAGAAGACTCTTGAGAGTCCCTTAGACTGCAAGGAGATCCAACCTGTCCATTCTGAAGGAGATCAGCCCTGGGTGTTCTTTGGAAGGACTGATGCTAAAGCTGAAACTCCAGTACTTTGGCCACCTCATGCAAAGAGTTGACTCATTGGAAAAGACTTTGATGCTGGGAGGGATTGGGGGAGGAGGAGAAGGGGATGACCGAGGATGAGATGGCTGGATGGCATCACTGACTCGATGGATGTGAATCTGAGTGA
This sequence comes from Ovis aries, assembly GCF_016772045.2. Taxonomy (NCBI): domain Eukaryota; kingdom Metazoa; phylum Chordata; class Mammalia; order Artiodactyla; family Bovidae; genus Ovis; species Ovis aries. Next base: position 55,788,264 of record NC_056064.1, on the reverse strand, counting down.
ACTCCAGGAGTTGGTGATGGACAGGGAGGCCTGGTGTGCTGCGATTCATGGGGTCGCAAAGAGTCGGACATGACTGAGTGACTGAACTGAACTGAACTGAAAAGCCTAGAAGAAAATGACAAAGTGGTGATAGAAATTATCTTGTGGGGTGGCTTTTTTGTTTGTTTCTTTATATTTTTTCTGTACATGCACATATTGCTATTTTTTTCTTTTGACTGTTCATCTGTTTGAGGGTCAACCAAGGTCCTCTTACCCTTTTGAATAGCACTTCCTGCAAGAGACCTTCCCAGGATGCTCCAATCAAATTAGACTTTTGCCTTCTCTGAAAGAGCCGATAAAGGGCTACTCTACCACAAATCGGCACGCAATATGCATCACTCTTATTATCAAGAAACGATGTGAATTTTACTTTAAAAAAAAAATTCTGTTGGGACTTCCTTGGAGGTCCAGTGGTTAAAACTCCTCACTTCCAATGCAGGGGGGCGGGGGCAGGTTTGATCCCTGGTCAGGGAACTAACCTGTGCGGTTATTTTGGCTGTGCGGTGAAACCAAATAAAAAAATACTTTAAAATAAAAATTCTGTTCTCTAAAGCCACTTCTTCCAAGAAGTCTCAGTGGGCTCGATTCCACCTTGGAAACCTGCTCCCCACCCACCACAGTCACTCATCACGGGCCTGATTCCACTCTTGCCTGGAGGCTCCATTCCTCCACCAGCTCTTCTCCGGGACCGTGCACTTGAGGCATATGGCAGATGCTCAGCCAGTATTTGTCCAGCTAAAGGCTGTAATCAGTCCCAGAGATTCCCTTCAGCCCCTTCACTGGGCAGAGCTGAGCACAAGGCTGGGTACAAGCCTCCCCAGGGTCCAGTTTACCCCAGCCCATTCCCCAACAAGGCCGCCCTCCGAGGCACAGGGCAGCCTGTGGCCACGGCCTTCAGGGCTGGCCTGGCACCAGGACAGCCTGGGTCCCAGAACTGGTAGAGCAAGTTAGCTGGGGGAGAGGAACAAAGACCAAAGCTGCGCCCTGGGGCTGCGGCTGGCTGGTCCTCATGCCCTCCAACCGTCCTGGGGTCCAGGGAAGCACGCCCCCTGTGTGGATGGCCGGGTAGAAGTGGGGAAGGAGCCTCCCAGAAAACACGCATGACCCCGCCCACCTCCCATTGGAGAGCTCCTCTGGGAAGCCATTTTCCCCTCCTCCATGTAGCCACTACCCTTTAAGCTTAAAGGGGCAGAAACTCATCAAGTGCACTTGACCTCTGACCTAGTTCATCAGGCAAGTGTCATCTGGGGACTGAATTAAGAATGAGGAGAGAGTCTTAGGGGGGAACTTGAGAGGCCCCAGGGCAGCCCAGCTCTGAAGCAGAGGGAAGTCCCAGCTCTGGGAGCTGGCCTTGAACTTCAGGACTAATGATTTCACCTCCCCCATCCCCAACCTCTTCTCCGGGTCCCAGCTCGGATCCTTCAGTTTGGTGGCCGTTACCAGAGCATGGGAGGCTAGCTTGATGCCATAGGTACTGGCCAGGTTCGCTGAAACTTTTGAGTGGGGAGGGAACATAGCTTAGATCCTGCCTCAGTTATTCCAGCCCCACCCAACACAAAGAAGCTTCTAAAATCCAAGCTAGTTTCTTTAAAAATAATATTTTTGGTGAAGGTGAGCAGGCCTGTGCTGCCAGAGGCACAGGAACTGAGCTACCCTGGAGGGAAACCAGATATTCTTAGCATAGCTTTGCTGGGACCTGCTCAGGCCAGATGCCCACTAGCTGCAGCTGCTGGACCTCTCTGGCGGGAAGAAGGGAAGAACCAGCAGTGGTCCAGCCTGCCAAGGGTGACCTGTACTGAAGGACTGTGTCACCACAGCGTTCGCACACTCATACGTGTGCACATGTGTGAACATGGACCCACTAGGTATCCTCTGGCCTACGACAGAGAATCTCCAAAAGGACAGGATCTAGGAGAGGGTCCCAGATCCAGGAATATGCCCCTCGAGGGCTCCACCCACACCGGGAAAGGCTTGAAACACAGCCAAAGCTGCTGGCTTCAGGACCGGGGTCGGGCCCAGCCCGAGGCAGGAAAAAAACAGGATACAGCGCAGGAAGGCTGGGAAAGCCAACCAGCTTGGGCCCAGGCCACAGGGAAAAGGTGCTAGGTTGGCTTGCCTGCAAAACCCTGTGATCACAGAGGCCCTGGGACAAGAGGACACCCTGGGACAACTGGCCTGAATCTCCTTGGGGACACCGAGTGGCAAGGTCTGGGGACCATCTGGGATTTGGCTCTGACTCCCGAGCTGTCTGAGCCAGGTCACTGCACAGGGTCTGTGGCTTCAGGCTCTGAGGGTCTCTCCCTCCAGGCAGCCGAGGTCCCCTCCCACCTGCAGGGCCCCCGGGCTCTCCCGTGAGAGACTCAGGCTGGTCTCTGGCTCCAGCCCTGTCCCAAGTCAGCTCACTGTCCCCAGCTGTCTCCAGCTCAGTCCACCCTGTCATAGGGCCACAGCCAGGGATGGATGGAGGCCCATTGTAATTGGGGAGGGGGCCCGAGCCTGTAGGAATCCTTTGGGACCCAGCTGAGCCGGTCCTACTGGCCTGGCAGAGACCCTGGCTGCCGAGCCTACAGCCCATAGCGACAAGGTGGTTTCCTCCGACAAGGTGTTTCCCTCCCCAGGCAGGTAAACACGGAGGCCTCCCTCCCCTCCTCTCCCTGTAGTCCCCCACAGAGAGGTGGGCCCACCTGCCACCCTCAGATCTAGAAGCCCCAGGCCAAGAAAGCCAAATGCCAGAAACAGCCAGGAGCCTTGGAGGCAGGGGCGATTAGCAAGGCCTGGTTTCTATCAAATGCCTCTCAGCTGGGGCTGGACGCTACCGAGGCCCTGGGCGTGTGTCGGGCTCCTAACCTTTCTCCTGTGGGAACCAAAGAGTGTGGAACCAGAGTTCTGGCCCCTGGAACTGCAACCAGCTGGCTATGGGGGAAATGGCTCCCTTGAACCTACTCTACTTGCTGGGAGCATGAGAGAGCCCTGGGGGTGCAGGTGGAAGGAAATCCCTGGCTGGCAGCAGGTCCTGACTCCCTCGAAAGTGGGGGACCTGGGGAGGCGGAGATGGGCATCTCTTTGGCCAGAGTGGCCTGGCTCAAGGAGTGAGAAGAGAGGGTTGGGCAGGGAGATAGCCTTGCTGGGGCCAGCTCTTGTGCTGGGGGCAAGGAGTTGGCCTTGGTGCCACTTGTGGGCTCAGGGGTCTGTGCAAGCCTGGATGGGTACCCCCAGGCCCCACAGTACCTAGTCCAGGGGCAGCCTGGACGGTTCTTAGCCCTGCCCCAGAGAACAGGGTACAGCAAACACAGCCACCTACACCGCAGGGCCTGGAAAGGGGAGCCCCTGGAGCAGTGGTCCCCAGCTGGGAATCTGGACTCCGTGGGCCTGGGAACAGCTCCCCTGGCCAGGCTGCAGCGCTGCCCTCCACTCTGCGTGTTCCCATCAACACCTAGGCCTTCTCTGGCCGTGGGCATCGACCCGGCCCAGCGAGGCCACCACCGCGCACCAGCTGTTTCCCGATCCGGGAAGGCAACCGCCGGCTTTGTTTGCACTGAGTCAACCGGGTCTGTGCCTCCCGGATCGCTGGCACCCAGGGGCAGGGAGGAGAAAAGGAGGTGTTTGGGTGGGTGGGGGTGGGGAGAGGCTGGAGATTGCGGGGCTGGAGGAGCGATGAGGGGACCGACAGCGGGGCGGACAGCGGCGACGCCGGCCTGGGGAGTAGGCACACGTCAGCCTAAGGTGGCAGCAGCAGCTGCGGGAAATATGGATGTTCCCGGGAGAGAAGGCTGGGGGTGGGGGATTAAGGGATGGAGCCCTGGGGTACAGGCCCAGGGGTCTCGCTCCGGCCCTGGCTGCGGCGTCACCCTCCTGGCCAGCTGGTCCCCCCAGCCCCCGGCTAGCCAAGTTCTTGCAGCCGTTCCCCCCACCCCGAAATCCGTGCCCAGCCCCCAGCCCGGCAGGTGGGTGGGAAGGCCGGGGCCCCGGGCGCACCTGCGTCTTGGTGGTGAGCTGGATCACCGCCTTTCGGAAGTTCAGCTTGGAGTCGGCCGACCCCATTTCGTTGGAGCCCGTTCCGGCCTGACCCCGGCCCCGACTCCCGCCCGGGTTCCGGCTCGGTATCCAGCTCCAGCCCCGCTGCCCCCGCGGCTCTCGCAGGAGCCGAGCCGCGCGCCCCGCCCGCAGGCCGGCGTCGGCCCCGCCCCCTGGGCCCCGCCCCGCCGGGCCCCGCCCCCCGCACCTGCTGCTCCGGCTCCGCGTTCCCCGCCCGGGCCCGGGGTCTGCCCCGAGGATCCACCCCCAGCCCCTTCTCAGCTGGATCGGGTGCCTTCTGCGTGGAAGCATTATCCGCCTTGGTCTCTCGCATTTACACTCAGCGCCCCTCTCCGGGGCCCGCAACCCTCCCAGCCTCTGTCCCCTGCCCCCCATCCTCACCCTCGGTCCCCACGCCATCACTAGGCCAACAATTTCAAAGCCGGTCCTCTCCAGCATCTTTCTTGTCCACCCCCCCCCCCCCCCCCCCCCCCCCACCCCCCGGCATTCTGGGCATCCGCTCGTTTGGTTCCCCTTTTTCTGACCTGTCTCATCCGGCTCCGCGGCCTGGTGAGAGCGAGGGGTCCCTTCTGAGTCTCACCATTCCTTTCTGGCCACTTGCCTTCCCTGAGAATCCTCTTAGATTCATCCATTTCAACAGATATGTTTAGGGACTAGGATTTATCAACACGGTGTCAGGGCCGGGGGGCCGAGGAGGCTTAAGGCACAGGGTCTGCCCTTTAAGAGCAGTTAGCTAGAGAGACAAACAAGGAACAGATTAGCCATGGTTCAGCCCAGTGAGACCAGGATAGAGGCAAATTAATAATAATAAAAAATAGTAACAACCTCTTCAGTTCAGTTCAGTCGCTCAGTCATGTCTGACTCTTTGGGACCCCATGAATCGCAGCACGCCAGGCCTCCCTGTCCATCACCAACTCCCGGAGTTCACTCAGACTCACGTCCACTGAGTCAGTGATGCCATCCAGCCATCTCATCCTCTGTCATCCCCTTCTCCTCCTGCCTCCAATCGCCCCCAGCATCAGAGTCTTTTCTAGTGAGTCAACTCTTCGCATGAGGTGGCCAAAGTACTCTTACACAACAAAAAACCTACCTCTGAAGTAGGTATTATACCCACTTTACACTAGAGAAAACTGAGGCTCAAAGCGGTTAAGCTGCCCAAAGTCACACAGCTGGTAAGGAACAAAGCCAAAAAAGTAAATCCAAATCTGGCCCCAAAAGAGGCCTCATTTTTTCAACAATATCACCTTGCAGGCTATGTCTGGAAGCTTCTAGAAATCCTAGCTGCTTCAAAAGGAGGTGACATTTAGCTTAAATTGGAGTTCCAAGGGTAAAAAATGTGGGGTGTACTGTCTAGGCACAGAAGCAGGGTAGGACAGGGGTGGGGTAGCAAGGAGAGGGACAAGGGTGTCCCCACGGCACTGAATGAGCAGACTGGACGGGAAGAGCCCTGTGTTTGCTCCTGAGGTGGGTTTTCCCTGGATGAAATCTTGGAGAGGCTCCATGGCTTTTATAATCACTTCAAGATAACAAATGAATAGTACCTTTATTTGGCATTAAAAAAAATCCAGTCCACTCTACAAATCCCCCATTCCCAGTCCAGGCCAGTGTGACATTTAAAAATCTGAATCTTATTCATTAGGGACATGCAAACTGAAACCACAACACAGTTACTGCTACAGACCTACTCAGTTCAGTTCCGTTCCATTCAGTTCAGTTGCTCAGTTGTGTCCGACTCTGTGCGACCCCATGAATCGCAGCACACCAGGCCTCTCTGTCCATCACCAATTCCCAGAGTTCACTCAAACTCATGTCCATCAAGTTGGTGATGCTATCCAGCCATCTCATCCTCTGTCGTCCCCTTCTCCTCCTGCCCCCAATCCCTTCCACCATCAGGGTCTTTTCCAATGAGTCAACTCTTCGCATGAGGTGGCCAAAGTATTGGAGTTTCAGCCCCAGCATCAGTCCTTCCAATGAACACTCAGGACTGATCTCCTCTAGAATGGACTGGTTGGATCTCCTTGCAGTCCAAGGGACTCTCAAGAGTCTTCTCCAACAGCACGTTTCAAAAGCATCAATTCTTCAGCGTTCAGCCTTCTTCACAGTCCAACTCTCACATCCATACATGACCACTGGAAAACCATAGCCTTGAGTAGACGGACCTTTGTTGGCAAAGTAATGTCTCTGCTTTTTAATATGCTAACTAGGTTGGTCATAACTTTCCTTCCAAGGAGTAAGCGTCTTTTAATTTCATGGCTGCAGTCACCATCTGCAGTGATTTTGGAGCCCAAAAAAATAAAGTCTGACACTGTTTCCACTGTTTCCCATCTATTTCCCATGAAGTGATGGGACCAGATGCCATGATCTTAGTTTCCTGAATGTTGAGCTTTAAGCCAACTTTTTCATATTAGGATAGGTCAAAAACAAAATCCTAATGATGCCAAATACTAGTGAAGGTGGGGAGCGTTTGTATTTTCTTATAAAGTTAATTCTAGGGATTTCCCTGGTGGTCCAATGGTTAAGACTCTGGGTTTCAAATGCAGGGGCACAGCTTCGATCCCTGGTGTGGCCAAAAAATAAACAAATGAAGTTAAATATACAATTACTGTATAACTCAATAATCCCATTTTTAGAATTTACTCAGGAGAAATGAAGACATAGATCCACACAAAAGACTGAGTAATTCATGTAACAGTTTCATTCATAATCACCAAAACCTGGAAGCAAACCAAATGTCCATCACCTGTGGTTCATCGATACAATGGACTAGTACTCAGCAATTGTTCCATCACTCAGTCGTGTCCGACTCTTTGTGACCCCATGGACTATAGCCTACTAGGATCCTCTGTCCATGGGATTTCCCAGGCAAAAATACTGGAGTGGGTTGTCATTTCCTTCTCCAGGGGATCTTCCTGACCTAGGGATCGAACCTGCCAATCCTGGATTGGATTCTTTACCACTGAGACACCTGGGAAGCCCATACTCAGTAATAAAAAAGAACAAATTACCAGTACAGGCAGCAACAATGTGGATGAATCTCAAAAGCGCTGGATCAGATACAGAAGACAACGGACTGTGTCACACCATTCATTTGACATTCTGGCAAAGTCGAAATACAGGAACAGAAAAGAAGCCAGTGATTGCCATGGGCTGGGAGCAGGGTGAGGGGATTGACTGTGAAAACATTTTTTGTTTTGACTGTGGGGGTGGTTCTGTGACTGTGTATGTTTGTCAAAATTCGCATGACACTGCACCTAAAAGGGATGACTTTTACTGTAAGTTATAGCTCAATTTAATTTAAAAAAACAAAAACAAGAGCACGTACTAATTGACCATTCAAAGGGAAGAATTGTTTTTTGCTTTTATTTCTTGACCATGCACCATATGGGATCTTAGTCCCCCTACCACGGACTGAACTTGCACCCCCTGTGTTGGATGAGTGGAGTCTTAACCACTGGACCCTCAGGGAAGTCCCCCAAGAGAGTATTTGTGAGCCCTCTGGTCTTGCCCGTTGTTCAGAGCCATTTCTGTGGTTTGCAACCAGGAACTCCAGGTGGCACTGAGATATTACTGGTTACCCATGGACACTTGGACAGATTGGCCAAAATGAGTTTAATCAAGGGGGGATTTATAAGGAGAAGAGAAACCAACAAGGGTCAGCGAGGCACTCTGGGGCTAGAAGCAGTGGAGAGCCTCAGCTATCCTTAAACCTAAGGCGGTGAAGGGTGGAATGGTTGCTAGAGCACAGAGAAAGAGAGCCCAGCCGTAGCAGAGGGCCAAGAGGAGCAGCAGGCTCCCGGGATCTGGGAGGGATGGAGCTGTGAGATAGATAGATAGACCTTCATTCGTCTCCTGCCCCCAACATCCTGCTTCCCTCAGTGGACCAACAGAAAGCAAGGGGGATAAAGGGAGTCCACAAGACTAGATGGATTCCACAAGACTTGATGCAGTCCACAGAGAGCTGTGGCCATCCAGGCATGGAGTGGATGGAGCAGATGGAAAGAGATCTTAAAGGGCAAAGGGAATGTGTCCAATATGCAGGTAGTGGGAGAGAGTGGAAGCAAGGCCCAGAAGTGGACAGACCCTTGCTCATCCAGAGAACAGAAAGAAACTGGGGTAAAGCGGAGAAAGTGATGAGTTAAAGCTTGAGAGGTGGGCCAGGGCCAGGCCATAGGGGGCTGCTTACATCCCATTAAGGAGCTTTTATCTTATTCTATGGGCTTCCTAGGTGGTGCTAGTGGTAAAGACGGCACCTCCCAATGCAGGGCATGGAAGAAACGCAAGTTCAATCCCTGGGTCGGGAAGATCCCCTGGATGAGAGCATGGCAACCCACTCCAGTATTCTTGTCTGGAGAATCCCATGGACAGAGGAGCCTGGCAGGCTACAGTCCTCAGGATTGCAAAGAGTCAGACACAACTTAATGACTAAACAGCAACACCTCTGCTGCTGGCACCTTTGCCAGGACGCCCATCACCTCCCATCTACCACAGCCCCCTCTCCCGCCCCCTCTAATCTATTCTCTGCACAAGAGCCCGAGGAAATGTACAATACCGCCTAAGATGCTCCCCCACTGAAAACACCTCGGGGCCCATGGTTAGGGTCAGTTTTCTCAGCCCCACTGTGTCCTCCAAGGACCTGCACCGTCCTGAGTTTGCCCTCCCTCCCCGGAGCCCCGAGGTTCCTCTCACACTGGTCGGCCTTTATTTCCTCAAAGCCTCCAAGCTCTTTCTTCCTGAGATCTGTGTACAAGTTGCTCCTTCTGACTGAGACATCCTTCTGCCCACTCTTCATGTCGCTGCCCTTCTCATGCTTCAGGGTCCTGTCTCCTTTCCCAGGGGCTTTGCTGGTGGTACAGTGATAAGACTCTGTGGCATGGGTTTGATCCCTGATCAGGATCCTCACAGGCTGCACAGCCCAAACCCCACTGCCAAAAGAAACTCTTCCTGAGTGATTTCTCATCCCCAGATGTTGCTATTTCATCCCTCAGTGTGCTTCCTAAAACTTTCACCACCTTCAATGTTTTTGCCTTTTTGCTTGATTTATGTCTCCTACTGAAATGCAAGCTTCATGAGGGCGGGGGCCAGCTCTATCTTGTTCTTTGTATTCCCAGCATTCAGCGCAGGCCTAGCACACAGAGAACCAAGTGAAGAGGACTCCTAGGTGATCACAGAAGATGGAGCCACTTTGGTAATCCACTTCAATCAATAGGAAAGGTACATTTTCACCAACTGCTTCTCAGATTCAGTTTTTAGTTCCTTTGAGAGGATGTCAGGGCTTGCCAGCTGGCATTAGTGGTAAAGAGCCTGCCTGCCATTGCAGGAGATGTTAAGAGACAGGGGTTCAATTCCTGGGTGGGGAAAAATGCCCTGGAGGAGGGCATGGCAACTCACTCCAGTATCCTTGCCTGGAGAATCCCATGGACACAGGAGCCTCGGGGGCTACAGTCCATAGGGTCGCAAAGAATTGGACATGACTGAAGCGACTTAGAGTGCACACACAAGTCTTTGAAGTGGTGCAAGTGTTCTGGAGTGGAGTGGATAAAGAAGGAGGGTCAAGGAATATGATTCTGCCACTGTCTTTGTTTTATTTCAGCCACGCTGGGTCTTAGATCTTCAGTCTTCATTATGGCTGTGGGATCTAGTTCCCTGTCCATGGCTCAAACCCAGGCTCCCTGCGTTGGGAGCTTGAGTCTTAGCCACTGGACTGCAAGGGAAGTCCGCTGCCACTGGCTTTAGAGCACTCATTTGTTCCTTCATCAGGCATCTGCTGTGTGCCAGCTGGAGTCCCTGCCCTCCAGGAGCTCTCAGTCTGCTGGGGGGAAATGGATTTCATGCAGGGGCCCAGTGCTGCGATGGGAGCCCAGACAGCCAGTCCTCTTAGGCCCATGTCTCAGGCCTTGACTGCAGGCCTGAACTGACCCCTTGACCCCCCACCAGGAAGGTAAGGCCCTGGACTGTCTCCCCAGCCCCATCAGGGGCCCTGCCAGAAGAGGAGTAGTGATGGGCAAAGAGTGGATTCTCCAGGTAAAAACGTTACGTAGGGACTTCCCTGATGGTCCAGTGGCTAAGACTCCGTCCTCCCAATGCAGGGATCCCAGGTTCAGTCCCTGGTCAGGGCACTAGATCCCACATGCCACAACTAAAGATCCTGCATGCCGCAACTAAGACTCACAACAGCCCCCTCAAAAGTGACAGTAATAATGATCCTAAGAGCAAACACTGAACAGTGCTCCCTGGCCCAGTCACTGTTCTAAGCATTTGGTCTGTGTTAACTCAGGGCCCTCCCAAAAACCCCAGTAAGGAAGTATTGAAGGAGTAAGAATGACGCCACTGGAGAACACCTCCGCAGCAGGATCCTAAAGGTTACTGCTGACGGCAGGGATTAACTGTAGGGATTTGAGGCAGACACACAGCAGCACTTCCTGACCACAAGGACTCACGAGACTAACATAACTCCTCTTTCAGAACAGACCGTTGTCTGGAACACACTCAGATGGTGGAGGGGGGAAGGTGGGGTGGACCCCGGATGACCCCACTGAGCGCCTTACCCCGCCAGGGGCTGACCTCAGGCCGCTGGATGGGATAGAAGGGGTGAGATCTTTCAGTGCAACGTTAAGCCCAGCGGTGGAATGATGGGTCTGGGGACAGGGAGGGTAGAGAGGCCTGCAGGGGTGGAAGCACCCTAGATGCGCAGCGTGTGGGGTCGGTGGGTACCCCGAGGGCCTAGAGGCGCGGGCTTGGCACCCGGCCCATCCCCCAGCGTACTTGAATAACCAGGAGCGCAGGGACCCTCCAACGTCAGCGCTGCCTGCGCATGCGCCGTCACTTCCGGTGGGCTGGGCTCGGGGGGCACTAGAGGGAGGGCGGTTCCGTCAAGTCCGGATCCTAGGTACCCCGGGGTTCCGTATCTGTGTTCGGGTTCCAGGCCCAGGATCCGGGCTGCATTTTCCAGGAGCTCGGGTGCGAGCTCAGTAAGCGTGCCTGGTCAGTGTGAAACTGATTTCCCCAGGGGAATCACGGTACCCAAAGCTGGGGCGGGGGTGGGCGGGGGCGTGGCGGGGGGGGGATATCGAAGCTGCCAAGGCTCTGACCATCAGCGCTTAATCTTGATGCTCCTGACAAGGAACACCACGAAGCAGGTCTGCCTGACCCACTGATGAGTACTCTGGGGGTTACCAAGGTCGGGTCGTTGCTACTTCCAACCGCTGGGCTTGACTCTCTACCCTGCTTAGAGGAAAGGCCTGAGGTGGATTGAATCCAGGGCTTGTTGTCTGGTAGCTCAGGGAGGCTGAGAAATTTCCTTCAAAGGCAGATCTGATTTTCTTCCTCCTGGAATAGTTTTGAAAGTATTAAAACTGTCTGCCCTGAAGGCACTGGGAGCGGCCCCACTGGCCAAGGAGCCGACCAATCCAGGCAAAGGGCCCAGCACAGGCCCGGCACATAGCAGGCACTCCACCCCAGTCACCCCAGCCTCTGCCCTCGGTCCCGTGCAGGCAGGACAAGGAGACTCCACCAACCTGGAAGAGCTGGTTGCCCAGCTCTAGCTCACCTCCCGCACCAGCCTCCTGAGATCTAGGGGCTCCAGCCTGAATCACTCTGCCCAGTGCTCAGGCAGCAACAAGAATCCAGCCTTTGTGACAGGCTTATTTATCCCTGCCAGGCGATGCTTCCGGGGCAGGGAGCGAGTGGCTCCAGGAAGGGAGCATATTGGGTCATGCTGAGGATGTGGTCTGTGTGGTAAAGGTCCAAAGCTGAGTGATGACCTATGAGCTGGATGCTTTCAAACATGGGGGTCTGCTAAGTCAGCGGTCCCCAACCTTTTTGGCACCAGGGGCCAATTTCATAGAAGACAGTTTATCCACCAGCCAGGATTGGGGGGGCGGCTGTGATTTTGGATGATTCAAGTACATTACATTTATTGTGTACTTTATTTCTATTATTCTTAATTCAGCTCCACCTAAAATCACCAGGTGTTAGATCCCAGAGGGTGAGGGACCCCTGTTCTAAGTCCTTACTGAAAGCATTCTTAACTGCAGGGTTGGGGTGAATTTTCAGGTTGATGTGTTTGCTTTTCATTGCTAGCATCCTCACTGCCCAGGTCCTGGCCCCCAGCCCTTTGCCCCTGCTCTTCTCTGGGGACTCCTGAAACTCTCTGGCTCCTGTGGGTACATGTCCATGGGCTGCAGAATGAAGAACAAATGGAAGGGGATTTGGTGGTTTGGGTGTGCTGACCAGTCCCCTCTGGATCTCAGCCCCCCAACCTGTTTGTCCCTTAGACTCACTTTGTCCCCATCTCAATAAATGGCATCACCATTGCCCAGTAACTAAAGCCACACATTTAAGGGATCTTTCTGATTTTTCAGTCAATTCACCTATATATCTTCGTTGTTGTTCAGTCGCTAAGTGGTGTCTTACTCTTTGAGACCACATGGACTGCAGCTCACCAGGCTTCCCTGACCTTCACTATCTCCTGGAGTTTGCTCAAACTCATGTCCATTGAGTCGGTGATGCTAGCCAACCATCTTATTCTCTGTTACCCTCTTCTCCTGCCTTCGATCTTTCCCAGCATCAGAGTCTTTTCCAAAGAGTCGGTCTTCCCATTAGGTGACCAAAGTATTGGAGCTTCAACATTAGCCCTTCCAGTGAATATTCAGGGTTGATTTCCTCTAGAATTGACAGGTTTGACCTCCTTACTGTACAAGGGATTCTGAAGAATCTTCTCCAGCATCGCAATTCAAAGGCATCAACTTTTTGGCTCTCAGCCTTCTTTAGCTTAAAAATTTCTCATCTCGTTCCATCTCCACTTCCATCAGACATGCCCTACATGATCACAAAAGCCTCCAAAATGATCTTCTTCCTTCTACTCTTTATTTTTCTTCTTCTTTTTCTTCTTTTTTTTTTTTTTTTTGCCCCTTGGCTTGTGGAATCTTAATTGTCTGACCAGAAATTGAACATGTGCTCCCTGCAGTGAAAGTGTGGAGTCATAACCACTGGACTGCCAGGGAAGTCCCATGTTGCTTCCACTCTTGCTCTTCTCCAATCCATGCTCCAAAATTGCCAGTGATATTTCACATCTGAAAATGAAAAGCATTTTATTGGGTCTCTTTTGTCTATTGGGAACAAAATAAAATCCCCAGTTCTTTCCCATGGCAATAACTCCAGTTCATTTCTCTTCTGTCCGCTCCACTCCAGTTGTGCTGGGCTTCCTTCAGTTTCCGATGCATGTCCAGCTTTTTCTGTCCTAGAGTCTTTGACCCTGTTAATTTCCTTCATAGCACATTTATTTATCCCTGCTAGAATGCATGCTACACAAGGATAGAAACTGACTGTTTTTCGGCCATAGGATTTTTTTTTCTTATTGAGTAAACTATTGTATTAAAATATAACATTCAGAGAAATGCATGTATCATAAGTGATTTTACAAATGAACACACCTGTATGTAACCAACACCCAGATCAGAAAATAAAACACTTCCAGCCCCTCAGTGTTTCCCCACATGTCTCCCCAAGGCCAAATATTATCCTGATTAGATTTGTTTTGCCAATTTTGAACTTTGTGTAAATGGGATTATGACACACACCCCCAAATGCTCACATTCTAATCACCAGAATCTTTGAATATGTTACTTCACCTAGCAAAAGGTATTTTGCAGATGTGGTTAAATTAAGGGCTCTTGAGATGAGGCAGATTATGCTAGATTATTCAGGTGGTTCCAGTGTACACACAGGGTCTTTAAAGTGGAAGAAAGAGGCCAAAGATGTCAGAGTGATCCAGCGTGAGAAAGGTCATTTTCTGTTGGTGGATTTCAAGATGGAAAAGGGTGGCTATGGGCCATGGAGTGTGGGCAGCCTCTAGAAGGTGGGAGCAGCAAGGAAAGAGATGCTTGCCTGGAGCCTCCAGACGGGAACAAAGCCTTGCAGATAACGAGATATTAGTCATCGAAAGCCAATCTTCTAACTTGCGGAACTGTAAGATAATAAATTCACCTTGTTTGAAGCGACTAAATTTGGAGTAGTTTGTTACAGAAACAATGGTGCCTCCTTCTTTCCCCCTACAGGTGTTGATTCTTCTAAAGAAGTTCAGTGCCTTGTCACATGTTTATTGGGTCATTTATGAAGTGCTTGGTCAAGTCTTTTATGCACTTTTCCACTGAGCTTTCTTGTGGATTTGCAGGTGTTCTTTTTCTGTTCCAGATACAAGTCCTTTGTCGGATGTTTTTGCCACATGTATATAGAGTGGGTTATGGTCATGGTGCTTTAATAGTACCAGCGCGTGGTAGGTCCTAATAAAAAATGAGTTACATGTATACTTGATTCTGAAAACTGCTTTAAGGAAAGAATGTTCAGAGAGGTGACGCTATATACGCTGTAAGCAGTGTAATTGGGCGTAAGATATGGATCTCAAGTAGAGGGAAACAGGATCTTAAAGGGAAAGACCCAAAATGCGGGTAACAGTCAAAGTTCACCACTCCTAGCGTGAGGTTTCAGGCCACAGGCATTTAAGCACAATTTCCTAAAGGTAATTTTAAATTAATTTTCATTCCAAGAATGTCCATGGAAGCTAGCAATGGGTCAGCCTGCTCTAGGCACTGAAGAGCCAGCTTAGAACGAGACAAGATCGTTGCTGTTAGGAGATCTACAGGGAGAGAGAGACAATAGGTAAACATCATAAAACGATTTCACATTGAGATGTAAACTGGAGTGAGACTAAAAGGGAAGGGTTGGTTCAGCAACAGCCCGACCGCCTCTTCACGGAGATCCCGCCCTCGGCCCCGCCTCGTATTTTGCATACATCTCCTGATTGGCCGGCGGCTTCTGGCTCCACCCCTCGGAGCGGGCAGCTAGGGAAGAGCGGGGCGGACACTACCAAGATGCAGCGGCGGCTTCGGGTGTCGCCGGGCGGGCCGGGGGCATCGCGGGCAGGAGCCGGGCTGGGGGCGCCCGCCGCGGCACCCGCGCGCTCCTAGCGCCCCAGACCTGCCGGTCGGGCCGGGGACCTCCTTGTCGCCTTCCCGCCCTCCGTCCCCGCCCCTCCACCCTTTGTGCAGCCGCCGCCTGGTGCGCCCCTCTCTGCAAGACCCCGGCCCGGCCGGCCCGCGGCAGCGAGCCAGCCCCGCGTGGGCGTCCGACCGGCGGCCGATGGCGAGGGGGCGCGGCACGGGCGGGGGCACTGCAGCCCGAGTCCGCGACGCGGGAGGCTCGGCCCTCCTCCACCGCATTGTCCCGGGCCCCGCGCCCCGGCCCTGAGCCGCGCCGCCGCAGCGCCCGCCCGCCACCCGCCGCCTGCGGGGCCATGCGGAGGGCCGCTAGGATGGAGGACTTCACGGCAGAGGAAGAGGAGCCCTGGTACGACCAGCAGGACCTGGAGCAGGGTGAGCACAGGGAGCGGGAAAGCGGGGTGCGCCCCGCGACTCCTGTCCCCTTCTCCATTGTTGGGAGGTGTCACCCCGGGGAGGGCCAGACTGCACCCGGCGTGCCAGACTCCGAGGGGAGATGCGTCTGGAGAATGGGGACGTGGAGAGACGGTGGCCTGCCCCGGAAAAGCGGAACCAGACCGGTGGAGACCTGCAAAAGTCGGGGGAGAGGTCTTCTTTCCCTAAACAACAGGGGCGGACATCACCCAGTTCGCCCACCTCATCATAGAGGCAGGAACTTCCCAGGAGCCCCGGGTATGGTTGAGGGGTCTGAGAATGCTAACTGGAAGTCTTTGGAGGCCAGGAGGCGGCTTGTTGGTTCTGTTTTGCTGAGTGGGGTTGTGTGTGGGGAGAGGTGAGGGGAGGAAGTTAATCCCATTCTAAATCCAGTGGCACCCTTCCCTGGCCAGGATTCCGGAGCTCACAGACTCCTAGAAAGTTTCCCCAGCTCCCTTCCCCTCCCCCGGGGGAGGTGATGAGGGTGCGGGCATCTTGCGGGTGAAGACAGCAGAGACAACTAGGAGTCCAACCCGCCTTCTGGAGGGAGGAGTCCCCGGGGCCCTTCCCCTGCTGGCCTTCTCCCAAATGGCGCAAGGTCTGGAGCAGGTCGGATTTGGGAATTCTGAGCAGTGCCCCAGATCAGAGCCTGAGTAAAGAGGGAGCCACGTTCCCATTTCTCCCATCTGAGGGCAAAGAGGGCGACTGGAAGGGGGTTGGTGAGGTGGCCGGGGTGACATCACTCCGAGGAGGGGGCGGGGCTGTTAGGACAGGAAGGAGGAGAAGGCTTGAGAGGGTCAGGGCCACAAGGCCTGCTGGAGTCCAATCCACCCTCTCTTCCGCAAAGTGCCTCCCTCTGGGATGCTCAGAATTGGAGGGGCTAGGAAGTGTACCCTAGAAGTGACCATAGTCACCCAGCAAGCCGGGTGGGTGTGGGCAGTCTGGGTGTGGGCCGACAGCCTCCGCTCTGGGTCTCCAACTCTGGGGCCCAGACATCTGCCTTTGCCCCTGTGCGAGGCATCTGCCCCCATCCTGGAGCCTTTGTGTTTCAGCCCTGACCCACAACCCCAAGTGGCCAGATTTGCTGGTAGATGAGGCTCTGCCCTTGTGCTCCGGGGTGTGGGTTAATCAGAGCGTCTGGGGGACCAGCGTGGGACTGAGGGTGCTGGGCTAGACCCTGCCTCTACCCTCAGCCTCCCTGCCTGGAGTGAAATGCCCGATCCTGGCTGCAACAGCTCCTTCCCCCACCCTGGGCCAACTACTCCCCAAACCTCACATTACACAAAACACCCATCAGGCTCCACTGTGTCAGACGCCATCCTGGGAACTAGGAGCAGTCCTAGCCCTGGCCTCCTAGGTGCACCCGGCTAGGTGAAGTTGGGCTTGTAACTGAGTGGGGACGACAGGATGCAATGAGAGGGCTTCACGGAAGAGGTGGGCCTGGAAGAAAAGATTGGAAGCCGAGTGCCTGGGAAGATGGCCTCCTCGGAGGCAGATGCTAATGTCATTGCTGTCTCATTCCGTTCCCGTGCCCCTGAAGAAAGCTCTGGCACCATGCCCAGCCCAGATGTGGGAGGAAGGAGCCAGGGAGAAAGGCTGGCAGATGTGCTGCATCCGGAGACGGAGGGATGCCCAGATCCCAGGATGGCTGGGCAGCCAGGCTCTGGGGCCAGGGTCAGGAATGGGCCCCACAGGCCCCTGCTTTTCTGGCCTTGCTGGTCTGCAGCAGTAGGCCTAGCCTCATGGCCTGAGTAGCAGCTGGATCCCAGCAGCAAGGAGGGAAACCAGAGACAGTCTCAAGAAATGAGAGCTTTCAACCAAAACTCCAACATCTGCTTGCCAAGGGCCAGGTGCGAGGCTAAGCCTGGGGACTTGATCTCCACCCTCCGGAGTCTCCACAGCCCAGCCTAGGAGGCAGGAATGGGATCAAACCAGCGCTTGTGAGTGAGCCACAGGGGCTCTGCAGCAGTGAGCCCTGCAGACAGTGAGAACAGACTTGAGGGCCCTCTGCTGTGAGATGCACAAGATTTATGCACCCCCTCGGAGCTGGAGGGGGAAGAGCCACACCCCCAAACCCCTACTGCTCCGGCAGAGGAAGGAAGGCCAGTGGTCTAGTGGAGACAGTATGTGTACTAAGGCACAGAGTGATGTGAAAAGACTGCACCGGAAAGTAGGAATTACCCAGAGTGTCAGGGGTGGGGTTGGAGGAAGGCCCAGGCCCAGCTACTGCAGCACCACCCCTGTGGGGCCCGGCATGAAGCACCGGATGGTGGGGTAAACTTGGACCAGAGGCCAACCACATGGGGGATCCGGGGCCTGTTGCTTCCCCCTTCCCCTCATCCAGTGCCCAAATTCTCTCCTGCCCAGTGCCCCTTAGTTTCCTCTGAGCATCCCAGGACCTGGTTTTTCTCAGCCAGCTCCACCCCCACTGAGGATGGGTCCCAAATTTACTTTCAGATGCTTCGCCATCAAGCTCCTGTTCGACTTTGACGTTGTTCTGTCCTAGTGGAGGGAGGTAGTGGGGACAGACAAGGCCCTCAGTTCTCGCTGTGCTCCCTCTGCCCTCTGCCTCAAGCACCCGTGAAAATAGAAAAAGCCATTAATTATTAAGCACTGGCACTCTCTCTGCCTGCCTCCCTCCCCCACCTTGGACCAGGTGTGGCTGGCCCTGTGGGTACCTCTTTCCATACTGAGAGATGGCTGCTGAGTCACACATTTGAAGTCTTGGGCTCCTGACCTTGAGTCTCAGCCTCAAGGCCAAGCTCTGACATGGCAAGGGGAGGAAGGTGAGTGGACCCTGATTCCGCAGACCCAGAGTTCCCAACATTGGTGCCCTGAAGGTTGTGAACAGACCCCTGCCACACTGCGAGGTGGTAGCTGGCCTCCTCCCATCCCTTTTATCTTTGTCTTTTCCTCCCTGTGTCTGCTCTCCGTCCTTTTCTTGTCTCTCTTCTCCCAAGTCTAGGGGGTTCCATGCTAACCCCAATCAGGAGGGGCAGTGGGATTTCAGGGTTTCCTTTCAAAGACATCCCCCTGGCTCCCAGCCATTGTCTCTCAGGTTCTGGGGCATTGCTCCCAGGCAACACCTTGACTGGCATTCAGAGCCCACTGCAGGAGACCCCAGAAAACTTAGGTCCAGGCAGGGGAGATGCCAGTTCAGACGCAGTACCTTCCCAGTAGTGGTCCAGTGTGACCATTATTCTGGCTCTGGCAGGATACTGCCATGTTACTCCAGATTCCACTTCCAGCTTAACCAACTCTGTTCCCCCACTCCTAGGCCCCCCTCCCACTCTGGTCTGGGGTCTGCACCCACCCCAGAGCCATCCCCAGCCCTCATCTAGCTGGGGTCCTTTCCCCAGCAGTTGGCTCCACTCAGTCCCCTGCCCTGAAGCTTCTAAACTTCTCTCGTGATCCCTCCTGGCTGCTCTGACCAGCTTAGCTTCCACTGTGATCCAATTTCCCTGAAACAGTCCCTGAGATTCTTCCCCACCCCAAACTACTTCCACTGTGTTCTCTTCCTCCCCTTCCTTGGAATCACTAGGCAGCTCTGATCACATTCGCTGCCTTCAACATCCCCAGTTTATAGTGTGACTTGCAGCCGCTCCAGCCCACCCTGCTGGTGGTAGGAATACATATCCAGCTCAGATGCTCACCTGGAAGAAAAAGCATAAAGTGCAGTTGTTCTCGGCCCTGACTGTGACCTTGGACTCTAGCTTAAGTTTCAGGGGTTTCATGCAGGTCATCCACAGAGCCTGTCCCCCAAAGCCAAGGCAGGAGACAGCATCAGTAGCAATGGCCCCATTGCAGACCACCTGACCCAGTTCCCAAGGCAAAAAAAAAAAGCTGTGTTGAGTGTCACCTTCTGTTTTTCCATTTATACCTGAGTTATTTGAAAGGGTTTGTGGATGAGCCAAATGCTCGCCATCTCATTACAGAGAAAAGGGAGCTGGTGTGCCTCCCTCATCATGAACCAGGGATGGTTGGTCCTGCTGAATTTCCACCAAGCACACAGCAGAAATTGACCTGCCCTCCTCTTTGAGACCACAATGTGATTCTTGGCTTCCCTTATAAATATATATTTAAATATAAATGAATAATATATATATATATATAAATATACTACTCTTTGCTTCTTTTTAAAAAAAATTTATTGGAGTAGTAGCATTTGCAATGCCGTGTTAGTTTCTGCTCTATGGCAGAGTGAATCAGTTAGATATATATCTACTCTTTTTTTAGATTCTCTTCCCATATAGGTCATTCAGTTCAGTTCACTTCAGTTGCTTAGTCGTGTCCGACTCTTTGCGACTCCATGAATCGCAGCACGCCAGGCCTCCCTGTCTATCACCATCTCCCGGAGTTCACTCAGACTCACATCCATCGAGTCTGTGATGCCATCCAGCCATCTCATCCTCAGTCGTCCCCTTCTCCTCCTGCCCCCAATCCCTCCCAGCATGAGTCTTTTCCAATGAGTCAACTCTTCGCATGAGGTGGCCAAATATAGGTCATTACAAAGTATTAAGTAGACTCACTTGTGCTATGGGCTTCCCAGCTGGCATTAGTGGTAAAGAACCCGCCTACCAATGCAGGAGACATAAGGTGGTGCAGGTTTGGTCCCTGGATGGGGAAGATCCCCTGGAGAAGAAAATGGCAACCCACTCCAGTATTCTTGCCTGGAGAATCCCTTGGACAGAGGAGCCTGGTGGGCTACAGTCCATAGGATCACCAAGAGTCAGACATGACTGAAGCGACTTAGCATGCATGCACCTGTGGTATACCAGTAGGTCCTTGTTCATTATCTTATACATTACCCTTTGTGTCTGAAAGGAGTTAGGCATATATATGTGGAAATATCCACTCCAAATGTCATGATACCCTCACCCAACTCCAGACCCACTTGAGATAATTTTTAGGGATTCTGGCACCTGCCACTTCCTTCTAACCCCCGCTCCTCTCCATCACACAGCCCCCTAAAGACAGACCAGGCTTTGAAGCCTGGTGCAGTTCTAATACCCAGCAAACCCTTCCACCCCCTCTCCTGTTGAGTGAGCTCCGGTCGTCCTTCCAAGCCCCCCTCCAAAGCTGCTCCTTGTCTGAGATTCCCACCAGCCATGCCGTGAACTCTCCCTTCCCTATCTCCCAGGGCACTTTGCCCCTCTGTATGCTGATGCTCTTATCACATTCCACTCACTCATTCTTTCAAAAACGATTTATTATTCACCTGCTCTGTGCCGGGTATTGTTCTAAGTCCTCAGGGTATCAGTGACTAAAACTGGCAAAATCCCTACCCTGTAAGCTTACCATTAGTCAAGGGTCAGGAGCAAGTTAATGAGCAAATTGTTGGGTAAGTTAGATAGCGATAGGAGTTAAGGAGGAAAATGAAGCAGGGAGGGCATGGGGGTGGGGGAGGGTGTGATTTTAAATCAGTGTTTGAGAAAGGCTTCCTGGAGGAGGTGACATTAAACTACAGACTTGAGGGCACAGAGGGAGGAACCCTGGGAGTGTCTGGGGAGAGGGCATTCCAGGCCAATGCACAGGTCTCCTCAGGGCTTACATCTCCTTCCAGGCCTAGAGTCTCCCCAGAGGTGGCCCCTGGGTCCTGGTTCTCTGGGGGTCCGCAAGGCTCAGCCCAGAATGAATGTTCAGAACAGGAATGGGAGAGGTCTTCTGACTCCATTCTCAGTTGCTCATGCTCCTCCCACCCTCTGCCTGCCCCCCTACCAGACTTGCACTTGGCCGCAGAGCTGGGGAAGACGCTGCTGGAGAGGAACAAGGAGCTAGAGGAGTCTCTACAGCAGATGTACTCCACTAACGAGGAGCAAGTGCAGGAGATCGAGGTGAGGGGCCCCCTGGGCCCTATACATGCTCCCCGACCCATTGAGGGCCCCTTAGTCTGTGTGTACCTGTGTGCAGCTTAGGAAAAGGTACCCCATCTTAGCAGATCCAGCCTTGACCCAAAAGCCTTGTGCAGTCCACAACCTGCACAACTGTCCCAGGCAGCCCTGTTGAACCACCAGCTCAACCCTCTCCCTCCGCTGCAGACGAATACCCCGAAGCAAACCTGTTCCTGAGAGTGGGGGGAGGGCCCAGGCAGAGACATTTTCCCCAACCCAGTTCTGAAAGGTAACTATCCCACCCCTGTGCCCACCCCCCAGTACCTGACCAAACAGCTGGACACGCTGCGCCACGTGAATGAACAGCACGCCAAAGTGTACGAGCAGCTGGACTTGGCGGCCCGAGACCTGGAGCTGACCAATCAGAAGCTGGCACTGGAGAGCAAGGTGGCCCAGCAGAAGATCCACGGGTGAGGACCGGTGGAGCTGGGAACCTGGGTGTGAGGTGGTGAGGGGAGGCCCCAGGCCTAGGTGTACCTGTGGGTGTGTGTGTGTGTGTGTGTACCAGTGGGTGTGAGATTCCCTCTCCCAAAAGCCCAGGTCTGGGAACCTGGGATGGTAGTGACTTTGCCCTCATTGATTTGGGCTGGTTTAACATTCCAGCCACAACCCTTCTTTAAGCACCAACTATATTCCAAGCTCTGTTTTAGAGAAAATATAGTGATGGGGATGCAAAGACACTGTCCGGCCCTCTGGGAGGGAAGGCAGGTACGTGAATATTTTATTGCAGTGCAAAGTGATACGTGATAGAAGAGTGTACAAGGAACTGAGGAGACAGGGCTTCCCAGGTGGTCCAGCGGTTAAGACTCCGCACTGCAGGAGGTACAGGTTTGATCCCAGGTCAGGGAACTAAGATTTTGCACATCGTATGGCCCCAAAATAAATATAAATTAATTAAGTGAGAGTGAAAGTCGGTCAGTCTTGTCCAACTCTTTTCGACCCCATGGACTATACAGTCCATGGAATTCTCCAGGCCAGAATACTGGTGTGGGTAGCCGTTCCCTTCTCCAAGGGATCTTCCCAATCCAGGGATCAAATCCAGGTCTCCCGCATTGCAGGCGGATTCTTTACCAGATGAATTACCAGGCAAGCCCAATTAAATAAAGTAAAAATCTTTAAAAAAAAAAAAGAAAGAAAGAAAGAAAAGAGCCTTCTGGTGGTCCAGTGACTAAGACTCCTTGCTTCCAATGCAGGGAGCCCAGGTTTGATCCCTGGCCAGGGAACTAGATCCCACAGGCAACAACTAAAGATCCCACATGCCAAGACTAAGATTGAAATGTTGTTGTTGAATTACGACGCTGGGATTCTTGGCCCCCGGAGGAGAAGAATTCAATCCGGGGCCAGAGATGAGGCTTGATCAGCTCAGAGCTTTTGTGTAATAAAGTTTTATTAAAGTATAAAGGAGATAGAGAAAGCTTCTGACATAGGCATCAGAAGAGGGTAGAAAGAGTACCCGCTTGTTAGTGCTGGCAATGGAGTTATATACTCTCCAGTAAATCCAAAGAATGTCTGGAGGTTGTAAAGACCTCACTAGACCTACTCCCATAATTTACATTTCAAGGTAACAGAATTAGCCAGAAGGTTTAATCCAGAGACTGTCCTCAGGCAGAATACATTGTTGTTATATAATCCTAAGGAATGTAGAGAAGGAAAAAAAACGTTGTCCTTTCTTCCTCCTTGAGAATTCCAGACCCCTCTCTCCTTGGGGACCCCTAGACTTCTTATCAACCTGCCTAGGAAATGACTCTCTCAAGATCAGATTCTGTGTGCTGCAACTAATACCCAGCATAGCCAAATAAGTTAAAAAATAGGTAATAAATAAGTAAATTTAAGTAAATAATTAGATACATTAAAAAAGAAAGAAATGGAGGGAGGAAACACAGAGAAGTGTCAGCTCGGCCTGGGAAGTGGAGCGAAGCGTGGGTCCTTGGCTGCCCAAGGAATTCCTCGTCTGACCTCAGCCCCAGGCAGTGTGGCTCAAGGTTGCCTATCCAGCCTCCAAGCCCCACCAGGGCTGCAGTGAGGAGGGCTGGCCCCATCCCCTGAGCATCCCTCCCATCCGTGTGTGCCCCATTCCACCCCAGGCTGACAGAAACCATCGAGCGCCTGCAGACCCAGGTGGAGGAGCTGCAGGCTCAGGTGGAGCAGCTGCGGGACCTGGAGCAGCTGCGCCTGCGGCGGGAGAAGCGCGAACGCAGACGCACCATCCACACCTTCCCTTGCCTCAAGGAGCTGTGCACCAGCCCCCGGTAGGTGAGGGCGCGCTGGGCCCGTCTCCACGGGGTGAGGGGAAGGCAGGGTGGGCGCCGGGCAGCAGGCGGGAGGAGGGTTGTGGCATCCTCTGGGCTATTGCAGAGGCAGGTCGTGGAGCTAACAGCAGTCAGCACCTGGCGCTGTGAGCCCTGGCCACATGCCCACCACGCTGCTAAGTGACTTAATTCTCATGGCAATACGGTGAGGTGTGGTTAATCATCCCCGCTCCTCAGAAGAGGGAAATGAGACACCAAGGTCACCTGCTTAGTAAGTCAGAAGTCTCACCCAGGAGGGACAAACCACTGTCCCTTTCAGTTCCCATTAAGCCTTTTGAATTGGGATGACTTACATGGTGGGGGACTTTGCTGGTGGTCCAGTGGCTAAGACTCTGCACTCACAATTCAGGGGGCTTGGATTCAATCCACAGTCAGGGAACTAGATCTCACACACCACAACTAAAGATCCTGCGTGCTGTAATAAAGATTGACGATCTAAGACTCGGCACGGCCAATTTAAAAAAAAAAAAATAAGAATACACACTGTGGATTAATGGGTGTTTCAATAAAGGTCCTGGCAAGAGACGGATAGCACCCAGCCCAGGGTAACTGAGGACAGATCAATAAAGAGGGGTGGCCAAGGTGTGGGGAAACTAGGCGGACACTGCTACACCCTGGGGTTGCAATAGTCAGGAGTTGATACCATCCTGAGACCTAAAGGGACCAGGAGAAGGGAGGATACTGGAACCCAGAGGGCATGGAGCAGGCTTCCTGCCTGCCCCGCAGTAACCAGGGAGGAAGCCCAGGGAGAGACATTCCTGGAGACCTCTCTCTGCTCCCACCCCTGGACCTCCTGCTGGTGGCTCCCATCGGCTGAACCCAAGAGAGAGCCAGGACACCTGGCTGAAATGAAGGGCAAGCTCCCAGGGCAGACAGCCGGGGGAGAAGGCCCAGGAGTGACTCTAGGTGGGCAGAGCATGCAGCCCAGTGGGGCAGAGAGATGCAGCTGGGCTCCAAGGGCCTGGCCTGAGCGCGCCCTCGCCCTCTGCCTGCCTGCCCCTGCTCCCTCCCAGGTGTGAAGATGCCTTCCGCCTGCACAGCTCCTCCCTGGAGCTGGGCCCGCGGCCCCTGGAGCAGGAGAACGACCGGCTGCAGACCTTGGTGGGCGTGCTGCGCTCCCAGGTGAGCCAGGAGCGGCAGCGCAAGGAGCGGGCGGAGCGCGAGTACGCAGCGGTGCTCCAGGAGTACTCGGAGCTGGAGCGGCAGCTGTGCGAGATGGAGGGCTGCCGCTTCCGCGTGCAGGAGCTGGAGGCCGAGCTGCTGGAGCTACAGCAGATGAAGCAGGCCAAGACCTACCTGCTGGGCCGGGAGGACCACCTGGCCGAGGCCCTGCTGGCGCCCCTCACCCAGGCACCCGAAGCCGACGACCCCCAGCCCGGCAGTGGCGACGACTCGGGCTCCCAGGACGGGGTCTCCTCTCCGGCCGCCTCCCCGGGCCACGCCGTGCGCAAGAGCTGCAGCGACACGGCGCTCAACGCCATCATGGCCAAAGACCCGGTCAGCCGGCATGCGGGCAACCTCACGCTGCACGCCAACAGCGTGCGCAAGCGGGGCATGTCCATCCTGCGCGAGGTGGACGAGCAGTACCACGCGCTGCTGGAGAAGTACGAGGAGCTGCTGAGCAGGTGCCGGCAGCACGGGGCCGGGGTGCGGCACGCGGGGGTGCAGACCTCGCGGCCCATCTCCCGCGACAGCTCATGGAGGGACCTGCGGGCGGGCGAGGAGGGCCTGGGGGAGGCCAAGGCAGAGAAGAGCCTCAGCCAGCACGTGGAGGCCGTGGACAAGCGGCTGGAGCAGAGCCAGCCCGAGTACAAGGCGCTCTTCAAGGAGATCTTCTCCAGGATCCAGAAGACCAAGGCCGACATCCACGCCACCAAAGTCAAGACGCACAGCAGCAAGTGACGGTTTCCCCCCACCCGGGGTCAGGCCAGTGGGGGTCCCTCGAATCTGGGCCCTTCAGCCTCTGGTGAGTGAGGGAGCCCTTTTAGCAGCAATACACCCCGGAGGGAGGTTGTCCTCTGACCCAGGGAGCACGGGGAAACCCACTCTCTGCTGATGATGGAGGCCTTCACCGGTCCTGGACCGATGGAGGTCCCAGGACCCTCCGTCACCCGCGCCAGCCCCCAGGCGCAGCCCACAGATTGCAAGCCAAACGTCCCCACTCCCCTGGGGATTCTCAGCTCTCCCAGCCCTGACCCCTGACCCTGGGCCTTGCTCTCAGATTTGTGGCCAAGCTTCTGAAAGCCATTCTGGACCCGTTGACTTTTTTATTTCAATGTTGGTTTTCCTGAGAGATTTTTTTGCAAGGCAAGTTCTCCTTGACCTCCCCCTCGCCACAACTGGAAACACTTGAAGGGGGACCCCAGAGCCAGCTGTTGCAGGTTCTAGGGGTCTCCCGGACCACCCACTGCTTCTCCCCAGCTGTGACATGCTGTCATTCCCTTCGCACCAGCTGCCCTGCCTCAAGGGTCCTGACCAGGTCGGAGATGGCCCCTGCCAGGCAGAGCAGAAAGCCTGAGCCAGGCCTGAGCAATCCTCAGTGCCAATCCTGGTGAGGGCGAGCTTGTCCCTGGACACCCTCAGCCCACCGCAGATCTGTAGCCAATCAACTCAGAGCCAGCCTCCCCTGGTTCCAGCCCCAGAAATGCCTTCTGGGTATCAAGCCTTCCAGGGGTCCGGGCGATGGAAGTTCCCATCTCTGCACGCCTCCTCTCACTCACCGAGCTTGGCCTCTACCTGTCCCCATCTCAGGGACCACAACATGTCTCATTCACCCCCATGCTCCTCACCACCAGGCCCACCCCACTGCAGGTCATGAGTGCCACCCCTAGAATGTCCTGGGTGTGTCCCACCAGCTCATGGTCCCAGCATCCTCCCCTGCCCCCGCTCCTCCCAGGATGCTTACCCCACCCTGGGCAGTATTGAAATGGGACTAGATGGGGAACATGTCTCCTCCTTCCCATAAAATGCCTGCTCTTAACCACTCAGCTTTGTGGAGGGCGCTTTTGAGGACCCAGGAGGATCAGGGACTTTATCTTATGTTAAGGCTTCAGAAGATCCAGCTTCAGCTAAGAGGCCCAGATCCCCAGCTTGCCCTTCAGGCTCCCAGTTCCTTCTACCACCTATCCTGAGACCCTAGGGATTGGAGGAGGGAAGTCAGTGGCCCTGGCCTCTGTGCTGGGAGCCCAGTGGGGAACCTTCATGCCTTATCTGTTTCTAAGGGGTTTTCTTAACAAGCCTCCCAGCCTCCCTGGAGGCACCACCCTGCTCTCCGGGGGGGCACTGTGATGAGACCTGTCAGCTGGTCCTTCCATTCACACATCTTGGAAGCTTTCGTCCTTTGGAACCAGACAGCTCCCAGCCCTCCGTGTATCTCTGTCATCTAGGGTGGAGGGGGTGGGGTGGGACAGGACAGGTGGGGGAACGGCTCCTGCCTCTTTGCTCCCCACTTCTGTAGCTGCCGACCAGCGTCATCTTTGAAGTATACATGAGAGAAATATATTTACAAATGCTTTATTCTCTTCTTTAATAAAAAAAACCGCACCATTATTCTAAAAGCAGAAATGGCTCTGGAGCCGGTGGTCCTGTCTATGCATCTCCTACACCAGCCTCCCATCACATAGGCGGGGGCACATCCTGACTCCACTCCCTTGTGACTGGCAGCCAGACAGCAGACTCTTGGAAGTTTCCATATTTGTTGAGTGCCAGCCATGCCAGAAGTGTTGCCTTGCCAGGTGCCCCATGGGATAGACTCTCCTCACTGTACTGATTTTGCAACTCCTTCCCCCCAACCCACACCTGCCAACAGCCCGGGTAACCAGAAGTCAAAGAAGATGCTCCTGAATCTTTGGGGGAGTCAGTTTCTTGCACCCTTCTCCAACCTACCCTTACCGAAAATTCAATCAGCTTTATGGATCCCAATCCCACGTGGAAAAGCGTGTAGTCTTCAGTGGGGGTATGCTCAGGTACCTCCCACCAACCCGTTTCCCCCCACATTCCAGAATGAGCCAGGAGCAACTTTCCTTGAACCCGGGAGGTTAGGACTGTGGTGTGGGGAGCCCAGAGGTGGGTCCCAAACTGGCAAGGAGCTTTTTACATTATCTGAATAGCAAGGGGGATTTTACAGCATGCAAGCGGCTATGGGATCTTCCGGTCCTGCTGTGACTTGTCTCCAGTGGGCCAGAGAAGACGTGTGACTCCCAAAGCCATCAGACCTGAGAAGCAAAGGAATCAGGCCTGTATCCAGCCAGGCCTTTTAAATCACCCTTACCCTCAGCCACCTTCCCAGGCAGCAATACAACCTCTGACATGGATCCGATCCCGAGACTCGGAGGTTAAGTCAGTAACTCAAAGTCACAGGAACAGTGGAACCCAGACCTGATTAATTCCAGTATGCGATACTGCATGTTCCCTGTCTCCGCACAATACTGAGTTCTAAAAGCCAGACTGACCTAGTGAAAGTTAGCCGCTCAGTCGTGTGCGACTCTTTGAGACCCCAAGGACTGTAGCCTGCCAGGATCCTCTGTCCCTGGGGTTTTCTAGGCAAGAATACTGGAGTGGGTGGCCATTCCCTTCTCCAGGAGATCTTCCCGACACAGGGATCCAACCTGGATCTCCCACATTGCAGGCAGATTCTTTACTGTCAGAGCCACCAGGGAAGCCCCTAGGACCCTGAAAATGAGAAGAAAGGAAAATCCTGTGGACCCCTACGTGAGAGTGGTACCCCAAATCACAGCTGTACAGAAGGGCTGGTGTCAGCAAGGTCCTTGGCTTCCAGGAATGGCTTGATGGTCCCTTATCTTCCCCTCTTCTCACCCCTATGCACGTCCCTTCCTGAAGCACCCTTTCAGCCTATGAAGAACCAGAGAAGGGAAGAAGGCTGGCCTCCGATTTCAGCATCACCCTTTTAAGAGAACAGGTGGTACCTCAGGCCTGTTTTCTCCCAAAAGGGCCTCAATTCTGGAGGGTTCATGGCAACAGCAGGTAAAAGGAGCTTGCCAGCTGCTCTTCTCTCCACCCCAGGGTAGCTGGTTCCATTCTCTCTGCTACCCCCCTCCACTCCCAGAATCCAGGCCACCAGATGGCCCGAGCAGGCTGTGTTTATTTGGGGCCATGGAAACCTGCAGCTTCCTTTTCCTATCACTCTGGGTCAGGCACAGAGCTGGAGCCCAGCCTTAGAGCAATGATGCCACGGGATGGTGCGTTCATTATTCATAATCCCTGAGCCGTCAACCTGGGCGAGTCCCTGGCTTTACCTCCCTGAGCAGATTTTCCCAGTCACCATGGAGACGCCTCTGTTCACTCTGAGGTCTTGGGACTAAGTCAGGCAGGGAGGGTCCCAGGAGACTCCCCTTAAAGCCTAGAGCCCCAAAGGCATATGTCAATTGCCATTCCCTTCCTAGTTTGGGTTTACAAAGCCAGTGCTTGGGAAGTATTTCTTTTTCTTTTTTCCCTACAAAACAATTTGCCTTTATTAGTGAGGCAAAAATTATAAAGCCTTGACCTGATGAAATCTCCTATTTCAAACAGCTAGCACTCCTAGGGGCATGTTTTTCTAGGTAATTATGTTCTTCCTAAAAATAGAACCTGCTATTAAGAAACCACCACTAGTGTTACTAATAATCACCAACATTTATTGAGCTGTTTTCCTTTTCCCTCTCTGCCTCTCAGCAAAGCAACTGAGCTAACGTTTAACTGTTTCCAAACACTGCTAGCTCTCTTTTAAACCTTTCTCAGAGTAAGAACCTCTTAGTTTTGGAGTTCATCTTTTAATAGTTCTCTGAAAAGAGTTCTACTTAGCCTATCTGTAGCTGTCTGAATCTGTACCTATTTCCCCATTCTCCTCTTATCTTCTGGCTAGAAAAAAACTGCCATCTTGCTCCACAGATCCTGGGGGTCGAAGAGGGTGGAGGTGGGGTGGGAAGAGACTGCCCACTTTTTAATGTATTTTTGGACCTGCCCGCCTCTAGTCCCACCTGGTGTCTGTCATGCTGAGCCTTCTTCACAGGTGCTCTCTGGGGATCTGCTTTTAGGCTACCTTGTGAATGAACCTGAAGTTACTAAAACTCGCCTCTGGCGGAACTCAACTTTCCAAAACACCTTTCCAGAGAATTCCTTTTATCAGTGTCTTTTTTGAATACCTGTGATGCGCCAGGTTCTAAGTACTGGAGATCCAACAGTGAGCCACTGCCCTCCTAGAGGTGATTGCATTCTGGCTGGGAGATAGGCAACAGACAGAAAAATAAGATTGAAAGATGTGAAGCGGGGGTGGGGGGGGGGGGATAAAGTGGATAAAAGAGTAAAGGGGGTGGAGATGAACCTGGGCAGGCCTCGTTGATGCTGTACGATTTGGGGGAAGCGCGGTCCGGGAGGGCACAGACTAAAGGGGAGAGAAGTGGTGTGTCTGCGGCTCTTTTCACCAGGAGGCTGCCTTGAGAGCTCGCCAGCGTCTTCTCCATCGCGGCAGCTACGCTCAGGGGCTTCCGGGACCAAGAAAGCCTCTAACAGGCTTCTCGTGAGGGAAACGCTAGGCGTTCTCGATTCCTGCGGACGGCAGGCGCTCAAAGCCTAGCGGAACCAAAGTCCCGAGGGAAGCGCGGGCCCGCGGACCGCGAGAGGAAGAACACACCGGAAGCGGCCCCGAGGGCCGAACATGGCGGCCGCCAGGTGCCTGCGCTGGGGTCTGAGCCGAGCCGAGGCCTGCCTGCTGCCGCCGCCCACGCGCTGCTGCCACCGGGCCCTGCACAGACAGGTAGCGGGCACCGAATTCCGGAGCGCTTACAGCCTGGACAAGCTCTACCCGGAATCGCGGGGCGCGGACACCGCCTGGAGGGTCCCGGTGAGCCAGGAGGGCCGGCCTGAAGGGGCGTTTCCTGGACTCCGCCGGGCGACGCCGGGGAGCCAGGGCCCCACGCGCGAGACGAGCGGCTGGTCCGGGGGCAGACGCGCTCAGACACGGCGGTTGCCGCGAGCCGAGGCCGGTTGCCCGAGCAACCGCAGGGTTGGGGCGGTGGAGCGGATGGCGTCACCGGGTGTCGCCTGAGGTGTGCGGGCGCCGGGAGGGCACGCTGGCTCCGCTTCTTCGAAGACCACCAGCGTTTCCTCCTTCATTTTCCGTCCCTCAGACTCACATTCTTGTCCTCAAGGAAAACTGCCCTCCAAGGCGGACAGTTAATGCAGGAAGCTGCCAAGTAGCTCCCTTTGGGAGCCGTTTGCCGAGTTACGCGGTCCCCGGCCTCCAGCACGCCTGAGGAAACAGGGCTTCTGGTCGCTTCCTTAGGATGCTCGCTGTGTGCAGCCGCTGTATCAGGGCCCGGGGCAGGAAAATGAGGACGCACCCAGTTCTGCTAAGTTTCCACCTACAGGACTGGAAGAGAGCGTTCTGTCAATCACTCGCTCGTTCAACAAACTTGTGTTGAAAGCATGCTGTGTACACTGTGCTGGGCATGGGGATAGAGTAGTGACAAAGCACAAAAATCCTAATGCTAGTTACCTTATCTGCTAATGAAGGGAGACCAGCAACAAATAAAAGCAGTCATATAGAGTACGTGACACGTACCTTGGAGAAAATAAAGCCCAGAAGGAAGGGGTGCTAAGGTCGGGGGTGGGGTTACAGTTGTTTGTTTGTTTTGGGGGGGGTTACAGTTTTAAGAAGGGTTGTCTGAGGAGGCCTCTGAGGTGATGCTGGAGTAAGGACATGGAAGGAACACGGCAGCAAGCCATGAGAAGAGGGGCTTTCCTTGTGGGGGGACCAGCAAGTGCCACCCTCTCAAGGAGTAGCATGTTCATCTGGTTCAAGGAACAGCAAGCAGGCTAGTGTGGCTGAGCAGGGGAGTCAGAGATGAAACTAAAGAAAGGGGTGAGGGGAGGTCTGTTTATAGGGCTCATGGGCATTTAGCTTTACTCTGAATGTGATGGAGGCAGAAGAGTGGAATGATCCTAATTAATTTTACAAAGATCACTCTTCTAGAGAATAGACTGCAAAACGGCAAGAACAGGAAGACCAGTGAGGAGATCACAGTAATACAAGCAACAGATGATAAGCAGGGGGACTTCCCTGGTGGTCTAGTGGCTAAGACACTGCATTTCCAGTGCAAGGGGGCCCAGGTTTGATCCCTGGTCAAAGAACTATTAACAGATTCCCACATGCCGCAACTAAGACCCAATGCAGAAAAAAAAAAAAAAAAAAAAGATGAGAAGCAGGGTGGAAGCAATAGGAGTCATGAGACTTGGTCAGGTTCTAGATAAGTTTTAAAGGGAAAGCCCACAGAAGTTCTAATGGATTTTCTAGGAGAAGTGTGAAATAAGAGAGGAACTGAAGTCTAGGGCACTGAGCAATGTAAAGATTGAGTTGCGGTTAATTGAGATGAGAGAGTAGCAGTAACATTCGTTTGTCTTTTCACTCACTCAACGAAAAGTGTCTTGTGTACCAACTGTGTCAGAAACTGTTTCAAGCATTGCAGATACAGCCACAATAAACTAGTTCCCACCTCATGAAGCTTACGTTCTAACAGAAGGAGCAGGTGGTAAATAAATGAGGAAAATGCGTCAGAGAGTGTGAAGTAATGACTTGACTGGAGGGCTTTGACATGAGAGCCAGGGAGCTGCTTCCGGCTGCCAGGAAGGGAAGTCTTCTTTGAGGAGGCAGAGATTTGAGGCATCAGTTAGGCACCTGAGAGGAGACATCAAATAGCAGTGGGCTCTGCGGACGTGGGGTTGGAGAAAGAGGTTTCAGTTTGAGCCAGGATTATCACCAAGGATGATATTTTCAAAGGAGATGGGTGGAATGTTCTAGGGAAAGAGTAAGAGAAGAGGAAGGCTCTCAGGGACATTTCAGTGTTTCAGGTTTGCAAAGAGCAAGCAGAGGAGAGTGAAGAAAGTTACAGGGAGGTGAGAGGAAACTGGAGAGGCCAGCTCAGCAGAGGGAAGAGCGCGCGTGAAGGAGGGTGCCGCCCTGGGTCTCCAGCACTGCCGACAGGGAGTACGCTGAGGATTTCACCGCCAGATAATTCTAAGATGAAAAGGGATGAAGGACAGCAGGGACAAATGAAGCACCTTTGAGCTTGGGAGGCCAGAAGAGCCTCCAAGTGGGTGATGTTTGCACTGGGCCCATGGACGGGAGGATTTAAGGCCACAGAGGAACAACTCAGGAGAGATATGGGGCGGGAGGTCCTGGAGTGAGTAGTTCAGCTTGACACAAACCCTCAGGGCCCCTGTGCTGGTCACTGTTGAAGGCAGACAGCCCCGCACTCGGGCCTCCCGTGTCTGCGGCTCATGGTTGGGGGGCAGAGGGTGTTTCTCGGAGTCTCCCTGATGCTCAAGTACTGTAGCCCCTTCCCTCCGAGGCTGCTGATGGTGCTAACCCTAGCTGAGTGGGCGGGGGTGCAGGGCAGGCGGCAGGGAGGGCCGGAGAAGTCAGTCCCATTTCCTGGAGGAGTGTTTGTGAGGCGGTACCTCTGGAGCTTGGGGAAGCTTTTTCTGTCGTCTCGACAAGATTTAGCTGGGGACCTGAAAAAAGCTGTATTGTCTTCACGTTGTAACTTTACATCATTTCATTTTTGTCTCTCTGGACCCGTTGGGAGTCGCTCCGCAGCTGATATTCACCTGACACTGTGTATGTTTCATTACAGGGCAACGCAAAGCAAGGCAACGATGACATTCCTGTAGGTGAGTGGTTTTGTTTCACAGAAAAAAACCCAATCGTTTCCTCCCTCTGTCACGCATTCCTCCCCAGCCCAGTGAAAATAAAGAAGCCATCTTTGAGGGTGCAGAAGGGGAATCCTTGCAGCATTGTTGAGAAGAGGAAGGAAACAGAAAGTGATGAGGCAGCCCCCCCGGAGCACTGGGCAGCTCCCAGCACACGTGGAGAGCTCTTGATGGGCTGGGGACCTGGAACAGTCTACACTAGATGAACTGGTCACTTTCTGAAAAAAGTCAGGTATAGAAGCATCTCTACAATGAGCTGCCGTTTGTGCCTTACTTGTATGTCTGTCTATCTGAGGCACGTATTTCTGGATGTCCACATGGGTTTGAAGGATGTGGAGGGCACTGGAGCGGAGACAAACTTGGGAACTTGGTGTCTGGGAAACAGGAGGACTTCTCCCTGTAAACCATTTGCATAACTTCAAAGGCTTGTGCCCATCGAGCCTAAGATGTGGTCTGTAAAGAAACAAGCGGGTCTCTTGAGAGTCAAAGAGTTTCTGGCACCCACAGACAGTGAAAGGAGAGCAGCCAAAGGCGCCGGCTCAAGGCGACCCCGAAACAAGGAGGCCAGGTGACCACGGTCTAAAGCAGAGGAGCCGGCAGCCTGCTGCTGCTCAGTAGTTTAAAGCCGGCGTGGGTGCCCTGTGGCAGGAGGAGGCAGAGAACCAGGGATAACAGAGCCTGTCTCCTGACAGCCTGGGCGGACGGGCAGGCAGCGGGAATGGCCAGTCACCGTTTCCTCTTCACCTGCCTCTGAGAGGGTCCCAGGCCTCTGCAGACGCTGATGAGGCACCCCCCCTCCCCCGACACACACAACCGCAGGCATTCATCACCTGTTGGGAAAAATAAGTTCATTTGATTTTTTCAAAGGATGGAAAACCTCTCAGAAGCTGTCCGGAGATGTCCCCACTCCCACTGAGGCCTGCTCCCCACAAGCACGGGGCAACAGTGTTCCTTGAGCCCCTGTAGCCCACCCTCCTGAAACTTGCCCACTGCCATGCCTCTCTGGCTCTCCTCAGACACTGTGAGGCTGCTTTTCATGAATTATGAAAGTAGAAGGGATGGAGAAGGAAATGGCAACCCACCCCGGTATTCCTGCCTGGGAAATCCCCTGGACAGAGGAGCCTGGTGGGCTATAGTCCATGTGGTCGCAAAAAGTCAAACATGACTTAGCAACTGAACAACAACAACACACAGTCAGGCAGATTGTGATCTGGGGAGACACTTCCTGATGGAAATGTGGCATAAAGTGGAGAGTGAAGTGACCTGGCAATATGGAATATAGAGTTCTGTAAGAAATGAAAATTGGTATATAGAATAATAGTTGCAAATATTCAAACAATAAAGTCTTAGTTGCTCAGTTGGGTCCAATTCTTTGGGACCCCATGGACTGTAGCCTGCCAGGCTCCTCTGTCCATGGGATTCTCCAGACAAGAATACTGGAGTAGGTTGCCGTGCCCTGCTCCAAGGGATCTTCCACACCCAAGGATTGAACCTGGGTCTCCTGCATTGCAGGCAGATTCTTTACAGTCTGAGCCACCAGGGAAGCTCATTTAAACAATAAAATTCGTGGCTAAAGGGGAAAAAAAGAAGGAGAAGGAAGCAACCTCAGTTTACAGATTCAAAACAAAACCAAGACACAGGGAAGCAGCGAGGCTTTGCTGGGGTCACAGAGTCAGCCTGTGCTGAGCCGGGGTTAGAAGACGGGACTCCAGCTGCAAGTGGGGTGCTAATTGACCCAGCAGGTGTTCTCATCACTGACACAGGCTCCGCCCAGGGACGCGCGTGGAACACGTGAGGAAGGACACACACCTGCCAGCCGGCGCTCCACGACCACCGCATTTCGAAGTACAACTGAAATTCAGTTTGTCCCTCCATTTGGGCTTTTGAAAGGGTCTTTGCTTTAAAACAAACAGCAAAAAGTGAGGGCAGTCAGATCTAGCGGAGCGTGCTAGACCAGGAATGGACAACCTGGGTCGTAATTTTACATCCGCTGCTGTCTCCGGCCTTGGGGAAATCACCGAGATGATGTGCTGTTTTTCAGATCGCTTGACAATTTCTTACTGTCGGAGCAGTGGTCCTGGGGGCCAGAACGTTAACAAAGGTACGAGGTGCCTTTTCTTAAGCGCGTAGCTGAGAGATGGGCTTGAGGATTCTGTGTTTACATTCATGTGGAAATAAAGGGATTTTTTTTTCCCCCAGAAACTTAAATACTGCCAGTTTATATAATAGCCCCCTTTATTCTTTTGAATATGGTCTGATCCTTGGACTCCCAGCTGCGGGTTGCCAGGACTGGGGTCGGTCTGGGGGGCTGAACAAAGGGACCGCACAGTGTGAGTTGGCAGCCAGCTCCCAGAACAGATTCCTTCATTCTTGTGGGACTCGAGCCCCCTCCCCCGCCACATTCTTGGCAGAACCCAGTAAACTGAGAGAGAAAGAAACCGCTGGGCGTTTCATTCCTGGAAGTTTGGGTTCTTTTGCTTGTTTTCTAACTTTATATTGGAGTATAGCCGATTAATAAGGTCTGATAGTTTCAGTTGCACAGCAAAGAGACTCAGCCATCATATCCATGTATCCAGTCTCTCCCAAACTCGCCTCCGTCAGAGTTCCCTGTGCTGTGCAGTAGGTCCTGGTCGGTTATCCACTTAACTGGACGTTTGTTTGTATTTCTTTTTATTTAGCTGTGCCAGGTCTTAGTTGTGGCATGTGGGATCTAGTTCCCCGACCGGGGATCAAACCTGGGCCCCCTGCCTTGGGAGCTTAGAGTCCTAACACCGGACCACCTGGGAAGTCCCGGAAGTTTATTTTTGTCCAGAAGCACCTCACTGTCCTGGCAGGCTCATTCCATGGCCAAGTTGGTCTCCTCGAGTTCACACAGGACAGGAGCGTCCCTGGGTGGGCGTCTCACCTCCCTGTGGTTCAGAGTCCAGTGGTCACCAGCCGCCCGGATGCTGAGGGTGACCGAGCGTCTCAGTGACCCTTGCTCCCTCCCTTTATCGACAGTGAACTCCAAGGCCGAAGTCAGGTTCCACCTGGCGAGCGCCGACTGGATCGCAGAGCCTGTTCGGCAGAAGATGGCCCTCACGGTAAACCGCCAGCCCCTGCTCTCCCCGTTAACTCCTCAATCTCTTTGAAACCTCTTCTCTGCAGAACTCTGGTTTTGCCTTTGTCTTCCACAGCACAAAAATAAGATCAACAGGGCGGGAGAGCTGATCCTCACGTCTGAATGCAGCCGCTATCAGTTCCGAAACCTGGCAGATTGCCTCCAGAAGATTCGAGACATGATTGCCGAGGCCAGCCAGCCAGCCATGGAGCCGTCCAAAGAAGATGCTGCACTTCAGAAACTCAGGTCCTTCAGAACACGCCCCAAGCTTCTGTAAACCGATTCATGTGGGCAAGGGGGCCACACAGGGAAAGGAGGGGGGAGAGGCCTGAGACTGGCCAGTGGGCAGATGGACCTCAAGTGGAGGCCCCGGCCCGGCACCTGCTGCCTTGGTGCCAGGTCCTCTCACCACCTTGAGAGGCTCTGATTGGGCATCTGGGCATAACTGTGTTCTTCTTTGTTTTCAGGATAGAAAACATGAATCGCGAAAGGCTCCGAAAAAAGAGAATAAACTCTGCCATCAAGACAAGCAGGAGGGTCGATGTGGACTGAAAGCATCCCCTCGAGCCGGCGGAGCCCCTCTTCAGGGCGCCCAGGCGGCTTGGGCACCATCAGGAGACCAGTGTCTGCTCAAGCCAGTGGTCGTCTGTCACGTCGGAACCATCCCAAGAACGTCCATCGGGAATGAGAGTCATAGGCCCTGGTCGCCGAGGTCTTTAGAGGCAATCACCATGTTGACGCACCGTCATTATCCATTTACTATGTTAGTTGCAATAAAATTCTAAACTCAGCGGGCTTCCCCTTCTCATTCAGAATGCATCAGGACAGAATTCCTACCTTTTCTCTCAGTTGAAGTCTGCCTGATAGTTATTGACCAGCACTGACTGTACAGTCCAGAGGGGCACAGAGGGGTGAACTGTGGGTCAGCCCTCAGGAACACAAGGGCGGAAGGGCTGAGCCAGGTGGGTGGGCATCCAAGCTGGGCCTGGAGACGGGTGTGGAATGTTGATCAGGAGAGAGCCGGGAGGACATGCCGGGTGAGGGGAACGGTGTGAATAAAGGAGACCAGAGAGCAGGCTGGGGCGGCGGAGCTGAGGAGGACTCTGTCGAATGAGGGATCTGTGTGGGGCCTTGAGGTGAGGCTGGAGAGGGAGACAGAAGTTCACGGTGAAGAATCTGGAGTTCAAGTGGAGAAGTTTAGGTTCTAAGACGTGGGTAGTAAGCCACTGAGGGCCTTGAGTGGGAAGGAGTGTAGTATAGTAGGTGCTACTGCAGGCTGTGGGCTTTTGGAGATAGAACAAAAATGAGTTGGGGGACTTTGCTGGGGGTCCAACAGTTAAGACTCTGAGCTTCCACCGTAGAGGGGTGTGGGTTTGATTCCCTAGCCAGGGAACTAAGATAGGTCACCTGGTAAAGAATCCGCCCACAGTGCAGCAGACCTGGGTTCCATCCCTGGGTTGGGAAGATCCCCTGAGGAAGGGAAAAGCTACCCACTCCAGTATTCTGGCCTGGAGAATTCCATGGGGTCGCAAAGAATTGGACACAGGACTGAGCGGCTTGCACTTCAGGGAACTAAGATCCCACATGTCATGTGATATGGCCAAAATTTTTTTTTAAAAAGAGTTGGGACTGGAAAGAGGTTCTTGAAATCCTATTGTATGGGGAAGCACCCAGTTCAGTATACCAATTGCAGATTACTCAGACATGTATGGATTCTCAAAACGTTCTCTGTTACGTTGATGTAGTTTATTCCTTTGACAGCTGACTGCACTGTGATGCTCTAAATGCAAGATTGAGAACTGTAGTAGTATGTACACTTCATGTGAACAGGGACCTCATCATTCATGGGAATGTAAACAGGGGGAGTCATTGATAAATGACATGAAATTGCAATGTGGAGGGCAGGGTTAAGGGACTCAGAGCCCAGTAGGGAGCTGAGGCTCATATATGAGGAAGTGCAACATTCTTTGGTTCATTAATTCAACAAATACTGAATACCAGGCACTGGGTAAGGTCCTGAGGAATCAGCAGTGAACAAAAGTGCTTTCTCCCAGAGAACTCACCTTCAATCAGAATGATAAAAGCTGAGAAGCAAAATGATTCTTGTTAGGGTAACATGACCTAAAACATGATAACACAAGGAAGGTCTAAATAGTTTTGGGGAGTAACTGGTTCCAGCTGGAGGGTCAGTGAAGAGGTACTTGAGGTGCTTCAGATGGGCCTGAAGGAGGGGGAGGGCTGGCCATGCAAGCGCAGTAAGAAGCTTATCGCCTGGAGACCCCGTGGTGGCCAAGGGCCCTGCCTGCGGTGGGGACAGTGAATCATCACACGGAGAGAACGGACTGTAAAGCCAGCTGCCCTGGGGTCAGCTCCTGACCAGCACCACTCCCAGCTGTGGGGCCTCCGGGAAACTACTCAGCCTCTCTGAACCTTAGCTTTTGTTGCTGTTCGGTGCAAAAGTAGGAAGTCAAGAAATACCTGGAGTAACAGGCACGTTTGGCCTTGAAGCAGGGCAAAGGCTAATAGAGTTTTGCCAAGAGAATGCACTGTTCATACCAAACACCCTCTTCCAACAACACAAGAGACGACAACACACGGACATCACCAGATGGTCAATACTGAAATCAGAGTGATTATCGTCTTTGCAGCCAAAGATGGAGAAGCTCTATACAGTCAGCAAAAACAAGACCGAGAGCTGACTCAGATCATGACCCCCTTATTGCCAAATTCAGACTTAAATTGAAAGAAGTAGGGAAAACTACTAGACCATTCAGGTATGACCTAAATCAAATCCCTTACAATTATACAGTGGAAGTGAGAAATAGATTCAAGGGATTAGAGCTGACAGAGTGCCTGAAGAACTATGGATGGAGGTTCGTGACATTGTACAGGAGGCAGGGATCAAGACCATCCCCAAGAAAAAGAAACACAAGAAGGCAAAATGGCTGTCTGAGGAGGCCATACAAATAGCTGAGAAAAGAAGAGAAGTAAAAGGCAAAGGAGAAAACGAAAGATAAACCCATTTGAATGTCAAGTTCCAAAGAATAGCAAGGAGAGATAAGAAAGCCTTCCTCAGTGATCAGTGCAAAGAAATAGAGAAAAACAATAAAATGGGAAAGACTAGAGACCTCTTCAAGAAAATTAAAGATACCAAGGGAACATTCGTGCAAAGATGGGCACAATAAAGGACAGAAATGGTAAGGACCTAACAGAAGCAGAAGATAGTAAGAAAAGGTGGCGAGAATACACAGAACTATACAAAAAAGATCTTCATGACCCAGATAACCACGATGGTGTGATCACTCGCCTAGAGCCAGACATCCTGGAATGCAAAGTCAAGTGGGCCTTAGGAAGCATCACTATGAACAAAGCTAGAGGAGGTGATGAAATTCCAGCTGAGCTATTTCAAATCCTAAAAGATGATGCTGTGAAAGTGCTGCACTCAATATGCCAGCAAATTTGGAAAACTCAGCAGTGGCCATGGGACTAGAAAAGTTCAGTTTCATTCCAATCCCAAAGAAAGGCAATGCCAAAGAATGCTCAAACTAGTGCACAATTGCACTCATCTCACACGTAATGCTCAAAATTCTCCAAGCCAGGCTTCAACTGTACGTGAACCGTGAACTTCCAGATGTTCAAGACGGGTTTAGAAAAGGCAGAGGAACCAGAGATCAAATTGCCAACATCCGCTGGATCATGGAAAAAGCAAGAGAGCTCCAGAAAAACATCTACTTGCTTTATTGACTATGCCAAAGCTTTTGACTGTGTGGATCACAACAAAATATGGAACATTCTGAAAGAGATGGGAATACCAAACCACCTGACCTGCCTCTTGAGAAATCTGTATGCAGGTCAGGAAGCAACAGTTGGAACTGGACATGGAATAACAGACTGGTTCCAAATAAGGAAAGGAATACATCAAGGTTGTATATTGTCACCCTGCTTATTTAACTTATATGCAGAGTACATCACGAGAAACGCTGGGCTGGAAGAAGCACAAGCTGGAATCAAGATTGCCGGGAGAAACAGCAATGACCTCAGATATGCAGATGACACCACCCTTATGGCAGAAAGTGAAGAACTAAAGAGCCTCTTGATGAAAGTGAAAGAGGAGAGTGAAAAAGTTGGCTTAAAGCTCAACATTCAGAAAACTAAGATCACGGCATCTGGTCCCATCACTTCACGGCAAATGGATGGGGAAACAGTGGAAACAATGACAGACTTTTTCTGGGGGCTCCAAAATCACTGCAGATGGCGACTGCAGCCATGAAATAAAAAGACGCTTGCTCCTTGGAAGACAAGCTATGACCAACCTAGACAGCATATTAAAAAGCAGAGACATTACTTTGCCAACAAAGGTCAGTCTAGTCAAAGCTACGATTTTTCCAGTAGTCATGTATGGATGTGAGAGTTGGACTATAAAGAAAGCTGAGCACCAAAGAATTGATGCTTTTGAACTGTGGTGTTGGAGAAGACTCTTGAGAGTCCCTTGGACTGCAAGGAGATCCAACCAGTCCATTCTAAAGGAAATCAGTCCTGAATGTTCATTGGAAGGACTGATGCTGAAGCTGAAAATCCAATACTTTGGCCACCTGATGCAAAGAACTGACTCATTTGAAAAGACCCTGATGCTGGGAAAGATTGAAGGCAGGAGGAGAAGGGGATGACAGAGGATGAGATGGTTGGATGGCATCGCTGACTCAATGGACATGAATTTGAGTAAACTCCAGGAGTTGAAGATGGACAGGGAAGCCTGGCGTGCTGCAGTCCATGGGGTCGCAAAGAGTCAGACACGACTGAGCGACTGAACTGAACTGAACTGAGTGGCTAAGTCATGTGCAAATCTTTGTGATTCCCATGGCCCCTCTACAAACTAGGGATATTTAGTGCCAACCTCTAATAGGGTGGTAGGGTGGTAGTCATTAGTGGCGCTGAGCCTGTACCCAGGGAATGTTAGCCATGATTAATAGCCCAGTTTGGCTGGAACCCAGGGGATGAGGTGCTGCAGAAGACATGTCTGCCACCCTGAGTGGGAGCCAGGTCTAGAAAGGCCTTCGATGTGACACCTAAAACGTTTGGTCTTCAGGGAAGTGGGCACAACGCAGTGGACAGATCCAGTGAGCAGTTAGGGACCCATCCTGGAACCGGGCCAGTGGCAGCAGTGATGGAGAGAAACCCGCGGATACAAGAGGGTTCGGAGGACAGAAAGTTGACTGATTGGAGTGAGAGCTGGTGTGTGACAAGGAGGTGGTACTCTGAAACAGGAAAATCACCAAGGGAGCAGGCTTGGGAGGCTGGCTGGATGATGGTTTTGCCTGGGAGGAGCCGCTTTGTGGGGCCTGAGGAAGAATGCCTACATGGTGATGCCCAAGACAGGGAGTGAAGTTGGAGCTGAGGAGTGAGGTTGAAGCAGGGATGCAGGACAGAAGGGGACAAGCAGTGTCTTGGGGACGTGGAGGAGCAAAGCAGGAAGATGCTTGATAAGATGACAGCAGCGGGAAACCAGAGCGAGCATCCTCACAGTTTGACTCTGGACCTGGGGGCTGGGCCTGTGAGGCTCTCAGAAGACATTGCTGGCTAGTGACAGGGCTTGCAAGAGCATTTAAAATACAGAGGAGGAGAAAGAGAGGTGAAGAAAAACAAAACTAGGCAAGGGGACACTAGAGAGTGGAGAACAGGGGTAGGACCCGTCATTAAAAACAACAACAGAGCCTGTTACACAGTGAAGTCAGTCAAGAAAACAAATATTGTATACTAACGTAATGCTCAAAATTCTTCAAGCCAGGCTTCAGCAATACGTGAACCGTGAACTTCCAGATGTCCAAGACGGGTTTAGAAAAGGCAGAGGAACCAGAGATCAAATTGCCAACATCCGCTGGATCATGGAAAAAGCAAGAGAGTTCCAGAAAAACATCTATTTCTGCTTTATTGACTATGCCAAAGCCTTTGACTGTGTGGATCACAATAAACTGTGGAAAATTCTGAAAGAGATGGGAATACCAGAACACCTGACCTGCCTCTTGAGAAATCTGTATGCAGGTCAGGAAGCAACAGTTAGAACTGGACATGGAACAACCGACTGGTTCCAAATAGGAAAAGCAGTACGTCAGTTCAGTTCAGTTCAGTCGCTCAGTTGTGTCCGACTCTTTGCGACCCCATGAATCGCAGCACGCCAGGCCTCTCTGTCCATCACCATCTCCCGGAGTTCACTCAGATTCACGTCCATCGAGTCCGTGATGCCATCCAGCCATCTCATCCTCGGTCATCCCCTTCTCCTCCTGCCCTCAATCCCTCCCAGCATCAGAGTCTTTTCCAATGAGTCAACTCTTCGCATGAGGTGGCCAAAGTACTGGAGCTTCAGCTTTAGCATCATTCCTTGCAAAGAAATCCCAGGGTTGATCTCCTTCAGAATGGACTGGTTGGATCTCCTTGCAGTCCAAGGGACTCTCAAGAGTCTTCTCCAACACCACAGTTCAAAAGCATCAATTCTTCGGCGCTCAGCTTTCTTCACAATCCAACTCTCACATCCATACATGACTACTGGAAAACCATAGCCTTGACTAGACGGACCTTAGTCGGCAAAGTAATGTCTCTGCTTTTGAATACACTATCTAGGTTGGTCATAACTTTTCTTCCAAGGAGTAAGCATCTTTTAATTTCATGGCTGCAGTCATCATCTACAGTGATTTTGGAGCCCCCCCCCCAAATAAAGTCTGACACTGTTTCTACTGTTTCCCCATCTATTTCCCATGAAGTGATGGGACCGGATGCCATGATCTTCATTTTCTGAATGTTGAGCTTTAAGCCAACTTTTTCACTCTCCTCTTTCACTTTCATCAAGAGGCTTTTTAGCTCCTCTTCACTTTCTGCCATAAGGGTGGTGTCATCTGCATATCTGAGGTTATTGATATTTCTCCTGGCAATCTTGATTCCAGCTTGTGCTTCTTCCAGCCCAGCGTTTCTCATGATGTACTCTGCATATAAGTTAAATAAGCAGGGTGACAATCTACAGCCTTGATGTACTCCTTTTCCTATCTGGAACCAGTCTGTTGCTCCATGTCCAGTTCTAACTGTTGCTTCCTGACCTGCATACAGTGTATATTGTCACCCTGCTTATTTAACTTCTATGCAGAGTACATCGTGAGAAACGCTGGGCTGGAAGAAACACAAGCTGGAATCAAGATTGCCAGGAGAAATATCAATAACCTCATATATGCAGATGACACCACCCTTATGGCAGAAAGTGAAGAGGAACTAAAAAACCTCTTGATGAAAGTGAAAGAAGAGAGTGAAAAAGTTGGCTTAAAGCTCAACATTCAGAAAACGAAGATCATGGCATCTGGTCCCATCACTTCATGGGAAATAGATGGGGAAACAGTAGAAACAGTGTCAGACTTTATTTTGTGGGGCTCCAAAATCACTGCAG
Organism: Ovis aries; assembly: GCF_016772045.2. Lineage (NCBI taxonomy): Eukaryota > Metazoa > Chordata > Mammalia > Artiodactyla > Bovidae > Ovis > Ovis aries. Next base: position 55,744,351 of record NC_056064.1, on the reverse strand, counting down.
ATGGTTATTGCTGCCATGAAATTAAAAGACGCTTACTCCTTGGAAGAAAAGTTATGACCAACCTGGATAGCATATTCAAAAGCAGAGACATTGCTTTGCCAACAAAGGTCCGTCTAGTCAAGGCTATGGTTTTTCCTGTGGTCATGTATGGATGTGAGAGTTGGACTGTGAAGAAGGCTGAGCGCCAAAGAATTGATGCTTTTGAACTGTGGTGCTGGAGAAGACTCTTGAGAGAGAGTTCCTTGGACTGCAAGGAGATCCAACCAGTCCATCCTGAAGGAGATCAGCCCTGGGATTTCTTTGGAAGGAATGATGCTAAAGCTGAAACTCCAGTACTTTGGCCACCTCATGTGAAGAGTTGACTCATTGGAAAAGACCCTGATGGTGGGAGGGATTGGGAGCAGGAGGAGAAGGGGACGACCGAGGATGAGATGGCTGGATGGCATCATCGACTCGATGGACGTGGGTTTGGGTGAACTCCGAGAGTTGGTGATGGACAGGGAGGCCTGGCGTGCTGCGATTCATGGGCTCACAAAGAGTCGGACACGACTGAGCGACTGAACTGAACTGAACTGAACGCATATATATATGAAATCTAGAAAAATGGTGCTGAAGAACCTATTTGCAGGTCAGGAATACGCACACAGATGTAAAAACAGACTTGTGGACACAGCGCAGGAAGGAGAGGGTGGGATGAATTGAGAGTAGCCTTGAAACATACACATCACCCTACATAAAATAGATAGCCAGTGGGGAGTTGTGTAACACAGGGAGCTCAACCAGGTGCCCTGGGACAGCCTAGAGGAGTGGGATGCGGTAGGGGGCAGGAGGGAGGTTCCAGAAGGAGGGGAGATATGTATGTGAACTGAAGTGAAGTCACTTAGTCGTGTCCAACTCTTTGTGACCGCATGGACTGTAGCCTACCAGGTTCCTCAGTCCATGGGATTTTCCAGGCAAGAGTACTGGAGTGGGGTGCCATTTCCTTCTCCAGGGGATCCTCCCGACCCAGGGATCAAACCTGGGTCTCCCGCGCTACCTATGGCTGATTCATGTCCATGAATGGCAGAAACCAACACAACATTGTAGAGCAATCATCCTCCAATTAAACACAGCAACAACAAGAAGATGAGGGCAGAAGAATGAACATGGGCGGACCTCATAGACACAGTGATGAGCCACAGAGGTCAGACTGTAAGAGTATGATTCGTTTATACAAAGTTCAAATCAGGCAAAACTGCCTTATGGCCTTGAGAGTCAGGGAAGTATTTACCCCCGGGGCAGTGGGGAGGAAGCAGAAGGGAGCCTTCAGGGGCGCTGGCAAAGTTCTGTATCTCCTCCAGCCATGACCTTGAGATATGCACACCTTACTGCATGGATGTTACACCTCAACAAGCAGACCAATTAGTTAACTGAAAGGAGGACAGGCTCAAGGAAGGAGACTGGAGCCAGGTGGGGGTACATTCCTCTTTCTTGTTGGTATGAAAGTCTCCAAGTCCCTGAGAGCTAAGATCTCAACGCAAGCACAGGCTGGGAGTAGACAGTGACTGCCCTGGGCTGACTCTCCTTCCCTTACAACTTTCCAATAGGTATGGATTTTAGTAGTGGGGTTTCAACATGTGTAACATTTTTAAATGTGCTTTTTCTGTATTTGTATTCCCTTTTGTATAACAGTCCTAAAGAAACAAGATATTAAAGTGTCTAGTTGGGTGATCCATTTCTTTTCGCTCTATTCTGAAATTGCGTACCTATATATTTCTACTATCAAGACTGGAAGGACGTGTTCCTTCCGGTTGTACATTGTTTCATGACGGGGGAGAGTGTTACTGTTTCTGTTTCAGGACTCGTGCTTGAGATGAGTTAGCTCTTGTTCACTTCCTGCACTTAGCTATGACGGTAAAATTTGGAAATGCCTACAAACCTCAGCTTTCGCCCGCCATCCATAGTCTTAGGTGTCCGGGCAGAATCAGCGCCGCCCTCCCAGCACCCGTGTGCTTAGCAGTGCGGCTAACAGGGGGCGGCAGTTCACTTCCCACCATGTTTCTTCCTCGCGGGTTTCCGTGAGCATCCGAGGTCTCGGTTTGGCGCGGCCCGGGCACCGTATCCTAGGGCGTTTGCCTCGCTAAGTCGTGCTTTGCAAGGCCCTGGGTCGGACCTCCTACTAGAGGCAGAGATGTCGCAAAAACGAGCCGCAGGCCCCAGTGGCCTAATGGATAAGGCACTGGCCTCCTAAGCCAGGGATTGTGGGTTCGAGTCCCACCTGGGGTAAAGCACTTTTTGGTCCTTGCACCTAGAATCCATGTGCTAATAGTTCGCCGCTCGAAAGACGCGGAACACACTGGGCTCCGGCCTGTGGGTGGAAAACCGGCTAGATCCCAAAGCAGGAACCTGAAGAACCTCTGCCTCCCTGGAAGCCGCTGACTGTTGGACAGGGCACAGGCCGAGCGGACAAGGCGGGAGGACGGATGCGAGGTCACCAGGGTGGGAAGAGGGGGTGAGGGACACTGAGTCCCGGGCCGGGACGCGCCGACTATTTGACTGCAAACGAGGCCGGGGTCAGCTGCACAGCAGAAGGCGAGCTGAGAGCAGTCGGGTGGGGCGCCCCTGAGTCCCCAGATCCCTAGGCTGCAACCTCGGAGGCTCGTTCTCTGCGGACGCAAAAGCTAACGTGGGGTAAGGCGCGCCAGCCCCGCCACCACCCCAGGTGGGACTCGAACCCACAATCCCTGGCTTAGGAGGCCAGTGCCTTATCCATTAGGCCACTGGGGCGCGACGGCCAGGACCGACCACGTGGTCCTTGGTAACGCGCAGCGGCGCCGCGCACAGGCCTCAATCGGCCCTACGACAACACCGGCCGGACCGCGGACCCCGAGGACCAGGGCCGGGCCCGGGAGGCCTGCAGGACGAGCGGGGGGCGCGGGCGCGGGGCCATGCGAAAAGTTAAAACTTCACGGTGAGGCGAGACTGAGGACGATGCCGGACGGCAAGGGGCGCGGAAAGGGAACGCCTGAAGGAAGCAGAAACAGGGGGATGAAATCATGAAGAAAGCGGGTACGCATTTTAAACTCGGGAGGAGTTGCTCGTCCAAGACGAAGCCGACCACGAAGGGACTCGAACCCTCAATCTTCTGATCCGAAGTCAGACGCCTTATCCGTTAGGCCACGCGGTCCCAGAGCCTACCGGTTTGCGGGAAGATAGTTGAGCGCACCCTCCCGGAGGCGGCGTTGGCCCGAAGGAGAAAACCGTGCGCTTTTGGCCCCAGGGCGCGTCCTCGGGGCTGCAGAGCAACAGCCACGCTGCGCCAGCGCCGGGGCGGCCGCAGGTAGTTCCCACTTAGTGAGGAGGCAGCATGCCCCAAGAAGTAGGGTGTTTGACTTCGGATTAAGCGTTAGCGCCCCTTCGTGGTCGAAACACTTTAATCCTGAGAAGAGGGCGGCACTCTTGCGCCGCAACCAAACCCAGCCATTGCGCTTGTTTCAGGCTCAGAGACAGCGCGGGACCTTCTCCTCGCAGCTACTTCCATCGCCTGGGGCTCGTGTCCAATCGGACTTTGCACCTGGGAACTTCCGGGTTGACGTCACTACGCCGGTCTTCGGCGTCATAGTTCAAGAGACATGTGATCGGCGCCGTTTTAGTGAAGCCCCAGTGGCCTAATGGATAAGGCACTGGCCTCCTAAGCCAGGGATTGTGGGTTCGAGTCCCATCTGGGGTGGGGGTGGATAAACCACCAAAAATTCTCCTTTATATGCCTTCACGACCACCAGACGGCAAGATTTTCTCCTTCCTTCTGAGACCGTTTTCGTGTCTGTGGATGCCACTTTGCCGTTTCATTTTGATCGAGCCTGACTCTACTTTGAAAGGTAGACTGATATGAGCACAAATGGTTCCCCATTTCGTGTTGCCTCTCTGGGTTGACGTCTAAACAGTCACGTGGCGAACGGGCTCTGCCAGCTACGAATCCCTGTGCAAAAGAAGCGAGCGTGTTCAGTGCGAGTCCACCGCTGTGAGGTTAAAAGCAGACCACGCAGTAGCGCCCCTGTCCCTCCCTGCCCCTCGGAGACCCCAGTTAGAGACAGTCAGGCAGGATCGGGGTGGGCGTTGACCAGCTCCGTGCCCTCCGTTTGAGAGCGCGCCCACGGCGAGAAGGGGTGCAAGGAAGCTTGTGTGTGCACGGTCCTTGGAAAGTGGAGGCGACAATGCCAGTCTCTTGTGTGCAGAGGGTTTTAAGCAGAGGAATAAGATAACTATATTTGCATTTTGAAAAGATCCCCTTGGCAGCACCTTAAAGAATGAATTAAAGACAACACTGTAAATCAACTATACTCCTACATATGTGTACATTTTAAGAAGGAATTACAGGCAGGTGAGGGTATAGGCAGGGAGACCTCTTAGGGAGAGACTGTGGTTCAGGGAAGAAATGACCAAACCATGAATGGCGGCTCTAGCAGGTCCACGAACGATCTTTGCCTGAATAAACTACAGTTGATCCTGGATCAATTTAGGGATTAGGGGTGCCCACCCTCCTCAGTCAAATAATCTTGAGTTTAACTTTATACTCGGCTCTCTGCACCCGCAGGTTTAACTGACCTCAGATGGTGTAGTTCTGTAGTATGTATTAAAAAAAAAAAATCCACATATAAATGGTCCCAATCAGTTCCAACTTGTTTTAAGGGTCAACTGTACTTCATTAGGGGTTACAAAATAGCGATTTTCCTAATATTACTTTTCTTTCCACATTTATTAACTGGAATACTTTGTAAAGAACTTTTGTCATTAACTAGGTCTATTAGTTTATCCTGAAATACTTTTGTTTAAATTAAGACACGATAAATGCATTTTTTTTTCCTCCAATGCCAGTTTTTACAGTAAGGAGTTGAAACCCTTGATATAGCCCATCTATCCATTTTTTAACTCTCTCCCTCTCCTTTTTTTCTTTTTTTTTTTTTTTTTTGCCACACCTCAGCTTCCAAGATTTTAGCTCCTGGACCAGGGAGCTAAAATTGTACTCTGCTGAGCAGTGAAAGCACTGAATCCTGACCACTGAACCTCCAAGGAAGGTCCTAACTTTTTAAGGATGAACAGCTTGTACCTGGATTTTGAATTGACCCAGTTAGAAACTTTCCCTTCTAATAGAGGTATTTACTGGAGAAGGCAATGGCACCCAACTCCAGTACTCTTGCTTGGAAAATCCCATGGACGGAGGAGCATGGTGGGCTGCAGTCCATGGGGTCGCTAGAAATCGGACACGACTGAGCGACTTCACTTTCACTTCTCACTCTCATGCATTGGAGAAGGAAATGGCAACCCACTCCAGTGTTCTTGCCTGGAGAATCCCAGGGACTGGGGAGCCTGGTGGGCTGCCGTCTCTGGGGTTGCAGAGTCGGACACGACTGAAGCGACTTAGCAGCAGCAGCAGAGGTATTTACTGATTCCTAATTATCGTAAGTGTGTTTGGTTCTGTGTTTATGCTACTTATGTTTTTGCTGACTTTACCTTTAACTGTTGCCATGTAGGAAGTACATCTCTCTCTCTAGTGATCTGAAAAGCACAATCCTATTTTACTAGTGATAATTTTTCATGTAAAATCAATGCATGCTCAATGCAAAAACTTCAAACAATTCAGGATATAAAACCTCAAAGTGCCCCCCCCCCCACTCCCGCCATGCTTCATAAATACCTGGGACTGAGATAATATTAGTTTTTCACTGTTGTTTCTTACTGTAAGTCTTCCAACGCCTTCCCTCAAATGCTAGGGACCCCTCCGTTAATTTTTGGTCTTGCTGCAAAGGATCTTAGTTCCCCAACCCGGATCCAACCCACGTCCCCTGCAGTGAAAGTGCAGGGTCTTAACCATGGAAGACCGGGGAAATCCCAAGGACTCCCCTCCCATTGTTACAAAAGTTTCACAGGCCTTTCATTGATTTTTCCCTTCCTGGTTCTAACCACACTCCAAAAGATTCCCTATGTTTTCACTTTTCTGCATCCCTAGATCTTCAGCTGGATGGCTGGGTGCCAATGCAATGATTCACAGCAGTGGGGAGGGAGCATGTGGTACTTGTTTTGTGCATGAAAGGCCTTCTCTAGAGCTTGACTGCTGAACGTCAAGGATCGCGACTGAAGCCACTCTAAGTGGAACACGCCTTGCCCCCCAGTTACATTTTACCTTCTGCCCAGCCCCTGCCCTATAAATTAGGGGTGACGGTGCTCCAGGATCTATTCAGCTTATGTCCTTTAAGACATTACTTCCTTGAGGGTTATCAGCCAGTTGATCTCCCATAAATCCCATCTGCAATCTCTGGCAGAAATGTCACAAAATTGTTGAAATGTGTCTTCCTCAGTAGGTCTTTTTCCTACAGGATTTAAGCCTCATCAAGGTGGATGCCTTTGCTTAGATTGCTGTCTTACTGAGATGCTTCTCAGATTCTCTCACTGCATTATTACAATCCTGATGTTTGTAAATGAGGAAAGGAAAAGTCTGGAGATGGCAGATTAATCTAGAACCAGCAATTAAATGGTCAAGGGCAGGTGTAAGCAGTAGGCATACAAGCTCCTCTGACTTCAAAGACAACAGAACTTTCCCCATCATCTCATCTTACTTTATACCGCCTGTATTTCCTGGCATTGCTCAGGCATCCTGCAAGGAATTCTGCTATAATAATAAATAAATCCTGCTATAATAATTGTTTAGTCACTAAGTCATGGTTTTTCCAGTAGTCATGGACGGATGTGAGAATTGGACCATAAAGAAGGCTGAGCGCCGAAGAATGGATGCTTTTGAACTGTGATGCTGGAGGACTCTTGAGAGTCCCTTGGACTGCAAGGAGATCCAACCAGTCCATCCTGAAGGGTATCAGTCCAGAATATTTATTAGAAGGATTGATGCTGAAGCTCCAGTACTTTGGCCACCTGATGCAAAGAGCCAACTCATGGAAAAGACCCTGATGCTGGGAAAGACTGAAGCCAAGTGGAGAAGGGGGTGGTGGAGAATGAGATGGTATATAGCATCACTGATTCAATGAATATAAATTTGAGCAAACTCCAAGAGAGAGTGAAAGGCGGGGAAACTAGGTGTGCTGCAGTCCGTGAGGTCGCAGAGGGTCAGACACGACTGAGCTACTGAACAACAACCACCGCAGCCCTGGGCCTCAGTAATTTGCTTCCTACACATCCTCACCATAAGACAAACGCACACACCTGTGGGCACACCTTTCCAGTTCAACAAAAACTCTGCTCCCAGTGAGGTCACCCCAGAGTTTTAATTATCTCAACCACAATGGAGCAGACACACACAGCACCATGTAATTATTTTTAATGTCCAGAGTTAATAATTCCAGGGCCAGAACTATCTCCTGGACTCGAGCTTATAAGCTCTCAATTGGCCTGTGAGGCCAGTAGGGGTACTTCTTCTTGTCTAATTTGGTTTCTGGGAAGACTTCATTCAAGTCCTCAATGGTCATCTGATCAAATGGAATTATGTTCCTCATCTTCTCCAGCTGAAAAAAGAGGGGAAAGGTGTCAAGATAAATAGGATTGCAGAGATACAATTAAAGAATCCAAGGCAGGTGACCACTGCTAGGTGAAAGACACGTGGCTGTGAAAGGATTACAAGGAAAGGCCCAGGCTCATCCTTACCTCTTTCTCATATTCCTGAATCCTGGTCTTTGATTGAATCAAAAACTCAGCACAACTTTTCACCTTTAAGAGAAGGGAGAAATTCTGTTTTGAAACCAACTTGTACCTTTCTGACCCCAAGGATCCCAAGGTATGAGGAGTCCCGGAGCCCCCCACTGCTTTCCCACACTCTGTCGAGAGGAGGTGGGCTCCTCTGACTACTTGGGGGATTCTGCTTTAGGGGGCAAACTGCAGCTCTCCCCAACACCCACAAAGAAGCCCGTACAGGAGAACCAGCTTAAGGTGGCAGGCCCAGGGTTCTTCAGTGAGTTATTCATCTAGGCAACCTATAAATGCCTGCCTCACCAGGGCCTCCCGAATGGCCAGGACAAGCCACTGACCACCTAGTCAGACTTCTCCTTCGTGGAGCCACCTGGGTTCCAACATTGGGCTTTTAGTACTTTCAAGCAAACGGGTATCTGACTACTCACTACCGTGTATAATTTTCCTGCCCAGTTTCAGCTCCCTGATTGTTTTTAAGTCATGCTGAGGTATAACTGACATATAATAAAATGCACATATTTAAAAACTACTACTTGATAGGGTTTGATATACGCATCCACCTGCGGAACCATCACCACAGTAAAGACAGTTTAATACTTATCATCCCCTCCACCCCAACCCTAGGCAACCACTGATGTGCTGGTCACCAGACATTTAGCTGAACTTGTTTATAGTTTTCCAGCAGTGGAGTCATACAGTGTGTACTCCTTTGCTGGATTCTTTCACTCACACAATTAGCCTAAGGTTCATCCGTATTACTGCATTTATTAACAGTTCATCCCTTTTTAGCAATCCTTTAAATTCACTCCATCTTAACCTTACTAGTAAGAAACAGAACTGTCAGGAATTAAGAGAATTTTAGAATAAGTAAGAGCCTCAACTACTTACATCTTCTTTTTCTTCAGCATCCACCTGGGCAGTATATTTATCCTCTGGTATAGGAACCTTCAGGGCATTAAACTACAAACACAGGAATAATGAACTGTTGTTAACATCACCAGGAGTCCCCTCAAAAGGACTCAAAGCTGCTAACTGTAATAGATCATATAAAAATACATTCTCCATTCCAAGCGGTACAAGCAGGCATCTAGGGCATTCTACTGGAAAGAGTATTAGACTGGCAATGGGAGCTCAAGGTTCCTCTGCCTCATCACTAGCTGGAGACCTTGGACAATTCTCTCATTACAATGAGTTTCAGTTTCTTCATTTGATAAAAAGAGGCAGACTTGATGACCTCAAAGAACCCTGCAGTTCTAAAGTAATTCTGATTTCTCTCTTTTTTAAAATTTTATTTATTTTGGCTGTGCCACACAGCATGTAGGATCTTAGTTCCCTGACCACGGATGGTTACCAGTGCCCCCTTGCAGTGGAAAAGCGGAGTCCACACCACTGGACCACCAGGAAGTCCCCTGATTTCTCTGTGAAAAGAAACCCTAGTGGACAGGTAGTGGAAGTCATGCTTGCATAACAGAGATGGATGAGACCTTCTCCCTAGAAGACAGCTTAGTGTCTTGGCCCTGGCACTGAGCGCTGTTCCTAGCAAAGTGGGCCCTCAATAACTATCTGCTGAATGAACAAGAAAATCCTGGATGATGAAATTTAACATCAGAATATAGGTGGGCGAGGGCTTCCCTGGTGGTTCAGTAGTAAAGAATCCACCTGGCAATGCAGGGAGCGCAGGTTCGATCCCTGATCTAGGAAGATCCCACAAGCGGTGGAACAACTAAACCCAGCCCCCACAGCTACTGAGCCTGTGCTCTAGAGCTAGGAGCCACAGCTACTGAGCATGCATGCTGCAGATACTGAAGCCCTCACACTAGAGCTCTGCTGCTCCACAAGAGATGCCACCACCACAAGAAGCCTGCACACCATGACTAGAGAGAGAACCCCTGCTCACCGCAACCAGAGAAAAGCCCACGCAGCCACAGAGACCCAGTACGGTCAAAACATAAATTATACAAATAAGAAGACAGGTGAGTGAGAGACCACAGCTACAAGGGACAATAAAAAAGCAGAGGAAAGAGGAAAATAGTAAAAGCGTAGGAAAAAATGTCAGCTTGATTTAAAAGGAGGCAGGCGAGGAGCGCAGAAGGGAGCCAGGCAGAAACACCCAACTCAACAGCCCTCTGGATCTCGGATTAAGACTCTGTTATACCGTTTTCTTAGACAAGAAACTTGCTGAATGAGGAGACCCTGAATTCTCCCGCACCTACTTACCATTTAAATCTGTCATCACAAGACCTTTGGCCACACCCGTCTCTCCTGAGCCTCCCTTGGGATCTGGATGTTAACACCACTCCTCTTTCCTCACTGGCATCCCGTGTAACTGTCCAGGGTCCTGCTCCCCCACCCACAGCTGTGTTACAAGACCAGGGCTTTAGCTGCCTGAAGGCTCACCTTCTTCTCAAAGTCATCCACCAAGCCAGCCTTTGTCACGTTGGCCTTGTAGTAAGCCCAGTCAATGGCAGGTGGCTTCTCAGGCAGAGTAGCCAACCTGCTCACATAGAAAAGCAAAAGTTAGGACTGTTCCACAAGCAAGAGGAAATTCACACAGCAATTTCCCTGTTCTTCATTCCTACGGCCTGGAGCTATCGCCACACTCTTCCCTAGGAGAGAGATTATAGGAATGTAACAAAAAAAAATAATAATAATTCACTAGTATTTAGAAAATGCATGAATTTCGTTCTGCCAGAAGAACATCAGAATTCATATATTTTGTTCCACATGAAATCACAAGTCCAGAGGCTCCCTCTCAGCAAGGTACTGACCTGGAGGTTAGGGTCTCGTTCCAGGACTTCAAGGAGTTAGCCACGGCCTTCTGGTTTCGAGGGATGATCTCCCCAAAAGCTACCCAGTCAATGGTTTTTAGAGCAAGTTTCCGTCCAGCCATCTTGAGATCCTGGAAAATACAACAGGTCAGATCAAAACAGGGCTCTTGGAGAGAATCCTCTGAAGGGCATCGCAGAAGTATTCAAGTTTTAAGAAATAGATCAGCATCATATGAGTGGGTATATCTGTCAACTAAAGGAATTAGGATGACAATATCAGAAGAGGATTTTTCTTTTAGTTTTTAAAATTCAAGGTGTACAACCTGGCATATAAATATATTTTAGATGGTATACCCTCTCTTCCCCATCTCCTGATTTATCCTTAAAAGTCCAGTTATTAGAAAAAAAAAGTCCAGTTATCCAGTGTTTGCACTCCATGTACCTTTGGAAACACTGCTAAAGCAATATTCATGCATTACATAAAAGTTAGTAATTTAAAAACACTTCCACTCAGCCTACATTTTATTCACTGATTCTCCAGTGCACAGAACCTGACACATATTCACATTTCAACAAGGCTCAGTTAAATAAAGCAGACGCTGGACCAAAATTTCCTCACCTGAAAAATGGGGATAATAAGCCCTGTTAGCCAAAAAAAGGCTGTTAAAAAGATCAAATATAACTGTGCACACCAATTTGCACTGCAAACTTAAGGGGCTCTCTACCCACTCCTTGTTAAACTGGTAATACGCCCACACCTTATTCATGCCTGGTGATCCCCTGTAGTGTTAGCATATACCCTGAGTATATTGGCAATACTCTTAAAAAAAAAAATGTATTCAATACATACGTGAATGTGAGAGAACATGCAAAGTGATCACAACCGTTAAAGATCTTTATAAACTATGGGGTGGATCACAAAGGAGATGGAAATTTTCCCCAGGGCCTTAAAAGAAAGAAGACACATGTCCAACATCTGCCTCTTCCTTTCACTCTCAAGACAGCTTATGTTCCCTGGAGTGGAGGTAAGGGGCGGGTGACCTTTAAATACACCAGACAGAATAAGTGCCCTTGCTGAGAGTTTTCCAAGCTCGGAAGCTTCGTAAATGGGTTTGTTGTCTTTTATTTACTGCTGAATCCCCAGCGCCTAGAACAGATCCTGAACACAGCAGGTGCTCAGTGAATATTTACTGAATCGGTAAATGAACCCTGCACTAGAGAAGCTCTGAAAGCTCCACACGCTCGAAAGCTGGAACCTTCAGAAGGGAAGCGTACAGCCCTCCAGCCTGCTGGGCGTCACCAAGCAGACTAAAATACGTCCCGGCAGCGTTTCCTCAGCCTCCAAACCGGACTCCTGAAGCCGCCAGACTGGAGTCAGGCTGGACGAGACAAAGGTTACTGGAAGCCCTAAAAGTCAAGAGGCCAAACTGGCCTCTGCGGCCTCGCGCTAGAGGCAGGGGAGAGGAAGAAGGGCGCGAAAGAGCAGCCGCGCGAAGCAGGGCGAGACAAGGGTCGAGCCGAGGTATGCAGGAGCAGAGCAGAGAGGCCCCCAAAACCACTCACCTTCACCGACCCCAGGCGGCCCGCAGTCCACTGCAGCAGAGAACGGAAGTGGGTCACCGGAAGCTCTCCCCTCAGCCAACCCCAAACCCAAGGGGGCAGGCCTTGTCTTGCGGTTCAGCGAATAGCGGCGAGGGCTGATTCAGGAAGTCCCGCCTCCGGGGGCGGGCGTAGCGCCTCCACAGCCCGAGGATGCGGACGCTGGTTGGGGGTGCTCCCGTCCCTCTCCCGCGGCCCCACCCCCGCCGATGGGCCGGCCCGGCTCTCCCTGCCGAGAGATGGGCCGGCCCGGCGGCGCGCGGGCAGCAAGCGGCGGCGGCGGCGGTGGCCCAAGATGGCGGAGCTGCAGCTCGACCCGGCCATGGCGGGGCTGGGAGGGGGCGGCGGGAGCGGGCTGGGCGATGGGGGCGGCCCGGGCCGCGGGCCCCCCAGCCCTCGCCCCGCTGGCCCCACGCCCCGCGGGCACGGCCGCCCGCCCCCCGCCGCCGCCGCGCAGCCGCTGGAGCCGGGTCCCGGGCCGCCAGAGCGGACAGGGGGCGGTGGCGCGGCCCGCTGGGTCCGGCTGAACGTGGGCGGCACCTACTTCGTGACCACCAGGCAGACCCTAGGTCGGGAGCCCAAGTCTTTTCTCTGCCGCCTCTGCTGCCAGGAGGACCCGGAGCTGGACTCGGACAAGGTGCGCCCCGCCCTCGGGCGCGCCCCTGGCCTTCGGACCCCCTCGTTCCTCCCAGGCTGGTCCCCGGATTTCCTGCGACGCGCCTCTCTCCGGAGGGCACCTGGGGCCGGGACCCCCTCCTCCTCGTCTTTCCCAGCCAGCCAGCCCTGGGGGCTTTTCTGCCCCAGCCCCAGACGCACGCAGACTTTCTCTCTGACCGCACCCTTCGTTCTCAGCGGCTGCTTCCCCGCGCTGTGCCTACCCTCACCCTTGAGCGTCCGCTCCACACCCCTTTTCCCCTTCCTTTCTGCACCTCATCCCAGCCCCTCAGGTCTGCGTGAGTTTTCTCCTGACTTCCTTGTTTCCCTGGTTCCTCGTCAAGACCCTCAGCGCCTATGGCAGACGCATCCAGAATTGGGTCAGGGCGAGCTAAGGCATCCAGGTAGCTTTCTGAGACTTCCGCTCCGACCCCTCTGCCAAGTTGGGTGAAAGCCTGGGTGTGATGATGGCTTCGACAGTTGCAGGAAGCGCTTGTCGTGATTCCACACTTCTTTCCTGTGGTCCTGGTCTCTGGGCTCGTATTTGGTAACTGTCACTGTGTTAGGTCCCGGTTTGAGCTCAGATACGTTCCTAGGAAAGAGCTTGTCCTTTGCCAGTGCAAACCTAAGCTGACAGATTAAGACCAGGGAAAATGAAACCCAGAGAGTACCGTTGGGCAAGATGCACGGCTGCTAACCAAAGAGTTGAGAGGTGACAAGACGCTTAACCGATTTTCAGTTTGAGCTGTTTGATTTTTTTTTTTTTAACTTTACACGTTCATCTTTTAGTTTCTGACTTAAAAGCATTGACTGTTGCCTGCATTGCCTGTGTCCCATGTAGCGCTTAGCTGTTCCCTTGCAACACAGTTAGGGTCAAGTAAACATTGGTTAGTTTCGTTTATTCATCTGCTACCTCTCCTGTCATCTCAGATTGAAGGCAAACTGTCCTGCCCTAACTTATTATAAAGGAACGATTTTATCTGTCCTGAATCTTCTTTGTTGCAGTAGAAGCCAGTTTCTTCTTGTTCCCTTTACTGTAAAGATGAGTAGGATTAAAATTGCTCAGAGCCAAGTCCCGGCCATGCCAAGCTTCCTCTGGGCACAGATCTGGAGTGTGTGAGTTACAGTTGCCAACGCAGACTCCCACTGCCGTTGGCCCTCAGCTCAGGAGCACTGCCAAATAAACAGAGGTTTTCTTAGAATTAGGAATGTGATTCAGGGACAATAGAGAAGTCAGAATGTCTCAAGCAGAAATTTAGATCACGCAGCTATGGCATTTTCTTCCTCTGTTTCATTATAACAAATATCCCACAGGAAGAATGTTGGTAGTTGTATCTACGCTTGATCTTACCCAAAAGGCTGAGAAGAGATTGGTAATCGTGTCTGAGTAAAGATTTTAGAAGTTCAAGTCAACGCCTAGATAACGAATATGACTATACATCTGCAACACCCTCCCAGAAATCATCTTGAAGTATAAGACCCGTAAAGCTAGCCTTCTTGCCAGTGGTTAGTGATAAACATCTAATAGAACTTGCCCTCTCACTTGTGAATTGTGAGAGACAGGTGGAGACCCTGCCCTAATTTAGCATGAAAGCTCCACAGTGATACCCTTGTGTTTGGTTGGCAGGACGAGACAGGGGCCTATCTGATTGACAGGGACCCTACCTACTTTGGTCCAATCCTAAACTACCTCCGCCATGGGAAGCTCATCATTACAAAGGAGTTGGCAGAAGAAGGTAAGGACACTGTTTGTGCTGGGCATCTTCAAAATTCAGGTCAAATCTTTAAAGCTGTTTCATAGATTGGAATGTATTTTTCACAGGGTTTTTTTTTTTTTCTGGTCGGGGGAGGGCTGTGCTGTGTGGCATGTGGGATCTTGGTTCCCTGAGCCCTCTGCCTTGGGAGCACGGAGTCTTAGCCATTGGCCCACCAGGGAAGTCCTGAGATTTGAATTTTGAGATTTTTAGCAGGCTCAGGTGCACAGGAAGCAAAGCTTTTTAAACATAAGTAGGGTTCCTCCAATCACCTCATCTAGTCTGAGAGGGTCTTGGAGGAGCCCCGTTGTTCTCATCCTCCTTTGGGAGAAGGAAGAGACACAGCTCAGCTTTGGAGGTAGAGTTTTTTCTGGACCTACAAAATTATCAGGACCTCTTTTTACATTGACTTATTACTAGCAGTGAATATCCACAGCCTGAAACAGCAAATCTCTGACATTTAGGTATTTATTCTTTCAATTTTAGTTTGAACTTGCAGCCGTTAAAAAAAGAAAAAAAAAGAATAATGAAGGTTTGGCCTCATTTCTTTAAGACTGGTCTCATGCTTCCTTGTAGATTTTTGCATCTGACCTAATTCATTCTCCAGCCCATTGTCAGGGGCATCATTAGTTGACTCATCCTTTTGGTTTGTAGGGCACTTGGACTATAAGTGGGTCTAAACGTCTTTCTAAAAGGCTATCTTCGTCTCCTTGAGACATTCAGTTGAAGATGGGAGCCTGTCCCTTGATGCAGGGCACCTTGACCTGGGAGCATTCTCTCTGCATAAGAAAGCTGAAATGGCTGTGCTCGCTAATGAAACGGCTGAAGAGCACTGCTGTTACAACCAGTCAAAAGAGGAATCTGTCTCCTTTTTTATTTTTAATGCCCCCTCCCTTTTTTAACATTTCAAATGCATACAAAGTAACTGAATAGTACAATAAATTCCGTGCATCCACCATCCACAGCAATTACCAGCTCATGGGTAGTCTTGTTTCTTCAAAAGAAGAATCTTAAGCATCTTTTCTAATGCCTTAAAAAAAAGATTTTGAAGGGCAAGAATAGTACAAAGAGCTCTCTTTATCCAGATTCACCAAAAGCAACAGTTTTGGTTATATTTGCATTATCATCCATTCATTCTCTCTCTCTCCCTCCCCCCTCCTTGCTCTCCCCTTTCCACAGTTTTATTTCCGAACTTCTTGAGTCTAGATTACAGACTTGACCCCTTACTGCTTCTCGGTCTATTTCTCAAAACCAAGGACATTCTCTCATGTAACCACCATATAGTTATCAAATTCAGGACATTTAATATTGATAAACACTTTAACTATAGCTTACTTTCTAATTTTGTCAATTGTTTCAACAAACCTTTATAGCAACATTTTTCCTGGTCCAGGATCACACATCCCATTTAGTTGTCCTGTCCCAGGTCTTTGATTTTGTTAAACATGGGATTCTGTTTTGTTTTTTGTTTTTTTTTTTGACATGCCACACAGCTTGCAGTATCTTAGTTCCCTGACCAGAGATTGAACCTGGGCCCTCGGCCATGAAAGCACTGAACCCTAACGACTGGACTGCCAGGGAAGTCCTGTGCATGGGATTCTTTCATTGACTGCGTTTTACATTGCTCAGATAATAAGCATCTTGTTAAATTTGGTCCACATAATTTTTTTTTTCTTTTTTAAAAATTTTATTTATTTTAAATTGAAGGATAATTGCTTGACTGGTCCACATAAATTTACACTTACACAGAGAGACATTGGTCACTTTTAGGACAAACTGGGTAGCAATTGCAAGCTCAAGAGTTATCTAGCGGAACTAGCTCCAGGAACTGAGTGACATATGGTTAAGGCGTCCTGCAGCTGATGGGCAGGAGCAGGAAGAGCCAGGGGAGGTGGCAGGTGGGAACCGCAGGGGCGAAACAGTAAACAGAGCAGACCCTTGCGCCTGCCTTGCTGACGCTGGGGAACAGGTCACAGGCACCCAGCAAAAAAGCAAAGGAGCGCTCCCCAGGCTGCAGGAGGGAGGTGAGACTTGGAGTGAGAGATGCAGTTCTTAGCAAGCTCATGTTCTCCAGCCTCCTTCTGCTGTTTACTGGGGAGTTCACACACCTCTAACCTCGGGTCGGTCTTCCTTCTAGGTGTGCTGGAGGAAGCGGAGTTTTACAACATCGCATCTCTCGTGCGACTGGTTAAGGAAAGAATACGGGACAATGAGAACAGAACTTCACAGGTAATGGGTTTTGAGCTCTTAAGAAGAAAATGTCCCATGTGTCAGTCTTTGTCCCCATGTCTGGGGTGATTAGAAACGGACAGTGTACCATTTGAGAGCCCTGCGTCTCCCCTGTGAGCCAGAGGTCTCCGTTTGCCATACGGTCCCTCTGCCAGACAGGCAGCACATATTCCGCCAGACTTGTTCAGAACAGGGAAACAGGAGAAATCACAAAGAGAACGAAACAGGCCCATGTCCCCTTAGAAGAACGGGAAATAGTGGCTGCTTGCCATATGGCAGTGGGAGGAGTCACCATACTTGAGGTTCAAAGCCTGTTCTCTCCAGCAGAGCATCTGCCTCGCTCCATGTCCACATGGGGGCCGAGCGAGGTCTTGCTTCTATACCTGTTTACCTGTTGGCTTCTCTATGAGAACCAGCCTTCAGCCTGTGACTGTGTCAACAGCCAGCTGCTAACAGACACTTGCATGGCATAGACTTTGCACATGGCTTGTGAATCATGCTTCTAAGAAAATAATACCAAGCTTTTCTTTCTTTTAGGAAGTCCAGATTTTCTTAGTAGATTTGGTGACAAAAATCCAACTGAATTTGCTGTGTAGTTAGAGCAGGGAAGGCAGTTAGAGCAGGGAAGGCAGTGAGGCACACCTCGCTCGTTTCATGGCACGTCACCCGTCGTCAGTCTTAAGCAAGTGGCCACAGTAACTTCTGATAGGCCCTGGGAACCCTGACTGATAGGACGTCCATGCCCTCAAGAAGCCTAAAGTCTAGCAGGAAAAACAGGCAGGTATTTTAAGAGGGTTTAACTGCACTAATGGGACAGAGTCCGACTCCAGCATGACTTGTCTCCTGTCCCTCAGATACTGGTGATGGTTGCTTTCTTGAGATCTATCGCAATACAGAATTTCAAAAGTAGAAACTTGTTCCTTGCATGTTCTGTGTCAGACTTCACGAATCAGTTTTTTTTTTCTGGCTCTGAATGGAATTATCTGGATGAACACCTGAACCCTATGATAATGAAGTCTATTCTCTGTTTTATCTCCAGCACTTTGTGAAGGTGGAAAGGAGGCTTACTCATTTATTTCTTCTCCATCTGGCCAGTGGCTGAAAGGCTTTTTTGTGTGTTTGTGTGCTGAAACCTGGGATGCAAGCCTCCTTTTTAATGTTCAAAGATGAACTCGTAGTTGGTTTGCAGGTTACCATGTGGAATATGATCTAGTATCACCGGTTTTTTTGCCATCTCCTGGTGTGTTTACGTGGCTTCTTTCACTGTGACAGATATGTAATAGCTTAGACAGTCTGCGAATCTCGTCCATCCTCAGTTTTTCACATTAAACAAAAAAACAAACCTTTGATTGCTTAATATAAGTTTTGATGGTACCATCAAGTATAAAATTTGAAACCGTTCGAATGGCACCTGAACAATCTCAGTTCTTCGCCATCAGTGAATTCCTTGAGAGTGTTGTAAGGTTTTTATTTGATGACAGTAATTAAGTTAATTAGTTTTTTCAATTTTGAGGCTCATGGATTTATACCTAGCTGGAAGCTTTTTTACTCTAGGAATGTCAAGACCCTTTTGAAGTCAACTGATCTTTCCACTTGTCCCCTTTATTTAGTGGGACTCTGGGTGGGCAATGGGTTTGATGTCGTTCAAAGATGTCCCCTTTTACATTTGTCCCACATCACCTTAAGGCTGCGTGTGGATTTCCATGGCTGTCTCCTCAAACTCGGTGTCTGCTTCATCTTGTCTGTGTTGAAAGGAGACATGCCTGGCAGGCAGTCAGGTGAAGCCCAGGATGTAGAGGGCCTCCCCAGTTTTTTTCAGTGGCCTCACTTCTCTTCAGTGGCTGCCACATCCTATTACTCTGCTGTCCCCGGAAGCGTTCTTTGCTGTGAGGTGGATCTTGGTGCATTTGAGAGTGGTGATGGTTTACTTGGAAAGAGGAGAGTAAAGAAGAGGCAGTACGGTTATCTTAATAACTGGGACTTTGACAGCTGCGTCCACTGTCGGCTCTTCGTGGTGCTCTGCATCTTACAGTGTGAAACGCTTGGTCGTTGCCGCGGTGCGCAGCTGGGGTTGAAATTGTCACAAGATTTGTCCTATGTTTTATATGGAAGGAACTTTCTTTTTTTCATCTTAGCACCTTATTGAGTGGAACCTCATTCAGAAGGACGAAGTATACGAGAAAGACTGTAGTAGTGTCAGGCGGATGTGGGCTCGTATCCAAGCTCTGCCTCCAGTCCACTTAGTCGCCACACTGCTTGGGCAAGACATTGTGCCCTGAATACCAGTGTCCTCTGTGTGGAAAGAAGCCGACACCTGCCTTCCAGATCTGCAGTGAAGACTAGAAGAGACGGGCACAACACCTGGGGCCTGTAGCCCTCGGTGCTTAGCAGCTGCTTTCATTCGTCCAGTATTTCTCAGATTGTTCCAATTTTCCAGACAGCTAAAGCCAGCTCATCCTTTTAAAAATGGGCTAAGTTTTCATCATTCTTAAGAAAATGGTACAGATTGTCTTAAAATCCGATAGAAGGTAACTGACCCTCGCTCCGTGACTGGGCGTCATTGTTCTGAACCTGGGCTGCTGTTTGGTTCTCTCACCCTCTCGGATGGGCAGTAAGTGTGCAGCTTTGGACCCAACACCGATGGTCCCTGACTGCTAAATACTGACTCCTGTGCGCCTGGAATTGTCCTATGAACAGGAACGCATCTGGCGAGCCTGCTTCCCTGCAGCCACCGTAGCAGTCTCACAACCGGCTTCTCGTTCCCTGTGGGCCAGGTCACAAGTGTCGATGTAGGCCAAGCGTGGGGGCCTTCGTACTGTGGCTCTGGGGTGTCCATCTCAGTTGCTTAGCCTTTTGGCTTCCTGATCTAGCTTCTGTTCTAGAGAGTTGAGTCTGGCCAGCACACGACCTTTCTCATCTTTGACACCCTCCAGGTGATCAACAGTTCAGTTCTGTCCTGACACCGACCACCCAAGTCAGTGTCAGACTGCCCAGGGCACGGGTGCTAGTTGGGATCTGGGTTCCCACAATGCCTCCTTCATGTTCAGTAATTCACTAGAATAATTGGTGCAACTCGGGAAATGCTATACTTACTACAGTTTATTATGAAGGATGTAAATGAACAGCCAGATGAAGTGATTCATGGGATGAAGGCCTAAAGGGTCCTCTGTCCCTGTGTAGTCCCCAGCATCCGTTACCTCCACCACCAAGCACATGGATGTGTTTGCCAACCTGGAAGCTCCCTGAACCCCGTCATTTAGGGATTCTTCAGGATGGTTCATTTGGTAGGAAAGGTTGTCTGTATCACTGGCCTTTGGTGATTGAACTCAATCTCTGGTCTCTCCTCCTTTCCCCATGGTCAGGGAGTGGGGCCACAAGTTCTAACCCTCTAACCCCCTGGGTCTTTCTGGTGACCAGCTTATTAGCATACAAAAGACACTGCTACGGCTCAGGAGTTGACATAGTTTTTCGGAGGTTTGTGCCAGGAACCACCGACAAAGGCCAAGTATTTGTTTTTTATTATAGGCCTGTCTGTCACAGGAATGTTACCGTGTAGCACTGAAACAGTTCCAGGTAGCTTCAGCAGAGGGTAAAATCGCTTGAGCGTTTGTACCCTGTAGAGTCCTGTTCAATGTATTGTTTCCATATAAGGTATCATTTTCAGCATGTGCATCAGCTATAAAGACTGAAGAAGAAAATGTGACCTTTTTGTCCTGAGTACTTTTACTCTGTTTTCTCCTTTGAGAAACAGATGAAGTCATAACTTTATCAGCATGGCCGCTCACATAATTCATATTTCTGAAGTTCAAGATTATTTTGTTTTATTCATGTTCTTGGACCCTGTATTTTCTCTGTCTTTCTTTCCTCGGATAAGTTTTTATTGAGAAACTACAGAGCGGCTTGAAAGGGGGTAGTGGTGGCTGTCAAGAAAAAAATTCCAGTCACACTCCTTTCCAGTCTGTATTCTTTTGAAGAACTTCACCAAGGCAGCTGCAAACTGTTGTGTCCCTGAAACTGTTGCTCAGAGCCTGTATGTGGTTGTCGCAGGGCCCCGTGAAGCACGTGTACAGAGTCCTGCAATGCCAAGAGGAGGAGCTCACGCAGATGGTATCCACTATGTCCGATGGTTGGAAATTCGAACAGGTAATGTTTCTTGGGGCTTCCCTGGTGGCTCACTAGTAAAGAATCCACCTTCCAATGCAGGAGACATAGATTCGATCCCTGGGTTGGGAAGATCCCCTGGAGAAGAGGATGGCACCCCACTCGAGTATTCTTGCCTGGAGAATCCCATGGACAGAGGAGCCTGGTGTGTGACAGTCCATGGGGTCGCAAAAGAGTCAGACATGACTTAGCAACTAAACAACAACGTTTCATAGGGTGTATCTCAGCCTAGGAGCCCACACTGTCACCATGTAGCCAGTTAGTCACCCTAGGAGTCGGGTAGGGCTAGGGGAAAAGAGCCCTTCTGTGTGGACTCTGCATGGTAGGGTGTGATGAGCTGGGTGAAACAGAATGGTGTCACGTCTCCAGGCTTCATGTCCAGAACTTGCGCGTGATTCTGCCCAGAGGGAGCCAGCCAGCTTCTTTAGGCTTGAAAGTACCTCTTTGGGTTTTTCTCCTTCAGGGATTCCTTTCAAAAGTGCTTTGTTGACACATTCTAGAATAAGTAGCTGAAGAAGACCAGGGTTTAGCAGTGACCCTCCCTGTTCACGTGGTGTGGTGAGCAGGCATGGCATGAAGGGCTCAGACGAGCTGGAGCCTGGCGAGGTCCTTCCCTGGCAGCCTGTGGGTTTCTGTTCTTTAGCTTTGTGCTTACAACCATAGCATCGAAACAAAGCATCTGAGAACCAGGATTTTACGGTTTTCTTCCATTAGATGGCAGAGTTGTTCATCTATTGTCTTCAAAACACACAGGGAAGCTGAGCATGACTCGAACGACCACATTATAAATTCAATGAATCATGCTTGTTTCTGTGTAGAGTTTAAGAGGTCAGCTGAACTGTAACCATATAGTTGCCTTAAATGACAGTTACTGGGTTAACAGTATTACATTATAGACCAAACAGGCTTCTCTGTCTTCAGCACCAATACTGGGTGACTCCTCACAGTTATCTTCCACGGCAGAATCAATTCTGTGTGCGCCTCGTTCTTGTTCAGCTTTGGGTTGTAAAATGTCATGCGTCCACTTCAGAAGTATTTTTTCCCTGGTATGAATTTTAAAGACAAAGTTGTTTGTTTGTTTGTTTAAGGCTTCGTGTTTTTTTGTTTGGTCGGTTGGTTGATTTTGTGGCTGTGCTGCATGGCTTAGTTACCAGCCAGGGGTGGAAGCCATCAGCCAGGGGTGGAAGCCAGGCCACAGCAGGAAACCCTTGCCAGTGACGCTCTGGTGAATAACTGGGATCCAGGCATCCCCTGGGGCCTTGATAGTCCCAGCGAATTCTTTGTCCTTTGAGAAGCAAAACAAAGCTCAGGAAGAGGGTTTGATTCTTGTGGCACGTATTTTAAGATCCCTGTTCGTATGTTGACCGTGTTCTCATTTGATCAGCTAATCAGCATCGGATCTTCCTATAACTATGGGAACGAGGATCAGGCAGAGTTCCTCTGTGTTGTCTCCAGAGAACTAAATAATTCTACCAACGGCATTGTCATCGAGCCGAGCGAGAAGGCGAAGGTGAGCCGCCCTGCCCGGCGTCTGCCCCTGACTCTGCTCCCAGCCCCTGCTCGGCGAGCCTGGACTGCTGTTCGCCGGCTCTTCCTTTCCTTCTCAGACCAGCTTTGCATTTCCCCTTCACTGTGGCCCTTGGACTAATGTCATTTAAACCAGGATTTTTGAAGCAGTGACATAGGCTTTTAGTTTAAGACACGTGAACTAAAGTAGGGTAGTCTTTTCCCAGGCTCTGTCAGATCAGTGAAGAAGGAAAGCTAACGGCCACTGATTCCTATAAGGTGAGAATTCCGAAACTCAGAGTTGGAAGTATTCTGCCTTTATAGTTGGAGACAGTTCTCTCTCTCTCTCAAGAGAAAAGGTGTTTGGTCACCTCTGTGGCCGCCCCACCCCCCACCCCGCACCCCAACTCCCTGAGGCTGCTGGGAGCTTCTTGCACACTGTTCTCTCCTTCCTCCACTGTGCCCCTCGCACACACACCCACAGTGGTTCTCCGTCATCAGAGTATGGTGAGCCTGGCCTGTGTCCTGCTCAGGACAGGTGGTCCTCCTCCACGTGTGGTGAGCTGACCTGTGTCCTTCTGCTCAGGGGAGGTTGTCCTCCTCCATGTCAGGTGATCCTCCACTGTGTGTGGTGGTCCTCCTCCCTGTGCGGTGGTCCTCCTCCGCGCGAGGTGGTCCTCTTCCACCTGCGGTGAGCTGGCTATGTCCTTCCGCTCAGGGGAGGTGGTCCTCCCTGTGCAGTTGTCCTCCTCCCTGTGCAGTGGTCCTCCACCATGTGCGGTGGTCTTCCACCACTTGTGGAGAGCTGGCCTGTGTCCCTCCGCCCAGGGGAGGTGGTCCTCCTCCGCCTGCGGTCATCCTCCACCACGTGTGGTGAGCTGGCTGTGTCCCTCCGCTCAGGGGAGGTGGCCCTGCAGCACATAAGCCCTGCCCCAGCGTCTTCACACTGCAGTGCTTCGGGGGTGCTGCCTCGCTTCCCAGGGTAATGGATCGTCCTGCTGCTGCTCCACCGGGTCCAGTGGGAAGCGACTCCAGTCTCTTTCTCCTCCCTCAGTGGGCTGGGAAGCCACCCCACCTAAAAGCAGTACACACCCAGGGTCCAAGCCTGTCTCCCCCGCCTTGCCCTTCCAGATTCTTCAGGAGAGAGGGTCTCGGATGTGAACTCCCGAGTCCCCAGTGACGAGCACGCCCAACCGAGCACGTCTGTGAAGTTCAGTCTCGCTCCTGTACAGTAACCGAGCTACTGCCAAGCCAAGCTGCGCCTGGCCCCCAGCAGAGGAGAGTTCTGGTCAAAACCAAAGGAGCCCCACCCCCACCCACAGGAACCCGAAGACAGATGCCACTTTCGGCTGCACAATACCTTCTCAGAAACCTGCTTTTCTTTTCTTAGCCGGTGTTGTAACAAACCTCTCCAAGAGCACTGGGCTGGGTTCCCAGGTGGAGCTTGTCTCGGGATGGGGCAGGGAGGAGGAAGGCCTAGGTCCTTGTAGATGCTGTACTTCTTGGAAGCCGGAGCGCACGCAAGAGGGTTGTCCTGAGCTGTGCCATGTTTTCACCCGAGTGTGCCCTGCTGGACGTGGGCAGCCGCTTCATCACACCACCTTTCTCTCCCACACACCCCAGACTACCGCAGCAGACGCAGAGGAGTCTGGTTTAGGCTGTTGAATTGAGGTTTCGGTGAAGGATAGAGTCGCCAGAGCACCCCCACATTCCTATGAACAAAGCCTCTTTGAGGAGGGGAGGATGGAGGGGGTCGCAGCTCTGGATCCAGGCCACCAGCTGCCCCATGTTTGGCTTGCCTCATTTCTCTCCAGCAGCTGGCACCCCACCCCCAACCCCCGCCCCAGACAGCTCACCTTCTCCCCAAGAAGAGGCTCAAGGCAGGCGGTACCCTGCATGGAGTCGGATAGACGGATTGGTGAGAGCTGTAGGTAGTTGGTGTAACTGCTTTTACAGCCTTTGCCTGCCCTCCATTGGCCCGTCTTCCTACCCTGACTTTTTAAACTGGGGCTGAGGATAAAGGGATTTTGGACCCTCTGATGCCTTGGGGTGGAGACAGCTGTTTTCTCTGAAAGTTGCCAAATGTAGGTAGTAGTATCAAAAGTGGCGCTGTTCTTATGGTCGTCTTGGAAATGCCTTGATCGAAAGTGCGGTACTTGTGTCTCTTGGTTTCTGACCTTGGCAGTGGTCGTGAGCCCCCACCATCCGCCGTAGTGTGTGTGTGTTTGCCGGGTGGGCCCAGGACCCCCTCATCTGACCCACCCCTCACCGCCACTTCTGTGGGGACGGAGGCGTCGAGGATCCAGCGCTGTTCGACTCAGGAGCCGAGCCTCAGAGCTCGTAACTGGATTGCTGTCTGAGCTTCCGAGTCTTGGTGAGCAGTCATGGAGCTCAAAGGGGCCGGAGAACCCTGGCTTTTCCCTGGGTGACTTTCCCAGTATGGCAGGTGGTCCAGAGAAGGGGAGGGGCCTGTGGGGAGCGCTTTGTTCATAAAAGATCCCTCAAACCCGTGGCTCTAAGCCGAGGCTCCCTCTGCCCCCCGGATCAGCTGCTCACCACATGGCTCTGGGCTCAGGGTTTCTTTAAAATGACTATCGACTGTGCGAAGTGTCTTTCGAGCCTGTGACCAGCCCCTGCCCAGACAGGAACCTCATGTTGCCCTCACACGTCTGTGTGTAGAGTAGGGGAGAAGTGTGTGTCCGGGGCGCCTGCTGACACGCTGTGTCTGCACCCCAGCGTGAACATGCATGTCGGCACCACGGACGTCTGGCCCGTGCCCAGGATTCTTACAACTGTAAAATGTTAGCGGAACTGCTACCTACAATAAACAGTTACCCCTGCAGAATGGTTGCAGGTGTCCATCCTGACCTCTTTCAGGGGGAAAAAAAAATTGAACATGTCAAGGAAAAGCTGCCGTCAACCAGAGGACGGTGGATGAGGAACTCTGGTCAATGGGAATTAGCACCGTCAGACTGAAAGGAGGCAAGCCTTGGCATCTGGGGCCTCGAGCCCAAGCAGACCTGCTTGCCTGGGGCTCGTCTGAAAACCAGCCTCTGGTCCCAAGCCAGCGAGCAGGAGCAAGGAGGCTGGAGGGCAGAGGGGGCCAGCTCCTCTGGACGCGTCTTTCTCCTTGAGCTTCTCACGGGTCCGCCGTGGAATCTGCGAAGACCGGCGCGTCCCTCGCTGAGCGCCTGGAGGGACCAGCGGGCCGCCTTTCCCCAGGTTCCCTCCCCTGGCCACCCAGCGATGGCCTCAGTTGTTTCAGCGCTCCAGGAATCTGAGAGGGATTGTTTCTTAAGGTTTCTGGGAAAGTATTTTACCCAAGTCCTTCATGAACCAAGTTGGTGTTTTTTTCTTGAAAGCCGGCTCCCTTGGGGAGAGCCCAGCTGACCGCTCCAGAGAGAGGCCTGGCCATTGGCTGGGGGGTCACGTGAGCAGTGCCCCATGCTCTCCAGCTGCCCAGGGCCGCCACGTGGGCGACTCCGGCCAGGCAGGGCCCAGCCTCCTCTGGAGTGGCTTTGTTTATGCATAGTTCTAACTGATCTCAGGGGTGTCCATGAGGCATAGAGGAGGAAGAGACAGATGCTGAGGGAAAGGGCTGAGAAGTCACCCACACCCTCCAGGATGGCCTTAGAGCCAGGCCTTAGGGACCATGCCTGTCACTTGTGGGTGCCCTTTGTTGCCGTTTGTGTCTTTGAATAAAGTCTGAAATGCTGTGACCCCTTTTCCCCCCACTCTTGTCAATAAAGACATGAAACAGACTTCTGAATCTTGAAACCTTTGGTGTGTATTTCCCAATACTCAGAGCTCCTGGAGTCCTGTCACTCAACATTGATGATGCTCACACTGTCCTCAGGAGAGGAATGTCACTGCACCCTTTTGTAGCAGAGCTTCTTACAGAGTGCTCGTTTCTCCTGCTGCTAAGACTGCCTGGGGGGCTGGGGAGGAGGGAAGGGGCCGGACCTTCTTTCTCCTGGCTTCCATTCCACTGCATCTGAAAGGACCAGAGAGTGCCAAGGGACAGAAGGTGGGACAGACGGGCTTCCTGCAGGAGAGCAGGAAGGAGACGGGGGAGTGGGAGATGGTCTTTAAGGGATAGACGTCTTCCTGGAAGAGAACAGGTGATGGGGTGCCCATTTTCTCTGCCAGGAGGATGAGGAAGAACGTGAGGTGAGAATCCAGTCACACAAGTTTTAAGTGTTGATCCCTAAGTCATTGGGCAGGGTGCGGGATCTTCTGAAGGAGTTAGGCCGTCTCTCCTACAGGGCGCTGACGGCTGGGGAGGAGGTATGTACACAGAAAAGTACTGAGAGGGGCTGTGGCTGTAACAGCTCCAACAGGAGGCCACAGCAGTTGTAAGTAGGAGGGAAAGGAAAAGGCCTGGGGGACTCAGGTGTCAGCCGTGGGGGTCCCAGGACAGTTACTGCTCCCAAGTGTGTGTGTGTGTGCGGTTGTTCAGTCGTGGCTGACTTTGTGACCCCATGGACTGCAGCCCACCAGGCTCCTCTGTCCATGGGATTTCCAAGGCAAGAATAACTAGAGTGGGTTGCCATTTGCTCTTCCAGGGGATCTTCCCGACCCAGGGATCAAACTCAGGTCTCCTGCATCTCCTGCCTTGGCAGGTGGATTCTTTACCACTGAACTACCTGGGAAGCCCATCTGTTCCCAATTCTGGGGAGCAAAGAAAAGAGGTTGGCATTATTAAAGGTCAGGATGCAGGGCCTCCGTGATGGCTCATTAGTAAACAATCCACCTGCCAAGGCAGCAGACACAGGTTCGATCCCTGATCTGGGAAGATTTCCACATGCGGAGCAGCAGTTAAGCTGACACGTCACAACTGTTGAGCCCGTGCTCCACAGGAGCAGAGGCCACTGCAGTGAGAAGCTCACACCACGGAGCAGCCCCCGTTCACCGCCAACTGGAGAAAGCCTGCACAGCAGTGAGGAACCAGCACAGCCAAAAATAAATAAGATTTTAAACAGAATGAAAAATAAAAGGTTGAGGCGGGACTTCCCTGGTGGTCCAGTGCTTAAGACTCCGCACTTCCACTGCAGTGGGCCCAGGTTCGATCCCAGGTTGGAGAATGGCAAAGACACACGTACAACGCGTACATAGTCAAGGAGGGGCCCTGCGAGGGATGCTGCCGTCGGGGCTCACCACACTGCCGGGACCAGCTGTTGCTGCCAGCGTGAAGCTGCGCTGCTGTGGTTGCTCTGATAACAGGAAGGGGCTCATCTCCTTTCTCCCCCCAGCTCCCTCACACGTCCCTTAGGGCAGCTTCTCAGCCCCAGCAGCACCCGGCAGTCTGGGTGGGTTGGGACTGAGAGGAACCACAGCCGGGGCTGCGAAGTATCCATAAACTCACTTCTATGTATATTTGAACTTAATACAAAATGGTAAGAATAACTTTATGCCTCCATGTGACAAGATGCAGCTACTCTTTACAGAAAGACAATCTTACCCTCTCCCCTAACGTGAAAGTGAAGTTGCTCAGTCATGTCAGACTCTGAGACCCCATGGACTGCAGCCCACCAGGCTCCTCTATCCATGGGATTCTCAGGCAATACTGGAATGGGTTGCCATTTCCTTCTCCAGGGGATCTTCCCAACCCAGAGATCGAACCCAGGTCTCCCACATTGCAGGCAGACGACTTTACTCTCTGAGCCACCAGGGAAGCCATGACTCTCCTTTTGAGGGCTTCCCAGGTGGATCAGTGGCAAAGAGTCCGCCTGGAATGCGAGAGACCCGGATTCCATCCCTGGGTCGGGAAGAGCCTCTGGAGAAGGGCATGGCAACCCACCCAGTATTCTTGCCTGGAGAATTCCATGGACCAAGAAGCCCTAACATAAGACACTGCAAACAGTCGTTGTTCCCAGGTCTGAGAGACAGTCACATCTATTTCTGGGCTATGTTAATTGCCCCTCAGATTAGCTTTGTAGGTTTTGATGGGCAACTCAGGCCATATGGTCTCTTGATTCCCATGATGAGGGAGCAGGGACTGTTTCTCAAAAGGAGAAGAAAGAGAAAAGAATTAGTCGCTCCATTGTGTCCAACTCTTTATACCCGCCAGGCTCCTTGGTCCATGGAATTCTCCAGGCAAGAATACTGGGTGGGTTGCCATGCCCTTCTCCAGAGGCTCTTCCCGACCCAGGGATGGAATCCGGGTCTCCCGCATTCCAGGCGGACTCTTTGCCACTGATCCACCTGGGAAGCCCTCAAAAGGAGGGTCACTGTAAAAGGAGTCATGGGTCTATTCCGAAACCCTGGAGTCCGCGTGCTGAGTCTCCTGTTGGGACTTGCTGGAGGCTCTGTATGGCACTGTTCACAGATCATTTCAGTTCCACTGAATCTGCTCGGTCATGAGCCCGGGTAGCAGACCAAAGCTGAATTTTTCATAAGAATCATACCGCGCAGAAGGATCCTCGTCAGTGAAGCTTTCCCCCGGACTGAACTGCTACTCTGTGAAGTCAGTTTAACTCTATACAATGCAATTACATTGTTCTTTTCTATTTCATTATTTCTTAAAAATATTTTCATTAAGGTCATGGTTTTCCAAGAGATTTTTGGTGGAAATTTAATTCAGTTTAACCAATTCTAGCTTTTGCCCTCGTGAGTCATATTTTTGCCCTTGTGGGCTTGCCTTTGTGCTTTTGTATCCTGTTTATTTTCCCCAAGTCAGATGTCACATTTGGCAGCTCAGAAATCTGACGGCCCAATGGTTAATAACCCACCTTCCGACGCAGGTGACATGGGTTTGATCCCTGTTCGGGAAACTAAGGTCCCACATGTCGCAGAGCAACTAAGCCCACCCACCGCAACTAGAGAGCATGTGCGGCAGCAGAGACCCCGAGGGTCACAGCTACAATCTGACACAGCCAAATAAATAGATATTTTTTTTAAAAATCTAAGTCTCATATCTAAATTTGAGTATTTTTAACCGGTTGATTTTCTGTTAATTATTTCTAGAAAAACATAAAGTGGACAGAAGGCTAACAGTTCATTTTTCTCAGCTTTCTTGTAAGAAAATTGTGAGTAAGTCCCCTTGGATATTCTTGGATGGCTTTATGTCTAAGCTTGGGCTGTTGCTCCTCCTCATATTTCATTCTGATAGGCTCTACACATGCACTGTCCACACAGTTGGCAAAACACCCTCCAAATATGCCCTCCTTCGTGCAATTATGATGGATAGCCGATAAGCACTTATTGGAGTGGGTGGGTTTGGAAGACGCCTCCGAGTTCTTGAATGAGACCCTGAAGTTGGAGAAGGGGGTAGTTGGCAGGTGCAGAAGGGACGTGGTGCTCAGCTCTCGCTTCTATCAGGGCTCTAGCAAACGTCCACTTCTGTGCCTGGAAATGTGCTGTACTGGGCTTAGTCGTTAAGTCGTGTCTGACCCTTTGCAACTTCATGGACTGTAGCCTGCCAGGCTCCTCTATCCATGGAGATTCTCCAGGCAAGAATACTGGAGTGGGTAGCCTATCCCTTCTCCAGGGGATCCTCCTAACCCAGGGATCCAACCGGAGGCACTGACAACAAAAGCTGAGTCCTGGAGTCCTGCTGCTTGAGTGGGAGAGGGGAATTCTGAAGGCAGAGAGGAAACAGCCAAGCAGCTAGCTGCCTAATGGCTAAGGGAGTATTCATCGGAACCTGGATAGAGGCAGAGGGGTAGAAATGCTGAGCTGTAATCAAGGTCCTCTGAGATATGTAAAGGCAGCCTCATATTCCAGAATCCCTACAGGCACTTTGTAATGCAGTGGTTAAGAATCTGCCTTGCAACGCAGGGAACTCGGGTTCCATCCCTGATAGGAAACTTAAGATTTCCCTGGTTGGGGAACTAAGTTGCATGTCGCAACTACTAATGCCCGAGTGCCAGAACTAGAGAGTCCGTACACCGCAGCGAAAGACCCCACGTGCCACAACTAAGACCCAAGGCAGCCAAATAAAAGAAGCCCTACAAATCCTAAGGAGGATAAATAAGAACACACATCAAACTCCAGGAGACAGTGAAGGACCGGGAAGCCTGGCATGCTGGAGTCCATGGAATCACAAAGAGTCGAACACGACTTAGCAACTGAACAACAATATAGAAATGGCAAAATGAAAACACATTTGGAAAAAAAAAGAAAACACATTTGGAGAAAACCTTACAAGTCACCAGAAATGGAGAAAAAGGTTACCTTCAAAGAATCGGCAATAAGACTGACAGTCAGCTTCTCAACAGTAAAATATAAACCAGAAGACAGTGGAGGGGACTTCCCTGGCAGCACAGTGGTTAAGACTCTATGCTTCCAACGCAGCGGGGAAAGGTGATCCCTGGTGGGGGAACTAAGATCCCATATTCTGTGCAGCATGGCTGAAAAATAAATAACAATAAAAATAATTTAAGAAAAAAAAGATAGTGGAATTAAATCCCCAAAATACTGAAAAGAAAATAGCTGCCAATGTAGAATTACCAAGTGAAAATATTCTTCAGAAGTAAAGAGGAAGACTTCACTGGTCCAGTGGCTAAGACACTGCCAAGGCAGAGGGCCCAGTTTCAATCCCTGGTCAGGGAACTAGATCCCACATGCCATAACTAAGATCTGGAGCAGTCAAATAAATATAATCTTTTTTTTTTTAAGTAACATATTGGGACTTCCCTGGTGGTCCAGTGATTTAAGACTCAGTGCTTCCACTGCCGGGGACACAGGCTCCATCATTGGTCAGGGAACTAAGATCCTGCATGCTGCATGGCCCAAGAAACAGAAAGAGGGACACACTGCAAACTTTTCAGGGCATGTATCTTCTTGGGTGAGAAGGCTGGGTAAACAAACACTGACAAGAAGCTATCGCAGTGATGAGACTCTCTCCTAAGCTTCAGTCATCTTTTCCTTCTGAGGATCAGAACCACAGTGGAAAGCAACAATCTTGAGCATCACCAATCGGATAATGTTTGGCTCCCTCAACTTCCAACCAGGAATGAGCCTTGAGATCTCTTCTACAACAACCCTGTGGATTCACCAGAGAACCAAGGTCCCAAGAGATGAAACAACTTGCCCAAGATCTCACTGCCACTTAGTTGCCACTTTCCTTCTCTGCTTAGTAAACTGAGTCCCCCACGTCCACTGCAAGGGGCCCTGGGTGCAGCAGCGACTCTGTCTCCTGCCTGGAATGAAGGTTCCAGAGCAAAGAGTATCCTGGGCGGGCAGGACCCCTCACCACTGCAGCATGTCCGGTGGCACCTCTTTCTTTTTTTCTGAAGTAAATTTTCCTGGAAAATATTAAAAGTAGATTTCCACGTGCACATGTGCGTATGTGCTAAGTCGCTTCAGCCGTGCCCTACTCTTTGCGACCCCATGGGCTGTAGCCCGCCAGGCTCCTCTGTTCATGGGATTCTCCAGGCAAGAATACTGCAGTGGGCATCCGTTCCCTTCTCCAGGGGATCTTCCCCACCCAGGGATCCAACTCAAGTCTCCTGCTTGGCAGGCGGGTTCTTTACCACTAGTGCCACTGAGCAGCCCTTCCATGTACTACCTTGTCCTTCCCACCCCCACCCCACCGCCCCTCAAAAAAGCATTATTCAAACTCTAGGAGGCATTTGGCATCCATTTCTATGATGAAAAGCTTTAAAAATCCTTACAACCCTATAAAGACATTCAGGAAGAAGATGAATATATATGGTTAACTGAGGCACACAACATTGTTAATAATCAAGTGTAATGTGTATGTTCTTTTAATTAGCTGGAATACCATGTTTTACTATTTACTTATCTTCATGTCTTCCTTTATTGAGTCTGTTTTGCCCTGCTGACATCACAAGCAGAAGGCCGGGGCTGGTCATGCTTGAATTGTGACATCAGGAGCAAAACTGTGGGCAGTCTCAAGGAGGGGGTCCAACTCGATAGGGGGACCACGCAACAGCAGCCAAAGGGAAAGGTGAGAAGGTGGTCGTCCAACCTCGGGGGATGTAAAGGGCTGGGGTCGGGGCACACTGGGCTGGGAGACCTCCCGGCAGCTGGAGACCTGGGGCCTCGCCCCCCCGCCCCTGCCCCAACGTGGGCCTAAGCACCCAGGTGTTCTCTTCCCTCCATCCACAGGGCAGCAAGCCTCTGGCTCTCCTTGACATGCAGAGAGTTTCACGTAAGTACCTGTGCGCTGACCTTTCTCCCAAAGGGCCAGGGAAACGGCTCGTTTCCCTTGTCACTATGTGACTTCTTCCTGCCTACCCACCTTCTTGTCCAAGATTTGTTCCAGGAATTCGGGCAGGGACAAAAACACAAGCCTCAGTTTATGCCCCTGTGTGGGTTGACCAATGGCAGAGTCCTGGTACCCCGTGGGCAGACCAGCTGCTTCCAACAGAAGAAAAGGGGTCCCCCTCAAAGGCCCCTCAAATCCTGCCCTGGCTTCAACCTGGCTTTGCCCCGTCTTCCCAGGGCCAGTCCAGGACCAAGCCCCAGCCCTGCAGCCCACCGCCAAGCTCTCAGGAGCTCCCCAAGGCCAGTTCCTGATGAATAACAGCAGTCTCTGCACGCTGGAGGAACAAGTCCTCTGTCCTGTTTGCCTGGAAGTGTTCCGCAACCCAGTCACCACGGCCTGCGGGCACAATTTCTGCATGAGCTGCCTCCAGGGTTTCTGGGACTACCAGGCCACCATGGGCGAGCCCCTCTACTGCCCCCAGTGCCGGGAGAGCTTCCCCACGCGGCCTCGCCTCTGCAAGAACGTCATCCTGGAGGAGATGGTGACCTGCTTCACCCAGGCCAAGGGCCAGACCTTGGGGTCCTCACGGAGCCTGGCCGGGCCCAGGGACGTGCCCTGCGACTTCTGTGCCCCCGAGAAGCTCAAGTCCGTCAAGTCGTGCCTGCAGTGCATGGCCTCCCTGTGCGAGAAGCACCTGCGCAGCCACTTAGAGGACCAGGTGTTCCAGGGGCACCAGCTGCTGGAGCCCGTGTGGGACCTCAAGAGCCGGCTGTGCCGCAAGCACCGCAAGCTCCGGCGGCTGTACTGCCGCACCGAGGGCTGCTGCGTGTGCGGGGCCTGCCTGTTGGAGGAGCACAAGAACCACGACACCATCCCGCTGGAGGAGGAGCGCGCGCGCAAGGAGGTGGGCTGGGAGTGGGGGGATGGGGGAGGGGAAAGGTAGGGGAAGGGAAGGGGAGATGGGGGAGGGGAGGGGGGATGGGGAGAGGGTAAATGGGGGAGGGGAGGCCGAGGAGCAAGAGGACTCTGTTCCAGGCACACCTTTCCGGGAAGGAAAGGATTGTAGCCATTAAAGTGTCCTTAGTCTCTCAGTCATGTCTGACTCTCTGCAACCCCATAGATTGTAGGCTCCCATGCTCCTCCGTCCTTGGGGTTCTCCAGGCAAGAACACTGGAGTGGGTTGCCATTTCCTTCTCCAGCCAATAAAATGGTGCTCGGAATTCTGCAGTGCAGGAGACCTGGATTCAGTTCCTGAGTCAGGCAGATCCCCTGGAGAACTAAATGACAACCCACTCCAGTACTCTTGCTTGGAAAATCCCATGGACAGAGAAGCCTGGCAGGCTACAGTCCATGGGGTTGCAAAGAGCTGGACACCACTTGGTGACTAAAGCACCCAAAGTGATGCTCACAAGGGTCCTGGCAAGACATGAAGAAGCGCCACCAGACGGATTGAATCAGGATCCAGGGACTTCCCTGGCAGTCAGGTGGTTAAGACTCTGCTTCCACTTAGGGGAGCACGGGTTTATCCCTGGTAGGGGAAGATCCCTCATGCCGTGCACTGCACTCAAAAAAAAAAATTAATAAAATGGTTAGTTCTTTTTTTTTTTTTTTTAAAAAAAGGAGCCAAAGTTATTTGTGATGAATCCTATTTAAAAAATTTTTTTGCACAGAAAAAGGAATGGCTGAAAGGTAACATATCAACATACAAACACGTCAGGTTGGGTGAATCCCTTCCTTTTTTTCTATTTTCAAATTAGGTTTTCTCCATTTGGATTGCTTTCTTTGTTGGAGTGCTTATATTTGAAACATTCTATCAAATATATTCTAGAACTGTGCTATTCCAGCGTAGCCACCTGCAAGAAAGAAGCTTGGGCCAGAACGTAAGCCGACTCACCCCACTGTTTAGTTCAGCTGACAATTTTTTCACATCAGGACCTTCTCAACAAAGGGAGAAATGTGTTGATTTACAGCCTGGCACAAGCTGCTTCTTTTGCTGCAGGTCAGCAACAGTTCGCAGACAGGTACCTGGTACCCACTGTCCTACAGTAGGTTGTGAATCGTGACAGCACCCGCTCCGGGGACGTGCTTGTGCTCAGAGGCTCAGTCCTGTCTGACTCTGCGACCCCATGGACTGCAGCCTGTCAGACTCCACTGTCCTTGGAATTTTTCAGACAAGAACACTGGAGTGGGTTGCCACTTCCTCCTCCAAGGGATTTTCCCGACCCAGGGATCAAAGCCGCATCTCCTGAGTGTCTCCTTGTGCAGATTCTTTACCGCTGAGCCTCTGGGGGAGCTGAGACTAAAGGCTTATGTGGAAGGACTTGGGGACACAGTTCTGCCTGGACCTGGTGGCACTGCCCCAGGGAGCCAAGGGCTCCGCATCTGATCGACCCCTGCTTGCCCCACTGCACCCCGCCCAGGCTTCTCAAATCACCAAACCCCTCCATAGCTGCTGCTTGTGATCTGAACCCTATGGTCATTAGCTGTCAGAAGCAGAGAACCTGATCCCTAAGAATGGGGAGTCTCTCAGGGAATGAGAGAACAGGAGCAGAGTGGCCCCGAGGGACTTCCCTGATGGTCCAGTGGTTAGGACTCTGCACTTCCATTTCAGGGGGCACAGGTTCGATCCCTAGTTGGGGAACTAAGATCCTACATACGTCGCAGCCAAAAAAGGGGGTGTCCCTGGGTCATCTATCCTTCAGCCTACCCATCCTCATTCTCATCACACCTCTGAAGAACATAAGAGGTGGGACTTCCCTAGTGGCCCAGTGGTTAAGAATTTGCCCTGCAATGCAGGGGACACAGGTTCAATCGCTGGTAGGGGAACGAAGATCCCACATGCCACAGCTAGAGAGTCTATGTACTGAAAGGAAAGATCTATGTGCTGCAGCTAAGGCCTGATGCAGCTAAATAAGGGTTGTGTTTTTTTTTAAGAGGTGCGTTTCTTCTGAGCTCTGACATGGGACTGCCCACAGAGGGCTTCTGCTACGGCACCTCTCTGAATCACCGGCCCGCTCCTCTTCCACCTCACCTTCTCACCCCAGGTCGAAGTTCGGAAGGTCCAGGCCAACGTGGAGAACCAGATGCTGATCATCACCTCCGACAGCCAAAAGCACCGGGGCCAGGTGGCTTTTCTCTCGGTAAGCTTGGCCCATCGCCACCTCCAGCCCAGGCTTTCCCAGAGCCCTGCTTCAGGCTGAGGGGGCCTCTCAAGGGCTCGGAGTGGCTGCTGTGGGGCCAGGCAAACAGAGAGGTGATGCCTCAGCCAGCTCTGGGCCCTGACAAGGAGGATAAGGAGCTGGGGCTCAAAGACACCTCTCTGCCCCTCCACCCCTGCCCCAGAAATTGATCCAGACGACTCGGGATGAGGTGAACGCCTGCTTCTCAGAGATCATCCAGGAGATCAAACAGATGCAGGTGAAGGTGCTGGATTTCGTGGAGAAAGAGGAGGCCACCGCCCTGGGGAAGCTGGGTGGCTCCATCCAGCAGAGTCACAACCGGCTCCTGAAGCTGGAGGGGGACAGCATCTGGCTCCGCAGCCTGCTCGCCAACCGCAGCGACCAGCAGTTTCTGCAGGCAAGGCCCCTCCCCACCCCCACCGCCCAGGCCCATCGCAATGTCCACTGGACTGCAGGGGCTTTGACAGCCCTAACTCAGATGTCCGAAAAGCCAGGAGGAGGGGAGAAAGCTGTCCGGGTTTGAACATGGGCAGCTTTCCCGCCTGCCTCCTGGTTCTGGGGAACCGCTAAGCCCCCGGCCCTTGCTTGGGGCCTGGCTAACAAGTGGTACTGCCAGCCCCTCCCTGCCTGCAGGAGTTGCCCAGGCTGAAGCACTTCCCTGCCTGCATGGAGCCCCTGATGGGCACGAACTGTGAGGAGAAGCAGAGCTTCCTCCAGCTGCCAGAGACCTTGGCGGAGCTCCGGACCCGACTGGTGGACATGGGTCTCAGCTTCATCAACCAGCTCCTCCTGAAGGGTTAGTTAGAACCTGCTTGCCTGGGGCGACTGGAGACCCACCTGCCTTCTGGGGATGGGCTGCTCCGAGGGCAGCGGTTGGGATTCCAGGCACTTGTAAGAGAGCTGGGCCTGTCTGTGTGCGCCTTGTCCAGGTGACTCAACCTCCTGAAAGCCCATGCCTCTCTCTGGAAGGGCACTGGGCTGTGAAAGTGTCCTCAGCAAAGCCCCTCCGTCTTCCCCAGGCATTAAGATGAACTCCTATGAGGTGCTGCCCCCGGATGTGGACAGGAAAATACTTCTCAAGTGTGAGTCCTCAGTCCTGGGGTCCAGCCCCAAGGTTGGGAAGGAAAGGAACAGGGCCCTTGTTTGCCCGACCGACCCAGCCCCACCTCCATGCAGGCCAGGGCTCCAGAAAGATGCCAGGTCTTTCCTGCCCTGACCTTGTACTCTGGACTAGAGACCTCAGAAGGTCTGTGACTCCACGGCCCTAAGAGGAAGGGAGAAGGCTGTCCTGTCCCCGCCCATGGGTGGCAGGGCCTCCACCAACACCCAGAGGCCAGCTCTGCAGCCCTCTGTGGCCCTGATGTGGCTCAGGCTCTGCCCTCAGCTGGGTGCCTGCCGACCTCCCCTGGACTCTAGCCAAGCCAGCTTGGATGACCCTTCTACAGTCAGGCTCCCTTTTCAGTTAATGTCCCTGCAGCCCCTCTCCCAGGCTGGGTGAGGGACCAAGTGACTCTCTAAGAAATCATCGGTGATGTCTCTGAGGTCTCCAGGGTCACAGTGGATGAACCCTCTGATGACCCCTTCTGAGCGACCTCCTCCAGGAGCCCCTGACGCTCCCTCAGTCCCACCCAGTCTTGTGTCCTGCACAAACCGAAAAGGGGGTCCTGTTAGGGTTTGGTGGGGGGGAGGGCAGATAGGGGGACTCTTGGCTGTCCACCTCTCTAGGAAGGCAGGCCTTTGGACAGCGCCCAGCCAGACAGTGTCCACCCCTGCGGGCAGAGTTGAAGACTTAGAGAGCGGAATGGGGGGGGCCACTCTTGGGAGCTGGCAGTGGAAGCACTTGGTGACTTTTGTGCCAAAGCTGTGAGCTTTGGCCCTCCCCTCTCTAGACCTCCAGCGCTCTGCTCCCTGGCCCCGACCCTAGCCCCCTTTTCCATACCCCCTCGGCCCAGGTTACTGCAACCTGAACTTCGACCCCACCACAGCCAGCGAGGAGCTCTTCCTGTTCAAGGAGACCCACTCGGTGCTGAACCTGGGCATCCTCCTGGAGCCCTTCGCGGCGGGCGGCCCCTTCCCGGGCTTCAAGCAGTGGCCGCAGGTGCTGTGCTCGCGGGGCCTGGCCGAGGGCCGCCACTACTGGGAGGCCGACGTGTCCAACTCGTGGGTGTGCCTGGGCGTCACCTACCGCCGCAGCCCCCCGCTCGGCGGCCGCCCGCGCCGCAGCATCGTCTATCTGCTGGGCCGCAATCCCTACTCGTGGTGCCTGGAGTGGGACTCGCTCAAGTTCTCCGTGTGGCACAACAACACGCAGACGGTGCTGCACGGCGGCTACCACCGCACGCTCGGCGTGATGCTCGACTGCGCTGCGGGTTGCCTCTCCTTCTACGGCGTGGCGGGCGGCGTGAGCCTCCTCTACCGCTTCCTCGCCTCCTTCCTGGAGCCGCTCTACCCCGCTGTCATGGTTAGCAGCGGCGCCTCGGTCACGCTCAAGCAGCGCCCCTCCGAGGCCTAGGCCAATAAAGCTGGACTCGAGCGCTGACTGCGCCCGAGGGGAGGGGCGCGCCGGGGAGGGTGGCCGGCCCCGCGGGGTCCCCTGGCCCGGGGATGGAGGGGCGGGCGGTGAGCCCGCCTCCCGACCCGCTGCCTGGATTTCACCAGCGACGACCACCCAGGGGTCCCGGGAGGTCCTGGGGATCCCCGAAAACAGGCCGATCCTCCCGTCCCCATTGTCACGGGAGAAGGGGCTCTGAACCAGGCTGGCGATCCCCCTGGGACTGGGGACAGTCCGGTGGCCTCCAGAGGGGGAATTCCTGACCAGGATGCTCGGCCTCCCCGACCGGTGAGCTCCCAAGCCCCGTCAGAGGTTGCCCAGGAGTGGGCGGGGCGCCTCCCCGCAGGTGACTCCTCCCCCGCAGGTGGCCAGAGGGAGAGTTGGCACCTGACCCATGAGGGTAGAGGTGTTCTGAGTTACTGGCTTGACTGGAGGCTAGGGAGTTAAGCCGGGGAATCATGACTGTGTCAGACCTCCCTCCCCAAAAGGCTGAGGGCCTCTGTCCAGACGGGGCTGGGGCCCCCATTCCTCTGCCCAGCAAGAGTTTTTCTCACATGGCTGGTGTTTTGCAGCTGAGGAGCATGTGGAACTGAAGCTCTCCGGGTGGGTGGGTGCCTGGAAGCTGCTCTCCCTGACCCCCAGCCTTAAGCCCACCGCACACAGCTCCCCTGGGTAGCACTGCCTGGAAGCCAAGGGGCTTCATTCACATCCAGGTCTCTTCCGTCTGACCTGCCCAGCCAAGCCAGACCATGTGGAAGTCACAGGGAGAGGCTGGGCCCTGCCCTCCAACCACGGCAGCAGTGTGACCGGGGACTCAGCCCCTTTAGGGAAGCGGCCTGGACATTTCCAGCCTCGACCAGTCACTTGTTCCTGTGGCTTCTCATGCGGGGTGGGGGTGAGGGGAACCCAGGAGGGTTAATGATTGGCTCAGAAGAGGAAATGAGACAGTCATGGGGGAGAAAATCCCTGGGGCAACGTGGTCCAGAACCAGGGCGTGCCTGAATTCCATCCCCACCTGGCTTGTCGCCAGAGACGTCAGTGACCTTTGTTTCTCACTCTGGGGCCTGGCAGGGTGGCCGATTGGCAGGTGGAAGGTGCGCTCGGATGGCCTCACAGAGCAGGGCACCCTGTGGCTGCTCTGACCCTGGGCTGTGGTTCTGCTGACCTTCCTCCCTGGAGGCTCCACTCAGCACCAGTCCAGTAACTTCCATTCCTCACCAGTGCTACTGGTGTGGATGGGTAGAAATGAAACGTAAACCTTTTCCCTTTGGGGGGAAAGCTTGCATGCCAAAATGCTTCAATCTTGCCTCCCCACTCCCCCAAAGCAGTCCATGGACTGAGGTCAGGAAAGGCTGAGGGGAACTTCCCTGGTGGTCTGGTGGCTAAGACTCTGAGGTCCTAGTGCAGGGGGCCCAGGTTTGACCCCTGGTCAGGGAACTAGAACCCATGTGCAGCAACTAAAGATTCCGTGATGAAGATCAAAGGTGCTGCAACTAGGGCCTGTCGCAGCCAGATAAAAATTTTTTAAATGCTGAGAAGGTAAAAAGTGTGACCCAAGGAGACAGCAAGAGCCAGCTCCACGGATATGAGTCCTTCCCCACGGGGAAGCCGATGGAGGAGCCTCCCTCACCAGCTCCTCCAGGTTCTGAAGGAGCCTTCACGTGGTGTGTGATGCTGGAGCCTGATACCCTCAGGCACACGCTGGTGTGAAACCCACATCAAATGCATGTTACTTGTCCGCTTAAACAGCTCCCCAAGTTCGTAAGCCCCTGGGGGTCCACAATAGTAGTCCTGGTGTGTGTGTGGGGGGGGTCATCAGATGCTCACCAGTATTTCAGAAAGCCAAACAGCAAGCCCGCCTGCGTGTCAGTGAGGCTGATTAAGAAACCAAAATGTTGGGGTTCTTGGCTCAGTATTTGCCTCCTGGGTGAATATATCATAGTGGGTGATTCAGGGTGCAGGATCAGCCAGAGCGCTTCCATAATCCACATGGGTGAGCCCTGGCCTCGGCCTTTCCCCATGAAGAGACCAAGGAAGGTGCTGTCCCTAGATTGCCACCCACATTCTTCTCATGCCTTCCTGCTCCTGCCTTAACACAATGAATTTTTTTTTTTAATGCGAATCCAAACAGACTGTAAACTAATCTTCCCAAGTGTTATTTCACTTAAAAATTTCCTGTGTCATTTCTCACAAGAAGATTATGTTATATTACTTGGGCAATTTTTAAAATATATATATTTTGCATATTTGGTAAAAGTTAATTTTGCTTTTATTTAACAAACACGTAATGCCTATTGCACAGCAGGGGCCCTGTTCATAGCAAATAGAATGTTGATGGCAAAACTGAGCTCATTTAATTCTAATAACAACCCCCACCCTGCGCAGGAGGAAACTGAGGATAAGAAGTGCCTTGTTCAAGGTCACGAAGGCACATGAATTGCGAAGCCAGATTCAAACCCAGACAGTCTGCTTATTCAATCACGATGCTACACCACCCCTCCAATAGCACATTCATTGCAGAAAATTTACAAAATATAGAAATGCAAAAGAAAATAAAATATTCCGGGGCTTCTCTGTTGGCTTAGTAGTTAAGAATTTGCCTGCCAACACAAGGAACCCGGGTTCCATCCCTGGTTGGGAAAACCCCGCATTCCAAGGGACAGCTAGGCTTCTCTGTCTATGAGATTTTCCCGGCAAGAGTATTGGAGTGGGTTCCCATTTCCTTTTCCAGGGGATCTTCCCAACCGAAGGATTGAACCCACGTCTCCTGTATTGGCAGGTGGATTTGTCACGCGAGTATATGCTCCTCGGCTTTTGTTCCATCACAACAAAGAGATTTGGAGTGACGGGCATTAAAGCTCCCTCTTCGTGTCACAGCTCTCAGGTCTTGGATAGACCGTGTTATAGTTCTCAGGTCTCAAAAGGACCGTGTGATAGCTCTTAGACAAATCAGTGTTACAGCTCAGTGTTACAGCTCTATTTTATTTAGAAGATAGCAGGAAAATCCATCTTCAAGGCGTGAGGGCACGTCGATCCAAAGATGCGAAGAGAAGAGCGGCCCCGCGTGCAGGAGAGAGAGAGAGAGAGAGCTCTGGCTCCTCTGTATATGTCTGCCCCACCACCACCCCACCCCCCCCCCCCCACCCCCGGGCCTGTCCTATGTAAATTGGGCCAGCAGGAGTGCTGTTTGTTTTACCTGAGGTCCCCACCACCCCACCGCCCCCCACCCCCGTCAGGAACCTAGATCTCCGTGCCTCAACTGAAGATCCTGCATGCTGCAACTAAGACCTGGCGAGGCCAAAATAAATAAATGAATAAACATTTTAAAAAAGAAAGAGCTCTTTCTGCCGTCTTTCTGGGCTGCCAGAATGGTGCTCACGAATGTCCTGACTGATGCACTCAAGCGTATCAACAATACCAAAAAGGGAAGCAAAAGCCATGTTAGGCCATGCTCCAGAGTCATCGTCGGGCTTCTAATTGTGATGACGAAGCATGGTTACATCCACGAATTTGATATCATCGATGATCACAGGCTGGGGGCGGACATATACAAAGCGGAGGAGGCAAAAAACTCAGGAAACAAGATAAATAATATTTAAGGCAATATTTCACCAAATCAAAATTAATGCAAAAATCTATGGTGGATAGAATATCAAAATTGTAAATAAAGACTCATCTTTTGGGAATTCCCTAGCAGTCTAGTGGTTAGGACTCTGCTCTTTCACTGCCAAAGGCATGGGTTCAGTCCCTGGTAAGGGAACTAGGATCCTGCAAGCTGGGCAGCATGGCCTAGAAGAAGGAGGGAATAAGCGTGGAGTGATCAGCCCCAGATTTGATGTGCACCTCAAAGATCTAGAAGAATGCAGAATAACCTGCTCCCAGCTGTTGATTTGTCCTGACACTGTCCTGACAACCTCAGCTGGCATCATGGACCATGAAGAAGCAAGAGGAAAACGTACAGGAGGGAAAAAAATCCTTGGGTCCTTTTTCTAGGGATGGACTGTATACAAATAAAATGCCTCAGAGGGAAAAAAAGACAGACAGAGCAGGGAATGCCCTGGTGGCCCAGGGGTTAAGACGCCACGCTTCCAACGCAGTGGGTGTGGGTTCGAACACTGGTCAGGAAACTACGATCCCATGTGCTGTTCGATGCATCCAAACACACAGACAAACAGAAACAAACGTCAAGAGCAAACATCACAGGTGGCCAGAGACACGAGAGGAAGCCCAGGAGAGAGAGATGTTCCACAAACCAAAGAGCTGATTTCAAGGAGGGAGGGACCAGTGTGGTCTGATGCTTCAGGCAGATCAGGACTAGATGTGCTCATTGGATGTGAGCTCATGGGGTGGGAATGGTGAGTGGGGCAGAAGTTTGCCTTAGAGAGCGGAGGGGGAGTGGAGGCGTCAGGCTATGCAGGGGTGGGGGCGGAAGCCCGAGGTGGGTATGAAGAGAAGGAGGGTAGATTTTTGTTCTGGTTTCATTTTAGGAGAGGCTCGAGCTTGTTTGAATGCCAGTCTCACACAACAGCCTGCCTGCATGACGGTCTGAAATTTCTCTGCGTAGATCTGTGCCCAGCAGAAATTCTAGATTTAGCAGGAAATGCTGAAAAAAAAAAAAAAAAAAGCCACAGTTTCCAAGGGAAGAATAAGGGTCAGGGGAGAGGGCAGCCTAGGAACACGAGGGAAGACCCCTCAGAGGAGGATGGACCTGGGGCTGCATCCGGAAGACGGGTGTCTCCTTCAGGCCACAAATGCCCAC
Organism: Ovis aries; assembly: GCF_016772045.2. NCBI lineage: Eukaryota > Metazoa > Chordata > Mammalia > Artiodactyla > Bovidae > Ovis > Ovis aries. Next base: position 55,701,346 of record NC_056064.1, on the reverse strand, counting down.
TGGGCACCTGAGCCGGGTTGAATAAAATCTCCCCCAAGTTCATGTCCATGCAGAGCCTCAGGATGTGACTTTATCTAGAAACAGGTTTTTGCAGATGTCATTAGTTAAGAGAGGGTCATACTGTAGAGGGCCTCCCACGTGGCGCAATGGTAAAGAATCCACCTACCAATGCAAGAGACAGGGTTCGATCCCTGGAGAAGGAAATGGCAACCCACTCCAGTATTCTTGCCTGGAGAATCCCATGGACAGAGGAGGCTGGCGGGCTACCGTCCACGGGGTTTCAAAGAGTCGGACACGACTGAGTGCCACACACACATACTGGAGAAGGGTGGACCCTAATCCAATGCCTAGCGCCCTGATAAGAAGAGAAAACAGAGACGTGGAGACATTCAGATACAGAGAGAAGATGGAACAGAGAGAGAGGGATGCAGCTGCAAGCCAAGAATCTCCAGCAGCCACCAGAATTTGGGAGGGAGGGGTGGGCTGGACTCCCTCTCAGAGCCTTCAGAGGGAGCTGACCCTGCCAAGCATCTTGATCTCAGACCTCTGGCCTCCAGAATGGGGAGAGAATACAGTTCTGTGGCCTTGGCCTTCCACCCCCGCCCTGAACCGCCCCCTCAGCCCCTCGTTCGTGGTCCTTTGCGTGACAGCCACAGGAAACCAACACAACACCTGCTGAGTGTTTGGCTCGGTGCTCTTCCAGGTGCTGGAGATACCGAAGCAGGCGGCTCCCCCAGGTTCTCAGAAAGCTGCACATATCTGGGGCCACCAGGATGTTCCAGAGCGGGTGTTACTTGGCCTTCATCCTTGCAAGCTGTAGGGGTTATCCAGAGCGATGGGAAAGCAGGGAGGTGGCTGGAGCAAAGGAAGGGATGGGACCAGCGGGCCAGAGGGAACCGGAACAGGCATGGGGTTCTGGTGCACTCTGGCCACCCCAGAGGGAGGCAGGCCTTCAGGGAAATGGCATGATTTTTTTTTTTTTTTTTTGCTTTGCTGCCACACTACTTGCAGAATCTTTTCTTTGACTGCCCTGGGTCTTAGTTGCATCATGTAGGATCTAGTTCACTGACCAGGGATCAAACCCCGGGCTGAAAGCATTGGGAGCTTATAGCCTCAACTACTGGACCACCAGGGAAGTCCCCCCAGTTTTTTTTTTTTGGCTGTGCTGGGTCTTCACTGCTATAGGGGTTTTTCTCTCACTGTGCTGTGCGGGGTCTACTCTCTAGATGTGACAGGAGGGCTTCTCACTGTGGTGGCTTCTCTTGTTACAGCGAGCGCAGGCTCTGTGAACGTGGGATCTTCCTGCCCAGGAATCAAACCCGTGTCTCCTGAATTGGTAGGTGGACTCTTTACCACTGAGCCGCCAGGGAAGCTTCCCCTTCCCATCCAGGGTTTTTTTTTTTTTTAATATTTATTTATTTTGTTTTGGGCTTCAGCAGGCTTCCCTGACCCACACGCAGCATGTAGGATCTTAGTTCCCTGACCAGGAATTGAAATCGCGTCCCCTGCATTGCAAGGTAGATTCTTCACCACTGGATCACCAGGGAAGTCCCCACCCCGTTTGTTTTTAAATGGACAGTTTTGAGCGTATCAGGGCAGCCCGAGCGGGGAGAACCATGGGCTCCAGGGCCAGGCTGAGTGGGGCCAAGAGGAAGGGTGTTGGGTGTGAAGTGAGGGCCCAGGGGGTGACATCTGAGTGCAGAAACGCACGTGAGGTGGGAATGGGTGAGGAGGCAAATCCCCAGGGCCAGCTGTCAGGCATGCGGGCTGGAGTACTGGGATACAAGTGTGCAGAACAGAGCCTGCCAGGGTGCTGGCAGAGTGTCCTGTGAACTCAAAGCCGGCATGGCCTTCCAGTGCAGCCCTGAAAAGTGAGATGCCTTTTTTTTTTTTTTTTTAAGCTGCAGCACGGGGCATGTGGGATCTTAGTTCCCTGACTAGGGATCAAACCCAGGCTTCCTGCGTTGGAAGCAGAGAGTCTTAACCACTGGGCAGCCAAGGAAGTCCCCAAAGTGGGGAGGGTTTGGGAAGATGATTCTGCCATTTCAGGCAGAGAGGCTGAGGAGAGAGAGCTGTCAAGGCTCAGTGTGTGAGCTGTATGGGCCTGAAGGGGCCCCAGCTTCAGGAAGAGATAAGACATCTGAGCAAGATCTCAAAGGGAAGAGGCAGTAGAATTAAGCTCAGCTGGATATGAAGATGAAAGCCAAGGGGAAGGAAGGAGGCCCTGGATGGGATGGAGTCAGAGAACAGAGGAAGGGCCTGCTGTGAAGGAAGAGGAAGCTGCTGTGGGCAGTGTAGGGACAGGCTCAGTTCCGGTGACGGTGAGAAAATCTCAAGGAGAAGGGCTTGGAGCTCCAGAACGGGGGTGGCGTGGAGGAGAGACTCTGGGTAAGAAACGCAAAAGGAGGACTTCCCCGGTAGTGCAGGGGTTAAGACTCTGGGTCCCCATTGCAGGGGGCACAAATTCAATCCCTGGTCAGGGAAGTTCTACCTGCCTTGCAATGCAGCCCCCCAAAAAAAGAGAGAGAGAGAGGAGAAAGCTGAGAAGAGTAAGGGGGCTGGAGTGGAGGGGAGGCTGGGGTACTAGGTACCCCAACATTAGGTCTCCAGCTATGGTCAGTCCTGGGAGAGACTTGGCCCCTCAGATTCAAGTTTAGGAGGATCTTTGGGGGATATAGCGAGCCGGGTGGCATGGCCCAGGCCTCTGGGACCAGCTGACAAGTTGATACAGGCCCTGGCAGAGGAGGGCAAACAGGCAGAGGAGGGTGACAGGCAGAAGGTAGAAAAGGAACAGAGCTGGTGGAGTAGGGGAGGGGCTCGCGAACAGGAAGGTGCCGAGGGGCCCAGTGCCAGCAGCGTGCAGAAGAGCCTGGATGGATTGTCCCCACTAACCCAGCAGAGGGCACTCTGTCCATGCCAAGGAGACCGCAGGGTCACGAGCACAGGCCAAGACCCAGAGAGAGGGGCAGAGGGACCAGCATCCCATCCTGGAGCTTCTAAAAAATTAAAATATTTTTAGAGACTTCCTGATGGTCCAGTGGTTAAGACTCCCAAAGCAGGGGGCATGGGTTTGATCCCTGGTTGGAGAACTAAGATCCCCAATTGCGCATAGTGTGGTCATATATACATATATATATATATATATTTAAAGGATCAATAAATATATATATATATATATATTTTTAAGGATCCTAAGATCCTGGAATGAGGGACTGACTTGGGGTGGGCAATACTCCATTCCTTCACCAAGCCAGTAAGGTAGTATCTGAACAGTACTTAGAACCTCCTCCACACATGGTGACCAATATTGTTATATTCTATGCTACACCCTGTGTTAAGGGCTGGGGCAATGTTGATCAACTGGGCAAGAAAGTTCCCAAAGGCTCAGGGTACTTAGTGTGGGAGACACACAACACTCGGCAGGATTAGGGCCTCAACATGGGAGGTCTGGGAGGCCTTCCTGGAGGAAGGGGCTTCTAAGTTGACACATGCAAGTCAACCAAAGGCTGACCATGTTTTTTGTTATTTGGAAAAAAAGATCATTAGGACAGAGTGTTTCAGGGAATGGAATAGCCGGGCAGATCTCAGGCGGGGTTGGCAGATCAGCAGCAGAACATGGTGTTCTTAGTGATATGTGGCAATTGGGTTATTCAATACTAATTGTTTAGTCCCTAAGTTGTGTCTGCCTCTTTGCGACCCCATAGACTGTAGCCCACCAGGCTTTTCTGTCCATGGGATTCTCCAGGCAAGAATACTGGAGTGGGTTGCCATTTCCTTCTCCAGGGGATCTTCCTGACCCAGGGATCCAACTCACATCTCTTGCACTAGCAGGCGGATTCTTTACCACTGAGCCACCAGGGAACCCAACTACTGACTACTTAGAGTTAATTCCTAAAGGTTTATGACTTTGAGCAGCTGCCTCCCTCTCTCTTTGAGCAGATGCCTCAGTTTGCTTCTCTGAGTCCCTGGTCACCCACTTCTCATTTTACAGCTGTGATATGCTCTAACAAAACCGGGCCCGGTGACCAGGCTGCCCCCTCAGAGCAACCCCTGGGGCAGAGTCACAGAGGAAGGCTGCAAGGGTGACCTGTGGGAGTCACAGACCCTAGTCCTGAGCTCTGCAGCCAGTGACTATGCCCCGACCTGGTGGGAGCTTTATTCTGAAGAAGTACCCAGAGTCTGGGATGGAGGAGGGGGTTTGCCCACAGCTCTCTGAGTCTCATCTTGTTGAGCAGAGGTCGAAGATTAGAGTGGGGCTCCCCAGAGGACAGTGGGGTCCTGGGAAACCTAGTTTGATTTTTCCAGAGAGGGTAAGAGCCTCCAGGAAGTCCCTGGGCATTGAGTCCCTAGGTAGGGCCAGAGTACCCACAAATGGGGTGGAGGGCTACACCCAGCCTGTTCTGAGTACCCAGGACAGGTATAGTCAAGTTCCAGGTTTCCGGTGAGACTCCTGGGACAGGGTGCCAAGTGAGAGTTCTCGACTTTGTGCAGAAAACAAGCCATAGGAAAGCGGAAGCGAGCTTATTTAGAGAAATACGCGTTCCAGAGAGAGAGGTCCCTCTCGGAAGGTGAGAGTGGTTCTGGTATATGGGTTGTCCATTTTTATAGGTTGGTGATTTCTAACAAGTAGGAGGATTATCCAACTCTTTTGGGGTAGAGGCGGGGATTTCCAGGAACTGGGCCACCACCCATTGTTTTGGTCAGCTTTGGAACTATCTTGACATCTGTGTCGTTTAGCATATGCTAACCTGTTACAATGAGCACATAATGAGGCTCAAAGTCTATGAGAAGTTGAATCTTCCCCTATCTCAGCCTCACTGGGTTCTAAGTAGCTTTTTTGCATTCTCAATAGCTGCCTCATTTGTGCGTGTGTGCATGTGATACTTGGAATGATTGTGCCCTGCCCCCCTCCCCTCCTGTCCCACTGCCACCCAGTACTGGGCCAGGCTGAGATAAGGGGTATCCAGACGGTGTAGACCCAGTGTGACCCTCTTTTGTCCCCAGGACACAGGAGTAGGACCTCTCAAAGCCTGAGACCATCCCTTTGGGACCATGGGATAAACCTTAATCCCCTCCTCCCAAGGTTTGTATCTAGGGAACCTCAGACTAGGATGAATATCCCCGAAGTAAGAGGCAATCCCAGCACTGTGACTGTTGCCAAGTAAAGGAACCACGGGCACAGATGTCTAAGGTATGACTCACAACTCGATACAGTATCTCTTACCTCACTCACCCAGAAGTTAACTATTCCAGTGGGTGGGAAGTGGTATCTCATTGAGGGTTTGGTTTGCATTTCCCCTGATGAATAATAATGTTGAGTATTTTTTCAATGGGCTTGTTGGCCATTCGCATATCTTCTTTGGAGAAATATCTATTCATATATTTCACCCATTTTTAATGGAATTATTTGTCTTTTTACTGTTTGTAAAAAGTATTTGTCTTTTTGAGGTTGAGTTGTGAGAGTTCTTTATACATTCTCAATGCAGGTCCCTTATCAAATATATGATTTGCAAATACTTTTTCTCCCATTCTGAGAGTTATCTCTTCACTTTCCTGATGGTGTCCTTTAGTGCACAAAGGTTTTTAGCTTTTGGGCTGCACCAGGCAGCATGCGGAGATCTTAAACTGTCAGAGAAGTCCAAACCTTTTTTTTTTTTTTCCTTTGTCACTTCTGCTTTTGCTGTAGTGTCGAAGAAGAACTCATTTCCTGACCCAAGGTCATGAAGAGTTAACTGCTATGCTTCCTTTTAAGAATTTTTATAGTTTTAGTGTTGTGTTTTGTTTTTTAAACGGTATGAGGTAGCAATCCAACCACATTCTTTTACATGCAGCTATATATTCTTCCCACCCTATACTGTCTCAGCACCCTGACGGAAAATTAACTGACTGTAAATGTAAGGGCTTATTCTCAATTCTGTTTCACTGATCTATACATCTACCCAGTAGTACCACACCATCTTGATTGCTGTAGGTTTGCACTAACTATACATTTTAAACAATACCTATCAAGGCTTGGCTAGGTGGGAGAGGAGCACGAGCAGAGGAAGTGCGGGCCCTCTGACCCGCTCCCAGGGCTGAGGGGGTCCATCCTCTTCTCTGCTCCTCGACAGCTGCCTGCCCGGCCTCCTCTGGATGTGGCCTTCAAAGCTCTAGGTTTTCACTGGGAGGAAGCTAGAGCCTCCCAAGAAGGAATCCTGCACCCTGGCCGCCTACGCGACTGCCGCTGGGAGGTGCCGTCTCTTACCCCACGCTTTCTGCCTTCCATTCCAGGGGTCCTGGAATCAGAGCGGGAAAATCAAGAAGCTCGATAGCGAGCAGGTGGGCTACGCCAATTACTTGTTAATTACGTACCTACGCGCCCGTAGGCGCCGGGAGCCCGGCCGGGGCTGCTGGAGTGGTCCGGACCACTCGGAGGAGGGGGCGAGGTTGCAAGCATGGAGTGCCTCCCCGCTCCCCCGGGCCTGGTCCCGAGGCCTCCCGCCAGGCTCCAGGAGACGCGGAGGTGGTCCCGCCCACCCGCGCCCTGCGCCCGCCCCTCGGTCCCTGCTGCCGCCCGGCGTCCTGCCGCCTCCTCCGCGGGCGGGCCGGGCCGCAGGAAGCCGCTCGGCGGGAGTGGAGCCGCCCCTCCGCCGGGCCCATGCGAGCCGGTGAGCAGGCTCCCCGGGAACCCCCCACGGCCCCCGAGGTGTCTTCCCTCGCCGGGGTCCCCGTGGGCACCGTCGCGGACCCGCCCCGCCGGGGACCTCCGGGGCCCTTTGCCCGCCGGTTGGGGGTGAGGATCCTTGTCCGCGTCCCGCGGGCCGCTCTAGCCTGGGATGGCTGGGGACCCCCACGGCCTGGCGGGTGAGGGGACAGGCACCACCCAAGGCCTGGGCTGAAACCTCCCCAGGGGATGGCGCCTGGACGTCCCAGAAGCCCCACCCAGAGGAGATCCGCCGTGAGGGGGAGGGTGGGAAGCAAGCCCTGTGGAAACTGATCCGGACGGCAGGGAATGTGCCAGGGTGGCAAGAGGTCATGAGGTTTCTGCTGCCTCGCCCATCCCCCTTCCAGGCCGTGGTCAACCGGGGCCCCTGTCTGGATGGTGGGGGCACCTCTGGAGGCAGAGAAGGGAGGAGGGTGACCGGCTCCAGCTGGCCCACCTCTGGAACCGCCTTCTTCCTTCCCCAGGCTCCTGCCAGGTCCGGGAATTTGAGGGCTTGTCCGCCCCAAGCTCAGGCTGGCTCGGGCTGCTCCCCTCTCGGGCAGGAATCTCACTCCTGCCTGTCCTCTGCCCTGGGCTTCAGGCCTGGCATCCTGCCTGGTGTGGAGCCTGGGGAGGGAGGGGGTCTCCAGGGTCTGGCCATCCTTCCACTGTTGGAAAAGGTGATGGTTCCTTGTTTTCCTCTCACCAGCTCTTCGCCAGGAGAAGAGAGCAGAGGTCCAGGGGGAGGCCCTTGCACACCAGGACCCTAACCCCAGACCCCTGCGTGAGAGCATCACTGCCCTTTTTTGCCTGTACCTGCAAGCTCGGGGGTGCTGGGGATGGATTCTGAGGGCCTGGCCAGTCTCCTGGCGTAAGATGGGAAGCCCTAAAAAACAGACCAGGCACTGTGTGTCATGGGAAAAGGACAGGAGATGTCATCTGAACTTCCGTCCACACAGCCAGCTTTGGGTCACCTGGCATGAGGACGGTCGTTCTCTCTGGGCAGCAGGTCCCTGAGGACTGAGGTCAGCAGCTCCCGTGGCAAGCTGCTCACCTCCAGTCCCGGGAAGTGAGAGTGAAGCATCTCCAGCCCTGTCTCCTTCCTTGCCCCAACTGCATGCCAGGGGGTGATCATGACTCCTGGTTCCAGGTACAAAGGGAAGACAGCTTCTCTGCTGGGGCAGAGGCGGAACCAGAGCCCACACTGCTACTCTGTTCCGCTTGAGTCTTCTGGAATGGACCTGCCTGCCCGGAAACCAGCTCACCCTTGTTCCTGGGCTTGCCTGCCCCCCCGAGGAGCACAGGTGAGTCACATTGATATTACCTTTTGGGCTCAGGTGGAGGCCAGGTGGGCGGCTATGAACAGGTCCCTCCCTGCTCATAGTGTAGAAGTGGGAGGAGAAATGCAGGTGACAGCGATAAGCACGGAAGGATCCACTCCAGTTTGGTGTGAAAACTACTATTAAGGAGAGAAGTACAGGAAAGGGCCTTAGAGTTGGGGGTCAGCATAGCTTCCTGGAGATGCCGCTGGGGCTGACTCTTGAAGGACCGACTGGACTTCTCTCTGGCTGAGGATTTTGGAATCTCGGCAACCGAGTTCCCGAGGAGCGACCAATTGGCTCGGGGAGGGGGTGCTGGAGGACCAACAGGAGAGAAAAGCTCTGCGTGTGACCTGGGAGTTGTCTGGGGGCTGTATGGGAGGGCACAGCCTCCTTGGAGAAGGCCAAAGTGCAAGCCAGCCCCTAGAGAGAGGCCAGGGTAAAGAGAGAACAAATGAGCTTAGGGTTTCCTGGGCTCTGATTGTCCCCTGAGGCCTGGAGGGAGGAGAAACCAGCTCCACTGAAAGGTTCTGAGGGAAGGTAGGTGCAGGGTGAAGGTCAGAATTCTGGACAGAGTTCACTGGAGGGGAGGCTCAGAGGAGTAATTGCTGATAAGGGCACCAGAGGCAGGAGGCAAGGGCAATGGAGAGGGGACCAGAGCCGGGCAGGGGGTTGGGGGCCCCCACGTGTCTCCTCTCCCATCTTCCTTCTCCCTGCCACCTCTGGTCAGAGACAGCCTGCTGCTCGGAAGGGGTGTGGGGGGGTGCTGGGGGTGGGGCACCGTGGTGAGGGACCAGCCGGAGGGAAGGCTGATGGTCCTTCTGGGAGGAAAGTGGAAAGTGGCAGGTCCAGGAAGATGGAGGGGCCGGGGTGTGTGGAGGAGGGGTGAGCACTGGAGCAGGGTGGGGAGACTTGACATTCACAGGCGGGATCAGGTGGCATCCGTGGCCTTTCTACTTGCTGAGGGAACAGAAATCCTGGTAGGAGTGAGAGCCAGTTTGCTGGAGGAGGATCTGAGGTTTGCCCCCAAGCTTGGGGCCGAGCCAGAAGAATCGGGGCTAGGGGATCTCTAGGGCCTGTGTGACGTGCAGGAGCCAGGAGGGCAAGAGGTGTTCCTAGCCCACACGCAGGACTCAAGGTCACGCACACACACTCACACTCACACACTCACTCTCCCAGGCTAGGATGAATGGGCTACTCACTGTGGCAGGGCCTCTGGGGGTCCTCTGGGGAGGGAAGAGGCCTGTGCTGGAGAAGGGCTAGGGGTTGGAGCCCAGGAAGGAGGCAGTTAGGCTGGATCCAGCTTGGGTGCTGTGTTGAAGCTCCAGGGCCTGGGGGGAAGGTGTGGGGTGCTGGGCTGGGCAGGAAGAGGTGTTTCCTATTTCTGATAGTTTCCTGAGTTTCCGTGGATCTTCAGGGCCTGGGGCAGAAAGGAGGAAGGCTGTGGGGACCGGAGCGCCCGGGATGGCTGGCTTCACGGAGACTGCTCTGCTCTCACTGCCTGGCGAGGGTTGAGGTTGGGGCCCCTGCGGGCCAGGGAGCAGGGGGAGAGGCAGGATGGAGGGGACTGGAAAAGGGCTTTTCATCTGGGGAGGGGGCTGGGGGTCGAGGCCTGGATAAGGCAGCTTCTATGATGGGGGCAGTGACCCTGGTGGTGGCGAGGAACCAAGGTGGGACTGAGCCAAGGCTGTGGGGGGTGCATTTGTCTGCATAGCACGCGGCCCTGTTTGTGTGTGTCCGTTTGTCTGCAGCACCTGTCTATCTGTCTCTGGGCTTGCCTGAGTGTGTCTGGGGGTGTGCTGCTGCACGTGTGTGTGTCTGAGCATGTGTATCTCTGTGCGTGTCATGCCCTCCTGAACGCGTGACTGTGTGTGTCCCTGTGTCTCTGGGTTTTTCTGTATGTAAGTGTGGGTCTGCATGTAACTCTGTGTGCCTGGTGGTCCCGTGTGTTTCTCTCTGCCTGTCTGGTGTGTGTCTATGTGTCTGTGTGTGTACCTACGTAAGTGCACGTCTGTGTGTGTAACTGTGCCCATCTGTGTGAATGGGTATCTTTCTACACATTCCTGTGTGACTGTGTATGCACGGGTGTTATGTATGTTTGTATTCTTTGTATGTGCTTGTGCACCTTTCTATGTATTCATGTGATTGTGTGTTGTACGTGTTGTATGTTATATGTGTGTTACGTGTGGTGTGTGTAAGTTGTGTAGTATGTGGTATGTGTGTTGTGTGGTATATGTGCGTGATGTGTGTGCCGTGTGTATGTGTACTGTATGTGTGGGGTGATGTGTGTTGTGTTGTGTGTGTGTGGTGTGTGCAGTGTGTGTGTGTGTGATGTGTGTGGTGTGCTGTGTGTGTGCAGTGTGTGTGATGTGTGTCTGTGTGTGTGTGATGTGTGTGGTGTGCTGTGTGTGTGCTGTGTGTGTGCTGTGTGTGTGTGCTGTGTGTGGTGTGCTGTGTGCTGTGTGTGTGTGTGGTGTGCTGTGTGTGTGTGCAGTGTGTCTGTGTGTGTGTGATGTGTGTTGTGTGTGTGATGTGTGTGTGATGTGTGTGTGTGTGTGATGTGTGTGGTGTGCTGTGTGTGGTGTGTTGTGTGTGTGTGTGTGTGCTGTGTGTGGTGTGTTGTGTGTCTGTGTGTGTGCTGTGTGTGTGTGTGCAGTGTGTGTGTGATGTGTGTGTGCTGTGTGTGTGTGTGTGATGTGTGTGGTGTGTGTGCAGTGTGTGTGTGATGTGTGTCTCTGTGTGTGATGTGTGTTGTGTGTGTGTGATGTGTGTGGTGTGTGTGTGTGTGTGATGTGTGTGGTGTGCTGTGTGTGTGTGATGTGTGTGGTGTGCTGTGTGTGTGCAGTGTGTGATGTGTGTGGTGTGTTGTGTGTGTGTGATGTGTGTGGTGTGCTGTGTGTGTGCAGTGTGTGTGTGATGTGTGTCTCTGTGTGTGTGATGTGTGTTGTGTGTGTGTGATGTGTGTGGTGTGCTGTGTGTGTGTGATGTGTGTGTGTGTGTCTGTGTGTGATGTGTGCAGTGTGTGTGTGTGTGTGTGCTGTGTGTGGTGTGCTGTGTGTGTGTGTGTGTGTGTGTGTGTGCAGTGTGTGTGTGTGTGTTGTGTGTGTGTGTGTGTGTGTGTGTGATGTGTGTGGTGTGTGTGCGTGTGTGTGATGTGTGTGCAGTGTGTGTGTGATGTGTGTGTGCTGTGTGTGTGTGCAGTGTGTCTCTGTGTGTGATGTGTGTGGTGTGCTGTGTGTGTGTGTGTGTGTGTGTGATGTGTGTGGTGTGCTGTGTGTGGTGTGTGTGTGTGATGTGTGTGTGTGTGTGTGTGTGTGTGCAGTGTGTGTGTGTGTGATGTGTGTGGTGTGCTGTGTGTGTGTGTGTGATGTGTGTGGTGTGCTGTGTGTGTGTGTGTGTGTGATGTGTGTGTGTGTGATGTGTGTGTGTGTGATGTGTGTGTGTGTGGTGTGTGCTGTGTGTGTGTGTGATGTGTGTGGTGTGCTGTGTGTGTGTGTGATGTGTGTGGTGTGCTGTGTGTGTGTGATGTGTGTGTGTGTGTGTCTGTGTGTGTGTGCAGTGTGTGTGTGTGTGTGTGTGTGTGTGCAGTGTGTCTGTGTGTGTGTGTGTGTGTGTGTGTGCAGTGTGTGATGTGTGTGGTGTGTTGTGTGTGTGTGATGTGTGTGTGTGATGTGTGTGGTGTGCTGTGTGTGTGCAGTGTGTGTGTGATGTGTGTCTCTGTGTGTGTGATGTGTGTTGTGTGTGTGTGATGTGTGTGGTGTGTTGTGTGTCTGTGTGTGTGATGTGTGTGGTGTGCTGTGTGTGGTGTGCTGTGTGTGTGTGTGCAGTGTGTCTGTGTCTGTGTGATGTGTGTGTGTGCCGTGTGTGTGCTCAGAGAAGCCCGCGCGGGGACAGGCCTCTCTCTGGGACTGTGTGGGGCCTCTTGGCCGTGAGCGCCGTGACAGCAGCGCTGCAGGGAGACTCGGGCTCCGCACTCGGGCGCTGTGGCGTGGCGCGCTTTGTGCAGCAGCTGCCCACTCAGCGGCCCCCGCCCACTGGCTCCCCGGCTGTCACCGTGGCTCTGACAGGGAGCCTGGCTGTGCCCGGGGTGCTGGAAGCGGGAAGGCTGGTTGGGACATTGGAGAGGTGTCACCGTGCGCCTGTGGCACCGGGACTGAGTGGCTCCAGACGGCCACCGGCAGTTCTGGCGGGTGCGTGGCCACGGCGGGGCCAGGCAGTCCCACCTGCTGACCCCTAGATGACGGCACAGCTAGAAAGCGTTCCGCCCGCCCACTCGGGCCCACAGTGGTTCACCTGCTGGCCCCTCCTGTCCCTCCTGCCAGGCTGGCTCTGAGAAGTAGGGGAAAGGCGATGCCAAGGCCAGTGTGTGGGCCTCTGGCCACCTCCCAGGGGGTGGCGCCCCTCTGCCGTACCCGGTGCCGGGCGAGAGGAAGGAACGGGTCCAGCCGCCCAGGGGTGGCGGCAGGAAGGCCGGGGCCAGCCGGCAGCTCCCTTCTGTCCCTTCCTCAGGTGACCCGGGCAGCGGTTAGGCTGTGGCTGCAGCACTCGTAGCCAAGGATGCCCCAGGCCTTGGAGCGCTCCGAGGGCTGCTGGGCCTGGGTGGTGCTGCTGGCCTCCGTGGTGACGCAGGGCCTCACCCTGGGCTTCCCCACGTGCATCGGCATCTTCTTCACCGAACTGCAGCGTGAGTTCCAGGCCAGCAACAGCGAGACTTCCTGGTTCCCCTCCATCCTGACAGCCATGCTCCACGCAGGGGGTGAGCAGGGTGGGGAGGGACCGGGTGTGGGCTGGGGTGTGGGGAGGGATGAGAAGGAGCTCGGGGGGAAGGGAGGAAGCCAGAACCTCTCCAGCCTCCTGGGTCCCTCTCTCTGGGGCCATAGATTTCACCTGGTGCTGTGAATTCCTGGGATGTCATCTTGATTTCAGCAGGGCCAGTTCCCCCACCCAGGATCCTGTGGGGCTGGGCTGGGCTGAGCTGGACTGGGCTGGGGAGGGGCACAGGGCAGGGAGGCCCCCAGGATGTAAAGCCGGTCCTCCTGATGAGCGTGGGAGGATCGAGCCAGACCATAAGAGTGCGGGGGCACAAGCCACAGAACAGCGAGGCTTCCCGCGGGGTGAACTCTTGGAACCTTAGTTTTTCCCTCTGCCATTTGGGGGTAACAGCCAGCAGCCCCAGGCTGCCCACCTCCCACACAGGGTTGCAGAGAAGATCACAGAGTCCAGCCAGGTCTGAGAGCTTGGGCAGTGGAAACTGCCCTCATCGGGGCTTCAGGACAGGAAGCAGAGGTCTGGAGAAGGACCCCAGGAGCAAGAGGGGGCAGTGCAAGAACCCCATCTCTCACCAGGAAGCAGAGGGCGGGGGAGATGGAGGGCAGTCCCCTCAGTTCCTGGTTGCCTTCTCCAGGGATGTGAAGGGCTCACCTTGACCCCAGGGAAAGAGAAGGGGCCCGGGTGGGTTCTCCACAATAGCCTTGGGCTCACAGGACTGCCCCCCCATTCCTGGGAGCTCCCCAGGGAGACTCCATGGGCAGTGACCTCTGGGGGGGGGCTCGACTTGACAGCCCGCCGGGCTCTCCTCACCCCTGTTTGCCTGTCTCAGGTGATCCATCTCCCCGCCCTCCACCAGCACCGGGAGGGAAGTCAGACTGGGATAGAAGCCACCTTCACTGGGGCATGGGCTCAGGGCAAGGAGCAAAGCCAGGCCTGGCTCAGACTGCACAACCTTTCAGCCAACAAGCATGGGCAGAAGTGTGAATCTCAGATGGTTCCTTTGCTGCAACTGGAGAGGGGTCTGGGCCAGGGACTAGGAACCGAGCATTCAGTGGGGACCCTGCTCCCCAGCCAGCTTCAGACTCACGCCCAGGAGGTATGCCAACATTCCGGCCAGCCCAGGACTCCTATAGGTCTGTCTTACATACACACACACACGTACCTTTAGGCCATGCTCATTCAGAGTATTATGGAGATTTTTAACTTGCAACTATCCTTGATCCTAAGTACCCCCAAACCCCACACATTTTAGAGATGAAGACAAGCCAGCACGGAGTATCCGAGGCCTTACCCATGCTGTAGAGTGAGTTTGGGGAAGAAACCATGCCCATGCAGAGGGAGCATTTGCCTCCCAGTGCCCCACCCCAGCACCCTCTGCTATCTCAGCTAAGCTGGCACACGTCCCAGCCCCCGCCCCACACACGGTGACTCAGGGCTTTCCCCAATGTCACCTTTCCAAAGTCAGGTCAAAGTATGGGGGTGGGAAGGATGTGTGGGTCAGCGGTCATGTCCATTTCAAAGCCTCTCCTCTCCCTCTGTGGCTGCCTCTCCTTGATTACCTTTGAGGATGGGCCGCTCACTTCCTCTGTTACTCTCACACTCAGACTGGCTCACACCCACACACCCTCTCTCCACACCCAGCACCCAAACTCACATTGCGTGTGCACACACACTTTCTCTGTCCCTTTGGCTGCACTCTGGGAGCATTAACTCTGGAGAAACTCTATGGTATGTATTTGGGAGGGTGGGGTAGGGCGGGCTGGGGCAAGGTATTTGGCAGATGGGGCCCTCTGAGGTGTCAAGGAGCAGCCTGCCAGGGCTGGCTCACTTCTACTCCGGGTCTGCACTGATGAGAAAGCAGCTCAGGGTAGAGTTTGGGGAGGACAGGCCCTTCTCCACCAGAAGCCAAACATCCAGCGATGCAAGACTTTGGTGGTGGCTGGAGGGAATGGGGGAGGGGAGAAGGTACCCCACACACTTTTCTCCAGAGGCTGGAGCAAGGGGGCGCAGCGTAGCCCGAGGCCCTGGGCTGCCCACCCTGAACAGGTTGAGGATGGTGGGAGGGCTGTGGCCAGTCCTCCTGAGGATGGGGGAGAGGGGAATGGGGACTGGAGGTGCTCCCTGTGATGTAACCACCCTGGGACTGTGGTCCGCTGAGACCAACCCCTGCGAGGGGCATCCACCCAGGTCACGATTTCACCCAGATGGATGTGGCCTCTGGTCAGTGCAGTGAAGGGCCTTAGTCTGTACCTCTGGGAATCCTGGTCAGGGTCAAACTGAATATTTACAGCACCTCACAGCTGCTCAGACATCACCCAGCCTGACCCCTCAGTCTCTGCAGGGGGAAATCAAGGCCTAGAAAGGGACTGGCCTTGCTTGACCTGTAGCCAGTCTTTAGCAGGGTGGGGATCAGAACCCAGGCGTATGCGTTCCAGGGCTTCTGCTTTGTGCCTTTTTTTTTTTTAATTGAGGGCTTCCTCGGGTGGTTCAGTGGTGAAAAAATCCACCTGCCAGTGCAGGAGACGCAGCAGATCCAGGTTCAATCCCCGGGTCAGGAAGATCCCCTGGAGGAGGAAATGTTAGCCCACTCCAGTATTCTTGCCTGGAAAATCCCATGGACAGAGGAGCCTGGCGGGCTACAGTTCATAGGTTGCAGAGTCAGACGTGGCTGAGTGACAGCACGCACGCATTTATTATTTATTGTTGGCTGTGCTGTCTTTGTTGCGCTGCAGGCTTTCCTCTAGTTGTAGCGAGTGGGGGCTGCTCATCGCGGAGCACAGGCTCCGGGGTCTGTCGGCTTTGGTGGTTGAGCTCCCGGGCTGCAGAGCACAGTTTCATTGCTCTGTAGTTGTGGTGCATGGGCTTCGTCACTCCATGGCATGTGGGATCTTCCCGGATCAGGGATCGAACCCATGTCTCCTGCATTGGCAGGCGGATTCTTTACCACTGAGCCCCCCAGGGAAGCCTTTAAGCCACCTGCTAGTTGTTCCTGGAAGCCCCTCCCAAGCCTGTTCTCTCCCTCCCTCTGACCTCGTCATTCAGCTGTCACCTGCCGTCTGCCCCCTCCCCACAGGCCCCCTGTGTAGTATCCTGGTGGGACGCTTTGGCTGCAGAGCGACGATGATGCTGGGCGGCGTGCTGGCCAGCCTGGGCATGGTGGCCGGCTCCTTCTGCCGCACCCTCGGCCAGCTCTACCTCACGGCAGGATTCATCACAGGTGACTGTCATTTCATTTCGAGAGTTGCTGGGTAGGTACTGGGTATGAGACTGAAAAGGGCCAGGCGTGGTGAACAGGGCAGGCAAAGCTCTGAATCTTCTGGGGCTGCTCACAGCCACTCGAGGCAGACGAACAATGAACAGATAAGTAACGAGGGTCAATCCTGACAAGTGCCCGAGAAGACAGGACTGCTGATGCCGTAGTGTCCTCGTTCGGGTGAGGTTGGGCAGAGATTAGACAAGTTAAGAGGTGAAATGACTAAAACAGCCAGTGCAAAAGATACAGCAGGGTTGGAGGAGGTTGCTGCTTTTTTTTTTTTTTTTGGCTGTGCCTGAGGCTTGTCGGATCTCGCTTACCGGACCAGGGATGGAACCTGCGCCCCCTGCAATGGAAGCATGGAGTCTTAACTCTGACCACCAGGGAAGTCCCAGCTTGCTGCTTTCAACAGAACTGTCAGGGAAGGCTTTGCAGAGGAGGTGACATTTGGTCAGAAGGAGGTGAGGCATCTGCCACCAGGCTCCCAGGGAAGAACATACCAGAAGGAGCAGCAAGACCAAAGGCCCAGGAATACTCTTGGAGCACTGAGGACACAGGGTAGAAGACGTGAAAGTGAAGGAGTCCTACTCTTTGCGACTCCATGGACTGTAGAGCTTATGAAATTCCCCAGGCCAGAATACTGGAGTGGGTAGCTGTTCCCTTCTCTAGGCAATCTTTCCAACCCAGGGATCGGACCCAGGTCTCCCACATTGCGGGTCTCCCACATTGCAGGTGGATTCTTTACCAGCTGAGCCACCAGGGAAGCCCAATAGGGTAGAAGCCTGTGAACAAAGGTCAAGAAGGTGGGGGGCGGGGGCGGCATGGCCGCAGGGGAAAAGGCCAGATAGGGTAGCTCAAAGGCTTTGTAGTGAGATGGGAGGCCCTGTGAGGGGTTTGGGCAGAGAGATGTCATCCAGCCACTATTTGTGAAGAACTAGGTACTACCCTGGGGGCTTCCCAGGTGGCGCTAGTGGTAAAGAACCCACCTGTCAGTGCAGGAGACGTAAGAGTCGGGGGTTCCATCCCTGGGTGGGGAAGATGCCCTGGAGGAGAGCCCAGCAACCCACTCCAGTATTCTCGCCTGGAGAATCCCATGGACAGAGGAGCCTGGTGGGCTACAGTCCATAGGGTCCCAAAGAGTCAGACATGACTGAAGCAACTTAGCAAGCATGCATGCAGGCAGTACCCTAGCTGTGGTATTGTGAACACACCATAGGGGGCTAGGCTGGGAGCAACACAGCAGTTGTCATCGCCCAGCCAGGCGGCAGCTACAACCTTAAACCAGGGTGGTATGATGAAGGCAAAGGGAAGGGGTCTCGTTCAGGATTGCAGGTGTGGTACAGAGAAGGACACGAGGGTGACCCAAGAGCCAAGGGTGATACCAAGGGTGGAATGGAAGAGTGGAGTGGCCGCTAACTACGATGGGGACCCTAGGGGAAGAGCAGGTTCAAGGGCAGGTGG
This sequence comes from Ovis aries, assembly GCF_016772045.2. Classification (NCBI taxonomy): domain Eukaryota; kingdom Metazoa; phylum Chordata; class Mammalia; order Artiodactyla; family Bovidae; genus Ovis; species Ovis aries. The sequence continues at coordinate 55,683,861 of NC_056064.1, read as the reverse complement.
GAAGCTCAGGTTTGGACACACCTGGTCTGGCCCTGAGCTGGAGTGGCCAGCTGGGGAGTCCTGAGAGCCCTGGTATTCAGGTCTTGAGATGAGGTTATCACCCTGCTGTCACTAAGGGAACGAGGGAAGAGGGATGATAAGGACTGGGGTCTGGGGCCCAGGACATGGACACTCCAGTGGTTCACGGCCTGGGCAGGAAGAAGTGACAGAGAGGTAGAAGGAGAACCAGGAGAGTGGTTTCTTGACAAAGGAAGTGAGGAAAGCGCTCAAGGACGAGGAGGAGGAGGGAGGGACCGTGAAGCCACTGATGGATCAGATTGAGCCGACATCAGACTCCATCTGCGGCTTTGTAATGTGGAGGGTGGCAGCCTTGATAATTCTGGAGCAGAGTAAGGATGAAAGTCTGATTTGTTCAAAAGAGAACAACAGGGGAGTTAGTCGGGTGGCCTAGGACGATTCTGGGCTTTCACTGCCGTGGCCTGAGTTGGAAACTGCCATCCCCCAAGCCATGCAATGTGGCTGAAAAAAAGAACAGGAAGGAGGAAATTGAAGACAGTGGAGATAGGATTTCCAAGAAATTTTTATATAAGGGAGCAGAGACATGGGCCGTTATCCAGAAGAGACTGGGGTCAAGAGAGAGTTTTGTTTTCACGGAAGAAATCACAGTGGAGAAGAATGATCTATTAATAGTAGAGAGAAAATGGATGTGGCTGGGAGAGAGGGAAGTTGCTGGAGGGACGTGCCTTGAGCAGACAGGTTGCAGGGAGGAAGTGGAGGGTCACCCTTGTCTGGGAGCATGGACTGTCCATTGCTACCGGTGGGAAGGAAAGTTGGTCAGCTGAGAGTGATGGGAGAGGGGTTGGGGTGCACAGAGGAAGGCTTGGGGTCAGCAAGAGTGAGGGAGAGTAGACAGTTGATGGAACAGCAGTGGCACCGTGGGAGACCCAAGAGCCACTCTGAGGCCGGTGGTCAGGGCACGGTGGTGAGCTTTCCTGCACATTCAGCTGTGCAGAGTAGGTGGGGGCGGTGGCATTTGAGCTGTTAGGAGAGCGAGCTGGGGGGGAGGGTATTCCAGGCAGATGGAACGGCAGCTGCACATGTCCAGTAAGTGGGAGCTTGGTGTCCAGAGGAAGAGAAAGAAACCAATGGGGCTTTATCATGGCTAGCGGCCTGAGATGGCACCCAGAGGTGGCCAGAGGCCAGCCCGTGTAGAGCCTTCCAGGGCATAGTAAATACTTTGGCTTTTTTCCTCCATGTGAAGGAAAGTCTCTGGAAGGTGTTAAGCAGGGGAGAGACTTCACCCAATTTAGGTGTCTGAACATCCCCTGGTGCCTTGCCCATGGGAACAGGTGTACCCCCCCGGCAGCCTTGGGAGGGGAGATGCTTCCAGGGAGGTGGTGTGGTGGGCTGATTCCATCTGAAACCCCTGGGTGCCTAGAAGTGGGTCTGGGCTGGAAACGGAAGGAAGACAGACCTGGGACGTGACCCCAGGGTCCCCACACCGGGCGCGCCCTGGAGCTGGTCCCCCCTTCTCCCTCCGCAGGCCTGGGCATGTGTTTCAGCTTTCAGTCAAGCATTACCGTGCTGGGACTGTACTTCACCCGCTGGCGGGTGCTGGCCAACGCGTTGGCCTCGGCGGGTGTCTCCCTAGGCATCACGCTCTGGCCGCTGCTCTCCCGTTACCTCCTGGAGGACCTGGGCTGGCGAGGCACCTTCCTCATCTTCGGCGGGGTCCTTCTCCACTGCTGCGTCTGCGGGGCTGTCGTGAAGCCTGTGCCTGCCAGCGTGACCCCAGAGGCCAGAGAAGGCCTCCCCTCACCTTCCAAGAGACCCTCGCAAGGCTGCCTGGTGGCATGTGGCCGGGCCATCCGGCGCCACCTGGCCTTCGACGTCCTGCGGGACAACGTGGGCTACCGTGTATACACGCTGGGGGTTGTCTGGATGATCATGGGTTTCCCGCTGCCCCACGTCTTCCTGGTCCCTTACGCCATTCGGCACGGGGTGGACGAACAAAAGGCAGCACTGCTCATCTCTGTCATCGGCTTTAGCAACATCTTCCTGCGGCCCATGGCTGGGCTGGTGGCAGGCCGCCGGGAGTTTGCGGGCCACCGCAAGTACCTGTTCAGCCTGGCGACCCTGCTCAATGGGCTCACCAACCTGGTGTGTGTGGCGTCGGCCGACTTCCGGGTCCTGGTGGGCTACTGCCTGGTGTACAGCGTGTCCATGAGCGGCATCGGTGCCCTGCTTTTCCAGGTCCTCATGGACATCGTCCCCATGGACCGGTTCTCCAGTGCCCTGGGGCTCTTCACCATCCTGGAGAGCATCTCCATCCTCATCTCCCCGCCGCTGGCTGGTGAGGCCCTGGGAGTGGAGGGCAAGCGGGGGATGGCCTGGGCGGGGTATGTGTATGCCAGGTCGCTTCAGTCGTGTCTGACTGTTTGAGACTGCATGGACTGAAACCTGCCAGGCCCCTCTGTCAGTGGGATTTTCCCAGCAAGAATACTGGAGTGGGTTGCTATGCCCTTCTCCAGGGGATCTTCCCAACCCAGGGGATCAAACCCTGGTCTCCCGCATTGCGGGCAGATTCTTTACTATCTGAGCCACCAGGGAAGCCCCTATTTGTGATTTTCTCGATCACCTCGGGGGACTGGCCACAGCCTGTTCCCCAGCTGGTGATTATGGTACAAACAGTCAAAAATAAGGCTTTCGGTACCAGACCTACCGCAGTTCTTTGTCTTCCCTTCTGTGCCTCTGTTCTCTTATCAGCAAAGTGGGGATGACAGTAGAATATACCTCATAGGCTGGTTTGTGAGGATCACAGGTCATTCCACAAAGAGGTCAGTAGAGAGCCTGGCATGTGGTAGAAGCTATGTACGTGTCGGGTCTGCTGTTAACACCCTCCTCCTCCAACTTCCTGCCTGAGGGCCCTCGGCAAGTCACGTTCCTTCTGTGAGCCACAGTGTCATCTGCAAAACGCAGATGAGAACACCCACTGTAACTGTCCCGCCCCCTGTGCCAGTCACCGGGTGGGCAGGGCTGAACATGGAGCAATGGTCCCCACCACTCAGGGCTCAGCCTCTGGTGGAAGAGTCGAGGACTGGGGCAAAGAGGCAGCTTTGCGATCATGGTGGTGATTTCGTGCTGGAAGGGAAGCAAACAGATACGGAAGTACAGACCCACTGGAGTGGCCGTGCTGGAAGCTGTGTGTGTGACATTCAGAGTAAAGGGGTGTGTGTGGAGCCTGTGGTGCTGGGGGTGGGGTGGACAGCTGACAGGCAGCATGCTTATCACAGTCAGGTGACGGGGACTCCCTGCTCTGAGTGTGGCACTGGGAGTTCCAGTTTTCAAGGGAGATCTCCAGGGTTGACAAGCAGGGAGAGCTGACGAGGGCCCAGGGCATGGCTGAGCAGATATTCCAAACGCCACTGGCCCTGGAGTCCTTGGCCGCCTGCCACTGAGGGTGAAGGAACCATGCCCTGAAGAGCTGTTCCGGCCTGGGGACTGGCTGCCTGGGCCAGGGCTGGTTTGCTTCTCTTTCCTTTCATTCAACAAATACCTAACGAATGCCAGCGAGGTACCAGCCAGTGTTGGGGAGGCGGCAGGGACAGAACCCCAGCCCTCACAAAGCACACGGTTTAGGGGGTGCAGGCAGCCGACAGTCCTGGGCAGTGACCTGACTTGCTCTCTGTGCCCCCAGGACTCCTCCTGGATGCCACCGATGACTTCAGCTACGTTTTCTACATGTCAAGTTTCTTCCTCATCTCAGCCGCCCTCTTCATGGGCGGCAGTTTCTGTGTCCTGGGAAAGAGGGAGCGGCAGGGCCCGTGGGCTGAGGTCAAAGGAGCCGTCCCAGAAGCTGCCCCGGAGCAGGGCCTCACCACAGAGGATATGGATGGTCCCGAGAAGCGGCTGCGTGTCGAGATCATGTACGTGACCAGCGTCTGAACCCCGGGGTCACTCACCTGTGTGACCAGCTTCTGAGTCCCGAAGTCAGTGAGTCCTGCCTCAGCCCAGGAAGGGGATGTCTGGCTGCTTCGCCAGAGGCTGGGGTGAAGCACTGCCCAGCAGGCCTGACCCGAAAGGCATCCCGGCTCTGCAGGTCAGGACTCAACCAGGAACTGGGACCTCAGAGGCTGGCCGCCAAACACTCAGGGTTCCTTCCAACAAGCAGAATCCAGGAGCAGGTCCTCCTAACTTTTCCCTTGGGGACCAGAGCCCCTGGGGCCCAGGAGGGTGGGTCTGAGCCCAGCTCGGGTCTGTCGTGACTGGCTTGGCTCAGCTGCCTGCCTATTTGCTGCTGCTACAGCTCAAGACACTGGACCCTCAAGTCCAGCCTGGATGCCTCCCGTGTGATCTCTCTCCATCACCCTCCAGACAGTTCTGGAGAGCTGCTCGCCCCTTCTCCGAGTCCCTCCTGCTCCTCCTTCTTCCCAGGTGGCCCAGCCCATGCCCTAAGGGCTGCCCCCAGCACAGGTTGCCGGGCCCCATGCTTCCTGGAACCTTGGCAAGAGGGGCCTTGGGAGAGAAGTTGTGACGGGGGCCAGGTGGAGGTGTGGGCCCGGATGCAGGCCGTGGACAGATTAAATGTCGGGTGGGGGACCTGTGCAGAGAACTGGAGGGGAGCCCCTGGCTTGGGCCCTAGAATCACAGAAGACTGAGAGACCCCTGCCCGCTCAGGGTCTGCTCAAGGGTCTCCTCCCTCCTTGGCCCCTCCCTGCATCTCAGCTGGAAGATTAGTGTTGGGTGCGGGGAGCCAGCCATCAGATGTGGGGAGGAAGGGTTGCTGGGCAGGGCCCCAAGACCTCTGTGAAATGGAGCTGCTTTCGCAACAGAAGCCCTTTCACTCCCCTCTCCTGTCTTTCTTTTCTCCCTGCTGTGTCAGAGGCGTCAGCCCTGGGGTAAGGAGCTGGCTGGGCCACCTGCCAGGCCACCCCTGCTCCCCGTTGGCCTGTGCATCTGGCCTGCAGGTCAGAGCTCCCCCCGCACACACACATTCTTTTTGCTGGTGCCTTCCCTGAGGTCATCATCACCTGGGAGCTGCCTCTCATCAGCCCTGGCTTGTCCCAACAGGATACCAACTGAGGGAATAGAAAAACTGTTTGTTTGAACTATACACACAAAAACATTTTCTGCAGCGGGTTATAAACCCTGTGAAGTAATGAAGCTGAAAAATAGGCCTGGAGTAAGTTTGCTCCCATTCGCCTTCAGGGCTACTCCCAACCTGGACCTTGTTTGTTGATTCAAGCTCAACCGGGTTTCAGCAAGAAAGTCTTATCAGGAGAGAACTGATTTTCTTTTTATGACCTGCTCCAGCCCTCCAGCACAAGTCCAACTGGCATGAGTAAGCACCCTTCTGGATATTGTCTTTTCCAGGATCCACGAGTGCCCCCTTATGGCAAAAAAAAAAAAGTAGTATAGAGGTGAGGCAAAGGGCTCTGAGCTGGCATGGAACCTGAATTGATGTTTGACTGCCACAATTTGCTGCCTTGACTCTGGGCACGCAGAAAACAGAGAAGGTTGGCCTAGATAAGCTAAGGTCTCTTCCAGTCTGAAAAGTCTGATCCTAAAGACCCCCCACTGCCTCCCTGTGCCCCAACCTGTCTGCACTTGGTCACCATCCACAGCTTGTACACTGAAGGGAGAATGCACAGCTGGGCACATTTTATCATGTCCTGCCTCCTCCATCTTAACTGAGTGGAAGAGGAGAGAGCTGGGGCTGGTGGGTGGGTGAATACTTTTTTTTTTTGAAGCACTACATGCGCGGCATGTGGGATCTTGAAGTTCCCTGACTAGGACCAAGGACCAAACCCATGCATACCCTTCGCAATGGAAGTACGGAGTCTTAACCTCCAGGGAGGTCCCTAGATGAATCCTTTTTGGTGCTAGTAGCCACATGGCTTTGAAACATGCATCCCCTTTTAGGCCCACTCTTGAAAACATTTCTTTTCAAGGAAAAAAGATATTAGTAAACATTTAGGATAGAGAACTTTGACCTCCTCTGCCTGCCCTCCCCCACTCCCTACCCTGGGCAAGAGTGGCAATCATTTCTGGGCAGAATTCCTTCAACAAATATTGAGCTACTGTGTGTCACGAACTGGGCAGAGAGGAGTAAGACCTGGTCACAAAACCAAGGACTTAAAGAATTCTTTGCAGAGGTGAGGGCCTCGGAAGCCTTAATTCAGTTCAGTTCAGGCACTCAGTCGTGTCCAACTCTGCGACTCCATGGACTGCAGCACACCAGGTTTCCCTGGCCATCTCCCAGCTCTCTGGAGCTTGCCCTAACTCATGTCCATTGAGTAGGTAATGCCATCCAACCATCTCATCCTCTGTCATCCCCTTCTCCTGCGTTCAATCTTTCTCAGCATCAGGGGCTTTTCCAAAGCCTTAGGAGGGGGCAAGTAATGGAGGATGTGATGGCCCATCAGATTCCAGAATCCACACTTGGCTGATCCTGGGATTCCTCTAGAGAGGGTCCAGAGCAGTTCCTGACCAGTGTGGGGTAGAGCCCACTTCTGTCCTGTCCCTAGATCTTTACTGCTCCATCCAGACAGGAGCAGAGAAGCCCCCTGGCCACATTGGGCTGAGATAGACTTCCCCAGGTCGAATCAGCTCTCCTTAAAATGTGAAGGTTCTGGTGAGGGGCCTGGGGACACTACCCTGCAAGAAGCAGCCAGGGTCCCCAAGCCCCAGGTGTGTGCATAGGGCTGGGGCTGATCACAGCCACCTGAGCCCACCAGGTGGGGGCTGCTCCCAGTGGGGCTGTGGCAAGCTGGAGTGTGGCAGTCACTGTCCTTGCGCAAGGCCCTTGCCCTCCAGAAATTCACAGCCTAAGCCGCTTCCACCCCCACATTTTGAAACACGCTGGAGTCCAAGAGGGCCACCTTCCTCCCTGGTGCTCTGTCACCTGACCCCTTCCTGAGAAACTGAGAAAGGACTAGATAGGAGGGCTTCAGCATTCTGGGCTCCCCACAACCCAGAAAGCCACCAAAGTAGTATTTCTGGGGTCCGATGGTGCTGCCCCGGGTGCGCCCCGCCACCTGGCAGGCTCAGCTCGGGACTGGGGAGCAGAGGATACCAGGCGCGCTGACTTGTTTTCATCTTGGCCTCGCCTCGGGCATACAGGGTCACAGTTCCCCCACCAGGGATCCAAGCGTGTCCCCTCCACTGGGAGCAGAGTCTTAAGCACCGAACCACCAGGGAAGTCCTCACTGGGCTTTTGGGAAGAGCCGACCAGAAGGTAGTGTCAGAAGAGCCACAGAGGGGACACAAGGAGCAGGCGCTCGCGTTTCCACGGCGTCCCTGGATGGTGGAGGGGCGGGGACTGCGGCCCATCGCCAAGCGCGGGTGCATCTGAAGGTGCTTCTACCCCGACAGTCCCCCACACAGGCGACCCCCGGCACCTCTGAGCTCCTACGGGCCCTTGGGGCTCGCCTCAACACAACCGCAGGCTTCAGTCACCACTTCCATCAAGAGGCGGATCGCCGCCTGCGAGAGACAAAACGCTGGAAGCGGGCCCACGCTCAGCGACGGCCCCGCCCATCGCCCCTCGCCTCGTCGCCCCGCCCCTTTGGCCCTTTGGGCGTGGCCAAGTGCCGCTTCCCCCGGAAGTCCGGAACCAAGCCGAACGTCCCGCCCAGCTGGGACGGGCCTTCCTCACGCGGCGCGAGAGTGGGTCCTTGTCTCCTGGTCCCCGACTTAGGTGTTCAGTCCCAACTCCTACGAGGTTCTGAGTCCCCACCGCGTCTCCCACAGCCCAGTCTCAGCTGCAAGCTGCTGGAGAATTCGTTTCCCCTCCCCGGCCCCGCGAAGCCAGGTGGGGTCCTAGCCCCGCGCCCCAGCCTCAACCTTCCACACTCTCCCGCCCGCTCCCCGGGGCCCCTCGCCGCCCGCCCATGGCCCAGAAGCCGAAGGTAGACCCCCACGTCGGTCGGCTGGGGTATCTGCAGGCGCTGGTCACGGAATTCCAGGAGACGCAGAGCCAAGGTGAGTGTCTCGGGGTGGGGGGCAGGGGGGGCTGGGCCGGGGTCCAGCCGCGACCACCGCCCCGACCCTGGCGCCACTGCCCGCTTCTCCATCGCAGACGCCAAGGAGCAAGTGTTGGCCAACCTCGCCAACTTCGCCTATGACCCCGGTAACTACCAGTATCTGCGGCAGCTGCAGGTCTTGGATTTATTCCTCGATTCGCTGTCGGAGGAGAATGAGACCCTGGTGGAGTTTGCTATTGGTAAGGATGGGGCGCTCTCCTAGGTGCCTGATGAGGTAACGAGTTAGAAATGAGTTGTTGGGAAAGGGCTCTTCGGCCGTCTCTCAGCAGCGAAGGCAGACTTTCGTAGTGTCTGTAATGCCTCCGCGGCCAACACAGCGTACAGGTTCACGGGTGGCTTGAGTCTGGCCTGGAACCCACGCCCAGGACCATTTCTACCTGTCTACCTTCCCTGTCGGTTAGAGGTAAGATCATAAATGGGAATGGATTGAAGCCCCTTGGAGGGGCGGGGTGGGGGCGGGGGAGTTGAGCGCTCTTTTAAAACCTCTTTATCTTATATGTTTCACCATCAAGAGAAATAGCGTTCACTCGGAAGGGCTTATGGCACCTGTAGTTGTTCTGGTCTCAGACCTATTGATTTATTCACACGTCAGGTGTTTGTTGGGCTGGTACCCTGTGAGCAAAGTATTGTTCTAAATGCTGGTGAGATGGCCAACAAGTTGGGAAAAGATCTTTGCCCTCAGGGAATTTACATTCTAGTAGAGAGAGACACAAGGTTTACACACAAAAGAAGCTGAGGCACTGAAGAAAACAGGCTGATGAAGAAGAGCAAGGGAAGGAAGGGACTACTTCTGGTTTGGCCCTGGCGGGAAGGCACAGGCCGGGCCAAGACCCCAGAGCAGGAGGAGCCAGAAGGAAGGCTGATGTGGCACCATTGTGGTGAGTGAAGCCCAGAGTGGTACTAAATGAGAGAGAAGGATTTAGTGCTGCTAAATTAGAGAGCACCTCGCACCAGTTTACAGGGATTCAGATCTAGGCATTGGGTGGGAGTTTGGAGTTTATTCTGAGGGCAAACCAACATTCCTGGAACTTCCCTAGTGGTCCAACAACTAGGACTTTGCTTTTCCACTGTAGGGGCGATGGGTTCCATCCCTGGTTAGGGAACTGCTGCTGTTGCTAAGTTATTTCAGTCGTGTCTGACTCTGTGCAACCCCATAGACGGCAGCCCACCAGGCTCCGCCGTCTCTGGGATTCTCCAGGCAAGAACACTGGAGTGGGTTGCCAGTTCCTTCTCCAGTGCATGAAAGTGAAAAGGGAAAGTGAAGTCGCTCAGTCGTGTCTGACTCTTAGCAACCCCATGGACTGCAGCCTACCAGGCTCCTCCGTCCATGGGATTTTTCAGGTAAGAGTACTAGAGTGGGTTGCCATTGCCTTCTCTGGTTAGGGAACTGAGATCCTGCAAAAAGCAAACAAAACCAACATTCTTTCTGCAGCATGTGTCTTTAAAAAATAACATTTCTCTGCATAGTGAAAGGAGTCTTATCTTCATAGGGAATGAACTTAATAATTCCATTGTCACCAAATACCCAGTTAGGCAGACTTCTCTAATAGTTCCCAAGCGGACATTTTTTGTTGTTCTGTATAAACCAGGATCCATGCTCTTAATCTGGTTGTTATGTACGTTAGATCTCAATCTCTCGCTCTCTTTTGAAAGAAACTTTGTATTTTATAACAGTAGAAAAATTGCGAAGGTAATACAGAGTTTCTATGTATACACACCGAGTTTCCTTATTATTACCATCTTACATTAGTATGGTACACTTGTTACAATTAATAAGCCAATAGCAATAGTCCTGTCTAACTCTTTGCAACCGCATGGGCTGTAGCCTGCCAGACTCCTCTGTCCATGGGATTTCCCAGACGAGAATATTGGAGTGGGTTGCCATTTCCTTCTCCAGGGGATCTTCCTGACCCAGGGATAGAACCTGCGTCTCCTACACTGGCAGACAGATTCTTTACCACTGAGCCACCTGGGTACCCCTGTTATTAACTGAAGTCCATGCTTTGTTCTGATTTCGTCACTTTTTCCCTCATAACCTTTTACTGTCTCAGGATTCCATCCAAGATCTTATGTTAGATTTAGGCTCCTTTGGGCTTTGCTGGTTTTAGACTTTTTCTTTTTGTGAATGACCTTGGCAGTTTTAAGGAGTACTGGTCAGGTATTTTGTAGGTTTTCCTTCAGTTGGGATTTGCCTGACATTTTTCTCGTTATTAGACTGGGATATGGGTATTGGGGAGGATGACCACAGAGGTAAATGGTAAAAGGCCATGACATATCTCCTCCAACTGAAGCTATTTTGGGAGGTAGAGGGGGGTGCTTCCCACGTGGGATCTTAGTTCCCTGACCAAGGATCGAACCTATGCCCCCTGCAGTGGCAGTGTGGAGTGTTAACTGCTGGACCACTAGGGTCTCGACTCTGCAGAAAACTTTGCTAAAAAGAGCAGTCGGGAGGGAGGTGGGAGGGGGGTTCATGTTTGGGAACACGAAAAATAAAAATAAAAAATAAAAAGAGCAGTCAGCCAAGGCGAGTTTTTACAGGATCAGGAAGCACCTTTCCCAAGGCAGGAGACCTCTGAGATCCCACCCCACTGAGCCGGGGGCTCCCAGGGTGGGTAACCAAGCCCTGGACCCAGAGTCCACGGTCCCCACTTCACTTTGTAGCTGATCCTTGTGGATGAGTCCTATCTCTTCTGAGCTTCGTTTCCTCATCTGAGCCTTGCCTGCCTTGCAGGACTGCCATGGGGAGCAGAGCTGTTGTGTCTGTGTGTCTGTGAAGGCACTTTGTCTACAATCGCTTGTATCTTTATCACCAGTTTTCCTCTTCACGGCCGCTTTTTCTTTCTCTTTTTCTCCTCCTTCCTAAGGTCCCCAGTCCCAGGAGCAACAGCTTTCTTAGCATTGAATCCCTCCATGGGGTCCTCTGCAGATGAAATTTATTTTTTATTTATTGTGCATAAATTGGAAGTCCCAGTGGTGCTTAGAAGCCTACTTTGTTACTCTTTCTGTTTCCTTTCCTGTTAATATCTGTGGCGCTTCATGTGGCGCTACACTGTCAGTGATTATTCTGCGTTGTGCTTTGTAGCTTTGAATCTTTTCTCTCTGGTGGCAGGTCTGAGATTGTGATCTCCATGAGGTCAGAGTGCTTTGCTTATGTTTGTCTTGAATACTCAGACTTTTTGGTCTGGAAAGGGGATGGGGCGAGTGCACGCACGCAGAGTCCTGCCCCTGACTTGGGGTTGGTGCCCTGAGTGAGGCTATTTCTGGAACAACTACTAGGTAAGATTGCCCACGGCCATGGTTTGGCAGAATCAAACCGAGTGTTGGTTTGTTGGTGCGGAAGAGAGTGAGTTTGGTAGGAGCAGGGCTTTGGGGTCAGGCAGGCTTGGGTTCCAGTCCTCACTCCGCGACTTAACTCTGGGCATGTGACTTCCCTTCTCCCATCGTCAGTCAGGTGAGCAGGATCAACACCTGCCTCACAGAGTTGTTGACAATTAAATAAGCTAAAGTGCCTCAGACCCCCTGACCTGCCTCTTGAGAAATCTGTATGCAGGCCAGGAAGCAACAGTTAGAACTGGACATGGAACAACAGACTGGTTCCAAATAGGAAAAGGAGTCCGTCAAGGCTGTATATTGTCACCCTGCTTATTTAACTTATATGCAGAGCACATCATGAGAAATGCTGGACTGGAAGAAACACAAGCTAGAATCAAGATTGCCGGTAGAAATATCATTAACCTCAGATATGCAGATGATACCACCTTTATGGCAGAAAGTGAAGAAGAACTAAAAAACCTCTTGATGAAACTGAAAGAGGAGAGTGAAAAAGTTGGCTTAAAGCTCAACATTCAGAAAACGAAGATCATGGCATCCGGTCCCATCACTTCATGGGAAATAGATGGGAAACAGTGTCAGACTTTTTTTTTGGGGGGCTCCAAAATCACTGCAGATGGTGATTGCAGCCATGAAATTAAAAGACGCTAACTCCTTTGAAGAAAAGTTATAACCAACCTAGATAGCATATTGAAAAGCAGAGACATTACTTTGCCGACTAAGGTCCGTCTAGTCAAGGCTATGGTTTTCCAGTAGTCATGTATGGATGTGAGAGTTGGACTGTGAAGAAGGCTGAGCGCCGAAGAATTGATGCTTTTGAACTGTGGTGTTGGAGAAGACTCTTGAGAGTCTCTTGGACTGCAAGGAGTTCCAACCAATCCATTCTGAAGGAGATCAACCCTGGGATTTCTTTGCAAGGACTGATGCTAAAGCTGAAACTCCAGTACTTTGGCCACCTCATGCGAAGAGTTGACTCATTAGAAAAGACTGTGATGCTGGGAGGGATTGGGGGCAGGAGGAGAAGGGGATGATCGAGGATGAGATGGCTGGATGGCATCACTGAGTCGATGGACGTGAATCTGAGTGAACTCCGGGAGTTGGTGATGGACAGGGAGGCCTGGCGTGCTGCGATTCATGGGGTCGCAAAGAGTCAGGCACGACTGAGCGACTGATCTGAACTGAACTGAAAGCACCTGCAGCTGCATGGTCTGCTATCCAGACCCCTTTGAGGGTAAGCAGTTCCCTCATCTCCCAGAGACTGAAGTGGGATAGTGTCTCATGACCTATCTGTTTCAGGGGTTTGTTCCCTCTGGAAAAGCATCACTGAATGATAGGAAAAGGTATGAAAGTTGACCCCTAGCCTCACAATTGGTGTCCGGGCAGTATTAGGAGGACGTACCCCTGGGCAATGGGCACTGGTCAGGCCAGAGCCACCCTTGTTGGGGTCGGGGGATGGGAAGTGGATGGATTATCAGGAACCAGATGCAAAGCCAAAATCTCAGTAAACACTCGAGTGAAGGGTTCTGAGCTTGTGCCCCAGATAAAACCTCTGGCAGGCTGTGGCATCAGTTTGACAGCATTGGCCAGAGGCACCACTGGTTGATTCTCAGTCTTACCAGCTGTGTGTACACACCTGCCCCATTCTAGATGCTGTGTGGAGATGTAAACAAGCCAAGAGATCTCTCTTTTTCCATGAAAACTGAATCCTAGGATTCTGTGATACACAGGATACTGACAGTTTTGTTACCAAAACAGAGTCCAAGTAGGAGGCACCTCCCACAATTGAGCTTAAATCCTTTTTCCTGTGTTCTACTTCCTGCAATACTGGTAGCTGCCACCAGATGGTGGTGGTGTACTGAAAAAGACTGGTGGGTGACTCCTGCGCCACCTCTTCCGAAAACAGTATCTAGTGTAATTGAAGGGGGGCATGCCCCCTGATCCAGCAGTTACATTCACAGGGTTAGGTCCAGGCACGTGTAGACACATAGGCAAAAATGTCACCAGCAGTATTGTCTGTAATAGCCCCAGCCTGCGAACAGTCAACACTGGGATGAATATCAATATTGTGGATATTCATACTACTTAGCAAGGTAAATGAACAATCTGCACAGCTCCATGCAATTATCTTGCAAACATAATGTTAAGCACATGATGCTAGACACATAATAATATGTACTGCATGATTCCATTTCTATAAAGTCCAAAAAGAGGCAGAACTGAATTATAGTGTTTAGCGGGGAGTGTGTAGTTAAAAAGAAAAATTACTTGGAAGATCCTGAGAACTCCCTGGTGGTCCAGTGGTTACGATTCGGTGCTTTCACTCTCGTGGCCTAGGTTCAAGCCCTGATGGGAGAACTAAGATCCACAAGCCACACAGGAAATAAAAGGTCCTGTTTATTACAAGTCAGGAAGGGGTTCACCTCTGAGAGGGAGAGAATTCAGTCAGAAAAGAATGTGCAGAGACACTGGACTGCTGACTGTGCCTCAGTCCTTGGCCTCAGTGATATGGGCACTTTTGTCCTCACTGTTCACCTCTGCCTGTGTGTGCCGGCCCTTTCTCTGTGTGTGGGTTGCAGGTGTGCCCTGGGCCAGTCTCCGGGGCTGTAAACAGATGCGTACCTGGTCCACGTCTACTGGGTGCCAGAGAGGGGTCTTAGCATTATCTAATCCTCTCTGCCCGTTTTACTGATGAAGAAACTCAGGCTTAGAGAAATGGAGTTGCTTGCTCTGCTCACCTTAGTCTGCAGGGGCGTTCCCGGGATTTTCAGCTAGCTCCGCCTACCAGAGAGCCCTCCTCCATCCGCCGAACTCTGGGGTCCCTGGGGAACCTCCTTCTCTCATTGGTCCTTTAGGGTCCTAGGATCACACATCTTTCAGCTTAAACAAACGAGCAAAACTCCCCAGCCCGCCGCTAGTTACAGGAAAGAGCTGAAGTCGAGGCTCTCATCCCATCACTTCCTCGAGCGCCGCCTGGGAAGGCTGACTCCAGGCACCTCTGCCCTCCCCGCTTCCTCTCAGGTCTAGGCACAGGCAGGGTGTGTCTGTTTTATTCATGTATGTGAATATATAATGGATTCACCCGGTACAGAGTTCAAAAGGGCAGGTGGTAAACTGTAACAGTCTGTAGCCTTTTCTGGAGGCAACCACTGTTACCAGTTTCTTGTGTATCCTCCCAGAGATATTTGCAGGATTTATAAACAAATATGTATATGTCTGTATGTATACTGTGTATACATTGTATGTCTTACACATGCCTGTAGTATACTATATCCCTATTCCGCTCCCACCACCCCCCCGCCCCCGGCTCTTTTTAAAATTTATTTGGCTGTGCTGGGTCTTAGTTGTGACATCTGGGATCTACTTCCCTGACCAGGGATCCAGTACAGGCCCCCTGCATTGGGAGCTCTAACTCTTAACCACTGGACTACCAGGGAAGTCCCTTGGGGAAAAAAAAACAAAACAGGAAAAAACTTAGCACCGCCTATTGGCACACGTGCAGTGTCAGCCCTTAAAGAGCGGCCTGATGTGAGCACTGCACGATGTTCTCAGAGTGGCGGGACTGAGGTCCAGCCGGCTCCTGAGGATGGCCCACTAGGTTGTTTCCATTTTGCTCTCGCAGGCGGTGCTGCTTATTTGTATATCATTTCTCACTTGCCGGAATGGCCCTGTATAATAAAATTATAAAATTGAAGTCTAGGTCAGGAACGCAAAAGGCCATGATTTTTTTTTTTTTGATTTTTTTTTAGATTATACAAAACAGATCACTGTATCACCCTGTGTTTTTAGAGAAGTCTCACTACCATCCTGGTCCGTTCCCCTCTGTTCCCCTCTCATGGAATCAACAGATGTGAGCATGTACATATGTGTATATTTGTCCGCTGCCTGCTTACGCATAATAGTAGCTTTCTCTGTATGCTGTTCACCCCTTG
This sequence comes from Ovis aries, assembly GCF_016772045.2. Lineage (NCBI taxonomy): Eukaryota > Metazoa > Chordata > Mammalia > Artiodactyla > Bovidae > Ovis > Ovis aries. The sequence continues at coordinate 55,668,557 of NC_056064.1, read as the reverse complement.
CGTGTCTGTCCTGAAATGTCAGAGAGAACCATTCTCAAGATAACGTGTGTGTGAGAATCAGTCAGTTCAGTTGTTCAGTCGTGCCTGACTCTTTGCGACCCCATGAATCGCAGCACGCCAGGCCTCCCTGTCCATCACCAACTCCCGGAGTTTACTCAAGCTCATGTCCATTGAGTTGGTGATGCCATCCAACCATCTCATCCTCTGTCATCCCCTTCTCCTCCTGCTTTCAGTCTTTCCCGGTATCAGGGTCTTTTCTTTTTTTTTTTTTTTTTTTTTCAGGGTCTTTTCAAATGAGTCACTTCTTCACATCAGGTAGCCAAAGTATTAGAGTTTCAGCTTCAGCATCAGTCCTCCCAGTGAATATTCAGGATTGATTTCCTTTAAGATGGACTGGTTGTGTCTGTGTGTATGCACACTTAGTTGCTCAGTTGTGTCTGACTGTTTGTGTCCCCATGGACTTCCAGGCTCCTTTGTCCCTGGGATTCTCCAGGCAAGAATACTAAGTGGGTTGCCATTCCCTTCTCCAGGGTATCTTCCCAACCCAGGGATTGAACCCAGGTCTCTCCCATTGCAGGCAGATTCTTTACCATCTGTGCCACCAGGGAAGACCAACTCAAGATATTGGGTTGGCCAAAAAGTTCATTTGGGTTTTTCCACAAGATGTTATGGAAAACATGAGACTTCCCTGTGGTCCAGTGGCTAAGACTCTGAGCTCCCAAATGCAGGATACCAGGGTTCAATCCCTGGTTGGGGAACTAGATTCCACACGCTGCAACTAAAGAACTAAAGCTCTCACATGATGCAACCGAAGAATTAAAAGATCCCGCATGCCCCAACTAAGACCAGGCAGAGCCAAAAAGAAAAGGATGTTATGGAAAACATAACATGTTACAAACGTTTTGACCAATCCAATACTAAAGTTAAACCCTGAAACAAATAGTCCCCAATGAAGATTTTAACTTGGGATTGACTGTGGCCAGCCCCATGCCCTGGGGCGGGCGGGTGCTCAGACGCAACCTCTCAAGCCAGTGTCTCCAAGGACTCGCCCTGCCCTCCAGGGCGCCAGGTGCAAGCTCAGCACTCGTCAGCACGCCCTCCCTCGATCGCCAGGACAGTCCTTAGGCCCTCCTGTCCCTCCCAACACCAGTGCCCTGCTTGCTGTGTGACTTGAGATCCTCTGCCTGACCTCTCTGAGCCGCCAGCTTTCTCCTCCCAGGTGGCATCTGGGGGTTCTCCTTTGCCTGTCCTGGGCCTTTCTGGGGCTCCCATCTAGACGGGCCCTGCCTTTGCCCCTTGTTCTCTTTCTCTCTGCCTTGCCTGGTTTGTCCAAAACATGTTCATCCACCAGTCAGAACTTGTTCTCCTTTTTTGTGTGGTAACCAGTCTTTAAATTGCAGCAGGATCAGCATACAGTGAGTTGCACATGGAGTGTCAGTTTGATGAATTTTTTTTTTTTTTGGCTTCACCACACAGCATGGGGGATCTTAGTTCCCCAACCAGGGATTGAGACCCGAGACCCCTGCAGTGAAAGTGTGGATTCTTAACCAGTGGACCACAGGGAAGTCCCAGATTGATGATTTTTCAAATTCATTAAAGTGTATGTACATCTATGTAACCAGCACTTAAATCAAGATACAGAATATTACCATCTCTCCGAAAGGATCCCTCATAACCCTCTGCTGGTTAGTGTCTTCCACCCTGAGGTAGCCACTGTTCTAACCTTTAGCCCCATGGATTCCTTTTGCCTGTTCTTGAACTTCATGTAAGTGGACTGGTTCAGACTTCTTAGAGTTGAGTCTCTGGTTTTTTTTTTCACTCAACATAATGTTTCTGAGGTCCATGTAAATGGTTGCAGTATCAGTAGCTCCTGTCTTTGTATGAATAGGCCCCAAGTTGTTCATCCAGCCCTCCACTGGTGGAGCTCTGAGTTATTTCTTTAGAGCCTTTATGAGTAAAGCTGTTATGATAATCTTAAAGATTTTATTTATTTGTGGCTGTGCTGGAACTTCCTTGCTCCCTGGGCTTTTCTCTAGTTGCCGTGCGAGAGCTTCTCATCGCAGTGGCTTCTCAGGTTGTAGAGCTCCAGGGCCTGCAGGCTTCAGCACTTGTGGCTCGAGGGCTCAGCAGTCCCAGCTCCGCACCCCAGAGCACAGCCCCAGTAGCTGTGGTGCATGGGCTTATTTGCCCCCCAGTGTGTGGAATCTTCCCAGATCAGGACTGAACCCATGTCTTCCGCATTGGCAGGAGGATTCTTTACCACTGAGCCACGAGGGAAGCCCGTCACGATCATTTCTATCAAGTTTTCTTGTATACGTCAGGCACTCATTTGTCTCAGGTAGATTTCGTATAGTATATGTATGCACTCTCTTTTTCTCAGACCTGGGTAGAAGTGGAATTGCTGAGTCACAGGGTAGATGTATGGGTTTTGCGGGTAGCTCAGTGGTAAGGAACCTGCCTGCCAGTGCAGGAGACGCGGGAGAGGTGAGTTTGACTCCTGGGTCAGGAAGATCCCCTGGAGGAGGAAATGGCAACCCACTCCAGTATTCTTGCCTGGAGAATTTGATGGACAGAGGAGCCTGGCAGGTTACAGTCCACGGGGTCGCAAAGAGTCGGACACAACTGAGTTTGCGTGTGCATTCGTGTACACACATACCCACACACACGGTAGATGTATGTTCAACTGTATTAGGAGCTACCAGATAGTTTTCCAGCTAATTACGGCGTGTGCGCTCCTCACCACCAGCGCGTGAGAGTTCCAGTGGCTCTGCCAGCACTTACTATTGTCAGTCTTTTTTTGTTTTCCGTTATGACGGGTGTATAGGGGCCTCTTGCTGTGGTTTTAATTTTCATTTCTCTGATAAGGAGTGTTGGGCACATTTTCATATATTGGCCCTTTTGTGCAGTTTGTTGAAGTCTTTTGCTCATTCTTTTTTTTTTATTGTGTTGTTCGTCTTTTGCTGATACGAAGTTCTTTAAATATCTTGGATATGAGTTCTCTGTCAGAATCTATGAATATTTTCTTCTTTTGCTTTTTTCCTTTTTTTTCCCCTTCTTTGGTATGAAGAAAAGAAGCGAAGATGGTGAGGAGAGGGCTCTTGGGGAGGGGGACTGATTAGGGTGGTCAAGGAAGGCTCTGAGAAGAGGTAACATCTTGTTGGACCTTTTTTTTTTTTTTTGGCTGCACTGCATGGTTTTCAGGGTCTCAGTTCCCCGAGCAGGATTAAACCTGGGCCCAGAGCTGTGAGAGCACAGAGTCCTGAGCACTGGATGGTCAGGGAATTCTCTGGACTTGTTTTTTGTTTTTTTTTTTTGCAATTTTATGACACATTTGGTGTCCTTTTTTCCTCCTTAAACTTATATAGCAAGCGTTTTCCCCCATTACACTTTTTTTTTAAAACGTGATTTTTAGAACTATATAACGTTTCATCATATGAATGTACCCTACTTTCTTTAACCAGTTTGCTATTGTTGGGCCTTCTTTAGGAAGCTTCCAGGCTCATGTTGCTCTTTTTTCTACAGCCCTCCTTAGTTCTTCAGGGCCAGTGCACAGAGGTGGGCTCCGAGGAAAATTCACAGCGGCTGCGGCTTCTCTTCCACTCTTTGGGGGTCTTTTGGCTCCTTCTCGGGCACTCCTACTCAGCCTTTTTAATCCCTGAAGCCCTTCTCTTTCCAGGCTTTCACTGCTCTTTTTCATCTTCCATGGTCGCTGCCAGCAAGGCCGAGGGGCTTAAAGAGTTCCCTACCTGGGGTGGGGACACAGCAGCCGGTAAGCGCTGGCAGCCCCCCGATCCATCCCTGGAGGCTTCCCAGGCCTGTAAACGGGGAGCAGGTGGGGCTGGCTGTTGGGAGGCTGCCTCCTGTGCCCATTCTCCTGCAGATGCCCTCTGATTATCCCGAGTGGCAGAGCCCTACCCAGGCACAGCTGGGCGTGATGATGACTCACCAGCCTGGAGAATGACTTGGGCTTTTCACGGTATCACCCTTGAGGGCAGAGATAAGTCCCATCCTGAGTCTGCAGTGTGGGTAGGAGGCTGCAGTTCCACTCGGAGCTCAGAAGAGATGGTGCCATGTGTGCGAGAAGCTGGGGTCCTGTTGGAGCGTTTCCACTTGTACCTGCGCCCGGCTGAGCCTGGTGTCCCCCCATGATAGGATTAGTTCTCGTGGTTTCTACAGGGACACCCTTTATTCTGGGAGTGGCAGCGGGCTCCCCATCTTCTGAGACTTTGGACAAGTTACTCAATGGCCTCAGCTTCTTTTTTGCAAGTGGGGGTGGTGGTGACTCTTCCTCCATGGGGTTCAGTCATGTGCCCAGCATGTTTGTGCCCAGCAAGAAAGCACAGTTGCAGGCCCCCAGGATTCAGAGGTAAATGACTACCGTGTGGTGCCTAGTGATCGGGACAGACCGCAAGTAAAGAGGGTGGTAGGAAGGGAGGCCCCAGGCTGTGCTAAGGGCTCCTCCACTGGAGTGACCTGAGAGGTGGGGAGGGACCCTGCATCAGTGCCTCCCCTTCTGGGGCCGCCCCTCAGAGGCCCCCTGTCAGTGAGACCCCAGTACCGCATATGTCCTAGGTGGGCAGGGTCTCAGGGAGCCATCCCGTCCAGCCTCCCACCCATCTGCAGTGCAGCCATTTCCTGCTGCTCACCGCTTTACAGTCCTTCTAACAAATGTTTGTAAGAGCGCACCCTGTACCAGGCACCCTGGACGTGGTGGGAATAAGACAGCCTGGGTCTTGACCTCTGGGAGTGTATCCTTCTAGTGGGGCTCAGCAGTCAGCGAGCAAGAAAAAGCCATGGTGATCCGTCAAAGTTCTAAGCGTGCAAAGAGAATGAAACAAGGAGATGAGGGAAGGGCCTGGACGTGGCAGGGTGTGGCTTATATGGTGCTCCAGGAAAACCTCACTGTCGAGGGAGCAGTGACGTGCTGGTTACCAGCAAGAGCGTGTCAGGACTTACCTGGTGGTCCAGTGGTGAGAGCTTCCACTGCCTGGGGGGCACGATTCAATCTGTGCTTAGACACTTAAGATCCTGCATGCCACATGGCATGGCCAATGAAAGAAAAAAGAACAGAAAAAAAACAAGAGGGCGGCAACATGTGAAGATCCTAGAAGGGAGTGTGAACTTTATTCCAGGTGCAGTGGGAAGTCCCTAGAGGTTGAGTGGATGGAACCTTTATGAGCTTCCCTTCAGCGGGACCCAGACTGACCCAGGCTCAGGAGCAGGTGCCTGAGCCTGGAGGAGGAGGTCTTCGCCAGCCCTGCCCCCCCACCTCGCTGTGCCTGTCCCCTCTTGCTTGGAAAGACATCCCGGTTGGGTTTGAGGCTGGGTTGGGTTTGAGGCTGCGAGAAGCCAGAGCCTCTGCCAGTTTCTAGAGACGCAGGGGAAGTGGGTGGGCTGTCAGTCACTCCTCATTAGCTGGGTGGCCGTGTTATGCTGGTCTTGTGTTTGGAGTAGGAACCCAAGGGTAGGGGTGCCCTGACGGCAGGAAGCTCACCCAGGAGCCACAGGAAGTCAGCTTCCCACACCCAGGGCTCTGGGCTGGTGGGAGAGTACAAGGTCAGGCCGCACTACGTGAGCGGTGGTGGGCTCTTCGATCCAGAACCACAGGTCTCTTCACTCTGTCCTTTTGTCTTATCCCCCAGAATCCTATCAACAGTGATGGGTTGGGGGCGGGGGTGGGCGGTGGATGATATTTAACCTCTTAATTATGTTATATCCATAAAATGGTAAAAGGGTAGACTGCGTGGCTATTAAATGATTCCATGATTGTAGATTTATTGGCCTGGAGAGGTGTTCACAGGACATGGTTAAATAAAAGCAACTGGCTTACAAAACAAATAAGCAGAAGATCACATTGTTATCAAGTATATGGAGTCATATTTAAATATCGTGGGATGAAAAGCAAATATTAAATGGGTGGTAGGATTGAGATGGTTTATACTTTGCCTTCTTGACAGTTTTATTGTGGTATAACTGACATGTGATAAACTTTACATAAGAGGGCAGCTTGATACGGTTTGACGTATGTACACCTGTGAAACGATCACTTTACACATGTGTGCGTGTGTGTATCTGTGTGCATATATGTGCATGTGTGCATGTGCATTGGGTCATGCCACACATCTTGTGGGATCTTAGTTCCCCTGCCAGGGATGGAACCAGGCCCTCCGCAGGGAACGCGTGGAGCCCTAACCCCGGACCACCAGGGAGTTCCCAGGAAAGCACCAAACCGGCCAAACCGAGAGCGGCAAGGTCCAGTGCCCACCTCCAGAAGGCTGGGCCGCGGCAGGCAGGCCTGTCTGGAACCTTGAAGGGGAGGGCTGGAGATCCCGTGGGCTTCGGGTCCCTTGTCCCCGGGCCAGCTTCTCAGGGGCCCGGCCCTTCCCTGGGACTCGGCGGGGAGAGGGCAGAGGAGGCCCAGGGCTGAGGCCTGAGTCGGCTTGCTCTTCCCCAGGTGGCCTCTGCAACCTGTGCGCCGACAGGGCCAACAGGGAACACATCCTGCAGGCGGGGGGCGTCCCCCTCATCGTCAACTGTCTGTCCAGCCCCAGCGAGGAGACCGTGCTGTCCGCCGTGACCGCGCTCATGGGCCTGGGCGCGCCCGGCGCGCGCCGCCCCCCCGAGCTGACGGCCCGGCCCGTGGTCCAGTGCATGCTGCGCTTCTCCCTGTCGGCCAGCGCCCGGCTCCGAAACCTGGCCCAGATCTTCCTGGAAGACTTCTGCTCCCCCAGCCAGGTGGCCGAGGCCCGCAGCTGGCAAGCGGATGCCGCCCTAGGGATCCCCCTGCCGAGGACGGAGGCCCCACAGCAGCCCTGACCCGCTGCCCGCCGGGCGAGACTGAAACCCTGGTGGGGCTCAGGGAGAGGCGGCGGCGGCCCGGCGGCGCGCCCTCTCCGCTAACGGCGCGCGCTCGGCCCTTTTCAAAGTGCGTTTTCTCGGCATGGCAGGTATTTGCACTGTGATGAAAGGCCCCAGACGAGTGAGGAAGCCAGGCCTTGAGACGCGTGGATGGGGAATTGAAGATGCTGCCGTTTTCACGGGCCGCTGCTCTCAACCTCGTTGAGGGGCCCTCGTGCTGGCCCACCCCCGCCGGGTCTCAACCTCGCGGAGGAAGCAGCTCGGTCCCTGGACTCGGAGGCTTCGCAGAAGGTGTTTCTCCTGAGGAACAGCTGGGCCTGGAGCTTAGGAGAATTGCCTGAGCTTGAGGAAGGAAGCATTCTCCCCTAACAGAGGTGTCTGGAGTCATTTTGAGACGCAGAAATGAGAAGCCTTGTTGTTCAAAGTATATCGCGGCTCCGGGAAGCTGAGGGCGGTGTTGTGCCCCCGTCTGTGGAGGCTGGGTACCTGCCCCACAAGTCTCCAGGCTGGGCGTTGGGCCTGGCGGATGCTGCCCCTGAGAACTCTCTGGCTTAACTGTTGACCCGTACAGACCTGTCAGCCAGACACCACGGTAAGGCACCTCAAAGACCCGAGCGCGCCCCGTGCTGTTGAGTCCAGCCTAGTGACTGTTACCGTGGCCATGAGGGTGATGACACGTCAGAGGACAGGCACGGACTCTTGGAGCAGTGTCCTCTCCCCTCCCCACCCCACGGTCCCTGCTTGGAAGCCCTGGCCCACCTTCTCTGCCATCAGGTTTAGTGAGGCGGGGTGCTGTGCCTGGAAGCACGTCTGGGCCTCAGGCGGGCCTCGGGGATGCAAGCAAGAGGGCTGCTGAAGGGAGAGGGGATCAGATGCTGACATACAGCGCAGGGCCCAGAGTCCAGGGTACACCACTCAGCATGGGGGAAGGGGTGTGGGCCCCTGTGGAAAGCTGGGGTGCAGGAACAGGGGAAGGTCCTGGCCCCGCTTAAGCTTGACCTCTTACATGACCAAGGAGAGGTGGCTCGGAGAGGAACGGTGTCCAGGTGGACCTGGAGGTGGGCGGATTATGGGACTAATCGACTAAGGAGCCCAGAGGGAGGGAGGGGAAGGCCTCCTCGTCGGCCTGTATTCTCACTGCCCTCCGGAGGGTCCTGGCCCTTCCCTTTCCCAAATAAAAGGCCTTAAGAGAGCAGTGAGCTGAAGTGTTTTATTTAAAAGGTGCGTGTTCTCCCAGCGCGTTTCCGGCCAGCACGGTGCTGAGGGGTCACCGCCATCAGGCTGCATGGGGACCCGGTCCTGCCCGGCTTCCCTGCCTGTCTGCCTTGCCCTCCTGCAGCCGCTGTCTGCAGCCTCATTGCTGGGGCAGCTCTAGGCAGCCGGGGTCCAGAGGCAGGGCTCTCCGCTTGCTGTCTATAATCTCCCTCCAGTTGTCATTCCAGGAGCGCAGCCGTCTCCGAGGTGGGCTCAGGGCCAGGTGCTGGTTGTGGCAGCAGGTGAACAGGATGTGCTCCCAGCTGGGGGTCTCCTCTTTGCCTGGGAGGGGAGACAGGGAACCCGAAGTCCCTAATCTGGTTATCTGAACTCCCTCCCCCTAAGCCCAGCAGGCCAGATGCCTGGAGGCTGCTAAGGAGAAAGGCTCCCCACCTTGAATGACCTCCTTGTCATCAATGAGTAGGTCCCCTGAGATCACGGTCTTGTCCCTCGTCAAAATAATGCGCTCCACAAACTGGGGTCCCAGGTGCTTCTCCACCCAGCGATACTGTGAGGTGGGCACAGGGTCAATAGGGCAAGATAGGCCCCTGAACTCAGGGCTAGTAGGTGTGAGGGAGGGTCTACAGCTTGTGAGAGACACCCCTCCACCCCCGCCCCCCCCAAACTTTCTGTGTTTCTGCTGGTGTGGTTTTTTTTTTTGGCTGGGCCATACAGCATGTGGGATCTCAGTTGCCAGACCAGGGACTGACCCCGTATCCCCTTGTATTGAGAGCACAGAGTCTTAACCTCTGAACTGCCAGGGATGTCCCCCATGGTTTCTTTTAACAAATCAGAACTTCGGAAGCTAAGTTTGCCTGTGGAGCGCTGGGGCAGCCGCACCTTCTCGGGCACACAGGGGTCGTACTTCATCAGAGGGGTGGTGCAGATGAAGACCTGGGTGCTGCCAGGAGGGGGCACGATTAGACGCGGTGGTGCCCGCCCCTGCCCCCCAGCCCCCACTCCCTCGCCGCCCATCCTCACTCCTGCATGTCATTCATCTCCCGCAAGGCTTCCAAGGCTCCAGGGATGGGCTCCAAGTCTAGGAAAAAGCCTGGGGCTTCATACACACTGGCCACTTTGTCCTGAAAGATACAGCGTTCCCGTCCTGGCTAAGCCCCCTCACCACACACCTCCCCCGCACACACACAGCGAAGACTCAAAGGTGAGCTTCCTGGGGGGCTTTGGTCCCCAAATCAGAGTCCCGGGTGGAGGATTTTGTATAGCGGTAAGGAAAACACCCCCAGACTGTCTAGTCCCAAGTGAAGTGTGGATTCTGAGGTGAGAGCTTTGTTCATTTTAAACAGGAAGGTGTCTGGACATGGAGCAGAGACAGTCCTGACCCAGGGAAGAGGCTCCCCGTCCCCGGATGTCCTGTGGGGTCGGGGGCCCCGCTCCCCTCGCGCCGCACCCCTCCCATCCACCCGCTCCCTACCGCCAGGTCGGGGCGCAGCGCTCGGTACTGCTCACGCGCGAAGAAGCCGCGGCGCTCCTCCAGCGGCACGTGCGGCTCCCCGGGGAACCGTTGGAGGAAGCCCCGCAGCAGGCCGGCCTCGAAGTCCGCCAGCACGCCGTCCATGTCCACCAGCACCCGCACGGGCCGCGCGCGCCCCGCCGGCGTCCCCATCGCCAGCGCCGCGAGGCAGGGTACCCGGGGGAAACGCGGAACCGGCCCCGGGAGCGCGCGGAGCTGGGCGCGGGAACGGCCGCTTCCGGAGCGGCGGCGGGCGGAGCCAGGCCGGGCTGATTTGCATGGGCGCCCGGGTGCCCCGCCCGCCCGCCGGAGCCCCGGGCCTTCCCCAGCGCCCGACCGAGCGTGGCGGTGCCCGCGCCACGCGTCTGGTCTGAGGGTGCGCCTGCGTGGACATCAGCCGCCCTCCGCTCCAGCAGACGCCCTCGCTCACCCCAAACGTTACTGGGCCAGACCTTCCGGGGGTACCCTGGACTGGCCTGAATACTGCGGAGCGTGGGCCGGCTCCGGCTTTCTCAGAACCCACACCTGCTCACCCCGCTTGCGGGGATAGGAGGAGAGCTTCCTCCCGCTGAGTCAAGGCAGCACCAACCCAAGACCCGAACCTCGGGGGCTCCCAGTAGCTGAAGTGGGTGAATCTGAAGACAACAGGCTCTCGCTAGCACAGCTCCTCAGAGGTGAATTCACAAACCAGAGTTGGCTTGAAACATGGGAGCATCTACTTCAAACCTCCTGCTCTACCTGGAAGAGGCGATTTTCCACCAGGCTCAGGTAATCAGGACCATCCTTTGTGTGGAACTGATTTTTCTCTAGAATCCTCCTCAGTTATACACTCCTCTGAGAAAATGCTGGTCACTGCTGACTTTTGTTGACTCTCAATTTTTTGTAGATTTCATGTAATTTATTTCCTGAATACATGTAAATGTGCTGCGCTTACTCAGTCGAGTCCAACTCTGCGATCCCATGGATTGTAGCCAGCCAGGCTCTTCTGTCCATGGGGTTTTCTGGGCAAGAATTACTGGAGTGAGTTGCCATGCCCTCCTCCAGGACATCTTCCCAACCCAGGATCAAACCCAAGTCTCCTGCATTGCAGGCGGATTCTTTACCGTCTGAGCCACCAGAGAAGCTCACATGTAAATATATTTACTACAAACTAGATTCAGATTTGAGTGACTGACCCATCTTCCTGTTGCTCCCCACCTGAACACCCTTCCCCTTCCTGATGCTTCTGTTCCATTGGGTTCTGAACACCCCAGTACTTCTAAATGGAACAGAAGCATCAGGAAGGGAAGCCTGGTGGTCTAATTTTAAAACACTTAAGAAGTAGACTGCTGCTGCTGCTAAGTCGCTTCAGTCGTGTCCAACTCTTAGAGACCCCATGGACTGCAGCCCACCAGGCTCCTCCGTCCATGGGATTTTCCAGGCAAGAGTACTGGAGTGGGCTGTTGCCTTCTCCGAAGAAGTAGACTAGGTATTAGCAATAAATACCAAGCCACTCAAGTCACATAACTGTAAAAAGCCAAGACTGTCATCAAAATGCTAACTCTTCTGCCCTCATCATTTTAAGTTCAACTTCACTTTCTAAACCATAAGCTTTCTACGGTGAAAAATTCAACACCCTTAGCAAACATGTTTATGAAGAATTTAAAAAATCTGTAACAGTACCAAGATGACCAGCAGAACTCCTTCACAACACTTTTGGCCTAGGCACTTACCTTCATAGCATGGAGAGCTAAAGCCAAGTTACAGTTATGACACAAATCAGGGAGCTGTCTTTCCCAGGTCTGTCCAGTTACTGAGAAAAGGGCGCAGGTTTCCTGCCTCTTTAGTTCTAACAGAAACCTTAACTCAGGTTATTTGTAGGATTAATCTGTTTTAGTGAAACTGGAAAAATTGTATAGCACAGCTGCCCGTTTTGCAAAATAATAAGGAAGAAAAACACCCCCACAACCTAGGATTACCCTTTTTCTTCCCAAAGAGATGCTTATTAAGTCAAATGAGCTGGTGGTTACAAACCAGGCTTAAATCATTTCAACCACAGTGGGGGATGGTTAAAGGTGACCTGTTTCAAAGTCTTTTTTTTTTTTTTAACTTTTGGGGCACGCCCCTAGGATCTTAGTTCCCCAACCAGTGCCCCCTTGAAAGCATGGAGTCTTAGCTACTGGGCCACCAAGGAAGTACCCCAAAGTCTCAAAGTTAGGAATCGAGCTTCCAAATGACAGGCCCAAGGAACGCTGCTGATTAGCAGCGCAGGTACACCGAGAAAGCCATCGGACAGTGCCCGGTTTGGACGTTTGATACCTCGATCTGGAACTTTCTCCCTAGAACCCAGTGTGCTTTCTCCAATCTCCTGTATCACTTGACAAGACTCAGATGACCTTGTCCCCTTCTGGCTACATGACCCTTCTTTTCTTTGGAGCCCTCTTCTTTGATCACCGACCATCGAGAGGCATCCTGTAGGCATGAGAGAACTTAAAATATTAATGTTATCACCCAGCAAAGGAGGATAAGTGGTAGAAGAGTCCAAAGTGTATTGGCTAATAATTGTTCTGGAAGCCAGGTATCTGTATTACTCCTGTCTTTTACTACCAGATGTTAGTTAATGTTCATTTTGGCATTCTGCACTCACACTGACTTTAAACCTGTTTTCTTTAGAGAGAAGCCCACTTCTCTCTAGGCCTTCCTTAAGTCTGTTTTAATTTGAAGGGCTCATCAAATCATTGGGTAGCAGGGTTGTTAGTAACAAAGAAAAAAGCAACTAAGCAGGTAGAACTGCCGAAAAGATGACACAGGACACAGTGTTTCAAAATTTGTACATCGTTTACTTTAAGCAACAGTCCAGGGTTGTGAAGTACAACACACATTTTAAGGATGAGACTTTCGTTTCATGGTCAAGCACCAGCATCATGCACACAGCTTCAAGTTATCTAAGAAGAGCACTGCCCCCCCACGGGTCCCTTCCCCATGAAGACCCCGCCCCTGCTTCACCACCTGGAATTCATCAGTCTGAGTGAACATCAAGCTTTCCTCTGCGTGGGAGCAGCAGGCTTTGCTCAGCCAGTCATGTTAAGTATCTGGCTTAAATGTATCTTAAGGTTCAGAAATAAAAGGCAATTTTTTGTTTTACTTTTTTTTTGCTTTGCAGGCGGCAAGGCATAGGGCACAGGCCTTTTATCACTCCATATGGCACAGGAAGATGCTTTTTAGCAAAGGGCACTGAGAAGTTAGGGCAACACCAGGTAGGTTTCGGCATCAAGACAACCTTGTTTGGGGGCCTGAAGGGACAGCGCCTGTGGACTGTTTACTGGTCTGTCCAATCCAGGCTTGGTAAACCCAAGTAAAGCTGACCAAAAAAGGGTTTTAAAAACCTCAGTACAAAAGATCCTCTAACACATTTGAAACCAAATGGTTTGTTCTTAAAAACACGGTACTAAGTGTCACAAAGCTTTCCCTCCAATCTACTACTAGAAAACACTCATGCCAAGGCCTACAGACCCAGAGGAATAAGGACAGACAGAGAACCTGTTCTTCCAAAAAATAAAAATAAAATAAAAGACAGCAGTACATAAAGTGCTTCTTTTTTAATGAAACAAATCCAAAAGATGTCCAGTCAGGCTCAAGTTGTGCGGCTCACAAGCACGGAAAAACAAAGAAACAAAACGACGAGAGTCCGGGGCAGACGGAGCTAGCCCAGGACGAGGCTGGACTTGCCGCCAGGGGGGTTTCTCCGGGATGGCACAGGTGCCGGCGCCACTGGGCTGGGCACAGGGGCGGCGGGCACAGGCTTCTCCTCGCTCTGCCCCAGGGTGGCCTGCAAGTCTGTGTCCATGTTTTCTAGGAAAACAGAATGAAATTAAGACTAATAACTATTCCCAGTGAAGATGACGAGTCTAAGTTTTTTGAAGGGGCTTTGTGGAGGATGGTTCAAACCATGCCTAGAGCTATAAAGAAGAAAACAGTTGGCACATGGCCACCATCCAGAACCAGCCACTGGTAGTGTTCTGCCGTATGCATCCCCAGGTCTTTCTCTGTGTATGTTCTTTTCTAAATTACTTAAGTATATGGCGACATAAATGTTTTAAATGTGAACATTACAGATAAGCTCTAGGTCCACCACTCCACTGCTGGGTGGGTCTCCTCCCCGTGTTCCCAGAGGCCCCACTACTAGCTGTGTGCATCCTCTGTCCATCTGTTTTGCGTAAGCTTTGTGTGCTTTATTTCCAGCATATCACAGACAATCTTGTTTTTATTGTATTTAACATAATTGATAGCAACTTGTCCCTTTTGGAAATTTACCCCCACTTATACACATGGTCAGGACTTCCCTGGTGGCTCAGACGGTAAAGCGCCTGTCTACAATGCAGGAGACCCGGGTTCGATCCCTGGGTCGGGAAGATCCGCTGGAGAAGGAAATGGCAATCCACTCCAGTACTACTGCCTGGAAAATCCCATGGACAGAGGAGCCTGGTAGGCTACAGTCCATGGGGTCGCAAAGAGTCGGATACGACTGAGTGACTTCACTTCACTTATACACATGGTCAGGTGCTTCCCTGGTGTCAGTGCTAAAGAATCCGCCTGCAATGCCGGAGCCTCAGGTTCAGTCCCTGGGGCGAGAAGATCCCCTGGAGGAGGAAATGGCAACCCACTTCACTCCAGTAATCTTGTCCGAGAAATCCCGTGGACAGAGGAGCCTGGGAGGGCTACAGTCTATGAGGTTGCAAGATTCAGACATGACTGAGCAATTAAACAACATACACATGGTCACACTTGATCTTGCTTAAGTCACTGCTTTCTAGTATATATACAGTATATGTGATTAATCCTCTACTGATAGCCGAAAAGTAAAACCAGTCTGATCATTCTGAAACCGTAACGTGTGTACTCTGGAACACAGGCCCAGGGGGACACGCACTGGTCTTCAGCTTGAACAGACTGGGCGCCTCCTTCCACAGTGGCAGTCCAGGCCCACTCTAGCGCCCACATCAGAGCATCCTCTACTCACATCTGTCCACTTCCCCCACTTGATAACCACCTCACCTTAATATCTGCCTAAGTGACACGTGAAAAACGATTATTTAATTCTGTCATGTGTTAATGTTTCCATGATTAACGAGTGAGGCTGACTTTTTGAAAACCATTTAATATCCAGCTTACAGATGTTTATTAAAGACTCCACCCCCACCCACTGGTGGTTAATTATCTTAATCCAGTTACTCCCATCATATCAACCCTCCCCTTTCCTCATTAAAGTCTTAAGAACCAGTGTTATTATCACCCAATACATCCAGTCCTAGATACTGCTTGACTGATTCCCAGACTGACTTGTGAAATTCTCAACCAGCATATAGGAATCCTTAACCAGGTTGTTGCCACTGATTCAAATTCAAGAGTAATTGCAAAAGAAAAAAAAATGCATTATTTTCTGCAAAAGGTAATTTTTATGAAGAGTTTAATAGTTTAAGGCATGCCAGACTTATTTTTAATTAAAAAAAAAACCCAGCTCTCTTCATTTCAGTGTTAAATCTTAAATTCTGTTGCATATTCTAACACCTACCTTGCAATAATACACAGAGGCACCTTTGGTATAAAAAACTAAGATATTTATAAGACTTGGAAGAAAAACTACCTTAAGGTTTAAAGACATTTATTTCCTCCTAGTTTAGAAGTTCCAAAACCCTGGAGCAGTGAAGCAGAAATACTGGTTATGACATATGCTATGTAAGAACGTTGTAAGCACTCATATTAGACACCAACGCAAAGTACTAACTCCAAAAAAATTACTCATTAAAAAAAAAGTTCCTCATCAGACTAAACATTAAAGGTCCACATCCCTAAAACCTCTTGTACTAAGTTTTCACTCTGCCGACTAAAACAGAGAAGTTCAAGGAGGAAGTCTTAGATTAGAAACATAACATCTCAGGAATATGCTACTGCTGCTTTAAACATTTCATTTCATGAATTTTTGGACTATTTGATAGAACCTGACTTCTAAGGCATATAATGTTCTATACTATTCAACTACAGGTAAAAATGTAGTACGAGTTTTCCAAGATGATAGCACTCCGTTATGAACCAAAGCTTGGTGAGAAAGGGTTACTCCTCAGCTTCCTGTTGCACAAGAAACTGGACCAAATGCATCAACACACCATACCCAAGTCCTCCGACAGGCGCCCTTAAATAACCTAGGGAAGCATGTCCAATTTACTGCAAATACAAACAAAACCCAAGAACCCAAATTTTAAAGCCATTCAAGACAGATGAATACAGACCACGAACTCCGCCTGAGCCAGCGTATCAACCCAAGCTGTTTCATTTCTGCTGCGAGGACACAGCCTCCCCACTGGACAGGATCTAAATGAATCCACCATCCGGGCCACCCAGCTGAGGAACACTTCAGACGGACACAAATGTTACCCGGCCTGGTAGTTTATTTCCATAAAACGATTTTTAGATAAACAAGCTCATTCCTGCCAATCTCACGTTTGCCTTTCTCATTATGCACGGAGCCGCTTTGTCTTTCACAACTGGGTAACAAGAAGCCAAACGAGAAAAAGGGAGGAAAAAAGCACCCGTGGAGACTACACAACCATGGCCCTTAACCTAAACACTCATTTATCCGGTCAGAAATACTCTGGCCAGAGATAGAGGTTGGCTTGTTACTTCCTTGAGTCTGTTGTAAGTATACGAATTGAGAGTAAAGGCTTTAGAAACTTTTATGGGACTTGACAGAGATCTTTTGTCTACTGAATCCAGTAATTTAAAAGATGTTTTTGTTTTTTTAAACAAAATTATGGCTTCTGCCATAATATACGTCCTATCTACTCCTTACTTGTCTGTCTTCTCTGGCATACCAGTAAGGTAACTTGATCAGACAGCAATGTCAGAAGAGAAAAAACCGACTCATCTAAGGATCACCAAATTAGAAGCTCTAGAAAACACAACAGACTTGCCCGAAGGCAGGTAAGGACTTCTGCCCAAGCTTCCTGGACCTTCTCCCTCTTTCTTCAAGATTTCCAAAGTCCTCACTATAGACATTCCTGTGTTTAATTATCCCAAAGATGAAGGCAGTATATCCAAGCAAGATCTGCTTTATTTAACTGAGCAGAACTGATTGGCTTTGCAGTGAAGTTGCCGACAGAACTGGGGTTGACTTTTATTCACTAGACATGGTCTGAATTGTCATGCCCCTTGTCATTTTATGACAGACAAGCTAAAAGTAGCAGCAGTCAGGAGCAGAGAATAATCAGGTGCCAAACTGACGATCGATCAAAAAACACGAAAAGGACGGACCTGTACACGGTGCATGTGCTACTCACCTGAAGGATCTATAACACTGAGCTGGGGGTGGGGGAGAGAACTTTTTTCTTTTCTTCAGTTACAGCTCAAGAGTTTTATTCAGCAAACAAAGAACAGTTTACCCTCAAGGCGTGAAGGCGGGCCGACCCCAAAGGAGAGGTTAAGAGAATTAATTATTACCAGGACAAATATGACATATATTTTAATAACTTCAGGCTCTCATATACTGCTGTGGGCTCCCCAAATTTGTAATTCTATTCATTGATCAAAATTAGTGAATAAAGATTAGCTGCTTCTTGGGCCTCCCTGGTGGCTCAGTGGTGAAGAGGAGACAAGGGTCTGATCCCTGGTCAGGGAAGATCCCACACGATGTGGAACAGCTAAGCCCGTGCCACAACTATTGAGCCCGTGCTCCAAAACAAGAGAAGCCACCGCAATGAGGAGCCTGACCACCTCAACTAGACAACAGTCACAGCTCGCTGAAACCAGACAAAAACCTGTGCAGCAACCAAGACCCAGCATAGCCAAAAATAAATAAAATTCTATTAAAAAAAAGATTAACTTATTATTCTTGCTAAATAAGGTCTGACATTGGAAGTATTTCTGAATACAAAAAGCAGCGGAATCAGAAAGTCTAGATTTTTTTTTTTTTTTGAACCTGCAGAACAATCTTTTTCAATGGAACAAACTAGATAGAAACAAAAACTAATACACCTTCAGTCCAATGAGAAGCAATCTGTCTGCAGAGGGAAAACCCAGGTAAAGTTCACAACGGTTCAGAAGATTCTCCTCCCCTCATGCCCAGCAAGAGACAACAAGAAACTGAACAGGAATTTCTGTTTTCCTGGAAGACTGACTTGCCCAATGTAATGGCAGAAAAAAGCCTTGAAGAAGCGGCTTTGTCCTGGGCCGGCTGCGTGTCACCGGGTCAACTTGAACCAGATGGCTGCAGGCCAAACACATGTAAACCTCACATCACAGGCAGCAGCGATTCTCTGGCACTTGTTAAAGAAGTGCCAATAAATACTTCAAAGATTTTAAATAATTAAATGATTATAGCTCTTTTCCACTTATAATTTGATGATGTGGATGCTAACTGATAATTTACACCTGCCCACTAAAGTCATCATTCACAAGATCACAGGGTTACCGGTTGTCGTGCTGAGTAAGCACTTCAGTAGAAAATCAACTGTAAATGTAATGCTGAGGTCTGAGCTTGCGATGCCAGAGACGGTTACTAAGAAGCTCTCACTGAGTGTAACAAATACCAACCTGATTGACATCCGTCTGTTCTGAAAGCTTTAGGAGGTTTCCAGCCTTGTTCTCGCTGCTGGCCGTGCTTGCTAGCTTCCATTTTGCTTTCCCTTCCCCCTAGAGGATGGACACTGGCACCTGGGGCTCAGCCAGGTTCACTCTCCAGCCAGCCTCTTTCCCCAGGATATGACTTGAATCAAAATTGAGTATATTCTAACATTCAGAAATTGGCATACTTTTTTCAGACATACTCACCATGAACGTCACCTTCTCCCTGGAAAAGAAAAAAGTTAAAAATTTACTTCAGATTTTAATTTGGCCACACACAAAGAAAACAATCATGGTTCAGAGAAGCTACTGTCTCCCTGAAGACAGATGTCAAATTTTATTTTGATGTAGTCAAGTTCAAGGTAAAGGTGCTCTTTGCAATAAACAGCCTTTATTCAACTTGGAACAGTGCTACACAAAAATGGTACTGGACCAAAAAAAAAAAAAAAAAAAATGCTACTGGATAAATTGCCCCAGTGCTAGTAACATGGTCAAAACACCAAAAAACCTTAACATTGACACTGATGATATCAGTTAGCACTTCAGAGGAGCTTTTATCAGAACGGGAAACAGGTAAACCTATCTTTCCACCCCCTTTCCTTTCTTTCTAATCTAGCTGTTGAAGGGCCTTCATCAATTCCAAAGCCCTTCTACCAGTCTGCCCACATTCAGGCGGCTGCCGTCTCCATGTGCTCCGAGGTCCCCACTCGGGGACATCCCACCAGGCTTTCCAGACAAACACCTGGGGCCTAGGAGCCGTGCTCACCTGCAGACAACCAATGGTAACAGCATGCGACAGCCTCCTGATGTTTAGCTCAAAACAACAGGCAACATTTGCCAACAACTAAAACATCCTTGAGCTCAGATATGCTACTATGTGTGAGATACACAGGAAGTGCAAGTGATCCGGTTTCAAAAATCAATACTGAAGAATAAAGACGAACCCAACTGGTAGCAGAGACACATGAACAGACCAAGGTCACATGAACTCATTTTTCTGATCTACTCTATCAATCCTCCATCAGCAGTACAGTCAGTCCCTTTCCTAATTACCACTCGATATAATAAAACTCCAGTGGATAAAAACCTAGTGGGAGAAAAAGCTCAGGGATGACTGGATAAATAATTTAATAGAGGCTCTTTGCCCTGGGTATTAACTCCAGGGACTGAGATCATAAGCAAAGCCTTTAGAGTTAGGATAGACAGATGCCCTTTGAGAAATTGTTGCTGGAGTGATATTGGTGATGATGGATGGGAAAGATTCATGAAAGTTACAGGAAAGTGATGACTAAGAACAAGGCTTATGCCCCTGTCTGTGGCCTCCTCCTTACCCCTGCCCCACCTCCCCACCCCTCCCCATTTATGCTTTCTCTTTACTCTGTATTTCTATTTACTAATATTGCATTTTTTGATGTTATAATAAAAATTTAGTGGTTAAGTGCAAACAAACAAACAAACAAAAAACAAACCCCGAAACTCCAGTGGCAAGTCTTAGTACAGTGGAGGAAGGGCGGGGGGTGATGTGAGGATTTCATTTCTAAAGGGCGTAAACTTCCAAGCCTGTCTCTCCCCCTGTATTGCTGCACTGACCTTCAGATCTAAGAAGTCTCCAGAGTTCGCTTCAGAAGAATTCCTTCTCTGGGGTCCAGATGACTCAGAATCTTCCCTGCCCCCACTAGACTTGGCACCTGAATCAAAATATACTTTCGTGAGGAATACCAGGGAAAGACCTAAAGCATGCCACTATATAATGGGCTCGCGTCACATGACAACATGAGCCCACAGTGTCAGGGAGTGGCGGCTAGTAAAATGCCACAGAGGGGCCACATGAGCCAGCTGACGGCTCTCCTTGTTCTCAGCCATCACACCAACTCCCGCATCTCCCCCGTCTTAGCCCCCATCTCTCCTCCCATGACAAGCTTTAATTGTTGTTTCCCACAATTAAGCTAGATGTTAGTCAGCAGCACAAACCTAGCTGCAGTGGTCCTGCTGGGCCCACCCCTTGACCACTGACCACAGAGATGAGCAGTACCTGCCGACTTGGCCCAGGAAGGGGGATTTTCCTCAGGTGTCCCAAAGATGCTGGAGGCCATTTTGTTCCTCCTCACAGGTTGTTCTGTTGGTTCATCAAAACCTAATGAAAAATTGGATCCACCGCCAGGAGGCCGCAAAACCCTAGAAATGATGGTGAAATGTCATTTTCAGATCAGATCAAGACGTTTCCTGGCACATGTTTTCAAACACCTTTCATTTCAGTTCACCCACCCATTCATTCCACACACACCCCCACAAAAGAGAACTGTTAATGGGAAAATTAGGAATTGATTCCAATGTGGTATAAATTCAATGATGGACCTTAAGGTGGTGAGATTGTGCACCGCACCAGGCAGCTGAAACAGTCCTGAAGTACCAGCAACAGGCTGGTTGGCATCCCCTTTTAGGAACAGGCCAAAGCCTAATGGATCCTGTCTGCTAGGCCCAGCTGGACACATTTGCAAAGAAGTTTAGAAGCACATCTTGTTATTTATTAAAAAAAAAAAAAGTTTCCATTTTTATTTCCAACAAAACATTTTTAAATGGAAGAATATACATATACATGACCAATTTAGAAGCCCAACGAAAGCTCGTAATCGTCTCTCCCATCTCAGCATCATTCACAAGCCCTGCCTATACACATGTACCTCACTATTCTCACTAACCATCGTGAGTGACCAGTCACAAGGAGAGTCAATCAAGAGTTAAGTGTAGGACTCCATGACATGCTCTACACCCGTGAACCTTTAGACACCATCTACAGCTCTTGTGTTTGACAAGGAAATATGGCACTTTCCCATTTCCAGATCTTCCGGACACAGGTTGACCAATTTGTCCCCTCCATGAAAAAAACTCAATTTCATTTGTCCTGTCACTACTCAAAACATAGAAAATGGAGATGGTTTCATGGGAAGATGTCCTAACCACAGATTCAGTTCCTTTATGGTGATGGGAGTGGTCTATTTTTCTATTTCTTAAGTCATTTTGAGTAAGAAACATTTCTCTAGGAAGGTGTCCGTTTCATTCAAGTTTCCAGATAAATCTAGCTGTCATTTGTAAACTCAGCTCCTTATATTTGAAAGGAAAGGAAAAATTTAACACTTTAGGTAAAAATTCTCTTCTAAGTATCCCTCCAGAGGCATCCCCAAGCTGTGATTTTTGTTCCCATTCTAAATATTTTCTCATTTCCATTATTTTCTTCTTTGACCCATAAATTATTTAAAAGTACATTTGTAAATTTGCTAACATAGGTCTTTCTAGTCTGATTTCCAGCTTTCCATTATAATACAGACAGGATCTATATGACATGTTCCTTTGAAATATGATGTGTTTTATGGCTTAATAGGTGCTTCATTTTATAAATCTTCTGTATCTGCTTGAAAGGAACATATACTTAGCAGTGTTCTATATGTCTACTAGATAAAGCCTATTAATTGAGTTGTTCAAATCTACTGATTTTGTTTGCACCGCATGGTATGTGGGATCCTAGTTCCTCACCAGAGATCAAACCTGCAGCCCCCGCACACATTGGAAGCACAGAATCCCAACCACTAGACCACCAAGAAAGTCCCATCAAATCTACTAATTTTTAAGTATGTTTTATCAATTACTGAGATTCTGTTACCAACTTCTCCTACAATGGGGGATTTTGTCAACTGCTGTTCAGGACTGTCAAGATAAGAATTCTCTCTCAAAAAGACCACCATTGGAGTATTTTATTTAGTTCAGAAGGGAGAACTGTGATGGATTAACTGGCTAGTCATTTTGATTAAAGGAACAAACCAAATATATATTCCTAACTCACTTCATTTACCACAATAAATTCCAGCTAGGTCAAATATTTAAATTTAAAGACTAAGACAAAAATATTGGAAGAAAACATGTACGAATCTGGTTCTAGTCACGAAGGCTTTCCTTCTAAGCGCAAGATGAAAGCCAGAAACCATGAAAAATGGACAGATTAAACTTGGCAAAAATACACATATTTGACAAAGGATGACAGAATCACTTTTAAAATAATTAAAAGAATCATGAGAGAAATAAAAATGGACAAAAGGGACTAACAGACAATTAAAGAATATGGGTAGTTTCTAAACATTAAAAATTCAAATTCACAAGCAAATAAATGAAACCTAAAACAAAAGAATATATTTTTGCTTATTAGGTTGGTAAAGATGAAAAAAAATGCCAATTTCCAGTGTGAACTGAAGTGTGAGAATATAAATTTGCACAAACTTTCTACAGATAATTTTGATAAAAATGTATCAAGTGTTTAAATTTGCATCTTCTGTGAATCAGGGAAGGGGTTCTACTTCCATAAATTTTCCTAAGTAGATAAGCAGACATACGTACAAGTAAACTTGCAGATGCAGGCTTGGTTAGGCCTAAGCAGAACAGAAGCAAACTGCTCGGGCTTCCCCTCTCAACTCTATCTAGTTCTCACCATCTTCTCCAGCCCAGTCAGGCCACATTCTTCCCTGTTCCGTGAACTGTTCTGCCTTATCTCCACCTCAGAATATTTACTCCCATATTTCCTCCTGCCCAGAGCACTTTCCACCCTTTCCTCGGTGACTGTTTCAGAATCCAGCCCATTTCTTAAACCTTCTCCTCTTCTAGGAAGCCCTCCATGACCTTGAGAAATCAGCAGTAGGACACCGAAAGGAAAGAATGTTAGATACCCTCTCTTTCTGGCCACCAGTTCTTTCTGTAAAGGACCAAACAGAAATTATTTTTGGCCTGTGGGTCATTCGGTTTTTTTGCAGCTATGCAGCTCCATAACAGCACAGAGGCAAGCCACAGGCAACACGAAGATGAATGAGGGCAGCTATGTCCCAATAAAGCTTTATTTATGGACACAAATTTGATTTTCTTGTCATTTTCACAAGTCATGAAAGATACTTCTTCTGGCCTTTTTCAGCCATTTATACTTGTAAAAATCAGGTGCTAGCTGGACTTGGCTATCGGGTGGTAGTACACTGGGCTCTGCTCTGTCTAGTTCAGCAAATAGCCTCATTTTTTAAAAGAACAAAGTCAGGCCTGGAGAAGTTCTAAATGAACTGCCCAACTTTAGTTAAAACAAGTGACAGAGATGGGGCCAGACCCCAAGCCCTGGCAAGCACATTTAAAAAGGGCTCAAAGTGAAGTAGGGGGATCACTCAATACCATTTTCTCTTTAAACTACAAACCTATATAGTTGGTGTTCTGATTGCTTTTCATGTTTTCTAGACTGAATATATTTCTTATATAGGTCCTCTAGCATCTTTCTCTAAATCTAATATTCATGTCTCTCCATAGTAAAATTCAGTACTCAATTTACACTAAATTAAAATGTCACTATTATTTTCCAGGGGTGGGGGTGGGGGGAATCCATTGTGTGCTTTTATAGCATGTAAAACATTTAAAAGCCCACTGTTTGTAAGTCTCCCATATTAAATATTCACTCAGATTAAATTCATTAAATGAATTAAGAAATCATGTTCAGGCATACCTCTTATAATTTTGGGTCTGCTAATAAAATTGTTTAAATAATAATTTTAAATATGTTACAAATTCTTAATAGTCATTCTCTATGTTAAAGTCAGAAGTGACTAGGTTTTTATCATTTGTACCTCAGATCAACAGACACTTGAAATATTATAATCAAAATTAGCTTGCTTCAGAGACTTCCCTGGCAGTTCAGTGGTTAGGGCTCCATGCATCCACAGCAGGGGGCATGGGTTTGATCCCTGGTAGGGGAACTAAGATTCCCCCCCAAAAACAAAATTAACTTGCTTCACTGTCATCCCCTTCATTCCCCAGAGATTAGACTTATTCTCCTTACTATCATAATTAAATTCTCATGAATTATTTCAGCCAGATGAAAATCTTCAAAACCCCAATAGGCCAGGAATTTTTTTTCTTTTTTACCTTACAAAAAGAAAACAGACACTACAATCCGAACACCAGCTTAGAAAAGAAAGTCAAAGCTCTGACCAGCCCAACTTTTTAAAGGTCTGTGTCCCTCTTGCAAGAGCAGGTTCTACCTACTCCGATGACGTCAGTGTTGTGGAGCCCATTTGTAACAGCGAGACATCCCCAAACAAAGGATTTGGATCATAAGAGAAATTATTTCAATTTTATTTTCTAAGATCCTGCTATTCTTCCTGAACTATGATAATGAGATCAGAATTACATATCTGAGACTCAACAAAAATGTGTCCATGAACTGCGGGTAGCAATTTTCAAAAAAGTACTCTTTTTTCTTTCTTATCTCTTCAAATCCCAGAGTTTCCATGTGAGCTTTGCAGACTAAAGCTCCCTATCAGACTAAATTTATAATTTGTTTATAGAACTAGGAAACTGTTACTGAAGGAAAGAAGAAATAAAAGGACAATGCTACACAGAGTCTTAAGATGACAATATTGGGGAAAACTGATGACAAAAGGGGGTTAAAACATTTAGTTTGCAAAACCAAAAGTCATGTATGTCTCACATTTCAAAGCTACAAATGAAAAAACTAGTGTGAGGATTCATTTGACCTGGTTACTTAAATTCTTCGTGAATTCAGCACTAAACTGCGCTCAACCGCAAAGGATAAAAAAACCTCTGATTTTTTAATAGAATGCTTGAGTTTTCACATCCCAATCACTACAGTCTGGCCAGCATAAAGTTGACCTCAGGGCACAAAATGAAAAACCAAGGTTTCAGTTTGTTCCAGTGTCCTCTGGAAAAAAAAAAAAAAAATCTCACTGGAAGGATGACAAGAGAAGAGGGAGTGACCAGGGTTTGCGTAGGTCTATCTACTCAAGTTCCCCTTCCTCCGAGCAGCACTCTGATTTAGTTGTTAAAATCGTCCCCATTCTTTTCTACATTTGAAAAGGCAACCAAAGAGTTGAAGTCTTAAAAATGTCATTTCCAACACTACCTCCTCAGCCTCACTGATGCGGCCTGCTTTTTGTCCCCAAGGACTCCAACCCCTGTGAGACATTGCTCTTTCACGGCTGTCTTCTTAGCCCCACAAAATGGCTCCCTTTGTGCCGCTTGCCCAGGACCCCAAGGCTGCCCACACATGACGGCGGGTTGTGGTCGGTGAAGAAGAGAGGCTCAGAAAAAGTGGAATCTAAGCTGCCTCCACGCCTTGGGCAGGATCCCAGAGATGCTTGTGTCCCACCTTGAAGAACAGCCTGCGTGCAATTAGCCGAGACAATGTGGACATCTTCCACGGCATCCAAAGCCTTCAACCAAGTTAGGCAAGGGCTCGGAAGAGAGGCCCTCCCAGTCCACACACCGTGCCCAGGGCCCCCTTGTCTGGCTGCAGTGGCATGAGTGGCCAGAAAGGCTCGGGCTGCGCAGGTGGAGATAGTACGGAAGAAACAATGGATGTCTCCGGCCCCGCCCAAGAACAGGAAACCTCCTCCATCCAGCCCGGGAATCCGGCCCAGAGGTGAACTCATTTGGCAAACGTCAAAGGGGGAAGCGAAAGAGGTGGGATGCGAAGACCGAGGTCCGAAGGTTTGAGCGCAGAAAACCCACTAGGAACGACACGCTCCCCCTCCCATTCGGAGGTGGGCGCGGGAGGGGAAGGAGCAGGGGTCTTTCCTTTGTTAGCAGAGGGGAGGCACTTGGCGGAGGGTTTACGGTTGGGTCCTGAACGGGGGCGGGGATCGTGCTGACCAGCCCCGCCCGAAGACAAATGCCACCTGCCAGGCGGACCCGAGTGGGCAGGAGCCCGCCGGACCCGATCGCTGCGGCTGCAGGATCTGACCGCCACGCCGGGCGCGGGGCCACCCACCTGCTCCCAGGCTAGAGACACGAGCGCGTTGTCGGGGGTGGGACAATGGGGCCAGATCAAGGTGCCCCGCGGGCTACCCGCACACCTGGGGCCCAAGACCACCGTCCTGGGGCCGAGCCGGCCGCGCCGCAAAAGGCAGAAAGCGAACCCTCTCAGCACGTCCCGACTAACGAAAACCGGCCGCACGGCGAGCGCGAGGGGCCCCGGCCCTTCCCAGCCCCTTGCTTCGGGGGAGGAATGAATGGGAGAGGAGCAGGAATCGGGCGGGGCCGGCGCGTCAAGCTCGCCGGCCGCACAAAGGCGGAGCCGGTGGCCGAGCCAGGCGAGTCGGCCGGGCGCGAGCGCAGCGCCCCGGGCACGTTACAGCCAACAACCAGCCGCCAGACCCGCCCGGCCCCCTGGGCAACAGACCTCCCGCCCCGGAAACCCCTCGCCTCACCGGGAGCTGTTCCTGCTGTTAGGGTCGACGCCCTTGAAGGTGGTGGTGGTGGTCATGGCGCCGAAGAGCGAGGTAGGCTGGCGCGGAGCGGAGCGGAGCGCTGAAAGGGTCAGGTCGGAGGGGCGCAGAGCAGCTCTCCAAACCAGAGCCGGCGACCGCTGCAGGAGCCTCCGCCGCGGCTTGCCGGACGGACCGCCGCTTTTATAGGGCTCGCAAATCCCCGCCCTCACCCCGGCGGCATTGGTCGATTCAAATGACCCTGTTCACTCCTATTGGTTCTCTGGAGTGCCAAGCATCCTGAGACGTCAAGACGGGCTGAGACGGGCCCTGCTCAGCCTAAACCCGCCCCCTTCCTAATCAGGGAAGGTCTGGGGACGTTTCCCCTCCCCCACCTCCAAATCTCGGAGATGATTGGACAAAAGACAAACCTGCCCCGCGCTCCGTACAAGTAGTGCTCGCTGTCACTTAAAAAAGTTACCTTGATAAAAGGAAAAACTCGCTCTGGGCTAGTTGGAAATCGCAAGTTGAGGACAGGTTTATCTTTACCGTCATTTTGTCTTATTCATGGCGGGTAGCTAGGGCATGCTCCTCAAGAGAGGAAAACGACTGCTACAAACCCACGTTTACTGAATACCTACTATGTGTCCTGCCTGGAAACCTGACAGTCCCAAAGCAGCAGCACTATGAGTCAGCAACAGAAAGCATACGAAAATGATCCCTTGTAAAATGACGGGAAATTCTTTACATTTTAATGTTACTATTTAGCTGTAACGCGTGGTGCATGCACTAAACCAAAATTACAGTCGTTCCGATTTGAGGGCCGGTTCTTAAGGCCGGTTAATGCCGGGCTTCGGGGAATGGCTACATCCCTTGTTCCTAAGGCCACAGGAGTAGTCCAGGCCTCTGCAGCTGTTTATAACCGTTAAGTCATGACTCTTCCACCTGTCTGGGTAAATCAATCCCCACAACAAATGCAGACACACTTGTAGGGCTCAGGAATGACTGTTTATAAGATCATAATAGCAAAGTCTTGGGCAAACCAGAGGCGAGGCCTTCCTGGTCACGCTATTTCCTCAAGGCAGATCTATTTCCCTTAAGAAGTGAACTATATTCCTCTTTGTGTGGCCTCCTCCTTCCTGGCCATCTGTATTGGTTAACCACTCTCCTGGGTTTTCATGAAAAGCCAGAGACAAGCCCTCCTCTTCCAGAAGGCCTGGGTCATGTGTTTATGTGCTTACCACAAAAGCATGAAGCATACCACTTGTTTGGATTAAAATCCTTCTCTTTCCAAAGGCTGGACCTAAAGTTCCTAAACTGTAAAACCCCCCCAAAAAACTCTTCAGGCCAACCTAGTAAGCATGCACCCCCTCTTCAAAAGTCAGTTATTAATTAGGAGGTAGTGGAATATGATGGTTGTGAGCTCAGGGTCTCAAAGGAGAAATTCGGGTTTGAATCTCAAATCTTATCTGAGCATTGTTTCATTTGCAACACAAGGATAGAGTAGTATTTAGACTCCATAGACTTGAGAAGACTGGATGAGGTAATGGATGTAAGGTGCTTGTCCTGACATATCATCAACATGATAGCCATTTTTATCATCAGACTTACTTGGAAAGTAGCCACATTTTTCTTTAAACAATCTGCAAGTGGTTTTGTTTTGTTAAATGAGGGATTTAGACTTGACTCTTAGGATCCATTTTCGCCTAAGTTTTTGAGTTTGCACTGGTTTGCCTTATTTCCTCTGGAAACCAGAAAGCCTATGTTCTAGTTCCACTTCCTCCCAACTTAAGACACTTGTAGGTCATTTATATACTTGAGCCCAGGTTTTTCATCTGTAAAATGGGTTAACAGCAGCTATTCTGTAAGATTTGGGATGAGATAATTAGGTACTCCATCCTGGCTGCATAACAGAATAATCTATGAGCTTTTGGGGTATTTCTGGATACAAGATACAGCGGTGGATATCTGGAATAAGTTAAACAGACAATTCTCATATACATATAGCTTGGGCTGAGAACCTTTGCTTCAAAGGCAAGGAATCAGCTCCAAGAGAAGCCTTTTTAACCTAATCTGATTTATGAAGAGTAAATTCACATAAAACCGACATCTGATTAAAGCCATCTGAGGTCTGTTTGGAACATTCCTTGTATTTTATAGTAAATACTGCCAGAAATTTCCAGAATAATTAGCCCTCCTATTTACTTGTTCACATACTTAACACTGAGTTGGTCAAAAAGCTCATTTGGATTTTTCCATAAGCTGTTTTGGAAAAACCCAAAGAATTTTTGGCCAACACAATAGTTTTGACCAAATTACCATACTTCACTTTCTACTGCAAAATTGAGATTTGGGGTAAAAGATAACGATATGTAGTTCTGCTATAATCTTTGCTTCAGATGACCAACTAAGTTGAAAATGGGACATTAATCAAATTACATTTTTCCCTCAAAGATCAACACAGATCAAGATCAAAAGATGCAAAAGGATGGGACAATGTGAATATCTGCTTATACAGTCATGAAGGCCTATCATTATGATTTTTAAAATGCACACAAGAGTCTGTATCAATTTGCTTCAAATTCTCAGGTTAACCTAAAAATCAAAAGAAATAGAAGACACATGAAATCTTGTAACAAGGAATGATCCCACAGCTATTTCAGGACCTACAGCAGTGTTTTTAAACTTTTATGAAGCAGAATCCAAATATATAAAATAGATTAACAGAACCCTGGCTCTCTCTGCTTTCCCATCCTTGGCCACTCTCTGCATAGTCCTCCTCTTTTTGCACAACCTCAGGGTTCCATGAGATTTTAAAGTCACTGCCCTATATGCATGTCCATTTTCTCCTGCTTTTTAAACAGTTAATAGAAGAATGAGAGTGGCCTCCACTTCTTTTTCAGCAGTAAACTCTTTAGCTTCCTGCAGTCCCAACTGCCACTTCCCTGCTATATCCATTTGTACCAGTCTTCTATTTTAATTCGCTGCAGGAAGCCTGGCAATCAGCTTTTCCAACAGGCCTTTTGTTTGTTGGCATCAGGTCCTAGTTTTAGTTGCAGCATGTGGGATTGAACCCAGGGCCCCTGCATTGTGATCACTAAGCCTTAGCCACTCAACCACCAGGGAAGTCCCAACAGATTTTTCTGGCCACTTCACCCAGCATGCATAACTTCCACAACCAGGGATCAAACCTGTGGCCTTTGCAGTGGAAATTCAATCTGTAACCACTGAATCACCAGGCTTTTGTAAACCCAGTATTTTTAGAAATTCCTTAGAACACAATCTACTGCTCTGAAGCATGTGGCAGAAAAATCTTTACTATTTAAAACATGTCAGAAAATGATTAAGGCCCCAATAAATTTTTATTTGGACAGGAATCCTGTTGCTTTTTATATTTGTTGCTGAGGGTGTGGACAGTGTTATCCAAGTATGCCATGTACAACTTAAAATAGAAAAATCTGCTAGTTGTTCTTCACTACTTGTACACTTGTGCCTATTACAGATAAATAAATTTTCACCAAACACAAAAAATGCACTACTGTAGCATCTCTTTGGGAGAAGGCAATGGCAACCAACTCCAGTGTTCTTGCCTGGAGAATCCCAGGGACAGAGGAGCCTAGTGAGCTGCCGTCTATGGGGTTACACAGAGTTGGACACAACTGAAGCGACTCAGCAGGGGCAGCATATCTTTGTTCTCACACATTTGTTTGTGTCTTCGATGTTACCAGCTTTCCCATTACTAGGTAAACTGAGGTGCCCATAATTTCAACTTGTCCTATTTGTTCCAAAATGCCAGAGGAAATAGGCCATCTACATAGTCTCCTTACTGGAATTTATTCCACCTAGATTCTGCAATTGGGTTTGAACCAGCCTCTTCGAATAGTGTCTTTCCCTGTGATCCAATACACATATGTTAGGTTGAACCATACGACACTGCAGATATCTGCTTTTGATCTACATGAATAGCAACTACATATGTTTAACCATACTTCAATACATACTCTTAATGTTTTCTATTCCTTATTACTAAAAGGAAATACTGGTCATGTGCTTCTGAACTTGGTTGAGTGACTTTTAATTAATGAACAGCCCAACAAGTTTCACTTTCATCCCCTACTGCAGCATGCTCCATAAGTATATCACTCATACATACATTCTGCATCCATCACTCCTAGAGCCAAATTTAGTATACATCTGTCCATTCTTTTCTTAGCTGTATCCTCACCACACAAAAAAAGAAAAAAGGCAGATCAATGCCACTGAGAGAAAAACAGCCCAAGGAGTTTAGTTTCTCTTAAAACTTATTTGCCATTAAGTAAATTAAATGAACCAACCTAGAGGCCTCAAATATGGAAAATGGCTTTGTCATATTCTTGCCTTCTCTTTCTCCAAAGTTAAACAAAAAGGTATGCACACTCTACTAAGGTCTGACATGCCCTCTGGTCATTCTGAAATACAAAGAGGAAGAGCATGTTTCCTATTTCCCTATTTTTTTCCTGCTCTTCTCATACTAAAAGCTGAGTAAGATAGTGATTTTTGTCTTCTTTCCTCAATCCCAAGTTTTCTATTTAATTAAAAGAAAAATCTAAACAATCTATCCTGTTCTAAGGTGAATTTAAGCTCTTTTACAAAGTAGTTACTAAAATTACAAATATCAAGTAACTTAAAAGGGTATGCTCAGAAAATGGGAAAATTCTTAATATTCCATATTCTGTAACTTGTTGCAAAATGAGCCACATAATACTTCTTAAAATATCTAGTGCAAAGAAAAGTATTACATGAAAATTCTTGGACTTTTCACAAAGGCCCTAAGGGTGTAGGAAATCCTAAAATGAGCTCATACATTGTCACATGTCACTGCTTACAGGGAAATAACACTCCACATTCCAAATAACAGATTAAATTCCTAACCTGTTTATATACTCTGTTCTAATTATGTTCCACTATTTCCATTAGTTAGCCACTACACATACCAGTCAGTACAAAACACATATATTTCTTACTAAATCCTGGACTAACCCTCAAATCATTACCCAGATAATCAAAATATTGAAGCATCTTGTGAATGAGTCCTTTGGTTCTAAAGTATTAGAGAATCATTAAAATCTTGAGGATTGTTTTTCCTTTAAGACTGGTTAGGGCACAATTTAGTATTAAGCATTTATTCAAAAACCTAAAGAAACATATATTCAGTTTTTGAAATGAAAAGAAAATACAGGCCAATTGGTAGGGATTATGGTATTCAGTTGATGCCCCAGGCAGAGAACTTACTTCATACTGAAAATAAGAGGGAGAGGGTGGGATGATTTGGGAGAATGACATTCTAACATGTATACTATCATGTGAATTGAATCGCCAGTCTATGTCTGACGCAGGATGCAGCATGCTTGGGGCTGGTGCATGGGGATGACCCAGAAAGATGTTATGGGTAGGGAGGTGGGAGGGGGGTTCATGTTTGGGAATGCATGTAAGAATTAAAGATTTTAAAATTTAAAAAATAAAAAACTAAAATAAATAAATAAATAAATAAAATAAAATTAAACATGGAACTTCCCTGGCGGTCATGGCTAAGATTCTGCCTTCCAATGCAGGGGATACAGGTTCGAACCCTAGTCAGGGACTCAAGATCCCACATGCCATGGAGCAGCTAAGCCCAAGAGCCGCACTGAGCCCCCATGCTCCAAACCTGTGCGCCAGAACTCGAATCAGCACGCTGCGACTTCTGAGCCCCTCTGCCCCAACATGAGTCTGTGCACCTCAAAGAGAGATCCTACACGATGCAACTAAGACAAATAAGTACATAAAATTAAAGAGTTCAGTACACGGAAGGGATTGTTAAGACGGCCGAAACATCTCATTTAATCTTTACCATGAGGTGCTTGGCTCTCTCAGTTCCATATTGCACTGAAAATATATTTCTGGGTGTAGGGCCCAGGCACTGTTATTTTTTAAAAGCTCACCAGGAGATTCTAATGAAAAACCATGATCCAGTCAGTCATATTTAAAAGAAGCCTCATTCCAACTCAAAAATAACCCTCTGTGGCACAGCTGCCCCTCACAGCCCCCACGACGACCTTGGAAAACCTTTCCAATGGGCCTCCCTCAAATCCTGGGATTCCATCATCTTTACAGACCTCCTTGTGTTACAATCCCCTACACAATTACACACTGACTCAAGTCTCCAGTTTCTCCTTCAACTGTTTACTTCTTCCTGTTCCATTCAACCTCACCCTCTTTAGACACAATGTAACCTAATCACCCAATTAATTTCCATGAAAACATAAAGAAGAAAAACAGTAAGCCAAATAAGTTGATACTCTTACTTCTGAAAAGTTGCTAATGCCTTTTGAGATCAAAAGCAGCTTGTATGAAGTCTTCCCAGGTGGCGCTAGAGGTTAAGAACCCACCTGCCAATGTAGGAGATACAAGAGACGGGTTCAATTCCTGTGTTGGGAAAATGGCTGGGAAGACAATGGCAACCCGCTCCAGTATTCTTGCCTGGAGAATCCCATGGACAGAGCCTGAAAGGTTACAATCCATGGGGTCAGAGTCAGACAGGACTGACTATACAGACTGGGTTCACTTAGATACTATTTGCTACTTCTGAGATGCAAACATGTGGATATGTGAGCATAGCAATAAAGTGTTTAGCAAAACTATCCTAACAGTTAACCAAAACAGTAGTATAACTCCCATCACTTGAACCTCTCCTCCCAAGCCAAAAAAAAATTAAAATGCTACAATTACTTTCAGCATTTTCAACAATTCGCTTATTTTCAAAGTGTTAAAAAGAATCCTTCCTTAATAAAGTTCTCTGGCTTGAATTTCAATTCTAACTTTACCTTTGGGGACAACAAAATTCCACTACTTAATAGTACCTAGGACAAGAGAAATGTACTTACCTGATCTAAGAATTCCTGGGGGCAGGCTTCTCACATTATTTCACAATATAAATTGTAAAAACAGGCTGGCACACTACACATACAGGAAAATAAAAACTTCTGTTGATTTAACTTACAGTCAGGAACCTATGCAATTCCCACTCTCTCTTGGAAATTTCATTCACTGTAGAAACGGGGAATATAAGACAAACCACACTGCAACAGAATAGAGTGCATGACAGTTCATGTGGTCTCCATTCAAAAGGCCACATTTAGGCAGCGAGGGTGGGAATTGTTTCTTGAGAACCATTATTGCAAAACTCCATTAAGTCATCAGAAAACCTAATCTCTAATCCCAGTTCGATAGCCATCTATTAATCACTGTGGGACAAATTATCCCCTGGACCTCAGCCTTCTCATATTTAAAACAGGGTTAGAATTAGTCATTACATCTTTCCAGCTCCAATATTCTATTGGTTCTGTAGTTTTTTCTTTCCCTATACATTTGAATTTAAAAACTGTAGTGATCTGCATATTTAATTGCTGTAAGAATATATATATATATACACACACACACACACATATGTATATATATATATATATAGGTAAAAATGTTTTGTCACTTAAGATCCTTAAATAAGGAACAAAAACTCTATTTTAGGCTAGGGAGTATTTACCATCAGACAAAATGAAGATTAGAATGGTGAAGTGTGATACATCAGCAGTCAGCAAAATCAGAACTTTTTCCTAGTCCTGTGTACTAATCGACTCTGCCTCAGGTAGTGGTTACAGAAAAGAACACTTAGAGATTAAACCCACACTATGGCCCAATTTTTTGCTAGTAAAAGTTGCATACTTGGAATTGACTAAACTTTCTGAATGGAGGCTGAAGCATTCCTTGCTAATCATTTACGTAACTTTGTCGTTCTTTGTTTTGCGTTAGTCTGTCAGAAATGCAAAGTAGCTTTATTTCTTCCTTGAAATGTTACTTTTAGTAGGCCTATTCAGGTCATGTTTTCCTCTAAGCTTCAACTTTCTACTTAATATTCCTCAGAATAAAGAAAACAGCTCATTTTAAACAAGAAGTTTATTTAAACAACAAGACGCTTGACTTGAAGGGAAAACTATCTAGGATTCATTTCTTTTAGAGTAATTTATCCCTACTTAAAGACAGATTGCCCTACATGTAACAGCTACGTACAAAAAAGTTATAAAATTGTCCTTGGTTTTACAATGATAAATGAAAAACATTAAAATTCTCCAATCGAACAAGGTATGCAAGAATTTTTATGTTGTTCTTTTTTTTGTTAAACAGTGAGAGCAAAATAACTTACTGGAATATAAAGATAAGAGCTGATGAGCATGCCACTAATGGAGAAAAGGGGGTATTTTCACAGAATCAGTATTTTTCCCCATCCCATCTCCATTTGATGTCAATCAAAACATACCATTGGCCATTTAGTTTAAAAAAAAAATGCAATATGCTTGTGCACATACACCAGTTACTTTATGTACAATAAAGGAATGGGGAAGGGGAGAATGAAAGAATAGAGAAACTATACTGTAGTAGTCAGGATGTGGTGGAACCAAATTGCGGTTTTCTAATTGAGAATGTCTTCTTGGTCTGGAGGAACAGAATTCTGGAGTAAAGTAGCAGGTTCCCTTTTTAGTAGACACCTCCTGTCTGCTGCTGGAATACATCAATTGTATCTTCATCTTCCATCTCCAACTAGCATAAATGAGAAAAAATAATCCACCATTGGTTATTCAGTTCTTAAAATGTTTAACTATTAGACTTAAAATATCCTGAATGAGTTCTACCCCCTCAGTGTTATTTCAGATGTCCCACAGCTTAAAGTAGCATTAGACTTGGGTTTGAATAATTTTTCACTTGGTATTTTTTATTAACATTATAGAAAACTGAGTTTTTAAGTTGAAAAAATGAGTATGACCATAAGTTATATCTTCTCATTTTTCATTACTTAAAATAAAAGTGATATGTATGAAGGATCTCAATGCAACGTTTAGATGAGCAAAAACCTGGAAATAACCAAATTATCAAAAACCCAAAGAAATATGGTACATTCATATATGAAATACCATGTGGCTATTATTAAAGAATAAATAGATTTACACATGCACAAAAGGAAATATCCCTTAGAGACAATATTGGGCTAAAAAATTTAAAAACCAGGCATCAAATACAATATAGTATTACATTTGTACACATATTTTTAATTTTGTCTAACTATGTGTACAACAGGAATATATCTTTGCCTATGTACAAAGCAGTGGTTACCACTATGCAGTAAGGAAAGGCATATGGGAAAAACAGACTTGTTAAAATCAAAAGGGAACTGTTTCTAATGAAGTTGAATCATAGTATAAGTAGGGCTAAAGTATTAAGTCTCAATTCTCTATTTGTAAAATGGAGTATCATTCAGTTATAAGAATTCAATGAGTCAAAGTATCTAAAAAATGCTAAGTGCATTAACAATTATACTGCTGTTAAAACTGGCTGCTAAGATGTTCTAATTTATACAATTCTGCTACTTAATACTGGAAGAACAATTCTAAAATGAGTCAGTTTTATTCTAAAACAAATTCAATTCCAAATGCTAAAATGGTCAATTCCAAATTCAATTTGAAGATTTTATAAATGCAGCTTGTGAACAAACCTTCCCTAGGTTTAATTATTTGCAGTTAGCGTAACAGACAAGTTCCGGAACTTTCTGGTGGTGGGTGAGAGTTTCAAAAAACAGAAAATACATTATCATCAGAGCCCAGCATAATGGTTTAATTCTTTTAAAACCATCAAAACTGGTCTTCAGCCTATCTACTAAAATGAAACTACCGAAATGTTTTTAAATTTTATAGTGAAAGTTTAAATGCTTCTGAAGGATACAGGAGAGCTTTTTCTCTCATTCAAGAGAATTCAGCTCCTCCTTGTGGCTACACACTATAACTGCTTCTTAGAGACTCACCAACAGAAAATAAGATGTGAAATTTTTGAAGATTATCAACAAAAACAAAATCTGGATGTTCTGTTTCACTCATATTTATAACTTCCTATTTTTTATGGGGGTGATAAATTCAAAAGTACAGGGGTCCAATTTAAATTTCTGCTATCAATTTTTTTCCCCAAAACTGGAAGTCTTAAACTGAATTTCAGAAGGTAAAAAGAAACAAAGACAAAAAATTTCTGCTACAGAAGGTAGCCCAGTCGATTCCCTACAAACTGACAGAATAACTGAGGTTATATGTAGAGATTAAGGGATCAAACAATTAAGGGTCTGGAAACAGACCTACTATCAACAGCCTATGAAACACAAGCTATCAAGAGACTTGCAGTTACAACCACTAGATTCCCTTCAGTTCAGAAATATACATAATCAAGACTTCAGGAGGAACTAAAATGGCTACAATAGCCAATCAATCACTTGTGAGAAACCCTGAGTATGATTTAGAGTTGCAGCAATGAAAACAGAAGGAAAACAATCTGAAGCAACAGACAGGAATTTTATTATCTTCCAAATGATGCTGGCAAGAGGAAAACTTGGATTAAAATAAAATGACCTACTAGCTTTACTAAGTGATAAGTAGTTATTAAAAAACCATTTGCACTTCCTGAATTTATTCCTGTTTTTTCTTTTTGTTCCCCTTTGGCCATATTTTACATAGCTTTGAACTCTGATAAAGAACTATACTCCAATGACTAGAAGTTCACAAATTAACAAAGCTGCTGAGAAAATTATGAACACATTTGCTTTCAAGTTAGCACAGAGAGATTCTTACCTGTGCAGGTGTGTCTGTTTCATTGATTGGCTGCCCGTCAAATCGGAATCTGATCTGCCTCATTGACAAACCCTGGACAAAGCATTTGAACGTAATAAGAATGCAAAGAAACAGTTAAGATTATGTTGAGATTTCCATACTGGTTAAGTGATTTGGGGTGACTTTTACTTTCTCTAAACTATAGTATGTTTTTCATTCTATTACTAGAGCCTAACTAATAAATTCTATTACTAGAGTTTAAGTTAAAGAAATTTTTATGTGCATTTAAGCAGATAAATGAGCCTAAACATGCAACTTTCTGCAAAGGGGACTCCAATGTTTAACTTATTCAAGAATTACCTACCTGTCACAGGGGTGGGAAAGGGAAAGGAACAAAATAGTGAAGCTGTTGGTAACTGTAGCCAAATGAGACCAAGATAGAAAATAAAGTATCTTTGGAGGTATGCTGTGAATATATTAACTAGAAAAATAGCTTTCTTGGAAGTGTCTTACACAAAGTCATTCCTGTAACATGCACAAATTACAAACTATAACTCTTGTTACACACTCTTTGCTTTATTAAGAGAAAATTAAACTGAGTTGCTAGGATTAAAAATATTGAGATCAAGTATTCCACAAACACTCATGTAACACCTGTAGTCCCTTATTCAACAAGGATTCACTGAATTTGTCTTTAAAACTACCTGTAACATACTGCTTCCTTTAAAACTCTAGTCTTTGACACATACCACCCACCTCCAGACTAGCCCTTGTCTTGAGGAACACAAGCAATCCCCCACTAGGTAGGTGACAGCCATAACCTAATTCATTCCTCACGACTTTCAAATTTAGTTTGTGATTACACAAAGCAACCAAGAAGCCAATGCCAAGCCATTACTACTATTACATATTTACAAACACTAGATTGGAGACGATTGCTTCAACAAAACACTAAGCACCTTTTATATGCCGTGTTCTTCCCTCACTACATCGACTGATAAGGACGTAAGGTCAATGGTGTGACCACTTAAAATAAGGAGGGGGGCAGAGGAAGACAGGGCCAGAAGAACACAAGCAAACTGTACTTCTTTATTGCCACCTTTTTATGCTTTTCCTTATCAATAAAAGCTCTTTTATTTTGCTGGAGATGAAAAGTCCAAAATTCAGGAAACTGGCTTTTAAGATTCCATAAACTATGTAAAGTTAAACAATGAATTTACACTAAACCAGTATTTGGTTTTCTCTTATGTATAAATCTCAACATTGAGCTTTAATTGTGCCCCAGAAGAGCTGTGTGAGGCTATCTCTACATGTTCCCACTTCTTCATTTCACAAAAATGAACTGGACTAAACCAATTCTGGGTTCTCTGAAACCACTTGACACCCTAGAAAACAACTAGGGTTAGGGTAAATTTATACTAGAATGGAATACTATGCTCTCAGTCATTTAGCTGAAGGATCTGTGGCTGATATAAAGCGGGCAAACTAATTCTACATGTGAATGAAAAACTTACTTAGAAACCAAACTCCAGAGATACTAGTCTGAATCTCTATCATCTTATAAACATATAAGCCAATACTGGTCCAGGAACTAGAGAAACAGTGAACAAAACAGCCCTATGCTCATGGAGCTTACATTTTACTGCACAGACAGGTAAATACAATAATCACTGAAAAAAGCATCGAAACAAAGAGAACTGAGTGAAAAAGGGCACTTTGAAATCAGAGAAGTCCCTGAGGTAGTAATCAAGTGTAGAGTAAAAATGGTTTGAGAGCTCAGCACTATCAAACAGAAATACAGTGTGAGCCATACATGTAATTTTAAGTTTTCTAGCTGCCATACAAGAAAGTTAAAAATAAGTAAAAGCTTAACAGAAATGTTTTAACTCAACATAATTAAAATACTATTACTTCGACATGCAATCAACATTTTAACAACTGAACCTTTTGTCATACTGACTTTCCAAAATCTGGCATTTATTTTACACTTTGCAGCACACTTCAATTTGGACTAGCCACATTTCAAGTGGTAATCGGTCACATACGGCTTGTGACTATTGTATTGGGCTAAGTTTAGACAGAGAACAAAACTGGGTGGTGGATTTTCAGTTATGATACATCATCAAGGAAGATCCTAAGGTTTTGGCAACTAGATGTAAAATGATGCTATTTACTGAGTGGGGACACCACAGAAAGATTTCTAATAGAATCAAGGATCCTCTTGCATGTTTAGTCTGAGGTGCCTAGTAGGCATTCACTGGGACTCCTCCAGAGATCCAATGCCAAA
This sequence comes from Ovis aries, assembly GCF_016772045.2. Lineage (NCBI taxonomy): Eukaryota > Metazoa > Chordata > Mammalia > Artiodactyla > Bovidae > Ovis > Ovis aries. Next base: position 55,629,197 of record NC_056064.1, on the reverse strand, counting down.
TGAGTGCATTAGAAAGTAAATATGAGCATTCAATTAGAACCTTGATAGGAAATTCTTGGTCTTCTTCCTCACCTGCCAAAAAACTTAAGTTCTGCAAATTAGATGGGATAAATACTGAGTTTTTTTTTTTTTTTTTAATAACATGTACCACACTTACAAAGCAAGGACTCAGTCCTCCTCCTTAGAACTAGAGAAACCACTTGAAAAGTAAACAGGGACCTTCTGTCACTCAAAACTTGGAGGTTATCCCCCATTTAAGAGGAAAATGGGAATAAACATCTTTCCAAATTCTTCCTGGATACTATCTTCAAATCCTATTTGCATTCCAATGGATATACAGTAGAATTATATTCTTTATGGACTGCCAATGTTTTTTCCTGTAGTGCAAAGTAAGAATGGCCTTAATACGTGTAGTCAAATATAATCCCAACCTTACGCCTAATAACTGAAAAAAAATCAAAGAAAACTTTAATCTGGGCAGTACAGTAGATTTATCCTAACACAGAAGGAAAACTAAAAAATCCTTGATTGACCTACTACCTGACCTTATAGAACAATTCCCTATAAAAGGAAAATCTGGAATACAGCAGATGTGCTTTACTTTTTCTGGGACACAGTATAATGCCCCAGTTTATATGCATCTGGCAAAAATAAATAAATACGTAAACTGTTAATCTAGGGGGTAGACTCATGGGTATTCAATGTATCTTTCTCTAAGTTCAAAAATTTCAGTCCAGTTTTAAATGAAAGCTAAAATTTACTAGTAATCAGAGAAAAGTTAGGCATGATATGCAGAGAATTTTGTAAAAAGTTACCAAATCTAAGCATGAGTTTCTATTTTGTATAAGATTGTGCTACCTAAAAGTTCCACCTTTTAAAATTCCGCTGTAACCTGAAGGGGTATTATTGCTAAAATACTGTAGATACTCTTTAGCATAATTAATAAGTATGTGTTTACTGTTACAGGATTTAACCAAACTGCTTCAAATAATAGTACACTTTGTACTTTGTAAAGAATTATGAAAAAGCTTACCTATATAAAAAATTATGATCACAATATTGTTATATAAGCAAATTAGGCATAAAATTAAACTTCAAACTCAAGTTTTCGGTTTCTTTAAGAAGCCTTTCAACGTCATAAAGGAGACCCAAGTATCAACTCGAATTCAATCTCCCAACTTGTAGAGGCACCCCTCGAAACTTGTAGATTTTAACGTTATTTTGAACCTATTTTTAGGTCAGTGTGCAATGTAGATAAACTATTTTAATCTAACAAAATAATTTTCCAAAATTTTATATGTTATTTACCCAGGGTCAAGCAAGAAAAACACTGTTGGATTAACTGATCGACTAGTTTCTGCTATACTTGAAAAAGTCAACTTTAAAGTTGCCTTGTAGTGTTACAGACTCAACATCACAAAAGGAAGCTTCTTTGTCTTAAAGCTCACATTTACCTCCTAGCATCTGTTTTCTACTTCCTCTTCTTGATGTAAAAAATTTACTATTTTCTGAATAAAATTCAAATGTGTTTAATATAGTAATGTTTATGCCTGACCTCTACTATTAGTATAAAAAGAAAACATTACAATTTTACATGCTTCAGAAAACTTGCAATGTCTTTAAACTCACATTTTATTTCCAAGTTGGTTAAAATACTCGAAATAAACTGTTTCAACACAAGACAAATTTTAAATTGTCAAAAAAGAGCCTGACAAGAATGCATTACGTCACAGAACCAGAATCATGCATATTAACCATCTTAAGGGGTTTCATGAAAAATCAACAGCCAAGTGTATGATAAAACTCTGATATGTCAAGTATATAACTGTATATATATATTCTACCAAAAACAATCTATTGTCACATTATGCTGGTTTCTATTTCTCAAGAAAATGTTTGTGTTTTTTAAAATCCGTTTTATTCAGAGGAAGTACACATGTCAGCTCCTCACCTGTCGTTCACAATAGGCTTTCATTAGTTTACTAAGTGGTGTATGCCTCTTAATCTTAAACTGCACCACAGAACCATCCTGCCCCGCCACCTTCAAATTAATATGATCGTTGTTCTCAGTCTTGACTCCTTCCTGTTGAAGAAAAAAAAATTTTAAGCATAATTTGGAAAATGTGAAAGACAAACACCTTTTAAAGAAGCAGCAGCCCAAGTCACTTCAGAAATCAACAGGTTTCTCATTCTGTATGGCAACAGAGCATACAGCTGTTTTCAGCTGCTGAAATCAATCTGAAAGATGATAAATCCTGAAGCAACAATATTAAATAGCTGTCGCTAACAGAAAAGCAGCCTACCTCCAATACTATCAGTATCAACGATCGATTTTTAACGATGTATCCCCTTCAATTTACTGCAATGCCCTTTTGATTCTGAGTTTTAAAAAATGACATCTCCCAAAATATATCTTTGCTCTAAAACAGTTAAAAACAAGCATCCTTTCTCCTTTTAAAGTGCTTTGAGTACACAATGCAAGAAACAAAAATCTAGAGCTTGCAATTCAAAACTCATCACAAATCTCGTTAAAAAGTTAGCAAATTAACTTTACTAACAAATCTCAAACTACATTAAAAAAACAAACACCTAACTGAGGAATATCCTGATTCTCTCCGAAGCAACAATAATACTCAGAACCACTATTATTGTTCGCCTCTATGAGCAGCTTCATTTTTGTTTATTTTTAGTTAAGAGCTTTTCTCCACTCCCCTCTGTTGTCATGAGTCAAATGCACAGTTTTATTCCAAGTCTTCCTTGTGGATTTCGACAAAATCTGAAGTTCACCAAAATCAAGTGCAGAAAGAATTCTGTAGCCCCTAAACCACTTCAGAAGGGAACGGAATGGCGAGGGGTGGGGGGGGGTCACAAAACCAACCAAAAGAAAAGTCCCGTGTGCCAGGAAGAAGTGTGCGCCCTAGTCCTCCAAGGAAAAGCCTGGTGCCTCAAAACTCACGTTAAAAAAGTTAAGCCTTGCAAAGTCTCTCTGCTCGTACATCTGCCTCCAACTTCTCCAAACCACATGGTCTCGGCAAGCTAAGGGTTACTTGGCACCCAGGTAAAAGCCCCTGCCCATCCTGACAAAAAATGTGGGAAATACTCCCCGGGAATCCCCCAACCCCTGCCCCTCAGGACGGCCCGACAGGCATCCGGCTTCCAGTCCATCGGCAGCCCATTGATTCGCCCCGAGCCCTCAGCCGACCAGTACGGCCAGGGGCAGGGGTCCCCAGATGCCTGCGGCCCCCACCCCCGAGCGGGGAAGCCCTGGACCGAGGGAACTCCTCGCCACCGCAGAGGCGGCAACACCCGCCCCGGCGCGGGGTCCGCCGAGGGTGGGGACATCGCGCGCCCTAACGCCCCTCGTCACGCGCGCCCGGCCAACCGGGCCCGAGAAGCCCCGCTCGCGGCCAGTGGGCCCGCGGGTGTCCGCGATTCGCCCGCCCAACTCGCGCCCGGCGCGCACTCCAAGGCGGCCGGGGGCGGGGGAGGGCGGCGGGGCCTCCTCCCGCGCGGGCGGGAGGAAGAGGGGAGGGAGGAAAATGGCGCGGAGCGCCGGGGCCTGAGCCGCGGCCGCCCCGTGGGGGGCCCGGGAAGGCGCGGGGAGCCCGTGGCGGGCTCAGGCCGGACCCCGGCCCGCGCCGTGACCCCGGCCGCAAGGCGAGGCGCGGAGGCCGGCGCCGAGCTCACCTTGGGCTTTTCGTCCGCCATGGCGAGCGCCGGAGTCTCCTCAGCTGCCGCTTCACAAAAGAGGTACCAGGTCCGCACGGAACGAGCACACAAGCAGCACCAGGAGCGGCAGAAGAAGGAGGCGGCAGCGGTGGAGGAGGGAGAGGGCGCGCGCACGTCGTGCGCTCCCTCCCCCCACCCTGCGTGCGCGAGCCCGAGCCACCGAGGCTCCTCATTGGTTGCTGCCTCGCGGGAGCGCGCAACGCTTACATAACCACCCCCAACCCCCGCCCCGCGCCGCCCCGGCCTGGCCCCGGCGCCCGCCAGGCCGGCGGGAAGAGGCGCGGACACGCGCACCCGGCCCGCCGCGGGGGCGCGCCTGGCTCTGGGCGGGGCTGTATTGTCCTCCTTCTGTGGTGGAGCTTAATCAAAATGGCTTCCAGCTGGTCCTCGGTGGGGACAAGGAGGCTCGAGGCCTAGACGTGAGAGACAAGCTGGGAAAGGCAGATTGACTAGACGAGGCAGGGAGAGCCAAAATCAAAGCCCCAGCACGAGGTTCGGGGAAAAGAACCTCTCATTCGGTGGCCCAAATACAGCTTTCCTCTGGATGAGAGGAACATCACACTTCCTCTCAGTCAGCCTCTCATCCCTCGAATTTTAAAGCTTCAGCCTCAGCCCACTTCCCACTAGGCTCGTGCTTTAGTGCTTTGACTACTCTGTCCTGCTGGAAACCCCGTACTTTGACTGGCTGAGGGAAAAAGTTTCAGCCTACAAACTCCTTACTCATGGCTTGACTCCCAACTTCCAAGAGGATAAACAACATCCATCAAAGAAAAGTACCAGATATCTATCTTCCAAATCAGTCGATCATTTCTCCGTCAGTTTCAGAAATAGAAGTAGGTCCTTCGCATCTTAAGAACAGCCCTGACATCTGTGCCCTGCTTCTCTCCATAGGGTTTATTGATTATTTCTTTTGTCCTGTATTTTCCTCCACTCCCTGGTTAGCGTAGAAAAAGACTCATTTCTAGTTCCATCTAAAGTTACCACCGTATCTCTCTCCGTTCTTGGCCCAACATCTTGAAAAAAATGTCCAGGCCAGCTGTCTCCACTCCCTCACCTCCCACTCACTCCTCAATCCACTGCAATCTGGTGCTGTCCCCATGGCTCCACTGAAACTGCTCTCTCCAAGGTCACCAACGACTTTCTGCTGAATCCAGGATGCTTCCCGGTTCCTCACTCCTTGATCTCCCTCCCTGTGACTTTGGGTTGTGACTCTGGCCTGGCCTTAATCCCTTTGCACTTTTTTTTTTCTTTCTTTCTCAGCTCTTCCCTTAAATGTTCCTTGCATTTCGTTCTGAACCTGTTCCTTTCCCCATTCTGTTAACTCTCCTGGGATGATTTTATACCACTTCTATTACCATCTATTTGTTAATAATTCCCAAGTCTAGATTCTAATCCAACCTTTCTCCAAACTTCCAGCCTGTAAATCCAACTGACTTCTGAACATCTCCACTTGAATGTCCAGAGGCACCTCTAACTCAGCCAGTCTCAACTAAAATTCTCAAATTACTTTTCAGACAGGCTTCTGTCTTTCAAGTTCTCAAGTCACTGTATGACACACCGTTACAACCATAACATTGCTTTAAGCCAAAAAGCCAGGGGGCATCCTTGACCCCTTCACACACTTCCCATACAGTCAGTCCCCAAGTCTTGTCTATTCCCCCTTTCAAATACCTGTCAAATCTACCTACTTCTTGCCTATTCTACCTACCTACTTCTTTTCAGCCTCCATCCAATCTTTGCTTCCCTGGTGGCTCACGCAGTAAAGCATCTGCATGCAATACAGGAGACCCAAGTTCAAACCCTGGATTGGGAAGATCCACTGGAGAAGGGAATGGCAACCCACTCCAGTATTCCTGCCTGTCTAGGCTTTGGGCTCTATTCCATTTGCTGAGCTTTCCAGCTGGTCCTCCAAGGTGAAGAGGAGGCTTGAGGCCTTAGATGTACAACAGGCCAAGAAAAGCAGATTGATTCCGGGCAGGCGGTGAAACCCTAAGTTCAACTCAAATTTCCCCAGGGCTACTGATCTTTTGGTTTTAACTTGTGTCCCAACTGCGTTTGAATAGTTAAGCAAATCAGGATCATCTAAGGTGCTGCGTTTTTTGTTGTTGTTGTTTTTTGTTTTTGGTTTTTTTTTTTTGCCACAGCATCTAGGGGTATGCAACATCTAGTTCCCGGACCAGAGGTTGAATTCAAGCCCCCTGCAGTGGAAGTCTGGGATTCTTAGCCACTAGACAGACCACCAGGGAAGTCCCTAAGGTGCTAGTTTAAATTCATATTCTCAGGCAGTATGGCTCTGGGAACCCTCTTTCTTAAGCATTTTCCCCCCTTAATTTTTGGCTGTGCCATACAGCACGTGGGATCTCAGTTCCCTGACCAAGGATCAAACTTGTGCCCCCTGCAGTGGAAGCGAGGTGTCTTAACCACTGGACTGCCAAGGAAGTCTCAAGGGATCCCTCTTTCTTAACAAGCTTCCCTGGTGATTCTTAAGCACACTAAAGCCCCAGAACCCCAAACCATTCTAAAATAAAAACAAAATAAAAAAAGTTTCTGCCACTCCTCGGTTCAGTGGCAATCTTCTGCCTTATGGGATACAGTTCAAAATTCATATAAGACCTACAAAGCCCTTTGAGAGCTAATCCAGGCTCATCATTTCCTCCTCAAAATCTCTGCTTCAGTCATAATCAATTACTTGGGGTGTCCTGAATGTAGCTGCTCTCTCTCAACTCTAAGCTTTTGTGCATTTTTGATGTGCAAAGATTCACTGAATGACTGACTAATTGAAACTATCTCTGTGCATAAGATCCTGTGCTAGGATAATTTTGTCCGGGGTGTGGGGGGATCAGACTGCAGTAGGGAGGGGAGGCAACATACAGGAAGTGAAAGGAGAAGAGAACCAACTGCAGTGTGTCAGGCAGTGAGTGGGGCTTTACAATATTAGTTCTTTTCCTCCTTTTACAAACCTATTCAAGTGTATTAGTACTTATTTACTCCTGAGGCTCAAAAAGAGCTAATAATTTGCCCATTATCACACATCTGGCAAGTAGTGTTGACTGAGCTCCTATTATATGCCAGCGAATGAAGGAATTAGGTACTGTGCCAGTTACTGTAGAGAAAGAAAAAGAGGTGCTATCCTTGCTCTCCTGAACCAAGGTCGTTTTGTTGTTGTTCAGTGGCTAAGTCATGTCCAACTCTTTGCAACCCCGTAGACTTCAGCACACCTGTCCTTCACTATTTCCCACAGTTTGCTCAAACTCTTGTCTGTTGAGTTGATGATGCTATCCAACCATCTCATCCTCTGCCACTCCCTTCTCCTTTTGCCTTCAATCTTTCCCAGCATCAGGGTCTTTTCCAATGAGTCAGCTCTTTGCATCAGGTGGCCAAAGTATCGGAGCTTCAGCTTCAGCATCAGTCTTTCCAATGAATATTCAGGGTTGATTTCCTTTTGATTGACTGGTTTAATCTTGCAGTTCAAGGAACTCTCAAGAGTCTTCTCCAGGACCACAATTCAAAAGCATCAATTTTTCAGCACTCAGCCTTCTTTATGGTTCAATTCTCATATCCATACATGACTAACACGACTGCAGGAAAAACCATAGCTTCGACTACACAAACCTCTGTCAGCAGTTATGTCTCTGCTTTTTAATATGTTGTCTAGGGTTGTCATAGCTTTCCTTTCAAGGAGCAAGCATCTTTTAATATTTTAAAAAATATTTGTTTGGCTACACCAGGTCTTCCCTGGTGGCTCAGCTGGTAAAGAATCCGCCTGCAGTGTGGGAGACCCGGGTTCAATCCCTGGGTTGTGAAGATCTCCAGGAGAAGGGAAAGGCTACCCACTCTAGTATTCTGGCCTGGAGAATTCCATGGACTATACAGTCCATGGGGTCGCAAAGAGTCAGACACGACTGAGGACTTTCACAACACATTGTTGGGCTTCCCTCGTGGCTCAGTCAGTAAAGAATCTGCCTGCAATGCAGGAGACTCGGGTTCGATTCCTGGGTCAGGCAGATCCCCTGGAGAAGGAGATGGCAACCCACTTCAGTATTCTTGCATGGAGAATTCCATGGACAGAGTAGATTGGCAGGCTACAGTCTATGGAATTGCAATATTCAAACACAACTTAGCAACTAAAACCAAACACCAGGTCTTAGTTGCAGCATGTGGGACCCTGCATCGTAAGTGTGCAATCTTAGCCTCTGGACCACCAGAGAAGTCCCTGATCCCAGGTCTTCTATTGCCATCACACATCTTCCCAGGCTTATAGGATGGCAGAACCATCAAAGAGGAACATGTCATGTTAAACTTATACTCAGTAAAATGTGGGGGACTCCAATAATCAAATGGTTGTTTAGTTGTTAGCTTCGAGGTGACAGGTGGGTCCTACAATATCATCCCCCCCTTCTAAAGTTCTGCTAAATTACAAAAATCACCTTCAGGCAAAGGAGGAACTCTATAGAAAGTAGTTACGTGTATTCAAACATGTGAACAATACATGTTCCAATGACAAACTGGAATTCTGTGAGCTGAGCCTAAGGCAGTCTACTAAAACTGAATACTGAGAGTCTCTGCAACTTCCAGGGGAAACAAATTGTGAAAAAAACAGTAGTTTCCCAACATTAAGATTTTCCCTCTATCATTTTCATAGGAATGGGAAGTTTGGGGGGAGGCTGTGCACTGGCAAAGGGTGCTTTGGGGAGAGAAAGTACATGGAGTAGTATACATGGAAAAATTGCTAAACGTTAATTGAGGGATTACTATGTGGGGATTCTGTGCTAAGCCTTTAATCCTCACAAAGCCTGTAATATTATTATTCCCATTTTGCAGGCGAAGAAACTGAGACGAAGAAAGTTCAGGTAACTTGGTCACCCAGCTTGAAGTGGTGGATCCGGTAGACCTGAGACTTTCTGACTCAGAGCCCAGACAGAGTTTGATTACTGCAGCACTGCGTCCAGGCCCCAGTGGAAGGCCTCAGAGAGATGAAAATGTGAAGAAAAAAACTCCCAGAATAGTGGTGGGAGCACAAGTCAAGTTGTTTTGACTTATTTTTATATATAAAATTTTATTTATTTTTGGCTGTGCTGGGTCTTTGCTGCTGCATGAGCTTTCATCTAGTTGCAGAGAGCAGGGGCTACTCTCTAGTTGCAGAGAGCATGGGCTTCTTGTTGCAGTAGCTTCTCTTGTGGAGCACTAACTCTAGGGTGCACGGGCTTCAGTAGCTACAGCATGTGGCTCAGTAGTTGTGGCACACGGGCTCAGTTGCTTTGCAGCATGTGGCATCTTCCTGACCTAGGGATCCAAACTGTTATCTCCTACATTAGCAGGAGGATTCTTTCCCCTGAGCCACCTGGGAAGCCCCAGGAACAATGAGTTATTCAATTCCTGAATACTGCAGGAAATCTGAAGACAACATCACAGAATGTCTCATGGAAACCTTCCAGCTTTCTACTCTTGGATCATCGCAAAGATGGAACCCAAGCTCGCACCAGCAGTCAAAGCCAAGAAGCTGGTACATTTCACTTTAAATGTATCATTTGGGGTATTAAATGTAGGGAAATATTGTTCCATTTCACAGTACAATCACTGAAATTTTTTTGTTGAAGCATAGTTAATTTAAAATGTTATGTTTCAAGTGTACAGCAAAATGATTCAGTTATATATGTCCTTTTTAGATTATTTTCTGTTATAGGTTATTACAAGGTAATGAGTATAGTTCTCTGTGCTATATAGTAGGTCCTTATTGCTTATCTATTTTATACATATTAGTGCGTATGCATGCATTAGTGTATATATGTTAATCCAAAACTCCTGGTTTGTTCCCCCTCCTTGCTATCCCCTTTGTTAACCGTAAGTTTGTTTTCTATGTCTGTGAATCTATTTCTGTTTTGTAAGTTCAATTTGTATCAGTTTTTTAGATTCCACATGTAAGTGACAGGCTTCCTTGGTGGCTCAGACAGTAAAGAATATGCCTGATATACTTGTCTTTCTCTGACTTAATATGATAATCTCTAGATATATCCATATTGCTGCAAATGGCATTATTTCACTATTTTTTATAGCTGAGTAATATTCCATCACTGAACATCAATATTTACATTGCACAAACCTAACTTAATGAATGGTCCTGTAAGCTTTTTGAGGGCAGGTATTGTCACTTTTCAATTTCATAGTCTCTGCAAATAACAAGTTCCTGAGAGCAAGTGATTGATAAATGTTCACTGACTTATTTTTGCAATAGTAACATAGTACTTGGCATGAGAATACCAAAAATGCTTAATTTAGGGTTCCTGTCAGGTATTCTCGGAGAAGGCAATGGCACCCCACTCCAGTACTCTTGCCTGGAAAATCCCATGGACAGAGGAGCCTGGAAGGCTGCAGTCCATGGGGTCGCTGAGCGTTGGACACAACTGAGCGACTTCACTTCCGCTTTTCACTTTCATGCATTAGAGAAGGAAATGGCAACCCACTCCAGTGTTCTTGCCTGGAGAATCCCAGGGACAGGGGAGACTTTTGGGCTGCCATCTGTGGGGTCGCACAGAGTCGGACACGACTGAAGTGACTTGCAGTCAGGTATTCTATCAGGAATGCAATCTCTACACTGGTATGACAATTTCAAGTTCTTCTAATCCTGTGAAATGCTCCAGTCCTACTCCTCTGTCCATTACTGGATTCAGGAAGGCCCTGTTTTTCATAAGATGAACAGAAACAAATTGAACCAAGTTTATATTTTGCAATTGTACCAAATATAGATAATAGCTGTACTCTTCAAGCTCCTGTCTGTGACTGATTACTCTCACCCTAAGGTAGGGAAGGCAGAGTTGGAAGGATGGTTCTCAAAGGATGGTCCCTTGGGCAACATCACTTGGGAACTTGTTAGAAGTGCAAATTCGAATAGATTGTGGGCCCTAGCCCAGACTTACTGTGCTAGAAGTTCTGGGGAAACAGTCCAAGAATCAGTGGCTTAGAAAGCCTTCTAGATAATTCTGAAGTTTACTAAAGTTTGAGAACCACAGGGCTAGAGCAGCTTTAACTCCATTTTTCAATTGAAGTCTTATGTACATTAGTATGGCTATAAAGATGCTTGCTCCTTGGAAGGAAAGTTATGACCAACCTAGACAGCATATTAAAAAGCAGAGACGTTACTTTGCCAACGAAGGTCCATCTAGTTAAAGCTATGGTTTTTCCAGTAGTCATGTATGGATGTGAGAGTTGGACTATAAAGAAAGCTGAGCACCCAAGAATTGATGCTTTTGAACTGTGGTGTTGGAGAAGACTTTTGAGAGTCCCTTGGACTGCAAGGAGATCCAACCAGTCCATCCTAAAGGAAATCAGTCCTGATTATTCGTTGGAAGAACTGATGCTAAAGCTGAAACTCCAACACTTTGGCCACCTGATGCTAAGAACTGACTCATTTGAAAAGACCCTGACGCTGGGAAAGATTGAAGGCAGGAGAAGGGGATGACAGAGGATGAGATGGTTGGATGGCATCACCAACTCAATGGACAGGAGTTTGAGTAAACTCTGGGAGTTGGCGATGGACAGGGAGGCCTGGCGTGCTGCAGTCCATGGGGTTGCAAAAAGTCAGACCAAATGAGCGACTGAACTGAAATGATGGCTATAAAACAGGTTTTTTACAAAATGGCCTTATTCATGTATGTGTGCATATATATCTATATTTGTATTTAAAACATTTATCAGTAAAATATTTTTTAAAGAATAAAAAAATTTTAATTCACATTCCCGTAAGGCAACACTTAATTTCCAATCCTTATCCACATGTAAATTTCTTCATATAATTGTAGGAAGTTTTAATTTGGTCTTAAATTTCTAAAAATTTTAAATTATGTGGTAAACATGCTAAAAGATAACATTTTCTTTTTTATTTTTTAAAAGCATGTATTTGGCTGTGTCCACTCTTAGTTGCAGCACACAGGATCTCTGACCTTCAGTCTTCACTGTGGCAGGCAGGTTCTTTTTTTTTCAGCTGTGGCATGTGTGATCTAGTTCCCTGATCAGGGATCAAACCCCAGCCATGTGCATTAGGTTAGGGTTACCTGGACCACCCTATTTATTATTAATGGTTGTCTGAGGAGGCCTTGCAAATAGCTGAGAAAGGCAAATAAGAAGTGAAAGGCAAAGGAGAAAAGGAAAGTATACCCATCTGAATGTAGAATTCCAAAGAAAAGCAAGGAGAGATTAAAAAAAGCCTTCCTAAGTGAAGAATGCAAAGAAATAGAGGGAAACAATAGAATGGGAAAGACTAGAGATCTCTTCAAGAAAATTAGAGATACCAAGGGAACATTTCATGCAAAGATGGGCTTGACAAAGGACAGAAACAGTATGAACCTAACAGAAGCAGAAGATATTAAGAAGAGGTGGCAACAATACACAGGAAGTGAAAAGTGAAAGTGAAAGTTGCTCAGTTGTGTCCGACTCTTTGCGACCCTATGGACTGTAGTCCATGGAATTCTCCAGGCCAGAATACTGGAGTGGGTAGCCTTTCCCTTCTCCAGGGGATCTTTCCAACTCAGGGAGCCAACCCAGGTATTGCAGGCGGATTCTATACACTTGGGAAGCAGAAGAACTATACAAAAAAATCTTAATGACCCACATAACCACGATAGTGTGATCACTCACCTAGAGCCAGATATTTTGGAGTGTGAAGTCAAGTGGGCCTTAGGAAGTATCACTATGAACAAAGCTAGAGGTGATGGAATTCCAGATGGGCTATTTCAAATCCTAGAAGATGATGCTGTTAAAGTGCTTCACTCAATATGCCAGCAAATTTGGAAAACAGCAGTGGCCACAGGACTGGAAAAGGTCAGTTTTCATTCCAATCCCAAAGAAGGGCAGTGCCAAAGAATGTTCAAACCATGCACAACTGCACTCAATTCACATGCTATTTATTATTAAATAGTCCCTATTTATTATTACTGATTTTTTTTTTCAAAAAATTTAAAAAGTCTTTACTGATTTTGTTACAATATTGATTCTATTTTATCTTTTGGTCCTTTTGCCATAAGGCATGTGGGATCTTAGCTTCCCAACCAAGAATCAAACCTGTACACTCTGCACTGGAACATGAAGTCTTAGCCACTAGACCGCCAGGGAAACCCCCTATTTATTATCTTTTGGCTCCACCTCAGGGCTTGTGGGTTATTAGCTCCTTGACCAGGGATTGAACCCAGGCCCTAGGCAATAAAATTGCAGAACTGTAACCACTGGACCACCAAAGAATTTCCAAGATAACTTTTTTCCAATGGTGAGAGTAATAATACACATTCTTGTCAGTATATTTTTCTGCATAAATAGTGATAGCTTTTATTATTTTTTTTACAAAATTGAGAAAATTTTTAATTAAACTTTATTGTGGACTTCCCTGTTGGTCCAGTGATTAAGAATCAGCCTGCAAAGGCAGAGGACAGGGGTTCCATCTTTGGTCAGGGAAGATACCACATGCTGAAGGGCAACTAAGCCCAGTTTCAGAAAGCTGAAAGCTGAGCCCATGCACCACAACTACTGAAGACTGGGGCACTCTAGAGTCAGTGCTGTGCAACAAGGGACACCTCCGCAAAGAGGTCTATGCAAAGCAACTATAATAGAATAGCCCCCACTTGCCACAAAAGACCTAGGGCAGCAAAATATTAAATAAATAAATACATAAAATAAATAAGACTTCACTGAATTTTATCTTTATAAACATTTGCTATAATTACCCTTTCCACGCATGCGTGCGTGCTCAATTGTGTCAGACTCTGCGACCCCATGGACTGTAGCCCTCCAGGCTCCTCTGTCCATGGGATTCTCCAGGCAAGAATACTGGAGTGGGTTGCCATTTCCTTCTCCAGGGGATCTTCCCGTCTACCTGCACTGGCAGGTGGATTCCTTACCACCAAGCCACCGGGGAAGTCTTATCTGCTTCCTTTTAATTGCCTCTTAATGACTCCATAATCCTTCTCTAACTGTGAGACATTTCTTACTTCCCCTTTTCTGGTAACTATTCAAATGTCTCAATTGTTTCCTGGAAGTGAATTTATGTGAGGAAAAAGGAGGACTTCCCTGGCGATCCAGTTGTTAACACTTTGCCTTCCAATGCAGGGGGTGCAGGTTTGATCCCTGATCAGGGAGCTGTGATTCTGCATGCCTTGCAGCCAAAACACCAAAACATAAAACAAAAGCAACGTTGTAACAAATTCAATGAAGAATTTTAAAATGGTTCACATAAAAAAAGTTAAAAAAAATTTGACTTTTCCATGTTCTTATCAATCTTTGTAATTCTTCTGAATAGGTGAATATTTCACTGATATTAACCGTACTTACTAAGCTGTTCCTCTCTTCCTGTGGTTGAATATCTATGCCAGTAGCTCTTAAAAGAGGTGATTTTGCCCCCGAGGGGACACTAGGAATATCTAGAGACTTTTTTTCCCCTTCCAGTTTTATTGAGATATAATTGACACAACAGCACTATACAGAATAATGACTTGACTTACATGTATCATGAAATGAGGACCCAGTAGGTTTACTGAACATCTGTCATAAACATACAAAATTAAAGTAGAAATTGTTTTCCTTGTGATGAGAACTCTGAGGATTTATTCTCATAACAACTTTCATATGTAACATACAGCAGTGTTAATTACATTTGTCATGTTGTATATTACATCCCTAGTACTTACTTTGGAGAAGGCAATGGCACCCCACTCCAGTACTCTTGCCTGGAAAATCCCATGGACGGAGGAGCCTGGAAGGCTGCAGTCCATGGGGTCACTAAGTTGGACATGACTGAGTGACTTCACTTTCACTTTTCGCTTTCATGCATTGGAGAAGGAAATGGCAACCCACTCCAGTGTTGTTGCCTGGAGAATCCCAGGGACGGGGGAGCCCGGTGGGCTGCTGTCTATGGGGTCACACAGAGTCGGACACGACTGAAGTGACTTAGCAACTTAGCAAGTACTTACTTATACCTGGAATTTTGTATCTTTTGACTGTCTTCATCCAGTCCTCACACCTCCATCTTCTAGAGACTTTTTTGGTTGTCACAACTGTCAAGGGTATTATTGGGATCTACTGAATAGAAGAGATTCTGCTCAACAGCCTGCAGTGAACAGGACAGCTCTGTTTTGTCACTCAAGTTACTTTTTTTTCTCAGGTCTTCTTCTGAGGGTGTTTTTTCCTTCTGGTCTTTCATGTTTACCAGAATTTTTTTTTTTTTTTTTGGTCTTATATTGGAAAACAATAGATTATCGGCCTTCCCCTGGTGGCTAATTGGTAAAGAATCCACCTGCAATGCAGGAGATGCAAAAGATGTGGATTCGACCTTGAGTTGGGAAGATTCCCTTGAAGAAGGAAATGGCAACCCCCTCCAGTATTCATGCCTGGGAACTCCCTTGGACAGAGGTGCCTGGCGGGCTACAGTCCAGAGGGTCGAAAAGAGTTGGACATGACTGAGAAACTGTACGCACACAGTTGATTAGCAATGTGTTACTTCCAGGTGTACAAAGTGATTCAGTAGCAAAGTGATTCAGTTATATGTATACATGTATCTATTCCTTTTCAAATTCTTTTCAGAATAATTTTTTTCTGGAGGAAATTAGACATTTCTATCAATGTCTTATTAAGCTTGGCTTTAACTTCACTTCTGATGCTTTAAAAACTTTCAATAGAGCAGCTATAATAGCCAGTTTTTAAAACATGATTTATCTGCTACTGAGAGTTTATTTTACATCTGGAAACTATCAGGCCTCTTTCATCCACTAGGAAATGGATATGACTTTGTAATTTCTCATAGCCACACCAATGGTGTAAAAAACGCTCAGATCAGAGAAACTTTGTGAAACATTTGGAAAATGCAGCAAGACATAGATGGTAGAACACTGTGGAATTTTGTGTGAAACTACATTAAATTTCATCCTATGGATGGCTGACTTCAGAGACACAGATTTGAGTAAAATTGTGATAACCACAGGATTTTTCTCCCTTTACTAAAAAGTGTATACCTCAAAAGAACAAACTATTGGGGTCACAGGGTTTTCCTAACATTCCAAGTCATCTTATTTCTACTATTCAAATAGGTCGTTGAGAATCATCTCAGTGAAGGAAGTGCTTCCCGAAGTAAATTACTGAAAATTTGTCTTTATTTTCATATCGAATTTCTTTTCTAGATAATAAGAGCTGCTACATTTTCAGGCACCGTTTCCAAAGGTTTAAGATATCGAATTAGTTCCAGCTTGTTTAAAAAAAAATGCGCTTATTTGGGAATTTAGAACCAGTAATATTCTCTTCTTTGTATGTCTGCTGCTGCTGCCGCTGCTGCTAAGTCGCTTCAGTCGTGTCCGATTCTGTGCGACCCCAGAGAGGGCAGCCCACCAGGCTCCCCCGTCCCTGGGATTCTCCAGGCAAGAACACTGGAGTGGGTTGCCATTTCCTTCTCCAATGCATGAAAGTGAAAAGTGAAAGTGAAGTCGCTCAGTCGTGTCCAACCCTCAGCGACCCCATGGACTGCAGCCTTCCAGGCTTCTCCGTCCATGGGATTTTCCAGGCAAGAATACTGGAGTGGGGTGCCATTGCCTTCTCCGTCTTTGTATGTGTATACATTTGTAAACATGGCACTCACAAAATAAATAACTCCTTTAGGTCACCGAAGCACTTTTGAGGTTTTCCATAACAAGATCTGGGATTCAAATTCCCTGATTTGATTTTTTCTCCTGCTTTTCTTTGGTGAGATAACAAATCAGTTGTTCAGTCGCTAAGCCGCGTTCGACTCTTGCGACTCCATGAACTGTAGTCCGCCAGGCTCCTCTGTCCATGGGATTTTCCCAGGCAAGAGTATGAGAGGGTTGCCATTTTCTTCTGTAGGGGATCTTTCCCACCCCGGGATCGAACCCGCGTCTCGGTATTCTTGACCACTGAGCCACCTGGGAAGCCCATAACAAACCAGTATTTGTGTTCAACTGAGCCCAGGGGTCTCCGTTTCCTAGCTGTTTCAGCTGCATCAATCTCGTCCCCCTCACGCCTCTGGAGCCTTTTGGGGTAGGGGCTGGTGACGAATACCTTCGTACACAAGCCCGATGGACCAACGGGGCTCCTGCCACGGAAAAAGCAGCGGCGCCGACGACTGGAGCCTGCAGACCGAGGCGCGGGAAGGAAACCCAGGCTCGCCAGAGGTGGTGAACTCGCTCCCGCCGGGGCCAAACCGAGAGCTCGCCCTCGACCGCGCACGCGCAGCCGCCTCCCCGCCGCTCCCGCCGTCTCCGGGGGGCCTTCTTTCCGCCCGGCTCAGGGGTGTCCGCGGCGGCGCCGGCTCTGGCGAAAGGGGTCCCGTGAGGGCAGGCCGCCCCTAGTGCTGCCTTCCCCGTTCGTGTGGTCGAGGCCAGAAGGAGGGGCGCGTGGGCAGCGCCGCAGAGCGGGTGGCCGAGGCTCTGAGGAGAAGGCCCCGCCGCGGCGGGCCTCTGGGCCTGCAGGCAGTGCGGGAGGCGCTCACGCGCGGGGTCCTCTCTCGCAGCCGGCCCTGAGCCGGAGCCCTGAGGCGCGAGCCCTGGCGGCCCCGCGAGTTCCCGGCGGCTGTGGTGCGGCGCTATGGAGGAGTTCGACAGCGAGCCGACGGTCACTGTAAGGGGGCCCCGAACAGTACGCTCTCCCCCGCCCTGGGGCCCGGAGATTGGGTCCGCCTCGTCCCTGCCGCTGGCAGGGTGCCCGGCCCCTTCCCTCAGCACAGTTGCCCCCCGTTCGGAAGTCGCATTAATTCGCTCCCCGCGTGTGGGTCGTGGTGGTCGCTGGGTTTCTGCTCCCATGTGTATTCTGAGGAATACCTGGCCCTGGAGACCGCCCCCCCAACTCTGTTCCTTTCTGTCCCTTGCCTCCCCGACCTCCCTGCTTCTCTGGCTTTTCCTGTTGGGCTAAAGCTTTAATGAGCGGGTTGGAGCCAGGCGGAGATATTGTACGGCTTTTTTTCTCCCAGCGGAGCAAAGCTTCACGTCGCAGCCCCCTGAGCCTGGCTTCTGCTTGAGCAGGCCGTAGGTTTACCAAGTATAGTTCTCTTGGGAGACTGCTGTTGTTCAGTGGCCCAGTCGTGTCCGACTCTTTGCGACCCCATGGACTGCAGCACGCCAGGCCTCCCTGTCCCTCACCACCTCCCGGAGTTTGCTTAAGTTCAAGTTCATTCCATCCTTGATGCCGTCGCTTCATCTCGTCCTCTGACGCCCTCTGCTCCTCCTGCCCTCGATCTTTCTCAACATCAGGGACTTTGCCAAATGAGTCGTCTGTTCTCATCAGATGACCAAAATACTGGAGCTTCAGCTTCAGCAACAGTCCCTCCAGTGAGTATTCAGGATTGACCTCCCTTAAGATTGACTGGTTTGATCTCCTTCCTGTCCAAGGGACTTTCAGGAGTCTTCTCCAGCACCACAGTTCGAAGGCATCAATTCTTTGGCATTCTGCCTTCTTTATGGTCCAGCTCTCACAACTGTACATGACCCCTGGGAAGACCATATCGTTGACAACACGAACCTTTGTTGGTAATGTCTCTGCTTTTCAACTCACTGCCTAGGTTTGTCATCACTTTCCTGTCAAGAAGCAATTGTGTTTGATTTCATGGCTGCATTCACTATCTGCAGAGATTTTGGAGCTCAAGAGGAAATCTGTCATTACTTCCACCTTTCCCCCTTCTATTTGCTGCAGTGGTGATTGCAGCCATGAAATTAAAAGAGGCTTACTCCTTGGAAGGAAAGTTATGACCAACCTAGATAGCATATTCAAAAGCAGAGACATTACGTTGCCAACAGAGGTCCGTCTAGTCAAGGCTATGGTTTTTCCAGTGGTCATGTATGGATGCGAGAGTTGGACTGTGAAGAAAGCTGAGCACCGAAGAATTGATGTTTTTGAACTGTGGTGCTGGAGAAGACTCTTGAGAGTCCCATGGACTGCAAGATCCAACCAGTCCATTCTAAGGGAGATCAGTCGTGGGTGTTCTTTGGAAGGACTGATGCTAAAGCTGAAACTCCAATACTTTGGCCACCTCATGCAAAGAGTTGACTCATTGGAAAAGGCTCTGATGCTGGGAGGGATTGGGGGCAGGAGGAGAAGGGGACGACTGAGGATGAGATGGCTGGATGGCATCACGGACTTGATGGACATGAGTCTGAGTGAACTCCGGGGGTTGGTGATGGACAGGGAGGCCTGGTGTGCTGCAATTCATGGGGTCGCAAAGAGTCGGACATGACTGAGCAACTGAACTCAACTGAACTGAATGGAGCCAGATGCCATGATCTTAGTTTTTTTTAATATTTAGCCTTAAGCTGACTCTTTCACTCTCCTCCACACTCATCAAGAGGCTCTTTAGTTCCTCTTCACTTTCTGCCATTAGGGTGGTGTCATCATCTAAGTCTGTTGATGTTTCTCCTGCTTCTAACTTTGCTTCTTTGCCATTTAGCAGGGCTTACAGGTTACCAAGAGCTAAGAGGTGTAGAACAAGCCTAAGTGGACAAATGGAAATATTTGTCAGGGAGTATTTCTTAGGAGACAGGTGTGATGGTCTGGTATTCCCATCTCTCTAAGAGCTTTCCACAGTTTGTCATGATCCACACAGTCAAAGGCTTTAGGGTAGTTGATGAAGCAGAGATAGATGTTTTTTTGAAATTCCCTTGCTTTCTGTATCATCCAGCAAATGTTGGCAATTTGATCTCTAGTTCCTCTTTCTTTTCTAAGCCCAGCTTGGACATCTGGAAGTTCTTGGTTCGCATAATGCTTCAGCCTAGCATGCAAGATTTTAAGCATGATCTTACTAGCATGGGAGATGAGTGCAATTGTCTGATGGTTAGCACATTCTTTGGTACTACCCTTCTTGGGAATTGAGATGAAGATTACCTTTTCCAGTCATGTGGCCACTGCTGGGTCTTCCAGACTTGCTGACATAATGAATGCAAATCCTTGATGGTATTCTCCTTCAGGGATTTGAGTAGTTCTGCTGGAATTTCATCACATCCACTAGCTTTATTAACAGCAGTGCTTCTCCTAAGGCCCACTTGACTTTGCACTCCAGAATGTCTGACTCTGGGTGACTAACTACAACCGGACTAACTAGTAATCCGGTTCATTAAGATCTTTTTTATACAGTTCTTCCATGTATTCTTTCTATCTCTTCTTGATCTTTTCAGCATCTACTAGGTCTCGGGAGAATACTCCTGCTTTTTCATTGCTCTGTTTGCTTTCACATCTGTTTGAACTCTCAGGAGAGTATGTCAGATGTGGATGATATATGATGCTTAGAAGGAGATTCATGGCTGTTAGAAGAGGGATACCTATCCTTCCCCCATCTGGGATGCTCTTCTCTCTTAGCTTTCTATCCCACTCATTTTTTTACGTACAAGCTCCAGCAGCCTCTTTGTCAG
The DNA here is from genome assembly GCF_016772045.2 of Ovis aries. Taxonomy (NCBI): domain Eukaryota; kingdom Metazoa; phylum Chordata; class Mammalia; order Artiodactyla; family Bovidae; genus Ovis; species Ovis aries. The sequence continues at coordinate 55,609,089 of NC_056064.1, read as the reverse complement.
AAAAGCTTTCCCTGACTTCCCTGACTAGGAAATATTTCCGTCTGTCTGTTTAGGCTTGTTTTGCATCTCTTAGCTCTTGGTAACCTATAAGCCCTGCTAAACGGCAAGCTGCCTGACCTTACGTTTTTGCTTTTTAGAAAGTTGAGATTCCTTCAGCTTTCTGCTGAAGCCATCAAATTGCAAAGCAGTATCTCACAAAACCAAAAACTGAAAATAGAAGTCAGTTCAAAGCTAACTGGACAAGAGACATGAGATCTCAAACGGCAGTGAACGTGGGATGTTACACTCTATAAAGCTTACTACTATATTCTATAGAGTGTTAACTTTTAATGCATATATGAAGTACTTTAAATGCTAAATATCCATCAAGGACTGTGTCACTGTTTTGAGGGAGGAAAAACAGACTGTTGGAATCACTGGGACTTTTTCAGACTACATGTTATCTTGCTTTTCCCTCCTTTCCTTATGTCAGAATCTTTGGATGGGGAAACTTTCCCAGTAGTCTGTGCGACCCTGGAGAGCTACTTGCTATTGAACCATGACAATTAGTCATGCATTTACAAATGGAATGAAAACAATCAAAGCTGAATTTTGCCCCCAGTAGTGATGACTGACTTGTGACAACCCAGCTTTACATAGGTGTTGGGAAGACCAGGTAGGAAGACCAGGTTGGCCTTGTGGACACAGCCTCTCAGAAGGGCATCATCCATAGTCTAGAGTCTGAACCTCAACAATGAAAGTTTGAATTCAGTCATGTCTGTATTTGAGAGTCTGCTCTTTAAGCTTGCTCTATACACACTCTCAAGAGGCTGATGAATAACCTTGAAAACTATTGTCACTTTTTATAGGGTGAATATATATCAAGGCTCATGAAGGCCAGTTAGTAATTAGCAGATTCAGAAATGTTTCAGTGTGGATCCAAAGAGATTAATCTTGAGTAGTTTTTCTAGACCAATGGTATTATCTTTTTAGGTCAAGGACTCTTAAGAAATGTGAGTTACAGTTCTTGTCCTTTTTTTTTTTTAAGGGCTTCCCTGGTGGCTCAGCTGGTAAAGAATCTGCCTGCAATGTGGGAGACCTGGGTTGGGAAGATCCCCTGGAGAAGGGAGCAGCTACCCACTCCAGTATTCTGGCCTGGAGAATCCCATGGACTATAGTCCATGGGGTCACAAAGAGTCAGACATGACTGAGCAACTTTCACTTCACTTTACTTCACTTTTTTGGTTCTTTCCAGATAAATACCTAGAAGTGGAATTGCTGAGGTATGGGAGAGATGCATGTACTCAGTTGTGCCTGACTCTTTGCGACCCCATGGACTGTAGCCCTCTAGGCTCCTCTGCCCATAGGATTTTCCAGGAAAGAATAATGGAGTGGGTTGTCATTTCCTTCTCCAGGGGATCTTCCCCACCCAGGGATCAAACCTGTGTCTCCTGCATTGGCAGGCGGATTCTTTACCACTAGCACGACCTCAGTGGGTCATGAGGGAAAGCGGAGGATTACAAGGGTTGCTCCTGACAGTTGGGGAAGGCTTTGTCCTACTTCGGAAGTGGAATGAGGTTTGGGAATGAGCATCAGAAGTCCCTGTATTGGGACTTTCCTGGTGGTTCAGTGGGTAAGAATCTACCTGCCAATGCAGGGGACACAGGTTCAGTCCTTGTTCCGGGCAGATTTCACATGCTGCAGGACAGCTAAGCCCACAACTGGAGAAGCCACCACAGTGAGAAGCCCGAGCACCGCAACTACAGAAAGCCCGTGTGCAGCCATAAATTAAGTTCCTGTTTTGGCTCTTGATGTTATGGATATAGCTCTGGAGGTTAGATAACTCATAAAGGGTGGATTATGCAGTTGGATTTATGAAGCTGAGACTCAGAGGAATTGGTGTGACTGAGTTGGAGAAAAAAATAAAGCGCCATTAAGATGTGACATAGAGGCCATGGGATTGGAGGTCTTTTTAGTGAGTAATGGAGGTTCAATTCCTGTTTAATTTTTTTAACTGCCCTTTTTCTGAACTACAGATCACTAAATTACCATATAATAATTGATTAGGGGGTAGCTTTCCTTTTCATCAGCACTTGAGAAGTGGCAGGCTGGGTCAAGGTGCCTAACAAAACTCTTGCTCATTTAGGGTCTATCAGACTGGGCTTATCTCAGCCACACTCAGTTGTATTTATAGATTGATAACTTTCACGACCACTGATCACTAGAATTATACTTGCAAGTCAATTGAAAGCAAAGCCTTTAGGAAGAATAACAGTTTCTGTGCCTTTTTTTTTTTTTTTTTTTCCCCACTAGTGGATTCCAGGAGTGAATTCCCAGAAGAAGCAAATGTGTTTTGACTGGGGTCCAGGAGAGATGCTGGTGTGTGAAACCTCTTTCAATAGAAAAGGTAGGTTTTTTTGTTTCTCTTTTAGATTATCTGTGTTGGTACAATTTTTTTTTCTCTCTTTATTCTCTCAGATTTGACTAGCTTAGATATGAAAACAGTTGAACTTCTTTTGTATCATTTTCATTTTTGAAACTTTTTAGCTATTTAAGATTTTCATTGATTTGTGAGACTTGGCAGATGTTGAGTCCAGGGGAAAAAAGTTAACAGTGATCTTCCCAGTGTTAAAGTTTTCTTTATACTTAAAAACTTGAAGCTTTTTGTTTCCCTTTTTGTCCCTGAGTGACTAAGTTCTCTTTGTAGTAGTCCCCTCATTGTGAATGTTTGCTGATGTCACAGCCCTTACCTTCATTTTTTCATTGTGAACAAAATAACTTGTCCTCTAAGCTCCGTCAGGTGTCGGACATGGCTCTTACCTTTCCGATGGAGACTCCCTATAGTAGCAAGGTAAAATAGACTTCTTGATACTTGATTTTGCTTTCTCCTTTTGAAGAAAGAAATCTCAGGAAATGTTGAAAGGATTATTTTGTGAATCTTTGTCATGTTCTTTATCCAAATATAGAGGTTTTCCTCTTTTGTTGGGAGCACATTGAGCTAATGAAGGTCATATAATTTTAGCAAATTACGTAGTATGTAGTTCGTATGATTTTTTTTTTTTAATTAAATTTTTTTGCCACTTGGCATGGCATGTGGGATCTAAGTTCCCTTACTAGGGATTGAACCCATGACCCCTGCATTGGAAGCATGGAGTTGTAACCACTAGACCACTGATGCTCAGTAGTGTCTGACTCTGCAATCTTACGGACTGTAGCCCTCCAGCCTCCTCTGTCCATGGGATTCCCCAGGCAAGGATACTGGAGTGGGATGCCATTTCCTTCTCCAGGGAATCTTTCTGACCCAGGGATCGAACTCTCATCTCTTGTGGCTTCTGCATTGGCAAGCGTGTTCTTTACCACTGTGCCACCTGTGAAGCCCCTCGTGTAATTTTTAAGTAGAGTAGTTTTTCTTGATTTTATAGTTTGAAATGATCCCTGATGTTGCCAAATATCTATGGGATATCTTGGTATTGAGAATCTCAAGTTTGGTAGAGTGGTAGAAGTTGCTCAAAAGAGAAACTTCTGTGACTGTGTCTGAACAGCTTCTTTCCCTACTTAATGGGAAAGCTTATCAACATTTTAGCTTGTTCTTGATTGTTGGAAACTCAAGATTTTCTTTCTTTTTGTATTTATTGAAATCACATTCACAACAAGCCATTGAACGTTATCACAACCTATTTGAAAAGCTGCTGTATGTGAAATTTCCATAAGTTGTTGGTTTATAATTTATCATTACAGAGCCTTTTCATCACTGTTGCAAAATAGTCTAGTCAGTTCTTGATTCTTTGTTTTAGGAATAATGGCAATAAAAAGTAATATAAAAGGAAACTTTATTTTGACATTTTGTAAGACTTTAGGTGTGGGTTTATCTTATTTTTTGAGTTTACATAGGGTAATATTAAGTGGTTTCCTTTTTTTTTCATAGTATATTTCAATGGATAGAGGTGAAATGTCTTTACAGAGTATGCTAGTGAGTTGAGGGATAAAGTCTAAGATTAAATATTTGTGTATAAAAATTCACATATGTCATAAAGCAAGATCCTCTATGACCCACCTCCTAGAGTAATGGAAATAAAAACAAAAGTAAATAAGAGGAACCTGATTAAACTTAAAAGCTTTTGCACAGCAAAGGAAACTATAAACAAGGTGGAAAAAAACCCCCTCAGAATGGGAGAAAATAATAGCAAATGAAGCAACTGACAAAGGATTAATTTCCAAAATATACAAGCAGCTCATACAACTCAATACCAGAAAAACAACCCAATAAAAAAGTGAGGAAAAGACCTAAACAGACATTTCTCCAAAGAAGACATACAGATGGCTAACAACCACATGAAAAAATGTTCAACATTGCTCATTATTGGAGAAATGCAAATCAAAACCACAATGAGATGGCACCTCACACCAGTCAGAATGGCCCTCATCAAAAAGTCTACAGACAATAAATGCTGGAGAGGGTGTGGAGAAAAGGGAACACTCTTGGACTGTTGGTGGGAATGAAGATTGATGCCGCCACTATGGAAGACTGCATGGAAATTCCTTAAAAAAAAAAACTAGGAATAAAACCACCGTATGACCCAGCAATTCCACTCCTCAACATATACCCTGAGGAAACCAAAATTGAAAGAGACACATGTATCCTATTGTTCTTTGCAGCACTATTTACAATAGCTAGAACATGGAAGTAACCTAGATGTCCATCAACGGATGAATGGATAAAAAAACTGTGGTAAATATACACAATGGAATATTACTCAGCCATAAAAAGAAATGCATTTGAGTCAGTTGTAATGAGGTGGATGAACCTAGAACCTGTTATACAGAGTGAAGTGAGAAAGAAAAAGATAAATACCATATTCTAATACGTATATACAGAATCTAGGAAAATGATACTGAAGAATTTATTTACAGGGCAACAGTGGAGAAACAGACATAGCGAATAGACTTAATGGCCATGGGGAAAGGGGAGGGGAGGGTGAGATGTATGGAAAGAATAACATGGAAACTTACGTTATCATATGTAAAATAGAGAGCCAACAGGAATTTGCTGTATGGCTGAGGAAACTCAAACTGGGGCTCTGTATCAACCTAGAGGGGTGGGATGGAGAGGGAGATGGGAGGGGGATTCAAAAGGGAGGGGACATATGTATACCTATGGCTGATTCATGTTGAGGTTTGACAGAAAACAGTAAAATTCTGTAAAGCAATTATCTTTCAATAAGAAAAAAACACACATTAAAAAAATTCATATATGGGGGCTTCCCAGGTGGCTGAGTGATAAAGAGTCCACCTGCGAATGCAGGAGACATGGGTTCGATCCCTGGTCCAGGAAGATCCCATATGCCGTGGAGCAGCTAATCCTGTGTGCCACAACTCGAACCTGTGCTCTAGAGCCCAGGAACTGCAACTGCTAAGCCAGTGACCCACAGCTACTGAAATGCATGCCCTAGAGCCCGTGCTCCACAATAAGAGAAGCCACGGCAAAGAGAAGCCCCTGCACCACACCTAGAGAGTAGGCCCCGCCCCCTGCAACTAGAGAAAAGTCCAAGCAGCAGCGAAGACCCAGCACAGCCAAAATGAATAAAGACTAAAAGATTCACATATGAGGAACTTCTCCAGCTATTCGGTTAGGACTCTGTGCTCCCACTGCAGGGGTATGGGTTCCAGCCCTGGTTGGGAAACTAAGGTCCTGCATGCTGCATGGCCAAAATAAGTAAAAATAAAAATTCATGTGTGGCTAAATAATGTGTCATGAAATCAGTAGCAAAGAAGCTGAAGCTTTTGTAGTTAGCTACTCAAATGAAAATTTTTAGAGTGCTTTGATGAGGATGATGGTGATCGATGTTATTTTTTTTTTTCCTGTTTCAGAAAAATCAGAGATGGTGGCAGGTTGCCCCTTTATCCATATCATCCGAAAGGATATAGATGTTTACTCCAAAATCCTGAGAAAACTCTTCAATGAATCCCATGGGATCTTCGTGGGCCTCCAGAGAATTGAAGAAGAGTTGACTGGAAAATCCAGGAAAGCTCAGTAAGTTGGTTTCTGATAGGTGCTGCCTCCCACAACTGAATTTTGAAAAACCAAGTGAAATGCATCCTTTTCCTTTTGCACAGTGGATGGACCTCCTGGAGAAATATGGGACTCTGGGTTTGATTTTCTGGCCTCTGCTGGGCAGTGTAAGTGGTCATGGATGGAGAAGTCCTACAGAGAATGTGTGAATGGCTGCCAGTCGACTTGCTGGCTGCTTGATGAGCTTTCTTTGTTTCTATTCGTACTTCATTTACCCTCCAAAGAATAAAATTTAGGCCAGATAAGCACCCGAGAGTCATTGAATGAGGTCCCACTGTTGAGAGTTTTGTTTTGTCTTTAAAGAATTATTTTCAAGGCATTTTTTGGGGAAGAGACCAGAAAACTTGCATTGTTTATAGACTAGAATTGGTTGAAGTGTGGTTTGTGAATTAACTGCGTCAGTGTCAGGTCCTTATTCAGGCCTCACCTCATATCTCCAAAATTTCTAGGGGTGGATCCTAAAGTCTCTAGGTGAGTCAAGTACAAGTAGCGTTTGAGAGCCCCTGTGCTAGGTTTTTCTTAGTGTCTATTCATATGTCTAGGGAATAGATAATGTTGGTATTTGTGTTGGAAAAACAAAAAGTTTTTCCTGTGTTTCACTCATAACCCTTCTGACATCAAATGTGTGGGAATTTTCACGCACCAAGCAGTTCTCTGACCCCAGCTGGGTGTCCTACAATTCAGTTCCTGTATTCTGACACTGCCTACCTGGAGATAGCAACAGATTCCACCAATTAGGGGCTCTATTGCACAAAACTGCCTCCCATTCAGATGCCAGTCACAAATAGTGTGTCCCCAGGTTACCTACAGCTGCTCTCCAGCTTGGCTATAAATCAGAGGTTCCCATGGTGACCTCAGGTTTGATAAATTTGCTGGAGGAGCTCACAGAACTCAAGGAAACAAGTTTAGCAGTTCATTAAAGGATATAAGAAAGGACCCAGATGGACAGCCAGGTGAAGATGAACGTGGGGCCTGGTCTGGAAGAGTCTCAAGTGCTGGAACCCCGTCCCTGTGGAGTTGGGGTGTGTCACCATCCTGGTACATGGATGTGTTCACCCACCTGGAAGCTCTCCAAACCCCTTGCTTTTGAGATTTTATGGAATCTTCCTCATGTAGGCATGATCAATTATCATCTCCATTTATGGCCCTCTCCCCTCTCTGGGGAAGTCAGGGACAGGGCTGATAATTTCAATTTCTAATTATGGCTTGGGCTTTCTGGTGATCAGTCGTCATCCAAGAGCTACCTAGAGTTGGAACAAAAGATGCTGCTAGTGCTCTTGTCATTTAGGAATTTATTCAAAGATTTTAGGAGCTGTGGGTCAGGGATTAGGGGTGAAGATTAGTGTTTTATTTCTTCTTATAAACCGCAGTGTCACAGTATTTTACTTCCTTGATAAGCATTTTACAGGTGAATCACCTCAGAAGATACCCTGGTCAGCATGTGTGTGTGTCTGTGTGCTTATGAAAGATCACTGGTGACAAGAGGCTCTGGTACAGGATATTGATAACTCAGAGAAATCTCTGTTGACCAAAGCATGTCAAAAGTCCTGTAATTCCCTGAAGGCAGGGACCCTGTCTTGTTTATATGGGCCTTCTGCTCCCAAATATCCTCATTCCTCTATATAATAGATGCTTTTAAATATTTGCTGAATTTAATAAATTAGTGAACATGTGAATGTCCTGCTAATGGTGGGAGGGTAGCTCCTGTTTTGTGTGTGGGGGTCAGCACATCATCTTGGTTTTTGGCCAGGTGAGTTACTTATTTGGGGCTGAGTCTTGACTGAAAAATTAAGTGAGAGTGTGTGCAAGTTACTTCAACTGCTGCTGGCCCCGTTGTAGCTTCTGTTCATCTTTAAAGGGAGCCAGAAAGTAAACAAAAATAATGGAGCCAGTAGGCAGCATTTAGGTCTCTTCATTTAGAACTGACGTTTCTTCCTAAGGATCTACATCTTGGTAACTAATAGCCAGTTCCTTTTCTGTTTGTTTTGTTCTGCTCTTTCCTTTTTTAAGAACTCTGTTTTGAAATAATGTGAAACATACAGAAAAAGTGCAAAAATAATAGACTTCTGTACATACCTCATCCACCTTCTCTGATGTTAGTATCTTGTACAACCACATTACTGGTATTTAAACCGGGAAACTTAAATGTTGATGCAGTATGATTAACTGAAGGCCTTATTTCAGTTCCACTATTTTTTCCACTAATGCCCTTTTTTCTCTTCTGCAACCAAATGAGGTTGCATTTAGTTTTTTTCTCCCTAATCTGCTTCATGGCCTTATCACTTTTGAAAAATATTGACCAATTATCTTGAAAACTGTCCTGGGTTTGTCAGATGTTTTCTCATGACTGAGCAGAGATTATGCATTTTTAGCAAGAATACCAGAGAAGTGGTGCGATGTGTCCTTCACACATCACATCATGAGGTTCGTGATGCTGATGTTTTATTATGTTTATATTGACCTTGATCACTTGGTTAATGTGGTTTCTACTGGGTTTCTGTACTATAAAGTTATCATCTTTCCCTTTGTAACTAGTATTTGGGGGGAAAGCTCTGAGACTATGAAAATCCCATTTCTCCTCAAATTTCAGCCACTAATTTTAGGATCCATTAGGGGGTCTCATTTGAGACAGTTAATATCCTTGTGGACTCATGGATATTTCTTTTAGTCCCTGGGTTATATGGTATTTTGTTTATTTTGTGGCTCAAGTTGTTTTAGCTTTGGCCATGAGGAACTCCTTCAAGTTGGCTCCTGTCTGTCAGCAAGCTTTTTATCTTTTTTTTTTTTTTTTTTTTTGGATACTTTCTATCATCACAAGATGTTTCTTATTTTCTGTCACCGCAAACTGTTCCAGGTTCATCTTGTATACCATTTCATCTTTTGTAGATTGGTTCGAGTGAGTAAAAATTACCGATCAGTCATAAGAGCGTGCATGGAGGAAATGCACCAATTTGCAGGTAAGTATTGTGTGTATGTGTGTATGTGAGAGTAATTGAAGTATTTACCTGGCTATAAGTACTACAAGGTAAAATCTGATTGACATTCTAGTTTAACACTCACTTTCCTATCTTACATAATCTTTAATTTTCTGGCAGTTGTCTTGAGTACTGCTGCTGCTGCTGCTGCTAAGTCGCTTCAGTCATGTCTGACTCTGTGCGACCCCATAGTCTTGAGTACGTTTTAGAGCAAATTAGAACATATTATGTTAGCAGGTATGAGGCTAAAGGGCCAAATTAAAGACCTGTGACAATTACATTCCAGTTCTTTGATCTTGGTGATTGAAGGTTAGCATAACCCCGAGAGCCATGTGACTCGTAGATGCTGGTAGAATCTTGTATAGCATGGTGGTCTCTACGTTTGCCACATTGTAGTTGAAAGGGACACTTGTCATTTCTGGGCCGTGGTTTGAGATCATTGATGTACAGCAGAGATATGAAGCATGTTTCCAGAAAAATCTGTAGTGAAAATGGGTGGTCATCAGAAGGCACAAGCCATAGTACCTGCATATGAAGCTCTTTAACAGTAAGACTCAAGTTACATTGCTCACTTAAAATACTTTGTGTTTTGTTAGTTGCTGATAAAGATTCAGCCAGGGGCCGCCAGTTCAGCAGCCAGGTAAGGGGGTGGGGCCGCCTGTGTCATACTAGCACCATTCATGTCCTTCTGAGTCCTCAGTAGCCACCAGGGGTGGCTTTGTAATCACTGATACTGCAGACGTCTCTTTTCTTGCCAGGTAGACAGGCAATTCCTTGGAGTGGTAAGAAGCATCTTGAACCTCCTGGTGCCCTCTTCAAGGCTTAGCACCTTGGAGCACAAGGATGTGCTTGATAAACACTTGTACAAGTTTTTAGCTCTTAAGGGAAATATAAATCCTAACCACGTTGTGTCACCTGAGATAGTGAGCTGAGGTTTTAGAACCACTGGTTAGTCTCATGAACAATACTCAATGCACCAGTATTTTTAAATGGCTGATTGTTACATTTTAGTTGGAAGGTGACTTAAAGAATTCTCATTCTTTGGTTAGAATTTTTATATTATTCAAACTCAGTAGTCAGTAGGGACTGGTGCACCATCTCTGAAGTCATCAGACCATTTATTTTTCCTTATGATTAAGGTATAAAATTCTGTGATTGTATAAGGAGGATGATAGGGGTACTGCATATTCCTAAGGTCAGGGTCCACAGCTGATTTATTTTGGAGTCTTACATTGGGTTTACTTTTTTAATAGACTGTTTCCTAAACATCAGTCCCTTGAATATCAACATCATTAATTTTTGCTGTACCTGTATATTATTATATTATTTGCTAAATATTTTTCTAAAAATCAAATCTCCCTTTTTACTAAGAGCTGCTTCCTAAAGTATAATATTCATCAAGATTGGGTGTAAAGAGCTACCTACATTTTCCTAACGCACATTAAAGTAAAACCACAACCATTAAAACAGAAACTATTATTCTGTGTCCCACCCCCTAAAATTCTCTGACTGTCTTGTGGGGACCCCTACCATAGGAACAGTCTATAAATGTTGAGTTAATGAATGACCATCATGTGTTTCAAGCTCTGCTTTGTTTCTTAGCTCTAGGGGAAAAAAATCTTTGGGACGTTTTCAGTCAAAACTTGTTCCTTCCTTAGGTCTCCATTCTGTCGGCAATGGAACTCATTTGGAACCTTTGTGAGATTCTTTTTATCGAAGTAGCCCCAGGTGAGCACAGAATGATCTTGTCACAGCGGCAGAGGTGTCCCCCTACCCTGTCCTGTGCTGTGCTGAGTGTTTTGTTGCCTAGAATGCTCTTTTCGTTGCTTTTCATCAATATAAGCATTGGGAGGTGTTACAGGATGCCTGAAGAAGCCTGTGTTTTTGTCAAGATACTGCAAAGAGTCAGAGTATCTTCTGAAAACCTTAGTTGTAGGCAGGTGACCCCTAAAAAATATGAAGAAACAGATATTAAACTAGTGTGCGAAAGGGGTGGTCCATATTTATACCATGGACTGGTGAAGCTTTAGAAAGTTTTAGAAGCTCGGGAGAGGTGTGTGCAGGTTCTTCAGCCTCCGAGGGAACCAGCCCTCCCAGCTCCAGAGACTTTTAGCCTCCTGAAACACAAGACAGTACATTTCTGTTGTTTAAAATTTTAAGAATGAAAAATGTTGTACGGATGTGAGGCAAGATTAGGTGGTGGAAGGCAGAATCCCTTAGAGAATTCCTTTGCTGGTGATTGGGTCAGGGGCAACCCTACAGCTTCATGCGTCCACTCTGAATTATTCCCTTGATCTTGAATTTGATTGTGGTCAGTACAGTATCCTGTGGGCAGTACAGTGGGCTCTCTGTGGAGGGGCTGTAGGCCTTTTTGCTTTCTTCTAATGGTTTGTATTTACTGTTGTCCATAAGTGTGTATTAGTAGTCTCTCTGTGGTCACAGCTTTTTATTCATAACTCCTGCTCAAGCACTGAGCAGCCTGAAATTGAATTGGTTGGTTGTCTGCTTGCCTCTTCCAGTAGATTCTGAGGACTGTTGCTGTCTTTCTATCACGTTTGTGTACCTGGCACCTAGTCAGTGCCATCCCCATATGGCCACTGCTGATGTCACCGAGTATTGCGTAGTTGTGAAGAAGCTGGGGGTGGTCGGGCTGGTGAGATCTGGGTCTCATGTTCAGCGCCCCCAACGATTCAGTGAAAGGTTGAGCTGCGTGGCACAGAGGAGGTGCCCACAGAAGTCCATTCGCTAGCTCAGCCCTGTTGTCAGGAGCACACGCCCGCTCACTGAAGAGGGACAGACCACTTCCACCATAGTTCGCTCGCCTGCCCTACATTCTCTGTACTTTGAGAAAGTGGAATCTACTGCTTATGTGTTTCCTCCCAGCTGGCCCTCTCCTCCTGTACCTCCTTGACTGGGTCCGACTGCATGTGTGCGAGGTGGACAATTTGTCAGCAGATGTTCTGGGCAGTGAGAATCCAAGCAAACACGAGAGCTTCTGGAACTTGGTAAGACCCTTGTGCGTGCTGGGCCTCCCTGCCTTCCTCCTCGTATTCTCTTTGGCCTGGGCCCCTGGGCTGGCCTGCGGGTTTCCCTGCTGAACCCGTGTGCGTGTTGTTCTTTGAGTCTGTGATCATGGAGATGTGCTTAGGGAGGCGTGCTTAGGGAGGTGTTTTCTTCCCTGCTCCATGGGAGAGTTTTGAACTAAGTTATCATGTAAGAAAAATAATGCTTTGTAGACTTCACAGTGAGAAGGGAATTTTGATCTGTTTGTGGATCTAAGAATGAGACTTGGTGAAGACAGTGCAAAGCCGATGGATAGGTGCTGGGGTAGGGGTTTGATGTCAGTGAGCTGAGGGCGGTTTTGAGGTGTTAGATGTGTTCTGAAGCTGAGTTGTGATGATAGTGCCCAACTCCATAAACTTACTCAAATTCACCGAATTAGACACTTAAACAGGTAAATGTTTATAAGGTGTACATTGCAATCAGTAAAGCTATTAAAAACAAAGACATTGATGATCCCAGTCATTTTGGATGGTCAGTTTGAAAGTTTGTGTGTGTGTGTGTATTCTATGTCTGGGAGAGCAGTACTTTTCCATTCACCTATACTGACCTATGACCCAGTATGGAGCGACCAGGGCGGAGGTTGCTGGTTGACTTGAATGTTGGAGACTTATATCATCTGAAATTCAGGTAAAGAGCTGCTGCCTTTAATGCTGTTTCTGAGGCCTTCGGGTGCTCCGAGATCTGTGCAGGTAAAGGGGAGAGCCTTTGTTCAGAAATGGTTGGGCCTAGGGTTTAAGTGTGTGATTCATTCACTGTGTATTTGAGTGGTGCTGTGTGCAGGCCCTGAGGAAACAACCAGGACCAAAGCAGGCAGTGGTTCCTACCCTTACGGAACTTGCATTCTGGGTGGGGAGACCGGAAATAAATATAGAAGCAAGTAAAATATGTGTAAAAGCGAAGCGCTCTGGAGAGAAAGAGCAAGAGAGGGGAATTGGGAGTATTAAAGTCGAGGAAGGGCACCCTTGTGAGGTGACGTGTGAGTAGGAACCTGAGGAGGTGACGAGGAGTGAGGGCTCAGCTCCTAGAGAGGCAGTGTGGTGGTGATGCTTAGTCACTTGGTCCTGTCTGACTCTTGGGACCCTGTGGGCTATAGCCCACCAGGTTCCTTTGTCCATGGGATTTTCCAGGCGAGGATTCTGGAATGGGTTGCTGTTTCCTTCTCCAGGGGATCCTCCCTACCCCGGGATCAAACCTGCATCTTCTCATTGGCAGGAGGATTCTTTACCACTGAGCCACCAGGAAAGCCCCAGAGAGGCAGGGTAGTTGAATGCTAAGAACAGGGTCTGTGGTGCCAAGCTGGCCAGGTTAGCATCCCAGCTCTGCCTCTTACCATCTGTGAGCTCTAGTGAGTCACTTGACTGCCTTTAGTTTCTTCGTGTGTGGCCTGGAGAGTGTGACACCTGTCCCACAGAGCTGTTCTGATTCGGTTAGCTGAAGGAGATAAAGGTATGACCTGGCTGATGGACACAGTAGAGCTCCCGTTCTACTCCTGAGTCAGCTGGGGTACAGAGGACATTAGAGAGTCAAACACAGGAACACTGTGATCTGACTTAGAGTTCCTTTTCTTTTAAAAAATACTTATTTGGCTGTGCTGGGTCTTAGTTGTGGCATGCAGGCTCTTTAGTTGCAGCATGTGATCTCTTAATTGCGGCGTGTGGGATCTAGTTCCCTGACCAGGGATGGAACCCAGGCTTCCTGCATTGGGAGCACTGAGTCTTAGCCACTGGACCAGCAGGGAAGTCCCTGATTTAGGTTTTCAAAGGCTTTTCTGGCTGCACTGCTGAGAATAGAGCAAAAGCAGAACGGAGAGACCAGCCTGGAGGCTCAGGTCCTAAATCAGGCAGCTGTGGTGGTAACTTGGACCCGGGTAGGAGCTGAGTGGAGGAGGTGGTAAGAAGTGATTTGATTCTGGATGCAGTTTAAAGGTACAGTGATAGGATTCGCTAATGAATTGGATGTGTAAGAAAGAGAAGAATGTGGGTTGGTGGGTTGGAAGCGACCCGGTGTTCATTTCGAGGCATGTTAAGGTGCCTGTGAACCAAGTGGAGCCATTGGCAACAGGATGTGCGTGTTTGGAATCAGGGAAAGGGACTGGGACTGGGCAGCATGTGTTTCCTTGGCTTGCTTCTTCTTCCTTTTCTTTTGCCGTGGCTAGCAGGATCTTAGTTCCCCAACCAGGAATTGAACCCAGGCCATAAAATAGCATGCAAAAACCTGAACCAAATTTGGCTAACCCAGTATTTGAACTAGAACTTTTTCTTTTAACTGAAACTTTTACAGATCAGTGCTTTATTTGATGCACTTTGGTAATTTTTATTTTCTGTTTCATTTTTAAAAAGTCAGTCACCTGCAGTGCGATACAACAACACGCAGTTTGAAAAGCATGGTACGGGTTGAAACTAGAAGGTTGGATGAATTAAATTACCTCTGACGGAGAAACCATCACACTTCTCCAGGATGAGGAAGCCAAAGCAGGCTGAGGGGACTGGCTGCTGAGCCTCCGCCTGGATGCTGTGTTCTTGGTGTCCTCCCAGGTGACCACCTTGGTGCTACAGGGCCGGCTGGACGAGGCCCGACAGATGCTCTCCAAGGAAGCCGACACCAACCCCACCTCTGCAGGCATGTGCCGAGTCCTGGGGGACCTGATGAGGACCATGCCCGTTCTCAGCGTATGTGGAGCCGCCTGGGTCGCAGAGAGAGGTTTATACAGGGAGCGTGAGGGGCTGCCGTGGTGACCGCCCCTGTCTGCGTCTCTCCCACAGCCTGGGAACACGCAGACCCTGACGGAGCTGGAGCTGAGGTGGCAGCACTGGCACGAGGAATGCGAGCGGCACCTCCAGGACGGCACGTTCGCCTCCAACCCCCACCTCGAGTCCCTCTGCAAGGTCTGCTGGGAGCGGGTCCTGGCCAGGGGCCAAGCCAGCTCCTCCTGGAGTCCTGGCATCCAGCTCAGCAGCAGCTCCTCCTCAGACGGGGCTCTGTGTGGGCCCTGTTGGGAAGGAGTGAGCTTTTAACTCAGCTGCTCCAGCTGAGATGAGCCTTACAGGGAAGTGTCCCCAGAGTTAAGGGACAGCGTCTCTTCTCAGGTCCTGCTGGGAGATGATGCCGCCCTGCTGGAGCAGAAGGAGCTTCTGAGTAACTGGTATCACTTCCTGGTGACCCGGCTGCTGTACTCTCAGCCTACGGTCAAGCCCATGGATCTGCACCTCTACGCTCAGGTGCGTCAGCTCCTCCAGGAGGGGAGGGGAGTCGGCGTCCGGGGCTCCACTCCCTGCCAGTCACTTTCACCGTGTGGCCTTGTTGACTTGACCCTCCCTGGGGAACAGAGGGGGCTTTCCTTGGGCCCAGTTTGAAGGACCCCATTGCCCTTCTCCCGGGTCCCCTACACAGCAGCCCTGCCTGCCCCCTTGAGTCTCTGCCACCATCCAGGGACTGAATGGGTCACCACCTTTCCACAGTCCAGCCTTGACCTGTTTCTGGGAGGTGAGAGCAGCCCAGAGCCCCTGGACAACATCTTGATGGCAGCGTTCGAGTTTGACATCCACCAAGTGATCAAGGAGTGCAGGTAGGACCCGCTGCACCACCACCATGCTGGGCGCCTCAGGGCTGCAGTGCAGCGGCTGGTGCATTCACCATGTCACACGCCCATCACCGCCGTCCTTTTCCAGAGCGTCCTGCTCCTTCCTGTTGGTGTCTTAGGCTTCTTCCCACAGACCCGCACCCCCCGCCACATTAGGTAGACAGTGTCTTCTCTGGACAAGCCTGGGGGCCTTCCTGAGGCTTGCAGGCTCCTGTATCTTTAACAGTTTACACTTTAGGGATGTTTACTTAAAGTAATATTGCAAGAAATTACTATGGTATTTAAAATCCAGAAATAGCCAGCCAGCTTGTTTCTTGGAACCTGATGGACATGCAGCTACCTTACAGGACAGCACTTCTCTGGTGAGCCAGGAGCTACCACGCCACCACACGGGGCTGGGTCTGTTCAGAGCAGAGACTCTACACCAGCCCTCTCCCCAGATCTCTCCCCAGACCTTCAGCAAGGCAGGAAAGGGAGCGTGAAACAATGAATCCAAAGCAAAGCTTTCCAGAATCCCCACATGTAGTCGGTCAGAGAGAACTTCCCCTCCCTCTTCGTGCAGAGGGAGAAGGCTGGGAACCACTGGGGCAGGTGGCCCTGCTCAGGCATTGAATTC
Organism: Ovis aries; assembly: GCF_016772045.2. NCBI lineage: Eukaryota > Metazoa > Chordata > Mammalia > Artiodactyla > Bovidae > Ovis > Ovis aries. The sequence continues at coordinate 55,592,806 of NC_056064.1, read as the reverse complement.
ACTGACCTCCACACTGGATCTTTTCTTTGTTAGTGAATCTGGGCAGTGGGAAGGTCTCCCCGATTCCACCCCCCACCCCCACCCCACCCATGCTACCTGCTCTTCTGTTTGGCTAAAAGAAAGCCAAGGCCCACCATTCAGAAAATGGTGTTAGACTTGGAGAAAGGAAGGTTTGTGTCCATATTCTTTTCACAAACCTCTAAAATAGGGACTGGTTGGAACTGGAAGATAACTTAACAGAATTCAGCTGATTTTGGCAAGGGGTTGTATCTGCAGTGAAGGATCAGTGGGGATGGCTCCCAGAGGCACAGACACTAGTCTTTAGCTTTGTCAGTATCTCTGTCTCTAATTCAAAGCAATAGGCATTCCAGAATGTGTTGTCTGTTACAGGCAGTGGGTTATTTCTTCGAGGGCTTCCTTCATAAGCCACATCTGGGATTTTAGGATCAAGACAGATTTGAGCTAAAGAGGAAGGAAGGACAATAAAAAAGGTAAAGCACCTTGCTGTTTTCAGTGGTTGTAGAAGGAAAAGGTAAAGAAGTGTAACAAAGAGGCGTGGTGCTAATGAACGCCGCTGAAAAATGCATCACCCCTGCCAGTCTTGAAGGAGGAATGATCAGACTTGCAGCCCCTCAGTCTGGGTGTCCGTCTACCCTGGCAGGCAGGAAAAAAATCGAGGTATTTCCACTAGCTCGGAATCTAGGAGCTCGGGTTTTCCTGATCAGTAAGCTTCTTCCTGCCGTACTCTGAAAAGCAGGTCCCAGACCTCTGCCCATTAATTGAAAGAAGGGCTGAAGTATCCTCAGAGAGAGAGTGCCCTCTTGGACGAGGAAGGGTGGGATCTGGGGTCTCCTGAGCACTAGCTTTCTCATGGGTTGTTGTGGTTAGGCCCCAGCTCGCTTCCCAGGGGACAGTAGCGCCTCTGTCTCGCTGGGGCGCTGGTGGTGTAGGGGAGCCTTGAGCTGCAGGTCTGGTGTCAGCTGTTCACTCCTCTTAGGGAGAATGAGGGAACCCTTCCTCAGCTAGAAGGAAGCTTTCTATAGGGGTACTTGATGCTGCCATGTCAACCATGCCAGGCTGTGGGGCAGACAGGGCTCCAGAGGCAGAGCAGAGAGACCCTGAAAGTGTAGTCACTCAGTCATCTCCAGCTCTTTGTGATCCTATTGACTGCATGTAGCCTCCAGGCTCCTCAGTCCATGGGATTTTCCAGGCAAGAATGCTGGAGTGGGTTGCCATTTCCTTCTCCAGGGGATCTTCCTGACGCAGGGATTGAACTCACGCCGCCCGCATGGTGGGCAGGCTCTTTTACCATCTGAGCCATGAGGGAATCCCAGGGAGGCCCTGGGAGATCACAGTTTACCAGCTTCTGCTGAAGGGCCACCACGTGTTTGCCTGGCATATCCACAGCTGGAGGAAAAATTGGATTTCTTCTCTTGTGGGTTGCAGCTGCCAATTCTTGCCATCCAGCAAAAGGAAAAGGGGACCTGGCATGTACTTCACAGAACGACAGCAGCCCCAGGGCAGGGCAGACAGCCCATTTAGTCAGTCATTCAGTGTAAACCAATCCCTACTCTTTTTATATCCTGAGAGCAGGATTTTTTACCCTAGCAACATTGAAGGTGCTTTTCCCTCTCCCAAGATTTAAAAAATACTCAAGCATTATATACAGATACAGAAAGGCCTATGCCAAGTAACAAATTAAAAATGTAACTCAAAATGATGTGTTCACACTGCAGTGAGTGCCTTGGTGTATTCTATACAGAATGCTAGTGAGCTTACAAAATTTGGCGATATAAAAAACTTAACATCTGGAACATTTAGAGGGCCCTAGAAAATGTCATTTTTAATAAGGGCTAGAGATGATTTTAGGTTTTGATTAAATGTGGTTTGGGGATGGACTTTTAGACCTTCGTTATGTGTCAGATTACATATCCAATAAAACCAGATTATTAATCATGTAATCAAGCAAAAAATAATTTTTTATACAAAGTATTAATAGACAATACAAGGTGGTTTTTAAAGTGCTGTCATGTATATATAATTGTGTTCATCAAATATGCTAATCAAAACTATGCAATAGTGAGAAATGTTAATAGAACATAAACAGCAATCCAAAGGCACACAGACATAGTTCTTTGAATTCCGTGTTTCATCAAGAATCAAATCCCATTGGTTTTTTTCATCCTTTTCTTACCCATTACCCTGTATCTGCATTCTCTATATCTCATTGGGTCCTTGGATTTTATTTTTCGGTGTGACGTTCTCCAATAAAACGTCTTGCTGGCTGCTGTCTTGGGGTTGAATGTCCTTCTTGGTGTGTTATTAGTCCCCACCTAGCGGGCAGACAGAGTCCAGCTTGACACTGTCCCTCCCCTCCTTTTATAGCAGAGGAGGTGTGGGGCTCCTCTTATGCTCCACACCTGGGGGCCATGGCCGCTAACCCTGATGTTGCTTCTCGCCTTGCTGTCTGACCCGTAGCCTTGCCCTGAGCAACTGGTGGTTCGTGGCCCATCTGACAGACCTGCTGGATCACTGCAAGCTCCTGCAGTCGCACAACCTCTAGTGAGTACGCCGTGGCCATGCCAGCCTTTCTGCTTGCTGCCACCCAGGCCCTTCAGGGCGGGGTGACCAGAATGCCCCAGGGGAGGTTGGGCTGCCGAAGAGGGCCCTGAAGAGCAGCCCGGGAGCCTTGGTCTCGTGGTCTGTTCTCTGCCAGCTTTGGATCCAACATGAGAGAGTTCCTCCTGCTAGAATATGCCTCAGGACTCTTCGCTCATCACAGGTAGGAAGGCCGCAGGGTTGAGGGGCAGCGGGGTGCTCTCTAGCAGGCACTGCCGGTAGACGCGGCTCTCTCCCGTCTGGTTCCTTGAGGGCACAGGGTCTGGGGAAGAGCTGCCTTGGAGGCTGGTTCCCGACCCCAGGGCAGCCTCTGGGCTCTCCAGCCCTCATGTCTATCCCCCTCGGACCCATGCAGCCTGTGGCAGCTGGGTGTGGACTACTGTGACCACTGTCCAGAGCTGGGCCGGGTCTCTCTGGAGCTGCATATTGAGCGGATCCCTTTGACCACGGAGCAGAAAGCCCTCAAGGTACTGCGGGTCTGTGAGCAGCGGCAGATGACGGAGCAAGGTGAGTGGACTCTCCTCCCAGCCTTCAGAAAGTCTGGGCAGTAGCTGCCAGGAGGTGAGCCAGAGCGTTGGAGAATCCCTGGGGCAGGGGGAAGAAGAGCTGGGGGCCCACTGGGACCTAGAAGCAGTCAAGCACGCTGCCTGCTATAAAGGTCCTGACCACTTCTACGCTCGTGCTTCCAACCAGAGGTCAGGCTGGGGCAGCCGTGGTTTGTCCTGTCCCAGGGGGGTTGCTGTTGCTGGCTCAGGCTAGCTTGGGGGGATGCAGGACTGGAGATGCCTCAGGAAGAGCACGGGGAGACGTTAAAGTTTGCCCCATCTCTTCCCCCTTCACTGTTGAGTGGTACAGGCCTAAATAGTTATTCTTCCCAGAGGCACTGCGTGTTTATGACTGTCCCTGAAAGCATATAGCACTCAAGACCCAAAGCTTGGTAGGATTTTCAGCATGTGGACAGATAATGACGTGCTGATATGTGGGGAGCCTTGCATGTATTCTTGCTACCCCTGACGTGAAACCTCCTCAGAAAGCCAAAGCCTACCAGGGTGGGTCAGACTGTTAACGAGGCCAGAAGACAATTTATAAACCTCACAGTTCCTAGTTCTGCTGCCCAGAGAAGCCACATAAAACTCAGAGGCAGTAGGAAGGCTGTTCCTATCTCAGCAGGGTTTGGGAATGGAGTGATTTGTAGGGTGAATGGTTTGCCTTTTCTCTTTTCCCTGCAAAGTTCGCAGCATCTGTAAGATCTTGGCCATGAAAGCGGTCCGCAACAATCGCCTGGGCTCTGCTCTGTCTTGGAGCATTCGAGCCAAAGATGCTGCCTTTGCCACGCTGGTGTCAGACAGGTGGGCTCCCCTTCTGTGTGCTTCCTGGGTGCTGCCTGGGAAGCTGCAGGGCTGAGGAGGGGGCCTGGGGCTGCCGCTCTCATCTCTGGGCCGGCCTTGCAGGTTCCTCAGGGATTACTGTGAGCGAGGTTGCTTCTCTGACCTGGATCTCATTGACAACCTGGGGCCAGCCATGATGCTCAGTGATCGACTGACGTTCCTGGGTGAGTCTCTGAGCTGTCCCCTGGACCTTCAGCACAAGCGCACAGATAGGGACTTGCACAGAAGTTCTAGACTTCTCCAGTCCAAAACACATAGAACTCTGAGGGGCTTCCCTGGCAGTCCAGTGGTTAAGACTCCGTGCTTCCACTGCACGGGGCGCAGGTTTGATCCCTGGTGGGGGAACCAAGAGCCCACATACTATGTAGCATGACCAAAGGGGGCAAAAAAACATCAAAATACATAGGCGCCTATGTGGTCTCTGCAAAGAGTATTTTTTGCTAACATTTTCTGGTAATTTGAAACTTAGAAATTGTGAAAGTAGTGTAAGGAATGAGACTACCCTACACACTTTACCAGGTTAACCAGTTATTTGTTTTGCCTTATTTGTTTCATTCTGTCAGTCAGGTTTTTGGGGAATAGTTTGAAAGTACGTTGGAGACATTGTTTCTCTTCCTCCCTAAATATCTGAGCATGTATATCCTAAAGAATAAGAATATTCTCTTATTTAACCAGTTATGAAAATCAGGCGGTTCAGCATTGATAGAATACTCTCACCCAATCCATATTCTGATTCCATCAGTTATCCCAATAAAGTCCTTTGTCATGAATTTAGTTTTCGTATCTCATCAGTGCCTCTGCCTTTGTTGGTCTTACTTAACCTTGATGTTTTTGCAGTCTGTTCAGCTCTCTTGTAGAATATTCTTACTTTGGGTTTATTCATGAACAGCCTCAGGTTATATACTTGGCAGGAATTCCACTGAGGGTATGTGTTAATAGGAACTCCCTTAGTGGAGTTCACCTTGATCACTTGGTTAAAGCAGCATTCACCAGGGGTCTCCTCTAAAATTTATTAAACAGATTTATTAATCTATGGAGCTGTACTTCAGGATTATTTAAATCTCCTCAGACTTTGATCCACTAGTGTTCATAACTACTGGTGATTTTATGACTGCCAATAAAATTGTGTTTTAGTTGGCATTCCCCTATATGGAACTCCCCTTCCTCCCATTTATTCTTTCATTTATATCAGCCATGGCCTCGAGGGTTATTTTATTGAGTCTATTATCACCCATATCTCTCGTTCATTTTGATGCTTATATTCTCCCAGGTTTGGCTCTTTGGAGCCCCCTTTAAGCAAGGATTTTGAATCCTTTTGGTCTCGTTGGGTGATGAGCTTAGAGGCCACTTTGGAAGAACTTCCTTGCTCTGGGGTCTCTTGTTTAGGGTCACAGGTGACCTAGTGCTCTCTCTTCCCAACAGGGAAGTACCGCGAGTTCCACCGCTTATACGGGGAGAAACGCTTTGTCGATGCCGCTTCTCTCCTCCTCTCGTTGATGACGTCCCAGATTGCCCCCCGGTCTTTCTGGATGACGCTGTTGACAGACGCCCTGCCCCTTTTGGAACAGAAACAGGTACAGGTTGAGTCCACAGTGTCTTTTATCCCGTAGCTGTTGCAAATGTATATCACCCATCGTCTCCTAAGTAGGGGTGTGTGTGTGCCCCCCTCTGGGAATCTAGTGTCTCCAGAATTCAGTTTTTGTGTCTCATCAGTGCCTCTGCCTTTGTTGGTCTTCCTTAACCTTGACATTTTTGCAGAGTCTGTTCAGCTCTCTTGTAGAATATTCTTACTTTGGGTTTATTCATGAAATAATAAATACTAATTCTAGTATTTCCAGCGCCCACTCTGGAAATCTAGTATCTCCACAAGAAAATGACTTGAATGAGGCAGCCGTCCACTGACGGTGCTCAGCCCAGGACCTTGACGAGAAGAGCTGGGAGTGGGTGGGGCCTCTCACTCCCCAGCACACTTCTCCACATGAGATATGAGAAAGGCTGTCTCAGCCCGAGCCCTCGCACAGACCACTACAGGCACTGGCTGGGGAACAGCTCCGCGAAGCAGCCTCTCCCCACAGGTGATTTTCTCCGCGGAGCAGACATACGAGCTCCTGAGGTGTCTGGAAGATCTGACCTCAGGAAGGCCGCTGTGTGGAGAGCCTGACGTCCAGCAGCTCCAGGTCAGTCTGATGGTTCCAGGATGGAGGAGAGAAGGCCCCTGCCCCACAAGATGTTGGCCCCTTACAAACTCACACGCCTCTCACATTACCACTTGTGACTATGGCACACTAACTTTTTAGGAGGAAATGGGGTGATTTTAGTGTTCTGGGATCTTGATTTTTTTCCTTTCCTGTCAGTTGTGGTGGTCCTCTGCATGCAGCTTGGTCTCATATGAAGAACTTGCTGGAAGTTACTACTGACTGTTGTGTGCCCTTTCTCTCCCTTTGGATTAGTCTTGGGAAAGAAGGAAAACTTCCTGCTGGTCTTCACACAGGCTCTCTTTGCTTTTAGGATGATGATATTGAAACCACCAAGGTGGAAATCCTGAGACTTGCTCTTGCGCGGAATCTTGCTCGGTCAATTATAAAAGAAGGCTCATTGGAAGGTTCCTGAAGCTGGCTCCAACATGGTATCTTTGTAAAGGCAATGTATATACACTTTTAAAAGAATAAATGTTTCTTTTTGCAAATACAGGCAAGTTCTTACAGAACTTAACAGTTCTTACATGTGGGGAGGTTTTAACCTGCCAGCACTGGAAACCTGAAGTAGCCACCTTGGTGAGAAAGCATCCCTGAGGTTACGGGGAACACAGAGCCCTCCTGCCTGCAAGTAGAAACCTGAACAAGAGTGTTCAGTGGTTTGCTTGTGCATCTGAAACTTGGCTTCCCCTCAGAATCATCTGTTAGCTTTCTGGTTATCTTTTTTATTATTCAGCTTTTTATTTTGTGCTGGAGATCGCCGGTTAGCATTGCTGTGATAGTTCCAGGTGAACAGCGGAGCGACTCAGCCACACAGATACACGTGTCCGCTCTCCCCCAAACTCCCCTCCCACCCAGGCTGCCCCGTCACAGTGACATTGAGTAGAGTTCCCTGTGCTGTACAGTAGGTTCTTTGTTGGTTATCTCTTAAATACAGCAGTGTGCACATGTCCATCCCGAACTCCCTAACTAGCCCTTCCCCTCATCTTTCTCCTTGGCTAGTTATCTTCTTTAAAACAGGAAAGTCTAGGAACTCATCTTTTAACAGAAACCTCAGGTGGCACCGGCATAGCTGCCTGCCTGCCTACGTCTGGAATTCCCAAGTGGTACCTTTCCCCACACTGGGGTGACAGGTATCTGTATTAGAAAGATTCCAAATAGGGCAAAAATGGTTTTATTTAACATGCAGCAAAACAAGGGAAGCAGCTGATGTATCCAGTAGTTTTTTGTCACGAAGTGACCTCTATAGTAACAAGTAACACATAAATAACTAAAGCCTAAAGCTTATTGTAAAGGTACATTCCATGTAGTAGTCCCACAGAGCTTCCCAGGGCTGCAGCAGCCCATCTCTGGAGAGCTCTTGGATTTACTCCTTAAGGAGTGAAATGGATTCACTTTCTTTTGTCTGTCTTAACAAAGCAGTGAAACCTGCTCGCTGATGAGGGGAGGGGGCGATGGCCTCTTGATTAAGGAAGCCTGGCAAGAGCAGGGAGCTGTCAGGGCTGCCTTCCCCTGGAGCTGGCTCTGGCTCATCCAGCTGAGCGCAGGTGAGCCACGTGCTCATTCCCCAGCGGCTGGGTCTTACCTGCCTGTCGCCCCATGAAGCCTGGACTCCCCGGCCCAGCTGTAGCCAGTGGATGGAGCACTGTTGAAGCAATAGGGCCTGGTGACTCGATTCAAGCAAGGCCCCTAATCTCACCACCTCCAGACCCAACATATCGCTGACAGTGCCCCTCGGCAGCTGGGGACACTCGGGGTTTCTGGGCAGCAGGTAAGGACATAAGTTTAGTGCAACGTGCCTGCTCCTGAGGCCTCCTGTTCCCAACCACGAGCCACCCTGCAGGCCAGCTGGTAGGAGGAGGGGGCCAAAGCAGGACACGGAGTGCTATCCTCCCCTCAGAGGCGTGAGGGCAGCACAGCGGTGTGCTCCACGCCAAGCAAGAGGTAGTGAGTGAGAGAGATGGCCTGTTCCTGCAGCAGGAGGCACCCTTTTCCCGGAGAGTGCTGGGCATCTGCTTCCGGAGAAGGCGCAACACTGCTCTTCCATCTCCTTTCCTGGTTGTGGTTTAGGCTGCCGCAAGGCCAAGTTCTACTTCTAGCAGCTGCAGTTCCTCATCCTACTGTGATGTCCATGGGACACAGCCTGCCGCCGCCAGGGCCCAGCACAACTCCTCGAGGCCGTCCCACAGAGGGCAGGAGTGGCGATCCAGCAGCACCGGCGCCCTGCTCTGGGCCCAGGGCCGTGCGGGAGCTGTGGGCTGTGCCCTCCTCCCAGGAGCCTGCCAAGGGGAAGCCTGGGTAGCAGCAGGGCTGAGAACTGGGGATGTGAGGGTGTGGTCCTGAAGGAGGGCCCTGAGTCTCTGCATCAGAAGATGCCAGCGCAAGGGGAAAACCCACTCCAGCCTTGGGGCCATGTCCCAGGCCGGGAGGTGCGGGGGTGAGGGGGTGGCACCTGGGGCCACTCCCCACTCCTGATGTATGTGGCCACTTCAAGTCACACAGGTAGATAAAAACAGGTCCTTCTGGGGGCCGAAGGAAGAGAGATCACAGCAGCGGCTCGGCTCCTGGCAGTGGCGCCCAGGGCCCCTGTTCCACATCAAAGCTCTTAAGCACAGCGGTTAGGATGTGAAGGAAGACCAGGCCTGGAGAGGCTCCCCTCTCGGGGTAGCCTGCCTGGGCTCCAAAGTGCAGCCAACACGTGTCCTCTGGGGTTATAGGTTCCCCCACTGCTCCACGGGGGGGAACTGGTCCACCTCACCCACCTCGGTGCTCAGCTGCTCCCCCAAGGCAAAGGTCAGCCTGTACCGAAGCCTCGCCTTCTCCTGCAGCAGAGGGGCCGCGCGTCAGACACCCCTTCTCTGACACCCTTGGGGCGCTTTTGTGCAGGGGACACGCCCTGCTCCTACCACCCCATCCTCACTTGGCCTTTGGGCCAGGGTGGAAAAGGGATGTGGGAGAAGCGGTAACAGTCCAGGCTGGGAGGCAGTGGACGTGGGCGCCCAGTCTTGGGCAGCCAGGGCTTTCAGGTGGGGTCCCCAGCTCCAGCTCACCTTCAGTGGGTTGGCCAGCAGCATGACCTGCGTGATGGCTGCAGGTGGCTGGATGGGGCTGAATGGAGAGAGTTCTGTCCCAGAGGGTGGCTGCAACTTCACTTTCATCGACTAGAGAGAGAGAGAGGCTCCTTTGAAGAGATGGCAGGTGCCCTTGAGGTGGAACGGGGTGTGGGCATGCGGGTGCAGGAAGAGGCCCCAGGGAGCGAGGATACCTTGGGCACTGCGGCCTGCAGCACGATGCTCTTGATGGGCAAGGGAGCCGTATTCAGCATGGACACCACCACCACCAGCACATCAGGCCGTCCTGGAGGACACTCCTTGGCAAAATGGAAGAGGATGCGGAAGCCGTTTTTATCATAGGCTGTCACAGGAAGGGCACTGCCTGTGTGTAAGAATGGGGCAGGTGAGGGCGGGGGGAGAGGTGGGCCTGAGACAAAGCACCGCAGCCAGGCGGGAGGGCACGGCGACCCCGGGACCAGGAAGCTCCTGAAGGAGCCTGGGAAGAACCTCCCAAGTGCACAGCGGGGACAAGCACAGACTGCGACACGGTAGGGAGGGCCGCGTGTGGCTCTCAGGGACTCTGGCAAGAAAAGCCTGGACCCACCCATCCCTTGCCATGCGGCCCACACATCTGCAGGCTGGGACCCCCACCCCTCACCCCAAGCCTCCAACACCTACTAGGCTTGATAGACTCCAGGGGCACGTGGACACTGGCCAGGGAGAGCTCGGGCCCCTTCACGGGGCTGCCCTGGGCCTGGAAGAGAGGGCTGCCGGGCCCCGCGGAGAAGGGGAGGAGAGGCCGAGTGGAGGCGCCGCTGGGGAGCAGAGAGGGGGCGGCAGGGCCCGGGAAGCAGCTGGAGGTGGCGGGTTTCACCAGGCCCGAGGTCCTGGGCAGCAGGAAGGAGGACAAGGCATGCTAAAGACCAGGCAGAGCTACTGACCGCCCCGCACAGGCACCCCCAGACTAGAGCCGGCTCTCCCCTCATCCCACTTCTAGATTCCAGCTGACCCACCAGACTGAGAGGGAACCCCCACAACCCCCGGGGCTGCCTCCCCAGCGCCCCTCTCCCACTCATTACACTTTGGCCTCTTCAAGAAGCTGGTCGAGGGCATCCAGCTGATGCAGGGTGCTGTCGCCCAAAGCGGAACCACGGTGCCCAGGGGCGATGGGCTCAGCCTTTGGGGCCAGAGCTGGGGCCAGGCCAGTGGAGAACAAGAAGGGGCTGGCTTTGGGGGCAGGAACGCCAGCTGGGGCCACCAGGGCCTGGGAACTGCCTGCGGGGGCCACCGAGGGCTGGAGGAGAGGCCCGTCTGCAGGGCTACAGGCTCCTGGCCCGGGTTTGGGGCTGAAGAAGTCCAGGTCCGACCGCTCGCTCTGGGGAATGAAAGTGGGAGTGAGGGGGCCCTGCAGGTGGCGAAGGCTGCAGGCTCTCCACCCAGCCCACCCCCCACGCTGTTCCTGGGGGCTGGGCTGAGCCCTCTGCAAGAGCAGCTGTCCTATGGATAGAGCGTGCAAAGCGCTGTGTGCAGGATGGTGCCCAGGGCCAGGACAAGGCTGGGAAGTGGAGGCAACACGGCGCCCGCCCCCACCTGGAGCAGGGGCCACTGGCTGTTCCCAGCTGCCTTGGCGGGAGGAGCACTGGGCGCCGGGTCGGTGAGGCCTGAGGACAGAGAAGATGGCTGTGGTGGAAGAGGCTCTGGGCTAGGGCAGCCCCAGCCCCACCTCACCTGAGGGAGGGCCACCCGTGACCACCAGGCCGCCCAAGGGTGACAAGGCGTCCCCTGTAGCTTCTGGAAGGGAATGGACCCTCTTCCATCTTTATGCTGCAGGGGGCGCCTGCTGAGGAAGGGGGAGCACAGCCACACAGGATGTCCACCAGAGGACACTGCCCTAGGCCCTCCTTCCCACCCTTGCTAAGCATGCAGGGTCCCCCTCGGGCCTCCTCGCCCCAGCACCTCTCCTCGCTGAGGCCCCGGAAGCCCCGGGAAGCCCCCTACAGGACGCACCCAAGCAGAGCAGCTCCTCGTCCAGCAGGCTGAGGGCGTTGCTCGTGCTGCTGGGCCCTGGGGGGGCCTCAGGCTGGCCGGGTGAGTGGCTGCGGCCAGGGCCTGAGGCCTGGGGTGGCGGAGGGAGGACAGGGATGCCCGAGCCGGCAGGGGTGGGGGCCAGTGCTGGGGGCGGGCCGCTTGGCACCTCCACCTCGGCAAGGTCGATGAGAGTGCCTTGGTTTCCTGGATGGATAACAGAAGAGGACAGGAATCACTGGGGGCCCCTCCCGGACTGCGCAGGGGGAGAAGGACCCTGAGCACAGCCTCTGGCCACCTCCCAAAGCACCTGTCCGGGCAGCGGTGAAGAGCTGGTGGAGACGGCAGGTGGGGGAGACCCTGTGTGACCTCCCAGGAGGGGCTTGGGGGGCTCAGAGTCCCCTCAGGCCCGTGCGCTGATACAGGGTCACCCTGCACCGGGGACCCAGGCTGCTCTGGAGGGAGTGGGGAACCAGAACACTTTACCTTCCGAGTCGGGACTGGCTGAGGTCACCACCTCACCGTTGACAACCTGCCCTTCAACGACTGTCTTATAAGAGTTGATGACCCGGGAGAGGTTGTCACTGGCCTGTAAGATGTCCCCTAGTACCGGAGAGAAATCTGTCACTCCCGGCCTGACAATGCCCCCACCACACACATCTAAATCCCCAGGTCACCCCCCCAACCACCCTTCCCAGTCCACTCACCTAAACTATTGTCACTGTCCTCGGTCTCACTGGCGAGTTTGAATAACGTCCGCCTCTTGTTCTCACACCGATCAAACAGCTCCTAATAGAGACCCAGAGAGGAAAACTCAAGCTGCCAGATCACCATCCACGCCACAAAGTTCCGGCTCCCCTGATACATGGGTTAGGTGGTACCACACTTTACCCATATCACCTAACCCAGCATCCACACCAGAGTCCCGGCTCCCCTGGTATCAGGTCAGCTCCTGGCAGAGTCAGGCTCTGCACACACGTCTTCCTGCTGCCAGCCTCGGCCACTCTGAGTCACAAAACACCTGCTTAGGCAGAGAGGCCGCCAGGACAGCAGGTCCCTTCCCACTCCCGGCCTGGCACACGCCTCAGAATTCAGAGTCTCTATGTGACCGAGGACGGAGGAGCACATCAGGGAACCAGGGTGGGCCTTTCTCTGCCCAAGCGTCCCCAGGCAGAAGGCGAGGTGGAAAGCAGGGGTGCGCCCTGAGGCAGATCTGCAGAGCCACGCAGACGGAGGGAGCATGGAACGAGCCAGCCACGGCTCATGGGCACTTGGGGGCACCACCCCTCCCGGTCTGGCTGCTGGCAGAGGATGACTGCCAGGTGTGTAGCAGCATCTTGGGGCAGGAACGCCCTCTCTTGGGGCCTACCTTCATGAGCTCCTTGTCTGCCTCCGCAGAACCCTCTCTGCTATAGTGACGCAGCATCTCACCAAGCAGCTTCACGCTGTTATCGACCTCCTCTAAGGTGTGCAGACGCTCGGTCACCTTCTGGACCCGCGCCTCATCCTGTGCCAGAGAGGACCAAGGAGCGAGAGCTCAGCTGGACTTGGCCCACTGCCCCCCAAAACCCTGCCAGGGAGGGTGCACACCTGCCCAGGGGACACGCGGGCCAAGGCCCGCCCCATGGAAGCTGCTTTCAACACATGATTCTTGGAACCACTGGCCTCAGACCCAATCGACAGCTCTTCTTTCAAAGCAGCAGCCCACCTGCCCCCAAGCCTGGCCCCACGACTCCTGCTCCCACGTGTGGGTGAGCCCTGGGGACAGGGGAAGGGACCGCTGCTCTGGGGCCATGGGCTCCTCCCCAGGGCTCAGGGCCCACCCACCTCCTTCACCATGGACTTGATGAGCTTGTTGGCCTCCTGTAGGTCATCCGGGTTTTTGCTTTTCAATAGCTTGGCTAAAAGCTGGAAGAGGAGGGCATCAGAGGCGGAGGGACGGCAGCACCCCCCGGGGAACACACAGGAACTGAGTGCAGCCTGGTGCTGAGTGAGCCCACGCCCCATCGAGGACTTTACCTTGGATTTCTCCTCATCATCAAAAACGGGGTTTTTGGGACGAGGCGGTGGAGACGGTATCAGCGTCCTGTCCACAGAGATCAGTGGGTCGGAATGCACGATGCCTGAAAGGGGATGGAGCAGTGGTCGCACAGGCTGGGCCACCCTGGCACCCTTTCCCACACAGCAAGGGGGGGGTCCCCGGGACCAGGCCTGCAGGCCGCACACATCTCAGCCCCTCAAAGCCCAGCCCAGCGGCCCCTGCTTGGGCAGACATCCGCATACCCTGTCTCTTCAACATGTGGTAGGCATCCTTGATCTTTGATTCTTCCGGCAGGGCCAACGTCCAGCTATAAAGCAGCTCAATAACCTTGGTCTTCACTTTCTCAGACACCCTGTCCCCCAGGTACTAAGGAGCAAAGGAAATGGGAAAGCTGAGTGTGTGCAGCCTGGAGGCAGAGACAGAGGGAGGCTGTGCTCACAGCAATCAAATGGCTGCTAACTGGCTGCAGTCCCCAAGCCGCCTCCAGACCTGTGGGTGTGAGCCGGCGTGGGGGAGGGAAGCGGCATCCATGGGGCACAGACTCCGCTCAGGAAGGAGGCCGGGAGCTCGTCACTGTGTTCACACACAACAGGCCAGACACACAACTGCACTTTCTCCCGAAAGAGTGAACAAGAATGCCTTCACTGTGAAGAAGTGTCCCCTCTGCCGTAAGTGTGTGCCCAGAGCTGAAGTGACACTAGTGTGTGGCCGTGGTCGAGAGACGAGGGCGGCCGCACGAGCACGGCGAGGAACAGTGGCTGCTGTCGCGGGAGCCCCATCAGTGGGTGCACTGAGGCCGGGAGGGCGGCAGAGACGTCCCTGTGTGCACGTCCACCCTCAGCACGGCATCCTCTGAGCACAGGACCCAGGGAACCCCAACCCCGTGGAGGCGCTGGTCCGCGTGGTGAAAGCCGGTGAGGCGGGACAGGGAGGAACACAAAAGAAGTTCTGAGAATCAGAACTGCCACCGACTGACCTTCGGAGAGACGACTTTGATCAGCTCATTCAAAAACCGGAACTTCCCCACTTCGTTATGGAACCTCCTCCCGCAGTTCTTCATGCAGGCTTCCAGCACCTGGAGCACAGAGGCCAGGCGCTCAGACCAGGACCTGGCGCTCGGCCAGACCCCACACGCTGGCGGCACTGCACACATACTCGCCCGAGGAAGGACCTAACCAGAAGAGGCAGCCCTGGGGGACATCAGGGCAGTGGGATTACTCACAGAAGAGTCCCTCAAGGTGCAAACCCCTCTGGGGAAGCTCAGCAGGAACTAAAGTAAAAAACACTGAAGCCCAGATAACAAGACAGTCAGACGGTCAGCCCTGGAGGTGGCCTGCCTGCAGATCCTGCCCTCGGGCTTCACAGGTAAGGAGATGGAGGCAGAGACCACACGCTCCTCTGATTCAGGGTCCAGGGCTCTTTCCACAAGCTGATCAACATATTGGGCAGGCCGGAGAGGATGTTTCAATTCTGTTTTCTTCATCTTAGATGGACATGCTATTTTCCCGCCCTGAGCCCCATCGATCTCCCTCTGGGGCCTCAAGTTCTCAGGTGCTGCTGTGGGGCCTAGCACCTGAGTTTATGCCAAGGAGCGCACCACCCAAGTGCTGCTCCCTGCCCCAGCTTCCATCTTTACAAATCGGGGATTTTCAAGCACACTACTACAGACGTTCTGGGCAATCCCTTGTTCTAGGAGCCTGTCCTGGGTGCTACAGAATACTCAGCAGCACCCCGGGCTCCACCCACGTAGATGCCAGTAGCACCCCTCGACCTGTGACCAGCAACAGTGTCTCCAGACGCTGCCCAGGGTGCCTGGGGGACTGAGCTGCCCCCGCTGGAGAGCCAGGGTTAATGAAGCCTTCGCTCTGCGGAGCGCACGGCACAAGCATGCGTGCAGGCTAAGCGCCTCTCCCCAACGACCCCCTCCCACCCTTCCAGGAGCTAAAGGGAGTCAGGAGAGAACCCAGGCATCCTGGCTTAGGGGAAAGCCTGGAGGTGCCGCAACACTGCACTCAGCTCTGAATCCCCCGAGTCTGAATAAACGCTAAGATCTGCCCACTGGGGTGATGCCTTCACTAGTGACCCGCATCATTTTTAGCTACAGGACAAATTACACTTGGCCAGCTCTTACCTGGCAAGACAGCTCTGTCAGCCTCTCTGCGCCCCACCCGGGGCCCACGGCCACTACCCCTCTGCCTTGGCCTCTCTGCTTCTCCCATCAGACCTCGTGTTCACACTCAGTCACCCGTGATGCTTGGGCCTGGCACGGGGCACATGTGTTTGTGGAACAACTGACTGTGCAAGGTCCAGGTAAGTCTAGTTTGCATCCAGGATGCTCAGCTGGCCGAGGGAGTGAGCCATGACCCCCTCACAGATCCCAGCGGACTTGTGAAGATCCATCACCAGCAAGAAAAACCTACCGTCAGGGCCTGGACCGCCTCCCATTCCTGCGGAGACTGGATCTTATGGGCCAGCAGTCGGACGGCGATCTGTGGCCTAGAGACCAGCAAAACCACACCTTCAGGACGCTGCCCCTCAGCCACCTGGCCAGCCCTCCTTTGCCAGTTTTTCACTTTCCCAGTCAACCATCTCTCACCTGCCCCCTACCAGTTTGAGACTCACCCTTCAAGCTCCTTGTTGATCTGATCACAAAAGCCAATTATGTATTCCCAGTCTTCCTGGCGATTAGAAGGATTGGTGGCTTTATCTGGGGAGAGAACGAAGAAGACGACAACTAGTTGTTACAGAGAGCAAGGAGGACACCATGGAAGGTTTTCCTCACATTTTTAAGGCACTGATGTGATGATTTCTTCTCTAATGGAGAAGACTCAATAATTCAGTCAGATAGCAACTCAAATACAAATACTTAAAAAAAACTTTTTTCTGGTTGTGCCACATGACTTCTAGGATCTTAGTTCCCTGACCAGGGATTGAACCTGGGCCCTAAGCAGTGACAGAGCAGAGTCTTAACCCCGGACCACTACCGAATTCCCTATAAATATCGCTTTCTGTCCAGTATTCTTAAAGTTACAAACAAAAAAGAAAACAAATCTGAAGCTTCTCATTTTAAGGTAAGCTAATGACATTTACTGAGCCCTCTAAGCACAAATTGTGCTGTCTGTCCATGGGGTCACAGAAACAGAACCTAAGCTTGAGTAAGCAGCATCCCTCAGTTTAAATGGTCTTCCACGATCAAGGACAAAGACAAGCACCGAAGAGGGTGTCCCAGGGTTTAAACTCCAGGAGGTAAATGCCAAGTCTCCTAACACTTGCCGTGTGTCGTCTCTTCTCCATCATGCCCAGATCCTGTGCTTAGAGAGGACGGCCCCAGCTGAGGGTGGTTAAATGCGTTCCCATCTCTGATTCAGATCTTGGAGTCAGCCTCTTCCAGAAAGCACTCTCAAGCTGTGTGCTAAATTTAGGGCTCCAGGTTCAGAAAACAAATGGAAGACTGAAGGCCTGTATCCTTTTTTAAGTCCAGGCTCCTCCAGCAGATTTCCACCAGGGCCAAAAGCAGAGTGAGGGCCTTGAAAAAGCCTTTCCCAACAAGGGGTGATGTTAGAGGTTCCTGAATTCTGATTGCTCGTGACTGTGTTTCTTTACTTCCCTTTTCCTAATGTTAAAAATCACTAGCTCCACGCTCAAATCCTAACAGGGACTCCTAGCCAGCGCCATCCCCCGCCCCTCAACAGGCACCACAAGGCAGCAGGAGCCACCCAGTGGCCGCGGGAAGACCTGCAGTGTCCAGCGCTGTGCGTGCAGGGCAGCTTTCCTGCTCTGGAGGCCAGAAAATTCTGGTGGTTTAGGATCATATTTGGGGGAAAAGAGAGATGTCAGTCCTCAGTCTTGAAAAGAGAATTAGCAGGCCCTTGAAAATGTCATGCTTGGAGGGAAGGGAGATTAATTCTATCCAGAGGGACTGTTTGTTGCCACAGGGACCTACTGGCTGTCACCCTCCAGAGAAGCTCTGAGTCTCCCCCACCAGGTGCCTAAAATTTTCTCAGGTGTCAGCATGGCTTTGTTACTAATCCCTAGCATTTGAGATGCTTGGAGTTCTCATATGACATTAAGAGGGTGTGGGATACAAAAATAAGATGGTTTGAGGAGCCATACCTGCCCCTGTCACTACAATCATTTTGGGAGCAGTCACACGCCTTCTACTGTTTGCCACTGGAAAAGATGTCACAGACACAGGGGACAGGTGCACAGCCCCTCCCCTCCCCACACACAGACACAAAGCCACGGGCGTTCACCAAAAATGTGTCCTGCCTGGAGCTGCCACGACTCCATTTCTGATTCCAGGAACGCTCCCACCTACTTCTCATTTTCGTTCAACAGCTCGAGAATCCCACTTCCTGTCCCCCAATGACTTTTCTACCTCAAACCCGCAGGGAGCTCTCGGCCTACACATGAACACAAAGCCGTGGTTTCAGCCACGGTTTCCCCACTTCTGAGTATCTACCCCCACTCTCCAGCCAGCTGAGACAGCAGACCTCAGTCACCCATAAAACTGCAAGAACCTCTGGAGATAACTTGGGGTGACTCAGGCACTCCGCCTGCCCACCGCCTCCTGGCAGATGCACACACCCACCACCCACTCAACGTTCCCCTTCACCTGCCACGGAGGTGACGCCGGAGCCTCCCCTGTAGATCTTGCCTTCCAGAACAGCCCCTCTGGGCTCCAGGTTTCTATTTTGGGGTCTCTGTTGAAAGCCTTATGCTAGTCTGTGTCTCTGCCTCTATACATCCTGCTCTCATTTTCAACTACTGACTCTCGTGGGACCTCTGGTCCAGAAGGGAGGGGAACAGCAATGGCCACCCCGCCCCAACACAGCTCAAACAGTCCAGTGACAAGTTTCACATAGCAAGGGATGGAGGGGAAGTCAAGCGTTAAACTTTAGTGCGAAGGTCTTGAATCAAGGAGACTTAGTCAACCCCCAAGTCTTTTGTTAAACAGCCACAGAAAACTAAGCAGACAAGTCAGGCCCTGGAGGAACCACAGGAAAAGTACAAGATTCGGACCCTACCCTTGAGGAGGTTATGCAGCACGTGAGGAAACAACCAGAGCAAAACAAGACGGGAATTTTAAGTGCTCATCTGGTGCAGAAACAAGTCTAAAAACACTCATCATTTCTCCTCCCTGACTTCCCTATTTCTATAAATGGTGCCACCATTCCAAAGCTCCTTTTGCCCCCACCCAGGCACCCAGGTCTGAAGGCTCCTTCTTCCCTCTCCTCATCCATTTTCATTTGGAGAAGGCAATGGCAGCCCACTCCAGTACTCTTGCCTGGAAAATCCCATGGACGGAGGAGCCTGGTGGGCTGCAGTCCATGGGGTCGCTAAGAGTCGGACGCGACTGAGCGACTTCACTTTCACTTTTCACTTTCATGCATTGGAGAAGGAAATGGCAACCCACTCCAGCGTTCTTGCCTGGAGAACCCCAGGGACAGGGGAGCCTGGTGGGCTGCCGTCTGTGGAGTTGCAGAGTCAGACATGACTGAAGTGACTTAGCAGACTTAGCAATCTCTTCCTTCTCCATGTCTTTACTATGTTTTTTCCCCTCAAGGCTGAGCCCTGGCCCTCGGCAGTTAAAGTGCGGAGTCCTAACCACTGACCTGCCAGAGAATTCACCTCAATGTCTTTTTGTGTGTTGTGCTCACTCAGTTGTGTCCGACTCTTTGCAACCCCACAGACTGCAGCCCACCAGGCTCCTTTGTCCATGGAATTTTCCAGGCAAGAATACTGGAATTGGTTGCCATCTTGTACTCCAAGAGATCTTCCTGACCCAGGGATCAAACCCGAGTCTCTTGCCTCTCCTGCATTGGTAGGCAGATTTTTTTTTACCACTGAGCCACCTGGGAAACCCCAGTGTCTTTTTTAAATTGTTTTCTTACTCCTGCCCTGACCTCCTGATTTCTCACTTGCTTCCAGAACTTCTGCTCCAATCCATCCTTTGTAAAACACCTATAGGAACCTTCCCAGAACACTGACTTAACAGGTACAGTATGAATGGGAATCCCTTAACTGGAGACACAGACTCCTTCGGGTGGAATTGGAGCCAGTCCAGAGTTTGGCTCTTCCGGGCTTCCTCTCCCATGTTCCCACAGGAACGCCCTGCTTGAATCAAACGTCTGTTACTGCATGCCCCAAACATGGCCTGCTCCCTCCACACCACTGTCTGCTGTTTTCTTAGCCTATTTTCCCATTATTTAAGGCCTAGCTTGAGTGCCATCTCCCCATTCGGAGAACCATCTCCCATTTCACTTATCCCCAATTTCCCAAAATAAACTGTCTGTATTTTAGCATTTATGGTTCCTGCTTTTTTACTTAAAAATGCTTTATCCACTCCAGCACCACTATCATCAAACTGAAGGCAAAGACTTTGAACTTAGTTTTCGTTAACACCTCACACAGCAGGTATTCATTAAGCACTGATTAACTGCAGTAATGACAGGACTTTAGAGAAGGCTGAAGTCATCAAGAGATGGTTTGTGGGGAAGAAGATGCTGGGATGGGTTTCAAAGCATGTAAAGGGGAACAGGGCTTTCAGGAAAGGAGAGGAATGTGTGTTGGTGGCTCAAGAACATCCAGCTGACAGAAGCAAGGAAGAATGCCAGGAAGTCGCAGCGAGGCAGGGGGACAGCAGTGCAATGACCTGACTGAGCAGAAGGGCTCTGGGAGCAGAACTGAGGGAGAGGCGGGGAGACCTGAGACCTGCCCAAAATGTCAGTCTAAGTAACAGGAAAGGGCCAAAGGCCAGTCTCAGCTCTAGTCTCTACAGATACCTTACCTCTCCCCCATCACCATCTCCACTCTCCCTCAAAAACAGGTCTAAACTCTAAACCTAGCCTATTAGACTCAGCTGAGGTCATTTAAATTTCTACGAAGTCCCCATTAACATCTGTAAATGGAACCAATTCCAGAGTATTTATATCCAGTTGGTGGCTCTGGGCAAGTGAGCTGATTAGAGCCAAGGTGTCCTCTTGTGACACTGTGACACCAGTACCTACTTTGCTAGGATTCTTGATAAATGAACGTCTTTGGAGCACTCTGAGCTCCTGGGAGGACAGTTCCATATACACAGAAGGCTGTGACCTGCCTGCAACTGCAGACCTTGCAAATGTAACCTGCGTTCAACCACCTGAACAGGGTTTCTTATCAAGGGGACTCAGGCAATTGGAGGAAACGGGCATCACCCCTCAAGAGGCTGCAGGCTCTAGTAAGTAACTGACAATGCACAAGGCAGCGCCTCCACTCCAGACTGTCTTGTCACCCTGCCCAATTTGTCTTCACTTAAACAGGGCTCCAGGGACCTCCTCTAGCCCATACTTAGTAAACTCAACGTACTAACCTTTCAGCCAAATGCAACCTGCTAAAGTTAACCTGTATTTCCTCACAGCAATATAAATGAGCGATCATAGCAATAGGCCGCAATAACTACAATATCGGGCTGCGTCTCTCAGCTTGGCTGAGTAGTTTACCAACGAATGACTCGTTAAGACATGCGGGGGGTGGGGAGAAGGGTCCCCCAACAGAGCTTTCATCATGCTTCGGTTACTGCAGGGAAAAGTACTCTTTTTTTCCTCTCTCTCTGGATTATTTTCACCTCAAACATTCAGCCTGCGCGAAGCAGTCACTTCTACTGGAATACACGGTCAAAATTCTGAAGCTATGTGGGTATGCTCAGCACCACCCACCGCTCCCGGAGTTTCAGCCCCAGTTCGGAGCTTTCCCCTGCGTCGGAAGAGCGCAGGGGTCCCGGAGTCACGGCCTTGCGCGGCCCCACCACAGTTTCCCCAAAACGCCTATGCATGTCATCCCGAAGCACTTGGCTGTCGCTTTCGGGCAGCGCGCAGGAGCGAGAGGAGGCGCCGCGGCTCAGACAGCACGGGCCGGGCCGCCGAGCTGAGGAACGGGCGCGATCCCGGGGCGCTCGTGGCGCGTGCGAGGCTTGGCGCGGGCTGCCGGGCGGCGCCACCGCAGGGCCGGGGGAGGCAGCCGAGGGCTGGGGAGAGGGGAGGCTCGAGCGCGAACAGACTCGGCCGCGGATACTCACTCAGCCAGGACTCCAGACTCTCCCCTTCCGCCTCCGCCATATTGCAGCCGCCCGGGCCGGCCCAGACGCCTCAAACCTCGCGAGAACCTGAGAGAGACGAGCCGGGGCGGGGCCTGCATAGGGACCTGAGAAGACCAAGCGCCGCCGTCTAGGATCTTGCCAGGCTGCGACGGATAATGCGAGGGCGAACGTTTCCTTTCTGACTCTCCGCCTTAGACCTCGGAGTGAGAGACTCTTCAGGCCCAGATTAACAGGGTGATGCGCAGAGCTAGGACCTTGTAGCTCTTTTCCCCGGTCTTTAGTCACTCGGTCAGGCACGCCAAGGGCAGTCTCTGTGGGGTCCTGCTGGCAGCCAAGATGGCTGCCCCCACGGTGAAGGTTGCGCTAGGGTGGTCCGGCTTGGGTCTCGGCGTGCGGAGAGCTGCCCTGCGGCTTCCAGGGTGAGAGGGTGGCGGCAGCTGGGAGTCCTCTTGGGTCTTCACGGAGAGACCTGCTAGGGAGGAAAAGAGGGGGCCACAGGCAAGCCTCGCAGGGACCTGGAGAGAGCCTGGGAGGCCGGGATAAATGAGTCCAATCCTCTTTAACCCTCTCCGTGAGTTTGGGTCAATCTGAAAGCTTAGTAGCTCCCTGCCTGAGGAATTCTCACTTGGAACTGAAAGTGCGATCTTGTTGAAGAATTCAGAACTGGGATTTTCTTTGCTGGGAGGTGGGGAGGGGGGGAGATGCATAGGCGGATTGTCTATATTCTGAAGTTCAGGAGCTTGTCCTTACTGTAGGCACTTGAGGAGCAGACTTTCCCGGCCTCTTTAGGGGAGGTCCTCCTACCTCTTGGGACAAGAATTACTGCAGCTGAGCTATGGCTGGCGATCTCCTCGCTGCTCGCTTGGCGGCGGTTTGGCATACATGCCTATTGTTAAGTCAAGCCTTTTCACTTGAGTCAGCTTTTGCCCTCCTCTTCCTCTTCCCCCCACCCCAGGCTAGTGCAGGTGAGGTGGAGCCGCTATGGCCCTGAGTACCAGGATCCCCAGACTGACAAGGAATATTACCGCAAGCCCTTGGCCCAGCTGACTGAGGAGGAGACGTATGAGCGGGAGCTCAGGAAGACTCAGGTTATTAAAGCTGCCCCAGCCACGAAAACATGCTCTGTGTTTGAAGACCCAGTGATCAGGTTAGCAGAAAACAAACTGTTGTTCCACAGAGTGGGACTATACGGGGGAAGGCGGAAGGATCTACAGGAAGGATTTTGTGACAGCCTTGGGAACCTAAACATCTTTTTTTCTTAAAGTAAATTCACCAATATGATGATGAAAGGAGGAAACAAAATACTGGCCAGATCCCTCATGACACAGGTAAACAGTACCTCTCTCTGTCATCTTTGTTTTCCCCATAGCTTTGTGTTTGGCTCTTTCATCTTAAGACAAAAAACAATGGATTCTGTACCTGTCATTAGAAGTACAGAGTTTCTCTGTATTTATGTGTGGGAGCAGAGGGTTTAAGAAGTCCTACCGGAGTCAAGCACTGCCATCCCCCAGCCCCACATTACAAATCTCAGCTCATTCTTCTGTCCTAGTCCAGGGTTTTTGTTTCAGAAGTACTAAAGGAATAGCTGGGCAGCTATAGAAGAAGAACAGGATGATGGGAATAAAGGACAGGGTCCTAGCCCAGCTGGGTGAACCCTTTAGGGACCCTGGGGTATCCTCTTCCACTGTATCCCTTTGCAGACCCTGGAAGCTGTGAAAAGGAAGCAGTTTGAGAAGTACCATGCTGCTTCTGCAGAGGAACAGGCAACCATTGAACGCAACCCTTACACCATCTTCCATCAAGCACTGAAAAACTGTGAGCCTGTGATTGGGCTGGTACCCATCCTCAAGGGGGGCCATTTCTACCAGGTGAGTGGTCAGGGTGGGAAAGCAGGGCTGCTCATGTGTGAAATGGTGGGGGTAGAGGGGGGTATTTAGAGTTGGGCCAAGATTGATGGCTTTCTTAGGACTGCAGAGTGCCAAGGTCTTTTCATCTCAGTCCCATGGTATAAAGATTACAGGCAGAAGATGGAAGAGCCAAAAAATTATCTACATGACCTCTTTAGAAGGCCCACAGTACTTCCCCCATTGCCCCTTCTGTCCAGCATTCTGTGTTCCAAAGTATAAGTTTCTGATGGTGAGGAGCTATGTTTATAGCTCATCTTTATACATCAGTGTCTGACATAGTGTTCGACTGATGCTTCATCACTGTTTAACTGAACTAGGTGAAGTGTTAGTCGCTTAGTTATATCCGACTTTGCGACCCCATGGACTGGGACTTGCCCTACTCTTCTGTCCATGGGATTCTCCAGCCAAGAATATTGGAAGTGGGTTGCCATTTCCTTCTCCAGATCTTCCTGACCCAGGGATTGAACTCGGGTCTTTTGCGTTGCAGGCGAAGGTGGCTTTACCGTGTGAGCCACCAGGGAAGCTAGCATTTAATTATACTTCATTGTCATAAGTGGGTGTTCTTTCCTTTTTTAAAAAAATATATATTTGTTTTGTCTTTCTTTTTTCAGTGTAAACCTCACAGGGTAAAGACTTTCTCAATGCCTGTGTCCCTAGGGTCTGGCACAGTACCTGGCACATAGTAGGGGCCTGGCAAATGATTCTTGGGACAAGAGAGACCTGTTTCTAGGCGTTCATGATCTGTGTTGGCTAAGTCATGCCAGCTGACAGGGCTTTTCCCAGTGGTGCTTTTATCAACTTGGCTGAACTCCCTTTAGAGGTGAAAGAGGCCAGTGCTCAAGGAGCCTTTGTGTGATGAATGCCTATGATGTTCTCTGCACTGAGGTGAGCCAGGGGTGAGAGGAGCAGTCAGGCCCTCCTCCCCAGCACCCTTGCCAGGGCTGGCCCTGAGTGGACATGTGGCTACTTATCGGAGCTCTGGCAGAAGGAGGCTGCAGTCCTGGCCAGTTCTCAGCCTAACTTGCCCCTGTCCCGTCTTGCCCAGGTCCCTGTGCCGCTGGCTGACCGGCGTCGCCGCTTCCTGGCCATGAAATGGATGATCACTGAGTGCAGGGAGAAGAAGCCCCGGCGGATGCTGATGCCGGAGAAGCTGTCTCAGGAGCTGCTGGAGGCTTTCTACAACCGCGGCCCTGTGATCAAGAGAAAGCACGACATGCACAAGATGGCCGAGGCCAACCGCGCGCTGGCCCACTACCGCTGGTGGTAGAGTGTGGGCAGAGGGTCCGGGAAGACGGCAGCGCACTCTGCTGCCAGAAACAGCGTGAGCCGCTGCCACGCTGCAGAACGCCTGTGTGTTAAGGGTACTGTTCCCTCTTCTGGGCAGGTGGGCCTCCTACCAAGGACGGAGCCCCGTGTTTACTGCCTGTTCATCGTTTCTTTGGAGGCTGGAACTCGCTCTCCCTGTCCCATCTCCTTGGAAAGGGGGGGCATATCAAGTTGGATTTCCTCCTAAGAAACCTAGGGCTCATCCAGCCTTCTTTTCCTTCAGCTTGGGGTGGACCTTTGGGTGATACGAAAAGAAGTAGTTTTAGTATCAGAAAGAGTTTATTAGAAAATTCTCGTCCTGAGCTGGTGTAACACGTGATGTGGTATTACGATTCATTAAAACCAACTGGAGAAAATACGCTCGGTTCTAAAGTGGTCCTTGTACAGAATGTATAAAAAGCAGTTTCTGGTGTGACTCTGCTCGTCCCCTTTGATATCCCTAAGTGTCCCCACCAATGGCTCTGGGCACCCATTTTACAGATGGGGAAACAGGTACCAAGATAGCTATTGCACCGATGGTTCCACAGGGCAGTGCTTGTCGGGAGTTGCCCAGGTCAGCGGTGAGGGGAGAGAAAGGCTGTTGGGACTGTGGAGCAGGTGTGCCTGCCTTCCGCAATCCTGGAATCGGAGAGAAGGTGCTCAGGGCAGGACCGCTGCATTAAGTGGGAATCATCTCAGGCGCTCTTGAGTCTGGAAGGGAAGAAGTCTCTGGCAGAGGTGAAGACTCCGCTGCCAGGTTGGAAGGTGGGCAGAAGAAAGGCCGGTGCCGCTGGGGAGGAAGCCTGGAGGCCTAGGCAGAGACCTCGCTGTAGTAGTACTTGTGGGCAGCCGGGGTGGTCTTCCAGCCGGCTGCCCGGAACTCGATGATCTCCAGCAGCAGCAGCTGGGCCAGGGAGCTGAGGCCGGCTGGGAGCAGGAAGCCGTCCCGGATCAGGACAAAGAGCTCATCCATGCGCTGCCCGTTCATCTTCTCCAGCTGCTCCCCGACCCGATGCAGCTGCAGCACCAGGCAGTCCACCTGCAGGGGCAGTGGGAGGTGACCCCAGACACGGCCCTCTGTCACACAGAGCAGCCATTGACTGAGCGCTCGCTGTGTGCCAGGCTCCGGGCTTGGCCTGTGCACGTTTCCCCCGCTTCATCCACACACGACCCGGTGGGCACTGTCTCTGCCTCATGTGAAAGGAACAAGCTCAAAGACTTGCCTCAGATCTCTCACCTGGGCCAGGTGGACGCAGGCCCCGTCCCCAAACTGCTTCTCAATCCCACTCCCCCTGCCGCCCCCGGCCCCCCGTCCCAGTTTAGTTTCTGGGCCACCAGTATCCCCAGTTGCTTTCCTACTGGGAACACAGCCTCTGAACCAGGAGATTCTAGCTGCGCTGTGTTCTGGGTAAATCCCAGACCTTGTCCTGTAACCCTGACAGACCATGAACACCCCCACCAGGTTCCTGCCCCACAAGTGAAAGTCTCCATGGACAGGGGCAGGCATTCCGAGTTGAGCCCATCTCCACAGTCTTCGGTGCTGGGGCCACTCACCTCCTCCTCCTTGCTCAGGCTGTCGGGCTGGGCCAGCCGGAAGAGGCAGTCGTAGACGGGGTTCACCAGTGCCATCATAGGCATGTTGTTCACCTGCGGGGGGAGAGCAGGGCCCAGAGCACTGGCTTAGTGGCGCAGGAGACAGGTGGGCCGCCTCTGCTGCACGGGGTGTGGCTGGCGGGGCCTCACCCTTAGGTAGTCAAAGATGTTGCAGATAAAGGTGACGTAGCAGACCCAGCCCTGCAGGGAGCGGGCTCGAAGCTGCTCCCGAGTCTGGTACTCCTGCTGCAGCCGGTTGAGGAGTCCACGGCGGAAGACACTCTGGCCCGCTTGCTTGCTCTCTGCCTGTGAGCCAGGGAAAGGAAAGGGCAGTCCCAGGGCCCAAGCTTCCCAGGCCTAGTTCCCTGCTGTCCTCCTCCTCTCCTGCCTCTGAGGCCAGCCCTTCGCCTCTCTGCCCTGCTGGCCTCTGCCCACTTCAGAAGCACCTTCCTCAAAGCGTCTCCCCTTCTCTGCCAGCCCCACCCAACCTGAATGATGGCGTGGCACATGCGTCCTGCTTCCTTGCTGAACACACTGTCCTGCAGAGAATGGTCCACAATCACATTGGCCACTTTCTCCAAGTCCACGGCACCTGGATCTAGGGTAAAGACAGGTGGGGAGTCTAGAGCTGCTTAGTTATATATGCCTCCACCTGCTACTAAAGGATTTGAGGTGTTCACTGATGAGCACTCCCATTATATACTTTCACTGCTGGGAAAGATTGAGGGCAGGAGGAAAGGGGGACGACAGAGGATGAGATGGTTGGATGCCATCACTGACTCAACGGACACGAGTTTGGGTAAACTCCAGGAGTTGGTGATGGACAGGGAGGCCTGGCATGCTGCAGTTTAGAGGGGTGCAAAGAGTTGGACACGACTGAGCGACTGAACTGAACTGAAAGGACCAGAAGGGGGAATTCCTCGGAGGTCCAGTATTTAGGACTCTGCTCCCCATTGCAGGGAGCACAGGTTCGATCCTTGGTCAGGGAACTAATCCTGCAAACCATGCAGTGCGGCCAAAAAAATTAAAGAGATCAGGAAACAGAGGAAACATCACACAGGAGCAGCTGCAGCCATAAGCCTCCTGGTGACCCAATAAGAGAACAGGGTTGTGTGGCTGATAGAGTCAAAGAGCGCTCATTTTTTTTAGGACACGTCTTTTCCTGGCACTAGGTTGAAGATGGGACACTGACAGCCATTTTACGGAAGAAAGTGTTCTTACAACACACACATGAACCCCTGACAAAAGCAGGCCAGGGAGGGCCTCTCTGCAGGCTTAGCTTGGCACGCTACAGGCATTGCTAATCGTTCGCTGAGTCAAACTTCTGTCCTGAGTGCTGCGGGAGGGCCTTGGCCCAGGACAGTTAGTGGAGCTCCTCTGCCAAGCAGAACACTCCATCTTCTGTCCCAAGTCAGGCAGCTCCGCATATTCAAGAGAGGGGCTGCAGCAACGCAGAAACCAGGTCCAGCAGGTTTAAGGACTTAAGGGGCAGGAACTGGGTTTTCTGTGCCTCACCCTCCTTTCCTGGGTACTTTAAAAACACTTTACAATCTGAGGGGTGACTGTGATCTATGATTCATACTCCCAAATACTGGCCTAAATGTCTTCCAGTTCCAGAATTATGTTGCGGACTCCTGCTCTCAGAAAGTGAAGGGAGAGGGTGGTGCCTTCCCAGGGTCATCCCAGTCCTCCGGTCTGGTCCCCTCTCTGGTGCTGTGGAGCCAGGCTCAGGGGGCTCCCCACGCTCACCTTTGAGAGCTGTCTTCAGCAGCTGCTGGGTCTCTGCATCAAAACACTGGATTTTATACTCCTCTTTACCTGGATCCCCCATGACTGTCCAGCCGCAGCAGCTCTTTGCTGGGGTGGGACTAAGGACAACACCTGGGTTGGGGGAGAGGCGAATGGAGAGGTCTTAGGCGTGGAGCGTGGAGGCAGGGCTCCCAGCCCTATGGGCCCTGGATAGGGCTGGGCAGTCCATGGCATTCAGGGGTTGGCTGGGCGCCCACCAAGCTTGGCTTCTGGTGGAGACTGGGCACCAGCCAGGCACCTGCTGCTCAGTTAAAGAATCCTGATAGTCTCTGGGATTACACAAGAGTAGAGATGAGGGGTGAATGTGTTTGTCCTCCAGTCTGCCTCAAGGTTATTCTCAGCTGACACCAAAGCTGGGGTAGGGTCAGGTGCACTGAGATGAGGGGGTGGATGAGTGGATATCAGACACTTTCCATGCCTGTATAAGACGATCGAGAAGCTACTGACTGGTCCACCACAGCTCCCTGAGACTGAGAGGGCCGGGGCTCCAGGCTGTGGGCATCTGTCCCAGCAGGGTTCCAAGCCCCATCTCCCCATCCCTCTCCCTTATGTCAGAGTCCTCAGCCCAGAAAGCCCAGTCCCGGGCTGGGGCCGGCCAGAGGGTTGGGTGCCTCCTTGACTCCCCTTGTACCGGCCAGTTTCTCCCCGGGATGGACTGGTTACACTGGCCTCCCGAGGGGCAGAAACCTGGCCCTCCCTTCTCAAGAAGGGGGCAGTGCTAAGAGTCCTTAGCTCCATTCTGAGCCTTCTTCTGAAGGAGGGGAGAGCGGTGACGTGACCTACAAAGGTGGTCCCCGCTGGGGTCTCCCCTCCGGACTCGGTGCCTCTCCCTCCGGCCAAAGGAGCGGATCTTAAGGGTCTCCAGACCTGGGCAGCTTTCCTAAGTCCGGAACGCCCCTCCCGGCCGCTCAGTGGGGCCCGCTGTCCGGTGTCCCGCGAGCTGTAGGGGTGGCGAGAGAGCCGGGGACCCACCTGCCGCGTCGGCGCCGCGCCCGCGTGCCCGGAGGCCGCTCGGCCGACATCGTGCGCGCGCCCCGCGTCCACGGCGCTGCAGGCTAGGCCGCCGGCGCCTCGCCGCCGCTGAGGTCATTTCCTAGCGCAGGGGCGGGGCGGGGCCTCGGGCGGAGGGGCGGGGCCTCGGGCGGAGGGGCGGGGCCTGGGTGGGACCGCGCACGAGTGCCCCCTGCCGGAGCCCCGACGCCGCTGCCCGCGCCAGCTCAGAGGTTCCCGGCGTGCGACGGCGCAGGACGCCCGCGACCCCTGCCCCCACCGCCCCTTCCCTCTCCTCACCTCGTTCTCCCCGGGCCTGCCCGAGACCACGCCGGCTCGCGGGCGCTGGGTCGGACCTGCTCCTCGGCCTGCGCGAAGCCCTCGGTCTTGAGCAGTGGCACCCACCGCGCCCCGCCCCACGCCGGGGCTGAGGTTAAAACGGGGTCAGGAGCCGGGCCGGGCCAGCGGCGTAGGAGGGGCCTGCGGGGGGCGCGGTCCGCAGCCGGGCTACAGGCGCGGGCAGCAAGGTGGGAGGGCAGAGCAGTCGGCGGGAGGGGCCGGACCTCACAGAGGGTAGGCCCTGGCTCCCCGCCCGCCGCCCCCATACGAGGTAGAGAAGGCGAGGAAGCTCTCAGGGCTAGATCGAGTTCCACGAAGCCCCCCCCACCCCCACCCCACTCCAAGTACAAACGATATTGGTAAAATAAATTGACAATCAATGAACCAGCTCAAGAGAAAGGGGTCTGTTTGCCAACTTTTGATGCCCCAGGAGTTGGAAGTGACCCTGACGTTGAGCTTCCCCGGGGGCTCAGAAGGCAAAGAATCTGCCTGCAATGCAAGAGACCCAGGTTCAGTCCCTGGGTGGGGAAAGATCCCCTGGAGAAGGAAAAGGCAGCCCACTCCAGTATTCTGGCCTGGAGAATCCCATGGACAGAGCAGCCTGGCGGGCTACAGTCCGCTGGGTCACAGAGAGTCAGACATGACTGAGTAAACACATCCACATCCTGACTGATGGATGAGCAAGCGCCTGGCTCAGTTGTCTTGGTCTGGGCTTGGGGAGAGGTGTGGGCTCAGCAGCCCAGACAGGGCCAGGTCAGAGGTCAACCCTGCGCCGCAGGAAGGCATACAGGAGAGGCTGGGAAAGAACTGCCTTTTCCTGTAGCTTGGACAAGAAAGATGTGTTGATGGTGATTTCTGTATCCAGGGCTCGCTTCTCCCACTCACAGAGCAGCCAAAGTGGTCTCCAGAAAATGGATCGAGGAAGAGAACCTCAGCTGCTGAGAAAGAAAACCAAAGAGCGGAGAGCTGAAGAGAATAAAGTTTACTTCCATGGATATCAAAAAAATACATTCGGACAGCGGCCCCCTTGGGCAGCCACAAGCCTTGATTGCCAGACACCCTCTAGCCACACGTGGACCTTCATAATCAGCAACCAAGGGCAGGGAGGTTCCAGGATTCCAGACCAGAGAGGTCACGGTAATGGTGAGAAGGGGCCCAGGACCCCGGGAGAGCCATGACGCCCACCCATGGCTGCTCCTCGTTGCCATCTTCCTCGGCTGTCAGTGCAAGGGCTGGAGCTAGAGCCGAGATGAGGTCAGGGGAGCAGTCTTGTGCAGGGCTCCCCCTGCACAGCCAGCCTCTAGGGCCATGCTTCCCAGCAGGTGGTTTTTCTGTGATTCTCTTCTCCTTTCGTACCCCTGGCTGTGTCTAGACTGTGGGTTCCTGTACCTGGCAACTGCCGGGGCACCAGGTGTCCCCGCAGCAGGCAGCCTGCTCAACCCCTTCCTGCGGGGATTGTAGAGGATGCACCCAGCGCCATGCTGGACCCAGGAGCTCACAAGCGGGCAGCTGATGCCCCCTGGCCCAGCCTAAGCTCCCACCCACTCAGGAGGGCTAACCCAGTCTCCAGCGAGTGATCCTGGGAGACTGAGGCAGAGGGCTGCTGCCTTTACCCACACCCCCGCCCCGTCAGCATACCCCTAGTGCCGGTGGTGCTGCTGGGATCAGCTTTCCCTAGAGGCCCACGGGCTGGGACCAGTCCTGCCCAGGGAGAGAACAGCTTGAGCAGTGCCTTTATAGATACGGAGATCTGAGTATGGTGGAGTTTTTATATAAAGAGACCAATTCAGCTGGACTCTTCCCCTAGAACTAGAAGCAGAGCTGCCTGAGGGACACAACTGCAGAGCGAAGTAGAATGCAGGCAAGGCAGGGCTCCCTTCCTCCAGCTTTGGGAGGAGGGATGTGATTTGGAAGCGAAGGTGGAGGGGAAAGATTGCTTTCAGCTTTAACATCTATTAAATAGGTGGTGGGAGTAAGTGTGCGAACCCTGTACAGGGCCCAGTCCCAGCCTCACGCTCACCCTGCGGCCCCAGATTCAGGAGGGCTCTCTGGGCAGCCCAGCTCAGCAGGAGGGCAGCTGCTGCCCCCAGTGTCCGCCAGACAGAGGACGAACGCCCAGCTCCTCCTGATGGGCCTCCCGGTGCCCGTCCAGTGGAATCCTGACGGCTCTTCGTGCCTGAGACAGCTGGCCTGGAGGGAAGGACCAGGCAGCACCTCTCTGTGCAACAGGAGACCGTTGATCGAGTCTTCTTCCAGGAGGGGAAGACCGCAGGCCACCCTTTCTGCCCTGGAGGCTAGCTGTCTGCCTTGCTTATGTGATGGAAGAAGTTACAGAAGAGCTCATACCAGAAGAATACCAAGCCGGTGGAGAGGGCGGCCTTCAGCAGGCTGGGAGACAGGCCTTTGAAGCAGCCCTGTGGCCCCTCCTCTCGCAGCACCTGCCCAGCACAGTCCAGGAGGCCCTTGTAGCTTCGCACCTGGGGAGAGGAAGGGTACCCTGGTTGAGGAGAGAGGAGAGGGTGGACATGTGGATATGAGCTCTGTTCTGTCAACACAGGGCCTGGCACATTCAGGCTCCCAGCAGATAGCTACTGGAAGAAGGAATGAATGCCAAGAAGACGGAAGAAGTGAACCTCATTCTTTCTCTTCCAGCTGGGTTAATTCAGGCTTCCCAGAGAAGGGGTGTGGAAATCAGCACCGGACAGAGCTCCTTCCTGCCCGGGAAGTTCCCACAGACCGAGGCTCTTAAGGACCCAGTGAGAGCTCTGGACCCTCTTCCCAGAGGTGCTCTGACCGTGTGCCCCATCACTCCCTGCCCTCCTTGGGCAATAGATCTGAATCTGGTCCTTGTGGGCTCTGAGCCTGACCAGTGTCACCAGGCTGGCCACCTCCAGTTGACCACAGATGTCTGGCCGTGTCCCCAAGACACAGCTCGGCTCAAGCCTTGCTCAACCCCCAAAGCTCCAGGAACTCCCAAAGATGATGATCAAGAATCAAGTCCAAGCCACGTGGCCTGGTGTTCAGGGCCTTCCACCATTTGGCCTCAGCGTCCCTCTCTGATCTGCCTTTATCGCCCACTGGTCCGGCCATGCCTGCTCACACTACATCTCTGTTGGGAGCAGGGCCTCCCTCCTGTCCTGGTCTCTCACCACCTCTCCCTGTCCAAATTCAAACCATTTCTTCAAACCAAGGTGGTCAAACCAAGTTGGTAATTGGAAAGAGGAGGTTATAAAACCTTTTGTGTACGACCCCATTTTTATTAAAATGTCCACGTGTTTTCTGCAAAGAAACAACGGCAGCGAGGATGGACCTGGGGGTGTTAACGCTTAGTGAAATAAGTCAGAGAAAGACAAATGGTGCATGTTATCACTACAAATGGTGCATGTTATCACTAATGTGTGGAATCTAAAAAAATAAACTACTGGTGACTAGAGGGACGTGGGGAGGAGCAGGCGAGGGGTAGGGGATTAAGAGATACAAACAAACCACTATAAAATAAATTACGTGGGACCTCCCTGGAGGTGCAGTGGTTAAGACTCCACGCTTCCACTGCAAGCGGTGTGGGTTTGATCCCTGGTTGGGAAACAGATTCCACGTAGAGCCAAGAAATAAATAAATAAGCAACAAGGATATACTGCGCAGCACAGGGAAATGTCGCCATTATTTTATAAGTAAGTGGAATATAAACTATAAAAATGTTGAATCAGTATGTTATACACCTGAAACTAACATAGTATTGCAAATCGAGTATACTTCAGTAAGAGAAAGAGAGCGGGGAGAAGAAGGGAGACAGAGAAAGAGAAAGAGAGGAAGGAAGAGAGAGAACTACTACAGCTCAAGGTTCTGTGTGATCCTCTCGGGGTGGGTGGTGGTGGGTTTACCTGTGATTTTATCTTCCTTTTTGTCTAACATCTCTGAAGTTTTCTACAAAGAAACTATACTATAATTTGTAAACCCACTTCTTTCTCTCTGAGTAAGGCATGCACTCTTCCCTTCCTGACTCCCATTCCATGCCCTCTCACTCCTCTGCCGTCTGTCAGGCACGTTGTGCTGTGACATCTTCTTGCTGTGACATCCCAGGGTCCCAGGGTCCAGAGGGAGAAGCCCTGAAGTCACCCAGCCCTGCCTTCCACCCCCCACCGCCCCACCACCTACCACCTTGGCCTGTCACAAAATCAGCGCCCCACAAGGAGCAGATGAAAACCCAGTATGTAAAAATCGAAGCAGATTAAGGAATGACTATTAACATTACAAAATTACCTACAACAGGGCTTCTCTGATGGCAAACCCTTCAAGTGCATTTAAAATATAATTTAGTTGGTCAGATTTAATTCACCCCTATCCTGGGACATCTATAGCATAAAGCAAAGAACCCCATACACCAGTATGAGCCTGCTTCTCTGTGTTGATATCTTGGGGACCTTTCTGCTGCTGTTGCTGCTGCTGCTAAGTCGCTTCAGTCATGTCTGGCTCTGTGCAACCCCATAGACGGCAGCCCACCAGGCTCCCCCATCCTGGGATTCTCTAGGCAAGAATACTGGAGTGGGTTGCCATTTCCTTCTCCAATGCATGAAAGTGAAAAGTCAAAGTGAAGTCGCTCAGTCGTGTCTGACTCTTTGCGACCCCATGGACTGCAACCCACCAGGCTCCTCCGTCCATGGGATCTTCCAGGCAAGAATACTGGAGTGGGGTGCCATTGCCTTCTCCGTGGGGACCTTTCTTATATGAGTAAACTCTTGGTCCCCAAATGAACTGAACGCTTTGTAAGAGCAGAGCCTGAGTGTGCCTTCTCCTGGGTCTCTGCATGGCGCCCAACACACGCAAGGCTTTGCTTGTGGCTTCCCGTGTGCTCAGGGGTCCCCGGTGTGAGATAAAATTCAGATTTCAGGGCAAGACAAGAGAAATCTAAACATAAAAATTCTTCTCCGCTCTTCGGCTGCCCTCTCCCTGCACTGTGCCTCACGTTATCTGTATTTTGCGTTGACCAGACTTTTCCCATCAGCAGGAACACCTGCCCAACCATAGACAACAACATTCTCCCAGCATCGACAAGGCAACTCCTTAAAGACAATGTTCCTTCTTGATCTCATAAGGGGTCACATGACCCACTATGATGGTGCTTAGATCCAGATTACGTAAACTGTCAATAATATTTGATGCACAGCCCTCTGTCTCAAACAAAACTTAATCTAAACTGTGTGTCAACATCCAGCTTTCTGAGATGCTCCTCCTGGGTTATAATCCTCAATTTTTCCAATTCTCTCTTAGATCACCTTTTTTTGTTAATCCAGAGCACTGCATGAATTTGCGTGTCACCCTTGCACAGAGGCCATGCTGATCTTCTCTGGATCATTCCAATTTTAGTGCATGTGCTCCCCAAGGCAAGCACTGATTAAATTTCCACGGACACCAGGGCCAGGTGGTGGGTGAGAGGGCTGGGGAAGCCAACGATGCCTGATGGGCAGGCGCCGACCCTCGCACCTTCACACGCCCGGTGAGCAGCCAGGATCAGAGCTGTCTGCGGGGGGACGGCTCACCTGGCCAAAGGAGGCTCGGGCCTGCTCAAACCCTCCGACCTGCAGCCGTTTCTTAAAGAGGTCCAGCGGGTACGTGAGGGTCTTGCTGATGACGCCAGCTCCGCTGCCACAAAGCAGGTTTTTGAAGTTCCCTGGACCAGAGATGTGGGATGGAGGGGGGACAAAGGAGAGAAATGCAGTCTAGGGTAAACGTCAAGGTTATACCTTTTAATTCGGGGCCATAGGACAAAACCCTACAAGCATCCTCAATCTCAGAATTTAACCCGGAGAGAGAGAACCCGGGAATGCAGTCCCTTTCATCAAGGATGACGGTGGACTGCAGGTTGGACAGGCTGGTGGCAGAAGGGGTGTGAGCCTGGAACACGCATCGCCCCAGCGGGAGGCAATCGGGGCCTGCAGGCTCTGCCACGTGACCCGGGTCATGCTCGGGAGGGAACAGGATGCCCATGCCCCACCCCGGCTTCCCCAAATGAAAACCAAACCAAACACGTAAACAAAACCAGGCTGTCTGCAAGTTGGACCTTGGACAAAAATGAAAACCATGACTGGTGGCTGGAGATAACAGTGGCGAGAGCCGAGAGAAACAAAGTAATCTGTGAGTGAACGGATTTGTTTTGTTGGCTGCACTAGAGCAGGGGGTTCAGAGGTCTGCGGTGTCCTAGCTGCTGGAGGAAAGCCTTCCTTCCCACCTGACTCAGAAAGAGATGCTATGGCTGGGGAGTGGGGTGGTGGGGAAGCGAGACCCAGATCCCCTTTCCCGGGAGGATGGTCTCACCGTTTTTCTTGCCTTCGGCTGGCAAGGCCCACTCGTAGGCACGCTTCAAGGAGCTGTAGATGGAGAACTGGAACCCCGCGTAGGGGAAGATGGCGATCAAGGTGGGGTTCAGGCCTTTGTAGAAGACCAAGGGGCCTTCGGTCCTGTACATAGTTACCACGGCGTCTCGCAGGGTTTTATAGACCTGGACACCACACGTGCGATGATGAACAAGGCTATTTCAGTCCGAGAACCCAGCCCGCCAGGTATATTTCCCCAAGCCTAGAAACCAGCTACCAGGGGTGTTACTTCTCCTGCCAGGACGACAAAGAAAATGCTGGGCCAAAACTCCAAGGGTGGGATTGCCCAGCGGCTCCCATTCTGGCCATTTACACCACGGGCTTCCCAAGGAGTGCACAGAAATATGTGGGACTGTGAAAGGTGTGAAGTCCACCCTTGGATGATCCGTTTTATAATTTACAGTGTGCGTGCCTGCATGCTCAGTCTCATCTCACTCTTTTGTGACCCCGTGGATTATAGCCCGCCAGGCTCCTCTGCTCATGGGATTTTCCAGGCAAGAATACAGAAGTGGGTAGCCATTTCCTTCTCCAGGGGATCTTCCTAACCCAAGGATTGAAACCAAGCCTCCTGCATTGGCAGGCAGATTTTGTACCACTGAGCTACTGGGGAAATCCATGCATATACTTAACCCTTCTTAAACTGGCAACAGGCAATCTTTATGGTAGAGATCGAGGACAGTTTTAAGTATACTTCCATTCGACATATATCCTATATATTTCTTGCAGTGGTCCAGCAGGGCTAACTTTGCCTGCCTGTGGGTACCTACAGCAAGGCATGGCACTGACCAAGGGTGACTGATGGAAAAGTCTGCCCCGGGCAGGGAGGCCCTCTTCACACTTGCTCCCAGATGCTGGCAGCTATACTGAAGGCTTCTGCCCTCGGAACTTGCACGAAAGGGTTGGGAAGGCCCTTTGGTGTTTGTTGTCTTTCCCACCAGGTTCTGTGTCTCCTCAGGAGGCTGTTAGCACCTTGTCTGGCGCTGAGAGCAGTCACAGTTTCGGGGACAGACTGAAGGGCCTGAAGACCCCCACTCCCCTCCCGCAGCTTTGTTCCCTCTAAGGAAAAGGGCCCCCACCCTGTCACACACCCCCAATCCCTTGGGCACCCCTTTTCTGACCTGGCCACTCACCCTGGGCTCACCCTGAGCTGCAAAGCGGGTGCGCAGCACATCCACGGGATGCACGGCGAGGGTGGCCACGCAGGCAGACAGGCCGCCGCACAAAAAGTGCACGGAGAAGTCGCGGGCATCGCGCACGCTGGCCCTGTGCACCAGCTCGGTCAGCACTTCAAACGACAAAAACTGCAAGGGTGCGTGACAGAGTCATGGATAAACAGCCCCGGACGCTTCCCCTCCACCCCGTGACCGGGAGATGCTCTCCTTGAGCAGGGACAGAATTCAATAAATACGAAACCTGTGCCCTTTCACTCTGAGCAGAGCCAAACACCCAAGGGCTAAAGAAACATGCGAGGGAGTTTTTATATCAAAAAATTCTACGCAGAAACTAGACTATGAGTTGTCTAAAGTAACGGACAACAGTTCACGATTTTAGAATTATCTCTGACATCCTTTAGCAGCTAAGAATGGGAGGGTATTTTTTAAGTGGATGAACAATGAATTGTATATTCAGCTCCTGGCATCATTCTATCTTCTTGGATGCAAGTTAAAATAAACAAGCAAATAAGGAAGCAAAAAAGAAAGAAAGAAAATTCTACTCAGGAATTCCCTGGAGGTTCAGTGGTTAGGACTCAGTGCTCTAGCTGTCATGGCCCTGGGTTCAATCCCTGGTTGGGAGCCTAGGATCCTGCAAGCCACAGAATGAGGCCAAAAAAAGAAGAAAAAAGAAAGGAAAGAAAATTCTATTCATCCCTTAGTTTCCTGACGACTGAGAAAAGATGGCCATCGTCTGATTCTAGGCTGGGCACCCTTTCAGAGCAGCAAGCCATGGCCCTGAGACTGAAATTCCATTGGGAGAATTCCATACATTCCATATTCCACGGTGGAAGCCCCCCTTGGGCTCAGATCCTTCTCCATCCAACTCACGGAAGCTCGGAGTGCTGAGAGCACATGTCGCTGCATGAACCCACCAGCATGCAGCGTCCGTGCGCTGGCTCAGGGCTAGAGCTGCAGTGCATGTGACCTGAGCGACCCCTGTGATGTCACAGGAAGAGCAGGCAGGGCAGCTCTGTTGCTGGCCGCCCGGCTGGAGTCCTGGCTCGGCCACTTTCTACCTAGCGACTTTGGCTGGGCTAATTACTTAGGCTCTCTTTTACATCTTCTCATCCGTAAAATGGGGGTGACAACAGAGCCTTTGAAGGACTGCTGTGAGATAGTGGATATGACATGCTTTTCCAGGCCCCCAATGAGCATGGTGCAGGGTTGGCTATTTCATCACCACCTCTGTACAAC
Source organism: Ovis aries (assembly GCF_016772045.2). Classification (NCBI taxonomy): domain Eukaryota; kingdom Metazoa; phylum Chordata; class Mammalia; order Artiodactyla; family Bovidae; genus Ovis; species Ovis aries. The sequence continues at coordinate 55,554,686 of NC_056064.1, read as the reverse complement.
TACAGACTACAAGTTGAGGGGTGAACTAGCACTCAGCTGAACAAATGCGTAACAGACAAGAAGCCTGGACCCTAACCCTAGCCTCACCACCTATGGGCTGTGTGGCCTTAGGCAGCTTGCTCAACCTCTCTGTGAGCCACGAAATGCCTGCTGCACCTTCCTCACGGTGCTGCTGGGAAGTTCAGAGGAAGCACAGACATGAAAATGCTACTTTAAAAAAGAAAAGTGTTTGTACTGCCATCTGCCAAGCCCTTCTGGGCCTGGCATCAAGACAGTCTCCTGGATGCAATGCCTCATGTTCTGTGGGTGCCAAGTCCCCAGGCTTGGGCGACGTGGGGAAGGGGACGCTTCTGGTCTATGTCTTCCATTTGCCAGGTAGCTTCCCCACCAAGGCGAGTGGGAAGTGTGTGACTACCTCCTGTTGCCTTACCCCAGGCAGCCCGGGTGCCCACCCTACCACCGCCAGTTCCCCCATTGTGCAACGTGACCCCAGGGGCCTGGCCGCTTCCCCTGCCACCTACTTGGACAGCTCCATAGCCTATGGAGAGAAGCTGGGCTGGGATGTGCCCTTTCCAGAACGCTGTTGGGCCCTCCTCTTGCAAAATCTGTCTCCCGGCCTGCAGGATTCCGTGGTATTTTGCATTGGGGTCACTGCGAGACAGGCGCTCAATCTGAAGCTAGGTATCAAAATGGAAATGGTCAGGATGATGCGGGTGGGCAGGGGTAGGCAGGAGGAATTTCAGAGATGGCAATAAAGAGCTTCTCCTTCACAAAACTCCAAGCCCCAAGAGCTGCTCTGGCAAAAGAGAGTGAATTGGTCCTCCAGCCCATTACACGGATAACAGAGGTACCTGGAAGCGGATTTTGATGACATCCAAGGGGCTGATCAACACCCGAGTGACAAGTCCGGACACAGACCCAGCCACGGCCACCTCAAGATTGGAGATATTCCTGTCGTCTGCTTTGGGGTCATAGCCCACCATCCCTGCCTCTGGCCCATACAACGTCCATCGGCTTCAAGCTAAACAGGAGAGACAAAGAGTAAACACTATAGCAAGTGCTTAGGGTCCCTGCTCACACTCCCCAGAGCAGCCCTCCTGAAACAACCCCCCAGAGCAGAGCCCACATCCTCTCCTTATCCTGCTTTATTCTTCTCTGGAGCATTTCTATACTGGACATTGATTCTATACACCTGTTTCTTGTCTCTCCTCCCCACTAGAATTCGAGCCACTCTTTTGCAAAAGAAAAACAGCAAGATATACATGCACTCAATTGGTAAAGAATCCACCTGCGATGCAGAAGATCTGAGTTCGATCCCTGGGTTGGGAAGATACCCTGGAGAAGGGAATGGCTACCCACTCCAGTACTCTGGCCTGGAGAATTCCATGGACTGTATAGTCCATGGGGTCACAAAGAGTCCGACATGACTGAGCGACTTTCACTGTACCAACGCATAAATAGGGGGAAAGTATGCAAGGACACACACACCCTGACAGGTTGGTGAGGTTACCTCTGCGGGGAGTGTCGGCAAGGGAAGAGGGAGGACAGGTCTCCCATTTTTTATATGGACTAAATTCATTATGCCCCACCCCCCCGCCTCCCAACCCCCAGCTAAAACGAAATATAAAATGATTTCCAAAGAGACTTCTGGGCTTCCCTGGTGGCTCACTGGTAAAGAATCTGCCTGCCAGTGCACAAGACATGGGTTCGATCCCTGATCCAGGAAGATCCCATGTGCCGAGGAACAGCTAGGCTGGCGTACCACAACTTCTGAGTCTGTGCTCTAGAGCCTGGGAGCTGCAACTCCTGAGCTGACAGGCCGCAATGACTGAAGCCCCTCGCCCTAGAGCCCGCGCTCCACAAGAGAAGCCACCGCAGTGAGAAGCCCACACCCGGCAATGAAGAGCAGGCCCTGGTCACTGCAAGCAGAGAAAGCCCACGTGCAGCGATAAAGACCCAGCACAGCCAAAAATTAAGTATATAAAATAAAAAATTATTTTAAAAAGAGAGAGACACTTCAGAATTAACCTAGTTCTTAAATACCTGGTGGCAAGGCTGGTAAGGAGTCCGCCTGCAAAGCGGGAGACCTGGGTTTCATCCCTGGGTTGGGGAGATCGCCTGGAGAAGGGAAAGGCTGCCAACTCTGAGCGACTCGCTTTCGCTTTTGAATATTTTTAGGAACAGGAGAATCAGGGTGCACACAGTGACCCCCTTCACCCCGCTATTGTCTCTTTTTCTCCTTTCATCCTCCCAAGTCCTTACTTTTCTGAAACTTCCAAAACAGCACTCCAATCCATCCGTAAAATTAACAAGGCACATCCATGGGGCTTGACTGGCAACATATTGTAAAATAATATCTTATTCAAGGTCTAATGGGGGACTTCCCTGGCAGTCCAGTGGTTAGGACTAGGCACTTCCACGGCTGGGGCCCAGGTCTGATCCCTGATTGGGAACTAAGATCCTGCAAGCCTTGCAGCGTGGCAGAAAAAAAAAATACTAATGGTATGAAACTTCCCACCCCCTGCCAGGAATGTGCCTGCCCCTTGGTAACTTTCCCCCAGACCCTCAAAGGAGACCTAGGTTTTTCCATCAAGTTCTCTTTGATGTTAACTCAAGCTGCGACTCCCAGGGCACCTGTGAGGAGCTGTTTAAATGTGAAGCAGGTGAATGAGAGGCACGGTCTCTCCACAGGTTACCCAGAGACTGCTCGGGTCAAACAGAACAGCGTCAGTTCCCTGCTGTCAGGGAGGGAAGGTGGCATTTCTATAAGCAAGTAGCTCTACATAGCTGGTCATAATCTTAAACCTCAGATCAAGAAGCCTGAGTTCAAATTTCTGATTCGCTCATGTACCGTGGGCAGGTTTATTTATCCTAGGCTGTTTTTCTTCTGGAAAATGGGAATGACAGTGGTCCCGCCTAACGAGATTCCTGGGAGGATCATGCAAGATACTATATATGATAAGCTCTGTCAAAAAGGTAAAAGTCTTATACACGTGAAGGGGCTTGCTGAATACAATTCATGAGTGGCCTTACTTTTTCCGCTTGCTCAGAATTTTCTTCTTGTACCAAAAAGTCTTGATATTTATCTAGAGACAAAATGAACACGAAACACGATTATAAGCATGATATAATAAAGTATCAGAAGGTGGGCGGGGTGCCTTGGAGTGAACAAGGGCAGGTGTTGGGGGGGTGGGGGTGTGCGTGTCCGCTTTCGCCACCCCAGGCGGGAGACCCTGGGGTTCAGATATGCAGGAGCCCCGCGGTAAGTGCGTGCGCCCCTGAGCCCACGTGCTCAGCCGAGGGTCTCTACAGATGTCCCCGCGTATGGATACCGGTGTCCATATGTGCTCCAGGGCGTGTGTTTGTACCCCGGGTCCAAGAAAACGCCCGCGAGGCGTGAACCCGCGTGTACAGACAGGTGCCCCGGGTGTGTCCAGGGTTTCCCTTCCTGCGTCCCTGAAGACGCTTCTCAGGTCAGACACCTCACGTGTGGGCACGGCCCCCGCCCCCGCGTGAGTACCTGCGCCTGTGGTCGCCCCCAGGGAATGAGGGTGCAGGTCTCCGAGCGGACAGCGAGAGGGCGGAGGCAGAGGTCACTCACCGGGATGAGAGGGCTCGGCTCCTGTCGCTCGCCTCTCCCTCCTCACGCAGTCTAACAGTAAAACTTAACTGAGCTTGGCGGTAACTGACGGGCTTCCGGGCCAATCACAGCACAGCTTCCGACAGACGCTAAACCAATGGTTGTACTGGCGCCCCCCCCATCAACGCCTATTGCAAGGGGTTGCTGGGTAGTGTAGTCCTCTGCGACCAAGGCCGGCCCCTGCGAGGCGCAGAGCCTACTGGGAGATGTAGGCCCTCGGCGCGCGCGTGCGCAAACGTCTCCCTCGCGTTCGAGGGAGGCGGGTCCAGAAGCCCGGCTGCGCCCGAAGAGGTTGCCGCGCCGAGTGGGGCGTGTGCCTCGGGTCATACTGCTGGCGGGCGGAAGTTTAGGGCGCGACGGACTTGACCCGCATTCGTCAAAACTTTCTTAGTTCCAGTACCCGGATACTCTAAACTTGGAAAAGATGGCGGGAAGTTTAGCAAAAGCTTGGGGAAGAGAACAGATGAGTTTTTAAGACCGGGACGAGGACGGCAAAAATACAGAGATTTTGTTTTCCCCCTAGGGTTTATTATGCGTGAAAGGGTTAGTCGCCCAGCTCATTATGAAAATGATATAAAAATATATAGACACAGACAATGTAGAAATGGAAGGGGGAAATGACTCACCCTACCACTCTCGCCCAAGAAGCATCAGCATTTTGCAGGATAGTCTTTCTTCCCGATTTTCAAACGGTGTTTTTCACATTAGCGCAATAATTTTGATGCACAGTTAAAAAACATTTTTATTGCACAATGTAAAACTGTTGGCGGGGATCTTCCCTGGAAGCCCAGTGGTTAAGACTCCACACGCTTCCAATGCAAGGGGCATGCGTAAACTAAGATCTGGCACCTGGAGAGGCAAGCAAGCAAGCAAATAAATCCATACGTATACAAAAGTAGAGCGAACAGCCCAATGAACCATCATAGAGTAATTACTCAACTTCAACAATTAACCAACTCCTGGTCAGTCTCCTCTTCCTCTATATCTGCACCTAAGTGTTGCTGTTACTGAGTCTAATAATTAATTGATTCCCTAATACCTTCCAAAGGTTATTGGTCAATGAGTTTATTATCATTATGAATACATATTTTATATCTATAATTATGAACACATAGATTTGTGTCTCTCAGTCCGAACACTTTATTACTGTTTGTCCTTTTTCAATCCACTGTGATTTCCATCCACAGTAATTATTATCCTAATTTATACTCCTATTTTCCCATCGTTGGCCAGTGGGTGCCTATATAAGTTGGAACCTGAATCTTTTTGACACACCCACTAGTTTCCTTGTTTTCTGGCATGACAAAGCGTTCTAGGCTCCTCACAATTTTCTGCACAGCTTTACTGAGGTGTAACAGACATACAGTTGGCACGTTTCCAAAGTGAACAATTTTATGTTTTGACCTGTGGTGTATATTACCATGACAGAGTGAACCTACATCCATCGCCTTAAACGATTCCTCGTGCCTCTTCACGATCCCTCCCCCTCGCCCTCTCTTCTCCCTTCCCAAGCAATCTCTGATCTGCTGTTAGTTTGCATTTTATAGACTTCCATATAAATGGAATTATACATGACATGATGTTCTTTTTCTCTGGCTCCTTTCCTTCAATATAATTATCTAGAGATTCATCCATCTGTATGTATTATTTTTTAATATTATTGTTTTTAAAGAAATATTTATTTTTGGCTGTGCTGGGTCGTTGTTGCTGCGCGAGGGCTTTCCCTAGCTGCGGCAAGCGATGGCCACTCTCTAGCTGTAGCTTGGGCTTCTCGTTGCAGTGGCTTCTCTTGAGGAGCACCAGCTCTAAAGTGTGGGGGCTCCAGCAGTTGCTACATGTGAGCTCAGTAGTTGTTTTCACGGGCTTAGCTGCCCTGCAGTAAGTGGGATTTTCTGGGACCAGGGATGGAACCAGTGTCCCCTGCATTGTAAGGTGGAGTCAATCACTGTATCAGTAGGGAAGCTGTGTGTGTTATTAATTGATCCCCTTGTATTGCTGAGTCGTATTCTATTGTATGGGTATACAAGAATTTTTTTTTATCCATTCACCTTTTGATGGACAATTGCGTTGCTTCCAGTTTTTAGCCTTTACAAATGAAGCCCTATTGATAGGGACAGAGTAGGAGAATGAAATAGTTTCTAAATCCTGCTAGGGGATAAAAGACAGACAGGGAATTTTAAGGGAATTTGGGAGACTGTTGTAAGCTAATAACTACTCAGGAAAAGAATCAAGTAACCTAGCAAAAAAGAAATGCAAGTAGGCAAAGAGATTGTCTGAGGAAGCTTTACAAATAGTTGAGAAAAGAAGTGAAAGGCAAGGGAGAAAGGGAAAGATATACTTAACTGAGTGCAGAGTTCCAGAGAATAGCAAGGAGCAATAAGAAGGCCTTCTTAAATGAACAACGCAAAGAAATAGAGGAAAACAATAGAATAGTAAAGGTTAGAGATGTTTTCAAGAAAATTCGAGATATCAAGGGAACATTTCATGCAAAGATGGGCACAATAAAGGACAGAACTGGTAACGACCTAACCGAAGCAGAAGAGATTAAGAAGAGGTGGCAAGAATATGTGAAGAATTATACAAAAAAAGATCTTAATCACCCAGATAACCACAATGATGTGGTCACTCACCTAGAGCCAGACATCCTGGAGTGTGAAGTCAAGTGGGCCTTAGGAAGCATCATTACGAACAAAGCTAGTAGAGGTGATGGAATTCCAGCTGAGCTACTTCAAATCTTAAATGATGCTGTTAAAGTGCTGCACTCAATATGCCAGCAAATTTGGAAAACACAGCAGTGGCTACAGGACTGGAAAAGTTCAGTTTTCATTCCAGTCCCAAAGAAGGGCAACGCCAAAGAATGCTCAAACTTCTGTACAGTTGCCCTCATTTCACTTGCTAGCAAGTTCAGTTCAGTTCAGTCACTCAGTCGTGTCTGACTCTTTGCAACCCCATGAATCACAGCACGCCAGGCCTCCCTGTCCATCACCATATCCCAGAGTTCACTCAGATTCACGTCCATCGAGTCAGTGATGCCATCCAGCCATCTCATCCTCGGTCGTTCCCTTCTACTCCTGCCCCTAATCCCTCCCAGCATCAGAGTCTTTTCCAGTGAGTCAACTCTTCTCATGAGGTGGCCATAGTACTGGAGTTTTAGCTTTAGCATTATTCCTTCCAAAGAAATCCCAGGGTTGATCTCCTTCAGAATGGACTGGTTGGATCTCCTTGCAGTCCAAGAGACTTCGAGAGTCTTCTCCAACACCACAGCTCAAAAGCATCAATTCTTCGGCGCTCAGCCTTCTTCACAGTCCAACTCTCACATCCATATATGACCACTGGAAAAACCATAGCCTTGACTAGATGGACCTTAGTCGGCAAAGTAATGTCTCTGCTTTTGAATGTGCTATCTAGGTTGGTCATAACTTTTCTTCCAAGGAGTAAGCGTCTTTTAATTTCATGGCTGCAATCACCATCTGCAGTGATTTTGGAGCCCCCCAAAATAAAGTCTTGACACTGTTTCCACTGTTTCCCCATCTATTTCCCATGAAGTGGTGAGACCAGATGCCATGATCTTCGTTTTCTGAATGTTGAGCTTTAAGCCAACTTTTTCACTCTCGTCTTTTCCTGTCATCAAGAGGCTTTTTAGTTCCTCTTCACTTTCTGCCATAAGGGTGGTGTCATCTGCATATCTGAGGTTATTGATATTTCTCCCGGCAGTCTTGATTCCAGCTTGTGCTTCTTCCAGTCCAGCGTTTCTCATAGTGTACTCTGCATATAAGTTAAATATGCTCAAAATCCTTTAAGCTAGACTTCAGCAGTAGGCGAACTGAGAACCACAAGCTGGGCTTAGAAAAGGCAGAAGAATCAGGGATCAAACTGCCAACATTCATTGGATTATAGAGAAAGCAAGGGAACTCCAGAATATCTACTTCTGCTTCCCTGACTACGCTAAAGTCTTTGACTGTGTGGATCACAACAAACTGCGGAAAATTCTTAAAGAAGTGGGAATACCAGACCACTTTACCTACCTCCTGAGAAATTTGTATGCAGGTGAAGAAGCATCAGTTAGAACCAGAAATGGAACAATGGATTGTTGAAAATTGGGAAGGGAGTATGTCAAGGTTGTATATTGTCACATTGCTTATTTAACTTATATGCAGAGTATATCATGCAAAATGCAGGGCTCAGTGAATCACAAACTGGAATCAAGATTTCCAGGTGAAATATCAACCACCTCAGATAAGCAAATGATACCACTCTAATGGCAGAAATTGAAGAGGAACTAAATAGTCTCTGAATAAGGGTGAAAAAGTTGGCTTACAACTCAACATTCAGAAAACTAAGATCACAGCATCTGATCCCATCACTTCATGGCAAATAGAAGGGGAAAAAGTAGAAGGAGTGACATATTTTATTTCCTTGAGGTCCAAAATCACAGCCATGATATTAGAAGATGTTTGCTCCTTGGAAGGAAAGTCAGGACAAAGTTAGACATCATATTAAAAAACAGAGATACAACTTTGCCAACAAAGATCCGTATAGTCAAAGCTATGGTTTTTCCAGTAGTCATGTATGGATGTGAGAGTTGGACCATAAAGAAGGCCAAGCACCAAAGAATTAATGCTTTCGAATTGTGGTGCTAGAGAAGACCTTTGAGATTCCCTTGGATTGCAAGGAGATCAAACCAGTCAATCCTAAAGGAAATCAACCCTGAATGTTCATTGGAAGAACTGATGCTGAAGCTCCAATACTTTGGTCACCTGATGCGAAGAGCTGACTCATTGGAAAAGACACTCATGCTGGGAAAGACTGAGGACAAGAGAAGGACAGCAGAGGATGAGATGGTTGGATGGCATCACTGACTCAAAGGACGTGAATCTGAGCAAACTCTGGGAGATAGTGAAGGACAGAGGAGCATGGCGTGCTCTAGGGTCATGGGGTCACAAAGAATCAGACATGACTTAGCAACTGAACAACAACAAACCTAGCAACAATCTACTCTGCCTTGAAGGAAGACCAGGCACATTGAAGCCCCAGACACACTCAAGCCACAAAGTCCTGATAGTTAAAACACAACACATTCGGGACTTCCCTTGTGGTCCAGTGGCTGGAACTCCACGCTCCCGGTGCAGGGGGCCCGGGTTTGACCCCTGGTCAGGGATCTAGATCCTGCATGCCACAACTAAGAGTTTGCATGTGGTAACTAAAGAGCTGGCACGCCTCAAGGAAAATTGCAGATCCAAGTGCAGCAACTAAGACCTGGTGCAGCCATGTAAATAAATTTAAAAAAAACCCCACAAACACATAAAGCAGTAGGTACGGGGTCTACGTCTTGTTTCATGGGAGTAGTCCTTGAAGAGTAGCACTTCGGCAGGCAGCCAAGACAGGGATAGAGGTGAAAGGGGAAAGAAGACGTTATACCAACACCTGACATGATATTTTAGTACGTTATTGTGTGTGTGCTCAGTCGCTAAGTCATAGCCCACCCTTTGCAACCCCATGGACCAAAATTTTGGTAATAGGCATATGATTTCAACAGTGCCATGGCAGTCCTTATTAGACCATATAGGGTTAAAGGAGGAACTAATGATGGAGGTCTTGACGTCTGCCCCAAAATGAGGAAGAAGTTAGTCTTCTCTCCTCCCCACATTTTCTTTGATTATACAAACGTATCTGAGTGTATTCTGGGGGCTGTGCTCCCCTGCCTGCCTGCTTGTCGCTGTCACAAGCCTATGCTAATAAACTCCCTCATCGCCTGCCACTTCACCTCTTCGCTCTCATTGGATTCATTCTGCACTGAGACAGAACTCTAACTTCAGGAAGTCCTCAGACCAGGTGTGCAGTTTCAATTAAAAGACAGAGGTTCAAGTCTCCTCCTTGGTCAAGGATTGTGGATTCAAGTCCCAATCTGAGGTGTGACTGGGTCCCACCTGAAGGAGTGTGGTTTAACTATGCGTATTCGTATATCTCTCTGTAAGGACAGCTGTGTTAATTTCTCTTGGGTACAGACCTAGGAGTGGAATGTCTAGACCATATGGTCAATGTGTATTTAACCTTTCGAGATGCTGCCAAACTATTTCCCAAAGTGGTTGTGTATTTTACTTTCCCCTGGCAGTATGACCATCCTAGTTCCTCCGCATCCTTGGTAAGGTTACTTTTAAGAAATTTAACCATTTTCCTAAACACAGAGCAGTGTCTCATCATTTTTCTTTAGTCTTTTGGCCACACCCCCAAGGCATGTAGGATCTTAGTTCCATTTGCCCTGTCAAAGCAACGTGTGCTGAGTAACTCAGCATGCACACACACCTCCTTCATTTGGATATTTAATTATTCCAACACCTGGAACACTGGTTTTTGTTGAAAAGTCTATTTTCTTCCCCCCACTGAATTGCCTTTTGCACCTTTGCTGGAAATGAGTTGACCATAGAGACACAAACTTTTTACTTCCGCTTTTTTCCTTTCAATGTAAGTGCTACAGGCATTGTCCTCATGGGAATAAAATATTAAGGTGGCCCACAGTAGGCAGAGTCTGGTACAGAAATGTGACTTCCTGTTCTTGAAAATGTCCCCCACTGTGTCCTCAGGGTCACCTTTATCATCAGTCACTTTCTCGGTCTCCTTGCTTAGAGATTGCTTTATTTCCCCCGTGAAAGCCCTGCCTGTGTTAAATCTGTATTTTCCAGCAGTTTTGTGGACTGACCACTAACTTCTCTCCAGATAAGCTCGTTGGCTATTGAGATCTTCGGTTCTACTTTGTTCTTCTGGATTAGAACAAGCCCACATTAAAAAAAAACAAAAAAAAACACTTTTGTTTTCCAATTACTTATCTTTGGCTGTGCTGGGTCTTCATTCCTGTGTGCGGGCTTTCTCTAGTGGCCGTGGGCAGGAGGCTGCTCTCTAGTTTCCAGCTGCAGTGTGCTGGTTTCTCTTGTGGCTTGCAGGCTCTAGGGTGTGGTTTTCAGTAGTCGGAATGCACAGGCATGTGGGATCCTCCTAGACCAGGGATGGAACCTGTGTTTCCCGCATTGGTAGGTGAATTCTTAACCACTTAACCACCAGGGAAGTCCCAAGCCCACATTTTAGAATAAGTTTCCCAGTGGTCATTCAACAGATAAGCCAGCAGGACTTTTGTAGAGTGCAGACTAATTGTAGAGTGAGTTAGATTGAGGGAACCACAGAGCCTCAGAACTAAAAAGACTCAGAGCCAGGGCCCGGGGGCCGGAGGGACTGGGTGATTCACCCAAGGTCCCCCAAGGTCAGATGGCAAGTTGGTGGCCAAGCTGAGGTGAGATTAATGGCAGGTGCCCGTTTTTCGGGCTTACACCCTGGTTCTAGTTTTTGCATATTGGAAATCTTGTCATTTCATTTTAAGTTTAAATATACCAAGTAAATCAAATCATGTGAAAAGAGAAACCGGAAAATAATGGTTCCCGTCAGCTTAGGGAAGTGAATCCTCCTGTGACTTCATCATCACTTACCCAAAGTAGACTATTAAAAGTTCTTTTGGACTTCCCCTGCCTCCTCGGAGGGAGTAAACAGCTCCTTGACCTTGACCAAATAGAGCTGGTATTTATCAACTGTCTAGATCACTGTCAGTGAAGATTAAGAGGTTGGGAACTTCCCTGGTGGTGCAGGGGTTAAGAGTCCGCCCGCCCATGCCAGGGGGCATAGGTTCAATCCTTGGGCCAGGAAGATTCCACGTGCTGCCACAACTACTGAGCCTGCGTTCTTAAGCCTGGGATCCGCCACTGCTGAAACCTGCGGGCGCCAGAGCCCGCGCTCTGCAGCAGGAGACGCCACCGCAATGAGAGGCCTGCGTACCGCAACGGAAGAGTAGCTCCCACTCACTGCGACGAGAGAAAGCCCCTACAGCAACGAAGACCCAGCGAGGCCATACACAGACAAATAATGTTTAAAAGATTCATCTCTTATTTCAGGAAAAAAAAAAAAGATGAAGGGCTTGGACAACAGGGTGTTCCAAGCCTTGCTGCCTCTGCTGTCTGTCCACAGGTCTAAAATCATCTGCATTTTAAATAAGCGTTTCAAGTGTTCTTCACTTCAGCTGACACAAGCATCATCTGGGATGCTTAATAAAAATGCAGATTACCCTCTCCTTCAGGACATTTTGGGCTTCCCTGGTGGCTCAGCTGGTAAAGAATCCGCCTGCAATGTGGGAGACCAGGGTTCAAGCCCTGGGTTGGAAAGATTCCCCTGGAGAAGGGAAAGGCTCCCCACCCCAGTATTCTGGCCTGGAGAATTCCATGGACCATATACGGGGTTGAAAAGAGTCAGACACGACTGAGCAACCTTCACTTTGGGACATTCGTCCTAATCAAGCAGATCTGCCACGTGGTCTGAGCATTTTGATTGGTGGCCCTCATTTGGAGAGAGACTGACTTGGGGATCTACTTCTTAGTTGATCATCCTAAGTAGCCCTTGTTTCTTCCTCCTTTCTGACGACTCAGAATGAGAGGAAGGGACTCTCACCCATCATTTATTTTCCCCCAGTACATATTTTTTGAGGGTCTACATGGCCAGAGCAGAGGATATAGCAATGAACAAGTCAGAATTTCTTCCTTCTTGGAGCTGACTTTTTCACTTAGTGATACATATCCAAGGTTCTCCCATATCTTGACAGCTCTTTTCCTGTTAGAGCTGAGTAACAGTTCACTGGATGTCTGGATGTATCACACAGCTTGTTTATCCATTCATCTGTAGAAGGATATCTTGGCTGCTCCCATGTTTTAGCAGTTATCAATAAAGCTGCTATAATGAAGCGTGGGTAGGTTTTTGTGTGGACATGCGTTTCCATTACCTGTTTACTTATGTACTTATTTTTCAAGCTGTAAGTTTGAAAAATCAACTGTTGGAAGATTCTGGGAGATGTTCTGACAGGCTGCAGAGGCCAAAGATAGAGACGACACTAATCCAGTTCCCTTTTTCATCCTTTCAGATTCACTCAGCAAATGATTAAAACACCAGTAAACGAACCAGGAGAAAAAAAAAAAAAAGAGGAGTCACTGTCCAGTAACTTTCAAGAGCTGATTTCTTATGCATTTCAACTTTTTTCTTTTGCTCTTCTCAGTAGAGCCAAAGGGCAAGAAGCTATGTGTGTGCGCTCAGTTGTGTCTGACTCTTTGCGACCCTGTGGACCGTCACCCATCAGGCTCCTCTGTCCATGGGATTTTCCAGGCAAGAATACTGGAGTGGGTTGCCATTTCCTCCTCCTGGGGATCTTCCCGACCCAGGGATCAAGCCTGCGTCTCCTACATTGCAGGAAGGTTCTTAACTGCTGAGCCATCGGGGAAACCCAGCAAGAAGTTATAGGAAGTGTCAGTGTCAGTCCGAAGAGGGTTTTCTAGGCTTCCAGCTGCCTGGTTTTCAGCATCCGGTTCTCTGTAACCAGATCATCCACCTTTGTGTTTGACAGCCCTTCACCTATCACCCACTTCTGAGCTTTACTGAGAAGGTACTTCCTGTCTGTGCAGAACCAGTCTTCACTCACCACCAAATGCAAAAGGAGGCAGTGGATGCAGCTCTGTCATGAAGGCAGGGTTGGTGGGCCCTACGCTGACCTCAGTCCACACCTTCTTCCTCTACACGTCTCATCCCAGCAGACTGGGGGGGTGACTACATCTGGGAATCTCAAATCTGAATGTAAAGTTGACATTAAAAAGATGAACAACCCCATAAACAAATTAAGCCAGAGATTTCAACAGACATTTCACAAAGAAAGATAGGTAATAAGCAATCACTAACAAATAGGTAATAAGCAATCAAAAAAGCACTCAGCATCATTAGTCAAAGCAAGTGCAAATTAAAACCATGAAGAGATACCACCACCCAACCCCCAGAATGGCTAAAATTAAAAAGGCTGACAACTCCAAATGCTAGCAGAACTGTGGAGCAACTGTGTAATTCTCAGGCATTGCCCAATCCCTCCCAGCATCAGGGTTTTTTCCAAGCCAGTAGGAGTGTAAAATGGTACAAACACGTGGAGAAAGGCCCAGAAGTTTCTTATTAAACCAAACATCTTATACCTATGACCCAACAATTTTACTTCTGGGTGTTTATTCAAGAAAAAATGAAAACATGGTTACCATAAAATTTGCATAAAAATGTTCATTGCACCCAAATTTGTAAATAGTTTAAATATCCATCAATAGAGCACCATACTGTGTAGTACATTTGTGCTTGTGCGAAGTCGCTTCAGTCATGTCCAACTCTTTGCAGCCCCATGGATGGTAGCACGCCAGGCTCCTCCATCCAGGGGATTCTCCAGGCAAGAATACTGGAGTGGGTTGCCATTTCCTCCTCCAGGGGATCTTCCAGACCCAGAGAGCCAATCGGAATCTCTCATGTCTCCTGCACTGGCAAGCAGGTTCTTTACCACTAGCGCCACCTGGGAAGCCCAGTATATCTACACAATGGACTATTATTTGGTGACAAAAAGGAAAGAACCATGACATGGATTCTCAAAAACGCCCATGCCTTTTGCTGTGTTACATCCTGCTCTAGTCCTCCAGGCCTCTGAGGGTAGAGTTAGGTCACCGGGTGGTAGGAGTGGAAGAAGGTGAAGTGGTGAGATGGAAGCCACAGTAGAGACCAGGACAGTGTCTGCACATCCTTGTCGTGACTTGCTATTGTCTACTTTTCTGATGCCGCGTGCTCGTGCGTATGCAGTCTTTCCTTCTTTCCCCCGGTGTCTCTCTGAAGCCCTTCTTGACCCGTCTAAGCCTGTGGTCCCTCTCATCTTCTTGTCCCCTCCCCTGTCCTGGGATAGATCACTGTTCAGTATCCTCCTCAGGTCTGGAGCGGAGGTCGGTGTTTGATAACTTTCTTATTCTGGGTCTGTCTCCAGTGCCTAGCGCGATCCATGTTCAAAGTGCTCAGCAGATGCTGTGAGAGCAGCAAGAAACGAGACTCGGCCAGGCTCCCAGTGAAATGACTTCCCCTTTCCACGTACGCCTCCACCCCTGGAAGGTATTTATAGACAGGCAATGTGGGCGTGGAGGAGGATTAGACGGGTGGGAGAGTCAAGCAGAGAAAGACTGTGGGGGCATCTTTGGATGTCTTTCTTTGGCTCACTTTGGAGGGAGAGACACTTGCTTCTGAGGTACCTTAAATTCTGGAGAAAATGCGATGTCAGGAAGTGTGGAGACTGGCCACTTGGTAGACAGTCCTGAACAACAGGGTACAGGATAATATTCAGAGGCTGGGAAAGTGACAGGGTTCCATGATAATTGCGCTTTCAATTCATCGAAGTCCTGTCCAGGTCTGGTCTGGCAGCTATCCCCACAAACTTCCCAGGGGCATGGACTCTTTCCAGTTCACCATGCCCTGCTTCTAGGGTGTGGTCCTCACTGTCTGACCCAGGCCAGCGGGTGGAATTCCAGCAAGAGGATGGGGGATGGATGGAAGGAGAAAGGAGTCCTGGGGAGTATGCCTGGAGCTGCCAGGGGAACATTTACTTGGACCCTATTGGTCAGAATTTAGTCACATGGCCACACCTAAACGCTAGAGTGGCGGGGACAAATACTCTGCATAACCAGGTATGGGCTAAAAATCGAGCATTCCTCTTGTATAGAAGGAAGAGGGGAAACGGCTTACAGACAGCCTCTCTGCCACTGATGGACAGATGAAACATGTACTGAGTGAGGCTACTGGCATCGCGCATGGTATTCCATATACGAGTCACTTCTCCCCAAAACCTTGGGAGCAGACACTGTGTGCCATGCCATCATACTCGCGAGGAAACAAGCTCAGAGGCGTTGGGTAAGTCGCCCAAAGTTACACAGCTAGGAGGGTCGGAAGCTACGGCTACAAACTTTGTCCTGGATTGCACATTGAGTGAAAGTCGTTCAGTTGTGTCCAGCTCTTTGCGACCCCATGGGCTATACAGTCCCTGGAATTCTCCAGGCCAGAATACCGGAGTGGGTAGCCTATCCCTTCTTCAGTAGATGTTCTGGACCCAGGAATCAACCGGAGTCTCTTGCATTGCAGGCGGATTCTCTACCAACTGAGTTATCAGGGAAGCCCGGACTAAACGTTGGCATCCCCCCAAATCATATGCTTAAGCCCTAATCCCCAAGGCGAGGGTATTAGGAGGTGGGGCCTTTGAGCTGGAATCAGCTGTAGATGAGGTCATGAGGGTGGGGTTCTCAGGGTGAATTAGCGTCTTGATTTCCAGAGTGCTCTCTGTCTGTGTCTCTCTCACTTTCTCTCTCCCCTCGTGGGAGTCTCCACAAAGAACCGAATCTGTTGGCACCATGATCTTGGACTCCCTGGTCTTTGGCATTTTGTTACAGCAGCCAGAGCTGACTGAGACAGGCTTCAGAGCTTTTTGCCCACTTTCTCCTGCCTTGGGAGTCTCAGAGGAGCAGAGGGTGGAAGGAGAAGGATGTTCAACCACCTTTTTCTCCTGTTCAGACCAGCTCCTCAGGCCAGGAAAGGAAGCAAGGGTTGGGAGGGAAAACAGTAACTTATAAAATAAGCATCTGGGGACTTCCCTGGCAGTTCAGTGGATAAAGAATCTGCCTGCTAATGCAGAGGTCACAGGTTCGATCCCTGGTCCGGGAGGATTCCACATGCCGTGGAACAGGTAAGCCTGTGCACGACAACCACTCGCCCTAGGGCCCGCAAGCTAAAACTACTGGAGACTCTGCACCCAGAACCTGTGCTCTGAAACAAGAGAAGCCACCGCAATGCAAAGCCCATTCAGCACGATGAAGAGTAGCCCCTGCTCGCCACAATTAGAGAAAGTCTGCATGCAGCAATGAAGACCCAGCACAACCAATAAATACATAATATATATGTGTAAAGAATCCCTCATTGGGTAACTAAGATCCTGTGTGCCACAGGGCATGGCCAAAAATAAAACATAAAATATTCATTTTTCTTCTGATTTTTAACTCTTAGGGTGAGGGGTACAGATGGCGTGCAGGAGGGCAGTATTTTTGCTGGTCTGGTCCTCACCAGAGCTGAAACTGGGTGACTGTTCACGAGATGGCTGAGATTCTAAGGGCTCTGGCAAGACCCTCATTACCGCCTCTGGGTGTTTGTTCCCCATGCATCCCAGCAAAGGAGGAGGGTCGGCCGGAGCAGGGCTCCTCGGGCACCAGAATCCTGGCGGAGCTTTGCAAAGATTATTTTTGTTCCTCGTCACATGGCTATTACCCACTTTCCCTCTCCCATGAGGTTCCAGAACCAGCTATTATAGTCAAGTGATCTTTCTTTATATTTTTTAATTTTAAAAATTTTATTGTGGTAAGAACACTTAGCATGAGAGCTATCCTCTTAAACTTTCACGTGCTTAACGTTATTGTACAACGTTGTACAGCAGAGCTCTAGGACTTCTTCATGTTGGTGACCTGAAAGACTCTGCCCATTGATCAATAACTCCCCGTTTCCCCCTCCCCCAGCCCCTGGTGACCACCATTCCATTCTTTGATTCTATGAATTTAACTACTTTAGATTCCTCGTCCAAGTGGAATTATCCTTCTGTGACTGGCTTATTTCGCTAAAGCATAGTGCCCTCCATGGTAACTGGTGGTGTTGCGTGTTGCAGAATTTCCTTCTTGTTAAGGCTGAACAGTATTCCCGTGTGTGTGTGTGCGTGTGTGTGTGTGTGAGATACCTTCTTTATCCATTCACCTGTTTTGGTTTTTTCCTTGTATAATCTAACATTTTTTGGAGGATCTGATGTTTTGTTGTTGTTTCCGGTTGTGCTGGGTCTTCACTGCAGTATGCACGCTTCTTTAGTTGTGTTACGTGGGCTTAGGTGCCCTGTGGTATATGGGATCTTAGTTCTCCAACCAGGGATCGAACCTATGTCCCCTGCACTGGAACATGGATTCTTGATCACTAGACCATCAGGGAAGTCCCATCCATTCATCTGTTGGCGGACATTTGGGTTTTACTACATCTTGGCTATTGTGAACAGTGTTGCAATAAACATCGGAATGCTAATATCCCTTTGAGATCTGGATTTCAGTTATTTGGAATAACCCCAAAGTGGGAGGGCTGGATCATCTGATTGTTCTATTTTTAATTTTTTTGACACATTGTCTTCAGTTCAGTCACTCAGTCATGTCCGACTCTTTGCAACCCCGTGAATCGCAGCACGCTAGGTCTCACTGTCCATCACCAACTCCCGGAGTTCACTCAAACTCTTGTCCATCCAGTCGGTGATGCCATCCAGCCATCCTATCCTATGTCGTCCCCTTCTCCTCCTGCCCCCAATCCCTCCCAGCATCAGAGTCTTTTCCAGTGAGTCAACTCTTTGCATGAGGCGGCCAAAGTATTGGAGTTTCAGCTTTAGCATCAGTCCTTCCAAAGAACATCCATGACTGATCTCCTTTAGAATGGACTGGTTGGATCTCCTTGCAGTCCAAGGCACTCTCAAGAGTCTTCTCCAACACCACTGTTCAAAAGCATCAATTCTTCGGCACTCAGCTTTCTTCACAGTCCAACTCTCACATCCATACATGACCACTGGAAAAACCATAGCCTTGACTAGATGGATCTTTGTTGGCAAAGTAATGTCTCTGCTTTTGAATATGCTATCTAGGTTGGTCATAACTTTCCTTCCAAGGAGTAAGTGTCTTTTAATTTCATGGCTGCAATCACCATCTGCAGTGATTTTGGAGCCCCCCAAAATAAAGTCTGACACTGTTTTCACTGCTTCCCCATCTATTTCCCATGAAGTGATGGGACCAGATGCCATGATCTTCGTTTTCTGAATGTTGAGGTTTAAGCCAGCTTGTTCACTCTCCACTTTCACTTTCATCAAGAGGCTTTTAGCTCCTCTTCACTTTCTGCCATAAGGGTAGTGTCATCTGCATATCTGAGGTTATTGATATTTCTCCCGGCAATCTTGATTCCAGCTTGTGCTTCTTCCAGCACAGCATTTCTCATGATGTACTCTGCACAGAAGTTAAATAAGCAGGGTGACAATATGCAGCCTTGACGTACTCCTTTTCCTGGAACCAGTCTGATGGGCTTCCCTTGTGGCTCAGCTGGTAAAGAATCCACCTGCAATGCGGGAGACCTTGGTTCGATCCCTGGGTTGGGAAGATCCCCTGGAGAAGGGAAAGGCTACCCACTCCAGTATTCTGGCCTGGAGAATTCCATGGACTATACAGTCCATGAGGTCCCAAAGAGTCAGACACGACTGAGCAACTTTCACATTATTTTATTCAAATACCAGTCTGTTCCATGTGGTCCTGGAGCACTCAAACAATGAAGCAGATATAGTCACATGTTAAAGATTGGTCTTCAAACATCACAGGTGATGATGCCACTCTTGCCCAGGATCTTGCCAACATAAAACCACATCCACAGCTCAGTGGCCACCAAACCGTTCAGCAGAGCTTCCTTAACTGTGAGCTGTTTGCAGTTACCAGTTCAAGCAATATGGACAGTTTGTTCCAAGCTCTGATGAGCTGTAGGGACCTCAGCAGGAGCTGGAGGAAGCTGCTCAACTGTTTCAAAATATGGCCAGTTGGGGCTTTAAGTCACAGCAGCATCGACCAATGGCAGGGCTTCTAGGCAAGGTTATGGACAAACTGGGCCGTGGTTCTAGAATGGAGAGTCCATTGCCCTGAATGCCTGGCTGAATTTTACCTGCCTGGAAGGCTATTTTTAATTTCTTAAGGAACCTACATACTGTTTTCCAAAGCAGCTGCACCAATTTACATTCCCACCCACAGTGTACAAGATTCCTTTTCTCTGCCTTTTCATCAATACTTGTTGTTTTTTGCCTTTTTAAAAAAAATAGCCATCCTGACAGATGTGACATTTTGTCCTGAGAAACATAATCGCTCCCTGCGGGTTAGTTTTCTCAGGCTCCCAAAGTGTTGGAAAGAGCAACTATATGGTCAGGAAGTGTTTACAGAAGGACTTATATCCTTTATTCAGAACTAAATATTTTGAATTGTATTCACACAAGATGTTTGAGCAGATTTAAACAAATTTCATTATAGGAGTTGTAAGGCATCTCATCTAAGAGCGCACCTTCAGCTCTATTTTATGGTTTTTGTTTTATTTATTTATTTGACTGTGCCGAGTCTTAGCTGCAGCACATGGGATCTTCCATCTCCATTTTGGCACATGGGATCTTTAATTGTGGCTTTCAGACTCTTACTTGTGGCATGTGGAATCTAGTTCCCTGACCAGGAATCCAAACCCAGTCTTCCTGCACTGGGAATGCAGAGTCTTAGCCACTGGACCACCAGGGAAGTGAAGTGAAGTGAAAGTCACTCAGTTGTGTCTGACTCTCTCCAGGCTAGAATACTGGAGTGGGCCATTCCCTTCTCCAGGGGATCTTCCCAACCCAGGGATCAAACTCAGGTCTCCCGAACTGCAGGCAGATTCTTTACCAGCTGAGTCAAAGAGAAGCCCAGATGACTAGGGAAGTCCCCTCCAACTCTTAGCCTCAGTATTTGCTCCCTAAGCTAATGCTGTCTGCTTGGTTTTGGTGCAGGGAGCTCTGGAAGCAGTGGAAAAGCCTTCTTGGAGCTTGCCTTCTCGAGGGGTTTAAATGGGAGATTTAAACACAGCACTGTGTGTGAGATCAACTGCCAAACACCTTCAGTTCAGTTCAGTTGCTCAATCGTGTCCGACTCTTTGTGACCTCATGGACTGCAGCACGCCAGGCCTCCCTGTCCATTACCAGCTCCCAGAGTTCACTCAAACTCATGTCCATTGAGTCAGTGATGCCATCCAACCATCTCATCCTCTGTTGTCTCCTTCTCCTGCCTTCAATCTTTCCCAGCATCAGGGTCTTTTCAAATGAGTCAGTTCTTCACATCAGGTCGCCAGAGTATTGGAGTTTCAGCTTCAGCATTAGTCCTTCCAAAGAATATTCAGGACTGATTTCCTTTAGGACGGAAACTTCGAACCATCCAAGAATTAAGTAGGGAAATGAGATCAACATTTGTCTAGAGAAATCGATACCTTCCCATATGTAGACAAACACCAGTGAGATGAAAAGACCAGGGAAAAGATGGCTGATTTAAAGTATCAATAAGGGACTTCCCCAGTGGTCCAGTGGCTGAGACTCTGTGCTCCCAATGCAAGGGGCCTGGATTCCACCCCTGGTCAGGGAACTAGATTCCACACGCCGCAACCGAAAGATCCTATGAGCCACACCTAAGACCCAGCACAGTCTGAGAAATATATAAATATTAAAAAAAGAAAAAAAGAGAGCCTTTCCTGTGCTCTCTCCTGCTTCCTCATCTTTAAAAAAAATAAAAATAAAAATCAATGAAACACAGGGAGTTCCCTGCTGGCCTAGGATTTGCTTTCACTGCAGAGGCCCGAGTTCCATCCCTGAGGTCAGGGAACGAATGAGCTCCTGCAAGCCATGCAGTGCAGCCAAAATAAAAATAAATAAAAAGTTAAAAAAAAAAAAAAAAAGACAGTAAAAAAGTAAAATGGGCTTCCCAGGTGGCGCTAGCGGTAAAGAGCCCAAGTGCCAAGGCAGCAGACAAAAGAAATGCAGGTTCCATCCCTGGGTCAGGAAGATCCCCTGGAGAAGGGCATGGCAATCCACTCCAGTATTCTTGCCTGGAGAATCCTGTGGACAGAGGAGCCTGGTGGGCTCTTCTCAGACACGACAGAAGCAACTTAGCTCATGTAAAGAAAAAAAAAATATCCACAAAACTGAAATATTAATATCTGGGAATAAATAGGACAAGAAATGTGCAAAACCTCCAGGAGGAAAACTTTGAAACTCTCCCAGGGGACATGAAACTGGAGATACACTGTGTCCTTGGACAGGAAGGCTCAACGTCATGAAGATGTCAGTTCTTCCGAAGGCAGCTTACAAATCTAACAGGATCCAAATAAAAACACCCAGAGGCATCTTTTTTTTTCCTGGACCTAGACAAGCTGATTCTAAAGTTTACATTAAAAATGTAAACAAGAAGAGCTGGGACAAGGCGAGAAGGGAGAGCGATGGGAGGAACAGCCCCATCAGGGGTCCTAACTGCTGGGGAGCCTCGGGGAAGCAGCCCCTCTACGCTTTGCAAGGGCTGAGGAACAGGACCCTGCCACACGGAAACTCAGTACAAAACACATCCTCTCACTCTGCTGAAGGCTATGGGGCAGCCTGGAGGGGAGGGGAGTTTGGGGGAGAATGGTTACATGTATATGTATGCCTGAGTCCCTTTGCTGTTCACCTGGAAAGATCACAGGATTGTTAATGGGCTATACCCCCATACAAAATAAGTGGTTTTTTTTTTTTTTTTTAAATGCATTCTCTCAAATCTGAGAGCTGACAATGGCTCTTTTAATACATGGTATCTGAGCAACTGGGTAGCCATCTGGAAACAGAGATGGACCCAAACTCTCACTGATCACAGCCTTCAAATGGATCAAAGACTTAAATATAAAAAAATTGAAAATACTGGATTGCCTTCAGTAAGAACAAGAGTTGTGGGTGGGCACAGGGCTGAGCAGGAGTGCGCTGGACCCTGAATGAATTGCCAGCTGTGGGAGCCAGCAGTGAGTAACAATTAGCCCATGCAATCTTCACTTTCTTTTTATCGACTTGTTTCTTGACCTGAGGCTTAGAAAGGTAACTTGATTCAAGGTTACCGACCTGGTGACTCACTCCCCAGACACAGGTGACCTGTCCGAGGCCACCCCAGCCTCTGGGTTCCTCACTGTGGCACCGCTGCTCCTGGCTGTAGACAAGATCCACCGGTAGCTGAAGCAGGGCCCGGGGCTTGGAGGTGGTGGGTAGGGTGGTGTCACAGGACGGGTCAAGGGGCACTCCTGCGTTTGGGGCTCTGAGACGGCGGTGGAGCAGTGTTCACTGGGCGCTGGTCAGGAAGTGTTCTCAGAGGGTGGGGTATGTAGGGTTGGGGGTAAGCGGACAAGCAGAGAGGAGGAGAGACCTTGGCTTCAGATCAGAGAGAAAGGTGGATGCTGGCAAAGCCGGGACTCAGAAAGGGCTCAGTGGGCCAAAGGGCTGGAGGACTGGCTGACTGTAAAAGGCTTTGAACAGCAAGGGCATCATCAGTACCAGTCCCATCGTACTTACTTTCTTCCCCCAGTTACCTTTACCACAGGACCGCCAGTGAAGTCCCCCATCACGCTTTAATGGTCTGTAAGACGTCTACAGATCCCTCAGGGCACCCTGGTGACAGGGCTTGCTTTTAAGCAGATGAATGAAGCGGTCAGAGGTGAAGGGCTCTGCCCAAGGCCACACAGCCTGGAACAAAGCCCTGGTCTCGCAACTCTGAGCTCACTCTGTCCTCTCAGCACACGTGTGGGTCAGGAGGCTGCACTTCGTCCTCTCAGCAACCTGGCAGCCGGGGAAGGTCTCTCGGCAGAAGGGAAAAGGCGTGCTGGGCAGTCTGGGGACCATCAGGATAGGCTGGGAAAGAGAGTGGGGGTCAGGGAGCCTAGGGAAGAATGGCCCTGGGGGCCAGCTCCTGGACGCACAGCTAACCCCACGCCGGCAGCCCTGTCTGTATCCTGCCTCTCCGTCCCCACCTTCTCTCGTTTGCTGCTTCCTCATCCAGGTCTCAGGGCTTGGCTTTCCTCAGGGCTTCAGCCCGCATCCTTCCCTGCTCCCTCTCTGAGAGGCAGGTGTGATCTCTGGCCCAGGGCGGGGACTTCAGGGCCACCTCCACACCTCTGACCCTGATCCGAGTCCCTTGCCCAGATCTGTCTCCCGAGCGAGAGGGGAACAGAGGTCTGGCTACAGGCACCTCACACGCAACTGTCTACCCTCCCTCCCCACCGCACCCCTGCTCCCTGTCTCAACCGACAACCGCCTCAGGGCCCCTGCTGCTCAAGAAGGATCCCCACGGTCATCACTACCCTTCCTCTTCCTTGACCCCCCAACCTGTCCTCCCACACGTGGCTCAGATCAGCCAGCTTCTGGTGGCTCCCCCTGTGCCCCCTCCTGCTCACCAGGACAACTGCTCACCAAGAGGGTCTTCTCCGTGGTCCCCGTTCTCCACTGTTCCAGCTGAAAAGGACTGTCTGCTCTTCTGCTTCAAGTCCTTCAGGGTCTGTCCTTGCACACCCCGACACATGAATGTTCATAGCAGCATTGTTCAGGACAGCTAAAGAGTGGACACAACCTGTATGCCCATCATTGCTGCTGTTTACTCGCTAAGCTGCGTTCGACTCTTTGTGATCGCACGGACTGTAGCCCTGCCAGGCTCCTCTGTCCATGGGACTTCCCTGGCAAGAATGCTAGAGTGGGTTGGCATTCCCTTTTCCAGGGGAATCTTCCCAGCCCAGGGATCAAACCCTCCTCTCCTGCACAGCAGGTGAATTCTTTACCACTGAGCCATGTGAGACGCCCCCCATCATTCTATGAATGGATAAAAAAGACGTGGTGTCTCCACACCAAAGCGTGTTAATGGCCGTAAGGAATGGCATCCTGGTATGTGTCACCCCAGGGATAAGCCCTGGAAACATGATGCTGAGTGCAAGAAGCCCGCCACAAAAGACCACGTACTGTATGATGTCACCTATGTCAAATGTCCAGAATAGGTAAACCCACAGAGACAGAAGGCAGATTAGCTGCTGCCAGGGCCTGGGAAGTAACAGATCACAGACACGTGGTTTCTTTGCAGGATGATGAAAAGTCCTAAAGTCGATTGCATCATCTGTGAACACTACTAAACACTGTTGAACGGGCTACTTTATTAAAGGGTTCCCCCCGCTCCATTTTAATTTTTGGCCAAATTCTGCACCACGTGGGATGTCAGTTCCCCCACTGGGGACCAAACCCCCAGTCCCTGCACTGGAAGCCCTCGAATGGTCTACATTGAGTGGGTGGCTTGTAGGACTTCCCCAGCAGTCCAGTGCTTAGGACTCCAAGCTTCCATGTCAGGGGACCTGGGTTGGATCCCTGGTCTGGGAACTAAGACCCCACAATCTGCATGGCATGACCAAATAAAGGAAATAAGTGACTTCCACATAGTGAACTGAATCTCGGGAAAGCTATCCTTGGGAAAACAAAAATCCCCAAACCCCAACCTTCCAGAGCTGCCCACTTCCAACTCCTTGTAGTGGAGTCCTGCTTCATCAGGCCCCACCTGGGGTCTTGGGTGAAGGGAGGGGTCTGTAACTCCCCAGCCCTAGTCTAAGAAGCCCCCAAAGGCACACACATTCTGTCAGCAAGCAAGCTCTCCATGCTGTTCTGTGAAAAACAGGGCTCAGATGGAACCTGGGGAATTTGCATGTCAATTCAGGTTCGCTGGTTCACTTGTTTGGGAAAGCAAGATCAGCTACTAGAGGGAGGAGTGTTGAGGAAAGGCAGACATGGTGCCCATGACCTTTCTCCTTCCAACCTGCCCCCTGCCTGGGAGTGCCGGGCAGGCACTATCACCGCCATCCCCTCCACAATCAGGTCTCCATCGAGCTTCTGTTACAGACTCCCAGGGCACTGGTAAGAAGAGGGTCAGGAAGGCTGCTCAGGAGAGAACAGCGCAGAGCCCACTCACCCAGCAGAGCTTTCGGTCGTCAAAGCTGGCTGAGTTGTCCCACGGCAGAGTCTCTCCCCAGAGGTGCTCCCCGCCCAGAAGCGACAGACCAGTGTGGGAGGAGGGGGACACAGCCACCAAGAAACTTGTGACCGGACTAGTACAAAAGCAGTCATTTTCCTATTAATTCTGAGGCTATTCTGAAGCCATGAGTCAAAAGGGGGCAAAAGAACCTCACGGAGCCTGCAGGTTCTCACTCCAACGGCCCCGTTTTGGATCAGCTTTGGAGAAGCCTGCCTGAGTGGACCCTGAGCCCCTTGGCTCCCAGCAGGCTGGACACAAGCAAGGCAGTGCGCTGGGCTCCAAGGACACAAGGGAAACTCCTCAGGTTTGGTGGTGTTTTCTCTCTAAACAAGTCCTCCTTCACCTCCTGTTGCCAGTGATGTGGGTGGTGACAGGTTCAGGGTCACCCTGAAGAGGCCTACTGCGCTGCCGAGACTGCTGCGATGACTCAGGACACCGAGACTCCTTCCACACGGCTCCTTCTGTCCGTCTTTCCTTGATGGAGATAGAGGGGCGGGACGAGAATCAGGCCAGCCACACTAGGTCCTAAGTACTAGATCTGGGCTGGTTTTCAAAGTGTGGCCCGTGCCTTCGGTCAGAACCATCAGGCGTGCCCGCGGGTGCCCTCCGCCCTAATGGTGGAGCTGAGGGTGGGGCCTCCTACGACACTAGGAACCTGCTCCCAGGGATTCTGATCAACATGACATGGGCATCACTCCTCCCGGAGCCCAAGAGACCCATGTGGTTCCCCAGAGTGAGGTGAGTCGGAAATAAGAGCACAAGCGCCCCCAGTCCCTGACAGTCTCTAGGTTTTTTAAGGCAAAGGAGTAAAAAAAAAAATACAGTGAAGAATTCATTGTATGTTTATTATTCACAGTTAATCACTACCTACCAAATGCTATCCGCAGAGTTAAAGGATTAAGTACATAGGTCTTTTTAAACACTGATTTTCTTTTTAAATATATACACACAAAACTTAGTTCTGCAAGGCTGCATGATATACACCAATTCCAAAATAAAACAATCAAATGGTCCAGGTGCAGAATGCCAGAGATTCCTTGTATTATCAGGAGAGAAGCAAGTGGAGAGTGGCAGATGCTCTGTCCAGGGAGGCGCCTCCTGGGCCCCAGGCGCTCCGGGCTGAGCCTGGTCCACGACCAGAGTCTGGCAGAGACGCTGACTGACCGCTTCAGGAGCTGAAGGCCACCACCAACTCCCAGCGGCTCTGTGTCTGTTGTGGGAACGGGGCGGGTGGAGAGAGGATGCTCACGGGGCATCACCACGAGGGACAAGAAGCCGGCAGGAGGCAGACGGACAGAGCTCTGCCACGGACTTGGCCTTCCTAGTTCCAACCTTCCTTCCGTCTGCCCCTGCGTCAGAGACACTTCCTTCTCGGGGGGCCAGGTGGAGCAGCTACGAACACAGCCTGCTGTGAATGCAGAAACGAAAAACCCCCCAGATGCTTCCCAAGCACGGCCTGAAGCTCACCTGGGCGGGTCAGGCAGGGGACACAACAGTTGAGAGCCATGAACAGATACCCTCAGCTTTCAGAGCAAGGAAGATGAAGCGAAAATGCTCGTTTTCTCCCCCAGTGTAGAACATGGTAGAACCTGATACAGTTTAAACTCCTTGGACTTTCCTGCACTTGAAACTGGCTGGCTCCAGAGACTGGTTACTGTGGCTGTCTGGGACTAAGGAGGGGACAGATAACACCCGAGACTGCAAGGTCAAGGACCCAGCCCGGCCCCCCCACCCGCCCCCACAGCCAGATGCAGTCAGACGTGGGGAGGGTGGTAACCTGGTTCCACTGCTCCCTGGCTCCCTTAACCTCCAGGGGCTACAAATGTTAAAGCTGAACCTTCAAGGTTCTGGCTGCCCACAGGCAGGACGCCCACATCCTCCTCTCGCTTGCTCCTCTTCTCTACCCTGTCCTCCCCTCCCCGGGGGGAAAATATTTACACAGAGTAGGAGACAAATTGGCTGACTGTCTTTAACTTATTTTTAAAACAAAACAAACAAGGAAAAAAACACCACTCAGAAGCAACCCTCGAAATAGGCAGAAGGCACTATGAAAAACAGCATGCTCAGGAACACCACTTGAAAGGGAAATGGATATAGAAAAGACACAGGTTTGGCGCCTGGCTCGCAGGAGGCCCTGGGGGGCACCAGCCCCTCCTGTCACCCCCACTCACGCCCTCCCTCCTCTAGCAGAAGCTGAAGGGCAGGGGCCGCCTGCTCCTGTGTGTATATAAAACGCAGAACACAGGAGCGGCTGTTCTGTCTTCCCAACTAAAACAGACATTTTGCATAGAGAAAATATCAGCCCACGTGGTTTCTTTTCTTTTATTACTGGCATCAGCTAGGACTATATGTGGCAGTAAATGTCATGCATTGATGGACAGAAGAGGAAAAAGGACGAAAAAGGACAGAGGAGGAAGAGCAGGAGCAGCAGTGAAAATCTGTAATAAAAACTCTTTTTCTTAATTTATAGGTAAGTTTTGGCATTGTTATATCCAACTCCCCCTCCCACCCCCCCGAGTTCCAACCAATGTGAGCCGGTCACCAGGTGACCCAGCCAGGTGCTCTGAGCTCCCTCACAGGCTGCTGACAGAGGCAGCTCGTGGGTTTAATTCTTTTGTGTGTGTTTAAAATTTTTTGCTTTCTTTAAATAATCTCTTGACTCTTAGACGTTCCGGTTCACGGGGGTGACGTAATTGCGTGGGAACATGCCGGTCTGCCCGTGGCAAGCCCCTTTCCACCAGTTGGGGTCTGAGTTATCCATGACGTGGATAAAGTCTCCCCGACGGAATCCCAGCTCTCCATCCTCCTGGGGGTCAAAGTCAAAGAGGGCTTGGACGTATGTCGGCTGCTGCAGAAGAGGGCAGGGAGAAAACACGTTGCACCCTTGACCGTGGCCAGCCCCCTGGAAGCGGACCAGTGACGGGGAAACGAACGCGGGCAGCCTTTCCACACCTTCTGAAATAACCCCTCACTTCTCCTCCCCCTCCACAAATCTTATGGAGTTTACTCCGGCGGGGGGGGGGGTGGGGGGGTGTTTGTAATCTTTCACCAGTGATGGAAACCACTGCAGGGCCCCCACTGCGGTGGCCAGCCTCGCCCTAGCATCCAGCAGCAGGTACTGCTTCAGGAAAGAACTGCAGAAGCAGCCCCTGGAGCTTTGCTTACAATCCCAGATGAGGAAATGTTTCAGTTCCATCACTGCGTCACTTAGGGAAAGTCGAAAGGATAAAGCTTGTACACAACAGGGTGGTGCCAACCAGTACATGAGGCGTAGGATTTCAGCCATGAGTGTGGACCCCACCCCCTTACAGGTGTGACTTTCCTCACAGTCTACTTCCAGGCAAAGTGTGTGTGAGGGTGTGTTAAAGACCCTCGTCCTAGAGACACAGGGTAACTTTTGCAGCACACTGCTTCAGAGAAGCAGACTCTGGGAAATGCAGAACTGTTTCAAATCCAAATCTTTAACATAAGTTAATAATGAGCATAGAAGGCCCTGAAGTAACCCTTCAAAAAACAAACAAAACACACCTGCTTGCCTAAGGAGCTATTCTTCATTGCTTAAGAATGATCCCAACCTCTCTTTTGAGGCTTACCTGTGGCACCTGCTCTATGTCCCGGAGAAATATCTGCTGGTTTCTGGAGACGGATGTAGATCTGTGATAATCTACCAGCTCATTCAAAGAGTTGAACTTGACCACCCAGAGGAAATACTTTCCAGCCCCATCTCGGAGCACCTTGAAGTGCTGTACATCATTTCCAAACCTGGGGAGGGGCAGAGGATACACGTGAGACGGGGCCAGAGGGCTCTGTGCTGGCTGCCCAGGGGCCACCTGCCCATCGAGCAGGATCCCTGGAGACCTGGTGTCTCGGCCATGCCCTCCCAGGCTGAGGAGACCAGGACTGCAGCACAACTTGACTCCCTAGTAGGTGGAGAGTGCCCTGAGACCCTCCATCAGGATGATGACTGCCAGCGACAACAGGAAGAATCTCGCCGGACAGGAAGCCCTATTAACCTAATTCTGAAGACATTTGTTAAAAAAAAAAAAAAAAGCCCCAACCTACAGAATGCTTCTACATGCCCTGGACTGTGCCAAATGAAAAAAAAAAAAGAACTGAAATCCTGTGTGACGTCTGAAGACTACAAAAGGTAGGATAAGAAATGAGGTGAGAAAAGGAGGGATTGGACACACTTCCAACAATTCTCCTATAACTGGGAAGAATTTAAAGTTGTGTTTTCTAATCAGGGATTTTAGTTCTACACACGCTGAAAAGGTCTCAGAAGAAAAGGACATGTAGGGACAATAAATAAAGGCCCAGGCACCTCCTCACCCCCCAAAGGCTTCTCTACCACCTGGAGAAATGACAAGTGGTTTCTCTACAATGGCCCAGAAAAACAGCATGACCTGGTTGAGTGGGAATGGCCCACCACCATCATGCTCTCTGCCTTGAACATCAGCTCAAGCAAGGGCCCACCTGTCCTGCTCTCTGCTGAGTCCTCAAGGTCCCCACTGGCATCCAAAGATGCTCTATGAACATCTGTTAAATGAACAAATGGGAGCCTCGTCCTCCCATCATCCGTGTTAAAGCGAAACTACTTCTTAAAACCAGCCCAGCAGGTGGCAGCACTGAGCTCGAAGGCAGTCACTGAGTACAGGCGCAAAGAGCTTAGAAACTGCACTGCTAGCTCATGAGAAAAAAGGTGGATGAGCAAGAAAGCTTTACTGAAGAAGGACGTATTTAAGTGGCACTTCTGGGCTCAGGGAAGCCCTCTACTGCTGTGCATAGCACGTGGCTTCTGAAAGGGGTACAGGGTCCCTGATGGGGTGAGCTGTTAACGACAGGAGTCTTTCCACCACAGATGACCAACACCTTGAAAACTTGAGGCTGTGGATCCTTGAACCTCCTTGGCTCGGGAGCTTGTGTTATTAAGAGGTGGTTATGACACCTGTTTCAAATTTTATTTCTAAAGCAAGGAAAACATGAGCTCTTTAAAGATTTTATTTGATGAAAATGGGAGCTTTCCAGCACCCAACACCTGGCGAGTATGGGCAGGGATCACGGTCATCAGACAACCAAACGTGAACAGCCAGGGGCTTGTGGGCACCAGTCAAGGATTAACTGCCTGTACCTCGTCTTCCACAGTTGGGTTTATCCTTGGGTCTGTGTAAGGTGTAAGGAAGAGAAGGAAACGCAAGTTAATAAGAAGCATTAAAAACCCTGCCAGCTCAAGGTGCTCCTCGCCCACCAGATGCTCGTTTGCATGTGTGTAGTCAGGCACGTCAGAAAGCCACTGTTCTGCGCGTGTGGGAGTGAGGGGCACACGGGAAGCCTCTGCACCTTCCACTCAACTTTGCAGTGAACATAAATTCTGCTCTTTAGAAAAGTAAAGCCTATAAGAAGAAAAAAGAAAAGCCACTGCTAGAAGAGGAAAGCTGATCATTAGAGGGCTTGATTTTTTTCATGATGGGACTAAAACCAAACTATACTGGAAATGTAGCTGAGAATACTGAAAACGTTACCTGAAACCACCTCCCACATCTTCACAGAGAAAAGGAACACAAAAAATTTTCGATTTAAACCTACAGTAAAAAAAAAAACCCCAACACTTTAACCGCACATTTGGTCCTAAAATGAAACAAGATATTGAGTTGATTTCTGAAACTGAAAAATCTTGATATCATTCGTAAATGGCAAATAAACTATTTTACAGTCTTCATTTTTAATGTATATTAAAGTGACCTGAGTTTAAATTTAATCAGCCCCTCATCACATAAACGATGAGGTCATCAGTAAGATTTCTGGGGTGGGGGTGGGGTCAGGGCAGGTTTCCTGTATGTGAACTAGAAATGGACAGAGTCAAAACACATATGGAAAGGACAACTGGAGTCAAAATCCTTGTGTCGTGGGTGGGGAGTGATTAGCTTAGAATTCTCAAAGTTCCAGTTTATATTCTCCATGATCCCCACAGTGGTATGACTCCCTGCCTTCCCCCACTGCCTATCAGCTCCCTTCCACATTTAAATTTACCCCTGGGAAAAGCAAAAAGCCCCCAAACTCCTGTGGTCGACTTTTGCTGATGCTGGCAGCCTTTGGCTGGACACCTGGAAAAGGTGCACAAGGCAGCTGACCTGATGACCAGCTGCTGTCAGAGAGGGTGGCGGGGAGCACTGCGGGCTGATGGGGACAGGGAGCAGTAACAGGTGCTTCCTCTCTGACGCTCAGCTGCTCGGCCACTGCTGCTGCTGAGTCGCTTCAGTTGTGTCCGACTCTGTGCAACCCCACAGACAGCAGCCCACCAGGCTCCCCCGTCCCTGGGATTCTCCAGGCAAGAACACTGGAGTGGGTTGCCACTGCCTTCTCCAATGCATGAAAGTGAAAAGTGAAAGGGAAGTCGCTGAGTCGTGTCCGACCCTCAGCGACCCCATGGACTGCAGCCCACCAGGCTCCTCTGCCCATGGGATTTTCCAGGCAAGAGTACTCCACACGGGCACCTAAATCTAGCGCTGCGAGAGACAACTTTTAAGAGGAGCCAGAGATGAGGATTTTAATATACAGTTTTCCGATTTAAAACAGGCTGTTTAGACGAAACCTCTCCTAGGTTGCCACCTTCAGTGTGTGGAGCCAGACACCTGGCCCCTGGCTTCACAATGTCCATCAGCTGGAGACAGGATTCCAGGCAGTCAGAGCAGGAAATACTTACTTGACGGAGAGGGAGAAATCCCCAGGAGCACTCTCGCTCTCTCGGATAAGAAAGGCCCCATCATGCCGCTGTTTGCTGAGCATTTCTTCTGCTTTGGCTCTGGGGATTTTGCCAAAAAACCACCTAAGGAAGGAAGGCAAGCCAGTCAACATCTGCTTCCCCACAAAGAAACGGGATGTCCAGCCTCCCAAACGTAACAGCACACTCCTCACCAGGGGAAGGGCCTCCCTCTCAGCCCTCCTGTCAGCACACGCCCGTCCCGGCTTGCGAGGGGTACTGTCTCCTCCCTTCCCCACTCTCCAGAAAGTGACTCATAAGACACGATCGTGGGCCACTCTCTACAGAGGAAGACACTTAAAGATGGGCCTCCTGAGCCAAAGCGCAGTGGGCCCCTGGCTGACTCATCAGCAAGGCACCGGGGGAAAGCCCAGATCTATTGACTGGAGCACAGAATGAACCACTTAAGGTGAGACAGGCCTTCCTGCAGCCTCTACAGTGGGATGAAGAGAAGGCGGGGCAGGAAAGCTGGGAGGCCCAGAAGCTGGGCCACTTCTAAGGGTACCAAGGGGAGAGGCTCGGGCTGGGAGGGAGCAGCCCCGGCAGGCAGCTGTGGCTGATGCTCCTTTCAAGGCCTCTCTCTGCCGTCACGGCTCAGAGGCTGGTTTTCAGGAACCACCAGGAATGCTATGGTCTACCCGGTGCAGAGCTAGCTCGTTGCATTTGGAGCAAGTTACAGTCTCCTCTCCCAGTGCTGATTCACTGGGGTCACAAGAAAAAGTGGGTGAAGTCATGGAAAAGGGCAGGAGTGGTTGGGGCGGGCAGGAGGAAGAGAAGAAATCTCTGAAACAGCTTCAGGTCACAGGCGCCTCACTTCTCACAGGAAAGCCACAACGAATTAGGACAGATGACTGTGAAAACAGGGTTCTCTCTGCAGAGCTGTCTTTACTGTTGTTATTTTAAAAAAAAGCAACTGACACCACTTGTAGCTGATAAAGACCTATTCGCTTCATCTGACTAACATGCATTAAATGTGCAAACTAGAATAACACAGGCAGCGAAGGGTCCTTTAAAGTTATACATCTAACATATATCTATCTTACTTATAAGCGACTGCATGCAAGATGTCTCTGAAATAACTGTCATTACTGTTCAGTCGCTAAGTCACGCCTGCCTCTGTGCAACCCCATGGACTGCAGCACGCCAGGCTTCTCTGTCTACCGCTATCTGCCGGAGTCTGCTCAAGTTCATGCCCATTGAGTTGGCGATGCTATTTAACCACCTCATCCTCTGCCGTCCTCTTCTCCTTGTGCCTTCAATCTGAAATAATACACTCTGCTAAAATTCAAAGAGAACGACGGGGGGCTGCTGGCAAGGGTGCATTCAGAAGCTGCCATTAGTGACTTTAAACAGGCCTGAAATCTGCAGCCCTGTGTCTACCTCATTGGAGGCAACGCACTGCCAAGCTGCTGGAGAGCTGGTGCCTCCTATCTTCCTGTGCCTACAAAGAACTCGAGGGTGAGTCCTCCAGTGCCTGGAAGGAAGGCCACACCAGAGAAATCAGGCAGCCAAACAGCAGAATGACGGCCAGCCAGGAAAGGACAGCTCCCAGTGCTGCGCCCTTGTAGGTACTTTCTGGTTTGGTTTGTGCTCTTGGGTAGACAGCGCACATGCCCTCCTCGGCAGTCCTTGGGCTAAGAGGCAGGCGGAGTGAAGCTCAATTCTTTCTTCATAGACTGCCAGCCATCTTCCCACCAGGCAGGCATTTTCCTTTCTGTCTTCCTTTTTTAAGGTATAAGTAATAGATCTAAATTAAAGTAGCTTAGATGTGCGTGAAATAAAAATAAAAAGCAAGACTTTTCTCCCAAACTCCCCAGAGGCAGTGATTGTTGGCAGGTAGGTGTGTGTGTGTGTTTAGACCTTCCCCTTATGGTGCACGGTGATACAGATACAGAGGAAGTATTTTTTTGCTCTCAGCTTGAAAGTAACTAATTTTTATTTTCAACTTGAAAAAAAAAAAAGCTGTAGTGATGCAAAGTACTGATTGGAATTTTTACAAAGTAAACACACCCTTATTATAAGTACCCCGACTGAAAGACAGAAAATTAGTTGGGGAGTCTGGTGTCTGCTCCTATTTTCACTAAACACCCCCGCAACCTCCACCGAGAGAAAGGATGTCTTACAATAGAAGGGATATGATGCTACGTGAGGAACAGCTGTCACTCTCAGTTAAAACGTTTAATACTATGTACACTTCCTTAGCATTTCACATTATTTATAACTAACTTCTTTCAATGGTGATATTTGGGCTTTCCAGGTGGCTCAGTGGTAAAGAATTCATTTGCCAATGCAAGACACACACAGGAGATTCGTGTTCAATCCCTGGATCAGGAAGATCCCCTGGAGGAGGAAATGGCAACTCACTCCAGTATTCTTGCCTGAAAAATTCCATGGACTGAGGAGCCTGGAGGGCTACAGTCCATGGGTCACAAAGAATCAGACATGACTGAGCATGCATGCAATGAAAGGTGATATTTCTGTGGAATTATATGGCTATGGTCAAACTGTTTAAACTTTTTTAAGAATATGGGTTTATGCTATACCATGGGAAGAAGCAGCTTATTTCCAATTCAAGTCTATATTACATCCCATAGGCACACATCCACAGGCATTTAATGTGAAGAGCATATATTTGGATCCACCCCAGTATATACAACTCACGCTGCAACACTAATGCCAACAATCATTTCGCAGTCTGTGTTTAATTTGTTAGCTCAAACGCTGTATTAGATCATACTCCATTTTAAACCTCCCTCTTCCTCCCTAACAAAAACTTTAAAAAGGGGGAGAGAGGGGACGGGGAGGGAGGGTGTTCCACGCCCTCCCACAGCTCTGAAGCCAACTCTGACCCTGTGCTGCTGGGCATCCATTCACAGAGCAGCTCTGCCTCGTGAAACAGGCCTAAGAGGCCAACCACACCCCCTGGTTCAGGGTCGTGGTCTTTTCTGTACTATGGTTTCTTTTTTCAGAGCTCGGATGGATGAGCATTGCTTGCCTTCCAGTCAGTCTGGGAAGGAAGCACCACGGGGCCTGGACTCGATGCTTCCTGATCAATTATTATTCCGAAGTCCCCTATAGTGGGGAGACAGGAGCAGGCATGAGAGTGGTTTTTTCAACCATCAGGCCAGTAACTGCAGCTATCCTAGGAGGATGGCCTTTTCCTATGTTTTCAACAGTCAGATCTGAAATGCCTAAGTCACCTGAAACAATCTGAAGAAAAACAAAGATTTAGAGCGGCAGACAGTTTATTTAATATAAAAAATTACAGCCTGCTGTTCTGAAATTTCCCTTCAGCCTGGAAATATGAAAATGAAAGGGAACTTAAGTTGATTTTGTTATCACTGGATCTACTGCTGAAGTCAGCAAACTATGTATGACCCTTGGCCTAAATCTATCTGAGTTTGGTATGACTTACTAAGACTATTTTAAAAATTTTAAGAGTTATTTAAAAAAATTCAAACAAAGATGAATACGTGACAGGACAGAGACTGCACATGGCCCTAAGGCTTAAAATATTTATTATCCGGCCCTTCACAGAAAAGCTTGAGCAAATCCTGGATCTCTTGAGGCAAGACTGCAGGAGCAGACGTGCACATTTTTGGCTTGCGTGGACCAGGAGGTAGGAAGCCCTGTGTGACTCCCAGTGACTACTCCCCAAGTGCTTTCCCTGAGGGGTATATTCTGTGATGCAGTCCGTGAAAAGCCCACACAGTCCCCAAAGCAACTATGGAACCTAAGTGGCCACAAGAATGCAGAAGTGTGCTTAGCACACGTCCCAGGAATCTGTAATGATCTGCCTGTCTTTTGGAGTATCTTGGATAGTACCACTTGCACCAACATTTTAGTAACCCAGGCATCAGTTCAGTCGCTCAGTCGTGTCCGACTCTTTGCGACCCCATGAATCACAGCACGCTGGGCCTCCCTGTCTATCGCCAACCCCCGGAATCCAACCAAACCAGTGTTCATTGTGTCGGTGATGCCATCCAGCCATCTCATCCTCTGTCGTCCCCTTCTCCTCCTGCCCCCAATCTTTCCCAGCATGAGGGTCTTTGCATGCCTAAATGTTCAGTTCAGTTGCTCAGTCGTGTTAAAGTGTTAAATGTTAATGGCTAAATGTTAAAACTCGCCAATCTAATGTTACAGGGACCTCAAATGAGGGACGTTACCAGTCCATTGACAAGGGGCCAGGAATCTCTTCCATGGAATGCCTCTGAGTATTTAGTATTTTGGCTTTTATTGTCATGGACAAATTGGTCCCAGCCTTTCTGCAAGCATTTGGGTCTGAGTATCAAATTCAAAACTACTTACTGAGCTACTCTGTGCAGAAACAAGGCCTGAGTTGCAAGGGAGTATAAAAGCAGAAGACAAAAATTCCTCAAGGAATCTAGTATCTTTTTAGGGGAAGTGGGGAGAAATCAATCTCATATAGCTATAAAGATACAAGACAGTCCAAGTTTCAAACAAAAACTAGAAAAATATCCTTCATAAATTAGACTGTTTTTCTCCTTGTAAATCATTCCATGAAACATTTAGTGACCCATCAAAAGGTGCTGGGTTTTTTTTTGAAGCATAAGCAGTTTCCTTGAAGACCCCACAGATGCTTCATTACAGACAGTTCTGTGTCTATACAGAATAGACATTAATAGGTTTCTTCCCATTACCAAACTGAAGGGTAACCCACCCCTCACTCTCCAGGTGATAGCTTCCTGGACGTGATCTCTCACAGAACTTCCTATTAATTGTGTAGCCATTTTCTTATACCATAATTTAACTATAGAACCTAACTTCCCAGTACCAAGGTTGGTCTCTGCACGTAATGAGAACTGTGTAAGAGTTCAGTGACCACAACCTGAACCTGACAGATGGTTCAGGGGGAAGCTCCGAAGTCATTTGTTTTGTTCTATGGAAGGCAAAGCATCATCTTAGAGCTGACTCGGTTCATAAGGGCACATTTAAGTCCCTTCACTTGCTGGAAAAAGGGGTACATCTGTGGGGAGAAACTCACATTGCTCTATAGTTTTCTACACTGTTAGTCTTTTATAACGAGAACTATATTCATACATCGGGAGCTTAGGATGTACACACACTACTGTATGTAAGACAGATAACCAACGAGGACCTACAGTATAAGACAGGGAACTCTACTCACTATTCTGTGATAACCTTTATGAAAAATGAGTCTAAAAACTAACACAATATTGTAACTCAACTACACTCCAATAAACTATTTAAAAAGATGAGAACTATATTCATAAGTTAGTCGTTTTAAAATGAAATACTGGAAGCTTCTCCATTTGCAGGACAGAGGGCAATGCACTATGCCATGGTCAAGGCCCTTGTGCACTCTATGGCACCTGGGTAAGATGACGTGAGGTCTGTGTAAGACAAGTGGAGGTTAAGATCTTTGCTCCAGTATCTGGGGGAAGAGAAGCACCAGGGACACATCACCACAGTGACAGTGAGGGAGAGGGGCAAATGGGCAGCCGTCTAAGAGCCTTCTTCACCATTCTGTTGTTCAAACAAGTAGGAAAGACCTACCACTTCTCTGTCTCAGCGGCATTCTCACCTGAGCGCTGAAAGCCTCTGTTCTCCCTCACATATAAGAAAACGACTGTGTCTGAGGCAGGAGCAGAGAGGATGCAAGATGGGGGAGAGAAGGGTGGGAGGGAAGTGGCCTGTAAGGGCTCCCAGAACCCCACCCTGTCACACAGCAACATAAAAGGTTCTGGAATTAAAAACAAAAATTTCCCCACTGTTCTCAGCAGCCTGTTCTTTTGTCTGAAGTGGGAACACTCAAATGGAGGCTAGGGCAGTGATTACAGTAACACTGACCAAGACCCAATTACAGGCCCAGTACTGTGCTCTGGTGGTATCAAGATTATTAAGACATGGTCCCACAGGAAAATCAAACATACCAATACAAAACCATGTGACAAGTACCTCTTCTAAAAACTCAAAAAGCGCAGAATCTGGCATTTTTTGCAGAATGCAAAACACACCTGGCACCAAGGGTTTCATAGAATAATAATTACGGACCTAACTTTTATCATTTGCAGATCATTGACAATTATCACTGAAAACAAAGACAATTATTGACTATTATGCTCTCGTTATATACTCTTACGAACATGGAAAATCAAGGTGCTTTGTTAATTCCCTGGGAAAACAGAGTAAAAAGCATGATATCCATCCCGATGATCTCAATTTTAGAAACAAGCAGGAGTGTCTGACCCTGGATGGTCAAGCAGAGCCCAACTTACGGATGTGGTTTCATTTCTATGTAGTTCTTGGGGATGAAGCCGTCTTTCCCATTGAGCTCTGCCTTGTACCAGTTCTGGTCACATTCTTCATTCAAAACCTGAAAATAATTCAAACAAGGAGAGAAAACAGTCATTTCCTTTTCACTCTTGGGTGGGAAGCCATGAGGGTGATTATGGTGCCTTTTGGGTTTGTTTGTAAAAGGTGTTCTTTTGGAGTATGATCACATGGACGCCGAACTTGTGATTTCCAACAAGCCGAGTTATGGCAACTTAAAAAGAGTTGTCCCTGGAAATGAGAAGTTCAGGCTCCTAAAAATCTAGCATTAATGCCTCAGCAGAAAAGGAAAGGGAGGGAAAAATAAAAGGTGAGTTTCTGCGAGGAGATTCTGGAGGACAGCAGGCCAGAGAGTGAAGGCACGGGAAGGTGTGCCTGCACAGGTGGGCGGCAGCAGAGCGCGCTGAGGCCTGTCCAGGGGTCTTCAGGCAGATTTCCACCACAAGACCCCACCTAGAGCTCTCCCCATACTGTCTCTGGGTTACCCCAAGTGTGGGTCAGGCACCGCTACGTGCCCTTGTACGCGAAAAACGTATTTTCATGAAGAAACACGGCAAGTCTTACTTCCCTTATCCTCAAGGGCAGTTAGAGAATGCTCAAAGCACACCAACCAGCCTAATTAGGGGAAAGACCCAGAGACCGTACAACTGAGCCACTGCATTCTACAAAGTGAAAACAGACCTAGAAATGTGACGTAATCCAAGGTTACGAGCTAGTGAAGACCACATAGATTTTCAGAACTCAAAGGAAGGTGCTCTCCAATACTGACATTTATATGGACAGGTCAGGCCAAGATACTGTCATCTGCAGAGTATTAAAAGAAGCAGAATAGAGCTAGGCACAGTATAAAATCCGCCCTCTGAATCCCAGATTTCTAACAAAAGGCAAAGGGTATAAGGCATTTTTTAAAACTATTAACTTAAAAAGAGAAACTGAAATGTGAGGCCAACTCCACAACGCGAACAAAGGAAAATGTTAATGAGCTGACTAGTACGGTAGCTAATCTATCCTACGGAGCAAAATTCTAAAAGGAAGCTGGTAAAATTCTTTAAAAAATTATTTACTCATGACGCTGAACGATGCTGGGCTCACTGCCAATTTACAACCTGGGCTGCTTGGTGTACATGTAGCACTGGCATTTCAAAGTGAAATACAACTCTGGAAAGGACAGATGAGGCTGATAGATACCAACGAATGGTGAAGCTGCACTCAAGATGCCTCCCAGCGACTTCACTTCTGAAAGGAGGCTGCAACGGAGGAGTCTTACAAAGCTGGTGCCTACTTGTGACGCTGCCTAACCTGAAGTCCTCAGAGTCAGTCACTGAGCTAAGTGCGCACAGGCCAAGGCAGCAAATCTTGCAAGGGCGGATATATGTGATAGCTGGGGGAAAAAAAAGAAAAACCAGCTGCTGGTAAATCCCATCAGACGCAGATGAAAACCTTTTTCTTTCCATATTTTCCCTTAAATTTTTTTCAAAAACTGTACTGTGAACAGAGAAGTCATTCTGTTGCTAGGCAAGCATAAAGCGCACACACACCCGCACACCAAGGACAATGGCTGGAGAGAGAGGGGCTCCTGAGGTGCTCCCTGCCCCAATGACATCAGTGTCTGGCCTTGAGCACCATGGCTAATCCACACGGATCACAGAAGATTCCAGAGCACGAGAGCAGAGGAGCTTCAGGCCAGGATTCTCGTGTCTACCAAAGAGAAGGGCTGGGAGAAAAATGCAGTCTAGTAATTATCTCATAAAGCATCATGGCCTGTTTGGACCTAAAAACAGAGTAAGGTAAAAAAGGACAGTTTTAATTGGTGACTAATAACCCTGCAGCAAAGGTGCTACACACCAAGTTTTTGGAACTGTACATTCTTCTTGTAACCTAAGACAGAGGCAAACTTCCCCCTAAAAAAATGCCCACAACCCAACAACAAAAGAACCTCCAGGGCAACCCCCAGATTTGGCCCCACTTTTAGAATTACGGTTTTCTGCAGAACAAAATTAATAACTGTTGTTTAGTATGCTCTTCTTCCAGAAAGGTAGGGAAATAAGGAACCAATACATTGAGATCATCATCATTACTTTGGCTGCATGGCTTGTGAAATCTCAGTTTCCCAACCAGTGATGAACCTGGCCTCGGCAGTGAAAGCCCAGGATCCCAACCACCGGACCACCAGGAAACTTCCCAACACTTAGATTATTTTTCACGTACTGCTTGAATATGGGAGGGTAAAATTTTAGTTCTCTGGAACATTCTAGTATCCAGAATACTGCTTTGCCAGAAAGCCCGGTGCTGCTGCGGTGTGTTTCTAAAGCTCCATACACGATAAATTCAGTGCAGACTGGTTCTGCAAGAGAAAGGGCCCTGCTAAGCCAGGGCCACGGAGAGCGAGGACCAAGGCTGCCACCCAGCAAGCCAGCAGCTTTCACAACTCAAACCAGGAAAGCCCAGATGGCACAATGTGAGAGCTGAAAGGAAATTTAAATGCTTGAGAGAGTGAAGGGCACAAATTGAGACAAGTGAGTCTAAAGCAGAGCTGAGAAGGGCACCAGGGCCAGACGCATCTGCGCCTACAGAGACCCTGCTGGATGTGCTGTGGCCCTAGGTGAAGTTCCCGCCCTCCCCAAGTGATCTGCTCAAGCCCAGGCAGAGTTCTGAGAAGGAGCAGACTGCTCCTATCACCACTTCCCCGAAACACAGGCAATTCACCCTTCACTCATTCATGACCTCTTAACAAAAGAGATGACTGAGTTCAACCACCACATTTTCATTCTGGTTTGAAAATTCCAAGGAATGTTTTTAGCTGTTACCCCATAGCTGCATGTTCTATGCCAACCCCCATATTCCCTCGAGTGATGACTCTGTAGCCATCAAAACACTTTGGTTTAACGGAAGCAGACTGATCAAGAGATGAGATTATGAGAGGAGGAAGACACAAGTTTTAGTGAAGCTTCCATTTGTTCTTCTGGTTGCAAAAAGACTGAAAGTAAGATCACAGTCACAATCAGGAAGAAAACTAAAAGATAAGGAACGGTCTGAGGTTTGCAAAGGAGAATTAAAACTACTGCAGTCTGTTCCATGGAAGGGACACAATGGCTGCTTTTGAGCTGTCGCTAAAGCTAAATTTCTCAACCTGCAAGCTGATAAACCTGGGTATATTCAGCCTGTGAAAATTCACTGAACTATGCACATATGATATATAATTTTTCTATATGTATATCATACTTCAACTGAAAGAAATATTTCAGTCAAGAGAACAGTAATATTATAGTCCAATTTACTTGTAAGCAACACACACCAAGGCCTCATTCACCTCCAGCACAAACTTTCCACACCAAACATACACAGGCGAGCAGAAAAGAACACAGTGAGGCTTCAGAAACCCCCGCCATGATAGCCTGGTATCACTAACCTGTGAAAAAATTTAATTCCCGGAAATAAGAACTTTCTGCACAAATGATAACTCAGAGGATTCACACGTTATACTTCTGCATATATATGTTTTATTGGAGTATAATTGCTTTACAGTGTTGGTAGTTCTGTTGTACAAAGTGAATCAGCTCAATGTATACATATATCCCCTCCCTCTTGAACCTCCCCACCCCTTCTATATTAGATAATTCTGATAACATGATTCACTGTTGCCCCCACCCCACCCCAATCTGAGACTATTCTAAAGGCAATGCAAATTTCCATTTATACTGCCAACTTAAAGATTTCCAAATAGTTTAGGAAAAAAAAAAAAAAAGCCAAAGGTCGAAGATTCAGGTCTCAGACCCCTCAGCATACACCTAATGCGACAGGATTTGACAGGCTCACGTGGGTTCAAATTTCAGCTTCCCCAACAAGGAGCTGTGTGGCCTTGGGCAAACGACCACTTTCAAGATTCTGGTTTCCCATCTATAAAGTGGTGATAATACCTAGCACTGAGAGGGTTATCAGTGGTAAACGGCACTGCATTTCTATACAAATTACAGAAAAAATGTTGTCTTTTAGGGAAATGGAAGATAAAGTTTGTTTATAGACTGCTGTATTTTGAAATATGGGGGGTATTTTCTTGCCTGAACACATCCAGTCATTTGTAAATAAATAAACAAAATAAAAACCATGATTTAAAAGAGACAAAAAAGCTGTGCAGTTCTAGAACAGTACCCATCAAAGCTTTCCATATTCATTCTAACAGCTTGCATGGGGTTCAACACTTCCTCAGGGAAAAATTATCCAGTTTTGTATCAGTTTGTGAAGCAATGTATAAGAGAGAGCATTTGTAAAAAAAAAAAAAAAAAAAAAGATTACATATTTAAGCTCCTTCACCACATAAAAATAAAAATACCAGTACAGCTGGTCCCTGCTTTACAGAAATTCTACATAAGGAAGTGAGGTTTCCCAGCTCGTTAAAGATCAGCCAATCCCACTCAGGCAACACTGAAATACTGCCCTGACATGGAGACAATGTAAAGAGCTATGGTGATCCTACCACAAAATTTCAAACACACACACACACACAGGCTTTTTTAAAGATTATAACCCGAAGAACAACTGGACACGGCCCTGGCTAGGGTAACAGTACTGGGACAGCCATTTAAAATCAGTTCTCTTCAGCCTGTTACATATTTTATTAGAAACTCTTAGGATGCTCTTCAGCCTCTCAGACTCCTTTAGTATGGATGACGGTGTCGGCCTCAAACTACACTGATTCATTCTGAACACTTTAAATAAGTGCTCTACAATCACCAGCTCCATCTGTTACAGTTTTTGCTCAACATGAAAAACATCTTGGCTACGCTGCTTGCTCCACTGTGTGCCAAATCATGAAAAACACCCACACTGTAGACGAGTTACTCTGAATTTTAATGATGAGATGATCAACTTAAACGTAGTTTAATAATTAAGGCTCCTGGCCCCACAGAAACCTAAGTTGCTCATGTAAGCGCACAGAGCAACAGCCCTCAAATTCTCGGCAGGCCAGTCTCCATGATGGAAGCCTACACCTCCGTAAAGACACAGCAGTACCTTTCAACCCCATCAAGACAGCTGACAGGTAGTGGGCCCTTAAAGACCAGAAAGCTGAGAAGTGCATATATGAAGTTTAAAAGCTCTCTCAATTTTGGCAGATTTATAAAAATGCGTGTAAACACCAAATTATGTTTTATTAAAAGAAAATCTATTCATTTAAAAAAGTATTTATGTAATGATATCACATCGAGGGGGTATTTTTGCTTTATGGTGATGATCTCTTTCAACAGAAGTATAATATCTGTGCCAGGAAATGTGTTTTTTGTTCCCTTTGAATCGGATATTTCCAGAAGATTCACTTCTTTGGGGATCAAGAAGCCCTAAATTCTTTTTACATTACTTTCCTTTTAAGAAAGGATTCTATTTACCAAACTAAAGAAATCCAAAGGGCATTTGTTGATCAACTTTACTTTCTGACCACCAGACACACAGGCATGCTAGGTTTTGCCCAGAAAACCCCCAAACCTTCCACTGGTAAAAATCACTCATCGCTTGTATAATCCCACTTGAATACAACCAGTAACGTGGTGCCTTTTCTCCTGTCGCCCAAGAGAGGTCTCGCTACCCTCCCTAAGCAGCTGCTATGAACGGGGATCAGTTCAAAAGAGAAATACTGGTGAATCAAGAGGCCAAGTCTCCTAAAGGCCCAGGTGTCATCGTTTAAGGCTGACCAGGTGTGACCTCAATCTATATTTGGTGCTCTGAATCACTTCAAACACCACTGTTTTCCCGTTAAGAAGTCTTAAGGAGCCTCCTATGGGTCCAAGCTATTCTCAGTTTGGCATTCCACTTTCCATAATTTAGCCACCAACTACTTTCTGTCCTTCTCACCCACTTCTCGAAGTGAACCCTTCAGTTTGCCAAGCTAGCCAACTCAGCCAGCTCTGAACA
The DNA here is from genome assembly GCF_016772045.2 of Ovis aries. NCBI lineage: Eukaryota > Metazoa > Chordata > Mammalia > Artiodactyla > Bovidae > Ovis > Ovis aries. The sequence continues at coordinate 55,510,537 of NC_056064.1, read as the reverse complement.
GTCCTCCACGTTCAGCCTCGCACCTTGCCTCCTCCCCATCTACTCACACCTCACCCGCCGCTGTTTTAGTACTGTGCACCCAAATGCTCTGTCCTCTCCTAAACTGCAAGCACCCTAAGAGCCTGGCTCCACGCCACTCTCATCCATATTCTCCACAATCCTCAGAATGGCATCGAGCATATTCTGAGGAACTGATTTGTATGTAGGGGGGTTTGTTCCAAGTAATGCACATGGGATCAGAGCTAGCTGGGCCTGGGGACAAGAGAAAGGGCACCATACGTTACACGTTACCATGAAATGCCTTGTGAAAATAATATCTCTTGAAATGACCCTCAAAAGAAGACTGATCATCATGAATCTGTTCCCCCCAAGAAAGAGAGGCAAAATAAAGGAAGTAACAGAATTAGGCAATCCATATTCCTGTAACTTAAGCACCATGTGGAATACTTCAAAAGGGAGTACCCCAAATCGTTCCCGCAACACTACCACTTCTAACTTTCTCCAAGCTAAAAAAGTAGAAGAGTGGGGTGGGTAGGCAGGGAAGGAAATTTCAGTATGACTGATGAAAGAGTATGTCCTGGGTGGACGAGGGAGGGAAGGTCTCTATATGCGTCCCAACTGACAGCTCTCAGCATGGGGACTTCCTGAACCAGTAAGACGCCTGGTTCAGCATGCATGTCCGGCTGCTGCTGCTGCTGCTGCTAAGTCGCGTCAGTCGTGTCCGACTCTGTGCAACCCCACAGACAGCAGCCCACCAGGCTCCCCGTCCCTGCGATTCTCCAGCCAAGAACACTGGAGTGGGGTGCCATTTCCTTCTCCAATGCATGAAAGTGAAAAGTGAAAGGGAAGTCGCTCAGTCGTGTCTGACTCTTAGCGACCCCATGGACTGCAGCCTACCAGGCTCCTCCATCCATGGGATTTTGCAGGCAAGAGCACTGGAGTGGGCTAGTGACTTACTTTTGCAGGCTGCTAAATTTTATAGCTACAACTCCTCCAGCAAAAGGCTTACAAAGGACAATAATGAAGATCTTCACCTTTTTCCTTCTTCTGAATGGCAGTCAAGATGACGCAGAAAGAAAAATGTCCGTACGCTCTCTCTCTCTCACACACAATCACGATCAACTATTAAGAGTTCAGGATCACTCCCGCATTTTTTTTTTAAATAACAGATTTCCTTTATAATGTTCACATATGTAGGAGGATGAACAATTAGGAAGACTAACCAAATTATCATAAGAATAATTATAAGAATAACCAAAAGATTATTTTTCTTTGAGAAATATTTCAGTACTCAAAAAAAAATAAAAAAATAAAAAAAAAAGGATTGGGTACTCTCATCAACCTCTCCAGGTTTGGCTGTCATTAAGAAAGTTGCCCATGACATTTTAACAAAACAGGAAGGTCGTTCACACTTATGTAACTATTACTCCACCCAGATGAATCTGGAGGCAGTGAAACCTAAATGCACAGGCAGTACCCCAAAATAAACTCTGTAGATACCAAAGGGGTACAAGAGTTTCCATTCAAAATTGTCTTCTGTATTTGGCGACTTGCGGAAGACCTATTACTTTGGTATAGCTGACTGCTCACCAGAAGAATGCAATGCTCTCAAGAGTGTCACGATTTCAACCGTGGGGGTTTGGGGCAGTTGGTGGGGGGTGGGGAGCATGGTGGACAGAAACAAAGATAAATATGAGGGAGTTTCAAGAGAAAATGCTGTGCATTTGAAAAACTCAACAATCCTGCCACAGCCTGCCAGGAATGAGATTGCTAAGCCCTGAGCCAGGTGAACTGAGGACACAATGGCCACCCTTCCCTCCCCAGGGAGCTTGGAGTCTGGTGAACCGCCTGTGGCAACACCACAGGGGGATGCCAGGAGAGGGGGGAATCATGGGCACTACGGCAAGGACTGATTCAACAGAAAATGTCTGAGTTCCAAATACCAAGGGGAAAGACCTAAGTCCAGTTTAGGGGTTACAGGAAAGCTTCCTGGGTGAAGTGTGCTTAGTCACTCAGTCCTGTCTGACTCTGGTAACCCCATGGACTGTACCCGCCCCCAGGTTCCTCTGTCCATGCAATTCTCTAGGCAAGGATACTGGAGTGGGTTGCTATGCCCTCCTCCAGGGGACCTTCCCAAACCAGGGACTGAACCCAGGTCTCCCACATTGTGGGCGGCTTCTTTGCCGTCTGAGTCACCAGGGAAGCCCGGGTGAAGTGTGAGGAAGGTTACATTCCCCTAGTCCCAACCGCAGGTTACACTGTCTGCATCTTTAGTTATGCTCAGCTTGCACAGAACTCTGAGTGGAAGGAACACGGCAGACTTCCCAACTTGCTATCAGGCAAGTGGAAGGGTGGACGGTTCCCTCGGTCCACTTGGCAGCCACTGACCAACAGACTGGTTAAGCTTCCCTAAGTTAGTAAAACCTTTACTAATGGTATCAAAACTCCTAATCAGAAATAACCAAAATAATAACAAAACTTCCTGGGTAAAGATCCCTGGGTTGGGAAGATCCCCTAGAGAAGGGAATGGCTACCCACTCCAGTATTCTTGCCTGGAGAATTCCATGGACAGAGGTGTCTGGCAGGCAACAGTCCACGAGGTTGCAAAGAGCCTGGCATGACTGAGCGACTAACACACACACACGGCTAACTCTTTAATGGCATATATTTAGCTGCTGTCCTTGTTCATTAACGGAAGGCTTTCAACTTTAGGCTAAATCCTACAACTCTCTCCTCAAAAAACACCAAACAAAATAACAAAAGCCTCTCAAGCCAGGGGAACAGCAGTCACCTGTTTTCTAATGACAGGCAAACCTGCTCAGGTTCATCAGCTCTACGTTCTATGATCTAACTCACTTCCTGTTGCTTCAGCAAAAAAAAGCAGGAGTTTCCAAAAAAGTCCTTTTCTGCCCCCAAATTAATGACAACAAAGTTTACTAAGTTTTACTCAGGCTTATTGATCCAAGATGTGAACTAAATAGGGTCTATTGATTTATAGTCATGGTGGGACCCAAGAGCCACACCACAGAATCTAATAGGAAAAAAAGGCATCTGTCACTGAGCTTAGTCACTGTCAACTGCATGAGAATCTATGACTGTAAATCTCAAGGCCAGGGGTCTTTACACCTAGGGTGCTACCGTTCTGAACCGAAAAAACCTAGTTCCAAAAGCATTTTCCACTTCTGAAGCAGCTAACCCAGCTCCATGGCAGGAGAGTCCGTAATCCCATGAGAGACAGAGGGACTGGGCTGGCATGGTAAGTCCCCACTCCACTGCCAGGGTGGAGGTGATGCAGGCCATTAAACAGGTTAAGTATAAATACTAAACTGAAAATGTGGATTCGTGCTGTGTCAAGTGTAGGATTAGGGAGCAGAAAAGACAGGGACCTCCTTTAGTCTGGGAGGGAGGGGGAATGTGGTCAGAGAGTAATATTTGAGGGGACACCCAAAGAACTGCCTATGAGCAGTCCAGGCAGAAAGCTCCAGTGAGAAAATCGGGAGCTCAAAGTGATCAGAAGTCATTGAAGAGCGGCAGTCAGGTTTGCCTTTTTCAAACATTCCAATGTGAGGATGAAGCGGAGGGAAGACCAGGTGAGACCCACCACAGCCGCCAGGTGAAAGATGCCAGCACCGGGACTGCAGTGGCAAAGTGCGGTGGAGGGAAGCAGACAGACTCAGGATACCTACAGAGGCCGAATCAAAAGAGCTCGGTGGGTAGATGGGACTCAGTGGCCTCCCTCTTGACCATTGATTCTCTTTTTCTCTCTATAAAGGACTTTAGAAAACCAGCTATATAGAGCTGCTGGCGAATGTCCTTTTAGCGTCCTCGTGAGTAAACAGCCTAATTGCAAAGGCAGACGGTGCTCCTGAGCCTCTCCAGGTCCAGTGGGCACTCTCCTTCACCTTCCTGTGCCCTGCATGGACCTGCGACGGCTCTCTGGTTCCCCAACCCCAACGGGAGGCTAACAGATGGAGGCTTCCTGCTGGGGATTCTGTGGGCGGCCTCGACCCCTCAGCTAAGGTCTCAGCCCTCTCAGCTCAGTTGCCGCCGCCTCCTCCAGGCTCTGCTAGCGCCTCCCTCTTCCTGCACGCTACAGTCTTCTTTCTCCAAGCCTCAAGATGGTAACCCGCTTTCTAGCTCTGGGTACTGCACCATCCCCTGCGGTTTCCAGGGGAACCCTGCCCATAGCTTTCCTGTAAACAGTCTCATTAATAAAATCTCTTCAGGTGAGCCAATTTAGGTGTGTCATGTGTTTCCCACCAGGACCCTGGCTGAGATTCCCCTCAAATCAGTTCTATCCATCCTCTGGAACTGATTAAGGAGATATTCCATCATATAAAGTGCCAGTTACAGGGCAAACAGATCACAGGAAGTATTCCAAATTCTACTAACTACTTGGGAGAAGAAAACTTAGAAGACTCTTGAGGTCCACCACTCTTAAGCCACTAAATAATTCTGTCTACTATTAAAGTAGTTAGGGAACTAAGCAATGAAGACCTAGGAGCTGTAATCCGGCCAGCACTAGGCGGTACTGACGAGTTAGCTGCAGCTGCTCTCCTCTTTGAATTGCACTTTGGTCCATGTTTGAGTGTGTACTACACTGACAGCTTTGTGCTAGGAAGCTGTGATGGGATCTGGGCATGGGGGAAGAGACACAGTCCTACCTTTGGAAGTGTTTACAGCTAAGGGAGCTATGCATGTAAGATAATAAGGGAATAAGTAGAAAGTGGGAAAAGGGAAATGGCTGATTTTGAGCTGACTATGGAATTCATGGGAGAAGGCGATGGCACCCCACTCCAGTACTCTTGCCTGGAAAATCCCATGGACAGAGGAGCCTAGTAGGCTGCAGTCCATGGGGTTGCTAGGAGTTGGACATGACTGAAGCAACTTAGCAGCAGCAGCATGGAAGTCACAGCTACATGTTTCCAAATGAGCTGCTTGGGTGATGTAGAAAAAATTCAGTTCATGTCTGGAGGAACTAGAAAAACGCCAACTTCAAATAGTCCAGGGACAGAGCAAGAACTTAAAGGCAGAGCAACTCAGAGTAGGTAAGAAGGTGTGGTAAAACAAGGCCATCGTCCCTTTTATATTTTAATTGGGGCTCAAAAAAGGAGGGAGTTGCTGGTAAGTCACACAGCTGGTATCCTCTCTCTGCAAGGCTACAAACTGCCCTTCTGCGAAATGGAGCGGTCACATGTTTAAGCGACGAATGGTAGTAACAGGCACTGTGGATGACTGGATGTGGCTCAATGGCATGGCATTGCCTCTCAGAGGTAATTTCCAGGGCGAGGCTACTCCACTGCCCCTCCTCGCTGTCTCCACCATGCTGCTCAAGTGGCACTGGGAAGGCTGAAGAGTCTTAGAGCCCAGAAACCTTCAGGCTGCGGTATCATGTGGGCCTGCCTAGGGTAACTAGATCAAGTGGTCTATTCCAGTCTTCTATCCCTCAGAGATTTGACAGAATACCCCCTTCCTCTACTTTTTGGATGACTGTACTGGCAAAGATGAAAACAAGTTAATATTCAGTGATGATGACCGGCTGTTCCTGGTGGGAGTATAAAAAGGTGTATGGTTTCACTGAGAAGAATTTAGCCTTAAATATCAAAGATCTGAATTTTCATACCCAGTAAAGCCTAGCCATTCTTAGGACTCTATTCTAATCAAATGATCAAGATGTACTGTGTTAAGACTCAAGGAGCAGACAATTATGACTGTTCATTTTGAGTCAGCATCTGTGCTCAGTCCTGGGGAGACCATAAGACGAAAATGATCCTTCCTTACAAGGGCTGACAGCATGGAAGGGAAGGGAACCATGTAACTTAAGGCATCATAGGTTATGATAGAAAGTTCAGAGTGCTCTGGACGCGAGCACACCTTGGGGAGACCTAATCAGATCATGCATAGAGGTGGCAAGGAAAGCTCACCTGGGCAGTATCATTTCAACTGGAAACCCTAAGTACGAGTAGGTCTTAGCCAGGTTTAGGGGCGGGAATGGAGGACACAAGTGAGAGACAGAAGAAATACCCCAAGCAGAGGGATGAGCACACGTAGAGGCTCTTGGGTGGGAAGGGGTTTGGTGTGGTCTGGAATGGAAATAACAGATCCAAAGGAGTTCTGTGAGAAGTCAAGGCTTGGAGGCTAGAGAGACAGGGAACTGGCTACACTGTGCAGGGCTCCGAAGAGTGGAGTACGGGTCCTGGGAGACCAGGGACTGACTGCACCTGCTCTCAAGTATGCTGAATCTGGTTTCTGTGTGGCACAGAGATCTGGGAGGGATGCAAAGTGGCAGCAGGAAGACCACTTAATTAAGGGGCTAATGCAGTAAGCCAGGCCAGAAGAGATGGGACATTCTGACTAGGGTGGGGGGATTCTGATTGCCCTGAGAAGACTCTAAGATGAACACAAGAAACCCATACGCATTATTTTCACACTCTTAAATTTACCCCCCCAACCCTGTTTGCAGGAACAGGGAACATAGTACAGTCAAGGGTGAGATCTAATTTCAAGTTGTATCACTAGCTTTCCAAGGCCACATAATCTAAAACTTAAAGTTTACTCTTCACCATAAATAAAGTGAAAATGTATAAAAGGGATAATCCCTCAGTTGTGCTGAGGTGATGTTTTGATTGCTATTAATGTATAAGTAAACGTCTACACAAAACTTTTTCAAACAACCAATTCAAATAACTATAATGTACAAACTGTAGACTCTATGAAAATACTCAATTTGAACTAGTATACCCTAACATATACTTATTCACATATTAAACTTTCTCTGCTCCCCAAAGTGACCCCAAATACAGACATTTTCATTAAGAAAACAGACGTGAGAATTCAGGATATAGCAACTTTTTCTGGGGTACCTCTGTAACGGAATTGGAGACAAATATAGCTGTTGTTGACAGACAGGCTGAGTTACCCCTCCTTTTACCAACAGAAGGGAGACTTGTCTTGTAACTAACTAGTTTTCACGGCCTCCTTCAGGCAGTTGCAAGGCTCAGAAGGCAGGAGGGAGGCCCGAGGGATGGGGGTAGCGGGAGCACAGCCATGCAGCTCTGCTCTCAGCCTGTGCTGTCAAAGGGAGACAAGCCTAGCCCCGCTCCGCCTATTAGTTTTATCTGAGCACCTACACGCTGCTTCATGCAGAAAATCAGCACTTTCGTCCCACAGAAACGTCACAACCTGCAGAGAATAGGGGGACTAAGAGGACTAAATAATAGGATGTATTAAAGCAAACAACGGGCTTGTCAGGCCCTCAATTCCAGATTACAAGAAAGACTTCCTGATTTCAGGCAGTATTTAAAGTGGGAAGCTAGTGTGCCACCCACAATTCTGGGTCGCTACAGGACTTAACAGAACAATGTCAGTGCTGCCTGGAAACTCAAGGGGAAACCAGGCATACAGGGTTCCTCTCTTGCCCACAATAACAAGGAGCTTTCCAAACCATAAACATCATCAGCCATATGATGATCAACTCAGGTATGACCACTGTTGGCCACCGCAAAATGATTATTACTGAGCCTTTCTGACCTCTCGATCCCTCCCCATAAGGTCAAAGGCTATGAATGGCTATGCATAACACAGCTATAATGATTCAACTATTAAATCTGAATTGACCAGAACCAAAATGCCCCGGTGAATTCTCCCTGTTGAAGTCACAGTCTGCAGCCCTGGGAGGTACAGTGAGGCTGGTTTTAAAATTTGTACTCCCTTTACTGGGTGGCCTTCTGTTTTCCCTAGAGTTCTAATGGATTTAACACAATTTCTCTGGCTTTTATATATTTTAAAATTATTACTACTTTTCAAGGATGGTATATGTAAGAAAATGTCTTAAATACTCATTTCCCTCTTCAGTCTATCACTCTGGGATTTTCCTGATACTTTCTTTGGCTGGATGTGTGGATTCCTAGACTTCAAGGCTTCCTCATTCTTGGTTTTTACGGTAGGGCACCAGTAATACACCCCAAGAAAGGGTGCTGGGGAAGCAAATGATTTCAGTCCTGGCATGTCTGAAATTGCCTTGATTCGTCACTTGTAACTGCATGCTGGTTCAGTGAGGTATAGAATTCAGCAGAATTCTAGGCTGAACAGCATTTCTTTCAGAATTAGGAAGCTACTGTTTTCTGGTATTTGGAGTTGTTCATCCAAAGTTTACTGGCAATCTGATTATCACTTCTTAACAGAGACTTGTTTCTTTATTTTCTAGATGCTTTTAGAACCTATTCTTTCTCTTGGACATTTTGAAGTTTAACAATAACTTATCTGAGGGTGGATCTGTTTTTATACAAATTGCTGGGTAGACTCAGTGGTCCCTCCTCCTCCAAAAATTCACACCCATCACCTGCGAGAAATTACCTTCTTTTTTTTTAAAAATCTGCTAGTCTTTCCTTTGCACTGTTCTCCTCCTTATCTGACTTCATGAAAGACCTCCAGCAGGCTCGCACGGCATTTCCTGAGTCCATTCACACCCTTCTAGACGACGATCTCATTTTCTCCTTAAGCCTCAACAGCTCCTCCACTATCTTTCTTTCTGCTGCTGCTAAGTCACTTCAGTTATGTCCGACTCTGTGCGACTCCACAGAAAGCAGCCCACCAGGCTCCCCCATCCCTGGGATTCTCCAGGCAAGAACACTGGAGTGGGGTGCCATTGCCTTCTCGGGATCTTTCTATTTCACCAAAAATACAGAAGCAAACAGAAGAGATCCTTAAAAGCTCCCCCCACCTGTGTACAGCCACTTGTACCTGTAATCCTTACCCTCTGCCTTCTATTTCTTTTGTCCATGCTCCTAACCACATAAAATTCTACTTCTGTGCTAGACCCTACGTTTTTGCCTGCTCAAGGACATTAGTGCAGTAATTTTCCCTTATTTCTTGCACATCATCAATTTTTTTTGTCTCTACTAGATCTTTTCTATCAGTAAATAAAAACGCTATTATTTCTCCCAACTCTCAGACTGGGATGAAAACAGACCTCTTTTGATTCTACATCAAAACTCCCTGGAACAGTTGTTGACATCCCGTCTCCAGTTTCTTTCTTCCTGTTCTCTCTCCCTAACATTTTATTATGAAAGCTTTCAAACACAGAGCAAAGTTTAAAGAATTTTACCAACCAAGACACATTTACCCACCACCTAAATTATGCCATTAACAATATGTGCTTTATCACATATCTATCTATACAATCTCCCATTAATCCATTTTTTAAATGCAACAAAGTTACTGTCATCAGCATTCTCCAAATACTTCTCCAAAAACATATTATTATTAGTTAAATGTTAGTTTGCAATGTCTTTTTAAATTTTTATCGATTGGTCTATCTTTGGCTGTCCAGGGCCTCTGTTGCTGCGCAGGCTCTTCTCTCTGGGGAGCACAGCCTCTTCTCTCTGGGGAGCACAGGCTCCAGGATGCTCGCTCGGGCTTCAGTAGTTGTGGCACATGGGCTTAGCAGTGTGGCTCCCAGGCTTGGGATCCTCCCAGACCAGGGATCCAACTTGTCTCCTGTACTGGCAGGTGGATTCTTTAGCACTAAGTCACCAGGAAAGCCCTATTTTATTTTCTTCATGTATCTCAAAATTGCAGACATCAGTACTCCTTCTCCTACATACTTCTGCATATATATTATTAACTACAGTTAAATATTAGTTTGCAGTGCTTTCTTTCGGTGTAGCATTTACACAGCCACTGCCACCCCCCAGCAAGGCTCCCCATGCCCCACTCCCCGCCCCGACTCACCTTGCCTGAACCCACTCCCAGTATGTTTCTGCTCTCTCCACTGCGACTACTCAGTGGTCCCCAGTGATCGTGATGGCTTGTTGCTGCTGCTGCTAAGTTACTTCAGTCGTGTCCGACTCTGTGTGACCCCACAGACGGCAGCCCACCAGGCTCCCCCGTCCCTGGGATTCTCCAGGCAAGAACACTGGAGTGGGATGCCATTTCCTTCTCCAATGTATGAAAGGGAAAAGTGAAAGGGAAGTCGCTTAGTCATGTCTGACTCTTCGCGACCCCATGGACCGCAGCCTACCAGGCTCCTCTGTCCATGTGATTTTGCAGGCAAGAGTACTGGAGTGGGGTGCCATCACCTTCTCCGATGGCCTGTTACTGAATCCAAAGGTCAGTGCCCCGCCCCCATCTGACCGGGCCCATCAGAAGCCACAACAGAGTGGTCACTTACTCTGCAGTGAAGAGTTTGGCTTCTAGGATACAACACATCCTAGGTTTTCTTCCTATTGAACTGGCTGCTCGTTTGGTCTCCGTTGCTAGTTTCTTTTTATCTCATTAACTGTTAAAGGGCCCCAAGGGCTCCATCCCAGAACCTATTTTCTTCTCTACCAACACTCATTCTCTTAATTTTCTCATATAGTCAGATGGCTTTCATATACCCTAAATCAACCCCTTCTCTCCACTTCCACAGCTAGAATTCTGGAAGCTGCCAATAGCTCTTGCCCGGATTCTGCCCAACTGGTCTCACTGCTTTCACTTTATCCCCTTCAGAATAACATTATTAAAATGTAAGCCATACCTGTTGTCACAGCCAGGAGGCGGTGAAGCAAATGTGACAACTAAGTGTACTGTGGTACCCTGAAACAGAAAAAGGACACTAGGGAAAAGCTAAGGAAATCTGGATAATACCAACTTTAGTTAATCACATTTGCCCGGAGCAGTTCACTAACTGTTAAAAAAAAAAAAGGTACTAATGCAAAATGCTAAAAAGAGGGAAAATTTGGTGTGGGGCATACCTGAACACTTTGTGCAAGTTTTCTGTAAATCTATAACTGTTCTGAAAAGTAAAGCTTACATATTAAAAAAAAAAAGCTAGACTGTGGATCTGCTTAAAATCCTTCAAAGGTTTCTCATTTCTCTAATACTCACTGCTTCTCAATTGTGTATTCACATTTAAAACTGAGGCAACACAAAGGCAGTCTAGGGACTTCCCTGGTGGTCCAGTGGCTAAGACTCCACGCTTCCAAAGCAGGGGGCCCCGCCAGGGAACTAGATCCAACATGTTGCAACTGAGAGCCTGCATGTCACAACTAAAGATCCTGCAGGCCTCCACTAAAAGATTCTGCATGCCGCAGGGAAGACTGAAGATCCCAAGTGTTGAGGGCTGCAACTATGACCCAACGCAGCCAAATAAATATTATAAAAACAAAAGCAGCCTAGGAACTCTATTGGAAGTGGGTGAGGCTTGACAGAGTTTGCTTTATTTAAACAGAGCTCTAGATGCAGGAAACTTTAGCAAAAGTACCAGAACACTATTTCCAATGCCACAAAGTTTTTCTGAGACAATTTAATGCAGAAGTACTATTGTCTATTATTCTCAACGACAGTTCTACCTTTGTTGACAACAAATTCTCTCATATTGTGACCTCTCTTTGTTGACTGTTCTTTGTATTGTGTAACAGTTAACAAACACTGGAAGGGAGTGGGGAATGAGTATATTCACAGACGACCTACGAAAGGCTATAATATAACTTAAATTGAGATTAAAAACCACCATCACCACCACCACCAACAGCAGCAGCAAATCACCTATAATGGAGAAAATAGTTAATAAAACTCATTATGTCTTTAAAGCTCTAAACAAATGTTAAACATAAGGATTTAAAAAAAAACAAGGTAAAATGCAATTTGCTATCAATTCATCTTAGCAGGCCTAATGGTGTCATTTTTACTTTAAATATTTACTTACCTACAAAGCTATCTTTCTTACTCTATACTTACCTGTGTGGACAATGAATCTTGTAACTAACGTAAGTGGAAAGACAGAGATGATCAATTCATTTGGCTAATATGGCAAACCTTATCAATCGTTTGGCCAAAGCCCACTACACTTCCCGCCCGGTGTGAGGCAGCACAGCAATGAACACTGTGCCTCCCACTACTTGGCCCCCAACTCTCCAGTCTCCCTGCCGTTTCATTCCTTGCACTCCAAATTCCAACAATACTACTGCTACTGCACGCTGCTTCCCAACTGCCCAGCTGTTTTATGATTTTTCAGACTCGGTATACGTGTTTCCTCTGGTTAAGACGGCAAAGTCAAGGTTTCAGGATCACTTTCTGTCTGCAATCATGGACCTCTGTATTATTACCACAGCTCTATCATCACACCACCTTCAATATATTGTGACTACTTGTCCTTTCTATGAGACTGAGCCATCTGAGGGCAGGTGCCACATCTGTTCACTCTGGTGTCCTCAAGGACATATCTTCCAAGAAAAACCTTCGTTGGTGAAACAGTATGTCCCCAAAATATTTTAGATCTTCCTTAAAAGAAATGATAAGCTATCTCCCAAATGCAAATGAGGAAATGTGATTATTACATAATCAATTTTTATGCCTGGTTTTCTTTTTGTTCATGATAAGCAAATGCTTCAGTAGCTTAAATCTCAAAAATATGGTTTCAACAGATTTCAAGCACTAGTGTGTGTGTGTGTCTCTCATTTTCTCTCTCACCCACCTACACACATACATACACACTCACATCTTAGAAAGACAATTCTGGACAACATGGGCCAGTTTTACGTGTTTGGAACAATTCCTGGTAATTTTAAGTCCTTCACACACAAAAATCAAAGGACCAGATGGGATTTTAGGAGATTTTCCAATCCATTTTCCTATTATAAAATCTAGTAAGTAAATGAAGTCACCAATATGGGCAAGATAATTATCCTATTTTAGAAGGCTTCCACAGAACTATCCTTAAGAATGTACCCAAATGTAATCCCTACCGATGCAATTTAGGTCAAACTCAGCGTTAGCTCACACAGGAAAGCAAAATACCATCATTTCCATGCGTGTGTGCAGAGTAAGGAACGACATGACACAGAAGGGAGGCGTAGTGGAGCGAAAAGAACACCGAGAACCAGCGACATACACCCCTTCCCTGCCGCTGACCTTGCCCCGGCGCCTTGGCCTGTCTGGGCCTCATAAAATCCCCCATAAAATTAGAGTGCTGGGCTGGAATGCTAGGTTCTTTTTTAAAGTAATATCTTAAAAAGGCACAACGCACTTATTGTGCACCTGCTGTATGACCTTTTATGTATATTAAGGACGACCTTCCCCAGAGAGAGCATTTTTACAGATGACTGCACAGTTAATAAAAAGTGAAACTGTAATTCAATTCAAATTCAGGTCTGCTTGTTCTAAAAGACATTGTGCTAAGCTGCCTCCTGGGAAAGGGAAGAAGGGAAAAGAAAGGAAGGAAGGGAACCACAGACTGGCAAAGATGCACTTTTTCCTGCAGGCAGCACACGGACAGAAAAATAGGCCAGAACAAATCACTGCGGCATGAGCAGTGACAGGGAAACTAAGAGAAACGGGTCCCCATGCTTGGCTCTTTAACTGTCATCACAAATGCCAACGGCTTCATCTGCTAGGATATACCATCCTACTTCTTGTGTGCGTGTGTTTGTGTGTGAGCGTCGCTCAGTCGTGCCCAACTCTTTGCAACCCCACGGAATGTGGCCCGCCAGCCTCCTCTGTCCATGGAATTCTCCAGGCAAGAATACTGGAGTGGGTTGCCATTCTCTTCTCCAGAGGATCTTCCCAGCCCAGGGATTGAACCCAGTCTTTTGCATTGCTGGCAGGTTTTTTTTTTTTAATCGTCTGAGCCACTAGCGAAGGCAAGTCTCATATATCTACTTGCAACATACCAGACATCCTGATTGAAGGTATGAGGGAAATACTGAAGAATCTGAGGAACCAACCTAAAATCCATGGTTTGAGGAAGGGTGAGGAGTAGGCATGCAGGACAACACTCCTCAAATTAGGGGGAAATTTCCCAATTTAATAGGTTTTAATATCTCTGAAAAATGATTCCAGGAGCAAAATATATTACGCCCATTACGTACCTGTTACTAAGCAACTCCACTCATACAGACTATTAAATCAATACCGTAAATTGTAATGTTGCAAATATCACAGAATTCATGTCTTCCCACATCTAGTATTTTTCTCAGCTTATTTTTGGTTTAAACCAAAGTTTCCCAATGAACTGTATAAATATATTTTTCAAGCATTACTGTATTTCCTAGTGTTAGAATCACATCTTTTTTTTTTTTTGGTCACAATCCTAATAATACCCATAAGCATTCAGATTAGCGACAGAGCTTATCACCCTTAGATCAATTTAGAGAGGAGAACAATAAAGAAGGTGCAGTAAGATCCTCAGAGCCTTGGGCTCAGGGCATGGCAGGTACCAGTAAAAATGCCCACTATGTCTCAGCCTTAAAATTAAAAAAATCACCCCCTCCAGACACATGAAAAGTTGATTCACAGATACATGCGTATCAATTTCTGTACTGTATTGATAAAAAGAACAAGATTTTTTTTCACCCTCCAATCACTAAATTTCTCCCGTTTGGGGGGAGTGGAGAAATCATCCCTGTTGAGAATATAAGACCCAGCTCATTTACTCTACTGAACTACTCAGAACACACACAAGTCAGGAAGTACTAACAATCTGGGAGCCAGCAAATATTTTTTAATATATTGATTTTTACCCAATAGATAGCAATAGATAGTTAGCAACAGATGACAGATGTTAAATAACTGTCACTTTATTCTTGTTCTCAGTATTTGAAATGGCTGGATATAGGACAAGGAAAACAGAAACAGAAGCGCTCCTTTGTAAAGTTTATCCCACCTGCCCAGCTAGGTATATGGGCTTTGTCTTGTCTTTAAAGATTCCAGAACTATATACTCTCCCACCCACAGGATCACGCTTTTGCGTTCAAAATTCAGCCAGCTTGCCTCAGCTCCTGTGTGGGCACCTAAGTACAATGGTGTGTGGGCCAATCTTCAAAAGGGCAGAACAGCCCCCCACCTCCAGCCAGAATCACCCGATTACTAATCTGAAAAACACCGACAGCCAAATAAAGTACTCCAGTTAAAAGTGAAAGGCTTTCTCCGTTGGGGAGTAGAGGAAGAAAAGTCAGTCTAGAAGGTTAAAAAAAAAAAAAATCTACAATTGTTTGAGCTGGGTAACTGAAAGAAACAGAAGCGAAAATAAAGGTGTGAGTGGGAGTTTATTCTGATGCCATACTTGTCACAAAGGCTATGTGTCTGCTTTGGGGGGAAGGGAGATTCTTCTTCATTACACAGATCCCCTGGTTTCTAAAAGAGTCAAGAGACCCTTCCTCAAAGGTTTTGAACACCCAAATTATCTTCTTCATGCCTAATCCCTAACCACTAAGGAGTGGGTGCCAGGTCTTCCACTCCTGACCTCTAAAATCAGCCTATCATTTACACCCATAAAAGCACCTTCCACTTTGAAGGTTTCTCTCTGGAAAACCTTTTCCACCTTGTAAAATTATGTGGATTATCTAGAGGGTAGTGATGGATCTACTCTTTGATCAGAAACCCAAAGTGTAAATGCAAAGAATGTTAAATCTACAAAATGTTTTACTGAGTCTTTTTTGTGAAAGCACAACTCTAAATTTTTGTTAAGCTTGTCCTAACAGCAAATCAGACAAAGATCACAAAGATGCAGCTGACCCGTGTACCAGAAAGTCAATATAAAAACTGTGACCCAGAAAGTCGATCTAAGAGACTCTCGGTAGATTCTACAATGGCTCTTTCCTGTTTTGGGGACAGCAGGAATGCCCCCGTGGACAGCACCGATTCCTGCTGGTTCCTTGTCACGTGCTCTCTTTTTGGTGGTGTGCTAAGGCTACATTTTCACTTTAGGAAAAGCTCGCCTCTCCACAAACTTCCATTACTGGCTATATTCTACTTCAGTTCAGCCACTCATGTGTGTCCGACTCTTTGCGACCCCATGCACTGCAGCACACTAGGCTTCCCATATTCTACTTGAAGTGAAGTTGCTCAGTCGTGTCTGACTCTTTGCGACCCCGTGGACTGTAGCTCCCCAGGCTCCTCTGTCCATGGGATTCTCCAAGCAAGAATACTGGAGTGGGTTACCATTTCCTTCTCCACCATATTCTACTTGGATATATGCAAATATCTCTAGCCGAAAAGAACCTCAACAGCTAAATCTCTTTCCCTGGAGGTCTCTCAAGCATCTCAGACTTAACCACAACCAAATGGAACTCAAGATGTTCCAGAAAGTATTCATCTCCCATATTACCTTTCTCAGTTAACAATACCCATAGCCACCAAGTAGCCTTAGACTTCTTTCTTATCCATCCCTGAGTATAGTTCCTTCTACTATATAAGTACATGTCCTCTTCAATTAAAATGTCCATCATCTCTACAAAACCCGGACTTCCCTTCCTTTACCACTCTGCTATAATTTCTCTCTTAAAATGCAACTGATGTTATTTCTGTGCTTACTGTCCTTCAAAACTTCCGACCCCTGAAGAATCAAGTCCAGTACTTTTTAGTCCGGCATACGATCTCCCTAATGATGCAGCTTCTGCCCAACTCTCCAACTACCTCTGCCATTTCCCCCACGAAGATCTCCCATCTTGTCTGCAGCCACCTCTGTCAGTCCCGGCTCACCTGCTGTGCGTTCAGCCTCTGCCTGCAATGCCCTTCCCTCCATGTTTGTTCACCTAGTCTTAGTTCACTCTTCAAAACCCAACGAAGTGTCCACTCTGAAATCGAGCACCACCACTCTCCTTGTGAACACCTCTACTAGTGAACAGAAACCGCACAAGCGAAGCCATGTACGCGGCCACGCCCTCACAAAGTCGAGCCTGGTTTTGCTGCAAGCCTACAGCAGGCGAACACTTGGTGCCTGTTCGGTGAATCACCTCTCCTCTGATAAACAACTAAAATAACACAGCTTACATTTATTAAGAATTTATCACATGCCAAAATGTACAACATATTAGGCCATTTCTTCCTCATAACAACTCCATAAGGTTGGGTAGGTATTATTCCTGTTTATAAATGAGGAATCTAAGGTGCATTCAAACAGGCCAGAGAACTTGCCCAGGAGCTACAGCTTAAATGGAAGAGATGGGACTGGAACTCAGGTCTGACCGATGCCAGAGTCCATGCTTGTAACCTCTGTGCTTAATTCTCGCTATTCTACACTGTCCTTAACAGGCCTCCCAAAGAGTGCTGTCCACACTATTTTGTCTAAAACTTCCAGAATCAATTATCTAGCTAGGTTTCCGTTAGGGTTTTATGCTTTCTGCAGCTAAGGGAATAGAGTTATTCTGGATTAAGAATGCTATGGACAGTGAGCTCAGAATGATTGCTCTAAACTGTCTCATATGCAAGTATCTGGCACCCAACCTAAACTCAGTCAACCAGAAAAGTTTTTCGAAGTCCATGTAGGAAAAAAGAAAATGAACAACTATTATTTCCTCAGATCAACTTTCCAACAGAATAACTCCTTCTGTTTTTTCGGAAGGCAGAGCAATCTGCAAACACAAAGATTCCTTTTATTTGGGAGTTTTGAGCCATATACCAAAACTCCTCATAGCAGTCTATGAAGAAAAAGTCAAGATAAACTAATCTTGTTAAGCCCCTCCTCCTCTGCTCCTGGCCATCTTTATTTTTAGGACATTCTCTGGCAGTTGTAGTATCAAATGATGGTGACACTGAGAGTATGTGAGCTTCACAAGCTGGCAGGTGTCGGATGGCGACCCTGCAGCAGCCCCATCGGCAGCCCACCCAGACGCTTATGTTTAAATTGGGAAAAAGTCCACGAAGCGGGCAGAAGCCACTGGCTCATCTTACACCAGACCCCCTACTTTCAGCTGTCTCAAAAAAAAAACAAAAACAAAAACAAAAACTCTAAACCCTCTAAATTAGAATCATTTCAATCTTCCCAGACAGAATCTTGTATCAAAGAAATGTTAAATCCTACTTTAACGACGTCTACTTCGTTGCAATGGTGCAGGAAATTCAGCTGTCCTTTTACTCAGAGGAAACCAGTGTGCATTTAAAACAGAAGCTGAACACAGTAAAACCTGAAGGGGACAGACATCTTCTGGCATGATGCTACCTTCACAACTGAGCTGGGAGTGACTGGCTGGTTTCATCTGAAAGAAACATCTGGTACCATCTATATCAAGGTGGAAAAGCTCAAATCAAAGTATAATGGAAAGGTGAGGGATAGAAAATGAGCAAAAGAAAAAAAAGCCATCATCAGTACCTTTAGTGTTTTTAAAAGATAAAACAGAAGAATTTAAAAGATAAAACCAAAGAATTTAAGTGGGAACAATTAATAACCAGCGGGTACCAAGAGATTGCTCAAGTATGCCCAAAAGATGAATAAAACGGCCCAGGACGACCTCATTCGATACCAGAAGCACTCACCCTCCTAAGTCTCCCCACTATCCAACTCGCTGAGTCTATGGTGCGACCGTTTTCACAATTACTTCTTCTTTCCCTTTATATTTAAGTCGTACCAGGTATTATATTGTACTCTTCTTTAAAACGCCTTTAAATATAATAAGGATGGTCAACTACATTTATTTAAAATAGTGAGGGGAGGGGGGAGGAAACACTGTAAAATGTCCAGCAGCAGCAGCAGCAGTGAAAGGGTTAAATCAAGCACACTCAGCAGTGGAGACACTCTGCAGCTGTTACAAATGTTCTTTATAACAGCATGGGTTGGGTAGACAATGGGTGGTCTCCTAAACTTCTGTTGGGCCTCTAGGAGGCAGCCATGAAGCTTGGGTGGGACCGCCCCCTCAACCAAATCCCCCAGAACAAGTCTATCTCCTCTACCCAACACAGACTGGCTTAGTCCTGTAACCTGGACCAATCAACCCAAACTGTAAAACATTTGCTGTGAGGCAAGAAGGGCTGTGTGGATCACAATAAACTGGAAAATTCAGAAAGAGATGGGAATACCAGACCACCTGATCTGCCTCTTGAGAAAGCTATATGCAGGTCAGGAAGCAACAGTTAGAACTGGACATGGAACAACAGACTGGTTCCAAATAGGAAAAGGAGTCTGTCAAGGCTGTATATTGTCACCCTGCTTATTTAACTTATATGCAGAGTACATCATGAGAAATGCTGGGCTGGAAGAAGCACAAGCTGGAATCAAGATTGCCGGGAGAATTATCAATAACCTCAGATATGTAGATGACACCACCCTTATGGCAGAAAGTGAAGAGGAATTAAAAAGCCTCTTGATGAAAGTGAAAGAGGAGAGTGAAAAAGTTGGCTTAAAGCTCAACATTCAGAAAATGAAGATCATGGCATCTGGTCCCATTACTTCAAGGGAAATAGATGGGGAAACAGTGGAAACAGTGTCAAGACTTTATTTTTTTGGGCTCCAAAACCACTGCAGACGGTGACTGCAGCCATGAAATTAAAAGACACTTACTCCTTGGAAGGAAAGTTATGACCAACCTAGATAGCATATTCAAAAGCAGAGACATTACTTTGCCAACAAAGGTCCGTCTAGTCAAGGCTATGGTTTTTCCTGTGGTCACGTATGGATGTGAGAGTTGGACTGTGAAGAAGGCCGAGCACCGAAGAATCGATGCTTTTGAACTGTGGTGTTGGAGAAGACTCTTGAGAGTCCCCTGGACTGCAAGGAGATCCAACCAGTCCATCCTAAAGGAGATCAGCCCTGGGATTTCTTTGGAAGGACTGATGCTAAAGCTGAAACTCCAGTCCTTTGGCCACCTCATGCGAAGAGCTGACTCATTGGAGAAGACTCTGATGCTGGGAGGGATTGGGGGCTGGAGGAAAAGGGGACCACAGAGGATGAGATGGCTGGATGGCATCACCAACTCGATGGACGTGAGTTTGAGTGAACTCTGGGAGTTGGTGATGGACAGGGAGGTCTGGTGTGCTGCGATTCATGGGGTCGCAAGAGTCAGACACAACTGAGCGACTGAACTGAAGAAGGGCACACTTCCCTTTCCCTGTGATGCTAACGAGATGTCTTCTGATTTAAAAAGGCAATTTCATATACAGTACCATCTTTAAATGTCCAGAAAAAAAAGATTATTAGGAGAGATAATAAAATAAACTTATTATTTCTGGGCAACAGATTGGGTTGGATTTGGGTACTGATCATTAACCATCATATATATTTTTAATTTACAAAACAGACTGCCAGATTAATCACTGTCTTTGAAACTCATATTCCATTCATACTCTAACCCTCTGTGAATCCTTTCACCTGAAATGCCATTCTCTCTTTTCCCCACAAATCAGTCACTTAGGATCAGGGCTTCTCTTTTTCCCTACCTATAACCCCCAACAACTTCTTTCTCTGAATGCCTTCAACAATTAGCAACCATTACAGTAACTAAGTCATTTACTGAACACCTACTATAATGTACAATCCTGGGCACTCTTATGTTATTACATTTAAACATAACTGTTTCTAAATGAGTCATTTCTACTCAACCCAACACGAAATTCTTGGGGGGGCAGAACTACTTTATATTTATGTTGATTTGTCTTATTGCCTAACATATTCTATCACAAAAGAAGGCAGACATTCTAAATATGGATTATTTACATACATTTGGAGGGGGGAAATACTTTTACCAGAGCCTCAAGGGGTATGACCTTCAACTAGGTTTAAGAACCACTGCACCAGGGATTCAACAAATAGTTCTTCAATCACAACTAAACACATCACCAATAAGCCCAGAAGATTTCCAGGAAAAACAGCTTGTGATACATATCAGGCTGCACAAATGGAAGAACTCGTTTTTAGTCACATTTTGAGTGTATGACAAGGTACTGGAGTGGCATGCGGACAGGACTCTAATGACATGGAGTCAAACACAGTTTCTCTTTGCCAAGTGACAGCACTGTTAACAGTCCCTCCACCAGACCTGGGGAGCGGTGCCTTTGTTTTCGTCCTTCTGTTTATATGAATCAGCTGTTGAACCTGTAATCATTTTACCCTAGTCAGAAAGCTCTTCCTAAGTGCACCATAATAAGCACAGCAGCATAATGGGGGAGGCGACAAATACGAAATTAACACAACGTGGCAGTACTTCAGGGTCTTACAATCGCGAATTCTCACTTGAATTTTTCTAAATCAATAAGGCTTCCCCAGTGGCTCAGCGGTAAAGAATCCGCCTGCAATGCAGGAGCCGCAGGAGACACGAGTTTGATCCCTGGGTTGGGAAGATCCAAGGAGGAGGCGATGGCAACCCACTCCAGTATTTTCGCCTGGGAAATTCCATGGACAGAGGAACCTGGAAGGCTGCAGTCCATGGGGTCGCAAAAGAGATGTGTATGACTGAGCAACTAAACAACAACATTCTTACCATTAGCTACAAATAGAATTTTAAAAACTGTAACTAATTTAGAAAATCTACAGCAATGGAATGAGGCATTTGCCACAAAGGGTTATGCTCCCATTTATTACTCTGTTTTGAGAGCTAGTGAAATATTAATAGGAACTGCCCAGAGCAGTCCTTCTCATGTTCTTCAACATTCAGGCTGCTGCTTGCTGTGGAAGATGCAGAAAGAAGTTCCCTCGTGAGAATGAGTTCGACACTGCTATTGTTCACAGCTGATCCTCTTCCTATGGTTTAACATCCAACCTTTATCTTCCCCAATAGATAACCACGAACATTCCCATCCTGCTAAGGACGCCAACATTCTCCCCAGCCTCAAAGCCTTAGCATGCTCCCACTGGACCGCATCTCCCCAGTCACATGGCCTCTTCCCTTGTAATGCCCTCTAGATTTGGACTCTTCTCCATTTCCATTAGGGCACTTCCCTTGTGGCTCAGCTGGGAAAGAATCCGCCTGCAATGCAGGAGAACTGGGTTAGATCCTAGGTTGGGAAAAATCCCTTGGAGAAGGGAAAGGCTCCCCACTCCAGCATTCTGGCCTGGAGAATTCCATGGACTGTATGGTCCATGGGGTCGCAAAGAGTCGAACACAACTGAGCAACTTTCACACACATCATTTCCACTGATTTATTTCAGGAGCTTGCATGCAACAAAACTACTTTCTGGGAATTTCCTGATGGTCCAGTGGTTAGGATGATGTGCTCACACTGCCGACTGGGTTCAACCCCTGGTCGAGGAACTAAGACCCCACAAGCCTCCATTTGCCACCCATCCCCCATAAAACAAAAACAAAAACAACTGCTTCCTATTTGATAATAACTAACTGTATACTTGCGGTTTTAACTGCTTACATGTTTCAATTAATTTAATCCTCACAGCAATCTGATAAGGTAAGTGCTATTATCATCCGTTTTTCCAATGAGGAAAGTTTGGCACTAAGAAGTTTAAAAACTTGCCCAACACCACAACTATGGCAAACGAGGTACCGCTGAAGCCTGAACCGAGCTGGCCTGGCTCCAGCCGGGCCTCCATCCCTGTGCTCCATCTTGCTTCTACTCTTTCTCCTCTTTAATCCCATACTACTCAGAACAGTCTTTCGAAAACTCTGGGTAATTTCACTGCTCCAGGACCTGTTAGAAAACACTGCTCTTTCATCACATGAATGTCGCTTTCTGATTAGCTCAAAATGTGAACCAGATCAAATTATGCTCAAAAATCTATTCTCTCACCGACTAGCTGTGCAATTTTATGCAACTTACTCAACCTGTGTGTTAACAAACTTGAAAAAGTTCTTTCACTGTTGAGAGGAATTGAGCAAAGTACTTGGTACAGAGCCTGCCTGGCTCTCAAGACTGCATGAGCTCAGTAAGAGCTAAATTTCTGGGCTCATATGAAAGCTTCACATTCTGTAAGGTATCGCCAGGCTCAAGTCCATTCTGTTCTCTTGTTTCCTCCCACCGGGAAGGCCTGATTACTCAGACAGTAGCTACCATTTCCCAGTACCTTGAGTCCAAAATGACTTATAGTACACAATCACTACACCTGATTCTCTCTTGCTATAAGTCCTCTAAAACAATGTTTAATCAGAAGACATACTTAGTGGAACAGTCTTCTTTACAACCTACTTCCCAGGGATGTATACAGAGAGCCTCACCAGCTCAACTCTAGGTCCCCAGTATACTGAAAATGTCTCCCTGGCACACACACTCAAAAGCTTGCAGACCAACGTAAATGTAGTCTATAAAAAGAGAATCTGAGAAATGTATTACATGAGAATTTTCTACATTTAATGTCAAGGTGTCACTAGATGCGCCTCAGAATTCAAAATGGGACGTATCGGAACTATCTCATTTAAATGATTTGAAGCTGGACCAAGGGAGCAGCAGGCTAAAGTTCTAGCAAAACTGAACGTTTCTTTACATTATAAGGCCAGAATCAAAAGAGAAATTTAAGAAGACATAAACAACCACAAGCAGCTTTACTTAGTTGAAAGATGCTGACAGACCTGATGGAGAAAAATGCCAGTTTATTCTTTGCTGCTTCTGAGCTCAGCACAGAGTCACAAAATAAGACTCCTGAGATGAGGACTGTGGGCTGATCCAGACTGGGCTGGCCAGACGCTGACTGACTCCAGCCAGCCAGCCTATCTAAGAATGGCACCGGTTAAGACAGTGAGGGTGTTTAAGAACTTCCTGCCCGTCCCCATTTCCACCCCCTGTATATACCCACCACTAGAAAAACGACTCAAAGCGTATGTACTCCTTTAAGGACAGCATTATTTCCTCAAAACATGAACCAAAATCTCATCAATGAAGAGACACAAAAACTTAAAACTAATGAATCCTTAAAACTGAGACTTAGATTGACTTAACAGAGTCAAAGCTAAAGCCAGGCCCTACTAGAGATGTGAATTCATTATTTTTTTATATCCTAACAACATTCAAGCTATGGGTTTATCACCAGAATACACACATTCCAAGAGAAAATTCATGAGCAAATTTAAAAAGAGACATTAGTGTCTTGTTGACTGAAACCAACTACTCAGGGCCTAGAAGAACCAAAATGTTAAGTCTATCAACAAACTGTCATTAGCCTGTCAGATCCGCCTGCATTTCCCTCTCCTGAAGACTTCTAAGAGCACCTGCACCACTTGCTTGTTCTGACTCCAGGATCCTACTCGGGCTGGGCGCGTTCTAGGCTGGCTTCAGTGATGTTTGGCACCATGAAGCACACTGCCAGTCCTGGGTGTGTTGCTAATGGGTCAGAAAGCGTCCCTGGAAACGCAGGAACACCAATAAGAGTTCACACAGTTGTTCGTAAGTGAAGTGTTCTGGCAAAGCTTGACAAACAAGAAGAAATTCTTCCCCCAACCCACCTCACTTTTAGCAGCAAAGTAAACTTAAGAGAACATCAGATAAGACCAGCCTCCTCTTCCTGCAGTCCAGCCCCTGCAGAGCAGTTCTCTATGGACCCTGAGGCTGGGAATTGTATAAACTATGTAAATTAGAACTACGTAAATTTACATAAAACTATGTAAATTAGAACAAATCATCAGGGTTACTCTGAATCAGTCCTGTAAATTTTTTTTTCCTTGTTTTTCTTATGCACTTAAAGAAAAAAAGAATTCAACAGAGAAAGCCAAAGGTTTGCAATCTCCTTCTATAAAGCAACATCTTATGAACCATCTGCTGAAATAAAATGCCATCATGACTATAGATGGAATAAATGTCCAAAAATAAAAATTGGTGGAAATCGGGAATGTTTTTTGGACAGTAACAAAAGTAAAACTGGCTAAACAGTCTTCAGATCACATGCATAGTAAAGTGTAATTACACCTTAGAGAGACACAAAGGAATAGTAGCTAAGAAGCATGACTCAGGTGGCGGCAAAGTAAGGGAATAACAAATTACAGCAGAAATTCCAGAGTTCCTATTTCTGGTTTATGTCACCTAAAGAAATGCAAAAACAGCTGAGGCAACATAAGAACCCAGTCTGACCTCCGACAGGGCAATACTGGGTAATACAGACAACATCCAACTATGGACTCAATTTACACTGAGAGGGATGGACCTGGTGTGGGTTTCAACGCTTCTTCTGTTCCAACAAACGAAACGACCATGTTGCGGGACGCTCTGCAAGACACGGACACACAGGAACCCGAGACCCAGGGAATCAATACGCCAAGGGCCAGCACACAGTGGCACCTCTTGAGGCACCTGAGGGAAAGAAAAGCATCGAGAAAGACTTCTGGAACTCAGGCAGGCTTGCTGTAAGTCACGAGAGAAGGTTATACTGGACAAAAGGAATGGCAGGTCTGAAGACCACAAAGTGTGAAATAGCTCGGTGTTCAGGGAAACGATGCACCTCATTTTTGAAAACTGACCAAATACTGTTTAAACATAATTACAATGGTTCATCATCCCATTATTTGACATTTCTGGCAAGTTATGTTCACTAATGAAACACTGTAGAGCTTTTAGGGTAAGGATATTTAACTGTGCAAACTGTCAATGTAATTTAACACAAAGAAACAAAATGACTACAGTAAGAGTAAGACTTTGCCCAAGATATTTATGTAAAACAGAGTTCTGAAAAGAAAACACGATAATTATGGTTTTGCTGAATTCAGAGAAATGCTGCCTCTGCGCTCTGGATGGGCCTCAGATGCTGCAGTCTGCACATTCAGCTCGAGACCACATTACACGTCCAATGACACAAGGAACTCAAATTAGAAGAGGCAGCACTGGACTCCACAACACACCGTGTGTCACCCCAGTGGAGCCATTCGACGAGCACGCCTCAGACTCCACGGGATGACTACAGGGGTCCCTAGTATCTGCCTCTGTCTGCGTGGCTGGCGGCAGAAAAGGCTCAGCGCTATGGAGAAAAGGGTCTGGGAAGTCAAAGGGCTGCAAGGAGAGGAAGAGAAATCCTGCCCCAGTTCCACTGTCGGTCCACAGCAGCCTCCTCCTCTCCCTCCCCAGACCTGATTCTGCCCAAGGGCCCCATCTCCAAAGACCAAGGTCACCATCAATGGTTTGCACCGACAGGGAAGATATGATTCCCGGCATTTCCAACTGACACCCAAAATACTCTGAACACAAAAACACCGTTATTTGGTGGTGACATTCTACAGTAGGGCTGTCCAAAGAAGCTTCTTACAATGACATAAATGTCCTACAGCTGCACTGTCCAATATAGCAGCCATTAGCCAGACACAGCTAGTAGGATCTTGAAACACAGCCAGTGCAAGTGAAGAAGTGAATACTTTACCTAATTTCAACAGTCATATAAGGCTACTGGCTATAGTATGGAAGAATGTGGTCAATATCCAGCATCATCAGTTCGCACGGAAGCCAAATACTTGAATGGTCCAACCTTAAAAATGTCAATAAGCGTTACATGAGCAATAACATCTTCCACAAAAACAACAATTTATGAGCTTTTAGGAAACAATTCTTAAGTACAGACTATCAAAAAATCAAAAGGACATATTAAACTTTGAGTGTTTGTGTTTTAATCTATGTTCGGCCAACACAGCCAAGATAAGCCTAAGGAGACACAACTCAACAATGTAGCATCCTGGATGGAATCCTGGAACAGGAAAAAGGACACTAGGAAACATGAAGGAAGCCTGAGAAATAATAACACGTCCTGAACGCCCCTGGTGACCCAGTGGTAAAGACTCTGCCTGCCAGTGTAGGGGACACAGGTCTGCGCCCTGGCCCGGGAAGATGTCACAGGCCGCGGGGCCGCAACTGCTGAGCCCGCACACCACAGCGACTGAAGTCCAGGTGCCTAGAGCCTGTGGTCCGAAACAAAAGAAGCCCCTACCAGGAAGGCCTGCTTGCCGCAGCTAGACACCCATGCGCAGCAATGAAGGCCCAGTGCAGGCATAAAAATGCTTAAAATGGTGGCTCAGCATTGGTTCACTAGTGAGTGGTTAACAAATGTACTACACCAATGTAAGACGTTAGTGAGAAACTGGGTGTGAGACATAGGGGATCTTTCCGTGCTCTCTTCGCAAGTTTTTCAGTAAATCTAAAATGTTCTAAAATAAACTTGCTTTAAAAAAAAAAAAAAATCTATGTTAAAAAAAAACCCCTAGGTTCATAAAGGGAACTCTGCTCATTATTACATAACAACTTAAATGGGAAAAGATTTTTTAAAAGGATACATGTGTCACTGCTGCGCACTTGAAACTACCACAACACCGTTAATCAACTATGCTGTTCAGTCGCCCAGTCGTGTCCAACTCTCTATGACCCCGTGACTGCAGCACATCAGGCCTCCCTGTCCCTCCCCATCTCCCGAACTTTGCCCGAGTGCATTCATGTCCACTGCGTCAGTGATGCCATACAGCCATCTCATCCTCTGACACCTCCTCTTCTGCTCTTAATTCTTCCCAGCAGTTAACTATATTCCAATAAAAAAAGTAAAAAACAAAAACAAAACCCGGGAACTATGCTCAGTAAAGATGCTGTTGCAGTTTCAGTTTTATCTTAATGAGAGAATCCTGTCGAGGGACCCTGGCTAAGAGCGCAAGTAGCACTGACATTTTATTCTACCCTTCCTGTAAACAGTACACTGAACTTTGGGGCTCCCATTCTTATATCTGATAAACAACTGAGTACATGTTTAGCTCAGTAAATGTTTTCAAGTCTATGAAGAGGAATCTTGAAGTTTTTTATTTACTTGAGCAATTTTCTTTCAAAGGCTTCATGAAAAGGTATTCAATTTTCCACTTCTCTGACCACAGATTTTTTAAACTTTAGAAACTAACATCTAGATAGCAGATTTCAGGTGTATACCATGCTGGACTATAAGCTTGTTAAATATAATTCACATTCATATGGTGTTGGAGAAAATAAAATGTTCAATCCTTTCCATTTCTGAAGTTACCAAAAGACTAGTGTAAAGTTCACGCTATTTTAAATAGCTGGAAAGTTCTACTTTAAAGTAATCCCCCTTAAAAACATTACTCAGCATGTTCTAAATACAACTGTGTAATAGAAACCTATTTCCATAAATATTTCTTTAAAAAGTGGGGTGGTGGTGTCATGGACATAAAACTGAGATTGATGGTTACAAAACATGAAGTGTTTTGATTATGACACATAATCACTTGGAAGCTCTCTGCATGGGCCATGTTGTTATCAGAATGTCTCCTTTTATAAGTGTCAAATACACTGAAAGGCAATTAACCTTTCAAGTTTACATGTTCTAGGACAACTCCAACAACTCTTCCGAGTTTGACAGTAAGCTCTGTTAATGTTAGAAACAAAGGCCTCAGTACGTCAGACATATCTGGATGGACAGAGCAGTTATGAGTATTTCTAAATTAGCTCAGAAAACTTTTCAATACACCTGTCTTACCAAGTCTGTTTTCATTCAGAACACTGTGCATACCTCTAGCATAGCTCTCAAAACTGAATTATTAAATACATCTATATCTTAAACCCTTTGCACTAAGCACTGTACCCTTAGCCTAGGAAAAACTCAGTTTGCTCATCTAATTCACCAGGACACCGGGGTAAGCAGTCTTAATGTACTGCTGACAAGAGACGTATTAATGCCACAGGTGTTCGTTTCTGCAAAAATCCACCAGTCAATAATGTGTTAAGAATTCATCAAAATTCTACAACTATCAAGACACATACTCAAGGAAAAAAAACCGACTAGACTTAAGAGACATCCAGAGAACACTCAAACCAACAGCACACAGCAGAACCTTCTCCAGGACAGACCACATGCCAGGCCATAAAACAAGCCTCAATAAATGTAGAACTTTAATCAGCATGCTCTGTAAGCCTGATGGAATTAAACTAGAAATCAGCAGCAAAAGGAATTCTGGGAAATTCACAAATATGTGGAAGTTAAACACCACACTCCTAAATAACCAATAGGTCAAAGAAAAAAAAAACAAATTGGAAAATATTTTGAGATTAATGAAAACAAAAACCACTGCACACCCAGATTTATGGGAAGCAACTAAAGCAGCATATAGAGGGAAATTAAAGGCTATACTCTTAAGTATTTATAAATATTTACATTAAAGGAAAAAGTGTCCCATAGTTCACTTCAAATTGAGGTTGCTATTCTTCTATTTATAAAAGTCAACCCCCTCCTAAAGCAGGTAATCAATCATTTTTCATCAGGTTATCGGAGAATATGCAAATGAGAAGTCTGCTTCGTCTGCGAGACCTTTAATATCTAATAAGAAAGAAGAGAGAAAGAACATGCAGAAAGCTTACACTTTTGACACACAATACCAACACACTAATAGCTACATTTGAAAATAACTTCTATAGTCTTTAAGGGCAACAACTGTTCAGGTATGTATATGTACATCAGCTGCTCCAAGAAGGCAGACAGAGGGCACCTGAACACAAAGAGAATGACTTTCCGAGTCAAACGCTAGTTCCTTCTCAGTCAGCAACCTACATTTGTTGTTCAGTGGCTCAGTCGTGTCTGACTCTGTGTGACCCCATGGACTGGAGCATGCCAGGTTTCCCTGTCCTTCACTATTTCCCAGAGTTTGCTCAAACCCATGTCCACTGAGTCAGTGACACCACCCAACCGTCATCTCATCCTCTGTCATCCCCTTCTCCTCTCCTCCTGCCCTCAATCTTTCCCAGCATCAGGGTCTTTTCCAGTGAGTCGGCTCTTTGCAGCAGGTGGCCGAAGTATTGGAGACTTTATTGGTCTCCAGGAAGAGACTTGCAGGGCTACAAGTTTCCACTTCTAGCACTAAGTGAGGCCACTAGCCACAGATTCATTTGGATATCAGATGCAGACAATGTTAGCACAGCTCCTGGGAAAATTAACACCAATTTCAGGTTCAAGATCTACTCTGACTCAGCTAAAACATGTGACTCTGAGAAAGTCTTAATCATTATTATCTTCTCTGATAGGCTGGCAAAGAAACCTTTCGAGCTACTGCTTTTTTCTAAAGAGGTTCAGTACATTTAAACAGAAACCCCACCCTTCCTTCCAAAGACGAAGCACCTGCTTTCTTTCATTATTACAATTTTGCGCGTGGCTTCACTGTGCTTCTCATCATTCCCAGAAAGTATAGTGCAAGCACCTATGGCTATATTCGCTAAATGCTTTTTTTTCCCTGAAGGTTACAGAAAAGCAGAACAGTTATTTTCTATGGGAGGAATGCCTGCCTTTTACATCTGCTAACAAGTACAACATATGTTTATTTAATTTCAAAAAGTTATCTGGCTGACAGGAGGGATTATGTTCCTTTATACTTTTCTATTAAACTACTTTGATAAACATTTAAAAAGCATGAAATACAGACATCTGATTTTTTTGAGTGCACTACAGATAATTAAAACCCACTAATAACTGCAAATCCTTATTTTTTCTCTTAATTTTACTTT
Organism: Ovis aries; assembly: GCF_016772045.2. Classification (NCBI taxonomy): domain Eukaryota; kingdom Metazoa; phylum Chordata; class Mammalia; order Artiodactyla; family Bovidae; genus Ovis; species Ovis aries. The sequence continues at coordinate 55,480,444 of NC_056064.1, read as the reverse complement.
TCAAAGCTAAACATTTTTATAGATGTTGATAAATAAAATGTGAACTTGATTAAAGCTCAATGCAGACAGCAGACAAGGAAGGAGACATGGATAATTAAACCTCTGAAAAACTACAATTTGGCTGCATTACTAATCTCAGTCCAGTTTGGAGACAGACTGAAATCAAAATTACATAAGTAAGAAAGCACATTACATTAGTTTTGTATCAGGTGCAGGGAAAAGATAAGCGAGATTTAACTAGAAATCTGGGCAGCAATACCAGTTTTAGGGCCAATCTTAGTTTTTCATAAGGAAAAGGGCAGAGCAGGCTTTTAGCTTATTGCTGTACATTCTCTATTTTACATCTAGTCATTCTATGGAGTAGACCTAGATAATGTGGAGATCCTTGCACGCCTGCACCAAAAAGAACTGAAACAGATTTAGTCTATGAAGCTGTCCATTGTGATTTCTTTGTCCTTTGAAGAAAGCAAGAGACTCTAAAACGTTTGTTGACTTATACACTGACATATGGAAGACTACTGTAGTGTTTTTTTTTTTTACGGTTTTTCTGATTATGAAACTAATATATGCTTATAAAAATATCCATTATAGAAAAGCATGCTATAGAAAGCAACAGTTCTCAGTCATCCCAACAATCAGAAAACATGACAGTTTTTTTTCCCCTTGTATTGCAGTACGTGTAAGAGCGTGAGGATGTTTCAATAAGTCTCTCTACTTTTTTCTCCAAAGCTCTCAGCAGAGCCTCCTGGCTCTAAAGCTAAACATTTGCAGCATCAACTCAACAAAGCCTGGTTTGTCTGTCTTCCCATCTTTTTCCAAACATGAGTGAGGATGGATGATCTATCTCCCTCTAGAAGGGATTCGTTTAGCCAGAGAAGTAAAACTGAATTAAAACGACATCTATGAATACACATTAAATTTCTCAGCTATCAAAATTACTTGTCTACTCGACAGCTATAAAAAAGCGAATCAATCACCTGAAAGGACAGTATGAAGTAAAACATGCTTCAGAAAAACTGTGTGCTGCTGTGGGGCGTCTTAGATGCTGGAGGAGGACTCAGTCACGTCGCAGATCTGGTTCCACAGTCTCATAAAACACTGTCAAACTGTGAAATGATGTTCTATTGTTAAAGGAGGACAGAGAACGAAGCCAACACTAGCTGCACTATTATTGTGCATTCTAAGATTACGGGCCATTCTCATTTAACATGATCTCAAGTAGGTGATCTGTTCAGTCCTTTAGGACAACAGAGCATCAGACATAATCAAAAGCCTCCTCTGAGATTATGCACTAAATTTTTAATAGAAACAAGAATCCAGCAATAGGAAAATATCTACGTCAATTATAGAATATTAACTTTACAAATATCTAAAAATACTAAACCATTAAAAATAATTAGTAAAACAAATATGAGAATGGTAATATATGCTGTATTTTAATTCTGCTACAATTCTAGCACTATAAAAACGTCTGTGCAATGATAAAGCCCCGAAGAGATCTGTAATAGCAAAAATGCTGCAGTGAGGAGTTTATGGAGGCCTTTGAATTTCCTATTTTTTTCTATTAACATTTGTTAAAATAATTTTAAATGTTAAGAAAAATGGAAAAACTGATAATAAAATGAAAATATATTCTTTTTCCTCTAGCAATCCATTTCAAACCATACACATTCGTCCAGGAAAGCAAAAGACCTATGAAATAATGACACGAAGAAGACACGCAATGATCAATATTCTGACTGAAAACACACTGCTCTCTTGTTCTCTGTGAAGTTTACAGTTTCAAGGTCCAAAATACATTTCCTCTCACTTAAAAAAAACTGATGCTTTCTGTAGTTTTCAAAAGCAAAGTATTATAAAAGTCTTTGCCATTTTGCTAAATGTAGATTTTAAAGCTCCGCTGTTAAAGAAAAATAAAATTAGTTAAAAATCAAAGCCATTGTTAGCATGAAAAAAACACTATTTAACCACTAGTAATTATTACCTGTTTCAATAAAAACATTAGGACAGAAAATGTAAGAGCTACTGCTAGAAATGAGACCAAAGCAGGCTCTAAGCTTTCCTACATGATAAAGAAGGAAACATACCAAGGCATTGTTTATAGCATCCTTAAGATTTCAAAACGCTGTCTGAGGGGAAAATATACCTCTCCTAGACACTGAGACCATAGAGAACATTCTCCCACAAGTCCTGCCTGGGGACGCCTATAATAACCAAAGACTCCAGGCTCCTCTGTCCATGGGATTCTCTGAGCAAGAACACTGGAGTGGGTAGCCATTCCCTTCTCCAGAGGATCTTCCCAACCCAGGGATCGAACCCATGTCTCCTGCATTGCAAGGGAGATTCTTTACTATTTGAGCCACCAGGGAAGGCCTAATAATGAAGGATACCTTATATAAAATATAAGGAGTTTTTCCCAAGGCTGTTTCATCTATCATTTCTAACACTAGCCAAAAGCATAATCCCAAAGCTCCACTCAGCCCAAGAAATACACAACAGCGAGGTCCCCAACAGGACGCTGGGCTAAATATCCACCTCTCTGCTTTCCGGTTTAACCCTAAGAGAGAAGAACAAAGGAGCCACTGTCTTTCACACACCCTCCACCAGTATCATGCTTTCAGCTCAGCTCTGGGACAGGGGACACAGTTCCGAGTCTAAGGTAATTTTAGGACAAGCACCTGGCCAGTTATGTGCATCAAGTCATGTGACTTAAGTTACCTGAGCCAGTGGCTGGAAGACACCCTCTTGCCTCTTGTGTGTCTGAGAAATATTAATACAATTAACAGCAGGGAGCACAACTATCTGCTTAATGCAAGTCACTGCCTTAAGCACACTAATGTACCAGGTCTTGAATCCTCACTGTGACTGTAGGAAGGCAGACGCCACTGTTCCCATTCTGAGGATGGTAGAACCAAAGCAGAGCTTCCCAAGACCCCACGGCGGGACCTGCCAGCGGCAGAGTCGGGGTCTGCAGGGGAGTCAGGCCTGGAGCAGGTCACCACCACAGGTGTCTCTCGTTCCACACCCACCAGGAGGCAGGAGAGAGGACACACCTGCCAAAGAGACCAGCATTGTCCTCAGAAGAGGCATTGCTCTTTTCCAGTCGCTCAGTTGTGCCTATCTCTGCAACTCCATGGGCTGTAACCCAACAGGCTCCTTGGTCCATGGGATTTTCCAGGCAAGAATACAGGAGTGGCTTGCCATTTCCTCCTCCAGGGGATCAAACGCACATCTTCCACAGAGCAGGCAGATTCTTTATACCACTGAGCCACCTGGGAAGCCCACTTTACAGGCACCATAATCAGTTCTTGTAAGGTTTTTTCCCCCTAATAGGTAATTCTATGGATTCGAAGATGCCTTTGTTTACATCTTTTAAAATCTCTGAAGTGCATCTTAAAAATGATCCTATTTCATAATTTAACTGCAGAAATTTCTTTTCTAGGTGGTATACAGATTCACTGAAATAAATATCCTTATATCTACGATTTTTAAAAATATGTGTGTGAATTTTCTTAAGACTGAATTCTTAAAAGCAGAATTGCTGGGTCATTTTATGGTCTAACCTGTATCACCAAGCCACTGTTGAGAAAAACCAACTGTGTTCACACAAACCTCTACTGGCGGGAGGCGACAAACCCATATCCTCACACCCTCGCCAAGAGAGGGTGGGCCCATGTTCATCAGCTCTTCTCACTGGACAGGCGAAATGCCCGTTTCCCCACCTCATTTCCTTTATTATTACCCTCCGCTTACTTTAGGTAGGATGTCTAATATGTCACTACGCACAGACAGTGCCATGAGACGGCTGTCCGTGCCTCCCAGGTGAGCAATTCAGGACTGCCGATAAGTTTCCATTTCTGGTTTACTCACACCTGATGGTTAACAGGGGCATTAATGTACTGCAGGGGAAGTACTGTAGCCAGCTGAAGATCAATCCCCAGCTCTGCCTCTTATCTGAGCCCATTAGTTAACTTCTGCACCCATGAGATGGCACTAATAATGCCAACCTTTCGATGCCCCAAATCAGAAATCACATGTAACTCTGAGGCACACATTAAATGCCCCGTCAACAGTAGCCATTCAATGATGACTTAACTATAATGGCTCATGTGGTCAGAACTGAAGACCCCAAAGGAACAGTGTGTTTCCTTAGACACTTCTTTCTCCAAACAGCGATGACTGGTCTTCAGCCAGTTCCCCCACCTCCCCGGGCCCCAGTTCCCTCGAAAAGGAACACTGCACAGGAACTGAAAGTTCATCCTTAGCACCTTTTTAGAAATAGTCCGTTCAGATGGCAGAGGGCGAAATACATACAATGAAAGGCAAACTGTTGTAAGAGAATGCAAACTGCCCTCATTCTTGAGGGTTAAATGCAACATTTTCAGTTTAGTTAACGAGACTGGTAACAATTCTTATCAATAGGCAAAGAAATACTTCAAAAACGATATCAATACGCTCATTTTGAAACACCGAAGGAAAAAACCCTACCCTATCTTATTTTTTAGGTATGATGTTCAAACACCTGAAATGAGACTTGTGCACGGAAATTCAGGACTCACGAGCTGTTGTGAAAACTGTAACTAATCAAACCCTAGCTCATGTTCCTGGTTCTCAGGAGCATATACTCGATGGACATTCTTTTCTCAGTTACACAGGAAATGTATTCAAATGCCCCCCACCACCACCCTTGACAGGCAGAAATCCCATTATATTTCCTTTAACTCAAAGCACCCCTGTCCTTCACTCCTAGTCTCCAATACCTGTGCAGGCCCATATCTCACAGCCTGATAACTGTGACCAGGGAGGCTGGGACTCCAGGCTCCCCTCCTAGAAATCATTAGATTTACACAGAGAATACTTTCAACATCAGCTAATAACCTTCAGAGGCTTAAAGACAAGATCAAACTCTTACTGAGTTTTCCTTGCTTGGCTCCAATTCTATTTTATTTTCCATTCTGTCACAGACTATCACCTTATTCTAACATCCCTGTCTGAAACACAACAAGCCCAGTCCCACTCCCCCTCCCCCTGCTCAACACAAGGACCAGTGCAAGTCACGCCTCCTGCACGCAGCTCTCTCCGACTTGAGCCCTTACCAATCTCTTTCCCCCTAAGTTATACTGGCAGTTAAAGTGTGTGACCCAACTTCAGCATTCTCTCAAATACCAGATCAGCACTAACAGCTGTGCCACGTTAACCTCCACGGCTACCATTTCCTCACCTGTAAAATACGGATGTCTCTTCCTGTTCTGAAGATCCTCTAATTTTACACACTCTTGCACAGTTTCACATATTTACCTCATTTCTCTTATTTTAGAGTTCCTGAAGGGACAAAGTACATCTATTTCCCCCCAACTCTCAAGGCGACTTACCCCAGAATGTGGCTCATGGAGATGCTATGTAAGCGTGAAACAGGGCCACCAGCACTGAACGAGTTTTAAAGCCACCAAGACCGAGTTTTAAAGCAGTTTAGGAACCTGGAAAGGAGGTTCGTGCCAGACAAAGATCATGAGATGATCTACTGCTGGTATTCTTCAAGAGTCAAAGGTCTGTCTCTAGAAAATAAGGATCCAGCTCAAGAATGCAATGAGCCCATGTTTGAGAGCTCAAAACAGTCTCTTAATTCCTAGCTGAAGTAGAGGTACAAAAAAGCCACTAGAAGGCAGATGCAACTTCAGATAAGCTCAGCATTCTGTGTATTCTAGGGCAGAGGATTCAGGGCCCCAGTGGAGAACCCCTGGGGCTATCTCAAGGCTGCCCTTCAATGGGGGTGCAATCTAGGTTCCTTTCAGCCATGCAGGACGGGGGAGCCTGGTGGGCTGCCGTCTATGGGGTCGCACAGAGTCGGACACGACTGAAGCGACTCAGCAGCAGCAGCAGCAGCCATGTAAGACCTGAAACTGCAGAAGCAGAGCAGTTCCCTTCATTCGCTATGTCCCAGTGCCCTCCTTCAAAAAAAGAAAGCTTTTTTAAACAGGGAAATTAACAAAGGCAGATATACCGAAGCCTTACTTAAGGGTTCCAAAAAGCCGTTTTAACTTGTTCTCTTTCCTCAGGGCAGTACAAATCGATACATAGATAGAAATTAAGGAAGTGGTGTGCTGGAGGACAGGCATCAACACCCACCAAAAGTTAACCAGGAACTCTAGCCAGAGGCAGAGGGCCGAGCCCCTTTCTATTTCATTATCTTCAAATAAAATGTATTCAATGCCCATGTGTATGTGTACCTCTTATCAACAAAGAGAAAATATATGCTTATTTCAATCGAGGGAATCTGGTCAACGCTTTCCAGCCACTTCTAACCATAATTTAGCTCACAACTAACAACCTAAAGAGTTAGCAAAACAAATCACAGCCACCCAAATGAAGCCAGTTACTTCTTTAATAATCAAAAGAAAAAAATTATTTTTTAAATAATAGCATTTAAGACAAAGCAGTGTCCCTCCTCTTCACTCAGCTGTTTCACAGAATTATGAGACAAAGGGCAACTACTGTATCGTCACTCTTTTTTTTTGGAGTAAAGCCACAAGATTACTAACAAACAGCTAACGGCTACCATTCAAAAGCAATAATGGCATTATGACTTCATATGCCGGTTATCTGCCAAACTGGAAAGAACCAAACATATGTATTTTCTCTTTCCCCAGACACTCTGAAAGTAAATGTGAGCACTCTGATTCACTTTCTCCTCCATCATAAAAATTTCATTAAAAATTTACAGTATCAAACTCATTGTGGGATGGGAAAGGATATTACACTTGTTCAAGAAGTTTGAACAAGTGTCACTGGACAGCAAAGAGAGCAAACCAATCAATGCTAAAGGAAATCAACCCTGAATATTCACTAGAAGGACTGATGCAGAAGCTGCAATACTTTGGCCACCTGATGTGAAGAGCTGACTGACTGGAAAAGACCCTGATGCTGGGAAAGATTGAAGGCAAGAGGCGGAGGAGGCAACAGAGGATGATATGGTTAGATGGCATCACCAACTCAATGGATATGAGTTTGCGCAAATACTCCAGGAAATACTGAAGACAAGGAAGCCTGGCGTGCTGCAGTCCATGGGGTCGAAAAGAGTCAAACACAACTTTAGTGACTAAACAAGAAGTTTACTGATTTAAGGTGGAGAACTTACAAAATGCTCGTGATCAAGACTCACTTCAGTGGTAGTACGTACCAACAGGCAAAGTTCTCACCTAAAAATTCTCTAAAACAGATCTCAAGCTCAGTTTTGTTTTGATCTGTTGCTTCAGTGCTAAATGTGCAGCTGGATAGACTTAAAGAAAAAATATGAACTTCTAGGGGCAAGTTTCAAGTTTCTAGGGTAAGCTTAACAAAAACCTCTAATTTGTATTTAAGTAAACAAACAAAAACCCGAAGCTTGACCCCCCCAAAGCATTTTTGTACAAGTGACAAATGTGGCTACTTGACTTTTTTTCTTCCTCTTTGAAGAGCCAATCTTATTACGGTATCAGGAGAAGGCTATCTGCTGAAAATAGTAATCACCTAAGAAAACATCAATCTCCTCTGTACATCAATGATAGAATAATTTAGGGTCTAAGTTTGGTGACTTCTACCTAAAGAAACAGAAACAGACGACGTATAGTATTTCACTCAGCTGGTTTTGTCTGCTTTCTGACAATTTCGTGCTTACTTTGAGAATACTGTCAAAAAGCTTGGCATCGCAAAAACAGCTGAAAAGAACACACGCAGTCTCCTTCTCCTTACAGGGCTCTTCATCACCTTCTATGAAGCACAGCCTGCTTCTAACATGAGGGAAGCCACCGTGCAGGTAGCTTAGGAGCAGGACTCTGCGCCTCCGGTAGCCAGAGTGGGACTCCCCTCAGGCCCACAAAACTCAAAAACAAGCCACAAGCCCTCTGATAAAGAATCATACTTCTGTATTCCCACTTTCTTCTTTATAAAATGATAATAATTTCATTCAAGAGTAATAAACAACCGGTTGGCAAATTCCAACCATCTGACTGAGGGTCAGTGGGAAAAAGTCAAAACTGAAGACACAGTGAAGACTCAAACATTAAACTTTAGGTTTTTCCCAGGGTTGATGCACTATTCGATAACACCCACCCGTGTAAAAATGAATTACGTATCCAAAAGGGCAAGCTGCCATCATGCTACCCTAATTAACACGTGCCAAGTGGAAGGCGAATATCACGTAAATAGTGGGGCTCAAAATGAGCTGCAAACTGTAAAGAAGCTTATTTTTAAATTGTCAGCAGGTTTCTTTCGTGCAACTAAGTGTCTTAATATGGAGGTAACTGCTCAAGTTTCTTTCAAGAAAATCGATTTCTGTTGTACAATAGCAAGTTGAACCTTGTTATTTAGAACGCCATTGGCTGTTTCACAAAGAATAAGAATACACTGAGGTTCTTGAATAAGTTTTGCCATGTACTTCTAACCCTCTCTAAACTAGGGTAAATTAATTTCTAACCTACTAGAATCACATTCCAGAATGCAAAAATCTTTTGACTATGTAAAATAAGACTGTTGCTGTTAAGCCGCTTCTGTCATATCAGACTCTGTGCGACCCCATAGATGGCTGCCCACCAGGCTTCCCCGTCCCTGGGATTCCCTAGGCAAGAATACTGGAGTGGGTTGCCATTTCCTTCTCCAAAAATAAGACTAATTGAGTGCTTTTCACAAATCCTTCTTTAAAAAAAAAAAAAAAAAAAACACTCTACATGAACTACCAATATTAACAAGCAAATATGAATACTTAGGCATTCACACAAAGGCAGTTAAGGACCATACATCACCCCAACCACCTGAAGTCATATTTGATATTCCACCAGGTATCTAGCTTTCCAAATCACCCAGGATGGTAAATGTTAAAGTGGGCAATGAAACAAGGACAAGCACAGCTTCTTTGTGTGTTATCAGGGCAAAAGAAGGCAGGTGAGCACACGGAGAGGCCGTCTCACCGAGAGCTGGGCATAAGTACTTACCTTGAGGATGTCCCCCCTTTTGAAGCTCAGCTCGTCGTCTGCGGTGGCTTTGAAGTCATATTTGGCGATGGCTTCCATTCTGAGCGGGGCTCAGGGCTCAGCAGCCTGGAGCAGGGGGGAAGGGAGTCTTCCCTGCTGAAGCGACCCAGCGCTCTGGGCTCAGCCTCGCCTCTCTTCGGGGACTGGCTCCCGCACGCCGGGACACACAATGCCACCCTGAATCAGGAGAGCGCAGATTGAGAGAAGTGGCCCGATCGAAGGCAGCCCCGCCCTGCCCGTCGGCCTGCCGTCCCAGCCCCCACGCCCCCTGGCTCGGTCGGGCTCAGCCCTCCGCCCTCCCTTCCAGGCAGGAGCCCCGAGCTCCTTCTTCCTCTTTTCAGCCTCAGCCCCCAGGCGACTGACAGGCCTGCCGGCCAATGGCGGCGGCGGCTCGGGCCTTTCCCGATCACACTTCCTCTTCCCTCCCGCTGGGTGTGCTCGGTGTGCAGGAACCGGCTGGAGTCCCGGTGGTCTCCGCCTTTCCTCCCTCGACCCTCTGCTGCTCTCCAGGCACGAAATGCAGTCCACCGGAAGAAAGGCCTGCCCCAGGGGATGGCCCCCTACTCTTCTCAGTGATACAGGCCCCTTCCCTCCTTTCTCCTACCAACCGATCCGGTTTTTTGAAAAAGCTGGGTCTCCTTCTCCACAGTCAAAAGGCAGCAGCGTGGGTTTGGTCCCGGGCTGCTTTAACTGTTTTCTGAAACGAAACCTCCGTCTCCCCTAGAAAGTGGGAGCATGACCGTGCGAACTACTTTCTTATTCAGTTGGCTGCTCTCCACTCGCGATCCGTGATGGGCAAGCTCAGGTGACCAGAGAAAGGAGATGGAGCTCAGAATCTCTGGTGGGCGGAGACGGACTCCTGCACAGGGCTCCCCTACCAAGACCCCCAAGACTTCAGGGGCCCCAACAGCCCTTGAAACAGCCGTCCAAGGCTCAGCATTCCAGAAGCAGCCTCGACTCATTCCTAACTAGCCTAACGAGCACAGTTAAGTCCTGATCTACACTTGAAAGCAATCCCTTTTTCAGAATCTGAGCTGCCAGATAGCTTGCCTAGGAAATGGTGCCAAAAGGCCAAACAGAAGCCTCTCACAGTTACCCTGAGAACAGCTGCTTTTCTCAGAGCCAGAGGAGTACTAAACTGATCCAAACAGCATCTTGCAGGCAAAGACGCTGTAATGACCCTTGGGTCATGTACCAGGTGATGGGGAAGGAACCTGGGCAGTACAATCACCGCAGAGGAGTGAAGAGTTTGGAGCCCTGAATTTGAAACACAACCTTGGCTTTTGCACAACTAAAGGAAAATGAAGCCCCGTTCTTGTTTGGCCAGTCACTGTTTTCATACAGGCTAAATAAAAGCAGAAAACAACAATGACCCTGGCAGAATGAGGACAGATTATTTATAGTGACACCCTTTGGTGGATAATTACTATCTAGCAGAGGACTCATTTGAGGGGCAGGAGTGATTATCATTCTTTTGTTCTAAAGTTAACAATTGGGGCATTAATCAAGCATAGCTGCAAAAAGACTGAGGCGTAAACCAGCTGGGAATATTAAGATTACAGGGAAATGAGTGTTACCAAGGAGGAAAGACTCACCAGGCAACAAAAGTCCTTCAGTCGAATTCTGAAGGCCAAACATTCCATGGCAGGTAAACTAATAAACTAAACTCATGTTTATTCAGTCAGGCCATACCTAGGATATATTATGCTGAGCTGGCTCTAAGAGAGGAAAGCAAAGAAAGAGTCCCAGCAAATATATGTATAAAAAAATGAACACTAGTCTCAGAGTATTTGTGTGTCCTTAAACACCCTTTACTTACACTCACCATAGTTGCTTTTTAATGAAATGAATCCATATACGTAATTTTTAAAGTCAGGGTAAATAAAAGGCTTATTAAAAAGAACAGTTCCCTACCCAACACCCACAAGCAAGGACCCTCAATTTCGGTTATAGTTTCTCTTTAAGTTTACTATTTCTAAATAATATGCTTCTGCTGCTGTTTCTTAGTTTATTCCAGCCATCACCTGTCACCTAAAAGACAAGGACTCAGCTGTTTCACCCCTGCCAATTTCACCTTGCCCCATCCCTATAGCTTCCCAGGTGGTTCAGTGGTGAAGAATTTGTGCTGAGCAGGAGATGTGGGTTCCATCCCTGGGTCAGGAGGATCCCCTTGAGTAGGAAATGGCAACCCGCTCCAATAGTTCTTGCCTAGAGAATCCCACAGACAGAGAAGCCTGGTGGGCTTCAGTCCTGCTGCTGCTAAGTCACTTCAGTCGTGTCCGACTCTGCGCGACCCCATAGACGGCAGCAAAGATTCAGACACGACTGAGCGAAAACAGCCCATCCCTATAATGCCACACATTCTGGTTTAAGCAGTTGGCAACCTACTCCAGTATTCTTGCCTGGAGAATCCCATGGACAGAGGAGCCTGGCAAGCTACAGTCCACAGGGTGGCAAAGAGTCAGACACGACTGAGCAACTAACACTTTTTCATACTATTACATTAGGAAATATAGTTCACTGGTGATTTAAATAACCTATGATAACCAGTCTTCCTTTCTGGTACAATCTTTCAGTTTTCCCGGCATTAACAACTTTCTCCTTTTTCTGCCTACTTTTCAGTGTATACATATTAAAAAAATTTTTTTTACAGCTTCTCCAAAAAAAATCTCTGCTACACGCCTATCAACATTTTCCATACACTTTTCCCTACCCTGACCTGATCCTTTATTTTCACTGGTCTCCAGGTCTGACTGTTGGGACAGGTCAAAAAAAATTACAGAGTTTCATTTTTGAAAAACAGAAATCAGACAAAAATCCAAAGCACTGTAGCTCTAAAGGTACTATGCGTCACAGGGCATAAACTTCGTCATTCAGGATTCCAGACAACTGCAGGGTGACCAGCCAGCCAGACCCTAGAAATCAAGATGGTTTTCAACATTTGCTTTCCTGATACTCAACTTTCTACCTTAGGTTTTCTAGAGGAAGCTTAAACAGACTAACACTCATGAAAACTGTGTTTCAAGCAATAATTGCTTTGTAAGATACAGTTGAATAGAAATGAAACCAATCAGTAGCTCTGTAGCTGTGCCAAATAAAAATTAGTGTCTCACAGAGGAAACGAGAGGAGGTCAGCTTGTTAGGCTAGCCACAGAAAAGAACCCAGGCTAGAGAAATTCAAAAGGGTGTGTTTCACTAAAGACAGAAACAAATTCTATCACATACGCCACACTAATTACTTAAAAAGAAAGAAACCTAAAAGTACACACAATGTATAATGATTTTAAGAGTGTATGTTGCTGTTGATTCCCCAGGAAAATGGACTGGGAGTACACTAAAGTCTGATGAGAGTGTGTCTGAACTGTAACCAGCCCACATCCTACAGCCCATCTCAAGCAATGTTACAACGGCGGTGAGTGCAGCTGGAGTTGTTCATTTAAAGCAATGTGCACCGCATCCTAAAAGGCAGTCTCCTAAAGGTATTTGCGGGCTTCCCAAGTGGTACAGCGGTAAAGAATTTACCTGCTGATGCAAGAGACTCGGATTCGATCCCTAGGTCAGAAGATCCCCTGGAGAAGACGGCAGTCCGATTCAGGTTTCTTACCTGGGAAAACTCAAGGACAGAGGAGCCAGGCGAGCTACAGTCCCTCCGGTTGCAAAAAGTCAGACATGAGTGAGCACTCACAGGCACACAAAGGTATTCGTAGGATTTTATTTTCTCTATGCAACTCTCTCCTTCCCAAAATTCATAGAAAATAAAATACAGGACACTGGACCAACATAGCTTAGTGTTATGCCTGCATCGGCAGGCTGACCCGGGTTCAAGTACTGACCCTGATGCATATCAGCCGTAATTTTGAATAAGCCTTTTAAACAAGCCTCAGTTTTCTCTTCTGTAAAAATGGAGATAATATCACCTACTGATTTAGTAAGCATTAAATTAGATAATATACATACATGAAGCGCTTTGGATAGAGACTGACATTCAGTTCAGTTGCTCAGTCATGTCCGACTCTTTGCGACCCCACGGACTCCAGCACACCAGGTTTCCCTGTCCATCACCAACTCCCGGAGCTGACATCTCCATAGAGACTGACAGTAAGTCACTCAAAAATAAGTTAAAATGGACATCTACTTAGCAGATGTTTATCTGCATTATTAAAATAGCAAATTAGGGCCTTCACAGCCATGGCCCAGGTTCAAACCCTGGTCAGGGAACTGTTATCTCCCAAGCTGTAGAGCATAGCCAAAACAAACAATAAACACCCCACCCCAAAAAACCCAGCAAATTAAACAATGAGATTTCTTTCACCTACTAATTGCCAACTTTTAAAAGATTTATCCAGTCTCTGCAATACTATTCTCAGACTCTTTATCCAATGTTTATTAACATTTTGAAGAATTACTATATATCTAACAATATGCTTGGAACTGGATTAAAATTATTAAAACCGTTACAGTCCACACTCTAGCAGGGAATTAATTCAATTTTTTTGGAGAGTAATTTTATAGCATTTATTGATAATTTTAAGACATCTATCCGTCCCTGAACAAGCAATATCACGTTCCAGATTGATCTCACTAAAACAGTGACACAAATACCATGTGCAAAATACATGTAACCCTGATCAATATCCATGAAGCTAACTAAGAAGTATCTTTCTATATAAGCACCAAGACATATGCTCGTGTCTTTAAAGAACTGCATAAAAATTAGTTATTCCATTTCTATAAAACAATCATATCAGTGTGTTATTTAAAAATTTTAAAGGTTAACAATGACTATCTCTGGAAGTAAGACAGAGATATTTTTGTGAGACAGAATATGTTTACTTGCTGTACCACATGCCTCAACTGTACTTTCATTGTTTTCACCATAAGCATGTATTGCTGTTGTAGTTAGAAAGAACAAAACCCAAAACCTTCCTGATGCTCTGGAGTTAGACCAGGATTTAGTTATCACTTTACCACTTATTAACTGGGTGGGCAACACTGGAGAAATAACTCACGTTCTCTAATTCCTAGTGTCCCTCAGCTGGAAAATGAAGAAAATCACAGCACCTACACCTTATAAAGTCATTTTGCTAATTAAAAAACCTGTAAAGGCTGAGTCCCTGCTGTAAAGCGCTAAGAGGTATTAACCAGCATCACTGGGCCCTCTTCAACATCCCACATGCTCTCAGTAAATCTAGAGTTCCAACTACACACAGACTCAGGAGAACGCTCTGGTAGGCAAATTAACAGTCCCATTAAATATAGGTTTCCCTGGTGGCTCAGTGGTAAAGAATCAGCCTACAACACAGGAGACGCAATGCAGGAGATGTGAGTTCGATCCCGGAGTCGAGAAGATCCCCTGGAGGAGGAAATGGCAACCCACTCCAGTATTCGTGCCTGGGAAATCCCACTGACAGAGGAGCCTGGTGGGCTACAGTCTATGGTGTCACAAAAAAGTCGGATGCAATTAAGCACATTGACCAGTAAATATAAACTTCAACAGCTCCAAATCCAAGTCCTGAAAGTAAAAGTCACTCATTCATGTCTGACTCTTTGAGAGCCCATGGACTATAGTCCATGAAATGCTCCAGGCCAGAATACTGGAGTGGGTAGCCTTTCCCTGCTCCAGGGGATTGTCCCCCCCACCCAGGAATCAAACAGGGATCTCCTGCATTGCAGGTGGATTCTTTACCAGCTGAACCAGCAGGTAATCCCAAGAATACAGGAGTGGGTAGCCTATCCCTTCTCCAGCGGATCCTCCCAATCCAGGAATCGAACCAGGGCTTCCTGCATTGCAAGCAGATTCTTTACCAGCTGAGCCACCAGGGAAGCCCCAAATCCAAGTCCTAACAATGCGCAAATATTCCCACATGTAAAACTGATCACATCTGTAGTCACTTATTCTGTTAGGCTTTTAATTGTTTACTGTCTACATAAAGTGTAATTTTAAGTTGAGTAATTTAAAGTCACACTGCAGTTTCACGAATTTACAGATGCATCCTGTAACAATTTTGGCCCTTGGTCCAGTTACATCAGAATCAGCCCATTCAGGGACTGCTTCAATGTGAGGCGCTTTCTGGAGTTCTGCAATGTAGTGTGACCTTAGCCCCGGAACCTAATTTTAAACAAGATTCACGGGTAATGTTTTCTGTTTTGGCCTCGCCACGCCACATGAGATCTTAGTTCCCCCACCAGGGATGGAACCCTCGCCCCCCTGCAGCAGAAGTTCAGAATCTTAACCACTGGACCACAAGGGAAGTCCCACAGGTAACTCTTATGCATGCTAAATTAAAACAAAACAAAACAAGGCTGTACTGTAAGGGCTTCTAGACCAGATTTCAAACTTTGTATCTCAGACCGTGCACTACCATGTCTTTGCAGAGTGAAAACATATTCACTTGGCACAACTGGGAAAAAGCCAACTTTGACAAACAGAACCAAAGACTCTCAGTGGAATTCAAGACTGCCAGAAAGTTCTTCTGCATTAAGGAAGTAACTATTAGTTTCTCTCAGGATGGACAAGATGGGTCTCTACTCATTATTACTTCATTTCTCCAAAATCTACTACTCTTCTAAGTAACAACTAGAGCTGTTGCTGTACAACATGCAACATGATAACAGGAATCATGCAGAAAAATCTCTAAGTACCACTGACTAGTAGTATTTAAAACCTAGCAGTCCCTCAAATCTGTATACACTGGCTGAGTAAGTAAACTGCCTCAAGCATTTCAGTGCCTGCTTTTAGTATCAAAGAAAGTTGATTACAAGAATTAACCTTTTTTAATTTTGGGGTTCAGAAAATTCTCAACAAAGGAAGGAGTAACAGAACAAAGTTATTTCTTTCTGCAAAAAACAACAACAACAAAGAAGGCTGATTATAACAGATGCAGGAAAAGACGCCTGGTCTCAGAAGCCTGGTAAGGAACAGATTAGCACTATTACCACCAACAGGCTTTTACTTAATTCATCAATGGTCTAAATAAGTTTTATTTCCTTAAATATATCAGGCTATCTTAATTCTACTGTAATACAGGGCTATCACTGGTTTTCGCTTTTAACATTCATCACCCCCACTAAAAGCCAACATAAGCCCCAAAGTGACCCAATCTCCTTCACTAACAGAGACATAGGAAGAGAAGCGTGAACAGGCAGAAAACCGTTACCTAAACGCGAAGAAAACAAGTAAAACACAAAAGCACAATCAAGCTACACTTAGGGCCTAGTGGCAGTATTGATTACTTAAGGCTGAATTCAATCCTTCGCACCTCCCAGTTCCCAGGGGGGAGAACTTAAGTCTCGCACGGCTCTCTAGCAACCCTTCTGGCTGGCTGCAGGAACACAGTGAACGCTCAAAACTAAAGGATAAAGCAAGAAAGAGGGCATCTTCCCGGCAGAGACACGGGATCTTTAAATGAGGGAGAAAACAAATTATGCCAAAGACCGAAACCTCAAAAAACTGTACCAGAGAGGGGACAATAAGGAGGAAAGGGAAGTAGATAAGAAAAAAACGGGGGGGAGGGGGCAAGTGACTTGCATTATACAAGTAAGCATTTAGTGTCCGCAGTGGAAAGAGAAACAGAACGAGACAACTGGGTAGCAGGGAAGCGAAAGAGGCACTAGAAAGCCAAGGAGACTAACGCTAATTTCTCTCACATGTCTTTCTCGCTTTTTCCGAGAATCAACAGTACCCAAAGACAGACTTCGAGGGCACCTGGGCTCCCCTGCAAATTATACTGTTACTGTACGTGAAGCCAACCTTGACTTAACTCCCTAAATAAGCTGTAACTCACAGGGCTTACCATCAGATACACGGAGAGCGCTCCAAAATGAAAAACATCAGGGATTCCCTCCCATCTCACCTCGAAGCATTCCAGTGAACTGCTGCTTATTTTTCTTGACAAATTTTTTTTCAAAGAGTAGTCCCCCACAAACAAAAACAAAACGCGACAGAAACAAAGCCACTTCGACTAGCTCCGGTAGCAAACGTCCTCGCTCATAGGATTTAATAGGAGTGGTGGGTTTTCTCCCAAAATTCGGCCCCCAAACACCCGGAGATGGTGACGTGGTGGCCGAGCAGGTTGAAGAAGCATCAATTACCACATTCGCAACCGCCGCGAAACCCCCGCCTCCCGGTGCCGAGTCAGACTGACTCACGGAATGAGCGCCCGGTGCTCTGGGGCTTCTTCTCCCCGGGCCCCTGCGGCGCAAAACCCTCACGGAAAAGGCGTGAAATTCAATTAGGAACCCACCCACCCCGTCCTCCTGCGCCGCGGTCTGGGGCTCTGTCCAGGGTCAGGGGAGGAACGGTGCCCAGGAAGGAAGCGCCCCAAAAGGGGAAACGTGGAGCTCCGAGCCCGGGGGTTCCACTCTCCCGACCTCCAGGCCCAGCAGCCCCCGGTTCGCCAGGCCCGGGCCACCCCTCCACCCCGGGCCAACTCCCGCTACCGAAGCGGGGAGGACGGGGCACCGAGGCAGCGGCGCCGCCACCGGCCGCGCTCACCGTGGCGCAGCTGCTCGGCTTCTGGCCCGGTCGGCCCCTCTTCAGCGGTGCGAGCGGCTGCCGACCCCGCTGCGGCTCCCAGAGGGCAGCGCCTGTCCCCGCCGCCGTTACCGCCACAGTCCTCCCCGTCGTCGTCGTCGTCCTCGCCGCCGCCGCCGTCCGGTAGCTGAAGCTGCACAGCCGCCTAGCTTCCGCTCCTCCTCGGGGTCCCGCGAGAACTTGCGCGCGCGGCCCCGCCCCGCCCCGCCCCACCCCCGCGAGACTTTCCCCGGCGGAAAAGGCCCAGAGCGCAAGCGCCCCACCCCGCCAGGCCCCCGCAGGTAGACCGGCGACGGGCCGGGGCGCAGGCGCCGGGCCGCCCCGCAGCAGGTGGCACCGGCCGGGCTCCACCCACCCCGGTCTTTGGAACCCTTTCGGTGCCAGAGCGGGTAAATTAGCGCTCACTCGGAGAAATGATTCTCCTCCACGTCCTGATCGCTTCCTTTCCCCTTCCACCAAACCGAGGCAATTTGGCTGGGATTGAGGGGTGGGGGGGAGGTGAGGAGGAAGGAATCTCCAGCCTGAAGCACTCCAAATAGAGGACCAGGTCTTGAAATATTTGAGAATTTGGTCCAAACAGATTCTCCAGTATGCTTGAGCTTCGCTGCTGGCTCAGCTGGTAAAGACTCCGCCCGGAATGCAGGAGACCAGGGTTCGATCCCTGGGTTGGGAAGATCTCCTGGAGAAGGGAAAAAGCTACTCACTCCAGTATTCTGGCCTGGAGAATTCCATGGAAGATTCAGACACGACTGAGCGACTTTCACTTCACATCAAACTCTGCAGTATGAGATGAATTAACCTATTCGTTCATCCGTTGAATCCAGTGCTTAATACAGGCTAAGCACAGTGCTAACTCTAGAAGGTACAACAATGAACAGAAATCCTCGCCCTCAAGGAATTCAGGGTCTAGAGGCGTGGAAGAAAAAGAAACAGAAACAAATAATACCACAAATACTGTTAGAATTATTTGGAGTAACGCTGAGGAAGCTAAAAAGATGGGAGAGAGGGGTTGCTACTTTGCCTATCTCAGAAAAGCCTTCCCAGAGAAGGTGATGACTGAGCCGGGTCTTGCAGGATGTGTAGGAGTTCGCCAGAGAAGCCAAGGTAAGGGCATTCCAGGCAAAGGGACCAGCATGCACGTACAAAGGAGCGGAGGCGTGAGAGTCGTGTTCCCTGCAATGCTAGCAAGTTCAGTTCATAACCGGGGAGTGGCAGAAGATCAGGCTTGGAGGAGTAACTCTTATTTTTCAGTTCCAAAAGCTCCTTGCAGTTAAAGGAGAGAACAGAGCATCCAATGGTAATGTGCTTCCTGGAAGCCAAAAAAATAGCTAGAGGTGAGAATAACCTAAAATCTGATCCTATAGAGAAAACAAGCCCACTGAAATGACGAGAATAAATTGTTCTTTCACTCAGTATTTGTTGAGCATCAGCTGCATGCCAGGCACTATGCAGGGTGATAGATGAACCTGACAAAGCCTCTGCTTTCAGCAGTTTGTCTTCTAGAAGAGAGTTGCCTAGTCTGCAAGGCAAAACAGTTGGTCCTGAGGGCCACTGAACTACATACAGGACTGCAGAGGAGGGAGCCAGTTACTTGGTGCTCTGGTAGTCAGGGAGGACTTGGTGTTTGAATTGCAACATGAAAGCAAGGAGGAAAGAGTGATGAAATCAGCCAATATTTCAGATTGACCAGAGTTTAGGATTTAGGGGGAGGATAATTTGGAAAACTCAGCAGTGGCCACAGGACTGGAAAAGGTCAGTTTTCATTCCAATCCCAAAGAAAGGCAATGCAAAAGAATGCTCAAACTACTGCACAATTGCACTCATCTCACATGCTAGTAAAGTAATGCTCAAAATTCTCCAAGCCAGGCTTCAGCAATACGTGAACCTCGAACTTCCTGATGCTCAAGCTGGTTTTAGAAAAGGCAGAGGAACCAGAGATCAAATTGCCAACATCCGCTGGCTCATGGAAAAAGCAAGAGAGTTCCAGAAAAACATCTATTTCTGCTTTATTGACTATGCCAAAGCCTTTGACTGTGTGGATCACAATAAACTGTGGAAAATCCTGAAAGAGATGGGAATACAGACCACCTGACCTGCCTCTTGAGAAATCCGTATGCAGGTCAGGAAGCAACAGTTAGAACTGGACATGGAACAACAGACTGGTTCCAAATAGGAAAGGGAGTCTGTCAAGGCTGTATATTGTCACCCTGCTTGTTTAGCTTATATGCAGAGTACATCATGAGAAACGCTGGGGTGGAAGAAACACAAGCTGGAATCAAGATTGCTGGGAGAAATATCAATAACCTCAGATATGCAGATGACACCACCCTTATGGCAGAAAGTGAAGAGGAACTAAAAAGCCTCTTGATGAAAGTGAAAGAGGAGAGTGAAAAAGTTGGCTTAAAGCTCAACATTCAGAAAACAAAGATCATGGCATCCGGTCCCATCACTTCATGGGAAATAGATGGGGAAACAGTGTCAGACTTTATTTTGGGGGGGGCTCCAAAATCACTGCAGATGGTGATTGCAGCCATGAAATTAAAAGACGCTTACTCCTTGGAAGAAAAGTTATGACCAACCTAGATAGCAAATTGAAAAGCAGAGACATTACTTTGCCGACTAAGGTCTGTCTAGTCAAGGCTATGGTTTTTCCAGTGGTCATGTATGGATGTGAGAGTTAGTTGGACTGTGAAGAAGGCTGAGCACTGAAGAATTGATGCTTTTGAACTGTGGTGTTGGAGAAGACTCTCGAAGTCTCTTGGACTACAAGGAGATCCAACCAGTCCATTCTGAAGGAGATCAACCCTGGGATTTCTTTGGAAGGAATGATGCTAAAGCGGAAACTCCAGTACTTTGGCCACCTCACGGGAAGAGTTGACTCATTGGAAAAGACTTTGATGCTGGGAGGGATTTGGGGCAGGAGGAGAAGGGGACGACAGAGGATGAGATGGCTGGATGGCATCACTGACTCGATGGACGTGAGTCTGAGTGAACTCTGGGAGTTGGTGATGGTCAGGGAGGCCTGGCGGGCTGTGATTCATGGGGTCGCAAAGAGTCGGACACGACTGAGCGCCTGAACTGAGCTGAATGAGAAGCAAGGCCAAGATGCACAGTTTAGGCTTCCCTGACAAGTAACAACCTCTGAAGGTTTTTAAGCAGGAGATGTCTGACATGAAAACAAGAGGTATCTATTTACCGCCTGACTTGTACTAAAGTCATAGTGTTTCTACTGTGTATAATATCCCCATTTCACAAACTGGGAATTTGAGGCTTAAAGAGATTAGAAATTCACCCAAGGAAACCCAAATATAGTAGATCTGAGATTGGAACCTAGATCTGTCTTGTTGTAAAACCCATTTTGCTCCCCAACTTTGAAACGGTTCTAGCATGGTGTCAGGGGAAAAAAATAGAAATTAAAGGCAAGGACTTAGTTGCTGAGCAGAGAGGAGGAGGAAGTGAGGGAAGAGTTGCCGTTCTTTGTTTTGAGTGGGCAGAGAAATTTGCCAGTTAGAGGAGGAGCTGACTGGGCAGGAGATGGGGGTCATGGGGCTGACTTGGGGGGTAGGGCATGTATTGGGAAGGGGCAGGTAGAAAAATACTGATACCCTACCTGGGAAGGGCAGAGTTCATTCTGAAAAATACGCAGGTAGAAATAACAAGTACATTGTCCAAAAGCTCCATGCATTCATTCTTGCTGTCTACAACATTAGCTAAGCCTCTACTCTGGAGATAGCAAGATAATCTGTTACAGAGCTCACAGTCTGAAGGCGAAGACACACTGCTGAGAATATAACACTCAGGATAGGCAGCTTTGGAACATAGAGCAGGGGACCTGATCTAGTCCAGGACCAGGGAAGAATGAGGCCAGAGGTTTCAACTCAGACTCTGATTAGCCTGAGAGGAAAAGATTGCTCCAGGAGAGGGCACAGCATGTGCAAAGCCCAGACATTAAGAAAGAACTCCAGGAAGCCATTTACACCTGGGATGAAGAAGAATGTGGCTCATGGGTGAAGCATCTGGAGAGGGGAATACCAAGACTTTCCAGCACTGCTAAAATCTAGGGACTGGAGGGACTTCCCTGGTGGTCCAAAGGTTAGAACTCGGAGCTTCCACTGCAGGGGACACAGGTTCGATCCCTGGTCAGGGAACTAAGATCCCACTTGCCGCTTGATTCTATGGGATACTGAAGCACTGGGTGCATGTTGGTCATCTCTTCATCTTCAAAATACATTCTCACTCTAGCTGCAGAGTGAAAAACCCAGTGAGACCCGGTGAAAAACTTAGTGGGACTAAGTTGTTCATCACCTACAAGACAGTGTCCTAAGACCTGTGCAAGACCCTCATGGATCTGGTCCCTGCCTGCCAGCCTTACTCTCTCAGTCTCCAGCCAACATACACTCTACCAATATTAAACCCCTGTGGTTTCCGGAAGATGCAATGATGTTTTGAGTGTCTGTATCTTTGCACTTGCAGTTTCCTCTGCTCACTTGGTCTTTTCCCCTTTCTTCAGGCCCCCAAGTCAGTTTTAGGGTTTCTTCCTCAAAAATACCACTGGGTCACCAATCTCACTGCAGCATAATGGTCTGTTCACTTCTCCGCCCTCCCCATCCACCACCAAAGGCTCTACAAGCTCGCAAACAGGACCACACCTTCTTCTCACATTTGTATTCCCAGTCTGCAGCACAGTGCATGGAATGAATTAATGGATGGATGGAGGGATGGATGAATAAACAGCAGAGGTTGAGTGGAGATAAACATGTGGCTGCCTTTCTGGGCAATGTAATATTTGGAGTTCAGGAAGTGGGTGAGATCTCAGAAGAGACTAGATAACTTAGCAGAACAGAACTATATATATATATATATATATATATATATATATATATATATATATGAGCTTCTTTTAAAAAATGATAAAACAGACTCTGATTATGTCTTTGCAAAAATGTATGCCTATGGGCCAGATTTGGAAGGGAATACTTTTAAATAATTTAAGTAATTATGCTGAAATGAAGCAATTGTGGATGACAAAAACAAAACAAAACTTCATTTGTTATACTGTCTCTTCGATTAAAAACCCCTCTCTGCCGACAGACTCAGAAATTTGAGAGAATGCTGTTCAATATCATTCCATGCAGAGGAAAAATCCGCACTAGAGGCAGTAATAGGTAGAATATGTGTTTAATAGCAAAAAGAAATCGGAACAAGAGGTGCAAGGTACACCCTGGTGTGAAAAGCTGTTGAAACTGTAGCAAAACTTGCTAATTACAAATTAGCCACATCAATCGCTTTGGAATGCACAAATTAATCACCAAAACGTCCCTCTTTTCAGTTGGGGGGTGGTTTGCGGTTATTTTTACAGTCGTCGGAAACGATTTCTCCTTTTGGTTTCTGTGAGTTGTCGTGCTGCCCCCTGCCGGTCATAAGTGGACACTACCCTGGCACTGCCTGAACCCTGGAAGCCCATTGCAGGCACTTCCTCTGAGCCCACTTTTATGAGTTTCTCTTAGTGGGAGAGATGGAAACAACCAGTGACAACCAAAATGGGTCACTGAAATTCTATTCCTACCTGCTCCATTGATCTTGGAAGTTCTCATCTTAGAATTTCCTCTGTTCTAGTTGTGACTGCAGAAGGCAATGGCACCCCACTCCAGTACTCTTGCCTGGAAAATCCCATGGATGGAGGAGCCTGGTAGGCTGCAGTCCATGGGGTCGCTAGGAGTCGGGCACGACTGAGCGACTTCACTTTCACTTTTCACTTTCATGCACTGGAGAAGGAAACGGCAACTCACTCCAGTGTTCTTGCCTGGAGAATCCCAGGGACGAGGGAGCCTGGTGGGCTGCTGTCCCTGGGGTCACACAGAGTCGGACACGACTGAGGCGACTCAGCAGCAGCAGCAGCAGCAGCAGTTGTGACTGCAAGGAGATCAAACCAGTCAATCCTAAAGGATATCAGTCCTGAATGTTCATTAGAAGGACTGGTGCTGAAGCTGAAGCTCCAGTACTTTGGCCACCTGATGGAAAGAGCTGACTCATTAGAAAAAGACCCTGATGCTGGGAAAGATTGAAGGCAGGGGAAGGGGGTGACAGAGGATGAGATGGTTGGATGGCATCACCGACTCAATGGACATGAGTTTGAGCAAGCTCTGGGAGATGGTGAAGGACAGGGAAGCCTGGCGTGTTGCAGTTCATGGTGTTGCAGAGAGTCGGACATGACTGAGCAACTGAACAACAACAGCTGTGAGCCAAGGCTGCATACACTCCTCTCGGGCTTGGAGGGTGACCTCTGATATTGAGCCTACCACTAGGACCCCAAGTCCTGTCCCTTCCTTTCCTCAATCTCCTGACTTTGTGTCTATCACCCTAGCTGGCTCAAACACTACCATCCTTCCTGATGGACTGACCAATCATCTTACCCCTTCCAAGTCACTATCTACACTGCAGCCAGAATGGACTCTGAAATACAAATTCAATCAGGTGGTCACAGGGCAGGTACTTAGCTTGCTCCAAATGGCTCTCTTGGCTGGCCCCTGCCAGCAACTCTGGCCTCAGCTCTTTCAACTTTTCTATCTTTTCTCTTCTGGATGACTTGCAGCTTCCTGAATGACCCTACAATTCTCTTACCTCTGAGGTTTTGGCATACTGCCCCTTTGGGCTGGAATGCCTCCTCTCCCTGCCTTCCCTGCCATCACCTGGCTCTTGTCTGTCTTCCAAATCTCAGCTCAGGGCCACCTCCACCAGGGAGCCTCCTATGAAGCTCTGGTCCCTCCAGTGGGTTCTGATAGCACCCTTGCAACTCCATCACTCCTATTTTTCATAAGACCATTTATGAGCCATCTATTGATACTTGTCCTTTTCCCCTTTAGGCCAGAGTTCCTGATGTCTGTGTGGATGAAAAATATTGTCTGCCTTACCAGTAAACAAAGGATATTGCAGCCATCAAACCAGCACAATACAGTGCCCCAAAGGGTGAGCCCTGAGGGACTCAGGATGGAGACAAAGGGGCTGCTAACTGCCAAACCCTCAGTGACTGCAGTCATCCCCAACTTCAGGCACCTTGAGGGGATTTAGGAAGGAGATAAGCAGGATACTGACCCCAGAGAACTGAGGTGCAATTCAAAGGAATGATTTCAGTGAGCCCAGATTCTTGCATCTTCCCATTCATAGAAAAGCACTAAGTTCCTTAATGGGAGATATCTGGTTTTCTTTAATTAACAGGAATCTTTTTGATGTTCTAAACACCTGGTCTTTGCTGAAAAAACTCCTGTATATCCTGGCTGCCTGCTTGCCTCTTTGGAGCTGAGTCCTGTCTTCTGCCTCTAGATCAAATAGCAAGTTTTTAAAATGGACAAAATGTTTAGTTGCTCAGTTGAATCCAACTCTTTACAATCCCATGGACTGTAGCCTGCCAGGCTCCTCTGTCCATGGAATTCTCCAGGCAAGAAGACTGGAATGGGTTGCCATTTCCTTCTCCAGGTGATCTTCCCCACCCAGGGATTGAACCCAGGTCTCCTGCATTGCAGGCAGTTTGTTTACTGTCTGAGCCACCAGGGAATCCTTAAAATTGAGAAAAGGGCCAACAATTCTTCTCTAACATTAGCAGTGCTCACATTTTAATACACAAGAGAATTGCTCGGAGACCTGTTTAAAATGTAAGCTCCAGTGACCCAGAGATAGTCAACTCCTTAGGTCTGGGAAGGGCTCAGAAATATGCATTTTAAATAAGCAGCTGCAGGTATATCCTTAGGCTGGTCATCTGTGCAGCAGACTTTGAGAGAGAGACAATGCTTACTGAGTAATTGAGCCGTGGAGATTCTGGGATCTTCCCACCCCAGTATCCTAGATTACAGGAATCAGGATATGAGTTGCCATGGTCAGGAGAGAACTTGGGACTCTTCCCCCAGGGCACTCCCTGGGGTCTTAAGCTGCCTGAGGCTGTGAAATGCCAGTAAAGCCCATTGGTGTGGTCAAGGTCTTGGGCGGGTAGCACTTCTTAGCACCACACTGTAAACAAATTAAAAATAAAAGCCCAGATAAGCAAATGGACTCTGATCCTCAGAGCTCTCTGTAGGATGCCAGAGTCAAGTTCAAGGAGGCTGGCCCTTCTCTATCCCTTCTGTTTCAGTTTCCACGTGACTCTTTCATTAGAATACATTCTGTTCATTAAGGACGGGAAGTCAATTCCATTTTGGTCTGAGCTAAATTGCAAGTGATGTCTCCAAAGGGTGGAAATTTCCCCACTGTGTCTACCCCTGCGAGAAAGACGTATTCGCAATTTTAATACTGGGAAGTTCCTCTGATATTGGTTTTAATTATATGTTTGAAAAATAAATATTCTAACATAGGAGACTCTACCTCTTCTCTCTTAACTTTTCCCATCTCAAAAAATTTATTTGCACCTCTGATGTCTTTTTGCTTTTTAATCTTTTTTTATTTTTGCAAACTAAGTTTTAATTAGACAAGTCACCTGCACTTCCTTACACCTCATTGCCCCTTTTCCCCCCTCAGTTCTTTTGCTAATCTCCTCCCCTAGACTTGCACCTTACCAGCTACAGAGAATATTCTTGTCACTGTCACTCACAATCTCCATCCATACAACAGACAAGTATTACATGAATTCATCCTCCCATGAAATGTGAAAATACTGTATTTAAGACTCTGACAGGGGGACTTCCCTGGTGGCCCAGCGACTGGGGCTCTGTACTGCCAGTCCAGAGGGCCTGGGTTCATTCCCTGGTCAGGGAACTGGATCCCACATGCTGCAACTAAAGACCCCACCTGCCACAGCTAAGAGCAAAGGTTCCATGTGGCGCAGCTAGGGCCTGACACAGCCAAATGAGTAAATATTTATTTTTAAAAAAAATTGTAAACTTAAAAAAAAAAAAAAAAGACTAGCTGGCAGGATCTGAGCACTAATTTGAGGCCAGGAAATGTCTAAGGCTTTGTGTATGTTATTTCATTTAGTCCCCACAATAACCAGACATGGTAGATATTACGACTATGCCCATTTTATGGATGGGGAAATTAAGAGTTTCCATATGGAGGGGACAGTCAGCTGTGTCCAATATTGCTGTAGAGAATGGGCAAGGTGAAGATGGAGACTCAACCATTGAATTTGGAGAGATGGGGACTGTGGGTGACATTGACAAGAACATCTTCAGTAACTGGTGGGGTGAGAGTCTGGGGGAGGAGATTAGAGAAAGCACTGGGGGGAAAGAGGGATGATGGGGTGTAAGGAAGTGCAGGCAGCAGGTACACGTCTCTATGAGAGTTTTGCTATGTAGCAGAGCAAAGAGTAGCATTTGGGGAACCTTCTACCCTGTTGGTAGGAATGTAAATTGATGCAGCCACTATGGGAAACAGTATGGAGGTTCCTCAAAACACTAAAAATAGGGTTGCCATATGATCCAGCAAGCCCACTCTCGGGATTATATATCCAGAGAAAACCATAATTCAAAAGGACACATGGATTCCTTTATTCATAGCAACACGATTTACAATAGACAAAGCATGGAAACAGCCTAAATGTCCATTAACAGATGAATGGATAAAGAAGAGGCGGTACGTGAGTACCATATACCATATGCTATATTCAGTGGCAGGACTGACGTTAAAGCTGATGTTAGACTGACGTTGGAAGCTCCAGTTCTTCGGCCACCTGATGCGAAAAGCTGACTCATTGGAAAAGACTCTGTGGTACAAACGTACATATATGTGCACATACACGTGCATGTAAGTCGCTTCAGTCGTGTCTGACCCTTCGCGACGACCCCATGGACTGTAGCGCACCAGGCTCCTCCATCCATGGGATTCTCCAGGCAAGAATACTGGAGTGGGTTGCCATGCCCTCCTCCAGGGGATCCCCCCTCCAGGGGATCTTCCTGACCCAGGAAGGTCAGGAAGTGTCTTACATCTCCTGCATTGGTAGGTGGGTTCTTTACCATGAGCTACCTGGAAATCCTACACACACACACACACACACACACACACACACACACACACACACACACATAATTTAATCAATTTGCTGTATAGCAGAAATTAACAGAACATTGTAAATCAATTACACTTCAATACAATAATTTTTTAAAAAACGGAGTGGGGTTTGGATGGCCAAGAAAGGGATTTTAAATATGGGACCTATGAGGGCATGTGTGCTGAAGGGAATTATCTAGTAGAGAGGGAAACTTTAGGACAGGGAGAGAGAAGGGAATTGAGGAGCAAAGTCCTTGCAATTCATCCATTTTCGTGGACAGGCAGCCGCGTAAGTGAAAACAGATGTAGATCAGTGGGTGGCAGCGGTGGCGGGCAGAGGCTTCTCTTTTCTCAGTTAGGTGCATGAGGTCACTACCCAAGTGCAAGAGGTTTGTTTGGATTAGAAGGTATGACACTGAACTTTTGGACTGTGGGGGTTCAAGAGAATTTAGGAAACACTGCGGGTAGTGCTAAGATCCCACTCAGATTTACGATTGTTAACGTGAAAGAGGCCACTCCACCTGGTTGCCTGTTTTAACCAGTTACATTCAGCTGCCTGGTTGCAGACACAGGGCAGGTGAAGAGCCTGATTTTGCCAGATTGGGATTTGCCAGGCCAATACCACCAAAGAGGTGAGGGGTCAGGGTGTTGAGGGTGTATGCAAAGTACCAGATAAAGTGGGGGGCTTGCAGTCTAAGCCAGGCAAGAAAGAAAGGGGGACGGGAAGTGTATTTGTGGCGGACAGAGTTCAGTTTGGAAAGATAAGAAAGTTCTGGAGATGGATGGTGATGATGTTTGCACAAAGACATGAATGTCCTTAATGCTACTGAACTGTACATTTTAAATGGTAAAAAATGATAAATTTTATGTTATGGATATGTTACCACAATAAAATTTTTTTTTAAATGTTGAATATCCCTGGAAGTCCAGCGGTTAGGACTTGGTGCTTTCACTGCCATGGCCAGGGTTCCACTCCTGGTTGAAAAACTAAGATTCTGCAAGCTGTGTGGTGCAGCAAAAAATAAGTACTATCTTGATCAGTCAGTTCAGTTCAGTGGCTCACTTGTGTCTGATTCTTTGTGACCACATGGACTACAGCATGCCAGGCTTCCCTGTCCATTACCAGTTCCCAGAGCTTCCTCAAACTCATGTCCATTGAGTGGGTGATGCCATCCAACCATCTCATCCTCTGTCATCCCCTTCTCCTCCCACCTTCAATTTTTCCCAGCATCAAGGTCTTTTGCAGTAAGTCAGTTCTTTGCATCAGGTGGCCAAAGTGCCGGAGCTTCAGCTTCAGCATCAGTCCTTTCAATGAATATTCAGGACTGACTCCTTTAGGACTGACTATCTTGATACCTAGCCCCATCCCAGATAAGTTAGAATCTCTGGGCTAGGGCCTCTAGACATGAGTATTTTAATAGACTGTGGAATTGTTGAGTTAGTTACGTTTTCGTACACTCATTAATTCTACAAACACATTGTATACACATCATGATTGACCCTGGGGGTGCGCTGATTAATTTAAATGGATAAGGTTCCTGCTCTCATGGAGCTTACAATCCAGGAGGGGAAAGGCAGACGACACAGTCAACAAAGAAATGTGTAACAATTTCAGAAGTGTGTTTCAACCATCCAAGTGAGCTTGAACTAGGATGATGTGTTGGAGACACGCAGAAGGGCTGTGGGTATGGACAGACCTAAGATCTTCAGTCAGGGAGAAGCCTCAAGTGGCAGCAACGGATCATGGAGACACGTGACTGCATCTCACTGACGGATTGTGAGAGCTGTGTGAGAGCCAGGAGTGAAGACCAACTCCCAGAGTTCACTCAAACTCAGGTCCATCGAGTGGGTGATGCCATCCAACCGTCTCATCCTCTGTCGTCCCCTTCTCCTCCCACCTTCAATCCTTCCCAGCATCAGGGTCTTTTCCAACGAGTCAGTTCTTCGTATCATGTGGCCAAAGTATTGGAGTTTCAGCTTCAGCATCAGTCCTTCCAATGAACACCCAGGACTGATTTCCCTTAGGGTGGTTGGATCTCCTTTCAGTCCAAGAGACTCTCGAGAGTCTTCCAACACCACAGTTCAAAAGCATCGGTTCTTTAGCACTCAACTTTCTTTATAGTCCAACTCTCACATCTACACATGACTACTGGAAAAACCATAGCTTTGACTAGATGGATCTTTGTTAGCAAAGTAATGTCTCTGCTTGTTAATATGCTGTCTAGGTTGGTGATAACTTTCCTTTCAAGGAGCAAGCGTCTTTTCATTTCATGGCTGCAGTCACCATCTACAGTGATTTTGGAGCCCCCCCCAAATAAAGTCTGTCACTCTTTCCACTGTTTCCCTATCTATTTGCCATGGAATGATGGGACCAGATACCATGACCTTAGTTTTCTGAATGTTGAGTTTTAAGCCAACTCAATGGCACCCCATTCCAGTACTCTCGCCTGGAAAATCCCATGGATGGAGGAGTCTGGTAGGCTGCAGTCCATGGGGTCGCGAAGAGTCGGACATTACTGAGCGACTTCACTTTCACTTTTCACTTTCATGCATTGGAGAAGGAAATGGCAACCCACTCCAGTGTTCTTGCCTAGAGAATCCCAGGGACGGGGGAGCCTGGTGGGCTGCCGTCTATGCGGTCGCACAGAGTCGGACACGACTGAAGCAACTCAGCAGCAGCAGCACTCTCTCCTCTTTCACTTTCTGCCATAAGGGTGGTGTCATCTACATATCTGAGGTTATTGATATTTCTCCCAGCAATCTTGATTCCAGCTTGTGCTTCTTCCACCCCAGCGTTTCTCATGATGTACTCTGCATAGAAGTTAAATAAGCAGGGTGACAGTATACAGCCTTGACGGACTCCTTTTCCTATTTGGAACCAGTCTGTTGTTTCATGTCCAGTTCTAACTGTTGCTTCCTGACCTGCATACGGATTTCTCAGGAGGCCGGTCAGGTGGTCTGGGTAGTCCCATCTCTTTAACAGCGACTTTCACTCACCACTATATGGTGAGAGAGGTGCTTCCAGCACAGTCTTTCTCCAATAGGTGCGATCACCTGTTGGCAACAATTTCCTCCTTGAGGAAAAAAAAATAGGGAAAATAGGGGCTTCCCCGGTGGTCCAGTGGCTGGGACTCTGCTCTTCCACTGCAGGGACTGCCGATTCAATCCCTGGTTGGGGGACTAAGATCCTCCACACCACACGACATGGCAAAAAAAAAAAAAAAATATATATATATATATATATAGATAGATAGATTTTTAAAATGAGGAAAATAATACCTCACCAAACAGTTGTCGTGAAAACGAAACAAAATAAGATAATGCGTCATCAAAGTGATGCAAAATGTTTCTGAGTCATAAACTTTTAGACACACATCTAGTTATCCCTGTGGGCATTTTAGCAATCTCATATGGATACACTCCCTGTCGTTATAAAAAACATATCGGGCCTTATCTCTTAGCTATTTTTTCCTGAGTGGACACACCTATACTCCCAACCCTCAGATGATCTCAACACATGTTGTAGATGGTCACCATTATTTTTCCTATAAAGTCTTAAGGTCCCTCCAGAGAGAAAATGTTCACAGCCACTCTGTGACCAGGCAGATTGCACCCCTGGCGGGTGGACAAGTGTCTCATTCCAACACAAGGCGATTGCTGCCACAGCCGGGAGCTTGGGCACATTTAAACATATTCAGAGTTTTCATGTTGTACTTAAAAGAGTTGTTGTTTAGTCGCTCAGTCATGTCCAGCTCTTCTAAGACGCCATGGACTGTAGCCCGCCAATGTCCTGTGTCCATGAGATTTTCCAGGCAAGAATCCTGGAGTGGGTTGCCATTTCCTACTCCAGGGGATCTTCCCCACCCAGGGATCGAACCTGAGTCTCCTGCATTGCAGGCGGATTCCTTACCACTGAGCCACCAGGGAAGCCCTATGTGAAAGCATTCATCATGGTTTTGATTAGCAAGTGGAATGAGTTGCTCATGTTGTCAGCCCTACTTGTCATCATCAACCACAGGGCAGTTAGTGAGGGAAAGAACCGAGAGGCTTCTGTTGCCACAAAGGCAACATTTCGAGGGTGATTCTTCCATAGGCTGGAAAATTGGGCGACTCCCCGTGGTCACCACTAGAGGTCACTCTAGGGAAGCGCTACCTTGAGGTTGCAGAACTCACCGCAAAGGAATGCTGGCGCTTGGCTCCAAAAATGGATTCGACCTCGCTTCTGTTGGGACTCGCTGCTCCCGAGTGCCAGGAAATGCCGTTTGCCAGGTCCCAACGATGAAACGTGGAGGAAATATCCAGTTGCACCCTTTGCAATGGAAACCCCAATTCCCTGGAACTCGAACAGAAATCAAGAAGGAACAAGACTACCCACCCCCTCGCTCTCCCTAACCCCTAAATCTTTAACCACACGTTTCAATTCTTTGTGGTTACCGGAGAACGCAAGTCATATTTCCCGGTTTACTGAATAAACCACAACGCTGCATTTCCCCTGCCTTCTCCTGTGAAACATGTTTCGTCTCTGCTAGCCTAATCTTTTGGTTTTATGACCAAAGTGCAGAGTGTTATGGAATTTATTCTCGCTTTCTCAAACTTTTTCAGATTCCGATAGCTCAGCAGCCAGGTTTCTGGTGTCCTCCCATCTGGCAAGGATCCTCAGTGTCTGAACATTTTGTCTTTGGAGCCTCGATGAAATAATGTGTGGAGTGTGTTTAAAGCAGAGCCTAGTCCTCAGTAAGCTCTTAAGAAAAGTGAGCTTGTGATAATTATTACTGTTATTACGGGACTTGGACTATGACATTAAGATAATTGTCAAGACTAAGGGAAACAAGACTGGTTGCAGGAACTCAATGGCATCTCAAGGCCCCTCCCAAGGTGGCCCGACAACTTACACCAGATTGTCTCTGGGAACAATCCTCCTTGGGCAGTTTGGTTATAGATGCCATTTATTGCCTGTGTTTTATATGACCATATAGCTGAGGGTTTAATTGGCAGCTAGGAGAATGTCAACTGCATTACTCCTTTAACCCTTGTTGTTGTTGTCCAGTTGCTAAGTTGCGTCCGTCTCCTTGCAATCCCATGGAGTGTAGCATTCCAGGCTCCTCTGTCCTCCACTCTCTTCTGGAGTTTACTCAAATTCATGTCCATTGAGTCAGTGGTGCTAACCATCTCGTCCTCTGTCATCCCCTTCTCCTTTTGCCTTCAATCTTTTCCAACTTCAGAGTCTTTTCCAGTGAGTTGACTCTTTGCATTAGGTGGCCAAAGTATTGAAGCTTCAGCTTTAGCAACAGTCCTTCCAATGAATATTCAGGGTTGATTTCCTTTAGGATTGACTGGTTTGATCTCCTTGCAGTCCAAGGGATTCTCAAGAGTCTTCTCCAGCACTGCAATTCAAAAACATCAATCCTAAAATACAAAAACAAAAACATCAGTCCTTCAGTGTTCAGCCTTCTTTATGGTCCAACTCTCACATCTGTACAGGACTACTGGAAAAACTATAGCTTTGATTATACAGACCTTTGTTGGCAAAGTGATAAACCCTTTTTGTTAATAGCAATACAGTTAGAAAGAGAACGAACTTGTTCTGAGTTCCAACTATGTTTCAGGGCTCTGTGTTAGGCACTTGGCCCAATTTATCTCATCTAACTAAACTTCAGGGTCCTCAGTCATAATAATGGAAGGATATTGTGAGAAATAGTAGGTAATGTATCTTTACTTGCTTGCTTTCCTTATTTTTAATAGATTTTTTGATGTGGACCATTGTACAAGTCTTTATTGAATGTGCTACAACATACTTTCTGTTTTACGTTTTGTTTTTTTTTGGCTGTAAGGCGTGTGGGATCTCTCAGCACTGCCCTCCCCCCGCCCCGCCCCCCTCTACCAGGATTGAACCCAGTCCCTTGTATTGAAAGACAGAGCGTTAACCTCTGGACCACCAGGGAATGCTCAAGTCTACTTGTTTTCTCCCTAAAGCTTGTTTTATTTGAAAACAGGATAGGATGGCTTATACTTCAATTATAATGCTTTTTACTTTTCAAACTCTTCCTCTTCCTCCTCCTTTGTCTACGTCTTTTTTGTCTACCTGAGCTTTTCATGAGACTTTACCCAGTCACAAAACTCCGGGAAGTTTACTCAGGCTATCTCTGTTTTTCTGCTTCTGAGTTCCAAAATAATAAAGCAGCTTGTTTCACGGTCTTGCCAGAAACCTTTTTAGGTCTAGGAATCAAACTTTGTCCTTCATTCTTTGACTCCGCTCAAGAAATCAAATCTCCACCCTCTCCCAAATTAACGTGAGCATTTGAGCTTTAGGAAAATTAAATCTCTGCAAGCATCATCATGAGTTCAGAGCAATATAAATACCAGGGCTGCCTACAGACCAGAAGGGAGTGTCATCTTCGCTCGCTCTGAGATTTAGGAATGTCAGATGGGCAAAATCTTCTGCTTTATATAGCTGAGCTTATAGACATGCCAGCTTGAGATGAACAAGGCAAGCAGCTCCAAAGGTTTGAAGGATGCATGGGAAGAGAAGAGTGGAGTAAAAGATGCTGTCAGAGGTCTTTCTTGATATTCTGAACCGAGAAAGTTCTGGCCTGGATTGGAGGCCAAGAAAAGAGAGCCCACAGTCACAGGAGTAAATGAGGGGTTAGAAATTGAATGTAAATGGAAGATGAAAGAACTTGGATGGGCTTTCATTTAATATTTTTTAAAAATATTTATTTATTTGGCTGCGCTGGGTCTTAATTGTGGCACTTGGGATCTTCATTGCATTATGCAGGATCTTTAGTTGCAGCAGCTGCTGCTGCTGCTAAGTAGCTTCAGTTGTGTCCAACTCTGTGCACCCCCATAGACAGCAGCCCACCAGGCTCCCCCTCCAGAAGCCTGGCAAGAACACTGGAGTGGGTTGCCATTTCCTTCTCCAATGCATGAAAGTGAAAAGTGAAAGTGAAGTCACTCAGTCTTGTCCAACTCTTCACAACCCCATGGACTGCAGCCTACCAGGCTCCTCTGTCCATGGGATTTTCCAGGCAAGAGTACTGGAGTGGGTTGCCATTGCCTTCTCCTTAGTTGCAGCAAGTGGGATCTATTTCCCTGATCAGGGATAGAACCTGGACCCCCTGCACTGGGAATGTGGAGTCTCAGCCACTGGACCACCAGGGAAGTCCCTCAGTTAGTATTAAAGGGACAAAGGCTAATGAATGTTTCAAGTACACGGAAGATGATCACCACTATTTTCCTTAATGACTGAATGCTGGATAAATTCCAGCTTGGTGAATTCAGATTAGATCCAAGTGAAAACTTTCTGACATAAAAAGTACTGGAATGTGTTACCGAGGTCGCAAAATCTTTCAGTTTGGTGATTCAGTACCCTTTTGATTGACAGAAGATTGGCGGTAAGTGGGTGACCTCTCTTGGCTCCATATTTATGCACGGTTACCGTGTTAACAGTAGGGTAACAAATAGCCCTGTTTATCTACTAAACAGGTGCGTCTTGGGACTTGAGCAGGTTTAAATTTCCCCAGTGGATCCTGGATAAATATATGTGTATTTTACAGAATAGAAACTGGACTCCAGGAGGCCAGCGGGGAGAATGCAGGAAGGGACCCTTGGCTTCTGATCATTGTCTCCTCTAACCTGTCCTCCGGCCTCTCCAGCAGCTGAAGGCAAAACTATGTGACCCAGAGTATCCCTGTCCGAGAGGAGAGCAGAGGCCCTAAACCCTCAGGGAATGTTGGCAATGCGGGCTTGGCGCACGCGGAATGTGGGGAATGAGTCCACAGTCCAGAGTTCAGATCTTACAGTTTGGCTTTGCCCTGCCCTGACAGCGTCTGCCTCACATGAGGGGCTCTGCTTGGGGAGCTGTGAATCCTGCTTCTGAATCATATTGCTTTTCTGAGCCCGTGGGTCTTATTATAGCTAAGAAGACTTCAACCAGTCTGGCTCAGGCTGCAAAGAATTAAATATGCTTTCAAAATACTCCCTCCACTTGGGGTCCAACAAGAACACACAGGCAGCTGTCTTTACTACATCAATGTCTTCTGCCCTTTAAAACTCATTTCCCTCTGAAGCTGATTTAAAAAAAAAAAAAGGAAATATAGTCAATTTATGATGTTCTGTTCGTTTCAGGTGTAGAACAAAATAATTCATTTATATATATATATTTTGGATTCTTTTCCCTTATAGGTTATTACAAGATATTGAGTACAGTTCCTTGTGCTATACAGCAGGTCCTTGTTAGTTACCTTTTTGTTTTTGGCATGTGAGATCTTAGTTCCTTGACCAGGGATCGAACCTATTTCTCATTGGAAGTGTGGAGTCTTAAGCACTGGTCTGCCAGGGAAGTCGTATTTTATTTTTAGTAGTAGGTATCTGTTAATTCCAAACTCCTAATTTATCTCTTTCCCCTTTGGCAACCATAACTTTGATTTCTAAGTCTGTGAGTCTATTTCAAACAAATTTTTTCAATATTGAAAATTTCTGGGAAGATTCTCAGGAAACTAGCATATTAGTTGCCTCACAGAGGGGAACCGTGAGATGAGGGATGGGAGGAAGACCTATTTTTTATCCTTCTTTGTTTCTTTTGAATTATTCATGTGCATGAATAGGTATATCCCAAAATAAATATGATAATTTTTTTAACATAAGGTTTATAAAACTGTGTGGAATTTCACTTAACTCCTTTTTTATTTTCTTTTTTAAAAAATTATTTATTTTTAATTGAAGGATAACTGTTTTACAGTATTATGCTGGTTTCTGCCATAATGCATGGATCAGCCATAGGTATACGTACATACATCCCCTCCCTCTCACATCTCATCCCTTCCCACTCCTCTAGATTGTTCCAGAGCCCCAGGTTGAGTTTCCTGAGTCATACAGAAATTCAAAACTATGGAACACTTCACAAATTTGCGTGTCATCCTTGCACAGGGGCTGTGCTAATATTCTCTGCATCGTTCCAATTTTAGTATGTGTGCTGCCAAAGCACACCGCTTAACTCCTTTTCCTCCAAATCAGATTTTTCCTTCCGTCTTACTCAGCTCCCCATTTCACAAGGACTGCATCTGCCTTTGACTAAGCACTCACTGTGGCCTAGGCATTGGGCTCAGCATCTTCTGTTCATTATCTCACTTTCTCATTTAACAAGCCAGGAAATCCCCTGGTGGCTCAGTGGTTGGGATTCCTTTCTCTCACTGCCAAGGGCCCAGGTTCAATCCCTGGTGGGGGAACTAAAATCCCACAAGCTGCGTGGCATGACCAACCAACCAAACAAAACCACAAGTCAGTGAGAAGTTTCTCTAGTTACCCAAATTCTACAGGTGAAGAAACGGAGGCTTCGAGAGAGAGGTCTCATAGCTGGTAAGTATCAGGTCTGCTATTTAAACATGGGTTTGATTGGCTCCAGTAAGAATCTGCCTGGAATGTGGGAGACACAGGGTTCAATCCCTGGGTCAGGAAGATCCCCTGGGGAAGGGAATGGCAACCCACTCCAGGATTCTTGCCTGGAGAATTCCATGGACAGAGGAGCCTGGCGGGCTACAGTTTACAGGGTCCCAAAGAGTCGGACACAACTGAGTGGCTAACATTTTGTTCTTCTTAAAATCTTTCTGCATTTATTTATGGCTGTGCTGGGTCTTTACTGCTGGCACAGGCTTTCTTTGGTTGCAGCAAGGGGGCTCCTCGTGGCGGTGGCTCCTGTGGCGGAGCACGGGCTCTCGTGCCTGGGCTTCAGTAGTTCCGGCTCGCGTGCTTAGCTGCCCCTTGGCATATGGAATCTTCCGCGATCAGGGATCGAACTCACATCCGCTGCACGGGCAGGGGGATTCTTAGCCACTGGACCACCAGGGAAGCCCTGGGCCCCACTTGTCACCCTCACAGCCTGCTGCCTCTGTAGCTGAAAGAACACTGATGTGTCAGCTGCCAAACTTATTAGGAACTTTTTCACAAACTCCTTTGTCAAACAAGCCCTTAAAAGCTACAAAAGAGATGAAACAGATTTAATACACATTCTTCGGCCAAAGGAAAGCTGGGTTCTCAGTACATGTGTCTTTTCGTGTTGGGGGCACTGATTATTACGCAGAATGACTGACTCATGGGCTTATCAAAGTCTGAAGCCTCTGATCCCCCGCAAGCAAATCCTGAGCCAGGACCCTCTCAGTGGGACACATCTCAGGCAGCATTCAGATGGAAAAGGGGACACTTCTGGTTTGAGTTTGAAGACGCCACCAGTACGTGCACCAGCCCTATATCTGGCTGAAGCTGGAAAGCTCTCGGGCTCAGAGCAAAGCTGTGAGAATCTTAAAGGCCCCGTGAAAGAACAAGTCCCCGCATAACTGCTAGTTTCTATGGACACAGAAGAAAAGA
Source organism: Ovis aries (assembly GCF_016772045.2). Lineage (NCBI taxonomy): Eukaryota > Metazoa > Chordata > Mammalia > Artiodactyla > Bovidae > Ovis > Ovis aries. Next base: position 55,442,575 of record NC_056064.1, on the reverse strand, counting down.
AGGGATTGCAATGAAAAATAGCTAAGCAGCCAGCAATTCGAGATGAGGCTGCAGAAGGCCAGGTGGACTAACAGCTGATTGTATATCACACACTCTCATGAAGCCCCTATAACCCAAAGATAGCAAAGAAGTTTTGTAAAGAGCCATCAATTGTTCCAAGTTTTTGTGTTGAAATCAAGGCAAGGATCTGGTCATCACCCGTAAATAAACTTGCCTTGCTTCATGTAGCTTATTCACACCGTTAGGGAGAGGATTTGTAAAATACTTTATATAGTTTTGCAGCATAAAAGCATCTTCACAGGGAATTCCCTGATGGTCCAGTGGTTAAGACTGTGCTTGCACTGCAGATATTCAATCCTTTGGTCGGGAACTAAGATTCCGAAAGTCAGATACTGCAAGCCACGCATCTTCACGTGCTTTATCTCATCTAACCCAGGATCTTCATGTGCGTCATCTCATTTGATCAAGAGTGAGTGGGTCCTTGTCCACCTCCAGTCCAAGTAACTCTCTCCACCTCGACCTCCCCAAGCAACCACCTTCGGTGGGCTGCCTTTGAATAACAGACCCTGGGAAACAGCAGCAAGGAAGATTCTTGGTCTGAAGGTTCTGTCCAAGGTCGAGTGCTTTGGGATATATGTTGTTGTTTAGTCACTGAGTTGTGTCCAACTCTTTTGCAACTCCGTGGACTGTGGCCCACCAGGCTCCTTTGTCCATGGGATTTCCCAGGCAAGAATACTAGAGTGGGTTGCCATTTCCTTTTCCAGGGGATCTTCCCAACTCAGGGATCGAACCCTAGTCTCCTGAGGCTCCTGCATTGGCAGGCAGATTCTTTACCACTGAGCCACCAGAGAAGCCTTTGGGACATATATTTGATTTTAAATAATGAAGGTCACAATGATTCGGTATCAGCACCAACACAACATTTAAGGGAGATTCTCCCACCTTCCTTCTCAAAGTTTGTATTCGTGATGCTCTTGAAATTAACCATTTGCAAATGGGAGCAACCCCTGGAGTGAGCCATGTGGAAGCAAAGGGGATGAAGACAGCCTGAGCCCTGGGAAGCTCTCCTTTCTCAGTACTCACCCATGGCCCTGACAGATCCTAGCATGATGCTACCCTCCAGATTATGCAGGACTGATTGCCACCATCCCAGTATTGCAACCCTGGGAGTCTGACTTCCAAGTAATAATCAAGACTTCTAGACAAAATCGGAGCTAGAGATGTTCTGTGGCTAAAGGCGTCTTCCCATGAGACATGGAAGCTTCTCTTAGAGCAGTGTTTTTTTTGTTTTTTTGTTTTTTTTTTTTTAATTTATGTTTATTTTTGGCTGCACTGGGTCTTCATGGCTTCGCCCAGACTTTCTTTAGTTGCGACAAGTGGGGCTGCTCTCTAGCTGCGGTGAATGAACGGGCTTCTCGTCGCAGTGGCCTCTCTCGTTGCCAGGCACAGGCTCTAGAGTTCGGGCTCCATAGTTTGTGGCGCACGGGCTTAGTTGTCCTGCAGCATGTGGGATCTTCCCAGACCAGAGATCAAACTGGTGTCCCCAGCGTTGGCAGGCAGAGTCTTAATCACTGGACCACCCGGGAAGTCCTAGAGCAATGTTTTAAACTTTAATTTTTTTTTTTTTACAAAAAATTTCCCCCAGGAGGGAAAAAGTAAACTGAATTTCTCCTTCATGAAGGAAATTAAATACTAAGAAATAAGATTGTGTAGGGTAGAGTTGAGTTTTGGAAGACCACAAACTCTTACAAAATCTTGTTTTTTTCATCTTCCAAGAACTGATTTTTCCCCCCTTTAGAAGCAATACTTCTTTCAGTGAGAATTCATTTGGTAAGGGAAATTCAAATGTTTATCTTTCAGGAACATAATTTCTCCCCCTAGACGACCTCTTAAACATCATTCTTAACTTGGGAATTAAGAGTTTTATCAAGCAATTGATATTACAATGCCAAATAGAAAAATAGAAAACTGTGTGTTTTTTCTTATTGAGTTTTTTTCTCTTTCCTCCCCAAATCAGGTAAATTTGGTCTTTATCAGTTTTTCAGTTTCTAAATCTTCAACTACACATGAATAACCTGAGCCAGATTGTTCTTCTGCAACTATGGAATAGCCTGGATTCGCCTGGCTGTTTATCAAGGATAAAGAAAACAAAGACAGCTACATATTGTACCTTCAAGTTAAGCCAGGATTTTCCCTTCCAGTCTAGAAGCTGAAAGGGCACGTTTGAATCGACTGGGATCCGGAGGGTGCCGGGGTGCAGGCCGCAGGAATCTGCTCCCCAACCACATGTCCCCTCCCCTCATAAACTGGGCTTAAGCTCTCAGACTGTGGGCAGCGTGTATTGAATGACAAGCTTGGGACTTATTTTCAGTCCTCGACCCACAGCCCATTTATTACCTGAAGTGAGGTGAAGTTGCTCAGTCCTGTCTGATTCTTTGCGACCCCATGGACTGTAGCCTACCAGGCTCCTCTGTCCATGGGATTTTCCAGGCAGTAGTACTGGAGTGGATTGCCATTTCCTTCTCCAGTGGATCTTCCCGACCCAGGGATCGAACCCACATCTCCCGCATTGTAGACAGACGCTTTACCGTCGGAGCCACCAGGGAAGTCCATTTATTACATGATCCTAAGCAAAACCACTTGGCCTGGTTGTCCTACTTTTCGGCCTTCTAGGCTACGGATATGATAAGATGTTAATCAGCTCTGTAGCCCATTTCACAGGGATGTCCTAGGTCATCAGTGAAAAAACGCTCTGTTGTTGTTGTTCTGTCGCTAAGTCATGTCCGACCCTTTGTGACCCCCTGGACTGCAGCACATCAAGCTGCCTTGTCCTTCACTATCTCCCAGGAGTTTGCTCAAATTCATGTCCGTTGAGTCAGTGATGCTATCTAACCATCGTATCCTCTGACGCTCTCTTCTTTTGTCTTCAATCTTTCCAAGCATCAGGATCTTTTCCAATGAATCAGCTCTTTGCATCAGGTGACCAAAGTATTAGAGCTTCAGCTTCAGCATCAGTCCTACCAATGAATATTCAGGGTTGATTTCCTTTAGGGATGGACTGCTTTGATCTCCTTGCTCTCCAAGGGACTCTCAAGAGTCTTCACCAGCACCACAATTCAAAAACTTCAATTCTTTAGCACTCAGCCTTCTTTATGGTCCAACTCTCACCCAAAGGAAAGGTGGCAAGTGAATTCAGGGGTTTATTATGAGAACAGCAAACAGACCTGAGCTTCAGTCCAATAAAGACATTCAGGCAATACTAAAGTTCGTTTGGTTCTGAACAGCGCAGTCACCACACCCATGATACAATCAAAACAAAACCAAGGCAACAACCTGTGACCTGCTCAGGCTTGGGGCTGTTTTCTCCTGAGCCCTGGAGTGCCTCCCCGGGGGCATCTGCTTTCTGAACTGACATTGATCATGCAGTCCTTACTGCGCCAGGGCCACCCTGAGGCTGGCCCCCTCAGGTGCGCAAGGTGGGCTGAGGGGTGCGACACCACTGACCTGACAAAGGATTGTCCAGAGTTCAGCAGAGAGAGACACCTGAAGGGGTGGTCCCAGGTGTTTCCCGCAGGCAAATCCAGCCTGCTCCTTCTTTTTTTCGCTTTTAGTATTTTATTTGGTGATTTGTTTTGGCTGTACTGGGTCTTAGTGATGGTGCGTGGTATGAGGCTTCTTAGTTGTGGCATGCAGACTCCCAGCTGTGGCATGTAGGATCTAGTTCTCTGACCAGGGATCGAACTGCACTGGGAGTGAGGAGTCTTAACTACAGGACCACCAGGAAAGTCCCTGTTCTGATCTTTCTCTAAGGCTGGTGGGTCTTGAGAGTCCCATAGCTAATTTGCTTCCATCTACACATCCTGACTCTGGAAGTGGGACAAGCTCCCTGGGGAGAAATGTCCATCACGGTGAGTGGATGAGCCTTGGTCCTAAGGGGCTGACAGGTGGTTCAAGCCTGAGCTGAAGGGCTGGGAAAGACCTCAGTGGCACTTGATCCCTAAATGACTAATTTTTTGGAAAAAAAGGATATTCTACTTTCGGATATTGACAGCACCTCCAGACACTAACCAGTCACCTCCTAAGTTTCTGCCCCTGATCCAAAAGGACCATAGATAAAAACAGGCAGGTGGATGGGTTCAAATCCATCTCTCCTCTTAGAAAACGAAGTAGCATAAACCTTGTTCGGGAAGGACCTTACAGAGGACTCTGAAACTGGTAATAGTTTTTCCTCTGGAGGCATTTTCTGTCATTTTCAGGCCAACCGCTCACTTCTTGGGTCACCTGGAAGTGATCAGATTCTAGGGTCAGGCAGGTGTCAATTGCGTTAAGACCCTCAAGACTGATATCATCCCCTGGTGGTCCAGTGACTAAGACTCTGTGTTCCCAATGCAGGGAGACTGGGTTTGATCCCTGGTCAGGGAACTAGATCCCACATGCTGCAACTAAGATCCAGGATGGCCAAATAAATATTTTTTAATATATATTTTAAAAGACTGATATAATTTAAGCCAAACTGACCATTTGGCTCAAGGTATTTATTCACTACAGGAGGCTGTATAGTGAAGCGTTTAAGAGCCTGGTTTCTGTACCACATGACCCAGCAATCTCACACATAGATGGCTATCTACCAAAGAAATACACATCCACACAAAAACACACATCCACACAAAAACACACATCCACACGTGTTCATAGCAACACTATTCATAATAGACAAAGAGTGGAAAGAGCTCAAATGGCCACCAGCTGATGAATGGGTAAACAAAATGTGGTCTATCCGCTATATGCTGGAAAATTACTCTATAATGAAAAGGAATGGAGTGCTGGTATATATCGCACCATGGATGAACCTCAGAAACATCGTGCTGAGTGGAATAAACCAGTCACAAAAGATCCCTGGGACTCCCCGGGTGGTTCAGTGGTTAAGAACCCACCTGCCAGGGGACAGGGGTTCAATCCTTGGTCTGGAAAGAGTCCACATGCTGTGGAGCAACTAAGCCCCTGTGCCTCAACTACTGAAGCCCGCAAGCCCTAAAGCCTGTGCTGTAGAGAGTAGGGGCTGCTAGAGAGTAGCCCCTGGTGGCCGCAACAGGAGAAAACCTGCGCACAGCAATGGAGACCTCATGGAACCTAAAATAGACTAAATACATTTTAAAAAGGTCCCAGGCTGTATAATTCCAATTACATGAAATGTCCAGGATAAACAAAGCCGTAAAGACAGGGAGTAGATTAGGTTTACTGAGACTGGGGGAGGAGGTTGGGGACAAATGGAATTGAGTGTTAGGGGCGATGGTGTGTCTTTTTGGGGTGCTGAAATTTTTCTTGAATTGGTGTGGTGGTGCGGCACAACTCTGAACATACTAAAAGCCACTGAATGACACTCATGAATGAGTGAACTGTGAATGACATATGAATTATATCTCAATAAAGCTGTTTGAAAAAAAACAAACAAAACTTGGCCTCTAGAGCCAGACCGCCTGGCTTGAATCCTGCTTGGTCACTTATTAGCCCTGTGATCTGGTGGTAAGCTACTTGGACCCTCTGGGCCTCACTTTTCTGTCCTCTGAACTGGGAATGATAGTATTTCTATCTTCATAGGGTTATTATGAGTTATATAGAGCAGACAGTGCATAGTACATAGTAAACCCTACACAAGGGTTAACAATATTAACCTTGGGTTCACCTAAAGGTTAACTGTTATGATATTATTATCAGTCACATGTGTCTCCCAGGACATCCCCTGGCTGGTTAGGAGACTCAAGTCTCTGTCAGAGGGTGCTTAGAAAGCATGAAGTCAGAAGCAGGTGCATATTCTCGTGGATACTTCATCAGACCTTGGAAAGCCCTTCATTCGCTCATTTGTCAAAGTCATGAATATGTGCCAGGCACTGTTCTAAGTGCTGGGAAAGCAGAAGTGACCAAAATAGATTCAATTTCCTGTTCCGATGAGGCTTGTAGCCTCATGGAGGAGTCAGACAACGAACAAATAAACAAGAAAATATAGAAGATAGAGATCAGTACTCAAAAAAAAATTTTAAGAACCTTCTCTGATGTTCCAGCGGTTAAGACTGCATTTCCAACGCAGGGGGTGAGGGTTGGATCCCTGGCCCAGGAACTAAGATCTCACATGCCTCAAAGCATGGCCAAAAAGTAAAAGTAAATAAATCATTTGAGAAATTTTTTTTTTTAATCGAAAAACTAGTGGGATCTTGACTAGGGGCATGTCAGATGGGGAGTCAGAATCATCCACCCAAGCTGCTCCCAGATTCCTGACTCATATTAACAGAAACTGTCTGAGATAATAGATGCTTACTGTTTTTGAAATACTGAGTTTAGGGGAATTCCCTGGAGCTCCAGTGGTTCGGACTCTGTGTTTTCACTGCCGAGGGCCTGGGTTCAGTCCTTGGTCAGGAAACTAAAATCCCACAAGCTGCACAACAGCGTGACAAAAAAAAAAAAACAAACAAAAAAAACAACCCACCAAACTTGCGGGCAATTTGTTACACAGCAATAGATAAGTAATACATCATAGTGAGGACTTGAGATTTCAGTCTAAGTATGATGGGAAGCCATGCAAGGATTTCAAGCAGGAAAGTGATGTGATGTGTGTCATGCTATGAAAAGATCCCTCGGGCCACTGTGCAGATTGGATTGGTGGGGTGGGGGGGTTTCTGGAGAAGAAAACGGGGTCCTGATTAGGGTTGTTGCAGTAGTACAGCAGGTCTAGACAGTGGCCTGGACGGGAGTGGTAGAGCTGGAATGAGAGAAGTGGGTGAATTAGGATGGTGGTTTGGAGTTAGGGCCCGTAGAGTTTGCCGATAGTCGAATACAGAAAGTGAGGAAAGGGAAGGGATGAGAGACGACAGGTTTTAGCTGGAGCAGCTGGGTATTGCTAGTGCCACTTACTGTACAGGGGACGTGTAAGAAAGGACTGGGTAAAGGAAAGAGGCCGTGAACTTGGCTTTCGATGCTTTAAATCTGAGATGCCTGTGGGGCTGCCCTGGTGGTCCCCAGGCTAGGGGTTCACCTTCCAATGTAAGGGGTGTGGGTTCAATCCCTGGTTGGGGGCCTAAGATCCCACATGCCTTGCAGTCAAAAAAAACAGATAGTAAACAACAGAAGCAATACTGTAACGCATTCAATTAAGACTTGGAAAATGGTCCGCATCAAAAATCTTAAAAAATAATAATAAATTTGAGATGTCTATTAGACATCCAAGTGGAGCTGTCAAGTAAGTGAATCTGGGGAAAAGAGGAGAGATTAAGCCTGATATAAGTGTGGGACTCACCAGCAAATACATGGTATTTAGGATGGCAAGACTGAATTTGACCACGTGATGTGACTTACGTGAGACTCAAACAGAGAAGAGAGGAGGTCCTTCCTACTCTGATATCTGGGGTGCTGATCAGAGGAGGAGCTAGTAAGGGGATTGAGAAGGAGTAACCAGTGATGTGGGAGGTGAACCAGAGTGACCCAGAGGCCAACAGAAACATGTATTCTTCCGAGAAGGGCGGAGTGCACCAAGAGTAGCTGTTTATGTTTCAGGAAGCACGTCTGTTATCCTCCACAGTCCTAACTGCTCACTGACATAGAGCACTCCCCTGCAGGATGTTTTACTGTTTCTGTGAAGTGCTCCGTCCTATTTGATTAACGTGCCCCGTTCTGTAGCTAAGCCAGTGTTCTCCTGCACTGGGAGGAAGCTGGTTGCCTCCTCCCATTGGCATATCCCAGAGTAGAGGACCCCTGTGACAGCTATGTAAATGTTGTTCAGGAACAGCAGGGATTTCCTTGGTCTTTTTAGATCTAGACAACATTAACCTGAACCCTGTTCAAAAGAATTCTCTGCAGAATCTTGTGTGCTCATGGGCTTTTCTTGTTCCCAGCTGAACTGGTTTCCTTCAAGGATTCTCCCACAGTTCTATTGGTGGAGTTCCGTTGTCCATACACTGCCCCTTAATTTTCACTAAGCCAATCACTCACACAGGTATCTTTATGAGTACATCTCCCTCTTGAAGGATTTCACAGATGCAGGGGTTTATATTGTAGAAATACCAGCAACTGTATTGTATTTATTTACTGGCCGCCTCCCACAGCTTGCTGGATCTTAGTTCCCTGATCAGGGACTGAACCTGTGCTCTTGGCAATAAGACCATGGAGTCTAACCAATGGCTCCCAGGGAATTCCTGAAACACAGGCAGTTTTAAATCCACACCAGGGTATATTTTTTCCCTAAAAGTGCTCTGCTGTTTGCACACTTCAGGCTGCAACCTCCCTTCACATGGCTCCGCCTTCCTCTCTGCTCCTTTCTTTCTCATCCAGCTCCAATTTGGGGGTTCCTTTTTTCAGGCAGAGCATTTGGGCTCATTCTCTTACTGCTTTGGCGCTTGCTGACCTAGGCCTTTTCGATCTCATCTTTCTTGAAAATATTTATCAAATATGTTCCTAGACAAAGACAGTTTCCTTCCTTTTCAGGACTTTTGGTACCACTTTAAGGACACGAAGGTACATGTAAACAGTCACCAATCTGATTATCTATGAGGGATTCTAGAGCAGTAAAGTGCTGTCCATCCTCTCACAGAGCTTAAAAGCTAGTTAATGACATGATGTTTGTACCTAAGGTGCTAAGAAACAGTGCAAGAAGGAGCCCCGAATGCCAGATGGAGAAGTGGGAGTTGGGGTTTGGAGATAAAGAGCTGACAACAGTTCCTGGGGTTGAGGCGAGGCATAAGGATGCTGGCTGCCTTGTCACTTGGCACCTGGACCAGATCCTATGGCTTCCTGTCTCCACTGGCTCCTCTTTCATCTACACATTCATCTTTCTTCCTTCCAAACCCGACTGTCTCATTTCTCTATTTATAAGCATGGGGTGGGGGAGGGAGCGTTCTCCTTTTGCTTCAGGTAATAATAACTGATGGATCCCCAGAAAAACACCTCTGACCTCCTCTAGCAGGATTCTCCGCTGCAGCCCCTCCATGAAGTGCACCAAACTCTCTGACTACAACAGGCAGAGCACGTGCGTGCTAAGTCGCTTCGATTGACTCTTTGTGATCCTATGGACCTTAGCCCATCAGGCTCCTCTGTCCACTGAATTCTCCAGGCAAGAATGCTCCCACTCACTGATAAGCGGTGAAATGTGGCTTTCATGATGGAAGATTAAAACGGCTGCTTTGGCGGCACTCAGAAGATCTGGCTGTCAGTGAGCTGCCGTTATTTCTGGAAAGGAAACAACACAGAAGCCTCTCCTATCTGGAATCCCAAAGATCGTAAGAGGACATAATGACGGTGTCTCACCTGAGGCTACACAGGATTTCTCAGCCTTGGTGCCACTGACATTTTGGACCAGATAACTCTTTGTCGTGGAGGTCGTCCTGGGCCTGTGGCTTATTCAGCAACAATTCTTTGCCTCTACATATTAGATGCCAATAGTAGTCCTCAATCTGATGACCAAGAATGTCTCCAGCTGTTGCTAAATTACCCTGGGGAAGACCTTACCCAGTTGAGAGAGGAGATTGTTTTATACATATGAAAGTGAAAAGTGTTAGTCGCTCAGTCGTGTCTGACTCTTTGTGACCCCATGGACTGTAGCCCACCAGGCTCCTCTGTCCATGGGATTCTCCAGGCAAGAATACTGGAGTGGGTTGACATTCCCTTTGCCAGGGGATCTTCCTGACCCAGAGACTGAACCTGGGTCCCCCGCATTGCGGGAAGATTCTTTACTGAGCCACCACCTTTCAACATCTGCATTGATATATGCGTATATAAAGATATATATATAGCTATTTATGTATATTTATCTAAAGATACATATATATCCTGGACATGAATTTGAGCAAACTCTGGGAGATAGTGAAGGACAGGGAAGCCTGACGTGCTGTAGTCCATGGGCTCACAAAGAGCTGGACACAATTTAGTGACTGAACACATATATCCATATATGTATGTATATATTTAATATCAAATATACCTCAATAAGAATATGTGCCTATATATGTATTTCTTACTGAGGTATAATTTAAATGCATGAAAACATACAGATTTTAAGCATATAGTTTGATGAGTTTTGACAAATAGATAAAGCTATGTAAGTCTCACTCTAATTGATGTATACAACACTTGCTTCATCCTTCCAAATTTTCCTCATGTCTCTTTTTAAAAACTACTTATTTGGCTGTGCCAAGTCTTAGTTGTGGCACATGAGATCTTCAGTTGCAGCATGTGGGATCTAATTGCCTGACCAGGGATTGAACACAGTCCTCTGCATTGGGAGTGCAAAGTTTTAGCCGCTGGACCATCAGAGAAGTCCCCCTCAGGCCCCTTTGATGTGAGTCTTCACCTACACCCCAATCCCTGTCTGAGAAGTTCATATAATGGAATCATATGGTGTGTAACCTCCTCTGACTTCCTGCCTTTAGAATAATGTCCGTGAAATTCACTCATATCGTGATGTGTATCGGTGATCTGTTTATTTTATTGCTGTGGGGTGCTCCCTTGCATGGATATACCACCATTGTCTGTCCATCCTTCTGTTGATGCACATTTGAGTTGTTTCCCATTGGAGGTTATCATGAACCAAGTCTTTATGGAGATATTCACATCATCCAGAGATTTAAATTTCAGAAAGAGTGGGAGCTCCCTGGTGGTCCAATGGTTAGGACTCAGCCCTTTGGCCAAAAAACAAAGATTTTGGAAATGGAATGTAGCCAAATGCTTGCATTTTGTTGTAAAGTTGTGCCCTTGTTTCAGGACTGCTCTTCAGGAGAGCAAATGAGTGTTGCCTCATTCTCAGCATCACTTACAACAAAGTTCCCCCAGAAGACCCCTCAAGAGAATCAAAGGGTTCGAGAGAAGGCCTTCATCAGTGAGATATGACTACCACTTTCTCCTAAAAATATCACTTACATCTTAGAGAGAAACGGCTCCTGCCAGCTGAGGGAGGAACATATGAACTGCCCACTCAAGAACCAACATCCCAGACCATTTCAGCTGCCTCACCTCCCAGTTATCCTCAGGCCCGATTCCAAATGCCAGGCCCTGTCATCAGCGCCTCTTTCACAGCCTCTGGGCCATTTCCTCCACTTCCATCCCCTCTAAACCTTCCTCCTGTGTTAGCTGAAGCCCCTGTTTCTTTGTGAAGAAAATCTCCAACAGCCTCAGCATCTTCAGAGGACTCTCTGGCTTCCCCCTCCTTCACCTGAGAGTGACTTTCCCATGAAGAGGCCACTTCTCCTGAAGCTCTTGAGTGGAGGGAGAATTCTCCCAAATCCAAGTTGGGAAGGGAAGCAGCAGCATTGTTTTCTAGGCTTTCATGGCTCCTTCCAGACCATTCTGCTTCTTTCATCCTGAAAACTCCCTTTTCTGAGGTGCATGCCCCACGGTGGTCCTCTGGGATCCCACCTTTCACACTTGGCTCCGAGTTCTACTGTAAGCCTGAGTGGACACCCCATCCAGGAGCTTACTTGCTAACTTGTTGTTGTTTTGTTAAGTTGAGAAATCCTTGACATATGACATTGTGTAAGCTTAAAGGGTGAGTTTTGCTGGTGGCTCCGTGGTGAAGAACCCATCTGCAACGCAGGAGGAGATGTGAGTTTGACCCCTGGGTCAGGAAGATCCCCTGGGGAAGGAAATGACAACCCACTTCAGTATTCTTCCCTGGGAAATCCCATGGACAGAGGAGCCTGGCAGGCTGCAGTCCATGGGGGTGCAAGAGAGTAGGACATGGCTTAGTGACTAAACAAGTTTAAAGGGTAGCACATTTTTTAAAATTTTGACCGCACTGTGCCAGATGTGGAATCCTAGTTCCCAGGCCAGGAATTAAACTGATGCCTCCTATGTCAGAAGCACAGAGTCTTAACCCCTGGACCACCAGGGAAGTCCAAGGGTAGAAGATGTTGATTTAATACATTTTTACATATTGCAATGATGATCACCATAGTAGTGTTAGCAAATACCTCTAACGCGTCTCTTAATTAATTATCATTTCTGTTTTTGTGTGGAGGACATTTAAGACCTAGCCTTTTAGGCAATTCCCTGGTGGTCCACTAGTTAGGACTCTGCACTCTAGGATCCCACTAGCCAAACGGCTGCAGCAAAAAACAAAAGACTTAGTCCCCGGTGGCTCAGCTAGTAAAGAATCCGCCTGCAATGTGGGAGACCTGGGTTCGATCCCTGGGCTGGGAAGATGCCCTGGAGAAGGAAATGGCAACCCACTCCAGTATTCTGACCTGGAGAATTCCATGGACTGTATAGTCTATGGAGTCTCAAAGAGTCGGACACAACTGAGCGTCTTTCACTTAGCAATTTGAAGTATGTAACACAGTATTGCTGACTATGATCATGATGTGTTTTCCATCTCTAGAACTTAACTTTCTTGTAGTTGCAAGCTGGCTACTAAGTTTCCTGCCCTCTTATGTGATAAGAATCCCTAACAACCAGGTTATTTCAGCCCCTGACTCCCATGCCACCCCCTGGACCTTGTCATCATTTGAATGAACAAAGAAACAAGAAAACAAATATATTCAGGAGTTGAGAAATATCAAGCCCCTGCTTATACTACAAGGCCCCACTTGTATCCACTCCACTCTGCTAACAGATTCAAGGAGTTGGTGTTGGCCATCAGATCCTGCAAAAGAATCAACTATGTTAAAACACACACACATTGTTCAGAAAAACATCTAACAAAGTTCAGAGGGTTGTAAGTGTTATCCAGAGAATTCACAGGTAGAGGCTGAATTATATTTCCAAAGTCCAGATCAACATCATCCAGAGTCCTGTTGTATATACAATAATACTTATAGATGAGTGTGTGCGTGCACACTTAAGTCATTTCAGTCGTGTCTGACTCTCTGTGACCCCATGGACCTGTGGCCCACCAGGCTCCTCTGTCCATGGGATTCTCCAGGCAGGAATACTGGGGTGGGTTGCCAGGCCCTAGTGCAAAATGCATTTAATTAGGTGTTTGCTCAAATACATGTTTTCACTGAAGCTTTCTGTGGTCTCCGCATCTCAAACGAACCCAATCCTCAGCATTCTTCGTGCACCTCCCCAGCTATTTTTCTGTATATGATTTACCACCATCTGACACACTATTTTATTTACTTTAAAAAAAAAAAAAAACTGTCAGCAGCTCCCCTCAGACCTCCAAACTACAGTGGGGGCTCCTAGAGAGGAAGGATTTTCATCTACTTGTTCATTGCTGTATCTGCCACCCCCCCACCGACCCCCATACACAAAGGTTTGGAATTATTTTCTAAAGGAGTACTATGATAAAAAGAGATAATCAAGAGTTGATTCTTTTATGGTTCTTTATCACCTGCTGTCAGATTGCTCAGCACAGATATTATAACAACGTTCAGTTCAGTTCAGTCGCTCAGTCGTGTCCGACTCTTTGCGACCCCATGAATTGCAGCATGCCAGGCCTCCCTGTCCATCACCATCTCCCGGAGTTCACTCAGACTCACGTCCATCGAGTCCATGATGCCATCCAGCCATCTCATCCTGGGTCGTCCCCTTCTCCTCCTACCCCCAATCCCTCCCAACATCAGAGTCTTTTCCAATGAGTCAACTCTTTGCATGAGGTGGCCAAAGTACTGGAGCTTCAGCTTCAGCATCATTCCTTCCAAAGACATCCCAGGGCTGATCTCCTTCAGAATGGACTGGTTGGATCTCCTTGCAGTCCAAGGGACCCTCAAGAGTCTTCTCCAACACCACAGTTCAAAAGCATCAATTCTTCGGTGCTCAGCCTTCTTCACAGTCCAACTCTCACATCCATACATGACCACAGGAAAAACTATAGCCTTGACTAGACGGACCTTAGTTGGCAAAGTAAAGTCTCTGCTTTTGAATATACTATCTAGGTTGGTCATAACTTTTCTTCGAAGGAGTAAGCGTCTTTTAATTTCATGGCTGCAATCACCATCTGCAGTGATTTTGGAGCCCCCCAAAATAAAGTCTGACACTGTTTCTACTGTTTCCCCATTTATTTCCCATGACGTGATGGGACCAGATGCCATGATCTTTGTTTTCTGAATGTTGAGCTTTAAGCCAACTTTTTCACTCTCCTCTTTCACTTTCATTAAGAGGCTTTTTAGTTCCTCTTCACTTTCTGCCATAAGGGTGGTGTCATCTGCATATCTGAGGTTATTGATATTTCTCCCGGCAATCTTGATTCCAGCTTGTGTTTCTTCCAGTCCAGCGTTTCTCATGACGTACTCTCCATAGAAGTTAAATAAGCAGGGTGACAATATACAGCCTTGACAGACTCCTTTTCCTATTTGGAACCAGTCTGTTGTTCCATGTCCTGTTCTAACTGTTGCTTCCTGACCTGCATACAGATTTCTCAAGAGGCAGGTTAGGTGGTCTGGTATTCCCATCTCTTTCAGGATTTTCCACAGTTTATTGTGATCCACACAGTCAAAGGCTTTGGCATAGTCAATAAAGCAGAAATAGATGTTTTTCTGGAACTCTCTTGCTTTTTCCATGAGCCAGCGGATGTTGGCAATTTGATCTCTGGTTCCTCTGCCTTTTCTAAAACCAGCTTGAACATCTGGAAGTTCACGGTTCACATATTGCTGAACCCTGGCTTGGAGAATTTTGAGCATTCCTTTACTAGCATGTGAGATGAGTGCAATTGTGTGGTAGTTTGAGCATTCTTTTGCATTGCCTTTCTTTGGGATTGGAATGAAAACTGACCTTTTCCAGTCCTGTGGCCACTGCTGAGTTTTCCAAATTTGCTGGCATATTGAGTGCAGCACTTTCACAGCATCGTCTTTCAGGATTTGAAACAGCTCAACTGGAATTCCATCACCTCCACTAGCTTTGTTCGTAGTGATGCTTTCTAAGGCCCACTTGACTTCACATTCCAAGATGTCTGGCTCTAGATTAGTGATCACATCATCATGATTATCTGGGTCGTGAAGATCTTTTTTGTGCAGTTCTTCTGTGTATTCTTGCCACCTCTTCTTAATATCTTCTGCTTCTGTTAGGTCCAGACCATTTCTGTCCTTTATCGAGCCCATCTTTGCATGAAATGTTCCCTTGGTATCTCTAATTTTCTTGAAGAGACCTCTAGTCTTTCCCGTTCTGTTGTTTTCCTCTATTTCTTTGCATTGATCGCTGAAGAAGGCCTTCTTATCTCTTCTTGCTATTCTTTGGAACTCTGCATTCAGATGCTGATATCTTTCCTTTTCTCCTTTGCTTTTCGCCTCTCTTCTTTTCACAGCTATTTGTAAGGCCTCCTCGGACAGCCATTTTGCTTCTTTGCATTTCTTTTCCATGGGGATGGTCTTGATCCCTGTCTCCTGTACAATGTCACGAACCTCATTCCATAGTTCATCAGGCACTCTATCTATCAGATCTAGGCCCTTAAATCTATTTCTCACTTCCACTGTATAATCATAAGGGATTTGATTTAGGTCATACATGAATGGTCTAGCGGTTTTCCTACTTTCTTCAATTTGAGTCTGAATTTGGCAATAAGGAGTTCATGATCTGAGCCACAGTCAGCTCCCGGTCTTGTTTTTGTTGACTGTATAGAGCGTCTCCATCTTTGGCTGCAATGAATATAATCAATCTGATTTCGGTGTTGACCATCTGGTGAGGTCCATGTGTAGAGTCTTCTCTTGTGTTGTTGGAAGAGGGTGTTTGCTATGACCAGTGGATTTTCTTGGCAAAACTCTATTAGTCTTTGCCCTGCTTCATTCCGCATTCCAAGGCCATATAGATTGCAATAAAAGATTAGTGTTTAAACTTACCAGTTTCACTACAGTTTCAGCATTATTAAATTTTATTATTTTATTTAACAGAACAGATGAGAAACGGCTCCTCGGGGTTTGTTTTAATTTAATGTGTTTTGGTTATTAGTGAGATTGAAACTGTCTGCCAAAGTAACAATTCTTGCAACATGGATGGACCTAGTGCAGTAAGGCAAAGACAAATACCTATGACACCGCTTATATAAGGAATCTTAAAAAAGGGTACAAACGAATTTATCTACAAAGCAGAAATAGAGTTACAGATATAGAAAACAAATTTATGGCTACCAGGGGAAAAGCGGTGGGGGAGGTGGGGGTGGGGGTGGAGGGGGGGTAAGGGTGGAGGAGGGTGGAGGGGGGTAAGGGTTGGGGGGTGGAGGGGGGGTGGTGGGGGGGGGGTGGAGGGGGGGGGGTGGGGGGGGGGGGGGGGGTGGAGGGGGGGGGGGGGGGGGGGGGGGGGGGGGGGGGGGGGGGGGGGGGGGGGGGGGGGGGGGGAGGCGGGTTTGGTGGGGGGAGGCAAACTGGGAGGTTAGGACTGACATATATACACTACTGTAGATAAAAGAGATAACTCACAAGGACCTACTCTATAGCACAGGGAACTCTGCTCAATACCCTGTAATGGCCTATATGGGAAAAGAATACAAAAAAGAGTGGGTATATGTATATGTATAACTGATTTACTTTGCTGTACTCCTGAAACTGATACAACATTGCAAATCAACTATATTCCAATAAAAATTTTGAAAGTCCTAATATGGGAAGTGCGTTCGCGGCCCCGGGGATCTGTCTCTTGATTCAACAGTGCTTGGACGGAACAGACCCAAGGACGCCCCTTGCTCCAGCCTCCGACCACCCTCCAACCTTTTTTCCAGTCGCAACCTCCGGAGTTAGCCACTCAGCTGTCCGCGATCACCGGGACCAGCCACCATTTTTAAACTCATTATTACCGACCAATCACGAGCTCCCAGATTCGTCAGAATTATTCTACCGAGGGGGAGGCCGCCATCAACCGCCTGGGTAACATGCCTGGGCCTCCTACACCTCTCTCTCTCTGGGCTTCTATTTTGACCGCGACGATGTGGCCCTGGAGGGTGTGGGTCACTTTTTTCGCGAATTGGCCAAGGAGAAGCGCCAGGGCGTGGAGTGTCTCTAGAAACTGCAAAACCAGCGTGAAGGCCGCGCCCTCTTCCTGGACGTGCAGAAGCCATCTCAAGATGAGTGGGGTAAAACCCAGGACGCCATGGAAGCCGCCCTTCTTGTAGAGAAGAACCTGAATCAAGCCCTGTTGGATCTTCATGGCCTGCTTCTGCCCGCGGAGACCCCCACATCTGTGACTTCCTGGAGAACCACTTCCTAGATGAGGAAGTGAAACTCATCAAGAAGCTGGGCGACCACCTGACCAACCTCCGCAGGCTGGCTGGTCTCCAGGCTGGGTTGGGCGAGTATCTCTTCCAAAGGCTTACAGAAGTTTACTAGGAGCTTCTGGAGACCAGTGGCCATTGAAGAACCCACCCAACATCAGGGCTGCCTGAAGCCCCTCTCTGCAGCCACTAGACAGCTTTTTAACACCCTGGAGCCCTGTCTCAAGCCTTGGACCAAATGGAAAGGATAAAGCTTTTTGCAGCATAAAAAACAAAAAAAGTCCTAACATGTAGTTTCTTATGTAAACTGTCCACATCCTTTGATCATTTGGTCCATCCTTTCAAAGAGGCTTGTAAGTGTACATTGGGTGGTCTGAAACTTTGGCTGCAGCAAAAACCAATACTTAGCCATTTGCAGAATGTGGATCCCGAAACTGTGATTTCTGGCAAGGGACTCATTCCAATCGTGGTATTTAGCTCAGACAAGTTAAATCTTAAACAATTTCACCCTGTCACCTTTAAACACCTGATTAGGCTGAAAGGATGGCACAAGATGAAGGATGCTCCCGTATAAGCTGGGAGGAGTGCGCAGCCGTGTGGCTGGGATTCGGCGTGTCACTCCTTGTTCAAAACCTTGAATCAGCCCTGCTGAGTTACTCACATTTCCTGACTCACCTCTCGTATCTCCATCTAGATGAAGCGAAGTCATAAATAAAGAGAGGAATGTTTTCTGGCTGATGGTTTGTTCGGTACTTTGCTCTAAATTACCCCTTTGGAGGCAACTGGAGCTGAGCAAATACTTTGTCATTATAACCGACAGCATATGCGAGACTTCTCTGGCAGTCCAGTGGTTAAGACTTCACCTTCCAATGCACGGGGGGCAGTTCAGTCCTTCGCTGGGGAGCTAAGATCACACATGCCTTCTGGCCAAAAAAAACAAAACATGAAACAGAAGCAACTATAACAAATTCCATAAAGATTTAAAAAATATAATTGACAGTCATATGAAATCCAGGGTGTAGAAACCTTCTTTCTCCCCAGACCTTCAACTGATCACTAACTTTTTCCTAGTCTACCTGTAAAGATCTCTTAAGTTCTCTACTTCTTGCTGCCCAGCTGCCGCCACCTTAGCAAGGGGCTGCTTGGGTTAGTGCCATGCCTCCTCTCTGGGCCTCTCAAAGACACCGTTGCTTCCTTATGAGCCATTCTCTACTCAGCAGCCAAACTGAGGATTTTAAAAATGCCAGGCAGATCGTGGACACTCTTTCACTTAAAACCCTCCAACCGGGACTTCCCTGGTGGCACAGTAGATAAGAATCCACCTGCCAATGCAGGGGACACGGGTTCAACTCTTCATCTGGGAAGAATCCGCACACCTCAGAGCACTAAGCCTGTGCACTACAACTACCGAGTGTGTGTTCTCGGGCCCTTGGGTCACAACTACTGAGCCCTCGCACCGAGAGCCTGTGCTCCGCAACAAGAGAAGGCACTGTAATGAGAAGTCCACATGCCGCAGTGAAGAGTAGCCCTCGCTCACTGCAACGAGAGAAAGCCCACTAAGACTCAGCACAGCCAAAAATAAATTTTAAAAATTCTAAAAATCCATAAAACACTCCAATGGCTTTTTGATCTCTCAGAATAAAGCTCAGATTTGTTGTGTGATGTTCATAAAACCTAACAGAAGAGAGAAATAAGTATGGGCAGAGGCGACTGGGGTACAATGTGGAACAGGGCAGGATGACTGTGTTACGTTTGCTAACCTTCCAAATGAAACACAGCAGGACCCTATGGTCCTTGCCCCTCATGTCCTCTGCCTGCCTTTTGTCTGCAGAACACTTTAGTCGAATAAGTTTGTCAGAGAAGTGAGAACATGTAGAAACAAAGGAAAACAGTCAGAGGAGGCCAAATAATAATAGTCTAGTCACTAAGCATAGTCAAGGACCTTTAGTTCCTGCTCGAGGGCTACAGATAATATTCTGAGCCATATCCTGAGTTGTCTTATAGATGCTGAAACCCTCACCAGGTGGAGAAGTTAACTACACGATGACCAGACTGTAACCGTGGAATAAGCTGTCACAGTTCTGAGAATTGGCTTCAAAGAAATGGAAACAAGCTGACTCTGAAACCGAAGGTTAACTGCACCTAAAACAACCAAGATGACGCTGGTCAGACCGCCGACGACCAATGTGAAGACGACTGTCAGAGGTGACTGTGTGGTTTCTGCATGTAGCCCCCTCCTTTAGCCTACAGAAGGTTTCGCTCCCTGCTTGTCAGGGTGGGGGAGTTAGCCTTTGGACAGACCTCTGCTCTCCCCAGACCACCTGACCTGCCTCTCGAGAAACCTGTATGTAGGTCAGGAAGCAACAGTTAGAACTGGACATGGAACAACAGACTGGTTCCAAATAGGAAAAGGAGTACATCAAGGCTGCATATTGTCACCCTGCTTATTTAACTTATATGCAGAGTACATCATGAGAAATGCTGGGCTAGAAGAAACACAAGCTGGAATCAAGATTGCTGGGAGAAATATCAATAACCTCAGATATGCAGATGACACCACCCTTATGGCAGAAAGCAAGGAAGAACTAAAGAGCCTCTTGATGAAAGTGAAAGAGGAGAGTGAAGAAGTTGGCTTAAAGCTCAACATTCAGAAAACTAAGATCATGACATCTGGTCCCATCACTCCATGGCAAATAAATGGGGAAACAGTTGAAAAAGTGGCTGACTACTTTTCTGGGCTCCAAAATCACTGCAGATGGTGACTGCAGCTATGAAATTAAAAGATGCTTACTCCTTGGAAGAAAAGTTATGACCAACCTAGACAGCATATTGAAAAGCAGAGACATTACTTTGCCAACAAAGGTCCATCTCATCAAGGCTATGGTTTTTTGAGTGGTCATGTATGGATGTGAGAGTTGGAGTATAAAGAAAGCTGAGCCCCGAAGAACTGATGCTTTTGAACTGTGGTGTTGGAGAAGACTCTTGAGAGTCCCTTGGACTGCAAGGAGATCCAACCATTCCATCCTAAAGATCAGTCCTGGGTGTTCATTGGAAGGACTGATGTTGACGCTGAAACTCCAATGCTTTGGCCACCTGATGCAAAGAGCTGACTCATTTGAAAAGACTCTGATGCTGGGAAAGATTGAGGGCAGGAGGAGAAGGGGATGACAGAGGATGAGATGGCTGGATGGCATCACCAACTCGATGGACATGAGTTTGAGTGAACTCCGGGAGTTGATGATGGACAGGGAGGCCTAGCATGCTGCGGTTCATGGGGTCGCAGAGTTGGACACGACTGAGCGACTGAACTGAACTGAACTGCTCTCTCCACCACTTGCCTGTATCTGAAATAAGCAAATTTTCCTTTCCAGCAACCTGGCTGATTTATTGGCTTTTGAGTGGCGAGCAGCTGAACCCTACATCTTTCGGGTAATATCAATGCAGCTATATAAGCTTATGCAAGGGGGTGGGGGTGGGGGCTTCCCTGGTGGCTCAGTGGTAAAGAATCCGCCTGACAATCCAGGAGATGCAGATTCACTCTCTGGGTCAGGAAGATCCCCTGGAGAAGGAAATGGCGACTCACTCAAGTATTCTTACCGAGAAATCCCATGAACAGCAAAGCCTGGCAAGTTACAGTCCACAGGGTGGCAAAGAGTTGGACATGACTTAGTGAGGGAACAACAAAGCCTTCTGGGATGAGGTAAAAAGAAGTAAGATAACAGACAATGGACTAGTTCAACTCAGCAAACTGGGTACCAGGCTCCAGGTAAGGTGCTGTGGAGACTGCCAGGATAACCAAGCTGCCTTCAAGGAGCCTGAAGTCCTACAAAAATTATTCTGCGCAAAGCATACTTTTGTAAAGGCAGCAATGCAATGAGGGTACAAAAGCACAATGCTATAGAGAGAGTTTCAATGACTAAAAGTCTGGGAAGGCTTTTGGGCAGGTAGTATTTGAGGTAGACTTTTAGGATGGGTGTGTATTTGAACACTGGCTTTATTGGTAGGAAGGAATCTGCAAAGCACAAAAATCCTCTTGGGCAAAGGAACAGAGGTGGGAGAGTCCCAAAGGCATCTAGGGGATAGTGGTAAATCTGTGGCTGTAGGAATAGCTCAGCTTGTGGGAGTTAAGCCTGGAAATGTATGTCTGAGTCAATTTATGAGGAGCTTTGAACGTCAGGCAGAGAGATTTGGACTTTTTCTATATGCAGAGATAAACTGCAGATTTTTGTTTGCAGGAAAGTCACACAATTCCATCAGTTTTATTTTAAGATTCAAGTCTACCAGTTCTAGACACAGATAAAACAGTTCAAACATACAAGGGTAGGCACCGAAATGGCACCTTCTTGTCCAGCTGCAAAGAAAGAGAAATTTAAATTACATAATTAAATTCATTAATAGAGAAAAGGGGCTCTTACTTCCCAGGGCCAGCCATGACTGTCCTTCAATTTTATAAACAGACACAAAACCAAAAAACAAAACCCTAACTCTCCAGACTTAGATCTCTGGGAAAAGAGAAGTAAATACTGACACAGCTTGCTTTGTTTTCCCAAGAGAGGTCTCCCAGAAGAAGTCTCTAGAAAAAAAAAAAATTTTTTTTTTTTAAACTTGTTTTTCCCCTTAGAGTTCAGTTAAGCTGAGGAGAAAACTGCAGGATTGCCTTAGATTCTCCAGCTTTGATTGGAACAGTACTGGTCCCCAGGGACTCCCTCCAAGGTCTCTGAGCGTCGAGGTGTCTCTAAGGCATTTGTTCCCAGCAACAAGGCGGGTAGTTAGAAGTCGGAGACACAGGCGCTCTGCTCTGCAAAGGGCTTATTTTAAAAAGAAAGGCGGGGGGCGGAAGGCCCTGTCGATCTTTCCAGGATAATTCCGTGGGAAAATGAATCGAGCTGAAAGCCGTGCCCTCGTCCCTGACTGAGACCTCTGGCTCAGAAACCGCCGGAGAGCGACGCTCAAGGATGGACAGCGGTTGTGAGCTCTCCCTCCGGCAGCATTTGGCACTCAATTCCGCCAGGCTCCCAGAGGGGCGCTTGTGGCTACAGCCTCGCGCTCCACTCTGCCAATAACAAGCTGGAAATCCTCCCCGTCTCGGATTTTGGCCAATCGGCGCCCAGGACTTTAGCGAGCGAGCTAGCGGTCTCCATTGTCGGAGAAGGAGGCAAACCCCTTTGGAGTTGCCAGTAACGGACATGGCCGCGGCCCCTGGAGGAGGGGACGTGAAGTGAGGAGGGGGCAGGGAGGGGAGAGGACGCGGGCGAGGAAGACCGGTCCCCGGGCCCCGGTAAGTACGAGAAGGCCCGTGGCCCGAAGCAAGGGGAGCGGGGCCCGGCATTCCGCCTCGGGATTCCTGGCCGAGGGGAGGGGAGTCTGGGGTCTGCACCCAGGGAATGGCCTCGAGGGAATCCCTTTCGGTCGAGGAGTCCAGGAACTGGCTTTTGCCTCCAGCTCTTGGCCATTTCCTTCCTCTCAGGGGCTCACACTTGCCCCTCGGCCCTGGCTTGGCCCCTTGGGGGTCCCGCGTCAAAAATCGAAGCCTCCCGCCAACAAAAGACTCCTTGCCCCGGGAGTGACCGTGCCTGGGCCCTTGCCCGGACGGCCTCCAGCGCTGGCGTCCAGTTTATTCATAGGGTCTCCGGGAGTGCCCCCTCTCCGGCCCTCAGTTCGGACGGTTGTCTCCCCTGCGCGCGCTCTCAAATGCCGCCGGGGCCTTGTGCTGATCACGACCCCGGTGTCCAGGTGGACGGAACCGGAGGTTGCTTCTCCGCGCAGAGCGGCGGACGTTGCAGTTTGGAGCGTGCCCGGCCTCCCCCTCCCCGCCCCTTTCTACCTTTCCCGAAGGTTTCAAGACTCCTTGGAAGCAGCAGGAGTCACTGCCACCCTTTAAACTGCTGCCTCTGCTGTGCTCTGGCTCCTCAGCGCCTCACCGCTGAAGCCTGTATTTAGAGTCCCTCGTGTGCAGCAACGTGAGGCCCTGCCCGGTGCCAGATACGAGGGAAACCCTGCTCTTTCATTGGTGTGTAACCACCGGCTGCACTTCGGAGTGCTCATTGATATGGTCACGTGCTGCTTCATCCCACCCTCTGTGTGTGTGTGGCTCTTGGAGAGGTGGGGAAAGGTAGGGAGTGCTGTGTTGAATCCTATTTTCCTTCTTGGTGTGTGATTTTGTACACCAGGACGATGCTAGTTTTCTCATGCTTTATCCAAGACACTTCAGTTAAGCCTGGGTACTCTTAGAAGATGAAGTCAAGTGGGAGTTTTAACATTTTATTTTACAGATATGGGGACTAACTATTGTTGTTTAGTCCTTAAGTCATGTCTTACTCTTTTGCCACCCCATGGACTGTATAGACCACCAGGCTCCTCTGTCCATGTGATTTCCCAGGCAAGAATACTGGAGTGGGTTTTCATTTCCTTCTCCAGGGCATGTTCCCCACCCAGGGATCGAACCCATGTGTCTTGGAATTGGCAGGCGGATTCTTTACCACTGAGCCACCTGGGAGGCCTGGGACTAACTGTTGAGAGAAGCAAAGGGCCAGGGCCAGGGTCACCAAGGTCATCAAATCCAGATTCTTGAGCTCTTTACCCATTAGAGCATGTCCTTTCCTAGGTGTGATCCGAGAAAACCAAGTTCCCTATTTTTTCTCAGCCTCTTGTAGGGTGCTTGTGAGCCTTAAATAAGGTGGTCTGTATGTATAGAATCCCTTGCATGGGATCTTTGTGTGTGTGTTAGTCGCTCAGTCATGTCGGACTGCTAGAGTATCAGAGTGGTTTGCCATTCCCTTCTCCAGGGGATCTTCCCACTCCAGGAATGGAACCTAGGTATCCTGCATTGCAGGCAGATTCTTTACCATCTGAGCTGGCAGGGAATCCTTTGCATGGGGTCTAGCATTTACTTAATATATTTTGCATTTATTAATTTTAAGTAACCAACAAGTAGTTCACTGGCTGACTAATAGTTATTGTGGTCTCTCTTTGTGGGTGTAAATTAGTGATTCTCAGGGGAGGTGGGGGTGGGGCGAGTGGAGTCAGGGCAAGGTAGCACTTTCTTGGTTTCAGGGAACTCAGCACTGTAATTAGAGGTGTTATTAAGGGAGTGTGATTGTGTATAAGAGCAGTGTGGAAACAGGAAAAAGTCAAGAAGCAGTGAAGAAGAAATATTATGGTGGTATGTCTTTATGGTGATCTGGGCAAAAGAAGAGCCAGCGTGTTCCAGCGAGGTAGTTTTAAATAAGGAAAAAGGGCACCAGGTTCATTATCTAAAAAGTTAGGTAAAAGAAAAAAAAAAAAGAAAAAGGTAAAACTGATCCATGGAATAGAAAAAATATCACTATGAAGATCAGAAGACACTAGAATGTAGACTGTCATTAAGTGTGAAACTGGGGCTAGATGTTCACATAAAATCCACATACCCTGGAAGGCTTATTTCAGCTGCACCTTCCTTTCTCACTGATTTTTGTCAGAACGACAAGTAGGGAAACTGGCTAAGACCATGGAGAAGTGCCTTGCCCAGGGAGGTGGAGTACAAACCATCCCGTTGATAACCAGCTGCCAAAGAAGTGAGAGTTAACTGCCCTTGAACCGCCTCCACCCCCTCCTTGTTTGTGGAGAGCCAGGGCTGGGCGGTGAGATGGGAGCAAACAGAAAGCCCTTCACATTTCTATTTTGAGAAGTTGCTAGGGAGGACCAGCTCCAAGGGTTGAGAATCAGCCTTTTGGAAAGCTTAACTCCTGCGGAACTCATGAGAAAGGCAGGTTGAAATCCTTTGGTTCCTCCCACTGGTCCTTCCCTAATGTTGAGTTTGGGAAACAATTTCTGTATAGAGAGGGAAGCATGCTATTGTAAATGTGAACTACCCAGCGGTCCGCAACCGTTTTAGCACCACGGACCGATTTCACGGAACACAGTTTTTCCGTGGATTACGGGGGGATGGTTTGGGGATGATCCAAGTGCATTATGTTTATTGTGCACTTTATTTTTATTATTATTACATCAGCTGCACCTCAGATCATTGAGCATTAGACCCTGGAGGTTGGAGACCATGACCTATAACCCAAGGCGCGACTGAACCTCACCCAACTCAAGTTTGAGTTCTGATAATAACCTTTCCCAAATCCACTCACTCCTGGTGTTTAAGTGTGAAGGTTCCCAGTCTTAGTTGGCACATCTCCGCTGATCAGTGGGTGTTGTTAATCTTTTTAATCTGATTATTGTGTCAGCATTGTTGTTTTTATTTACTCATTTATTTTGACTGCACTGGGTCTTTGTTGCTGTTTGAGGGCTTTATCTAGTTGTGGCAAGCAGTGGCTGCTCTCTAATTGCTGTGTGAGGGCTTCTCATTGCAGTGGCTTCTCTAGTTGCAGAGTGTGGGCTCTTGAGCACTCAGGCTTCAGTAGTTGCAGTCGTTGTGACACATGGGCCTAGTTCCCCAGAGGTATGTGGAATCTTCCTGGACCAGGGATCGAACCCGTGTCCCCTGCGTTGGCAGATGGATTCTCAACCACTGGACCACCAGGGAAGTCCTGTTTTTGTTTTTGTTTTGTTTTTGTTTTTTTAATCCATACATCATAATTTATTTCACTTTTTCCAAAAGTTGCTAAGTGCTTTTTTTCTCCAAATGAGATTTTTAATTAAAAAATTTTATTATTGGAGTATAATAGCTTTACAATGCTGTGTAAATTTCTGCTGTGTGTCAGCCTTGTTTTCATGAGAGCATCTTTTTCTACCTAAAAGATAGGCTGCTTTAAAAACATTCTTTGAACCCCCGTTTCTGAGCAGGCCCAGATTTGTTTACAGTACACAGGTGAACTAAAGGCTAAGCCGCAGCAGGAATGTTTTCCTTCCGAACGGACTGGCCAGCCAGAATGTGTGGTTTGGTGACCAGCTTAATAATAAGCTTTGCCTGCGGCTGCCGAGCCAGTAGTAAACAGGATCACATGGCATGGCAAGTAGGTTAAGGGCCAGATTAGACCTGAGCTGATGCCTGCATCCAGAGGCCTGAAGTGATGCGGAATGAGGGGTCCCCTAGGGAAGGAGACCCTTTCAGGGCTCACAGTGGCCTTTGGGAAACTAGAAATATTATAATTAAGAATATGAATACTATAGTGTGAATAGTATATGAATGAATAGTATGAATATGAATAGTATAATTATATAATATGAACTTAGTTTTCTTAATGTCAGTATCTTTTTTTTTTTTAAAGCCTTTATGGAATTTGACCATAAACATCCCTAAAGTCGTCATGGAATGCACTGCTTGTAAGCCAGAACCAATTTAAAAATCAGAAGTTGCTGACTTTTTAAATATATTGTGGTAAAATATACATAACACAACACTTAGCATTTTAACCAGTTCGGTGGGTTCAATACATTCATATTGTTATACAGCCATCACCACTATCTATCTCCAGAGCTGTTTTGTTTTCCCAGAGGGAAACTCTGTCCCTGTTAAACACTTACCCCCGCCATTCCCCACTCCTTAGTCCCCGGAAACCACCATTCTACTTTCTGTCTGTAGGAGTTTGACTCCTCTAGGAACCTCGTGTCAGAAGAAACATACGGTATTTGTCCTTTTGTGACTGGCTTATTTCACTTTGGGCTTCCTTGGTGGCTCAGATGGTAATGAATCTGCCTGCAATGTGGGAGACCTGGTTCATTCCCTGGGTCGGGAAGATCCCTTGGAGAAGGGAATGGCAACCCACTCCAGTACTCTTGCCTGAAGAATTCCACAGACAGAGAGGATCCTGGTGGGCTATTGTCCACAGAGTCAAAGAGTCGGACATGACTAAGCGACTTTCACTCACTATTTCAAATAGTGTAGGCCTGAAAAGTTCTTTGATGTTGCAGCACACGTCAGAATGTTCTTCCTTTTTAAGATGGACTAATAGTCCATTGTATGCATCAGACACATTTTGTATATCCATTCATCTGTTGATGGACGCTTGGGTTGCTTCCACTTTTGCTGTTGTCAATAACGCTGCTGAGTGTACACATATCTGTTTGGATCCCTCATATCACATCTCGTGGGTATATACCCAGAAGTGAGAGGTTGCTGTGTTTTTTTTTTTATTTAAGATACATGTGGTGCATTCACATGGTACATTCAAAAGGCACAAAAGCATATACAGTGAAAATTCTTCCTCCCACTTCTGTCATCAGTTACTCAGTTCCAATTTATTAATATCTTTTGTAGGTTGTGCTTTTGGTATTGACTCTAAGAAATCCAACCCAAAGTTAACAAAGGTTTTCCTCTTATTATTTCTTCTTTTTACTTTGCCATTTAGCTCTATGAGCCATTACTGGTTAATTCTTATATATGGTGCAAGCTATATTTACAAACTTTTGAGTTTTTTTTTTAAATATCTGATTATTTAGTTGTTCCAGCATGATTTGTTGAAAAGACTGTCTTTTCTCCAGCGAATTGCCTTTGTACCTTTCTCAAAAATCATTCGACCATAATTGTCTGGATCTATTTCTAGACCCTATTACCAGGCCAGTACCACACTGCATTGATTAGTGTAGCTTTACAGAACCTTGAAGTCCGGTGGTGAAAATATTCCAGCTTTGTTCCCTTGGGGTAGTCTAATCTGATGGTCTCTTACTGTGAGTGGAGTTGAGCACCTTTTCATAGGTAGACGCTCCTGGATTTCTTGATTTCATAGTCTCTTGGAATTAGAAGAGACCATAGAAGGTCATCTCTTTCTTATTTGCTGCCTGATGTATTTATTAGCTCCATAATTTCCCACTGTTGCTTGGATCCCTCTGGTGATGGGGAGCCCATTGCCTCTCAGGTAGCCTCTTCCATTTTTTAAATGCAGTTTTAACTATGTAATGAAATTGCTCGAGAGTTCCCTGGTGGCCCAGTGGTTAGGATTCTAGGCTTTCACTGTCGTGGCCTGGATTCAGTCCCTGGGTCAGAGAACTGAGAATCCCACAAGCCTTGTGGCCAAAAAACAAAAACGAAGGAAAGATATTGTCATATTGCGTCTCAGTCAGCCTCCCTGTAGCCTCCTTACCCTAGCCTAGGCCCTGTCGTTGGAGCCTCCCAGAGTAAGCCTGGCCCTTCTTTCCCCTGGCAGCCATCGTGCCCTTCTAGCCCTGCTCAGACCTGACATGTTTGTGGTATGTGTCCTAGCTAAGGGTGGTTAGCCCTTAGCTCAGCTCCTGGTTCAGCTGGTTCAGCTCCTGGTTAGCCCTGGTTCAGCTCCTTCCACTATTTCTCATGTCATCGATTCTCCAGCCTGGCTGTTTCTGTTGGGAGACCTTCCACTTTCGTCAGTGTCCTTCGCAGTGTATGATGCACAAATGAACAAATTAGTTCAGGTGTGCTGTGAAATGTACAAGCAGGAGAGTTACTTTTCTCTTTTGGGGTACTTAGCATGTCTGTTGTTACTGTTGTTCTATCTCCTAAGTCATGTCCGACTCTTTGCAACCCCATGAACTGCAGCACACCAAGCCTCCCTGTCTGTCACTAGCTCCCAGAGTTTGCTCAAACTCATGTCTGTTGAGTAGGTGACACCAACCAACCATCTCATCCTCTGTTGCCTCTTTCTCCTCTTGCCCTCAGTCTTTCCCAACATCAGGGTCTTTTCCACTGAGTCGGCTCTTCTCATCAGGTGGCCAAATTATTGGAGCTTCAGCTTTAGCATCAGTCCTTCCAATGAGTATTCAGAGTTGATTTCTTTTAAGATTGACTAGTTTGATCTCCTTGCTGTCCAGGGTACTCTCAAGAGTCTTCTCCAGCACCACGGTTTGAAAGCATCAGTTCTTTGACCTAAATATGAATGAACTCTGGGTGGCCATGCCATTTATTTTGAAACCGCTTCCCAGGTGGTGCTAGTGGTAAAGAACCTGCCTGCTGGTACAGCAGGTTTGATCCCTGTGCTGGGAAGATCCCCTGGAGGAGGGCATGGCAACCCACTCCAGTATTCTTGCCTGGAGAATCCCATCTTCCCAGGGAGAGGCCTGGCGGGCTGTGGTCCGTGTTGTCACAAAGAGTCAGACGCGACCGAAACAACTTATCATGCAAGCCATTTATAGTAGTTTTATATAGTAGTTTTAAAATTTTTTTTAATTAATTTATTTTTAATTGAAGGATAATTGCTTTACAGTGTTTTCTACAGTAGTGCTTTTTAAATTTATTTTTAACTGAAGGATAATTGCTTTAGAATGTTTTATACAGTAGTTTTTGAACCTAAGGACCGGAATTAATATTGAATCTCTTACAGTTGAGTTGAATCTATTACATTTGGCCCATCGTTTCTGCCTGTTGATAGCTTCTTGGAGCTTGGCTTTGATCTCCTTTCCAGGCTTGTGCTACCCAAGAATTTGATTAGCATGCCGTCTGTTTCCTCACCCAAGTCACTGATAAAACTACTGACTAGGATGCCACCAAGGACAGAACTCTGAGACTTGTGATTAAAAACCTCCCTCCCTCCCGCATCAGTCAGCACACTTTGGACACCGCTGTTTAGCTGAAGTCCACCAAATTGTGTTTTTGATGTGTTGGGTGTGCCTAGAATGCCACCAAAGTTAACAGAGAGGTGTGGACAGCCAGCTCCTCAGCTAGTCCTCAACCTGAACGTTGGGTACCCACTTAAGCTCTCTTTTTAAAAAAGAAAATGGTTTGTTTACTTTTGGCTGTGCTGGTCTTGGCTGCTGTGTGCGGGCTTTTTGTTTTCTCTAGTCGAGGTGCCTAGGCGTCTCACTACAGTGGCTTCTCCTGTTGTGGAGCACGGGCTCTGGACGCACTTAGTTGCCCTGAGACCTGCCGGATCTTCCCGGAGCAGGGATTGAACCCATGTCCCCTGCGTTGTCAGGAGGAATCTTATCCACTGGACCACCAGGAAAGCCCCCATCCCTTACTTAGCTCCTTTTGATGCTGGTTCTGAGCCTGGCAACAGGAATCATCCACCACTTCATTTTCATCTCCTCCTTTGTTGAGACACTCATCACAGCGAACCAGGGTGATTGTCATTTTCTTCTAACTCTTCTGCCTGTAATTTCTTTCCCTTTCTCCTCTGATCCATTCTCTACCCTCTTAAAATCCCGAGACCTACTCAGAGACCTCCAGTGACTCCTCAGGGTGCCTTTGTTGCAAGAGTTTCTGATTTCCCTGTCCTGTGTGGCCCTTCATTTATTTCTTCACTCTGACTTACCCAGGCCTTCTCCTCTAACCAAATAGGTCAGCTCACTGTCTTTCAAAAAGGCTTCTGCATTTCTTCCTCGGTGCCTTGGTTGGACTCGTGACCCTTGCTTAGGTAAGTCTTCCTCCTACACACCTGTTGGCAATTCTCGTTTAGTGTTTCAAGGCCAACTTGAATTTTAGTTATCTTTTTTTCAGAATAGCCCAAACCACTGTATTTTAAATCCCTGTAGGGAAGGGACCTCATCTTACAGTTCTTTGAAAACAGGACCATTCGTTAGACTTACCAAGTATCTGCCATTGTAACACACTGTCGGCCCTGGATAAATGCTTCATTATCCTTCTCTTTTAGATCGGCCACATCCGGCATGTGCCAGGCATTTTAAAGATCGGCTATACCTCAGATTCCACTGTACATTCTGAGAATCAGCTCTATGGAAGCAAGTCTATTTTCATACAATAAAACATACCTGTTTATCAGGTTGGCCAAAAAGTAAGATGTTGCGAAAAACCCGAACAAATATTTTTGCCAATCCCTTAAGTATATAGTTCAAAGAATTTTGACAAATGTATACATCCCATAACCACCACTCACAGTCACAATATTAAACAAAAGATCTCTGTGTCGTTTGTGGTCATTCCCTCTCCCTGACCCCAGGCAACTCCTGATCTGCTTGCTGGCATGATTGATTAGTTTTTCCTGTTCTGAAGTTTATGTGGGCTTCCCAGGTGGCTCAGTGGTGAAGAACTCACATGCAGTGTAGGAGAGACAGATCCAATCCCTAGGGCTAGAAGATCCCCTGGAGAAGAAAATGGCAACCCCATGGACAGAGGAGCCTTGTGGGCTACAGTCGGTAGGGTCGCAAAGAATCAGACACTAAATGACTAAACAACAACAATAACTTTTATGTAAATTGGATCACACAGTAGGCACTCTTTTGTGAGTGGCTTCTCTTACTCACCAGATGTTTTTGGTATTCAGCCACATTGTTGTGTGTATCAGTTGCATGTATGTGTTTGTTGCTGGGTAGAATTCCATCATGTGCATTAACCATAACATGTTCATGCATTCACCTGTGAGTGGTAGTTGTTCATTCGCTGGGTCATGTCTGACTCTTTGCGACCCCATCGACTGCAGTACACCAGGCTTCCCTGTCCGTCACCATCTCCCGAGGCCTGCTCAGACTTGTCCATGGAGTTGGTGATGCCATCCAACCATCCTATCCTCTGTCATCCCCTAATTCTCCTGCCTCCAACCTTTCCCAGGATCAGGGTCTTTTCTAATGTGTTGGCTGGCCAAAGGTGGCCAAAGTATTAGAGCTTCAGCTTCAGCATCAATCCTTCCAGTGAATATTCAGGATTGATTTCCTTTAGGATTGACTGGTTTGACCTCCTTGCAGTCCAAGGGGCTCTCAAGATTCTCCAGCACCACAGTTTGAAAGCATCCATTCTTCGGTGCTCAGCCTCCTTAATGGTCCAACTCTCACATCCATACATGACCACTGGAAAACCATAGCTTTGACTGTATGGGCCTTTGTCAGCAAAGTAATGTCTCTGCTTTTTAATATGCTGTCTAGGTTTGTCATAGCTTTTCTTCCAAGGAGCAAGCATCTTTTAATTTCATGGCTGCAGTCATCGTCAGCAGTGATTTTGGAGCCCAAGAAAATAAAGTCTTTCACTGTTTCCATTGTTTCCCCATCTATATGCCATGAAGTGATGGGACTGGATGCCATGATCTTAGTTTTTTCAGTGTTGAGTGGACATTTGCGCACCTGTGAGTGGATATTTTGCATTATTCCAATTTGGGGCTACTTTGAATGAAATTGCTATGAATATTTTTGAGGGTGTATATTTTGATTACTTGGTCATTTAATAAGTGTTTATAGTTGGCCCTTGAACTGCATGAGTCCACTTATATATATATTTCTTCCACTGAATACGAACCAGAATGCTACATAATCCATGTTTGGTTGAATCCATAAAGGCAGGACCATAAATTGGAGGGCTGACTGTAAAGTTACACGTGGACTTTCCACCACACTCCGAGGATGAGGTGGTGGTGTCAGAGGTTGGTGCCTCTAACCCCCGCCTTTTTCAGCCATCACCTCTACTTTATCAGAGGCTGCCAAAATGTTTTCCTAAGTGGTTATACCATGTGATAGTCCCACCAGTAATTTTCAAGTTTGTGTCCTCACCAGTAGTAGGTACTGTCAGTATTTTTCATTTTAGTCATTTTTATGGATGTGTGTTGGGCTTCCCAGGTGGCGCTAGTGGTAAAGAACCTGCCTGCCAGTGCAGGAGACATCAGAGACCTGGGTTTGATCCCTGGGCCAGGACAATCCCCTGGAAGAGGGCACTGCAATCCACTCCAGTATTCTTGCCTGGAGAACCCCATGGACAGAGGAGCCTGGCGGGCTACAGTCCATAGGGTTGCAGAGTTGGACATGAGTGAAGAGACTTAGCACACATCCACGTATGGGTGTGTATCAATATTAATACTGTGAAATAGGTATCATCACTCCCATTCATTGAACAAGGACACTGAGGCTCAGAGAGGCAGGTGATTCGCCAAGGTCATTTGGCACTTGGCACATGATGGAGCCAGGATTTGAACCCACCGGTGTTTGGCTTTGAAGCCTGTGGGTTTTTTTCACCATGGGCGGGGAGTAGACCTGGCCCTTTAAGGACACAGCTACTGGTTTCGAATTAGGCAGTTAGGGCCGGCTCTCTCCCAGAATCCCATGTATGGAGTGATGGGAACACAGAGACTCACAGAAGAATGTCGTGCTCCTGGCTGCCCTTTCGGAGCTGCTGTGGTTCCAGCTGGCCGCACAGTCATCTCACCCTGGTAGTGTTGGCGGGGAAGTTGAGCAGAATCTCCGCCTGGCTCCTGATGCCTCTCTCTGTGCGGTGACTGCCTCTTCCAGCCCCCGCTGGGACGGGCTGTCATGGGGACCTTGAGCTGTCCTTGTAAACAGGGCCTGGGTGCCCGAGTCAGAGCGGCCTCTGGGAGATGTGCACTCAGCCTCCCCAGATCCCATGTCAGCTGGCTGCCTGTGACCTCTGGGACTGTGAGAGCCCTGCTTGGCAAAGCAGAGGGACGGGCAGACTCAGCCATGCAGGCCCGTGAGGGATCAGATGGGAACGTGGGTCAGATTTAGTGCCTGCGGCACATGGGCCTCCTGCGTGGGGTCCTCTGGACACAGCTTTTTTTTTTTTTTTCAATTGTTTCTAGACAGTTCTCCTGGGCTTCTGAGCAGCTCCGCTTAACAAGGCTGTGCTGTCGGCCACAAGAGAACTGTTAGAGAGCAGGTTACTTTGCTCTCTCCGCAGCTAATTGGTCTTCCCAGGTGGCGCTAGTGGTAAATAACCCGCCTGCCAATACAGGAGACAAGAGACGTGGGTTCGATCCCTGGGTGGGGAAAATCCTCTGGAGGAGGTCACGGCAACCCACTCCAATATTCTTGCCTGGAGAATCCCATGGACAGAGGAGCCTGTCGGGCTGCAGTCCACAGGGTCGCAGAGTTGGACACGACTGAAGCAACTTAGCCTGCACGCACGCATGCAGGCACTCTTTACGCAAACACTCATCTGAAATTATAAAGTGTGAACGGGTGAGGGTCAGGGATTATATGGGGAGGGAGGAGGAGGTGAGACTAGTCTTCAGTTTCCACATCATTGTTGCCTTGGACCCTTCAGCCTGGGGCACCTGCCCAGGTGAGCACTGCCCCGTTGACCAGCTGCGAGAGAGGCCCGCGTTTGCATACGGTGTGTTTCCCACAAGGTGGAGCAAGCAAGTCTCGACCCCGATCATCGCTGCCACTCTCCACCATTTGCCTGATTATTCCGGTTGTATCCAGATTCCAGTTTACCTTCACTTTTTTGGGGGAGGGGCTGCACCGTGTGACATGCAGGATTCCTAGTTCCCTAACCAGAGATCGAACCCACACCGTCCGCAGTGGACACGTAAACACTGGACCACCAGGCAAGTCCCATACCTCCTCTTTTAAAGAGACGAGGAGGGGCTCCTCTGGTGGTTCAGTGGTTAAGACTCTGCACTTCCACTGCGGAGGTGTGGGTCCCGTCCTTGGTTGGGGAACTGAGATCTCGCATGCCATGCAGTGCTGCCAAAAATAAAGAGCTAATGAGCCACGGCTTTTCCTGCTCGCTGAAAGGAACAAAGCGTACATGCCTCCAAAAATGAGGGTTAAAAGAGGGGAAGCTTGCAGCCCTCCAGCATCCCCTCCGTAGCCGTCTCCCTCCTGACTTCACAAAGCTGCCAGCTGCCAGGACAGGCTGGGGCCCAGCGGTCAGGGCACCGTCTCCTCCACATCCTGCTCGACTGTTGAGGTGATCCTCTTGTGTTTCACAGAAGCAGCCCCATGGGACCTCTTTCTTCTTTTTTTCCCCCAGATGTCACGGTGACTGTGACAGAGTCACTGGGGTTCGTACATGTTGCAGAGGAACCTTCCTTTCGGGGGTGGCCACCTTCCTCTGGGCATGCCTGCAGTACTCTGGGCCCATGGACCTGAAAGAGAAGCACGAGGTAGGCCGTGATGGTTGCCCTCCTGGGGACTGTGCGTTTCTGTTGGACTTTCCGACCTGTGTTTGCCTGAGAGGTCCTCGTGAGGGCGCTTGACACTGAAAGTGAGAGGTGGGGTGTGTGGTTCTGGGGCTTCGAGCACGTGATCTGATCCCTCGATGAGGCTATTGACGGCCGGAATGCACAGACTCCGGGAGCTGGGACTCAAGGGCAGAGGGTGGACCAGTGAACGTGGCCACGTGGAGCCGGTCCCCGATCGGGGTTGGGTCCCAGCCAGTTTCCACTCCTCGCCCAGGGCTGTGTAATTTCACTTGTTTGCTGTCTGCCCCAACCTGCCGAGCCGTGTTGAGTATTGTCCGGCGCCCTCTCTCTGGTTAGGGAAGAGCTCCCCAGTCAGACTCCAGGCGCAGCTGCTGAATCAGCTGGGGGTGAGCCCCCCGGCGGTCCAGGCGGCAGGCCCCCACCCGCAGCCTGACTTGGGCACCCCCAGCCTCCACATACACCATCTTTACGCAGAGCTAGATTTGTCCTCGATCTGAGCACCCCTCTCCTGGGATGAAGATTGCCCTACATCTCTGCCTGGACGCCAGTCTCACATTCCTACAGGTCCCCCTGTCTCTGACCTCCTGTCTCCACTGGGTGGGCAGGGAAAGCTACCCCAAACGCAGAGTTGACCTTTTTTTTGTTGCTCCTGCTTAAAAGTCATTGTGTCGCCTGCCAAAATCTTTACTGTGGGGTCCAGAGCCCTCCACACGCCCACTTCTGCCCATTGGCCCAGCATCCCACACCTCCCCTGCCTTGCTGTTTACCACTGATAATTCTTTTTCTGGCGGGGGGGGTGCTGTGCAACCTCTGGGATCTTAGTTCCCTGAACAGGGATCAGATCTGTGCCCCCTGTTGTGGAAACACAGAGACCTAACCACTGGACTGCCAAGGAAGTCCCACCACTGGTAATTCTGAGTGCTTTAGAGTTTGGGTACACACTTCGTGTTTAGGCTGTTACCTAATCCCCTTCCCCTCCTTCTCCTGCCAGGCTTCTACTTTTCTTTCATTCAAGATCTGGTTTAAGCATGACCTTCTCCAGATACTTCCTCATCCCTTCTTCCAGCATTCACAGCCCCTCCACCGTCGTACTTGCTATGCCGTGTTGACACCATCTGTCTGTCCCGCTTTATCTCAGCGTCCCTGGCTCCTAGCATAGAGCCTGGCATGTAGCAAGGGCTTAGTAAATATTGATTGACTTGAACTTACGATAGTGATCTTCCTGCCAAAGAGACCTTGGGAGGTCTGGGGAAGGAGCCGTGGGTCCACACACTGGAACCTGGCTGACTGCGGACATGTTCAGCTCCAGGAATCACGTGCCTCTAGATGGGCTGTGAACCAGGCTCGTGGACCTGAACTTAAGGCCTCTTGCTCACAGAGGCCTCTGGCTGCTGTGCAGGTGTCCATCCTAGCCGGGATTGGCATGCAGGCAAAGCTCCACTTCTCCCACCCCCAGCCTGGGGGCAGAGCTGCTGTGTACAGTTGCAAGGGCCCTGCACTGCTCAATTCCAGGGAGCGCCCTCCCTCCAAAGGTTACGATGTGGTGATGAGGTGGCCTGCCTGGGTGAGGTTGAATGTCCCCAAAACAGAGGACAGTATCTTTCTCTGGTTCCAGCCTGTGGCTGAAACATTCATTACTATTGAATCAGGGAAATAGATTTCTGTGGTCCAGGGGCTGGCTTCTCTCTCAAGCCCAAAGAACACTTGTGAACCCAGGCTGGATGCCTTTTGTTGGGGAGGCTTTTCCTTCATCCTCTTGTTTTTCTTTCTGGATAGATGTTCTCCTGATCTAGAAAGCACCATCACCACCATCATCAATTGTATTCATGGAATGCTCCCTGTGGGTTGGTAGAGCTCTAGGCCCCAGGGCGGGGGGTGGGGGTGGGGTGGAGAGGGGGGTGGGGTGGAGAGGGTGGGTGGGGTGGAGAGGGTGGGTGGGGTGGAGAGGGTGGGGGCGGGTGGAGAGGGTGGGGGGGTGGAGAGGGAGGGGGGGATGGCCTTTGGCTTACAGACAGACTATTCGAGGAATTTATAGGGTAAGCAGCTAAGTAATAGACCTGATGACGTTTCTACCTGAGGTACCTTGTGAGTTGTATAAATGTGGGCTTCTAAAGTGGATCCCTGGGGCCTCCAGTGGGAGTGGGTGAGCTGACATACTGGGAGTTGTTGGTGAGGTTGTCTGTCGTTGCCTGGCAACTGTTTGGCTGTTGCCGGTTGATCCTTTGCATCTCGCCCCCCTCCTCTTTGTGACCTACCTGTCCTCAGTGTCCTCGGGAGGCACCCCTCTCCCGTCTCCAGCCCGTGGTGGACGTGCCATTGGCAGTGACAGTCTGGGTCTCTCCTTCCCAGATGCAGAAGTTCCCCTTTCACTTGCTGCAGCGGACAGTGTTGGAAAGGGGGGACCAGACACCGGAAGGCTGTGCTGGGGGCTGTGGAGCACCTGGGTTGGACTCTATGGGTTGTTGCACAGGAGAGACAGTGCTTGCTTAGTTGTGGTTCCCCCAGAGCAGTGTCTTTATAGAAAGCTAAAGGGGAGTGTGCCCTGGGAGCCGGGGCTGGGGGTCAGGAGTCTCCCGGGCACTTTGCTGAAGCTGCTGCCCAACACTGGAGTGACTGCCTCTGAAGCCAACCCCTCCTCCCCCTTCCTCCTCCAGGAGACTTCCTGCCCTTAACCTCCGGATAGCCCAGGCCCTTCCTTTCCTATCCCCGCTCAGCTCTGGGTTTGGCGGGGCCTGGGGTGGGCCCCCCCACCCCCATCCCCACCCCCACCCCCACCCCACCCCCACCCCCGGTGAACTGTGCTAGAGTAGGGGGAGGGGAGAGGCTGGCTGCAGAGGAGATGGCATTGTCTAGGAAGCAGGGCCCTGGAGAGACTGTCTCAGGTCCAGCCCGCGCTCAGGTTTTGGACCTGTTAGGCCGTTTCCTCTCCGCTGAGGTGTTCCTGCCCCAGCCTCAGGGTGGCCTGGAGGGAGGCAGAGAACTCTCCTGTCCGCTCTCAGGGTCTTTTGCCCCCATGTCATCCAGGGGGTCCGTTCTGACAGCTTCCTGTGTGTCAAACTCAGGGTCCCGGAGTGATGCCCAGGCCCTGAATGGAGCCCCAGGAGGTCCCCAGTCCCCCTTTTCTTGCGGGGACGAGGCCGGTGTCCTGTCCCAGCAGCACCTGGGCAGGAGTATCCGCGTGGAGTTGGTGGACGGCTGCTGGCTGAGCTCTGCACTGGCACCGATGAGTGGCCCTTGGAGGCCCCCCACCTGGTGGGAGGGAGTTTGGCCCATTGTTGGGATCCCCAGAGGCTTCCTTTCAGGGGCTCTTCCTTCTCCCTCTCCGGTCCCCTGGTTTCTGCCCTCCTGGAAGTCAGTGCTCCGGTTTTCTCGATTGTCAGTCCTCTCCCCTCCTCTAGGATGTGCTGCTATTAATAACTCTCAAGTCCCCGCTCCCCTCCTTCCCGCAGCTCTAACAGAGGAGAGGGCTGCGGTTGGCATGGCTCCATGCTGGAGTGTCAGGGATCCGGGGGACTCCCCGGTAGGGCCCCTCACCTCGCCCAGTGACAGGGGCCCCAGGAAAGGGATTTGGGCGGTGAGAGGCCAGGTTCTCCTTGATGCGGGCAGCTGCCCTCGGGGCTGCGGGCCTACAGCAGCCATTTCCTGCCCAGCCTCTCCTCTGGTGGGCGCCTCCCGACCCCCGGGCTCCCCGCGGTGCCTCCCCTGCTGAACGGGCCAGCCCCCGACATCTGGCAGAGCCCCTGCCGGTCCCCCCTCTCCCTGCTCCCTCCCCCCCACCCTCCAGCACCGGCAGCCCGGCCTCCGCCTCCGCCTCCTCCCTCCCTCGATCTGCAGCATGACTGGGAACAGGCTGAATTAATCAGCAGATTGAAGCTCCACTCCGCTGCTGCCGCCGCTGCACCGGCTCCTCCTCGCTCACACGCGCTCCAGCCCTCTCCCCTGTTCTCCCCTGCCCTCCCTCACCCTCTCCGTTTCCCGTCTCCTTCTCGCCCTCCCCGGGGGCGGTGTTGGCAGCCCGGTAGCTGACTCGCTTGTGGCCCAGGCGCTGCCCCATGCTCTTTAAGCGGGCAGAGCTGTGGACGGCCCCGCAGGGCAAAGGCGGCAAAGTGAGTATGCCGGCTGGGCTTGACAGCCCCGTCCTGCCCGCCCAGCTTCCCCGCTTTGTGTTGGAGGCTTTGGATTAATGGTGGGGTCGAAGGTGGAGGCTGGACCTGCATTAGAGGGAGCAAGGACCGTGGAAGGAGCCTGGGAGTGGGAACCATGAAGCCGGGGTGTGGAGCCGCCCATCCAGCCCCTGAGTCACCCACCGTCACCCAGAGCGTGACAGGAGCCCGTGTTTCCCCGTGGGGCACCCTCTCATGGCATGCCGGGACCCGGGTCACCATGTACAAGGCTTGGATGCCAGCCCGTCCTCGGGGCCCTGAAGGAGGCGTCTCTCGCTGGACCACATGGGTCTTGAGACAGGAGCCACCAGGGCTGGGAGGGGGAAAGGGTTTCTTCCTGGATCTTGTCCGCAGGAGGTGAGGAAGAAGATGGGCGAAAGTGCCTGGTCCGTATGAGGAAGAGGAGGAGGGGCCCCTGCTTAAGGTTTTGAGTAGCTTGTCAGTGAAGTCGATTCCGGTCTGTCTGGCCCAGCTCAGATGAGGTTCGTGGTGATGCTTGTCATATGTCCTGGAGGACGTGGCCTAATCTCTGTTCCGGTGATTCCAACATCGTGGAGTCCAGCTTTGGGTCCCCTGCCCGCTGCACCGGCCATGAAGGCCGTGACCCAGGGGACCTGGCAGAGGGTCAGCTGGTTCTGATTAGCGGTTTCGTGCTGTGGCCGAGGCCAGTTCATCATTGGTCCACCTGAGCCTAGGGGACCTTGAGTCCACTTTTTCCCGAAACAGGTCAAACAGGAAGGAAGACGGCTGCTTTGCTGAGGGAACTTCAGAGGAGTCCTGACCGGGGATGCTTCTGGGCCACCGGAGAAGCCTGACACGGTGGCACAGGGCAGCCCAGGTGTACTGGCTCTTGAAGCCTCATTAGACTGACCCAGATGCCTAGCTCTGGGCCCTGGGGAGCGGATTCGGTTCTGGAGCAGGTTCCTTGCGGTTCTGGTTGGACCCATCACCACCTGCTGCTCCCTGAATCCCTGGGCCTGACCCGTGTCCTCCTTTGGTGATGAGATGGAGAGGGAGTGAGGGGTGTGATGGCGGCCCTCCTGAGCGCGCCCCTGCTGGGGCCTCAGGAGTGGAGGCCTGGAGGCCGAGCAGCTCAAAGAGTGGGACATGGTTGCTTCTGCCCAGAAAACCTCAGTGTCGGGGAAGAAGCAGGGCTGCCCCTCCGCTCTGGCGTGCCTCCTGGAGGTGCCTGGGGGCAGGGAGGAGGAGCCTCTGAGCACCCCCCCCCCGGGACAGGCTCTCCGCTTGGCCTTGGACAGAGAGGAGGAGACCTTGGATAGAGTGCGTGTGGCCTGGGTTCTTACCTCTCACCCCAGCCCCAGCCTTGCACCGAACCCGCTGTGGGTGCCCAGCCTCACTCGGTGCTTTTGAGAAGGGCCGCCGTGAGCCTTTTCTTTGACCAATTTCCTCCGCTTCATTTCTTACACCTCGTGGGTGGGAAAGCCTCGGGAAAAGCAGAGAAGCAGTGGTTTTCCCCACGCCCGGGCTCTCCTGCTGGAGAGGGGGTTGTCATCGTGCCTCCAGTGCAGCCACAACAGTTGGATCTGCGGGCCGTGGATGGCCGACTGGAGGGCGGTGTTGGGCCCTGGGGCCTCTGTGCGGGCAGGCGCTTTCCTCAGGAGGCATATAATTACAGTGGCTCATTTTCCCTCTGCTGTGTTGCCTTTAATCGCCAGTCTGGAGTGGGTGCTCCAGACCAGACACAACATGCGGGGGGCTGACTCATGGGGGCTCCGTGCTCACCTGCCACTGCCTGGGGAGCTTCTGCCACCCTCTGGCCCCTCCTCCTACCCCTGGAGGGGAGCAGATTGCAGGTTCCAAGAACCTGGAGGCAGAGAAGGAGCTAAACGATTGCTGGGTTGGGGGCTCAGGGGGTTTGGGGTGCCTGAAATAAGACAGCGGGTACAGGCCAGCCGCAGGGCAGGCGGAGGGCAGTTGCCAAGTGTCCACGGTCTAAAGGTCCGGCCAGAGGAAGGCTGCGCCCCGGCTGCTCCCTTAGCCTTCCTGAGCCTGGCACCCGTTCCGGCCCAAGCAGCTCTCCGGGTGACTCCGCAGCCCCATGGGCTTTGTCAGCCCTTGCTTTCTCCTGCCCTTTGGCGCACAGCCTGTCCACCTCTGCCAGCCAGCCCTCCCCTGCCCGCAAGAGGTGTACTCACTTTAGTTTCTGGAGACCTGGCCCAGGCAAGTCCACCCTGGGAACTCGCACTCCCTGCTGGGGAAGGGAGTTCAGAGGGTTGAGCCCAGAGGAGGATGGGGCAGGGGAATGATAGGCGGGCCTCCCAGACTCTTCTTCCAGGGTTTTCCGGTGATGAGAGGGGCAGCCATCCCCCTCTGGGGCCAGCCCCTTGGCCCTGGACAGACCCCTGGTCACCCTTTGCTTTTTTCTCTCTCCTTCTTGCCCCTGGAGGCTTTCTTCCCTCCAGCCAGGAGTCTAGGCAGAGGTGCTGGCCTTACCTGGCACTCCTTTTTTTCTGGACCATGGGCTCTCGGCCCGGATCCCTGCCAGAGGGAGGTGTTTACCCTTAAGGGGGTGCCAGCTCCCTGCCTGGAGGCCCATTTCTTCCTGAGCTGAAATAACCAGTTCTTCCCTCTTGGAAGAGGCAGGTCTCATCTCATAATCCCCCAGAGCCTCTGTGGAGAGCAGGATGCG
Organism: Ovis aries; assembly: GCF_016772045.2. Lineage (NCBI taxonomy): Eukaryota > Metazoa > Chordata > Mammalia > Artiodactyla > Bovidae > Ovis > Ovis aries. The sequence continues at coordinate 55,400,926 of NC_056064.1, read as the reverse complement.
GGGGGGGGGGGGGGGAGGGTGGTTCAAGCAAAGGAGCTGGGAGGTCTTTGGGTGGTACCCGCTCTGGGGCCCGTTCTCACTGCTCAGGCTGAGAGAGAGCTGGCGACAGGCCCGCGGTGCCCAGTCTGCAGCCAGGGGATGCCACCCCAGGCCATCAACCCCTAGTGGTAGAGATGTGTATCTGGTGAGGGGCTAGGCTGCCATGGCGTGGAGGGAATATGGAGACCCTCAGGGAGGAGGAAATCCAGAAACGTTAGTGGACAAAGTCAGGGCAGGACCCCGAGGGTAGGAGCAGAGAGGCAGGGCTGTGAACCCGGGCAGCCCCACTGGCTTAGTGACACTTGGCCGGGACCCATTGGATAAACCCAGACCCTTTCTTGGCGCCCCAGGGCTAGGCCTCCCCTCTCCTTGCTCAGAACTTTCCCTGGTGAAAGCCCTCGTTGGTGCTCTTCAGGTTGCCCTGGGAAAGACTCACTGCTCCCCCAGGCCCTGTCTTCCCTGGGGGCCTTCTTTTCCCCTGGACCCCCAGCTGGGGATCTGTGCCTCAGATCCACCCAGGGTGGGCCTCACCTCCAGAAGTATTGATGGGTAGGTCTGGCATGGGGACCTGGACCTGCACGTTTGTAAAAGCTCCAGGCAGTTCTGCCATAGGTCCTGGGTTGGGCTTCCCAGGTGGTACTAGTGGTAAAGAACCCGCCTGCCAACGCAGGAGACACGAGAGATGCGGGTTCTATCCCTGCTCCGGGAAGATCCCCAGGAATAGGAAATGGTAACCCACTCCAGTGTTCTTGCCTGGAGAATCCCATGGACGGAGGAGCCCGGCGGGCTGCAGTCCCTCGGGTCACAGAGTCAGACACAGCTGAGTGGCTGAACACTTGACAACGCTGATTAAGGTGTCCTTGATACCAGTGAAGCTACATGCACTTCATGCTACGTTCACTCATTCACTCACCAAGTATTCATTGAGCCGCTGCCCTGTGCTGGTGGGAGAGCACAGACATGGAAGAATTCACCACCTGCTTTCAAGGAACTGGCTGGCTGGCTGGTGGGGGAGCCAGACAAGTAAGCCTATGCTGCCGGTGCCCTTCGGTGCTGCCTGTGAGCCAGGTCACCCTGCAGTGCCGTTGGAATACAAGCCTCCCCCAGTATGTGCAGCCCTGGGTTTTGGGAAAATTTCCCAGAGCGGGTGGTGGTTGAGCCGAGTCTCAGAGAAATAAGAGTTGTCTGGGGCAGGGAGTGTGTTCTTGGCTAGGAAAATACAGGAAGATGCTGGCACATGAGCTCACGGAGCTGGGTGTGTGGCAGGAACAGCAGGAGAAGAGGCTGGAGAAGATCCCAGACCATGCTCAGGAGTCTGGGCTGGATTTTAAAGGGAAACAGGGTCAGTTGATCAGATGCACTCTCCCTGGCTGGGATGGAAGGTAGGGACTGGGAGGTGGGAAGGGGAGGCAAGGGTTGAGGGGAGGGGCTGAAATGCCTGGGTGAGGGTAACTTGCAGGAGGGCTACTGGCCTTGGTGGGGAGAGCTGGGCGGTAGTTTCGGGGTTTTGCACGTGTCGACTCACAGATACCTATGAAAGAGCTGTGGATCAGTCAGAAACGGGTCAGAATTTAGGACAGTGGTCAGGCTAGTGGTCAGATTTAGGCATTGGAAGCTTATTGCTGGCAGGCGAATCCCTGTGGCTGATGTTGCCCTGGAAACGTTCACAGTGTTGTGGAGATGTCATAGGAGGGACTGCGAGGTAGGCGGACAGGACAGGGGAGGCGAGAAGCCCGGGAGAGGGGGTCTCGCTGGCAGAGGTCCGTGCCTTGTTCCACCCACCCTCAGCGAGCGGGAGCGCGGGGCGTGGTCAGTACAGGCCCTTTCCTGGAAGCAGCCTGGGAGCAACCTTGCTCTGAGCCTGCGTTCTTCTCGCTGTCAGTGTTACAGTGGCTTCCCTTTAATGAACTGACAGTAACAGAAGTTGGTGGGGTTTTTCTTCTTCATGGTTTTACTAAGGAGAACTTTAAGCTAGTACCTCTAGGTTAGTTCTCTTCTCCCCCGCTTAGAAAGTGAAAGTTGCTCTTTGCGACCTCAGGAACTGTTCAGTCCATGGAATTCTCCAGTCGAGAATACCAGAGTGGGTAGCCTTTCCCTTCTCCAGGGGGTCTTCCCGACCCAGGGATCGAACCCAGGTCTCCTGCATTGCAGGCGGATTCTTTACCGGCTGAGCCACCAGGGAAGCCCCTCACACTTAAACAATCCACATTTTCCAGCCGGAGAACTGGGAAAGATGGCCACAGTGCAGTAAGGGGAGCTGGGCGGTGAGCATGGCCCAAGTGGTACTGGGCTGCTGATGGCGGTGGATTGGGAGTTGAGTGAAAGGAGAGTTAGAAGATGCTGAGCCTAGAAAGGTGTGTTTCTGGCCTTGTTTTATTTTACTTTTTGACTGCCAGGTGGCCTGCGGGATCTTAGTTCCCTGACCAGGGGTCAAACCTGTGCCGTCTGCATTGGGAGCGTGGTGTCCTAACCTCTAGACTGTCAGGGAAGTCCCTCTAGTTTTGTGTTAAACTGGGCTTTTGAATGATCAGGGGACTGTGTACCTGTACATCTTTTAGCTCGGTGGGGAACATGCTCATGACCCCTACCGCTTGCCAGGGAAGGGGAGGGAGGGCGAGGCCTTGGGAGGAGGGATGAAGGTTCTGGGGAGGCGGGAGGGGAGGGGGCCTGGGCCTCCCGTGGGATGCCGAGCGCCACCCCCCTCCCCTCTAGGGCGAGCCGCCCTTGGCCCTGGGCCTGTCCACCCGGAAGGCCCTCAGCATTCTGAAGGAACAGCTGGAGGCAGTGCTGGACGGACACCTGAAGGAGCGGAAGAAATGTCTCACGTGGAAGGTGACGCGTCCTCCTGGGAGCCCAGAGCCTAGCTGGTGTCCTGGTCCATGCACGGGTGGGAAAAGAATTTCCAGACATGAGGCAGAATGAGAGGAGAAGAAAGTTTTCTAGAGTGGGAGACGCTGTTAGCATAGCAGGCCGGCTCGAGGGAGAGCCGAACCCTTTCAAAGGCTGGCAGCCAATTTTTATAGCCTCAAGACAGAGAAAATTCCTACTGGAATGATGGCATTAGGTAATGGGATGCCATAGGGCTGATAATAGGGTGGGTATTTGACCTAATATGGAGTCAGGGGACTGGCCAGTTTAGATCTGGAGGCTCATGGCAACAGTTGCTATGGGGCTTGGTCAGTTTCAGAGATTTTCATCCTGTGACCCTGGTCCAGGGCTCCACACCCGTGGCCGTGGTATAGGGCTCCACAGTTTGGGATGGCGGAAAAGCTTGAGAGGCCCATTCTCAGGGCTGGGACTCAGCTTGTCCTCCTGGGCAGCATGACCCAACCGAGGCATCCCTAAAAATCAGAAAGGAGTCAGGGTTCCTTTCAGAGTGATGTCCTGACCCCCAGCTGGGACTGAAGCAAGGTGATGGAGGCAGCCACAGGGGGCGGGATCCGCTGGGCTGGGGAGGAAGGCAGTCAGATCCTAGCAGGTCAGAGGGTCCCGGCCCCTTCCTGCCCCCTCCCTTGTCCCCCGGCCTCTTACTCCCCGGCTCCTCCCCCAGGAGATGTGGAGAAGCAGCTTCTTGCACCATGGGAACCGCTGCTCCTGTTTCCACTGGCCGGGCGCCTCACTCATGCTCCTGGCCGCGCTCTTGCTGCTCGCTTGCTGCGGGGGCCAGCCGGCCGGCAGGTACACAGCCCACAGCCCTGGCGGGGGTGGGGGTGGGGGGGTTCTTCCTGTCTCTCGCAGCACAGCATCTGGGCTTGTCTGTCTCCTGTCCCCTGTACCCACCTGGGGAGACAGGGAACTGCCCCCCGCAGTCAGAGCCTGGGTCAAGTGGGAATCTGCTTGGCCAGCTGCTGTCAGAAGCAGAAGGTAGTGGGGAGGGCAGCATGGGGCCCTGGGTTGGCTGGGCTGCAGAGCACCCCCACCCCCACGCCGGCCAGGACCCCCAGGACACCCTCCCCTCTCACTGCCAGCCGCGGGGTGGAGCTGGGGAACGCCTGCGCGCTCTTCCTCCTGCTGCTCCTCAACCTCATCCTCACTGGGCGGCAAGACCGGCTGAAGCGTCGGGAGGTAGAACGGAGACTACGGGGCGTCATTGGCCAAATCCAAGGTGAGGCCGGGCTGGGCGCAGACCTGCAGAGGGGCCAGTGTTGGAATGAGGGGCGCGGGTTGATGCAGGACTTCCGGGGAAGCGAGGAGAACAGACCCGGATCCCGAGGTGCGTGCTGGATCCGGCTGGTGTGTGTGGAGCTCCGGGTGAGGCTGTGTCCCACTTTCCACCTTCATCAGATGCCCTCAGGGATGGCAAGGAGGTCAAGTGGCCAGATGCCATGTACCCAGACCTCCACATGCCGTTCGCACCATCCTGGTCTCTGCACTGGGCCTATAGAGATGGACATCTCGTCAACCTGCCGGTCAGCCTGCTGGTGGAAGGAGACATCATAGCTCTGAGGCCGGGCCAGGAATCCTTTGCTTCCCTGCGGGGCATCAAGGTAGCTGGGGGCTCCTCTCCTTCCCTGGAAATTGTGGGAACGTCCACCAGCAGTGGTGGGAGGGTCCCGGGGCTTAATCCTGACGCTTGCTGCCCAGCTCGCGGGTTTCCTGGCAAGCGCTCTAGGAAAAAACGGAGAAAACCTGGAACATCTTTCTCTTCGTCATGTTCTTCCTTCTCTGTGATCCTCAAGTTGCTAGGAAACCCGTCCCCCAGGCTCTTCCCACCCTACCCCAGGTGACTCCTTGCTCACTGATGGTTCTTAACCTGGTGAGAGGTCTCTGCATCACTGGAATAGTCGAGGAAGAGTGGCTTCCCCGGGACCCATTGATTACCCTCCCCCTGCTCCCCCATCTGCGGCAGGACGACGAGCACATCGTCTTGGAGCCGGGAGACCTGTTCCCCCCTTTCTCGCCGCCCCCGTCCCCCCGGGGAGAAGTGAAGAAAGGGCCGCAGAACCCCCAGCAGCACCGGCTCTTCCGTGTCCTTGAGACCCCCGTGATCGACAACATCAGGTGGGGGCGCTGCGCTGTCCCCCAACCTCTCCCCCCAGAGCCTCCCCCCTGTGAGCCGTGAGCCAGCTATGGCGACAGGAAGGAGCTTGGTTCGTACCTGGGCCCCTTAGAGCAGGCATCTGCGGGGCCTTCGCTTTAGCTTCTTGTGAGGATTCTTTTTTTTTTTCCAGTTTGTTTGGCTATGTTAGGTCTTAGTTGTGGCTTGCAGGCCCAGTAGGTGCGACACGTGGGTTTAGTTTCTCCACGGCATGTGGGATCTTAGTTCCCCGTCCAGGGATCGAACCCACGTCCTCTGCACTGCAGGGTGGATTGTTAAGGAAGTCCCTTTCGTGAGAATTCTTCAACTGGATGATTGACCCCCTCTCAGTCTGGACTCTGAAGGGACAGCTTCAGAGGTGGCCATGGGCCACAGTGGCCAGGAGGCCATTCTCCCAGGGCCAGGGCCTGGGAGGGGAGCAGGGAGCTGCAGGACCCAAGGCTCGCCCGAGTGTAGGACCATCTCTTTCTGCAGGTGGTGCCTGGACATGGCCCTGTCCCGCCCGGTGACCGCTCTGGACAACGAGAGGTTCACGGTGCAGTCGGTGATGCTGCGCTACGCGGTGCCCGTGGTCCTGGTGTGTGCGGCCGGGCCATGGCAGAGGCAGCAGGGGGCCGGGGGCTGGGGGACCCTGGGAGCCAGACTCAGGCAAGCCTGTGAGCAAAGACAGGAGGGTCCAGGCGTGAGCTGGCTAGTGCCGGGGGTGGGGGAGTGTGAGTGGGCAGAAAGTGGGGTGCCTTAGAGCCTGGGTCCCCCCTGGGGTGAGGCATTAAGGCAGCATCTCTTCTGTCCCCAACAGGCCAGCTTCCTCATCACCAATGCCCTGCGCTTCATGCTGAATGCCCCGGGTGTCACCACCTGGCAATATACCCTCCTCCAGCTGCAGGTAAGACCACCCTCTCCTCTCTTTCCACAGAGACTGGGTCCCCTCGAGGTGCCCTGACTGCCCCTCCCACCCCCAGCCCAGGGGTCTCCCAGACTTCCGCTTCGGAGCGCCTGCTTTCCTTTCCCCCTTCCCACCCGCTGCCCCGAGCGGTCCCTGTTACTCGGGAGGGCCCCAGGAGCCTCATTGGGGCTCGCTCTTTCCCAGGTGAATGGCGTCCTGCCCATCCTCCCCCTGCTCTTCCCGGTCCTCTGGGTCCTGGCAACCGCCTGTGGAGAAGCCCGTGTCCTGGCCCAGATGAGCAAGGCCTCCCCCAGCTCCCTGGTCAGTTGTTCCGGGGCCTCGGGGAGGGGGTGTGGGACAGTGCAGAAAGAGCCAAAGACAGGAACAGAAAGGCAGAGTGGGCTGTGCCCCCAGCAAAGAGGGCGGAAGTGCGGCCGCCCCACCTCCCGCCCTGAGCCCAGCACACGGCCCACCCTGGGCAGCTCTTTGAGGGCTCCGCCTCTCTAGCCAGCAGGGTCTCCAGACCAGGCCCCGGGGACGGCCAGGTGTCGATCTACCCTTGCTCTCAGCAGACAGGGGTTCGGGGCTGCCTGGTGTCCTTCACCGAGAGGTGCGAGACCCCCACCCGCCGGCTCCGAGGCCTGCAGGATGGTGGCAGTTTCCTCCCCAAGTCTCACTCCCTCTTCTCTGTGCAGCTGGCCAAGTTCTCAGAGGACACTCTCAGCAGCTATACAGAAGCCGTGTCCCCTCAGGTACCCTCACCCGGATGGATGCTGGCCCTGTACCCCCAGCCCAGCTCCCCCAGGCCCCTTCTGGAGCCCCTGGGTACCCCTGCATTATGGCCTTGAGCCTCCCTCTCAGAGCCCCTCTAGCCTCCCCATCCCATATGGGTAATGTGTCACTGCTGAGGGGGCGCACACTCCCCCCAGACCATTTCCTCTCGGTCCCCAAGGCCATCTCCAGGGAAATGTGGCCGAGTGCCTTGTCTCTGCCCCCAGGAGATGCTGCGCTGCATTTGGGGCCACTTCCTGCGGGTGATCCAGGGGACGTCGCCCACACTGAGCCACAGCTCCAGCCTGCTGCACAGCCTGGGCTCCGTCACGGTGAGGGCGGCCCCGCGGGAGGACCCCGCCTCGGCAGGTGGCTCTCCGGAGCACCCTGGCAGCCTGGGGAACGCTGCCTCCCTTCCCGGTCGCCATCTCCCCCTGCAGGTCCTGTGCTGTGTGGACAAACAGGGGATCCTGTCGTGGCCCAACCCTAGCCCGGAGACCGTGCTGTTCTTCAGCGGGAAGGTGGAGCCCCCACACAGCAGCCACGAGGACCTCACGGACGACCTGTCCACCCGCTCCTTCTGCCATCCCGAGGTGGAGGAGGAGGTGCGGCCTGGGCCAGGCTGGCGGCCTCTTGGGGGACAAGGCGAGGCGGGAGGAGGAGGAGGGCTCAGGCATCAGGAGCTGCTGTCGAGGCGGGCCCCTGGGGGCCGTAACGGCCCAGCCTCCTAGCCCGAGGCGACGTCAGGAGTGGGGTCCGAGGCCTGTGCTCCTTGTTCTCCTCAGCCCCACGAACGCGACGCCCTCCTGGCCGGCTCCCTGAACGTCCCCCTGCACCTTTCCAATGAGCAGGAGCGCAGCGGCAACTGGCCAGGCGACGGTCCCAAGGCGCCCGAGCCCCACCCTCACCACCGGGCACACAGCCGCAGCAAACACCTGTCTGGCTCCAGCGTGAGCTTCAGCAGGGACACTGAAGGCGGCGAAGATGACGACCCCTGCAAGGTGAGAGGGGACTGGGGAGTGGCCGCCTCGTCTGTCGTGGGGCACCCTGGCGTCTTCTGCTGGGGGCGCTATAGAGGTGCCGCCCAGCCTGGTGCAGGTGGAGCCCGGGGGCTCAGACATCCTGGTCCCTGTTCTCAGCTCTGGAGGCCTCGTGCCTGGTTCTCCCGCAGAGTAGGCCCCTCCCCCTTTTCCGGCTTTGGTCAATGGGGCAAGACCCTTCCTGCTGATTGCAGCCTTCAAGAGACAGAGAGCCAATAGCTCCCTCTAAAGGTATTTCCCTTGGCTGAGAGCGAGGCTTGGCCGTTTCTTGCCCAGTCTCGACAGCCTCCTCTGAGCTGGTGACAGTGTTGCTGGGCACGGATTCTAGAAGCCCCCGGAGCCAGGAAGGGTGCAGAGGGGTGTGGGGAGGGCCGGGACAGCGTAAGCTGGAGCGTGCCCTGCTGGGAGGGGGTGCCTTCTCTCAGGGGCACTGCCTGCACCACCCCCCCAACTTCAGTCTAAGCTCCCCGCCTTCCCCTCCTCCTGTCCTCCAGACCCAGCACAGGCTGGAGGGGGAGCCCTACGAAGCCGAGGACTTCGTGTGTGACTACCACCTGGAGATGCTCAGCCTGTCCCAGGACCAGCAGAACCCCTCCTGCATCCAGTTCGATGACTCCAACTGGCAGCTGCACCTCACCTCGCTCAAGCCGCTGGGCCTCAATGTGCTGCTGAACCTGTGCGACGCCAGCGTCACTGAGCGGCTCTGCCGGTTCTCAGACCACCTGTGCAACGTCGCCCTGCAGGAGAGCCGCAGCGCTGTGTTGCCCGTGCGCGTGCCCTGGGGCCTCTGCGAGCTCGCCCGCCTCATCGGTATGCAGCCTGGCGACTCTTCCCAGGGGCTGGGCCCCCGGGGCCAGGTGTGGCCTCAGCCCCTTTATCTATTCATCTATGTATTCATTTATTTACCCATCCATGCATTTATTTATTTGTGGCTGTGCCATGTGGCTTGTGGCATTTTAGTTCCTCAACCAGGGATTGAACCTGTGCCCTCAGCAATGAGACCCCAGAGTCTAAGCACTGGGCCACCAGGGAATTCCCTGATCAGCGCCTTTAACCAGGCACCACCGCTTGATGGTGCTCCCTTATCTGGGAAGATAACTGCCCGTGGGGTGGACGGACGAAGGGAAGCAGCCTGGCCTGACTGGGGTTCTCTCCCCGCCAGGAAGGGAGGGAGGTGTGTGGGGTGGGGATCCCCCCGAGATGCCCCAGCTTCAAACACAGCAGGGCCAGGTGTGGCCTCAGTCAAGAGCACCAGCATCCCTTTGAGCTTCCAATCAGCCCTTTTAACTGCATGTTATCTGTTTATTCATCCATTCACCCATCCCGCAGGCTTCACTCCCGGGGCCAAGGAGCTCTTCACGCAGGGGAACCACCTCGCACTCTACCGTCTCCCCAGTGCTGAGACCATGAAGGAGACCTCGCTGGGGAGGCTGTCCTGCGTCACCAAGCGGCGGCCCCCACTCAGCCACATGATCAGCCTCTTCATCAAGGACACCACCACCAGTGAGCCTCCCTGGAGTGTGGTGGGGTGGGGCTCTTTTCAGGGTGTCTTCTCTCTAGGGAGCATTAGCTCCTCCCCGAGACCTCACACGTGGCAGAGATGGGCTTTGGGGACGGGGGCTGGGACGGTGGATACCGCAGGTCGTGGGGCTGTCTGGAGGACCAGCGGCCTTGTGTCCATGTTACGCACTCAGTGGCCTGGGCAATAGGTTTGTTGCCATGATGCCTGGCGGATTCCCACGGCCCATCCCTCACCCAGGGGCTCCTTTTAGCATCCTTCTCAGGGCTGGAGATATGTCCTCAGAGGTCAGTGGGAGGGGCGGTGGCTTGGGGCACTCAGGGCTTGGTCCTCCACTACCCTCAGGCACAGAGCAGATGCTGTCCCACGGCACAGCCGACGTGGTCTTGGAGGCCTGCACAGACTTCTGGGACGGAGCTGACATCTACCCTCTTTCGGGTTCCGATAGGTAGGTGAGGAGGCACATGGCCAGTGGTGAGAACCATCGGCTCTGGCTGGGTACCCAGAGGTCGGGACACCCTGGGACCACTCGCTTCACTTCCGCCCTCTTCCCCGGCAGAAAGAAAGTGCTGGATTTCTACCAGCGAGCCTGTCTGTCTGGTTACTGCTCTGCCTTCGCCTACAAGCCCATGAGCTGTGCCCTGTCCTCCCAGCTCAATGGCAAGTGCATCGAGCTGGTGCAGGCGCCCGGCCAGAACAGCATCTTCACCACGTGTGAGCTGCCCAGCACCATTCCCATCAAGCTGAGCGCCCGCCGCGGCAGCTGGAGCTCAGACGGTACCGTGGGCCCCGCCCCCAGGGGCCAGGGGCCGGGAGAGCTTGCGGGGGCCGGGATGAGAGCCTAGCAGGGGGGACAGCAGGCAGCGCTGGACCTGGAACACCTTGGTGGCTCCGTCTGGTGATGTGGGCAGGTTCCTCAGCGTCAGCTGTGCCCTGCTCATGGTTCGTGGTGCTGCTCCAGACGTAGAAAAGCGCTTTTTCTGAGGTTAGAAAGCAGTAGTGTGTGTGCACCCTCAGCCTGATTGGAATCGGACAGAAGACCTGGTCGCAAACACTGCTGCAACAGAGAGATTCAGAGCTCCATGCACCCCTCCCCACTCTGTCAGACACACAGCCTTCCGGGGTCTTGTGACCCAAGAGCCCGTGAACTGAAGCCAAGGCTGAGGGTGGGGCCCGCCTCCTGGCCTGGGACCAGGGATGGTCACCTGACTGATGAGTACCTTTCCTTGTCTCTCCCCCACCATCCCCGTCCGCCCCCGTGTCTGTCGGCTCCTTTCCTGTCTTGGTTGTACATGTGTGTGGTCCCCTGGGGCCCGTGTGCTCATTGATCTGGGCGTGGCGCCCACGTGTGTGGCCCCGGGCTGCCTCCTGGAACCCGCCGGCTCCTGGGTGTCCTGGCCGGGCTCTGTGCCTGGTGCCTCCTGAAGAAGGGATCGGGGAGGTGCTGGAGAAGGAAGACTGCATGCAGGCCCTGAGCGGCCAGATCTTCATGGGCATGGTGTCCTCCCAGTACCAGGCCCGCCTGGACATTGTGCGCCTCATCGACGGGCTGGTCAACGCCTGCATCCGCTTCGTCTACTTCTCGTTGGAGGATGAGCTCAAAAGCAAGGTTGGGGAGCCACTGACCCCTCTGCTTCTGCTGCCCCTTTCCCCACGGCCTCTGGGGCCCCTCTGATCATCGCTGTCTGCCTGGTGCAGGTGTTTGCGGAGAAGATGGGCCTGGAGACGGGCTGGAATTGCCACATCTCCCTCACGCCCAATGGTGACATGCCCGGCTCCGAGATCCCCCCCTCCAGCCCCAGCCACGCTGGCTCCCTGCATGATGACCTGAACCAGGGTGAGGGCAGAGGTTTGCTGTGGACACGAGGTGGGTGTGGGCCATCCCCCCGTTCCTTGGAGCCGCAGCTAGAAAGAACCTCCTGGGACCCCTCCTAGGAAGCTGGCTCTGATCCCTTGCAGTAGCTACAGTCTACAGGGTCGGGGGAGAGGAGAGCTCGAGAAGATGGCCCTGTGCCATCTTCAGGGCTAGGAAAGGCCCCCAGAAGGCTGGCCCCATGGTGAGGGACAGGCTTTTGTCCCTGCAGCGTCCCGAGACGACGCGGAAGGACTCCTTCTAATGGAGGAGGAGGGTCACTCGGACCTCATTAGCTTCCAGCCCACGGACAGCGACCTCCCCAGCTTCCTGGAAGACTGCAATCGGGTACTACTGTGCCCCTGGAGCCTTGGGGTTGGCAACGGGGCTGGCCTAGGGCAGGGGAGCCAGCGAGGGAGGAGGGGCCTTGAGGCCACGCGCATCTCTGCTCCTTGCAGGCCAAGCTGCCCCGGGGCATCCACCAGGTGCGGCCCCACCTGCAGAACATCGACAACGTGCCCCTGCTGGTGCCCCTGTTCACCGACTGCACCCCCGAGAGTGAGTGCTGTGACTGGGCGCTCGTCCAGCCTGACCCCGGGTGGAGCACTGCCAGCCCCTGGCACCCCACGGGCTCCGGAGGGGTGTTGGTTTCCCATGTAGGGAGCAGAGGAAGCTGGGCTGGGAGGAGCCGGGGAGTCTCGTGGGCAGGAGCCCAGCATAGCCCATTCTAGGGACTCAGAAGTGACAGTATTTGTATGATGTTTATGATGTTGGGGGTAGGATGGCTCCAAAGAGGGGCTGATTTCTGTCGTCTCCTGCCCTGGCCTGTGGGTCTCTGCCCAGTGCCCCAGGTGGGGCTCCAACGGCCTGACCCTTGTGCCCCGACTCTGCCCCCTCAGCCATGTGTGAGATGATCAAGATCATGCAGGAGTACGGGGAGGTGACCTGCTGCCTGGGCAGCTCCGCCAACCTGCGGAACAGCTGCCTCTTCCTCCAGAGCGATGTCAGGTCAGCGTGACAGCCCAGAGCCAGGACTCCCCACGACCGGCCTGGGCCTGGCGGGGAGAGGAGGAAGCAGGGGTCTGGCTCCGTCCCCTGGGAGATGGATGGGGTCTTGGCGGACCCCAGCTGATGGGCACGCTTTCCCCTTTCCATGCTGAGCAGCATCGCCCTGGACCCCCTGTACCCATCCCGCTGCTCCTGGGAGACCTTCGGCTACGCCACCAGCACCAGCATGGCCCAGGCTTCGGATGGCCTTTCCCCTCTGCAGCTCTCAGGGCAGCTCAACAGCCTGCCCTGCTCGCTGACCTTCCGCCAGGAGGAAACCATCAGCATCATCCGGCTCATCGAGCAGGTGGGGGCTCATGTGTGCCCGGGGGCAGAGGTCAGAGCCTGCTAGGGTGGGGAGTCGCTGTGCAGGACCTGCCTGGGCTCCCGGGGGCGCTTCACCTCTGGGCGCAACTCTCCCAGGAGGTTTAGTTTGCCTCAGCCGCTTGCTAACGTGACCATCTGCCACATCTGGCTGAAGCGTGTCAGCTGCAGGGTCTGAGCGCGGCCACCCCCCGCCCTTCCCACTCCCTAGGCCCGGCACGCCACCTACGGCATCCGCAAGTGCTTCCTCTTCCTGCTGCAGTGCCAGCTGACGCTTGTGGTCATCCAGGTGAGGTGGGGCCAGCATGGGCATCGGCACCCTCCCCACCCTCGGCTCCTGTGCCCCGGGGCCAGTTGAGAGGCTGGGAGGAGGCAGCACAACCTGGGGGCCCCCCAGAGCCTCTGAGAACCCCCGCTGGCAGAATCATGTCCCCTCCAGCCCTCTGAGTGCAGGCCGAGGCAGCCCCGGGGCTCCCAGCATCTGACTCTTTGCTGGAATCTAATTGGGCTTCCCGGCTCTTCCTGGCCTAGTTCCTCTCTTGCCTCGTCCAGCTGCCGCCAATCCTGAGCACCACCGACATCCTGTGGCTGTCCTGTTTTTGCTACCCTCTGCTCAGGTGAGAGGCCGGGTCGCCTCCCATGTCCAGGGCCAGGATGTCCCCGAGTGTCCCCAGGAGCCCAGGTTCAGGAAGCCATGCTAGTGCCCCCCATCTTGGGGGCCCCCTTCCTTGTCAAAGCCTGTCTGCCCAGCACAGTTGCCCTCACTCTTGGGACTCCTGAAAAGCTTCTCCTAGGGAAGAATTGCGGGACATGGGGACTTCCCTGAAGGTCCAGTGGCTAAGACTCCATGCTCCCAGTGCAGGGGGGCCAGGTTCAAATTCTGGTTGAGGAACTGGATCAACCGGTACAGCCAAATAAATAAATAGAAGTAAATATTTTTTAAAAGGAAAAGCATAATTAAAAAAAAAAGAGAATTGGGGGCACAGGGTCACAGTCCCTATCCTTCACCGTGTCCCTGATTTTTAGCATCTCTCTGCTGGGAAAGCCCCCACATAGCTCCATCATGTCTATGGCAACGGGGAAGAACCTTCAGTCCATTCCTAAGAAGGTAAGCGACACGGAGCCCATAGGCCTGGGCTTTTCCCAAGGAAGGTGAGTGTGGAGGGGGCTGAGCCCTGGGGGAGCGAGGGGGGATTCCATCAGACCAAAGGGGCGGGTGATACAGAGTGGGGAAAGCTCCTTGCTCCTATCCACCCCCGCCCCCCCCGGGCCTGCCCACTTCCCGAGGACCCTGTGAACCCACGCACCCGAGTGATGGGTCTCGGCTTCCCGCAGACCCAGCACTACTTCCTGCTGTGCTTCTTGCTGAAGTTCAGCCTCACCATCAGCTCGTGCCTCATCTGCTTTGCCTTCACACTGCAGAGCTTTTGCGACAGGTCCCGGGCCCGCAACCTCACCAACTGCTCCTCCATCATGCTGCCCAGGTGGGTCCCGCCCTGAACCCCCACCCCTGGGGCCACCTCCCCGGGGCCCCAAGGAGGCTGAGCCCACATGTTGCCTTGGCAGCCACGCCGACGCAGCCCCAGCCTGGTTTCGTGACTTCGCCAACGGGCTGCTGTCGGCTCAGAAACTCGCCGCTGCCCTGATTGTCCTACACACTGGTGAGGGGTGCCCTGGAGCCAGGGGGGGGCCAGGGGGTACTCCCCGGGGACAGGGCCTCTGGCCGTGGGAGGTCTGACACGCGCCACGACCCTGTTTTCCCCAGTCTTCATCTCCATCACCCACGTGCACCGCACCAAGCCCCTGTGGAGGAAGAGCCCCCTGACGAACCTGTGGTGGGCCGTGACCGTGCCTGTGGTGTGAGTCTCTGGGGTGGAGGGCGGGAGCCGGGGAGGGGCTGTGATGCGAGGTGGGCTTTGGGCCAGGGGCTGAACGGCACCCTCCGGGCACGCCTCCTGCTAAGAAGGGCAGGGAAGGAAGCAGGGGGCCCCGACTGACGCGGGGCTGCCGCCTCCTGCAGGCTGCTGGGGCAGGTGGCCCAGACGGCAGTGGACCTGCAGCTGTGGACACACAGGGACAGCCGTGTCCACTTCGGCCTGGAGGACGTGCCTCTGCTGACGTGGCTCCTGGGTTGCCTGTCCCTGGTCCTCGTGGTGGTCACCAATGAGGTCGTGAAGCTGCATGAGATCCGGTGAGCCACCAGCAGGGCGTGTCCCCTCTGGGCTCAGGCATGTTCCCTAGTCACCTCCTGCCTCACCCTGCTACAGCCTTCCTGCTGCACGCACCCTATCCTCTGCATCCTGTCCATCCCTGGCCTCGGCGTCTGCGCTAACCTGGTCTTCAATCTCCACCCCACCAGGGTCCGCGTCCGCTACCAGAAGCGACAGAAGCTGCAGTTTGAAACTAAGCTGGGCATGAACTCTCCCTTCTGAGCCGCTGGCCATGGCGGCCATAGTTGCCATGGTCTCTGGGGCTGAAGCCGCACCCATTTCTGCATCTGCGGAGTTGATATCATGAACGTTTCAGGGTTTGCTCCTGCGCCGCGTGGCCCTGGAGGCCCAGCTCCCAGTGTCAGACCCGGCTGTGGTCCCCGTCCCGGGGCTTCCTGCGGAGATGTGGAGCTGCAGCCTCCGTCCAGGACCGTCTGGCTCTTCCTTGCCATGGGGAGACCCCCAGGCTGTTGATTGTATGACCTCGTGTGCTTAGCAGAGGGGCCATCGGCCCCCTCCACCTGTGGGCTGCCCCCCTCCAGGGCCCCCTGACCAAGTGCCGCCTGGCCTTTGGGCAGAGCCGTGGACCGTGGGGCATCTGGTGGGAGGGCAGTTCTGGGATGTGCTGGCGGTCCTCCAGGGCGCCGCTGGAGGCTGGGGCGGCAGGGCACCCTCCCCGGGCCCTCTTCATCCTGTCTTCCTGGGGCAGAGCCCGCTCCTCCTCTGTGGGGGCCGCACGCTGGGGCCCAAAGACGGAGCCAAGCCCCAACGTGGCTCGAGAACATCCTCCTGGGCCGCCCTTGGGCAGACCATGGAGCCAGTCCTGGAGGCATGGCCCGGGACCTCCTTCCAGCCTCAGCCCCGATTAACCTGTGAGAATGTTTTTACTGGTGTATATTTTTTACTGGAAATGAGCCTTTTGGGAATGAATAGACTGGTTTGTATTAAAACTTATAAACTCCTGAAGCAAAACCTGTGGCTGGTCCCTGAGGCAGCCACAAAGGGGCCCACCCAAGGGTCGGGCCAGTGAGGGATCCCCTCCCTGAAGGTGAGTTGGGGGGGCCCAGGCCTTCTCCCCACCCTCTACATTGTGGGGGGCCACTCAGGTCGGGCTCAGGCGCGACCCCTGGGCTCAGAGGTTTACGGCGCACATCCAAACACACACAGCACGATCTTGTGGAATGACACTTTTATTGGTGTTAGTTGGGGGAAGAGGTTAAATGCTTACAGAGCTGGGGCCTGGGCCAGGCATGTCAGGCTTGCATCCCCAGGCGGGCAGTGGGTGCTCTCCCTGTGGTCTGAAGCCCCTCCCCCACTGTGTCCTCACAGGCAGTTATAGATAGAATAAATTCCATTTAAAATATATGCATTTCTCTCTGCTTAAAAAATAACATTTACAGTTGGAAACGTTTGGACTCTGGGGATCTGTTCGAGGGACCTGTTAATCCCACCAGCCCCACCACAGACAGCTTTGCCTCACTGAGGGCAGGCAGGGGCAGGGCCTGAGGCTGCCTAGGTGCTGCTGATGGTGAGAGCAGGCCCCTGGCCCTTGACACGTCCTGTGTGCACCTGTGGGGGCCGGGCCAGATGCCCTGCCGCCTCTAGCCTCTCAGGGTTCCAGGACCGCATGGTGGGTGGCCAGGGGACCTTGGCACAGGCACTTGAGACACTGGGGAGGTGGTGGGGTACAAAGAAGGCACCCCAGAAGCCTGGCCACCATTCTTCCAGGACAGGAAGCTCTTACCAGGGTCCCTGTCCGAGAAGCAAGGTCCTCCCCTCAGATTACACGCTTGGGGTGGGGTTGGGGGGCTTTGCTGAGACGTCAGGTTCTGAAAAGTCCCCTCCGCTCTGCATGGGGCTGCTGTGGGGACGGCCGCAGGCTGGGGGTGGCAGGAGGGACCCCGCTTGGGCGGTGGGGGTGTCTTCTGCGCTGGGGGGGGAAGGGCGGTGGGCACTGTGGGAGGTGGCGGTAGGCACTGCCGAAGGCTGCTGGCAGGTCCGGCTCAGTCCAGCATAGCATCCAGCTGGTCAGCCAGGGCATCGAACATGGTGCTGATATCATCTAGGATGTGCTTGGTGGAGGCGCCGGGGGTGCTGTGGCAGGGAAGGGCCAGGTCAGACGAGCCAGCAGTCTGCACCCTGCTGGCCCTGGGCACAGGGCCTGGCTGGGGCGAGCACTGGGCGTGCATCTTGTCCCGTTTCTCACAACCTCCCAAGGTCACGGGAGTCACGGACCCTTCCTCCCACAGAGGCGCTGGGGTTCACAGAAGTGACGTCCAAGCTTGCATGCCTCTTAAGTGCCACTTGCCTGCAGGCCAGATCTGGGTGACCCCTCCCCATGGGGACCCCCCCCCCAGCCTGAGGGTCTGATTGCCATGACACCGATGTCCCCTCCCCATCATGCCCAGACCTTGGGGGAAGGACTCGGGGGGTGGGAGGAGCTGCTCTTAAGTTTCCCGTTCTCCCAGCACCCTCACCCCTCTCGCTCCTCAGCGCCAATGCTCTTCTCCGCGGCTCGCAGTGCAGCTGCCAGGGACGAGCTGGTCTGCTCCAGTCTCTGCTGGGCCCGGCCCGGGCCTGCGGCCCCCGTGCTCTCCGGCCTTGGAGGGGGCACCGGGCGGGGGCCTAGCCGGGGAGCCAGCTTAGGGCCAGAAAATGCCAGCTGGGTGCAGGCCACCGACACAGGCTTGGGGGCTGTTCCTGCAGAGACAGAGAGATTGGCTTGTGACTCAGCTGAGCCGGACACAGGCCCTGCCCACACGACCCTCTCCCTGCAAGACCCGGCTTCATACCTGCTCCAGGCACCTTGATGAGGGCAGCGGGGGCAGCCGGGGGCTCCGTCTCCCCGGGCCGCCGAATATTTTCCAGGGTGGGCCCGAGGGGCTGGGCCGGGAGGCTGGGGGAGAGAGGGGCTGGAGCTCCGGGGGTGGGAAGGCTGCTTGGGTCAGGCCGGGGAGGGCTGGGAGAGGCCGCGGAGGACTCGCTGGGGGTCTGCGAGGGCTGGGGGGCAGGGGCGTTGGGCGTGGCACCCGCCACTCCGAAGGCCAGGAGTGCTGTCTGCAGTGGCCCCCTCTCCCGGCACTTGGGCCTCCGTTTAACAGTGTCTGACTCTGTGAGGTTGAAGTCGAGGCCGGCGGGCACCAGCGTCTCCCGGGGTGGGGGTCCCGCCGGCTTGGGCCGCTGTTTGATAGTCAGGTTCCCCTCCTCCGCAAAGGGGAGCCCTTCCCCTGAGCTGCCCCTAGACGGGGGTGTCCCCTCCGGCCCGGGGTCCTCCTCCTCCGTGTCCGATGCGGCACCGGCCGGGGTAGGCGGGCTGGGGGGCTCCGAGGGGCCTGTGGGTTCACTCAGTGTTCGCCTCCGGGGCCCCGCGGCCCCTTCCTTGGGCCCCGGGCTTCCATCCGGTGGTGGGGGCTCCGGGGCAGAGCCAGAGACGGAGCTGAGGCGCTTGGGGGGTGGGGGCGGGGGGCCTTTGCGGCGAGCCCGGAGGGCAAAGGACTGGCTGCGGGGAGCCCCCCGCGTTGGGGTCGGGCTGGGGCTGGTCCGGGCGAGGGTGCTGCGTCCTGGTCGCCGAGTGAGGGTGGCGTAGCTGCCCAGGGCACTATCCACTGGCCCTTCGGCCTCCCCGTCGGCCTCCCCCTCAGCCGGGCCGGGGCGGCTCAGGCTGTGGGACCGGCGCTTGGGCCGCGGGGGGTCCGGAGGAGTGGCTGGGGGGCCAGCCAAGTAGGAGAAGGCCCGGGGAGCACCCGGAGGCGGCCCAGGGGCTGGGCTGGAGGGTGAGGCCTGGGGGTACATGAAGACGTAAGGCGGGGGCCCTTGGCTGGGAAGTGGGGAACAGAGTTTTGGGGGCCGCTCTGTGCCCTCTGGAAGATTCCTCTCCTGTGGGGTGTTGGGGTCCCCACCACTGGGCTGAGGGGCAGGCTGTTCCTGCGAGTGGCCGGACCCCCGTGAGCGGGCCCCAATGCTCTCCTGGCTTGGGGAGCGGGCAGGGGGCAGGGGGAGTGGCTCAGGGCTGCCCCCTGCCATGGCCGCCTGGAGCTCCGGGCTTAGCTCGCTGCCCTGGAAGGTGAGGAGGCGTGGGCTGGCCGCAGGGGGCCCGTCCCCGTTCTCCAGCCCCTCAATGGCCATCAGTTCCGGGCCCCTGGCCAGCCGGCGGCCACCTTCCCCTGGGGACTCCCCCTGCAGTAGGCCCCGCCGGAGCTCAGCCAGCCGCTTCACCCCCAGCATGAGCTTCTTCTGATGACCTGAGAGCAGGAGGATAGAGGCGGCAGGGTGAGCTGGGGCTGGAGAGGGTGCCCCTCATCCCTCCTGAGCACGAAACATCTTGGGGGCCCTCGGAGGCACATGGAGGCCCAGCCAGAAGGCCCAGGGCGGTCCTCACCGAGCTTGTTGACGCCGATCTCCTGCAGCTCCTCCCAGGTGAGGTCAGCCACCAGCCCCATGGAGTCGTAGCCACTGCTCACCAGCTGCTTGTGGTACTGAGGCAGCCCCAGGGCGCACAGCCACTCTAGCAGGTCCGCCTGCAAGAGCCGCACCGTTGGCCCCCAAGCCAGGAGGGCTCAGCCAGCGGTGGGAGCCTGTGCCTGCCACCCACTCACCGGGATGTAGTTGGGCAACCACTCGGCGATGCTCAGCTGGGCGATCTCCGAGGCAATCTTCTTCCTGTGCCCAGGCTTGGTCACCCCGATGGCCGTCAGGTCCTGCCACACAAAGTCGTGCCGTCAGGCCCCCTCCCCTGGCCACGGGTTCCTGCCCTGCCCTCCCGCTGTGGCACCAACCTCGGGCGTCATGCGGCTGATAGTTGGCACGTCGTAGCCGGCCTGTAGAAAGTGGGCAGTGTAGCCCTCCAGCTGGAACTCGCTCAGCCAGTTATGAATGGCCTGAGCATCCTGCAAGTTGGGGGGAGGGGGTGCCATTAATGGTGCTGAGCCTGCTGGGGGAGGGGGCTGAGTGCCAAGGCCACAGTCCCGCCATTGACCCCAGCCCCCGCCCAGGGGCCCGGTCCGAACAGGAACTCAAGTCCACCCTGAGGCCCATCCTGCCCCCTCCTCTGGGCCCATGGCCACCTCCCCGATGGAGGTCATCACACCTTCCCCTCCAGCAGGTGCTCAGGCCTCACGTCCTGGGTGAAGTGCTGCTCCCCTGAGCGATAGTTGGCCAGAGGGCGGTGGTTCGGGTTGTCTTTGAGGACGGAGAGAAATGCATTTAGGATGGCAGGATGCAGGGGTGCCAGGTCCTCGGCACCCCCACCTGCATCTCTCCTGGCCCACCCAGACCCCCACCTCCCTTCCTACCTGCTAGGGACACGGGCTGTAGTCCTGGAGGCACCTGGTCGTCTCCGGCAGAGGGCAGCGGCTGGAGATAGGAAGGCGATGTCTCTTGTTTGGGGAACTGGCAGTGGGAGGCAGGGGAAGGGGAGGAGAAGGGGTTCAGCCCTGGTCCCAAGAGCCCCCCACCCCCCACCCACCTGGGCGTTCTCGATAAGGAGGCCGGTGCTGTGGCCGTTGGTGCCCTCGGAGCTCTGCCCGCTGCCAGCACTGCGGATGCTGCCCACGCTGCCCTCACTGCCCACGCTGTTCCTGTCACCTGCTGCGGGGGCAGGAGCCAAGCGGTCAGAACCCCGGTGGGCCCCACCCACAGCTGGCTGGCCAGAGCCAGACGCTCACGCCGGTGCCCAGCATCGCCATACCCGCTCCCGGAGAGGACATACCTGGGCTGTCTGGGCTGAGGCCCACCCGGGGCAGCTGGCCATAGGTGAGGGGGTGCAGGGGCTCCTCGGCAGGGGGCTGCGGTGTCCTGGAGAAGCCTGGGCGCAGGGGGGTGGGCACAGAGGGGAGGCGGGGCGCCAAGACACCCACCCGCTTGCTGACCACCTCGACGATGCCCGGGGGAAAGTAGCCCACACGGTCGGTACCCCTCTGGCTCTCGTGGATGTGGCCCTTCCAGCGGCCGTCTGGGTGCTGCTCAAGCACCTGTGGCAGATGGGCAGGGGGGCATGGTCACTTCCTGCGCCAAGTGGCCAGCCTGCAGCCATGGTCCAGCTCCTCCCCTCCCCACAGGGAGCACCCCCTGATGCTCAAGTGGGCCTATAGTCCTGCCCCTACCAGCATCCAGCCCAACCCCCGGGTTGCCTCCAGGGCAAACAAAGAGTCTGGAGTCAGCCTGGGTTCAGACCCCAGCTCCACTGCAGGCTAGCTTGTGACTCTGGACAAATCACTTTAATTCTTTTAAGCCTCAATTCTGTCAGCTCTAAAAAAGGAAGTGATAAGAACGCCTACCTTACTTAGATGGGAAAGAATTCAATGAGATCGTGCAAATAAAGACCTTAACACAGAGCCTGATCCACAGCAGGTGCCCAAGTAAGTGACAGCAACCAATTGTGTTCTCAGAGGAACGCCTGCTTCGGGTCCTCACCGTGATGACGTCCCCTGCCCGGATGTTGAGGGCAGTGGGGTCGTGGAGGTTCCAGAAATCCTTGAGCGCCCGGACCTTCAGGATCCCTGAGGCCTCTGAGACAAGGAAGAGGACAGATGTCATTTGAGGGTTCCCAGGGCATTTTCCCACCTCTCCAGTCCCCTTTATGACCCTCCCCCAGGTCCCTGCCCCTTCATCCCCACAGCATCCCCCCGGCCAGCCCCAGGAATGTGACATCCGCTCCTCTTCCACTCCCGGGGACCCTCTGGAGTGGCTCTGAAGCCCCTGGGCTGGGTCTTCTCCCCACCACACGCACCCCGCAGGAGCTGCTTAATCTCCCGGCTGGCCTGGGAGGTGGTGAACTGGTTCACAATGTCCAGCGCCGTCTGGTTATACGTGTTCCGAATGTTCACGTCCACTCCTCCCTAGGCACACAGAGCGGGGTCAGCCTGTGCTGAGCACCGGGTTGGCCGCTTCTCCCAATTCCCACAGCTACCCAGGAAGTAGCTACTGTTTTCATATTTTACACAAGGAAATGGAAGCTCAAATTTGTTCTGGGATGAGCTCAACACTCAGCCAGTGAAAGGCAGAACTGGAGCTCGAACCACATCTATCTGCTTTCCAACCACTTGTGCCCCAACCCATGCAGGACACTCCTCTTGCCTCCCCAGCCAGTCTTGGATCCAGCACCCGGCGGGGACCTGTATACACATGTGGGGTGACCAGGGGTCCACACCCACCTCCAGGAGCAGCCGCACCACCTCAGTCTTGCCGTACAGCGCGGCCTCGTGGAGCGCTGTGCCTGTTTTGGTCTGGCGGTTGATCTCAATCCCGGCTCTCAGGAGCTGCCTGCAGACGGGAGGGCAAGTGACTGGCGTGGGGGGCAGCGGGTACGGAAGGAGAAGAAGCTGATCGCTGGGGGTTGGGAGAGCGATCCAGAGCAACGGTGAAGGGGGTAGTGGGGCAGGGCATTGAGGGGACGTTAACAGTCCCATAGGAAGAGGAGGAAGCTGGGGGAGCCCCGGTGGGTACCTGATGACCTCTCTGTGGCCATTCTTGGCAGCCAAGTGCAGGGGTGTGGTGTAGTTGGGGTCACACGGGTCCTTGGCCTCCCCCTCCAGCAGGGCCACGCATAAGTGGCTGTTCAATAACAGCTGGGCCACCTGTGGCAACCGGCACTTGGGTAGGGCCTCCCCCCGGAGACCCCACGCACGCCCAGAACCCAGTACCCCAAGGGCAGCAGGCCTCACCTTGAGCCGTCCAAACTCACAGGCCAGGTCCAAGGGTGTCTTCTTGGCCTTGTTGACCAGGCATGGGTTGGACTGATGCTGGAGGAGCATTTCTGACTGGGGTAGGGGGAGCCAGGTGAGGGTCTCATCTGGCCGGGCCCCCTGTGCCGGCCCCTGCCCCCAGCCCCAGCGCCCCGTAGGCTGGCAGGCTCACGCACCACTTCGTAGTGTCCATACTGTGCAGCCAGGTGCAGTGGGATCTGCCCGTCCAGCGAGGCGGCGTTCACGGCTGCAGAGGCGCGCAGCAGCAGCCTCACGGGCTCCAGGCGGCCCTGCCAGGCCGCGTAGTGCAGTGGGCGCATGCCTGCAGGAGGGGACATTTTCTGAGGGAGGTCCTGGGATGGCCTGGGGTCAGGGGAAAGAACTGAGCCCGGCTGGAGGGGAGAAGACCCAGAGGAAGCTGGATGTGGCCAGGAAGAGGCTGGGCTGAAGCCAGAAGGCCACTGTGCCCACCACAGAGGATCTGGTGGCCTTGTATCCTCAACTTCCCCAGCTGGATAATGGGCTCTCAGTACCACCCACGACCCCAGTAGGCTGTGAAGACTGACGAGGTCCAGCATCTGCAAGCTCTGAGAAGCCACGCCCACATCCCTTGGCACTGCTGTGATGTGGCAGGGGCATGCTGACCCCAGGGTCTGGGGTGGGGCGTGCCTAGATTCTCACCATTGCTGTCCTTGATATCCACGGTGGCCTGAGCCTCCAGCAGCAGGGCGATGAGCTCCAGGCTGCCCCCCAGGGCGGCATGGTGGAGAGCCGAAAAGCTGGCGTGGTGGGACACAGGTCAGGGGTGTCAGGCAGCAGTCTCCACCCCCGAAATCCTGGTCTTCCAGGGCAGACTCATCCTGGGGGCTGGCATGGCTGAGTTACTTGCCCACTGTGGCTGCCCCCCCGCACCGCCCCCACCTCGACACACACACACCCTGCCAGCCGTGCCGTGGGAGCGCAGAGCTGCTGGGCTGCGGCATGAAAGGGCTTAGTGTCTGGGCTGAGAGGCCTGTTTGTCTGGCCTCCCCCTCAGCGGGCCCAGGGGAGGGGGCTGTGGGAGCAGGAGCCCCAGGGCTCCTACCCTCCAGGGAGAAAATGGGGCCCAGCAGGAATCGGACCCAAGGAGGCCCCTCAGTGAGGCCCCCTCCCCGCACTCAGGGACAGCCTCACAGGCAGGCATGCAGGCAGATGGGCCAGAGCGCTCAGCGAACATGCTTCCAGGGCCGGGTTTGAGAGGGAAAGGGACTCCAGGCCCCTGATCCTTCCCCGCCCTTCCCCCACCACGCGGTTTTCAAGAGGGATTGAGGGGGCTCTCACTCACCCATCAGCATCCTGGTAGTTGACATTGAGCCGCTTTGTGGAGCCGAGGAGCTCTGGGGGTTAGAGCAGAGGTGTCAGGGCACCCCTACCCACCCCGACCCAGGGTCCCTCCTGCCCACTGCTCGGCTCCCGCTGACCTCTCGGAGTGCAGAAAAGCACCTGTCCCATGGCCCGCCAAGCTGTCTGGTCCCTGTGGCCCTTCACCCTGGCCCATCAGCTGGAGGGCACCGACTGCAGGGAGCTGCTGCAGTGGCCTGGCTTCCCCGGGTCCCCAGCCCCACTTGTTTATAGTCGAAGGGGGTGGAGATGGGGGGCCCCCCAGCCTGCTGTGCCCTCAAAGGACAGGCCCACGAGTGCATGGTTAGCATTCCTGTCTGAATGGGCCGAGGAGCCAGTCTCATTGTTCCACGGGGCCGAGGGGGCTGAGAGAGAAGAGAGAGGAGCCCGAAGCTTGAGGGTGAGAGGGCGGATGCCAGGGCTGGACCCAAGGGCCACGTGCCCGGCCCAGAGGACATCCTTGAGTGGAGCTAGAGGGGAAGGTGGCATCATGCAGACCCACACCCTGTCCCGGCTCTGCCAGGCACTCGCTGTGTGATCTACAGAAAGTCACTTAACCTCTTTGGTTCAGGGTTCTCATCTGTAAAACGGGCTGATCATAGAAGCCACGCACGAGGGTTGTGAGTACAACGCCTGACCCTCGTGAAAGACGGGAGCTATCAGCATTTAGCGCTCCTTACACATTAGCCCGTACTCCTGCGATGCAGTGTCTCCAGTGAAAGCTGGTACCATTCCCCCCACTGGCCCCTGTCAGGGGAGGAATTGCAGACTCTGCACCCCACGAGCTCCTGGCAGACAGCTCCATGCCCCGGGGCAGGGGTAGGACACCGGATCAGTCCCCTCTCGGGGACAGGGTTCGTGCAGGCGTGCTCCACGGGTGAGCCAGGGCGCGGGAGGAGGGGGGCAGCGGTCCTCAGGGAGAGGAGAGTGCTGTCACAGGCGGTCCCTGCCTCCCACTGGAACCCACCCCTGCCGGGAAGGAGGAGGAGGAGGCCTGGCTCAACCCAGCCAGGCACGGTGCCAAGCATGCTGGTCCAGGCCTGCCCCCCAGGCCCCGGTGGGCCCCTGAATACCCCAGCAAGACAGGGCCTCATTCCAATAGGGAGGGACCAAGCGTGCAGTGAGGAGGCGCACAGGACAGGGAGAGGGGGGACAGCTACGTTCAGGGCTGAGCCGAATGGCGCTGCACCGAAAAGGTAAGAGCCGAAGTGTGACGAAGCCGCGAGGTGGGGGAGGCTGCTCCCAGCCATCCTGCAGCCCCCTTGAAAAGTCCTCGTCACACAGAACCGCTCAGCGCAGTGGACAGAACAGAGGCCCGAGGAGCAGGAAGCGCATGGTTCAAATTCTTCTCCCTCTGCCCAGCTGTGTGACCTTGGCCAGCCCTGGGACCTCTCTGAGCCTCGCTAAGGGCAAGGCGGTCAATACAGGGAAGTCCCTCCACCTGCTGCCTGCCTGGATGGTCCCGGGTGGCCAAGAGGCAGCCCCTCCGGGGAGTGGCAGGACAACGTGACGGGAACAAGGGCAGGGCCAGCCTGGGTGACTCTCTGTTTTTTTTTTTTTTTTTCCAGAACAATGGCCGGAAAGGCGGTGGGGGAGAGGCTCCGAGTGACTGGGCTGGGGACCTTGGTGGGGAGGGCGGAGGGTCCTAGGTTCCTGGCAGCAGCTCCAGGCACTTCCCCTGCGCCACCACCTTCTTCCCAGGCCTGGGCTCTGGGAGTGGAAGGGTCGCACTCCTGATTTAGGCTCGCGGAGGATGTGAGCTCAGCGGGCCACCCCCAGCCCGCTCCATTTCCTCTGGTCGGAGAAGGGGACAGCTCAGAGCAGGGAGGAGGGAGGAAGGGTGGAGGCCAGGCCCGGGCATCGGTCGCCCTCTCCTCCCAGGCACATGCTCCCTGAGGACCCAGGTGGGCAGGGAAGGCCAGTCCCCCAGTGACCTGGTACCCAACGGAGGAGGCTCAGGGCGCACCCCTCTTTGGACAGCCAGGAAGCTCGAGCCACCACCCAGAGGGGAAAGAGGGAGCCCTTGACGCCTCCCTTCTGGCAGTTCCCTTCACCCTTCTGGGTATGGAGCAGGAGCCTGCAGCCCCTCCCTTCTGAGAGCTGCTTCAGAATCACCTGAAGAACTTTATGATTCTGCAAAGTCCCGGGCTGTCTGTGATGATTCTGTAATTCTGGGGGAGACCAGGGAGTCGGCACTTTCAGAACAATCCCTGGGTGATTCTGACGGACAGCCGAGTGCGGTAGCTTGTGGTGTGATCTGCCACGCCACTGCTGTGTGACCTTGGGCAAATCACTAACCCTCTCTGAGTGTCAGTTTCCTTATCTATAAGTGGATATAGAAGTACCTGTCTCACAGAGAATAGAGGCAACTACAGTATGGCCCCATGGACAGTAGCCTCCCAGGCTCCTCTGTCTGTGGGATTCTCCAGGCAAGAATACTGGAGTGGGTTACCGTTTGCTTCTCCAGGGGATCTTCCAGACCCAGAGATCAAACCCACGTCTCCAGTCTTACTGGCAGAAACTTTACCAACTGAGCCACGAGGGAAGAACCCTAGGGTCTGCAAAGGTCACTTTGGATCTCCTTTTTGTCGCCAATTTTCCCAGTCCTCCGAGAGGAGGAGACAGGGAGTCCCAGAGAGACAGGGAGTCCCAGAGAGACAGGGAGTCCCAGGACCCTATGACTCTATGCTTGTGCATAGCCTCTATCCCTATGACTCTATGTCTGTGGGCGAATGGTCATCTTCCCCCACAGACACTCCCCCCTGAGCACCAGGGGCCTTCCCAAAGCCTAGGACCCCAGCTGCAAAGTTCCCGCCACCAGCTTCCAGCCACTTGCCTCCCTGAGGGCCTCATTTTGAGGCCCCAGGGCTACGAGGCCAAGGCCCCACTGGGCAGATCGCCAAAAACAACACCGAGGTGTGGGGAAGAGGGGAGTGGCTCCCACTCTTGGGTCTCTAGGGCCCTCCTTGGCACCTTCCCCTTATTGGGCTCACCCTGCACCCACTTCCCCAGGGCACAGAGAACACCCTCTCCAACTCCATCTCCCGACAACCTGGGTGTCCTGCCCTGGTGTGGAAGTGGGGGCACTCACACATGTGCACAACTCCCAGGCCCCTAAAATCCTTTCTCTGGGCACCCATACTCCCAGGTGTGGGTGGGGATAATTAGACATCTTCAGGTAGCCCGGGGGACTCCTTCCTGTGCAGGGGCCAAGCTGTGTCTTGGGGCTAGAGCCCCAGCACTTGAGGATCCTCTCTCCCCTCCTGTCCCTGCTGGTCGAGGAACTCAGGGGACAAGTCCAGCGTCCTCCTGGGACAGTCCAGGGAGCTTGCCCTGAAGCCCAGAGGTCTACTCTTCTTGGTTGGGGGTGGAGGGGATCTCATTGCAGAGTTACTCAGGAGCTGGAAGTCAGGTGTGGCCACCTGTACACGGAGCTCTCACAGCCCCATCGACTAGAGACCCCAGGCTGCAGAGAGACCTCTCTCTCTCAGGAAATTAACTTTGGACACACACCCTCCAGTAGGCTTCAATAACCGGTTAGATAATGTGAACTTTGTTTTAAGCAGAAAGTGAAAGTTGCTCAGTCGTAACTGACTCTTTGCGACCCTATGGACTATACAGTCCATGGAATTTTCCAGGCCAGAATACTGGAGTGGGAAGCCTTCCCCTTCTCCAGGGGATCTTCCCAACTCAGGGATCCAAACCCAGGTCTCCCGCATTGCAGGTGGATTCTTTACCAGCTGAGCCACCAGAGAAGCCCAAGAATACTGGAATGGGTAGCTTATCCCTTCTCCAGAAGATCTTTCCGACCCAGGAATCGAACCGGGGTCTCCTGCATCGCAGGCAGATTCTTTACCAGCTGAGCTATCAGGAAAACCCCTCTTTTGGGCAGAATTCCCTGTAAAAAAAAGCTATCTTACACTCAGAGGAGCCCACGATAAACGTGTCCCAATGCTGTGATTAAATAATAATAAAAAAGCTATCTTACAAATGTTGTCATCAAATTGATAAAAACACAGAGATGCTCTGGTTGGACTGAGGGGTCAGGGGTGGAGCGCTACCTATTCAGTCTTTCCCAACCCACTCCCAGAAACCCTTTGGCTCCAAAGAACATGCTGGAAAAACCACCTGCTGAAGGCAACTCCACAAGGGCAGGAATTTGGGTTGGTTTTGTTCACTGCTAGAGCTCAGAGCATAGAACAGAGCCTGGCACACAGTAGACACTCCCCCCAAACTAGAATGAATGTACTTGAATCCTTTTACTTTACAGGTGAGGAAACTGAGGCCCAGAGAGGTTAAGAGATTTGCTTAAGTATACACGGCAAGGGGGACCCAACTTCCTCTCTGATGTTCCCACATTGAGGCACTCCCACCCCAAGTTCCCAGATCAGAGTGACCACTCCCCCCAGGCCTCTCTCTACAGCCTGGCACTCAGAGGAGGGTCTCAGGTAGACAGTCACCCCACCAAGTACTCACTTGTCTTTGTGGCCTTGACCTTAGCCACCAGTTTCTGCACACCAGTCACATCTCCATTCTTGACAGCGAGGATCAGGTCCTGTTCTCGACCCATCCTTCCTGGTCCCTGGGCTGGACTCTGGGCTCAGGGGTCCGGGGCAGAGGCAGGGAAACTGGTCTAAGCCGAGATGTCAGGGTGCCATCCCAAAGGGCCGGGCATCCGGTGGGGGGAGAGTGTGTCTGGTGTCCCAGGCAGTGGGCTTCTTGGTAGGCGTTGACGGGTACTCCTTCAAGGTGCTTCGTGAGCTGCCGCCACAAGCAGGAAAGCTGATCTCTGAGGGGGTGGAGGCTGTGTGGAAATCTGGACAGATATCAGCTTGCAGCTTCCGACAGCCCAGGGATGGGCCGGGACTGGGGGCGCCAATCTTCCCAACACGGCTCAGGAGCACCGGTGCTCACCCAGAGAGAAGCCAGCATTCCCTCGTGCCTTGGGCAGCAGGGGCGGCCAGGTCTCGGGGGTCTGGAAAAGGTGTGATCCACTGAGGGTCTGCTGAAGGCTGGGTTGGAGTCTGTAAGGGTCCCAGAAGCAGGGCTCAGAGAAAGAACAGGACAGAGCTTCCAGGGAGCCCCCAAGTTACCCTGGCTGCCCTTCTAAGTCAAGGGAGAGGCTGAGCCACTCTAAGTGGGAGGGAGCTGCCATGCATGAGAGGAGTATTGGGAGGGGGGGAGGGGGTGCTCTGGGAGGGGGAGGCTGAGTCACCGAGGCCCCAGGGCACCTGGCAGTACCTCAACTCTGGGCAGGAGGGGCCCTGGCAGCACGACACACGGGGGCAGGTCGGGCCAGCAGCCTGTTCTCCACAGCCTGAGGCTCTGACACCCACAGACAAGTGGTGGGCCAGAAGGTGGGGCCTGGGAGGGTCAGGCACAGGAGGACTGGCAGGGATCACCCCTCCCCATCTAGGCTCTGCCCTGATCACCGGAAGCCCTAGCCCCAGGGCTCTTTATGAATTCAGAAGGTGGAGTGGGGAGCTATGGCCCCCCGTCTCTGGCTGAGGGTCTGCCTGCAGGACAGTGAGGCTTTACAGCACCTGTTGCTGACCCATCCTCACCCTAGTGCAGGATGCAGAAGCAGCCGGGCAGAGAACAGAGATGAGAGCTGGGGTACTGCTGCTAAATGGGGCTGTCCGCCCTCCCAAGCCTGAATCTGAGCCCCAGAGCCCCGACTTCACTTTAGAAAAGCTTACGTCAGTTTCTCAGTGGCCGAGAATTTGTTGCCCGAGTCCCGTGGCATGAGACTCGCGGCAGGCCTGGGGCCCTAGCTGGGGTTCTCTTACTCCCCAGAAGTCCCAAGCCCAAACCAGATGGCACTCCAGCTCAAAGCCCGCGGCCCGACATTGGGGGAGGGCGCCCCTGGCAGTGCATGGGGTCGGGCTGGCTCCCCCGCCCCCCGGAATGCCAGTCCAGCGCCGCGCAACCCCCCAACCCAGCCCAGCCCAGGCCGACCGGGGAACAAAGCGGCGAGAAGGACCGGAGGGCCAAGTGCCCGGAGGGATTGATGCAGGGAGACGTTGTACTGGCGCGAGGAGGACAGAAGGACCCGACGGATGAAGACGCCCGCGGATCTCGCAAGAAAAGTTACTTTGTGCCCGCCCTCAAGGGTGCTGACCCCCAGATCAGGCCCCGCAGTCTCACCTTTCCCAGCCGCCCCGCCGGGGGTCCGGCCGGTCCTGCTCGGTCCCTGGCCCCCTGGACGGCGGCTCCCACTGCCCCCCCCCCCTTTTTCTCCTCCTTTTCCAAGGCCGGCTCGGCGCCTCCCGCAGGAAATCCCGCCCCTCCCCCCTCCCTCCCACCGGATCGGGAGCGGAGGGACTGTCCCGGCCGCGCAGCTGGGCTGTCAGTCAGAGCCTGCGGCCCCGCCCCGATCCGTGCGAGGCCCCGCCCCACCTCCCCAGGCCCGAGCGTCTGCGCATGCGTCCAGGTGAAGCTGCGCGGGCGGGGACGGGGGGCGGGGACTAGAGAGCGAGCCTCGGCATCCTGACTGGAGCCCGGGCGCGCGACCTGAGGCTCTGGAGTTCAGACGGACGGGAGAGACACCCTGTGTATGACGGGGTGCGAGAGAGGACGAGATGTGATGGGAGCTGGGAATCGAGACCCAGGAATCCCACTTGGGAACCCCCCTTTTCTTCTTCCTCGCCCCTCGTCCTTCCCGGGACTCCCGCAGCGACCTCCGCCCGCGACCCGAAGTCACAGGCCGACGGCCCCTGGTCGGAGCGATGGTGCCACCTAGCGGGCCGTGTGGGGACGGCTCGAGGCGGCGGCGGCGGAGACCCCAGGCTCCGGGAGGCGCTAACTACCGGCTGGGGTGGCGCTTCAGCACCGCCGTGGGTCGGACAGCGCCTCCCGCCGCTCCCCCAAGTCCTGGAAGCCCGGCTTCCCGAGCCCCCAGGCAGGGACCCAACAGAAGGACCTGAAGGAACTGCTGGCTCCCCTAGCCTACACCTGGAGGCCCGTGGTGACCCTCAGTGTGCGAAGCCGAATTGGGGAACCCAGCGTTCTCCCTTCTCTAACCCCTCCTTCCTCCCGGTCCAGCCTGGGTGGTGCGGACTAGGCAGTCCGGGGTTGCGGAGGGGAGGGTCACCCTTATAACTCTTCATACGACGCTTTCAAACGCGAGCCTCCTCGAGAACTACTAGAGAGGAGCCCCAGAGGCAGGCGGGGCTCCTACAAATCCAGAAACTAGCAAGCTCTCCGCCCCCTAGTAATCGCGGCGCACATTTGTCGTCGGGCGCTAGGACCCAGGACACCCAGGAAGGTGGGAAGCAGGTGGGTGGACCGGAGACCCGGGGAGCGGCGGTGGAACACGCGCGCGCTAGGGCCGCGCGGACTCCCGGAGGTGGGCGGGGCGGGGGGGGCTGGGGCGGGGCGGTGCGCGCGCAGCGTCGGCCAGCCCCACCCGATGGATCCCGAGCCCGAGTCGGCCTCCGTGGAGGTTCCGGCCGGGCGCGTGCTCAGGTGCGGCGTGGCCGGGCCTGGGGGTGGAGGGTGGGGGGTGGGGGGGAGGAGCCGTGGCCGTGGGGTAGGCGCGGGAGAGAGCCCGGGGCACCCGAGCCGGGGATCCCCAGCCTGGGCTGAGCGGCCCCGATTGCGCGGCGCTA
This sequence comes from Ovis aries, assembly GCF_016772045.2. NCBI lineage: Eukaryota > Metazoa > Chordata > Mammalia > Artiodactyla > Bovidae > Ovis > Ovis aries. Next base: position 55,369,528 of record NC_056064.1, on the reverse strand, counting down.
ACGCCGCGGCCCTTTCTCCTCCAGTGCCCCGGAGCTCTTCGCCGCACGTTCCCGGTCCCAGAAGCTGCCCCAGCGCTCGCATGGCCCCAAGGACTTCCTCCCTGACGGCTCGGAGGCCCAGGCCGAGCGGCTGCGCTTGTGCCGCCAGGAGCTCTGGCAGCTGCTGGCCGAGGAGCGCGTGGAGCGCCTGTGAGAGGGGCGGGCCGGGGCGGGGGCGGAGCCGGGGCGGGCTGGGCTGCTGGACCCGGTAAGTCTGATCCGGTGGGTTTGGGACGGACCCCTCTCCCTGCTCCTCGCCAGGGGTAGTTTGGTGGCCGCCGAGTGGAAACCAGAAGAAGGTTTCGTGGAGTTGAAGTCTCCTGCGGTGAGCGGCGGGGCTCAGGGACCGGGGACCCGCCTCCTCTGCCTTCCCGGACTCCTTCATGACAGTGCTCTGGGTCCCCCGCAGGGTAAATTCTGGCAGACCATGGGCTTCTCAGAGCAGGGCCGGCAGCGGCTTCATCCAGAAGAGGCCTTGTATCTCCTGGAGTGTGTGAGTGGGGCCCCTGGGAGAGTGGAGAGGGGATTGTGACCAAGGAACCGGAAGGGCGTTTCTACTCAGGGAAAAGGTGTCTACAACCGAGTATTCGGGTGGGGGCGGGGGCTTGTAATCTGCTTTCTGGAGCAGTTGACAAGAATGTCACGCAGGGAGCAGGCTTTCCAGTCTGTTAGTGACGCTGCCTCCCTCTCCCCGTGCCCCTTCCTGGCCGGCCTGATTCTTGCCGTGATGGGTGTGAGGTGTAGCATGCAGATAGCAGAGTGGGGAATTTGCTCCCTTGGCCGTGCCACCACAGGGAGGGTTCACAAGCTGAGCTGTGGGCTGCACTTTCAGGGCTCCATCCAGCTCTTCCACCAAGACCTTCCGCTGTCTATCCAAGAGGCCTACCAGCTGCTGCTGACCGAGGACACAGTGACTTTCCTGCAGTACCAGGTATCAGCCACCCTTTATAAGAACCTACAAGAGCTTCCCTGGCGGCTCAGTGGTAAAGAACCCACCTGCCAATGCAGGAGACTCTGAATCAACCGGGTAGGTCCCCTGGAGAAGGAAACTGCAACCCACTCTTGTATTCTTGCCTGGGAAATCCCATGGACAGAAGGAGCCTGGCGGGCTACAGTCCATGGGGTCACAAAAGAATCAGACACAACTTAGTGACTAAACAACAAGGTGCTGGACACAGAGCCACGTGCTGAGGCTCCAAGACTGACAAGGGCTTATGTCCTAGGGGTGGCACTTGGGTAATATATAGGTAAGAAAGCAAATGGATGGTTGACTTCAGAGTTGAGTGCCAGGAAAAACACAGAGGAGGAGGGGCACAAGGCTAGAGACATAAATGTGGAGATCTTGATGGCATGGATATTTCAGGCTCCACCAGGCTGTAGGGAGGTGTGGCCAGAGTAGAGGCCTGTGTCTGAAATCTGGGGCACTCTAATATGAGGAGATCAGGGGGAAGATAACGGATGTGAGGAGTGTCCAGCAGCGGAGAAGACCAGGAGAGGGGGCATCAGAGAGACCACAAGGTCTTTTCAGGAGGAAGTGCTTGGCTGCGTTGAATGCTACTGAGAGATCAAGCAAGCTGGGGCATACCTGCATACATTGCTCATATACGGATGCAGGGCCACACGGAGGAACATGCGGTTCATCCAAAACCCACCCATCTTTGGAAGTGTTGTGGGGCAGCAGGATGTCCATCTCCTTCTGTTTGTCTTGTCTGTATTGTAGTCAGGAGCTTCACTTGTGACAGCTTTTGTCAAAATATTTTGGCTTATAGTTTTTTCCCTGGTCCATCAGCTATCAGCTTTTTGGGATTTGCATTTAAATCAAGAAACTGCTGTCATTTGTGCCCAGGGTAAGGCCAGTGAGAGACAGGAACTCAGAGACTTGAGACCTCAGTGTGGGGAGGGTGTTTATTAGACAGTATGGTCCTGCCAGTACCAGGGTTTGGAATCTGGGGGTGTGGTGAATGGCTTCTGTGTGGAGAACAGTTTGTTTTCATAAGTGGATGTCTGACTTCTGGTTTGTCTTTTTGAGGTCTTCAGCCACCTGAAGAGACTCGGCTATGTGGTTCGACGATTCCAACCAAGGTAAATCCCTGTTTATTTCCCTCGAATTTATCCTAGTCCCCAGCGACTAAGCACAACACTGACTGCTTACTGGGTGCTGGCTGCTGAAGAATAGCAGAGAACAAAAGCACTACCCCACAGAACTTGTGTTTAGGGGAGCTTACACAAAACACCATCACTTTGCAAAATCAGTGATCTTGGAAACCTCCTATAAGCCAAACAGGGAAAGCGTGGTCACACAGATTAGAGTTTATCCCTTAGATCAGCACTATCTGATAGGACTTTCTGTAGACAAAAATATTTAATGTCTGTGTTGTCCAGTATATGTGGCTTGTGTGGAATTTTTAATTTTAATAGATTTAAATTTAACTTAAATAGCCCCTTGTATCTAGGGCTACTATAATGGACAGTACAGCCTCACAGCCATAAGAAAAAAATCATGGCGGGGAAGAATAAAGGGCCATAATATATTGTTGAGTATAAAAAGGACCAAACAGCTGTATATTAGTACAGTGTCATTTTTGACAGAGAAAGATATGGAGAAAGACAGTCAATATGTGTGTTTGTAGGAAACAAAATGTTACCTTGGTATCCATTGGGTTTTATTTTCATTTTCCTTTATTTTCCAAGTTTTCCAGTTCTCCTAACTTTTCTCACCAGTGTTATTTATTGCTGGCTCTGCAGGAGCTCTGATGTCAGGGAACCTCTGTTCAAAGGTACCACTGATGAGACCCAGAGGCCTGGACAAAGATGCGCAGGGAGGCCCCTGTGTCTGCCCCCGTTACTCTGTGTGGGGTCTGCCTGGGGCTCCCGCCCTTGGTTACAGTTCTAGCCCTGGCCCGCTGACGTAGTCTGGGCCAGTCCCTCACACATTCCAAGGGGAGCACCAGACTGAGGAGGTGGATCAGTTGCCCACCCCCTACCCCATTCTCACCCACAGCTCCGTCCTGTCCCCGTACGAGCGGCAGCTGAACTTGGACAGCGGTGCCCAGTGCCTGGAGGGCAAGAGGAAGAGGAGAAGCTCCAGCTCTCAGTAATGCTCCCCACGTGGCCACCCCACAGGGAGAGTTCTGTGGAAGTGCTGGTGTTCGGGACCTTGGAGAATGCCTGGGCTTAAGAGTTGGGCTGGGGCGGCTCCTGCAGGGGCTCAGGGAGGCAGTATGGCTTGTGGGGGTCACGTGCACCTCAGCAGTCAGGAGCAGATGGACTGCGTTTCCTCCCCACGTCCCTCAGGTCTATTAATAAGAAGCCCAAGGCCCTGCAGAACCCCCTGCAGGGGATGGATGGAACACCTGAGAGCCCAGCAGCTTGCAGCCCACCTCCCCAGAACCACAACAGCTGCCGCCCAGAGGAGAAACCCCAGGAGTCAAACCCTGTAAAGAGCCCCGTAGGCCCCCTTCAGCTGCTGGGGTCCCTGGAACCCTGCCCTGGTCTGGGCAGGGAGGGGGCACAATGCAGCCCAGAGAATGGCAAAATAGAAGACGGGGTTATGGGGGCTTGTAAGCCCCGCTGGAACTTTGAGCAGATCTCCTTCCCCAACATGGCTGCAGACAGCCGCCATACTCTCCTGCTTGCCCCCGCCCCTGAGCTGCTCCCGGCCAACGTGGCTGGACGGGAGACAGACGCCGAGTCCTGGTGCCAGAGGCTCAACCAGCGGAAGGAGAAGCTGTCTCGGCGGGAACGGGAGCGGCAGGCAGAGGCCCAACACTTCTGCGAGGATGTGAATGCTGACCCCCAGGTGCAGCGCTGCTCCAGCTGGCGGGAGTACAAGCAGCTGCTGCAGAGGCGGCACCTGCAGAAGACCCAGAGCCGGCCCCCACACCTGTGGGACCAGCCTGTCACCCCCTTGCTGAGTCCCGGTCAGGCCGACTCCCCAGGTACCACATCACCCTGCCATAGGCCATGGGCAGCTGAGGAATCACATGCCTTTAAAAGTGGCGTGCATTGACTGCAGCTGATGGAGGCTTAAGGAAGATGAAGGAGAGAGCGGTGGGTGGAGTGGAACCCACAGGGATCGTCCACTGCGGGAAGCAGCAAAGAGGCTCGTGGGAAGGTTTAGAAACAGCCTGGTCAGTGCCCAAGGAGAGGCGAGGAGGAATGTAAACTACAACCGTATCCTTAAAATCATAACGAGATGCATGTGGATGGCTGTGGTCCCCTGCTCTTCCACCTCTGTTAGAGGGGAACAAGGGGGCAATATGTTGACCAAATGAAAGGATCTCCTATATACCCTACATGTTAAGAGTAGAGAATAAGGCAAGAACAGTGCTAATGAATTCAGGACTACAATCCTTATGGGAATGTGGTGCATTGTAAGGAACAAGATTGGGGTTGCCAGAGCAGTTAAATTTGAATTTCAGATAACTTTTTTTTTAGTATAAGTATGTTTCAGATATTGCATGAGACATGTGTTGGTCGCCCAGTTGTGTCCAACTCTTTGCGACCCCATGACTGGAGCTCATCAGACTCCTCTGTCCATGGAATTCTCCAGGCAAGAATACTGGAGTGGGTTGCTATTTCCTTCTCCATGCATGAGACATACCTGTACTTAAAAAAAAAAAAAAAACCTGCTAAATCTGGCAACCCCGAACAAGATGGCAGATTGAGAGATGTCAGGGGGTCTGGATGGTTGATTCTCCTCATGAGTGCCTTGTTTTCACCGTCCTTGTAGCCATGGTCCTTCAGCAGATCTCTGTGCTGCAGACGACACACCTTGCTGATGGAGGTGCCCGGTGAGTCTCCAGGTTGTGCCCACCTCTATAGTACTTAGGGCACCAGCAGGAGTTGGCAGCTGGGATTTGACTCCTGAGGTTGGGCATGAGCTGGGGGATCATTTCAGGGGCCCCTACCCTGGTAATAATACTCATGTGTGTCTGCAGGAGTAAGAGCCAAGTAGATTGATGATTTATCCCACTGGTTCTGAGATAGGGTCACTGCCCCTCCTTAGTCTCCCTGGAGGAGGCTGCTCCCTGAAACTGGGGGAGGAAAAAGGTGGTGTGGAAAGAAAAGGTGCGAGAGGGGTGCCCCTGTCTCCTAAGGTTTCTCATTATGTCCTCAGGCTGCTGGAGAAGCCTGGGGGCTTGGAGATCAGCTTTGATGTCTACCAGGCTGACGCCGTGGCCACCTTCCGAAAGAATAACCCTGGCAAGCCCTATGTCCGGCTGTGCATTAGCGGGTATGAGACCAGTGAGCGCAGCTGCGAGTCCTCTTGTGAACCACGTGGATGTCCCCTCCATGCCCCGCCCCCGCTAATCTGTCAGTCCCTGAGAAGAACCAGTGGTCCAGAGAGGTCACACCACCAGTTAGTGCTACGGGAACCCAAGCTTCCTCATCCTCAGCTCTCACTCCTGTCCTTTTCGAGTAGCTTCTCTTCTGGGCTACTTCAGTACCAGGCTCAGCCAGCAGAAGGATGTGAACGAGGGGTTTCCGGGCTAAAAGAGAGGCAAGACCCTCACTATTCCCAGGCTCCTTACCCTACCAGGGGCCTGGGTGTTACTTGAAGAATCAGAGCCATGTGGTTTGCAGACAGGAGAGCCCGGGGCCAGGCTTCTCGTTCCCCGCGACTCCTGTCATACATCAGCCTTCCCTGGGAGCTTAGGAGGGTTGGCTTCCCAAACTCATGGGTGGGCTCTGCCAGGCAGGTCTCAGTCTAACCTCGATTCTTGCAGATCTGATGAGCTGGTCCCAGACCTCTGCACCCTCAAGCGGTTGTCCTACCAGAGTGGGGATGTCCCTCTGATTTTTGCCCTGGTGGATCATGGAGACATCTCCTTCTACAGCTTCAGGGACTTCACGCTGCCCAGGGATCTGGAACACTGAGCACCCAGCTGGGGTCTGCCCTGGGGGACCTGGACTGTCCACTCTCAGGGACCATCGCAGTTGCCTCCTACACCCAGACTCTGACCTGTAGCTTCAGAGGCTAGTCTGGGCCTTGGCCTTGGGTGTCTGATGCTCACAGGAGAGCAAAGCCTTGCCCCGCTACCTGGCCTCTGCAGCGCTTCCAAGCCCCAGGTCTGAGACTGCTGCCTTGCAGTAATCCCCTTGGAATTCAGGACTAGATTCCAAGAGGCCAGTGAGGTGGGGCAGAAGAGAAGACTCTGTGCCTTTAAATGAGAGGGTGCCTGCTTCATGCGATAAAGCCAAAGCCATTAAAAAAAAATATATATATATATATATCCTTTTCTGCTGTGGCTGGATTTACTGGAAGAGTCCTCCCTACCCCACCATCCTTCGGAATTGGCCCCCAGGCCCTCCCCACCCACAGCGCTGCTTTCTCTGGTGCAACAGCTAGAAGCAGCCCGTGGGAGGGCAGAAATGCGACCCCAAGCCTTTCTCCGGGAAGTCACTGACCTCTAGTTAGTTTGGCTTTCAGAAAGGTAGTCCGAGGTGGGAGGTTGGCACTCCACCGGTCCTTCCCAGAACGCAGCCGGCTCCGGGTAGAGGGGCGGCGGAGAGGCGCCACGTCGGCGTGGCTCGAACGCTAGTCGTTTCAAACTGTGCGGTGGAGCGTGCCATCCACGGCCCAGGCCTCGGGCCTGGCCTGCGCCCCCCGTTCTTCTCCCCTCTCGTCGTTCCAATTGCCCTCCCTCGTTGTGCTAAAAACTCTGCTGCTGCCGCTGTCGGAGGCAGGGCTCGGAGGAGGGCTCAGGCTTGGGGCCTCCCGGAGAGGAGGTGCTTCGGCGACGCCCCTGTTCCCAAAGCACCTAGCTCTCGGGTCTCGAAACTTGGCCCTGTGTCCGCCCGTCCCCCTCCCTGATAGGGTTGGGCGCTTTCAGGAAGCACAGGCAGGGCTTTGCCCCTCCCTCCGGGGCAGCCCGGGGCCGGGTCGTGGGAGGGACCACTCCCCTCTGCAGCCGGGCCTGGGAGGTAGCCCGGGGCAGGCGCGCGTTCCGGGAACTATTTCCTCCTCCGGGAGGCGGCGGGACACTGGGCGCGGCGCGGGAGTCCTGCGGCCCAAGGTGAGCGCAGGTGAGGCTGGGGGCGGGCTGGCAGTGCCTCGTGCATATTCACGCGGGCCGGGGCCCCGCCCCCGGGCGGGACGGAGCCGTGGATTGGCCTGAGCGCAGTCCCGCCTCCCCGAAGGCGCCGGCGCGGCGCCCCCGCCTCGACGGCCGCGAACTGCTAGGGGCGGGGCCAGTCCCGGGGGCGGGGCCGCTGGGGCCCGGCGCTCAGGGCCGGCTCTCCCTTTATGTAAATAGCGGCGGCCCCGCCCCCTGCTCGCCGCGCCGGAGGTGAGCAGGAAGGAGACGGCCGCCCAGCAGCCTGCGGGCCTGCGGCGGAGTGAGCGGAGCCGGTGGCCGGGGCCGAAGGAGGACTCGGAGGCCTCGGGCGGGGGCCAGTCTGGGGTTCCAGGTGAGGTGCGGGCCGGGGCCCACCTGGCAGAGGCCGCCCCCTCGGGGCGCTCGCCGGCCGGAGTGGGAAGGCAGGGGAGGGCCCCGGGACCCCTGGCCTCCCCGGGCAGGGAGGGCTGCGCGCGGGTCCGCTCGCCTCTCCCCGGATCCCGTCGCTCCGCTCGTCTGGGAGACAGACACCTGTAGAAAATGCGGCTGGGAACTTTTCCGTGCCCGATCCGCCCGCGATCACAGACAGAACTTGGGTTTCGGGCTTGCACAGTCGTGTTGGCTTGGTAGAGCGGGGAACAGGTGCTCGGCCCGGCAGAGTGCGAGGGTCACCGCGGGCGGAGACGGAGCCCCCGAGCCCCGGGCCCCACGTGTAAGGCGCCTGGCCGGAGAGGCTGGCGACGCGCGCCCCCGGCGGCCCTCTCTCCGCCCGAGGGGCCGGAGCGCGTTACGTCGGCGGCTTAGCCCCTGCCCCTGCCATCTGGGCCCTCTGCCTGCCGGCCCTTTGTGCCTCCTAATCCCCGGACGCAGGAAGCCCGCGGGAGGGACTTGGGTCTTGGGGCCTTTCTCCGCCCCAGGCAGCTTTGGATCCCTTTGGGGGACGTGATGGAGACCCAGCCTCTTTTCCACGGCCACCGGGGTGGGGTTGCGCTGCGAGACGCTGGGACTTGGCGAGAAGTGAGAAATTCTGTGTGTCAAAGAAAGTGCAGTTTGCTCTTGGTTTTCTCGGAGCTGGACGGTTCCCAGGCACCCTGAGCTTGGGCTGCTGGTAGAACTGACGATTACCAAGAGAGCTATGGTAGTGGCCCCCTGAGGCTCTCACCTGAGACAGGTGAGCTTTGGGTGAGGTGGGCGGGGCGTAGACTCAGCGCCCTTCCCTTGGGGATCCTTGTGCCAGATGCAGGGCATCTTAACCTAGGCTCTAGGCACCCTTCCTGGAGCTTCCAACTCAGAGTCTTTTCAATCTGGGGAGGGGATTCTGAGCAGAGAGGGGAAGAAGGAGGGGTTGTGTGTCAGGGAGACAGGAAACCCCAGGTGGGAGGCTCAGAGCAGCAGTACTGAAGAGCCCTGGCCCAGCTCAGCGGGGAGCCAAGAGCAGAAGTGGCTTCTGAGGAAGACCGTCTGGGTTTTGTGAGCTGAAGCATGGGAATGGCCCTGGAAGAGATGGGCCAGCTTCTTTATGTTATGCACAGGGCATTCGGATTTGGTTTTCTTCAACCATCTGCCCGCAGTGCTCACTTTCGTCAGTGAGGACTCAGACCAAACTCCAGGTGCTCCGAGTGCCTGTTGCTCTTCTCTAAAGTTAGATGGGGCCAGTCTCGGTGGGAGCCCTTAGGCAGTTATTTCCAAGGTCTGGGTCATCCTGCATCCCTAATCTTCTCTGAGTCAAAGAAGCATCCCCTTTAGCAGCAGACTAATATAATTTTATTAACGTAGTAACTTAGTCCTTTGTTATTGTTTGGTCACTAAGTCCTGTTGGATTCCTTCCCCACCCCATGAACAGTAACCCGCCAGACTCCTCTGTCCATGGGATTTCCCAGGCAAAAATACAGTAGTGCGTTGCCGTTTCCTTCTCCAGGAGATCTTCCGGACCCTGGGATCGAACCCATGTGTTCTGCATTGGCTGGTGGATTCTTTATCACTGAGCCACAAGGGAAACCCAACTTCTTAGTAGCATTTAAAAAGTGTCTTAATCCCAGATAACCCATAATAGGGTCAAAAATTTTAAAGGTAATAGGAGCTCCCAAGAGGGAAAAAACTTCCCTCTTGCTTTATAGTCTTGCCTCAGGTGTAGTGCTTGCCTTTTTTTTTAAATCTTTTTTGGTTGTGCTAGGTCTTCTCTGCTGCACGGGCTGTTCTCTAGTCATGGCGAGTGGAGGCTACTCTCTAGCTGTGGTGTGCAGACTTCTTGTTGCAGTGACTTTTTGTTGTGGAGCACGGGCTCTACGGTGCACAGGCTTCAATAGTTGCAGTACGTGGGCTCAGTAATTGTGGCTCCTGAGGTCAAGAGCACACGCTCAATAATTGTGGCAAATGGGCTTAGTTGCCGTGCATCATGTGGGATCTTCCCAGACCAGGGATTGAACCTGTGTCTCCATCAGGTGGATTCTTTACCACTGAACAACCAGGAAGCCCTCAGTAAGGCTTTGGTATAGTTTTGAATTGTGCCATGCTGATTTTTCACTACATGACCTTGACTCTGTTACTTAACCGTGCCGAACCTCGGTGAGCCTTGTTTTTACAGATGTTGACAAGAGGATGAAAAATATCATAAACACCTGGTCCTGGCCGGCGCCAGGTGAGGGCGGGCTGCTTAGCCTCCCCACGAAGCATAAAAGCCATGCGGTCACTTGCAGCAAGCCTTAGGGCAAATGCCGGGGCCTTTTGAGCCCGGACGGGTCATGAGGGCAGTTGGCTTCTCTGTCCAGAAATCCCGATTTTTGAAAACCTCTGGAGAATGAGAACTTTGAGAACGAGGCTGTTGCTTCTTGGAGGGCTGAGGCCTCTCCTAACTTTCGCTCCGGTTCCAGTGGCCCTCGGTGTTTCTGCTGCTTAAGCTGGGACTGAGGCCTGATGGCTAGACCCCAGCTGGGGCAGCCTTTCCTGGGGGGAGTGTGTGTGTGTGTACAATCTAATCTCCTCTGCTTTGTGCTTGGGGGAGGGCTTGACTGTTACACATTCTGCACCCTGGTGGGGGGGGGGGGGGGGCGGGGTCAGTGAGTAGGGGAAGCGCGTTCCTGGGCTGCTCTGTTGCCATTAAGATTTTTCTCTGAACTCCGTCATGCGTTCCGTCAGCCTCATTCAGGGAAGAGATATCTCCTGCCAGGACTTCCTGGCCCCTGGACCCTCCCTCCCATAGAGAAGATGGTGCATGGAGCTGGGAAGGGTGGGATCCTCTGCCATCGGCCTGCGCCCTGCCGTCTACCCCACTGGAGACATTGAGCATCCCTGGCGGGAGTCAGGGGCAATATGGCCTCTGTAGAAGGGTCCTCCCAGACATGTCAGCCGCAGCTTTTGAGACACCCGAATCAGGGGCCCGGCGAAGGCCCAGGAGGCCCATGGCCTCTGCCTCTGGGTTGGCTGCTTTGAGCGGCACTGGCTGCCTGGACCCACTTATCCTGAGTACTCAGCCCGGAGAGGCCTTCTTATCTCACTCGGGCGATAGCACTATCAGGGCTCCTCCTGGCTCGAGGCTCGGCAGGTCTCTGGCAACGTTGTTTCCCCTGGCTCTGGAGTCCTTTGCAGGAAGAAGTGGGGTGTGGGACAGAAGATGGGGTCCCCATGGGACCACCGGTACTGTTTGCCCTCCTCCAGCCCCAGCTCCCCAGGGTTCCCTGGGAAAGCCTCCCCTTCCTGTGGGCTGTCCCCGTGGGCCTTTGTCCACCTCCCTTGGGGGTGGCCTTCTCTCCCCCACCCTGCCTCTCAGAGGAAACTGGTCCTCAGAGGAGTCACCCCATTCCTTCCCCTCCCCAGGAGCCACAGTGAATTCTTGAGCTAGGAGAGGCTCCTCTGGGCGTGGGGACAGGGAAGCAGCTAGGCACCTGACTCTACCCTTCAGGAATCCAGCAGAGACCGGAGACTTTTCTCGAGACACCTGACTCAGTGTTCCCAGCGTTTGATGAGAGGGACATCTGGGCGCAGGACTGTTTGATTCTAGTAAATAATGTTATTGGTGGCTCTCCTTGCCAAGGAGCCGGGTCTCCTGAAACTTCGGGCTAAGACAGGGGCCATGAGGTATCCACGGCCCCATGTCAGGTGTCGCATGGCCCCAGCCTTGGCCAGAGACGTGAGAACAGGAAGTTCCCCTGGGGCCACAGCCCAGTGCTCTTTGGGATCAGTGGCTCCTACCTGGAGAACATGTTTGCCTACTTGATCCTCATTCAGTCCCAGCTGTTCATTTATTCAACAGGTATTTGTTAGTGTCTCTGTATGTGCGGTGTGGTTTAGACACCAGGCATAATCCTTGCACCAAGCAAAGATCTCGGCTGTCACAGGACTCTTGTTCTAAAGGATGGGAATCTTGAGTGGCCAGGAATAAGTGTAGGTAATAAATAATCTGCTAAAAGGCAATATGAGCTAGAATAAAAACTGAGGTGGGGGATTGAGACCCCTTGGGAGGGAGGCAGGTTGCAACTTTAGAAAGGGGTCAGGGTGGGCTTCATGGAAAAGGTCACACATGAGCACAGGCTTGCAGAAGATGCCTTGCCTTGCTCAGTTGTGTCTGACTCTTTGGGACCCTATGGACTGTAGTCCGCCAGGCTCCTCTGTCCAAGGGAATTCTCCAGGCAAGAATACTGGAGTGGGTTACCATGCACTCCTCCAGGGGAATCTTGCTGACCCAGGGATGGAACCCGCATCCCCTGTGTTGCAGGTAGATTCTTTACCAGTGAGCTCCCAGGGAAGCCCTACAGGAAGTGAGGGAGTTATTTAAATAAAATTCGGTGCCTCTCATGTGTCAGGGGGGTTCCCTGGTGGCTCAGAGGTTAAAGCGTCTGCCTACAATGTGGGAAACCTGGGTTCGATCCCTGGGTCGGGAAGATCCCCTGGAGAAGGAAATGGCAACCCACTCCAGTAGTCTTGCCTGGAGAATCCCATGGACGGAGGAGCCTGGTGGGCTACAGTCCATGGGGTCGCAAAGAGTCGGACACGACTGAGCGACTTCACTTTCACTTTCACATGTCAGGGCCCTAAGCACTGGAGATACGACCATGGAAGGTGAGGCATGTCTGTCCTGGGGCTGACATATCCTGAAAGCTCCATGGGTTGGCCTTTCAAGTTTTAGGCAAGTCGGAGGTCATGTTATGGAGCTTGATGGGATGAACCAGGCAGCTTACCCATCCCCACCCCAGACAAGTCGTCGTCTGTCTTCTCCCCAGAGTGGCTTTGCTTTTCCCCATAGTTGGCCAGTCCCAGTCTGTCACTTGGAGGGAGGCTGGGGTTAGATTGCAGGTGAGGACTGAATGGGGATGTGGAGAGACGCAGGCATTCTGACTTCCCACCCCCGCACCCTGCAGGACGGCCCGTCCAGGGCTGGAGGACTGGCCTGTGGCTCCGTGGGATGGGCAGTGTGGCAGGAGGGGTGGTGACTGACCTGGAGCCAGCCAGGGAGGGCGAGGGCCCTTGGGGAGCCCCTTTGTCCTGGGAGCAAGGCTTGAACTGAGCGGACGCTGTGCAGTCTGGTTGGAGTTCAGCTTGGGACTTGGACTCCTCTCAGGCTTGCTAGCGCTCAGAATTAGCTGTTTCATAAGTAGTTGGGAGAATTACATGAGAGGATGCTCGTCGAGTGCTTCAAGCAGCATCTGGCCACAGTTCCCTCTCCGTCACTTTTATTGCCCAACAGCAACAGTGACGGCAGTACTGTGGCTGCCGCCTCCTGTGTTTAGTCCCACCTCCACAGAGGTGCCCTGTGAGCCAAGGTTTGGTTGCTAAGCTGCTGGCCAGGGGCTGCCTGGTGCCTCTAGGGGGTTGGGTTTCCCTGGACAACTCAGGCGCCAGCAGAGCAGCCGTGGGCATCTGAGTTGGCACGGGCAGATGCCGGAGGGGTCAGCAGCTGCCCCGGGCGCTTAGAGCCCTGCCTTACCATTCCCCCGGGGTGGGAGGTGCAGGGGCGTGCTCACACCCTGCAGGCGGAGGCCAAAGCTGTGCGCGGGCCTCACACAGGATGTCGGGGAAGGGAGGGCGGTTTCAGCAGCAGCAGGCTGTGGGGAGCTGGCTTGAGCCGGGGCTGTGCCCCACGCCAGACGTGCTCCCAGCGATTGTGAACAGGGGACACGTGCTCCCGGGGCTCCAGGAGCCTTCTTTCCCGTGGGCCCCAGGTGTCCAGAGCGCTGCTTCCAGATGTAGCCTCTCCCAGCAGCCCAGGCCATGGAGGGACCTTCTGGGGGGGCTGGCCCATCGCACACCTCCAGGACAGGCTGGCACAGCTTGGTCAAGCCTTTGTTTCCTGGGGATAAATGAGCCCAGGTGCCCCAAACCATGCCAGCGTGGGACAAGCCATCTGTTATGAGAACCAACCCCCTTTTTCCTCCCTGTGACACAATCAGAAGTGCTGCTTAGGGCAGGGAGCCGAGACAAGCCCACCCCCATGTGTGTATTTCTTCTCTGCCTTCAGCAGGTGTGTGTGGGTCCCCTACCCATGCAGGGTCTGAGCAGAGGATGGGAAGGGAAGACCAGGTGGGATTTTACTAGCCTGTGGCCAAGTAGGTGGGCTTCCCAGGTGGCTAGTGGTAAAAAAAAAAAAAAAAAAAGAAACACACACACACCTGCCAATGCAGGAGAGGCAGGTTCGATCCCTGGATCGGGATGACCCCCTGGAGAAGGAAATGTAACTTACTCCAGTACTCTTGCCTGGATAATTCCATGGACAGAGGAGACTGGTGGGCCACGGTCCCTGGGGTTGCAAAAGAGACGCCACTTAGCGACTAATCAACAAACATCTGGCCAAGTAGGCAGCTCTCCTATTTTTTTTTTTCCCAGGGTGGGCATCGGGGTGAGGGGAGACCAATTTTAAGCCAGAAGTAGTGTTGGACGATTGGAGCAGTGAAAGGGAGGGGCTGGCCAGGCCAGTGGCCCACGGGGGCCTCTCAGGCCAGCTCCAGGCACGAAGCACAGACCTGCGGGGCAGAGCAAGTACAAATGAACCCCAGGTCGGCAAGCCTCGTGGCCCGGCAGACCCTAAGCCCTAAGTGGCCACCCCCGAGGGACCAGAGAGCTGGGCAGAGCAGGGAGGGTGGCCCACAGGTAGATCTGGTGACAGACAGAGGTTGTGGTGGGCAGGATTGGAGACGGAGCGCCATACGCATCAGAGCTGCTTCTACCACGAGGGATGTGGGAGAAGAAGTCGAGGCCCCTAAATGCTAAGGTGCCCCCCACATCTGATGCCAAGAAGGTGTTAGTCACTCAGTCGTGTCCGACTCTTTGCAGCCCATGGACTGTAGCCCACCAGGCTCCTCTTGGGAGCCTTCAGAAAGTTCTATTGGGCAGTCTTCAGAAAGTTCAGGGGATGGAGAAGGTGTTTCTTCTCAGGAAGCCGCATCCCCCCCAACCCCACCAGGAGTCTGACCGTTGCCTGGGCCCCCCTCTGTGTGATCTTCTTATCGCCCTTCCTGGGAGGCAGATAATCAGAAAGGAGGAAAAGCATCGCTGGTAATCCCATAACTCCTCCAGTGTGTTGTCAACTTATGTAAATATTTTTAGTAGATTCTTCCCGACTCCCGGATACATTGGACACATGTTTCCACAGCCATCATCTCCTGCCCTTTTCGTGACCGTCTGCCTCCCGTCGTGGGGCTGAGCACCCCTCACCCGTCCCCTGCTTTTGGCCACTTAGGTGGCCTCTGATTTTTCCTAGTAGCTTAATGACCAGCATGACAAGGTTGGGGAGGGCATCCATGGAGCTCAGTGGGTGCCTGAGTCCACAGTGGTTTTAGACATCATTTTAGCCTGAGGTGTGGTCCAGCGCTGAGGGAGCACAGTGAGTGACCATGGTCAAGATAGCTTCAAATACAAATGCTTTTGGAAGGTGATTAAAAAAGAAAAGTTTTTATTTTATATTGGGGCATAGCTGACTAACAGCATTGTGATGGTCTCAGGTGAACAGCGAGGGGCTCAGTTGTACAGGTGCATGTATCCATTTTCCCCCAACTCCCCTCCCATCCAGGCTGCCCCATAACATTGAGGAGAGTTCCCTGTGCTGTACGGAAGGTGATTTTTTTTAATATGCTGCCTGAGGGGCAAGAAGGTTATTTCAGAGAGAATCATGAAGACAAAAGCATGGAAACCAGAGTGAATCGGACTTGTGTGGAGGGTCTAGCAGATGGTCAGAGGGCCAAGCAGAGGGGGACACAGTTGGGGAGGGGAGGGCGGACCCCGTCAGGCCCCTGCCCAGGACTGTCAGGGGGTTCCCAGTGGGGACAAACTGAAGCTCTTCACTGTGGCCCACCAGGACCCCCTTCCGACCCACGGCGTCCCTCCTGTTGCCTGCGCCTGGCCCCCCCAGGCACACGCAAGCTTGTTCTGGCCACCTGACACGCCCTGCGCCGAATCCTCCCATGGCATACTGCTTCCCACCATCCAGGACAGGGTGGAGGTATTGTCACCTCCATTCATTCATTCAGCGAGCTCCATGGGGGAGGAGACGAGGGTGGGAGGCACTAGAGTGTCTGGAGGAAAATCGTCCCAGGCAGAAGGAATGGCAGATGCAGAGACCCAGACCCAGGAAGGTCCTGCTGACCACCCTGGTCCCTCCACTGAAGCGTCTTCCCCTATTTTCCTGGAGGCTCTGATCTCTGCCTGAAACCAGCCCGCCGACTGATTTCGTGTACCTGTGAGTCACCACACCCCCCTGCCAGGGTGCAAGCTTGGCGAGCTAGAGGATCTCGACTGGCTGTCAGAGGGTCTTGTGCGTGCAGTCCTAGGATGGGGTTTGCCTCGTGCCAGGCCCTGGAGTTTGATAACTCATTGCAGACCAGCGTTCTCGGCCTCCAGGAACTACCTGAGGGCCACCCAGCTGTGAGCCCTAGCTCTGCGTCCCCAGCCCTGGGCTTTTTCCCTGACGTCTTTTTCTCCCGCTCAGGACTGGGTTGAGTCGATAGCATCTGTTCCACCCCCGGAAGCTCCAGGCAGGCCCAGGTTCCTGAAGCTTCTCCGCAGAGAACCTGCTTGTCTGGGGTGAGTGGAGCCGAGGCTTTGCCTGGAGCTGAGTCCAGCCCGTCCCAGAGCTGTCCTCCTTCGAGACGGGAAGGCTCTTTTCAGGCCTCATCTTGGGCGGTGCTTCTGTATTGGGAGCTCCTCTGAAGGGTGGGTTGGAGTGAGCAGCACATGCAGTGTGTACCCACCAAGGTCCTGACTCCGTCCCCGCAGGCCACGGGTGTCCCAGCCCGCGGGGCAGTGAGTGGCAGGGGCAGGCAAGGCCACCCAGCCCTGCCCAGCCACAGCATGCCGGTGGCCACGCTGCTGCCTGGTTGGCCCCAAGCTGAAGGCATGTGGGAGTGTGTCTACGTGCATCTGTGCCTTTGAACCCGGGGCTATAACCAGGCATCCGCTGTCCTGTCGTATGCCTCCTTGGCTGCCTCCCAGGGCCCCAAGAGTTGGGAATCCACCACTCCTGGGGGCAATCTGCATTCTGTCCATCCCTTCTCAGTGATGTGATGAGTTGCCCAGCCTCTGTGGTCTTCCTTTCCTTGTCTGCCAAGTGGGGATATTCCACTCACCTTCCAAGGAGGCTTCTGGAAGGTGAACACCCAGAATGAGGTTCGGGTACACCTTGTTCTAACTCACAAGTGTGTTTCAGTGCTGCTAGGTAGCAGGGCCCCCAAGGGGCAGCTGGGTAGATGGAGCGTCCGTCCTCCCTTCCCAGGTGGGGCTGCCCCCGGCCCCCCGACATGTACATCTTCCCCGGGCTGTGCAGTGTCATCCTTGTGCCTGTGTGGGTCCTCGGTACAGATGGCCCTGTGCCCGCTTGACCCCAGGCCCTACAAGGGTCTCCGGGGCAGAGTCCAGGGCAGCCTCGCCCTGGAGTCTGCAGGCCCCTCTCCTCCTGGGCGACCCTCCTGGCTTTCTCTGACTTCTGACCCAGAGGCCAAGGCTGGGGGAGGGGGAGTGGCACCACCAGGAGCCTGGGGCAGCTGGCTGATGAGCTGGTGCACCCTCCCCCACGGCTGGAATGCCTGGCCACCAGCTCAGCTGTTTGTCCAGGAGGTCGCTGCAGCCCAGTGCTCGGTCGGTTCTCACTCCCAGAAGCCTGGGGGACTTTCCCATGTTTGTTCCCCAAACCTGCTGCAGGGCCTCAGGTCAAGCAGGCACCTAGGAGTTTCCCGACTGCCTGCTGGTCCTTGGAGGAGTGGGGCCTTCTCTGGCTCCCCCTAAATGGGAAGCCATTTCCAGGGTGGGCCTGAGCCCCTATGTTTCCAAGGACAGGCCCTGGCGTCCTGTGGTCAGTGGGAGGTTGTGCTCTTGGAAGCAGGAAGCTGGAGCCCATGTGATCCCACCCTCTTCCCCAAGGATGAGCCAGAAATAGTTCCCCTTGGACTGGGGAATGCGTTCTGTGGTGGGCGGGCAGTTTGGGGGCTTTGAGCTGGTTTCTTTATTGGGAGCAGGTTTTTTTCTCCTGATTAGCCTCCCCTTGGGCCCGTGGGAAAACCAGCGCACCCCGTCAGAGCCCAAGGGCGCTGGACCTGGGAGAGCCAGAGATGAGACAGGGAGGTGGGGCGGAAGCCTGGGGCTGCGCAGGCCCCGGCAGCTGTGGGGGTGGACCCAGCTCCCGCATGGGTCCCCCGTGTAGGGTGGGATGGTGGAAGCAGCCTCAGCCCAGAGCCCCCGGACAGCCTTCCCTGAAGTCGGAAGGACGAGTCTGCAGGAGTGCTGACCCGCCACGGGAGTTCCCCTGGGCCTTTCCCCTCTCCCATCTGGGTTCTGATCTGTGAGCCCAGGTGGACCGCCTTTGCATTCCCACTTCCGCCCGGTTCTGAAGACAGAGGCTTGTGAAATTTCCCTTTCTGGGTAACCAGAGTTTTATGGTTCTCCAGAAAACAGGTTAACTATTAAGCTTAATTAACCTCAGGGCCTCTGGCCCTTCTTGTAGCTATAAAGCTGGGCTAAATGGCTTCCTCCCCCAGCTTCTCCCATTGGCTTTACAAGTCCTGCAGGTGGCTGGGAGCAAGCGTCAGAGCATTAACTGGCTGTGGGCCTCCGGGTACAGGGCTTCCTCCCTCCGGTCTCCTGTTAGGGAGGTGCACTCCAGGGATGGGCCGTGGGGAAGCCCAGGGTGGAGTGAAGCCGGCCCGGCCCGGGGCTCAGCCACCTGCAGGCTCGGGGAGAGAGGCTGCCCGCACTGGGTGCTGGGCCGGGCTCTGGGGCCTCCCTCGCCAGGTGCTCAGCTCTTCCCCGCTTTCCCCAGGGGGCCGCACACAAGATGAGGAGGTTCCTGAGGCCAGGACACGACCCTGCGAGGGAGAGACTCAAGAGGGACCTCTTCCAGTTTAACAAGGTAAGGGGAGTGGTGGGCTGGCCGGGTGTGGATGGTGGGCATGGAGGTACCCCTCCCGCAGGAACGTCCCTGGTGGCCCAGTGGTTAGGACTCCATGCTCTCACTGCCAAGGGTGCGGGTTTGATCCCTGGTTGGGGAACTAAGTGCCACGCAGCCAAACAAACGAACAGAAGGTGTCACCCTCCCCCCAGGCGGGGGCTGGCACTGGGGTCGCCTTTACCTGGACTATAGTGCTTACTTGGCACCACCCACCGTGCCCCCTGGGACCTAGGTTTTGGAAATGGGGTCTGGGTGGCAGCTTTCCTGGGCAAGGAGAGCAGGATGCCCAGCAGTGGGCTCTCCTTGCCCCTCATCTCTCTCTGACCTCGG
Organism: Ovis aries; assembly: GCF_016772045.2. NCBI lineage: Eukaryota > Metazoa > Chordata > Mammalia > Artiodactyla > Bovidae > Ovis > Ovis aries. The sequence goes on along the minus strand of NC_056064.1, from coordinate 55,350,733 downwards.
TAAGTACCTCCATCTCTCCCAGCCTCAGTTTCCCCACCTGTAACGTGGGGATAAAACCATGCACCCCGCCTACCTCCCCCAGGCTTATGGGGGAGGCTTAGGGCTAGGGAGGATGAGATGTCAGTGAGTCCTGCAGAGTGTAGTCCTGTTCCCATGATGCCAGCTTCCTTGGAGCCCTGGGGCCACAGGCTACAGCTGTCCCCTCCCTCCTCAAATCATTCCCCAAAGAAAACACGGCGTTCCCTACAGGGGGGACGCATGGTTCCTTCTGGCAGGTTCTGTGCCTGGGCGGGTGGGGAGAGGCACCTGTGAGAAGGTGCAGGGTGGCATTTGACTGCCCCCACCCCACACCTGCTCCTAAGTCCCCCACCCCCCCAGGGTGAGTGTCCTTTTCCCAAGATCACAGGGCTTCCACGAAGCCTGGCGCTGGGAAGGCTGGAGCCAGGCTGTAAAGGGGAAGGAGCACAGTGCGGTTTATTAGCTCCAAGGCCACCTGGCAATCTGAAGCCAATCCGGGGTAATTAGCCCCTCTCACTTCTGCTTTGATCTAGGCCCCGGCATCCCCTCCAGAAGGTGGACGGTGGGAAGGGGAGCAGCAGAGTGCTCCTCCCCTCAGAGGGGCACCTAGGGTCCCTCCAGGCCACGCTGACGGGTGGGCTTCCAATCCAGCTTAGCCTCTTAGAAGAGGGGAGAGCCAGTGCCGATCACACACTGCGTAGGCCCATCATGTGGACCACGTGGAATTAGATCATTTAAGGGCTGGGCACAGTGGCCCTGGAGTGCCAGCTACTGTTTCCTGGGGCTGCGTGCCTCCCAGGGAGAGAGAGCTCCCAGGGGCGTGTTTAAGGCTGGTCAGGGTCCCAGTGCACTCTGCCGTTTTCCTCTAATTTTCTTGACCTGTGGCTCTGAGGGTACCCACCTCTGGGATCAGGGCTTCCCCGAAGAAACACCTCCTCCCACTGAGGTAAGGAAGCCATGGGTGGGGCTTTTAGGCCTTGGGATGGGTGTGTGTGTGTGTGTGTTTGCACTCGCAGGTGTTATGAATGGGAGAGCTGCCGTTCTCATTCCCAAGGGAGCAGCTCATGGGTGTTGAGTGCGGGTCTCAGAACCTCAGCACCCACCACGGGGCCTGAGTCTGACAGCTGTTGCCTTCCATTGCCCCTGATGACGCTGGGATCTTACACCCCAAAAAGGTGGCTGATTCCAGTGCAAACCGGATAGACAGGCTCAGCGAAGAGGGATGAACCCCCGCCTCAAGTTCCAACTGTGGAGCAATAGGGTGGAGCTGGGGTGGGGCCAAGGTAGAGGAATCGGCCCCCCACCTTGCCCCCAAATTCAGCTGCCCCACCCCCAGGCCTGGCTGGGGAGAGGAAGGGGAGACTCCTGGAATTCCTTCTTCCTTCCATTCACTTCTGAGAAACATGCTTTGAGTACCTACTGTATACACAGCCCAGGGCTGGGGCTTTGAGAATCTCAGATAAGACCTTTGCCCTCCAGGATGTTTATAATCTGGTGTAAGCAAGAGGGCTGATGGTCTGAAGTGGGGGAAGTCTTGGGAGATCATTGGGGAAGGTGAGGGCCTTAGACTCATCTAGGCTCTGGGTGAGCGGTGGAGCCTGGAGGGTCGGGATTGGAGGGTGAGGTCAGATCCTCGGTGATTGGGGAGCCCAAGCCCCGCCCCCAGCCGTGAGGTCCAGGGAGGCTGGAACCTCGGAGTCTGGGTCTGCTACACCAGAGCCTGGTGGGTTTAGAGCAGGGGTGTGAGCGATCTTATTTATGACTTAGGTAAGGTGCTTCTGGGACTTTTTTCAACCTTTCAGTCTGAAGCAGGTAAGCTCAAAGCCCTTAAGAGACGTTGCATTGACTGGGTGGGGCCCAGCAGTGGCAGTGGGGCGCTGGGCTTGGCATTGTTGACATTTGGGGCCTTCAGGAGCAGCAGCATGCCCGGCCCTGCCTCCCCAAGACATGACAACCAGAAACGTCTCCAGACGTGGTGCCTTACTGCCTGGGTTCGTTCACCAGCCAGGTGACCTTGGACAAGTTCTTGTTCAGTTGCTCAGTCATGTCTGATTCTTTGCAACTTTGTGGACTGCAGCATGCCAGGCTTCCCTGTCCTTCACCATCTCCTGGAGTTTGCTCAAACCCCTGTCCATCGAGTTGGTAATGCCATCCAGCCATCTCATCCTCTGTCGCCCCCTTGGACAAGTTCCTCATCCGTAAATGGAGAGGCTGGTAGAAACTAGCCCCCAGTGTTGGTGTGCGGATTAAATGAGTTAGTGTGTAAGTCGAGGGGCCTAAGTGGCCAGTGGTTCCGGTATTAGCACAGCTGTGAATGCTATCTGGCTCGAGGTTGAACTTGGACGGTCTTGGCACCCTCCAGCAGAGGTGTGTGACCAGGTCCTAGCAGACAGTGGGATGCACAGAGCTGGAGCTCAGAGCCTCACATCTGGGGAAGCAGTCAGTGTCTGCCCTGGAAGGGCTGGTCTGCAGGGCACCGAGCTGGGAAGTGGGACTTGGCACCATCATTGGCCAGTCCCAAGCGGCTTGCAGATGCCCACTTCTAAACCAGCGCTGGGTCTCTGCCTCCATCACCTTCTGGTGAAACTCTTTGACACTCGCTGCAAGGGAGGTGCCTCAGAGAGAGCAGCACGTCCTGTGTCTTTGGGAAGGAGCACTGTGGACAGATGCTCAGAAGCCCATGCTGGGGGCTGATTGTCTGAAGGGCAGCTCCGGTTCACCGGGGGCTCTGGGCCAGGCAGCGAAGGGCTTTGGAGCCAGGTGGTCTGGGTCTAGATGCCAGCTCACTGAGTGACTGCAGAAACGTCACTCTCTCTGCTCCTCAGGTTCCTCATCTGTAAAGTGGGTATTACAGTAACCCCTCCACCCCGGTGGTAAGCTGAGTAAGTTAAATTGCTTTGAATGGCGCCCACAAATGGCTGGTACCCTACAGGGTCAGCCTCGTCTTTGCCTCCTCCTGACGACTCAGGTGGTAGTGTTCCCGCTTCTGCAGGTGAAACTGAGGGCTCCATGCTTGCACGGCCTGAGCACCTGGAGGGCACCGACTTGGAACACAGCACCCAGTTCCATCTGTCCACAGCTGAGGCCTCAGGGTGCTGGCCCTGACTCTTACCGTGCCGCATGCTAGGTCCTTGGTCCGGTCGGGAGGACAGAGGAGTCGGCTGGCCATGCCAGCAGGGCCGCCGGGGACCACATGTAGGGACTGTGGGACCCACAGGAGGGAGGAAGGGACCCCGAGGGCACGTCGGTCAGGTTAAGTAAAATCTCTTCCTTGAAAAATCCCTCGAAGCCCGGCCTCCCTGGTGAGACCTGCCAGCCGGCTGATAAGGGCGCCTGGGCCCTTCCTGCCTGGGACCACCCTCCCCCACCCCAGGCCCTGAACAAACAGCGTGTTCCTGACCAGCTGCCCCTGTCCAGGGCAGGCTGGTCCTGGCTTTTGCATGGCTGGGCCCCTGGTGTCAGGTGACAGGCTCCCAGGGAGGGCCAGGTTGCTGCCAGCACCAGGAATCTGGGCTGACCACACCCAGCCTGGGCCAGTGCCTCCCTGTCCCCTACTCCGTCCCCCAGCACACCCCCAGGCACTCCTGGGCAGCCTTCCTCCCTGCCTCCGGCAAGTGATAGGGGCTCCTCAGCCCTCAATCTTGGACGGGATCCCCCTTTTCTGGGCGCAGGGGGGACCTCTGTTCTCTCCCTCCCTCTGCTGTCCTCCTTCCGGGGAACCTGATTGAGACAGACGGGCTTTCTCTCTGCACCGGGCTAATGTTGCAGTCTGGCGGCTCCTACAAATCTCTCCTTTCCCAACTCCCTGTCAAAAGGGTTCATTGTTCTCCCTTCTCTTGGCAGAGGTCACCTGAGCCAGGTAGCAGGGCGGGGACAGTGCCAGGTAGGCTGGATGCTGGGCCTGGGAGGTAAGGGAGGACAGCCCACAGCTGCCAGGCTCTGGTCAGCCTCTGCTTTGAACCAGAGCTGGAGGCGGCTGGGAGGGCCGGGCCTGCGTCCTGGGCGGAGGGCTGATGGGGGTTGCTCTGTGCCTTAGAAGTCCACACAGGGCCCCCCGCACCAACCCTGGGGCTGAGCCCCTCCCGTACCCGGGGGCTGCTTCCTTTAAGGGAGGTCTGATATCTGCCGTGCTCCGGGGTCCTGGAACTGTGCCTAAACCCTCCGCCAGCCTTGGGGAACGCTGCCAACCTGGGCCTGGTGCTCCAGGCAGGGGAACCGAGTCTTCAAAGGCCGAGAGGAGTTGGAGAGAGGGGCAACTGAGCGTGAGGGGCACCCAGAGCACAGGCCACAGTGCCTTGTGGAAGCCTCTGTTTCTCCCAGCGTCTCCGGCCCTAGGGGTCCACCTCCTGCCTGTTTCCCTTCAGGCTTTCACTGACTTCTCTTCTCTCCCTATATCCAAACCCCAGCAAGACCACCGAGGCCCCTCATAACTGGCCTGGGGTCCCCACGGCTCCTTGTTCTGCTGGGTCCCCGAGCGCATATTCCTCATGTCGCTTGGCCTCAGTCAGGGGTTTGTGGGTCTTATTTGCCTGTGGAAGGAAGCAGGGCCCCTGTGCCCACTCCCGGACCTGGGGAAGCCCCCGTCTCCACACTAATTACACTCGAATCCACTCTCTTGGCCCCAGCCAGTTAGTTGTTGTTCAGTGTGACTCTATGACCCCATGAACTGCAGCATGCCAGGCTCCCCTGTCCTTCACTATCTCCCAGAGTTCGCTCAAACTCATGTCCATCGCGTCAGTGATGCCATCCAACCATCTCATCCTCTGTCGTCCCCTTCTCCTCCTGCCTTCAGTCTTTCCCAGCATTGGGGTCTTTTCCAATGAGTTGGCTCTTCACATCAGGTGGCCAAAGTATTGGAGCTTCAGCATCGGTCCTTCCAATGACTATTCAGGATTGATTTCCTTTAGGATTGACTGAGCCAGTTAGGGTCACCATTAAATTCTCTCCCATTTTGTTTCAGCCACATTGTGAGGCACGTGGGGTCTTGTTTCCCCAACCAGAGATCAAACCCACACCTTCTGCATTGGAAGCATGGGGTATTAACCACTGGACCACCAGGGAATTCCTCCATTAATTTGATTTTGAGGGAGCTTTGGTCCCTCCCAAGTTGTCAACTTGGAGAAGACGCCTTGAGGGATATGAGGGAATGAGAGAGAATCTTTGAAGGAGGCAGGGGCCTTAAGGAGCAGGCCTTTGCCCTGTGAGGCCAGCTGAGCCCTGAGGCTCATCTTTTCCAAGCCAAAGGCAGCCCTGCTCAATGCAGTCTTTAGGATCGTCCTGGGGACCACACGTGAAATGAGGCAACATAGCTCGCCCAGCTCCAGACACCTTTTAAGTGGTAGCTGAGGATTCTAAGTTTCGTGGGCCTGACTCAGTTCCTGTTCTTTCTAAACCAGCCTATGAGAAAGAATGTGGTTTGGGAGGGAAGGGTGGCATAGTGTCCTCAGGACTCGAAAGGAAATGAGCTATGAGTACAAGTGATTGAACCATAGACCTGACCTTTATCTCCCGCTGCTGTTGGAGGAAAGAGTGACCTGCACCAGGAGTGACTCGGGTGAGATGTTAGGAGAACATGTGGCCTGAGCCCCTGACGGAAAGCTGTTTTCTCTTTGGCTTGACTTTCCTGCCAATGTCCCGAGGCAGACATGTCTAAGGCAGCACCCTAGTCCAATGGGAATATGAGACGTACGCAATTTAAAATGTTGTCGGAGCCACATTACAGTTTTTAAATAAGTGAGTTTAATTTTGATGAGGTATTCTGTTCAACCCAGTATATCCAAAATGTTATTGTTTCAACATGTAGTCAACAGATATTAGATTTTCTTAAAAAATTTTTTTAAATAAAAAGGATTATTCTATACTTACTGCACATCTCAATTTGGCCATTACGTTTTCTTTTGGAATACGTGATCTATATTTAGCATTTGGAAGATTTACAGTTGAAAAAGGAAATTCAACGCTCTGGCCTGCCTGACTCCAGCCCCTGTTGCTCTGGAACCCAAGAACATAACCTGGAAAGTTTTCTAATTACTGAATTGTGAGGGCCCATCCTTGAATTTAAGTTAAATACAATTAGAAGGTCAGTTTCTTAGTGGCAGTAGCCACATTGCGAGGACACAGGATCTATTTGTGGTTTATGGGTATTTTACAGGGCGTCAGGGCTTGGGCCCCCCACCAGGCTCCTGCTGGGTGCTTCCTCCAGAGTCCTCCAAATTCCGGAGGCTTTGGCCTTGAGCTGCTTCTGCTGGTGATGATGGGAAAACGCTGTCAGCCCAGGGAGGCCCCAGCAACCTGGGGCCGGCCGAGGGGGGCTCCTGGGGCAGCTTGTCCCACACACCGCATCACCCTCCTTTTCCTGGGAAATGTTTACATTCCAGATACCCTGCTATCTCCCCAAGGCTTTTCCAGGCTCTGCATTTTTTGCATAGCTGAACAAGAACCTGGACTGGAGCGGGTGGGGGTTCCTGCCGGCCCACTGCTGCCCCCTTCTAGGTACAGCCACTTAGAGGGCAGACTGTGTCCCTGGCAGAGAACAGGGCCTGCGGGGGCCCACACCTATGCATCCCAGAATAGCCACTCTTTGGAGCTCTCGTCCCCTGGTCGACCCCAGCACAGGGCCTCCTTCCTGGATCCACTGGCCAGGGCGGGCAGGCAGGCAGCAGTTGGGTTTGCTAAGCTATCGCCCCAGCTGTCACCAGGACTTATCTCTCTCTGCTCCTTGGAGGCCAAGTGAAGCCCAGAGCAGAGCCTTGGGCCTACAGAGAGCTGCCTCACAGGGGAAGCCTTTTTCTGCAGGACAGTCTCCATGGTTTAAAAGAAAAAATATCTTCAAAGTAGGTGGCTGACATCCTGTGTCCCACTCTAACCTAGCTCTACAGGTTCAGTATCCCCTGGAGTGGGGACTAGGGGTTGAGGCTTGCCGACTAAGAAACAGGTGAAAACCTTCCTGAAGATGGTTTGTCAATCTCCGTCTCTAGTGCTTACATCCATACATTTTTAACCTGTAATTCCACCCCAGGACATCTGCCTAAGGAAATACTTAGTTATAGGCAGAGATAGGAGAGCAAGAATAGTCATCAGCGTAACTATCAGTTGCAAAACCTCGGGTAACAAAGTAAATACTCAATAATAGAGGCCTAGTGAGTTAGGGTGCCTCCCCCTGAAGACTCTTCTTCAGCCAATTAAAAGTCATTTTAGGAGTTCCCTGGTGGTCTAATGGTTGAGACTTGGCACTGTCATGGCCTGGGTTCAATCCCTGATTGAGAAACTAAGATCCTACAAGCTGTGAAGTGCGGCAAAAATTTAAATAAAATAATAATTTTTTAAAAAGTCATTTGGGTGCTTGGAACAGCCTGGGCTGGTTTTAGGTAGGAAGACCGAACATAGAGCTGTATGTGTGTATATCCATGTGGTGCGGTCCAACCTAAGTCTCTGCTTTTTTTGTTTTTTTAATTTATACTTTATATTTTTATTTAAAAAATTAAAAACTTCTGTGTATATATATGTATTCTCTAACCAGGGACCATACCTGTACCCGCTGCAGTGGAAGTACAGCGTCTTAACCACTGGACCTCCAGGGAAATCCCAAAATTTAAAAAAAAAAATTGTTTAGAACGGTTACTTCCATTTACAGTTATTGCAAAGTATTCAAGTTGCTCAGTTGTGTCCTACTCTTTAGCAGGTCTTCCTGACCCAGGAATCAAACCAGGGTCTCCTGCATTATAGGCAGATTCTTTACCAACTGAGCTATCGGGGAAACCACAGTTATTACAAAGGGTTGGCTCTATTCCCTACATTGTATGGGACGTCCTTGAGCCTGTCTTAGACTCAGTCATTTGTACCTCGCACTCCCCACCTCTGTATGCCCTTCCTGACCCCTTCCCACTGGTAACCTCTAGTTTGTTCTCTACATCTGTGAGTCTGCTGCTTTTGGTTATGTTTGCTAGTGGTTGTGTTTTGTTAGATTCCACATATAAGTGAAAACATCGAGTGTGTGTCTTCCTCTGAAGTCGCTATCTGCAAGTATACAGCCACACACACCTACAATGGGACACACGGCCTTGCTAGCAAGGGTTACTCTGGTCGTAAGAGTGTGGGTGACTTTTGTTCTCTTTCTCAAGTTCGTTTGTATGTTCCAGGTTTTCTACCACATGTATTATTTCTAGAAAGAGAAATGAGCAAAGAAGCACTCCAGAAGCTTCCTCCGTGGGAAGATGGTGGAAGAGAGCTTACAGTGGCAGGGGTTCAGCGGTGGAGGAGCCTTGGGTCGCCCAGAGTCAGGAAGGGTGGCTGTGGGTTCTGTCGGACCCTACACACCCACCTGGAGCTGTGATGCAGCCGGGCTTCCAAACCGCCTGGTACCTCCCCTGTGCCAGCCCCACAGACTTGCCGTGCACCCTGGCAGGAGGGCTGGGTAGGCTCCCCACAGGGTAGGCAGTGGAGTAACCGTGTCAGAGTTCCTGGAGAGCAGGGGGCCCCCGAGGCATCTGGGGAGAATGAGCTCCCAGGGAGGCCCACGTGGCCAAGGACCAGGTCAGGAATGGGCAGAGGATGTGACCCAGGTGGGCCCAGCTAGGGACTGGGATGCGACTGAATTCCTCCTTCCAGCTGCCAGTGGCTCTGTCCTGCAGCTCCACCCTCCGGTGCTGACCCCTGCCCCCAGCTGTGGAGGGGCAGAGGGGGCGTGTCTGCAGGCCTGTGCATGCCTGGTTCTCGTTGCAGACAGTGGAGCATGGCTTCCCCCACCAGCCCAGCGCCCTCGGCTACAGCCCCTCCCTGCGCATCCTGGCCATCGGCACCCGCTCCGGAGCTGTCAAGCTGTATCCTTTCTGTCCTCCTGGCTCCCACCCAGGGAGGCCCTGGAAGGGCTGGGGGCCTTGGCATTGCTGAGATTCGAGAAAAGACTCCTCCACTGTCCATATAAAAACAAGTTGTGGGTGACCCCTCTCGTTCCAGGGACGTTCCAAGTACCCTCTTAGGAGTCAGCCCTGAATGCAGCGAGTGCAGGGAGGGGATGGGCTGAGCAGTGGTGCTGCGGTTTGTTTCTCTTTCCCCACCCCCACCCCGGAAGAATTAGTCGACTGGCCCCAGGGCTCTGTCCAAACTAGAGACAGGGTGGCCTTGAGTCAAAGGAGCTGTCCTAAGGCAGCTGCTCTTCTAGTTTCTACCCCTGGTCATGTGCACTCCCTCATACACATACAGATACACACACAGGTTGGCAGAGACAGTCTACATAGACACACACACGCACGCACACAGGTTGGTTGTCCTTACAGTCTTTCCCTGGCCTGAGGGTCAACATGGTCCAGTGGGTCTATTCAGAAGCCAGGATGGGGGATCACTGCTCAGGTCATCTGGCCTGGGCTGGGCTACAAGTCTGTGAGTCCCACCCTTGGATCTGACCTGAGCCCCCAGGGTGAGACCCAGGGGGACTGGGAGGTGGGGGTAGGGGTCACACGGGGAGAGCCCAGCTGGCACTTTCGGCAAAGCAGTAACTCCCTCCTGCTCCTCTGCTGCCGGATGGGGGTGGGGAGCTAGGCAGGGGGTGGTGTACGCACAGGGGTGCAGAGGCCAGGTCCCACAGGGCTCAGCCCTCCCTCAGCTGGTTAATCATTGCCAGCCCACGGCCATATCCTGGTTACAGCTCTCAGTGCTAAGACTCGCGCTCCCGGTTGCCGTGGGTGGGCCCACAGGTGCCCGCTGTGTGTCTCCTCACCAGTGCCACCATGTGGTGGCTGATGGTCTCCTACAGCTCAGGTTTTGGGGTTCAGGGAGAACGGGGCTGCAGTGGGCAGGCTGACAGTTGCCAAGATGAGGCTTCACCCTTCTAAGAAGACAGCCCCGCCGGCCTACTTCTGCCTCCTCCCCACCTGACCCCCCCCCACACAGAGGGGTCCCGCTGCCTGGGGGAGGGAGCCCCTCTCTGCTGAGTACTTGCACTCCGGGAGTGGGAGGAGGGTCCTGCCTTCTGGAGCTGTTTCCTGAGCCCTCCCCTCCTAGCTATGGTGCCCCAGGGGTGGAGTTCATGGGCCTGCACCGCGAGAACAATGCTGTGGTGCAGATCCACTTCCTGCCTGGCCAGGTGAGCCCACCCCACGCCCTTCTTAGTGGGTTTGGTGCTAATGAGAGGACCCGGGACAAACTTGCCTTTTCCCAGCCGCAGTTCATGACCCGCATCTCTGCAATGACACCCTGGGCAGCCCCGGTGTGTTGAGGCCACGGGAACACTGCCCCGCCCTGGTTAATGAGACCGGCCACTCCCGCCCCGTTCCCTCCCCAGTGCCAGCTGGTCACCCTGCTGGATGACAACAGCCTGCACCTGTGGAGCCTGAAAGTCAAAGGTGGGGTGTCGGAGCTGCAGGAAGATGAGACGTTCACGCTACGTGGCCCCCCAGGGTGAGAACTCAGTCTTGTCGCCCCCAGCCAGGAAGCAGGCTGGGCTGCGGGCTGCCCCCCCCCACCCCATCCTGAGCCCCAGCTCTCTGCCATCGGTCTGCAGCCTTGGCAGAAAACAGTAAATATGTTTATGCGGTCTGAATCGCTGTGGACGCCATTAAAGGGCACCCCAGGCCTGGGTGTCCCTGGCGCCACTGAGGGAATTGCGGGATTCCGCCCCCCCACCCACCCCCGCCGTGGGTCCCCCTTTGCCTGGGCAGTAGCCGGCTCACAGGCCGTCCTTCCCATCTGCAGGGCTGCCCCCAGCGCCACGCAGATCACTGTGGTCCTGCCACACTCCTCCCGCCAGCTGCTCTACCTGGGCACCGAGAGTGGCAACGTGTTCGCAGTGCAACTGCCGGCCTTTCACGTGCTGGAGGACCAGGCCATCAGCTCAGACGCCGTGCTGCAGCGGTGAGCCCCGGGCCCCTCATGCCCGCAAGGTGGACGCGGCCCACTCCCTTCCACCCCAGTGATGCCTCAGGAGCTTATCATTTCTCTCCTAGAAAGTCTGTGGGGACAGGAGGGCAGACTCTGAGCACCCCCCAACCTGTCCCCCAAACTGAGAATCTCGCCCTCCAAAATATTAGCACCCCAGCACCAAAAGGGGTCTTGGGAGTACTTGTCATCCCATTTAAAGAGGAGGAAAAGGAGGCTCATAAAGACCGTGCAACAATGCCGCTCTCAGCCCGGTGTCCCTGGCACCGGTACCACCCCTTTCAAAGCCCGGGGGCTCTGCCACAGGGCAGACAAGGCCCAGACCTCCCTGGTCGAATTCTGCTGATGCTCACATTTTGGAGTCTTGGCTACTTGTTCGCTCACAGGCAGGCTCCACGGCCCCAGACACCCGACGGCCACAACGTGTAGGGTTCTTGGGATCGTTTCAGAATCTTTGCTCCTGGACGGTGGTGTCTGAAGTAGAGAGGAGTTCAGATCAGGTCTGGGAATGGGGAGGGCGTGCCAGGTCCCCAAAGGGAGGCAGCGGAAGAGTCCAGCAGGAGCCGGTGGAGACCGCAGGGCCGGGATATGCAGCCCCTTCAGGCTCGAGCTTCCTCAGGGCTCCGGCCCATGCTTGGGGCTGGGTCCCTCTGAGCGCTGGGCAGGGTAGAGTCACACTGGGCAGTGTGACCGTGGTTGGAGCAGGACTGTTTGCAGGGGGCCGGGCATGGCTGGTGCTCAACAGGGCCGCCTGGCCTGCAGGCAGGACAGCGGAAGGACCTACTCCTCATTGTGGCCGAGCCAGCACCCACCTCACCCACACCGATGGGCATTTAGTCGGTCAGGGAGGAGCCCTTGCTGGGCTTTCCTAGCCTGAGTGCCCTGGGAATCCCTCCTATGAGTTTAAATCCTTGTTTTAAATGTACCATGTTAGGTTTGGGTTTGAGCATAGAAGCGCCCTCAGGATTCAGGCTGTTTCCATTTCATCCTTGGTGTTGGCTCTTGGTCCCGTGCCTGCTGCCTCATAGGCTTCTGTTGGCTGCAACACCTCCAGACTTCACATCAGCATTCCAGGCCCAGAAGAGGAGGAGGGGCTCAAGGCCACAAGAACTGATAACAGAGTTTTGTTTTGTGGGGCTTAAAAACTATTTTTATGGAATGCCACTGCCTTACAGAAATGCACTAAATTTGAATGTACATTTTAACAGATTCTTGTTAAGCGAGTGTCCATGCAGCCAACTCTGGGCAAAGACAGAACTTTGCCAGCCCCGCCCCTACCAACCCAGGATCCCCCTCCTGCCCCTCTCAGTCACAACTCCCTCCCTCCCCCAGAGGTAACCATCACATGGACTTTCCTAGAAACCACATCCTGGCCTTTCCTGGTGGTTGTACCCCCTGTGTCTGCATCCTTGGGGGGTTTTCTCCGTCTCTATGCATTCCTTCTCTCTCCCCTTGACGACGCATCTTAGCAGTCTTTCCATGCTTGACACGTTCAGCGCCCACTGCTTTGCAGGTGCTATGTGTGTAGTTAATGGGTGGCCAACACTCTCAGCCGTGCTGCGTTGGTGGCTGGTGACCTGGCTCACAGTGTCCCTTTGCCCAGGTTGCCAGAGGAGGCACGCCACCGGCGGGTGTTTGAGATGGTGGAGGCTCTGCAGGAGCATCCCTGGGACCCCAACCAGATCCTTATTGGCTACAGCCGGGGTCTCGTCGTCATCTGGGACCTGCAGGGCAGCCGCGTGCTCTGTCATTTCCTCAGCAGCCAGGTAAGGACGTCACCCGCTGCTCCCCGGCGCCCACCTGACACATCCAGCCCCTGTCTGAGGCAGGGGGGCGCAGGCGATGGGACCACCCCCCAGCCCCAGCCCACGCACGCTGTTTCTTCTTTCCCACCCTCAAGCAACTGGAAAACGTCTTCTGGCAGCGGGACAGCCGTCTGATCGTCAGCTGCCATTCTGACGGCAGCTACTGCCAATGGCGCATGGTCAGCGACAGCCCGCAGCCGGAGCCCCTGCGCAGCTGTGTGCCTTATGGTCAGTGCCCTGCCCGCCGCCGGGGCCACCCGCCAGTGAGCGGGGCAGTGTCCTCCCCAGTCCCCAGCCAATCTCCTGGTTTCCAGGTGTAGGTACCCAACTCAGAGGAGCAAAGCTGGGGCCCGGAGAGGGTGGAGAGGTGAAGGCAGTGATGACAGCCACACGGCGGGTTTTCTGACGCCCGCTGTGTGGCTTTCTCTGGGCACTGCTCCGGGCAAGACTCCTAAGCCTAGATGCGCTCTGTGAGTGCGCAGGGGTCTGTGCTGCGGCCCACGGGCCTCTGAAAGCGGGAGGAGCGTTCAAGCTTGTTCCTTCTCTTTTAGGTCCTTTTCCTTGCAAAGCTATTACCAAAATCTTCTGGCTGACCACCAAGCAGGGGTAGGTATCAGTGCCCTGTCCTAGTCCCTTTCTAGAGTCTTCCTAGAGAGCTAAAAAGGCTGGTCAGGCCTCTTCCTGGGGAAGATGGTACATAAAGGATGCCTTTGGGTCCCACATCTGGGTCCCCAGGCAACAGAGAGGTGGACATTCATATCTCTCTCTGGCAAATTCCTGAAAAAAACATTCCCTTTCTTTCCCTTTCACCCTCCTGGAGAGAGAATTGAGATCAGCAGGTTCCAAACTCTGTCTTACCAAACAGAATCATACCGGGAAACTTGGCACAGAAGCGGAAAAGGGTGATGGGGTCTGATTGAAGTGGGCGTGGTGGCAGACTCAGCCCATAGCCTGCGTGCCCTGCTGCTCACCCCCACGTTCTCCCGGGCTATTGAGCTGGGACAAGACGGGGTCCACCCCAGCCCCTCCTGGGAACCTTGAGGGCACACTCGCCCTGAGACTGGCCGCCCTCCCAGGCCCTGCCCTGGAGGCCAGTCACAGGACTGTCCCTGGGCCGGCTCAGCCGCGCGGTGAGCCCCAGCCCACCCCTGCTCTTCTGTGCCTACCAGGTTGCCCTTCACCATCTTCCAGGGCGGCATGCCACGGGCCAGCTACGGGGACCGCCACTGCATCTCGGTGGTCCACAGCGGCCAGCAGACAGCCTTCGACTTCACCTCCCGCATCATTGACTTCACTGTCCTCGTCGAGGTGGACCCTGCGGCCGGTAGGCAGGCGGAAGTGGGTGTGGAGGGCGGAAGTGGGTGTGGAGGGCGGGAGTGGGTGTGGAGGGCGGGAGTGGGTGTGGAGGGCGGGCCCTCCCCGTAAACAAAGATGGGGGGTCCTACAGGTGATCCCAGCGCTGCTGCCCTTGCATCCCTCAGCCCCACCGGGGGCTGTTCCCTTTCCTTCCCTGCTGGCCTGGGGGTTGTCCTTGCTGGCCACACCTCCCGCCCACCCTAAAGCTCTCCTTGCCTTTCAGTGGCTCACCTGGGACTTAGCCCAGAGCAGGCCAGATCTGCACTATTGGGTTTAACACTCACTTGGACATAGTGAAGCCCTCCTTGTGGGGTGGGGCCATTCGAGCTGGCCTCCTGGAGCTCAGCCAGGCCAACAGAGCGCTGAGTCAGCTTCCTAAATTGGGTGACAAGCAAGACCAGAAAGGGCCGGTGTCGAAATGTGGAGAGGAGGCCTGGCGGGAGATCTCCTGATGACTCCTCCCCAGATGGCTGTGACCCGACAGGCCCGAGGCCTCTGGGTGAGGGGGGCTGTGGGACGGCTCTGGTCGCCCTGGGCTGTGCTCTCCAGGCCTCGCGGGCAGCCCTTGGAGGGAGACTGTGAACCTGCTTTTCCTCTTTTTCTCAGCCCCTTCCATCCTCACATCTGACAGCGTGCTGGCAGCCAGGGCCAGTTTTGGGTCAGTTCTTTTAGATTTCCTATACTGGTGATCTGTGAACAAAACCAGTTTTCCTTCTTCCTTGCCAATCTGCATAGCTTTTATTTCCTTTTCTTGTCCTACTGCGTTAGCTAGTGCTTGAATAGGAGTGGTGAGAGGAGGCATCCTTGCCTTGTTCCTGATGTCAGTGGGAAAGCTTCAAGTTTCTCACCATCAATCATTACATCAGCTGTAGGTTTTTTCCTAGATATTCTTCCTCACGTTGAGGAAGTCCCCTCTATTTTCTTTACTGAGAGGTTTTTTGTGTTTTTTTTTAATCATAAGTGGGTATTGGGTTTTGTCAAACACTTTCTCTGCACTCAGTGTTATACTCATGTGATTTTCCTTTTTTAGCCTGTTGACACAATACATTACATTAATTGATTTTCAAATATTGATATACCTGGGGTACCTTACATACCTGGGATGAATCCCACTTAGTCATGGCATATAGTTCTTTATGCATTGTTGGATTCGGAGCCTGTTTCAAATAATTTATTATTTTTAAATATTTATTTAAATGTATGTATTTTTCTGTGCCCAGTCTTAGTTGTGGCATGCAGGATCCTTAGATGCGACATTCAGGATTTAGTTCAATCCCTGGCCAGGGATTGAACCCAGGCTCCCTGTCTTGGGAGCATGGAGTCTTAGCCACTGGACCACCAAAGAAGTCCCTGAGCCTGTTTGTAAAATACAGATTCCCTGGCTACAGCCCCTGAGCCTCAGATTCCACAGGACCGGGCCAGGCCGGACACACTGATTCCTTGTGGCTCCTGCAGCCCCTGACCCTTGGCCCGTCCCCACAGCCTTCGATGACCCCTATGCCCTGGTGGTGCTGGCCGAGGAGGAGCTGGTGGTGATTGACCTGCAGACGGCTGGTTGGCCGCCAGTCCAGCCTCCCTACCTGGCCTCCCTGCACTGCTCTGCCATCACCTGCTCCCACCACGTCTCCAACATCCCACTGAAGCTGTGGGAACGCATCATAGCAGCTGGCAGCCGGCAGAGCACACACTTCTCCACCATGGTAGGTGCGGCCCGGCCCGGCCCCGCCCAAGGAAGGCCCCGCCCCCAGGGCCAGCCCCGCCTCACCGCAGGCTGCGCCCCACCCGTGAACGTCATCATCTCCTCCAGGAGTGGCCCATTGACGGCGGCACCAGCCTGGCCCCGGCCCCACCGCAGAGGGACCTGCTGCTCACAGGGTAGGTGACGTCGATGGCACTCTCCTCCTGCCAGGTGGGACGTGCGGGGTGGGAGCAGAGCCCAGAGGGCTGCATGCCGGCCTGGCAGCCCTCTGACGGGAGGCAGGCCGGTTCCGCCCATAGGCATGAGGATGGCACGGTGCGGTTCTGGGACGCCTCCGGCGTCTGCCTGCGGCTGCTCTACAAACTCAGCACTGTGCGGGTGTTCCTCACTGACGCAGACCCCAACGAGAGCCTCAGTGCCCAGGGCGAGGAAGAGTGGCCGCCCCTCCGCAAGGTGAGGCCCAGAGCTTGGGCACCAGGGAGGGTGGGGGCGGGTCAGGCCCAGAGCTGAAGGCCACTCATGGGCCTCCTCTCCCTCGGCAGGTGGGCTCCTTTGACCCCTATAGTGACGATCCTCGGCTGGGCATCCAGAAGATTTTCCTCTGCAAATACAGCGGCTACCTGGCTGTGGCCGGCACAGCAGGGCAGGTAGCATCCCGGGCTAGGCGTGGGGAGGAGTGGTCAGAGGACCCAGGGCAGCGTCCAGGGCCAGGAGCTTCCTTCTCAGCATTGTGTGGGGAGGTTTGGGGCAGCAGGGCCAGAAGCCTGGGCTTCCCAGGTGACTCGGTGGTAAAAAAAAAAGAAAGAAAAAAACCACCTGTCCATGCAGGAGGCATGAGACCAGGTTCCATCCCTGGGTTGGGAAGATCCCCTGGAGGAGGGCATGGCAACCCACGCCAGTATTCTTGCCTGGAGAATCCCCATGGACAAAGGAGCTTGGCGGGCTGCAGTCCATGGGGTCTAAAGAGTCAGACACAACTGAAGTGACTTAGCATGCACACACTGGGCCAGGAGCTAGTCTCGTGAGTGCCCACTGATGGTGTCGCCAGGAGCGTCACCTGCCCTTGACTCCTCCCAGTGAATAGGAGTTCCCAGATACCATTATAAGGACACCTTTGGAATGGCGACTTCTCCTCCAGAAGCCAGGATTAAGGGCCAGAAGTTGGGCACTTGTGACCCTGGGCCTTGGCGCGTGTCTTGGGTCCCCTGCCATCGGGGTCCCGGGGCCCAGCTGTCCCCTGGAGCTAGGGTGGCTCAGCCCATCTGCCGTCCGCCCAGGTGCTCGTGCTGGAGCTGAACGACGAGGAGGCAGAGCACGCGGTGGAGCAGGTGGAGGCCGACCTGCTGCGGGACCAGGAGGGCTACCGCTGGAAGGGCCACGAGCGCCTGTGTGCCCGCCCAGGGCCGGTGCGCTTCGAGCCCGGCT
The DNA here is from genome assembly GCF_016772045.2 of Ovis aries. NCBI lineage: Eukaryota > Metazoa > Chordata > Mammalia > Artiodactyla > Bovidae > Ovis > Ovis aries. The sequence goes on along the minus strand of NC_056064.1, from coordinate 55,333,558 downwards.
TCCAGCCCTTCGTGCTGGTGCAGTGCCAGCCCCCGGCTGTGGTCACCTCCTTGGCCCTGCACTCTGAGTGGCGGCTCGTGGCCTTTGGCACCAGCCACGGCTTTGGCCTCTTTGACCACCAGCAGCGGCGGCAGGTCTTTGTCAAGTGAGCAGCCCACCCACCCAGAGCGGCGGGGGCCTGGGTCTGGGATCAGCGCCTGAATCGGCAGGGTGTCCCTCAGAGCGTGACGGCCCTGCGTCCCCCCTCCCCGGCCCCCAGGTGCACGCTGCACCCCAGTGACCAGCTCGCCCTGGAGGGCCCGCTGTCCCGCGTGAAGTCCCTGAAGAAGTCCCTGCGTCAGTCCTTCCGTCGGATCCGCCGCAGCCGGGTGTCCAGCAGGAAGCGGAGGCCCGCCGGCCCTCCGGGAGAGGTAAGGCCAGGGCCGGCCATGCCTGCTTCGGCCGCAAGCTCCCCCGCCCGACCCAGTGACCTCGGAGCTATCGCTCTGCCTCTCTGTGCCTCTGTGTCCCCAAGTGTGAACGGAAGTCTCTGTAACACCTCAGGGTCACGCCCTCGGTCCGTGAGACCAGGCGAATGGTGGCGGGCCAGGCGGTGCGGTAGCCAGTCCTCCCTGGAAGGGAAGCGTGGAGCAATCCGATGCCCCCTGGGGAAGGAAGGCCTCTGCCCACCCTCAGGCCACGTCCACCCACTGCAGGTGCAGGAGGGGAGCAGCAGGGCAGAGCGGACCGGCCTGCAGAACATGGAGCTGGCGCCCGTGCAGCGCAAGATCGAGGCACGGTCAGCAGAGGACTCCTTCACAGGCTTCGTCCGGACCCTCTACTTCGCTGACACCTACCTGAGGGACAGTGAGTGGCCGGTCTGAGATGGGGGAGCCCGGGCAAGCATCTTCTGGCTTGAGGGTGTGTTGGAAGCTGCTGGCTGATTTGCCCTTAAGAGGGTTGCCCCTTCGTGAGCTCGGGCAGAGCCGGAGCCCCCATGCCTGCCTCTTTCTCTGTGTGGACTGGGTCTCTGGGTATGGTCGCCCTAGCTCCATACCCAGGCCCCATTGTGCTCTAGAAGCGTGACCTTGGATGTGTCACTTAGCCTTTCTGGGTCTTGCTTCTCCCCCTATAAAATGGGGCGTAGCTTCCTCCTAGAATGGTTGCATGTGTTGGGACATGCCACATACCTGCTGGTACCCAGGAGGCCCTCTGGAAGCTGACTGTGTCTCTTTTCCTGCTAGGGTAAGGGTGGGCCGAGGGCTCTTTGCTGCTGTATCTCGAGGGCTGAGCTGTCCTGGGCTTGGGATCATCTTCACGGGACCCTTGGTTGTCAGGGAGCCTTGCAGGCCCTTCCTGTCTATACCAGGACATAGGTAGGGCCCACAGCAGCTCCATTTCACAGAGGAGGAAAGGCTTGTGAAGTTTGCTGGCTTGAACTTGGAGTCACACGGGTAGTGAGCTAGGTCTCCTGGCTTCCCTTGAGCCCCAGAGTCAGGGGTTAAATGTAAACCTCGGCCTCCTGGCAGGTTCCCGCCACTGCCCCTCGCTGTGGGCTGGCACCAATGGCGGTACTGTCTACGCCTTTGCCCTGCGCGTGCCCCCTGCCGAGCGGAGAATGGATGAGCCAGTGCGGGCGGAGCAGGGTGAGTGCTGGGCAGGGCAAAGGCACTTGTCTGCCTAGGCTGGGGGCAGGGTGGCATCTCCAGCCTCACCTCCATCCCCACCGCCTATCTCCATCCCACAGCCAAGGAGATCCAGCTAATGCACCGAGCGCCCGTGGTGGGCATCCTGGTGCTGGATGGACGCAGCGTGCCCCTTCCCGAGCCCCTGGAAGTGGCCCACGATCTGTCAAAGAGCCCGGACATGCAGGGGAGCCACCAGCTGCTCGTCGTGTCAGAGGAGCAGTTCAAGGTGCCTTATGGGAGGAGGCAGGGCCCCCAGGGATCCCTCCACAACGGACAGCTGCTGGGACTCCTTTAAAGTTGTGTATGTAGTTGTGTGAGGGCTGCAGAGGCACCAGAAAGAAGTGGGGTCTTGGTGGAGTCCGCAGGGTCAGTGGTAGGAACACTGAAGCAGGACTTGTGTCTGTGGAAGGGAGAGGAGATGCAGACAGGGAACTAAGAGACCCTAGCATCCTCGCAGTCCGAGCGCAGTAACCACACGTCTAAGTGCCGAGGGCAGGAGCACTGGGGCTGAGCAGGCCTCGCCAGGAAGCTGGGCAGGTGGCAAAGGGCCAGGCCCAGCAGCGGCACCGGGCAGGAACGCGAGAAGTCCTTGCTCGGCCAGATGAAGCAGTGCTAACTGGTCTGGCCACCGGTGTGACTGGCTGCCCTGCGCCCTAGGTGTTCACACTGCCCAAGGTCAGTGCCCGGCTGAAGCTGAAGCTGACGGCCCTGGAGGGCTCGCGGGTGCGGCGGGTCAGCGCGGCCCGCTTCGGCAGCTGTCGGGCCGAGGACTACGGGGAGCATCACTTGGCCGTCCTCACCAACCTGGGCGACGTCCAGGTGGTGTCACTACCCCTGCTCAAGCCCCAGGTGCGGTACAGCTGCATCCGCCGGGAGGATGTCAGCGGCATCGCATCATGTGTCTTCACCAAATACGGCCAAGGTATGCGGGGGGCGGGCCCGGCGGGGCCTCTGCCCCCGGGCCAGGTTTGGGGCTCCCACTGCGTCGCGGGGGCTGCTGGGAAGGACAGCCTGGGGTATTTCAGCCAAAGCCAGGATCCTTAGGCAGAGAACTGTTATAGGCTCTGGTCCCTAGTGACCCCCAAGGTGGGGATCAGGGGTGGGTCGTGCAGGGCCAACTCGGGCTGCCCTCACCTGCCAGCCTTTTCCACCCCAAACCCAGGTTTCTACCTGATCTCACCCTCCGAGTTTGAGCGCTTCTCTCTTTCCACCAAGTGGCTAGTTGAGCCCCGATGTCTGGTGGATTCAGCAGAGTCAAAGAACCGCAGCCACCCGCGCAATGGATCAGGCCCCGAGAAGTCTTTGGGCCGAGCCAGGTGGGTGGAAGGGCAGACGGCCTTTGCTCCAGCCGCTCCTTGCCCCACTTTCCCTGGGGTGCCCGCTCTGGGGCTGCCCAGGGTCCCTTTCCCCCGAAACTCAGCCAGCCACCCCATCCACCCTTTCCCAGCCAGAGTGGGGAGCCTCGTGCCCCTGATCCTTACTGTCTCTTCCCCATAGGAACTCAGGGAGCCAGAGTGACGGAGAAGGTAAGACAGGTCTCTCTGGGGCCGGGGGCGTGTGGGGGCAGAGGTGTGGCAAGGGCAGCTGGGGAGGGTTGGGGAGCCCAGGTGGTCAGGCAACATGTGGGCTGGGGGTCACACAGCTTCCCTTGCGGTCCTGGGCTCCGGCTCCAGCACCCCCACCCCCACAGAGAGGGGGCCGGGGCAGCAGAGGGCCGACGGCTCACGTGGCCTGGCCCCTGCCTTTCAGAGCGGAGGTCGGGCCCTGTGATGGAGCACGCTCTGCTCAATGACGAGAGTGAGTCGGGGCAGGAGTTGTGGGGCTGGCAGGAGGGATGTTCGGGGTGGGGGCGGGGGTGGGGGGCGGTACTTGGAAGGCCAGGGTGGAAACGCGGGCTGGTTTCCTGAAGAAGGCAGGCTGGTTCACCGGGTCAGCAGAAGGGGGAGCGAGGCGGGCATCTGGCCCCACCTGCGCTGGCCTCACCAGGCCTCTGCTCTCCACCTCTGCCCTGCAGGGGTTCTGAAGGAGATCCAGAGCACGCTGGAGGGAGACCGAGGGTGAGTGACTGTCCAGCTCACCGGGGCGGGCCCCAGGTGCCAGGAGAGCTGTGGGCATGAGGGTCCTCGTCCGGAGTCCCGTGGACGGTGACAGCCCCGACTTTGCCCACACAGGAGCTGTGGCGATTGGCGTTCTCAGAGAGTGGCCGTGGGGTACAGCCTCAGCAACGGGGGAGGTAGGGGCTCTGGGCGCTGCTGCGGGCTTGGGGGGGTGGGAGGAGGAGGAGGCCCCGCCCCCGCTCTCCTGGACCCTTAGGCTCATCCCAGCCCTGGCACGTGCCCTGCTGGCCGGAAAGCCTCTGTGTCTGGGCTCACGCTCTGGTGCTCTGTCTCCTGCAGCGGAGTGAACGGGACGCGTGTGCTGCCTGCACAGTGATCACACTACTGAGGGCTCCTCCGCGGGGCCCCGCCTACCTGGAGAAGCCCGGCACGGGGCCGTGCCGGGGCTGGGGGCACCCCAGGGTCCAGCCTGCTGCTGCTCCTGGTCTCAGGAGAGTGGGGACCCCCACGGCCCAGGGCTGTCCCTCCCTGGGGCCTGACTCTCCTGGTCCCTTCGTCAAAGTTGCACAGTTTTGAAGCCCCCTTCCCCCCTCCCCCTTTTTGTAGTGGGTTGGGTTTTAAATTATAAATGTTAATTGCCTCCGGATGAAAAAGTTTTTAATAAACACCTTATTACCTCTTCACTGGACTGGTCCAAAGATTTTAATTTCTTTTTAGCTTGTACAGAGATTTTTCCATGTAAATAGAAACAATGGTTAGCTGGTTCCTTGCCTTTGCCCCCTGGGGTCCATCCCCTGGACCAGGCTGGTGCTCAGGAGGATCTGTCGGTTCTTTTAAGCTATTTGGAATCAGATACATGAACTCTACGTGGTTGTGTCTGAACACCACATGCCTTCTCTCTTTGGGAATAAATGATGACAAGTTAACCGAATTGAGTCTTGTCTGTCTGCATCCCTGGGTGGGGGGCCGTAGGAGGGCCCTGGCCACCCCTGGCCGGCCTTTCCCTGCTGTCAGGAGGGGAAGATGCTCACAGGATGTTGACTTGATGGCTTCTCCTGGACTTCAGGGAAGGACTCTGGGGTGCCACTGAGGTGGGGTCAGTGCCTGGAGGTTAAGGTCTCCACAAGCCAGGGACTTGATTCTTCTTGGCCTACATCTTTACCCACCCGGTATCTTGTTTTTTAAATTATTTTTGGCTGTGCTGCGTGTTGGTTGAGGCGCACAGACTCTTGTCGCCGTGCATGGGCTTTCTCTAGTTGCAGAGCGAAGGCTTGTGGTGGTGGCCTCTCGTTACAGAGCACAGACTCTAGAGCGTGGCTCAGTGGTTGGCGCAGAGGCTTAGTTGCCGGACCAGGGATCGAACCCATGTCTTCCTGCGCTGGCAGGCGGATGCTTAACCACTGGACCACCATGAAGTTCCCCACCCGTCTTCACTGAGCGCCTACTCTATGCTTGGTGCTTGAGGTTCAGAGGTGGCCAAGACAAAGTGGCCCCTGCCCTTGTGGGGCTCACGGTCCCTACAAGTGCAGGAAGTGTTAAGATGAGGGAAATCCGGGGGCCTGGGAGAAATGTGCCTGGGGAGGTGACATTAAGCTGTGACTAGAGGACCTCCCTGGTTAAGACTTTGAGCTTCCAATGCAAGGGACACAGATTTGATCCCTGGTTGAGGAACTAAGATCCCACATTTTGTGGAGTAGCCAAAAAATAAAAGGCATACGCTGGGACAGAAGAGGTGACCAGGAGTTGGCTGAGGGGGAGGGAGGCACAGCAGCATGCAAGGACATGGTCTCCTCACAGTGGAACGAGTGAAGAGCCAAGGGTGGTTGGCAGGAAGTGAGTGAAAATGCCGGGGCCAGTCAGGGAGCCCTGGGAGCCTCGTGGGGGCAAGGGCACTGCCCTGGGTCACAGGAGACTCCCTGGCCTGAGCTGGAAGAGGGCCTGTTGGAAGGACACTGATGAGCATGGGGAGCAGAGGAGGAGCTGAGTTCCAGGTCCCAAGACAGACACCCCGGGGGGAGCATCCTCTGTACCTGCCCTCCAGCATGTACCACTGAAGACACGCTCTGAATTTGGGAACAGGGACCACTCAAGCTCCCTTGTTTCTCCTTGGAGGAATAGTAGGGGCTTACCCAGATGGAAGAATTGATGCTTTTGAATTGTGTTGTTGGAGAAGACCCTTGAGAGTCCCTTGGACTGCAAAGAGATTCAACCAGTCAATCCTAAAGGAAATCAACCCTGAATATTCATTGGCAAGGTTGAGGCTGAAGCTGAAGCTCCAGTACTTTGGCCACCTGAAGTGAAGAACTGATTCATTAGGAAAGACCCTGATGCTGGGAAAGATTGAGGGCAGGAGAATTGGGAGACAGAGGATGAGATGGTTGGATGGCATCACCGACCCAATGGACATGAGTTCTAGAGTTATTCTTCTAGAGACCGCTGTAGCTTCAACCCCAGCAAGTCGCATTTGGACAAATTATTTACCTGCTCTGCATCAGTTTCTCCTGGCAAATAGGGTGATAATAGTATTCCTTCTTTATCTGTTGTGAAGTTTCTATGAGTCCATGTAGTTAATGGGTTAATGATGGTGCTGACCCTGTTCAGTTCAGTCGCTCAGTCGTGTCCGACTCTTTGAGACCCCATGAATTGCAGCATGCCAGGCCTCCCTGTCCATCACCATATCCCGGAGTTCACTCAGACTCACGTCCATCGAGTCCGTGATGCCATCCAGCCATCTCATCCTCTGTCGTCCCCTTCTCCTCCTGCCCCCAATCCCTCCCAGCATCAGAGTCTTTTCCAATGAGTCAACTCTTCACATGAGGTGGCCAAAGTACTGGAGCTGCAGCTTTAGCATCGTTCCTTCCAAAGAAATCCCAGGGTTGATCTCCTTCAGAATGGACCGGTTGGATCTCCTTGCAGTCCAAGGGACCCTCAAGAGTCTTCTCCAACACCACAGTTCAAAAGCATCAATTCTTCGGCGCTCAGCCTTCTTCACAGTCCAATTCTCACATCCATACATGACCACAGGAAAAACCATAGCCTTGACTAGATGGGCCTTAGTCGGCAAAATAATGTCTCTGCTTTTGAATATACTATCTGGGTTGGTCATAACTTTTCTTCCAAGGAGTAAGCGTCTTTTAATTTCATGGCTGCAGTCACCATCTGCAGTGATTTTGGAGCCCCCAAAAATAAAGTCTGACACTGTTTCTACTGTTTCCCCATCCATTTCCCATGAAGTGATGGGACCAGATGCCATGATCTTCATTTTCTGAATATTGAGCTTTAAGCCAACTTTTTTACTCTCTTTCACTTGCATCAAGAGGCTTTTTAGATCCTCTTCACTTTCTGCCATAAGGGTGGTGTCATCTGCATATCTGAGGTTATTGATGTTTCTCCCGGCAATCTTGATTCCAGCTTGTGTTTCTTCCAGTCCAGCGTTTCTCATGATGTACTCTGCATATAAGTTAAATAAGCAGGGTGACAATATACAGCCTTGACAGACTCCTTTTCCTATTTGGAACTAGTCTGTTGTTCCATGTCCAGTTCTAACTGTTGCTTCCTGACCTGCATACAGATTTCTCAAGAGTTAGGTGATCTGGTATCTCTCTCTTTCAGAAATTTCCACAGTTTATTGTGATCCACACAGTCAAAGGCTTTGGCATAGTCAATAAAGCAGAAATAGATGTTTTTCTGGAACTCTCTTGCTTTTTCCATGATCCAGCGGATGTTGGTAATTTGATCTCTGGTTCCTCTGCCTTTTCTAAAACCAGCTTGAACATCAGGGAGTTCACGGTTCACATACTGCTGAACCCTGGCTTGGAGAATTTTGAGCATTCCTTTACTAGCGTGTGAGATGAGTGCAATTTGTGGTAGTTTGAGCATTCTTTGGGATTGGAATGAAAACTGACCTTTTCCAGTCCTGTGGCCACTGCTGAGTTTTCCAAATTTGCTGGCATATTGAGTGCAGCACTTTCACAGCATCGTCTTTCAGGATTTGAAACAGCTCAACTGGAATTCCATCACCTCCACTAGCTTTGTTCGTAGTGATGCTTTCTAAGGCCCACTTGACTTCACATTCCAAGATGTCTGGCTCTAGATTAGCAATCACATCATCATGATTATCTGGGTTATGAAGATCTTTTTGTACAGTTCTTCTGTGTATTCTTGCCACCTCTTCTTAACATCTGCTTCTGTTAGGTCCAGACCATTTCTGTCCTTTATCGAGCCCATCTTTGCATGAAATGTTCCCTTGGTATCTCTAATTTTCTTGAAGAGATTGCTAGTCTTTCCCATTCTGTTGTTTTCCTCTATTTCTTTGCATTGATCGCTGAGGAAGGCTTTCTTATCTCTTCTTGCTATTCTTTGGAACTCTGCATTCAGATGCTGATATCTTTCCTTTTCTCCTTTGCTTTTCGCCTCTCTTCTTTTCACAGCTATTTGTAAGGCCTCCTCGGACAGCCATTTTGCTTCTTTGCATTTCTTTTCCATGGGGATGGTCTTGATCCCTGTCTCCTGTACAATGTCACGAACCTCATTCCATAGTTCATCAGGCACTCTATCTATCAGATCTAGGCCCTTAAATCTATTTCTCACTTCCACTGTATAATCATAAGGGATTTGATTTAGGTCATACATGAATGGTCTAGCGGTTTTCCCTACTTTCTTCAATTTGAGTCTGAATTTGGTAATAAGGAGTTCATGATCTGAGCCACAGTCAGCTCCCGGTCTTGTTTTTGTTGACTGTATAGAGCTTCTCCATCTTTGGCTGCAAAGAATGTAATCAATCTGATTTCGGTGTTGACCATCTGGTGATGTTCATGTGTAGAGTCTTCTCTTGTGTTGTTGGAAGAGGGTGTTTGCTATGACCAGTGCATTTTCTTGGCAAAACTCTATTAGTCTTTGCCCTGCTTCATTCCAAGGCCAAATTTGCCTGTTACTCCAGGTGTTTCTTGACTTCCTACTTTTGCATTCCAGTCCCCTATAATGAAAAGGACATCTTTTTTGGGTGTTAGTTCTAAAAGGTCTTGTAGGTCTTCATAAAACTGTTCAACTTCAGTTTCTTCAGCGTTACTGGTTGGGGCATAGACTTGGATGACCGTGATATTGAATGGTTTGCCTTGGAGACGAACAGAGATCATTCTGTCGTTTTTGAGATTGCATCCAAGTACTGCATTTCGGACTCTTTTGTTGACCATGATGGCTACTCCATTTCTTCTGAGGGATTCCTGCCCGCAGTAGTAGATGTAATGGTCATCTGAGTTAAATTCACCCATTCCAGTCCATTTTAGTTCACTGATTCCTAGAATGTCGACGTTCATCCTTGCCATCTCTTGTTTGACCACTTCCAATTTGCCTTGATTCATGGACCTGACATTCCAGGTTCCTATGCAATATTGCTCTTTACAGCATCGGATCTTCCTTCTATCACCAGTCACATCCACAACTGGGTATTGTTTTTGCTTTGGCTCCATCCCTTCATTCTTTCTGGAGTTATTTCTCCACTGATCTCCAGTAGCATATTGGGCACCTAATGACCTGGGGGAGTTCCTCTTTTGGTATCCTATCATTTTGCCTTTTCATACTGTTCATGGGGTTCTCAAGGCAAGAATACTGAAGTGGCTTGCCATTCTCTTCTCCAGTGGACCACATTCTGCTAGGATCAGGGATAACATCATAAGAGTTTGATGCACAGGATGTCTTTATCCTTTTCCTTTGGCTGCGCCGGGTCTTAGTTGCAGCATGTGGGATCTTCACGTGCGTCATGCGAACTGTTCGTTGTGGCTTGTGGGCTCTAGTTCCCCGAACAAGCATCAAACCCGAACCCCCTGCATTGAGAATGCAGAGTCTTAGCCACTGGACCACAGGGAAGTCCAAGACGTCTTTATCTTTTACCACAAATTAAGCTTTGCTGTTTCAAACTTGGGTTGACACCGGGATCTTCAGTCTGTGGGTCAGGATCCTGCACCAAAAGTGGGTACCAAGGAAGGAGTGAGACCATCACACTGGGGGAGCTGGGTGGCCCTTCCCCTGCCTAGGAAGAAGGCATGCTTTTGTGACTGCCCGTTTATGGGGGCTTCCATATGTTTTATCCATTTAGCTAAGTTAACTCACACAAATGGACAAGCGACATGAAGTTTCCTGCCAAGTAACTAGGGATTAGAGATACTACTACTAATGCAAACACCAATAAACCAGAAGAAAATGGCAGAGCCAACACTTCCATGACTCAGAGGGGCTTTGTGGCTGCAGCAATGATCCAGTTAATCAGCTCGAACAGGAAGTCAACAGCAAGTACACACACCTGAAAATACCTAGAGATCTCTTTGGAAATTTTGAAAATGGATTAACCCTGTGCCCATTAAGGATAAGCTTGGCCTTAAATACTTCTAAGAGTGAGCTTATGGTGGTGGTTCGACTGTTTCAGTTTCAAAGAAAACATTGTCATATTGGGAACATGAGCGGCAATTTGTGTGGCTAGGCAGGCACACACGGAAGCACTTGGTGCGTTCTGGAAAGGAGATTAATCCCGGTGGAGGAGTGGGGTGTCCAGGAAGAGCAAAGCAGGCACTGAGAGGGTGAGTTGACCAGGAAGGCTGCCAGATGGACAGGATGCGTGAGCAGGAGGGTCACTGCCAATTCCAAGGGCCTTGGACACAGTTGGTCTGGAGACTTAGTTCTGAGGGCCTTCGGCATTATATGTTTGAAAGTCAGGCCAGTCCTACCCTTTATCACTGGCTTTGTCTGTGACTGGCTCTGTGACCTTGCAGGTCATCTGGCCTCACTCCTGCACCTTTGTTTACTTATCTTTAAAATGGGCTGTAATAATAGGGCAGACCTCAGAGGACGGTAAGGATTCAATGAGAATCTGGGACATCCCACAGGACTGGGCTCCCAGTTAAGACCCAAACAAAGGAGGTGAAGGTTATTGTGAGGTGAGTGAGGCCAGGAGAGGAGGAGGTCGCTCAGGAGGGAGGGAGGGAGTGTGTGCGGAGCCAGAAGAGGACTCGCACAGGTGGAGGAGGTGGTCACAGCCCTTGTGAGCAAAGTGGAAGAAGGACAGGTGGGAAGGAGGAAGTGGGGGTGGCGCCCCTCTCCCCTGGTTTGTCTGAGGGCTTCCCTGGAGGCTGTTGGAAACCACACAGCCAGGAGGTGGGGGGCGTGGGGAACCAAGCCTGTCTGGTTCCAAAGCCAGTCCCAGCAGAAGTGCCGTGGAGCAGCATGGCAGGACCCTCGAACTGGGTCCCCAGTTCCTCACTTACTGCCTACATGTCCTTAAGCCACTTACCCTCTCTGAGCCATTTCCCCATCTATGAAATGAGACCATATCCCCTTCCTAAGGTTTGGGGAGGTTTGGATGAAATGAAGCTTGGGAAGGGAGCTGAGGCTCAAGGGATCAGAGGCGGCCTTGCCTTCCCAGCTGTGTGCTGGTCGCTCAGTCATGTCCAACATTTTGTGACCCCAGGGACTGTGGCCTGCCAGGCTCCCCATCCATGGAATTCTCCAGGCAAGAATACTGGAGTGGGTTGCCACTTCCTTCTCCAGGGGATCTTCCCAACCCAGGGATTGAACCCAGGTTTCCCGCATTGCGGGCAGATGCTTTAACCTCTGAGCCACCAGGAAGTCCCAGCTGAAAGAGAAACAAGTGCTGACCTGGATCAACAGGAGAGAGAGGAGGGCCCAGGAGAAGGCTGGAGACTGGAGATGGGAGTATGGAGCTCTCCGGCTGCTCCAGTGCTCACAGGACACACTGTAACGGGTTGGACAAATTGAAGTTCCATGTATAGCTGGTAGCTCTCCTGCCAGGTCTTCAGACTGAGTGGGCATCCCAGTTCTGACACTCAGCTGTGTGCCTCAGTCTTATCATCCATGAAATGGGAATCCTTATACCACCCATCCCTTGGAGTGCTGCTAAGAGTTAAACGAAGGCTTCCCTGCAGGTTCAGTGGTTAGGAACCCTCCTGCCAATGCAGGAGACTTGGGTTCAATCAGTGGATAGAGAAGATCCCCTGCAGAAGGAAATGGCAACCCACTCCAGGGTTCTTGCCTGGGAAATCCCATGGAAAGAGGAGCCTGGTGGGCTACAATCAGCAAAACAGTTAGATACGATTTAGCAACTAAACAGCAACAAAGAGTTAATTGAATTTTTAGTAAAGTATGTAGAACAATGCTTGTCATACAGTAAGCCCTGAAGTGTTAGCTATTTTTTATTATTTTTATTATTATCATCATTATTAGTCCAGGACAAAACAGAGCTCTTTCTCTATGCTATTTATTATAAAACACACACAGCATAACACAAGTCAAAGGAGTACAACCCAAAAAATCTTCACAGACTGAACAGTATCACCCACGGAGGCTTCCTTGTGACCCTCCTAGTCACTACCAACCTCCCACCCCCAACCCAGGCACTGCCCTGTAACTAACTTAGCTCAGTTTCCTCTTTTTGTCCTTTATATAAATAGAATCAGACAGTGAATTCTATAACTCTTTCACGACTGGTTTCTTCACTCACCATCATGTTTTGTGAAATAACCCAGGTATGTTGCTGGCAATGGTATGCCGTTATCAATGCGACAACTGATCAATCGTTATCTGCTTTTGGCAGGTGAAAGGAGCCCTCTGAACCTGATTGGCCATTGCCTTGCTCAGTACTGGTGGTGGGGAAGCAGAGTGTACAGACTTTTAAAGACTCCAGTTTTATGAGTCAAATGTAACCAACGTTACCCGTTTGTTTGTGTTCCTTCAGGACAGCTGCTTCCTTGGCAAAGGCCAAGGCACTTTCAACTCCTTGCTCAAACCAGGCATCTGGGCATGAGTGGCCCTCCTAGGTAACGTGAGTTCTTGTGGCAGCTCCACCCAGGCTGGCTCCAGATGTGCAGAGGTGGGTGGGAGGCAGTTCAGTTCAGCTGCTCAGTCGTGTCTGACTCTTCGTAACCCCATGGACCACAGCACGCCAGGCCTCCCTGTAGAGCACCAACTCCCGGAGTTTACTCAAACTCATCTCCACTGAGGCAGTGACGCCATCCAACCGTCTCATCCTCTGTCGTCCCCTTCTCCTCCCGCCTTCAATCTTTCCCAGCATCAGGGTGTTTTCAAATGAGTCAGCTCTTTGCATCAGGTAGCCAAAGTATTGGAGTTTCAGCTTCAACATCAGATCTTCCAGTGAACACTCAGGACTGATTTCCTTCAGGATGAACTCGTTGGATCTCCTTGCAGTCCAAGGGGACCCTCAAGAGTCTTCTCCAACACCACAGTTCAAAAGCATCAGTTCTTCGGCGCTCAGCTTTAACTATCACATTCATACACGACTACTGGAAAAACCATAGCCTTGATGAGATGGACCTTTGTTGGCAAAGTAATGTCTCTGCTTTTTAATATGCTGTCTAGGTTGGTCATAACTTTCCTTCCAAGGAGTAAGCGTCTTTTAATTTCATGGCTGCAGTCACCATCTGCAGTGATTTTGGAGCCCCCCAAAATAAAGTCTGACACTGTTTCCCATCTATTTCCCATGAAGTGATGGGACCAGATGCCATGATCTTCGTTTTCTGATTGTTGAGCTTTAAGCCAACTTTTTCACTTTCCTCTTTCACTTGCATCAAGAGGCTTTTTAGTTCTTCTTTGGTTTCTGCCACAAGGGTGGTGTCACCTGCATATCTGAGGTAATTGATATTTCTCCCGGCAATCTTGATTCCAGCTTGTGCTTCATCCAGCCCAGCGTTTCTCATGATGTACTCTGCATATAAGTTAAATAAGCAGGGTGACAATATACAGCCTTGACATACTCCTTTTCCTATTTGGAACCAGTCTGTTGTTCCATGTCCAGTTCTAACTGCTGTTTCCTGACCTGCATACAGACTTCTCAAGAGGCAGGTCAGGTGGTCTGGTATTCCCATCCCTTTCAGAATTTTCCACAGTTTGTGATGATCCACACAAAGGCTTTGGCATAGTCAATAAAGCAGAAATATACGTTTTTTCTGGCACTCTCTTGCTTTTTTGATGATCCAGCAGATGTTGGCAATTTGATCTCTGGTTCCTCTGCCTTTTCTAAAACCAGCTTGAACATCTGGAAGTTCTCGGTTCATGTATTCCTGAAGCCTGGCTTGGAGAATTTTGAGCATTCCTTTACTAGAGTGTGAGATGAGTGCAGTTTGCGGTAGTTTGAGCATTCTTTGGGATTGGAATGAAAACTGACCTTTTCCAGTCCTGTGGCCACTGTTGAGTTTTCTAAATTTGCTGGCATATTGAGTGCAGCACTTTCACAGCATCATCTTTTAGGATTTGAAATAGCTCAACTGGAATTCCACCACCTCCACTAGCTTTGTAGTGATGCTTCCTAAGGTCCACTTGACTTCACATTCCAGGATGTCTGGCTCTAGGTGAGTGATCACACCATTGTGATTATCTGGGTCATGAAGATCTTTTTTGTGTAGTTCTGTGTATTCTTGCCACCTCTTCTTAACATCTTCTGCTTCTGTTAGGTCCGTACCATTTCTGTCCTTTATCGAGCCCATCTTTGTATGAAACGTTCCCTTGGTATCTCTAATTTTCTTGAAGAGATCTCTAGTCTTTCCCGTTCTGTTGTTTTCCTCTATTTCTTTGCATTGATCGCTGAGGAAGGCTTTCTTATCTCTCCCTGCTATTCTTTGGAACTCTGCATTCAATGGGTATATCATTCCTTTTCTCCTTTGCTTTTCACTTCTCTTCTTTTCACAGCTATTTGTAAGGCCTCCTCAGACAGCCGCTTTGCTTTTTTGCATTTCTTTTTCTCGGGAATGGTCCCGATGCTTGTCTCCTGTACAATGTCAGGAACCTCCATCCATAGTTCATCAGGCACTCTGGCTATCAGATCTAGTCCCTTAAGTCTATTTCTCACTTTCACTGTATAATCTTAAGGGACTTGATTTAGGTCACACCTGCATGGTCTAGTGATGTGAGGCAGGTAGGAGCTAACTGGAGAGCCCTCCGAGGAAAGCGCCACAACCTGGAATGCCAACTTCCCCCACTTTGATTCTGGGTGGGGCTCCCAGTTGAGGAGAGGTCAGAGGTCAGCAGGGGCACAGGAGTCCTGTGGGGGCACTTAGATCTGTCATGTTTCAGAGGGGAAAGAATGTTGGATGATATCCTGCCTCGGTGCCATGTGAAGATGGGTGGTCTCCTCTCTTGTTGGTGGGAGTGTAAACTGGTACAGCCTCCACGGAGGAAAATTTGGAGCACTCTTAAGTTATACAAAAGCACACACCCTATGCCCCTGCAATTCCACTTCTAGGAATTGATTCGGCCTGGACACAGAGGGAATCAATGTTGTCTGTAATTGAAGCAAAAGGTTAGATGAAGGCAGCCTCCATTTCAGTCGTAAAAGTCTGTTAACCTAAAATAATTTTAAGAGCCAATTATTTTACCAGCAACGAATTACAACATGGGACAGCAATTAATGCCAACTACACACACCTCTGCAGGAAGGAAAACTTTTTATAAAGGAAGCTCTCTTATAGAGGAAAAGGGGAAGCTGGGAGAGGCTGTTATAAACAAAAAGTCCATAGGAGGAAACTGGGAGTTTGAAGTATAGCAGGTTTTCATTGGCTTAGTTTAACAGTTTCTCATTGGCTGAGTTATTGCCCGGCAAGGGGAAAAACTTTCTTCCTCCAGCTGCCAGCAGTAAAGTCGTGTCACTTCCTGCCTGAGACCCAAAGTACATTTTTTCCTCTTGGGCTCTATATCGAGGTGAACTGGTTAAGTGTATAAGGACTCCCCCTTCTGGCCTCTGGCCTCCATTTAGTGAGTGTTTCCTTTATTAATTTTTGCACTATCAATAAAGAATTGGTTAAACTCTGGCACATTCATCTGCTGGAATATTACAAAGTTGTAAAAAAAAAAAAGATTTTTACTATTATGAAATCTCCAAGTTAATCTGTTAGAGTGGAGCACCATGAGCTAGAAGAGCTTCCACCTGTTCTCAGAGGGAAAAAGAATACTTGCTTTTCTCTGCCTGGATAGCTCTGGAAGGAAATACAAGAAATGGGTAACCTCAGGGGACAATGAATAGCTGTGGGTCAGGAGTGGGAAACTTTCATCTTCTGGACTACCTGTTCAAAAAAAATTAAATATTAGAGCAACACACACATCTGGGTGCTCAGGAATTTATTGGGGTCCGATTATGTTCCATGACTAAGAAGCATGTACTTACTTTACACCAGTCCGAGGTGTACATTTATGTTTTATGCAGTTTTCTTTAAATTATATTTCACAATATAGAACAATAACAAAATTAACAACCCTCACTGGCTTCTGGCCGTGCACCAAGGTCAGCCTGGTTCCAGCCTCCAAGGGGCTAAGGGAGGAGGGTGGGTCCCCTAGAGGCCCCCAGGACAAGGAGGATGACCCGCACAGGTTCTTTTGGCACCAGCCCCCACCCCGATGCCAAAGTAGTGAGGCAGGAGCAGAGCATGGGCCCCCTCGGTCGGGCCCGGTGCCAGGCTGGCAGCAACTCAGGGCCGCACGGTTGCCCTGTCCACGGCCTTTGTCCGCACCTGCAGCTCTTCTTTCCTGATTGGCCTCCTCGCTATTGTTGGCCTTGGAGGTCAGGACCGGCAGCCACCTGCATTATTGATGCCCTTGGGGGGCGGGTAGATGGAGCCTGTAGCCCCTATTAGCCCAGAGCCCCGTGTGGTGTGCTGCTGAGGGCACGCCTGTGGGCAGCCGGCTCCTGGGGCGAGAAGAGGAGACAGCCACCAGGAAGCCATGGGCAGGAGCAAGGGCAAAGCGCCCCAGCACCTGGAGGGACCCGGGAGGCCCCCCTCGGGGGAGCAGGAATCCGGGTCTGCCAGCGCAGACAGCGTGCCCAGCCGGGGACACCGAAAGGGCCATCGTAAGGCACACAGGGAGCCCAGCGCCGGGCGAGGCCAGGAGCCTCCCAGTGCCCACAGGAAGCCCACTGGAGGGGAGAACGGGGACTGCAGACAAGCAGAGGCGGGGCCGCCGCCGGACGCCGAGGGCAGAGGAGGCAGCGGGCATGCTCGTGGGGGATGCCAGGCTAAGGAGAGCAGCAAGCCGGGGGACGGCCACGGGGGGCGCCTGGAGGAGAAGGGTCTCGGAAGAGGAGGAAGGACACGCCAGCACGACTGCGGCAGAAGGAGAGGAAAACGACGGGGACGCTCGGCTCAGCGGGGCCGCCGGGAGACACCGAGCCTCGACAGGGACACGTCGGGTGGAGACGGGGCCAGCTCCTGCCTGGACAGCGAAGCCCACGAGGCCCAGGAGAGCCGCAGCCAAAGTGGTGGGACCCCAGAGCGGAGGCTCAACTTGGAGCAAACGGACATGGCCTCGGGGGGCACTCAAACCAGTGCAGAGTCAGCGCTGGAGGCACCAGGAGCTCCCCGGAACAGCGACAGGCCGAGCAGCAGCGACGACAGAGGCAGTGACAAGCCCCCCTCGCGGCCCCAGAGCCCAGAAGGATCGTCGGGGGCGAGGCCCCAGGGAGAGACAGAGGATTCCGGGACAGACCCAGACTCGAGTCAGGAGGGGGCCGGGCCGTGCCGGAGCCCAGGAGCAGCCCCAGGAACGACCCGCGAGGCCCTCGAGGCCGGCGAGGCTGACCAGGGTAGAAAAGCCGCAGCTTCCAGCCTCCTCGAGAGCTGGATCCCCCGGAGCTCGTGGGGTTCTCAGGACCCCAGGCAGGGCGGGGATGCAAGGGACGATGGGGTGCAGCCCGAAGCTGAGCCGAGGGGCACCCCGCCCGAAAGAGCCGAGGCCTCGACCGCCCGGGGTCAGCGCCGCCAGATTGGAAATGTGGTGGGGAAGGCGCACGAGGCGGTGGGCGTGAGCGACGAGGGGTCTCGGGGAGACGGGCCGCTGGCCGCCCTAGTGGCGCTCTGCAGGCTCCGCGCGAGGCCCCCGCCAGGCCCTGCTCCCCAGGCCGCCGGTCCCCGCCGCGGCAGCCTCAAGGACCGGCTCGTGCGCGTAGCGCGGGCCCTGGGGCTCCTGCGGTGGCTGCGGCTGCGGCTCCAGGGGCGCGCGGGCGGCGCGCGGGGCCCCGGGACCAGCGAGGGGACGAGCCGCGGGCCGGGGCCGCGCCGCCGCCGTCTAGCGCTGAGCCTGGCGGGCGTCGCGGGGCTCTGGGGGCGACCAAGGCCTCCCCCTGGCGGCGGCCCGAGTTCCCCGCAGGTTGCAGAAAGCCCAGCTCACGATCCATCCGAGGACGAGCACGCGACTCCAGATCCCAAGTTCGCCGTCGTGTTCCCCAGGATCCACGGGGCAGGGAGGACCTCGAGCCGCCAGAGCTCAGAGGAAGGGTTCGCGGACGCCCCCGCCGGGGAGGGGCGCGGTTGGTCCTGTGCGGGGGCGTCTGCGGACAGTGCAGGGCGCAGGGCCAGTGTCGAAGGGGTGGCGGAGTCTCCCCGCGGCTCTCTCGGCCCGAATCCCCACGAAGAGCCCCCCCTCGACGAGACGGGCTCCAGCAGCGAAGCGGAGCCCGAGAGCTTGGGAGCCGCGGCTCCGGTGCATTGGGCGCAGGGCTCTGGCCCTCACAAGGGCCCCGGGCTTGGCACCGAAGCACTGCTGCCCCGACTCACCTTGGAGACCCGCCGGCGGCCGGAGGGGAGCCCCGGCCCCCGCGGGTCCTTGAGGGATCGGTGGGAGCCAGAGGACGAGGTGGAGGAGGCGCTGGAGAGGGACCTGGAGCTGAGCCTCGTGCCCGGCCCGGAGGAACCTCCTCTTCCCGGCGGCGCGGACGGCTGGAGTGTGGGGGAAGGCCTGGAAGACACCGAGGACCTGGCCCGGCTGCGGTGAGTGGGCGCGGTTCCAAACCTGCCCTGCCTAGGTCACACCTTCTCCTATCCCACCCTACCTCCGATTTGTATGGAGGGTCTCCTTCGAAGGGGTTTTGCCATACAGGGTCGTCAGGCTGGAAGGGGCAGGAGAGGGGTGAGAATCCAGATGCCCTTTTTTTCTCTAATTGGCACAAAGCTTCCTTCTGAGTCAGCAGCCTAGTCCTGCCTATTGCGCCCACGGTGGGATCTCTTATTCAGCAGGGGTGGCGGTGGGAGGGCTGTGTTATGGACCGGCTTGGAGGTGGGGGAGGGCTGTGTTATGGACCACCTTGGAGAGGGTGCGCGACTTGGTGGAGGTGTCTCTGCAGCCAGCCGGGGCGCTAACCCAGAACCTCTTTCTGCTCCCAACTCCCCTCTCCACCCCACGCCCCGTAGGCCAGTGTGCGACAGCTCTGTGCTGCTGTGTCTGAAGAAGAGGTTTCACCTGGGCCGAATCTACGTATGGGGGACCCAGCAGGGTGTGGTGGGCTGGCATTCCCTTTCCCCTGGGGTCAGAGGGCCCTCTGGGCACACCCCACCCAGAGTGTCCCCCTCCATCCTCCCTGGGCTGGGTCCCGAACCCTGCTCCCTCCACATTCTGATGAGAGCTTTCACTTTCTTCCCAGACCTTCGGGGGGCCCCTCCTGCTAGCTCTGAACCCCCACCGGGCCCTGCCTCTCTATGCACCTGAGGTCCTAGCCAGCTACCGCCCTGGGAAGACCCCCAACACCACCCCGTATGTGAACTTGCCCCACCAGGCCTCTGCTCCCACCGGGTGGCTACCCTAGCACGTCACACTGACTGAGGTCCAGGGGACTGTGGGCAGGACCTGCCTGCACCCAGGAGACCGCAGGGTGCCCATCGCTGGTAACCTTCTCTCTCATCTGCTTCCACTCTCCTCCCCCAGACACATTTTTGCTGTTGTGGCATCGGCGTATAGCCTGTCTGAGAGCACGGGGCAGGCCACCTGCATCCTTCTGGGGTGAGTGGTGGCTGAGCCCTCAGGCCACGCTGAGGGCCAGGAGGAGGGCTATGTGAGGTCTGTATCGGAAACTGCCCGTCCGGTCCACTGCTGAGAAGCAGCTCTGGACTTGCTAAGACCGTGCCCCTTGAACGAGGAGGCATCTTGGGACCTTTTTTTGCTGTTTGGCCTCCTTGCCCTGGATCTGTGTTTCTGCATTTCTGGGAGCCTCTCTTAGGGTGGGTGTCACTTCCAGGTGGGCACATCCCCGCTTTGGGGCTCATTTGGGGTCACCCTATGTGCCCCTTCCTGGAGGCCCTGCCAGCCTTTCTCTCCTGCAGTGGGCACAGCGGCTCTGGGAAGACGGAGGCAGCCAAAAAGATGGTGCAGTTCCTACACAGCCTGGAGTGGGAGCAGACGAGGGAGAGAGGGTGTCGGGTGAGGGGCAGCTCTCCATTGCCCAGGGGTCCAAGAGGGACCTTCCCACTCCCCTGGGCCAGGAGAGTGGTCTTCAGGCCTCTGGCTTCTCCTCAGGGGCAGCCCCAGGCATGGCCTACTGCGGGGAGGGTGGGCTGGGGAGACTGACCCCTCCGTGGCCCGACAGAGCCCCTACATAGTATCCTTGTCTGGGATGCCTCATCAGGGGCTGCTACGCCCAGAGATACTTGAATGTCCCCCCTCCCACCCAGCTGGACACCGTGCTGCCCCTGCTCAGCAGCTTTGGCCATGCCAAGACAGTCCTCAACGCCAATGCCAGCCGCTTCGGCCAGGTCCTGTGCCTCTGCCTGCAGTGGTGAGTGACAGGGGTCCAGGTGGGCAGGGGCACCCACGGCCTGTTCCCCAGATTGGGAACCTGAGACTGCCACCCTTGGGTCCAGCCCTTGGTGGGTCCCACCTGAGCAGGGGCCCTGGGCCATGTGTGCCCTGGGCACCCTCACCGTGCCCTGTGCCCACAGTGGGGTCATCGTGGGCGCTTCTGCGTCACATCATCTACTCGAGACCTCGAGGGTGGTGTTTCAGGTATGACCCTGGCCCGCTGCTCCCAGCGCGGGGGAGAGGGAGGCGCTGTGACCCCTCATTCCCCCGGCCTGCCTTCCCCTGGGGGCTTGTCCTTGCTTCCCAGGGCACAAGACCTGGCTGCCACTCCCCCTAAGCCAGTCCTTCTCCCCCGAGGCCCAGGCTGAGCGGAGCTTCCATGTTTTTTATGAGCTGCTGGCGGGGCTGGACCCTGTGGAACGGGAACAGCTCTCCCTGCAGGGGCCAGAGACCTACTACTACCTCAACCAGGTGAGGGGAGGCACTCCCTGGTGCTGGGCGACAGGGCCTGCCTAGGGAGGGGTCCCCGCTCGGGGTGTAGGTGAGGGAGGCCATGGGAGGCCCGTCCTCATCCCCGGCCCCTCACCCTTGAGCTCTGCTGTGCTTGGCAGGGCCGCGCCTGCAGTCTCCAGGACAAGGACGATGCCCAGGACTTCAGAGGACTGGTGAGCGCCCTGCAGGCACTGGGCTTGTGCACCGAGGAGCTGACCGCCGTCTGGGCTGTGCTGGCCTCCATCCTGCAGCTGGGCAACATCTGCTTCTCCTCGTTAGAGGTGAGCTTCCGCCGAGATGCTGGATCGGTGGTTTGGCTCGTCTGCATCATCAGCGGTAACCTCAGTGTGGGAGGCCACCCACAGGGCCTCACCGCTGTCCCGGAAAGTGGATGGATTTCTATCTTTTTTCTTTTAATATAAATTTATTCATTTTAATTGGAGGCTAATTACATTACAATATTGTAATGGTTTTGGATTTCCATCTTATAAATGAGAAAACTGAGACTAGGGTCTTCTGCCTCTATACTAATCCCATCCCACTAAGGCACCACCCTAAGAGGGGTGCTTGGTGTTACCTGAGCAGCTATGATGTACCTGGGGCTTCACATATATGTGTGTGTGTGTGTGTGTGTATTTGGGTGGGGGGTCTACACCGAGCAGTTTGCATGATCTTAGTTCCCCAACCAGAGATCAAACTTACACCCTCAGCAGTGATAGAGCAGAGTCCTAACCACTGGACCATCAGGGAATTCCCTACATAGAGTTTCTTTTTTTTTAAATATTTATTTGGTTGCACCAGGTCTTAGTTATGGCATGAGGGATCTAGTTCCCTGACCAGGGATCAAACCTAGGCCCCTTGCATTGGGAGCATGGAGTCTAAGCCACTGGGAAGTCCATTTAGTGCTCCAGAGAACACCATCACATAAAGCTTATTATTTCCCCTCTAACGACAAGACAGTGGAGGCTCAGAGAGGGGAAAAGACTTGTCGGGGCCACTAGCTAGCACAGAGGTAAGGTCGGATTCACACTTAGGCCCTCAGACTTCAGAGCCAGCCCCTCCCCCGGCCCAGGTCTACCTCTGGGTCACGGGCACCTTGCTGGTCTGAGCGTGGCTCTGCCCCCGCCTGTGGGAAGCAGCCAGTCCACAAGCAGAGCGCTCCCTGCTCCCTCCCGCCTCTGTCCAGAGGGAGTCCCAGGAGGTGGCCGCCGTGTCCAGCTGGGCTGAGATCCACGCCGCAGCCCGGCTGCTGCGGGTGCCGCCCGAGCGCCTGGAGGGAGCGGTCACCCGGAGGGTCACGGTGAGCCTGGGGGTCCTGGGCAAGGGGGGCCTGAGCAGACCACCCAAAGGCTTGGGGAGCCCCGGGGTGGGCCTTGGGCCTGGTGCACCAGCTGCACATTCTCCACCCTCAGGAGACGCCCTATGGCCAGGTCTCGAGATCCCTACCGATGGAAAGCGCCATCGATGCCAGGTAGCCCTGAGGACAGGAGAGAGCCGGGAGTGGGCCTGGCCCCTGCTGCACGGGGCTCACTCACCACGCTCCCAGGGACACCCTGGCCAAGGCCCTGTACGCACGGCTCTTCACCTGGCTTCTGAGGACGGCCAACGCGCGTCTGGCGTCCCCTGCGGAGGCAGGCAGCACGGTTACCATCTCTGTCGTTGATGTCTACGGCTTTGAGGTCACCCCGGGGGTGGGGCCCAGAAAGGGGTGTCCACCTCATCCTGGATATTCCTGGGGACCCCAGCAGCTCTGTGGGGCACACTCGTGCGCTGCTTGCCTCTCTGACCATACGATGGTCCATGAGACAGCTGCGCGCTCGTAGGTACAGCTGCCTGCCCTGTCCAGGCGTGATGTCACCTCTGGAGAGCCCTGCCTACTTGGCTTTGTTTCAGAGTCTCATGGAGCCTTGAGGCGATGAAAGACCTCAGGATGAGTCAGTCTCACTTCCTGTGTCCAAGAGGCGGGGGGAGAAGGGGACTCCCCCAAATCACCCTGAGTTTCCATAAGCTCGTCACCCCTTCCCAGAATATCCGGCCCCCTCAGGCCAGGGAAAAGGGATGAGACGGGCACCGGTCACTGTCCTCCGCTCTTGCCTCCTCTCCACGGCACCTGTGTGTGTGTGTATATTCATATGCACACTTGTGTGTATTTTTGAGCATGTACAAAACTCTGTACAAAGCTGCATGAAGCAGGGGCTCTGCTAGGCTTGCTGGCCAGGTGTTGGGGACACAGAGGAAGGAGCCTGGAATTCTAACAGGAGGACTCCTGGAAGGCTTCTTGGAAGCGGCAGCCTGGAACTCTGCTTGTGAGAACGTGGCATTCGGATAGTCCCTGAGCTAGGCTGTAGGAAAAGGTGCCTTCCAGACCACAGGACGGCTATGATCAGAGGCCCAAAGGCTCACAGCGGTGCTGAGGCAGAAGGCAGGGGGACAGCTTGCTGGAGGGGAGGCCCGGCTGGGGCTGGGGCAGGGGCAGCACTGAGGCGGCCGCACCCTGGGCCAGAGTCTTTGGACTTGACCCTGGAGGCGGCAGCATCAGCCCTGGGGCAGCATCCTGCCTGGTGCTGGGAGAATGTGGGCAGCGGTGGGAGCGGGGAGAAGGGCACCAGGCCTGTGTGCTGGCCCCCCTAGCTGCCCCGGGCCCCCCACCTCATGTGGGTGCCCACCTCACTGCTCACGTGCCCCCAGGCCTTGCGGGTCAACGGTCTGGAGCAGCTGTACAACAACCTGGGCAGTGAGCGCCTGCAGCTGTGGTACAACCGGCTGCTGCTCGCCCAGGAGGAGGTACAGGACTGGGCTTGGAGGAGGCCAGGGATGCCCAGCTGTTTCCTAGAACAGAAGCCATCCCTAGGGGAGAGAGAGCACTGCACTGAGAGCCCGCCCCAGAGCCCCCTTGCTGTAGGCCGTCTCAGTCCTTCCGAGCCTCAGTTTACTCATCTGTACAATGGGAGGGTCAGCCCTGCTCTGGCTCGGGTGAGGCCCCCCATGGACACGGGTGGTCTCCACAAACCAAGTGCTGGCTGTTCCCAGGAGGAGTGTCGGAGGGAGTTGCTTCCCTGGGTGCCCATCCCCCAGGCCCTGCAGGAGTCCTGCCTGGACTTCCTGGTAGACCAGCCACACAGCCTCCTGAGTATCCTGGATGCCCAGACATGGCTGTCCCAGGTGAGCCCCTCGTGTTGGGGGACAAGGAGCGGGGGGTGCCTGGTGACCAGGCCAGGGCCAGCAGGGCCTCTCAGGGGAGAAATAAAGTCTGAGGTCCTGGGACCTTGCCCACAGGCCCTCAGCACAGCTTGGGAAGGCAGTGGCCACACTAGGTTCAGATCTCTAGTCTCTGGATAATCCTGAGTGAAGTGCTGACCTCTCTGAGAGTCCTCACTGCAGGAGGGGGACCATCGTGCCTGAGGGGCTGGGTGGTGCGGACTGTGCAGGCTGCGCGAGGGGCTTGGGGTTTCATCGAGTCTTGTTATAAGTTCTTAAACTCCATAAAATAGCCTCTTACTGGATGACTTTTTATATATGTGAATCTTTAAAAAAAAAACACATCCCATCTGTTTAATGTTTCATTTAAATGTACTGTATCCTTCCCCCTTTTTTATTTTCTTGGCCACACTACAAGGCATGTGGGATCCTACTTCCCTGACCAGGGATCAAACCCACACTCCTTGCATTGGAAGCACAGACTGTTAACCACTGGCCCGCCAGGGAAGTTCCTGGATGGGTTCTTAAAAGTATCTGAAAAACTTGCTCAGAAACACCTGTAACTGTGAGACCAGTCTCCCAGGAGTCATTGCCAAAACTGCCTTCAAGTCCCCCAGCCCAGTTTCTTTTAAATTATTTTATCAAACGTCTCTAAGCCACCAAATCTTATTGACTGAGGTGTGCAAGTCTTCCATGTTTTTTCTTGATTGTTCAAAATAGTCCCTGGGAAAGAGGTTGTGCCCTTTATAAAGACTCAGATAAGGAGCGACTTTCTAAAAAAGCTTGGGAACCAAACCAAAGCTCGCCGTGTGTTCAGTGTCTGTGGTTCTGGGGGCAGGGGAGAGAGGCACAGCCCCGCCAGGGGAGCCACACCGGCAGAGGCCTGAGCATCTCTTCCTCTCATCAGGCCACGGACCACACCTTTCTGCAGAAGTGCCACTATCACCACGGCGACCACCCGTGCTACACCAAGCCCCAGCTGCCCCTTCCCATCTTCACCGTGCGACATTATGCCGGGACCGTCACCTACCAGGTATCGGGTGAGGGCAGAGTGACCCTGGGGAGTCACCTGATGGGTGAGTGGGGTAAGTGTAGGGAGACCTCTTCCAAGGCTTTAACCATCTCTCTCTGCCTGGGCCCCTCTGCCTCACCTAGTGCATGACTCACTGAGCTCTGGGCAAGCATTGTGTGATGGGGGAGTCAAGGCCTTGGGACCTTCCAGACCCAGAGGGGCAGAGCATATGCATGGGACCTGGCTCTGATGACCTCAGGGAGTCTGCTTCTCCTTCTGTGTCTCCATTGTCCTCATCTGTAAAATGGGAAGGGGAACCTGTCCTATAGCGTCCTGAGGATTAATGTAATTACATGGAAGTGGTGGGACAGGTGCCTGGCACATCCGGGTACTCAGTAAAGGGACCTCCTCTCCCCCTTCTGAGTTTCATGATGACTCCACACCTACCTAGGAGGAGAGCTTCAAGGGGGTGGGGGCCTGGTATAAATGGTATATTCGGGTGACTGGTTTGGGGTGGAGCAAGTCATCCTTGTGGGTGGGAAGTGGTATCTCATTGTGGTTTTGATTTGCATTTCTCTAGTGATTAATGATGTTGAGCATCTCTTCATGTGCTCCTTGGTCATTTGTGTATCTTTCCTAGAGAAATATCTATTCAATTCCTTTGTCCATTTTTTAATTGTGTTGTTTTTTTAAACTGAACTGTAGGCGTTCTGGATATTAATCTAAATATTAATCCCTTATCTGATATGTGATATTTCCTTCCATTTTGTGGGCTCTCTTTTCACTCTCAGCACTGTATTCTGATGCACAAGAGGTTTTCATTTTAATGAAATCCAGTTTATTTTTCCTTTGTTGCCTGTGCTTTTTGTGTCTATTCAGGAAATCATTGCCAAATCCAGTGTCATGAAGCTTTCTCCCTTTGTTTTCTTCTAAGAGTCTTATGGTTTCATGTCTTACATTTAGGTCTTTGATCCTTCTATTTTGAGTTGATTTTGGTACATGGTGTGAGATGAAAGGCCACCTTTGAAGTTGGACTATTAACAGAGGGAAGAGGCTGGGTCACTTGCCAAAGGGACTGGCTTCCACCGCCTTCTCTCCTTGACTTCCCCTCCCCACCTCACATTGTCTCTCGCAGGTTCACAAGTTTCTAAACAGAAACCGGGATCATCTTGACCCTGCCGTGGTGGAGATGCTTGCCCAGAGCCAGCTCCAGGTGCCCCTGCTGGCCGTCCTATACCCCCCGACCCTGTTCTGTCCTCCTCGCCCAGACAGTCTTGCCCAAGGGGCTGGCCTTCAAGATCCTGGCACCTTGAACCTTTGGCTGGCCCACCCCAGTGCCCCAGGGAGTGGGGCTGGGGGGCAGGCTGGGCTATCGACAGGCCCTGCGAGCCGGCGCAGTCCCTGTCTCACCCCGCAGCTGGTGAGCCGCCTGTTCCAGGAAGCAGAGCCTGATGAGTTCGGAGGAGGACCGGGCAAACCCACGCTGGCCGCTCGCTTCCAGAAGTCCCTGGGGGACCTCCTAGCCCAGCTGGGCAGGTGAGAATAGTGCCCCCATACCTGACCCCCTGGGAGTTTGAATAGGGGGCCAGTCTGTGCTCACGTGACTCCCCTTTCCACCCACGAGGAGCCATGTCTACTTCATCCAGTGCCTCAGCCCCAATCCAGGAAAGGTGAGCCCTCCCAGCACCTGGCTGCAGAGCCCTCCAGTCCCTGCCCTGCCTTCTCAGCACCCCCGCCCCTCCTGTGCCCTGCCCCGTGCTCCCCACGGCTGTGAGCCCCTCGACTCCATGTCCTTGGCTCTGCCATGCTGCCTGGCCACAGCTTCCAGGCCTCTTCGACGTGGATCATGTGGCAGAACAACTGCGCCAGGCGGGCATCCTGGAGGCAGTGTGTACCCGCAGTGCCAACTTCCCCATTCGCCTGCCCTTCCAGGCCTTCCTGGACAGGTAGGGCCCAGGATAGGGGGAAACAGGCACCTCAGGGCCAGGACTCACTAGGCAGGCCCCCCTGGAGTGGCTGCCAGACCTGGGGCTCCTTCTAGGGAAGACGGACCCACTTTCCCAGGGACCCTTCTTCCATTCTCTCTCTCCTCTCCCTCCATCTGTGTCTCCTTCCACTATTCCTCAGTCACCCCCACGCCTCTGCATGCCTCTGTGCATTCAGGTATCTCTCTTCCTCTTAGCAAAACTCTCCTGGGTGTCTGGCACATAGTAGGTGCTTCCCATAATCATTGTTGAATGACTTACAGACTGAATGGACCCAAGGGGCTCGGGGATCAAATGAGTGTGGGGAGAGGTGCCCGTGTGCTTGTTCTGACTTGAGTTATCTATCCCTGGGCAGGTTCCGGGCCCTGGGGACTGAGGAGCAGGGCGAGCTCTCTGACCGGGAAAGGTGTGGCATCATCCTGAACCAGGTGCTAGCAGCTGAGTCACCCCTCTGTCACCTGGGAGCCACCCAGGTGGGTGGTGTGTGTGTGCAGAGAGGCAGGGAGGGCTGGCAAGTAGGAGGAGCATTCTGGGATCCTCTCAGAATCCAGTGGTCCTTCCAGGTGGTGGGGAGACAGAGTGGGTTGGGTGTCCCGGGCACCCCAGGAGAATGGGTTGCCTGGAAGGAGGCTGAGGCCTCGGGAGAAGGGCAGGGTGGTCCCAGCCTGCATACCTGGCCTGCCTCCAGCCCACACCTCTGCCCCCAGGTACTGCTGCGGGAGCCGGGCTGGCAGCAGCTGGAGCAGTGCCGGGCCCAGCAGCGCGCCCAGGCCCTGCTGACCCTGCACCGAGGCCTCCGCGTCTGCATCTCCCACCAGCGCCTCCGCCTCCTGCCACGGAAGCAGGCTCATGTGCGTGGGCTCCAGGCCAGGTGTGCGGGGGGCGCTGAGACTGTAGGCCTCCTCAACGTGGCGGGGCAGGCTCTGGGAGACATAGGGCCTCGATGCAAGTCTGTCTGCCTGCATCCCATCGGCACTGGACTCTTCTTGCCGACACCCCTGCCCATACCTCTGCTATCTCTTCTTGAATGCCCCCAGCCATGAGGAGCTCATTACCTGCTGAGGCTACTCAAACCTGCTGTCTTGACTCCTTGACTAGTGGTTTGCATTTTTTTGGTCTGCATTGGGTCTTCATTGCTGCATGTGGGTTTTCTTTAGTTGCAATAAGCAGGCGCTGCTCTTCGTTGTGCTGCAACGGCTTCTCGTGGCTGCGGCTTCTCTTGTTGCGGAGCGCGGGCTAGAGTACAAACGCAGGCTTCAGTAGTTGTGGCTCATGGGCTCAGCTGCTCAATGGTATGTGGGATCTTCCTTCCTGGATTGATCCCATATCCCTCACACTGGTAGGCAGATTCTTAACCACTGGACCACCAGGGAAGTCCAACTGTCCTTTCTTCTAGTCCATTCTCCACCCTGCAGCAAGAATACTCTCTCTTTTTTTTTTTTGGCTGCAATGGGTCTTAATTGAAGCATGCAGAATCGTTGGTTGTGGCATGTGGAATCTATTAATAGCTCCCTGACCAGGGGTCACACCCAGGTCTCCTGCATCGCAGGCAGATTCTTTACTGTCTGAGCCACCAGGGAAGTCCCTCCAAATCGTTTCATCACCAGCAAGAACTCTGTACCTGTTCAACAATCATACCCCGCGGCCCCTTCCCTCCAGCCCCTGGTAACTCCCAGTATACCTTCTGTTTCTGTGAATTTGCCTATTCCAGACATGTCATCTAAGTTGACTCATACAATATCTCCCTTTACATCTGGGTTATTGCACTAAACATATTTTCAGGGTTTGTACCTTTTATAACATGTGTCAGAACATCATATTTTTTTTTACACCTGGAAATTGTTCCGTTGTGTAAGTGGACCACAGCCGTTTATCCATGTATCTGTTGAGTGTGCGTGTGGGTTGTTTCTGCCTTTGGGCTTATTGCAAATAAGGCTGCTATAAACATGAGCATGCAAGGTACAGTTCAAATCTCTGCTTTCAGTTCTTTTGGGTCTTTACTTTGGAGTGGAATTCCAAGTTATCTGGTAATTCTGTCTTTACCTTTCCGAGGAACTGCCAGATTGTTCTCCTTAGTGGCTGCACCATTTTGCCTTCTTACCAGCAGTGTGTGCACCTTCCAGTTTCATTACATCCTTGCCAAGACTTGTTATTTTCTGCGGTTTAAATTATCACCAACCTAGAAGATGTGAGTCGGAGACGATTGAGCGACTTCACTTTCTCTTTTCTCTTTTCATGCATTAGAGAAAGAAATGGCAAGCCACTCCAGTGTTCTTGCCTGGAGAACCCCAGGAATGGGGGAGCCTGCTGGGCTGCTGTCTATGGGGTTGCACAGAGTTGGACACGACTGAAGCCACTTAGCAGCAGCAGCAGCAGTGGATGTGAAGTGGCATTTCCTTGTGGTTTTGATTTGCATTTCTCTAACGACTAGTGGTGTTGAGCATCTTTTCATGTTCTCCTGGGCCATCTGTGTGTCTCTCTGGAGAAACAACTACTCAAGTCCTCTGCTTGATTTTTAATTGGGTGGTTTGTTTCTTATTGAGTTGTAGGCATTCGTTATATATTATGGATACTGAACTCTTATTAAATATTTGATTTACAAGCAGTCTCCTCTTTTTTATATATTTATTCTTTTTAGTCTCCTCTCTTGATAGTGTACTTTGATGTAAAAAAAAGCTGTAGATTTTTTTTAATTGAAGTATATTGGTTTACAATGTTGCAGGTATATAGCACAGTAATTCCGTTACAAATATATACATGCACATATATCTCTCTATATATTCTTTTACAGATTCTTTTCCATAATAGGTAATTATAAGATAGTGAATATTATTCTATTATATATTCTATATAGATATATATGTATGTATACATTTGTAACTGAATTCCTTTGCTATATACCAGCAACGTTGTAAACCAATATATTTCAATAAAAAATAAGATCCTTGTTGTTTATCTATTTCATATCTAGTAGTGTATATAGTGGAGAAGGCAATGGCACCCCATTCCAGTACTCTTGCCTGGAAAATCCCATGGATGGAGGAGCCTGGTGGGCTGCAGTCCATGGAGTTGCAAAGAGTCAGACATGACTGAGTGACTTCTTTTTCTTTTCACTTTCATGCATTGGAGAAGGAAATGGCAACCCACTCCAATGTTCTTGCCTGGAGAATCCCAGGGATGGCGAAGCCTGGTGGGCTGCCATCTCTGGGGTCGCACAGGGTTGGACACGACTGAAGCGACTTAGCCGCAGCAGTGTATATAGATTAATTTTTAAATATTTAGGATGCTTAGGGCTGCTTCCTTGAGAAGTCTGGTCTTTCTTATATCTGGAAAATTCTCAAAGATATTGTCTCTTCAGGGATCTATTAGACTTCCCGAGGTGTAATTTTTTTCATTTTTAGGAGTTCTTCTTGGGGGGAGGGGAAAAAAGTTCTGCTTCTTAAATAGTAATGTGTCAGACTCTATTCCAAACACACCTCTTAATTCATTTCATCTTCTTGTGGAGCAGACAATCCAATAATTCTCCTTTTAGAGGTGATGAAAATAAAACACAAAGAGGTCAAGTAGGGAATTCTCCGGTGGTCCAGTGGTTAGGACTCAGCACTTCACTGTCAAGGGTGTGGGTTCAATCCCTGGTTGGGGACCTAAGATCCTACAAGCCATGAGCATATTCAAAAAAAACCCCAAAACCCAGAGAGGTAAAGACCTTATCCAAGACTGCTGTGACGAAACAGTAGAGGAACGCGCCCGGGTGGCCGGCTCCAGAGCCTCAGGCCTCAACCCCCTGTGCACAGCAGCCTCTGGGTTCACTTGCTCTTCTGTCCTGTCCTTTCCCTGTTGCTTGTTGGGCAGCTGGGCGCTTCACTGGGGTCTGGTTTTACACTCATGTCTTGACTTGGAGGATCTGGGTATTGGGTGTGAACGCGGACTCCTCACTAGCCCCCTTCCCGGCCTCCAGGAAGCGTTACCTCCGGCGGCGGGCAGCTCTGGGGCAGCTGAACACCATCGTGCTGGCGGCCCGGCCCCTGCTCTGGAGACGGTGGAGACCACAGGTGAAGCCCAAGGGTGGGGTGCTGCCTGGGGTGTGCTCAGGGGAGAACCCAAGCCAGCCTTTGCCGGTCAAGCTGGCCCAACGAAGACAGTGACCACCGTCCACGCCCAGCCACACAAGGGGCGAGGCCTCAGGGACCACTACTGGCGGAGTGTCCCATCCCCGCTGCCTGGCCGGGGCAGCCTGGGGCCTCTGGGAGCTCATCGCCTTCCTTCATGCCAGGGCCTGACTCTCTCTGCCAGCTGGGGTGCCTCCATCCCCTCCAGGGGCCCCTTGGGCTGCTCCCTGTCTTGCCCGATGACTCCGACGTGAGGGCCATAAAGCAGCTCGAAGGTCAATGCCTACACGCCGCCCTCTCTCCTGCCCCTCCCTGCCTGGACTTTGTCCCCCAGGGACCATTTCTTCCCTTCCTGCTGTCCTCTTCCCGGTCCTGGCAGACGGGCAGCAACACCCACAGCGCTTCAGCTGGTGAGGGCTCTGGAGGGCGAGGGGCAGACGCCAGCCCCCTGGGGTCCATCCACACCTGTTCCGCTGGTGCCCAGGCCTCCTGGGAGGAGAAGGGGTCAGCTGAACTGCCCAGCAAGGAGGGAACATCGAGGGAGCTCGGGGTGACGCTTCACGGGGACACCATCTCCTCCCGCATCTCCCCCAACAGCTTGGGCGTCGGCGCAGCTGGCACAGCATCGGGGCCTTCGAGACGGTGCCAAGCATGGTAGGTGGCCTGGAAGCTGGAGAGTGTCTGCTGGGTCGTGAGCCTGCTGAACCTGGCCTGGCTTGAGGGGGAGCGTGGGGTCCCAGGGGTGCCGAGATGGGTCCTGTCCTCAGGCCCATCCATTGTGCCCCCCAAGAAGAGGCCTGGGTGCCCTCGGTTTCCCTCTGAGGGCTCAAGGGGCCCCACTGGAGTGCCCAGGACTAGAATTCTTGGTCTCTGGAGGGGAAGCTTATAGTCCCAGGGGTGAGGAGGGCCCCTGGGTCCCTGTGCCCCTCCCTGAGTTTCTGGTCAATTGCTCCCCTCCACCAGGAGCTGGGGCGCTTGGAGATCCCGGCTGAGCTTGCCGCCATGCTGAAGACAGCGGAAGGTGAGTCGTGATGGGCCTCATTCTTCCACAACCCCTTCCTCTCCCGGTAGCCACTCCCTCTGATGCTCTCTCTGGGTGCCCCCAGCTCACTGCCTGGCTCCCTCTGCACTGGAGCCAGAGGCTGATGCTGGGAGGTAGAGGCGACACCAGGGCCAGTCGCCTTACCTGGGCATTTCTGGGCTGCCTCCTGTGTCACCCCAGGCCGTCAGCACACCCGGGTCCAGAGCATCACCGAGGCCATGCCCCCGGAAGTTCCCGCCCGGCCCAGCCTGACCCTCCCACCTGACATCAACCAGTTCCCCTTCTCCAGCTTCATCTCCGTCGGCTTTCAGGTGGGCTTCCAGGCCTCAGCTCTGCTGGCTGCTGCCCAAATTTCCCCAGACACGAGCCCCCAAACACAGGCAAAAGCTGTGTTTGTCCTTCTTTCTCCAACCCTCTCCTCCATCTCCTGTTGTGGGGATTGTGGATGCAACTGCGTTGCTCGGAAAATCCGTTGAACCCACATCTCAGTCTATTGTTACTTATCAGTGATGCCACACCTTTGTTACACCTGCGGCATTGCCCTGCCAGTGAACGCTGAAGTTGTGCCTTTAAAGCGTGTTTAATGACAAAGCAGAGTGTCCAGGCAACAGAGTTGGAAACAAAAGCAAGATTCAAAAGTGCCCGTCGAGCACGGTCCCGATGTTCCAGGCAACAGCTGGGCGGGTGGGGAGATGACGTGTGTACCTTCACACAGGAAGTAAGACTAGGAAGAAAGAGGTGAAAATGTTAACTCTGGTTGTACCTCGCAGTGGCATATTGATGGTGGGTTTTATTCTTCATCCTTTTCCCTGTTTTCTGAGTTTTCCATATGCACGGGCTTTAGTTTTCTAATCAGAAAGAGTAATTTAGGTGTATGGTTTTCAATATTTATTTTTGTTTTGGCTGTGCTGCGTCTTTGGCGCTGAGAGAGCTTTCCCTGGTTGCGGCGAGCAGGCTTCTCATTGTGGTGGCTTTTCTCGTTATGAAACAGAGGCTCTAGGGTGCAGGCTTCAGCAGTTGTGGTGCGCGGGCTCAGGAGTTGTGACGCATGGGGTTAGTGGCCCCGTGGCACGTGGGATCTTCCTGGACCAAGGAACAAACCAGTGCCCCCTACATTGGCAAGTGGCTTCTTAACCACTAGACCACCAGGGAAGCCCAATCAAGGTGTATTTTTAAGGCGCTTTTCCTCTCCAGCTCATCTTCCTCTCGTAGGTTCCTTCAGGGCTCCCCTGGCCCTGTGTCTGGCAGGTCAGCACGGATCAGCCTCTGCTCAGGCATGTGGCACCGCCCCCTTCCTTGCAGGAGCCCTCCTTGCCCCACCCTGGGCAGCTGCTGACCAAGCCCCTCACCCAGCTGGACGGTGAGAACCCTCAGCATGCCCTGGATATCAACAAGGTGGTGAGTGACCCAGCGGGGAGGGGACAGGGTGGGCCTGTGCCGGGGTGCTGGTGGGCACAGGGAGCCCTGCACGACCTGCCTCCCCTGGCTTGGTGTCCGCAGATGCTGTGGCTGCTGGGGGACGGGTCGCTGGCGCCCTGGCAGGAGCAGACCATGGGCCAGTACCTGGTGCGGCAGGGGCAGCGCCGACCGGGGCTACGCGACGAGCTCTTCAGCCAGCTGGTGGCCCAGCTCTGGCGCAACCCCGATGAGCAGCAGAGCCAGCGCGGCTGGGCCCTCATGGCCGTCCTGCTCAGCGCCTTCCCTCCGATGCACACCCTGCAGAAGCCACTGCTCAAGTAGGGGGCTCAGTGGGTGGGGGGCCCCGTGGACGGGGTCAGCAGGCCACCCCAGGCTCACAGCGGCCCTGTGCTGTGCCCGCAGGTTTGTCTCTGACCAGGCCCCCAGGGGCATGGCAGCGCTGTGCCAACACAAGCTGCTGGGGGCCCTGGAGCAGACGCAGCTGGACCCTGGGTCTGCCCGTGCCCACCCACCCACCCAGCTCGAGTGGACAGCTGGATGGAGGCGGGGCCGCATGGCGCTGGATGTGTCCACCTTCAGCGGTGAGGCGCACGTCCTGCTCAGGGCTCCCACGGCAGAGTCTGCCCGGCACCCTCGCCCTCCCCTGACCCCCTTCCCACCTCAGCCCTCCCGATGTGATCCTGACCTCCCGATGTGATCTTGACCTCCCTGTCATCCTGCTGGTGGGACTCCAATGGGACAGCACCCCTTTCCCCGTCAGGGTGGACCCTGCTGTCCCTCACTCTCACCGCTGCCCCTCCTCCTTGCAGAGGAGTGCTACTCAGCCGAGGTGGAGTCCTGGACCACGGGGGAGCAGTTCGCCGGGTGGATTCTACAGAGCAGGTCTGGGGGCCAGGGATGGGGGAGTCTGGCCGACACTGACCGTTGTCCCATCCTCCTTTTGAGTCCTCCTCACCCTCCCAGCCTGCTGTCCCACTGAGCACCTTCTGCGGCTGCTCCTGCAGGCCAAGGCCTGCAGCCCAAGGGGTGGGGGCGAGGTGTGCGGGTCGGCGGGCAGGGTCTAGACAGCAGATTCCAGATGGAGAGCGAGTAGGGAGTATTCCTGCTAGATTTGGCCCAGATTCTGATCAAATTGGTAAAATAAATACAGGAGAAAAATACATAAAAACAAACAAAAACAAATACATCAGAGCCAACGCAGAGGTAGGGGGCCTTTTTTGCAGAAAAATAACGGAAACCGGGTCCTCTCACCCCCCTCTGCAAGTGCCTCCCCCCGCCGCACCCCCAGGTCCTTGCTGCTTCTGGATGGTCACCTGCCTGGCTGACCACCCTGTCCTCCCTGCCCCTGTCTCGCCCAGAGGCCTGGACCCGCCCCCGCGCGGCTGGTCTGTGTCACTGCACTGCAGGGACTCCTGGAGGGACTTGGCCGGCTGCGACTTCGTGCTGGACTTGATCGGCCAGACCGAGGACCCGGGGGACCCGGCCAGGCCCCATAGCTACCCCATCGCCCCCCGTGGCCTGTAGGTGCCACCCCAGCACCCCTGGCCTGCTCCTGCCCCTATCCTATTGTAGGCGACCCCACCGCCACCCTGTCATACCCTGGGGTTCCCTGGTGCTGCCGCAGGTCCAGCCCCCAAGCCTCCTCCCATCCCGCGGGGATGACCCCAACACCCCCCCCCACCGCCGCCCCTCTCCACAGCAGCTTCTACACCTTGCCTCAGCCTGGGCACCCCACCTCCTTAGCTGGGCCTCCATGGCTGGAGGTGGCCCTGTGAACCCCTTAGCTGGGCCCACTGTCTCCTGCAGAGCCGAGAACATCCCCCTGGCCCCCAGCATCCAGGCCCCCTCATTGCCCCCAGGCCCACCTCCAGGTCCAGCCCCAACACTGCCCAGCAAGGGGCGCACAGGTAAGGTGGGGGTGGGCACACTCAGGTGGGCAGGGCGATGAGAATGGGTTTGCAGGAAGCCCCTGCCCCCAGCAGGTGACGCCAGCCCTCCATAGGTGATTCCCGGACCTCAGGGAGCCTGGATGGCTTCCTGGACCACCTCTTCGAGCCCGTCCTATCCCCCGGCCTCAGCGTGAGTGTCCTGCGCCCCAGCCCAGCCCAGTCCCTCCTGTTCCGGGGCCTCTGCTGCCCCTCCCAGCCCTCCTAGGACTCTAGCTCTGACCTTTTGACCTGTGACCTTTGCCTTCACAGGATCTGGAGCAAGGCAGGGCTCTGACTGGCCGCATGAAGGGAGGGGGTGCCATGGGGCCCATGCAGCAAGGCAGCTACCCCATGGGTGAGTGCGGGGCTGAGCCCATCTGGGGTCTCCCTGCCCACAGACGGGGCGAGGCGTGGCCCGGGCTTCCCACACAGCTGCCGTCAGAGCTCCAGCCCGCACCCCGGTGGCCCGTGCTCATCTCCTCGCCTGGGGCTGGAGGGAGGCTGTCCAGGTGGGCACTGACGTGGGAGGACCCTGTCCCTACAGTGTACCCAGGGATGGTGCAGATGCCCAGCTACCAGCCAGCCATGATGCCGGCACCCATGCCCATGATGCCAGCCATGGGGCCAGTCCCAGGTAAGACTGGACTGTGGCTGCCCGGTCCCTTCTTTGGGGGGTGGGGGTGTGGTGGACTGGGCCTGGAGGAGGGAAGGTCCCACCTGGAGGGCACAGTAGGAGCTCGGCCATGGCGCTAACCCGCCCTGACTGCCTGCCTGCCCGCCACACCCCAGCCATGGTGGTACCACCACAGCCACAGCCAGTGCTTCCCAGCGTGGATGCGAGGCAGCTGGCGGCCCAGCAGCAGGACTTCATCAACCAGCAGGCGCGGATCCTGGTGAGGACGGGCAGGGCCCACGGATTGCCTCGTGGGTACCAGCCTGCAGGGAGGGGCGAGGCTGGCTCTCATCCGGCGCATCACGCCCTGTCCATCAGGCCCAGCAGATGACCACCCAGGCCATGACCTTGTCCCTGGAGCAGCAGGCAAAGCAACTGAGGCAGAGTCAGGCCCTGGCCCTGGCCCCAGCCCCAGCCCCAGCTCCAGCCGCAGCTCTAGCCCCAGCCACGGCCCCGGCCCCAGCCCCTAGAGCAGCTTCCCCGACCTCACCTCCTCCGGCCATCACCCACAAGCCCAAGAAGACACCCACCCACCAGAAGGAGCCAGAGAGTGGCCTGGAGTTGGTAGGTGCCCGCCTGACAGTGAGGAGCCAAGGCTGGGGAGATGGCAGGGCATGGGATGGGCAGCTGGCTTCAAGGCTGCAGATGTGGGAGACAGGGGGTTGGGGATGGGGCCGCAGGGCAATGCAGAAAAGATGCTGCCCAGCCTCAGCCCCGCAGGTCCGAGTGCGTGCGCTGTGCGAGCGGCAACTTGGCCAGCAAGGCTGCTCCTTCTGTTCCCCTTCCTGCCAGCAGGAGGCCCCGCAGGAGGCTGAAGACAGGCACCCACGGCCCAGGAGCTTCCAACAGAAACGAGACTATTTCCAGAAGTTGGGTGAGCGCCCTTGGGAAGGCAATCAGACACAGAGACTCAGACACCGCCCCCGACTGGCCAGGGGACAGGGGGCTGCCCTCTGGTCCGGGTGGCCCGTCCAGGAGCCCAATGTGCTTAGTCGCTCAATCGTGTGCAACTCTTCGTGACCCCATGGACTGTAGCCTGCCAGGCTCCTCTGTCCATGGGGATTCTCCAAGCAAGGATACTGGAGTGGGTTGCCATGCCCTGCTCCAGGGGATCTTTCCAACCCAGAGATTGAACCCAGGTCTCCTGCATTGCAGGCAGGATTCTCTACCATCTGAGCCACCAGGAAAGCTCAGGGGGGCGGGCCAAGTGGAAGGTAATAGACAGGACCAACTGGGGGGCATTTACAGGGCAGCAGCCGAGCAAGGTGAAGACCACGAAGCCTCCAGCCAAGGTGGCGATCCCCCAGGCAGAGGCGGTGCAGGACGAGGAGCCAGAAGAGGAGGAAGAGAGAGCAGGTGGTGAGGAGGCGGAGGGCAGGCTGGGCCTCTGGGGTTCTGCCCAGGGTCTCATGTCTTTCCTCTCCTCCTGGGCAGGGCCCTCACCTCCGCCTCCCCCGGTGCTGAAGAAGCTGCCACCGTCGCGAGGTGCAGCCAGAGCTGCCCAGGAGGCTGAGGCTGAGCCGGCCACGGAGCTGGGGCCTGGCAGGGGGCACAGTCCAGCCGGGGGCAAAGCCGTGGTGCGTAGCTCGGACCCTGAGCCCTGCCGGGCAGAACCCAGCAGGGAGATCCGCAACATCATCCGCATGTACCAGAGCCGCCCCGGCCCCGTGCCTGTGCCCGTGCAACCGGCGAGGTGCCAGGGGAAGGGGAGGGGAGGGAGGAGGGGAAAGGAAAGAGGGGAGGGGAAGGAGGGGCTAACCGCTCCCCAGAGAGTCACCCTGTGAACTCATGACCTCTTCCTTCTTTCAGGAAGCCCCCCCAAAGTTTTCTAAAGAAAAACAACCCTAAGGATGAGGCTCTGGCTAAGCTGGGGATCAATGGTGCCTCCTCGCCCCCTCAGGTGAGGTGCCCTCTGGTCCAGAGCATGGCCGCTCCATTCTGGAATCCTCCTGAGGCTCCCCGGGGTGAACTTGGCCCTGAGTCACAGCCTCTGTGTGTTCCCTTCCTCCCCAGACGCTGTCCCCCAGCCCAGGGAAGGCCCCACCACCACCCGTGGCCCCTCGACCCAGGGCCCGACCACGGCTGATGCCCTCCAGCTCCATCAAGGAGAAGCAGGGGCCCCTTCAAGAGCTGTTTGGCCAGAACCCACCCACTGCCCAGAAACTGCCCCCTCCGCCAGCACCTCCACTGCCTCCACCCTGGGAGCCAGCGAGCCCTCCAGCTGAGTCCCGCAGTAAGGAACCCCACATTCCTGTGCGGTGGGCTTTGGGGGGGCGTGGTGGGCTTTGAGGGGGCGCGGTAGGGGGGGGGGATTTCCAAAGACCTCTCTGAGCTCACAGCGCCGAGGTCAGCGGCTTGGGCTTCTGGACTTTGGAGCCGTGGGCGAGAAGCCCCAGCTTCCGCGTTCCCGCGGGGGGCAGGGCCGGGGCACCCCCGGGGCCTGTCTGGCACAGACGGACTGTCACACACAGGGCGTTGGCCCCGGCAGGAATTTAGTGGCCCTGCTGATGTGGTCAGGGAGGCCCCACGCACGTCTGGGACAGCTGGAGGCGGGAGTTGGGACGGCGAGTGGGAGGGAGGCGACAGAAGTGAAGCTGGCCCGGCTTGCGGGGCTCTGGGGAGGAGGGTCTTCTCTGCCTGTGCCCCCATCACCCCATGCCCCCAGGCAGGTCCACACCCAATGCTCTTCGGCCCCTCCATCTGCCAGGCTTGGTGGAGCCCATGGGGGATGAGGGGGTCTCCACCCAGCTGCTCGTGCCCTCCGGCAGCGTGTGCTTCTCCTACGCCAGCGCCCCCTGGAGGCTGTTCCTGCGCAAGGAGGTGGGCACCAGGGTGGGCTTCAACCCAGCCACTCTGGGTGGGGGGCGGGGCACAGGCTGTGGAGGAGCCAGCCTGGGACCCCAGCGTCGGCTCCCTACTGCCCACCTCCTGGCCTGGTTTCGTCTGAGCCCAGGAGGCGAGGTGGGGTGGGAGCCAGGCTGGCGGGGGACCACCCCAGCCACTCTCCGTCTCCCGTGCCCCCATCCAGGTGTTCTACCCCCGGGAGAACTTCGGCCACCCCTACTGCCTCAGGCTCCTCTGTGAGCAGGTGAGCACCCGCCCCGCAGGGGTATGTGCAGACAGACCGCGCTCCCCA
Organism: Ovis aries; assembly: GCF_016772045.2. Lineage (NCBI taxonomy): Eukaryota > Metazoa > Chordata > Mammalia > Artiodactyla > Bovidae > Ovis > Ovis aries. Next base: position 55,294,262 of record NC_056064.1, on the reverse strand, counting down.
CCCCTGGCCAGGTTACCACCGTGGGGCGCTGGCATGCTTCAAGCCCTGCCTTCCTTTATTTATTCCTCACAACATCCTTCCGAATGAGGACCGTTTTTGACTTCTGTGTGTTAGTCTCTCAGTCCTGTCCAATTCTTTGTAACTCCATGGCCTGCCAGGCTCCGCTGTCCATGGGATTCTCCAAGGCAAGAACACTGGAGTGGGTTGCCATGCCCTCCTCCGGGGGATCTTCCCAACCCAGAAATCGAACCCGGGTCTTCCGCATTGCAGGCAGACTCTTTACTGTTTGAGCCACCAGGGAAACCCCTTTTTGACTTATAACGAGGATTCAAAATGAAGCGTATGCAGCACCCAGCACAGGCCAGGCACAAGCAGGTGCTTGCCGGCGCCTGCCTGCCACCTGTGGATGCTCCCAGAGGCTCGGGTTTGCTCCCCCCAGTTCTACAGCACCCCTCCTCCCCCAGGTCTGTTCTTTCAGGGAGGCTTAGCTGAAGGAGGGATAGCAGCTCGACTAGTGCAGGCAGCTGGGGGGGCAGGTGGGAGCTCTGGGTGGACACGGCCCTGAGCTTGGAAGCCCCTGCGTCCCTCAGTGTCGCGCCCACGGGGCTCTGTAGCTTTCCCTCCGTGCATGGCTGCATCTGGGTTGCGCTGAGGCCTCAGGACAGGGTGGTGACTGCCTGGCTTGCCCCCCAGATCCTAAGGGACACCTTTGCTGAGTCCTGCATCCGTATCTCCCAGGACGAGAGGCGCAAGATGAAAGACTTGCTGGGTAGGGTCCAGGGACTGCAGGAGGCTCAGAGAGCTGGGTGACGGGGGTTGGGCCTGTCCAGAGGGAGGGAGTAAACCCTGGGGTCCCCACTGTGAAGGAGCCTGGGGACAGGCTGGGGCTCTTCCTGCCACAGGAGACCTGGAGGTGGGCCTGGACTCACTGGACATGGCTGAGGACGGTGTCAAGAAGCGCATCGTGGTGGCCGCCAGGGACAACTGGGCCAATTACTTCTCCCGCATCTTCCCTGTCTCGGTCAGTGAGGCTGGGGATGGCAGCGGGCTGGGTGCCAGCTGGATCCCTTGGGAGCAGGATGAGAGCTGGGGCGGGCTGGGTGGACGGTGGCCTAGAGCTGGGAGCCGGGCTGTGACCCAACCGCCTTCCGAGCAGGGCGAGAGCGGCAGCGACGTGCAGCTGCTGGCTGTGTCCCACCGGGGGCTGAGACTGCTCAAGATGACCCAGGGTCCCAGCCTGCACCCCGACCAGCTGAAGACTCTCTGCTCATACAGGTTAGCGGAGGCCAGGGCTGGGGCTGGGGGCAGGGGTGGGCTGGTGAGACGGCCCCCCGGCTCATGCCCTCACCCTGGGTGCAGCTTTGCTGAGGTGCTGGGCGTGGAGTGCCCGGCTGGCTCCACCCTGGAGCTGTCGCTGAGGAGTGAACAGCTGGTGCTGCACACGGCTCGGGCGGGAGCCATCAAGGCCATGGTCGAGCTCTTCCTGAGCGAGCTCAAGAAGGCAAGTGTGGGCTGGCTGGGGGCCTCCACCACTGCTGCCTGCTGCCCAGTCTGCTTTGGCTGGTCTCGGGGCTGTCAGCCATGCTCCTTTGAGCTGCCTGGAGTCGGGGACGCTGGGTGGAGGGTGAGGCCAGCAAGGGGGCAGGGGGGACAGGTAGGAAGGGGTCACAGCAGGCTGGCCCCTCACCCGCCTGCCCACCTGCAGGACTCTGGCTATGTCATCGCCCTGCGAAGCTACATCACCGATGACCACAGCCTCCTCAGCTTCCAACGTGGGGACCTCATCAAGCTGCTGCCGGTGGCCACCCTGGAGCCAGGTATCTGCGGGGCAAGCAGGGTGGCAGGCAGATGAGGCGGCGCCTCCAGTGGGCATGGTGCGGGGTGGCGCGTGGATGAGGCTCTGTCCTTGGGCGTCTCTAGGCTGGCAGTTCGGCTCCACGGGCGGCCGCTCCGGACTCTTCCCTGCTGACGTCGTGCAGCCGGCAGCTGCTCCGGACTCTTTCTTCTCGACGGAGCAGAGGAGCAGCCAGGGGCACAAGGGTCAGCTGCAGCGCAGAGAGTGGGATAGGGCATCGGAGGTGAGGAAGACGGGAGAGGCCGAGGCAAGGCCTCAGTAGGAGCCGAGGAAAGGGCTCCGTGGCCCCAGGCAGCCAAGGACCACCCCCCTGCCTGGCGGGCAGCGCTTGGCCTGGTGCCGCCCCTCCGCCCGCTCCTGGTTTCTTGCCCTGCTGCTCCGCAGCAAGACTGAGCTCCCCGCGGGCCAGGGCGGGGCTGTCCGCCCCTCACGCGGCCCTCGTGGTACCTAGTACGGTGGCGCCTGAAAAATGCTCAATAAATGGCTCTTGACCTTCTGGTTTCTGGTGGTGTGCTCACTGCAGCTGCTCTGCCTGCTCCTCTTGGGGTGGGCGGGGCTGGGGGCTGGGGCAGGGCCTTGGGACAGGCCAGTGGACCCTTAGGTGGCACCAGGTCTCCTGTGTTTCCAAGTTCCCCACCCACCCCTGGAGCCAGGCGCGCAGTGACAACTCGGCCACCAGCCTGTCCCCCTCTGTGGCCTATGTGGCCCTGCCCACAGACTCTGACTACACCATGCAGGAGTTTGCCCTGCGCTACTTCCGGAAACCCCAGACCCTGTGAGTGCCCTTCCTGCCCCCACCCCGCGCCAGCCCATCCTCAGTCCCCCTGAAGTGGGCCTCCCTGCTTGAAGCCCCCGAGCCAGGGCTTTCTGTACCCTCTAGACCCAGCCTGGGATTGGGGGGTGGGAGGGCTGAGCAAGCAGGGGTGTACTCCCCCATCCCCCCTCAGGCCGGCCCAGACCAGTGGAGATGCTGAGAAGGCCACGGCCAGCCTGGTGCAGTACAGCAAGGTAAAGGGGACGGTGGGGGGCAGCCAAGCCCACGGACCTGCCCGCTGGCCCTGCCCCGCCGGCCCCAGACCTACAGCCCAGCCTCTTTGGCTGCAGGCTCCCATCCAGAAATCGCTCATCAGCTTCAGTGACGAGGACACGAACAGGCAAGCTGTGGAGAGCTTCCAGGGTGAGTGGCCACAGCCTCTTGGGTCCCTGTGCCTGTGACCTAGGAGTCCAGTCGCCTTCTTGAGTTTGCCTTCTCAGGGAGGCGCACTGGTGGCTCCTGCGCCACATGGCCCTCCCCACTTCTACTCATGCTCAAGGGGTTGTGGCTTGTATGGGGTCTGCGCTGGAAGGCAGTGGTGGGTCCAGCTCACTATGCGCTCTGTGTAGCCCTGGGGCCCACAGCATCCCTGAACCTTGTCTCACTGGTAAGGCTGGGACTGCCACCCCGCTTGGCTCCCATGCATCTTGACAGCAAGGCACGAGATGGCCCCATGTAGCGATGGCACCAGCCACGGCTCACCATGCATCTTGTCCTGCCCACAGCTCTGATGCAGTTTATGGGGGACCAGTCCAAGCCGCGGGGCAAGAACGAGCTGGATCTCCTCTACGGGCTGCTGAAGGTGAGCACGGGCTGAACGTGCCGGAAGCTGCAGGGGAGACAGTGAGCCCTGGGGGCCCCTCTCGATCTTCCTGCTGGGCCTCCAGGGCATCCCCTTTACATGTTCAAATCATCCAGTAATGTTCATTGAGCAGCTGTTACATGCTGGGCCCAGGACAACTGGGCCAAGTTGGTCAAGGCCCCACAGAGCTTACAACCTAGTTACAGAGGAGACGGTTGGTAAACCATCATGCAACATGCCCAGGGCCAAGAGTGCCTTGGAGAGAGAGAGAGAGCAGGGGCGGGGCTGCTGTGGTGCAGCAGGCTTGGTGACAAGGTGATCCTGGAGCAGAGGCCTGAAGGAGGCCAGGGAGTGAGGCCTGCGTGCCTCAGGGCAATGCGTGTGAGTGGGGGCCGGGGGGGTTGGGGGGGGGGGGGAAGGAGACTGGTGCCTGCGAGTGAGGGGGAGTGGAGTGAGAACCGGGAAGGGCGGTGGGTCCAGAGTGTGGAGGCCTTGCCCTCCACTGTCAAGACGTCTGCGTTTTCAAGATTGGGGAAAGCACTGGAGAGTTTGAAAGACAGACGTGTCTTACAATTCATGGGTTTGCTCTGGCTACTGTCTGTGATTCTGCGAGTTTAAGGGCAAGGGAAGGGTTAGTGCCATGATCCTAGGTTAGACATGGTGCTGGCTCAGGCCCAGAGGCAGCAGGAAGGGTTTGCTATAAAATGCATGTGGGGTGTGAGAGAGCGGCCAAGGATGACACCAAGGCTTTGGTCAGGGCACTGGCTGGTCTCCCACAAGGATGCCTGAGTGAGGGAGCAGGGCTGGCCTGTGGTGGAATCTGTTGAAGTCTGAAGTCCCGGTCTTCAAGTGGAAGGTCTGGGCTTCAGGGGAGATGTCTGGGCTGGAGGCAGGCCCAGGGTGTCATGAGTGCAGACAGAGGCCCAAGGGCACTGCAGCCTCTAGAGGTCCCGGTGGTGAGGGGAGTCAGCTGAGATGACTGGGACAGAGGGACCAGAGAAAGAGGACAGGACCCAGCTCGGCCTGGAAGCGGGTGAAGTTGGTGACTTGGTGAATGGCCAGCGGTACAGATGCTGTTGAGCCGAGTGAGACCAAGCCTGAGAGAGGACTGTCGCTGTCACCCCAACCTGGCCCCTGCCCGTGGCCATTAGCAGGATCTCTCTGACCTCAGATTCCACGCCATCCCAGCCCCACCGCCTTGCCCCTCCTGTCCCCACAGTTCTGCCAGGAGAAGGAGGATCTCAGGGACGAGGTTTACTGCCAGGCCATCAAGCAGGTCACAGGACACCCCCGGCCGTGAGTGGGGGATGGGGGTGGAGGGGGCAGGGGTGGGCCTCTCAGGGAAAGCACAGCACCGTGGCCTGGCCAGCCTGAGGCCCAGGCTCTCTGCCCTGCAGGAAACTCTGCGCGAGAGGCTGGCGCTTCCTCAGCCTCCTCACGGGCTGCGTCCCCCCGTCGAACACGCTGATGCCCTACGTGACCAAGTTTCTGCAGGACTGGGGTCCTCACCAAGGTGCTGGCAGGGAGGGGCTTCTGGGCTGGGGTCTTGGCTGCTCAGGGAGGGGCAGGGAGATGCTCACAGCCCGGCCTGGCTCCTCTCTGCAGAGCTGGCCCAGAGCAGCCAAGAGCACCTCCAGCGCACAGTCAAGTATGGGGGTCGCCGGCGGCTGCCCTCCCCAGGCGAGATGCAGGCCTTCCTGGTACTGGGGGTGCAAGCCGGGCAGTTTTCCAGGATTCCCAGTGGGTGGCAGGAGCTGGGGCCTCTTTCACGGGTGCACTGACCCTGCGCTTGTCCTGGCAGAAAGGACAAGTAGTCCACCTGGTCCTAATTCATTTGCCTGGGGGTGTGGATTACAAGACCAATATCCGCACTTTCACGGTGAGTGCAGGGCCACAGCAGGGGGCGGGGAGACACGGGAAGCCGTGGGTCTCAGATCTGGGAACCCCCCCTACCCCCAAAGTCCTGTTCCTTCCCCAGCACCCCCATCACGGCTCTGTCCACATGTCTAGGTGGCAGCAGAGGTGCTGGAGGAGTTGTGCAGGCAGATGGGCATCACGGACCCCCAGGAAGTGCAGGAGTTTGCCCTCTTCCTCATCAAAGGGGACAGTGAGCCACCTGGCCTGGGGAGGAAGCACGGTCAGGGTGGATTCCACTGCTGTGGCCTTGAGGGAGGCAGTTCCCATGCTTGGGGCTGGCCGGGCCGTGGGCGGGTCGTGGGCAGGGCTTGGGCGGGCCGTGGGCGGGGCTTGGGCTGGCCCTGGTGAGCCTGTTCAGGTTGGGAACCTGGACTCTCGGTGCAGGTGAGCTGGCGCGGCCCCTCTGGCCCCAGGAGTACCTCAACAGCGTGCTGGGGGGTCCGGACGTGAGCCTGCACAGCCGGCGGCTCGGCTGGGGGACCCAGCTGCACTTTGACAATCCCACCTACATCAGCACCCACTACAGCCAGGTCTGCCTTACACAGTAGTACCAGCCTCAGCTGCCTGGGCAGGGGCCCTCCAAGAATCCCTGCCCTCAAAGAAGAAGGGAGGGTGCCAGCAGTGGGCTTGAGGCTCAGGAGCAACCCCCTTGCTGCCCCCGTCCCGCTCAGGTGCTGCGGGACTACCTGCAGGGGAAGCTGGGGCTCAGCCCCCAGGAAGACACCCGACTTGCCAGATTGGCTGCCTTGCAGCAGCTCAGCAGGAACAAGGAGGAGCCCCCCTCAGAGTGAGCGTGAACGCAGCCCCCATGCCTCCTGTCACCCCCTTACCCCCTCCTCCAAAGTCAAGGCCACTGGTGCCCTTCATGACCCTAACCCAGCGGGCTGTGTACACCTGTCCCCCATCCTACCCCACACTCCTCCAGGGCAGGGCCCACACCTCATCCATGTGTCTGGATCCCTGGTCTCACCCACGGTAGCCACTGGTTCATTGATTTAGCACCAGCTGTTTGCCCAGCCTCGCCTGACCAGGCTGTGTCCTAGGCAAGACCTCCTGGCTTACTTGCCGAGGAAGCAGCAGTGGCAGCAGCAATGGCAGATGAACGTGGCCACCGTTAAGAGCCTGATGGGCCGGGAACTGAGGCAGCTACAAGGATACAGCTCCCAGGAAGCGCAGATCAGCTTCATCAGTGGGTCTGGGGCAGGGGGCGGCCAGGGAGCGGGAAGGGGGCACCCAGGAAGGAGGGGCAAGGGTAGAGGGGCTAAGCAGCTTCTCCACCAGCCCTGCTCTCCGTCTGCAGAGGCCGTGAGCGAGCTGCCCCTCTTCGGGTACACGGTCTACCCGGTGCTGCGAGTGAGCAATCCGGCCCTGCCCAGCCCCGGCCTCCTGGGGCTGAACCGCCAGCACCTCGTCCTCATGGACCCCAGCTCCCAGGTGGGCCGGGCTCCTGCCCCCGTGCTGGCCTGGGCACCCTCGGGGCACTGGGCTCCCCCCGACACTGACCCCGCCCCCCAGGAACTGTGCTGCTCCATTGCCCTGAGGGACCTGCAGCGGCTCCACCTGCTGAGCCCACTGGAGGCAGAGGGCTCCCCTGGCCTGGAACTCAACTACGGCTCAGCCGACAACCCCCAGACCATCTGGTTTGAGCTTCCACAGGTGGGTGGCCTCCACGTGCCCTGAGAAGGTGGTAAGTGCCTCACCCAGGCCCGGTGTGCCCGGCCGCCTGGGCCCAGGCTGCTGCGCAGGGCTCTGGCATGGCGGGGCTGGGGGACAAAGGCGGGGGGCTGGCAGGGGAGCCCTGCCCTCATGTGCCACACCTGCACAGGCCCAGGAGCTGAAGCACACCATCACCTTCCTGCTGGACGGCAACCCTCCTTCCAGTTAGGGGCCGTGCTGCACCCAAGGCGGGGGCAGAGATGGAGACGGGACCCCTCCCCGGCCCATGTCTCACCTCGACAATCTCCTCTGGGTGTGGTGAGGCCAGTCTGGTTTGGACTTCAGCACCTGGCTGTCCTGGAATCCACTGCAGCATGGCCCAGAGTGGGGCTGCCACAGGGACTTCAACTGGGGAAGTTCTGCGAGCCTCGCTCTGGGGTGGGCCTGTGGTGGGGACTGCAGGAACTCGGCTTGGGTGTCTGGGGGGGTCACCCAGCCTGGGAGAGATGTCCACCTGGGCCCTGGCCCCATATCAGCACGTGCCCAGACCTGGGAGGCGCGGCTGCTGAGGAAATAAAACTCCTGAGAGAACGGGGCTGCGCGCGTGCGTGTCCAACTGGACACTTTATTCTCCTGTAAATGCTGATGTCCCACCCGGCCTTCCTGATCAGGAGCTGAGCAGGGGCAGGGCGGGCTGCTGCCCCTCTTGGCATGAGCTCTGCCTCTGGGCTGGGCTGCAGGCGGCATCGTGGGGGGAGAGGGCGGTGGGGGTGGACCAAGGGCAGCAGGGGCTCCTCCTGAATCGGCTCCATGGCCTTGGCCTGCTGGGCCTCGCCCTGAGTTTAAAGTGTTTTAAGAGGTGGAGGGACTGTTTTCTTTCTGCTCATCTCGCAGCCACCACACCATATGCCCCTTTCTCACCTGGGGATCTGGCCCAGAAAACCCAACTGCGAGGGCCAGGAGGGCAGGCAGGCAAGGAGAAAGAGGGCCTCAGGCTTTGCGAGCAAAAAGAAAGGTGGGCTGACCGCGCTTTGGGAGGTGTCCGGGCCCATTTCCAAAGTGAGGTGTGGCTGGAAGCGGGGAGAGCCTGGGAGCAGGCCGCCCACCCTCCCTGGTCCTGAGCGAGGCCGGGGTGGGCCACGCTGGAGTCTGGGGGGCAGGCAGGAATGCGGGCCCCATCGGACCCCATCGGTCATCTCTGCAGGCCACACAGGCCGTGCCAGTCGGCTTCACTCTCGCACCGGGCTCGGCCGCGGAACAACTGCTCGATGACGTCCTGTGCCTCTTCCCTCGCTAGATTTGGGGGGGAGGGGGCGTGAGGGCCAGGCCCCTCCCGGCAGAGCCCCCACAAGTCCCTCCCGGCCGGTGCCGCTCACACTCACCGCTTCTTCCCGGACAGAGGTTCTGGGTCAGTGAGTGTGAGAGGTGGCGGGCGAAGGCTTTAAACAGTTCCTGGAGAGAGAGGGTGGGGAGAAGCCAGGAGCACCCATGCCAGGACCCAGGGCAAGGCGGACCCTGGAGGGGGCCGCGGGCTTCCGCCTTTCTTGTCCTGGACTCACGCTTCCCCCACTCCGTCTGCACCCCAGTGCTCCAGACTCAGGGGAGAACAGGGCCCATCCACCTATCATACCTTGGATGCAAACTTGCCCTCCTTGTAGAAGGGGGTCAGACACTTGACCACCACACTCGCAGCCTCCTTCAGGGAAATGCTGGGTGCCGAGAGCTGGCAGGAGCCTTGGGGGCTTGGGGGGCTCTGGTTGCTGGCTGAGACGCTGCCCTTTGCCTCAGCTAGGATGGAGGCCTTGGCTGAGGGACGTGGCCTCTTCTGAGCCTGGTTCCCCGGGTTCTCCTGGGCAGGGCCACAGCGGAGGGTCACTCTGGGGTCCCCTGTTCTGGGCCCCTCCCTTCCTTCTGGAAGACGGGGCCTCTGCGTCCGCTGGCTCCCTCTGGCCCGGCCCATCTGCCCTGGGGTGTGGACAGTGGAGACAACTGTCTCGGGGCCCCCCAAGCAGGCTCCAGCATGGCAGCCTCGTGCCTCTCGGTACCTGCTGGGGTCTGGGCCGCTTGCCTCTCTGTGCCTCCTCTGTGTGGCTGGGCTGGCCTTCGGGGGGCCTCTGGTCTCTGAGCGGGCAGGCACTGGCCGGAGGGGGAGCAGGCATCAGGGTCCAGTCGCCTCTACCCCCTCAGCCCGGGCAGCCCTGCGAAGCCCGTGGCAGGAGCCAGCCCCACTGCAGAGGCCCAGGGAGCCAAGGGGATGCCAAGACTGCCCACACGCTCACCTCGGCCCCTCCTCAGCGCACTCCTTGGTATCGGGGCGGGCAGCCAAACGCCCCACGGCTCCATCCTCCTGCCCTGAGCCCTTCTCCGGGAGCATCAGGGGTCTCCACACCCCATCACGGGAGGGGCTGGTACTATCTGCCCCTAGGGCTGCAGTGAGTGGGGGCGGGCTCTTGGTCCTTCGGCAGAAGAACCGGGTGATGTTCTGAGAGTCCTTGAGTGCCGCGGCGGCCAGGAGCTGCTGCTTCTTATTGACCCGGACCTTGGCGGTGGGGCTGCCCCGGGCAGGGCCTCTCTCCTCCTCGGGGGAGGGCCCCTGACAAACAGCATCGCTCCCGGGGGCCTCTCCTCGGAGCCCGGGGAGGGGCTCGGCGCACTCCGTACCCTGGCGGTCACAGGGCCGGCTGGGGGCCCCCTGCTCACCACCCTGCTCACCACCCTGCTCAGGCCGGGGCTCTTGCTCCGGGACCCACGTCTTCTCCATCAGCTCTGTGGCCGTCTGGAACAGGCAGGAGCCTTTGGGGAAACCGGCTCCCACCCGCTTGGGCTTGAGCTGCAAGGAGGAAAGAGGCTGCTGACCACAGGTCCCTCCAGCACTCGCTGGCAGGTCCAGGTGTGGCCACGGGGGCCGGGGAAGGCAAGGCTGGGCAGGCCAAGGCTTGGGTGTTGGGCTGGTGAGAGGTGCTGGGGGGGCTCCAGGGCAGGGGAGAGCAAGGGTCAGGGCTGTGATGCCAGGAGGAGCAAGGACGGTGCTAATATGAAGGGCGAGGGGCCGGGGCGCCGGTGGCGTGCTAGACTCACCGAGTATACCTGGGAGGCAGGCAGGATGTCGTGCTCGGTGGGCTCCGGGGGCTTGGCCTGGGCACTGCAGCTGCTAGTGCTGCCTCCCACACAGTACAGCTGCCCCTCCTTCGAGGCTCTGTGGATCTCAGCCACCTGGGGCAGGGGGGAAACGCCCTGGCTGGCACCCGCTAGCTCCAGGCTTCCCATTAGCGACTTCTGTGGCTCACGCTTGCAGGCAACTGGACACTGGACAAGTTCTAGCCCCACGGGGCTGGCCAGAAATCCCTGCAGCCAGGGAAGGCGGGGAGCCGGGCTTCCCCCTACATGAGTGGCCCCCTGGGTGGGAAGCCGCCCCCCCCCCCCCGCCCCTGCCTGGCGCCCACCTTCTTCAGCACGCTGGCCTTGTACAGGTTGGCCACCTTGGCACTGCGGAATGTCTCGTGTTCCAGCTCCACTGCCTTGGCCTGGAGGTCAAGTCTGAGGGCAGCAATGGGATTAAGGTGTCAGGCCTGAGGTCAGCCCTGTGATTCCTGCAGGGGACCCTGGAGATGGCTTCAGGGCCTGGTGGGAATGGCCTTGGGCACAGGGATTCCAGCCTGGACTGTCTGGGCCCCTGTGGCTTACTGTCCTTCGGCAGTTCCTGGCAGCCTGTCAGGGCCCAGCCTGCCCCCGGTGGGGCTGTGTGAAGACCGACACCCCCTTGGGAAGAAGATGAGTCACAATTTGGGGAGAGGTGCCCAAATAAACTGGGCTTCCTAGGTGGCTCAGTGGTAGAGAACCTGCCTGCCAATGCAGGAGACACAGGAATGCAGGGTTGGATCCCTGGGTCGGGAAGATCCCCTGGAGGACGAAACAGCAACCCACTCCAGTATTCTTGCCTGGAGAATCCCATGGATAGAGGAACCTGGTGGGCTACATACAGTCCATGGGGCCGCAGAAAGTTGGACACGACTGAGGGACAGAGCACACACGCCCAAACAAGCCGGGGGGGAGCTGACGACACTCACCCGTCAGCGGAACCTGCGGCCTGGTGGTTACTGCTCAGCGCCTCCTCCAAGAGCCCTAGGCAGTGCTCACGGGCCTGCATCAGGGCAGGAAGGTGGTCACACAGGTCCCAGGTGGGGGGAGGAGCCTGAGGGCAGGTGTGAGGAGATGCCCACCTCCTACCTTCACAGTGAGCCTCGGGATCTTCCTACTGGCAGCCTCTCTCAGGGGACAGTCCTCATCTGCGGGGAGGAGAGGCGAGTCCTTCCACCCTACTGCCTGCTCTCTCGCGTCCCTGACCCCCCAACGAGCTATCCTCCACCCACACCCTGGGACCAGCCCAGGGGACGTTTCTGTACTGACCTGGGGGTACGAATTCTTCTGTCTTGGGGTCTTTGCCCTGGAAGATGACATGAAGTCCTGTGAGTCATCCTATCCCATAGCAACACAGCTCCGAGTCTAGCATAAGCGAGGGGCTGAGAGGGTGTGAACAGGGGCCAGCCAGAGCCACCTGAACCCTGCCCCCTTCACCTTGCGCAGGCGCATCTGCTTCTGGTAGAAGAGATTCCATTCCCGCTTCTGGGCCTCGTCTCTGCCCTCGTCCCCGCTGCCTCCAGACCCTTCGTCATACCTAGGTGACAGGCTGGGCGTGAGCCATCCTGGGTCTGGGCTTTGCCCTCCCATCACACGTCTGGTAGGGCAGTGATGTCTCTGATGCCCTGGATGCTTGGGGGCAACGCTGATGTCCTGGCCCCAGTTGTGGCCCTCGGGGCGGGGGCATGCATCACTTCTGATCTGGCCTTGGCCCCAAGGAGAGAATGCCAGACTCTTTCTAGTGGGTTGGGGGGCCCTGGCCTCATGGCCCCTTACCTGCTAAAGCCCCCGTAACCCCTGCGGCCTCCTTCGTACAGCTCGGGGTCATAGCCGTTCCCTTGGGAGGGCCCAATGCAGGTCTTGTTCCAGCTGCTTCTCTGCTCCAAAGCGTCCAGCTGCTTCCGCACACCTGCAGGGTTCTGGCAACAGTCACAGCCTTTGGTGCAGGCGGGGGGCAAGTCCCCGAAGTACTTGGCAATAGCAGCATGGCGGCACCTGGAGCAGGGGTGGTAAGGGACCTGCTCGGGCCAGCGTTTGTTCACCCAGCCCCCAAACTCTGCCTGAGCATGGCTGTCTGGCACTGTGGCCAGCATCTCAGGCAAGCCTTACAAGGCATCACTGGGCTGGGTGGGGTGCCCATTTTATAGATGAGGACAACAAGCTGAAGGAGATTCCTCAAAGCCATGTAACACATGTGCCCAGGGGAGCCAGGGCACGAACCCGCTCTGCTTCTCCATGGGGCACTCCTCTGGGCTCCAGGCCCCGGCACCCTCTCCATCCTCCGGTAGTGGGGCGCCCTGGGAGGAGCATCGCCTCTGGGTGCAGACTCTGACTCTGCAGCTGAGGCTGTGTCCTTGGGGAAAGCGTCTGACCTCCTGAAATGAAGCTTAGGCACCTCAAGCATAACACGCCTACAACATGGTACAAGGAGAGCCCTGGCCCCTTGGGCAGCGTAAGAGCTGAGACAGCGCTGCGGAGTGCGCCACAGCACTCAGCACTTAGGGCTCTTATTACCGCTCCTCACTCTCTGCTGAGTGGGAGAGGGAACAGCAGGAAGTAGCCCTACCCCACCTCGGTGCTCTGCTCTGCTTCTGTCTCCTGGCGACTCCTCCCTGTTGTCCCTAACAAGCCTCTGCCTGACCCAGTGTACACGGCCCGGAACCGAGAGACTGCTTGAGAACAGGAACCAGGCAGCTCTGGGCTGGCACCCCATGCCGGGCACTGGTGAGCACAGCCTTGGCCGTGGTCTTCCTCCTCACATCTTCCTCTGCCCTGACCCACCACAGCCCCCTTGGGGTGCCAGCCTCCAGCAGTCTCTCCTGTGGGGGCCCAGTGGATCACTGGGGCAGATGTAGAGACCGGGGGTGGGGGGGAGGGCACAGCTCCATCCGGGCCATTACAAACAATGGTCCCTGCAGCAGGCATGCAGCACAGGGTGGGCGAAGCCTCTGGAGAGGCCAGGGCAGAGGCAAGGCCATCCAGGTACTACATCCCAAAGACAAGAAGAGCTGGCACCACTGCTCTACCTGGGACACGACTTAAACACAAGCACTGCCTGGGGCTGCAAGGAACAGGCTGAGGAGCGGAGACCCCAGGCCAGCTCGGAGAACACCGCCCCGAGGAAAGGTGGGCTGGCTGCACGGCCACCAGAGGGCGCCATCCCAGCCGCACCCAAACCCACGCTGCTCACCCCGCCGCCCAAGTCCATGCCGCCTGCCTGGCCTCTGGGACACTCTGGCATCCGAGTGGTGAGGCCACAAGCCTGGCTTCCTTCCCCGCACCCTCCCCCAAGCCCTGACTCACTGGCGTTTTGTGCTCACACTCAAAGGGCTCCATTGACAGCTCGCAGATGCGGGCTAGGGTCGGCCCCTGTCCTGCTCTGGGCACCGCCTGGTCTGCTGGGGTGGCATGACCAGCCAAATGTCAAATGGCCCTGCTGGCCACTGGGCTTCTGTGGAGCCCATCCCTGCTGGCCGGGCCGGGAGTGTGGAGACAGCCCCAGCAGACACTGTCGAGAAAAGAGCAGCAGTGTCCTCTCTCCTCCGGGGCCACCTCCCGAGGGACGGGCTAAGCCTGGGCTACTCCCCGGTCACTCGGGACTCCCGAGTCCTTCCCCGAGATGTCGCGCCAGAGGGCTGACAGCCTGGGTGGTCCAGCAGCTCCCCCTCTCTCTTTCCCAGGAGAAGAGAGGACGGGGGCCTGCTGGGGAGTCGCCTGAAGGACAGACTGGGGGCTGAGGGACATGGGTCCCCCAAGGGGGCCGTGGGGTGCCAACGGCTGGAGAGCTGCAAGCCCCCTCCCTCCTGACTTCGCCACTCAGGTGGAGCCTCCCAGAGGTCATCCTTGCCAGGGAACGTGCGAGTCGCCCTCCTCTTTCATCAGCTCACAGCCCAGGCCCAGCCCACACCAGCCAGGAGGGAGGAGAGGAAGAGGAGGAGGAACAGGAGGGCAGACCTCGGGGCAGGGAGCAGGCACAGGAAGCCTGCAGGACGCCCTCCCGGCAGGGATTCCCTCTGGGCACAGCAAGGGCACTGGCTCCCCACTTGAGCGGCCGCCCCGAGTAATTTGACACTTGAATCTCCAGGACGACCAACAACAAAAAAGCGGAGGCCGAGACAGCAGCTGGCTGTCAACAGCCAGGAGCTCCGCTGCGCTGAGCAGAGGCACCCGGGGCGCAGCCGCGGGTCAGGAAAGACGCATCCGCAAAGGAAGGAAGAGGTGTGAGCCCGGCCGGGGCTGGCCGGGGGAGGCAGGGAGGAGAGACACTCGAGGCCGCTGGGCTGCCCTGCACCTGTGGCCGCCCCCCGCCGCACCTGACTCGCAGGTGAGTGGCCGGTCACAGAGCGGGGAGGAGGGAAGGGCGCCGCCAGGGTCCCCTGCCTTGAGGGTGGATCCACCACGAACACGGAGAAGAGGGTCCTGGGGGACACACTATGGCACAGTCTCCAGACAGCGTCCCCTTCGAGCCTGGGCTCTCCCCTCTCCTGCTGGGACCCAGCACGGCCCCGGGGCTGAGGCTACAGCCCTCATCGCAGGGTGGTTTTCTCTGTTTGCTGAGCAGGCAGAGGGCCCTGGGGAGCCTGCTTACTCGACAAAAGTTAGTTTAAGCTCTTTCTATTCAGGGGGCTTAAACAAGGGATTTGGCTGGCCTGGCCGGGGAGGGAGCTCTCGCCTGCCCACTGAGCCTCCCTTTTCCCCCGGGATCAAGTACCTGCTTTCTCCCAGTTGAGGCCCAGCCAGTTCAAACCACCCAGGATGTGGATGTCCTGAACAACAGCAGCAGCTCCCCTCTTATAGGGGGACGCTTGGTGTTCTTGGCTGGGGGGGGCTAGGCCCAGGTCCTCCTCCCAGTGCCCACTGAGATCTTCAGGAGCCCAAATCTCCCTGAGCACCAGGCCAGTGCTTGAGGGCCCTAACCCCAGGGTGGGGTAGAAGTGAAGCTGGGGGGGGAATGCCCTACCCCAGTACTGGGCCCACAGTGCAGACCCCTCCACACACACTGCTCCAGCCTCCCCTGTCCTCACACAAGCAGCATTAAAGGCTCCCTCCCCAGCCAACCCCACCCCTACCCCCCAGATGTCTTCCCCAAGGCAAACAAGCCCACATCTACCTAGGAAGGAAAACAACCACCCAGGTTACGGTAGAAACCAAACATCAGCCTGTGTGTTCCTGGCTCCACTGAGGCTGTAGGAACTGGCCTGGGCTGCAGGCTGGGGAGGCTTAAAAGCCCTGCAGTGATGGGCGGTGATGACAGAGAGAGGGGACAGACGCCGAGCGAGGGAGGGATGCAGCGGTGAGCCACCGCAAGATGGCCCAGGCAGGCAGGTGGGGATTAGAGTCTGCAGGCCCAGAGGACGCAAGTGGACGGGGCCCCTCAAACACAAGTCCCTGAGCGGGGACACAAGGGTGATGCCCAGCTCTGGGACTGGGAAGAGTCAGCAGCAGCAAGCAGAGCTATGGGGCTGGAGACCCTGGGCTGCTGAGGGCTCAAGTGTCTCCCTTCCACCGCAAGGTGGGGCTAAGGCTGGAAGCGCAGCACACAGTGGGCACCTCTGCCTCACTGGTTAGGCTTCGGGAATCTGCTAAGACACCCACGGCCTTTAGTTATGCCTTATTCCGGTTGTTTCTCCAACAAGTAAGGGTGGATGAACCCACCTTGATAAAATAACGAGGCAGGGCAAGAAGCCCTTGGACCCTTGAGGCACCAACACGCCCTTATCAGTCACCAAACAGCTGTGCCTGGACTTGGAGCGTCAGTTTGGCAAGAAGGAAACAGGGCCGCTTCAGTACCAGGTGGCAGCTGTCTGGCCTGCAGGACGCCTGCTGCTCAGTTGCAAGGCCCTCTGTGCCAGGAGATGCCACCCAAAGGCACGTGTCCTAGTCCCTCCAGCTCTGCCAGCCTTCCCTCAGCCTGGCGCATCTCCCTGCTCTGCAGGCTGCCCCTCTGGCTGGGGCAGGGCCATGAAGGGCCATACGGGCCGAGAGCCAGGGAAAGCCACCACTTGTTCTGGCTGCTCCTAACTGAGGTGCTACCGGGCATGGGGCTGGGAGATACTCTAGCTTCCTTGGTTCATAGGCAGGAAGTACAGTCTGGGAAGGAGTGTGGCGGAACTGAGCTAGGAAGACTGGCAAAACATAGAGAGAGGCCCACAGGGCTTCCCTTCCCATCTCCCTCCAAACATGGGAGGAAGGTTAAAGGGACAAGAGGCAGCCCTCCCTGGAGGGCCCCCTCTTCCCGGGCCACACCTGGGAACACTGAGGGCTCCCTGCTGAGCAACAGCTGGGCCACAGCCACACGGTCACCTGACGACGGCTGGTTATATCAGGCACCCGGCGTCAGGCACCCTTGGCCTTGCTTTAAATAGTGTGCTGGGAAGCCCGCCCGGGACCTGCTGGAATGTGCCTCCACCCTCTAGGAGTACAAGCCCCCTCCAACTCCCCCATGGGGCCCACTAAGGCTCCTTTCACTCAAGGCCAAGCTGGAAAGGATGAAATAGCAACTGGAGAGCAAAGGGGGCTCCGGTCTTCGGGGCAGATCCACGCCTGTCCCCAGTGCAGACGGGATCCCACGGGCACCCCCGGGGCTGACCCAGGCGCAGCTGGCTGATTCCGGTCCCCACAGGCCCCGGCCGTGCGAGTCTGTGGCCCGCAGCTGGCGTGGACGGACGCTCTTCCCAGAGTGGGGCCCGGGCCCCCCGGGCATGAGTCTGCAGCTTTCTCACTTCCTAAGCCCTGAAGGGCCAACAGGCCCCGCCTTTCCTGCACAGCAGTTCAGCCTCCGCTCCACCTTCCTCCTCCCTGCTTTGGGGATCACACCTGCACCCCCTCCGCACCCCGACTGACCAGGGTCTCCAAGCAACCTCTCGCTCAGAAGCGGAGCCACCCCCTCTGCAATCCCTCCTGAGCCTTTAGACGTGGGGGCACAAGTGGAAAAGCCCCCCTGCCAGCCTGCGCTCCCTGCTTCCTCTGAAGGAGTGTCTCTGATGGCTCCATTAGGCAATGCAGGCCCTGGGCCAATCAAGCTGAGAAAGACAGGCCAAGTGCAGCTAAAGAAGGGAGGCGAGAGCAGCTCAGCCCTGGAGCCTGGTGCACGCTCCCTGAGGGCTTCAGTCGGCCCACTGGAATGGGCCAGGCGGGCAGCCTCTCATCCTCCAGGAAACCTGGGGTGCGGGATGCCTAGGGGCCCAGGACCACGCTCCTGTGCACACCTGCTCCACGGGTCAGCGGGAGGAGGTCTGCTCGGTGTGACCTGAGGAAAGGGGTCCTCGTGAACTTGACACAGAAAGACTCGCAGAAAGATCTGCCCTTTGGTGACAAGTCACAGGAGGTTCTCAAAGAGCAGGCGCGGCCCGGTGAGTGAAGACTGCTGTGCTCCAGACTCCCATGTGTGGGTGGGGCTGGTCTCCGCAGCCCTGGTCCTGTGCTGAGCCTGTCACACGGGCCAGGCCCTCGGTGCACGGCTCCTGATCTTGTCTGCAAAGATCAGGCTTCCCAGGATAGGCGCCCAGGGAGGCACAGTGTGACCGCGGAGAGGTCCCTTCCTCTCTCCAGTCTCAGGGTCCCCAGGTGCAAAAGAAAGGAGGCAGAAGGGGATGACGCATGGCATTCTAGAATCTTATGCCTCCCAGGACATTGGAAGACTGGGCTCCTGATCTCCTCTGTAGAACGGTGCATACCCTGGGCTGCGGCATGGGAGAAGCTGGGGGGCTCTGACTCCAGGAGCTTTGCCCTCTGACAGAACACCATCCAGTCCTCCACGGAACCATCGCCACCTGCCTGCGGTAGCATCATCACTTACAACACAGCTCCCCGCCTCCAGCCGGCCCCCCACCACCTTCCTTCACCTCACACACCACAGACATCCTGGCATGAAGGACGCAGACGACACTCCCCAAAGGTGCTGGAGGAAGGCGTGCGCAGGGAGGGAGCCGTGACTGCACCCAAAGGCCGTCTGGCCTCTCCCCACGTGCCCCGGGCACTCCCGGAGCCCGGCGCTGGGCCCAACCCTCCCTCCTGACAGCCTCAAGGTGGGCACCCCGTCTTCATGTAAAATGAGGGGAGGAATAGACCCAGAGAGACAAAGTGACTCCGAGTCACAAAAGCAGGGAGGAGGCCGGCAGCATCAAACCCAGGATGATTCAAATGCTGTGCTACAGGGCCGGCTGGCCAGACAGGAGCAGGAACCCTGTGGAGGAGGCACCTGTGCCAGCCACCATCCAGGCCCTGAAGGACCACGAGGCGGACGGGGGTGGGGGGGGAAGAAGTGGCCTAAGTGACCACAGGTGGGGCTTATGAGGCCTCCAGGAGGTCCCACCCTCTAACGACCAGAGCTGCCCAAGAAGGAAGGGCTGGGCAGGAGGGGGGCTCCCCTCCTCGAGCAAAGGCCGCATGCCAGAGAGGGCAGGCGGCCAAGGGCAGCGCGGAGGGCCCGGCGGATGACCTTCCAGGCGGCTCTAAGGACGCTCCGCTGCAGTGGCAGGGCCGGGGGTGACCAGAGCCCGCACCGGGCGAACCTGCCAGGCAGAGATCAGGGACGGGGCGGTGGCAACAAGAGCTTAAGGCCTGGCGCAGGCCCCAGGCCGCTGGCAGCCCCGCCTCGGTGAACAGGTTGAGGCTGGGTTGGCCCAGGCTGTCTCTGAGCCCTCTCTCAAGAGGCACTGGCTCCCTCGTGCCCACCGGTAAGGCGCTAGGGGAAGAAAGTCTCGGGTATAATGTGCCTTGACTCACTGACTTGGCCTGGGCCTTCACCTTCGGCCCCTCAGGCAGGACGGGCTGGAGGAAGCCCTGGGTCAGGGGGCCTGGAGGCTGACCAGCCACTCAGGAGGGCGGGGGGTGTGGGGGGGGAAGAGGACCCTCTTGAGAGCCAGAAGAGCAGGTCCCAGCCAGTAAGAGCGGGGTGCTTACACCCTCCCTGGGACGCCTGGTCCCATCCTGAAAGAAGACTCCTTGGGGAAAACTGGAGGAGCACGGTGTCACCCCACCTTCTCACAGGAAGACACCGAATGAGGAAAGAAACGGGGCTGATGAGAGGGGTGGGGACCCCAGGGGGCCTCAGACCGCCCCCTCAGTCAGCGCTCACCTCTGGCCGACCCTGGCCAGCAGCCCCCAACAGCCTGCTCCCGGGAGAAGCCAGCCCGCTATCCCCAAAAGTGAAGAAAGGGAAGGGTGCCAGGCTGGGATCCCAGAGCCTGTGTCCCTACCGGGAAACCATCCAGGGAGCTGTGTCCATACCAGACACCCTGACAACACCTAGGAGTTGTGTCTCAAAACAAAGGAGTGGAGCAGGGCAGTCACCTTCACGGCCAGCACGTGTGGCTGGCCCTGGCTGCTGGCAGAGCCCTCCCGGGGCCGGCTGTGCCCGGCGGGGCCTCAGGCTCCCCCGTGTCCCTGGCCAGAGCAGTGCCAGCGCTGAGCGAGGGGCCCCACAGCTCGCTTCCTCCTGGTGAGGCACCGGACTCTGATGGGCGAGACCTGACAAACTCGTTCTGCGGGCCGGGGTGGGTGAGAGGGCGGACTCTCGGGAGCCAGCTCAACGGGGACGCCAGGCCCTCTCTCTGCTCTGCAGCCCAGGAGGCACCCAGCAGGGGCCCGGCGCAGCATGGCAGCCAGCAAGCTCGTGCAGGAGATACACTCCATCGGGGACAGGCTGCTGCTCAAGCTGCAGAGGCTGCCGCAGGCCGAGCCCGTGGAGGTCCTGGCCTTCTCGGTCCTGGTGGTTTTCACAGGTAAGCCGGGGCTCCCAGAGTCTCCTTGGCACCCAGGGCTCTTCCTTGCGTCTGGGAGAGGAAACCACGGTGCCAGTCGGAGGGCTGGGTGGTTCCCCAGACAGAGGAGGAGCAGCAGATGTCTCCAGAGGGTGGGGTGGGGGGCAGGGGATCTCCCCCTATTCTCCGACATGCTGCGCCTGGGGAGGGGGTGTGCTGAAAACCAGGGCCCAGGGGTGAAGGGAGCAAAAGCTCTGGGGGCTGGCGTGGGGACAGTCACTCCTCTCCCCAGATTCTCAGTGCTTCTGACCCGTTAGCAGACCTTTGGGGAAGGTCCTCCAGGCCCCCAAGGGGGCTTCTTCAGAAGTGAGGTGCGCGCTTTCTCCCCTACCCGGTCTGAGTTTCCCGTGCTCTCTGCTGTCTCCCCACCCTCTCCAGCCACTGTAGTGCTGCTGCTACTGATTGCCTGCGGCTTCTGCTGCTGTCAGTACTGCTGGCCCAGGCGGAGAGGCAGGAGGACCCAAGTGGGACCCATGACCCTACCCTGAGGGCCAGGGAGATGGCCGAGAAGCCAGAGAGGAGACTGCCGACGCCACGACCCAGGTGTCAGCCTGGCCCCGCAGCCCTCACCCCTCAAGACAAAGACCCACGGCTCAGCCCTGGCTGAGCCCAGGGACCTGGACGCTGACTGAGAGACCTGGAGCCTCAGCAAGGAAATGGGCTGTTTCAGCCACAGAACTCTCACCTGCAAGGTGCCCAGGAGGGATCGATGGTTTCGAAGATAGAAAACCACCAGGGATTCTTTGCCGACCTGAGTTTTTTAACAAAGCACAGAGCGTGGTCCCCGAGCTTGGAGAACAGCCCGCATTTGTGGGGAGCTGGCCCTCGGGGCCCCATGCCAGAGAGCAGCAGGCCAGTCAGAGGGGCTCCGTGCAGGAGCTACTGGGTCCCAAGCGCCCCCCAGAGTGGGGAACATGTCAGTGTTCTATTCCAGGGTTTGCCTGTTTCTTTCCAGTGTTTGCCTGCTTCTTTCCAGTAAAGGCTTTCTGGTTATGTGTTTCTGCGGTGCCCCACTCCCCGGGCTGGGCCCTGTGCATCGGCAGGGCGGCATGCCAGGAGCCCCGGGGTGTGGCCTGTGACTTTTCCTTGCAGCCTCTGCTCTCCTTGTGCCCACAGAAGCTGGAGAAACACGCAGGCAAGAATGCCACGTTGGGGGGAAGGGGGCAAGGGGGCAAGACTCCGGAACCAGGGGAGGGCTGCCCTCCTGCCGAGCGCCGCCTCCCAGATGCCTGGTCGGCCGCAATGGAGGCTGCATCTGCCCCAGGCAGGTGCCGGGCTCAAGAATGCCACGCCACAGTCACCACGGCTATTAATTGTAGGTGGCATGCCCTGTCCTAGCAGGTCCCCTCAAACTTCCGGAATAAGAGAGGTGAGGTCCCTACTGAAGTCCATAACCTGCCTCCCGACCGCAACATCCTCTCCCCAATGGGCCAGATGGTCTGGGTTCCAATCCTCACCACCACCCCCCACCCCCGACCAGCTACACGAACAGATGTGACTTGACCTTCCAAGGCCATGTTTCCTTCCCCTGTGAAATGGGGACAATCCTGGTACCCTCCTCCTCGGGTAAGCCTGTGAGGATAAACCAAGATGGCCTTGGCACGATGACCTGGCCCAACACTGGGCATATCCTAAGAACTCCACCAATACGAAGCATCCTTATTTGCCCCTCCATTTGGGGGGCTGAGCCAGAGCAACGTGGACCCGTTTTAAGGACTGCTCCTGCTGACACGCAGCACTGCCCGCCTCCTGCCCTCCAGTTTACTTTCTCTCCACAGAACTTTCCAGGTAGAGCTACAAACCCAGGAATGAGCGCAGGGGAGGCAGAGGCTCTCACAGTACCTGCTGCCCTCCCCCAATACCGGTCCATCAGAACCATGAAGAGCCCCGTGTTCTTTACACACCTCCATCGTCTAGGCCTGTGCAGCCTGCCCTGGTTGCCTAGAGGCAGAGCCCCAGCCACTCGGGAAACAGGGAGGGGAGAGGGGATGCCAGCCCCCGCCACTCCACCATCTCCAGATGGCAGGCCGGCAGGAGAAGCCCTCTCCCTGGTTGGTTTCCCTCCCCAGTGTCCAGGGACTTATCTAACGGGTTTGGTTTGGGTGGAAGTCCCAGAGAGGAAATGGTTCCACAGAAAATAAAAGAAATGCAAGAATCTGTCTGTACACTCTACCCTTCTACCACCATCAGGAAAGAATGGGGTCAGAATAATAGTGATGATAGTAATAACAGTAACAGTGAGGACAGAGGCAGCTAAAATGCACCCAGGGCTCATCCCACCCGCAGGATGTCTGAAGCCTTTTGACACAGATAAATCCATTTAATTGTCACAACTACCTAATGCCAAAGGGACCATTCTGATCCCCTTTTCAAAGGTGAGGAAGTAGGTAACTCGCCTAAACTGGACCAGCTGAACAGTGGCAGGACCCGCCTGTCTGGCTCCGGGGCCTTGGCTCACCACACCCAGGCCTCCAGCTGCAGTGCTGATAAGGCTCCACTCCATCACCCACCACCTAACAATCTCAGGCCCCAAAGAGCCACACCCCACACCCTTCCCTGTGAGCGGGTGTGGCCTAGGAGTTAAGAGCTGGGGTGGGGCCCATCTTCGGCTCCCTCCCAGAAGAAAAACACAGGGAAGGCGGGAACATGTGAAGCCCTGCCTTTTCGGGGTCTAGCACCCGAAGCTGGAGGCTCCCCAGGAAGGCGTCGGTTCAGAAGACACAGCCCAGTGTGATCTTCCTTCAGCAGGTTCATCAGCATCGAGAACATCCTTCGTCAGGGTAACTGACACTGAGCCTCTTTTCTAGAAAAGATTCAGGCTCCTGGGTGCAGCTGCCAAGAACTGGGGACCATGGGCAGCCCTGGCCACCTGCAGGTGGACAGGAAGTTCACTCGTGTTTTCCTCCTCCAGGCCAGGCAGCACCTAACTGCCGAGTCCAAATAAGATGCCGTCCCCACCCTCGCGGGCTTCCAGGAGCACAGCCCCGCCACCAGTGGCTCCCCCGCAGCTGTCCGGTCAGGTCCCAAGCAGGCTCCAAGCCCCCGCGGCTCAACCAACCAAACCTCCTTGCGCACAACAGCAGCCTGACACGCTCTGATCGGCCCTCTGGGGAAGATAGGCATGGAGAGGAGACAGCAATCCCCCTCTATTGTAGGAAGGAATATACAAGGAGGTACAACAAGGCAGCTGGGGGCCAGGAAAGAGGCGCTGTCAGGCCGTCCAAGCCCAGAGAACACCCGGCTGACGCTGGTGACCAGACCTCTCCGCTCCCACCACCGTGCCACCCTGGACCAGGCTGCCAGCCGCGTCTGCCTGCGGTCCCTGGTCCCTGCCGCAGCGTCCCCGCCGTCTCGGCGCTGATCTCCGCGCCTCTTCATGCCGTAGCTCCTGCCTGTGGCCTCTGCTCCAACAATGCCCACGATTGTGCTCTCGGTGTCTCACAAGGATTTTTCACTCCCCGCTTCGGATCTGCACAGTTCACTGTCCAGACATCACACCTCAGAAACTACAGTCAAGCCACCGGTGCAAGAATCTCATTAGCAGAGGCCACACAACACTGTTTTCTCTGAAATCTGTTTTCCTGAAACTTAATGTTTGAAAGCAATCTACAAATAACAACCTTCAGGACAATATATTTGCTTGTGGGTAACAACAAATTCCACAGCCTAAAAAACAGAGGACAGGGAGTTCCCTCGTGGTCTAGTGGTTAGGATTCTGGACTTTCACTGCCATGGTCCAGATCCAGTTCCTGATTAATCCCCTGGCATAGGTTCCTGAGATTCTGCAAGCCACATGATACAAACAACAACAAAATGATCATTTAAAAAATTATCGAAAACAAAATAATTCTGTACTTAGAAAATGTTTCTTCACTCTCCTTGGGAAGCAGCCGGCTGCTGTCCCCTAATTCTAACTCTTACATCATCTTCACATCTCAACTTAATCATTGCTCCTCCCAGGGGAGTCCCCTGGGCCCCAGGACATGCCAAGGGCACCAACAGCATTCTCTACCTCTTCCCATCATATCACTCCCTTCCTGGTGATTCTTTCAGAAGAATTTTTTGACCTGGGCCAGCAATTAATAGAAAAAGTCAATTAAAGCAATGTTTGCGTATATGAGACATACATACTCTACACTCCTCATCTGAGATGGAAAGAAACACAGACACACACATCTTTTCTCTGAGTGTGGGTTTGCTGATCAGGTCTCCTGACTTGTCTATTCGCTAATTTTTCTTTCTTTGAGGCAGAATAAGGGGACTTCCCTGGTGGTCCAGTGGTTAAGAATCCACCCTGCAGTGCTGGGGACTCAGGGTCGATCCCTGATCAGGGAACTAAGACCCCACATTGCCTCGGAGCAACTAATCCCACATGCCACAACTTCTGAGCCTGTGCACCACAACCAGAGAGTCCATGCACTGCAGCAAAAGATCCCATGTGACTCAACTAAGACCCGACACGGTCAAACAAGCAAATAGCGCTTTAAATTAAAAAAGTAAAAGTCGGCTTTCTAAAAAAAGGCATCTGCAAAGAAACCTGATTGTGAAATCCTCCTGCATTTTTAGGAACTGTTTACAGCTGTCTTGTCCACATCTATTTTTGACAGAAATGCCATCTGAATGATTCTAAAGTGGTCAAGTAGTATTTACAGAAAGAAATACGTTCCCTCTCTGCTTGTTCTGAGGTCCAACATAGTGCTTCAGAGCTCAGATTGTGCAGCTGAGTGGAACAGCTGGGTCCAAACCTCAGAGCAGTAACTTCTTAGTTGTGTGACCTTGGGTAAGCTACCTAACTGCTCCGTGCCTGTTCCCTGGTTGTAAAACTGGGGTTTCGGCTATTACCATTGCTTCCTTTTCATGTAACGTTAAGTGCAATTATGTAATTATAATAACAACTACAGCTGCCACAAAACAGGTTGGGGAACAAATAGCTGACTCTCGATAAGAATCCAACTAAGCTGATGGAGTGGAAGCCCGAGGGTGTGCTTAGACCCCGGCAGGCCAAGGGCATTCATTAGTCAGTGTGTTTTACAGAAGGAAATGCGAGGCAGCAGGTGAGCCCGGGTCAATGAGGCCAGGAAAGTTAAGAAGGACTTCACGGAACTCGGCCACCACCTCCTCCAGCCCCTGCTGCACATGAGAATCACCTGGAGAGCTTTACCAACCACAGGGTTCTAACACACCCAGAGGAGGGGCCTGGGCACAGGCCTTCAGAAATACTCCCACATGACTCGAACAGGCCGTAGAAAGGAACCCCTGGGAGGGCAGAGCCTGCTTCTCTTGCTCACAACTGGACACAAGGTGCCCAGCGCAGTTCCTGGCCATTGTGGACACTTGACTCCCATCTTTTAAGGAGGGATGGCGGCCACCAGGTTCCACGCACCAGGGCACAGGCCCCACTTCCACTTCCTGGCCGCTCCATCACACCATGGGTGGGAACCCACAAGAAACAGCTGAGGCCAGGCCTGAGAGGCAAAGATACCAAGGGAGAAGTCAGGGCTCCGCAGGAAGCCGGGGCCTCACTGGTGATAAACACCCCCATGCTGGTTCCAGGAGGTGCCAGCAGGAGCTGTGGTTAATCATCTACCTGGTGCCATGGAAAGCAAGCAACCATGGGTGGCGCCCCAGCCCTGGGGCCTCCTGAGCAGGTCCTTTCAGTGGACACAGGTGAGGGGGACAGGTGGCCTGGGGCAAGGGCCCTGGAGCCATTCTCTTCCCCCCCAACTCCAATTCTGATTTGTCTCAGCCAGGACACTTCAACCCACACGCCCTGAGCAGCCCTCCAAAACAGCATCGCAAGAGGGCAGAACACAGCAGAAGGGGTAAGTGGGAAAGGCTGAAAGGGAATGCGGTTGCTCGGCAACAGGCCCTAGGCCACCTTTGTCTGCTCTGGTGACAGAGGCAGGTCTGGTCAGGGCCAGCCATCAGAGCGACCCCTTTTCCTCCCAAAAGTTGCTTCTCTGAGTCGGGGCAGAGCTCTAGTCTCCTGGCAGTGTCTTCAGCTAGGCCCCACAAAGCGTGGCTCTGAAGGGTTCCCCTGACCCACCCTCTCTTAGGACACAGAGCGAGAGCAGCAGAGCCGGGTAATGGCACCTCCCTTCTCCGCCTTCACTCCCTTCAACTGGCTACCGGCTTGCAGCCTGCCCGGCTCAGCCATGTTTCAAGATGACGAGTTGGTCCTGCCTCTGAGGAAGCCGGCTGAGCCCCCAGCTTGAGTCTGTCCACTCCTTGGCTCCAGTGCAGACCTCTCAGTTCACAACTGAGGCAGGAAAACCGGGAAGGGTCTATATCAGTGCTTTTCACTTATTTTTTGGCCGTGTCACATGGTGTGCAGGCTCTTAACCCCCTGACCAGGGATCAAACCTGTGCCCCCTGCACTGGGGTCAGGATTAGAGTCTTAACCACTAGGCCACCAGGGAAGGCCCTACAGCAGTGCTTTTCAGGTTCTGGCTGAGCAGGTGTCAGGGATGGGACAGAAAGTCCCTGATCACAGCAGGGCTGTTCAGGAAAGGCCTGGGGAAGGCAGAGCGCACTGGACCCTCCCCACCCCTGCCCTTGGTGCCAGTCCCTGCTTTCGCTTTTGCGGAGGAGGAAAGCCCATTTGCTGCCTGCCGGAGACACCGAGCCCCATGACCCAGCGTCCCTTCAATGCCCACTAACTGCAGAGGTGGCTGCTGTTCTGAGATGGCACCAGAGAATGAAGTTAGGGGAGTAGGGAGTAGCACATGGGGAGGGCTGTGGAGAAGCCCTGGCATTCAGGGCGTCTGTCCCTGCCTTCCAGGTTCAAATGGACAGAATGCTATCGAAATACTCCTGGAAGATGGAGTTCTGGCAGAACCCCTGGGACCTGGGGGGCCTGGCAGTGATCATCCTGTTCTTCACCACGGTCCTGTCTCTCGTCTTGTTTGCTATTATCTTTGATTTCCTCCCCATGACCAAAACGACCAACCAGAATGAAGAGTCGTGACCTGACTTTCTGCAGGCCAAGGGGGCCACTCTCAAAACACTATGTACTCTTTCTTCAAAGCCCTTTAACAGTCTGGAATTAAACATTTTTCATATGATTATCTGATAAATGCCTGTCTTCCCCACTGGTTCAAGTACCAGAAAGCAGGGGCTGGGTCTCTTTCTGTTCCCCATTGTACCCCCTTTTCTGGTGTGCCTTGCCTAGAGTCAGTACCAATCAATGTTTGCTGGTTGAACAAATGAGCAAAGGAATGGATAAACAGAGGGAGGGCTGAACTGTTGGCTCTCTGAGTCTGGAGACCCTGCGAGACAGCAGAGCCCAGTATAATCTAGGCCTAAACCAAAGCAGTTCTTCCTATCTCAGGGTGCAGAGGTCTCTAGGCCAGAGGTTACTTTCCACCTAATTACTATTCCTTTTTACACTCAAAGGTAAAGTTGGCCACGTCATCAGTAATCAAATGCATTTCATGGTCGTGCTCAGAGAAAGTAGCTGCACACAGAAGAGAGGAAGCCGGCTGGATGCCCCACACTGGCCTTCATGTCTTTTCTCTTGGTCCCAGAGGTGCCCAGGTATCCCTCACAGAGCCCCCCAGCCCCCACGCACCGCCTACAATGCAGCCTTTGTAGACATGTCCCCGCCTCTGCCGACGCCATCAGGCTGGCCTGCCCCTTGCTGCCAGGTGCCCTCCCTTCGCAAACAGCTGCTTCAATGTCAACCTCAAACCAGGCTATTCTTAGAAAAGCAGCAAATGTCTGGTGGAGAAGGGGCTTTGCCTTTGTGCTATGTACCATTTGTGCAATAAAGAGACATTCTCTTTCATTCAAAGAGTAATTTCAAATCTAGCCACACCAGCCATGCTGACTCCATCCCAGGGCCTGGAAGTCCTGGCATCAGACACCCTTATGTGCAACAAGAGAGACAGGAGATAAGGCGGCTTACAGGGCAACAGGAAGCCCCCCAATGCCCGGCCCCTGACACATTAAGAGGCCCCACTTCCCTGGGCTGAGATAGAAGGCAGAGGCCCCTGGGAGGACCTGGCCTCTTGTGTGGTGAGCTGCTGCAGCCTAGAGGTGGCAGAGCTAAGCCTCCGGACAGCCTTGCAGAGCCTCAGACTCATCCCCAACAAGAACCCAGCCAGGGCGCTTTCCAGCACAGGGGACTCTGATCCCCAGCAAGGACACAGAGCCCTCTCAGGACAAGTGCTTCACTCAAGAAGCTGAAGGAGGCCTAATTTAGCAGTTCATAGTATGAGTGCCTACAAAGGGCTCTGGTCACAGGGGCTGTGGGCAAGGGTTCTGACCACCTCTGCTGGGTGTGGTCTTGTGAGGCCAAATGAGAAATGGCCGCTTAGAGAAGGGAACAGCTTCAACCCAGGGGCCACCAACTCATCAGTGAAGAGGAGGGGGTGAGAGTCAGAACATACGGCCCAAGTAAGAGCCTCTCTGGTCTCCAGAGGAAACCCTCAAACCTCTGCTGGACACGAGTATCGTGCACTTAATCAGCTCCGTGCTTCCAGAATCTAGTCCGGCAAAAACCAAGATGGTGTGTGTGTATGAAAACGTGCATGTCCCTGACAATCAGAAGATGGGGATTAGCATCTGTCCTACTGTGAGCTTCGTGACCACGACCTCTCTGGTCCACTCGATGTCTGAAGCCATCAGCTCTGCATCTACCTTACAGGTTGTCCAATGAGATCTAACCAATGAGAGCAGAGGAATCAAAGAGCTTTCTTGAGCCAAGCGCTATACAAATGCCAGGGCTCCCAGCCTGTCTCGAATGCTCCTGGATGTCCCTCACAGTGTGCCCCCAGCTGCTCGTGCCCGGCACCCACCCTGAGCAGCTATCAGGCTCTTTTATAGCCGCTCTGGCAGCAGATGCGGATCAAACAGATACGTGGTTTCCAAAGTGGGCAGGCTGCTGTTACGTTAGAAATATGGTGTCTCTCCAAGCACAATACCGCCCCTCCGCCCCCTAAGAGATAAGCTGAGCCACGTTTCTGTTTGGGTCTGGGATGAGACTGACTACCCTACAAGTGAAGCCAGTGGTCCAGCTCCGCGGCACGTGACAACCACAACGCCAGTGGCGCAGAACTGGTCGCATCTCTTGGAACTGAGTCATTCACGGGGCCAGCCACTCTGGAAGTGGGTAGAGTGGGATGGGTGGGTGACCGCCCAAATTACGCAATGAATCCTCACAGGGCCAGAGTTTCTGAGGCCCTCCATGGAAAAGTGGGCGGTACCACCTTCCATGCTCCCTGACAGGAAACATCCCACACGACGGCCTTCAGCAGGCAGGGGTCCCTTGCTGGCCCAGGCGCTGCCCTGCATGAGCAGGTTAACGCATGGTGACGGGGGAGGGAAAGGTCTCAACACTTGGCTCCACACATGAGATACGTCACTCACCCTGACTCTTCGCAGAAGGCCACCAGGGCATCAAAGGCCAAGACTGCAGCTTTATCAGATGCTTTGTTCCCTCTCTTTTCCTGGAGACAAGAAACAACTGTTCAGCAAAAGTCTCACATAATTGGATGACCACACAGCCCAACAAATGATGAGACAGAAAAACAGCAAGGGACACTAATTAAGACATTCACAAAACAGCCTCCTCCACACCTGACCACGCATCACCTGAGCAGCTTTTGGAATATAGAAATTCCCCAAAGTTCCAGCTCTAGTCAGGGCAGGTCCCAGTCACTTTTTTAAAGCAATTTCAGGTGACTCAGTTCCAGAAATAGGCTATGTATATATACTCTTTATCTTTTTTTTTTTGGCATGTGGGATCTTAATTCCTAGACAAGGGATCAAACCTCACCCCTTGTGGTGGAAGCACAGAGTCTTAACCACTGGACCAGAGTCTTAACCACCGGACCACCAGGGAATTCCCGACCTGAATTTTAAAATTTAAATAGATATTGCCAGATTGCGTCCCTCCGCAAAAGACTGTAACCCTGCATTTTTCTCCTGGCAAAGTGTAGACACTCCTTCCTACGTGTGCCCACTAGCAGCAGGGTTTGAGCTCTTTACACATGTGTCAGACTTAAGTTTGATTTGCACCTCCTTGACTACTACCAGATTTTAACATCTTTGGATATATTATTTGATAAGTTTTTCTGGGAATTTTTGTTTCATATCCTTTATTTTTTCTTGTCAGTTGGGGAAAGCTCTCTATTAATTGCCCACTTTAACCTTTGGTTTACCTTTTACATTAAATATTTTTCCAGGTCTATTATTTATCTATTGCCTCTCTTGATGGTACCTTCACCACACAGAATTTTTCCATAGGTTCAGGATTTATAGAAATTTAAGATGATTTATGTATCCAAGTATTTGGTCTTTTGAAAAGGTAGCTTTGTGGATGTTTAATTTACATTACAAAAGTATCTTCACCGGATCTCCAGCCCCAGGTGACACACAGGACTAATGCTAATCCTTTTTCTTTGGGCCACACAGTTTTTAGGACCTTAATTTCTTGACCAGGGACTGAACCTGGGGCCATGGCAGTGAAAGCACCAAATCCTAACCATTGGACCACCAAGGCAGGATTGCTCCTGACTATGGGCTCAGAGGTAAAAGCGTCTGCTTGCAATGCGGGAGACCCGGGTTCGATCCCTGGGTTGGGAAGATCCCTTGGAGAAGGAAATGGCAACCCACTCCAGTACTCTTGCCTGGAGAATCCCATGGAGGGAGGAGCCTGGTAGGCTACTAGTCCATTGGGTCGCAAAGAGTTGGCCATGACTGAGCGACTTCACTTTCTTTCTATATAAAATAACACACACACAACAGACTGTACGAAGATAAACTAAGTATAAAGAAAAATGTCTAACCTTGTTACAAGCTATCTACCAACAACACCACATTCGCCCCCTTGTACTTTCAAGCCTCAGAAGCACCCCTCCAGATTACAGAAGCTCCATCTGGGTTCAGAAATACGCTGTGTGAAATGGTGGAGCGGTGGGTTCGGGCAGGAAGGGCTCTTACTGTCCAGGACTCACCTGGAGTTTTGCAACTTCCTTCCTGATCAGGAAGCTGACTTGGTCGCGGTCGCTCCTGGAGTAGTAGAGGCGGCACCAGGAAGGCTTTCCATCTCTGCCCGCCCGGCCAGACTCCTGGTAGTACCCAGCCATAGACTTGGCAATATTCCAGTGGGCAACAAACCTAGGATCCAAGGGACAACCAGCATGAGATGTGGTGGGGAAGCCGAGGGCAGGAGAGACTCTGGGATGGCTGAGCAGGGCCCTTCACAGGTACCAGGAGTGGGGAGGCTGGCAGGGAGAGACGGGACCCCAGAGTAACAAGGCTAGGACACCTGCAGCCTGCCAGCAGGCCTCCCTGCCATGGAGCAGCCCATAGAAAAAGTGGTGGATTTAAATAAGATTAGGACGCTTAGGAGCCGGATAAGTCCTCGACAACATCTTTGAAGAGCAAAAAAGATAACACTTACTAAATACCCACTATGAGCCAGTATACGTTTGTCTTGTTTAATCATTACAGTCATCACCACGTGAGCTAGCCTCGTTTTATAGACAATAAACTTGGGATTCAGAAAAGTAAATTGGTACTAGGGGATGGTAGAGCTAGGATTTGAGTCTAGGGGTGTCTGATTCCAAAGCTGGCCCCTAACAAGACACAGCTGACCCAGGGTTCAAGCCCTGATTCCAAAGTCCATGTTCTCTCAAGTGTAGTTCATGGTCTAATTCCTACCCTGACCAAGGCAGGGTCACTGTGAGGCTTAATGAGACCAACTGTGCAAAAGTGCTCTGTAAGTTACACAAGGCATTACTATTGGTATTAATCTGAGCAAAGGACTTGGGGCTGTAGCTCATAATGTCTCCAGAAGGTCAAGAGTGGCTGGAGGTAAAAGATACCCCAACAGTGGCCAGTGTGGGGATAGGAGGCTGGGACACACCCATCTCTGCTGGACTGTCCAGTAAGCAGCAAGAAGGGGAGACAGTAACAGGATCTTTGCCTTTGCCTTCCCATAGGGAGTGGCTTTCAGATACTTCATTCCACTCTCTCACAAGCTCCAGTTGCTAAGATGAAAGTGAGCAGGACTGTGTTAAAGGGTGAGCCTGAGGGTTGGCCATGCTTCTCTGCCGCCAGGCGGCAGACCACACAAGGACTGTCAGCATCTGGACTATGTACCAGGGACGCTGTCCTGGGGCCTCCATTCCCCGCTCCCTCCCCCCGGCCCCTGGCCCTAGAAGGACACAGAGTCCTGGTCCTCCAGGAAGAGCACCAGGTGGCTCGCCCCCAGCCTGAGCCAGGGCCCGAATGGCAGAGTCAGACAAGAACCAGAACTCACCTGACATTGGCTTTGTCCACTCCCATCCCAAAACTAATGGTCGCCACAATTACAGGGACCTTCTCCTCCATCCACTCGTTCTGCACCAGTGTTCTCTCAGGAGCCTTCAGCCCTAGAACAGAGAGGGCGAGGAAGGGAGCTCGCATCTCTTGTGGGTTTCCCCTGGGGCCTACCTGCACACACACTGTGAAACCATCACCCACCAGGTGTATGACCTTGGGTCAGGCACTTAAGCCGCTGAGCTTGAGCCAGTCAACATAAAGACCCTGGCCTGTGGGTGGCAAAGGTTCTCTCATAAATGGGAGAGCCAGGATTCAAACCCAAGTCCAGGGACTTCCCTGGTGGTGCAGTGGCTAAGATTCCATGCTTCTAATGCAGGGGGCCTGAGTTCGATCCTAGTCAGCAGCTAGATCCCACATGCCACAACTGAGAGTTCGCATGCCACAAGAAGTGCCACGACTAACACCCAGTGCAGCCAAATAAATATGACAAAAAGCAACCCCCAAACACCCACGTCGTTATTGGCCTCCAGAGCCTGTGCTCTTCCCACAGCACCAATTCCTGGACTAAAAAAACTCATCACCTGCTGCTGGGTGGGCACAGGGTGACGACTAGAGTTCAGGAGGTCCTTTTACATCTCATTCATGTCTAGGCACCTTTTTGTGGATTTAAGTGAATCATTTTAGCTCTGCCTGGGTATCTGGAACTAGATGATGGACCGTCTGATCAGCCAGGATTCTTAAGGAATAAGAGACTGGCTAAGAGGCTTCTCCGAGTGAGGAGAGCCACGGAGCTCAGGCGCCCCTTACCTGCGTGGTACGCCTTGGCGTTCACGCCCCTGTAACTAAGCTCTATGGCCAGCTGTTCACAGGCCTCTCTGGTTCTGCAGTAGATGATGCCGCCGCCGGACAACTGAATGTGGAGACACAGGGAGAAAACAAGCATTGGGAAAACAAAACACCCAGCCCATCGTACTATGGCCGCTTCAGAAGTGGCTCTTTCAGCCTCACGATCTCCTCTGAGGCAGACCACCTAGCACAGCCCCGCCACTTTCTAACAAGGCGGGACCACACTGGCTCAGAACTCAACCTTTCCAACCTTTCTGCCTCCTCCCCTCAAGCCCTGGATAGGTCTGCAAAGGAGGAGTCCAGGAACCCCAGCAGTGAAACAATGCCAGGCAACCAAAACGCTTGTGTGAGAGTTTTAAGAAGCTACAGCTGGGGCTTCCACCGCAAGGAGCACAGGTTTGCGCCCTACTCAGGGAACTAAGATGCTCCATGCCACACAGTGCTGCTGCTGCTGCTAAGTCCCTTCAGTCGTGTCCGACTCTGGGTGACCCCATAGACGGCAGCCTGCCAGGCTCCCCCGTCCCTGGGATTCTCCAGGCAAGAACACTGGAGTGGGTTGCCATTTCCTTCTCCAATGCATGAAAGTGAAAAGTGAAAGTGAAGTCACTCAGTGTCCGACTCTTAGTGACCCCATGGACTACAGCCTTCTGGGCTTCTCCATCCATGGGATTTTCCAAGCAAGAGTACTGGAGTGGGGTGCCATTGCCTTCTCCAATGCGTGAAAGTAAAGTCACTCCGTCGTGTCTGACTCTTAGCGACCCCATGGACTGCAGCCTTCTGGGCTTCTCCATCCGTGGGATTTTCCAAGCAAGAGTACTGGAGTGGGGTGCCATTGCCTTCTGCGCCACACAGTGCAGCCCCTCAAAAAAAGAAGCTACAGCTAGTCCTGGCTAAGAAAGCTGGAAAAAAACAAAGTTTTTAGAAACGAGAATCTACCTCTATGCTGCGGCTAGCACCCCGCTGGCCCTTCGACCCCTGACTTCGGTGCCCTCACCCCTTTATCAGCCTTCTGTCCAAGAGCCTTAAGGCAGAAGTCCCTCAGGTTCCCATAAGGATCAGGAAGCAGTTCCTTGAACTGCACGTCATAGAAGAGGTTGGCCCGGAAGCAGGGAGTCTTGAAGATAGCAACTGGCTGCTTCAGGTGCAGGGCAGCAAACACATCCTCTCGGACCTGCGGGGTGGCCGTGGCGGTCAAAGCCACACACGGGGCATCTGCCAGGCGGGAGCGCAGGGCTCCCAGACGCAGGTAGTCAGGGCGGAAGTCGTGCCCCCACTGGGAAACACAATGAGCTTCATCCACCACCAGGTAGGAGAGTAGGTGGCGAGACACGAGGGAGTTCAGGGTGGGCTGGAAGGAGGTGGAAGCCGCCATCTCTGGCGTGATGTACAGAAGCTTGGTCTGGGGCTTTTCCTGCTCCAGGTCGGAAAGCAGCTCCTTCCTCTCCTGCACCGACAGCTTCGAGTTCAGGGAACTCACTCGGACTTTCAGAGCCAGCAAGTGGTCCACCTGGTCCTGAAGGCAGAAGGGGGAGAGGCCCAGAGCAGACAGTAAGTGGCCCTCAGGACTCAGAGGTAAATGTCTCCGTGACTCCCTGAGGGTAGTTCACAGGCATAAATTATCCTCCTTCCACCCTCCAACGTGTCTTCTCTGCATAAAAGAGGTAAAGAGGAAGTCGTGGAAGTGTGGAGCTAGACAGACACGGCTTTAATCCTTTAATCCCAGCTCAATTACCACATGCTCTTCAGCTGGTCCTTAAACTTTCAACTTTCTCATTTTCTTTCTCTTTACTATAAAAAGAGTAAAACTACCTAATAGGATTGCTGCAAGGATTAAATGAACTTTTATGCCTCAGAGGCAAGTTGACACCCCGAAGGCACTTAGCACAAAGCCTGAGACTAGGGCACACTCATGAAGCACGGTCACTGTTGTTCTCTGCCTTGCCTGCTCTCTTTCTCCTTTTCCTCATGGTGGATGGCTCTTACCCACACAGCCACACTTCCTCATTTCTGATTCTACCAGCCCAGCTGCAGGCTTTAAATATAGCCAGAAGTACAGTTAACAACATCCCAACAAGTTTCTCATCTGTTTTTCTGTCTCACAGCTGTATGCCCACCAGAAGCAAGCAGAACATACCAGGGATTCCCCCATATCAATTTACCTCTCTACCCATCTGCATCTTCTAGAACATCAACAGTGCACGTGTATACATATGAGAATGTACGTGTACATACACATACAGTTCCATGTTCCTCCAGACAAAAAGTTACAAAGGAAGGTAAGAACCTCAGGCCATCAAAACAGAGAGGACTCAATCATAACCCACCAGAGTGATATGCACTAGTGGAGAATCCCACACTTAGGCAATTCAGAAACCCAATACAGAGGGACAAAGACAAATCAAAGAAAAGCAAGAGGCAAAAGACCAGTGAAAGAAGTAAACTTCCAGCTACCAAAAAAGAAAAAAGTCCCCTAAACTTTCTGGCCTGCCATCTTCATTCACCTGAGCCTCACCTGAATCAAAGCAATGAGAGGAGAGACCACGATGGTGATGCCTTTAGCCAACAGAGCAGGGAGCTGATAGCAGAGGGACTTTCCTGCCCCAGTGGGCATGCACACAAAGACATCCTGATCACCTGCAAAAGACAAGAGGACATCTCAACGCTCCTGCCTTTTATATATTCCCCTCATCAAGGCTGTTGACAATTAAAGGATAATGTAAGAAAAACCCCTAGTAGAGTGTCTGGCACATGGAAGGGTCTCAATATAATTGCAATTCCCTTCCCATCCTTTCTAGGACAAGGGGAGCGATCCAGGGAGATTCAGCAATGCCAGCCAATCATTTTCAGAACCGGTAACAACTACAAGGGTAAGGAGTAGGAGTCTGCTGGGACACGGATGGCTGAACCGAATCAGGTTGAGCTGAATCAGGATTCAACGAAAGCTGAATCCTTCTGGATGGGTGATCATATCTGCATAGACATGGATACAACATCACTTAGAGGGATTTTGTTTATAAATGTTACAGTGTCACTGACATTACATTCCTGCTCCCCCCTTGACAATCTTCATCTATCAACACAGCTCCAGTTTATAATGTTATTACTCCTTCCCTACCAGGGACCCAAGCCACTCTATCTTCAACAAAAAAATTACCTGGAAGATGACTGCCTTAAGACTATTCCTGCCAACTACACCCCCACCCCACCCCCACACACACTGCTGTCTACACCAAACAAAAGAGAATGGAAATATATAGTGTTTTCAAAGACAACCTTAGCTCTGACTGTGAACTATCAGAATCAGAACAGTTGGGTGGTTCTGCCGATAAAACTGTAAGTAAGTTTAGGGTGACACGTCTACATCTCCAAAACCAAATATGGCCCAAAGGCGGGGAGGTAGGAAGGGTCAGAAGGAAAGTGCTCTGCAGGGAATTCCCTGGTGGTCCAGTGGCTAAGCCTCTGTGCTCCCGATACAGGGGGGCTGGGTTCGATCCCTGGTCAGGGAACTAGTTCCCACGTGCCACAGCTACAACTAAGACTTTATGCAGCCAAATAAATAAAAATAAATATTTTTTAAAAAGGAAAGTGCTCTGCAGCAGCACAAATGTAAACACAGGTAGTTTGGTAACGTTACCTTTCACTACAGCCATGATCGCCCTCTCCTGCAAAGGCGTCTTAAAAGAGTCAAACCCAAAGACCTTTTTCAACATGCTCCGGACTCGACGCTCAGGGTCAAAAGGAGAGGAAGGATGGGTACTCATCTTTACCAACAGTGGCCAAAGGTTAAGGCAAAGGTGATGATCATATGGTTGCAACTAGAAACCTCTGTTCTGCTTTTAAAAGACTGCTTATTTTATAATCTCTATGAGTATAAATTTGCTTTATTATGCTCAAACAATGCACTATTTTCAAGTTATATAGCTCCAGGTGAAGAGCCTGGAGCAATACATTCTTGAGTAATTAACATCTCTATTTTTATGCTCAGTGAAAATAAAATCTTCGAACTATCCCAGGGCACCGTACAGCGCAGAGCTAGAAATCAGATCACGAGAAGAAACACAAATGTCCGGAACAGTTTAGAGAAGATGGAATTTTTTCCCTAAGATCCACCCTCTACTCCGTAAGCACGGCCACTGACAACCATTCTTCCTCTGGGACCTGACCCCTTCTTCCCATCACCCTCTCCCCCACCCCCCGGATGGCAGCTCTCCCCTTTACTCAGCCTCAGATCTGCTCATTTCTCCCTTCCCCAGCGAAAGCCTCCCTCTCTTAACCCCAAGATATCAGAGCCGGCCGTGGGCTCCGAGAAACGAAGGGCTCTTGTCGGGCCGCTGATGCCCGCTGGCTCGGGAACTACTCGAAGACCCTCATACGCCTCAGGTAACTGAAAAGCCAAACTGCTGGGAAAGCAGTGTCAGGTATATCCCACAGAAGCTTGTGTCCGTCGCGCAGTGATGACGTTATGCAAGCGGTGGCACGAGGGGCGGAGCCAGGCGCCGAAAGAGCCGTTTTGATTGGTTCCCGGTCTGGAAGGGGCGCGGGGTCTCCTGGGATCCGGAAGAAGTCGCCTTTCTGGGCGGAAGTCGGCTCTTTGGAGTCATAGAAGTGAGCCACACCGGGGCTGTGGAAATAAGATGGCGGGGAAGAAGAATGTTCTGTCGTCTCTGGCAGTTTACGCGGAAGATTCAGAGCCCGAGTCTGACGGAGAGGCTGGAGTTGAAACGGCAGGCAGCGCGGCTGGTGAGGCCCGAGAAGGGAACCGGAAAGGGAGAATCAGGTTACTGCTCCCCTAGCCGGCGGGAGGGAAAGAGATGGTCATTGTACCCCAAGTATCGGGCCCCGGAGCCCTAAAGGGCGCTCAGGATCCTGGGCTAGACCGAGCGTTATACGCTCTGTAGCACGAATGGACCGTCTCCTTCCTTGGATTCGATTATCCTTCCGTAATTTACTTAAAGTCTCCGTGCTGGGCATGGTGCTGGGCAGAAGGATGGACAAAGGGGAGAGAGGATCCAAGGCTACTGAACCACTACCTGTTTTCTCCGGGCTTGTTTGTGGGGAAGAGCGAATCTTTTAATTGATAATATGCCCCAGACATATCTTGGAGCTTTGTACCTCCGGTCTCCACCGCGAGAGAGTCTTAATTCAGTAGATCTGGGGAAGGACCTGAGCGTTTGTGATCCTTCCAAGGCTTCTTGGCGATTCCGTTACTTTGTGAGTTGTTCAAAGCCCATCAATATTTTGTTACTGTACTCACGTTGAGAATAACAGTAGTAAGAAGTGGGAACAGATTTATATGGGAGTGAAGAGAGGCAGCAAGTTACCCAACATATTTGAGCCTTGGTTTCCTCATTGGGAAGTGATGGAGGGGCTTGGACTGTTAGCTTCTCAGTGCAAGTGGTCTTGGCCTGTCTGGAAGTTCTCTGCTGGTAATTTGCGTTGTTTGGCGGGGGTTGTTGTTTTTGTTTTAAACATAGAAAAATATTTTGTTTCTCAAGTAGATATGATTGGGAACCTCTCAAGGCACCCCTGTTTTAAGATCCAGTTCCTAGGGGAGGACTCACAAAAATGAGGATGACAGAGTCCTCATCTTGTATGAGAAGACTGGTTCATTGGTGCCTATTATACAAAGTAGACATAGGCAGATCAAAAGAGGGGCTTAAACAAAGCGATATAACAGTTGAGAGGAAAGTATGCTTCAGTTGGCATAGGTGGATTGGAAGCATTAAAAATGAAATTTAATATTACTTGGTTTTCTTTCCTGTTCTTTTAATGAATTCATACACTAAATTTTGTAGTCTTCCCCAAAACGGAATCTGGGCCAGAGGTCACTTAAATGAGATTTAGGTTTTCCTTGTCTCGTAAGAGATAGTCCTGGCCACTCAAATGACTCGTGTTTTTCTCCATTCTTTTTCCCAGTCATTCATCTTATTTTTCTCTTCTGTTTAAGAGGAGAAAGGCGGCTTGGTATCCGAAGCCTATGGAGAGGATGACTTCTCTCGCCTTGCGGGTGATGAAGATGGTTATGAAGAGGAGGAGGATGAGAACAGCAAACCGTCGGTAGGTAAATCTATTCCCAAATCCACAGCTGCTCAAAGCATCATTTCATTTGTCGGAAACTTTCTGACCTGTACCAACAGTGTTCCATTTCCCCCTCCCCTCCTTTTTTGGTGTGTTTAGTATCCGTTGAGAGAATTGGATTGGATATCTGTAGTTCTCTTTGAAAATCTAATTTTTTTCACCTGAACCATTTTGTATTAACCTTTGTATTGAAACTTGGAGGCAACAATTGTGGACAATTTTATTTAACCCAGATATCAATAGGTGTTTTATGTTGGTTTTCCCTGCTTAGATAATTTATTCCATTTGAAACAGTGCATTCATCCCAACTGATGTATCATTTATATCTGCAGTCAATTCTGTGTTATTTGTAATCTCGGTTGGGGCTCATTCGAATCTTTCAGTTTATTAAAAAGACTGGGAAGGACTGTTATTTGTGATTTGATATTTATTAAATCCTTTCTTGATGTTCTACTTGGCACTTTTTATCAGAGTGTTCTTGATCATCAAATCTTGCTTAAAGTTTAGTATGTGCTGACTAGCAAAGAAAAGAACTTGCATCTTAATTTAACCAGAAGGACTTTAGATACACTGTCCCCTAAAATTTAAAAGTTTGGAGAACTTAACTCTAGAGAAAAACAAGGATTCAGACTGGTTCTTAACACAGACATACAAACTTGTACCTCAGTATAAAATCTGGCTGGTTAGCAACAGCTTTAATTAAAACACCTAATGAATTAGTGATGGACAGGGAAGCCTGGCGTCTGCTGTCCATGGGGTCGCAAAGAGTCGGACATGACTGAGCGACTGAACTGAACTGAATGTTCTGTATTGTTTGTTTGAAAATGTTATGCATTGCTACATAAACGTTAGAGTTACAATGCTTTACAAATTAAACAAAAAATACCTTTTGTATATTCTGTTCTTTTGGAAGATATTTTTATCCCTTGAGGTTTCCCCTCTCCCATTTTTGCTGATAATTCAGAATTGACTAAAATTGTTTAGAAAAGCTTTGTAAGTTGTTCCATTTTCCTGACTGCTCTTAAGTGAGTACATACTGGCTTAACATCCAGTAACTATTTTCTTCAGGAAATTTGCATGTGTGTTTTTGAGGTGTTCTTCTGCATTTACTTTGCATAGAATTTTCACCATATTTAAGCTTTATTCCGCATTTTAGTAAAATCCTTGCATCCAGTCCCAATGTATACATTCTAAATTGTGCCTGTATTTAGCTGAGCTACATCTCTGATTATTTGGCCTGATGGGTTTCATTTGCAACAGATTGTATTTAAAAGCTGTGGCTCTCTTGACACCTTGCAGAACAATTCAATCTCAGAACCATCAGGCTAGTTGAAGTCTCTCAGGTGGTGGTTATATTCACATCTGGTGTGCTCTTTCATATGGGGAGGGGGTCATTTAGAGTGACTGAAAACAGCATTTTCAAATGAAACTTTCCATTGGATGTGAAATTACAGCTCCCGTGCATTGGGGTGTGCTCGTCGTGGAACAGACACGGGAGACAGCTGCCTGACAGGGTAGCTGATTTTTGACCTTCATTGGGTTTCAGTGGAATGGTGGACTAGCTTGTGTGAGGCTGGGGCACACATTGGAAAATGGCATGCCCACATGGTGCTCCATGTCAGGCAGGCCATTTGGATAAGGAACAAGGCTGCCTAGAATGGGTTAGTTCTCCAAAAGTCTGGATGGAGGCGTAGTGCCCTCAGCTGGGTCCCAGGACAGTCCTGCCTTTCCCAGATCACTTGCCCTGGTCATTTGATGCCTGCCTTCCTACTGTTCATGCTGATGTGCAGATATTGCTGGGTTGATGCGCTCGGGTATAGCGTTTAGGTGAAAGGTCATGGCACTCAGGGAGGTGAAAGCTGTCCCGGGAGCTTGGAGTCTGATGTCTTTGTGTACATGAAAGGCAAAGAAGGAAAAAAGGATTCCTGTACTTTGAAATCATGGGTATTTCATTGGCAGCTCCATGCCTGCTTTATCCTGTGGGGCCTGATCTTTTCTCAAGTGTATTGCAACCTTTCTCCGTTTTTGTGTGTGTAGTCTTTAATCTCAGGCATTTTTCATTGATATAGACTATGGCCCTGCTGGAGTAAGGACTTTGAGCGGCTGATGTTCTGTTTTTCCTACCCAGAACATCTCTTTTTCCCCTCCTCTTTCTCTGGAGCCTGGGTCATATGGTAGGGGAGGGATTCTTGGTGGGATGACCCAGGCTGGGTAAATTTGTTCCATACCCTAGTTGTGCATGTGAGAACCTCAGGCCCACTCCTTTAAGCTTAATCCTCTAAATTCTTTGTCTTGTAGGAAGATGACGATTCAGAGACTGAAAAACCTGAGGCTGATGACCCAAAGGTATTTGGTGTTGGTTGTGGTGGGGTGGCTGGATATGAACAAGGCATTTTTAACATTATGGCTCAGTTCATATGTCTGGTTCCAGATTTGTCCCACTAACATACCATGCAACCAGTGTGATTTGAGGGGGTGGGGGTGGGGATCAACCCAGCTTTAAGAGAACTGGAGACCACCCTGGACTGTCGTGAGGCAGCTTAATTTGCAGCCCCCTACAAAGGCGGGCTTTGTGGGGTCTGTGCCCCTGCAGGTGGGTTAGGTGTGGGAATGTTTTTAGAGTCAGGAAGCCACAAGGGCTGCCTCATGCACTGTGGGTTCTCTTTAGTTGTCCAGACGTGAAGAAGGGCCATAGAGGGCCAGACAAAATGAGACCTCTCCCAGCTATTGGGGATGTTGAGCCTAAGCCTTGTTTTTCCAAGCAAGTGCCCTTCCACCCTCCAGTAAACCATACAGAATGGTTTGTTTTGAAACAGCATTGTCATTTCTTATTTTTCATCCCAGTAGCAGCTGAGAGTAATTCACACATCTTTGACCCCATTGTGATAAAGGCTAAGACACAGACACACAGCCCGTTCCCATCCCCCATGTTAGGGAGCCCTTGGAAATCAACACAAAACCCAGCTTTCAGGGTGACCCGACGCAGTTCTCGTGGAGGGTGAGCGTCGGAACCAGACTGAGCTCCACCAGCTCAGATGTCCTCTGGTCCCCAGTGGCCAGCAGAAGCCCGGGGATGGGGGTGGGGCAGAAAGACCGAGTCCCCGTGGCATCTCCCAGGACTAGGGACGGTCCCCAGCATGCGTTTCCTGTGTTCCCTGTGCTTCGTCCTGCTGCAGCTTCCTCTTCTGCCTAAGCTGGCGTCACACTGTCTTCCAGGTCTTAGTCTCCGCCTCAATCCCTTCCCACCCCTCCCTCTTCAGGAATTTTTCTGTCACATTTAAGTTTTATTTCGGTCAGTATTTAACAATACTTTTGCTTTTCAAACCATTAATTTTGCATATTTCTGCCTTAAGTATGTGAAGTTTCTAGTGTTAGGATGTGTCGCTGGAGATGTCGTTTATTCTGTCAGCAAATGAGTTGATGTCATAACTCTCTTTTCCACTAGATGGCCCTTCTTCCTACATTGGCTTTTTAAGATCTGCTTTTAATTTTTTACTATAGCACTTTTCAAAAGTGTTTTTTTTTAATTGGAGGATAATTTTTACAGTGTTGTGTTACTTTATGCTGTACAACAGTGTGAATCAGCTATAAGTATACATATATTCCCTCCCTTTTGAACCTCCCACCCACCCACCAATTTGGTTTCTTTACACAGTCAAAAGCAAGAATCCCAAAGAACTTCTGTTCATTTTGGTTTTATCTTTTGATGTTTTAAATACATTTTTTTAATTTTAAAATAACATACCTATTACATACTAACATAAGTAACATTTTTATGAGAAATTATCACCAAAAAAAAGAACAAAATTTTAGCATTTTACAAGTCTCCTTAATGTCTAATGTCTAGTTGAATAGGCAGCTATTAATAGGTTCTTATAGCTACTTCTGTGTTCGGTCTATTGCCTTATGTTGTTTTGGTTGAAGAATTTGAGGAAACTCTGGCTTGATGCAGGCAGGTCATTGGAAAACAGTATTTTGGTAGCCCTACAAGTCCTTGTGGGTATACTCTGACGCTTCATCAAAACTCAGCAGATGGTAGTTTCCTAAAGATTAGTTGCATCAGGAATGTGAATCCTTATCAATCCTTGGTTAAAATCCTTGGGTCTCTCCCACTATAAATGCCTGTTTTTCTCCTGCTTGATATCACATCATTAAACACTGGTGATTTGGACAGTGTCGGCTCACTGCATTATGTGGGTCCCCTAAATGTTGACACATTTTGTTCTACAGTGTCAAAAAAAGATGCTTATTTGTTAACAACGTTACTGATCTCATCAGACAAGTCAATAAATATCAGACAGCGATCATGCTCACAGTGGGAAGTAGGTATTTTCTCAGATTCTAGTCTTTACTAGAGAATATGAATGTTATCGCCAGTAAATAACCATGAGAGAGTGACAGATTTAGTCTTTAAGAAAATGCCTGCCAACTACGTAAGTCTGAATAACTAGTTTGTCAGTTACTTTTTCAAGCGGAAATGATGTTCCATGAAGAAAGCAGCTTGTTCAGCTTGTAACCCAGTCACACAAAATGTTAAAAAAAAAAAAAACTCAGGTCAAGGATCAAGGTTAATCATTTTTACTGCTTCACCAGGGATATTCCTAAGTAAAATTGACTTTTTTTTTTTAATCGAAAATTAACTATTGCTAACTCTGTGTCGCTGCCTCAGTTTATTCTAAAGGGACAACAAGTTACATTGTTACTTCTGTAAATGTAACAGTGAAAGTGAAGTTGCTCAGTCATGTCCCA
Source organism: Ovis aries (assembly GCF_016772045.2). Classification (NCBI taxonomy): domain Eukaryota; kingdom Metazoa; phylum Chordata; class Mammalia; order Artiodactyla; family Bovidae; genus Ovis; species Ovis aries. Next base: position 55,250,373 of record NC_056064.1, on the reverse strand, counting down.
CTCTTTGCGACCCCATGGACTTTAGCCTACTAAGGCGCCTCCATCCAGGGGATTTTCCAGGCAAGAATACTGGAATGGGTTGCCATTTCCTTCTCCAGGAGATCTTCCTGACCCAAGGGTTGAACCCAGGTCTCTTTCATTGTAGGCAGACACTACCATCTGAGCCACCAGGGAAGTCCTGTAACAGTGAAAAGGGCAAATAAATATCTTACTCAGTGTTATACAAAGGAGTTTTGACCCTGTAGACCCCCAGGGGTCCACAGATCAACTTTGAGAACCACTGTTCTTCAAAACCAAAAATCTTAGGTGGGTAATGTTAGTTAACTGATAGCTGCTTTCATTGCCCTCTGCATGTCCATTGGCTGCTAGCCTCATGGGGGTCTTGAGCCATGTTGAGGGCAGCAGAGCATCCCAAGGATGATAAACCTGCATCATCAAATCTGCCTCGTTTGTTTCATGAGGATTAACAAAATGTAACAGACACTTAGCTTTCAGTAGTTAGTTGTGATGACCAGCGCCCCCTTGGCTCACTTCCCAGGCCAGCCACACGTGTCACTGGGCTTGTTTTGGGATTTTGGAAGCCGCATTTTAAACTGGAGTGTGCTCTCTCTGAGGAGAGCAGAGGTGAGGGGACTTAAAATGACGTCAGGTGGAGAAAGTTAAGGAGCTGGGAGAGGGAAGACCAGGGCATTGCTGGAAGTTCTGTCTGTTTGAAGGTCGGATGAGGGCAGGGTGGTGGCAGCCGCATGCGGAACTCAAGTAATGCAGAGAATTTCAGGGAAGATGTTTGCCTTCACGTAATGAAGTCAAGTGGGCCTTAGGAAGCATCACTGCGAACAAAGCTAGTGGAGGTGATGGAATTCCAGTTGGGCTTCCATTTCAAATCCTAAAAGATGATGCTGTGAAAGTACTGCACTCAATATGCCAGCAAATTTGGAAAACTCAGCGGTGGCCACAGGACTGGAAAAGGTCAGTTTTCATTCCAGTCCCAAAGAATGCTCAAACTACTGCACAGTTGCACTCATCTCACATGTTAGTAATGATCAAAATTCTCCAAGCCAGGCTTCAACAATACATGAACTGTGAACTTCCAGGTGTTCAAGCTGGATTTAGAAACGGCAGAGGAACAGATATCAAATTGCCAGCATCCGTAGGATCATCGAAAAAGCAAGAGTTCCAGAAAAACATCTGCTTTATTGACTGTGCCAAAGCCTTTGACTGTGTGGATCACCATAAACTGTGGAAAATTCTTAAAGAGATGGGAATACCAGACCACCTGACCTGCCTTTTGAGAAACCTGTATGCAGGTCAGGAAGCAGCACTTAAAACTGGACATGGAACAGCAGACTGGTTCCAAATCGGGAAAGGAGTATGTCAAGACTGTATATCGTCACCCTGCTTATTTAACTTATATGCAGAGTACATCATGAGAAATGTGTACAACATTGAATGAAGCACAAGCTGGATTTAAGATTGCCAGGAGAAATATCAGTAATCTCAGATATGCAGATGACTCCATCCTTATGCCAGAAAGCAAAGAACTGAAGAGACTCTTGATGAAGAGGAAAGTGAAAAGGTTGGCTTAAAACTCAACATTCAGAAAACTAAGATCATGGCATCTGGCCCATTACTTCATGGCAAATAGATGGGGAAACAGTGACAGACTTTATTTTGGGGGGCTCCAAAATCACTGCAGATGGTGATTGCAGCCATGAAATTAAAAGACACTTGCTCCTTGGAAGAAGAGTCATGACCAACCTAGACAGCATATTAAAAAGCAGAGACATTACTTTGTCGACTAAGGTTTATCTAGTCAAAGCTATGGTTTTTCCAGTAGTCATGTATGGATGTGAGAGTTGGACCATAAAGAAAGCTGAGCGCCAAAGAATTGATGCTTTTAAACTGTGGTGTTGGAGAAGACTCTTTGAGAGTTTCTTGGACTAGAGAGAGATCCAACCACTTCATCCTAAAGGTAATCAGTCCTGAATATTTATTGGAAGGACTGATGCTGAAGCTGATGCGAAGAACTCACTCATTTGAAGACCCTGATGCTGGGAAAGATTGAAGGCGGGAGGAGAAGGGGACGACAGAGGATGAGATGGTTGGATGGCATCACTGACTCAATGGACATGAATTTGAGTAAACTCCTGGAGTTAGAGATGAACAAGGAAGCCTGGCATGCTGCAGCCCATGGGGTCGCAAAGAGTCAGACACGACTGAGCAACTGAACTGAACAAAGAACCACCCATCTTCTCAGGCCAAAAGTGGGTCAAGCTGCTTCAGGAGGTAGTGAACTCTATTTCTGGGCCTTTTATGAAACTACTAGTCACCAGTGTCCTAAAAGAAATGTGAGGGTTTGAGTTGGAGTAAACCCCCAAGGTGCTTCTTTGGAAAGGACTTGGCATTGTGGATAAGCAAAGTTGTGTATTTTCCAACTTTATTATCTGTTGACTTTGGGAATACAAAAGTAGAATACGGAGACTGGAAACAGCCCTCATTTTTATCCCGCTGATGTTTGGAGTTACCTATGAGTGCTGCTGCTTCTAAGTCGCTTTAGTCGTCTCCGACTCTGCGACCCCATAGATGGCAGCCCACCAGGCTCCCCCGTCCCTGGGATTCTCCAGGCAAGAACACTGGAGTGGGTTGGCATTTCCTTTTCCAATGCATGAAAGTGAAAAGTGAAAGTGAAGTCGCTCAGTCGTGTCCGACTCTTACCAACCCCATGGACTGCAGCCCACCAGGCTCCTCCGTCCATGGGATTTTCCAGGCAAGAGTACTGGAGTGGGGTGCCATTGCCTTCTCTGACCTATGAGTGCAGAGTCCCGTATTTGGGAGTTTGAGGAAGAAATGAGACTCTCCAGGTCCCACTGCCCCCCACCCCCCTACTCCCCCAACAGAGGGAGCATGTGTTCCTGATCCATCAGCCCAGGGTGGCAGGGATCGGGCCCTGGGGTTGGCCCTAAACCAGAGAAGAGGGGCTTGGAGGAGGTGACAGAGTGTCCCACAGGAAGCAGGACGCGGGGCACTTATCAGATCTTGTTCTCACCTCGCCTCAGCAAGCAGCCAGACTCAGGTGTTCTGGTTACTGAACAGAAGGTGGCGCTGCTGTCCTAGACAGAGGCAGACTGGGCGGGGCAGCCCTCTGGCTCCTCACCGCAGGGATGGGCCCCCGAAGCTCAAGTGCTTCCTCCATCTGTTTGCCCTTGGCCCACAAGTTTCCCTTTCTCCACCCTCCTTTGTCCTTGTTTTACCTTGGTTGCCCTGGAACTTTTCCCCTTGTTTATTTTTTCCCCACTCCCACTGTTCCTGTAGATAAAGGTATTTCCACTCAACCCACTGTCCCTGACACGCTGTCTTCCTCTGCAAACAAAACACGGGCACTGATGAGCTGGCACAGGTGAGCTGGAGCAGCCTGTGGGCAACTCACTGGGAGGCCCAGCCTCCCATTGCGGGGTGAGGCGCGCTGGTCCAGGCTTTGACCCGGGGAAGGAATCCTCCAAGCCCAAGGAGCAAACATCTGTCAAAACAAAATAGTGTTTCTGGGTCAAGAAGGTGACATTGGGTGGAGAAAAAAATTGTTCCAGCATTTTTTAAAAGGCGTGAACAACCCCAGTTCAGAGAAAGCATTTCAATAATCCTTTAAACCCCAAAAGTGCAAAAATGGGGAATTCACAACCCAGAGCCAGTCTAGTGGGTTTGGAGTCGGAAGACCTGGGTTGAGCGCTGGCGTGGCTTCCATCCAGTTGTGGGCCAACAGGCAAACTTCAACCACTCTGGGCACGTCTGAAGTCAGGGCTGTGATACCAGGCAGTGGTGGCAGCGATAGGGGAGAATGTGTAGGAATGTCTTCTTTCTCAGCCTGAGATGGAGTTTTGAGCAACGTTCGGCAGTCTGATTCTACGTCCCCATCCTGGAGGTCAGAAGCTACTATAGTTTCTCAGTTCACAGCATCCTTGGTGTCACAGGAATTTTTCACAGAACTCCTAGGCCAAAAGAAATAACAGTTCTGTTCAGTAAGTAATGTTCTCCAAACGGTCAGCATCAGTGTCCTCGTGATTTAATGTGTTACTGTTCGGTGGCTAACTCTTGACTGTAGCCCGCCAGGCTCCTCTGGGATTTCCCAGGCAAGGATACTGGAGTGGGTTGCTGTTTCTGTCTCCAGGCAATCTTGCCAACCCAGGAATTGAACCTGCGTCTCCTGCAATGGCAGTCAGGTTCTTTACCACGGAGCCACCTGGAAAGCCCCACAATTTAGTGTAGCCTCGTTGGAAAAACAACCCATAAATTAGTGTGGTATCAGACAAGATGTCGAGTAATTGCTGTTTCCCTTGAAATTTATAAATTTCATGGCCACTTCCTGGGGTGCCTTGATGGACAGTTTGGCAGTGTGGCACTGCTGCATTGGTGGATACTCATAGAGTTTCAGAGCAGTAGGGCTTGGTGGAGGCCTGGCTCAGCAGGGTGAGTGGGCTTCTGCCTTCAGTGGCTGCATGTACACACCTGAACTCCCTCAAGAAGAACGAGCGTCCTGGTCACCAAGTGTTATTAATTGACCTGGAATTGAGATGAAGGATTTGCCTAGGGCAGAACTGACTCAATAACTTGTACTCTTCCTGTCCTCTCCAGCCGCTTCTCCCCATCCCAGCATTATTAATGATCTTTGAAAATGTCAGAATCAAAGGCCTGGAGACTGAAAGCAGCCCACAGAGCTTGTTTCCCAGGAGTTTGTTGTTGACACCCATTCTAGGAAAAACTTCAGGAGCCTGCCAGCATTCTCTTAGTGACCACGCAAGGAAAGAGGCGCCAGCTTCCGCAGGATCCGTGCAGAGCAAGATGCTTTCCTCCCTGGGCTTTGGGTCTGTTGGCTGTACCTCTGGAATCAGAAAGGGAGACGCCAGACTTTTCATGAACAAGCAGCATAGGGTTCTAGTCATCTTGAAGGATACTACAGAGACAGGCTGTGGGGGTGGCAGAGGAACCAGAGGGTCTTTGCAGCCAGCGGAGATGGGCCATTGTGTGCCTTTGCTTGGTGAGCTTCTGGGGAAGCCTCCCTTGTGGATTGTTTTACTGAGAATTCTTTTTCAGGATGGGAGAGCAAAGGTTATCTTGTTAGAGTTTAAATGTGGGCCTCTTAGAGGTCTTTGACATGGAAAGGGTCATATGGCACTTTTTCTGGTGGTTATCTTGTCAGGGTTTTGTTTTTGTGTGTATCTTGTTGTCAGACTATCATAATAGCAAGACTAAATATTTAATGAAAGAAAAAAATCACCGAATACCATGATCCTGACAGTGTAGCCATTTTCATTCTTCCATCTTTGTTGGTTTGCCTGTGTAATAGGGTAACTATTTTGTATCCGGTTTTGTTCTCGTTTGTATTATAAACATCTTCAGTGTTGCAGTAGTCTGGGTAATTCTATAATGTTGTTTTAGTCTGACTCTTTTGCGACCCCATGGACTAGTCCATCAGGCTCGTCTGTCCATGGGATTTCTCAGGCAAGAATCCTGGAGTGGGTTGCCATTTCCCTCTCCAGGAAATCTTCCTGACCCAGGGATCGAACCTGTGTCTTCTGCATTGGCAGGTGGATTTTTTTTACCTCTGAGCCACCTGGGAAACCTAATTCTATAATAGCATGACATAAATGAAAAATTACACCTGAGAATTACAGGTGGGTTTTATATCTCAATAGAACTGCTATAGGAAAGATTGTTTTTATAGTTTTCTAAATACCTTCAACAAATGGAGAATGATGACGAGGTTGAGATTCACCAACGTTTGTTCTAGTAGTAACAATACATTTTTTCACACCAGTTCTCTTAGTCCTTCTCATATATTCAGCTAAGATAAAATCCAGAAATGGCACATCAGAATAGCAAAATATGAAAGTATTTTTGTAGTTGTTGGCTAAAGTGTTGTATAGGCAATTTCTTTTCAGTGAGAGTCCCTGACAGACAGGAAATGTGCCGTGCTCTTCACACAAGTCACAAGAAATAATTCATTCTTTAAAATGTAAGTTCTCGTTGGAAGTCTGCGGGATTGTTCACCCAGTAAGGGAGGCTGGCTCAGTAGGATTCAGGATTTAGTAGCATTTCTTCTGTAAGCGCCCAGGAAGTCTCTAGGCTAAGGACGGGGTGGCAGCACCCAGTGTGTAGGTGATTAAGTCCTCAGGACCTGCCCTTCCGTTCATGTAAACTCAGACATTACTCACTGGGGCACCATGAATTCTTGAGCTGTTTCCCCTGATCACTATAGTTAAAAGATAATAGATCTGGCCATCTTCTCCTTAAGTGGAGGGTGTAATACCTGCCTGCCTGTGACCTGCTGTGGAGTCATTGCTGGAGAGGAATTTCACCTCCTGGCTCTTCAATGTTGGGTGGCCCAGATAGTAAAGAATCTTGCCTGCAATGCAGGAGGAGACCCAGGTTCAATCCCTGGGTCAGGAAGATCCCCTGGAGAAGGGAATGGCTACCCATTCCAGTATTCTTGCCTGGAGAATTCCATGGACAGAGCAGCCTGGCTATCTCTAGTTCATGGGGTCACAAATAGTCGGACTTAACTGAGCAACTAACACTTTCACTTTTTCCAATGGTTGAACCAAGGGTTTCATAGAAATTGTGGCTATTCACAGCCTCCTAGTCTCAAGGGAGGAGGCAATAAGTTGGGAAATGGTATTTCTAGGCTTTGCAGTCAGGCTGGGGTTTGAATTCCAACGTTGACATTTACAGGCAAGAAACTACTTCATTGTATTTTGCCTCGGTTTGCTCCTCTGTGAAATGGAAATAATAGTTTGCCTTATGGTGGTGTTATGAGACTTGATGGATGTATGTTAATGTTTGGTGAGTTCTGTCTAGGGTATGAGGAGGAGGATATATGCTTGGTCCCTCCATCTTGGTTTTCATTTCCTGCCTGCCCCGGTGTTGTGGCTTCCAGACCCATGATCCTTTTAAGTACTGATTAGAAAGAAAAAAAAAAGTATGACTCACCTAAGCGCAGAGAAGGAAATGGCCCTTGACCATTCCCGGTTTGTGAGCCATCCAGTCTTGTCTTCTGGCTGTTGTGTTTGGCCTTTGAACTGTTGAAAATACCCAGGCCTGTTTACCACCAGCATTGTCTTGCTCTCACCACAGTGAGTGGCCATTTGGCCTTCTTTTGGGCTGCTCTTGAACAAGGCAGAGGTGGTCTTCACAGAGTAAGTGACAGAATTTGCACACCAGGGAGAACCCACCCACCCCAGGCTAGGGTCTGCAAGTCCATCTGGGTGATATCTGATCTGAGCAGCAGACAGAAGGACAGAGGCAGGGCGAGCTGTGCAAATAGTTCTCTTGTCCAGATTGAAAGAAATTCAAGGTAGGTCCTTTGTCTCGCCGCCTTCAGAAGGCAGCTTGGCTACAGGTGTAGCCAAAACACCGCTGGGAGAAACGTTGTGGTTGCTGGGAGTTGTGATCTCCTGCAAAGGGAAGAAGGACCACTACTGTCCCTCTCACCCCCCATCCTGGCAGCCCCGCAGCTGCCAGCAGGACCTTCTTGACTGCACTTGCCCCACTCAGCTGAAGTGGAGACTCCCAGGCGCCCCACCCTGCCCCTGCGCGGTTCTGCATCCAAGAAGGAGCCGCTGCATGCCCGGTCCACCCGCCCATTAGCCGAGCAGGCCCCAGCAGACTTCCTTCCCTTCGGGGCCACATGCCACGGATTTCTAACCAAGGTGTGGCTGGGTGCCTCCTTCCCCGGTGAGGACTTAGCTTTTCGAAATTTGTGTTGTAGAAGGGAAGCTGCCTGTCTTTAGGGATCCGGCACTTCTCACCTCTGTTTCTTGCTTCAGTCCATGTCCCTTGAGATGCTACTGTAGGATTCCTTGGTTTGATAGGATTTTACTCATTTGTATTAAAATTGGGCTTCCTAGGTGATAAAGAATCCCCCCTCTGCATCTTCAAGTGTCTTGAATCAGATCTGTGGTTTTGTTTGAAATAGTCAGCATAGTCTCCCCTTGGGAGGTGGCTCCAGCCAGAGCTTGCCTTCACATGGAGCCTGGGTGGGTCCACGTGACAGAGGCTCAACACCATGCGGAGCCATGGGCATTACCAAAGCCAGGATTTCAGAGAGACTGTTCCTCCCCCCTCCCTGCCTTTGCTTCCATCTCCAAGGCCAGCCCTGGAGCTGGCTTAGTTTGTCTTGGCAGACGCCTGTTTAACCCTTTCCTGTAAAAACCTCTCTGCTTGTGGAGCTGAGCCTTCCCAGCAGTGAGCTGGGGGTGAAGGCAAGTCCATTGAATCCGAAATGGCCCCACTAGCTTCCGCCCATTTTTCTGATAAGTTGAGTGTTTCCATCCGCAGGCAGGCAGCCTGCCGTGGCAGTGGCCCAGTCCTAACCATCAGGATACAACTGAAGGAAATGGGCTTTCTCCTGGGCTCTCCTGGGTGTGTAGGTAAAGCAACCCCTGCCGGGGGTCTGCGCCTCAGGGGGCTGCCCCCACTCGGCGCTGGGTTCAGTGATGGCCGCTAAGTCTTGGGGTTCCTGCCTCTCGGTCCATGCCCCCAACACTGTCAGACCACGATGATTTTATTCTGGAGCTTGGAGCCATTTGGAATGGCTGCTTTCTGGGCATCCTGAAGTGACTCAGGTGTCACAGAAAACCTCGTTTGTCCATCAGTTTGAAGCCTTCAGGCAGCCTTCTCGGGGCTTCCTTGGCTCTTGAAACAGCAGGATTGTCTGCCCACAAGTTCACGAGGGTGTCATGAGAACTAAATGAGATCTTTCACTGAAGTGTTTAGCATGATACCTAACATTATTCTCCAAGACTGAGTTCTGTTCGATTCACATGCCCAGTGTTTGGCCCATTGCCTGGTACGTAATAAATGCTTGATAAGTTATTTGTGGAATAAATAGATGAATTAATTTTACAGTAATTCTTTTTTTTTTTTTTTTTTTTTGCCTTCAGATCAGAAGCAACAAGGTAGACTTAAGGTGTTTTAAATTCAGTATTGGTGCTTGCCCCCGCCACACACACACCTCCCAGCCTATCCTGTCACCAGCGTCTATTGCAGTTCTGCTCCTTTAGCTCCTCTGCTACCTTTCTTTCTGATGTCGAGTCCACACATTGAAACTCCCTGTGGACTTGAACAGGTTTGGAGTCTGGCGGTTCAAGCGCTGCAGGTGATGTTTGCTTTGAAACCCTAAACTGGGCTGAAGAAAAACTGACCACTGGCTGGTTAGGTGTGGGTGGCGGCAGGAAGGAGGGGAGGGTGTGTGGCGGGGGGTGTGTGTGTGTGATCAGTGTTTGAGCACCTGTTGTGGGCAGGGCACTGACTGTTGCAGGTGCTGGGAACACAGTGGTAAGTAAGACAGAACACAGAACTGGGCAGGTGTCCTCTCGTTGGCCAGATGGGGGTGGGGTGGAGGCCTGCTTCCTTGAGTGGAGGTCTGAAGTCTAAAGGGGGCTTCCTAGGCCGGAGTGGGGGACGGGATGATCCAGGGAGCTGCCTTGCCGGGAGCCTGGTGCAGGGGAGGAGGCCAACATGGCCAGCAGAGCGTGCCCGGGGCCTCAGGCCACAGTGAGGGTTCTTTTTAAGTGGGATCTCTGCTCATGGAGTGCGACGTCACCAGGGCTTTGTAACTGCTCAGGAGCCCCAGGTCTGAGAGGACAGAGGATTTGGGAGGCTTTGTTTCTCTGATCTGCCTCCCCAGCTGCCCCCTACTTTTAAGATGCAGCATTTCATCATCGGCCAGAAAACCTAGTCTGGAACATTTCTTTCCCCTGGAGTGGGGCGCGGCTGTCCTTTGCCCTCTGCTCAGAGGGTTTTCTCTGTGCATAGTGCTCCCGAACGTGGGGAGAAGAGGCAGAGTTTAGATTTGGCGGAATCCAGCTGCCAGCTTGCCTTGTCTCAGGCTGGACCCCAGAGCTTCGAGTGCACTTTGTGGGGCTGGCTCTCAGAAGGGTTCATGAAGTGTTGGCTGTAAATAAACCTCCATCCTTGTCACCAGGAGCTGCCGCTCCTCTGCTGAGTAAACCCTGCAGCTCCCGTGGCCGCTTGTCGCGCGTCATGGAGACATATTGTTTTCACTTCCTTCCTCTGCTCTGGTCACGGTTTTGCCGGTGGCTGGAGTTTTACATTCTCTGCAGGGGGAACCACATCTCAGATTCCGTAATTCCTAAAAATGCGGCCCCTGCCACAAGGCTGTTAGATTCTTCCAAGTCTCAGACACGATTAACTGCAAAACCAAAATTGTGAGGTTCAGATCACAGCCCTCCCGGGACGGCCCCAGCCCATGGCAGCTGCCTCACACCCTGGTCAGAGGGACTTAAGCCCTGGGAGAGTAGGGGGTGCAGATGGTCTGAAGAGAGGCGTCAGGGTTCTCCTTCCTCCTTTCTCACTTGGCTCCGCGGGACGATGCGGATTTTGTTTTGCTTTGTTTTTCCTGTGTCTGAACAGGACTTGAACTGGAGAGCAGAAACCAGGTTTGCCTGGCCTCTCCCCCTGGGAACTGCTGTGTGCAGTGCTCTCCCAGGCAGGATGCCCTGTCTCTACTTTCCTGAGGAACCGGGTGAAAAGCCCCCTGGGGTGTCTGAGGGGGCGTGTGCTGTCACGCCAGGTCTGTCCAGGTCTCTGAGACTCATGCCTCCCGGCTGATGCAGACAGTCATCTGTCTGATAACTGGATCTCCAGGCTGAGTTCATTTCTGTGGCCAACAGAATATCCACCTGGAGGCCAGGGAGGGTGGATTCATGCAAGTCAGGGCAGGTGTCCTTTGAGCCTTCTGAAACCCTGCTTTGAGGGAAGGAAAGGAACAGTGGGTTTTTGTTGCTTTTTGCTCATGTCCTCTCCTGCTCCCCTCCTGCCTTAAGGATATACCAAGTCTCTCACTAGCAGGTTTTGTCAAACCGGTTTCTTGAACTGCTGGCAGTTTAATGTGTGAACCTTCCTTCAATCTCCTAAGGAGATAGCCCTTTTAAATACTTCATCAGTTGTTTTTTCCAGCACCATGGCTGGCTTCCAAGATAACTATCCTGCACTTTGTTCATTTTTGTGCTAAATTCCTGGTATCTGAGGCATGACTGTTCCTATGGGTCTTTGGGTTGAATGTGGAGCCCCGTTCTCACCCCTAAAGCAGCTTTCATTGGATGAAAGTTGCCTTGATGGACAGTTGAGCATAAGTGGTTCTAAAAAGCATCTCTGGGGTGTTTGACGCCTGTCCTCAGGGGTCTCACCGGACGCCCTGACTCTCCTTCCTTGCTGGACTTCCTTCAGCATCCCCTAATGTCCTGCAGCCAACTCCATTCCGAGAGCATGTGTTGCCATGGCTCCAGGTCCTTATGGCGTCTAGTACAGCCCCTCTCAGGCTCACGTTGGGGCAGCGGGGGGTCAGGCTCCTTTCGGATCTGGAAGCACTTGGGTCATCGGCTTTCTTCTTCAGGGGCACCTTGGTACCAAACCAGATGCCCAGGAGCTCAGCAAACCCACAGCCCTCTGGTCCACGTCAGAGGGCAGAGGAATTCCCTGCTGAAGCGTAACAAGGTGTGGCCACCAGGAGGCACAGAGTCCCATTTTCGGATTCTCCAGGGCCTTAGGAATCACACAGGCGCCTGTGACGCAAGTTGGGGATCTCAACAAGCAGAGATTCCAAAGCCTTGCTGTAGTTTGTGGCTCCTAGCCTGCGGAGGCTCAGTTAGGTGTTTGGCTTTTGGGGTTGTCTCAAGGCAGGAGGGTCTTTGCTTTCCGTCGGATCCCTGTGCTTGCAGAAAATGTGGAGCCGGAGTCCAGCTGGGAAGGGGCGAGGGTGCAGAACTTCTTTCCGGGGGTGCTGGTTTGGAATTAAATAAGAGGCCGTAGTTTCATGGGACTTGAAGTGCACGCTGTGAGTGTAGAAAAGCAGAGACTAGTTGTCCTATTGAAACCAACTACCAGGTTAATTTGGGGAGGGGAGCATGTATAGAAAGATAAATCTGGGAGAAAATGAGGAGCCAGGTCAAAAAAGGAAAGCCTGAAAGTAGTAGAAAAAAGACTTCCTGTGTGTGATTTTGCCCCATCATCTCTTTTTCTCCCCAAGATGTGACTAAATAAAGCTCAGCTAAGCCAGCCCAGGCTCTTGTGAAATGCAGGAATCCCCGCCTCTGCCCACCCACTCCACCTCCCATCACCCGGCAAAGGCAGGCCCAGGAACCTCACACCTTTTAATCTTACAAGGAACCGAGGAACCTGTCCTTTCTCCTTTGAAGAGACTTCTCACTTGTCTGGTGACTAACTTCCTGTGCCCCCGGAGCAGGCAGCAGAATTCCCACGTGGCTGGCTTGCCTCCTTCCATGCTGCTCTGCATTTTGGCCTCCAAAGGGCCCAGGGCAGCGCTTTGGGAAAGAACCCTAGGAGGCCTTTGAAGGGTTAATGCATCAGGCCTGTGGGACCAGCCAGATGGCCCCAGAGGGGAGGTAGGATGTGTCCAAGTGATGTTTTCCCACAGTGAGCACCCAGACAGCTGTCCCCTGGAGGGAGAATTAAGGACCTTTTACAGCCCAGTGTGCCACACTCTTTAGCCTGGGTTCCCCCAGAGTCACAGCTACAAAGGGATCGTTGTGGGGCCCGCCGAGACCCACTTTCTGTGGAGCAGCTGATTGATGACCAACCTGAATTTGGTGCGGCAGCCCTCTGGAGCTGCCTCCACTTTGCCCACCTGATTGGCAGGGGGCGGGTGACTGGGGGCGATCGTTGCTAAGCAGCCTGGCCTGGACGTTATGCCCATCCAGGTCGAATGAATAGCTGCAGTGTTCCAAAGAATGAGGGGGTTTTGGCCTATCCTAGGGACTTTTTGGAGAAGGAGGTTAAGAACTGCTATTCTGGTCTTAGAGCCTGGGGGGTGGGGGGTTGGTGGCCTCCCTGTGCCTGCCTTCTGAGACGTCACCTTGGTGTCAAGTCGTATCGTGTGAGTGACATACACAGCACTGCCCAGCCCCCTCCACGTGCCCATCAGGTCCACGATTGTTGCTGTCTTATCTCCTCCCTCGCTGACCAAAGGGAGGGGACACAAGGTCCAGCCTCGTGAGCACAGCTTCTGCCATTGTGATCATTACCATGTCATGGTACCTGAGACCCCGACCTGTGCTGAGGGGCTCGGTTTCTCCAGAAATGGGGAGAGCAGGTATGTTTTTACCATTGTGTGTTTGGGGCAGCAGAAGCAAGGAAAGTAGGTGCCTAGCCATGTGACCGTGGCCAGAACTGGATCACATGGGGGTCTTAGTTCCCCAACCAGGGATTGAACCCGTGCGCCCTGCATTGGAACGACTGGATCAGCAGGGAAGCCTTTGCTTTGAGCAGTGAGATCCGGACTGGTCTGATGAGAAAACTTTGCCCCTAGGGCTCTGTATACCTCCAGAACAGAGGACACAGCGTGGAAGTGGGTGCTGGGGGCAGGGGCTTGCATGAAGGGTTAGAGAGAGCTTTCTTTGGAGAGACTGAGCTAGTGTAAAGAGAACCAGCAGGTGAGCTGGGAGACAGAGCCATGTGCCTTGAACTGGGCTGTCCTGAGGGCGGTGTGTGACTGACTCCCTGAAGGTCTGCTGCCTGCCTGCTCCCAGTTCCGTGAACTGCCCCCTTGTGATAAAGCCTCCCTTTTTTGCTGAACCTGAAAGTGAGAAAAATCTCTTGGGAGGAGATGGTATCTTGCATTTTGGTCTTGAGATTCTCTAGCCACCTCTTGCTTCCTGGGCGCCAGGCGGAGGTGCTGTGTTCTGGGGCGGCTTGCCAGGCCCGGGGGAGCCCTGGGCAGGGTGCAGGTTTGCAGGTGATGGCTGGCTGGCTGCTGGTTGCTCTCCTTGGCATTAGGGGTGTTGGTCACTGCTTTAGGCCGTGGAGGAGAGACTGAAGCAGGTGGCTGGAGCATCCCAGCTGCTCTGATGAAGGAAGAAGGGATATTTGGAGGTTCAGGGGTCTCAGGACCCCCAAAGTGTTGGCTCACTCTCCAGGTTCCTTGCAATGCTTCCACCTTTTCTCCTTCCTAAAAAAATTCTGAGTGGTGTCAGTAAGGAGAGTGACTCTGGGTCGGGAGCCCCACACTTACTCCTTGTGTTTTTCTTTTTTCTCTTACAGGATAACCCGGAAGTAGAAAAGCGAGATCCCCAGGAATTAGTTGGTGAGTACCCTGGGGTGGAAGGTACCAGGGGCAGGTCTCTGAGCCTCACCCAGAGCCAGCTGGCTTCCAGCCACGCAGGTGGCTTCTCTCTGCTGCTGCCGAGGCAGCAGCTCAGCTGCGAGCCTGTCTCTAGACTCTAACTCTCAGGGCCTTTGGCATTTCCTAAGATGTCTGGGTGAGACACCCAGGGAACAGTTCTTTGAAAACCGTATTTATGGTGCATCTCACGGAGCTTTGGTCACTTGCCAGTGTCGTCAAGAGGGACTCGGGCCCCTCTAGCTGGGAGCTTGTTCTCCTTGTGCTCTGCGCCTGGCCTCCGGCCTTGGACCCCCCGAGCCTCTCTGCTGGCGTATTCACGGGCTCAGGGTGCAAGCATGTGGCCTCTGCTGGCATGCTGCTCTGTCCCCGGGAGGGAGCATGCCTCCCAGCCCTGGAGCCTGGGGCCCTTTGTGTAACTGGCTAGGGCGGTTACGGTTCTGGAACACAGCCCACGTGTCATCCCAGCCCCGGGTTAGCCCAGCCTCTGCAGCCTTTCAGAAGGTCTCTTGACTCCTTTCATTTCTGCCATGGACTTTGTCAGGGCTCCCCCGAGGCCTGGCCCAGCCTCACATTTTGGGGGGTTGGCCCTCCCCCTCTGTGGCGAGACTGCCCGTTTCTTCCCGCCCGTTCCATTAATCCTCACAAAGCGGAGTTCCTGCTCCCCTCTCCCAGATGGCGCCTTTGCGGCTCACTCGCCCTGCCCGGGGGAGCCCCAGGCTGGAAATGCTGTATCCGGCAGCCCCTCCGACCTGTCCTTTTTCTGGACAAGATGCCTTCAGCAGGGATGGCAGGTGGGGACCCATTCTGGTTATCGTGACTGAAGGAAGTGAACGTCATTCGTTATGTTTGTCTCCTGAGGGAAGGACTGGGTAGGACCTTGACCACGTGGAGCAGCCTAGATGCTCAGCGGGATTCTGCCCTTCAGCCCGGGGTTTTCTGATGAATGGGGTATGAGTCTTTCCTCTCCTATTGAAAAAAAAAACAAATTTTCCTAAAACCAAAGAGCCTGATCTTGGGAAAATGGCGCCATAGGGGTGGCGCAGTTGGCTTCACAGGCAGAGGGAGCAGAGCAAGCCCCCTGGGAAGCCCGTGGCCTTCCCCAAGCAGGTGGTCTGCGGGGCGGCCCTGGACTGCAGCCTCGCCCTCCCCGCTGCCCGTCCCTGCTGTTCACTGCAGCCGGGTTCGGGGCAGAGCCTCCCCCCAGGAACGCAGCCAGGCAGCACTCTCTGCTCCTCCTAGCGGCACTTGCTTGGCAGGAATGTGCGTGGGCTCCAGCCATCTCGGCCCTAAACTCGCCCATAAACAGCTTTGACTTTTCCTCTCCTTGTCACTGTTTGAAAGCAGCTTTGTGAGGTGCCGCTTACATAGCATGGAACCCCCACCGCAGTCCTGAAGATGTCTCTGTGACTGTAGAGTGTCCCTTGCACACGTTTCCTCCTCTGGCCTCAGGCAGCAGTGATCAGTATAGTTTTGTCTCTTTAGAGTTTCTCATACATTGGTTTCTTTGTTGGCCTCGGCACTGCGGGCCCTCAGGGCTGGGTGGCCCTTTGTTGTGGCGGCCTGGCCTGTGCGCTACACAGTGCTTAGCAGCTTCCTTTTTCTCTACCCACTAGAGGCCAATAGCATCTCCTCTCCCTGCCAAGTACGGCAACAAAAAATGATTCTAGATCTTGCCAAATGTCAGCTTGGAGGCAAAATTGCCCCTGCCCAGGAACCATTAATACAGACGGACTCATTGTTTGTTTTGTCTGGCTTCTTCATTTCCCATAATGTTCTTGAGACCCTTCCATGTTTTTGAGCATATCCATGGTTTTTTTTTTTTTTTTGATTGGTAATATTTCATTGTGGGGTTACACCAGTTTCTTGAATCCATTCTCCCATAGAAAACATGGGTGAAACTTAAAGCCTCATAGTTTGGATTCCTGTTCCCATTTCTCACTGAGGAGATGGTGGACAACCTGCAGAGTGGCTTCCGCTCATGGCGCCCTGGTTGTCCCCCCTTTCTCTGGGCCCAGCGCCTTCCATCCGTGCCTCTGGCTGGAGGACTCAGGTTGCTCCGCTGGCGTGGACAGCATTTTCACTTGTGTAGACAGGCCCAGGTTTAATGGAGCAAAGGGGAGCAGAGAAGCTGGCTGAGGGCTCCCCAGCACTGTAGCTGCTTGACAGGTGAGCGGACACCCAGTCCTCCCCTCCAGGATCCCCGTGGGCAGTCCTGGAGCAGTGGCCCTGGGGTGGTCATCCACTCGAGTTCTCTGTGTCTCTGGTGAGGCAGAGACACTCCATTGCCTCCTGCTTCCAGCCCCACCGCATCCACCAGGCGTGCCTTCACTCCCACCGTTAAACACGCCCCGCTGACGAGCCACTCCTGTGCAAATCCATGCCTGGCAGCTGTGGATACCTGCGCTGCTTTGTGAGTTGGGCGTGCACCCGGGGTGAATCACCCTGACGTCACCCTTCTCAGAGCCTGAGTACGGTGCCCGCCCAGAACACCCCAGCAGACCCAGAGCAGCCACAGACCTGGGCTGCCCCTGAGGGCCTGGACACACATCTCGATGTGTTTCCAGGGAGATTGATTTGAGGCTCTGTGGCGGCTCCAACCACCCTATGTGCGGGTCTGATGTCTTCTGCTTTAGATGCATTCTGAGAGGAAGGACAGAGTTGCAGGAAGATTGCTCCTGAAATCTGCAAGAGAAACTTCTACCGCGTTTCCTGAATGTGTCCCTTCATTCGCTGTTGCTCCAGAGAGGAACTCTCCTGTTCCCAGCCCAGTTCTAGCCCACAAGCTTGGGACCTCTTCCCCTCCCCGTGACACTGTACCACTTGAGTGGTTGGGTTGCTAATGGCAACAGCGTCACACCCTGTTTTTCCAAAAGGCTTTCCTGGCAAATGCCAAAGGGCACTCTTTGTCTCTCTGTCACGTGCACAGACACACTCCCCACCCCAGGGAAGCCGTCTCCCACTGCTGTGCACCCAGAGCCTGCCCTGGCCTTCCTGGCTTTTGGTGCTGATGCTTACAAAACGCAAGAACCAGCACAGCCCAGGTAATCCCACTCTCAGCCGGCCTCTGCAGCCTTCTTGAGCCTCGGGCTTGGAACTCCTGCCTTTCCCAGGGCTGGGAGGAAGGAGGAAGTTGGGATGAGATCAAGGTGTCACCCTTGCTTCAGGAGACAGAAGGGGCTGAGCAAAGAGAAGCACACGGCCCCATGGTGGAACGTGCTCCCAGATTGCACTGGTGTCTTGGTCCACAGCAGGATGACACACCGATGCCCTGCTCTGGGGCACATTCAGGGAGGCTCCTCCAACAGTGAGAATCGGCGCTTGTAGACTTGTTAGGAGATGGTCCCTGGGCTTGAGCTCCAACCGCAGTGTGTGCAGGCTCATTTGGCAGCAGCTGAGAAGTGAAGCTCAAAGCAGAAATCAAAGCACCTTATCTGCTAAGAAAATATTAATCCAGCCCCGGGGAAGAAGGGACAGGCTCACCCGGCCATCCACTGGCAGTCCAGGCGGCCGCTTGGGGGCTGAGAGAGTCCCGCCAGGGCCGGCACATGTCGGGTACCCAGTGAGTACTTGCTGGGTGTTAGTGGTGCTGGGTGGTTCATTCTTTGCCTTCATCCTGCCCCACCCTGCTCCGCCTGCTGTTTGCTCATTGTATAGTCCTTTTCATGAGCGAACGTCTTAAAAAGCACAGACAGAGTCTTACAACAAGTAGCATATTGTCTGGGTGATCCAGAGCACGACTCTGCAGTTGCCAGAGTGGCCGGAGGCAGCAGGGAGGGGAATGGAGGGAGAGAGAAACTTGGGTGGGCAGGGGCACATCGCCAAGGGAATTGTCCCTTGGGAGCTGTGGGTCTTCACTGCAGAATCAGGCCTTTTGTTCCCAGGAGTGAAGTGGACCGAGTGAGGGTTGATTGGTTTACTGCTGAAGGACCCAAAGCTAATAACCAGCAGGTCATTTTGTATTGAATAGATGTCATTTATGTACAAAGCAGTTTTGAATGCTGAGTCCCGAATCCCAGGGAACCCTGAGCTTGTGGTGGACCCTGGGTAGCAGAGCCTGAGGTGGGGGGACAGCACCAAGCAGCTCTGAGTTCCCGGGATCCTGGGAGGGTGTGGCAGGGGCAGAGCCCGTGGGAGGCACAGCCGTGTGTGCATGTCTTCCCAGCCCTGAGCTCATGACTTCACACTGGTAGCTTGAAATTGATTGGCCGTGACGGGAGAATTTACACCAGAGAAAGGGGCAGATGCTGCGGGTCGTGGGTCTGCCTCTCCCACTTCCCAGCTGGTGTTAAACACTCACCAGCACCCCCAGGACACAGTCTTTCCTCTGGGCCCGGCTGTGATGTGGCCGCTCATGACCTCTGCCTGAACTTCTTTCCCCACTGCACCTACCGGTTCCTTCAGGTCATTTAAGTTCAACTCAGATGCACCCTCCGAGAGCCACTCCGCATGCCCTGTTTTACTATTTTATAGTGTGTGATCTCTCCTTGAAAATGCTTTCTGTGCCTTTCCTGTCTTGAAGGGTTTTTTATTGTCCATGTCGGGCCCCCACCCTGACCCTCCCGCGCACCCACAGAACTCCTCTGTTCTCTCCACAGCCTCCTTTTCTGAAAGAGTCCGGAACATGTCACCTGATGAGATCAAGATCCCTCCGGAACCCCCCGGCCGGTGCTCAAACCACTTACAGGTACGCACACGCTCAGCTGCTGAGGCCCGTGCAGACTGGGCAGGTGTCTGGCTGGGTCTGACTTTAAGTGGCTTCTGGAAAAGAAACAGCCCAAGTGGGAAGGAGCCTGCAGTCCTGGTGACCTCGCTTAGGCCGCTCCTAGGAGCCGGCGCCCTAGCCCCGGCTGCCTCTGCAGCCTCAGCCGGGCCCCTGCCTGCCCCGGGACACTGCCAGCAGAGCAAACAACATGCCTTTTCTGGGCATCCCTGAGCTCAGGGAATGTCTCTGAAGGAACTTGGCTAAGAACCTGAGGGGTCATCAGAATGTTCAGGAAACAAGTAGGAATGCAAATGCATAGCATGTGAATGCGTACACTTCAACCCTCGTTTTCCTGAAATGGCAGTTCATGGGCTTCTTGTCTGATGATCCCTGACTTGCGGAGATGGAGTGTGGAGTGCGGTCACCTCGGGAGCAGGCCCACAGGGAACAGCTGGCCTTACTCCTCCCTGTCAGCCTCAGTGGCGGTTTCTCCTTGTCCCTCTGCGTGTTCCCCTTTGAAGGGGACCTTACAGTAGGGCAGACACCCATGGCTGCCCCCAAGTGGGGCCTCTGGCTACACAGCAAGCCCTCGCACATGCCGACTGAGGGGTGACTAACGGGGCCTGGGGCTGGAATGCGGCCACCTGGGTGGGTGCCGAGCGGGGCAGGGCTGCAGCACACAGTCCCTTCTCTTCCTGGAAATCCGTTCCCTTTGCTGAGTCGTCTCCCCATCACCACCACATAGCACCCCACCCCCGGCCCCATGTCGCTCACACTCCAGGCAGCAAGCCGCAGCCTGTAAGGACAGTCCAGCAGCCACCAGGCAGAGATAGCCAGCCCCAGCCTTCAAGATCAAAATGTTTCTCCTTTTTAGATCCTGCTAGTGGCAGAAACCATGAGCAAAGGTTTTAGTTCCCCTGAGGTAGAAGAACCAGCCTGACAGCCGAGGGCACACAGAGAAGTCATCTGTAAGATACAGCGGTGCCTCCACCTGCTGAGCCTCCCGGGAAGGCCTGCCTCCATCACCCACAGAGCGAGGACATGGAGGCATGCGCTCGGCTTCTCTCTTCCTGGCAAGCGTGTTACAGACCTCTCTCCCCAGCTCAGTGCTTTCCCTGGGCAGTCTTGACTCCTGACAGGAGTGAGTCACCTTTCCTAATGTTCCAGAGGACCTCGCTCAGGCGAGCCACCCCTCCCGCCCCCCGCCCACCTCCTCTTGCAGGTGAAGAGCACTCCAAGTGGTTTCCTCCTGGACAGTCTGTGTTTAGCTGCCACTAGTAGGGGAGGCTGCCGAGAGACCCTGCCCTGGGCTAGCGCCAGCCTCGCTGGGTAAGCCTGCCCCTCCTCAGAGGTAGCCCTGCCCTGAGGCTCGGGTTCCTGGGGCCTCTTCAACTCCCTGGGCAGCCCTGACGCCATCTGTTGCCAGCATCATCTCTGTGGGCCTGGGGACACCTGTTACACTGGCCTGGACCCCGCCAGGTGGTTCTCTGGTTTCCCATTGAGCCAGAGCAGGGCTTGGCTCTTGACCCCCAGCAATGCCTCTTGGTAAAGTGGCAAGGACCGGCCAGCAGTGAGCCTCCCCTCAGAGGACACTGGGGAGGCTTGTGACACCTCTCCTCCTGCCTTCCCAGGTCTCCTGCTGGGTCTGACTAACCCCGTGTTAAAATTAAAATCCAGCATTCAGCCCCCACCTGTCAACACTAACTCTTGAAACTCCTCTTCAGATGATTCAGCAGCTGATTCCCAAGTGAGGGTTTGTTCACTGTCTTCGCCATGGCTTCTCTAGCTCCACCTTCTTATTCCTCCCACTGCTGACCACCGAGAGGGGATCAGGAGAAAGCACAGCGAAAGCAGGCTGGTCTCCATCTGTCTCGTCTGCGCTGGGTGGATGAAGACCGTCTGGCCGGAGCAGGGCTTCACTCAGCTCCTCCAGGTCCTCGTGTCCACAGCACGTGACCACAGGCTGGGATTGCAAGAGGTTCCGTCACCATCGTCTTTCTGTCTCCCTTCCGTAGGACAAGATCCAGAAGCTGTATGAGCGGAAGATAAAGGAGGGGATGGACATGAACTACATTATCCAGAGGAAGAAGGAATTTCGGAATCCTAGGTGAGTTTTCCATGAGCCAGCAGGGGGGCGGTGGGAGGAGTGATGTTGGACTGGGGACAAGAATGCCTCCAGAGAGGTGCAGGGAGAAGCCCGGCTCAGATCCCAGCTGAGCCCAGAGAGACCATCACCCAGACTGCGTTAACCTCACTGAGGCTTCGTCTGCCATTGAAGAGCCAGGCAGCAGGTGCAGAGGGGAAGCCGCGAGACGTGGGCTGGGTGGGGCCTGCCTGGGCTCTCATTCCCTCTCTCCTCCTGGAGAGCATGACCTGAGGCCTTAGTGTCCTCAGCTGTACGAGGAGGGGATTGTCTGGATGGTCACCCCAGGTCCTCCTACCTCTAGAAAGCTGTTGACTCTATGCAGGTTTGACAGACAGACCTGTGTCTGGGTCTCACTCTCTCCAACGTTCAAGCAAGTGACACATCCAGGAAAGAGCCCAGGGCGAGAGCTGCCCTTGCCCTTGTGGGCCTAAGTGGGGATGCTCCAACCAGCCCCACAGACTGAAAGTCTGACGTCCAGTTGAAACCTCATCTTGACATCATACTCGCTCTGCCCGCTGGCCCCAGTCCCTCTCTGTGGAAGGTTGGAAGGCCAGAAGTGACTTTTAATGTCAAGTCAGCGGACATTTGCCCTCCCATTTGGAAACTTGTTTAGAACAGTTCACCTGGGCTAAAGACTTGGTCTGCACACAAGTGCTAAGTGGCTCTGACCTCCTGAGATCCGGTGCTGCGCAGGGCCTCAGGCTCAGGCCTACTCAGCACCCTGTGGCCTTCTTCTTTCAGCATCTATGAGAAGCTCATCCAGTTCTGTGCTATTGATGAACTCGGCACCAACTATCCAAAGGTATGCGCCACCTGCAGAGGCAGCGGGTGAGGGAGGGGACCCAGGGCCCTGTGCCCTCCCCACTGGCTTCAACCTGGACCCACTGAAAGGTCCGTGTGGCACACTGCCAGCAGAGGAGAGCCGTCCCCATCTCTCTTGTTTGAGCCCCAGGGCCTCTGCTTGGTTAGGGGCTAGCGTGGACTCGCCGTGCCCTGTAGATCAGCCTGTCCACAGTGCTTCTCTGCCCTCACTGTCCTAAGAAGGGTTGGCTGGAGACGGGATAGCATCTGAGCCTCCCTGCCCTTTAAGGCCAGAGATTCCAGCCCAGGAAGATCCATGGAAAGACGTGGGGAGAAGCATGTGGTTTCTGAGTCATTTCCATTTATTGGCCCTTTCTGCACCTTTGATGGAGAAGGCGATGGCACCCACTCCAGTACTCTTGCCTGGAAAATCCCACAGGCGGAGGAGCCCGGTAGGCTGTAGTCCATGGGGTCGCTAGGAGTCAGACACAACTGAGCGACTTCACTTTCACTTTTCACTTTCATGCATTGGAGAAGGAAATGGCAACCCATTCCAGTGTTCTTGCCTGGAAAATCCCAAGGACGGGGGAGCCTGGTGGGCTGCCGTCTCAGGGGTCGCCCAGAGTCGGGCATGACTGAAGCGGCTTAGCAGCAGCAGCAGCAGCAGCAACTTTGAACTTTTCTTTTTCAGGATATGTTTGACCCCCATGGCTGGTCTGAAGACTCCTACTATGAGGCATTAGGTGGGTAGCCGTTCATCTGCCCGCTCACCCATCCGTCTGTCTGTCTCTCCAGTCATTAGGCAACACAGGTTTCAGGGTCTCCTCCGTGTTCGGCCATGTCTGAGGAGCTGAGTATGCAGCCTTGAACCATCCAGACCCCTGTCCCTGACTTAAGCTTGCAACACAGCAAAGAAGACAGGATCAAAGGAGAGATTCCGGGAATAACGAGTGGAGTGATGAGGATGCAGGCTGGGCCACCTCATCGGGGCCCGGGGCAGGGTGGGCAGCCTCGTGGAGGACACCGTGTCTGAACGAGGTCTGAAGGTGCACAGAGGCTGGCTGAGCAGGTGTGGACGGGTCCCAGGCAGGGGGCCGGCGGGAGTGCAGCGCTCTGTGCAGGGGCCTGGCTGCGAGGACTGGGAGGAGTTTCAAGGGGCCCGCTCCCTCGGGTACCAGGTCCCAAACCAGTGGCCTGTGGACCACCAGATCTGGCCCGCAGGCATGTGTGGTTGGGCCCCTGTAAGTTCTGTCTTGCTTTAATTTGAATTCACCGCTAGTGTTTTATCTAAAAGTCCAGAGACTTCTCTGGTGGTCAGGTGCTTAAGACTCCGACCTCCACTCTAGGGGGCTCGAGTTCGATTCCCTGGTCAGGGTAGTAAGATCCCACGTGCCGTGCAGCCAGGCCAGGAAAGAAACGATGCAAATCTAAGACCCGGTTGCTGAGAAGGTGGTTTCCCTAGGCCAGCATTACCCCGTGGCTGCAGCCTGCTGGAGCCCAGGAGCAGTTCACCCCTCCAGACGGGGTGCGCAGCCCCAGCTTCAGGGCCTTTGGACTGTGAGGCCCGGCTTCGTGCTGACTCGTGACTCTGCCGATCACAAAGAGATGCTGCAAACAGCAGCCCCGGGAGAGCGGCAGGCGGCAGTCCAGGTTCTTTGGCCTGAATTACCTTGTTTAATCAGCTGCTCTGTAACTGCCTGTCCTGTCTTCATAGCCAAAGCCCAGAAGATTGAAATGGACAAGTTGGAAAAGGCCAAAAAGGAGCGAACCAAAGTAAGTGATGGGTGGATGTCCTGATGAAGCGGGCAACTGTCTGGGGCACATGGGTCCTGCAGGCTGAGCCAGGGGGCTTCCCTCACCCCCAGCCCCCCACCGCGGTTCATCACCCAGCCACGCTCTGAGCAGCCTTAGATGTGCTGGATTTTAAGCCTCCATGACTCAGCCTGAAGACGCTTCCCAGGCTGCTTCCGCTTGATTTCTCGGGGTCTTAATGTTGGCTGCATTGTGTCCCCTCCCCTCCCGATACACACCCTTACCGCTGCCGAGCCCTGGGGGCTTTCTCCCTTTGGGCCCATCGGCAGTCTCCTCGGCCTGAGCAGAGAACGGGCGCTCTGGTCTGTGCCGTCCTTGGCTCCCAGCACTGGCCTTTGCAGCCCGCCTGAGTGTTTCCGTGTGTCTCCATGGCCAGGTGGCCCCTCACGCCAGGACCCTGAGCATGCTGCTTGCCTCTGGCCTGGGTCCTTCAGGGGATGGAGACTTGGCCATGAGACCAAGTCCTCTGGGCTGTGCCCTTTTTGACCGGAGTCTGAGAGAGAGAACACAGCCGCAGGACGCCCGCCCTTCCACCTGCAGTTTAGCCTGGTCCTCCTCCCGCAGCACATGTGGCCTCCAGGACGTGTGTCCCCCACCCCCTTCCCCGGGGCCACAGGGTTGATCCCTCTGGGAGATGGTGCTGGGGCGATCAGGGGTCCTCAGTCTTAACCCTTGATTGAATTTCCCAACTCTCTCTCCTTCCCCCTTTCCAAACCCCAGGCTTGTTGCAGGGACGTGTCTGCAGCACCTGGGGGCCGGAGCTGTCCTTCCCCTGTGCGCACGGGCACCGCCTCCCCCGAGGTGTGAGGGCGGGGCCTGGGCGGGCAGGGGTGCCCCAGCACGCAGAGATGGCCGTGGCGGGAGGGGCCCGGTGTCTGCGGGAAGCTCTCTTCCGGGGAGTAACCGTCCTCTCCAGGCGCCTCTCCAGTGCCTCCCCCACTCGACAGTCACAGCTGGTTCTCAGTGCTTCCCTCGTGCGGTGCCAGGTTGCCTCCTGTCCCCCCAGGAGCAGACAGCTGGCATGCACGCTATGCGCAGGTCCTAACGCACGCTCGTCCCTCTCGCCCCCAGATTGAGTTTGTGACGGGCACCAAGAAGGGTACCACGACCAACGCCCCGGCCACCACCACCACCACGGCCAGCACAGCCGTCGCAGGTACGGGCGGCTCCCCCCCCTCCCGCCCCCCGCAGACACAGCCAGGGCCTCCCTGCCGTATCTGCGGGAGCAGGGCCATGGCGCTGCGGGCCTGGGGTGGGTCCCGGCTCCCCGGCTGCCCTCGGCTTCCTGGGGCTGTGGCCTGCCGTTTCTGCTCCCTGGTCTCAGACCACTGGCCTAGGTGGGTCCTGACTTCTCTCTGGCCTCGTCCCTAGACGCCCAGAAGAGAAAGAGCAAGTGGGACTCGGCCATCCCGGTGACGACAATAGCCCAGCCCACCATCCTCACCACCACGGCCACCCTGCCAGCTGTTGTCACCGTGACCACCAGTGCCAGCGGCTCCAAGACCACCGTTATCTCTGCCGTGGGCACCATCGTGAAGAAGGCCAAGCAGTGACGCAAGGGACCCCAGGGACCGGCTTAGGGTGGCTCGGACAGTCTCCCCTCCATGGAGGGGAGGAGCCACTCTGGGACCTGATGAGACCTCGGCCTCCTGGGAGGTACTCCATTGTACGTTTCAGGACTGGGACCCGTTCCCCTCCCTCCTGCCTGCGAGGAGCTCCAGGTGGCGTTTGGCCTGGAAGAGACGGGGCTGCACAGGAGCAGGGCTCTGTGGACAGCGCCCCCCACGGGGTCTGGGCCCAATTAAAAGTGCTGCGTCTTCACATCTCGGCGTCTCGGACGCCCTGGTCTCTTCTACAGTCTGTTTTCAGGCGAATGTGAAACTCAAGTGTCCTCTCATCTTTTTGGTTGGGATCCTCACCTCAGGCACAGCGGGGTGACCGCAGCCTGCAGCCGGCTCAGAGGGGGTGGCCGGAGAAGTCACCTCGGTCATTCCCAGTGAATGTCTCTTGGCGCGGGCAGGCAGG
Organism: Ovis aries; assembly: GCF_016772045.2. NCBI lineage: Eukaryota > Metazoa > Chordata > Mammalia > Artiodactyla > Bovidae > Ovis > Ovis aries. The sequence continues at coordinate 55,224,735 of NC_056064.1, read as the reverse complement.
GGTCCTGAGGGGGGAAGGCCCGGGCTCCCGCTGCCCTGGTCCTGGAGCTCTGAACCCCGCCAGTTGTCAGACAGGAGCCCAGCCTGTCCTCCCCTGGGCGCGATTGAGCCCTCCTCCAACCACCTCTTGGACACACCCTGGCCTTTGAAGTATCACCAGTCTCCAGAAGGGCGGGAGCTGACCCCTGGCCCACGCAGGGAGAGGGCAGGTCGCAGTGGGGAGATGAATCACCTCCTGGCCTGGCTGGGCAGCTATTCATTGTTTACGTAAAGTCCAGCTCCTGGGAGGATCCGCCACCCCACCCTTCCTGCGCCTGTTATCTCTGCCCCACAGCAGCCCTCGGGCAGCTCCAGTGGCCGCTGGGCTCCTCTGGGGCCAGAACAGATTTCCCAGCAGCTGGCAGGCCTGGAGTCCCAGGTCTGGAGGGAAAGAGTGCTTTTCCTGCTCTTGGGCAGCTCTCTCCCCGCCAGCGGAAAGGCCGCGCGTCAGAGAAGGAAGCCAGGCTGTGAAGAGCTGACCTGCTTGCCCGGAGTGGGCAGGGGTTCAGAAAAGTGGTCCCCAGGAGGCACCGGATGCTGGTGCATAACTGGTGGAGTGTGACAACCCAGCCTTGCGGCCCCCAGAGCAGAGATGGAGCCACCCCTGCGCTCTCCCCCCAAACACATCCTCAGCTGCAGAAGAGATCAGGTCTCCCTGTCCTTTGAGGAACTTCGCAGCCCTCAAGAGAGAGAGGGCTTCCTGCTTGCAGCCTCCGCCAGGGCCGCAGGGAGCTCATGTGGCGGCAGCTGGGACCTCGGAGTCAGCACCTCTGCTCTGGAGCCCACGTTAAAACAGACTGTGTTTGAGTCGTGTGTGTCTCAGGCCCTTTGCTCCGTAAGTCTTCTCTCAAATCATGGTAATAAAGCCTTTTGAGCTGGTTGTGAGCAATCTACGAGATGATTTATGCATCGCTGCTGTTGCTCAGGCATGTCTGACTCTGCAACCCCACAGACTGTAGCCCACCAGGCTCCTCTGTCCGCACGGTTTCCCAGCCAAGAATACTGGAGTGGGTTGCCATTTTGTTCTCCAGGGGATCTTCCCAGCCCAGGAATTGAACTTGTGTCTGCTGCATTAGCAGGCACTAGTGGCTAATTTAGCACTGAGCCACCAGGGATACATTTATAGAGTACTCTACCCAGGCTTGCTGTTTGTCAGTCCAGCTCCTCCTTGTTTTAAGTCAAGGAGGGAAGCACCCTCTAGAGATGATAAAATCAACCTGGATCATGGCCTTCGACTCTTCCAGGCACTCCCAGACAGAGCCATCCGATCAGTAATGGCTATTCCCCCTCGGGGCCTGAGTCGCAAGGGCCCTGGGGAGAGAAGTCTGGGAGTTGTACGGCCCGGAGTTAGAGCTGCTGCACGTACTAGCCTGGTGAGTGGGTGAAGGCCATTAGTCCTGCTGAATTTCGCTTAGCTCTCCTGCGAATGAGGTTTAGTGCCTGCCCACCACAGTCCCACTGAGGGAGCCACAGGGGCAGGTTCTTTGCCTTCTCTGAAGGCCGGGTGTCCCAAAGTGCCCTGTCCTTGCTCACAGTCTGTCCAAGCTGAACTCTACTCCCACCCACCCACACATCCCCACCCTCTCCCCAAGGTCCCCATCTTGGGTGATGACATCGGGATTACCCCGGGCTCGCCCCGCATCCTGTGGGTCACTTCAGGAACCCCTCCCCATCTTTGTCGCTGCTGCCCCAGCCCCCAATTGCTCCCTCCTCATCTGCTGACTCGAACTCTTCCATCCAAGCTCCAGTCTGGCCAGCATCTTCCTGCCCCCCAGCTCTTACGAAGTCACATGGTCTGCTGACCACGGGAGAGCCCACTTGAGCCAGGCAGGCAAGGCCACCAGCATTCTCATCACCTCTCCAGCCTTCCCCCTCCTCCTCCCCACCCCCCACACCCCCATGCTTGGCTCCTCCCAATTTTCTCACTCCCAACCTCAGCACCGACACTTGCAAGATTTTCTTCATTGCAGGTCAGATTGTCTTAATCCTTTCCTGATTTCCCCCGGGTGTTAGTTGCTCCTTTCTTGGTGCTCCCTACTCTTTCTTGCGTCTCAGATAACACTACTGCCTGCAGAATCTGTCCCAAATAGCCAGCGGGAGGCGAGAGCCCAGGTGATGGGAGGGATGGAGGGAGGGGTCATTTTTTGGCCACACCATGCAGCATGCAGGATCTTAGTTCCCAGACAGGCTAGGGTTAAACCCATGGCCCCTGCCTTGGGAGCACTGAGTCTTAACCGCTAGATCAGGCTTCCAGGGAAGTCCTGCACTCTAATTTTATGCAAGAGGGTTTTTTTGTTGTTGTTCTTTTTTTTTTAAATCAGAATGTGAGAGGTGCATACAGAGAAACTGTTTGTTTATTTAAGACAGGAGCACAGCAGAGATACACACCTGCAGAGAAAGGGTGTGGGTGTTCTCCCTAATGCGGAGGAACGCCTTCATGCATGTTGAAAATCTCCAGGGACTTGCCTGGTGGTCCAGTGTTCAGATTCCACACTTCCACTGCAGGGGCGCAGATTCAATCCTTGGTCAGGGAACTAAGATCCCACAGGCCTTGTGACCAAAACTATAAAATCTTTATAATAATAAAAAAAAAAAGTCAAGTTCCTTTGAACCATAAAGAATAAGAAAAGTCTCCAGACTTGGAATGGTCCTCAGGAGAAAAAGAAAGAGCAAGGTGCTGAACAGTGCAGGGAATATGCTTTTGTGTAAGACAGGGAGGAAATACAAAACCGAAAGTATAGAGAGGAAAGACACAGAAAACGCATTTTAAATTTGAATTGGAAATATCAATATGAGCTCATGATTCAAAACTGAAAAGTCCCAGCTATGTCCTTCGGAAGGACCCAGAAGCAATAGCTGGCCCGTTGTAGCAATAAGCACCCGAATCTTAACCTTCCCTCCCAAAAAGGAACCAGGGCTGCTCGCAGAGAAAGGGTTAATCCAGAAATCTAAGTGAAGCTGCACCAGTGTGTCCCAGAAAGCAGGGAGGACTGCGAGGAGGGTTTCAAAGTTCAAGGAACTGGTTTGAAAAGACCTCCCACTGACCAATTATTGTGAAAAAGGAAAAACTCCCTTGCTGCCTGTACACTGCTATGCTCTCACACCAAGTGCGTGGGCTTTTCACAACCAAGCACTTCTGATGCCAACTGCCCAGAGTCAGCACCAACCCCACAGGTGAAAAGGGCTCCATCCCATAAGACTGTCTGCTGCCCAGAAGCCAATTGCAAGTCCTGGCCTCCCCAACTTCCCACTGACTGGCTGTAAATTGGGGGTTCCCATGACCCCTCCTTGGGCTCAATAATTTGCTAGAAGGACTCATAGAACTCAGGAAAACAGTTTACTTACTAGGTTACCGGTTTATTGTGAAAGGATACAACAGGATCTCAGGATGGGCCAGAAGGAAGAGAAGCACAGGACTCAGTACAGGGTGAGGGAGCGGAGCTCCCTCTGGTTTCTCCACCCTCCCTCCCAGCGCTCCACGTACCCAGCAATCTGGAGGTGTCAGAACCCGCTCTGGTTATGGTTTTATGCCAGACTGATGACTAGGCAGGGGCTTCCCAGGAGGCACAGTGGTAAAGAATCTGTCTGCCTATGCAAGAGACCCAGAAGACGGGCGTTTGATCCCTGGGTCAGGAAGATCCCCTGGAGTAGGAAATGGCAACCCACTCTAGTATTCTTTTCTGGAGAATTTCATGGACAGAGGAGCCTGGCAGGTTACAGTCCACGGGGTCGCAAAGAGTCAGACATGACTGCACACCTGAGCACGCACACACTTCATTACATGATTCATTAAATCATTGGACATTGTTTTGGAGATGAAAGTCAATCTCTAACCCGTCCCCCTTCTCTGGAGGCTGGGGGTTGGGTGAGGGTGGGGGAGTATTGAGGCTGAAAGTTCCAACTCTAATCACGTAGTTGGTTCCCCCGGCAACCGGTGCCCCCAACCTCAGTGGCTTTCCAAAAGTCACCTCATTAACATAAACTCTATTGTTATTGAAAAGAGCTTCTTATGAATAACAAAGACTCCTTTCACTTATATCGCTCTGGAGCTTTTCCAAGAACCATAGACAAAAACCAAACATATCTTGCTTATTATATCAGAACATCACCAGTGTAAACTATTGGATAAGTGAAAATGCGTCCGTGCATGGCATTTGATTTGAAAAAAAAAAAAAATGTATTTGCCACCATTCGAGTTGAATATATCAACTCTTTACTCTGAAAGTTAGAATTAAAAGAATTAACCTTTGTGCACTGCTGACGGGATTATAAAATGATGCAATTGCTATGGAAAACAGTATGGTGGGCCTCAAAAATTAAAAATAGGACTACCACGTGGTCCATCACTTCTGGGTTTATATCCAATAAAACTGAAAGCAGAGTCTGGAAGATAATGACTGCACACCCGTGTTCATAGCAGCTTAATTTACAATAACCAAGAGGCGGAAGCTACCCAATGCCCATCAACAGATGAATGGATAAAAACAATGTGGTCTATACATACAATGAAATATTATTCAGCCTTAAGGGAAGAAAACCCGGCCATATGCTACAACAGAGAGGAAGCTTGTGGGCGTTATACTAAGTGGAATAAACCAAACACAAAAAGACAGACTGTGTGATTCCAATCACATGAGGTACCAGAGTAGTAGTAGTAGTAGTCCCCTGGACTGCAAGGAGATCCAACCAGTCCATCCTAAAGGAAATCAGTCCTGAATATTTATTGGAAGGACTGATGCTGAAGCTGAAACTCCAATACTTTGGCCACCTGATGTGAAGAGCTGACTCCCCGGAAAAGACCCTGATGCTGGGAAAGATTGAAGGCAGGAGAAGAAGGGGACAACAGAGGATGAGATGGTTGGAGGGCATCACCGACGCGATGGACATGAGTTTGAGCAAGCTCCAGGAGTTGGTGATGGTCAGGGAAGCCTCCATGGGGTCGCAAAGAGTCAGACACAACTGAGCAATTGAACTGAACTGAACTGAGAATGGTCAAAATCACTGATTCAGAAAATAGAATGATGGTTAATCAGGGGTGGAGGTGGAGAGTGAGGAGCCATTTAATGGGTATAGAGTTTCAGTTGGCAAGATGAAAAAGTTCTGGAAATCTGTTTCCCAGCAATGTGCACATAATTAACACTGTTGATCTATACACTTAAACTGATTAAGGGAATTCCCTGGCAGTCCAGTGGTTAGGTGCTTTCGCTGCCCCGGTCTGGGTTCACCCCCTGGTTAGAGAACTAAGATTCTTCAAGCCACGAAGTACAGCCTAAATAAATGATTATGATGTAATTTTTATGTTTTTACTACAATTTTAAAAAATCATTGTGGTTGTTTTGTAATGTAATAGTAATTGTTCAAAGTTCTATAACTCGAAAAGATTTTACCCTGTATTTTGGAGGTATATAATTCATTCCCAATTGATGAAGGAAATCTTTTTTTTTTAATTTGAAGGATACCTTTTATTAAATATAGAAACAGAAAGTCACTACTCTTCAACCCCCGAAGAATAATTGATTCAAGCAAGGATCAACAATGGATGCTAGAACTGTTCAGTGAAAGTTTGTCGGGAAAAGGGCAGGATGACAAAACACCATCACTGCCTCTTACTTAATTTTTAATCAAAAAGTGAAAATGCATTTTTACAATTAAGAGAGATAGTGAGGCAGCTAACATCCTGCGCCAGCCAATAGAACACAGCACCTCCGAAGAGGTGCTTACTCTTCCAATAAGTGACATACATCGTCAAGCAAAAAATAGTGTCGGGCTTCCCTGGTGGCTCAATGGTTAAGAATCCACCTGCCGATGCAGAGGACAGGTTTGATCGCTGGTCCGGGAAGGTCCCACGTGCCAAGGAGCAACTAAGCCCGTTTGCCACAAGCACTGAGCCTGTGCTTTAGAGCTGGGGAGCCACGACTACCTAAGCCCGCTCACCCTCCACAGGAGAAACCACCGCAATGGGGAGCACTTGCACAACCACTGGAGAGTAACCCCTGCTCCCTGCAATGAGAGAAAAGCCCGAACAGCAACAAACACCCAGCACAGCCAAAAATATACAAATAAAATGATTTTTTTAAGTCAATGTTTGGGGGTGAGAGAGGGGAGAGACTGTTTTAGGAGGAAGAAAGATTAAACAGTCAACTGTGGTGGGGATTAATACAAGGTCTCTAGACAGGTCACCAAACTGTTCTGGTCACACATCCACTGTCCGTTTATTATTTAAGTTGTTTCTTTATAGAAACGGGTACCGTAACTGATGTACACGGTCAAGCAAAAAGTAGTGCCTCCTGTGGTGCATCCCTGGAGAATACGCCGTCCACCTCGGATGCCTGTGGTTTAAACTGTGAGTTCCGTGAAGCAAGCAGGTGGTGTGGCTCATTCCTCTGCGATCCCCAGCACCTGGCATAAGAGCTCGTTAAATGCTTGTCAATGAATAAATGATTGAACTAATGAGGGAGCAAGTCTGGCCTCCCTGAGGCCGTGGAATGAGCGTGGGTAGGCGGCAGCTGCCATCTGAGGTTCCTGGACCTCTCTTTCAGGGACCTCAGCTCTTAGGCAAAGTCTGCAGAAGGAAACCCCACTACATACCAGACTCACTCTGGCCCTAAGGCTGCAGAATCAGACAATAGAGGGTTTTGTTTTATTTTTATTTTTTATATAGAAGTAATATGTAGTACAAAGCTCCTTAACCCTTTGGGGACCAGTACCTATTTGGGAATTCAGTGTAATCAAAGGATCCTTTCCCGGAAAACCCACATTCCCGTGTCAGATACACCTTGAGTTTCTCACGTGATCTCAGATGATTCATGGACCACCCCCCAACCCAGGTCCCTACTCAGGTTCTGGGTAATGAAATTCCAGACTTGAAGAAACCCGAGGGACCTCATGGTTTGTCTTCTGAGGGCCTCTCAGGGTGCACATCTCACCTCTCAACTGCTGCCAAACTCCTGCTCTCCTAGTCTTTTTTTTTTTTTTTTGGATTGTGCTATATAGCATGTAGGATCTTAGTTTCCCAACCAGAGATTGAACCTGCACCCCTTGCATTTGAAGCACTGGACCCTTGCATCTTAACCACTGGATCACCAGGGAAGTCCCCCTAGTCACTTTTTTTTAATGATTTTATTTATTTATTTTTGGCCGTGCGGGGTCTTCGTTGTGCGGGCTTTTCTCTAAATGCTGCGAGTGAGGACTACTCTTTAGTTGCAGTGTGAGGGCTTCTCATTTCAGCGTCCTCTGTCGCGGACCACGGATTCTAGGGTGTTCAGGCATCGGTAGTTGCGGCTGGTGGGCTCTAGAGCGCAGGCTCAATTAGTTGTGGCACACCAGCTTCGTTGTCCCACAGCATGTGGGATCTTCCAGGACCAGGGATGGAACTCATGTCTCCTAAATTGGCAGGCAGATTCTTTCCCACTGAGCCACCAGGGAAGCCCTCCATTAGTCATTTTTTAAAGGGTCTGGAATGAAGAGGGGAAGGGGTTGCTGGGCTCAGTGGGGTCTGTGGCATTACTGCCTCTGGGCCGGGCTCTCCTTCTCTTGGAGGGCTCAACAGCAGCCCCCACTGTGGGGTACACCCCCTGATTGATGGTGCCAGCAGGCTGCTCCCTGAGCCTGTATTTCCCGGGGTGGGCTGGGTGACGGCTGGAGTAGCTCAGATCCGTCGGGCATGACCTGGGTGCCCCAACCAAACTGGGGCTTCTGCCACAGAGCTCCCGACTCCAGGAGCCAGCCTCTGAGCCCCTGGCCCAAGCAGAGCAGATCTCAGATGCCTGGGCAAGGTGCCAAAGGGGTGATCTGAGGCTAGCGCAGTTGCAGTGAGTGCTTGCTGTCCTTGGCTGCTCCTCAGTCAATCCCAGCTGTTCCTAGGGTCACTCTGAGAGTTGGCAGTGTTTGCACCTGTTTACAGATGAGAATGCTGAGGCTCAGGGAGGCTGTGTCAACTACACGTTTACTGAGCAGCTGCTATGTGCCCGGCACTGAGCTAGGTGCTGGGGATCAAAAGATGTGCTACACCGTGCCCATCCTTGGGGTTCACCCTGCAATAGGGAAGAGACCCCTAAACAGATTATTTCAAACCAGTGTGGCAAATGAAAAAAAAAACAAAACATGTCCCAGGGGTACACAACCCAGTCCAGGGTTCAGGGAGGTCAGGGAAGCTCCTTGGAGCAGGTGACATCAGCATAAGGCCCTCAAGGATGAGGAGGATAAACCAGGCTGGGTGAGAGTGGGAAGACCCCAAGTAAAGGGACCAGCCTGGTGTAAAAGAGCCTCAGTCCCTGTATGCAAGAGGATGCTGGCTTGAAGCTGCTTGGTTGGGGGTCTCTCTCATTTTGTGCAAGGTGGAGCCAGAGAAAAAGACCAAGTTGAGGTCATGGAGCAACACCAGAGAGGTGAACCCACTTAATCAGCAGCACTTGAGAGAGGACGAGCTGGGTGGGGTGGGGTCAGATTTGTGCAGCAGCTCGTCAAGAACAGCTGTAACCTCAGGTGGGTGCTGCCTCTTGAGGGGCATTACTCTCGCTTTAAGAAGGTTTAATTAGCTTGCTTGCAGACACTCAGAGAACCAGTCCTTGCCCAGAGCTCCCTCTGGGCACACGGGGTGAATGCGCTGGCGAGTTGGGGAGGCTAAGATGCTGGGAAGGCAGACCCCGCCTGGGGCAGCCCAAGGCTCGTCCTCGGCGCTGGCACACAGAGAGGGGATGCGCGGTGTATGATTGTCGGGTTGTGTGTCTGGGGCTCCCGACGGCTCCCCAGGGCAGGGGCGATGGCTCCCGGCCCAGGGTCTGGAGGAGAGGGACGGCGGTCCCAGAAGGGGGCTAGGAGGGGCCGCCTCTAGCTGGGGGCAACCCGGCCCCCGAGCCTGAAGCCCGGAGGGGCGAGGAGGCTCGGCCCCCGGGGCTGGACCGGAGAGAGGCGGGTGGCTCCTCCCCGGCCCCGCCGCCCTGGGTCGGGGCGCGGGGCCGGGCGCCGCGGGAGCCGCAGCCCTTTCCGGGGGGCGGGCCCAGAGGCGGCAGCGCCCGGCTCCTGCCCCGACAGGTGCGCGCCGCGCGCAGGAATGCGGCCGGCCTGACTCACCAGCGCCTCCTTCCTACCTGCCGCCCGCCCCATAAAGCGGTCCCCTCCCCGCCGCCGCCCGCCCTCCCTGCAGCCCGCCCTCCGCACCGTCCCGGCTCGCCCGCGCGCCGCATCTGGAGCCGCCGAGCGGAGCCCAGCGCGGGGAGGGTGCGAGTCCGCCCCAAGGTAGGTCCAGCCATCCCCCCGCACTCCGCCCGCCCCTCCAGGGCCCCGAGCCGCCGAGGTTGGGCGCGCTCTAGGAGGTTTCCGAGGGGAGAAGCGGAAAGGGAGTGCGCACCCCAGCCCCGGGCAGCCCGACGGGGAGCTGATTGGTGGGCCGGCGGCTTTTGTTTCCCCAGCTCTTCCTTTCCTAAAGGCCGGCCGCCCAGGGCAGGTGCCCTGCCTGCCCGGGTGTGTCCAGGGGACCCCCGGCGGAAAGGGAACAGGCAGAGCTGGAGAAGGCGCTTGGTTGTCAGACCTCTGGGTGGAGGAGGGCAGCAGGGAGAGGTCTGGGCGTCGGGTGGGCGCTTGGGAGAAGTGGTGGGCAGGGGCCCGGTGGGTGGCCTACTGGGCTGGGCACTTCTGGGGTTCAAAAAGAAGCAGCCACCTAGAGGCAGAGACCCTCCGATTTGGCTGGGTGGTGCCACCGTGCAGCTGGGGTCTGGGGACTCCTTGACTCTCCTCTCCTCCTGGCTGGGCACACGTCTGCCTTGCTCCCAAAGTCAGCTCAGGACACCCTTCCTCCAGGAAGCCCTCCTGACCTCATGGCCCACCACTGTGACCTCCTCCAGGGCCAGCCCCCCGTCCCCACCCTCTCAGCCCTGGGTGGCCCTCTCCGGTTGTAGGTGGGGACCTCTAGATGGCTCCTCCTGGGCTCCTTCTTCTCCCCAGTGGCCTGGCCACACCCTGAGCCCAAGGCTGGACGGGGTTGTGGCTGCCTCAGACCACAGCTGGATGTGAAGTCTGCAGGTCTCTGTCCCAGGGGGCTGAGCGGGTAAAGGAAAGCAGGAGGGACAGTGGGGAAGGGGTGTCCATCTGTCTCCTTGGCCTTGAATCTGCGGGTGATAGAGCAGCAGAGGGGCCAGAGGATAGGGAAGCAGGAGGGAAGAGAGCTGTGGAGGGCGGGTGCAGACGTGCCAAGCGGGGGTCCCATGGGGTAGGTATCAGGAGAACGCTGAGCCCACATTATGTGGGCCATAGCGTGTGTCCAAGAGTATGTATGTCCCTGAGCCTGCCAGACTGGGTGTGCCGCTATGTGATAACAGTGGGTGGCAAGCACTCACTTCCGGGACCCGGCTGCTACATAAAAAGGCCCTGCGCCTGGTGGGACCCAGAGTAGCCTGGAGGGTTTGTGTTCCAAGGGCTCTTCCCATGCCGCCACAGTCACATCTCCCAGGAAGCCCACAGTCCTCTTATGTGACATCTTTTCACCCACCAATGACTACTTTGAAAACTTTTTAGGGAGGCCCCTTGGTGGTCCAGGGCTTCCCAGGTGGCAAAGTGGTAAGGAGTCCGCCTGCCAATGCAGGAGACACGGGTTCGATCCCTGGGTCAGGAAGACCCCCTGGAAGAGAAGATAGCAACCCACTCCAGTATTCTTGCCTGGAAAACTCCCATAGACAGCGGGGCCTGGCGGACTCCAGTCTGTGGGGTAGCAAAGAGTCGGACACGCCTGAGCATGCATGCAGTGGTGGTCCAGTGGATAGGAATCGGTGCTCTCACTGTCTGGGCTTGGGGTCAATCCCTGGTCAGGGAACCAAGGTCCCACAAGTCACTCGGTGTGGCCAAAAACAAAAAAGCTTTTTAGGCAGTTCCCTGGTGGCCCGGTGGTTAAGACTCCATGCTCCCAACACAGGGGGCACAGGTTCATTTCCTGGTTGGGGAACTAAAATTTTTCATGCTGCAAGATTCAGCCTTAGAAAAAAAAAAAAAGTTTAAAAACACAAGTTGAGAAAAACACAACACTCCTGTGTGCATCGCTGCTATTTTAGAGTCTCTGAATATAATGTGAAGGTTAAATGGGGCGGGGGTGCTGCTGCTGCACTGCCCCATCTCGTCTGGACAAAGGGGAGCAGGCAGTCATTCCCCCACTGGTTCCTGTGCAGATTAAATGGCGATTATGTACGTGACATGCTGGGCACTTGCCCATTGTGTGCCCAGCCTGGGGGCACAGGAGAGTGAGTAAGAGCCGGGTTGGGCAGTGCCTGTACCTGCATGTATAATGGTGCCCCAGGGAAGCCCGGGGAAGCAGCCAGTATTGTGTAGCCTGTGGGTGTGGTGCCTGTGCCCCAAGGCTGCAGGAAAACCATTTCCCCCCAAGAAGCACCCCTCCTCGGCTGGCTTGGGGCACCCTTACCCCAGGCCCATCTTAGAGGCGGGCTCCTCCCCAGCTGACTGCCTGTGGATGAGGTGGAGCTCCTGGTCGCCACCTCGGAGAGACGGAAGCATGCCCTCCTGCAGCCCCTCGGGTCTCCCCAGAGCCTGGGGTGTGCCTGCCCCACAAGCCAAGGCCTGAGCGAGGACTCAAGGCTGAGGGCCAGTAGGCATGGCCTAGTCGCGGGCTGCTGGGTGACTGGCTCTGGAGAAGGAGGCCGGGCGGTCACTCTTGCCCTCAGCTCTGCCAGGCCAGGCGCCTCTGGCCAGCTCTTCTCTTCAGCAGGCTGTCCATCTTGAAACGTTCTCAGGAATGTCACTGCCTGCCCCCGAAGGTCACCAATGACTCGAGATGGTTTAAAAGTTGAACCAAAGGGGCCTTCCCTGGGTCAGTGATAAAAGAATCTGCCTGCCAGTGCAGGAGACACGGGTTCAATCCCTGATCCAGGAAGATCCCACACGCCGAGGAGGAGCTAAGCCCGTGTGCCACACCACTGAGACTGTGCCCTAGAGCCCAGGAGCTGCAAGTAGAGAACCCACCGCAGGGAGAACCCTGCTCACCGCAATTGAGGAGAAGGCCTAGCACAGCCAAAAGCAATGAATAAATAAATCGTTTTAAAAAAAACAGTGACTCAAAGGCAGATGGGGTGTCCTGGGGTGGCTGGCAGTGTGTGTGTGTATGAGTGGGCTGCAGGGGCTTTTAATCCCCCTCCAGGCTAACTTTCTAAAGGGTGATCTGCTCAGAATCCCCCAGCTCAACTCGGGCAGGCACAGGTGCGGGGACCCCCTCCTCTGATGGGCCAGGCAGCCATTACAGAACTTAGCTGAGTAGCAAATCATGTCCTCCCTTACCTAGGCCCCCAGTACTGCGGAGGGTCCCCCTCCTTCTAGTCTGTATCCCATCACCGGAGGGCAAGTAAGCGGGCCAGGGCCCTCTAGGGTGGCCCTGTCCCTTCCAAGCCTGACCCAACCCAGTGGGGTCTGAAAGGCGAGGGTGGAAAAAAATCCCTGGTCTTCCCTCCAGGGAGCCCAGTACAAGAGATCTAGCGGTGGGACAAGCTCAGAGCCCACAGTCCTCAGTGGTGAGAGGGTGGGGGCCTCCCTGGCAGGGCGTAGGCCTACAGGGCATCTGGACACTCTGGGGATGCCAAGGAAGGGGGCAGAGGAAAAGAGGGATCAGGGGTCCTGGGCCCTGCCACTTGTAGGCCAGGTGGCCTCGGAACATCACTAAAATTCTCAGAGCCTCAGTTTGTACAGCTGTGCAATGGGAACGGTGGAGCTCTGATGAGGACCCAGTGAGCTGACACGTGGACCAGGGTTGTCAGGCATCATGTGTCAATTGTGGGTGTTTTACAGGAAGAGGAGGATGGCAGGGCCACATCCCAGCCCGTGGACCAGGCTGCTGCTGGCAGCCCTGCTGAGCGTCAGCTTCCCCGGGGACATGGGTGAGTCGGACACGCCCCTGCAGCACCCTCCTTGGTGGGGCCTCAGCTTTCAAGGCCCTGCCCTTAAGGTATCAGGGGTGTGGGGGGAGGCTGTTACTCAGTGTCTGGCCCAGACCCTCACTCAGCCATTCAGCAAACAGCCACCACCCACTTCAAGGGTTGTGGAGCTATGATCCTGAGCTGCATGGCCCAAACACTTAGGGAAGCGCAAGGAGACTTGGTCTGAAGGAGGGAAAAGACATCCACTCAGAGAAGGCAGGCGCTTGCAGGGTGTGCTAAGGCCTGGACAGCGGAGTTGAAAGATTTTATGGGAATTTGAAGGAGAGGGAGGTGATCGACACAGGCTCTCTGAGTGTCTGCAGTCCGCAAAGGGCTCCTACTGATGGAATAGTGCCTGTCAGTGGACGCCATGGCTGGCAGCTCAAAGCAGTCCGTGGTGGGAACATTTATACTTTGGAAATCGGTAAATGCTGCAAGTCAGGGCTTCCCTGCCCTCACCGGGGACACTGCTAAACATTGACAGCACTCCTTTTCCTGAAAGTCCAGGAGCCCTGCCCACTAGCAAGGGCGGGTCCTCACTGTGATTTTAACTGAACAAAACCAGACGGTATCCTAACCTTTGGGGAAACTGAAGTTTCACCTCATTTATTTATTAAAAACTTACCATGTGCAGGGCATAGGCTCAGCACTAGAGACGCTGATAAAAGAAACACAGTCCCGGAGGAGCAGGCAAGGGGGCTGGTTAGGATGTCCCCGCCAGCAAATGGGCCAGCGCCTCCATCTCAGCCCCTACCCTCCTTCCCTCCAGACTTGGGTGGAAAATCCCAGTTTGAGACCTGGCTCTTCAGGTTGCTAACCACATAGCCACTGGCCTCTGTTTCCCCCTCTGTATCTTGGAAGAGAGTCCCTACCTCTTTCAAATGAGGATGCTTAAGGGGAGGGCTTGGTCCTGGGGGAGACCTATCTCAGTGGGCCCACCCCGCTCTGTTCCGCAGCGAACCGCTGCAAGAAGGCCCAGGTGAAGAGCTGCACCGAGTGCATCCGCGTGGACAAGGACTGCGCCTACTGCACGGACGAGGTGTGTTGCTGCCCAGCCGGACCGCCTCCCCAGCCTGTGCACCCACCCCTGGGCTCTGGCCGAGTCCACATTTGCCCCACCCTCGGCCCAGCCTTGGGCCAGCCGGGCGTGGGACAATGGGCAAGGGTTCAGGAAAATCGAGGGGTGTAAATCCGGGGTTAGGAGAGCAGCGGGGACAGGCACGGCCCCCCTGACCCCGTCTCCTTCTGGCCAGGTGTTCAAGGAACGTCGCTGCAACACCCAGGCTGAGCTGCTGGCTGCCGGCTGCCGGCTGCAGAGTGTGGTGGTCATGGAGAGCAGCTACGAGATCATGGAGGTGCCCGGGGTTGGGGGTAGGGGGAGGCAAGCTCAAGGCCAGCTGCTTATGGGGTGTTATGGGGTCCCCTGGCTGAGCGGTCTCTCCATTAGATCTGGAGAGGCCCTCCAGCCAGCTGTCCTCCTCCCTTGGGCACAGGAAAGGCAGATCGACACCACGCTGCGCCGCAGCCAAGTGTCCCCCCAGGCACTGCGGGTGCGGCTGCGGCCGGGCGAGGAGCGGCACTTCGAGCTGCAGGTGTTTGAGCCCCTGGAGAGCCCCATGGACCTGTATATCCTCATGGACTTCTCCAACTCCATGTCTGATGATCTGGACAACCTCAAGAAGATGGGGCAGGATCTGGGTATGGAGAGGAAGACTGCGGGGCATGGAGAGGGTGCTCCCCCACCCCCAGCTGCTCAGGAGGCCAGGGCTCAGGCTAGCTATACCCACTCCTCAAGAAAGGACAGGACTTCTGAGCACCCCAAGAACTCCTCCCCATTCTCAGAGGAGAGTCCTGGCCAGACCCCCAGTAACCACTCAGCAGTACAGAGGAGGGCCCCACTGGGTGGGCCCCAGACCCCCTCTGGTCCGTTTTGGGTTTTTTGGCTGGACCGTGTCACGTGGCTTGTGGGATCTTAATACCCTGACCAGGGGTCAAACCCGTGCCTCTGTAGTGGCAACCCAGAGTTCTAGCCATTGGACTGCCAGGAAATGCCCTCCTCTGGTCCTGACAAGGAGGGTCCCGGCTGCTACGAGGCTGAGGTTAAGTCTGAGCTCAACAGATGTCTGGTCCAGCTCCCCACCCGCCCCCTCCAACTTGCTGCATGTGTGACTCTGGGTCCCCTGAGTCCCATTCCCTTCATCTGTAAATAATGACAGGGCTGCTGTGTGCACCAACTGATGCCAAACATGCAAAGCGTTGACGTTAAGTTATTAAGTTATTCTTCCTCTTCCTCCTTCCCAAACCAGCCCCCAACACTTATGTGGATGTGGGGTTCTTGGGGCTCAGCTGCCCTTTCTTTTTGTTTTTAAAAAGTTTATTTATTTTTAATTGAAGGATATTGCTTTACAACATTGCATTGGTTTCCGCCATACACCAACATGAATCAGCCGTAGGTGTACATATGACCCCCTCCCTCTTGAAGCCCCCTCCACCTCCCACCCATCCCACCCTTCGAGGCTGTCCCAGAGCTGCCGGAGTTGAGGCCCCTGAGCCACACAGCGAATCCCCCGGCTACTATTTTACACATGGCAGCGTGTCTGCTTCTGTGCTACTCTCCGTCAATCCCACCCACAGCTGCCCCCGTCTTTCCTACTGATGCCCAGCTCAGGTCCTAAGGCAGCTCACCAGCGACTACACTATAGGATTTGGCAAGTTCGTGGACAAAGTCAGCGTCCCTCAGACGGACATGAGGCCTGAGAAGTGAGTGATCTACCAAGTAGACGGGGGTCCTGGCCAGGTGGCCCACCTCCTCTCCACCCAGGCACTTTGAAAATCTTGGGGTTACACTGAGCCAAGGGGTGGTCCGCAAGGAGGGTGGGCGCGGGGCATGGGGGTCTTCTTCCCTGACTTTCTCTCTCCGTGATGCTCCCCTTCCCACCTTCCCAGGCTGAAGGAACCCTGGCCCAACAGTGATCCCCCCTTCTCCTTCAAGAATGTCATCAGCCTGACGGAAGACGTGGAGGAGTTCCGGAACAAGCTGAAGGGGGAGCGCATCTCAGGCAACCTGGATGCCCCCGAAGGAGGTTTTGATGCCATCCTGCAGACAGCCGTGTGCACCGTGAGTGCGGGGAGGCTCCTTCCGTTCTAGACCAGGGCTGTGTCAAGAGCTGCCCCCTGGCCTGCTCTGGTGCCAAGCTGGGGCCCCCATGCTCTCAGACAAGCTCAGACCCTCTGGGGGACCCTCAATTCCAATCCAAGTTTAGAGGTGTTGGGGCCTGAGCAGTCTTACCCTGCTTTTGTATTGGTCACCAAGGTGGACCTGAGCCTCGGCGTTCTGGAATCTTCAGTGCCCCGAGCCCCAAGCTCCCTGCTAATACCCATCTCCAGCTGTGCTAGAAGAGGGCACTTTTTACGTGCACATCAATTTTTTCATTTAAAAAATAATGCACTGATGTTATAGACAATTTGGAAAACAAAGAACAGAAATTGCCCATAATTCTACCACCATCACAGAGACAGCTGCCTGATACCCCGGCAGCGTGTACTGTTCCCTTGTGTAGTCGAAATCAGTGCACGTTATATTCTGCCCTTCTTTCCCCCCAACCTATTGCTTTTATAAACATGGTTTGCAAAACCACCCTATATATTTCTCAAACAAATGGCCATGCGCTGCTGTCCCTGTTTTAAGTCTCTTGTTGAACGTTGGCGTGGTGTCCGTTTTTCTATGCAGTTGAGAGATGCTTGCAGAGTGATTGAGACCTTGAGGGGACAGCTGGCTGAAACTGGCTCCCATCTTGCGTGGTGCCCGCTGTGGGCACCATCCCTGCGTCCATTTCCTGCTCCCCATGGCTGGTTTCTGTGCCCCCTCCCCACCCCGGTCATCCTCCCGGCGCTGTTTGTCATGAGCGTTGCTCACAGAGGCTGTGAATCCCGAGTCCTTGCTGAGCACCGCGTTGGGACCCGCCTTCGCTGTGATGGTGCGTGGCGCTGTGACGTTGCCGTCAGCAGGCTGCCTGCTCCACGGGCACCCCCTCCTTGCTCTCCCCAGAGGGACATCGGCTGGCGCCCTGACAGCACCCACTTGCTAGTGTTCTCCACCGAGTCGGCCTTCCACTACGAGGCCGACGGGGCCAACGTGCTGGCCGGCATCATGAGGCGTAACGACGAGGAGTGCCACCTGGACCCCACGGGCACCTACACTCAGTACAAGATGCAGGACTACCCGTCGGTGCCCACCCTGGTGCGCCTGCTCGGCCAGCACAACATCATCCCCATCTTCGCCGTCACCAACTACTCCTATAGCTACTACGAGGTGCGGGGCTGGGCCTCCCTGGGCTCGGGGGAGGGACCCACGGAACTTCTCAGACACACCCCCCACCCTCCTTTCCTTCCTTCCGGAAACTTCAGATGGGCCCTGGTGGGAAGAGGCGGTCATGTGCCCATCCTCTGACCCCACTCCCCAGCAGGCAGGAGCTGAGAGCGTCCCCCACCCGCAAAGCGGGTGAGCCCCAGAGCTCCCGTCTGGATCCGGAGCGATGGCCCCCGTCAGAGGCTGAGCCCCGGGCCCGGCTTTCTCTCCCGCAGAGGCTGTCGTCCTATTTCCCCGTCTCCTCACTGGGGGTGC
Source organism: Ovis aries (assembly GCF_016772045.2). NCBI lineage: Eukaryota > Metazoa > Chordata > Mammalia > Artiodactyla > Bovidae > Ovis > Ovis aries. Next base: position 55,207,165 of record NC_056064.1, on the reverse strand, counting down.
TGCAGGAGGACTCGTCCAACATTGTCGATCTGCTGCAGGAAGCCTTCAACGTGAGGGCCAGTGCGGGCTGCGGGCCCGAGGGTGGCGGGGGTGGGCGGGAGAGATGGCCGGAAGACAGAGGATGGGGAAACTGGATGGGAGGGCGGAAGGGCCTCCTGCGGTCCCTGAGGAGCCCCCCGGGCTGGCCCCAGGCTCCTGCAGGCTCTGCTCCCATGAGCCCCCGGCACCCAGGCCTCCGTGCAGGTAAGGCTGCAGCTCAGGCAGCCAGGCCGCAGCGGGCGGGTCTGGGCCCCACCTCCCAGGTCATCGATAACCTGCCCCCTTTCAGCGCATCCGCTCCAACCTGGACATTCGGGCCCTGGACAGTCCTCGAGGCCTGCGGACAGAGGTCACCTCTAGGATGTTCCAGAAGACGGACACGGGGTCCTTTTTCATCCGGCGAGGGGAAGTGGTATGCCTCCATGGGGGCCCCGAGAGAGGGGAGGATGGGGACAGCACCCTGTGGGGTGGGGTCTACCCAAACAGAGATCCAGAGCGTGGCCTCCCGAGTCAGACAGATCTGGGTTTGAAGCCCCCTGGAGCAGCCTCTTGGCTGAGCTCTGCCCTGCCCTTGGTTGGTGCTCAGCTGTAAAGCGGAGATCAGTCAACATGGAGCCCAGGTTGCTCAGCTGAACGAGCGGGCCAAAGGCAGCTCTGCTTACTGTCGGGCTCTTGTTATCCTGACTCTGCCTGGAGGAAGCGAGTTGGCAGCCCTGAGGAAGGACGGGCAAGGAGCTGGGTGGCAGGGGCCAGACACATTTCTGAAGCTTTAGGGCTGAGAGCTTTCAGGTAGAACTGCCATCCCAGCTGGTCCAGCTGGGCCTGCCTCGGCTAAAAGCGGGGTCCTTGCAGGGCACATACCAAGTGCAGCTGCGGGCCATCGAGGACTTGGATGGGGCTCATGTGTGCCAGCTGCCGGAGGCAGACCAGAAGGGCACCATCCATCTGAAGCCATCCTTCTCCAACGGCCTCCAGATGGATGTGGGCGTCATCTGTGACGTGTGCTCCTGTGAGCTGGTATGACACAGCCCTGCCCAGGGGGCGCGGGCAGGGAAAGGCTAAGCTGACCACCCGGGGACCCGAGTAACAAAGCAGAGCTCCCTTTTCGGGGTGCTGGCAAGCATCTCCTGCCCTTCCCCCACCCACCTCACCACGATTTCATTCCAGCAAAAAGAGGAGCGGTCATCTCGCTGCAGCTTCCACGGGGACTTCATGTGCGGACACTGTGTGTGCCATGAGGGCTGGTAAGTGTGGAGGGGGTGAAGCCGGCACCCAGGATGCCAGCAGCTCCCAGTGAAGGGGCCTGCAAGCGCTTGACACTGGGCATACCATGGAGGCAGGCTGAGGAGAGGGTGGCAGCCGGGCATAGAAAAGGCTGAGAAAGGGGCACATCCAGTTGGTGGATTAAATTCAAAGCACTTTGAAAAACATGGGTTTGGGAATTCCCTGATGGTCCAGTGGTTAGGACTTGGTGTTCTCATGGCTGGAGCTGTGGGTTCATTCCCTGATCAGGAAACTTAAGATCCTGCAAGCTATCCAGTGCAACAACCCCACCCCCCCCCCCCCCCCCCCGCAAAAAAAAAAAAAAAAACCCTGGATAATTCTTGAAAAAATACCTTGGTATATTGGATTATCTCTGGAAAGTCATTTAAGAATCAGGACGGTGGCCATCAGGGTCTTGTGGGTCAGGCAGAGGGGGAAGCTGACTTTGCCCTCCATCCCTTTTGAACCTTTAGTATCTGAGCCATCCTGGAGAAGGAAATGGCTACCCGCTCCAGTATTCTTGCCTGGAAAAATCCCATGGACAAAGGAGCCTGGTGGGCTACAGTCCATGGAGGTGCAAAGAGTCGGACACGACTGAGCACACAGCACATTTGAGCCATGGGCCCCTATTCCCTGAGCAGAAGTGAGTCATGGATGAGTGATAGTAAGAGTAAGGGCTTTTCAAGCTTCAAGACACTCAACAGATTTGTCGTGACTTGAGGGGACAGAGGGAGGGTCTCAGGGAACTGAGGTTTGAGTTCAGTTCAACCACTGCTGTCTGCTTAACTTAGACCCATTTAGAGCCTCAGTTTCCTCATCTGTAAAATGGGATGGTGAAGGCCCAGCCTTCTTGCTGGGCAGTGGGGAAGTGACTGGCTCCTCCTGCAGGAGCGGCAAGACCTGTAACTGCTCCACCGGCTCCCAGAGCGACCTGCAGCCCTGCCGGCGGGAGGGCGAGGACAAGGTGTGCTCCGGGCGGGGCGAATGCCAGTGTGGCCACTGTGTGTGCTACGGCGAAGGCCGCTACGAGGGTCAGTTCTGTGAATATGACAACTTCCAGTGTCCCCGCACCTCTGGGTTCCTCTGCAATGGTAAGCTGCTGACCTGAGTGGGGTGGCACGGGGCTTTGGGGGTGGCCTGGGTGCCCAGCCCACACCCTGCCCCGCTGGCTCTCCCATCAGAGCCCAAGTAGGGAGAGCCACACCAGGAGTCAGAATCCCCACGTCCAGGCCTAGCCCTCCTCCAGATTCCCTGAGTGCCGCCCCCAAGTCCAGCCCCAACCTGGACCTCTCTTCTCCAAAAACTTGATGCCCAAGGCCCCTACCAGCATGACATTACCCTTATGTTTAAGACTCTGGCTTCCCTGAGGTCCTCCAGTCCATGCCCACCTTCTTTTCCACTCTCCCATCCCACTAGGGTGGGTACTACCCAGCTCGGTCTCAGGGATTGGTGCTATAAGGCATGGTGATCTTTCCTCTCTTGGAAGGTGCTACATCTCTGGCAGGCAGGGCCTGGGGTAATGCATCCCACAGGGCCCAACACAGTGTGGGTCCAGGCCAGGGGCCTATAGGCTGGCCAGAGCTTCTGGAACTGGGCAAGGGCCACAGAACCCACAGGGGCCACAGGGAAGGACTGACTGGGTAAATGGAGGAGGTTGAATGAAAATCCACTCACCAAATACTTATTAAATCCCAACTGTATACTTGCCGCTGGGGGTCTACTCTTTCCTTCATTCTTGCTTTTATCTGCCTTCTCTTCTCTTTACCTGCCTACCCCACAGTGTACTCAGAGAAATGAAGGGAGAACCCAGGATGTCTGGAGAAAGACAGGTATTTAGCACAGGTGGAGCCATGAGATAGGAAGGGAGGGAGATGCTGCTGGAAAGGAGGCAGGGCCAGAGTGTGAGGGGTTTGGATTCCAGGCCAGGATGTACCAGTTTTAGCCTAGTCCACACTTTTTCTTAAAGGGCCAGACATTAAATGTTTTCAGTTTTGTAAGCCAAACCATTTCTATCACTACTACTCAGCTCTGCCGTTGTAGCAGAAAGCAGCTATAAGCAATACGGAAGCAAACGAGTGTGGCTCTGTTCCAGTAACACTTTTGCAAAAGCAGGTGGTGAGCTGGATTTGGCCTGCAGGCTGTTAGTCAACCCCTATTGTAGCAATGATATTGGACTTTATCCTTTGGGCAAAGGGAATCATTGGAGGTTTTAATTTCATTTTCTCTTTATATGTTAACTTTGTATCCAGCCACCTTGCTCAACTAACTTATGAAACCTAGTAACTTATCTATAGATTCTTCTTGCTATTTGGGGACATTTCTGATACTGGCAAATGACAGTTTTTTGTTTCTTACTTTCCAATAGGTATGTTTTATTTCATTTTCTTACCTTATTGCATTGGCCAGGACTCATCAGAGGTTCTTAAACAGGGGAGACATGTGTCTGGGTTTGTGTTTTAGGGTGATCACTCCATCTGCAGAGTGGAAGGTAGAGGGCAGAATAGAACTGGAAAAATGGAGAGAAGGGAACTCCAGGAAAGAGAGGAAGAGATGACTCTGCCTGTGGCTGAAGATAGCCTAGCTCCCAAGGCAGCTCCGCCGGGTGGGCAGGCTGGACTGCAGGTGCAAATGTGCCGCTCCTCTCTCGCCTTCCCTTCTTTGCAGACCGGGGACGCTGCTCCATGGGCCAGTGCGTGTGTGAGCCTGGCTGGACAGGCCTGAGCTGTGACTGTCCTCTCAGCAACGCCACCTGCATCGACAGTAACGGGGTAGGCCTGGGCATGCGGCAGGCAGTGGGGGACAGGGGGCGGGCCCCCCTCTCAGACAGGGATGGGGGCGCAGCTGGCTCACGGGGGCCCCCTCTTACCTCAGGGCCTCTGTAACGGACGTGGCTACTGCGAGTGCGGCCGTTGCCACTGCAACCAACAGTCACTCTACACGGACACCGTCTGCGAGATCAACTACTCGGCGGTGAGGCCGGACTCGCTGGGTGTGGGTGCAGGGACCCATTGCCATGGGGGCTGCCCAAGGGGGTGAGGTTGCGGGAGCGGGCCTGACAGGGGCCACCCAGCACAGTGCCCGTCTGCCCCTCCTCCTCGCCCACCCAGATCCGCCTGGGCCTCTGTGAGGACCTGCGCTCCTGCGTGCAGTGCCAGGCCTGGGGCACTGGTGAAAAGAAGGGGCGCACGTGCGAGGAGTGCAGCTTCAAGGTCAAGATGGTGGATGAGCTTAAGAAAGGTACAGGGCAGGCAAGAGAACTAGGCAAGGGGAGACCTCTGAGAGGTGGGGGTGTCGCTCATTGGGGCGGGGCTGTAGAGCTGGGTAGGGGGCTCATAGTCCAAAGTGAGGACAGGCAGTCCGCAAAGAGGGGTTCCAGGCCTGGGGAGTGGTCACAGAATCCAGACCGGGCACACAGACCCAGGGAGGGAACGCACAGTCTGGCCAGGGCACCCAGTCCTGGGGAGGGGGCCATGATCATAGCAAAGGTGCAAAAATGGGCCCTGGGGCACACAGCCTCCTTTCCTCTGGTCAGAAAAATGTTCTAGAAGCCCAGCTCCTGAGTGATGCCCAGGACAGGCACAGATCTGCAGGCTTTGACGGTCCTGGGCAGGGCAGCCCCCACTTTACCCCCCCACCCCGCCCCCCATGTGCACAGTCTGCCGGGAACTCACATTCTTCCCCAGGGAGAGGCCTCCTCTCCTCCATGCCAACCCCGTGATGGGCGAGGTGGGCCCGAGAGCAAGGCCGTGGTGAGGAGCGGACCCCTCGCCAGGCCCTGAGGTGCTCCGGGCTGGGGTTGGGTGCCCTGCTGACCGTCTGTGTCTGCAGCGGAGGAGGTGGTGGAGCACTGCTCCTTCCGGGATGAGGATGACGACTGTACCTACAGTTACACCGTGGAGGGTGACAGCGCCCCTGGGCCCAACAGCACCGTCCTGGTGCAGAGGAGGAAGGGTGAGCCGGCGGGCTGGCAGGGATGGGCATGGGTGGCCTGTCAGGCCTGCTTCAGGGGGATGGCACTGGCTCCCTCCTCCTCCTCTTTCCTCCCTAGAATGCCCCCCGGGCACCTTCTGGTGGCTCATCCCCCTGCTCATCTTCCTCCTTCTGTTCCCGGTCCTGCTGCTGCTGCTCTGCTGGAAGTACTGTGCCTGCTGCAAGGTGGGGGCTTCCCCGGTCCCGACCCCACCAGGGTCCCTGTAGAGGGCAGGGGCCAAGTGAACCCACACATTCCTCCCAGCTCTGGTGCCATCCCCATCCCAGCCCCTCGCCTCTGCCAGCCACCAGTGGCCGAATTCCTGGGAGTCCCTGGCCCGGGGGTCAGCCGCGTGCAAAGGGTCACAACAGCCAACAGGAAGGAAGGGCTCTGCCCACCAGGAGCTGGCCATCTCCCTGGGAGAAAAGACTGGAGACAGGAGAGTGCAGAGTATGGCCCGGCGTGGAATACTGAAGGGGGCAGAGGCGCCCATACAGCAGCCCCCAGGGTCGTACTCAAGTGTGTTACAGGAAAAAGCGTTCTGTGATCAAATACTTTTGAGAAAGCAGTTTCTCCTCTGCAGGGCTTCTCGGAGCCTTCGAGCTAGTTGTTTGCATAATGAAACTACATGGGGAAGGAATTCAGTGCTTCCCGAAGGGGTTTGATCACAGAACCTTTTACTTTCCGGAGTAGATAGTGGGACCAGAGTCCCAGGGCGTGCATTTTGGGTACCCTCTGCCCCTGTTCGCCTCTGTGCCCACACCCAGGCCCCTGTAACTGCTTGGATATCCTGATGTCTAGGGAAGGCACTGCTGACCCCTCTGGACCACTGGCGTGGGTGGGAGGCAGTAGCCGGAGGGACTTCCCTGGGCCAGTGTGGCCGTCTCAGCTCTTATCCCCACCCTCCTTGCCTCCTAGGCCTGTCTGGCCCTTCTCCCTTGCTGCAACCAAGGTACCGGCCTGGCCTCGGCGGGGGTGGTGGGGCTCTGACAGCTCCTCCTTCGGCGGGGGTGGAGGGGAAGCAAGGCGCCAAGTCTGGGACAGAGGCCGGGGACCGTGGCGGGGGTCCCACCTGTGGGGTGTGGTGGGGGAGGGTCTAGAAAGCAGCCCCTCAGCCCCGTACTGAGGCCCAGGTCCCACAGGTCACATGGTGGGCTTCAAGGAAGACCACTACATGCTGCGAGAGAACCTGATGGCCTCGGACCACCTGGACACGCCCTTGCTGCGCAGCGGGAACCTCAAGGGGCGCGACACAGTCCGATGGAAGATCACCAACAATGTGCAGCGGCCAGGCTTTGCCTCGCACGCTGCTGGCATCAACCCCTCGGAGCTGGGTGAGGGCCGGGGCTGGGCACCGCGGCTCCTGGCGCTGCCCTTGGGGCCCGGGGCACGTTCACCACTGCTCGCTGCTCCGGGATCCAACATTCCTCTTTTCTCTGGGTATCAGGTGCAGGCACATGCCTGTTACCTCCTACCCTTCCTGAGGGGTACATGCCCCCAGTGCCCCCCAGCCTGAGCACGGCTTCTGGAGGGGACTTCTGCAGTGCCCACCATGGTGGGACTGACGATCCCCTCTTCTCGCCTGCCCTAGTGCCCTACGGACTGTCCCTGCGGCTCGCCCGCCTCTGCACCGAGAACCTGCTGAAGCCTGGCACACGAGAGTGTGACCAGCTGCGCCAGGAGGTGGAAGAGAATGTAAGGAGCTGGTCCCCGGCAGCGGGTGGCTCTGGGCCGGGTGTGAGACGGGTGGTGGGAGGGCAGAGGGAAGCTGCCGTGGCGCCTGGATGTAACCGGGTGGGAGAGAAGGGCTTCCTCGGACATGTGCATGGCCGGGGGGGTCACCCTGGGATCTGCCTCCTGTGAATGCTTCCAGAAGGGTAGAGCCACTGCTCATGCCTGTGGCCATGCCCCGAGCCACGCCCAGGAGGTCCTCTGGGTGCAGGGGCTCCCCCAGGGCCCCAGCCTCACAGCCCTCCCTTGCCCGGCAGCTGAACGAGGTGTACCGACAAATCTCAGGCGCTCACAGCCTTCAGCAGACCAAGTTCCGGTGGGTCCTGGGCGCCCGGGATGGGGTTAGGGGTGGGGCATTGCTCCCATAGCTGACGCCAGGGGATTTCTCCCAAGCAGACAATCCCTGCCCCCTAGGGACCTTCTGGCTCACGGTCTTCACTTTGTCCCCCACAGGCAGCAGCCCAACGCTGGGAAAAAGTGAGTTGAAGACACATCGGTGGGCAGTACCAGCCCCAAGTCCCACCTCCCCCATCCCCACCTCCCCCATCCCCACCTCCCCCATCCCAACTTCCGTCTCCATCATCTCCGCCCCATGGGAGAGGAGGGCTGTCCAGGTCTGTCCTGGGGTAGGACCTTCACTAAACACATACCCGTATGAAGCCCTCACCGAGAGCCAGCCCCTGTATGAGAACAAGGAACCCACAGGGAAACGAGCCAACCCAGTCCCTGGCCTCACACAGGCAATAGCCCCCACCCAGTACCAGGGATGGCCGGTGCCCAGAGCCAGACCTCCTCTGAGGCCAAAAGCCTTGATCCTGGAGGCACCGCTGGTTACTAACCAGATGGTCCAGTGGGTGACACGCTTCTTTCCCAGTTCCCACCCCGAGTCCCAGACCCCCCAGGGAAGAGTGGGGTGGGGTTCAATACCAAGAAGACAAAACCCAGCTCTTACCGGGCACAGCGCTGTCAGTAAGAACCATTTAGACTGGCACTTTGAGTGCTGACCACCGGCCAGACCTTGTTTTAAGGACTCGTGTGTGTGGTTCTTACTCAAGTGGGTATCAGTGCTATGCCCTTTGTATAGTTGAGGAAACTGAGGATCAGAGAAGTTAAGTAACTTACCCAAGGTTACCTAGCCATTAAGATAGAACCAGGGGAATTCCCTGGTGGTTCAGCAGTTAAAGCTTCCTAGGTGGCTCAGTGGTAAAGAACCTGCCTAGTGCAAAAGACAAAAGACACGGGTTCAGTCCCTGGGTCTGGAAGATTTCCTGGAGTAGGAATGGCAACCCACTCCAGTATTCTTGTATGGAAAATTCCATGGACGGAGGAACCAGGTGGGCTACGGTCCATGGGGTCACAAAGAGTCGGACACGATTGAGCTCAACACAGGAGCAACAGTTAAGACTCAGGCTTTGGCTGCCAGGGACCAGGTTCAATTTCCATATGGTTGGGTGAAAAAAAAAAAATTTAAAGATGAAGAGCCAGGATTGCAGCCAGGCAGTCTGGCCTGTCCCCTTGGCATCTTTGCTGCCCCGCCTCCATGTGTGCGTCATCAGCCCCTCTGGGAGAGGTGGGCAGGGAGAGGAGCCTCCTCTCACAGATAAGGACCCTGAGGCTTCAGAGGGCGGTGGCGGGGCCAGGCCGGTCTCTGCATCTGTCTGGCTCTGAAAAAAACGCTTTTTGTTGCCTGGAATCTTGTGCCCCAATGCAGAGAGGACAGGCAGGAGGGGCAGACAGGGACGCGTGGCAGCCTCCCAGATGGCCTGACACTCCCCACCCACCCCGCCCCCAGGCAGGACCACACCATTGTGGACACGGTGCTGATGGCTCCCCGCTCAGCCAAGCAGGCCCTGTTGAAGTTGACAGAGAAGCACGTGGAGCAGGGGGCCTTCCATGAGCTCAAGGTGGCCCCCGGCTATTACACACTCACTGCAGACCAGGGTAGGTGGGCAGGCTCCCTGTGCCCCTCCCTCTCACCTCCCACCCCCGTGTGGCCCCCTGACCCTCGTCTGATGGCTCCCTACCAGACGCCCGAGGCATGGTGGAGTTCCAGGAGGGCGTGGAGCTGGTGGACGTGCGGGTGCCTCTGTTTATCCGGCCCGAGGATGACGACGAGAAGCAGCTGCTGGTGGAGGCCATTGATGTGCCCGTGGGCACCGCCACCCTCGGACGCCGCCTGGTCAATATCACCATCATCAAGGAGCAAGGTCGGTCAGGATGGGGGCCACCGGGGACCCAAAGGGGACTCTGGGACCCTTGTCTCTCCTCACATCCAAGTGGAAGTGGGACCTGGCCCTGTGGCCTAGGCAAGCAACTCAACCTCTGAGCCTTGGTTTCTCCATCTGCAAAATGGGTATTAGGCTCTTGTGAGGGGGGTGTGGCTATACCTCTCTCATAAGTGTGCAGTGGGGGGCTTCTCTTATCATCACCAGAGGGTACTGAGTTTTCCTGGAGCCGTCCCACGACCCTCTCCTTGTCCTGTGGCCTTTGAACTTGAGACTGAATGGGTCCCCAGGATGCCAGGACATCAGAGCAAGAAGGGACCTGGGGCTTCTTCTGCCCAGGCCTACCTAGAAGGGCGGGCAAGGCGTCACACCACCGTCACTTACCTTGCCTTCCCTGCTAGTTCCTCGGGGAAACTGGACTTGTTGATAACCATCCTTCCGGTGTCCAGAGGGTCTGTTCTGGTCGCTGACCCCTCGTCCCCACTTGCTGCAGGACTTAGGCCTGCTCTGCCTCGGCCCTCGGTCTCAGCCCTCATCTCTGGTCTTGCTGCTGCCTGGCCTCCCTTCTCTGCCCTGACCCTTCCAGGATGTCAGCTGGACACTGTTTCAGCCTTGTCAACTTTTCCTGGAAGACTTTTCCAGCCCCTATGTCCACCCTCCCCAGAGAGCAGAGGGGTGAGGAGTGATAAGAAGATTCCTGAAGTCTGAGCTGGGCTGGGCCAGAGGGAGGGCAGGGGCTGAAAGGGGGACTGTGGTCAAGATCCCTGAACAGCGCCTGGCTCCTTGCAGCCAGCGGGATCGTGTCCTTTGAGCAGCCCGAGTATTTGGTCAGCAGCGGGGAGCACGTTGCCCGTATCCCTGTGGTCCGGCGCATCCTGGACAGTGGCAAGTCACAGGTCTCCTACCGCACGCAGGACAACACCGCCAAGGGCAACCGGGTGAGTCCTTGCCACGAGGTCAGGCACATCCCAAGGGCCCAGTGGGGGCCGGACACAGCGGCATCCTGGGTCTCTGGATGCTGGTGGTGCCACAGGCTGGCCTCCCAGGGACACGTTCCCTCTGCCACCCTGCAGCAGGGGCATCAGTTCAGTTCAGTCGCTCAGTCATGTCCAACTCCTTGCGACCCCATGGACTGCAGCACCCCAGACCACCCTGTCCATCATCAACTCCTGGCGCTTACTCAAACTCATGTCCATTGAGTTGGTGATGCCATCCAGCCATCTCATCCTCTGTGTCCCCTTCTCCTCCCGCCTACAGTCTTTCCCAGCATCAGGGTCTTTTCAAATGAGTTGGGAAGATCTCCTGGAGAAGGAAGTGGCAACCTACTCCTATTCTTGCCTAGAAAACCCCATAGACAGAGGAGCCTAGTGGGCTATAGTCCATGGGGTGGCAAAAAGTTGGACAGGACTAAGCAATTTCACTTTCACCAAAAAGGCCAGTGATGCCCTGAATAAGGCCTCCTCATGTCCAGACCATCCGTGTCCCCCTTGCAACATTCCAGGACCCACCCAGATACTTCAAAGAAATAGACTGCCCTCTCTGCCATGGCCCAGAGACTCTGGCCTTCTTGTCCCCAGGCAGGCCCTCTGTCGGCCAGGCCACAGGACCGATCCTTCAGGGCAGGGAGGGCCTCGTGGTGGGCTGGTGTCAACTTTTTCGCAACTTAATCACTCTCAGACAACAGCCATGTCCGTGCTTAGTTTGGCTTATACGTCTGTTTTTCTAAATTAATTACCAACGTTTTGTGTATTTTGATTTTTTTGGCCATGCTGCATGACTTGTGGGATCTTAGTCCCCCAACCAGGGATCAAACCTGGACCCAGGGACCTGGCAATGAAATTGAAGAGTCCTAACCACTGGACTTGGAGAAGGCAATGGCATCCCACTCCAGCACTCTTGCCTGGAAAATCCCATGGATGGAGGGGCCTGGTGGGCTGCAGTCCATGGGGTCTCAAACAGTCGGACACAGCTGAGCGACTTCACTTTCACTTTTCACTTTCATGCATTGGAGAAGGAACTGGCAACCCACTCCAGTGTTCTTGCCTGGAGGATCCCAGGGACGGGGGAGCCTGGTGCGCTGCCGTCTATGGAGTCACACAGAGTCGGACACGACTGAAGCGACTTAGCAACCACTGGACTGCCAGGGAATTCCCTATTACCATTACCAATTTTTTTAAATTAATTTTTTTATTGGCATACAGTTGATTTACCATATTGTGTTTCTGCTGTACAGCTAAGTGAATCAGTTAAACATAGACATATATCGACTCTTTTTCAGATTCTGTTCCCATATAGATCATTACAGAGTACTGAGTAGAGTTTCCTGTGCTATACCATAGGTTCTTATTAGTTATCTATTTTATAACTATTACCAACATTTTAAAACTAAAAATATTCATATCAAAACTTCACTGGACTTTCCTCTTGGACCAGTAGTTAAGATGCTGCGCTTTCACTGCAGGGGGCATGGGTTCGATCCTGGTTTGGGGAAGTTCCATATGCCACAGCGTGTGCCCCAAAATTAAAAACGAAACAAAACTTCACTCAAAAGTAATAAAGGTTAGTCGCACTGGCCTGCAGGCCCACTTGGCAATCATGAGAGCAAGTGTGCACACACAGCCTATTCTTTATTTCTTTTTATAGGTAGGACTAGTTCTCATTACTGCTCTAATGCTCCCAGTAAAAATTCCAAAAAGGAATCTGTACAACCATAACTTCACTGAAAGTGAAAAAGTGAAAGTGTTAAATCGCTAAGTCATGTCTGACTCTTGGTGGCCCATGGACTGCAGCCTACCAGTCTCCTCTGTCCATGGGATTTTTCCAGGCAAGAATACTGGAGTGGATTGCCTTTCCTTTCTCCAGGGGATCTTCCCCACCCAGGGATCAAACCTGAGTCTCCTGCATTGCGGGCAGATTCTTTACCATCTGAGCCACTAGGGAAGCCCTTTATAAAGATCCTTTGGTAGTGAACTATGTTTTTTAACATTTTTAAATATTTCTCAACTTTTTATTTTGAAAAACTTCAAACCTACAGCAGAATGGAAAGACTAATAAAATTAGCACCCATTTACTCTTGACATAGATTCACCCATTGTTGATAGTTGCTTTCTCTCTTTCTATACAGATGTATATATGTATGTGTATACAGATATATGCCTGGGGGTATAGCTCAGTGGTAGAGCGCATGCTTAGCATGCATGAGGCCCTGGGTTCAATCCCCAGTACCTCCATCCTTACATTTTTCGGCTTCCCTGGTGGCTCGGACTGCTAGCAAAGAATCTGAATGTTAGTTTACAGTGCCACCTAGTGGAATCATGTGAAAAGGCTTCCCCCTACACACACTGCAATCCATCTGCCCCATATCAGCTCAGTTCAGTACAGTCGTGTCCAACTCTTTACGACCCCATGAATCACAGCACGCCAGGCCTCCCTGTCCATCACCAACTCCCGGAGTCCACTCAAAGTCACGTCCATCGAGTCAGTGATGCCATCCAGCCATCTCATCCTCTGTTGTCCCCTTCTCCTCCTGCCCCCAATCCCTCCCAGCATCAGAGTATTTTCCAATGAGTCAACTCTTCACATGAGATGGCCAAAGTACTGGAGTTTCAACTTTAGCATCATTCCTTCCAAAGAAAACCCAGGGCTGATCTCCTTCAGAATGGACTGGTTGGATCTCCTTGCAGTCCAAGGGACTCTCAAGAGTCTTCTCCAACATCACAGTTCAAAAGCATCAATTCTTTGGCGCTCAGCCTTCTTCACAGTCCAACTCTCACATCCATACATGACCACTGGGAAAACCATAGCTTTGACTAGATGGACCTTTGTTGGCAAAGTAATGTCTCTGCTTTTCAATATGCTATCTAGGCTGGTCATAACTTTCCTTTCAAGGAGTGAGCGTCTTTTAATTTCATGGCTGTAGTCACCATCTGCAGTGATTTTGGAGCCCCCCAAAATAAAGTCTGACACTGTTTCCACTGTTTCCCCATCTATTTCCCATGAAGTGATGGGACCGGATGCCATGATCTTTGTTTTCTGACTTAATCCCAAGATGTTCAGGAAAAAGCTCTAGGGCATTGAAAAATAAAAACTGGAGGTAATAGAAGCAACCCACCCAGGAAGCAGGGCCGGGGGGATGGTGGGATTCAGACTTCAGAGCCCCAGGGTGGGGAAGAGTTCCTCCCTCCGAGGTGAGGCCTACAAATCTCAGCTCCCCTGGCTGAGTGCCTACCTGTGTGGGACCCTCCTGTATCTGCATCCTTGTCTCTCTGTGCCTTGGTTCAAATCCCAGCTCCACCACAACTACCTGTGTGAACTTGGGCATCTTTCTTTACCTCTGTGTGCCTCAGTTACCTGATCTGTAAAATGGGGACAGTAATATCTCTACCTCACTCTGCCCTGAGGAAGAAACGAGCTAATATCTGTAAAGTACTTGATGCACAAGAGGTGCTGTATAAACAGGAGCCGTTCCGTGTCCATGTGGGACAGTCTGTGCGTGAGGGTCTCTGCATTGGCTGTGGGGTGGGGGTGGAGCGTGTAGCCTTGACTCGTCTCCCAGGCCTGCTCCAACTCTGACCCCTTCCCATTCCTAGGACTACATCCCCATGGAGGGTGAGCTGCTGTTCCAACCTGGAGAGACCTGGAAGGAGCTGCAGGTGAAGCTGCTGGAGCTGCAGGAGATGGACTCCCTCCTGCGGGGCCCTCAGACCCGCCGCTTCTACATCCAACTCAGCAACCCCAAGTTTGGGGCCCGCCTGGGCCAGCCCCAGTCTGCCACTGTCATCATTGGGGACCGAGGTAGCCAGAGCCTGGGGTCAGGTTAAGCAGGTGGGAAGGGAGGGCTGGGGCTTCTTGAAAGTCTCAGCCGTAAAAATACAGAATGCTCAGTTAAATTTGAATCCCAGATAAATAACAACTCAACTTGTAGTATAAATATATCCCATATGCTATCTGGGATATACTTATTCTTAAAAAGTATCTTTGTGTGAAATTCAAGTTTAACTAGGCATCTTGTATTTATCTGACAACCTGCTCTCAATCAGAGAGACCAGGGTCATGTGGCCACGGGCCTGCTGCTGGCTGGGAATCCCACCATTAAGCCTTAGCCCTTTGACTTCAGCCTTAGTTCAAGCTAAAATGCAAGTGTTTCAGAAGGGGTGAAACACTTCTTATGTGCCCTTAGCTTCCAGTATAGTGGGGCCTGTGAGCCCACCCTGGAGGAGAGGTTTGCCAAGAGGATGGGGGCGGAGGAGGAGTCTTGGGGTAGGGGAGAGAGGAAGGGCATTGGAGGAGAAAATGTTCCCTGTGGGTCACGCCTTGGCTGCCAAAGGGACAAAGAGAGCAAGCCCTCATCCCTCTGGAGACCCTCCTGGGTCCCCCTGAAGCAGGGGGAAGGTTCAGTTCAGTTCAGTTCAGTTCACTCGCTCAGTCGTGTCAGACTCTTTGTGATCCCATGGACCGCGGCCTCCCTGTTCATCACCAACTCTCGGAGTTTACTCAAACTCATGTCTATTGAGTTGGTGATGCCATCTAACCATCTCATCCTCTGTTGTCCCCTTCTCCTCCTGCCTTCAATATTTCCCAGCGTCAGGGTCTTTTCAAATGAGTCAGTTCTTCGCATCAGGTCGCCAAAATATTGGAGTTTCTGCTTCAACATCAGTCCTTCCAATGAACATTCAGGACTGATCTTTAGAATGGACTGGTTGGATCTCCTTGCAGTCCAAGGGACTCTTCAAGAGTCTTCTCCAACACCACAGTTCACAAGCGTCAATACTTTGGCCCTCAGCTTTCTTTATAGTCCAACTCTCATATCCATACATGTGATGTGATGTGAAGGGGAAGGAGTCTTGGTGTTTAACTGTGCGTCTGGTGCCCCCTGGTGGTGCAGATGGGTTCCTGCCCCCTTAAAGCCAGAGAGGAGTCTCTGCTGACTGCCTTGCCCTGGCTTGACCCTCTGCAGATGAGCTGGACCGGAACTTAATGAACCAGACTGTGTCATCACCCCCACCACCCCGGGGTGACCTGGGTGCCCCACAGAATCCCAATGCCAAGGCTGCCGGGTCCCGGAAGATCCACTTCAACTGGTTGCCGCCTCCTGGCAAGCCAACAGGGTACCGGGTAAGGTGGGGGGCGTCGAGGGAGGTGGATGGGAGGCCGGGCATACACTGTTGAGGTGAGCCCGCTGAGGCCAGAGAGGGCCCCAGGGAGAGGAGAGGGCGTGCTTGGCCTCAGTGGGTGGGGAACCCCCATCGGCCGCTGAGGGAGGAAGAAGTCCTTGGAATGTGGCCCCCAGAACCCAGAAACACCTGTGCTCTGGGCCAGCCCTGCTGCGTGCGCCTGGCAGGGCACTCAATCCCTCCACGTCTGTGTGCCCACGGGACTGTAAGGGCAGGGCTCAGCGGAGGGACGGTGGGCTCTGCCAGCTGCTCCCCACTGACCAGCCTTGCCCTGGGCACAGGTGAAGTACTGGATCCAGGGCGACTCCGAGTCTGAAGCCCACCTGCTCGACAGCAAGGTCCCCTCAGTGGAGCTCACCAACCTGTACCCATATTGCGACTACGAGATGAAGGTGTGCGCCTACGGGGCGCAGGGCGAGGGCCCCTACAGCTCCCCGGTGTCCTGTCGCACCCACCAGGAAGGTGAGGCCTCACCACGTCCATCCCTGGCCACCCTGATGCCAGCCTGCCCTGCCCCGGCCCCGCCCAGAACTCTGCCCTCTTGTCCGCTGTTGACAGCACTCTTCCTGCACCCCCTCTGCCCCACCCAGTGCCCAGCGAGCCCGGGCGTCTGGCCTTCAACGTCGTCTCCTCCACTGTGACCCAGCTGAGCTGGGCCGAGCCAGCCGAGACCAACGGCGAGATCACAGCCTATGAGGTCTGCTACGGCCTGGTCAATGAGGACAACCGTAAGGGCCCGCCCTCGCCTTCTGTCTCCAGGGAGGGGAGGGGGAGTGTCTGGTTGCCTGGGGGCATCATTAGGTTTGTGGTCAGGTTTGGGCTGGGTTAGTTGCATTCCAAAGCAGAGCCCAGAAGCTCCCAGGGCAGGTGAGGATGGAAGGCCTGAGGTTATGTGTGTGCAGTGGGGTCACAGGTCCAGAGTGCCTGCCCAAGCAGGTTAACGAGAGTGGCTCAATTCTACATGGGTGTCTTCAGGTCAGGGTAGAGAGATTTAGCAAATAAAAAGCAGAGGACGCCCTGAACTTCAAACAGTTTTTCTAGTACATTTCATGCAACGTGTTATCTGGCAGCCCTAGGCCAGAGCACTAGGCAGAACTCTATTTTTCTCCTGTCCTGGAAGGGAGAGATGACCCCTGCACTTGTCAGGACGGAAAACTTTTCAGGGGAGCTCAGTCCCCGACTCTTGCCTGGTACAGGGCCCTCCTCTCTGCATCCTCACATGTTCAGTCCATCCCAGGGATGGAGAGCTTCCCACTCCCAGATACAACCTGTGGACCCTAAAGTGGGTCAGACTTAGCACTCTAAGGTGGCCCAACAAGGCAGAGGGCAGCAGGATTGTTCTGGGCCTCAGGCTCCTTGCTCTGTTCACCTGGCTGACCAAGCACAACCTTTTCAGCCGCTGCGTCACACCTTGGCTCCTGCTGGCGACCCCTGATCCACCCCTGGACCACTGTCAGGAAGTCTTTTGTGGCCCGGTCTTTAATCTTAACCAGGCGTGACTGATGATTCCGGCGCACAGTCTTAGCTCTTGCCTCACAAACGTGTGAGGAAGCCCTCCTGACCCAAGGGCATCAGCCCTTTGGGGTGGTCCCCTTCCCTTCTCCCCCTGGCAGACAGATGCGACAGGGTGGACCCCACCTCAGCACTCAGAGGCCTCCCCCAGGCAGACAGTCCAACATCAGCCAGTTCTTGGAGCACAGCTATTCTCTTATCAGACAGCATCAAACTTTGCAAGTGGGGTTTTCCCTGAGAGCCCTCCTTTGGACCCCTCGGACACTGAGATGTCTTCTGATCATCCAGAGAGCCCCATGTTGTCAGGTTGGGGCCCCTAGGCACTGTAACTCACTCAGAGCAGCCTGGAGTCTCTTCCTTACCCTTCCCAGGGCTGCATGTCCTCCCTTCTGGGTGTGGGGGAGCTGCCTCACCTCTGCTCCAGGCTAACTGGCTCTTGTGCAACCTCCATCCCACCCTGGCGCACTCGGCTCGTGCAGGCCTCGGCCTGGCCTCGGCTGCAGGATCAGGCCTGCCTTTCTCCTCCCATCCTTGCCCAGGTGGCCAGGGCAGCCTTGGCAAGTGACCGAATATCTCCACTTTTAAAATAGTTTTTATTTATTGTTTTGGTTGTGCCAGGTCTTTGTGGGGGCATGCGGGATGATCAGTCTTTATCATGGCGCGCAGGATCTTTTCAGTTGTGGCCTGTGGGATCTGGGGCTTCCCTGGTGGCTCAGTGGTAGAGAGTCCACCTGCCAATGCGGGAGATCTGGGTTCAGTCCCTGGGTCGGGAAGATCCCCTGGAGGAAGAAATGGCAACCCACTCCCGTGTTCTTGCTTGGAAAATCCCATGGACAGAACAGCCTTGAGGGATCCATGGGGTCCCTCGAGAGTCCATGGGGTCGCAAAAGACTTGGACACAACTTGGCTGCTCAGCAACAACATGTAGGATCTAGTTCTTGGACCAAGGATTGAACCCGGGTCCCCTGCATTGGGAGAGCAAAGTCTTAGCCCCTGGACCACCAGGAAGTCCCCAAATGTCTCCACTTTGGATTTCCCAACAGAGCATTTGGGGTTTGGTTGGGGACGGTGAGGCCCAGGTGGTGAGGGCACTCTTGGCTCTGGAGCCAGACTCGCACAGATGCACGTGAATGCAGGACCTTTACTAACGGGTCAAGGTGACACGCGGCTGACTTGCGTCTAGTGTGTCTCTGCCACTCAACTTAGCGATGAACCCCGTGGAGCCCTGGTGACACTTCTCTAAGCCAGTCACACCCGTCAGGGCTTGGCCCGTGGCTGGGCATCAACAGTTGCTCGCTCCTTGCCTTGTCCCCCTGACCCCTGGGTGCAGTTCAAGGGCTGCGCGATGGTCCTGGGGCATCCGAGACCAGGACCAGGCTGGAAGCTAGACGATCCCCCTGAGGCACTCTCCCTGCCCCAGGACCCATCGGGCCCATGAAGAAGGTGCTGGTGGACGGCCCCAAGAAGCGGACGCTGCTCATCGAGAACCTGCGCGAGTCCCAGCCATACCGCTACACAGTCAAGGCTCGCAACGGGGCAGGCTGGGGGCCTGAGCGGGAGGCCATCATCAACCTGGCCACCCAGCCCAAGCGACCCATGTCCAGTGAGCAGGGGGCAGGGAGGCACAGGGTGGACAGGGACGGGCAGGGGCCTGAGATCTGGGCCCTGGCTCACCTCCCCCCCACCCCGCAGTCCCCATCATCCCTGACATCCCCATCGTGGACGCCCAGAGTGGGGAGGACTACGAGAGCTTCCTCATGTACAGCGATGACGTGCTCCGCTCTCCGGCCGGCAGCCAGAGGCCCAGCGTCTCTGATGACACCGGTGAGTGGGCCGGGGATCCCGGCGAGGATGGTGGGGGTCCTGAGTAGAGGGTGGGGCTGTCGCTGGTGTCCAGAGACAGCAAAGGGGCCAGTGACCACTGGGCAAGAAGATCAAGACTGAAAGTCCCCTCTCTGCACAATCAACGATTTGACAGGCACCATTCTGGCTCTGGGTACAAAGGACAAAGCCGACATGGCTCATAGGACTGGTGTGCACGTCTCTGTGTGAGGACAGACAGACAGACATGGGTTTGGGACACATGCACACGGGCTCGTGCACATGAGACTGGAAACAGCTGTGAGAGTGGAAGGCTCACCAGCTGTGCCATGGAGTCAGGACACCTCCCAGGGACAGGGCTACAGGCGAGGAGGCAAGCCTGGTCCGGGAGCCCCAGAATAGTGATTGGCTTGGGGGCCCCCAGAGCAGTGCTCCTTGCACTGGCCCTACTCCACTTCCCTCTTGGATTCCTGTACAGTGTGATGCAAAGAGCCCCCGACTGGGACTCCTGGGGTCTATTTTAGCTCTGGCTTCACTGCCGACGGCTTCCCTTGTAGCTCAGTTGGTAAAGAGTCTGCCTGCAATGCAGGAGACCTGGGTTCAATTCCTGGGTTGGAAAGATCCCCTGGAGAAGGAAAAGGCAACCCACTCCAGTATTCTGGCCTGGAGAACCCCATGGACAGAGGAGCCTGGCAGGCCACAGTCCATGGGGTCTATGGGGCAAGAGTCGGACAGGACTTAGTGACTAAACCACCACTGTGGGAATTCAGATGAATCACATACATTCTCTGCCTCAGTTTTCTGATCTGTGAAATGGGATGCCAATCATACTAGGCTGAGTAAAAATCCAGCAGGATTTGTATTTCCTTTTTATATAATTTATTTTCGGCTGTGCTGGGTCTTCATTGCTATGCAGGCTTCTCATCCCGGTGGCTTCTCTTACTGTGGAGCAAGACGGGCTCTAGGGCTTAGTAGTTGCAACTCCTGGGCTCTAGAGCAGTTACCCCGCGGCATGCAGGATCTTCCCTGTTCAGTTCAGTTCAGTTTGGTTCCGTCACAGACCAGGGATCAAACCTGTTTTTCCCCCATGGGGAGGTAGATTCTTTACCATTGAGCCATCAGGGAAGCCCCAGGATTTGTATTTTCATCCTTCTTTACCTACATCAGGCTTCCATGGAGTCAAGCTAGGGTTCAGGGGTCTTGAGGGTTTTGAGGGTCTGGAGTAGAGAGCAGCTGGTATGAATCAGGTTCCTCAGCTTGTCGGCACCACACAGATCTACTCCGCCCGCTGGAACACGCTGGGAGGCAGGCTGGGGAGACATCACTCCCTCCCTCATCCATACGGGATACAGGCTCAGAGCAGAGGCCTCACGGCTCGCGGCACAGCCAGGGCTCTGGTCCAGAGGGTCTTCCCTCGCCAGCTGCGGCCCAGGCCGCCCTCTAACACCTCGGGGCTGAGGGTCCCGCCTGCCGCCGGGCTCCCGCACCGCCGCACACCCAGATCGCAGTGCCGGGGGACCACCGGCTTCTTCTCCGCGCCCCTGGCGCCCCCTGGCGGTGCCAACGCGGCCCTTCGTTGTTCCTAAGGCTGCGGCTGGAAGTTCGAGCCCCTGCTGGGGGAGGAGCTGGACCTGCGGCGCGTCACGTGGCGGCTGCCCCCGGAGCTCATCCCGCGCCTGTCCGCCGGCAGCCGGCGCTCCTCCGACTCCGGGCCCCCGGGAGACGGCACCGCCGATGGGGGCGCGCGGGGCGCCAGCGGGGAGGGAGGTGACCGGCATGCCCCCACCCGCACCCACCTCGGCTCCAGCCAGAGCCCACCGCAGCCAGGCTGCCTTGCCCGGTGACCCCAGAGCCAGGGGACCTCCCCAGGGCGGGGCCGACTGCTGGGGCTGCAAGGCCCTGGCGAAGGTCGGGTCCGTGGGGGCCTCCTGCCAGGCCAGGGGACCTGTGTTCCAGAAGCCTGCGGGCGTTGGGGGGGCTGTGGACTCCTCCAGGGGCCTCTGTCCCTGGTGGGCAGAGGGAGGCTGGGTGTTTTGATGCCAGGGGGCCCCCGGTAGGTAGGTAACCCCTGGAACTCCCAGGGCTGCAGCAGCCCGCCCCTCGGGGCTCCGGGGTCTGCGGCCGGGCCTGTGGGAGTGACCCTGCCCTGTCCCCGCAGAGCACCTGGTGAACGGGCGAATGGACTTTGCCTTCCCTGGCAGCGCCAACTCCCTGCACAGGATGACCGTGAGCACCGCCGCCCACGGCGCCCACCTGAGCCCGCAGCTGTCCCACCGCATGCTGAGCACCTCGTCCACCCTCACGCGGGACTACCACTCGCTGACGCGCACGGAGCACTCGCACTCCGCCACGCTGCCCAGGGACTACTCCACCCTCACCTCCCTCTCCTCCCAGAGTGAGTGCCGCCTCCTCCCTGGCCCTCCGGCCAGTCCTTCCTCTCTTCCAGCTCCTGGAGGCGTGACAGGGGCTGCTGTCCCACGCTGCCCCCCGTCCAACACGCACACCTGCCCCAGCTCACTCATGTTTTGTCCTGCCCTAGGCCTCCCTCCCATCTGGGAACACGGGAGGAGCAGGCTTCCATTGTCCTGGGCCCTGGGGTCCCGGAGTCGGGCTCAGATGAACGGGGCCCCCCGCTCCGAGGACTCAAGAGACTCTATAATCCTGGCTGGGCAGCCAGCAGCGCCCTCGTGGGGCCCAGGTAGTACAGGGGTGGCCGTCCTGCGTCTCCATGGCCTTCCAGCTCCATGTCACCATCCTCCCACCATCAGCACTGCCCACGCCTCCTCACCCTCCATTCCATCCACATCCATGCTGGTGCCTAAAGCGGCTGTCCTCCTGCGGTGCTGGGCTGGGGCTGCGGCAAGAGAGGGGCCAGCTGAGGGTGGGGGGCCGGCCACTCAAGCGGAGCCTGCACCCACCTGAGTGTGGTGGGGAGGCACTGGGCGGCTTAGAGAGGGTGCTGCAGGGCTGAGTGGGCTGCCCGGCCAGCAGTCAGGGAGGTGCGGCTGAGAACCAGGGACTCCTGCCCAGACACCCCCGCTGGGGGCTGACTGTGGCCTCCCCCATCTGCAGGCTCCCGCCTGGCTGCGGGCGTGCCCAACACGCCCACCCGCCTGGTGTTCTCCGCCCTCGGACCCACGTCTCTGAAAGTGAGCTGGCAGGAGCCGCAGTGTGAGCGTGCGCTGCAGGGCTACAGTGTGGAGTACCAGCTGCTGAACGGCGGTGAGGCCTGGCTGCTGGCGGGCTGACACACAGGGGCTCGGGCTGTCTGGAGCCCAGCCGAGCCGCTTGACCACTGATGCCCCCGCTGCCACCCCCTGCCTCTCTGAGAGGGCCTTTCCCTTCCGAGCCCCCCACTGTCCCCTTCACTGCGTCCACTCTTCCGCTGCATCCTCATCCGTCTCCCTGGGCCTCGCTCCGTATCACTTCCCCCGCGAGGTTTTGCTTAGGGACCCAGGGCCTCTCTGCTGGGCCTATGAGAAGTGGCCCTTTTCTGGGCAGGCATGACCTGGGCCCATAAACAGCTATCATACACAGATGAGATTTCAGATTCCACTCCTTGTCTAGTGCACAACCTGAACCACCAACCACACCACACAAGGCCGCCCCCACCTGTACCCCAACCACAGCCGGTCCTGGCTGGGGGAGGACCAGGTCTGGGCTGTGGCCTAGGGGAGGGGCGGGATCAAGCCGGGGCTAGGGATGAGGAATGAGGCTGCTCTGCTGTCTGCCCCCGTCGCCCACCCAGGTGAGCTGCATCGCCTCAACATCCCCAGCCCCAGCCAGACCTCGGTGGTGGTGGAGGACCTCCTGCCCAACCACTCGTATGTGTTCCGCGTGCGGGCCCAGAGCCAGGAGGGCTGGGGCCCAGAGCGCGAGGGTGTCATCACCATTGAGTCCCAGGTGCACCCGCAGAGCCCGCTCTGCCCCCTGCCGGGTGAGTTGCCACCCCCACACCCGCGGGTGCCCCTGCCTGGCCCTCAGGTACCCACCTGTCCCCTGACAAGCTTCCTCGACTGCCCCCAGGCTCCGCCTTCACTTTGAGCACACCCAGTGCCCCGGGCCCACTGGTGTTCACTGCCCTGAGCCCCGACTCACTGCAGCTGAGCTGGGAGCGGCCCCGCAGGCCGGATGGCGACATTCTGGGCTACCTGGTGACGTGTGAGATGGCCCATGGAGGAGGTGCTGCCCACCCCGGGTTGGGGGGCGGGGGGGGGGGGTGTGGACAGGGAGCCGCAGAGGCTGAAAGGCATCTTCCCTGCCCAGAGCCAGCCACCACGTTCCTGGTTGACGGCGACAGCCCCGAGAGCCGGCTGACCGTGCCCGGCCTCAGCGAGAACGTGCCCTACAAGTTCAAGGTGCAGGCAAAGACCACCCAAGGCTTCGGGCCGGAGCGTGAAGGAATCATCACCATCGAGTCCCAGGATGGAGGCAGGCTTCTTTGCCCCTTCCCCAGCCCTGCCCCTTCTCTGGCCACACCTTCTCCTGGCACCATCCTCTAACTGCGCCCCCACCCACCCTCTCCAGGACCCTTCCCACAGCTGGGCGGCCACTTGGGACTCTTCCAGCACCCAGCATCAGGGGAATACAGCAGCATCACCACCCACTCCAGCACCACTGAGCCCTTCCTACTGGGTGAGTTGCCCAGTGGGGCCCCCTGGCTCTTCCCAGGAAACACAGAGCTAACAGAGGAAGGGGTCAGGGCGGGGGGGGGGGGGGACAGTCAGGACCCAGGGGTAGGTCCTTCAACGCTTCTTCCCCTGCAGATGGACTGACCCTGGGCTCCCAGCACCTGGAAGCAAGTGGCTCCCTCACCCGGCATGTGACACAGGAGTTTGTGAGCCGGACGCTGACCACCAGTGGGACCCTCAGCACCCACGTGGACCAACAGTTCTTCCAGACCTGAGCTCCCCCAACCCTACACACACACCCCGCTCCACCCCAACCCCAGGCGCTGCCTCAGCTACTCCATCCTTGGACTCCTGGTGGCCTGGCCCAGCCACATGCTGATCACAAGGCCGCTGCCTCTGGCCACAGTGCAGGGGCTCAGTGTCCTCTGGACGGCATGGAGGGGGCAGAGGTCCCGGAAGGCCCTTCTGGCTGCCCCCCCTGCCCCCGGCCCCAGCCCCTTTGTAACCAAAGAGCTGGACCCAGCATGGCAAGGGCTTGGCTTTGTTCTGCACTATAATAAAGGATTTCGCTACTGCTTGGCTCTGCCCTGACCGTGTCTCTAGGCCCTGTCCAGAGCAGGGAGTGGTTCTCACACCCCCCTTTTCTGATGCCCCAGCACACATACACCTCTTGAAGCAGGCAGGCATCAGAGTCAGATACAAGTTTATTGAGCACCCAGACAGGAGGGGAGGCCCGCCGTGTGCTGTCCCGGCGATGGCCTCATAAGCGCAGCACCTTGGCGCCGTCAGCCGCCTGGGAGAGGTAGAAGGTGGCGGTCCCATGGTACTGCTCCTGCCGGGGGATGGGGGGTCTGAGCTCGGGGGGCCCTGGGAGCCCATCCCTCCTGCTCCCTTGCCCTCCCCTCCCCTCGACTCCAGCACTGCCAACCTGGATGTGCTGCATCACCCGAGGAGCGGCGGAGGCCTCCAGCAGGGTCACCGTGCAGCCCCCAAAGCCACCGCCCGTCATGCGGCTGCCATAAACCCCCGGCGCGGAGAGCGCGGCCTCCACCAGCTGATCCAGCTCCGGGCAGCTCACCTCGTAGTCGTCTCTGTGGAGAGAATACGGAGCCTGGAGCCAGCCCCAGCTGCAACACGTGTGCTCGCGGGGGGTCAGGCACCCAGGGGCCTCACCTGAGCGAGTGGTGACTCTCCACCATGAGGCGGCCGAAGGCTCTGTAGTCACCGCGGCGCAGGGCGGCTGCCGCCTGGGCCGTGCGCTGGATCTCGCCCACCACGTGCCGTGCCCGCCGGAAGGCCTCCGTGCTCATCAGGTCCCGGCCAGCTGGGGAGGAAAGGGGCTCAGGCGGCCCGCCACCCACGGCCTCTGGGCCCCTGTGGACTCCAGGCCGCTGGCCCTGGGGCATCTCCACTCTGGTTCTGACAAAGCTGTGGGTGGAACCTCGGGTTGGGGAGCAAGGTTTCAGACCTCACCTCCTCGATTATGAAAGGGGGTACCCAGGACGTCCCTGGGGGTCTAGTGGTTAAGACCCCCTGTAAGCTTCCATTGTAGGGAGCACGGGTTCAGTCCCTGGTTGGGGAACTAAGATCCCATGTGCTGGGCAGTATGGCCAAAGAAAGGGGCATGACCCACCTCATTTGGGATGTGGGGAGAACTTAGTGAGACAGACACATGCAGAGCTCCCAGCATGCCTGGCACACGGTGGGTACTCAATAAACAGCCGTTTGAGCCCCATACTCTGCTTCTCTGGCGAATGGGACACTGCTGCCTTCCAGAGGCCAAGACAGAACAGAAAGGACAAGTCCTGCTGGTGTTTTTGCTGGACTAACAGTGAAACCTCCAAGGGCCAGGAATCCAGAACTAGGGTACAGCGCAGGCCTGCCTGGGACACCCCAGGGAACCAGCAGGCTGTCCAACTGGCTAACGCTGAAGCGGGCACAGCCAGCCGAGTCATTAAGGGCAGCCCTGAACACTGAGGAGACTTCGCAACTTAATTCCGGGTGCCAGTGAGATTCTGGGGAGGGACAGAGCTGAGCTCTAGTTGACAAAAGTAACCACCTTGGGCAGGGGCCCCGCTGGGAGAGGTGGGCGCCAGGAGTCCAGCTGGTGGCTATTAACGTCAGAGACCAGGAGGGGCCCGATGTGGGGAGGAAGGGGAGGAGGAGAAAGAGGTCAGAGACCCGAGGGGCTGGGGGGCCAGGAAGTACTCAGGGGTGACTCTGAAGTTTCAAACGGAGTGACAGGGGTGAGGAAATAACAGACAAGGCGAAGTCAGGGGAGAGGTGCCCAGGAGAAGGATGAGTTCCACCAGGGCCAGGTGAAGGCTCCAGGACCCCAGGTGGGAATGGGGGGTCAGACTCCCATCTGAGTCCTCAGTGGGGCAGTGGTGGCTGGAGTTGAGCTGGGGACGAAGCCTGGGGCAGGCCCGGGAGGAGGAACAGGGCTCTGACCAAGCAGATCCAGCACTGAGGCGGTGGAGAGGGCAGCCCCCAGGTTTTTGCGGGGAGCCCCCGAGAGAGCTGTCATACCAGGTACCATGGGAGACCGGCTGCTGGGTTCAGAGGATTCAGAAATGAGTAGAGAGAAGAAAGGGCTTTCCAGGTGACATGAGTGGTAAAGAACCCGCCTGCCAATGCAGGAGACGTGGGTTTGATTCCTGGGTCTGGAAGGTCCCCTGGAGGAGGAAATGGCAACCCACTCCAGTATTCTTGCCTGGAGAATCCCATGGACAGAGGAGCCTGGCGGGCTACAGTCCATGGGGTCACAAAGTTGGACACGACTGAAGCGACTCAGCATGCACACAGAGAAGAAAATGGGGGTTGTGAGCATCGGGGACCCTTCCCAGAGGACTGGCGTAGGAGGGAGACTCCATTTGAGGATGTTAAAAGACTGGGCATGTTTAAAAGCAGAAGGCGGGGGGCAGGCAGAGGACAGAAAGGCAGGCAGAGAGAAGCACGGTTCCTGAGGGAGACGGAAACCTCCAGGGCTGGGGTGCGGGGGGCGAATGGAAGGGCCGAGGAGGAGGGGAGAAACAGCACAAGTGCTCAAGGGCAAAAAGCTCAACCACTGGCACCTGCACAGAGCAGGTGGGGCAGGCCTAAAGCTGATGGTTCACCAAGAAGGACAAGATGGTCCCTGGAATGGGCCCCACACTGCCAGGGAGGGCAGCTCCTAAGGCCAGCAGCCTGGCCCCGAAGGTAGGAGGACGAGCTGATCCGCCTGGGATCAAGTCTTAGCCCTGCCACTCACTATACATCCCATCACAAAAAAGTGAGAGGGACTCCCCTGGTGGTGCAGTGGATAAGACTCCACCTGCCAGTGCTGGGGCCAGGGTTTGATTCCTGGTCTGGGAGCATCCATCCCACATGCTGTGGAGCAACTGAGCCTGTGCACCCATTACTGAGCCCAAGCTACAGAGCTCAGGAGCTGCAACTACCGAAGCACTCATGCCTGCAACCAGCTCAGTGAGAAGGCTGAGCACTGCAGCCAGGAGCAGCCCCGGATCTCTGCAGCCAGAGAAAGCTCAGGCGAAGCAACAAAGACCCAGGGCGGCCCAAAGTGATAAATAAATGAAACCTTTTTAAAGATGAGTGTGTTATCTGTCCTACAGAGTTGTGAGAGACTTCAGTGAGTTAATGTTTACATGACCTTTAAACTGTTCAACAGACTATCTTCCTGGCCATGTACATCTGGAAACTTAAAAATACATGCTATCTTTTGATCCTGTGATCCTACTCCAAACAATCGAACCCTGAGAAAATAGGAGGAAAACGCAGAGAAAGAATTATGTATAAAAACATCCCTCATGGTGTTAGATGTGATTATCAGAAACTGGTTAAGTAAATTAAAGGGCACCTATATGCTGAAATGCTTCAGCAGCTTTAAAAAGCCATGTTGATGGGGACTTCCCCGGTGGTCTAGTGGCCAAGACTCTGTGTTCACAATGCAGGGGGCCTGGAACCAAGGAATGTTCACTGGCCAGGGAAATTAACAGACCTCACATGCTGCAGCTAAGAGTTCATATGCGGCAACCAAAGATTCCACATGCCAAAACTAAGGCCCCAGGCAGCCAAAAAAAAACCGCTTCCAGCAGCAGGGTCTGGGGAAGGGGTGGCAGGCACCATGTCAGACCTCAAAGGTGGCGAGCAGCCCCTGATGCAGCCCAAGAAGCAAGCCAAGGAGATGGGACGAGGAAGATAAGGCATTCAAACACAAACCAGAGGAGGAGCTAAAAGCCAAAGCCAAAAGGCCCCTGCCCACAGGAGGAATTAAGAAATCTGGCCAAAAAACATTCCTTGTGCCTGAGGCAATGATGGTTCTTAGTTCCATTCCTGTTTAAACATCTGGACTCCCTGCCATTCACATCTGTTGCCACCTATAGCTACGATGAAGTGTTGTCTTGGAACCTACTGTACATTTAAGAGTAAACTTTTGGGGGTGGGGGAAAGCTATGTTGATGACCGGCCTTTCACGGTATAGGAAGTGTACTGAGAGTTAAGGGCGACAAAAGGGCAGATAGCAACACTGTGTTTACGCAACTTTGAAAATACAGATGATGAAACCAACACAACAGTGTAAATCAACCATAATTCAATAAAATTTTTTAAAGTATTTTTTAAAAAGAAAATACAAGTACAGAAGACCATTAAAGGAAATATATTAAAATGCTAATAGTAGGACTTCCCTGGTGGTCCAGCGGTTAAGAATCCGCCTGGCAATGCAGGGGACATGGGTTCTATCCCTGATTCGGGAAGATTCCACATCCCAGGGAACAACCAAGCCTATGCGCCATAACTACTGAGTCCATGGGCAGCAACTACTGAAGTCCAAGTGCCTGGAGCCCGTGTTCCACAAGAGAAGCCCGCACATCACAACAAGGAAGTAGCCCCTGCTCACCGGAACAAGAGAAAGCCTGCACACATCAGCAAAGACCCAGTGCAGCCAAAAAAAAAGCTTAGTGGCTATCTCTGGGTACCGATCTTATAGTTCATTATTTTCTTCTTTGTCCTTTTCTATATTTTCCACAGTGCATATTTAATTCTTAAATTATAAAAAACTATATCGAGATATCAAGCAGTCTTACGTTAGCCATATCAGGAGTGGGCAAAGCATGGCAGAGATTCTAAGAGATGAGAGGAAGCACATCTGGGCCAAAGCCAGCTGAGGCCCCACCCTGCCCCACCCCACCCCGCCCCGACTCAGCAGCCCCCGCGGGGTGCCAAGCAGTCTCCAGGACAGAGCACACCCAGCCAACTCTCCACTCACCCTCCAGCTCCTCCAGCTGTACCTCCCGAAGGCTCTCCTTGCCCAGCGCCCGGGCCACCTCTTCACACTGGTGCCGCCGCAGGGGATACTCACTGGAGCCCAGTGAGTGGCGAACATTGGAATTGGTGATGAGCACGGCCAGCTTGGGGTCCGACAGTGGCACCAGGCTTGTCTCCAGGGACCTGGGGCGGAGATGGAGAGCGGGGAGATGACAAGGCCGGGTGTCTGCTTGCCGTGCAGGCTCCATCCAGGAGCTCCTATGAGGTGGGAGGTCCAAGGGGAGCCCCTGACCTGCAGTCAATGAGCAGCGCGTGGCCTCTCTGCCCCAGCAGTGCGATGAGCTGGTCCATGATGCCACAGGGCACCCCTGCGAAGCTGTGCTCGGCCCGCTGACACACCTGGGCCCGGGCAGCTATTGTCCCCGAGTCTGTGGCACAGGGCGAGGTGGGGAGGCTAGGGCCCGGGAGGAGGCACTAGGGGGTCGACGGGTGGGAGCAGCAGTAGCTCCAGGGATGTTCCAGGGAGATTCCCCACCTACCCCGCCAAGGCCATGGTTGGGGTAGGAAGCTCTGATCACAGGACCTCGGGGGAGGGCTGGGTGGGGGCTGGGAGGTACCTGGGCAGAGCTGCTGTAGGAAGGTATACGTGGCCACTTCCAGGGACGCCGAGCTGGACAGCCCACCCCCCAGGGGCACAGAGCTGACCACCACTGCGCTGAAGCCAGGGAGGGGGGCAGCTGCAGAGGAAAGAATGGATGATGGTAAGACGGGCCACCAGGGAGGATGAACACTAGAAGGGAAAGCATTCTGGTACAAAGGGAGGCAACTGTCCGGCAGCTGCTGCTGGGGGATGTGCCTCAATTGTCAGAGGTCACCAACCTGCTGGGCCAAGGGGTCCGCTGCCCTCCACCCGGCCACCCTGAGGGTCCTGAGACACAGTCTCCCAGTTCGCAGGATTCAGGGCTCTGGAGACCAACACGTTGAGGTTTGAATCCTGGCTCCTCCAATCGTGGGATGGGCAAACCAGGGCTAGTTCTGGAACCTCTGGGGGCATCAGTCTCCTCATCTGCCCATTGGGGAATCTCTACTCTGCACCCCTAGCCACAGCGGATCAGATGAGCTACTGGGCTTTGTGGCTGAGGCAGGAATCTGACCCAGCCCCAGGCCCCATACCTGGGTAGTGCTGAATCACTCCCTTGACATAATTGGCCCAGTGAGGGGTCCCAGGCTCCAGTGGCCGCTGGCTTGTGGGCAGGGGAAACTGCAGCCGCCGGGGCTCGTCAGCATCCTCAGAGGTAGTGAGGAGGGAGACAAGCCCATCCGCCCGGGGGCTGCCCACCAGCACCGTCACGAGCTCCAGAGCCTGGCAGGAGAAACAAAAGTATGCAAAACTCCCAACACCAGGGGGCCTGGGACAGACGAGCAGCTGGCCTCCTGGCTCCAGGTGAAGGGGATGTGGAGTGTCCCAGGGAAGAGCCCAACAGCTCATCAGGCCTTGGGGGGGCTTGAGTCCTGTCCCAGGGAAGAGTCAGTGCTTCGGGAGTGCAGATCTGAACTCTGCCCTGCGCGTGGGCTCCTGGCTGTGACGCAAGGGGGAGAGAGAGAGTTCAACAGGGAAAAAAACAACAGAAGAACTCCTTTTGGCGCTTCCCCATTTGGAGGCAACCTCAGAGGCACTGTACTCACTCAACCTGCCAGGCTGCACCGAGGGATGAACACGGCCCCAGGCTAAGGCAGTCCAATCGCCCCTGTGTGACCTTGGGCAGATGACTAGCCCTCTCTGAGCCTCCTCTGCGAATCGAAAGGTCTGGACCAGGTAGCTTAGGGCTTTACTTCGCCCGGATCTACCCCTGCGACCCCCCCTTCCGTATCCCCCCACACCGTGAGGAGGCTCCCAGGGAGATGGCGAGGATCAGCAGTTCACGGCCTTCTTCCTCGAGGATTCCCGCCTTCCTGCCTCCCGACGTGGGAAATGACCCGTCCGAGGGCCTCTCTACGTGCTCGGGCCCCACACGCGGCGGGAGTGAAAGTTCAGAGCGGCCCGCGCAACGGTGCACGCGGGACGCGTGCGCCTCCCGCCCAACCCCTCACCATGGGCAGCACCAGGCCCCGGTTGTAGTCCGTGTGTTCCCCGATGAGGTTGACGCGGCCCGGGGCCGACACGGCTAGCTCGGGCTCAGCTCCGAACTCCTCCAGGAAGGCTCTCCGGGCCTTGACCAGCAGCTCCCCGACTTGGGGCTGCTCTGAAGCGGCCATGACGCTCTCCCGGCGGCTCCGCCGGGTGCAGTCGGGTAGGGGGCGGATGCTGGGGCGAGGCCGCGCGGCGTCTGCTCACAGTAGCTGCTCGCACCGCCCAAAACCGGCCCGCACTGGCCCCGCCCCGCCCGGCGCGCCGGCCCAATCCACCGGCCGCGGGCGAGGGGGCGGGCTGGCGGCGGGCTTCGGGAAGGATCGCTGGGAGCCCACCGCGGCGGGGATTGGCCGGACCGGGAGATCCGAACTGCCCTTCCTTGGCCTCTGTGTCACACCCATCCAGCCGTCTATCTCAGCCAGAGCTACAGAGCTGGCCTCCAGTACACCTGGGTCTCCCAAAGGGCTCTCTAGGTCCTAAAGTCCTGCAGAGGTCACCAACCCCTGATCAAGAATCTCTAAGAGGGTGGCCAGACGATCAACAGAGAGAGGACTGCCCGAGTTTAGTGGAGTCCCTTTCTATAGGCTCCTTTCCTAGAGTAGACCCGCTGTCGCAGCTTCTAGCAATGGAGCAGTAAGGAGGATGGTAGTGGGCAGTGATGGGCCCAGAGTCTGGTGTTCTGAATGTGACATCTCTCTCACCAACATGCATCCTAAACCTTCAAGCCTGTCCACAGTTGGCCACCCCATAGGAAACCTTGGAAGGGAAAGGCTGAAATATAAGCAGACTGTTTGAAATTAGGGAGGGGAGCTTTGTGGAGGGCTGTGGCCTGGGCTGTAGCTAGGGATCCGCTCAGAAGTTGCCCCAAGAGCATTCAGAAGTGAGCTTTGAAAACTCCTAGAAGTAAACATTGGAGAAGGAAATGGCAACCCACTCCAGTGTTCTTGCTTGGAGAATCCCAGGGACAGGGGAGCCTGGTGGGCTGCCGTCTATGGGGTCGCACAGTCGGATACGACTGAAGCGACTTAGCAGCAGAAGTAAACATAACGGTAAACCTCTGGGACGTTGGCTTAGTCAATGGTTGTTTAGATATGACTCCAGAAGCACAAGCAACAAAAGGAAAATAGGCAAACTACTTCATCAAAGTAAAAGACTTTTGTGCATCTAAGGGGCCCCATCAAAAAAGTGAAAATACAACTCACAGAATGGGAAAAAATAGCGCAAATCATATATTTAAAGGACTTGTATCAAGAATGTATAAAAGGGACTTCCCTGGTGGTCCAGTGGTTAAGAATCCACCTTGTATGAACCCACATGAAAAGTGAAAGTGAAGCCGCTCAGTCGTGTCTGACTCTTTTGCAACCCCCGGACTGTAGCCTACCAGGCTTCTCCGTCCAAGGGATTTTCCAGGCAAGAGTACCGGAGTGTGTTGTCATTTCCTTCTGCAATGAACCCACATGAAGGGGGGAAAAATAAGCTCTTGTGCTGCAATTGAAACAGTTTACCTCATATTGGGACTTAAATCCGTGTACTGGGACTCAACCCTGGAGAGGGAGATGGCAACCCACTCCAGTATTCTTGCCTGGAGAATCCCATGGACAGGGAAGCCTGGCAGGCTACAGTCCATGGGGTCACAAAGGGTCGACATAAGTGAATCGACTTAGCACTGGGACTCAAACCCAGTCAAAACCCTGCCTGGGACTTGAACCCACGTGGCTGCAACTTGAACTCAGCCAAAACCCATGGTCTTCCAACTGAGATCACAGACCTGGTTTCAGGACCTAATGAACCTCAGGTTCTTGATCTCTCATTGCACAAGCTATTCGGTGAGAGACAGTGATAGGCAAGAAGTGGATTTATTCAGATCAGAGAGAAAGACACTTAACCAAGAGTATGGGCCATTACAGAAGGCGAGTGCGGTGGCCTTGAAAAGTTAGTTTTTATGGGCTGGGTAACTTCATAGGCTGAATGGGGTATTATTTCAACTATTTGGGGGAAGGGATAGAGATTTCCAGGAATTGGGCCATTATCCACTTTTTGGTCTTTTGATGGTTGGCCTTGGAACCATCCTGGAGTCTCCGGGTGTGTCATTTAGCTTGCTGATTGGGAATCAAATCAAGTTGACTTGTCTGCCATCTTGGATCCATTTAATTCTAATTGGTTTCTGTTGTGTCCTCTGGCTATGTCATTCTTTCAAAAGTCATGCCCTGTCCTTTCAAAAGCTGTGCCCTCAGCACAGCAAGAGATCCCACATGAGGCAATGGAGTTCCCACGGGCCAAAACTAAGACTCAATACAGCCAAATAAATAATAAATAAATAAATAATAAAGTGCTGAGTCTTAAAAAAAAATATCTTACAATAGGAAAAAGGTAACTTTAAAATGAGGGGGGGAAAAGATTAATAATAAGTCCTGGGGATCAATAAAGAAAAGTTTTAAAAGCTAGAAAAAAATGGGCAGAAGATTTGAACATTCTTCCAAAGAAGATGTGAAAAAGATGTTTAACATCATTAGTCATTTAGAGAATGAAAATCAAAGCCACAATGAGATACTACTTCACATTCATTACGATGACTAAAAATTTTTTTAAAAAGACAGAAAATAACAAGTGTTGGTGAGGATGTGGTGAAATCAAAACCCTCCTACACTTCTGATGGGAATGTAAAACAAGCAGTGCCATAAAATGCTAATTGTAGAGTTATTGTTTGACCAACGCTGAAAAGAACTGAAAACATGTGTCCCCACAAAAACTTGTGTACTAATGTTCACAGCAGCACTATTCACATTAGCCAAAGTGGAAGTGATCCAAAAGGGATAAATGGATAAACAAATGTGGCTTATACAATGGAATATTATTTTTTAAGTTATTTATTTTTGGCTGTGCTGGGCCTTTGTTGCTGCAAACAGGCGTTCTCCAGCCGCAGAGAGTGAGGGCTGCTCTTCAGTAGCGGTGCCTGGGATTCTCTTTGCGGGGGCTTCTCCTGCTCCAGGGTGTGTGGGCGCAGTAACTGAAGCTTGAGGGCTCTGGAGCTCAGGCTCAGTAGTTGTAGCACATGCGCTTAATTGCTCTGTGGGATGTAGGATCTTCCTGGACCAGGGATCAAACCCAGGTCCCCTGCATTGGCAGGCGGATTCTTATCCACTGCACCATCAGGGAAGTCCCAGTGGAATGTTATTCAGCTATGAAAAGAATGAAGTTCTGATACCTGCTACAGCATGGATGAGCCTTGAAAACATAGTAAATGAAGGGAGCCAGTTACAAAAGACTACAAATTATATGATTTTACCGATCAAAAATGTCCAGAATAGGCAAATCTAAAGAGACAGAAAGTAGATTACCGGTTGCTTGAGGCT
Source organism: Ovis aries (assembly GCF_016772045.2). Lineage (NCBI taxonomy): Eukaryota > Metazoa > Chordata > Mammalia > Artiodactyla > Bovidae > Ovis > Ovis aries. The sequence goes on along the minus strand of NC_056064.1, from coordinate 55,173,051 downwards.
GTGAGAAATGGGAGAATAAGAGGTGATAAGTAAGAATACCAACTTGTCTTTGTAGTGATGAAAATATTCTAAAATTTACAGTGGTGATGATTGCTATATCTGTGAATATACTAAAACTGCTTTAAATGGGTAAATTGTATGGTATGTGCATTGTATTTTTTTTTTTATTTGGCTATCCTGGGTCTTAGTTGCAACACGTAGGACCTTTAATCTTCGTTGCAGCATGGGGATCTAATTCCCTGAACAGGAATCAAACCTGAGCCCTCTGCATTAGGAGCTTGGAATCTTAGCAGCTGGACAACCAGGGAAGTCCTTATGCATTGTATCTTAATAAAATTGTTTTTTTAAAAAATGAGGAATAAAAGCAATTCCAAATTTCATCTAATGGTCTGCTCCTTTTGAGCACTCCTCAGCTTCCCTGGTGGCTCAGACGGTAAAAGAATCCGCCTGTAGTGCAGGAGACCTGGGTTCGATCCCTGGGTTGAGAAGATCCCCTGGAGGAGGGATAGGCTACCCACTCCAGTATCCTTGCCTGGAGAATCCCAGGACAGAGCAGCCTGGCAGGCTATAGTCCATGAAGTCACGAAGAATCCGACACGACTGAGCGACTTCCGCTCACTCACTGACAGTAAAGCACAGGCATTTTTTGGCATAGGTAAAACAAAACAAGATAAACAATGAGTGGTTCTTGGGGCTGGTTGAAATGGAAGTAAACTCAAACCAGGCCTCCCTACAAGGAAGATGCATCCTTGTAGGGAGCAAAGACCCCTTGTAGGAGCAAGGATCCGTTGCCCTTTGAATCATTTACCCACCTCAGCTCTGATGGCCAACCACTCTGAGCCCAAATCTCTGCCCTTACTATTGTGATATCTCAATCAGATGACTTACCCTCTCTGAGCCTCAGTTTCTCCTGGGGCTGGTATTTCCTTCCTGACAGACTGTTTCAGTAGGAAGTGAATGAGATCAGCTTCACAGAGTGCCCAGCCCAGCCTCTGACACTTGGTAAGCACAGAATAAATATTTGCTATTATTATCAGTCATCCATTAATACATTGTTGGACTCTCCTGCAAGCAATGGGCCAGATAAAAGCCTCTGGCTCTCACTGTCTGATAGGGGATAGTCTCAATCTGGCCCTCATCCCTCACTGAGATAAATGTCCCGACACAGGAGGAAAGAGCTTTCTAAGACAGAGGAGGAATTCTGATCACTAAGCAGCTCACACCCTTTTTTTTTTTTCCATTGTTTTGATCGAAAAGATGTCCTTTTCACCTATCTTCATCTTTTGTACAGTTTCAGTTGTTCCTGGAAAACCTTAATTTGACCCAAGGGCAAGTTCTCTTGTTGGCTCACGCTGGACTCTGAAATACTGATTTCATCTACAAGAACTGTTTACTATCTGTGTTTGAATGCTGTCTAGCATGTTACATAAAATTTGTTCAGAAGGAAGTCTGTCTCTGACGTTTGACCCTCCCTCCCATTTCCTGGCCAAATGTCACAAGAGGCAGGGGGCGGGGGGTGGCACCTTAAAGGGGACACTGCCACCCAAAGTCTGTCCTCTGCTTATCCATGTGCTCAGTTCTTAATCCTTGGGGCCTCCCTGCTAGGCCTGGTCTTTCTTCATGCAGTGAATGTCTGTGTGCTTCATGCAGCTCTGGCATCTCCATTGCAATTACAGACAACACTGGTTAACTTTAGTTGTGGCATGTGGGATCTAGCTTCCTAAATAAGGATCGAACCCGGGCCCCCTGCATTGGGAGTGCAGGGTCTTAGCCACTGGACCCCCAGGAAGTCCCAAGACTGGTTTCCTCGTGGGGCTTGGGTCCACATCTCCCCAAGACAGTCTCTGAAAATACTTGCTCTCAGCAGATGGCTAAGAGGCCATCTGGGCGATTCTGGGAGGCTTTTTTGTTGTTGATTTGGGTCCCCTTTGCCCTTCTGTTTCATTAATGATGACAATTTCTATAGTATTGATAATACTGATACCGAGTTTGTGGTGGGCCCTGGGGTCAGGACTGTGATGCAGTCTATAGGGTAGCACTGGTTGTTCAGTGCCTGTTCTGAATGGTCAGTGCTCCAGACTTTTGTCAAATCTTTTAAAAGGCACCAGACTTTGCACAGATTGTTTTATTAAATCCTTACAAGCCTACGAGGTAGGCACTGGTTTTATCTCCATTTTACGAATGAGGGAAAGAATCCCAAATGGATTAAGGAACTCATCCAAGTAGGACAGCTGGGCCTTGAACCTGGGTCTGTCTGATCCTGAGATTGTTCTCTCGGCAACCACCCTGTCCCCAGGAGCACTCTGACCTACTGTGATGTCCGCTTACTGAAGATCCCAAACTCAGCCTCTCAGTAAGGAACAGGAAGGGTAGCAGCTCTCCTGGACCTCTGGAGCCCCCAGTCCCAATTTGGAAGTCGACCAGTAGGCAGAGCTCTTGGGAGCCTGACTGATTCTTTGCCACCTGGGCTGGGAGCAGATCCAACCAGCTGTGCTGTGGGGCTGCCAGGGCCATTGGGTTGGCCAGCAAACATGCCTGGAGTCTCTGCTGTGTGCCAGGCATGACTCCAAAGGCCCTGCCTCTGGAGCGCCAGGAGCTTCTCGTCCATCCCTGGCCCCAGACGCCCCTGCTAAGCGGGGGCCAGTTGCAGGCCCCGTCCTTATTTGGTGAACCTCACTGTGTCCCTGAAGTTCCTGCCCTCTAGGCTGGTGATTACCCTGCTGATGGCCAGGCAGGGAACGACGCAGCTGCAGCTGACTCTCCGTGTACCTCGCCCCAGGCACTGCGGCGGGCCCAGTCCCCCAGGCCGCTGTGGGTGGGCAGAACTGAGACTGGCTGTGGACAGGGCACTGAATGGGGAGAGGCCCCCGGGTTCAGCCGGACTCTCAGGTTGCATGAAGACTGGGCCTTGGACCCAACCCCATCCTGTCCCCTCTCCTGGTGCTCTTGGCTCAGTGCTTAAGACAGTGAAGGGCTTATGGGAATGGTCCTGGGGGCCAGTGTGTCCAAAAGAGAGGGAGTAGGGAGTAGAGGTTGGAGAAGGAAATGGCAACCTACTCCAGCATTTTTGCCTGGAGAATCCCAGGGACGGGGTAGCCTCGCAGGGAGCCTGGTGGGCTGCCGTCTATGGGGTTGCACAGAGTCGGACACTACTGAAGCGACTCAGCAGCAGCAGCAGCAGGGAGTAGAGGTTGAGCCTGGGCACCACCTCCCTGGGGATGTGTGCAGTCCCTCCCACACCTCTCAGCAAAGGCTGCCAGCCCCAAGCTTGCAGCCCAGCAGCCTCTCTTATCACTGGGACTGGCGGCTGGGAGACGGCCTCCTCCCTTTCAGCCCACTCTCCCTTCCACTGTGTATGGTCCCAGAACTGCAACTTCCTAAACAGGGGCTGGCAGCTGTTGGAGAAAAGACCCCAGACCCTGGCTGCCCAACCTCGCTCCTCTGCACATCACTTATGGCCTTACAGCTCCTCCAGGAGTCACAGCCTCGCTGAAGCGACCCCTCCACTCCGTCTTGCTGATAGCAGAGGTGACTGCACCTTTCCGCTTCTCCCTCAGGAAGGGCATTGGGGTAGGTGGGATGGGGGTGGAGGGTCCTCTCTCAGGGCAGAAGCTGAGACGTGCTGCTCCTGGGCATGCACGATGGTCCTCACCCTTGCTGGACACTGCATGTAGTGCCCAGGTGGGGACACCAGGACAGGCTGGGAACACCTCACACGGAAGTCCCTTAACTGCTTGGAACAGCGGTTGTCAAGCTGGGACACCTCACTGCCAGGGACAGCTGGGCAGTCAGCCAGACCACAGGGAGAGCAGGGGGAGCACCGCTCCCCTGACCCCAGGAGGGAAGACAACGGCCTCTGGCCCCTCCTTACAGCACAGCTTCTGTGCATAAGCTTGAAGCTGTTTCAGCTGCCCCCACCCACCTTGGCCCACAGCCTTGCTCAGTCCCTAGACCTGTGGACAAAAGGGAGTCCAAAGGCTGGCCGCCTGGCCCAAGGACATGCCCTCAGGGAGTGCTGCAAGATTTCGGTCAGCAACCCGGGCTAGGGTCTGTTCTTCCCAGCCTCGCCCTGAGGAAGGCAGGTTGTTTGTGGGAGTTGCTGGCCAGAAGCCAGGCCCAGCTGAATGGGATGGTCTGGGCCAGTGACATCCCCGAGGAATGGTGAGACAGGCAGGACCACCAACAGGGTGAGGGAAGAGGCCAGGGAGCACAAAGAGCACTACGCTCAGCTGTGTTCTTCTATCAGGGCCTGGGGTGGGGCTGAAGGAAACGGGCTGTGACTACCATGATGCTGTCTGCGCTCAGCGGCCAACTCTTTGCAACCCCATGGACTGTAGCCTGTCAAGCTCCTTTGTTCATGGAATTCTCCAGGCAAGAATACTGACTGGTGTGGGCAAGGGATCGTCCTGATCCAGGGATGTAACCCACTCCTGCATTGGCAGGCAAAATTCACCACTGGCACCACCTGGGAACTCCTGTAGTCGCCATGAGGTGACTTAAGTCAAGGGACGGGGAAGGAGTGAGGGAAAGGAGGGGTGAGGACTGTGCGCCCAGGAGAGATGCTCAAGGCTCTCGTGCCTTGAGAGCCACACCACCCGCAGTGACACAGCGGCCACAGGGGGCGCGCAGAAAGCTCACCCTTCTCCATGGAAGGGCAGGCTGGCCCTAAGCCTGAGGCAGATTGCTGACCTGCTGCTGTTCCCGTTCCTGTGTACAGGCTGGCCTTTGCCTGCACAAACTTCAGGGCAAGCCCAGTTTCCTGCTGATCCAAAGACAGCTCAGCTGACAAGGCCGTCTCTTCTCTCTGCGGCCCTACTTGAAGGTGAGCCAGAAGGTCCCAGCATCAACACTTGACACCAGGCAAGCAGCAGTGCTTACAAGGGGCCAGACAGGGCAGCCCCAGACCACTATTGGGGAGAGCTGAAGGTAAAGCTTTCTCAACATTTCCCAGAGAAAAACTCTGAAAACATATACCATCCAAATGAAGACCATAAAGCTAAAAGTCTGAACTTTAAAAACTTTTATTTTTGTTTGCTTTTTTCGCACTACCTAAACCCAGGGATAAAACATATGGGAAGTTTCCCAAAACCAGAAAGTACTTTTCGCCTTCTGGGTTAAAAATAAACTCTGGAAGCGCAAGCTCTACTATTTAAGCAGCAGATTCCAAGCTGCCCAATAAAATTCAACCTCAGGATGCACACTTCAGGCAAGGGCAAAAGCGTCAACCACTTGAGTGGTTCTCAACGAGCCTCACCACCACTGGACAGGGTTCCCACCACCACACATTCCACTGGCTAGGATTTCAACATTCTTCAGGAACACAATGAATCAACTGTCAGAACTGGTTATGACGGACCTTCTAGGAAACGTTTATACTCTATCAGATTCCGCTTTTGGCACCTCATAAAAACTATCAAATTCTCAATCCTAATCTAACTCCAAGGGAACCTCTTAACCCTTAATATCTGAAATTAGTCCAAATTTAAATCCCACTGAACTGTATCAGAGTATCTTTCTATAGCCACTGACTTCAAATTATACAGACTGCGTCTGACTCCTGTGGTTCTTGCGCCCATATTAACATTTCACTGGTGGCCATCACTGGTTAGGAACACTAGTTTCACACTGAAAAGGCAGCTTAGACTTAAACCGAGTTCTACACCTGTGGGCACTTGTAACTCACTGTATAAAAAAGTCTATACTGGGAGGGGACATATATACACCTACAGCTAAGGCTGATTCATATTGATGTTAAGAAACAAAATCCTATAAAGCACTTATCCTTCAATTAAAAAATAAAAAATCTATAAACGTTCTTCACAAATAGGTTCAGGAACAAACCCCAAATTTGAGTTCTAGAATTAAATTTCCTTTCCTCAACAGATACGGGGAGGCAGGGAAGCCGCCTTTTAGTCACAGGCCCACACTGCAAAAATGTTGTCATAGCATTTTTAAAAAGCTTCTAGAGGACTGTTTACATGCTTTGTAGAATTATTCTTGTAAATACTGCTTTTGCTATCAAGTAAAACTTGAAATCAGCTAATCTTAAAAGCTTGGTACTCAATTTAGGTTTTTGACACTTAGTTGAATAAACAAGTTTATTTGTAAATTTAGTCAACATACATAATTGACCTAGAAACTTCCAATAGAAGGATAAATTTTAAAACCACTTGGAAAGCCATCTCTATGAAGTGATTTTCCCAGAACCTATGCCACATGAACACCATTTAAACTGGCAGAGGTTCAATAAGCTGAAGCTGTGTCCCTCCCCAACAGCAAGTTTACCCTAACAGTTATTATAATACAAACCCCACAAGGAAAAAGTTCGGTATTGTTCCTCCTTGGTAGAGAAAAGTTCAACCTAGTTATGAGACCAATCACAACACAAAGAAAAGCTGCACTAACTACTATATTAGTAACAGATGATGCTGGTGTGAGTAACTTGTATTATAGTCTAGAGCCCTTATAAATAAATCCCCCTCCCCGTTAGTGTTTGCATTATCAGCTAGAAGGTTAGTTTAACATGTGGTAGAATGAGGACTTATGCAAGGTATAACGCGAAAAGCATTTTACTACGTAAACAAGTGCAGTCTACTCAGGAGAAAACCAATCGAACTCTAAATTACACACCTTAAAGACAACACTCCCCACCACATGTCAATGTAAAACATTTAATTTAAAAATGTTGACACTACAATATATAAAATAGCTATTATAAATGCACATAGTGTATTCTATAGCTGCCAGGTTTACTTTTTTTTTTTTAAGGAAACTGTAAGTTACACTGTGGTTAAGACTTGTATCTTCACCCTTGAAAAAGCCCACATTCTATCACAGTGATGTATGGTTAGACTTAACAGCCCCAATTGTTAAACACTTGGATCAAGTCATAACCAGTTTTATTGCAAAAGGACCCTGTACACATTTATCAATTCTAGTACCTTAATAGCTACCCAACAAGTCATTAACATACAGAAACATGCATCATGAGAAGCAAGAAATATCACCCATCCCTTCTGCATATTAGCAACTTGTCACTCCTGAGCAACAGTGCTCACATCACTGAGGTCTGTGAACAGTCACTTTTCGCAGTCATCCTGAGTGAAAGATGGAATGACTTAAGTACAAATGCAACATATTATAAACAATTTCTTACAAAAAAAGTCACAAATTAAACCGAAGTATTTTACAGAATTTACTACAAAACACCATAAAAACTGCCTTCACTTAAGCTCTCTCTCCCCGTATCCGGCGAGCCAACTGGATGTCTTTGGGCATGATGGTGACTCTCTTAGCGTGGATGGCACACAGATTAGTATCTTCAAACAAACCCACCAGGTACGCTTCGCTAGCCTCCTGTGGAGGACAAGAGCCACACTATTAGACTCTCTCTGAGGGGGCCGCGCACCAGCCCTCCCCTCCGCCCAGCCGCACACAGCCCCCGCCAGCTCACCTGCAGCGCGCCGATGGCGGCACTCTGGAACCTCAAGTCAGTCTTGAAATCCTGGGCGATCTCCCTCACCAACCTCTGGAAAGGCAGTTTCCGGATCAGAAGCTCGGTGGATTTCTGGTAACGACGGATTTCTCGAAGCGCAACAGTCCCGGGCCTGGAGCGAGCAGGAGAGCGCAAAGGGACACCGGTTACGAAAGCGGCCGGCGAGCCGCGGGAAGCATCCCGCCCGCAGCGCCGCCGAGTCATCGTCTCCCTGTAGCGCTGCCTACCTGTAGCGATGAGGTTTTTTCACCCCGCCGGTAGAGGGGGCGCTTTTCCTGGCCGCTTTGGTGGCCAGCTGCTTGCGGGGCGCTTTCCCACCCGTTGACTTACGAGCAGTCTGCTTGGTTCGGGCCATTTTCTTTTACCTGTAGAAGACACCCGTGACTCCGGGGCCGAGGCACGCTCGCCTCTCGGGGTGCGGCGCCCCGGACACTCGGCGCCCCAGCCCTCCCGCCTCCTCGCGCCCCAAGGCGGACGGCAGATGGCCGAGGGCCGCCGCCTCCTCCCCCTCCCCTAATGACTCAGGCTGCGAGTAGCAGCAGCCTCCTGTGGGAGGGGGGGGCGCGGGGAGGAGTCACTTCCCCTCCTCGACGGGCGGAGGCCCGGCTGCCCGGAACCCAGCGTCGGGACCTCTGAATCACCAGCGGGAAAAAGGCGGAGACGCGGTTCCGGAACGAAACCCCAAGGGAAAACTACCCGCCCCCACAGCCGGCGCCAACAGCCAGAGTAGCCCGCACCAGTCGGCACTTGGCTCTCAACGGCCTCGACCCGCGATATCAACGGCTGGCCAAGCCTGAAGTCACAGATAAAACCCATGAACACTTACTTAATGCCGAAGTTTTAGGCCGCTTCTCCGACCACCGCGCCGCCGCTGCTGCCCAAAGAGCCGCAGTAGCTGAAACACTGCACGAACCCTCCCCAACGAACGACCAAACCGCTCTGCGCGCTAAGCCCCCCTATACCTCGGTTTTTATACCCACGCTTCACGCTGCGTCTCTGCGTCATAGGACCCTAATTTGCATACACCAATGACTTTTTCTATTGGCTGACGCTTTCGCCGACGCGCTGACATCCCCCGACACAAAGGCCGTGCTTCGGCCCCGTTCCCTGATTGGCGGACATCTAGACCACTGATTGGCTGTTAAAGTGGCCTAACGATTGGATGAATGCAAAGAAGAATGGACGAATCAGAGTTTAGCACCAAGCCGCTCTTCTGATTGGATAAAATGGAGCTATGTTTGGATCCTTCCCTTGGTTCCAAAGCTCTACAATAGAAAGTCAATGCAAATGAATTGCACTGGTCCTTATCAGGACTGGTCCTTAATCTGGACAGACCGGAGGGCAAGGGGCCTAACGTTATTTGCATCAAGCTAATACCATGAAGGAGACGGTATTTTCATGAAAATTTTGTAAATATTTTCCAATGTAAAATAAAATGCATTCCCTGTGATTGCTTACTTTTCATGAACATTTTGATAGGTAGTAGTGTAAATGAAAATTAGAATTCAGTAAATCATGTTATCAAGTATTTTATCTATGAGGCATATACATTTTAACCAAAATACAGTTCTTTTGTTTGGTGGGGTGGGGAGAGGTAAATAACAAATAAATAAAAAAGAAACAAATGTCAATAAATTATTTTATTTATAAGGACTGTTTTTTATGTCCTTAGACCACCACAAAACACTGATTTCAATATGCTTACAGTTAAGGAGTAACTTACTAGGCAACATATTTTTTTAAATTCTGTAATTCAACTGAACAAAATCACTACAGCCAGAATGGGAATAGTCAATTCTAAACCAGTATTTGCAAGTATAAACCTAAAGTATAAACAAAAGACTGCTGCTGCTAAGTCACTTCAGTCGTGTCTGACTCTGTGCAACCCCATAGATGGCAGCCCACCTGTCCCTGGGATTCTCCAGGCAAGAACAAAAGACAACTAAATTAAATACGGTCCCTTGTATTTAACGGTCTATCCTTGAATATATTACTTCTGAAGAAACATAAAAATGGTAATCCCTGGAGAAGGAAATGGCAACCCACTCCAGTATTCTTGCCTGGAGAATCCCATGGACAGAGGAGCCTGGCAGGCTACAGTCCATAGGGTTGCAAGAGTCAGAGGCAACTTAAGAGACTAAACCACCAGAGAAAGACTACCCTCAATTTGGCAGCAAGTGACAACTGTCCTTAAGATTTTTTTTTCCCCTCCCTGATAGAAAAAGAAAACACTTGGAAAATGAAAATAATAAATTTTCTATTCAAATGTAAAAAAATAATGGTAATCCCTACCTTTGTCTACATGTCTTGAGTGGATTTTAATACTTAGTTCTTCAGATGATTCAGTTATATAAAATATCAAAGCAGGCTTAAGGTTAAGACCAGCCAAACAAAGTTCAGAAAATTGAAACAAAGCCTTGGGCGTTCTACTCCACAGTTTTTACCCTGGATTCACCAAATATTTTAAATTATTAAAAAAAGCAGAAAAATCAGGTACATATAGATTCAACAGAGAATTATACTACATAAATATAAATACCTCAAAAATTTACATCTGATGTCAAAAGTTACCCCTCTCATCATCAAAAGTGAGAGGGAAAAAATGAAGAGTTTGATTTAAAGCAGCTATGGCAAAAACACCTTTGGCCCAACCTCTAGTTCCAAATTTGTCATTTCGGCCCCCTCAATCATAACACGCACAATATGTATTTGATTATCATATATCTATAAACCTTTATATCATAATTCAGTCAAGTTTAGTTTCTTTCCTCTGCTCAAAGTTTAGGGTAGAGGAAACATTATTTCATGCCAGGCTGAGAAGAGAAACCAAGATGAAGGTTCTTGGCCTGTTCTCAGAAATTGTGTAAAGCTGAAAAACAGGGCACTGATTATACCTCAGGTAAAAGACTGTCAAGTGTCCTTGAATTTAACCAGAAAAATACCCTGCCATCTTTTTTTGACTGCTCAGATGGCCTAGCGAAGGAAAAGGATCCTAAATTAACACCCACTTTTGTGTTCCAAGGCTTTTCTAGGCATTCCAGAACCCTAACTGTCTCATGCTTTCTACCGAATACAGTAGTGATCCATCCCCACCCCACACCCTCGCCCATCTCTGCCTCCAGAGATAAACTGAGCAACTGAACTGAACTGAAACTAGGTATGGATTTACATGCATCCATTTAAGAACGATTAGTGGAATCTGTCCCTCTTACTTGGTAGTCTTATCGCTAGGTTTTTCTTTTTCCTAACCCTAAGTGAATGCAAAGGAGGAAAAACAACACAAAAATAGGGAACAACCGAAAATGCTAATACAATCAAAACAATGCCGAATATGAAGCAGCGTGTAGATTACTGTCCTAATTCCTGTTCTGTCACGTACTTGCTGAGTAACTTTGCACAAGTTTCTTAACCTCTCTGAGTTTCGGTTTCCTCTTCTCTAAATTAAGCAGTTTGGATGATATCATATCTCAATTCTACTAGTACACACTTATTCTGAAGCTCATTGTATATGCTCATTTAAAATATAGCACGCTGAACTGTATTTCTTCAATCAAATCACATTTGGGTATTTTGGAGGATAACCTATAAATTGATTACTTGGATTTGTTAACAATAGGATTAAAGCAGTACACCATAATTTACACAACTTTTTCGTCCTTTCGGAATTTTTCATCTTCAAACACCCCTAGTGCTTAAACAATTGATTTGGTCTGTTTAAGAAACACCAGTTTCTCAACTTGGGTTTGGCTTCTGATATGAAGTTACTCGGAACAACATAAAATAGATATGTATCAATCTTAAACATGAAAAATTTCCATTCAGCCCACAGTGCTTCACCCGCAAGGTTAATCGAATGTTTCTTTAATGAGATTATCATTATTTAACGCTAATAAAATGTAATTAGCCTGTACAACAGGGTATTGAATAGATTCAATATGGAAAACAAAGTTAAATGTTAACTTTGTTAACAAAGTGTTAAAATATCTGTGAAGTACTTCGCCCAACTGGCGGGAAGAGGGGAGGAGACATTTTCCCCAGTAGAAAGGCTGAGGGCCAGAGCACGCAAGTGGAGTGGGTTATAAGTCGTACTCTCTACTCAAACCCAGGCCCATCCTCTGATGCTTTTCGACACTCCTGCAACTTGCCAGTGTACCTGGGACTATGCTAGATGGAGATTAAATTCGTTCTTGGCCCTTAATATACTGGAAACATGTTGGTAGGGCCAGGTGTCGAGTTGGGGGACTCAAGTCGTGTGGAGTTCCAGGTTTCAGGGCTGGTAAAGGTTTATGGAGCGCCTCGGCAAAGGCGCGGGAACAGAGTATCGTGTTGTATTGCTCTTCGTTGGCAAAGCTTTCTCAAGCTGACTTCCAGCAGGCCGACTTTCCTTCACGCTTGGTCCCGCCGCAGGAATGAGGATGTTGGCGGACTTCAGGTGCCTGCAGCTCAAAGGCCCACTGCTAGGGACCCGCATTAGAACCGAACCCAAGTTGGGATTAAGTACGGAGGCGAGGTAATCATTATCCTGTTGAAAGTGAAATTACACTTGGAACGGTTTTACAGCAGTCGTTAGGCCCTCCCTAACTCTGGGCCTTTTCGACCCCAAGGGCTCCAATCGCAGGCAAAGGCTCCCCTACGAACCTGGAAACGCAGTTAAGAAGTAACGCAACTGGACTGCAAGCCCCACAAACCGTCGCGGGCTCTCAGCATCCGGGACACCGCCCGCAAGGCTCTCTGGGTATTGTGGTCTGTTCCTTCGGCAGCAACCCTCTGCCGGCGGTAAAATTCCAGCCGAACCTGGGACCACAACTCCCAGCAAGCCTTGCTGCCGCGCGGGGGGTCTTCACGTTCTCGTGGCGCGGCGCAGCCGCACTAGGGCCTCGGCGCGGACCGCGCAGACTGAATAATAAAAGGGGAGCGGCGAAGAGGCAGGAAGACAGGACCATGTCGAAGGGCCCCGGGCCCGGCGGCTCCGCAGCTTCCTCGGCGCCCCCGGCCGCTACCGCTCAGGTGCTGCAGGCACAGCCCGAGAAACCGCAGCACTACACGTACGTAGAGCCCCCCCCCGCCGCGCGCGCACGCCTGACGTCAGCGGCCAGCGTGAGTCACGCGCGCAGGGAGAGCGCGAGGCGGCCTCTCCCTCCCCCCCTTCCTCCTCCGGCCCGGCCCAGACCGGTTCCAACCTGCTGGGGCCGGTCCCAACTGCCTACAACTGCCACCAACCTTTGGTCCGGCTGAGGGGCGGGAAACCCGGTCTCCGGCGCCGAGTTGGGAAGGCGGGAGCTTGGGATGCGGAGTGCACACCTTGTAGGCCGGAACCTTTCGAGGCCTAACTGTTCCTCAGACCGTAAAAACGTAAAAAAGTCCCAGGCACTTTGGGGGCGATAAGAAGTCCAAGACGCGACCAGGATGAGTTCCTAAGCGGCCAACCTTAGACCCGCTTATGAATGGACAGTGAGCATGAAGTCCTGTCAGGAGACCCACGTACTAGGAACCAGAGGCCTTTTGTGACCGCAAGGCCCATATGTTGTCCACGGAGGCCACTCTTGATTGAATTCACTTAGAAACAGTTGCCCCAGCCTGGGTGATGGGGTCCGAGTGTTGGCCTCAGGCCCAACCCAAATGTGGCCTCAGAGGGAGCCCCAAATGCCGGCTCTGCAAGTCTAGTGAGATGGAAAACCTCTTCCTGAGAATCTGCTTGTATCTTAAGTGGAGTTCTCTGTCTTCTCTTTACTTCCCTTCAGGGTACTTCTTAGCAACTACCTAGAGCTAGATGCTTTGGGAGAAAGTGAGAAAAGGAGGCAGGTCCTCCTGTCGAGTGAAATGTTGGTTTCCATTTCCCTGATGTTCTTTGAATACCGGACATCCCCCTTGGGCTCCCAAGTCATGTACAAGCCTAGAAAGATCCCCAAGTGTACCTCAGCCTTGCTAGAGATTTGGAACCTGGGGGTTGAACAACTCTTGAGGGGCACACGATAACGCTGCCTGGTGAACCAAGTGCAAGAAGCATTTGTTGGAGTAGAAATACCTAAAAGACAGGAAGAGCTGTTGTTTGTCACGGAAGTAAGACCCATTGGGAAACTTCTGAGATTAGGGAATATCGATTTTAAGAAGTGTGTTGTTTTACGAGTCTCTGTTATTGGTTGAAATCATTTGAAACTTTTTCTTGACTTCAGTCTGACTCACGTTAACTATAACTTTTCTAATGTGACGATTGCTTTGCTGATCCTTTCTTGCTGGAGTTCTTTCTGCAATCCGGCCATTGATTTTGGTGAGATGGTCTTAGAGAATTGAGTGATCAGATGAAGGGTATGGTCCAACAGCATGGTCTAGATTTGGACATCTGCAAACTTCATCCTATTGAAATTTACTTATAATCTCTGGTTGCTCAGATCACGTTTTTTCAGTAAAATATGGATAACATTTGGAGTAATATGAATTGGTTTCAGCAACTTGTGTTTCTGTGTTGTCATTGAGTATACTATGGAATCTGTGTTAGAAAGGCTTTCTAACCATTTTGAAATTGAGAGGTGAAACTAATCAACAGTTGTGTAAATGTTAATATAAGTCTATTTTCTTGATGCTAATTGTTTAAAAATTATTTATTTGACTGCGCTGGGTCTTAGTTGGGATATGTGGGACCTAGTTCCCTGATCAGGGATGGAACCCAGGCCCTCTGCATTGAGAGCATGGAGTCTTAGCCGCTGGACCACCAGGAAAGTCCCTGATGCTCATTGTTAAAGTGAGATTTGTTTAAAATCTGCCTTTCCGCTTCTTGTGGGATAAGTACAGAGTAATCAGTCTTGGCTGTTCAAGTGGCTTAGTAAATGGACAGTAGCAGATGTAAAGCCCAGGTCTGATTGAAGGTTGGAGGTGTTACGGCTCGCTATTTTCTGTTATCTGTTCATGTGTATCTGTGTGTGTGTTTTTATCTCCAAAAATCAGAGGTAGAATTCAGTTGGTAGAAAGAGATAGAACTCTTTCTTGATAGATTTATGGGCCTTCAGAAACCTGAATGATTTGGAAAGCTTCATTCCCTTGTCATGGGGTCTGAGGAGCAGGAAGCATAAAGACGCTGAGTGCCGCACCAGTATACTTGACTCTGAACCCATTTGTTGTCCTTGGGGGTTAGAAGACAAGAACATTTCAATTTTGATTTCAGTATTTGTTATAAAATTTTGAGTTGCCCCCCAATTTTTTAATTCTCCTTCGTAGCATGAATTTCTAGAATTTATTCCAATCTAAAGATGACCTTATCGATTGCACTGATCCCATCATGGAATAAAGATACAGACTCCTTTGTTTTTTAATGTTTGTATTTTTACCTGTCAATTTTTTTTTTTTTTTTGCCTTTTAAAGCTTACTTATACATAAATTGTTAATTTCGTGTATTTCTTTTGTATCTGATGTTATTTGAGATTATGTGACAAGCAGTAATTTTGCAATAATTCAGAGAAGGTTTGTATTAAGATTGAATGCCACTGATCTACAGTCCATGGGGCCACAAAGAGCCCAACACAACTGAGCAACTAAGCACACACATCATAACTGCAGTATTGGCAAATGCTTTTGAATCTATCAAAAGTAAAAATTGCCTTCCTGTTGGCTTGGTTCTTGCCCTTTATTCTTACCCCACAGCCAAAGTCCTAGAGTTTGAGCCCTCCTTTTTCTAAACCAAGAGGATTATCATAACAGTTTGAAAGATAATTATTTTTGGGGTGTTTTTTTAAGCTCTTGAATAATCTTACTTTAAGAGAAACAAAAAGTAATCCTTTCAGAAAATTGGTGTATTGGGCGCTTGTGTTAGGCCTAAGGAATTCGACCCTTTTAGAAAGTGGTTATATCAGAATTTCCTATGTTGTACAATTCCATGTGTCTGATTAGCTCTAAATAAAATGATAATGTGCTTGTATTAGTTCTTCAATACAAGAACCACGTGACCTCTTGCTAGGTAATTTTTCTTTTTTTGACAGGGACTAAATGCAGCTTTATTTAGAACAAATCCATCTTACATTTTAGAAGAGATTGAGGAATGGGAAATTTTGGAGTAATACAAATTTAGCTAACTTTGGGCTTTTTTTTACTACATAATTAATATTGTTAAAAGTGTATAGTTGAAGTCAAAGTGAAAGTCAAGTTGCTCAGTCGTGCCCGACCCTTTGCGGCCCCATGGATAGTAGCCTGCACCAAACTCCTCCATCCATGGGGATTTTCAAGGCAAGAGTACTGGAGTGGGTTGCCATTTCCTTCTCCAGGGAATCTTCCCAACCCAGGGATCGAACCCAGGTCTCTCACATTGTAGACCGACGCTTTACCATCTGAGCCACCAGGGAAGTATAGTTGAAAGGTCAACAAAAATTATCATTTGGGATTTGGCAAGTCCCTGATTTTGGGAATTCCCTGGTAATCCAATGGTTAGACCTTGGCTCATTCACTGCTGTGGCCTGGGTTCAGTCCCTGGTCAGGGAACTAAGATTCTGCAGCTTAGCCAAAAAAAAAAAATTCAATTTTTGACCTCATTATTTTGATCCCATAAGCGGATATAAACCTGAAAAACATCATTTTTGGATTCTTTTAGTTGGCAGTTGATTCTCAGACTTCTTAATGCTCTGTATTAAAGGAAGGTGAAATTCTAGTTTATTAAAGATTTCTTGGAGCTTTCTGACCACTGGGTGATCTCTTATAGGAAGACAGAAAATAAATGCTTTATAGCCTTATCTAGCCAGTTGTCATTTTAATTGAGGACTGTTTCCTGGGTATCTTTAAACAAGAATAATGTAGCAGTACTTCCATAGATAAATGATTTTGAGGGAAATCTGTTAGTGTATGCATTATGTAAATCTCATGAGCTTAGCTTGATTGCATCTGACTGTGTTTTGGAAACTCCAGGCAATGAACAGTATTTAAGTCATTATTGCAAATTGCAGTAACATTGTAAATACATTACTCTAGAGCACAACTTGTTGCACAGTGGAAGTCACTGGAAGCATTCCTTAGCAGCCTCAGCAGGAATGAGTTAAATTACCAATAAACATCTCTGGATCTTGTTTGCTCATTTATCAAGGAGAGCTAATTCCTTGCAGGACAAAATTGAGAGCTCACTGTGGCCTTCAGGCAAGCCTACAAAATCCCCATTAAGTGTTAAGTGCCCATGCTAAGGGTAAGCCTTTAATTTAGCATCTAGTTGATATTTGCTATCATCTAAATTAATGATTAAAGTGAAAGTTTGCTTAATGGTTAAGTTTTTTTGTTTTAATCCAACTATGTTAGATACTAAAGAAGGCTTCCCCACCATCCATATGCATCTGCTTTGACTGGTGGTTTCTCTCAACCTACAAAGACTGTGGCTTATTGGTGAGGGCAGCTGGACAACTCTGAGAGCAACTTAGAGAAATCCATCTTGAGCTCCTTCTCTGGAAATAGCACCCCAGATAAGTGCCCCAAAGCAAGACATCCTCGTGGACCTACTTCCTCCCGCTTTCAACACGTTGATGCCTGAAGGTGAGGTCTCCTTCCTGTGTGTCTTAGGAGCTATTAGCTCACTTAGGTAATGAGAATCCTGCAACAGCCTGAGCTCCACTCACCTGCAGGCTTTCCTACCAGACCTTTGTCTAAAGGTTGTTTTTCTCCTTAGGAAAGATGCTAGGTCAGAAGCCTGGTAAAAGTCAGGTTGCATTTAAAGCTGCGTTACTTTAATTAGAGGACTGGTCTAGAGATTATTTTCCCAAATGGGGATGATATTTGCTTAATGATTAAGTTTTTCATTTTGTTTTATTTTGTTTTTGATCCAGCTATGCTTGATACTAAAGGAGGTTTTCCCACACACGCATCTTCTGTATTTTGCAATTACAACTGTGGACAGTTATGGCTAATCCTAGTAGATTGTCTTCCCTTCTTTTAACATCTTGGATGAATTTTGGGGCACACTAATGTGTTATGTGAAGATGGATGTTGAATGTAAGTTTCTTGTTATTCTTAGTCAATATATGAAAATTACAGTTAGTCTGATTGCTAAAAATGTCAAGAATTTGCGATCAGTATCCTTCTGGACAATGTAGTTTTCTTATTTTCTTACCATATAGATTCTTTGTAGAGTTACCTCAGCCAGCCACCTTAAATACCTGCATGGGCAACAGAGAGATCTGTGGTGAAAGTTTGGGTAAAGTCAGTGCTTATGAACATAGGTATAGGGTTTATTGGGGGGGGGGGGGGCGGTGGGAGTGTTCTGGAATCAGACCATGTTGATAGTTATTCTAAAAACCACTGAAATGTACACTTTAAAATGGTGACTTTTTATAGTGTATAAGTTACTTCTCAGTTTTTTTTTTGAAAAAAAAAAAAGGGGGGGGGGATTGTTAAAATCAGTGTATGAGTCCCTCCTACTCAAGAAACCTTAGACACATGGCCTTTCAGGGCTTGGTAGTATCATTCAGCATGGGAGAGACCACAGTTCTCAAAAAGCTCCTTGGCACCCTTCTCCCAGCCTTCTCAATGGCTTCATCTCCATATATCCATTCTAGGTGAATGCCCCCATGTTGTAAGTCTATGGAGATTCTTTTAAGAAGTGAATACTCAGCAAGTTTGGGATTCTAGTTGTTCGTAGTTGTACTTTAAATTGTCTCTGAATTGACAACCGTTATATAGAACAAGCATACTTTTCCCAATAGCTTCATAAAATGAATTGTGTTTACTTAGTAGGGTGGGTGGGAGGTAGAAGAGGTTGCTTTTTTGCTAAAATGAACTGATTGTGTTCACAGGTGTTGTGATAATTGTTTTAATGATCACATGGGCATTTCTGTAAGGACAGGCCGTGTGTTTCAGGCATTTAAAATGTATCAGTGGCTATAATATTTTTAGTTCAAATAATCACAATTAACTTTTAATTTCTTTATAAAATCCCTCAACTTTCACCCCTTTTTTCTTTGCCAGTGTGTAGAATTTGACAGCAGTTTCAAGAGCTGATGAGGAAGAGAAGATGGAAAGGAGTCTAGCAACTTAAAAATCTCATAGCGTTTTCTGTGAGGTGACCTTTTTCCTGCTGGTGGCTCAATTTATTTAGGAAACAAAGATATTAAGGCCTATGATAGTATTGTCATGTCATATCCGAACTTACTGAAATATTCCCTCCCTTTCCTTATTCTTTACATCACAGTTTGCTTTTTGTGTTCATAAGTTGACTCATTTGTTTCCCATTAGTATTTGAAACATCTTATGGCCACCATGAATCCTAACAGAATGACTTCTTGTGAGAAGCCGATGGGTGTTCCCACTTACCTATCAAATGTTGGTCTATTCACAAAACTGCTGCCATTGAAGAGAGATAGTTAATGCTTTCGGAAGGAAGAGGTTGATAAAACTTTAGCGTGGTGTGTTATGACTTGAAAGTTTTTAAGCAGTGGTTTTTATATCTAAAAAGCTTGTATTCATTTTGGTAAAAGCATTACTCTTTTTATTTTACTTTTACTGCTCAGAAGTGCCAAGCATTGGGTAGTTCAGGACTTGTGTTAAGTCAGACATAACACAAATTAGACTTCTCTGGTGGTCTGGTGGTTAAGACTCCATGTTTCTAATGAAGCGGCTGTGGGTTCAGTCCCTGGTTGGGGAACTAAGAGTCCATGGGTCGCATGGTGCAGCCAACAGACAAAACAACAGAAAACCCGCATAAATTAGAAGCACACACTTGTGTTTTCTTAGTTAAAACCAAATCAAACAGATTTTTACTATTGAACTAAGTACTTTTATAATGAATACGCAAGATGAATATCATATACCCAGTAGAGTATGTTGAAGTTAACGCTTCTGTTTTTGTTTTTATTTTATGATATTGTAATTATGGCCTGTCAAAAACTCCCTGACATGTTTTCAACAGCTTCTGGAGAGTCGCTTATACTTACTTGTTGCTGCTGTTGTTTTTCCTATAGCTCAGTGAAGAAAAGCATAGTTAACAGTCCACGTGGTGGTGAAGCGTAGGGACGCCAGGACCAGCCTGTCTTGAGTTGCAAGATCGCTTTACCACTACAGCTGTGGGATCTTGGGCGAGTGACTTCCCTAGTGCACCAGTTTCCTGACAATACTTATAGTACCTGTGCCAAGGGGTTGTTATGAGGATTCAGTGAGTTAATGTATATGAAGCGCTGAAAACCATGCCTGGCATTTGGCACATGAGAGTACTGTTCTTACTCAGTATCTGAACAACACCCAGGTTACTGCTTTCAGTAGCATTGCTGTCTCCTTCAACAGCTTGAGCCTGTGTTATCTTCAGAGCATACTCCTCTCTTCTGTATCCATTGGAATTTCACTTCAGTCGCAGTTCTTACAGCCTTCGTCAGCCTGGTTATATCTTACATGATGAATTTATTCGAAACAGATCTACTCTTTCGGGGATACAGACTTTGTTGTACAGAAAACAGTGTTCAAAATAACACATCAGTTCAGACTTTGTACTAAAATGCTCATCAAATTGGAAGCTTTTCAGCCCAGTTGTATACAAGAAGACTTTGAATCAAAACAAGGTGTTATCTGATTTAGAGAAGAATAAACCGGAGTATTCAATAGTCCTCACATATTCTCCAGAATCAATGATATGAGTCACTGATTACATGAACTTGCTTCAGTTTTACCCGTTGCAAGATCCTTAGGCCAAGGAGACAGTTATAGAATAGAAAGAGGGAACCACGTATATCATTTGATACTGTTCATGGTTCGTGTTCATTCTTGGGGCCGGGACAGTTCACAGGTGTCAGCTCTTTCCCAGTGAAGAATGGGCTGAATTCTTTTGCAGTGCGTGACTCCCCACCTTAAATTTTTGCTTGCTAAAATGCCTGTTGTACCGTGGGTCTCTGTGTGTGTGTATCTGTGTTAGGATAGTTTCACTATATCTTGGAGATTGCTTCTGGCCCTAAGGTCTTTGGCTAAAACCTAGTTATAGAATCAAAGCCTGTCTTACAGATTTAGACATACACAGAAATTCACTAGATGCTTATTTTGTTTGCCTGAAGAATACTCTTTGAACTTGCCTTTTCTGCCAGAAAGAATGTTCTAAACCAGGATCACGTCAGAAGATAGCACTTTACCAGAATTTATCAGCGCTTTATCCAAATATTTACCAGTTACAAATTTTAGCTCTATTTTTTTTTCTTTTTTAATTTTGGCTGCTCTGGGTGTTCATTGTGGCCCACAGGCTCAATAGCTGTGGCATGTAGGCTTAATTGTCCCGTTGGCATGTGGAATCTTAGTTTCCTGACCAGGATCGAACCTGTGTCCCCTGCTTTGGAAGGTAGATACTTAACCACTGGACCACCAGGGAAGTCCCTGGTGCGGTTTTTTAAAAAACCTTTTTTTTTTTGGTGAGGGGGTGGCAGATCCTCCTGGTGTTATTGTTAGAATGTTGTATGGTTTCTGGATTATGTTGGGTGTGAAACAGAATGTGTTTGTAGATCTTTATAAACGTTGAATCTAGAACTGCTAATAGTTTACCTCATGTTTTTCAAAAATGAGGAAAGATTTCTTCGCAAATTGTAAGAAATACTTACTGTTACACACACATACACACACATAAATAATTTAGGATTCTTAATGTACTGCTTATCTGCTCTTATAATCTTGAAATTAAGGATTTTATTCTCAAACTTAAAAAGGAAGAATCTTTGGTAAGCCATGAAGTATGAGCTCTGTGATCAAATTTCTTTATAGGAGTTATATATGGGAGAAAAAAAAAGTAGCCAGTAAGGTTAATATGAATATGGAAAACAGTAGACTATATTAGTAGATAAGTGTCATTTGAACCTTTGGACACTACAATAATGAGTTTTTTTTGGGGGGGTGGGGGGCTTGTTTGTTTTTCCTTTTGCTAGTTTTAGAATCCTGTCACGTTATGACTAGGTCTCAACAGGGAATATTTAAGAACAGGTTTCTTTCTTGCATTTTAAGATTACTTTTTCCACGATAAAGCTTGTATATTGCCTGAAACAGACAAAAGTCAGATTTTATAAGACTAGCTGTAATAGAGACGAACAGTGGTGACTTATAAGGGACATGGGTACACCTGTCATGTTGCCAGATCTCTGTGGCCCCCGTGGGAGGCTTAGGAGCAGTGGCCACTGACTGGCTAGGAGAACAGCCAGGCTCCCAGGAGCAGGGCCGTGACCTCCAGGCTGCAAGGCGTCCAGGGTGGGCTGCTTCTGTTGGCTCAGTCTCCTTTTTATTGGGCTCATAGATTGCTGTTCATTGTGCACGTTGGGAGTCCTAAGCCCACCTAGTGTTGCTGCACCATCTCTTCCTGTTGCTTCTCCAGAGGCCATCATTGTCTTGCCCGGGTGCCTTTTTGTTCAGATCTGACCGTTCTACATATGAATCCACTCAGACTACGTATCAGAAGCAGGATGACATTTTAGGAGTCATTCGTTTTATAAAAAAAGTTTACTACAGTTGACTTTTCACTTAACTCTTCTGACTTATTAGCAACATATATCTTTTATTTAATTTTGGATCAGATAGGATTCCCTGTCAAGTTGTCAGTAAAATTGTAGACTTCTTTCCTAACAAGTTTTCTTTATCTTAAACGTTGTTACAGTAAAGAAAAGTCATGATAACCGCTAAAATCAACTATTAAAAAAAAAATTTTTTTTTTTAAATCTACTATTAATACTGGATGTATTTTTCTTTTCCAGTTTTTCTTTCTGTATATAGTTTAGCTAGTTGTCTGGTTATATTTATATATTTTTTTCTCTCACTTAATGTATCTTTGTTTATCTTTGCACATTCCCAGCAACAACTACAGAGCAAGGCATCCCACTGGTTGCTTTTCTAGTCTGCTTGTAAGGCTGAAGATCTTAAATTTAGCGTTGAGTGTGAGGAGCAAGGCCATGCAGACATTGTGGGGAAGGTAGCTAGAGAAGTTACAGGTTTCTTAATCACCAGGAGAAACATCTAAGTTGCCTCTCAGTGTTTCACTGGGTTAGTGCACAGCTGCTGTGGACCAGGCTTATACCACTTGGGATGCTTTAATGTTTTTGCTTTTTCTTGGACAAACGCGTCTTGAACACCTGCTGCAAGCTGGCTTTGTGCAAGGGTACAAAGATGAGCAAATCTGGCTGTGTACAGAGCAGTTGAAATTCTCTGTGGTGGGGCCATACAAGCTGTGTTCAAACAGTGTGGTGGAAGCACAGAGGAGGAGGCCATTAAGACCCCTGGGCAGGGCAGGAACCTTTCCTGCAGAGCGAGGCACAGCACAGAGGGGATCTGGAGGCAGGAGCAGCACGGCCAAAAGCATGGAGATGAACGGTGAGGGTGAGGGGAGGCTGCGGGGCGCTGCGGAGCACCCCCTGCCAGATGGCAGGCAGCGACCTGCGGCTGTGGGCCAGACCCACTCGGCTGCCTGCTTGTGTGCGATGGGCGAGCCGAGAGCAGGTTTTACATTTTTAATGGTTGAAAAAGAATAATATCTTGTGACACATGAAAATTGCATGCAATTTAATCTTCAGCATCCATAAATAAAGGTTTATTGGAACCCGCACTGATTGGCTTACATATCGTTTATGGCCGCGTTTGCAGTTTAACCAGAGAGTTCAGTAGTTCTGATGGAGACCAGGCGGTTGCTCTGCATTCACGCATGTGATAGAAACGGCTCTGAATTGCTGTGCGGTGCGCGACAAATCACGGTGACTTGGTTACAACTTGACAGTGTTGCTAGTGCCACAGTGTTGTGTTTTATTCTTTATCACCAGTGCCTATCATGTCAGAACGCGAGGAGGAGGAAAATGGACTTGAAATACCGTGTTTTTAGGGCACAGCGGAGTGGATTTTCTTGTCCTTGAATTAGTTGGCCGAGCTATCTGTAATTAAAAAGCTGTGCTGAAAGAGTCCATCAGCATTCCCAGACTACACAGTTGTCACAATATTCCCAACTCATAGGAAGGCAACTGTCAGAAAAATTAAAATTTTAAAGAGACTGTTTTGTTACAGAGGAATTTCTTCACAAAAATGAAAATGAGGTTACAACTGAAAATGAGGCCTCATTTGTTAACCAGGCAAGGGAAGCCATACTGATATTGAATTAATTAAATTGCATTTGATGCAGGAACTGAAGAAATATGTCCAGAGCATTTGTTTAAAAGAGCATTAGCCGTTCAGCAAGAACAATTTCTCAAAATGCTGAGGTCAGTGGGAGCTATATCAATAGTCAATTAAAAACAAGGCAAATGATTTTGTGTAGTTTTTCTTGGCTCTTGATGAGTCAACAGAAGCTGTTTAGTTGTTTTATTCATGGAGTCAATGCCATGTGTGAAGTGACTGAAGAAGTAGCCTCTTTGAATAGTCTACTTAAGTAAACAGCTGCAGCTGAGAATATTTTCAAAAAAGACAAGAAAATACTAATTCACTGCAACCTGAAGTATAATCTGTTAATATCTGTCACAACAAATGATGGTTGGAATATGTGCAGAGCAGAAAATGATTTAATCTGTCATGAGCTATTGAAATGCTAGGATCAGTGATGAACTTCACTCCCTCTTGTGGGATTTAACCATCCTCAGTTCCGTGAACTTTTATCAGAAATAAAAGCGGAATATTCTGACATGCCCTACTACACAACCATTTGATAGCTTAGCAGTGGTAAAATTCTCTTGTTTTTTGAATTAAGGGCCAAGATTGAAATTTTTCTGAAAGCAACCATTTTCAGCCAATATTACTAAACGCTGAATGGCTTTGGAAATTAGCTTTTGCTGCAGACTTGATGATTTTTCCTAATTCATTCTAAAATTACAAGGAAAAACATGACATATGCAAACTTAAAGAGTTGGGCACGACTGAGCGACTGAACTGAACTGAACTGAAAGTCGTTTTGACAACTAACATTTGAATCATGAGTCAAGCTGCCTTATACACTTTCTCTGCTGCTAAAAGTTAAAGGTGAGACCTCTGTTCCTACACAGATTTACCATGGATATAATTGCTGAACACAAATTACCGTTTGAGCAGTGACTTTGCATCTCGATAGGAATACAAAGGAAGTCTCCATATTTCAAAATATTTGCAAATAAGGAGTTTACACCAAACCTTCAGATGAAAGTGATTAAGAGAAAAGTATCAGGGCACTAATACAATTCTATAAATGTCTTCCAAAACTAATATATGCTCAGTTAAAGTCATGCTTGTAGAATGATAACAGCATTTGGCAGGACCTGGCTATTTGAGCAGACACTTCCAAAAGGGAAATCGGTCAAATCCTGTTACAGAGTCAGTATTAACAGATGAACATTTGTAACCAAGTTTGGATGCAGGGGACCCCCAACTTTTCAAATGTTATACTTGTCCCCCAAGCCCGTTCTTATTAGTAGACCTGTATTACCAAAAATTGTGACCAGTTATTTATCTTCAACAATAAAAATTTGTGGAAATTTGTTTTTTCTCTTGTTACGTAAGTACCTACATAATATCCTCAGTTTTGGCTCTTAGCCCTCAGAGTCTAAACTACTTACTGTATGGTCCTTGGCAGAAAAGTGTGCTGACCCTGCTGTGGAGGTCAGCCTGCTGGTGGGGGGAGTGGGTCCCTGGCTGCAGGGTTGGCAGAGTGAGGCCATGCCAAACGCTCTTCTTGGAGCAGTGGGGAGCTAGATATGGATTGAGACACCAGCTGCTGCTTGCTTGTTGCCTCCAAATTTACATAGTTTTTCTAACAGTCATCTCTAGTACTTTTCTGTTTATCCAGACTCTTCTCACACTCCTCCCTAGAAGAGTGAGAAACCTAAATGGATGAGACGGCTTGAAATTCGATTTAGTTGGAATTCCTGGCAGTAGGGCTCTGCTTTAAAGCACTGCCAAGGGTGCGGGTTTCATCCCTGGTCCTTGGAGCTGAGATCCCGCAAACTGCACCGTGTGACCAAAAATAATAAATTAATAAAAAGTTTAGCTGGAAATTGAGCTGGTAGAAGTTAGCACTTCTTTTCACACCTACTTAAGAATGATGTAATTTACTGAATTTATTGTTAATCCCCTATGTGTTATCACTGTTGGGTTAATGGGCCAAGTGAGTGAATTTAGATATCAAGTAGGCAGATTTTTGTCATTTTTTTTTAGAACTTTGGAAAATAAAAATAATCCAGTAAATATTAAAAGTATTATTTGATTTTTTAAAAACAGGATATTTGCATGTATTTTATTTTTAAAGTTTTTAGGGAAAGGTATTAGTTTTATAAAGCAATTTAGTACTTTGATACCTATGATTATATTTGTGTAAAAATACTGGGAGAAAATTTACCAGAAGTCTAGCATTATTTGTGGTGGAACTTAGGATAATTTTGCCCTTTTCTGCATTTAAAATTTGTAAGTAAACATGTTACTTTCACAATGATCTTTTACTTTTATAAGTAAACCATTTAGAGGATAACTAATATGATACCCTAAACAGGAATGAGCAATGGCTTTGACGGACAGTCAGCCCCTAGCGGGGCACGCGTGCTGGCACTGCTCCTCGGTCAAGGCGAGAGCCCCTGGCGGCTGCGGTGTCCTCTAACCTTGCTTGATGCTTCTGCTAGGCGAAGCTGTGGCTGTCTCCGTCAGCTCCTATTTACTCAGGGTCTGGGTGGTTTCTTTTTTTTTCTTTTTCCTTGGTGGTTTCTCGGCTGATCCTGGCCACAGTGGGTCACCGAGGCCTTGCAGTTTGCAGCTAGTCTGTGTTCATT
Organism: Ovis aries; assembly: GCF_016772045.2. Lineage (NCBI taxonomy): Eukaryota > Metazoa > Chordata > Mammalia > Artiodactyla > Bovidae > Ovis > Ovis aries. The sequence goes on along the minus strand of NC_056064.1, from coordinate 55,146,879 downwards.
AACATTTATCCTTGAGCCGGATGCTCCCAGGAGGTGGTGTGGGAAGAATTGAGCTCTGTGGCCAAGATGGGTTGGAGCTTAAAGGAGAAAATTGTGGATTTCTTCTGAAAATTTGTTTCATTTCAATCCATGAAAGAGTGACTTCTGAGTGGGTTTCTCTCTGCTGTCTGGACACTGCATTGCCGGTTAGCACAAGGTTGGAGGGGAGCCGGGAAGTTCTCACTAAACAGTTTGGTTCCCAGGTGGTGGATGGTACAGTTCTGTTAGCAGAAGGTTAGAAATTTTTCTCGTTAATTATTGTTGGATGACAGTGGGTACTCTGCCTGCCTGGATTTGGTCATTTGGCCCCTTTTCTCACAAGAGGCTTTTATGCAGGACAGTCTGCCCTATCCCCTGAGTTACAAATTTCCTGCACTGTGATCCTTTTCACAGGGGCTCGTAGCTCTCAGTAGCTGCCTGCTGGAGGCATCATAAAACTCTTGGTATTACTTTGTGGACTTTGCCCCTTGTGCGACTTTTTATTTCTTGTTATATTCATTCAACAAACTTTGTTACTGTAGTGAGTTCTTACATGCTTGCTGTCAAGGACTTTATAATCTAGTAACAGAGGAAAATGTACACATTATTAATATGCAATGTAGGATAAGGACTGTTAAGAAATGTCTAGAGAAAGTGCCATAAAAACTTAGAGATGATAACTTAATTGGGGACAAGGGCATGAGGGGGAGGGTAGGTAGAGGTGAAGGAAAACATCATGGAGGGGATGGCATCAGAAGGTTCATTACCTTTAAATTCAGCCTTAAAAGATTTTTCCAGGTGAGGGAGGGGATAGGTGCAAAGGCATGGAAGTTGAAGATCTCTTTGCAAGACACCAAGGACTCCAGAGTTACTGGAATCAAGAGAAAGGAAGCTGGAAAAGTACACTGGGCCAGATGTGTAGGGCTTGAAATGCCAGGCCAAATAGTTGGATTTTATCAGTGGCTACTGGTGGAAGCTAAAGGCTTTTAAGAAAGTAATCCCGTTTGGGCTCTGGGAGGAATGATGGGTGCAGTGCAGCATCCCCTGGACACGGGAGGCCAGATGCAAGGGGCCCTTTTATTAAAAGGTCTTGAGTGTCTGCCCCACGGCGGTGGTGATGGAGATGAAGAAGCGTCAGATGAGGTAATCTGCTGCCTCCACGTGTGTTCTGCGGGGCATCCCTGCCAGCTGGAGCCCTTTGGAGCCCCAGCATCTGCACGCAGCACTGTGGACACGCTGCCCCACGGAAGCAGGCTTGCCAGGACCTCTTTCTTCAAAAGGACAGGCAGTTCTCTGGACAGCCTCCTTGGGTTTCTACTGAGGCCCCGATCCTAAGCAGATAGGTGCCACTCTTAGGGTTGCTAGATTTAGCAAAGAAAAATGCAGGATGCCTGATAGATTGAAATTTCAGACAATGGACCATTTTTTAGTACAAGCATGTCCCATGAAGTATTTGATTTATCAAATTCCAGTGTAACTGGATGTTTTGTAATTAATCTGCCAATCCTGACTACTTCTCACCCTTCTCTGGCCCTGGGTTCAGTTTCCTCCACCCCTATTCCCTACCTGTTATCTCCCGAATGAGTCTTCTGTGGGCTGGGAGTCAGGTAGAGTATGTGCTGCCTGAGAGAGGTCAGTCCAGCCGTTTAAGGGGTTAGTGTCCCAGCTCAGTGCCAGGGTTTGGTCCCTGTGTACAGCACGCAGGGCAGAGTTCTGTCTATAATCAGACAGGGAGAAACACCTTGAGTTCCAGTGCCAAAGAGGGTGAGAGAGGCCCTAGGGAGCCTTGCAGGGTTCAGCCTGGTGTCTCAAAATGGACCTGCAGCCTGGAGATGCCGTACCTAAAATTTGGCCCCTCTCACACCTCACTTCCCCATCACTTCCCTTTTGGAGTTCTACCCTACTCACATTCCACAAAGGCACTTGGAGCTCTTCACCTCCACGTACTGTTTCTAAGAGGGCTGAGGGCCGAAGAACTGATGCTTTTGAACTGTGGTGTTGAAGAAGACTCTTGAGAGTCCCTTGGACTGCAAGGAGATCAAACCAGTCAGTGCTAAAGGAAATGAACCCTGAATATTCATTGCAAGGATTGATGCTAATGCTGAATCTCCAATACTTTAGCCATCTGATGTGAAGAGCCAACTCATTAGAAAAGACCCAGATGCCGGGAAAGATTGAAGGCGGGAGGAGAAGGGGATAACAGAGGATGAGATGGTTGGATGGCATCACTGACTCAATGGACATGAGTTTGAGCCAACTCTGGGAGAGAGTGAAGGACAGGGAAGCCGGGGATGCTGCAGTCATGGGGTCACGAAGAGTCAGACACAACAGAGCAATCGAACAAGAGCTGTTTCTAAGCTCATACTGTTTCCTTTGCCTAAAACACCCTTCCTACATTCTTCACCCACAAGTGCCTCTCGTTCCCTGTCCCATTTCTCTCTGCCAACCTGGGTCAAGGATCCTTCTTCTGGGTTCCCGAGGAACCCACAGCAAGCCGTCCTTACAGCGTTTGCCACAGTTGACTGCACCTGTCACTGGTGTGTCTCCATGGTGATGCAGGCTTCTTGGGGGTAAGGACCTGCTACCTCAGTTCCTCAGTGCTCACTGCCGCACCTGTACCTAGTAGGTGCTCAGCAAACAGATGCTGACTGAATAGGACGCTATTTGAAAGTGTTACTGCCCCTTAAACACCTCTCTGTGATCTTTAGGGAGCACCCACCTCCAGCTTTCCCCCTGCCCAGCACGGAAGCCTGGACACTTCTCCACACTTCAGGGCTAGGAGGATTTTTTTTTTTTTTTTTTTTTGGCCACGTTACCTGGCTTCCAGGATCTCAGTTCCCCAGCCAGGCATTGAACCCAGGCCCTCGGCAGCGAAAGTGTGCAGTCCCAACCGCTGGACTGCCAGGGAATTCCCCTTAGCTGGGGGGATTTTTCAGCACTTTAATTAGCATCAAAGAAAACCTGTCTGGAAGGTCTCGGCCCTGTCCTCACACCTTCAATGTGCCCAGGCCGGCAGGGCTCTGAGCACCCCGTCATGAACCAGACAAGGGCTGGGCCTGCTTCCCTGTGTCCCAGGCCTCCCAGCTCCAGGTGGAGCTTGTAGTCTGGACAGAGGCTCCAGGTCAGTTGGCCCCCCTGCTCCCTTCTGCCCACAACCTTTTGTACCTTCTAGAACCATCCTCAGTGGCATCAAACACCCTCTATCAAGCCATTTGTCGCCTGCATTGTTAGGACTTGAATAAGAATTGGCCTGCCTGCCTGTCCCCCAGTGTGTGTGTGGGGTGGGGGTAGGGGGATGAATCGAAGAAACACTTCACCAGGACACAAAGTGAACGAAACACAGATGGGTGGTACCGTTCTGTAAGAGGGTCGGGCCCTGCGCTGGTGGTGATGGCAGGTGGGGCTTGGAGTTGTCTTGGTTATTAGATGCAGAGCAAAGGAGAGAGACGGTGGAACGAGGCCAGAAGGACAGCCCCCAAGCCAGGGTGAGTCAGGATGGAAATAGAATACCTCAGTCCTGCAAGTGGTCGTTCCTGAGGCATGGCCAAGAGGGAGTGGCTTCAGATGCTTCTAACATGAGCTTCACGGACGTTTGGGTGATGCTTTAGGAAACGTCTATGGGAAGAGCTTGGCAGAGAGGACAGTGGCTACCTGGGACGGGTCTGAAGGGACACCTGGTGATCTAGGTTTTCAGCCCCAAAGCAGCAGCCTTCCTGGTGCTCAGTCCGGTGCCCATCCCTGCTCCTGGAATGAGCGAGGCCTCCTGCCTGGCAGGCAGATCTAGATAGCGGAGACCCTGCAGGACACTGCAAAGAGGGCCCTCAAGCTCATGTTTGCAGCCTTTCCCCTGCGATCAGTGGTTTGGCCTAGGAAACCTCGGGTGTGCTCGGCCACTGAGGAAGCCCTCCCCTGGTCACCATGGGAGGCAGCTGACCGGGGAGGGCATCTGTGGTTCTGCCCTGCAGGCTGGCAAGGGACCTGCGTGTCAGGAAGGATCCTCACGCTAAGGTCCTGCCTTCAGCCTGGTCTTCTCTGGTGTCTCAGTGGAACTGGCCCTGCAGAGTAGGGCCCTTGGGGGACTGGGTGGCCCACGTCTTGCTGGGAAGCAAGGGCCGCGACCGCGCTCCTGGCCTGCTCACTGGGGGCTCCCTCTGCAGGTACCTGAAGGAGTTCCGCACTGAGCAGTGCCCGCTATTTGTGCAGCACAAATGCACTCAGCACCGGCCCTACACCTGCTTCCACTGGCATTTCGTGAACCAGCGTCGCCGCCGGTCCATCCGCCGTCGGGACGGCACCTTCAACTACAGCCCCGACGTCTACTGCACCAAGTACGACGAGGCCACGGGCCTCTGCCCGGAAGGCGACGAGTGAGTGCCGGCCGCCTGCCCTCCGAGGAGCCCGTCTCCTGGGCCAGAGGCTGCCTTCAGGGGACTGCTGCAGCCTGGCCCACTTTCCTGTGACCTGGACCTGGGCTCAGAGCCTGCCGTCCCCCAGGGGAAGCCCCTTTTCCTTTCCCCACTTTTGGGAGGCCCTGCATAGGCCTTTCTTCTCCTAAGCCTGAAGGCCATGCCTGAGCCAAGTGGCTTCCTGGGCCTCCTGTCCTGCTCCCCTGCAGCTCACAGGACCCCGTCCTCAGCCTGCGCAGTTCCCACCACAGCCGTTTACACAGAGCCTCTCCAGTTCCCCTTTTTGCTGACTCTGAATATTTTGCCAGGGCTTCCTCCAGTGGCTCAGTGGTAAAGAATCTGCCTGCAATCCAGGAGATGCGGGTTCGATCCCTGGGTCAGGAAGATCCGCTGGAGAAGGAAGTGGCTACCCACTCCAGTATTCTTGCCTGGGAAATCCCATGGACAGAGGAGCCTGGCTGCAGTCCATGGGATTGCAAAGAGTCGGATATGACTGAGTGACTAAAAGAACAACAAAATATTTTGCCACAGAGCTCTGTGAAGAGATGGCATAACAAACGACAAGGCAAACCTGGGAAGGCCTCAGGGCACGTGTTGTGATCCTGCCTAATGTGTGCTTCCCCCATGCAGAGGTGGCGATGGGGGCCATCCTGGGGGTTTTGTGGGTGCGCCTCACTGGCCGTCTCGCACCAGCCCTCCCCATTCTCTCAGGGGTCAGAGGCTTGCTTATCCCACCCCCAGCCTAATGTAGCACCCAGAGCTCAAGGCGGTTTGCTTCTCTGAAGACCCCTGACCTGGGCAGCATGTGTTCTCCCAAGAGTGCCCCCAGGAAGCTTCTTTTCAGGACAGCCCAGGGCCCCAACTGAGTAGCCTTTGAGAAGTTGACGTGGAACGCCAGGCCTCACGAGGCGCCACTTGGGGCTGCGGCCCCCACTAGCAGCGGGAGGGTGGCTCTGTTCCACAGCAGGACTTGTCGCCTGCTTGTTTGCTCAACCCACATCAGTGCCTCCTCCGGGTCATGAAGAGCCTTCCACGGGCAAGGAAAGGGCGGGGCTGGGAGCCCGCTGCGGCGGGGGAAGCGGAGTGACGCGCAGCCCCGCTGTGTCCCAGGTGCCCGTTCCTGCACAGGACCACGGGGGACACGGAGCGCCGCTACCACCTCCGCTACTACAAGACGGGGATCTGCATCCACGAGACCGACGCAAAGGGCAACTGCGCGAGAAACGGCCTGCACTGCGCTTTCGCTCACGGGCCCCATGACCTCCGCTCCCCTGTCTACGACATCAGGTGGGCTGAGGGCCGTGCCGGGCTGAGGGCCCTGGGCAGGACTGCAGCTGGAGTGCAGAGCTGGCACTCCACTGCCTTCCTCCTCATGCTCCCTCCCTGCTCTGTCTCTCCTCTGCTGCTCTCCCTGCAGGGAGCTCCAGGCAATGGAGGCCTTGCAAAACGGCCAGACCACAGTAGAGGGCAGCATGGAAGGCCAGTCGGCTGGGGCCGCGAGCCACGCCATGATAGAAAAAATCCTCAGTGAGGAGCCGCGGTGGCAAGGTAAGGGTGGCCACACGGCTGGCCACGCCCCTGCCACCAGCTGCCTGTCCTCTCCCCTGTCCTCCCCATAGCTTCCCTGAGCACCACCCACGGCCTTCTCCCCAAACCACCACCTCTCCTGGGAGGCCTGTGCCCCCTCCCCCCACCTCACACCAGCCACCTGCAGCCCAGTCCTGCAGGGCCACCCCTGACCCTGGTCCTGTCATCCCAAAGTGTTAGGGGTTTCCCTGGTGGTTCAGACGGTAAAGAAACTGCCTACAATGCAGGAGACCTGGCTCAGGGAGATCCTAGGTCAGCAAGATCCCCTGGAGAAGGGAATGGCAACCCACCCCAGTATTGTTGCCTAGAGAATTCCATGGACAGAGGAGCCTGGTGCTCCCTAACTACCTTCAGGGGCTTTCACACACACGTTGGCTGAGTATGTACACGAGTAGGTGTATTCTCAGCCCTGCCGAGGACTCCCTGTTTACTCTGACCTGTGAGCTTCTTTAGTGAGGGATGGTGGTGTCCTCTTTACCTCTCTCCTGGGTCGCAGACTTGGTGTTGGCCCACAAGGAGGGGACCTTGCTCATTCCTGTCACCAAAATCTTGGCTCCTGGACCTTTCCCAATAGCTTCTCCTTTCCCTGCCTCCACCCTGCCCACCTGACCCCTGCCTCTGCCCCCCGTGCAGAGACTGCTTACGTGCTGGGGAACTATAAGACGGAGCCATGTAAGAAGCCCCCGCGGCTGTGCCGTCAGGGTTACGCCTGCCCCTACTACCACAACAGCAAGGACCGGCGGCGGAGTCCCCGGAAACACAAATACAGGTCCTTTGGCACCAGCAGGCCAGCCGTGGGAGGAGGGTGGTAGGTGACAGATCAGGGCCGAGGCTGCTTCCACTGTGCTCCCGGGGTGGGGGCAGGGAGGCCAGCCCCGGGGGTCGCAGGACCCCTCTACAGGGGAGGGGAATGGTTAGGAGAGCTGAACGATCCTTTGGCGTGAAATGAGGATCTTTTCACTAGAAACCCCTCTAGTTCTGACCCAGAAGGGTGTCTTCAGGGCCAAGCCAGGATGTGGCTGTAGCCTGGCTCTCCTTTTGCGGCACAGTGCTGGGGGGAAGGGAGGACTTGGCTGAAGGGAAGAAAACAGTGTCCTTCTGGTGATGTAGCCAGGCTGGGCAGCAAAGCAAAGCCTGGCTTCTGGCCCGAGTAATGCGCTCACTCTACAGTGATCTTCCCTGTTTCTGAGCCTGGCTTTGCAAAGCCGGGATACCTAACAGGGGCCCTGAGCTGTGATCTCGTTAGCATTCCCCAGGTCCAGTCTGCATCCTTCTGACGCACCCTGTTATTGAACCAGGTCATCTCCATGTCCGAACGTAAAGCACGGGGACGAGTGGGGAGACCCTGGCAAGTGTGAGAACGGAGACTCTTGCCAGTACTGCCACACACGCACGGAGCAGCAGTTCCACCCCGAGGTAGGCCTTGGAGCCGGGAATCCTTTGAGGGGCAGTTGTCCTGTGAACGTGGCTCCTTAATGCCCAGAGGCACGTGGGAAAGTCATAGCCCTGACCAAAATCATGAGTGGGGAAGATCCCTCTGTGAGAGCTGGGTTGGGTCTGGCTGGACGTGTGACCCAGGAAGGGAGGTGGTCCCCGGCGTGGGGGTGGCCGTGTCTGCTCACTCTGTCTTGAGCGAGGAATTGGTAGGGAGAGACTTAGGGAAGTGGCCTCGAGTGGGGAGGAGAAAGAAGAGACTTCTAACCCAGCCCTGCTGAAGGCACCCCGGCTGCCGTCTGTCTCTGCCCAGGCCTGACCTGCCTCTCTTCTGCTCTGCCCTCCAGATCTATAAATCCACCAAGTGCAACGACATGCAGCAGTCGGGCAGCTGTCCCCGAGGACCCTTCTGCGCCTTCGCCCATGTAGAACGTACGCTCTTCTCGCTGCCCTGGGGCAGGGCCCACTCCCTTGCCCTGCTCCCCTTCCCCGAAGCTCATTCTGTCAGCCAGCAGTGGGCCCTGCCCACACTGGGAGTTCCATTCCCCCGCCGCCCCACCCCACCTCTCTGGAGCTGGCTCGAAACCCAGAGCTTCCAGGGTGGTGAGACTGCAGGGACTGTGCCCCTGGTGGCGCGCTCAGGGTCCCAGGCAGAGCCCCGGCCACTGTGCCTCTCCCGTTGGCGGACACCACTGATGGAACACGGCGCTCGGCCCTGCTGAGAGCAGAGCTGTCCAAGTGAAACCTAATGCAGCCCTCCTGCGTCATCGCAGGTTTTCAAGGAACCTCACCTAAAAAAAGAAATAGTTTTAAATTAGTTTTTAGTATATTTTTATTTAACCCAACATAAAATAAAGTATAATCAATATAAAATCAAGGGTTTTTTTTCCCTAAACCAAGTCTTTGAAAGCCAGTGTGTACTTGAATAACTATAGCACAGTCCAGTCCAGACCAGCCACGTTCTGGTCTCAGCCGTGGCCTGTGGTTCTAGGCTGCCGTATTGCTCAGTGCAGCTCCACACTGCCCTGCCCATCTCAGAGACAGGCTTGAGTTACTGCCGTTGTCCACCCCAGACCACTGCTGGCTGTTCTTAACCCCTTCCTAGCCTTAGGCCTTGTCTCAGGGATTAGAGTGAAGAAGAAATTGCAGGCCCAGTAAGGGGGAAGCATACACTTGGCTCAGAGGTGGGCCTGGCTAAGGCAGCACGGAGAGCTGATGAATGGCCCAAGCTTCGTAGTCGTGTGGACTGGGCTTCAAATCCCAGTTCTTCTGTTTCCAGCTCAGCCACCTTGAGAGATTTACCTAAACACTCTGAGTCTGTTTCCTTATCTGTAAAATGGAGACCAGGATACTACTCCTATCTTCCAGTCATTGTGAAGATTCACGAATCATGCAGATTGCCTGGCACGTAGTAAGTGCACAGTGCGGTGTGTGATGAGAGAAACAAGGAGGCGCCTTCCCTTCACACGCGGGGCTGTGTGGTCTCCTTTAAAGGGACCTGGATGCGGTTCTGGAGGGCCGGAGCTGGCTCAGGGGCTGGCTGACACCCTGCCCCGTCTCTTGCAGAGCCCCCCCTCAGTGACGACCTGCAGCCTTCCTCAGCTGTGTCCAGCCCCACCCAGCCAGGCCCCGTCTTGTATATGCCGTCTGCTGCTGGAGACTCAGTGCCCGTGAGCCCCTCCAGCCCGCACGCCCCTGACCTCAGCGCTGTACGTGCCTGTCTGGGGGTGAGGGTGGGGGCACCATTCCTGCCCAGAGCCAGCATCTGCCTCTCTTGCCCTGTGCTTGGGGAGATGGCCTCTGCCCAGGGGGTTCTGCCCTTTAAGCTCCAGAGTTCTTCTGTCACAAGCTGATCATGGCTGGGGTGGTATCCCCAGAGCCTACGATCAGCCTGGGTAGACCTGTAGAAGGGACAGAGCACCTCATGAGGTTCTGAGTTCTGGGTGCTGGTTGCTCTCCCTGGCAAATGGAAATGGAACTGAGCCTCTTGCTGGAGACTCTCCCTCCGACAAGGGGATGGAGGGTAGCCATGCCCCCACCTGCATCCTGCTTATCGGCCCACTTTCTTCCTTCGCTGCAGCTCCTCTGTAGAAACAGCAGCCTCGGCAGCCCATCTAACCTCTGTGGCTCCCCACCGGGCTCCATCCGGAAGCCCTCCAATCTGGAAGGCATTGTCTTTCCTGGGGAGTCTGGCCTTGCCCCTGGCAGCTATAAGAAGGCTCCTGGCTTCGAGAGGGAAGACCAGATGGGAGCTGAGTACCTGAAAAATTTGAAATGCCAGGTAAGGGATGCAGGGGCAGCCCAGTGAGTTTAGCCACATTTTGCCTGTGGCCAGAGAAGCCCTGGAGGGTTGTCCTGGCCCAGCTACGGGGAGCATGACCCAGAATTAGAAAGTCCCTGATCCCAGCCTCTCAAAGACTAAGAGAGTGGGTGAGGCCATCCCATCTTACAGATGAAGACAGGCAGGTTAGAGGCAAGCACCTCACCCAGCATCAGAGCCATCGACTGAGGGCTAGGGGTTCCCACCGCGGTCTTCTGACCCTGCATCCAGTCTCTGCTCTGCCCCGTGCTGCCTTGATGGAGCAGTATGGCCTTGCGGAGCAGGACAAGAGGGGTCCGGAACTGGGCTTCTCTGTGACTTGGAGTCACCAGGGAGGAGAGGGGCAATGCCCCTTCGTCCCCAGGGGAGGGAAGGAGAGTGTGTGTGTGTGAAGGGGGACCACACAACAGCGCCTCACACCTCCTTGCCCCAGTCCCTGCAGCCTCCACAAGCTGATGCTTGGGAGGACTCTTGGGCTCAGGAGGTCTCCTAGCACCACATTCATCTCCTGCTCCCTGACTTTTCTCTCAGGCCAAGTTAAAACCCCACTCACTAGAGCCCAGGAGTCAAGAGCAGCCTCTGCTTCAGCCCAAACAGGTATAGAGCCCTCAGCCCCCGCCTTCCCCTTCTGGCACCTGCTGCAGACAGGACAGGCCCAGAACCCCAGGGGGCTTCTTCAGGGAGCTCTGGGCACCACTTTCTCTACAGACTGAGGGCAAGATTAAGGTGGGCCCCCAAATCCAGAGGGCGTGGGGGGGTCAGGCCCTGGAGCCCCTCACCACCTGGATTCATTCATTAGTCAAAAAACTTATTGAGCCACTGGCACTGAACCCGCTTCCCCCTTCCCTATTTCAGGGTTTTAGGGGTGAGGGGGCCTGCAGTCTCCAGGCCACACGTCTCCCTCTCCAGCCCCCCAGGAGGTGTTGAGGGAACAAGCCAAGAGCTGGGATGCATCCTTCCCATCTGCCCAGCCAGCCCCTGCCGCCGGCTCCTGGCCACGGCCTCCATGGGTGTCCAACCCCATCTTCTCTTCACTCTCGTTGCAGGACATGCTGGGCGTCCTCCCCGTGGGCAGCCCCCTCACCTCCAGCATCTCTTCCAGCATCACCTCCAGCCTAGCAGCCACTCCTCCTAGCCCCGCTGGCACCAGCAGCGTCCCTGGCATGAATGCAAATGCTCTGCCCTTCTACCCCACCAGCGACACGGTAGAGTCGGTCATAGGTAATTGGGCCACTTCTGTTGCGAGTCTAGGAGCAGGTCTGTAGTCAGGGATACTGGGTCTCTGGAGTGAGGCTGGTCGCTTCAGACATTGGTCTTGGGAGATCAGAAAGTGGGCGCGCTGTGAGTCCTTTGACCTGGATGGAACATGTGTCCACGGTGCGGGGCCGAGATGGCTTTCAAGCACATGAGCCCTTCCGTGTGCTCTTCTGTACAGGTTGGAAGAGGGGTCTCTCCCCGTGGGGGTGTGCACTCTCATTCCACCACAGGTGTCAGTCAGCCCCAACCAGGTGTCCTTGTGAACAGCCTGCCAGCTGTCCTCAGAGCACCTGGTCATTAGATGCTCCTACCTTCTCCTTACCAGGCACGTGTGGGTGAGGCTTGGTGCCCAGTCTTCACGGGCACTGGGGTGACAGATGAGATAGGCCCTTCCTGCGCTCCCCGTTTGGCTCCACAGAGCCCAGTGGATGGGTGCTGGGCAACTGCTAGGCACTAGCCACCGAGGGTCCAGAGACCTGCCCGCCCTCAGGGAGCTCGGGAGGAGGCCTGCCAGCAGGGACTTGTTTCCCCCTGGAGCCAGCAAAGACAGCTTCAGAACGGAGAGTCATTGGAGCTGGACTTGGCCAGGGGTCGGTCTGGGTGGAGGAGCAGCCCAGGCATTATGGAGCCTTGAGATGAGGCAGGGCCAGGAGAAGAGGCAGTTAAGGGCACGTGGGTCCAGATGGCGGGGCCTGGAACCTGGGGACTGTGTGGCCCCTCGGGAGGCCAGCCGGCTCATACGCTTCTCACTCTACCTCCAGAGTCCGCGCTGGACGACCTCGACCTGAACGAGTTTGGGGTGGCTGCCCTAGAGAAGACCTTCGACAACAGCACTGTGTCCCATCCAGGCAGCGTCACCATGGGTACTGGGCGGTGGGGGGCAGGGGTGGGGGCGGGCTCCTGGGGGGCAGCCTGGCCCCGCATGGCCCACCCAGCCCTCACTCGGTCCCCCTCCTGGCCTCTGTTGCAGGCGGCAGTCTACTGCAGAGCTCCGCGCCCGTGAACATCCCCGGCTCCTTGGGCAGCTCTGCTTCGTTCCACTCCGCGTCCCCGTCTCCTCCTGTCAGCCTCTCCTCTCATTTCCTGCAGCAGCCGCAGGGCCACCTGAGCCAGTCAGAGAACACATTTCTGGGGACCTCAGCATCCCATGGATCTTTGGGTAAGAGCCAGTATGGCTCCCTAAGGCCTGGGGCGGGAATCTGGGCTTTTGGAAAGTGCCTTTGGGCATTCTGTCCTGGCTGGAGGCAGTACAGAGTGGAGGTGAGAGCTGGGGATCTGGGCTCAGAGGTGAGTCAGGCCCCTGATCCACAGTGCTCTGAGCTGTGTGAACCTGGACAAGTGACTTAACCTCTCTGCCTTAGTTTCCTCTGTCATGTTGGTATAATGGCAGTACCACCTCGTAAGCTGGTGCTGAGGCTTAAATGATGCAAGTGAAGTGCCAGGTGCCAGACCAGTACACAGTGTGAAACATGGCCTCAGAGTTGCCAGGGCGTCCGTCTGCTCTTTATGCCAGTGTGGTAGCTCTGCCCATCGCCCAGAGCTCCTGGAGGCCAAGGGAGAGGTTGAACAGGCTCACCCCCAGCGCAGGGTGGCCTTCCTGGCCGGCAGAAGCGCCAGGGAGATGCAGCTCTAACTCCAAAGGCTGTTTGCCAAACCCACCATTGGAACTGTGAGATCCAGGGCTCTGGAAGGCAGGTCAGAGCAGAGGGGCTAGAAAGGTGAGGAGGGGACCTGTGTGTATGACCTGTGTGTATGAGGGGCCTGGTGAACATTCACTGTGGAACAGACGCAAACCCGTGACGCCCAGCCCGCTGCCTCTCGGTCACCAGCAACTGCTGCTCTGACTCCCCCTCCAGCAGCTGTTCCCAGAGACCAGAAACACCCCCCCACCCTGAGGCCCCTGAGGGTGCTGGCCGTCCTGGTCACACTGAGCCTGAGCCTCTGAGGTGCGCTTTGACTTTCCGACGAGGTGTGGGTTCTGCCCTAATCTCTCTGGAGACACTTAGCAATGACGTTGAGCCGTCAGCTTTGGAGGCTTAGAGCTGTGTCTTTCTGACTTGCCTCACACATTCTGGAGGCATCTTGACTATACTGGCCACGCATTCATTCATTCCTTCCCCGCGTAGTTAACTGAGCAAGTATATGATACAGTGTGGGCTCAGGCATCCCTGCTGGCATGGTGCCATGGTCTGCTGGGGGAGGCACAGGCGCCAAGCCATGAGAGCGTACTTAGAGACCCTCACTCGTGTGGAGGCAAAGGGCCGGCTCTGTGACTCAGAATAATGGGGGGACCTAACCTGGAGGAAACACCACCTGAGTGAGAGGACAGAGGCGGTGGATTGCCTTGCCTCCAGGATGGGGCTGAGGGCCTTGTGTCTCCACATGGGATGACACTGGTCACATGGCCATGCTTGTGTTGCTTGGAAGACAGACTTTCTTAAATCCATTTGGTTCTGGAAAATCCTGGCTGGATTAGTGGGAAAAGGAGCAAGAAGTAAGTCATAAAAGTGATGCATGTGGGCAGAATGCGGCCAGAGGTGGGTATAGGTCTCCCTCGGAAGGTGGGGCACCTCAGGGGCCGCAGAGCAGGGGCTCACAGCATGAGCAGGTCAGCTCAGTTCAGCTCAGCTCAGGCGCGTCTGACTCTGCGACCCCACGGACCGCAGCTCAGCTCAGCTCAGCTCAGCTCGGGTGCGTCCGACTCTCTGCACCCCACGGACCGCAGCTCAGGCGTGTCCGACTCTGCAGCCCCATGAACCACAGCTCAGGTCAGCTCAGGCGCTCAGTCATGTCCGACTCTCTGCGCCCCCACAGACCACAGCACGCCAGGCCTCCCTGTCCATCACCAACTCCCGGAGGCCACTCAAACTCACGTCCATTGAGTCCGTGATGCCATCCAGCCATCTCATCTTCTGTCGCCCCCTTCTCCTCCTGCCCTCAGTCTTTCCCAGCATCAGGGTCTTTTCAAATGAGTCAGTTCTTCGCATCAGGTGGCCAGAGTATTAGAGTTTCAGCTTCAGCATCAGTCCTTCCAATGAATATTCAGGACTGATTTCCTTTAGGATGGACTGGTTGGATCTCCTTGCAGGCCAAGGGACTCTCAAGAGTCTTCAACAACAACACAGTTCAAAAGCATTAGTTCTTCGGCGCTCAGCTTTCTTTATAGTCCAACTCTCACATCCATACATGACTACTGGAAAAACCATAGCCTTGACTAGAGGGACCTTTGTTGGCAAAGTAATGTCTCTGCTTTTTAATATGTTGTCTAGGTTGGTCATAGCTTTTCTTTCAGGGAACACACATCTTTTAATTTCATGGCTGCAGTCACCATCTGCAGTGATTTTGGAGCCCAAAAAAATAAAGTCTGTCACGGTTTTCTACTGTTTCCCCATCTATTTGCTATGAAATGATGGAACCGGATGCCATGATCTTAGTTTTCTGAATGTTGAGTTTTAAGCCAACTTTTTCACTCTCCTCTTTCACTTTCATCAAGAGGCTCTTCAGTTCCTCTTCACTTTCTGCCATAAGGGTGGTAGAATCTACATATCTGAGGTTGTTGATATTTCTCCTGGCAGTCTTGATTCCAGCTTGTCCTTCATCCAGCCCAGCGTTTCTCATGATGTACTATGCATAGAAGTTAAATAAGCAGGGTGACAACATATAGCTCTGACGTACTCCTCTCCCGATTTGGAACCAGTCTGTTTAAGCAGACACCCGCCAAATGGCCAGGCGAGGGCTGAGCAGGTGAGGGCACTGGGTAAGCACATGGCTTAGCCTATCACAGAGCACAGGCCTTTACAGCCAGATGTCCTGACTGTACTGGCTCTCCCGCTTACTGTTCTGTGATTCCTGGCAACGTGTTTTATCTCCGTTTCCTTGTTGTAAAACAAGGGGGCTGGGCCCAAGGCTCCCTGAGCTCTTCTTGCTCCAGCTCTGCCATCTGAGGCTCTGACCCATGTCTTGCTTTCCTGAATCTCCTCCTGGGCCCTCACATCACGAGAAGGCTCCCCTTCCTCTAGCCTGGAAGTTGGGATCACAAATCACCACGCTCTCTGGCTGCTCTCCCCAGTTCGCTGAATCACCTTGGGAGGCAAGTGAGGGGAACCCTGCTTTACAGACAGGGATGCTGAAACGCAGAAGTAACAGGTGGTGCTTACACATCCCTGTGAAGTTCCCAGCCTGGCATTGCTGGAGCCTGGCACAGACAGCCCCCAGGAGCCCCCAGGCAGGGCTGACAGGGCCCGGGCCCAAAGCCCTTCAGAGTGCTGATGGCCCTCCCCTTCCCGGGGCAGGTCTGAATGGGATGAACAGCAGCATCTGGGAGCACTTTGCCTCTGGAAGCTTCTCCCCGGGCACTTCCCCTGCCTTCCTGTCAGGGCCGGGGGCTGCCGAGCTGGCCCGGCTTCGGCAGGAGCTGGATGAAGCCAACGGCACCATCAAGCGGTGGGAGGAGTCCTGGAAGCAGGCCAAGCAGGTACTGAGCTCCCAGGCCCACCCGCCTTCCCCAGGCCCCAGGGCATTCAGCCGGAGCCTGTCTTACATGGAGTGGGTGCAGGGGCTGGGGGAGCCAGGGGTCCCGGAGAGCAGGGCAGAAACGCGGCTGTTTATTCTCTCCCCCATGGAAAAACTTGCCTTGTCAGTTGGGACCCTGGGGTGTTTGGTATCACAGGCCTGGAATCCCCTCTCCAAGCTGTTCGTGTGGTCTGGTCTCATAGTATCACATGCTTCTCCGCAGAAGTCCTGACTCCTGAGCTCTGGGTCCAGGGTTCTGGGTTCTGAGATGGGCCACAGCCTGCTTGCCCCTCGAGGTGCTGGCCAGCTCTGCCTGGTGCTCCCCTGCTCCGCTGGGCTTGGCCCCCTGCCCTGCCCACAGAAGGTCTCGCAGGTCCTGAAACTTCTCTTTTCTGCAGGCAGCATCAGCCCTCCTCCCTGCCCCCCTTCCCAGACACACCTGCCCCAGCTCCCAGCAGGCCCCACGGCCGCGGTGGCCCCCACGGGCCCCCAGAGACGCACTCTCGGGCAGGGGAGAAGGGTAGCGGGCCATCGTGACAAGGTGCTGCGTGTTGGGCCCACAGGCTTGTGATGCCTGGAAGAAGGAGGCAGAGGAGGCCGGGGAGCGGGCCAGCGCGGCAGGTGCAGAGTGCGAGCTGGCCCGGGAGCAGCGGGATGCCCTGGAGGTACAGGTGAAGAAGCTGCAGGAGGAGCTGGAGCGGCTGCACTCGGGCCCCGACCCACAGGCCCTGCCCGCCTTCCCCGGCCTGGAGGCCCTCTCACTCTCCACCCTCCACTCTCTCCAGAAGCGGCTGCGGGCTCACCTGGAGCAAGTGGACAAGGTCAGCACCCTGGGGAGCACGGGTGAGGCTGCATAGTGGCCTCGGCCAGTGCTGGGACTCAGATGGGTCCCTGCCTCTCGGGGTGGGCTACCCTCCTCCTGAGAGTTTCTGCCTCAGGTGAGCTGAACCAGGACGCCCGCACTGGGGAGGGGAGAATGGAGGTAGGGGCGCCAGGGCCCACCCTGCTCTTGGGAGGGCAGGCCTGAGCGGAGCTGCGGTAGTGTGCCTGCGTCCTAGGCTTCATCCTGACCACTTCCCTTCCTGGGAGCTCTGCACGCCAGCAGACGTTCTAGAATGTTAGGTCCCTGGGGCTCTTGTCTGCATTCCTCAGTGCCCTGCCGGGTCCTAGGAGCACGACCTAGCAGGGAAGAGCTTTCTTCCCTTCACTGGACTTCGGGCAGCCAGGCCCCACATGTGGCCCTGTCACCTCAGGCCCGGTGGTACCCTCTCCAGACCCCAGAGTTCTCACGGGGGACCTAGGGTCACTACAAGATCTAACAAGATGAGGCAGGAAGCCTCGGTGCGAGGAAAGGCCTGACCCTGTGGGAGCTGCAGAGCAGCCCTGGCCTTCCCGCACCCCACCGGGGCCCGCTGGGCCCACTGGCAGCTGAAGGCAGAGATAGGGTGCCTCAAGGCGATGAGCCTGGCCTCTGACCCTGCCCTCTTGGGGGCTGTGAGCAGGCTCTAGAGCTCTGTGCCCCAGTTTCCTCACCCGAAGGGGCTGAGTGAAACTTGAGGGAGCTCCTTGTCCCATGAGGGGCCAGGCCAGTGACTGTGGTGTCCCTTTCTCCGCAGGCCGTATTCCACATGCAGTCGGTGAAATGCCTTAAGTGTCAGGAGCAGAACCGAGCGGTGCTGCCGTGCCAACACGCCGTGCTGTGTGAGCTCTGTGCCGAGGGCAGTGAGTGCCCCGTCTGCCAGCCGAGCCGGGCCCATTCCCTCCAGTCGTGACCCTGCAGGCCCGGCCCCGGCCTGGCTCAGATCTTCTCACCTAGGACTTTTTAAAGTATATATATATATATATATATGTATGTATGTATGTATGTATGTATGTATATGTATATGATTATGTATATGTATACATTTCTGTACGTGTGTAGGTATGCGTGGGCGGCCCGCGTGTGAACAGTGTGTGTATATCTGTACATAGATATAGACACACACTTTAAAACAGACTTACCAAGCACTTTTTAAAAGAAAAAAACTATTTTGCAGTTCTCCCCCTGCCCGCTCCCTACCTTTCCTGCTGCAGAGACAAAGTCCCCTCTTCTCCCACCAGCCTTCTGGCAGGGAATTTGTTTCTGTCTCTTTTTTATGTAGGAACTAACTATTTTTAACTTTTTCCTGGGGCCTGAGCAGGTCAGGGTGGAAGCTCGAGGGGGCCGAGGGGAGGAGACAAGCCTTCAGGGCAGGCCCTGTTCATCCCGCCTCCCCAGGCCAGGGCAACCGCCAGAGTGTGGAGGACCCAGGGGCAACCCTGGTTCCCAGCTGTGAGGCTGAGAGGGGGTCCATGCCCGCCGAGCTCCTAGGTTTACCAAATGTGTATTTAGTCTGGGCTGGCAGGCCAAAGCTGTGGGGCCAGCCCCACTCCCGACCCTGGGCCCTTGACGCTCCTCGAGGGGCAAAGCCCAGGCGTTCTACCCCTCAGGTACCTGAGGCCGGGGTCTTCCCCAGCCCTTCCCGCAGCCCTGGGCTCCTGGAGCAGCCTCCCTGGCCCTGGGGCACCTAGAGGCTGCCACTGCCCTCTCCACACCCGCCGCGGCCCTTAGCTGCCCCCCAGCCCAGCACAGCCCTCCCCCTGGCAGCTAGCAGGGCAGTGGGCGGGGAGGAGCTGCGGACCGTGAGGACCAAGGCAGGGCCCGGCTCTGCCCTCCTGGCCGGGCAGGGCTCTGTATGCATTCCGTGGTGCTCTCTGAGTGCAGCTGGCGTCCTGCCCCAGTGGGGAGCAGGCGCCGTGTGCATGTGTGTGCGTGCCTGTCTGATGTATGTTGTGTCTTAGCTTCCATTTTAAACATTGTTCTGTACAGAGAGATGCGGCAGGGGTGGGAGGGCAGAGTGGGCAGAGGGAGGCCACCCCGCTCCCCGCACGGGGTTCTGGGGTGGGAGCGAGAGGGCCGCCAAGGGTCTGGCCTGGCCCAGGCCCCAGCTTGGGCTTAGCACGAAAGGGCTTTCAATGAATCAAGTGAAAACTTTTTTACAAAAATGCAAAAATCAAAGCTCCAGACATATTGGAAATAAAATATGAACTTGTGATGGCAGCTTGTTTACATGGGGGTGCGGGAGAGCGGGGCCCTGAATGAGGGCCTCTCCACTGTGCGCTGGCCTGGCACCCAGCTGGCTGTCCCACCCAGGCGCAAGGGCTGCTCCGGGCTCCTGGACGGTGTGTTCTCTGCCGCAGGCCTGCTGGGGCCTTTAATCCTGGACCCAGAGACCGCCCAGGCCAGAGAACTCTTCAGAGCTCTGTCGTCAGTGGCAACTGGTATACCTGTCTTCCAACAGACAAGGCCCTGAGTAGTTTCTCAGGAACAGACAGTGCCTGCTCATAAAAGCATCAAAAGAAGGGTGGGCCTGCCCCTTGAGGGAGCCTTCGGGCCACCTCCCTCCCCCTGCCTCGGGAACAGAGCTGCCCGGAGCCTTGGAGATGACCTTATCTGATCACCCCTGTGCAGACTCCGAGAGGTTAAGTGACTCAGAGGTTAAGAAGTGACAGAACCACGGTTAAGTGAATGACAATGAACCCCAGGCTCTGACTCCCAGCCTGTGGGCCATTCCCCTAGGCAGGTCTGGGGTGCCATTCCTCTAAGCCCTGCTGTCTAGAGCGGCGCCTTGGGCTCAGCCTGCGCTGGGGGAGGCCCCCTACTCCAGGTGCTCTCACCAGAGTGCCAGGTTCCCGTGCTGGCACCAGCCACAGAGCCTGGTATGTCTGGTGGGTGGTTTCTTCAAAGCCTTCTGCCAAAATACCAGTGATCCCAGTTGCCCCAGTCCCCGCCACAGCATCAGTTACCTCCACGCCCGCCCGCCTCGCTGCTCTGTAACACGGGGGAGTGAGGGGTGGGCCGGGGTCCAGAATCGGGGCAGCTCAAGGTCTCCTGAGGGCTGAGGAGGGAGTTTGCATGGCCTGACTAACCTGGGCCCCACTGCAGGCCAACACGTCGTGTTATGAGAGGACAGCAGATTGTTAGTTTGTTTTATTTTTGCTAAGACAGTTTCTAGGTAGTAAGCACTGTCCTCAGCAGAGTGGTCCTCAGCAGACATGCCAAACCGTCCCCACGGCCTACCAGTTCTCACCCTTCTGAGCCAGAAGGTCCCTGGCTCCCGGCTTGTCAGCCTGGGTGCTGGCAGGCCCCTCAGGAGGGGACCCAGGTTCCCTCCATCACAGGTGCTGAAGAACAGGCCCCAGGAGCCTGGCCCCCACCCCAGCGGCTAGAACAGGACACAAGGGCTGAGACCCTGCTCTGCCAGAGTAACTTCTCCCCAAGAGGGGGGCAGGGGTGAGGGAAGCAGACCGCTGTCCCCCCACCCCTGGGACGGGGTTTGCAGGTAATGCTGAGGTCAGGATCGAAAGGAGGTGGGAGGGAGTATAAATACTGTGAACCGGGCTCCCATCACTGTGGGCGCCCAGCTCTGGCAGCAGGAGCCCCCACACGCTGGGGCTCCGCACACCGAAGGGCCCTTTTGGGGTGTTAGGCCAGGCGGGAGGGTTGCCCTGTGGCGGGAGAACCCAGACTGGCCCCCCCACCCCAGGGACTGAGCCTCTGCCACTACCGCTACCGCCCCGGCTGCAGGCTGTGCTGGTGGGAGGCCTGCTTGGCTCGCTGCCGCCGCAGCCGCACAAACGCCTGGGCCTCTCGGTCACCCTTCCGGCTCTCCAGCAGCTGCAGGATCAGATCCCCTGCAGAGAGAGGCGTTTGGGGGTCAGACTTGGGAGACGCAGCGCCTGCCTGGCGAGTGGCCAGGGCTGTGGTCCCGCCCCGTCCTCCCGAGCCTAGGGATTGGCCCACCCAGCCACGCTCACAGGACAGCCTGGCAGCGGCGCCGGCCCTAACTCTCAGCCCAGCTGCAGCGCAAGACACTGATGTGCCTCAGGTGGCAACCGTGACCTTTTCATACGAAAACCTGGGGCCAGTTAACCAAAGTGTGCCTCGGTTTGCCCATCAGGAGAACAGCAACAGCTGCCTCGCTGGGTGGTCGTAAGGGAGTGGTATGAGGGTTAATGTGTCCAGGGCTTAGAATGGGCTCATCACAAGTGCTCAGACACAATTCCTACTCCTCTCATCGAGCTCGGGGGCTGCTCTGCAGAAACATGCCCCCTGGGCAGAGAGATGGCCCCTCTCCCCAAGCAAAATGCGGTGACCTTATCCCACCAGGGAGAGGCGTGCACACCCAGCCTAGCTTAGACCACGGGTCCTTGATCAGACCTAAGATCTCAGCAACGCAAGCCCCACTCCAGCTCCACAGGCTTCCGCCTCCAGGGAGGTGTTCCTGATCCCCACATCGTTGCCTCTCTGGGGGCTCCAGAGCCTGGCAGCCCCTGCCCTGCATCCCCATGCTGGGCCAGGCCCCGCACTCGCAGCCTCTGCCCTGCCCAAGGGCTCAGGCCTACCGTTGGGTGCAGGGTAGGTGAGGGGCAGGCGGGTCTGAGGCACTTCGCCAGGTTCCTCCATCCCTGTCAGGCCGGGCACGGAGCGCAGTGGCAGGAAGGCCTCCCCCTCCAGGTCATCAGTCCCCAGCCTGTCGTGGTCCAGCACCGTGAGCAGGAGGCACGCCCCGTCCTTCTGGCATGGCTCAGCAGGCACCAGGCTGGGCGGGGGGACAGAGTCAGCTCAGCTGCCCGCCCCGCACAGTGCCATGGCCACCCACCCCCGCACACAGGCTGGCCCAGACGGGTGGGGATTAGGATCACGTCAGCTCTCAGCCTGGCGTATCTTGGG
The DNA here is from genome assembly GCF_016772045.2 of Ovis aries. Classification (NCBI taxonomy): domain Eukaryota; kingdom Metazoa; phylum Chordata; class Mammalia; order Artiodactyla; family Bovidae; genus Ovis; species Ovis aries. The sequence continues at coordinate 55,125,593 of NC_056064.1, read as the reverse complement.
GCACATGCTGTCATGCCTGCTCTGACTGTGAGCTGATGCTTTCAACCAGGGGCCCCTGTGTACCCAGGCACCCCCTGTCTTGTGGAACAGAGGACCTCAGATACACGACCCTTCCCTGAAAGCAAGCCTCTCAGTCCAACATGTGGGAGGCATCTCCCCAACAGTGCCCCTTAACTCCACCTGCAGGAGTGCAGGCTTGAGGCATGTGCCAGCAAAACATTTGTCCCCACTGCCCCCTCCCTGGGACTCACACCGGGTCATCTGAGGGGAGCCCCTGGGCCCCAAATGGGAGGAGCAGGCCTGAGGCGGTCTGGGGTTGGGGAACACAGCCAGTGTAGGCACCACTCACAATTCAAAGGTCTCATCAAACAGAGGGTGAAGGTCCTTCTTGTGCTTTTGGGTCTCCCGGGGGGCCAGCTCAGGGAACTCATGCCTGGGTTCCAAGGTCAGCTGGACAAAGGGGTCGCTGGAGCCTGGCAAGTGGCCCGGGAGGAGACGTTGCCAAGGATGATACCCCAAGCCCTGAGTGCAGTCCGCACCCCAGCAGCGGTGCCCTGCCCGCTAGCACTGCCCCCTCGTGGTGGTCCAGGGGAAACGCACCGAGCGCCAGGAACTCTGGGGGACCCGAGCGCAGACCCGGAGAGCGGCCGGGGCAGCCTCCACTCACCATTGGAGTCCAGGGGCAGTAGGTTGGAGGCGCTGAGCAGCTCCACACGCAGCTTCTGCTCGGAGGGGCGGTAGGAGGCCTTAACGGTGACGGCCCCGAGCTCCTCGGAGGTGGTTGCTGCCTGGGGGCGGGGCGCAGGGGCGGGGTCAGCGGGAGCCGAGCGGGCGGGGCGGGGCTCCAGGTGCGCGGTGACCGCGGCGGAGCGCGGGGCCTCACCTGCTGCTCGAGGCGGCAGCAGAAGTACTTGCTGACGAGCTCCCGACTGGAGGCCGCCTGCAGCTCCAGGTCCCTCTGCAGAGCCTGAGGGGACACACCCTGAACCGTCACCCCCATCCGCAGCCCAGGGCTGCCCTGGCGCCCTGGGACCACAAGGCAGGGTTGGCCCTGCGACAGCCAGAGGCACCGACACGGCGGGCTCCGCGGGTGTGTCTCAGCTGCCCTGCCCCAACCAGCTTTAGAAGAACTTCACGCTCGGTTTAAGGTTCTACTGTTGCTGTCTTAAATTTTTCAGTTTTTTTTTTTTTTTCTTAAGAAAGGGCCCATATTTCATTTTGCGCTGAGCCCTGTAGATTATGCAGCAGGCCCTGGACACAGGCGAGCACAGGAAGGCAGGCTCCCCAGTGGCGCCAGCTCACCCAAAGGCCCTACCTGAAAGGTGGCGGTGTGCAGGGCCTCGGGCGGCAGGCCACAGCCCTCTGCGTAGAAGCAGATCTCCAGGTTCTAGAGGGAGCAGAGGGGTGAGAGATGAGCCCCTCCAGGCACTTGTCCCAGCAGGGTCATCATTGTTGTCACTGGTGTTACCTGTAGTGCAAACTTCAGCCTGCTACAGGCCAGGGGGCAGCTCCGCTGGGAGGCAGCCACCTCCGCCAGCACCGAGAGCGTGTGTGTCCAGAGCAGACTCAGGAGGCTGGGGGGACGTGCAGAGGGACGCAGGACAGGAGGACAGAGAAGGGAGCCGAGATGCTCCTGAGAAAGGGGAGGCCTCGGGGCCCCCGGGCCTGCGCCCAGGTCTGCCCCGCCCCCACCCTCCACCTGGTGGGACTAGGACCTGGGGCACAGGCAGGGTAGGGAGGGAGGGCTGTCTCCTAAGGGAAGAGGGGGTGAGGGGCAGTCAGGCCCAGTCCTATCTACAAGCTAGTGAAGAATCCTCGTGGGATTATCAAACCCCAATACACAAGGGGGGGAGGGGTGGTCCCCCAATGACAGAATCTTGAGTGAAGATGCGAGTGGCCAAAGTGAATAAGATCTTATGGATCAGCAGGTACTACTTGCAGGGAGAAAAAAAAAAAATAGCAAACCAAGCCACAGTCCATCCTAATAATGACCTGAAGTAACTGACTTCTCAAAGTAGAGTCAGGCAGAGAAACACACAAAAAAAATGTGTGCTTAAGAATGCGGGAGGTCTAGGGGCTTCCCTGGTGGTCCAGTGATTAAGACTCTCTACTCCCAATGCAGGGGGTCTGGGTTTAGTCCCAGGGAACTAAGAGCCCACACACAGCAACTAAAGAGCCCTCAGATGGGCTCCCAAAGCTGTGCTGCCCCAGAGGGAGAGGAGCAGGCCTCCGGGGGCCAGCGGCCCCATGTGGGGGACCAGTTGGCATCATCGTCACCGTCGTCACGGCGGCTCAGTCACCGACCACTTCCTTTGTTGCAAGCTCTGTTCTCAACACTTCACATGACTCATTTAGTCCTCCACAGAGGCCAGAACTATGATCAACTGCACAGAAAACTTGAGTGATCTGCTCAAGGCCATCCACCAAGCAGCAGTGAAGCTGGAGTCTGAATCGGGGTCATCCAGAGCCCACACCCTTGACCTATACCCCCTGCTGCCTGTTTGTGGGGCCCTGCTCCAAGAGACCCTAATGGGAAGCTCTCCTGGAACATGGGAGAGGAACACCAGCTTCCAGGAATATTAGGGAGGCCAGAGCTGCAGCCCCCAGACGATGCAGCCCAGGGCCAAGGGAGGGCGACCGGCAGGTTTCAGCTCAGCCGGAGGTGAAGTGGACGGGCTTGTGCAGTCCTGAGCACCCTGACCCGGGCAGCGAGCATTTTAAGAACCCGGCTGCATTCTCCCCCGAGGATGGATGCTGAGGCTGGGAAGGAGGGGCAGGAGAGGAGGAAGCGGTGGGACACAGCAGGGCAGGCGGCTGCTACAGACCTGCTGAAGTTCTCCTGCACCAAGTTGGTGTTCATGTAGCAGAGCTTCACCTCCAGGAACTTCATCAGAGGCAGAATGGCCTGGGGAGGGTAGCAGTATGTCTGGCTCTGGCCCATTTGGGTCCCATCCCCATCCCCTCGCCCTGGCCCAGAAAGAAAACAGGGCCAGGAGCTTTCCTGCCCATCGGTGGAATGTCTGCAGAGCTGACCCCGGCCCCAGTGGGCTCCAGCCACGCTGGCCTCCCCTATAGCCCTTGAACCTGCCAGGCCTGGTCCTGCCTTTTTCCTCCCACAGAAATCCTCATGGCTCCTTCTCTTGCTTCCTTGAGGTCTTGACTCAGCTGTTACCCTCTGAGTAAGGCCTTCTCTGGCCACTATCTAAAACCACAGTCCTCAGGGACTTCCCTGGTGGGCCAGTAGTTAAGACTCCATACTTCTACTGCAGGGGGTTTGGTTTCCATACTGGTCAGGGAACTAAGATCCCACAAGTCACATGGTGCAGCAAAAAAAAAAAAAAAAAAGCAATCCTTTGATCCTTTCCATTCTCTTGTTTTTTCTCTAGAGAGTTTATCATTATCTAATACATATGAGCTTCCCAGGTGGTGCTAGTGGTAAAGAACCTGCCTGCCAATGCAGGTTAGACGTAACAGATGAGGGTTCGACCCCTGGGTCAGGAAGATCCCCTGGACGCGGGCACGGCAACCCACTCCAGTATTCTTGCCTGGAGAATCCCATGGACAGAGGAGCCTGGTAGGCTACAGTCCACGGGGTCGCACGGAGTCAGACATGACTGAAGCGACTTAGCATGCATGCATGCATAGACATATATACATTTATACACACACGTATGTATAGTTCCAATAATGGCTACAGTGACAGTTTATACTTAGCTCTTTTTTAACCTCGCTTACTAGAATGCAAACTGTAGGAAGGCAGGGATTCTTATCATGGTGTCCACTGATGTATATCCCCAGTGTCTAAATCAATACCTGGGACAAAGTGGGTGCTTAAATAGTTGATGAATTAATAAATAACATTCTCCCAAACCCTGATAGTTCAGTTGGTAAAGAATCTGCCTGCAATGCGGAGACCTGCAAAGGAGACCTTGGTTCTATTCCTGGGTCGGGAAGATCCCCTGGAGAAGCAAAAGGCTACCCATTCTAGTATTCTGGCCTGGAGAATTCCATTGACTGTATAATCCATGGGGTCACAAAGAGTCGGACAAGACTCAGCGACTTTCACTAGTCTCCCAAACAGTCACAGGTGTACATTACTATCCCTGATTGCAGATGTGGAACCTCAGGTCACCTGGCCTGAGTAACCAGGACAGTCATGTGACTAGGCAGTTGAGAAGGATGCAGGGCTATCTGGCTGCAAAGTCTAAGCCCTCCCCTACTGCACCCCCCACACTGTCAGTGCTAGGAGAGCCTATGGGATGACCCAGCCCCACACTCTTAGCATCCAAGGAGGCAACTGAAGCCAGGAGGGAACATTCCTTGCCCACGTCTGGGGAGCTTAACTCTGACACCTCCCAGCCTTCAGCCCCCTGCCCACCCTAAGCCCCTTGGCAATCCCTGACCCATGCTGCTGGCAAAGGTCAGTGAGCAGGGCGGGCCACTCACGTCTTCAGGCAGGACGGACTCCCTGATGCCCACGAGTTTCTGGATATGCTTGGCAATGCCCGCCTCCAGCTAGAGACACAAAATGGAAAGAGGAAGACCAAGGGCATGAGTCGGGGCGGGGGCGGGTGGTGGTCAGGAGAGGTTGCTTGGGGCCTGCGTTTAGGTTCAGGAAGAGGAGAAGGCGGGGCACTGACCCCAGTCCTGCTGGGAGAGGACTTCAGGCTGCTGTTGGGTGGGGCGGGGTCACTGTGGGTCCAGCAAACTACCTGCTTGGCCAAGGTGCGGACGCCGGTTCGGATCTCATGGCCCAGCCCAGCCAGGGCGCCCTGCAGCTGGGCATGCAGCGTGTTCTGCAGCTGCTCCTGCTCCAGCACAGCCCCCACCCGCTGCTCCAACGCCTCCCACGCCAGCTGGGTGGGCAGCTTGCCGATCACCAGCCGCAGCTGCTCCATGTCATTCACCACCACGCACAGCTGCAGGTGGGCAGGGACACAAGGAGACAGGCTTTACTGAATAGTATCAGCACTGGCCGGCTCCGCCCCCAGCCCAGGCCAGCCCCCAGCTCTGGCCCTTACCATGTTAGCCGCCTGGCCTTGGTCCTGGCCTGCAGAGAGCTCCTGGGCACGGGCCTTTATAAGGCTGCAGTACACCAGGGCCAGCCGACAGGTGTCCTGGGGTGAGGAGGGGATGATCAGTTTGGTGGGGGAGGGTGCCAGGAGAGGCAGGTAGCAGAGGCACAGGAACCTCAGTGTCCTGGGCAGTTTAAGGTGGAGTGTTCTGGATGCTGCTAGGGTGAGAACTGGGACTTCCCAGGTAGCTCAATGGTAAAGCAGCCACCTGCCAATGTAGGAGACATAGGTTTGATCCCTGGGGTGGGACGATTCCCTTGGAGAAAAGTGAAGTGAAAGTCACTCAGTCATGTCCAATTCTTTGCAACCCTGCGGACTATACAGTCCATGGAATTTTCCAGGCCAGAATACTGGAGTGAGGGGCCTATCCCTTCTCCAGGGGATCTTCCCAACCCAGGGATTCAACCCAGGTCTCCCTCATTGGGAGCAGATTATTTACCAGCTGAGCTATCTATCAGGCAAGCCCTTCCCCTGGAGAAGAAAACAGCAATCCACTCTAGTATTACATTTTTTTCCTCCTAGTACTTCAATCCCACTCCAGTATTCTTGCCTGGGAAATCCCAGGGACAGAGGAGCCTGGTAGTCTAAAGTCCATGGGGTCACAAAGAGTTGGACACGACTTAGCAACTAAAATAAAGAAACCAGTGGCTAAGACTCTGTTCTCCCAATGCAGGGGCTCAGGTCCAATCCCTGCTCAGGGAACCAGATGAGAACTTGGGTGAGAACTTGGGAGAAATGGTGGAGTGGGAATGAGGCTGCACCTCCACAAACTTGACAGTGATCATGAAGGCCTCCTCCGGGTCAGGCCAGTCCAGCTGCCGGGCGGTGTGGCTGATCTGGGCGAAGCAGGTGGACAGATCCACAGCGGAGGTGCTATGCTTGGTCAGTTCCCCCAGGGGCACCAGCTAGGAGATGGGGGAGTGTGTAGAAAGGAGAGTTCAAGGCTTGCCAAATCCTCCCTGCTTGCATCTGCAAGCATCCATAGTTCATACAGCCAGCAAGCTCAGAGCTGGGCAGGGGGCTGCAAGGCACACAAGCAGGGCTCCGCTCAGAGCCCGCAAGCTGCCAGGATGAGCCTTTATGGGAAGCCACGGTTCACCCCGGAGTAGTACAAGAGACAGCGTTTCACACCTGAACTGGCCTCAAAAGCAGCGCTCAAAGCTGGTTAGCTGCTTCCGCACCTGCTGCAAGGTCCCGGCAGAGCTGAAAGCCACACCCCCAAATCTGGGACTCTGCCCCTAGCAGGCCCCACCCCTACCTGGTCCATCTGTACCGCGCGCTGCACGCGCGCCAGGGCTACACTGTAGGTTTTTTGCAGCCAGGACGGGATGGCCGGCTGGAACCAGCGGTGGAAGCCTTCCAGGGCCAGGACGCCATCCCTGGGGAGAGCGGGGGTCAGCCTAGGGAGCTGCGAGCCCTCCTCGCCCGGCAGCCAGTCGACTACCCACCTCTCCGAGGGGTGCGGGCCCAGCTGGTAGAGCTCCTTGAGGCTGACGTAGAGCTGGAACAGGCTCTCGCCTACCTCCGGGGTCACCGAGCCGCCCACCATCGCGATGTAGTCTTGCACCCGCTTGGCCACCTGCGGAGGGAAGCCGTGGTGGGCGGAGCTCCAGAGGCAGGCGTGGGAGGCGCGGCCGCGGGACACGGGGAGCCTCACCAGCCACTGCAGCTCCAGGAAAGCCATAGAGAAGAGGTCGATCTTGAGTACGCTGGAGGAAAGGCAGCAGGCGTGACCTGGCGGCACACAGCCGGGTCCCTCTGGACCCCGTGCGAGCCCCCATGCACCGCCCCCACCCCACCACCCGCTCACTTATGGAAGATCTTGTTCCACATGCGCTGGCACTGGTGCAGGTCCCCAATGATGTCCTGTACCAGGCTCAGTAACGCCTTGCCCATCTCCAGCAGCCCCTGGCAGGGACAGAAATGAGCCAGGCAGGGCTTCAAGCGGTGGGCATCTGGTCCCACCACCTACCACCTGGCATGAGCCCCTCACCTGCACCATGGGCTGATGGTGCTGCTGCTTCAGGTGGAACCATCCCACGGTGCCAGCCTGGGGGCAGAGAGGCCGTGAGCAGGGAGGGGTGCCAGGCCCAGGCACACGCCCTCCCCACCCCCAGGACAGGCGCCATACCCGCAGTGCCTCAGTCACCAGGCTGGGCAGGGGAGCGCTGTCTGGGCACAGTTCCCCAAAGGCCTTCATCTTGCACATCTGTACCAGGACCCTGTGGGGATGGAGAGCCATGTCCAAGATGCCGCTGCCCTATGGCCCCCCTCATTCCTCCCGGAGACTGCCATCCCTCCCAGAGGTGCCCCCAAACAGGGGCGGGAGTCACCACCGACCTGAGAAGGGACTGCAGCCGGGCTGGGGAGTCAGGCACCGAGAGGGGGAAGACAGACCGGAACCTCCGGATGAGGGAGAGGCCATAGGCCAGCAGGGAGCTGAACGAGCTGGCCAGCTCCTCCAGCTGCAAGGCCCGGAAGGTTCCGTGAGGCAGGGGCTGCTTTAGGGGGCCTAAGCCATTCCCTGAGCCTTGCCTGCCCAACACCTCCCCCTGCAGCTCCCCCCAGCCCACCTGCTCGGCCTTGAGCCGGCCCTGGATCCACTGGTACTCGATGCTGGTGATGGGGAACAGGAGGCAGCTGCTAGGGAACTCCAAGCTCTGGTAGAGACGGCTGTAGGCCAGCCACTGCCTGCGGCGGACAGGAAGCCCTCAGCCAGCTGAGGACCTCCTTTCCCACGGCTTGCCTGGCCTGGGGGAGGGGGTCAGGGGTGGACAGTGCCCAAACCTCTCCAGCCCTGCTCCACCCCAAAACCTCCCAGGGTTTCTCATCAGCCTGTAGAGGCTGAAAACCAGTAACTGAAAGTAACCCATGGGATTGCTTTTGTTCCCATAGTGAAAATGCTCAGTCATGTCCAACTCTTTGTGACCCCACGGACTATACGGTCCATGGAATTCTCCAGGCCAGAATACTGGAGTGGATAGCCATTCCCTTTGCCGGGGGATCTTCCCAACCCAGGGATCGAACCTGGGTCTCCCGAATTGCTGGCAGATTCTCTACTGTCTGAGCCACCAGGGAAGCCCTTTGTTCCCATAAGGGCTTTTCAAAACATGTAAATGAATTGCCCCGTCTCTTAAATTAGGATATTTGTGATTTTAAAATTCAGGACTTCTTGCTTCTTTCAAAAAATCAGATTTGGAGACTTGAGCCTTCAAGTCCAAGTCCAAGTCCAAGTCAGCCAGAACATCCCTTTAGAAAGCTGAGGGGAGACTTCACAGAGGGGGCCGAGCGGAAACAAGTGGGAGGCTGAAGGAGGCTGGGGCAGCACAGCTGCGCTGGACAGGCCTCCGTCATCCGGGGACGCGGCGCCACCAGCAGTCCTGCTGGGGCCCTGGGGCTGGGGCGGCAGACTCAACTGCCCAGGACTCGGGTGATGTCAGGGAGTGAAGTGTCCAGAAGGCAGCCATGATGGACGATGGACAGGGGAAACTAGGCTTCCCTGCCCTTGACCCTCTGCCGCCCAGCAAGGCGACAGCCCTGCAACTTCGGCACGAATCTTTCATGGGAAGCCCGAGATGTGAATCTGCACAGAAAATCTCCAGATTTTAAGAGCTGGCGACTGGACTTCCCTAGTGGCCCAATGGTTACGAACCCACCTGCCGACGCAGGGGACACAGGTTTGATCCCTGGTCTGGGAAGATGCCCCATGCAACTAAGCCCATGTTGCTACAGCTACTGAAGCCTGCACGCCCTGGAGCCCTGCTCCGCAACAAGAGGAGCCCCTGCAGTGAGAAGCTCACACGTGACAACTAAAGAGTAGTTGCTCTGCTCGCCGCAGCTAGAGAAAAGCCCACAGACAGCGACAAGGACCCAGCGTAGCAAAAAACAAATACAGTTGAGTCAGCTGGCAACTGACTCAAAACTTAAAATACACAGTTTGGGCCCCAAACAAATCTCTGGAGGGTTAGACTTGGGGCTGCCAGCCTGAAGGAGGGCAAGCATGGAGGGAGCGGGTGGCGCAGTGCAGACAGCCCTCGGGTACTCTGGCTGGGCTGGGCACTCACGCCAGGGACCGGTGGAAGTCCGACAGGTCCTTCTGCGTGGCATGGAGGAAGAGAATGGTGGCCGCCTGGGAGCTCAATGACCCGTCCCAGGAGGTGCTGCCAGCCTGAGGAGGCAGGTGAGGGGTGTCAGGACCTTGCAGGCAGGCCCTGGCCCCGCCCGGCCCTAGCAGGGCAGTACCTGGTGCTGGGTGACCTCATGGGACACCAGCTGCTGCAGGAGGTGGAGGTGGACTGTGTAGCTGGGCTGGGAGCGGCTGGCCTTGGTGGCTCTCTGCGGGTGGGCGGGGGTGGCAGCAGCCCAGCATGGCTGTGAGCAGAGGACCCCACGCCTGGGCCAGCCCCTCCTCCCCGCCCAGCCGGGCCGCCTACCCGCTTGTGGATAAACTGGAACTGGAGGTGACACTGGCCGCGGTCCGGGTAGGTGTCCGTGCAGGGCTCCAGGGGGTACCAGTGATCCTCCCGGCAGCGCAGGTCCTGGCGGGCCGGGCAGGCAAGAGGTGCCCACGCCCTTGAGCCGCAGGAGCTGCTCACGCTTGGGGACCAGGGAGGCGATGGGAGGCAGACCCCAGGCTCCGCCCGGTGCAGACCTGGAACCCCTCCCTTGGACCCCTCGTCACCCCCACTCCACTCACCTGTAGTCTGAGAACTACGTTCCCCAGGAAGTCGTCCTGGCCTTTTTCCTTCCGGGCCTCCTTAAATATCCTGTCCCAGGGAGAGGGGCTGAGAGCCTGGCCAGGTCAGGCAGGGATCTGCTCCCTCCCTCTGGCCACCTGGGCGCAGCCAGAGCCTGCAGCCCAGCCACTGGGGTGCACGTTGCGGGGGTTGCGGGCAGAAGGAGCCCCGATTCCTTCCCCAGGGAGGACCCCACGGCACTCACCTTCGCAGCCCATGCAGGTCTGTGAGCTCCCCGAGCTTCTGTCTGACGGACTCCACGGCGTCCATGTCCCTGGTGTGGGCAGAGGCTTCAGCAGGAGGCGGACAAGGCGTCCTGGGAGCCCCCAGCCCCTTCTCTTCCCCACCCCAGCGGGCGGGATTGGGGCCCGACCCTCACCACATGTCCAGATGAAAGCTGGCGTTGCTTATGTCCTCAAACTCTCTGTAGTGAGAAAAGAGCATGGCTGAGGGGCTTGGATAGCTAGGCCCCCTGACCAGGCCACTGGACCCCAGGCCCAAGCCTGCCATCCTCAAAGTCAGTTCAGTTCAGTTCAGTCACTCAGTCGTGTCCAACTCTTTGAGACCCCATGGGCTGCAGCACGCCAGGCCTCCCTGTCCATCACCAACTCCCGGAGTTTACCCATGTCCTCAAAGCTACCCATCCTCAAGTCTTAGCCCTTGCCTGCAAACTCCTCCTTCTCAAATGTATTGCCCCCTTCTGCATCCCCATTAACCCACCCGTGCCTGACCCCCCCTCCCCCAGCATGTGGCATTTATGCCACTGCCCTGCCCTATCTGGCCTCCGGTCTGTCTTCCCTGCCTTGGGAGCAGCCTCCACCTCCGGTCAAGCCACGCTCTCTCCCCCAAGCCAGGAAGTCCCGCTGATCTCACTGATGGGGGCCACCACCCCACAGCCGAGTAGCCCCTGACGACCAGAGCGGGTGGGAATCAGGGCAGGGCCACGTACAGGATGAACGTCTCGTCCCACACAGGGTTGAGGGTCTGGGTGACGACCTGGGTGCGGTGCGTCTGCTCTTCGGGGATGGTGTGCCTCACCACGGCCTTCTGCCGGCGCCGGAGGCCTGGGCTGCCCCCGGACACTGTCATCCCCTGCTCGATGCCCAGCAGGCAGTAGGGGTCACTGAACCCTGGGGAGGAGGGGATGGGGGAGGCAGTAAGGGTGTTGACTAGGCTCCCAGGGAGAGTCCTTATCACCCCCTCCCCATCCAAGGGCCAGGGGCCAGCAGCCCCCAGCTGAGCCCCAGGGGATGTTTGGGGGATGGGAACTCTGGGACAGGCTGTGACGGGGAGAGGAAGGAGCCGGGAAGAAGGCCCCGGGTCCCCATCGCCTACTCACCGCTGACATCCTTGCCCAGGATACCCTTAGCTTGTTTCACCGTTGCTTTCAGACAAAAGACTGGTTTCTGGAGTGACAGGAGGTGGGGGCTGAGTCCCCGAGGGAGCTGGCCCTCCCAGCCCCCCTGATGGCCCAGGGTGGCCCTGGCGGGTTACCTCCAGCTGCTGGACGCGCTTTAGCATCTGCTGATGCTCCTCGGGCTCCATGCGGAAGGCCTGGTGGGGCAGGAGTGTGGGAAGCTGGGGGCATGGGGTGGGGGCGGCCAGGCTGCAGGGAGGCGGGCAGGAGGGGGCTGGGCTCACCTCCTGCAGGTACCGCAGCAGCTCGGAGGACTCCCCCACATGGTTGGGCTCTGGCTGCCCCAGCCGGTACAGGACGGTGTAGAGAGCTTCCTCGTAGAGCAGGGCCCGCTGAGACATGGCAGGGTCACCGCGGGATCCCCCGTCCACCCACCACCACAAGGTCTGAGCGCCACCAGCCACCCTGGCACCCAGGGCACATGCCCGAAGCGGGGACCAGGTGTCTGAACGCACAGGGAAGGCAGAGGGTTGAGACCCAGCCTTGGCAGGGGGCTGTTTGGGAGGATGCTGGCCTGCTTCCCAGCGCCCCTCTATACCCCCAAAACACCCTGATTCTTACCTCCTCAGGCGACAAGTGGTGGGATGAAGGCTCGATCTGGGGAGCGAGGCAAAAAGACAGGGTGTCCCAGAGGCCAGGACCGGGGTTTGGATGCCCGTACGACTCCCCCCAGGGCAGGCCCAGCCCGAGGGCTCGGGGGCCCCAGCATCTGGCGTCCAGCCCAGTGGTGCCGCGCACCTGTTCCTGCGGCAGGCCTCCTGGGGGTCCTGCCCCTGAGCCACCTTCCTTGTCCCCTGGCCTGCCATGGCTCGGGTCCATCAGTTCTCAGCCGCCCTCCGGCAGCGTGAGCTCAGCACGGCCCTTGGCCCCAACCTTCCTTCCTTCCTTCCCCAGAGGAAACAGGGCTGCTTATCGGCGGCTCCGCTCCACACCCCAGCGGCGGAAGTGAGGCCCAGCAGCGAGGTATGAGACTGGGGGTCATGCCCAGCGGGCCTGGGGGTTGCTCAGCAGGTCCCCCAAAGCCCAGCCCACAGCAGCGATACTTGTTGCCTAATGGAGCCCATGGAACTGGAGGAACTCAGGACAGCCAGCAGGGGTAGGGGCAGGTGCCGTGGGTGGAGGCCCACCAGAGGGAGGGGTCTCAGAGAGGCTCAGACCCTGGGCCTGAGGCTCTGGGGAGCCCAGAGAAACACCTGTTCCGCTGACCGGGATCCCAAAGGCTCCACCTGGGGCTGGGGTAGGGCCAGAGAGAGGAGCAGAGCCGCAAGAGGTGGGGCCCGGCACCCAGAGCCAGCAGAGCCCCACCCAGGCCTGCTGGGCTGCCCACTGAGGTCCCTCCTACCTCCTGAGCCCGTGGGGGCCGGGGATCCTGCAGATCTCTGACCCCGCGGCGCCTTATCTTGATGGCCTGGCGCAAGAGGGGAGGGCGCCTCTGGGGCCGGGAGAAGAGCGTAGCCATGGTGTTCAGCCCAGCCCTTCCTCTCCGCCTGGGGGAAGATAGTGAAGCCGCAGGGTTATGCAAAGAGCCCGGGGCTGCCACCCGGTTCCAGGGGAGGGGGAAGGAAGGGCAGGCCCCGGGGGAGGGTCAGGTCAGGGTTTCACCACCTCGGGGTGGGGGCCCCTGGCTCCCTGGCCCCTGCACCTTCCTCCCTGGGGCTGGCTGGGATACTGGGAGGAACCTGGGCGGACTGCAGGCAGAGGCAGGCTGCTCGGCCGCAGCCTTCCACACAAGGGCCCCAGGGATTGTCCAGCACTATCCAGCAAGGGGCTTGAGGGCAGGGGGACAGCAGCCCCCCGGGTGACTGAGGGAGGCCCACCTGGCTGGTCCTCTCCCGCAGCTTCCCCGGAATGGGCCGGAGACCTGGAGTTGGGGTGGGGAGTGGGCAGGGCACAGGGTGGGGACCCGGAGAGGCGTCTCCCCCTGGGGCCAGCCAACTGCTCAACCTGCTCTGCTCCACAGGTGACATTCCACCGATCTGACGAGGCCAGGCTGTGCCAGGCAGGGACGGCCCTACGGCCCCTGCCCCCACAGGGAGGGCGTCCTCTTCAAATGCCCTTGCAGAGGGTTTTGCCAAGCCCAGGGGCTGCTGGGCAGGGCTGGCCAGAAGGTAAAGGTTGGGGAGGTGACTTGGTCCAGAAGGCACAGGAAAATCGACGCTTCAGGCTAGGCTGGGCTTCAGCACATCCAGGACCTCCCTCCAGATCAGGGTCCTGGGGGTGCAGGCCTAGATGTGGGCTGTGGCCGATTTCCACCCTTCCCGGCCTCAGGAACGGAGGCTCTTCAGACCCGCCCGGCACCTCAGGGCAGGGCAGTGACCCTGCCAGCCTGGGGTGTGGCACAAACACCCATCTAGCCCGGCTCCTGTGTCCAAGGCCTCTCACCCGGGACAGCTGCTGGGCCCCGGGGCACTCCGTGGGTGGACACTGTTGCTGAGCAACCCCCATGAGACACAGGACAGGCCTCGGCATCCTGGGTCCAAATGGGCTGAGCGAACAAGGGGCTCTCACATGGGAGGGAGCACCATCTAACGGAGCCTTTCCCGACCCGCCCCGGCCCGGCTGCAGGCCAGACAGCTCTCCTTCCCAAGAGCACCTCCCTCACCACACAGAGCCAGACAGGGGTCTAGTCACTTCATTTTTACTAGTTCACATGTTCAGCAGACAAGTCAAGGTGCAAACAGGATTTATTTCACATTAATATATTAACTGAATTTTTTTTGGTCAAATAAATAGGGAATCCTCTAAATAACCATCTCCTCTCTTCACAGCCAGTCCAGGAGCAAGTGAGAGCAAAATTTTAGTGCATTTAGGGGACACACTGCCAACCAGGTATGAAGCTTAAAGGGAAGAAGGCAGGCTGAGGGGCTGGCAAGAGCTCATGGTCAATGTCCAGGCCAGGCCCCAGGGGTCTGGTTCCCAGCCCACCCGGCGGCCCCCAAGTGGACATGAAGTGGACGTGCATTCTCCAGTTCCAGTCCGAGAGGCCCTCTCTAGAGGGAAAGGCGAGGTGAACGGAAACAAACTCCAGAAAACCCAGCGAGGCAGCAGAGGGGCTCTGCCCCCAGCCATGGCTGCCCTCAGACCACCCACCCCCGGCGGCTGGTGGGAAACCCTAAATGTTGAAAGCAGAGGCAACAGGAAGACCCAGGACGAGGCAGGGACGGGAAGGTGAGCGTGAAGGGGCGCGGCCGGCTGGGGATGGAATGCAGGTGGGCAGTTGGCAGGCAGGCGGCCCTCCTTAGCCAAGCACAGACGAGGGCAGACGGAATGTGAGTGGGGCCTGGCAGGGCGCCGGGGCGGGCGCGTGGGCAGGGCTTGTGAGGCTGGGGGTAAAGCAGCTACAAAATCAGAGAGCTGGACTGCGGTGGAGGAGGTGGCCAGAGAGTCCCTCCATGGGCAGAAGCTACGAGAGCAGAACGGGGACGGAGGAGGGTGGGGGGACGCCCCCCGCCCCGCCATGGGACAGCGCAGGAAGCCAGCGGGCTCCGGGCTTACGTGGGAAACTGGGAGGCACCGCCCCAAGTCAAGGGGCCCCCCTTCCCTCGAGGCGAGTTCCTGATAACTGTTTTATATCAGAGCTGGAGGAAGGACAAGCCCTTCCCATCACGCCCCACAGCCCCAACTCAGCCCCAAGGGGAGGGGAGGAGAATGAGAGGAGGCAGGAGGAGGGGGTGGCGGGGTCTACTGGGTCTTCTTATCTTCAGGGGGGTAGTAGGGAGGTGGTGGAGGCTGGTTCTGAGGAAGAAAGGAAAGATCATGTTAGGACTGTCCGAACAAGGGGAGGTCTCTCCCGCCTCTGAATACCAGCAGCTGGGGCTGTGGGTCCCCCTCCAGCGTGTGCCCGCCCCACTCACCGTGGGCATGTAGACGTTGTGTGGGTTGCCCGGGTTGTAATAGGCGCTGGCAGCTGCTTCCGCGGCCTTGGCTTCAGCTGTGAGAACACACACACTCGGGACAAGCCCCACAGACAGGCCTCCCCGCCGCCTCCGGCCGCCCCTGCAACCCTGGCTCCCCAGTGCTCGGGTGGCTGGTGCCAAGGACCCAGGTCCATGAATCAAGCAGTGGTTAACCTTCCCTAAGTGATTCCGGCACTATTGAGACACCCCCTGTACTCCTCCCCATCCGATCTTCACCACGACACCCCCAGGTGGTTCTGTTGGCACATTTTGCAGATGAGAAGACTGAGGTACAGAGGGAATCCTTTCCCAGGGAGCACGGCCAGCTAAAGACAAGAGAGTGGGCTGGCATCTACTGATCTCTCTCCACCACCTGCCACCACACGGCTGGTCCCCTGGGACTGTCCCTAGGCCAATGGTTGTGCGTTATCTGGGGCTTCCGCATACCCGTGGGGAGCAGCCCAGGGGCTGAGCTCACCTGCAGAAGTGGAGGGAACATCGGGGCCGCTGACTGGAGGCTCCATGGGCCCGGGGTAGGGCGGCGGTGGGGGCTGCATGTACCCCATGGCCCCGTCCATCATGGGGGGTCCCGGATAGAACTCTGCTCAGTGAGAGGGATGGGACCCGGTGAGCGGCGCCGCCCTGGCCCCTTGTCTGGTGCCCCCCCAGGCCCCTCCGGCTGCTCCGTCCGTCCTGAAGCAGGTCCAAGAACAAGTCTCCCCTCTGCAACCCCCTGGCTTGGGCGGGGGCGGGGGTGCGGGGTGGGCAGCAAAGGACACACTCACCAGGTGGGGGCGGTGGGTAGGGGTAGCCAGGAGGGCAGGGGTACATTCCATTGGCGACTGGCGGGGGGAAGACATAGGCCCCGCTGGGCATGTAAGAGTAACCATAGGCTCCGCTGGGGGCTTCGCCTCGGGAGGCTACAGTACAAGGGGAGAGAGAAGTGAGTGTCTCCAGCCTCAGGTGCGGGGAGCTGCAGGGTCCCTGGGTGTGCGCAGCAGACACACCTCAGCCCTCCCTGCTCGAGGCCACCTCGGGCAGGGACGGGGAGAGGGGTCTGGGTGGGGACGGAGGTCAGAGCTGGGGCAAAGGGAATGGGGTGGTGGGAGGGATGGGAGGAAGGAGGCTCAGGAAGGGGCAAGAACGGAGCTAGGGGAGCCTGGGGCCAAGGTGAGGAGGTCTGCGGAACACAGCCATTGGGACTTCACAGGTTGCCTCAGGAAGCATAAAGGCTGGGTTTGTTTCCGTGAGGCCAAATGTCCTCGAGGCCGAACGGCTCTGGCAAATCATCCTATACCTGCTCCAGGCAAAGGAACCTCAGCCTTTGGGGTACAGGGCGGTGATGTTAATTACAGGTTTCCTTCCCACTGCCCTGGTGGCTGAGACAGGAAAGTATCTGCCTGCAACTCTGGGTCGGGAAGATCCCCTGGAGAAGGCAATGGTTACCCACTCCAGTACTCTTGTCTGGAAAATTCCAGAGACAGAGGAGCCTGGTGGGCTACAGTCCAAGGAGTCGCAGAGAGTCAGAAAGGACTGAGTAGCTAACACTTTCCCTTTCCCTTTCCCAACTCCCAGCCCTGGGCAGCCCGGGGCCCAGGAATTCACCTCCTGACTGCCTAAAGAGCACAACTAAAAGGAAACAAACCCAAATGAACAAAATGGCACACGCATTCCATGTGTCCTCGGCCCCGAATTCCGAGAGCCTCGGTACCTTGAGATGCCACCTGTAACATCCGCTGTCCAAATTCGATGGCGCCCCCGGACATAAAGGTCAGCTTGTAGGATGCAGAGCCTTCCCAGCCACCTGAGAAGAGAACAGCGCATCAACAGCTCAGGAGAAGAGCGTTCCCTCTGAAGAGATGGCTGTACGTCCTCTCCAGGCCCCATCCAATGGCCTGCCACACACATCACAGGCCAGCGCTGCGACCCGGCCGGCCCCCTGCCCACTTCCTTTGCAGTCCTGTAAGCACAGCTGTGCTGGGGCCTCCCACCCCCAATAAAGCAGCAACAGCCGATTCAAGTTCAGAGCAGCTCTCTCACTCCCGGGGGAGGGGGTGGTGGTGCTGAGAACAAACCCTTGCACCCCCTGCCTGGCTTCTGTCCAAAGGGGAACCGTGAGCTCAGCAGCAAGGCTCAGGCCAGGCTGAGTGTGGGGGAAAGTGAGAATGGTGCCGGGGTCTCTGGGGTCTGCCAAGCTCGAGGGAAAAGGCCCCTGCCTCCCACGCACCTGAACAGTGCCCTCCCACACCTAACGTCTGACACACGCCCCAGGTCGAAGTGAGCGTTTTCACTGGGTCTGCAGTCGTTGAGCCGCCTTCGGGCGCTCTCTGATCTGAGCTGTCATCCTGAATGCCAGCATTTCCCAGCTCTTGGCAACTGAATGGCTGGCAGCCCAAAGGCTGGTCTTGGAAGCTACTCCGGAGCCCAGAGCCCCGCCGTCACCCACCTCCTGCTTCGGCCTTCACCGTCCCTTTGATGTAGTTTGCCCCAAACACAGGCTGCTTGATCTCACAGTCCTTCATCAGATAGAAGGGCATCATGAAGGACTGCATGGCATCCTTCGCCTTGGACAGAAAAATGACCTGCAAGGACAGACAAGGGCCATCACTGCTCGGACCACAGCCAGCCTGGCCACCGCTTCCTCTGTGTGAGGCTGCCGCTCCCAGGGCTGGGGTGGGTGGCCGCAGCCAGCACCCAGCAGCCCCAGGGCACTCTCTGCAATAGCCACCCCTGGAGGGTGCCTTTTGGAGTAAAAGGCCGCACGTGCAGCTGGGCTAGGGAGGCCAGATGTGTGAATTCGCAAGAAAAACGCGTGACTCAGGCCACACGTGTGAACAGGACGGCCTGCTCTGTCACTCATGGGCGGTGAGGAGGCGGCGGACGCGGAGCCTCAGTGAAGAGGCTGCGAGGCGAGGGCAGAGGGGCGGGGAAGGGCTCCCGTAGCGGGCGTCCAGCCTGAGCTCCACAGAACTGAAAGGGGGCAATGGCAGCAGGTGGTGGACCCTGGGAGAAGGGGCGGCACTAACCAGCCCGTGGACTCTGCCCAATCAGCAAGGCTGTCACCCCCCGGGTAGAGAACCTGCTGTTTTATACCCACGACTTTAATCTGTGACTGGAGATGCCAACTTGAACCCCCAGAGACAGGGTTTTGAGACATCCCTCCCCATCCCCACCCAGGTCTCCTCTAAGGCCTGTGCACCTCTCCCCGCTCCACCTCTAAGTCAGCTCTCAGGTGGCCCCAGGCAGCCATCTTCTTCCAGGAACATCCATTTGTGTTTCTCTGCAAGTCTCTCTGAGTCTGCCTGAGGTCCTCTTAGGTGAGGCCCATTCTGCAGGTTGGCATTTCTTGCTCTGCCGGGTTTGGCCGGGCTCTTTGCCCAGCCCAGAGACTGCGGCTGTGCTATTGAATCCTGTAGACCACACTTACTACTCTGGACGTGCACAAGGGCCTCACGGGCTACTCCTACAAAACTCAAAGTACCTCGGCCTCTCCCCCCAGGCCCAGGTCATTCCAGCAGCTGCACTGAACTCCAGACTGCTTGCAGCAGCAGCTCGGGAATTTGCATGGATTCACTGTCCAGCCATCAGTTTTGCTGCACAAAGAGCCTGGTGGTTCGAGAACCAGGGAGATGTGACAGAAACACGCTGACATTCATCAGGGCTCAGAGGCCACTAGACTCACAAGGCTGAGGCTGACCTAAGGCTCTCACATCAGCCTCCTGGAGCCACGAGTCTCCAAACCAGCTGCCTCACTGTAGAACTTACCCGGTACGGGGTAAGGTAGACGGTGCCTTTCTTGGTCCCTTTGAAGGCCTCTGGCACATTCCTCATATCACTGAACGTAAGCTCTACATGGTCATAGGACATCAGAATGCTGTGAGAAAAGAGGACAGGCCCTGATGAGACTGCTGGAGTCACAATCTGTCACCCCCAAGGACTGAAACCTCCTGGGTAGCAGCTGCTTATGAGCAGCTGCCAGCATGTGGTCGTTTCAACACTGCTGTGAGGAGCATAACAACACAGCCATGGAAAAAATGAGCAAGCTGGGTTCCGCGAACCCCACCCACACAGCCCCAAAGCGACCAGTGTAGGGACTTCCCTGGCGGTCCAGTGCTTAGGACTCCCCATTCTCACTGCGGAAGGCCCAGGTTCAACCTCTGGTCAGGGAACTAAAATCCCACAAGCCGCAGGGCACAGCCAGGAGAAAAAAAAGTGACCAGTGCAGTAGAAGAGCCGCAGGGCTTTGCAGACACCATAATCCCTCCAATCGGGTCAGAGCATCTGGGTTAACTCTTCTGTTCTTCTTCCAGGTCCTTACAGCAGGTGCTCTGTTTTTGTTGGTTTGCCTTTTTAAGCCTGATGCATAACTTTTTAAGACATGACTCTCCACCTTACCAAAGGGCTCACTTCAGGGTTCCTCTAAACCTGGGGTGCTTAAGCTGAGTGTGCAGGGCTATCAGCCCATGAATCCTTGAGACGATCACACACGTGCTTTTTCCTGTGACAGTCCATAGCTCTCATCGCTCTCACAGGGATTCTTGAAGAGTGAGGTTCACTGTTTCACACATCAAGCTTTATATGCTGAATGGAGACTTCAGTTACTGTTTACACAACTTTTTCAGAACTGGGGCGCAAGCATTTGCTAAAAATAAGGCACACCATTACACAGCAGCACTGAGTCCTAAACCAGGTAGGAGGCCCAGGAGGACAGGTAACATTCTTTTTTGTTTTTAAGATAACATTCTTGTCCCAGAAAAGCCCCACTGAGAGAGAAGGAACAGTCCCAGGAGATGGTACCAAATGGCATCAGCAGGGTTTGTCCACCCTGGGACTGGCTCGCACACAGAGAGGCTACACACCCAGGGCAATGTGAGGTTTCTCTGATTACAAGACAACGCAGCCCAAGTTCACGTGGTTCTATTTGTCTTTTTTTTTGCCCTCCCAGATATCACAACTTCCTTCACTGGGGAGGGGTAAGTGGAAAGAGGACCAGTACCAGAAAAGACAGGGAAAGCTCAGAGAAAAGAGGTCATGATCAGGAACAGGCTGGGCCTGGCAGACCCTGTGCCGGTACCATGGAGAGAGTCAGTACTGTGGGCTCCCTGAGTGCTTTCCTGACTCAACAAGCATGCCGGGTTACAGCCCTGGGCTGAGTGCTGGCCTTAACCAGTGTCTAGACTCTGATCCCACCAAGTCTCTTCTGGGGACTCAGATTCCTTCTTTGCTCCTTCAAGAGGTGCTTTTGGGTCACTCAACCAGGGCTGGCTGGTCTGATTCTCAACGCCCAAGGAGCAAGAGGAGAGAAGCCGTTCAAGGAGCGGAAGGTAGGAGAGACAGAATGGAGTGGGGGGTGGGCAGGACAGGTGGGAGACCACTCTGGGGAGTGACCCGAGCCAATAGGAATTCAAGGGAAAGAGGCAAAAACTGACCTTTATAGGAAATATGTCAGGCATCTGACGATCGTTAACTATGTAATTTCACCTCTGGGCCTCAGTTTCTCACCTGGAAACTGAGCAGTTCTGGAATATACTGGAAGGCTACATACTGGTAGTTAAGGCTACTGACTTTGGAATCAAGACTCCTTCGCTGTTACTTACAGCTTTGTGAGCTCAAGCAAGTTTCTTAACTTCCCTGTGCCTCAGTTTCCTTACATGTCAAGTGTGTAGTGTAATAGCACCTGCCGCACAGGATTCACACACTGAAAAAAGGCAGAACAGATGTCGCCCCTCCCCGACACACAGTAAACGCCTAAATAAATGGCAATTACTTTTGTCTAAAGCTTTCCGCGTTTCCTAACGTCTCCTACCCTGGGCAAGGGGTTCGAGGACGACCCGCAAGCTCCAGTTGTCTCTGCAAGGCCCCCGCCCCATCCGGCCGCCCCGGCCCCATCCCACAGCTGATCAAAGCATCCCGGCCCCTCCCTCAACACCCACTCAGCTTCCCGCAGCCCCGCCCCAAGCCGTTCGTTACCCCCCGACCCATCAGTTTCCCCTCTCCACGGGTTCACGCCCCGCCGCCCACCGCCCACACGCTCGATGCCCGCCCTTCCGGGCCTCTAGGGTTATTCCGCACTGTCTTCACCTCTCGGTGTTGTTGACGATCACTCCGCCGCCCTCAGAGTGGTTCTTGTTGAGCGCCATAGTCCCTCGGAACAGGGTCCCGAGCCTGGCGACGCAGTGCGCTTGCGCCCTTCTTCTGCCCGCCCCTGGTGGCGTCGTTCAGATAAGCGCCAGCCAGTCACAGCTCCCGTGCGGAGGCAGGCTCTACCGCCTGATCCCGGGCGTCACGTGCTAATAGTTTACGGCCTCGCCCCCTCCCCCCTCCCCGGGTAGCGCCTGCATCACAAACAAGCTCAAGACTACAACTCCCAGAAGGCAACGCTCCCTCAACCCCGACCTCTCCCTACACGCTAGCGGAAGGATGCATTCTGGAACTTGTAGTCTCCGAGACCGCAGGTCCCGATTGACTCCACGAGTCGCATAACTAATTCCCACCTACCTCCACTGCTTCCTCCCAGGGAGCCGAATGAATAGTTCGGTTAGCCACAGAGGAACTAATCGTAAAGGCGCTGGAGGCAAAAGCTCATACCCACAGGATGGAGGTTGTAACCTACCCCAGCTGTAGGAGCGCTGATCACTAACTGGGGCAGCTTCATTCCATCTACAAACGTTTGGGGAGAACTTACATGACTGCTCCTCCTCCCCACCCCCAACACACACACACACACACTTGAGTAATCTCTGAGCCGGACAGATAAGTGCAAGACCAGTTTCTGTTTGGCAGAGAAGAGTCAGGAAAAACTGCGATCGCTCCCATGAAATCAAACCCAGACCCTCCGAAGTGGGCGGTGGGAATCTCGGTGCGGGGAGGAGGACCCGAGCCCAGCGCCTTCATCTCATCGCCTCGTCCACCGCAGCTGGCCTCGCGGTGGCGCTGCTCCCTCTAGAACATTATGGCTTTGCCGCCCGGCCCTCCCAGCATTTTCCAGGCTCGAAGATTTAAACCAGACTGGGAGGAACTGAATGCCACTGGGCACAGCGAGAGACCGAGTGCTTAGGGCTGACTCACTGTGACTCTGCCACTGTGCGGCCCCCGCTCGCCGCTGTAGTTTTGTAAACTTCCGGCACCTCCGAGGCGGGTCTTTCCGGGTAATTGTGGGAGTGGGAGTTGGGGCGGGGCAAGGGGCGTGGTGGTGTCTCACTACCCCCGGGGCGGTGCTGGTGCATCTTTGATTTTAAGGGATCAGAGTTTGATTTGAAGCACACTGCTAATTTCCTGACACGTGGTGGCCAACTTTGTGATTCACCTGCTTGACTTTCGTTTTGAGTGAGATTTCTTAGGTTAAGGGTAAAAAACTGGAAAATATTATGAAGCAGGTAAGTTTCTATAAGGTCTTGCGCAAAACCAGGATGGACGTTGCAGGACAAGTGCGATGAAGTAGTACATCAGGGGACATGATGAAATCTGCCCTTGAAGGTTAAGTTAAGTTCCATACATATGGGATTTTGCCGGCGGTCCAGTGGTTAAGACTCCCTGCTTCCACTGCAGGGGGCAAAGTTTCCATCCTTGGTCAGGGAGTTAGTGAAAGTCTCCTAGTCGTGTCTGACTCTGCAACTCCATGGACTGTATAACCCGCCAGGCTCCTGTATCTGTGGAATTTTCCAGGCAAGAATACTGGGATCTTCTGGACCTAGGGATCAAACCCAGGTCCTCCTGCATTGCAGGCAGTTCTTTACTGTTTGAGCCACCAGGTGGTAAAGGCAGGGCACAGCCTATATCCCTGGCACAGCCAAAATAAAAATAAAAATCCACGCATGCAATCTATGCAGTTGTTGAAAAGAATGAGGTCAAATTCTGTGTGCTGAAATGAAAAGATTGCTACGGTTTGTCTGAACAAATGATGTATAAATATACTTACATTTGTCTAAAAATAAGGTATTAAGTCTCTTGAAGGATGGACTTCTGTGGTGGCTCAGATGGTGAAGCATCTGCCTACAATGCAGGAGACATGAGTTCGATCCCTGGGTCAGGAAGATCCTCTGGAGAAGGAAATGGCAACCCACTCCAGTACTCTTGCCTGGAAAATCCCATGGATGGAGGAGTGTGGTAGGCTACAGTCCATGGGGTCGCAAAGATTCGGACACGACTGAGCGACTTCACTTTCATGCTCTTTTCTACTGTTTGTTTACTGTGTGCATTTTATTTATTTTTTTGGCTATGCAGCATGCAGGATCTCAGTGCCCCCACCAGGGATCTAACCCGTGTCCCCTGCAGTAGAAGCGCAGTGTCTTAACCAGTGAACCACGAGGGAGGTCCCTGCTGTGTGCATTTTAAATGTTAATAATACATTTCAAAAAGAAAGGGAAAAAAAAGAGAAAACTCACCCAATAATGGGTGTGCAAGAACAGCTGCTGTAAGTACCATAAGAGGGAAGGTGGGCCAACAGTGCACAACCCCGATTGGTGGCAGAGAGAGTCTCGTTTTGTGGAGCCTGAAGCCTTTCCCGTGTTGGAGGCCCTGTGTAAGAACTAAAACACAGGATTATAAACACACCATGCTGTGGCCACACTGAGGCCTCATGACAGGAGGGGAAATGTGATGAAGAGGAAGTCTGAGTGGAACAAGATAGCAGGCTTAACCCATTCTGGCTTAAGTGTCCAGCTTTTGCAAGTTTCATAAAACACGTGACCATGTGAACGCATTGTTGGGGCTGCTCCCAGGCGGTGGACAGGGCAGGTCCTTTCCAGGACCACACTAAGGAACTCAAGGGCAGTTCGTTGTTGAACATGTCAGGGGTGGAGGTGGAGATAAATTAGAAGTTTGGGATTAACATATACTACATATACTACTGTATGGCTTCCCAGATGGCTCAGTGGTAAAGAATCCGCCTGCCAAGCAGGAGACACAAGTTCGAGCCCTCGGTCAGGAAGATCCCCTGGAGTAGGAAATGGCAGCACACTCTAGTATTCTTGCCTGGGAAATCTGATGAACAGAGTCGCCTCGGGGGCGACAGTCCATGGGGTCGCAAAGAGTCAGACACCACTTGGCGACTAAACAGCAAACAGCAGCAAACAGAAAGGCCCTACTGTATCACAGGGAGCTATACTCAGTATGTTGCAATAACCTGCAATGGAAAAGAATCTGAAAAAGAATATATGGGGGTGTGTGTATAACTGAATCAGTTTGCTGTGCACTTGAAACTAACACATTATAAATTAACTATACCTCAAGAATAAAGTAAATAAAAACTGCTTAAGCATTTTGTCATGAATGCTATTTTTCCCCAGAAGGAGACTGTGAAGTGTATCACCTAAAAAGGAAAAAAGAAAGAGTCACAGATCAGGATTGAGACAATTTTAATTGTATATTGTGATGTCCTCTGAGGTTTTCTGTAATACGTTGTCTTTTTAAAATCTGCTAATCCTTGTGCCCTAAATTGATTTCGTAATCCTCACTTTGAAAACTCCTATTCCAAAAGGAAGGATGAGGGTAGTGTGGGTGGGGGAAGTGGAGGAGAGGACAGGAGTGTGCTGGAGTTGATGTGAGTAATACCCCACCAGGTTCCCCACCCCACCCCGCCAGAGATGGGACCTGCATCCGCCCAGCTCCTGGAGCTGAAACTGTCCCATATTTGCAGTTCCCTGATTAGTTTACTAAAGGGTGTGTCAGTGAGATTTAGGTCATTCTCATCCTCTTGGTGAGGAGGAGAGTTTTGTTTCTCTTAGTATTTTTATTTATTTATTTATGGTTGCCCTGGGTCTTCGTTTCTGCACTCGGGCTTTCTCTAGTTGCCGTGAGTGACGGAGGTGGAGGGGAGGGGGGAGCTACTCTGTTGTGCACAGGCTTGCTGCGGTGGGCTTGTTTCGGAGCACAGGTTCTAGGTGCACAGGCTAGCTGTGGCACATTAGTCGTGGCTCTCGGACTATGGAGTGTAGACTCAGTAGTTGTGGGCTTTAGTGTGGACTCTTCCTGGACTAGGGATTGAACCTGTGTCCCCTGCATCGGCAGATGGATGCTTATTCCCTGAACCACCGAGCACGGCTGAGGGTTTTTCTTTAGATGTCACATCTTTGTTTCACTTTTGAAGGGCTAGGAGACTCAAAAGACTGAGGGACTTTTTCCCCTTTCTCAACCAAGAGGGCAGGCAAGCCTTCCTGTTCCTTAATAGTGGTTCCCAGCTCTGGCTGATCACAGAAGTTGTCAGATACCCTGAAGGTACAAAGCCCCAGGCTTTTGCCTGGAGCCTACTATCTGTGACTGGGGCTGCAGGGGCTAGAGATCGGAGATGACAGAATGACTGGACCTAGAGAGGGAAGGGGTGTTTTCCAAAGCCCTGAACTGGAACAGAGTTTGGGGAATTTTCCAGTGGTACCCCTCCAACCTGTCCCCTTATCTGTCCTGCTCCCACATAGCAATCCCAAGAGGTAGGTTGTGGTCAATGGGGATCCTGAAGTGTGCTTTGGGGGGTTGTGTGAAATTGTCCAACTATCTGAACAGAGAATTCAGTATAAAGAATTAACATAGGTATAAAGCTAGGCATGTTGCTGTAAAGGTAGATCGCTAGGTAACAGAAAAGGTGAAAATAAATAATTCTAAGGTGTCCCAGAGGGACCTGAACCTAGGACTGGAGGAGCCAAAGGGCAAAGTTGGAGTAATTATAATAAACATAGGAGCTTGAAGGAAGTGCCCCTGGGGACTAAAACCTAATTCTTTGAGTGGGGTACATGCTCGCTGGTGGTGGTGTCTCTGAACAGGGCTCAGGGTAGCTAGTTCTGCAAGGGATGGAGAAACTAGCAAACTGCATTAAGCTGCTGCTAAGGAACTGCAGCTGCGCTTCCCTGGTGGCTCAGTGGTGAAAATCTGCCTGCCAATGCAGGAAACACCGGTTTCATCTCTGGGTCTGGAAGATCCCCTGGAGAAGGGAATGGCAAGCCACTCCAGTATTCTTGCCCGGGAAATCCGGTGGACAGAGGAGCCTGGTGCAATCCATGGGGTGGCAAAAGAGTCTGACACCACTAAACGGCTAAACAAAGGAACTGCAGCTTCGGGTTGAGGAAGCCTTCCAGTGATGAGGAAACAGCCAGCAGCTGGGAAGCAGTCTGCCCCCTTCTCCCCGCTCTGCAGGCCCTCTAGCGCCCCCTGTTGGCAAAATCCGACAGGGAGCAGCAGGTACTGGAGAATTGCAGCTTCTTAGCAGAGTCGGACGGGCGAAGGCAATGGCACCCCACTCCAGCACTCTTGCCTGGAAGATCCCATGGACGGAGGAGCCTGGTAGGCTGCAGTCCATGGGGTCGCTAAGAGTCGAGCATGACTGAGCAACTTCACTTTCACTTTCACGCATTGGAGAAGGAATGGCAACCCACTCCAGTGTTCTTGCCTGGAGAATCCCAGGGAGAATCCCTGGTGGGCTGCCGTCTATGGGGTCGCACAGAGTTGGACACGACTGAAGTGACTTAGCAGCAGCAGCAGCCCCTGTATCAACATTCAGGAAACAAAGATCATGACATCCGGTCCCATCACTTCATGGTAAATAGATGGGGAAACAATGGAAACAATGACAGACTTTATTTTCTTGAGCTCCAAAATCACTGCAGATGGCGACTGCAGCCATGAAATTAAAAGATGCTTGCTCCTTGGAAGAAAAGCTATGACCAACCTAGAAAGCGTATTAAAGAGCAGAGAAAAAAAAAATAAAGAGAAAAAAAAAAAAAAAAGAGCAGAGACATAACTACGCCAACAAAGATTTGTCTAGTCAAAGCTATGGTTTTTCCAGTAGTCATGTACGGATGTGAGAGTTGGACCATAAAGAAGAATTGATGCTTTTGAACTGTGGTGTTGGAGAAGATTCTTGAGAGTCCCTTGGACTGCAAGGAGATCAAACCAGTCAATCTTAAAGAAATCAACTCTGAATATTCATTGGAAGGACTGATGCTGAAGCTGAAGCTCCAATACTTTGGCCACCTGATTCGAGGAGCCAACTCATTAGAAAAGACGCTGATGCTGGGAAAGACTGAAGGCAAGAGGAGAAGGGGACGACAGAGGATGAGATGGTTGGATGGCATCACCGACTTGATGCACATGAGTTTGAGTAAACTCCGGGAGATGGTGAAGGACAGGGAAGCCTGGTGTACTGCAGTCTGTGGGGCTGCAGAGTCAGACACGACGGAGCGACTGAACAGTAACAACAAGCCCCTGTCCCACAGAGCCCCGTTTACAGGGTGGGTGTTGTGAGTTGAACTGTGTCCCCTCTCAAATGCATGTGTCAAAATCCTAACCCCTAGTGCCTCAAATCGTGACCTTATTTGGAAGGAGGGCTGTGGTAGATATAATTAGTTCAGATGAGGTCATTAGAGTGGGCCCTAGTCCAACATGACTAGTGTCCTTATAAAAAGGGGAATTTGGGCACAGCTATGCACACAGGGAGAATGTCATGTGAAGACAAAGGCAGAGTGCTACAAGGCCTGCCAAACATTGTCAGTAAGCCCTCAGAAGCTATGGGAAAGGCCTGGAACACATTCTGCCTGAGAAGGGACCGACCCTGCCAACACCTTGATCTCAGACTCCAGCCTCCCCAGAGCTGGGGGACAATGCCTTTCTGTTGTTTAGGCCACCTAGTTTGTGTTACTTCGTTAGTCTGCTCAACCCAAGCAGACTCACACAGTGGGGCTGGGGCAGAAAGATAATAGCTGGTCACAATCTCCAAATCCTTGGGGGAGAGGAGGCTCACCATACAAGGACCCCTGGGGCTCAGACCACAGGCATCTCAGCTGCTGCCCCATTGGAGACGTTTTCCTATCTCATGTGTATGCTCTTTTCTTAGTGACTGAGTCCTGTCTGACTCTTTGCAACCTTTTGGACTGTAGCCCATCAGGCTCCTCTGTCCATGAGATTTCCCAGGCAAGAATACTGGAGTGGGTTGCCATTTCCTCCTCCAGGGGTTAAGGGACCTAACCTGCATCTCCTGCATTGCAGATGGATTCTTTACTCACTAAACCATCCAGGAAGCCCCCTTCTATCCCATGGCACTGTATAGTGTAAGTAAGTGTTAGTCACTCAGTCATGCCCAACTCTGTGAGACCCCATGGACTGCAGCCCACCGGCTCCTCTGTCCATAAGATTTTCCAGGCAAGGATTCTGGAGTGGGTTGCCATTTCCTTCTCCAATGGCACTGTATAAACCCAGACTATCATTCTACTGAGGGGAAGACCCCCTAAACCCGCAAAAAAAAAAAATTCCTGAGATTGAATTTCTTACCCTCTTGGTGAAGGGCAGCTCATAATCAAATTTTATGATTTAGGAAAAATACCAAAATTGACATTTCTTGTACCTGAGCATTATGGAACCTTTTCATACTCCATACACTGCATTGTTTTCCTTCACTCAGCCAGTCATCTTCTTGAGAAAGAAAACTCTTGGTAAGCCTCGACTTTCCGCCATCTGCTGTTGGTTGGTTGGGCTTCGAAGCTGGAGTGGTAGAGGCCACGTGGGGCGTCAGTGATGGGAAGTGAGCTGTTTCAGGGCATGTCATTTTGGCCGCGGGTATTTCAGTAACACAGATTCCTTGCTCCTCCATCAGGAAGCCCAGCCAGGGCTTGTCTGGGGCTGTTTCTGGTTACTATGGAGATGAGCTCCACCCGGCAGTTCCCCATCCAGACCTCCCTGCTCTGTGGAGTTCAGTATCCCCAGGCACAGCTGCAAGGCCGATACTGAGCTATTCCTGCTGTGGGAGTGTTTACACAACACCCCGGCTCTCAAGTTCCCCTCTGTGCCTCCCATATCCCAGAAAGCCAGAAAGACCCAGGCGTCACCTCTGACGTTGTCTCCACCCCAGCACCGAGGAGTCGTGCCTGGAAGGACCCTTCTATAGAAGGAAGCTCAGGGAGGTGTCTGGAGGGGCTCCTGTGGCTCTGGGCCCCTTCCTGCTATTTCTGGGTCTTCCTTCCAAGAGGGTGGGGGGCAGGGAGGCTCCTCTCCATCTCCCTGGAAAGATGCATGATCTCTCTCATCCCTTTTTTTTCCTTCTTTAAAACCATTTTTCACTTAAATAACAGAGTGGGTTGGGATTATTTTTGGCCGTCCCACAAGGCATGGGGGATCTTAGCTCCCCAGCCAGGGATCTAACCCAAGCTGCCTGTAGTGGAAGCATGGAGCTCTAACCACTGGATCACCAGGGAATTCCCTATAGAGTGATTTAAACTTTTTTTTTTAACTTTTTTTTTTTTTTTAATTGTTTACCCATGTGAAACCCTGCCGTAGGCTGCCCATTCCTTCTAATTAAAATCCAGAATCCTTACCAGGCTCTGCCCTACCAGGCTTGGCTGCCACTTCACACCACCACTTGTCTTCCTTAAAACACTTCGGTCCCTGGGTGCTTGGCCCAGTCCTGAGCCCACACCCATCCTCTCTGTCTTGCTCACTCCTTGCCCTGCAGGCCTCAGCTGTCCCTTCAGGGAGGTCTTCCCTGAAAATGCCTGTCCGCCAGCCCCACTAGGGCCCCTTCTCGTGACCGCTATCTAATTTCCTTTTTTTAAAAAAATGTCTGTCCCTGGAAAATTTGTGTTTCGTTTTGTTTTGTAATATAGCAGAGGGAAAGCTTCTCTTCAGCGTGAAAGTACACTGGCTACATCACATAAAAGTTACCACCGTTAAGTGGGCAGTTCAGTGGCATTAAGCATGATCCCGTTATTGTGAGACTATCCCCACGATCCTTCTCCAGAACTCATGCACCACCTCAAGTGGGAATTCTGACTCCAGTAAACACGAGCTCCTCAATCCCCCCGCCCCCCAGCCCCTGCGACCACGCCCCACTATTTTCTGTTTCTATTAATTTGCCTATTCTCAGTGCCTGGTGTAAGTGGAAACACACAAGATTTGTCCTTTCACATTTGGCTTATTTCACTTAGCATAATGTCTTCAAAGTTTATTCATGTGATAGAATGTGTCAGAATCTCAGTCTTTTTTAAGGCCGTTGTATATTCAGACCACGCTGTGTTTATGCATTCGTCCATTGATGAACACTTGGGTTGTTCCCACCCTTAGGCTGTTGTGAATTATGTTGCTATGGACATGGATTTATAAGCATCTGTTTGAGTCCCTGCTTTTAGTTCTTTTGGGTGTATCCCAGGGGTGGAGTCCCTGTCCTTTTCTTGTGCAGTACTTATTACGGCTACGACTATCATGGGGCCGGTGGTGTGGCTCAGGCATCTTTGTTGGGATTACTCACCACGGTATCCCCAGCCCTGAGTACTGTACATCGCACTGAATACATATTGTTGAGTGAGTGAGGGAAAGTGTCCCATCTCAGTGGGTGGAGCAACATGGAGCGTCCTGACACAGGTAGTCTGGGCTAATCTTAGCTCCCAAAGAACAAATCCATGGAGTTCCCCTGCTGCTGCTGCTGCTGCTGCTGCTGCTGCATCGCTTCAGTCCTGTCCGACTCTGTGCGACCCCAGAGACGGCAGCCCACCAGGCTCCCCTGTCCCTGGGATTCTCCAGGCAAGAACACTGGAGTGGGTTGCCATTTCCTTCTCCAATGCAGGAAAATGAAAAGTGAAAGTGAAGTTGCTCAGTCGTGCCCGACTCTTAGCTACCCCATGGACTGCAGCCTACCAGGCTCCTCCGTCCACGGGATTTTCCAGGCAAGAGTGCTGGAGTGGGGTGCCATTGCCTTCTCCTGGAGTTCCCCAAGGACTGACAAAATTTCCAAGAGTATCAATTTTATTTATTTTTGAAATATAAGTATACAAGTTTTAATTTATTTTTAAGAATATATTCATATTTTAGAATCGGGACATGTACATGTATGACTGAGCAGCATGGCTGACACAGCCCACATCCTCACCGGTGAGCTTCCAAGAACCATTTACTGAGCTGCCAGTGGTACTGGTGAAGAAAGACGGAGAATAAATAATAGTGCTTTGGGGAGCATCGTAGTCATCAATGGGGTAGGGAAAGAGGGAGCCTCATTGTGCACATAACAGCAGGAGCAACTCCCCAGTACTGCATTCAAGAGAATAATAATAATACCAGTAACATGTATTGAAGGCTCACTCTGTGCCAGACTTGTGCCAAACACTTTGCCTAAATAGCTCATTTCATCCTCAAAAAAACACACTATTCACTTTTCTCTGAATTTCTCCCACCTGATTTTTTGCCTCCTCCAACCCACTCCCCTCTGGCAACTACCTGTTTGTTCTCTGTATCTGTGTTTGAATTCTACTACTATTATTTTTCTCTTTTCCCCTTCTCTGCCCTACTGAATAAGACGACAACCTGGTAGCCACTGTAGTTTGGGGAGACATCATTTTAAATTTGTCATTGGCAGTGGTTTCCAGTATTGTCTCTTTTACTATTCACTTTGGGCTTCCCTGGTGGCTCAGAGGTTAAAGCATCTGCCTGCAATGTGGGAGACCTGGGTTCGATCCCTGGGTCGGGAGGATCCCCTGGAGAAGGAAATGGCAACCTGCTCCAGGATTCTTGCCTGGAGAATCCCATGGATGGAGGAGCCTGCGCAAAGAGTCAGACACAACTGAGCAACTTCACTTCACTATTATTTTTAAAACCCAGTACCAATCATTAGCAGTCTAGATTCACAGATTTTTATTTCACTTATTTGTTATTCTTTCAGCTTCCCCAAGCAGCGTGTGGGATCCTAATTCCCTAACCAGGGATCAAACCCCTGCCCCTCTACTGGAAGCGAGCAGGCTTAATCACTGGACCGCCAGGGAAGTTCTTGCGCTTCTATTATTATCCCAATTTTACTAGTGAGGAAATTGAGGCACAGAAGGGGCTAAGTACCCTGCCTAAAGGCCTATGGCTAGGAAATGGCCAGAGTGGAATTTTTAGCCCAGACTTTCTGATTCCGGAACTCACACACAAAACCATTCTTCTCCAAGGCTGAAGCAGAGAGGTGCTACTCTTTACATTATAGCCAATCAGAGATATGACAGAGTAAAATTAAAAACTGAGTGTCATTTACAGACAAAGTGCCCAGGACCTCAAAGACTACCTCCTACCTGTCTCCGTGCTCGGGCTGTGAGCGCCTCCCCAGCCAATTCGCTGAGGATACTGGGAAGCAGATTGAGGCTTGCACCCAGGTGGGGCCTGTGAGGACCACTCAGGACCTCCTGCAGTTCTTAGGCATCTCCTAGAAGACATGATGGTGCAGAAAAAGAGTGACCTTGTATTCTAGACTTTGAACATTGGCATCAAATGTTGAGTGTGTTGCAGCAAAAATGGAAATGAAGTGTTTCCTCTCCCGAGGACAAGGAAAGTAAAGAGAATTGTGAACAGTTAAGAGAAGGAACGTAAATGGGCCTGAAAGGCTTCATCACTCCTAGTTTTATTTTACCTGTCATTAATCTATAGTGTCTGTTAGATTTGTCCTTCACAAAGCTAACCTATCACCCCCTGATGCTATGCTTATTGCATCCTGAACCTGGTGTTAGCTCTCTCTTGAAGCAAATCACCCCTTATCACTGTTTGCTTTTTAGAAAGAAGGTCAAAGGCAGATGACCCAGAGACAAATAAACCCAGTTACTAGACTTTTTTGAAAAAACGCAAGATGAAGAAAAACACAAGACCTTCATTACTTTGAGCTTTATCATTTACCCTAAAACCATGAAATCCAGGCTACATAACATCTCTCAATTCTCCTAGGAGGGGGGTACAGTCCTTGAGGTGCTAGCCTGCTGTGTCTTACCCCATGCATGGCAGTGGAATCAAGCCATCTTCCTTTCATTGTTGTTATTATTAATTAATTAATTTATTGGCTGTGCAGGGTGTTCGTTGCTGCACAGGCTTTTCTCGAGTTGCAGACAGCAGGGGCTCCTCTCTGGTTGCGGCCCGCGGGCTTCTCATTGCCGTGGCTTGTCTTGTTGAGGAGTACAAGCTCTAGTGCATGCAGGCTTCAGAAGTTGCACACGGGCTCAGCAGTTGCGGCTCCTGGGCTCTAGAGCACAGTCTCAATAGTTGTGGGCTTAGTTGCTCCAAAGCATGCGGAATATTCCCGGATCAGGGATCAAACCCATGTCTCCTGCCTTGCAGGCGGCTTCTTTACCACTGAGCCACCTGGGAAGCCTATAAGCCATCTTTCTATTTCCTCCAAATTCTGTCTCCATGTTTCTATTTGGCATCGGTGGACAGGGAACGCAGATCTGGGGGAGAGGTATGGGGCTGAATGGGACACACACCCTGCAGCTAAATGCTGTCTTCTTCCCAGGGGAGAAAACCCAGCAACAGCAGAGACAACTGCAAGCCTCTACCCCTCCCAGTTCAGCCCCATCTTCCTGGCCAGGCCTTCATTTTCAGCCACAGTCTCAGTCCAGCCTCACCCTGTGCCTGGGAAGTGAAGAAAGGCACTTCTGTGAGTTCCTTGAGTGGGCTGGAGGAGGAGAGGGAGGAGGATGTGTCTACCCCTTTCCTCCTGGAATTGGGGGTGGGGGGATGGTGGGAGCAGGGAGGGGTGGAGGACCTAGCTGCCAAGAGGGAAGAGATGCTTGAGTCCATTGATCAGCCTGTTGTTTGGAATTCTGGGGCTCATTTTCCCACAGAAACAAAGCTCAAGTGGCGGTTGGCTTCCCGCCTGGCCCAAAGGAGCCAGACTCGGCTAATAGCAACGCAGCCTCCGAGGACCCTTCACACTCTTCCCACACTGCCAATGTCTGTCATTGGCTTGGCTCCCATGGGAGCTTCGGAAACTGCAGGGCCTCAGGCCGCTCTGGAAGAAAGGACTCTGGTGGCTGTGGAAACTGGGGTCTGGGCTGGGAGCAGCTCTTCCACAGGCGACAGCACTGGGGAGCAGCCTGTGTGTGTGTGTGTGTGAGTGTGTGTAGACATTTCTAAGCACATCCCTCAGTTTCTTCATCTGCAAATGCTGGTGGTAAAAGAAGGCTTGGACTAGATCAATGGTTTTCTAGTCTTTGTCTTTTTAACAGCTTCTCTTTTTTGCAAGTCATCTTGCATAAAATCTGTTCTGATTATAAAGTGTTGGCAGGGCCGATGAGGGGCTGGCCCCCTGGTATCCCTTCCCACCCCGCCAGCCCTGCCTCAGTGTCCCACCTCAGAACTCCAGATGTCCTCAGAGCATGTTTGAAAAGTCACTAGGCTGGATCCACACACACAACTACACCCAGGCAGACATGCAGACCTATACACTAATGCACAAGCAACATTCAAGCACAGACACAGACACCTAAACACACACATAGGCAAAGCGATACACCCAGAAACACATAGACACTCACATACACCACATCTCTCCAGCTCTAGTATGATCCTACAATCAGAGAGGAAGTGCAGGGTTGCCCCTAATACTCTAGACTGGGGATGACAATGAAACTTGGGGTCAGCCTCAGCCAAATTCTTGTGAGCTGTGCGGCCCTGGGTGAGCCGGTCCCCTGCTCTGAGCTGTAAATGTTAACACTGGGATTCGAGATTAAGGTGTACAAGGTTCTGTGAGTCTCGAAGCTGGCAGTCACTCTGGTAACTTTCCAGGCAGCTCAGTGGTAAAGAATCTGCCTGCCAATTCAGGAGATGCGTGTTCGATCCCTAGGTCGGGAAGATCCCCGGGAGGAGGAAATGGTAATCCATTCCAGTATTCTTCCCTCGGAAATCCTAGGGACAGAGGAGCCTGGTGGGCTACAGTCCATGTGGTCGCAAAGACTGAACAATAACAAACTCTGCAAGTGGCAGGGATACTGTGGCTGCAGACTTGACTAGTCAGGCCTGAATTGCAGGAAGGAGGCACCAGTCCTGTGCAGGCGCCTCGTCCATCTAACTCACTTTCGGTGCCATGCAGGGACCCTACAGAAGAATCAGGGGCCTGAGTGTTCTCTGTAAGAGGAGCGGGACGGGGCGTGCCAGGGCAGGGGTGGGCGGGGCTCTGTGAAAGGTGGGAGGGTTCCGGAGGTGAGGGGACTCCCCATTGGTCCACGTTGCCACAGCAACGTGGAGGCACAGCCTCCCCCATCCGCCCCCGGCCCCAGTGAGCTGGGGCCCTTGGCTGTCAAGGAAACGGTGCCGAGAACACAGAGCCCCAGGAGCCAGCAGGCCCCGCCCGGAAAAACAACATCCTGGCTGTGGGGCACCAGCAGGCTCTGTGGGAGGGGCTATTTTTAGCTGGTGAGGCAGCCAGGGCAGGACTTGTATGGCCTTGCTGTCTGGCTGTATAACTCAGCCATTGTCCCGCCTGACCTTAGGTCCCGGGCTCAGAGGCCTCTGTCTGCCCCTGCTCTCCAGGCTGGTCCTCCCTGGGGTGCACCTGAGTTACCGAGAACCCCCCCCCCCAGCCCGGGGGGCGGAGGCTGACCTGGGAACACACCTTGGAGCCTCTGGAGCAAGTTCTCTGCCTTGAAATCAGCATGCAGGCGTCCCAAGCTGGGATGGGGTGGGGTGGGGGGTGGTCCTAGGGCTGCAGGGGGCCCTGGACCTTCCTGGGAGAGAGGCAGAGGCTTTACTGGGGCACAGAGCCCAGGGACTCCCCAGCGTGGAGGCTGAGCCCAGTTCCAGCTGCCCAGCTGCTGCAGAGATGTCAGGCAGCCTCCGAAGGAAGAGACAGGTCCTTTTAGGGAAGACATTCCCAGCTCCAGCCACACCCTGGGGTCGGTTCAGCCGCAGCCCTCAAGAGCTGAGAAGGTGTGCTTATGAAAACAGCTCTAGTCTCAGACTTTGTTGCCCACACCCAGGAGTCCTGCCCGGCTCTTGCGGAGTGTGAGGTCTGCGTTGAATCTTGGGCAGACACCCTTCGGCAGGTTCCAGAACTAGGCTATAGCAACAGGGATGAAAATAGCTGGTGGGCACCAGACCATCCAAAGCAGACACGGGGGCAGCCAGAATGACTGTGGGGGTGGACCCCTCTGGGAGAAGCCACCTCTGGCTCTCCCTGTTCAGAACTTGGGAGTAGGGGGTGTGCAAAGGGTAGGCACCCGGTTTCAGCCTCCTTTTCCTGGGTCAGGGCTCTCCCGCCCAGTAGGAATCCTGGGACAAGGGCCTTGCTCCCTTCTCCTGTCTTTCAAGACCAGCTCAGGAAAGATGGGAAGTACAGGGAATTCTTGGTGGATGCAGAGAAGTGTGCTTCCCAGGTGGCTCAGTGGTAAAGAATCCACCTGCCAATACAGGAGACGTGAGTTTGATCCCTGGGTCAGGAATATTCCCTGGAGGAGGAAACGGTAACCTGCTCCAGTATTCTTGCCTGGAAAATCCCAAGGACAGAGGAGCCTGGAGAGCTACAGTCCATGAGGTCACAAAGAGTTGGGACACAACTGAGCAAGCACACACGCAGGAGAGAAGGGTAGAAAAGGGAGTCATTCAGAGACCAAACGTTTATTGAGCACTTACTATGTGCCAGGCACTGTCCCAGGAACCCGGGAGAGGAGGGGTCAGGGTAGCTTGGAACTGTCCAAGCTGCGGTTCCCTCTCCCAGAAACAAGGCCTGCAGGGGGACAGGGTCTGGGGGGGCCTCCTCCCTGAGAGGTGGAAGGCCTTGGGTACAGAAGGTGGAGGCCTCTAGGAATGAGAAGGCTGGGGAATGTGTGGGGGTCCGAGGCTGTTGCCTTCTCTGGTTCAAACCAGGGGTGCAGAGAAGCAAGTTTCCCAGGAGCTGGGTCAGCAGCGGGAGGCGGCCCCGGGCCCCTGCATCACCTCCTCTTGAGCGCGGATATGCAGGACTTCTTGAGGGGCCCGATCTGCAGATGGGCGTCTACACTCTCCAGGAAGAAGGCAGGCTTGAGTCTGCGTGTGAAGAGCCCCGCAAAGTGGCTGTCCAGGCGGCTCTGGAAGGGGTCAACCGGGGAGGCCGGCGTGCCACTCCGGCGCGCCCGGGAGGCCCTCAGCCTCCGTAGGAGGCTCATCTTGCCGTCCCGCACGGTGTAGAAGGCCAGGGCTCGGTCAGCATATTCCAGGCAGATCCCCACGGTGGGTGAAAAGGGGTGCGGCAGGGGTGCCTCCTGCCCGTGGAACCAGACGGAGAAACTGCGTCCGTTCCACTGCAGGCAGCACGAATAGGCGTTGCGGCCCAGCCGGCCCCGGTCGTAGGGCTCTTGTGGGGAGAAGTCTTCGGCCATGACCCCCACACTGACCCAGCCTTCAATGATCTCCACCTCCCAGTAATAGGTGCCCCGGTCCAGGGCGCCCTCGCCCAGCACCTGCTCGCAGTGGGTGAAGCGGGTGGGCGACTCGGGATAGTTAATAGGACACAGCACCCTCTTCACGCCCTTGGTTCCAAACAGCTGCAGGAACTTGTCGGCCGTGTCACTGTCCAAGTCCACTATGTAGGCAACTGCCCCCACACACCGGAGAGAAATGCAGGACTCAGGTCCAAGGTCAGGCAGGGCAGCCTTTCCCCGAGGGGCCCACCTCCCCCAAACACCTCTCCCGTCCTTTGTAATGAGCATGATTCAGCCATCACGGGGAGCCCCCCGTGAGCTGACCTAGTTCACCCTCTGAACCGGGGACAGGAATCCCAGCCCATGGGCACTTAGGGCCCAGCCCAGCAGCCTTGGGAGAGCCCAGGTAAGCATCCTGGCAAGCCCAGGTGTCAACTTACACTTGAGGAAGTAATCCCTAGGAGCCTCACTCTCCAGGTTGTTGGTGCTGTCGGGGTCCTGGGACTCAGCGTCTGCTGCCGAAGAGGAGACAGTCGGTGAGGGCCTCCTTAGCTGCCTGTGGCTGGGCTGTGCAAGGCAACCCATCTCTGAACCTGTGATTGAAATCCTCCTCCTCCATCCTCTCAGCACCCCAGGCCACCTGGGGACAGGCACATGCCCAAATACGGTACCCTGTGTTCATATGCATGCTGGTCCTTGTTCTACATCCCATGTCCTCCCTGGGCTTCATCCTCTCTGAAGCCAGAGGGTGTGCCAGGACAGGCCCTCTCTGCCCCCCGGGCTGCGGCCAAAGGGGCTGACTCGTGATTACAGGGTGGTGGCTTGAGTCCCTGGCAGGATTTGGGGTCCCACCCTGTTCTAGGCACAGTTTCCATCCTCCACTCCTGAGCGGGCCCCGGGCCTGGGGCCCTGTGCGGGGAGCCTGGGGAAGGGTGAGTCACTTGCAGGGGGCGCCCACCTTCCGTGCCTGGCTTCTGCAGCCCGTCTTCGTCACCGCCCAGCCCCCGCAGCTGCTCCCACTGGCTGGAACAGGCCGAGGCCAGGACGACCTGCACCGCGCGCACAGCCTGGGAGGACTTGGTGAAGCTGAGCTCCCTCGGGGGTCCGGGCCCGGGGCCGCACCCCTCCTCCAGGGCCAGCCTGAGTGCCAGGAGTTCCTGTGCCAGACAGATGCCCATTAAGGCTGAGCTGGCCGCCGCAGCTCCTCCGGGCATGAGACAGACAGCCTGCCAGGAGGCCAGCACAGCCACGAAGGCAGCCCCCCGCGGCCTCCTCCTGCGGCTTCGGTGCCCGCTGCACCCGCAGAGCCGCCCTCACCTGCAGGAAGCTGACCGAGTCGGCTTCGGGGACCTGACTGAGGTTGTGGCGGGCCCTGCTGAGTCGGCTCCGCTGCTCCTCCTGCCGCCGCAGGTCGCCTTGGGAGCGGCCCAGCATGGTGGCCTCCCCCTCATCGATGAAGCCCAGCACGTCCGTCTGAAACCCCTGCAGGACGGCTGCAGCCTCGGCAAACAGCCGGCTCACCCTCTCCCGCTCTGCCACGGCTGCACTCTGCATAGGACAGTGGGGGGCGGGCAGTGAGGACAAAGAACGCCCCGAAGACGTTTTGGCCACCTTCTCAGACCCCCGTCTTCCCACCATGTCTTGTTGAGGGCGGGGGGTGGACAGAGGCACCAGCCGAAACTGCCCTGGGTCTGTGCCAGGTCAGGGGGGAGACAGGCTCAGTGGAGCTGGGCCACGCCCTGGGCACGGGCTTCTCTGGAGTGGACGGTGCCATGCTGAAAGCTCACAGCGCCAGGAGCCTGGGGCAGGGGTGGACGGGGGCTGAGTTGCACGGGATCTGACCTTGATGAGGGCCACCGTGCGCCGGGACTGAGCGATGCCCGCACCCAGCTCGTCCATGCGGTCCTCCACAGCGCTCAGGACTTTGGGCTGCTCGGCCTGTGGATGACACCCTCAAGGTGAAAGGGGTCTAGAAGTAGGGTCCTGGGCCTTACCGAGGGGGAGGTGGGGGTGACCAGGAGTGGTATCTGGGTCCAGGTGTACTGGGAGTGGTGATGATATACCAGAGGGGCCTCAAGCCCAGGCTGGTTCCCTTTCGGAATGTCTAGGAGAGGGCAGGCTGGTGGGCCGTGGGCTGCCTGCCTCC
Organism: Ovis aries; assembly: GCF_016772045.2. Classification (NCBI taxonomy): domain Eukaryota; kingdom Metazoa; phylum Chordata; class Mammalia; order Artiodactyla; family Bovidae; genus Ovis; species Ovis aries. Next base: position 55,086,220 of record NC_056064.1, on the reverse strand, counting down.
CCCTCTTTGACTGGTGAGCAAGTCCAGGGCCCTCGGGTCCACCATGTTGCTCATTGTGATTTGAGAACTTCCCTCCGCGGGAAAGAAGCAGAAAGTGAGGAGGGGCCCTGCGCAAGGTCTGGGAATCATTGTCCCCCAAGAGTCTGTGTCCCCAGTCCAAGCCTGAAAAATGGGGATTCCGGGCAAATCCCCTGGGTCTTATGAGTCACCACTTCAGGCAGGAGAGACGGAAAATCCCAAGGCCAGAGGCGCCAAGACCAGGCCTGGGGCCAAAGGAAACGGGGCGGAGGTAACGGCCGGACAGCCAGTACACGCGCCCACCACCAGCCCCCGGACAGCCAGACAGGGCGCTCTGTGTGCTCAGCCCACCCTCCGCCGCACTCCTGTCGTCTGCCACACCCATCCAGTCCCTCAGCCCAGGCAGATCTGAGCGGGACCGGCAGGAGCCCGGCCAAGGCACCGGCCGCCCCCCGGGGACCCTGCGGACCCCACCAGGCTCCTTTAACCACCCCCCACCCCATGGGCTCCGCCCCAGCCTCAGTCTTCCAGCCCGATTTTTGCATCCTTTTCGAGTTCTCACTGGGTCTCTCCAACCCCCATTCTCATCCCGAGAGGAATGTCCCACAGCGAGCGGATGACGGTCAGGGCTGGAAGGCACCGCAGAGATCCTCAGGTTAGAGAGGGGAATTAAGGATGGCAAAGCAATGAGGGGTCCTCGGCCGGCGCGCGAGGCGCATCACCCGCCCCCACCCGCCGCGCCCGCGCCCTACCTCCTGGAGCGCGCGCTCCTGCTCCAGTGGCACGAGCTCGTGGCCCCGGTGCTCCTGGGCGGCGCAGGCCTCGCACAGGCACACGCGCTCGGCCCGGCAGTAGCGCTCGAGCGGCCGCAGGTGGCGCGGGCACAGGCTCTCCTCCAGCCGGCGCAGCGGCGGCACCAGGCGGTGTCCGCGCAGCGCGGGGCTGCGCTCGTGCGGGCCCAGGTGCGCGGGGCAGAAGGACGCGAGGCAGGAGAGGCAGGAGAGCGCGGCGGGCAGGGCGGCGCCTTCAGGGCACGCATCGCAGCGCACCGGCTCCTCACCGGGCGGCCATGACTCGGGCGCGCTGGGAGCCGACGGCTCCGGGGCGCTGGGCGGCGCACTGGGTGTTGCCGGCTCGGGGGCCGGGGCCGGGGCCGGGGCCGGCGGGGTAGGGGCCGGGCCGGGGCCGGGCCCCGGGCCCGAGCCCTGGCGGAGCTGCAGCAGCTCGGACAGCGTGTGGTTCTTGCGGAGCTGGAGGCCGTCGGGGAAGGGTTCCTGGCACAGCGGGCAGCGCTCCGTGCCTCCGGGGCCGCCGGCGCCGCCCGCTCCGCGGTGCGGCCAGAGCGCGCCCAGGCAGAAGAGGCAGAAGTTGTGGCCGCAGGGCAGTGTCACCGGCTCCCGGAGCAGCTCCAGGCAGATGGGGCAGCTGAAGGGCCCACTCCCGTCCATGACTCCGCGGCCACGGCGCACCGCCTGCGCCGCTCGCGCCTGGGAGGGACCCGGACCATTCGCGACGCGGCGCCGCCCCCTGGGACAGAGGCCAAGGGTCCGGTCCCCGCCCGCCCCCGGCTCGGACCGCCCCCGAGCGCAAAAGGCCGGCCAGTACTCGGCCCCGTCCCGGACAGCGTGGGGGTGGCCTCTGGGCCCCAGTCTGACCCCCTAGGGGCTCCTGGAGGAAAGGGCAGTGAGAGAGAGGGCAGAGGGCATGTTTTTGCCTCTTAGTGACTCTACCTTCGGTGGGGAACTTGGGCTTCTCTAAACTTAAAATGGGAAGTTGATGTCCTCCAAGTCTACTGTCCCACGAATTCAGTTCCAGCCCATGGACACTCACGTGATGTGCCAGGGGCTCGGGCTGTGGGTTCCCCAAATGGAGGTGTTCGCTGAGACTAGTGTAATTAACACTTGAAATGGTGCATTTTAGTATATGTAAACTATACCTCCATAATGTTAAAAAAGAACAGGATGGCAACAGAATAACTAAAGGAGCACTGGGTTTTAACCCTAAGTATAAAACAAACTTCCATGAGTTCATGCTGTTATAAATAAATCTCTGGATAAATAAATAAATGGAGAATAGACAAATTTCCCACTCAGAGGAATTCTAAGCAGCTTTGGCACATTCTCCAAGATGGAGAGTGGCTTCCCACTCTGCACGTGTGGAGGGTGCCAAGTGACTTCCTTCCAAAGGGAGCAGAAGAGTAACTTGACAGGGTACAGTGATGAAAACCAGCCCAGCCAGGTGATCAAGGTCAACAACAACAGTGATGTCATGTTCGGCAGTAAATACCATTGATATGATGTGGTCTTCCTTCCCACAGTCCCACTCTAATTATTATTAAAACTTTAGACAAATCCCAATGGAGACGCAGTCTACATAGCGCCTTAAGAGAAACCCCTGAAACTCTCAAGGTTGTCAAGCAGTTTCCCTGAAAGTTTACTTTCCGTCTGAAAAATTGTCACAGCCGAGAGAAGTCCATGGAGACATGATAACTAAATGTCCTGTGTATTCTGGACGTGTTCCTGAGAGAAAAAGGATGTTAGGGGGAAACAGGAAATTCAAATAAGTTATGGAATATAGTTCATAAAAATGTATCAATATTGGCTCTTTCATTGTGACAAATGTACCATAGTCATGATATGAGCAAAAGGACAAATTGGGAGGGAAGTATAGGGGGATTCTGAGTGATCTTTGCAATTTTTCTGTAAACTTGTAACTATTTTAAAAGTTCAGAAAACAGGTTCCCCTTGTGGCTCAGTGGTAAAGAATCCGCTGCCAGTATAGGAGACACGGTTCGATCCCTGATCCTGGAAGATCCCACACACCACGGAGCAACTAAGCTCCTGTGCCACAACTATGGAGCCTGTGCTCCAGAGCCCAGGAGCCGCGATGACCGAGCCACAGCTCCTGAAGCCTGAGCCCCCTGGAGCCTGTGCACCGCAACTAGGGAGTGGTCCCCGCTCACTGCAACTAGGAAGAAGCCCGAGCAGCAATGAAGACTCAGCACAGCCAAAAATACATTAATAGGATTAAATTTTTAAAATTCATTAAAAAAAATAAAATAGTTGAGGCAATGCTTCCTACACTCAGGCCTGCAGACCTCCTGCTGATGAGAGGCCAAAGTGGAAGGAATACACAGATGGAGAGGGTTGATCCACATAGAGGTGGGGAATAGCCTTTCTTATTCCTCCAGGGCCCGGTCTTTCCAGAGTAATTTTTTTATTTTTATATATTTATTTTTCTATGTGTTGGCCACACCATGCTGCCTGTGGGATTGTAGTTCCTGACCAGGGATCGAACCCGTGCCCCCTGCAGAGAAAGTATGGAGTCTTAACCACTGGACCACTAGGGAAGTCCCCAGAGTAATGCTTTTAAATGCACAAAATAAAATGCACAGGGTTCCATGGCAATCAATTACATTGAAATACAGGTACAAAATATAAAGAAAACAAATTTGTGATAAAGTTATATCTGTGTTTCTTTAACACAAGAACAAATAACAAGATCTGATGGAGGCCTAAGAATTACTGCGTTTTTGAGACAGTGATGGATGTAAGCATATTTCAAGTTCTCTGTCATTTCTGTAATATGCTATGAAAAATCTGTCATTTTTATTGGTGACAAGTCACAGCTATGGCTAATATCACTGTGGTGTGTTTTTTCTCCATTTGTAATGGAAAGTAATGCTAGATTACTGTTAGAGGACATTGAAAATAAAGAGAATTCCCACCTCTCAAAAACCTGGATTAAACATGGCTAATTTAGGGGGAATTCCCTGGTAGTCCAGGGGTTAAGACTTGGTGTTTTCACTGCTGTAGCTCCGATTCAATCCCTGATTGGCAAGCTAAGGCCCCACAAGCCATGCTGCTGCTGCTGCTAAGTCACTTCAGTCGTGTCCGACTCTGTGCGACCCCATAGACGGCAGCCCACCAGGCTCCGCTGTCCCTGGGATTCTCCAGGCAAGAACACTGGAGTGGGTTGCCATTTCCTTCTCCAATGCATGAAAGTGAAAAGTGAAAGTGAAGTCGCTCAGTCGTGCCCGACTCTTAGCGACCCCATGGACTGCAGCCTACCAGGCTCCTCCATCCATGGGATTTTCCAGGCAAGAGTACTGGAGTGGGTTGCCATTGCCTTCTCCGGGAAAACAGCTATACTCCAATAAAAATAGAAAATCTGATTTAAAAATATGCTGTGCAGAGCCTCTTGAAAGGAGAGACGAAAACTAAGATCTATTAAATATTAAAAGAGGGGTGGGATCCACTCCTGAGGAATTTGTGGGATGTGGGTGGAGGGGAAGTCATGGTGGCCTTCGTGGAGGAAGTGTCATTTGAGTTGGGCTTTCACAGACTGCTAGGGCTTGGAGACGTGCAGAAACTAGGGTGGGAAAAGACCTTCTGGGCAGAGCAGTGGGTGGACCAGCCTGGGTGTGCCTGGTTTGGCAGAGAGGCATCTAATGAGTTCCGTAAGTAGTTTCCACAAGGAGCACTTGATTTGATTGCCCCTTGTCTGCCAAGATGAGGGATGGTTCAGAGGCTCAGACATCAGAGGCTTGGCAGCCAGGCTGCCTGGGCTTGCTGAGACCACAGACCCGCTTGGCTTTGGAAGGGAGAGGAGGTGCCACTCGGGTTTGGGGGTACATACAGGGGACAAATTCCACCCTCCGCTCCCCACCTCACAGCCTGTTCAGGAAGGTGTACTCCTCCAGGAATGCCTGGAGATGTGATTTGTCAGGGTGGTGGCATTTTGATATCTCATCTCCATTATGGGAGTTTTTAAAGTTGCCCAATATATTAATTATTCTTTTAGTGGCTGGGCTGGTTGCCGTGCAGGCTTTTCTCTAGTTGCAGCAGGCAGGGGCTACTCTCTTGCTGTGGAGCACGGGCTCTAGAGTTCCTGGGCTTCAGTAGTTGCGGCTCTCGGGCTTAATTGCCCTGCGGTTATGTGGGATCTTCCTGGATCAGGGATCAAACTCGTGTCTTCTGCATTGGCAGGTGGATTCTTTACCACTGAGCCACCAAGGAAGCCCTATATTCATTATTCTTGAAATGAATGGGCTCTTAAGTAACTGACACTCTGCTCATGGTGGCATATCACTCTGTCCTCTCCAGGACTCTCATGAAGGAGGAGAAATTGAATTCCAACAGGTTACAAATCTTGCCAGAGGCCACACATCTAGTCTTGCAGAGGAGGCAGAACTTAAACCCAGAACATGCACCCTGAAAATAATCCTAAACCTCATAAATGACCCTGTCTGGCTGCAGTATTGCTTAAAAAAAAAAAAAAGTCAAGCAGAAATAAAAACAAACTGTAAAAGCAGTGGAACAAACAATAGTACTTAGCAAGCCAAGCTTAGCTTTGCTTGAATCTCTGGGAAAAGGAAATGGGAACCAAGCCATATCCCACAACAGCACTTCTTCTTTATGCTACTGATGTACTTTTAAAACATGTGTGTTTATTTCAAAATAATATATTGAGTATCTGAATAAAAAATTTAGTGAGGCCTATAATAAAAGCTGCAGTCCTGTATCCCACCTTTTTCAGATTCTTGCTTCCATGGACAGCTAGGTTCAACCCTTCTGTCTCTTCTAGCGCTTACCTCCATATGCCTAAAGCACACGGGTGTAAGCTTGAACATCTGGATGTTTGCGCTCGTATTTCTGGAGATTTTGATTTTTTTTTTTTGATATCCAAAATGTGTTTATTGGGATGTTTTCCCATTCTTTCTGATGCAGGGTACTTTCAGTGTTGCTTCTGTCTGAAGGAGCATCCTCCTGGAAGCCTTGCTTTTCCTGCTGTAGGCTGTCAGAGGACAGTAGAGCAACCAGAGCGCAAAACTACTGTCTGTGTAGTGGCTAGAGTTGTTGGTGATTTTATAGCATCCTGGGCATCTCACACCCATGAAATAGGAATTGGGGCTCTGCACAAGGTGCTTCTGCTGGGGTTTCCTCTTCTCGTCTTCTTGAGGGGGACAAAGGAGATCCTTTGCAAGAGGCATGTTCTCATGGCAAGGTCGTCACGATCAGGAAGCAAGATTTTGATTCCTTATCATTTCTCCTTTATGTTGAATTCCCCATTGCTTGGATCCCGGGGCTCCCCTTCCCTTCATTGATTTATTTCTTTATTTTTGAAAATTACATCCTCTGTGAGTTTCCTGATAATGGATGCGGAAGTGCCTGCAAATGTCTTTGTTCAGGCTTCACCCATGATTAACAGTTTGGCTGGGTATGGAATTCTGAATAGAAATCCTTTCCTCCCTCAGAGTCTCAAAGACCTGGCTCCATTGTCTTCTAGTTTCCAGCCCTGCGTTACTTCAAGACACATTTCCTGGTCACCACGCTGCTCCTTTCTGTTCCTCCCTCCACAGGCAGGATAGCCTCTGATTCTCTTTACCCCTCCCCTCTCTGGCCTCCAATCCACCAGCTCCAGAGGTCCCTGTCTTTTAAAATCTCTCCCGCCCTTCCCTTCTCTTGTTCTGTTCCTATCCCCACCCTCATGTTCTGCCTCACAGATGCCCAGAAACTGTGAGGAGTGGAGCAGAGATGCTGGAAACACTCCTAGCCTCATCAGATGTGTCCCCTTTACAAATGTTATGCCCCAGAGTCCACGTTTCTTTCTCCCTCTGCACCAAGGCATTTTTCCTGGTGAGGAGGTGGAGAGTTGTTACAATCAGCAGGGCTGAGAGAATTTAATCTGAAGTAACTGTCCAGGAGAGTTAATTCTCGCCGTCACACTGACATAGGAAGCAGTGTTCCATAGAACTCTATGGAGTTCATAAAAATATGAACTCCCCTGGGGGTCCAGTGGTTAAGACTCTGAGCTCACAATGCAGGGAAGTGGGTTCAACCCCTGGTCAGGGAACTAGGGTCCCTCATGCCACATGGCATGGCACTCGCAATCCCCTCAAAAAAAGGCAGTAGTGTCATGTAAACAAAAGTTAATGGTCACAGTATAGAACATTCCCACAGGACAATGTGGAAAGGACCAACAACCCAATAAAAAAGTAAATCCATAGATTAAATGACCCAAGACTCTTTGCACTATGGAAGCAGAGAAGGGGCTGTTCTTCTTCTCTCTGTCCCTTTTTCTGTGGGCTTGGCTAGCTGGACATTTTGTGTAGGGGCTCTGGGATCAGGAGGGATGGGTAGAATCTGTCCGCTGGGGTAGCCAGCGATAATGGCTACCTAGCCAACCCAATCCTGTATCTACCCTGCCGGGGCTTTCAACTCCTGCTCTTAACCCAGCTGTCAGACTGTCACACAGTCACACTGTCACACTGACTGTCCAGGGCTAGAACCATCTTACCCTGTTTGGGGAGCTCCCCACCTTAGTTATCTTTCTGGAAGTTCCTTGCCCAGGTTGCACCGGTCAGAGGCCCGGCCCCGCCCTTAAACCGAGAACTAACAAGTGCAGCCACAAAGTGGGGTCTGCAACCGCGGCACCACCAGGGACCAGTGACAATGTGGGGAGGGAAATCTATCTTATAGAAATATAAAAATATTTGGTAATTTTTGGAGTGTGTTTTTACATGTTCAGTTCAGTTCAGTCGCTCAGTCGTGTCTGACTCTTTGCGACCCCATGAACTGCAGGACACCAGGCCTCCCTGTCCATCACCAACTCCCAGAGTTCACTCAAACTTGCGTCCATTGAGTCAGTGATGCCATCCTTTTCTAAAAAAGCTTTTATTGTCAAATACTTACACACGAGTATATAAAAATGCAAGTACAGTATACGGGACCACTACCCTGATCAAGAAGTACTTTCTTGTACACAATTACTGCTCCCCAATGACCCGGCACCCTCACCTCCAGAAACACAAGATCACAAGATAAAACATGTACAGGGACCTGCATGGAAACGTGCTCTGAATGGCAAAATCCAAAACAGAAGGAGCAGGAACTGTGCTGGCACCTACACTTGATGCCCACGCCCCGGGTAGGGTCGAGGTGAGAATGATGGCGGCTGAGGCTCTGCCGTGACGATTGGCTGGCAGCCTGGGGAGCAGGACTCAGCTGGCCTGACGCAAGGTTTCTTCATTTCGGTCCCTTGTATAAGAATAAAATCTTCAAGTCTCCACTGTGTCTCTGTTGAGCGATTTCTGTTTAGGGAATGTAGCCCACATACAGGACAATAAATATGGCCAAAACTTCCGGCTCAAAAGTCATCATCTTAAGACTTCTCTGGCGCAGATGGTTAAGACTCCGACTTTCCACTGTAGCAGGCAAGGGTTTGATCCCTGGTTGGGGGAACTAAGATCCCACATGCTGCAGGGTGTGGATCCCAAAAAGTGCCCCCCAAAAGTCATCACGGCCATATTTTTATAGCCCCCAAATAAAATATTTTGAAGTCCAATAATGGATAAACAAATTCTGATTAAATTGGCTTTGTCATTAGGATGACCATTAATGTTGCAGTCATTCAGGGAGAAAATTTGAACAATGTGGAAAATGCTTATGTTAAATAAAAGATGCAGAAAAACACAAATGTTTATAGAATATGAGCACAGGATGTGCAAAGTAAAAGAGAAGATGAAAATGTACCAAAATGTGAAGGAAAATAGAAAGGAGATGAGGAGGGAGAAGGTAAAAATCAACCTTCTCAAGATTGCCTCTAGGAATCTTCTGTTCTGAGGTCTACACTGTCTCGGTAGGAGGTAAACTGTTGTTGCCCTGTGAGTGACTCTGTCCTGCTGCGGTATGTCCTGTACTGCACGTGCGCTCCTGCAGGACCTGGGCACCGCGCTGGTCTCTGAGGTCCAGGCAGCCCTAGAACTGAGCTCCCATCTTCCTCCCTTGAGCCTCACCCCCTTCAGAGACGAGGGGAAGGTGAACTCCAGTTTGGAGGCTTCCTCCCGCCTCTCTCCAAGTGGCCCAGCCAGCTTCTGAAGACGGTCTTCCAGCCAACAACTGGTCCCATTAGAGCGGTGGCCTCAGGTCCCCAGGGGAGCAGCTGAGGCGGTTCTGGGGCCCACAGGAATGGTGGCACCTGGCCACCGGGTTGGCACTCATCCCCTGCCTTCCTCAGCTGAGCCCCAAAGCCTCTTCCTGGAATCCTGGAGGGAGGGTGGCCTCGGGCTGATGGCACAAGGTCAGGGTCCGACCCTCGAGGAGCCAGAAAATGGGGTAGAGGGGCTGGGTGAAGATGGCATGGAAGGTGTGCAGGGGTTGGGTCTTGGGTTCCAGGCTATAGAAGGTGAGGCAGCCAGAGGCCAGGTCCAAATCCACGCCCAGGAGCTGCCCTGACACGACTGGGAGACGCTGGGCCTTCCCGTCGTGCCAGGCCTGGGTGCAGTCCTCCTGAAGGCAGAGCCCCCAGGAGCTGGGCCCACGGCCGATGTTGTCCGTGTGGGGCCCCTGCCTGCGCCTCGTCAGTTCTGAGTAGGCGACGCCCAGCGTCACTGAGTGGCTGGACGCACGCACCTCCCAGTAGTGCCGCCCGGTCTGGAAGCTCTGGGCACACTGCACCTGCCAGAGCTCAAAGCTGCCGGGCCCGTCTGGGCCCCGGGGCTTTAGAAGGTGCTTTACCCGCTGGTCCTGCTGAGACAGGTAGAGGTGGCGGTTGGCGCTGACAGGGTCGAAGGTCAGGTTGCGATAATCTGTTGGGCAGAGGCAGATGGAAGGTGAGTGAGCAAGGGTGCCTGCGCCTAGCTGTCACTCTGTTCTCACAGGGGACAGACAAAAACTGAACTTCCATTGACGGACCCCCAGAAATCTGCAGGGGTCACTGGAAGCTGAGCAAACGTGGACATCCTCTTAGCATCTGATCTTCCACGCGATCCCTGAGGTGGAACCTTCCATCAGCCTCATTTCACAGATGAGAAAACAGGCTCAGAAAGCTAACTTCATAGTGAGTGGAAGAATCGTGATCAATCCCAGGTTCGTGCACCCAGAATCTCCTTAAACACTACACTCGCAGCATGTGTAGGAGGTGTACATGGGGGGGGGCAGGCCAGCCCTAGGGAGGGGCGTGAGACATGTTTCCTGGACAGAATAGTCAGGAAACAGTAGGTGCCCCCCGACACACGCAGAGGGACACACACATATGCTCAGGTGCACACACAAACACACACGTACCCATGTGTGCACACAATGCACTCACACACATATGCTCACACAGGTGCAGACACACGTGCTCTAGGCCTTCTTACTCTGCCAGAGTCTCCTCCTCAGTGGACACACTGGGTTCAGGACTGGTGCCAGGGGACCTGGGGACTCTACAGAGCAAAGCAGGGTTTTAGGGGAGTCATCAGGAGGAGTGCTCATGGGGGGCCAGGCAACTGACTCCTTTCCCACCCCCAGTGGGAGGGACAGCTGGGCCCAGAGGGGCAGGCAGAGGTCTGGGATCAGTCTTACCCACGGAGCCCAAGTCAGCAGCTTGGGCTGGTACTCCAGGGTGAGCCCCCTCTTCCAGGAGGAGGGCACACAGCTGGCTCAGTGACTCCTTCAGGCCGCCCAGCTGCTGATCTTCGTCCCACTGTGGGAGAGTCAGTGGCCCGAGAGGGCCTGGGGGCACCAGTTGTTGTGATTCCTGAGCGCAGGGGACAGCTGCAGTAAGTCTGGGCACAAGGGGCAGGCACACCGGCCCCCCGGCCCGCCTTCCTGAGGCCTGGTACCTGGAGGAAGGTCCGGTCATCCAGATGCTCCAGGAGGCGGCGAATCCTGCGATCACAGAGAGACATGGCCTCCAGGTGGCTCTGCAGGCGCTGTTTCTCCTGCTGGGCCTGCTCCTGGGCCTGGGTCTTAGCCACATCGATGTCCCTCAGAGCCCTGGCCCGCCGCCTCTCCAGAGCCTGCAGCAGGTGGCTGAACTTGTCAGAGATCACGGAGGTCAGGGTGCAGGCTGAGTTCTGGGTGGGCACAGGAGGAGCTGAGGACAGCCAGGGCCCTGGGCTGAGGGGTGGGGAGCCAAGGTCTCTCTGACCCCCGCCCCCCGGCCCTTTATTTCCTGCTGCTGGGAGGCATTTTCAAAGTAGCTCATGCCTACTGTTCAGTGTCCCAGGGGCTGGCTGGTGGCCGCCTGAAGGACGCAGCACAAGGACATGGCGGGGGGTGGGGGGGGGGACAGGCCTGATACCTGGATCTGGCTGCTTCGCTGCTGCAGCTCCTGTAGCTGCTTCTGGGCCTGGGTGGCCTGCTGCTGGGTGACTTCCAGCGTGGCTCTCAGCTGGGCCTGTGGGCCCACCGGGGACGAGTGACAAGAGGGGGCCAGGACTGGCTGTGAAGTACCCCCTCAGCCAGTCGGCAAGCACCTGCAGATGCTCAGCCTCCCCGTGTGCCACCCGGGTGAGGCCCGCACACAGGGCATTCTGAGCCCTGGGGGAACTGGGTCAGGGTCCCAGGGAGGCCTGGACAAAGCCCCTGCCCTGCCGGGAGCAGAGTGGTCCCCAGGTGGTACAGAAACCTCAGGCTTAATACGAGCAACACGGCTATAACCTCAGGACTGCAGGATGGCACCCTTGCTAGGACTTGGGGTCCTGCACCTGGTCAAGAGCCTGTCTTGCTTCTGCTCCTCCCAGTGACACCGGGAAGTGAGGGACCCATGTTATCCCCACTTCACAGAAGAGGAAGCAGGTCAGGGAAGTTCATAACTTGGCCAGGTCACTGGATCTTCCCAAGTGCAATGCTTGCATCTCCAGCCGAGCCTCAGAGCCTCCAGCACAGTACAACATGCTGGAGGTAGGAAGGGACAGGGCAGAGTTTCCTAGTTCACCCTGACTTTCCCCAAGGGCGCACAGTCCTACACTCCCACCCCAGCATCACTGCACCCCCCCCCCCCCCCCCCCCCCCCCCCCCCCCCCCCCCCCCCCGCCCCCCCCCCCCCGCCCCCCCCCCCCCCCCCCGCCCCCTCCCCCCACCCCCCACCCCCCCGCCCCGCTAGCCAAGTTCTAGCTCTTTCAGTGCTTCTGCCTTCCAGCTGCACCACCTAGTCCTCCCTGCAAAATTCCACACTCCCTGCACTGTATTCAGCCCCCAAGGCAGTAACCTCTTGTCCTGACTCTGCGTCCTCAGCAGCCGCGGGGGACTGTCTGTCCTCCAGCACTCGGCTCGGGGATCCTTGACCTCCTCACTGCATCCCGGCTACTCACTCCCGTATCCTCACCCTGGACCTGGCACCGGCTCTGACATCTCTATTCCAAGCATTCCTGTCCTGACCGCCACCTCCTCTCAACCCGGAATCAAAACAGGGCCAAGCCAGCGGCTGAAGCTGCCCCGCCCCCCGCCCGGGCGCAGAGAGCTGTGCGGGTCCCCGGCGAGTCACCTCGCGCGCCCGGCGCTCGGCGTCCAGCAGCACCCGCTCGTGGAGGCGACACTCGCGCACGGTACACACGCAGCACACGCAGAGACCCTCGGTGCGGCAGAAGAGCTCGAGCGGCCGGCCGTGCCGGGGGCAGCGCGCGCCGAGGCCTGGATCGGGGCCGGGGCCGGGGCCGGGGCCGGGCATGGCGCGCAGCTCCTCCACCACCCCGCTCAGAGCCACGTTGCGACGCAGCTCGGCGCAGTCCGGGAAGGGCTCGCGGCACTCGGGGCACACCTTCTTGCGGCGGCCCCACCAGTCCCGGATGCAGGCCCCACAGAAGTTGTGGCCGCAGAGCAGCGTCACCGGCTCCTTGTAGAGCTCCAGGCAGATGGAGCAGGTCAGCTTGTCCTCCAGCTGCTGCGCGGCCATGGCGGCGGCGGGCGGCCCCGGGCGCGCGGAAGGAAGGCCGGGGCCTCTTAAAGGGACCGCGGGCGCCGGTGTGTGGGTGGAACGGGCGGAGCGAGGACCCGCCGGGATGACAACCTTTTTTCCCCTCCGACCAGACCAGCTGCCACTCCCAGCGCCTGCCCGCTGCAGCACGCCCGTTCCGCCCAGCGCCGATGGCTCCGGCTCCGAAGCGCACCTGCCTGCCTTCTACTGCCCAGCCTGGGAGATGGGGTCCAGCTCTCTCTGGTCCCACCCTGGGACCTCATCCCGCTTCCCGAGATCCTCAGTCCAACAGCTCTCGTGCAGGGGATCTGGCCCCAGGTTCTGGAGACTAGAGCCTTGGGAAAGCCATTGGGCTTCCAAGCCTCCTCCTGGCCAAGGGCCACCATCAGAACCTCTTCCGAGGCCCTCATCTGAAAATCTAATACAACTAACACTGACAAGAAGTTATCTACCTCCCAGGGGGTTTGGCCATTAAATGAATCAGGACAGCAGGTGGGAGTGCCTGGAAAGGAGCACAGGGCACACAGCTGGTGCTCATTAAATGCCCTCCTGATCCATGGGTCTCTGCTGCACTTTTTGCCTTGAGCTGAGTTTCAGCACTTGCCAGACTAAGGTGTCTCCCTGCTCTAGGCTATGCCTAATTTTGGTTCTTTTAAAGTAAACAGTGAAGTGGAAATGTCTGGTTACCAAGAGACAGAGACCAGAAAATAGTGGTTCCTTCCTACCCCCTTTAATGGAAACTCAAAGCAGTCTTCAACTGCACTCAGAATGCTGTGCTGGGGAGAGTTCCTTGTTTGTAGGTCCAAACTGTTCTGGAACCCCACTTCTTAAGAGAGTTGGTTCCCCTGCAGCTGAGCAAGAGGGGGTCTTGACCACTAACCCACCGTCCCTGGGGCAGTGTGCTGGGCCAGTGCGAGAGGCAGAGTTAACTTTCTCCTTTTCTGACCCAGCTGGTTTAATTTTAAAGCAGGACATCCTCTCACTTCGATGCAGCAAACCTCCTATTGTCTTGTTTTGTAATGTGTATAGTTTTTCTTTCTGATCTCGACTGGCTCCTAGGCAGTCTTCTCCTTCAGAGAAGAGAGATGCACTAACCACCCAGCAAGCATGCAGGAGCTTCCAGGGCTCTGAGCAGGGCAGTGTGCCCAGAGACCTCTGAGACCTGCCTGTGCCCCACCTAACAAACCTTCAAAGCATCTGAAGGCTGGGAGCATGAGAAAAGCCAGTGAGGGGACAATGCCCAGGGCTGGCAAATTTCTTTCAAGAGGCCTGTGGGAGCAGCCAGGGCCCACCACCTGCGTTTCTTCTGTACCCGTCTTCAGCCACTGGATCACAGGGCCTCTGACAGCCTCAGGAAGCAGAGGTGAGGGGGCACTTCCGGGGGTGGGAGGCAGCCCTCTCCCCGCCAATAAAACAACAGATTTCTACCAGGGGGCGCCCAGAACACAAACCCAGACCAGCTACAGCAAAAATCTTTATTGGAAACCCTACCCCCAGCCTTCTTCCCTCCCAATCCCTGAGCCTGCTTGGAGGGTGGCAGAGGGGTGGCCTCAGGCAGGAGAACCCCAATGCTTGGCCCCTCGGCGCTGTGTCTCTATTGCCCCCGCCTGCAGAGTCTGGCAGGGAGGCCTGAGAAGCCCCGTTCACTCGCTGAGATGGGGGGCACTCCGGTCAATCAGTAGATGCCATAGGTGGGTTCGTGACTGTCCCTGTACCGGTCCAGGTAGCGCAGGGGCTGCCGGTGGGGGAAGCACTTCTGCTTAGGGTGATAAGGGGGCGGGCGCACAAACTCAAACACAGGCTCTCGCATGTCTGCAGAAGAGTGAAGGAGAGACACAGGTGTGGACTGCTGCTGGCCTGAGCCCATCCGTCTGTCTGCTCCAGGGGACTGCCCAGCCAGCCCACCCCAGGAATGGCACGCCTGCTGCTGGCCCTCTCCTGCAGGCGCTTCTCCTGACATGTCAGGGGAGGTCTGTGTGCTCGGACCAGCCGCCCCCTCCTCCTTGCCCACTCTGCCCTTACCCAGGAGCTGGTGGAAGACATGGGTGACTGAGTCATCCCAGCGGCACTGGAAGAAGGCCAGGCCAGCTGGGGTCATGGCGTCTTGGTGTTTCTTGTAGAAATCAAAAGTGTGGAAGGTCCGCTGGGCAAGCTGGTAGCTGTAGGAGGGGAGCATTTGAGAGTGTGGGGGGGGCCAGAGCCCCATACCCCACCTCTGGTCCCACAGGCAGTGCTGAGAAGCCCCTTTGGGTCTGCCTAGCACAGCACAGCCACCCTTCTGCTCGCCTCAAGGCCCACGTGATGAGAAAGGAGACTTGAGGAGGACTGACCATTACCGGGACACTGGCCTGAGCCCGGGGGAGCTGGGGTGGGGAGGCGCAGATTACCAGGGTGAGGGCCGGGTGTCCCCGGAGAAGTCGATTGGCTTGTCCTGCTTGAAGAGAACGAAGGCAAAGCGGTGGAAGCCGGAGCCTCGGGCAGGGAAGGGGGGGAGGTAGGGACACGTCTCCTGTCCTTCAGCCACCCTGTCGCCCGGGATGTTGGTGCTGGAGGGAGAACAAGCATCTGTTAATTGCCACTCACCGCAGGCGGCAGCAGGGACATCCCCACCCAACGCTCCTAGAGACTGCTACAACTCTCCAGGAGGACCCCAAGATGATCTCCACTACACAGTCAGGTAGGAAGAAGAGCTCTGTACGCCCTCAGATGGAGAGCAGACGTGTCGGGGGTGGGGAAAGTAGGGGCTCGGAGTCCACCAAGAGCCCCAGCAACTGTCAGGATGAGAGCAAGCTCGAGCAGCTGGTTTCCCGGCGCTGGGGGGCTGGTGGGGCGGCAGGGCCGCTCAGATAGGAGAGCCACGCCACCTGGGACCGCTTCTCATCTGATGTCCTGAAGGCTCTGGGTTTGTCAGGGAGTGTCTGCCCAGCCTGGCACTGGGATGGCCACTGGATCCCCCCCTTCCCCTGCCCCAGGTACAACTCGCCAGAGGGCCTGCTGCACAGGGTGGTAACTGTAGTTGAGTAAAAGTGCCTGACCTCTGCCTCTAGGCCTGGTGCTCAAACAAAAGGCAGCCCACAGGCACCAGAGGCCTCTCATGGTCTCCCTTCCCATTTGCTTGTCACTGAGCCCCGCAGAGTGGCTAAGGCACGTAGGGACACGACCCTAGTCCCACAGGCGAGGAAATGAGTTCAGAGAGACAGGGGCGTGCGGGAGGGGCTGGAACCCACCGCCTGCTTTCCTTCTGTATCCTGGATCAGCCCCTGGATCACCCGTCAGGGCCCTTGACACCCTCAGGAAGCAGAGGTGAGGGATCACCTCCAGGGCTGGGAGGTGGTGGTTAATCCATGGTGAAGCCAAGACTCAAGTTCAAGTGCAGCTCTTTCGAGGATGCTGAAACCTCCTCAAACGCTGAGCCACACCCTGATCCCAGGTACTTACACCAGCCAGTGCACATACTCTGCGTCCGCTTCCAGCAGGTGTCCATCTACACACAAACACACCCTGCTGACTTCGGGCACTGCCACCCCCTCCCTCCTCCTCCCCTGGAAGGAGCTGGGGCTGGAGCTTTCCACCTGGCCCCTCCCCCAGCTCCCTAGGGCGGCCCCAGGGAGGTGAGGGAGGCAGACATCCGCATGAGCCCCCTGACCCTTACCCAAGTTGGTGAGCAGCAGCGTCCACATGGAGCCCTCATCTGCCTCATAGGTCACCTCCGGGGGCTGGGCAGCCTGGTGGGGAAAGAACGAGGGCGCTGTCACCCCGTCAGGGACGGACAAGCTGTTCTAAATAGACCTTTATTCTGGAGGGCAGGAGCCTTGGAGAAAGGAGAGCCCATTCTGGACCAAGTGCTCTGGACAGCCC
Organism: Ovis aries; assembly: GCF_016772045.2. Taxonomy (NCBI): domain Eukaryota; kingdom Metazoa; phylum Chordata; class Mammalia; order Artiodactyla; family Bovidae; genus Ovis; species Ovis aries. The sequence goes on along the minus strand of NC_056064.1, from coordinate 55,069,663 downwards.
CTTGAGAGGCAAGTGAGCAAAGACTTATCCAAAGAGCCCTACAGAGCTGCCTATCCAGAGATCTGAACTACGAGAAGGCCAATGGCTAGGGGCCGGGAGGGCACTCTGATGGAGCTGCTTGTATTTTACATTCCCTCCTTTGTGATTACTTTATCATGGTGGTGCTTACTGGGAAATTAAAAAGAGAGAACAAGAAAACCCCAGGTGAGCCCACACAGACGCTGTGCTTGTGCCCTTGACCACCATAAAAACCGCCTCTGTAACTGCTTTCAAAAAGGAGCTGTCTCTGGCCCCACAGTAGGATGTGTCTGTGCACAAAGGGCAGGGAGGGGCACAGGCCAACAGTTACCTCAGCTGGAGTGACTTCATTGCCATAGTACACAGGTACCAAGTGGTCCTCGCCTGTGGCATAGGCCACATGCAGGGGGACTCGGGGCACGAAGGTGGCCCCATGGAAGAGGTCCCGATAGAGACCATAGTATTTGGCCAGACGCTGCTTGTGGTAGGGGCCACAGGTTCTCTCCCACTCGGCTCGCACAGCTTCCAAGGGGATGCTCGCTGGAAAGGAATGATGCCAGTGGGGATGCGGGGTGGGGGCAGGGACACACCCAGGACCCCCTCCCTCAGGAAGGCTTACCTGTGCGGAGGCGGGTGGCCCGCTCCTCCTCCACACTGGCCCGCAGCTCCCGCAGGACCCGTTTCCGTTCCAGCAACTGTTGGGTCCGGCAGACCTTAGGTGGAGGCAAGCCAATGTCAACCGTGTCTTTGGGACCTGCGGACAGAAGATGTGGAGAAAGTGGAATCAGGGCTTCGTTAAGCTCCCTGTCCATACTTTTCCTTTCACTGGGCAAACTCTGCTACTAAAACTTAGCCTTTAATTCACAAAACTAAAACATACTGTGTTGTCAGCTTCACAGATCTGGACTTGTTCCAGTCACTAAGTAAACTGGATGCAATGTGAGATTCTATTTTCTAATCCCTAAACAAGGTTACATCTGTCTGTGTGCATGCATGCTAGGTCACTTCAGTAGCATCTGACTGTGCGACCCCATGGACTGTAGCCTGGCAGGCTCCTCTGTCTGTGGGATTCTCCAGGCAAGAATACTGAAGTGGGTTGCCACGTCCTTCTCCAGAGCATTATTTGTCCAGGCGGACGGTGACCTAATTGTGGCTGGGATCACCTTTAAGCCTGTTCACAGCTGGCTGTGCAGGGTCCCTGAGTCACCATCCCCAGGGCTTTCAATTTAACTCAGCAAAGTATTGGTCATCTGTGGCAGGTGTAGAGAGCTAGTGGTGGTCAAGGCAGACAGGATCCCTGTTCTTAGAGAGCTCATAGTCTGGGAGGAAAGCAGCAAAGAGTCTCAGGATGCAGTGTGGCCAGGGTGACATCAACAGTGTTATAGAAGCACAGAAGGGCGTTCCAACCCAGAATTGGGACGGGGGCAGTTGGTCAGCAAAAGACTTTCGGTGTAGAAACATAAAAGGTGGAAATCTAATAATGAAGAGAATTTTCCAAGGAGGGGGACCAAAAGATATGAAATATGCTGGCGGGACTAAGCCACCACCAGTGCACACAGGAACGTGAGCAGGCCTTCTCCGTCAAACACGGGGAATCCAAGCCGGCGGAATCCACCCCCGCCCCAACCTCCGAGTCCCAAGGAGGTGAGGTCACAGCCCAGCTCAGGACACCACCACCTGACTCCTCTCCGAAATGCTCCCGGTATGTCCGCCACCAGTGCGGGTCCCGCGCCTCCCGCTCCGCACGGCGCCGGTAGCGGTCGAAGCTGCGGTATTTCTTCAGCCGTTCCAGGTTGCTCACGTCGATGTCCTCGTTGGGCATCGGCCCCAGAGGAGCGGCCCGGCGGCTCAGGGCGGCTGCGGGCGGAGAGCAGGACATCAGGCTGGCCCTGGCCCGGCTCCCGCGGAGGCCCGGAGCGGGAGCCGGCTCGAGCCCCAGGGTTCGGCTGGACGGGGGCCTCCAAGAGCCCCTTATCCTCCAGAGCTCTCACCTGAGGTGCTGAAGCCCCGCCAACTCCGACTCCCGTTCAGCACGACCCGCCACCAGGCGGCCGCCATCTTCCCTCAGGCCGGCGCGCCGCCGCTCTATGGACCCCACAGAGGTGGCCGGAGCGGCGCCTGAGCTAACGGCGCAGGTCCCGCCCCCGCGTCCCGGAGCCCCGCCCCTCGCGTCCCGGGAGCCCCGCCCCCGCCCTGGGCCCGAAGTCTTCCTCTTCCGGGCTGGAGGTGGCTGCGGGCATCCGGCTTCCCGGCTTCGGAAGTACCCAGTGGGCGGTGGGGCGGACCTGCGGGCTGTCCCGCCTCATGCCTGCCGTCGGCCACCAGGGGGCGACACAGACTGGGGGCGGTCAGGCGGGCTTGTAGCCGCCTCCGCTGGAGAAGGTCCGCCCGCTGCAGGGCTCTGGGTGGTGGTCTTGGGCTTCCCTGGTGGCTCACATGGTAAAGAATCCGCCTGCAGTGTGGGAGTTCAGTCGCTCAGTCGTGTCCGACTCTTTGCCACCCCATGAATCGCAGCACGCCAGGCCTCCCTCTCCATCACCAACTCCCGGACTTCACTCAGACTCAAGTCCATCGAGTCAGTGATGCCCTCCAGCCATCTCATCCTCTGTCGTCCCCTTCTCCTCCTGCCCCCCCCAGTCCCTCCCAGCATCAGAGTCTTTTCCAATCAGTCAACTCTTCGCATGAGGTGGCTAGAGTACTGGAGTTTCAGCTTCAGCATCATTTCCTCCAAAGAAATCCCAGGGCTGATCTCCTTCAGAATGGGCTGGTTGGATCTCCTTGCAGTCTAAGGGACTCTCAAGAGTCTTCTCCGACACCACAGTTCAAAAGCATCAATTCTTTGGCGCTCAGCTTTCTTCACAGTCCAACTCTCACATCCATACCTGACCACTGGAAAACCTGGGTTCAATTCCTGGGTTAGGAAGATCCCCTGGGGAAGGGAAAGGCCACCCACTCCAGTATTCTAGCCTGGAGAGTTCCATGGACTGGATATCCATGGCGTGGCTAAGTCGGACACGTGTTGTTCTTAAGGGTCATCTAACTCCTGAAGGTGGCATCCTCAGCCCCTGTAGTGGTGTAGCAGCAGCAGCAGCAGTAGGGGTTGTGAGCAGGAGCTCAGGAGTCCCCCTGCTTGGGTTCATATTCTAGGATGTGACTTTCCCTTCGCCTTTGCAGTTTTCCTCATTTGGAAAGAAAGTAGGTAGTAATAGTGCTTATCTCATAGAGGGTGTTAAGGATGAAATGAATTAACATATATAAAACATTTACTGTGGTATGAAAGTGTTAGTCACTCAGTCCTGCCCTACACTTTGTGACCCTACCGACTGTAGCCCGCCAGTGTCCTCTGTTCCTGTGATGTCCCAGGAAAGAATACCGGAGTGGGTTCCCATTTCCTCCTTCAGGGGATCTTCCCCACCTGTCTGAGCCCCCGGGGAAGACTAAACCGTGGTATGTGTGCTCAGCTGCTTAGTCGTGTCTGACTCTTTCCGACCTGGTAGACTGTAGCCCACCAGGCTCCTCTGTCCATGTGATTTTCCAGGCAGGAATAATGGAATAGGTTGTCATTTCCTCCTCCAAAACTGTGGTATATGTGTTAGCTTTTGATTACCTCCAGTTTTTTGCCTCTGCCTGATGAGATGGTTGGATGATATCACCGACTTGGTGGACATGAGTTTGAGCAAGCTCCAAGAGTTGGTGATGGACTGGGAAGCCTGGCATGCTGCAGGCCATGGGGTTGTAAAGGGTCAGACACGACTGAGCAACTGAACTGAAAACTTTTCAGGGTTGTGTTGTTCTTGGGATCTGGTTCTAACAAGATAAAACTTGATACCCCAGGTGACCTGGAGTGGCTTCTGCTCTGGCTCCTCTGTCCTGGAATTCAGGCTTCCATGACACCAACTCTGGTAACCCAGCAAAGGGCTCGTGTGCCCATGATGCAGAGCCAGACTCTGACAGTGGGTTTGGTTTGTGGCAAAGTAAAGACTTATTGCCGGACACCAAGGAGGGGAGTGGGAGACAAGCCTCAGATCTGCCCCAACTTGGTCTTTGAGTTCGGAGGGTTTTTAGTTCGGAGGGTTGTTTTTTTTTTTTTAAAGTCTAGAATGAAGCTGGGGTTAATCATCATTTTGTGCCTTTTTCCCCACCCCACCCCCCGTGACATTTCTTAATTGAAGTTTTGGGTATCTGGATGTTTCTGGTTTACAACTCTCTAGCCAGGTGGTCCATGGCTTGAGGGGGTCTTTTACCTCATCTTGTCCTGGAGAAACAGTCAAAGGTTGCACATTAACGGTGATATCTCTAGTAACAATCTTAGCACATTATCGATGTTGTCAACAGCAGTTTTAGTCATCTGACTCTGTTTGATTAGTGTCCAGTTAGCACAGGATTGAGGTCAGAAGGTAAAGGAAAGGGAATAAAGTTTTGGCCTGAGAGATTAATTATAAACTTGGTAAGGGAACATGTTTTTATGGGGACTTGGTTTCATTTTTCAATTACTTAGCACTTTTCTCCCCTGCACAGGACCTTTGCACGTGCTGATCCTTCTGCCTTGCCCTCCTTACCTTTCCCCCTGTTGCTAAGTTACCTCCTAGATCTGGTGAAGTTGTCCCTTCAGGAAGGCTTCCCTGATGTCCCAACCAGGGTTGGTGACCCATTCAGTTGCTCTGGTACTAGCAGAAGCTTGACCCTCACATTCACACAGAAATGGTGCGAAGGATCTCTTCATCCAGCAAGAAGTGGCCACACCTTGAATCTGGTTTTCATCAACAGCAGCTGAACTCACCATCAGTGCACAGCTGCTATTTGTTAAGGCCAGTAAGACCCAGCTCTGCCCTGAAGGAGTCATTGCTTATTAATTAGTGAAATCCTGCTGGTCAACAGCAGAGTCAAATATTCTGTAAACAGAGCAGGACCATGCCTCAGCCCAGGAGCACAGTAACTTCTTAACCTCCTGTGTGTTTACACTTGGTTCCTTTGCTATTTTACTCTTGCTCTGAATCCTCTTCTACTGGCCTCTAACCCCCACCCCCACCCCCAGGCTGCCCCTCTAGAATTGAAGATTCACGGGACCTCCAGGGGCAGAGGCACAGAGCTTGCTGGTCAATCAGGTGGCTCCTATTTCTCCATTATGCCTTACTTTCTTTTAAAAGATGATTTCTTTTTTTTTTTTTTTTTTTGCCACACCTCACAGCATGCGGGATCTTAGTTTCCCAACCAGGGATCAAACTCATGCCTCCTGCAGTGGAAGCTGGGAGTCTTAACCACTGGACCAACAGGGTAGTTCCAATCATTTCTTACTTTTGAAAAACATTCAGTTATCTCACTGTCCTAGAACCTTCTAAGAGGGGGGCTCACTGGGTTCTAATTCAAAAGCCCAAGCAAGGATTCCCAATTGTGTCAGCTTGAAGCAAATAATAAACATGAGTAACTCTTGAAACCAGAAGTATTAGCCCCACCGTGTCTTTTATCACTGTTACTTTCTACCAGTATTTCTCTTTCTACAGGGAACATCTAGGTTATGACCTTGCAGAGTTGTTTATCATTATGAAGGGAAAAAGAAAGACCAGCAGGTACATACATAACACTCCTGTGAGCAGCCTTCTCCCGCCTGTGGCCTAGGAGAACGTTAATGAAAAGGGGATGAGTAAGCCACCCGCCACACCTTAATGCTGGGGACGGTGATTCAGAACAGTTCCAGGCACTGGGTAAAGGGTCAGCATGACTCAGTGCCCGTGGAACATCTCTATGTGGCTGTCTCATGGGCACCCAATTGCCCAGGCCAGGAACCTGGGGGTCTTCCTTGGCATATTCTCCTTCCTGACCCTCCATCAGACACCAGGTCCCCGTGCCATGTCTGGCACAGCGCTTTCCTGTCCCCACTCTTGCCCGCTCTGGTCAGTCTGGGCTCTGCCCACAGCCATAGTAGGTTTTCTAAAACGCAAATATGGTCGGATTTCCTTGGTGGTCCAGTGGTTGGGAATCCGCCTGCCAGTGCAGGGGACATAGGTTTGATCTCTGAGCTGGGAGGATGCCACATGCCATGGGGGAACTAAGCCTGTGTACCACAACCACTAAGCCCGCGCCCTGGAGCCCGGACTCTGCAACAAGAGGAGCCACCGCAGGGAGAAGCCCACGAACCACAGCTAGAGAAAAACCTGCACGCAGCAACGAAGGCCCAGCGGCACCGACAAAAATTCATTAAAAAACCCCACAAATATGGTTCCATCCTGCTTTAAATCCTTCATTGAATACCACTGCCCTGGAGGTGAAAGCTCAAACTTTAACAAGGTATTCGGAGCCTCATCGACCTGCCCCCTAATTCTAAGCTCATTCGCTGTGGGCTTCTGCATAGCCTCCAACGTGTCATCACCTGTGATCCCCTCCTGTGATCACCCATGTATCTGTCAAGTGCTTGCTTAAATGCCAGCTTCTCCTAGGCCACGCCCAACCTTAGGCCAGGCCCCCGGCTCACCACACAGGTGGGAACTCATTAAGAGTGTTGAGAGGACCGAATTCCTAAGCTTCAACAAGGCTTTTAATAGCACATGGATGCTTCCCTCCTGGCTGTGGGCACCAACCCCAGCAGCAGTAGGGGATCTTCTACTTCACAGAAGCTCTGGGTACAGAACACTTTTCTAGGAGGCAGCTGTGATGTGGCTGAGCACCCTGGGCTTTGGAAACTGCCCAAGCACAGCTCAAACCCAGGTCTGGCTGTTATTTAACTTCCGAGTCTCAGTCCCTTCATCTGTGAAGTAGGGGTGACAATCACACCCTCCTCTGGCCTGTGGTCCAGCCAGGAGAGCGAGGGCCGATGGAGGGTCCCGGCCAGTCAGTTTTAGAGCAAATAACAGCCCTACAGAACAAACATTTCTGATAAATAGGTTCCAACTCTGATGAGCTGTGGCAAATTCTACGAACCCAGTCATGAAGGATATAGCAGTTCAGTGGGTCCAGGAAGAAGGTTGTAAATAACATGAGATCCTGCTGGAGGCTGTTCTCAAAGAGCAGAGACACCCCTGGGCCCACTCACGACCCCCTCGGCACTGCCCTCCTTCACCTTCCTGCTCCTCGGACAGTCCTCTTTGATGGGAGGTAAGAGAAGCCGCTCTCAAGGTAACTGCTGATTTTTCTTTTTCCCCAACCAGGGATCAAACCTGCGCATCTTGCGGTGGAAGTGCCAAGTCTTAACCACTGAACTGTCAGGGAAGTTCTGGTAACTGCAGTTTTATTAGTTGAGTCCTTGGGTCTGCAGCAGACAACTACCAACCCCCTCACCCCTCTCCTGGTGCCCCTCTGGAAGGCCTTGGCCCACTGCCTATACATGGAGAAGGGCGAAGCCCCCCAACTTGGGCAGCAGCCAAGGTGCAGCCCCTTCCGTTCCCCAGGGCTCTGTATCCTCCCAGACAGGAGCTTGCTCTGTCATCTTCATTCCCACTGCTGGCCTTCTGTGGCCAGTGAACAGCACGGAGAAAAGCCTTCCGTCCTTCCCTGCACCCCGTCACCCTCTGGGTAGTGTATCAGAAGAAGCCGATGAGCCCAGGGTCTGTGCCAGTGAGTCGGTTGCCCTGGCAGCTGGGAATGAGGTGCAGGTTTTGTGTGCCAGCCTGAGAGCAGGATGGGCTGGCTGAGCCCCAAGAGCATGTCAGAACTCGAGGTAAAAGCGCTAGGCACGGCACCCTCCTTGCCCCTGCAGCACCTCCACCTTGTCAGCCAGGAGGCCAGAAAGCCCTGTAACATGTGTGGACGGACTCTACATCCCTAAAGCAGGGAGACCCCATGCTCTCTGTCGGCCACTCCTTGTGTATAGAAGTATAGAAGCCCCCTGCCTCAGGAGAGGCTCAGGTGAAAAGATTCTAAAACCATCCATGGGCTGAGGGGCCCACAGAGCCCACTCAGACCCTGGGTCCTGAGCTGGAAGTCTGTGGGGAGCAGACCCACAGCAGCCACTGACCGTGTCGTGGGCCTGCCTGCCCTCAGCACGGCATCTCCCTAGAGGCCGCTGCCTCCTGGGGTGTCTGAGAGGCCCGGGCGCACCCACCTGCCTCAGCCATGGGCTGGAGGGCTCGTAAAGAACCCGCCAGCACCCTGTCCACAGGAAGAGCTGTAATTAGGCGCTGGGCATCGAGGGGCTCTCCCGGTGCCCCTGCTATGAGCTGGTGGCCAGAGAGTCAGTTGCAGGGTCTGAGGCCTCTGCTGAGGAGGCAGCTGGGCCTTCAGGCTGAGTGGGATGCCATGTTGTAGGAGGCTTTCTTCAGGGTCTCCAGGAAGAACTGTTCATTCTCCAGAAAGTCGCGGTCCTGAAAGGCAGAGCTGGGTGAGCAGTTGCCCTCTGGCTCCCTCCTGCACCCACTTCTGTGGACAGGGATGCGGATCGCTGGATTGGGCTTGAGGGGACCCTGGGGGTCAGCGGATCGATCAGTCCTCTCCCATCCTGGCTCTGCCTGGCTCTGGGATTGGCGGGGGTGGGGCAGGGAATGCACCAGCTCTCCCTCGAGGGGAGGCCACGTGTCAGCACATGACATGGTCCTTCTTGGCCTGTCTGCAAACTAGAGAAAACGACAGTGCCTGCCAGGGAGCACTTACAAGGCACAGCGCAGAGCCTGGCGGGGAGGAAATGCTCTCAGTGACACTGCGAGCGCCTTTGCGGCCTATCCTTTACCTGCTCTCCACCGGGAGTGGGGTAGGCTCGGCCCTCCCTGGGGCCAGGCTGCACTCTCCCCCTCCTCTGCGTGAGCTTCTTGTCCCCACTGTGAACGAGGAGCCCTGAGTCCAGGGGCAGTGGGTGGGCCTGGGTGGCCTCTGCTCCAGGATGCTTACCTGCTCAGCTGTGTGTTTCAGCAGCACCAGCTTGGCGTAGAGGTGTGAGGGACCCAGGCCAACCAGTGGTTGGCTGCACCGAGGAACGGTGGGGGCAGGTGACAACGTGGCTGAAAGGCAGAGGAAGACGAGGTCAGGGGGCAGCGTGGTGGGAGACCAGGACAGCCAAAGCTGGATCCTGGGGCCTTCTCACCACTGCGGGTGGGTGCGACCTGACCGACCCTCCGGGCACATCCAGCTTTCAGAAGCCTCGGAAAATGCTCATGGGATCTCAGCTGCTAAGTCCAATTCTGAAAATTTATTAGAGGGAAATAATCGGGGAGAGATGTATGTATTATACAAAGATTTCCACTGAAATGCTAGTTACCTTATTGACAAAAAAAAAAAATCAATAGGAAATTAGTAAAAATATAGGACAACTCATAATGAAAATTATGTGGATTAAGAGTTAAATGTTTAATTACTGACATGAAAATATGTTCCATCTGAATATTTCTGAATGGGAAAAATAAAGGTACAAAATAATGTATGATGCAATCTCTCTTTTTTTTTTTAATGGAGGAGAAAGAGTTGCTTTATTTCTTTACCAGGCAAAGGGGGTGCGGGCTAGCTCCTCAAGAACTCAAACATACACACAACAGTCTAGAATACTGTGCACCACAATGTTTATAAAGTGGTTCTAGAGAGTGGGTTAAAGGTAGTTTTTTCTTTTTCTTTTTTTTAATATAAGCATGGTCCATTTTAAAACTTATTTGGCTGTGCTGAGTCTTATTTGCAGAACATGGGATCTAGCTCCCTGACCACGGTTTCAACCCTGGCCCCCTGCATTGGGAGCTTGGAGTCTTGGACACTGGGCTGCCAGGGAAGCCCTGAGGGAAGTATTTTAAAAACCAGTTTCCCTTCTTCTATTTTTGACCTATTTTTCTATAACATGCGTTACTAGCATAAAAAAAGAAATAACAAGATGACTTTAAGCTGCAGACTTCCCTGGTGGTCCAGTGATCAAGAATCTGCCTTCCAATTTGGGGGACATGGGTTCCATCCCTGGTCTGGGATGATCCCACATGCCACGGGTCATGTGTGCTGTCACAAAGACCCAGCAGAACCAAAATAAAAAATAAATGAAATAAAAACAACTAACTTAGGTTTTGAAAAAACAAACTCAGCTGCCTCCTATCTTGAGCACACAGGAGGCTGGGCAGGATGTGGCTGGCATGCTCTGCCCAGTGGGCGGACTGAGCTGACGAACCCTCCTCCCGGAGTTACTTACCACTCAGGCCAGAGGCTGCGGGGTCCTGGGCCCTGGAGAGCAGCCCCACTGGGCTGGAGGGCAGGTCCTGTCGGACACGATCCAGCTGCAGCCGCTGCTGGGCCAGACTCAGATGCTCCTGTCCAGCCCCCAGAGAGGAGGACACCGCAGTGAGGGCAGAAGGCTGGGGAGGGGTCCCAGGGAGGGGTGCAGGGGGCAGAGCCTCTGGGAGGCGCCTTGCCTGGTGTACGTGGCGCTCCTGCTGCCGAAGCCGCTCCTGCTGCTCCTGCACCAGCTGCAGCCGGGCCTGCTGATCCGACTGCAGCTGCCGGGCGTCACGCAGGGCCCGCTCCCCCTCCTCGTACTTCTTCGAGGCCACCTGCGGGGAGCCCACCTGGGTCAGCTGGGCTGGCAGAGGTCAGCATGCCCCCCACCCCCGCCCAGGCTGTGCCGCGGCACCTGGCTCATGCTCTCCACCTCCTCCGAGCGCAGCCTGATGCGCTGGGCAGCGGCGCTGACCCTCTCCTTCTCCAGACGCAGCTCCTGCCGCTCCCGCTCCAGGGCCTCCCTCTCGGCCGCCAGCTGGTCCTCTTTGGCACGGAGCTCACTGGCCCTGATCTTCAGCTCTGCCTGCTCCTGGAGATGGCAAAGCCTGGCTGCATTCTTCTTCCTGGAGTTGAACTGGGCTCTGGGGACCCTAGGTCACCCTGCCTCATTGCTGGAGCTGAACACCACCCTGACTCTGGGAGGAGGTGGCGGGAGACCTGGGGCCAAACCGAGGGCTCAATTTTTCTGAATCCATTTCTTCATTTCTAGAATATCTAAGTCATGGGACCATGATGAGGATTAAAGGATCAAATGAGTATAAAGAAGCAGCAAAAGCAAGTTGTTACTATGATGACTGTGGTTGTTTCAGTTCTGCAGGGGTAACTCTTATTACCGCTGTGCGCTTTCTGAAGCTGACCATCCTGTGAGGAGCAGACCGTGAGGGACAGGGTCGGGAGAGGGGCAGGGCTGCGCTGGGTTCCCACAGTCCGGGAGGCTCTGGGTCCTACCTTGGCCAGGCTGACGAGGGTGCCCTCCCGCTGGGTGTCCACCTGCAGCGCCCGCTCCGCCTCCCGCTCTGCCTGCTCCTTCCTCAGCTTCTGCTGCGCGAAGAGCTCGGCCCACTCGGCCGCCAGGCGCCGCCGCTCCTCCCCGCACTTGTGCATGACGGACTTCTGCTCCTCCAGCAAGGCACTCTGGGGCGAGGGTGTGAGGGGCCCAGTGAGCATCCCTGGGCCTGATGGCAGGGATGCAGCCAAACGCGGTGCGTCTGGACTCACCTTGGCCCTCTCCAGCTCCTCCCGCTCCATGGCTATCTGCTGGACCATGACCTTCCTCTGCTCCTCCAGAGTGCGCTGTGCCGACTCGGCCTTAGACTGCTCGGCGTGCACCCGCCAGCGTTCCTGCCGGCCCGGTAGGGTCAGGGCTGAGCGCTTCGGCCCCTGGAGGCTCCATTTGCTCCCCAGACAGGCCTGAATGCTCCCCGGGGAGCTGGGCAAACCACCCTCATCTGGCTTTTCCCACGCTATGCCACAAACACCGCCTTTCCAGAGCAGTAAAAATGGGAAGGAGCCTGGGGACTGGTTTGAGGCAGGTACTCAGTCAAGCGCTGAAAGGGCTGAATAAACATGGTTCAGGATATAAGAACATCTGTGTCCACATACTGACAGGTCTATAGGGTATCTGTGATGTCATCAGTGGCTACCTCCGGACTGGATAATTTTTCTTTACTGTTGCCAGTTATTTTAATTTTTTCAATGAAATGTATCATCTTAGAACTTTGTACAAAAAAAGAAAAGGTTATTACTATTTCTGAATTCATCAAACATTTACTGTATCAATTCTCTCAGGAATTGCTTTTTTGTTTGGTAGGGGTCAATGTGAATTGTTTTTTTCCCACAAGTGCAGCCAATTGTTTTCACCACTTATTAGATTGTAACCAATCTGCCTGTCCTTGCACTGAGCCATGCTAATCTTGCCTATGTCCTTCCAATTTTAGCACGGGTGTGCTGCTGAAACAGGCACGAAAGGGCATGATTTTTTAAAGCACAAAGCCTGCTCTTATAGATGTAAGAGACGAAGGGAGTTTAAAGACAGCTCAGGAGACAAGAGTATTTCTCCCAAAGTCACATCAGCGATGGCCATCAGGGATGAGGGGGTAGGGGCTGGACGGGGTGGGCTGGGGGCACTTCTAGAGGCTAGGGAGGTGGGAGTCCCTGCAAAGCAAGGGGCAGGAGAGACAAAGAAAAGCGCCGAGGAGGCCAGGACAGAGTACAGCTGCCCAGTGCTGGGGAGACAGGCCCCACCTGCTCTAGCAGCCGGCTCTGCTCGCCCAGGCGTGCCTCCATTTTCCCGATGACCTCTTGGAGCCGACTCCTCTCTTCCTCCATGTCCCGCTGCTGCCGGCTCAGCCTCTCCTGCAGCGCTGGGGGCGGCCCACAGGGTGCTCACTGCCCCCTCACCTGCCTTCCCGTCAGTGGGGACAGGACAGAGGAGCCCGGGGCCCCAGTACCTTGGAGCTGCTTGTCCTGTTGCCGGATCCCCAGCTCCCGCTCCTGGGAGGTGCTGAGGTGCGAGGCCTCCACACGAGAGGACAGCTCGTGCAGGCTGCTGGAGAACTTCTCCATCTGCTCGATGATGCCGTTCAGGGACCTGGGGTGCGGGGGGCGGGGCTCGGGTCATGAAGGCCTGGGTCCCCCGGCCCCGCCCCACCGGGACAGCAGAGCCTGATGGCGAGCCTACCGCGTGTGGGAAGTGGCACTGGTCACGGCGTCGATCTCCCGGTCCTTCAGCAGCTTCAGCCGCTGCAGCTGCTCCTCATGGTCCTTGCGCATCTCCAGGATGGAGGCGCTGGGGGATGGGGTCGGAGGGGAGGGTGGCACAGTGAACACCCTGGGCAGCTCCGTCCGGGAGGGGGCTGCTCTGGCGGTCCATGCTCTGTGGCCTCTCCTCCCCGGCACCAAGCACTGCCTCCGTTTCCCTGGCTTCTCTGCCTTATCTGTCTTGCTGCCTCGATGCCACATCCTCTCTCTGGGGGCAGGTTCCTTGTTATTCAGCCAAGGACACCTGACGGGGGGCCCGACAACTCTTTCATGTCTGGCCAATCTGAGCCATGGGGAAAGGCCGACTCAGCCCACCTTGGCCGACCCTCTCATGTGCCTTTTCTTTAGTTCTGCTCTCCTCTGGAAAGGCAATCAGATCCACACGCCAGGCATACCCTTTTCCAGGGCTGATGCAGTCACTAGCCTCGAGTGGTCCGGCTGATGGGTTGGTTCACCTGCGCTTACTTAGCACTTGGGTAACTCGCTGCTGCCAGGCCCTGCCTGAACAGCCAGTGACTGCAGGCCCTGCCGGGATGCCCTCACTACTCTGAAGGAGTGGGGGGATCCCCACTAGGGGTAGAAGGGTACATGAGGTGGGTCAGTGAGGTGGGCCTCAGTTCTCAGTCCTCATCTGGAAGGAAGAGGTCAAGCCTTGGTACAGAGGCTGCTGAGCCCATGGCTTGGAGTCTCAGGGCAATTGGCTTCCTCTGGCCACCCCTGAAGCCGGCCCCCGGCCTCCCCTCACCGCTGCAGTTCCCGGAGCCGCTCCATCTCCTGGTCTTTCTCCTGTGTGGCGGCCGCCAAGCGCCGCTGGTGCTGGGCCGTGAGTTCAGCACGGGCCTGCTCAGCCTCCTGGCAGTGCGACAGATACTGGGCAGACAGCTCCTCATTCTCTCTCCGCAGCCGCTCTTCCCGTTGTTGGTACGACGTTTCTAGCACCTTGACTCGGCTCCTGACAACAGAACACCCAACCATGAGGCTCAGAAGGGGAGGGCGGCCACCCAGAGGGCCCCTCAGGGCACCCGAGCTGGGGCTGGCCCTGAGCCATGGGCAGCCCGGGCTGGAGAAGCGGGGTACCTGTGAGCACACTCGATGAGCTCCAGGTCTGCCTGGTGCCGCTGCTGCAAACTCTCCAGCAGCAGCTTGTGCTGGGTCCGCTCCAGCTCTAGCTTTCGCACCTGGGCCGTGGCATGGAGTGAGGGGACGGAGTGGAGAGTCCCTCAGGCTGCCTGGGGAGGCCGTCCAGCCCTCATGACACACCCTCCCCCCAGCCCTGCCCTGGAAGCCGCAGCCCCTCTGCCCCTCACCTGGGCCTCGAGCTCCGCCAGCTGGGCCTGACTCTGCAGGAGGGTGGCCTGGAGCTCGGTGCCACTCTGAAGCTGAGCCTGTGCCGCCACGAGCTGCTGCTGGTACTCGGGGCTGGGCAGCAGGCTCTGGGCCAGGGAGTCTGGGAGGAGGGACTGGAGGAGAGGGGGAGGGGCGTGCCCCGTCAAGTAGGGGACAGGGGCCCAGCTGAGCTCACCTCTGACCTGCCAGGCTCCGCGCCTGACCTGTGGCTGGAGACGGGGACAGGGTCATGACACCCAGAGGCCAAGGATGAGGCCTGGAGGGTCATATGGTCCCTGTCCTTCCCCTCTCAGGTCAGGTTGGGGAACATGAGTCTCCCCCATGCCCTCAGAACAACATCCTCCCAGCAGGGGTTCCAGATAAACAGCGGGTCCCCGCAGAGTTCCAGCTACAACAGAAGGTGGTGACCTCGGCCCTGCTGTCAGGCCTCAAGTCCCAATGCAGAGCGATGCTCTGGGTCCTGCAGGCTGCCCACCACCCACCCACCATCGCAGAGGCACTTCCGGGTTTCCGGTGAAGCACTCCACAGGTGCTCCTGTGGGGCCAGGCCTCCTCGGGCCTGGGGGTCACAGGAGCTATTGCACCCAGGCAACGTGGGCGGTGGGAAGACAGCAGTGGAGGAGGTTTTCTAGACGGAGCAGCAGGACAGCTGAGCCCTGCGCTCTGAGTGAAGCATTCTCAGCTGCCTCCACCTGGGGGCCACCTCAGTTCTCCACTGGTGCCAGCAAGTGAGCACCCAACCCTGCCCGGGAGAGGCAGGCGAGTGTTGGTGGGGAGACGGGAGAGCCGGCTGAGAGGACAACACGTTCCTCCTGGCGGTTTGGCAGGTGCTGCCTCTGAGCACAGGAGAACTGCCCCATGGGCCCGCCTGTTTGTTCACCCTCCTTACCTGAACAGGCACAGATGGCCCTGAGGGTTCCTGGGAATTCGGGAAAACAACTGCAGGCTCTGAAAAATCAACAGCACAGAAATGAGGAGGCACAGGGAGGCCCGCGGTCTAGGCATGTGCTTGGGAAAGCCTGGCTTCAGGTCTGTCTGCAGGGACCCCCGAAGGAAGCTCTCAGTGCCTCTCCACCCAGAGTTAACCTCCCAAACAAAGCAGAACACACACCAGTGCCAGAGTGGTCTCCAGGGGCTCTGCCCCTCTTTGGGTCACCCGCATGGAGGGCCGAGGCGGCCTTGTTCCAAGTCACGGTGGACCTGTGGACACGGGCGGGGGTGGCAAGGTGAGCAGCCTGCTGTGAAGGATTCAGGGAGAAGGGGAGGGCTGGTCTGGCAGGAAAGGTGAAGGCCAGGGTCAAGTCATAGACTGGAAAGGCCTGAAGGCTGGTAGTTTACTAAGAGCAGGGTCCCAGCTGGAAAAGGGGATGGGGACCTGAGTCAGGTCCCCTGACTCAGTGGGTCTCAGATCCCATACACCACACTGACCACGTGGAGCCCAGCACAACCACCCGCTGTTCTAGGGACAGGGGCTCAGGCCAGCCCCCTGTGCCTCACCCGCCTGCACCCCGCCTCGGACTGAACGTACCCAGAGGTGGCAGGCGGGGACCATGGCCCTTGCGTTGCTATTCCTGGGATCTCCCCGGCGGCTGCTGGCTCGAGCACTTGGGTGCTGGCAGCAGGCTGACTGAGAAAGCAATTATTAGTATGAAGGCAGAGAAGGTCCGGGTTAGGCTGGACAAGGGCAGGCTGGGACAAAGCCCAGGAGGGAAGCTGCAAGGCTGCCCCTCTTCCCAACCCCCTCCACCTTCCTCCTGTTGCCACCATTCCATCTTTGGAATCCTCCTCGCGGTCTGAGCCCCTGGGCTTCTGCACCCCTCCCGGGGGCAACCACCTGGTAACGTCTAAGGAGCAGCGGTGGCCCTGCATGGGCACCATGGCCATGCTCTGGTCCATGCCATGCCCGCAGCGTCCACTGAGGCCCTGCTCACTCACCCACCGGCTCCAGTGCCCCGTGGTTCCTCTTGTCTCCGTCCGCTCTTCCCTGTCCGTTCTTGGAAACTTTCCCTTCCCTTGGGTTTCAGGTCTGGGTCCTAACTGCCCTCCTTGCTTACTCAACCCCAGGCGGGGTGACATGCCCAGCCTCCCCTTTGCTCTGACCACAGAGCTTCCTCTGGATGGTCCCAGCCTGCTCTGGGGCTGCTCCCTGTCCTTCCCCACATTCCATAGCCTCCCCTAGGAGCCCCCTGGCAGCCACCGTCTTCTCAAACACTCCCCAAGAGCACAAGTGATCCCTGACACGTGTCGCCTGCTTTAGCTTGGTCAGCAGAGCCACTGGACACTGGGTGTCCCGCCAGCCCGAGGGCACTGTGGATAGAGCCCTGCTCGGAGGCACCAGGAAGGCTGTGTGAGCCCCATGAGGGCACCCTGGGTCTCCTGCCCAACCAGGCCAGAGCCTGGCCCTGCGGCAGCAGGGCATGAGCGTCAGCAGCCCCCCAGCTCCCAAAGGTGGGGAGCCAGACACTCTCCCCGAGCCCAGAGAGGGGGAGAAGCAAGGCTGAGAGACTGCACTCTGCCCACAGTCAGCATACTGGGGGCGCTGCTGATGGAGGTGCCGAGTCCTCCCTCCAGAGAGACGGCAGCCTGAGCCCTACCTGCGGGAAGGCGGCCGGCCAGCTGCCCCTGCCGATTGCTGGCCCTCAGAGGCTGCGCCGCACTCCGCTCTGGCCAGACCTTGGGCCTTCTTCCGGGACAGGGCATGGCTCAGCCAGTCCTCATCTGCCTCCTCCTCAGATGCTCCTGGCTCCGCAGGCTGGCTGCCTCTGGCAGGAGGGCCGGTACCCTTGGCGGGTGCTTTTGCCCCCAAAGAGGGCAGCCCAGCTGCGGCAGGGTGGCGGACGGGGGCGGAATGCTGGCTCGCAGGAGGGGGGCCCCTCCGAGCCTCCCTGCCTAGGGAGCGGGGGAGCAGGTCCGAGCTGTCGTCCTTGAGGCCTAGCCAGTCGGCACCTCCCCTCCTGGGCGGGATGGGGCTGGAGGCTGCGGGGGTGCTCTGCCTGGAGCCTGCTTCTCTCTTGGGGTCTGTGCCGCCATCTAAGAACCTACTTCAAGACAGAGAAGAGGGGAGTCTAAGGCAGGGCAAGCAGCCTTTCCCAAGAACTCCTGACAGGCCTTTCCCTCCACTGCTCAGGGGAACTAGGGGGCCCACATTAAGGAGCCAGGATGCCTGGGGCCCTGCTCGGTCAGAGCCAAGGCAAGCCAATTGACTTCTGCAAAACACCTTGATTCAGTCACGAAAACCAGGGACAAATCCATCTGCAGCGAACAGGACCAACCATGGGCACACACACCCAGAGAAAAGTCAGCCAGGTCAAGCACTTCTGGCTTTCCGTCAATAGTCATTCCGTCACTCATTCATTCATTTGGCCATGGTCTCTTGTGGCTGAGCTGGTAAAGAATCCGCCTGCAATGCGGGAGACCCGGGTTCGATCCCTGGTTTGGGAAGATCCCTCGGAGAAGGAAAAGGCCACCCACTCCAGTATTTTGGCCTGGAGAATTCCAAGGACTGTATAGCCACAAAGAGTCAGATACAATTGAGTGACTTTCACTTCACTCTATGAGTTACTGGCAGGTGGCAGCAGGTTCCGAGGTTTAAGGGAAGAGCTGATACACACGTATGCAAGGTTACTGAGATGGAAAGAGAGGCTGAGAAAGCCGATGTGACATAATGTTAACACTGTGGAGCCTGGAGAAAGGATAGGAGGGAGTTGTTCTCACAGCTCTTCTGTCAGTTTGAAATTATTTCAAAATATAAAGTTTAAAATATATACTGGGAGAAAAAAAAAAATCTCCAAATTCAGAAAAGTCCATCCACTAGCTTAACATTTTGTGGCCAGCTGGGACGAGACCAAGGCAGGGCAAGGCAGAGCCCAGGGCCGGGTTTCCCGGGAGCTGAGTCTGAGAAGCTGCTGCCCAAGGTTCACTCTTGCTCCTCCTGGGTCTGGGTGTTCCTCACAGAGAAGCAGATCAGCTGACGTCACAGCAGTTTCTGGTCCCCCGGGGCTTCCAGCTGTGTCAAGTCCACCTCTTCCTTACTCTTCCCAGGAGGCTGGGAGCAGAATCCAGGGTCCGCTCCTGCTGGGGGGGCCATCCCGACCCCTTGGCCTGGACTGGTGGGCACTGGCTACTCCCTCCTTTGGCGTCCACGGAGTCTAGTGCCTCCCAAACAAGCCTGGTGGTGGGATGGGGTAAGGGGGGGCCCCTACTTTCTCAGCAGGCAGCCTGCCTCTGCGCTTACCTGACAGACTGCCGGCGGGACTGTCGGCCCTCGGAAGAGCCCACGGTGGGCTGGTAGGCCCCAAAGGTGAAGTCCTCGTCACCCCAGGTGTCTTCCTTGTCTGTGAACGAAGGAACCCGTGATCTAGGGCAGGGGGAGTCGACCTCTTCTGCGAATGCTGCAGAATACTGGGTTTGAAAAGGGCTGAGCGAGCAGCTTGACGGGTAAGACGAGTAATGGGGGCTCGGAGGCGGAGGAAGCCGGTCTACACCTCTAGCCCCAGCGCAGAGAACATCGCCGTGAGCCGTGAAGAGTGCACCTGAGGAGCCCGGCCCCGACCCCTGTGGGTGAGGCCGGGTGAGCTCGCGTGTCCCAACGACGGGCCGCGGGCTGATGCTCTGAACACAGCAACACTGGCCAGAGCAGTGTCTTTCAAACTGTGAGCTGCTGCCTGTTAGCAGGTTGAGAAGTTAAGTTACAACCGATGTATTTAATCGTCAAAATGCCGAGTTGCACAGTCATATTCAACTCTTTGAGACCCCAGGGACTATAGCCTGCCAGGCTCTTCTGCCTGTGGGATTTTCCAGGCAAGAATACTGGAGTGAGATGCCATTTCCTACTCCAATTTATTAGTCAAAGAGCATATAAACAAACAAAAAAAAAAAAACAGATTTGAACATGGTGACGATTATTTTGACACTTTTGACCCAGTTCATAAACATGAATAATACAATGCGTGTGTGTGTGTCATGATGTAAAGCTTATTTCTTATTATGGCTCCTGGTATAAACCTGTTCTGGGGCCCCAACCCCACAAGCCTCCTCACCCTGTGGCCGCTGGTACTTCTTGTCCAGCTTGAACTCCCTGTGCTCGCTGGTGCCTGACCGGGCCAGGAGCTTGGCGGCCGGGCCCCGACCCAGCAGCTCATCCAGCTTGGAGCGGGCAGGGAGGGGCCCTTCCCTGCAGGATGGGACACGGGGCAGGTACCTGTGAGCACGAAGGGCTCCTGCGGGGGCCACACTGTACCCTCCCTCTTGCTTTTTCCTGGTGGCACTCTCCACGCCCAGGGACCCTTACTGGTCGCCCGCCTGCCGCCTCTCTGCCTTGGGGCTGTCTCCAAACCCCAAGGTGGCCATGATGTCGTCCCCATCGTCAAAGAGCAGCTCTTCCTTCTTTCGGACTGGAGTGTCCCCAGGAGTTAGAGGGATAGAGGGCCCTAAGAAACAGAACACAGGGCACAGAGGCCTTCTGGTCCTCAACTGTGCAGTTTGAATGGGCTGAGGGGGCGTTTCTCTACCTCTGAGTGGAACAGCAGGCACAGCAGCGGCTTGTCCCAGCCTGCACTCCCAGCCCCACTCCCAGGCGCTCCCATCTCCTCTCCCTTCCCTCTTCCCAGAGACTGATGACCTCCTGGTCCAGGATCTGAGACCTCTGGTCCCTGCCTGGTGGGGTCTCTGGATCTGCGCTGGCAAGTTCAGTGAGTCAACCGCAGCAGCCCCGGGAACGTAACAAGCCCACCCTACCGTGATCTCTGACAGGGGCTGGGTTCTTTTTGGAAGAGGTTTTCGTCTCCGTGGAGGGCAGCTTCTTGGGGATTCCTTCCTCATCATCAGAGAGAAGTCCTGCCAGGGGGTCTTCTGAGTCTCACAGGCAGAAGGGGAAGCAAAGGGCAGACTGTACGTCGCGTTCAGGAAAACCAGCACTGTACTGCACTGCTGCTGTTGCTGCTGCTAAGTCACTTCAGTCGTGTCTGACTCTGTGCAACCCCAAAGACGGCAGCCCACCAGGCTCCCCCATCCCTGGGATTCTCCAGGCAAGAACACTGGAGTGGGGTGCCATTGCCCTCTCCTGTACTGCACTAGGGGAGTTACTGACCAGAGAGCTGTAGCTGCTCTGACACCTATGCGAGGCGCTCGGCATCTGGGGGCCTGGGGTAGCGGGGCTCCGATACAGAGCAGACTGGGCCAGGGGAAAGGAAGCAGGGAGGGCGGCCCCAGGGCCCACATTCCAGCATAATGGCCCCAGGCTCTGCTGTCTGCCCCAGCCTTCTAGGAACATCCCCGAGGCTTGAGAAGGCAGGTAAAATGTCAGGGAGTGCATGAAGGACAACAGACTTTCCCCCACGCTTTATAATCTTCAGTTTGACCCCTGGCTTCCAAGTCTGTGCAAATAAGTGCCCAGACATCCCAGCCAGAGGGGCACAATTAGTCCCTCCCTCAATTCGTGAGGTCTTCCTGGTGGCTCGGACGGTAAAGCGTCTACCTGCAATGCAGGAGACCTGGGGTTCGATTCCTAGGTTGGGCAGATGGAGAAGGAAATGGCAATCCACTCCAGCACTCTTGCCTGGAAAATCCCATGGATGGAGGAGCCTGATAGGCTACAGTCCATGGGGTCGCAAAGAGTCGGACACGACTGAGCAACTTCACTTTCACTTTCAATTCGTGAGGAACAAAATCAACTCAACAGCACCAGCTGGCTGCTCCGCATCTGAGAGCCTGTCAGCCCTCGGGCAAACAAGTACCAAACTGAAGCGTCCTAGGGGCATGACTGCAGGGCCCGCGGTACCTTCCAAGGAGAACTTCCTGTACTGATGCCCAAAGCTGGAGGGAGACGGAGGCCGCTTCTTGGTGGGAATGGCATCTCCTACAGGCAGCAAAGAGGAGCCAAGGCCACAGGCTGGGTCTCCTCTGGCCTCCGTGCTGCCACACTGTGACGGGGCCCCCAGGCTGCTGTGTATTTCCATCTGGTGGCTGAGGGCTCGCGGCCATGGACACAGCCGTGGGAGAGGTCTATACCGCCCTGCATCTCAGTCAGGCTTTTGGCCTGGAAATGCACTCTGGAAGTGACCTTCGGCCCTCCATTTACAAGTTGCTCCAAACAGGTACATGGGTTGGGGCCATGCAAAAGTTACCATAAAATTCTGCAATTTAACTCAAATGGATTCTCCAGGAGTCCAAGGAAGTGGGGGTGGGGGGGTGGGAAGCTCAACCCGTCTCCCTCCCCAACCATAAACACTCCAACACACAGGTACACAGTGAGCTCCTGGTCTTCCCGCTCCCAGGCAGAGAAAACCCATAGCACACGAGGCCTTCTGTCTAAGCATCTCCCACATCCCCAGAGTATCTTCTCATTCGAGGAGCTATGTCCTACTCACCTTTCTCATTGGCGGTTAACACACTGGCGGTTTTAGGAGGACTAGGCGGCTCTTCTTTCTCAGAGCCCTTTGCAGGCCTTTTGTTTGAGGCTAGATTTGACTTCTTCAGCCCTAAGAGGTCAGCATCCATTTCATCCAGGTCCTGGAAAAGCAGGAAGGAGGAAGGAATCCCCACAGGTGCTCAGCTGGTGGGTGCTAAACACCCCCAGGCTCTGAGCAGCCTGGTAAGATGCTGCCTCCAACTTCCACGTGGAACAGATGGGGACTCTGGTGGGGGACCCACCCCAACAAGGTCACAGGACAAAGATAGAGGCAGGGCCAAAATCCAAAGGCTCCACACAGTCGGTCTCAGATAAGCTGAAAGGTTTCCAGCTGGTACTCCCACCAACCCTCATGAGCAGCTGCCGCCTCGAGGTGAGAATGGGAGGGAGCCTCAAACCTGCTTTCAGCAGCTTCTCACAAAAGCTTAGCAAATGCCGAAGCTGTTTGTAGTAGAAACGAAACAGCAGGGTCCTGGGGTCTAAGGTTCCCCAAGGTTGGGACTTCCCTGGTGGTCCAGGGGTTGAGAATCTGCCTTCCACTGCAGAGAAGGGTGTGGGTTTGATCCCTGGTCAGGGAACTAAGATCCCACATGCTGTGAAGTGCAGCCAATATGCATAAATAAATAAATAAATGAAGGAACAAGAGGGAGAATGAAGGCTTGGTATAAAACAGTGTCCCAGCCCATCTCCCCGAAGCTGTTTCCTTACCTTCATGGCCTGCAGCAGAGCCTGCGGGTCTGCATCAGAGATGTCTGAAACCTACATGACGGGAGGGTCAGGAGAGACATGCTGGTCAAGGCCCAACAAAACTCAGGACCCTTATCACCTGGCTCCTGTTAGGGCAGGAGCAGAGCTGGGTGAGGGGAGGAACATAATTTGGAGGGTTCTGCCCTCACGGTGCTCAGGCGTTATATGAAGTCAAACCTGACCAGCTGTGGACACTCACAAAGCGCTGCTGCTTTTGGGTCCTCCCCAAAGGAAGTCCACGGCCATCACAAAACAGATTAGGCTACTTTCCCGCCATGTGATCGGACAGCGTGGAGTTTACTATGGGAAGCGCCATTAGAAGGGGCAACCGCTGCGCCTCCAGCAGCTGCTCGGAGCTCTCCTTTCTAGCTCATCTCACCGGGAGGAGTGAAAAGGACTTGCTCTGAGTCCACTTGGCAGCCTTTGGGTACTGTTTTAAGAACAAACTGGCTTTGTGGGGACTTCTAAGCCTTCTGTGGGCAGTCCCTCAGACACAACAGCCATCTCACTGTCTCTGGGTGTGAGCAGAGCCAGTGACGAGGAGGGAACAGGCCAGGCTCACCTCGGCATCAGCTCCCGCCAGGCCTGCCTGGGTGATGAAGGCATCGTCTTCCAGGAGGGACCTGCAAAGGAGCAGAGTCTATACCCGCACCCCCACCCCCATGGGCCCCAGGGCACTAGATGATTCAAGGAAGGAGAAGGAGCTTAGAGAGGCCAAGTGAACCTAGACAGACTTCTCCAGAAGGACAGAATTGCTGAATGGAATCTCACAAGTCACCGAATGCGATGATTTTTAAGTTTGTTAAAAATGTACAGTCCCTTTAAAAACAACAGGTTAGAGAGAAAAACAGAGCTATTTGGGGTAAAATGAAGGTGGAGAGTGGAGCGCTCACAAAGTGCCTCCCTATCTCACAACCGTGGGGAAAGTTCAGAAGAACAATCTGAGAGTCACCAACTTGAGAGTCAAGCATCTAGGTCAATCCCCTTATTCCGAGGGTAAGAAAACAGAGATTCAGAGAGCTTCAGGAGTTGCCCAAGGTCACACAGTAAGCAAGACTGGAAGCCGGAACCTCTGACCTCCAGTTCAGTTCCCTTCCCACCCCTCCAGGGTCCTCCGCTGCCCCAGAGCTGAAGGGAGGACAGGAAGGTCGTGGCCCTACAAGCAGGACCCACCGTGAGTGGAGAGGGAGGGAAAGGCAGGAGCATCTGGCCTGAAAGGGGCTTGGATGCCCGGGCAGCCCCATGTGCTCACTTTGGTCCAGGCCCGGAGGGAGGGGGCGCCTGGGCTACACCTGGGGCATCTCTGGCACGTGACGTTAGTTTAACAGGCTTCTCAGGTGGTGTCACTGAAAAAAATTAAATAAAAGATGTAACTTGGCTACGGAGAACTGAAGTCAAGATGGAAAGGACTGCACATTGCCCACCAAGCTGTCTCCCACATCTTCCTACTGAGAGAGGGGCCTTTTTGGAGGAAGTGAAACTGACCCTCGAGGCAGGTCTCTTAAAAACCTGAATGGAGGAGGGCATCATATATTTCCAAGTAGGAAGTCAACACAACTGGTGCCAAGTCAAGAGGCTGTTCCCACCCACAACCAGGAATGCGGAAACAACGCACATCCATCATCCGCGGGCTTGTGCTTTGTGCTTCTGGACCAAGCCACGTGGTGGCTGCTGAGCTTCACTGACCCCAAAGCCCCGTTGCTCAGTGCAGCAGACATGGACACACAGGGTAAGGGACTTGTGTCCAGAATACAGAAAGAATTCTTACAAACTCAGCAATAAAAAGGCAAACAACTCAGTTTGAAAACTGGATAAAGATCTGAATAGACCTTTCTTCAAAGATATAAATGGCCAGGAAACGCATGAAAAGATGTTCAAGGTCATTAGTCATCATTAGTCATTAGGGAAATGCCCATCGAAATCACAATGAGATTTAACTTTACACCCACTAAGATTGCTATTTGTTGTCGCTGTTTAGTCGCTAAGCTGTGTCCAACTCTTCTGTGACCTCATGGACTGTGGCCCGCCAGGCTCCTCTGTCCATGGGATTTCCCAGGCAAGAATACTGGAGTGGCTTGCCATTTCCTTCTCCAAGACTGATATAATGAAAAAGAAAATAACAATTACTGGCAAGAATGTGGAGAAATTGGAACTCTCTTACACTGCTGATGGGCATGTACACTGGTACAGTTCCTGTGGGAAACAGTTTGGCGGTTCTTCAAAAAGTTAAACACAGAGTTATCATATAATCCCGTAATTCAACTCCTAAGTTTACACCCGAAAGAACTGAACACATAAGCCCACACAAAAACTTGTATATGGTTGCTCATAACAGCATTATTCATAACAGCCTAGCTGAAATGTGGAAACCACCCAAACGTCCATAAACTAATGAATGGCCAAACAAAATGGGGCATAAAGAACAATGAAATATCGTCCAGCTATGGAAGGGAATGAAGAGAGGAATGTTACAGTGCAGATGAACCTCGAACACGTGGAAGGTGAAAAGAAGCCGGATGCAAAAGCCTCATACCGTATGATTCCATTTAATGTAAAATAAGGCAAATTCATAGAGAAAGAAAGTTAAGTAAGTGGCTGCCTAGGGGTGGAGGAGGGGAGAGTGAGGAGTGACTGCTAATGGTGTGGAGTTTCTTTACGGGGTGACGAGAAGGTTCTAAATTTGGCTGTGGTGGTGACCGCGCAATTCTGTCAATATACTACATGTCACTGAACTGTACACTTTATAAAAGACTGAACTTTATGTGAATTGTATCTCAGTTAATAAAAGAGAGAGCAAGCCTGAATCAGGGGGTTCTGGGAAAGGGGCACTTACCCTCATCTCCCAGGAGGTCAGCAAGGACATCATCGATGGAGTCTGGAACAGGAAAGGGGCCACCGTGACTTCAGGAGGAAAGAAAGGTCCTTTAGGGCCTCATGGCTTGAGACCTCATCCAGGATACTCCACCTGGATATTTCTGGATACAGAGCCCAATAAAAAGGATTTTTCCCTGAGTCCCATCTGTTGTTTATTTCTGAATTACTCCAAGGGCCAGCAAGGCAGCATAGGGGGTTCCCTAGGAAAGCACAAGCTGCCTTTGGGATTACAGGGACAATAGCAAGACTCACACCAAGGGACTTCCCTAGTGGCCCAGTGGCTAAGACTCCATGCTCCCAAGAGAGGGGGCCTGGATTCAGTCCCTGGTTAGGGAACTAGTGACTGCATGCTCAGTCGTGTCTGATTTTTTGAGACCCCATGGACTTTGTTGCCCGCCAGGCTCCTCTGTCCATAGGTTTTTCCAGGGTACTAGATCCTACAACTAAAGATCCCAAGTGCCAAAACTAAGACTTGGCACAAATAAATATTAAAAAAAAAAAAAGATATTCACTGAGAACATTCAGGCAGACATTTCTAAGTCATGTGGACCCAAGGCAGGGGAATTATTTTTGGCTTATGGGTGATGTTTCATCCCCACTTACCTTTCAATCTTTTCTTGGTTTTGGGTGCCTAAAAAGGGAAAAACAAATCCCATGAACAAGAGCAGACAGTGAATGTGTACTAAAACCCAGAATGCAGAATGAACTGTTTTGCCTTTTGCAAAGATGGGGACAAGGAACACCAGTGGCATTTGGGGACAGACGCCCTTTATGGTTTTCTTAGAGTTTCTCGGAATAGACGCATTCAGAGCATGAAAAGGGCCACCCCCAACCAGCAGTGGATGCCACACTGGGTGCCATCTGGTGGGCGGAAGTTTCTCCTTTCCCCCAGATTTCCAGATGCCACATACAACCCCTCCCAGGATGTAACGTTTTCCTCTAATCCATCTCCCTGACTGTTCAGTATCAGTGACAGATACGTATAAATGCTTTCCAGATGGATATTCAGAGGCTCAAAAGAGATGCTCGCTTACTGTTTAATAAGAAGTTGCTTTTTTTCTTTTATGCCGTGCTACACAGCTTGCTGGACCAGGGATTGAACCCATGCCCCCTGCATTGGGAAGCACAGAGTCTTAACCACTGGACCTGCCAGAGAAGTCCCATTAATAAGTTTGATATCCATGCTCCTAATCATCACTCTTCTTTGGGGCCACCCAGTCCCCAAAGTACTTCATGCAGTTAAGCTCTTGGAGGTGGAGGCAGGAGGGAGGGTAGACTCCCATTTCCACACACCTGCTCTGATTCTGTGCTGTTGGAGAAGACTCTTAAGAGTCCCTTGGACAGCAAGGAGACCCAACCAGTCCATCCTAAAGGAAATCAGTCCTGAATACTCATTGGAAGGACTGATGCTGAAGCTGAAACTCCAATTCTTTGGCCACCTGATGCGAAGAGCTGACTCATTTGAAAAGACCCTGATGCTGGGGAAAATTGAAGGCAGGAGGAGAAGGGGATGACAGGAGATGAGATGGTTGGATGGCATCACTGACTCAATGGACAGTGAGTTTGAGTAAGCTTTGGGAATTGGTGATGGACAGGGAAGCCTGGTGTGCTGCAGTCCATGGGGTCGCAAGGAGTTGGACATGACTGAGCAACTGAACTAAACTGCTCTGCATTCTGCTTACCATCTCAAGGCTCTGGGGGGCTGCTTCTAGGTCCTTCACAGTGCTCTCCAGCTCACTGGAATTCTGCCTGTCAGGCTCATCCTCCCTAATGAAGAAAATTAAAGTGTCTGCTCACAAACAATTTGGCTTTAACAGTGCTTGAGTCGAAGATTGATAAAGCCTTCTCTCACTTTACCCGTTCAAGAGGTCAAAACCTATTTCCGTCAGTTAAAAATTTCTTATGGTGGGTGATTCAGATGAGAGGCAAAGTGTTCTGGGTAACTTTTCGAGGCTTGGAGATTATTTGAAAAAAGTGCAGTGGTCCTCATTCCTTATTCTGAAAGAGGATACAGAAAATGGCAGGTCCCCATCTTAGAAAAGAGGTGGGGGTCTGGCACTGCGGTCTATACACCTTTCCAGGCAACACTCAGGACTACTTTCCCAGCAGCAATCAGCACACAGAACGGAAGTGAAAGCTGGTTACTCCTTGATAGTATTTTCACTATCGTTGGAAAATTTCCCCCTTTAACTGTAAATCCAACTCACTCCATTAGTGGTGAACTGTTTTCACCAGAATTATCATTCTTTTCCGCCCCCTCCTCAAAAAGTTCCGCACACTGACCTTTGGCACGGCTTGGAAGAAAGTAATAGGAGGTGGGCGGCTCTAGTTGCCAGGTGCCAGCCTGTCCTGTTATTAGAATGCAAAGTTAATGTGGGGTTACTGCACAGGGGCCACCCTGAATGCTTGAGTTTCTCCTCTGTAATGGCAGTGTTCACGACCCAACGTGTTTTGTCTCCCATCACATCTAGGAGCGTCTCCCATTTCCCAGTGATCCTGTCCCAGCCTCGCAGGCCGTGGGAATTTCTAAGGGAGGCTGCAAAGGGCCTCAGGACCACAAGGACCATCGCATCGTTGTGCACAGCCAACTCCGTGCCAGGCGTTTTAAGATCCCTTAGCTAGGGCCCTCCTGGTGTCACCCCCTCGGTCCTCGCGCCCAGCCCATCTCGATCCCGAGTGCAGCCTATGATCCTTCCAGCCCTTGAAATCCTCCCCACGCTCCCTGGCCCCCGCGCCCCGGTTACGTGCCATTCCCTTCGGAGGCGCAGCCACTGGGACGTGTCCCAGACATAGCTGCCGCTCCAGGATCCACTCCAGCCCGGTTCAGTCAGGCCTCCAGCTTCGGAGCGCTACGGACGCCAATCTCTCGGTCGCCCGGCCTCCGGAAGAAAGGAGAGGCGCGAAGCATCCTGGGGGTTGTAGTCCTAAACCCCCTCACCTGCTAGAGCCAAGGGCCTCTGGGGCGCTGGAATGAACCACACTTCCCAGGGTGCCCCTCCGCGGCCGTTAGTCGGCGCACCATGTCCAGTTAGCCGCTGGGCGCGTTGCTAGGAGCTGCCTCAACGCCCCTTTGCTAAGCGGGCGGTACGTGGGTTCCGAGGCCAGTGAGCTTCTTCCTTCAGGTTTTCTGCAGAACTACCACTACCTGGGCTCCAAAGTGAAGTGAAGTGAAAGTCGCTCAGTTGTGTCCGACTCTTTGCGACCCCATGGACTGTGAATTCTCCAGGCCGGAATATTTGAGTGGGTAGCCTTTCCCTTCTCCCGGCGATCTTCCCAAACCAGGGATTGAACCTAGGTCTCCCGCATTGCCGGAGACGGCAATGGCACCCCACTCCAGCACTCTTGCCTGGAAAATCCCATGGACGGAGGAGCCTGGTAGGCTGCAGTCCATGGGGTCGCTAAGAGTCGGACACGACTGAGCGACTTCACTTTCACTTTTCATTTTCATGCATTGGAGAAGGAAATGGCAAGCCACTCCAGTGTTCTTGCCTGGAGAATCCCAGGGACAGGGGAACCTGGTGGGCTGCCGTCTCTGGGTCGCAGAGTCGGACACGACTGAAGCGACTTAGCAGCAGCAGCAGCTCTCGCATTGCGGGCGGATTCTTTATCAGCTGAGCCACAAGGAAAGCCCACCTAGGCTCCAAACATTTAAAGTTCTTCCAGGAACTTCCTGGTGGCCCAGTATTAAACTCCGCGCTTCCACAGCAGGGAGCACAGGTTTGATCCCTGCTCTAGGAAGTAAGATCCTACATGCTCCACAGGTACAGCCGGAAAAAAAAAAAAAAAAAGAGTTCTTTCAGCATTCTTTTGAGGGCTCACTGGTGGAAAGGGGGAGGGCGTGAGAAACGTGTGAAGAGTGGAAAACTGATGGGCCGTGAAACCATAAAGACTAGGAAAGTGGCTGTGACCTTCAATTATGAAAGCCAAAGCTGTTAAGCCAGGATGAAACCCAACACCATCACCTAATAAAGACAGTAACACTTTTTGTGTTGATTACAGAGTTTATTAAGGGTTTTTAAATTTTACAAAGGAAGATGGGGTTAGTGGTTTAGCTTATTCGAAGGTTGGTGGGTCACCACTATCTAACCGTGACTCAGTCTTTGGACCTGTGCACCTCCTCCAGTACTCCCACCTTCACTGACATGTTCTGCCAGGCATGCGGAACAATACATGCTAAATACACTTCATCAGGTAGGAACCAAACTCAAACCACGACAGTTAAAGGGGTAAGAAGGTAGCAAATTATATGCGCCAAAGTAATTTCCTTGAATTCATAGCAACTGGAAATGTTTACAAACAAGCAGTCATCAGTTGGAATATTATGCAGAAGATGGACAATCACGTTGTTACCTAATCTGTGAAACAGTTGACAGTAACGTGGTTAAACTGTTTTGCTTCAGAATTCTTAATATCCCTCCCAATGTTCCATGATTTTCCTCGAGATAATCAGTGGCTCACTTATATGTAATACAAAATAAAAATAAAAAATTCTCTGAAACCTAGGAATTTGTAGTCTACAAAAGCTAACATCTGATAACTCTAAAATTTCCTTATATTTCTATATTTACTATCATGGACCACAGGAATAATAATGAAAATTTGAGTTTGGAGAGCTATAAGCAAAACTCCACCAGTGTTTTAAAATGAAAAGACATTTTATTCATTTACGGTGACTTGGTCTAATCCTCCAGGAATGGAATAATAAATATTCAATTAGCTGATCTCTGCATTTCTCCATGAAAACCTTCTTATGAGTCAGGAGACTCAACAGAAGACTCTTGGCCTCAAGCAGAATCATCAGTTTCCTGGCAAGGCTCCTCTCCAGCTGGTGCAGCAGCTACTGCTTGAGGACAATCTATAACCCCAGGCATACCTTGCACAGTACACAAAATGGTTAGTGGGTGTTACAGGCCATCTGCATCTAGTTTTCTTTTTACTGAGATGGACAGAAAGAACTCAGGGGTAGGACTCTGGGCAAGTCATTAGAGGAATTTTTGTTCCCTAGAGAACTCAAGGATCATGAATCAATATATTTCCCACAACCAAAGCCTTGCACTGAAGAAAATCCAAGAATTGAGTTCTAATAACAATGTTACAAATGATTAAATGCCTCCAGGTGTATGTTATCTGAAATTACAACCAGTGAGTTCTCAGAAAGTATGTGAACATGGTTAATGTTGCAATTAAGTGAATGTTCTGACAATAAGCTGCTACTTAGTGGTATGATGTTCTGAAGACAAGAACAGGAAGGCCTGCAAAGGCTTTGGGACCAACTGTGCTTTGAGGTCATTTATGTCCAAACACTGAAGTATACCACAGTGTCTACTGAGTAGATACGAAGTAGAAATCCAAATACTTCAGGATGTAGCAAACTTCATCCATTACAAACAGCAAAAACCTCATGAATCTTTCAAAGGGTTAGGTCAGTATCATCTAATAGAAACGATAATTCTGCTCAGGTTTATCATCCTTTTGGAGATTAGGTTGAAATTTATCTGTACTCTTTATGAAAATGGCTCACAAATGAACCCAACAGAACCAACCTTATCTGTGGCAAAGTCTGGCTTCTAAGGGACAGCAAGCTGGGTCTGCTGCTTCCTTATGAGAAACTAACAAACCCGTATTCCTGTGTGGACAGAGCACTCAGATACTCTACAAAGACAGCATCATGGCAGGTTTAGGGCTATCTGCTCAGGCAGGTCTCACTCCTTCCTTCCTTCTTCTTAAATTCTTCATAATTTAAATTTATGTTTAATTTTACATGGCACATTCTTTCCATCTTGATAGTGACAAATTCTTGAGGTCTTATGGTACCTTTATTCTTTAATTATAGTCAATAAGTTAAAAACATTTCAATGTTAATAAAAATACTGTCAATATGAGATCTAGCTTTCAAATAAAACTCAAGATGCTGGACTGAAGGTGGCTCTGGCAGAGCCCACCACGTTTCAAACTGCTTAGATCCCAGACCTATGCAGCTAGATTGTGTGGGTGTCATTTCAAAAACCCTCATGTCCTGGCCATGGGTTAGCCCTCTGTGAATAAGATTTTTAACCACTAACTGGAAACAATTCTATATTTAACAGGTTAATATTAAGCAATCTGAATTTACTATATTTCCCAGAATCTGATCTAGTCCTAAGAGATACCCATACAAGATTTACAGAGTGCTTTTTTAC
Organism: Ovis aries; assembly: GCF_016772045.2. Lineage (NCBI taxonomy): Eukaryota > Metazoa > Chordata > Mammalia > Artiodactyla > Bovidae > Ovis > Ovis aries. The sequence goes on along the minus strand of NC_056064.1, from coordinate 55,038,160 downwards.
TTCAATGTTAACACAATTATCAATTAGTTCTCCTGATGGAAAGATTAAGGCTTGTGTCAACAGGCAGTATTTCTTCTGCTGGACCTGAACGTCTCCTATTACTAGTTTCACTGGGATAGATTTTATCCATCCCAGTGATAGATAAGGTCCCAAGAAGGGAATTACATTTCCCTGATTAACATACTACATTCTCAAGACTGACTCTAGAACAACTGGCTTCATGAGACAGAGGTTACAAATACAGTTAACAACAACAAGAAAATTAAGTGATTTGTTTTACATTGATTTGAAGAAAAAATTCATCATGAGATACATGTTTAGCTTTTAAATATAGAATGATTGTATAAATTAGACTTCAGCTGAAAGGACAATTTAGCAAGTCAGATAAAGCTCCTAGAAACATACTGAAAATAAAACCAGATATACCGTAAGAAACATTCTATGGAGCTTCCATTTATCCTTTAGTCACTGTTTCAATGATTATATTTTCTGATTAAAAAATCAGAACACATGGTTTGTCAAAGGACTTTCCTGGGCATAAGAGGCAATGAGTGATGCTTTTATTTTTCCAAGGCCAGACACAGTAACCTCCAAGCATTTTAATGGCTTCTGCCAGAGTGCCAGAATATAGGAAATCTGGATTGCTCTAGAAAATGTAGTTACCATGGTCACCAAAGTTACAGTAACCATAACTGATAGCTCTCCACGCCCTTATTCTTCTAAGAAGGAACTGTGACTAATTTTCTCCTTTCTTTAGCATCTTTCTCAGGAGAGGGAGATCAACCACTGATCTGGAGATCTCATTAGTTGCCAAAAGTTGTATGTAGAGATGACTTGGCTGCCTCCCTCTTCCCGAGAAGCTGAGGCAAAGGGAGCTATAGTGCTACTAGAGGGACAATTTAGGGAACCCTCCAATGGAAGCTTAGTTCCGAATTGCACAGGGCAGAGACCCTGCAGGAGCCTGTGCTCAAGAAATCTTTGGGTTGGAAAGATGCTACTGTGAACACTTAAGATAGGAGCAATACACCAATAAAGGAGGGCAAGCAGGCAGGAAAGGTGTCAGTGTGTCAGGCACGAACTCACAGGTTTCCTGATTAGTTTCCTTTCCCCCAGTCTCTCTTCTTCACTCCTGCTTTCTAGCCGGGACCCTAGCAGCTGTGTTAGGACACAAGCAAGAAAGCTTGGAAGGGTTCTACCCTGCTTAAAAAAACACTTCTGCTTAAAAACACTTGTATATCCAGTGATTAGCAATTAAGATGTGAAAATAATTAACTACTTAGTAGTTAAATTTTACTAATTATCAAAAGTCCTGGCCTCCTGGTATCAGCAGCAATACAGATGGAAGTCGCACTGCATTTCTTAAAGCTTTTTCTGAATGCTTAATAGTCTCTTTCAGTGTTAATTGCACTTGTAAAACACATCTGGTTTTTTCCTTTAATTTGCAAAATCTGTTTTCTTTTTTCATTTATAAAAAGAGGAAAGGGTCAATTTACTACTTGCTCTACAGCTTTTCTGAATTTGATCAAGATTCCACGCAGTCTGTGTGACAGGTGTAAGGAGAACAGCTACTTTCAGGGGCAGACTGCACTTATCATCAAGCCATGTCAGAGCTTGGAGTGCAGTGACTTTAGGTGCTTGTAGGATTCATGGACCTGCAGGAAAGGGAGAGAGAAAACATCACTGATAAAGAGCTTACAATTTAAAATAGCGTTTTTGTGTGTGTTTTTTTTTTTTTGCTGCACTGGCTCTTTATTGTGACTCAGAGGCTCTTTGTTGTGGTGCAGGGGCTTCTCGAGTTGTGGCACGAGGGCTCTCTAGCTGCCCCATGGCATGTGGGATCCCAGCCAGAGATCAAACCCACGTTTCCTGCATTGGAAGGTGGATTCTTAACCACTGGCCCATCAGGGAAGTCCCAAAATAACGTACTTTTAATCAAAAAACTATCTGAACCTTATTTGGATCCTGATTCAAAAAAATCAAAGGGGGATGGGGGGAGAATTGAGCTAACTGGGGAAAAAATCTGGACACTGACTGGCTAGCTCATGATATGAAAGAATTACTGTTAATTTGTTTAGCTGTGAGAACGGTACTGCAGTTATGCTTTTTTAAAAAAGGAATCCTTATCTTTCAGAGATACATACTGAAATATTTATGAATAAAATTACCTGATACCTTGGATTTGCTTCAAAATAATTCTCAGTTGGGAGGTTCAGGTGAGACGCAACTGGCCATGGGCAGACAGTGGTTGGAACGTGACCAAGGGTACAGGGAGCCGCACCGCAGTGCTGTGTGTGTGTGCACGCGTGAAATGTTTCAACTGTCGTTAGTTAAGGAAAGTAGAGGCCCACGTTCTATAGGAAACGTCTTGTTCCCTTCAGAATCTGCTGCTCCAATAAAGGGACTGTCTGAAGGGGTCATGAGAGCTCTCAACGCTTCCACAGGTGGTCATTCTCTGAGGGCTTTCCTGCCTTAGTATTTAAATGAATAACTTCAAAAGGTGAAAGACACTTTTCTTTTTTTACCTCTGTTTTGTTCAGTGGGGATTTCTTGGCCCATTCAAACATGTTTTCGTACACATTTCCATCATAGCGGCCAAGCACAGAGCCCAGCGTCACATCCTGAAAATCAAATGCATCCACCAGAGCAACCGCGTCAGGGCGAATCGCAGTCAGCAGCTCCTTTATGCGCTCATTCACCTGGGTGATCTGAGACTCTGTCATGATGCTCCCCTGAAGGGAAGAAATGAGCAAGCAAGCACAGACGTTATAAGGTACGTATACAGAGAGATGTTTATGAATATCTAGACACACACACAGGTACAACTACAAAATAAACCAAAATTATTTTCCGTAAAAAATTAAGAAGTAAATAAATAAAGAGACTTAAACTTAGAAAATCCTGACCTGAAGAAAATCCCCTGCATTCTGACTGATTCCATACAAAGAATACAAGAGACACAAACGCCTTAGGACAGCTTGGATGGACTTCTCTGGAATCTGGAGGACTTTTTCCGTAAAAAGCTTAACTGCCACATAGTGGCAATGTGCCTAGATATAAGGAAAACACCAGAATGTAAGAATCTCTGAAAAAAATTCAACAGTGATAAGGTTTCTGTACTAAGAAAATGAGGGGGTGGTGAAGGACCGGCGGCAGGGTGGGGAGAACCATCACTGACCTCACTTGCCCGAACAAGGTCAATGGACGCTAGGTTCCACGCTACCTCCTTGCTTTTTCTGCGAATCACTTCAGTCTGAAGGTTTTTAGCAGCAATTTCTACTAATCTGTTTAAAAAAAAAACAAAAAAAAAAACACCTGGAAAACTGGAGCCCAAGAAGGTGACAGTGAATGCTCGTGCCTCCCACCTAGGCCCTGGGCCTGAGGCCCCTGCAGCTGCCGGTCCCAGCTCTTGTGGGTGCGCTCACCTGGCCGCTCGAAGCTTGTACGCCTCTGTCAGGCTGTCGGGGCTGTTGATATCCACCGCGGTTGGCCAGACGGCCACCTGCTGTGGCTGGATGCGCTGGCTGGGCAGGTCATTCAAGTAGGACACCATGCCACACACCAACTTGCCTGAGTGCACCTGGTCGTAACTTTTCATCAGGAACCTAGAAGTCACCAGGGCACACGCTTTCAGTAACTATGCTTCCCGTGAAACAAATAAAGTGAACTCTTGTAATGACTTTAAACTCTGTGACAGGGGTTTCATACTAGTCTGAGCACAAGATAAACATCCTGGGTCAGGATGGAAGGCAAAATGACATCTTTCAGGAACAAACATAATGCGAAGAGAAAACACGGGAACGGGTATCAGTGGAAAGGACTCGGACATTCCTGAGAACATAGCATAGAAATCATGAATTAGATTCTAACCTGGCTGTCTGCAGCATCATGACAGTGTTTTCCCCCTCGAAGGTGCAGGTTGGGGTAAAATTGACATAAATATTTGGAAGTCCACTGCAGTGAGAGTAGCCATGTCCGCCACAAGCCATCCGACAGGCTTCAATACCTGCGTTTGCTGTCCAGGACGTGAAAGCCTTCAGCCCGGCGGTGAGCGCATGAAGCTGAAGGGGGAAGCACAGGCCATCAGGACGTCTGCGGTGCTGACAGCCTGCGTTCCAAATAGACACACTGAACCTCACTTAACAGAAAGGGTCACTTGCAGAATCACTTGCCAGGGACTTGCCTGGCATCCAGTGCTTAGGGCTCTGTGCTGTCATTGCCAGGGGCCTGGTTTGATCCCTGATTAGGAAACTAAGATCCCGCAAGCAGACTGGTGTGGCCAAAAAAAACCCAACAAAAACCAAACAAAATCACTTGCCATGTATGTAAACTGAAAAACATCCTCATCTAACTAGCCTAAACTAGTAATATTACCACATTCCCTTCTGAACTGTTCTACGTGGCAAAAAAAGGCACCACTTAGGTTCCTTTGCTCAATAAAGGACCAACATAGTACAGTAATTCTGAAATTTAAAAATACGGATAAATCCATAAAAATATGGATTTTTTTCAAGGTATCCCAATGTTTAATTTTCTCTGCACACGATCCCACAGGGAAGTATGAACAAGAAGGGTTCCCACAAGGGCCAGAGACCAGACACAGACCTCAGGCAGCTCACTCAGGTCCCCGTGGCCGATGTCTTCATTAATCCGATGATAGGTCTCTTTCATGTATGCGCCTACAAACTGGAAGGCATAGGCAGTGGCCAGGAGGGGAAAAAGTTTATATTGCTGGGTTTGGTAATCCAAAATCTGTGGTTCTGGTTCACTAAAGTATATGAAAAAAGAAAAAACAAACAAAAATAAATAAATGCCTATACAGAGCTCACTATGTGCCAGATTCTGGACTAAGCACTTTTGATAGATTAATTTATCTAATCCTCACAAAGATCCTATGAGATAATTTTTATTAGCTCTGTTTTACAGATGGGGAGAATGAGGTTAAGAACCTACCCAGGGTCACAGAGCTAGTAAGTAGCAGATTCTTGATTTAAATCTAGGCTATTTGGCGACAGAAGACCACACTCTGAACCACCCTGTTGAACACGTGAACAGGATTTTCTAGTTGACATTTGTATTTTTCTTAATCTTTCCAGTCTTTCTAGTTTGACTATGAAAACAGTATCTCATGGCAACATACAGAACCAAACTTCGTTAACTTCACAGGAGGAAGGCAATGTTAAAGGGTGTAGTTGGTAGAATAAACTATATCCTGACCACTAATATGAGAAGACCCAGTGTACTAAGTTTAATACTGAAAGTTTAAGAAGGTCCACTGAGCATGCAAAACGAGTCTGCTCTTACCAATTTCTTTATTTCTTCTTTAAGAGTAAAACGTTTATCACAGTCATGCCCAATTAGTAGGCGGAAATAAGAACAAACTATGCCCAGGAACACAACAGGGAATGTCACTTTCACTAAACAATTTGTAGTTATGAGCAGCAATTAGAACCTTCACACCACACCTTCAGTGTTTTGAATACTTCACTTATAAAGCTCTAGTAATATTACCATTTCTCTTAGAAAGTTAAAAGTAATAATTAGGTGCTTATTCTCATCTTTCCACTTAAGGAAGTTTAGATTCTAAGTAGCAGACCCAGTACACTGCCATTCTAGCTAATTTTATAACAAATGCACTTTCTTCACATCACATTTGGGAATTTTGATATCTGGATGGGGTTCACGCAAGACCTTTAATACTGAGCTCATCTCAGACTTTACCCTTACCCTGGCTTGATTTCAGACTGATGCCTCACAGCACTGTATCGGATGGCAATGGTGCATGCCTTAGACAGACACCGAGCGGATTCTCCCACGAGGAAGGACCTGATGAACACCATGGTCCCGTAGGTCAGCTTGTTACTCAAGGGTTTTACGTATGTGCCATCAGGCTTCACCTGGAAAAAGAACATGAGATGGATGCTTCCTTCTGTTAAACCCAAGTGGCAGTTTATTCTCAAAGTGTGGTCCCCAAAAAGGCAGCATCAGTACCACCTGATGCTCGGTCCCCACCCTGACCTCCTAAATCAGAAACTCTGGGGGCTAAGTAATCTAGTTTTAGCCAGCCTTCCAGGCGACTCTAATGTATGCTAAAGTGTGAGCCCCACTGGTTTAGCAAACCAAGACATGCTCTTCACACCTGTCAACTGATCTGATTTCATGGTCACAATAAAAGCATCATCAGAAGTAAAAAATCTGTTATTACCTTCTAAACGAACAGACCATCCCAACCCTATGATTATCAATGGCCACTGAAACCCCCATGTCTGACATGTCTGCTCCTATTTTCCATCTCACTGTACCTGGGCATGTTTCATCAGCATGTTTTCCCTGGGGATACGATAGTTGTCCATCTTCAAGTAGCCATTATCCATCTCATCATAGCCAAATTTGGGGCCAATGTCTCCTACGGTAATACCTACCGCAGATGAAAGGAAAGTTACAAGGGGTTTATGTTCTGGAATTCCTGGCTCCCCTCTTCTTCTTTAGTTACATATTATACTTTTTGCAGAAGATAGTGACTGGTTTAATTTTCCATCTCAACATTAGATAATCCTAACCTGGTAAAGGTTTATGGGTCCCAAGTTCACGAATAGGTACAATGAAGGCATGTAATCCATAGCATTTCCCCTGAGTGATGAGCTGGGCAAGTACGATAGCATGATTTGAAGTTTTTCCAACTACAACATAAAAGAGAACGAGAGAGGAAAAGTGAGCAAATGTTCTCACATTTTCAAAAGCCAGAAACAAAAGAGAGAAAAGCATATGTTAAACATAAGATTAAGATTCCATCAAGAGCAAAATTCATTGAATTTTGGCAAAGTAAGCCTTCATTTTAAAAATACACACATATATATGTGTGTGTATTTTTACTGGAATATAACTGACATATAATATTATCTAAGTTTAGGGTAGACAACATGTTAATTTGATAGCATTTTAAAGAAGATAGTTTTACTTGTTCTACTTATTTTTCATTCATTTATATAAAGACATTTTTAGGATAATCGTAGAACATTAAATTACTTCCTTTTTCTCCCTTAAGGCAGGGCTTTCCAAGACAGTAGCTACTAGCCACATGTGGTTATTTACATTTAAATTAACTATGATGAAATAAAATAGAAGATTCAGTCCCTCTGTCAGCTAGTTACATTTCCAGTGTTCAGGTGGCCAGTGGCTACCACGCTGAACGGCAAAGATAAGAGAATATTCCACCACTGCAGATTACCCCATTGTACTATAGGATACGCTGCTTTAAGAGATTTTTGGTTAGTGCATCCAGAAATATTTCCCTTTTATTGCATGCTAGTTTTTTTCCTTGTTAAAATGTAATACCACATATTAAAATATATAATGTGGATAACAAAATTCTTCATTTGAAATATATGTATCCTAAAACAATAACTCAGAATAGAAGACAATATTAAATAAATTTCACATCAAAGCTATTATAACAAAAATTTAAAAACTAAAATACTTTTCTTTTAAAAAAAATACTCATTTCTATTTCTGTTTGATTATTTATTTGGCTGTGCCAAGTCTTAGTTACAGCATACGGAGATCTTTAGTTGAAGCATGTGGGATCTATTTCCCTGATCAGGGATTGCACCCAGGCCCTCTGCACTGGGAGGGTATAGTCTTAGCCATTGAACCACTAGGGAAGTCCCTCAAATACTTTTCAATACATAAATGACTAACCAAACTGGGAATACTTAATTACTTTAATGATGATTGTGGAAATTATGCTAACACATGGGAATGCTTAGATAAAAATCTATGAAAAGCAGCAAAATTGACAGCTGTCCTCTGCACTTTACAAGTGTTTAAATATCTATAACAGGTAACACAAGAGAATGTGAAAAGCTCAGCATAGTTTAAGCCCTAAGAGTTCTTTCTATATTTCAAAATTATATTCTCATAGACGCTCTACATTCTAAACACAATGTTCTAATGTCTTCAAAACATCCAGTTACTATTTAAAAAATTCACTTACGTCCACCAGGCCACCACTTGATGGAGGTCACAGTAGGACTGTTGAGAATGAACTCCTGGGTTTCAGGGTCATAAGTGGCTGTGGTTTCCAAGCCTCGAAGATGAGTTCCTAAGGAAATGAATTTTACCTACTTCAGATAGAATATGGGAAAAAACAGGTACAGGGTAAAACCTGTCCAGTTCCTTTAAAGCGCTAGCATCTCAGAGAGTAACAACATCTAACAATAAAAAATCTGTAGATGAGCTACAAACGGTTGATAACCAAGATCCTGAATTTCCCATGCTTAAATCAGATAGTTCATATTAAGCTGAAAATATAAACATCAAGTATGTTTCATTTCTGTATTTTATTTGCTGCACAGCAGTGGATAGGGAACATTTATTTACATCAACCAAAACAAAATGTAAAGACAGATAAGAATCATAGTTGCCTGAGATCACAGGCTATGACTTTAACAGGGAAGTTAACTGCCCTTTTAAAAGCATCTCTAAGTTGTCAGTGTGCCAGTTTCAACTCATTCGTATTGTGTCTACCACACCAATTCAACATTCTGGAATTCTGTATTATAACAAAGAATGAGATAACACGGGACAGGAAGAGATTGCAGCTACAGTTCTTGTAAACTGAGAATTTATTTCAGAATGAATGCTAGAAAGGAAAATAAGCTTTAAAACTTTAAAAGTTATAACCATTTTGAGGAAAAGAAGACCTGTAATGGTGACTTTTTAAAAATTTCTAAAAGTCCAACAATAAGGTCCAAGTTCACCCTGTAGGCTTCCAACACTAGGCTTTCACTTAATCCTGACTGGTTTACCACTTTCATGTTTATTGGAGATGGACAGGGATTTGTGTTTTAAACTCTAATGAAAAACTGAAAGTCGCTCAGTCGGGTCCGACTCTGCGACCCCATGGACTATACAGTCCATGGAATTCTCCAGGCCAGAATACTGGAGTGGGTAGCCTTGCCCTTCTCTAGGAGGGATCAAACCCAGGTTTCCCGCATTGCAGGCAAATTCTTTACCAGCTGAGCCACAACAGAAGCCCAAGAATACTGGAGTGGGTAGCCGATCCCTTCTCCAGTAGATCTTCCCGACCCAGGAATTGAACTGGGGTCTACCTGTATTGCAGGCAGATTCTTTACCAACTGAGCTATCAGGCAAGCCCTTGAATTCTAATACAAACTCGCCAAAATTCTTTGAAAAAAGTTACAGAAAAATGTTCTATGTGACCCTCTCCCTATCCTGAAGTCAATGATGAGAACTTTTTACATTGCTTTGATAATGCCAGATTTCATTCACCACTTAAAATTAATTGTAAAACATTCAGAAACTTCCAAGTTGAATAACAGAAATGGCCAGTTTATGAGTGATCAACCTTCCCCTGGATGGGAATCAAGGAATCAGACAGTGAGACTCCTTTCACCAAAGAAGAAACTTTTATAGAACAGGTAATGACAGAGCGTTTTCAAATGCACAACTGAACCAAATAGTATTCCACTTTGTGTCTTAGGAACATCCTGTAAAACACTATTTAGCATCAAAGCTGAAAGTCAAATTTAATTTAAGCAATCAAATTAAGATGAAGCTGTTACAGGAATAAGGAACAAAGAGCAAATATACACTAGACCAGCTGTTCTGAAACCTCCGAGTGGGCAAACCAGAAGCCAGAAGTAGATGCATTGATACCATTCAAACACAAATACCAACACAGAACAAGTGCCACCAGCTTGAGCCCCATCCAGTTCACAGCGAAAGGCAGGTGGGGGATGCAAAGAAAAAAAGAAAGGTCGTATATACAGAATGTGAAATCAATTACCTGGAAGTACAACTTATCTTATTTTTTACTAAACTTTGGCCAAAGCCCCCTTTAGAAGTCTACTGAATTTAGTGAATCAACACAAATAATGTCAAGGTAAAAAATGCTGCCTATTTTGGTTACATAGGCCACTCACTTCCCTTTAGCACACATGCTACTAACATGTATTTCTTCTGGAATCTGTTTAAGTTCATTAAGGTATCAGTATCAAAGGGAATCATAGTAATGAAGAAAAAGAGATGGGTTCAGACTCTCTATACAAATTCTGTACAAAAGCAATGAACCTGAAAAACCACTTAGTAAGTAAGACCTAACTCTTTAATTCTTGATTTGCTGAAGGGGAGCCATGAATAAGTAATCAGTATATCTCTGATAACATAAGCTTTAATTTCCGCTGACCAAGGCATTGTCTATGCCAAGACTTACACATGTGAAAACCTGGAGTGCTGCAGAAAGACTGCATTTAAACAGATCTCACACAGCACGTGGAGACGCCACTGCTGGCACGTGATGGACGCCCCACGTGCACTAGGCTTGCAGAGCCCCACCCAACCCAGAAGGTAGACTGAATGCACCGTACCATGACCCATCTCTGTTTGGGCATAAGTGCCAATGATCTCCAAGTTCCAGGCAGGCATGAAGAAGCGCTCCTGCTGTTCCTCGGTTGCCTGGTGCAGCAAGGTGGGCAGGAACATGCCCAAGTGAAGATCCAGAGGCCCAGGCTGCCCTCGATGCACAAAGCTTCAAAGAAATACCAAGGATGGGCATTTGAGAGTCATCAGGTGTGAGATCAGCAATTTGAACAAACAGCAAGGGAAGGAGAAAAAAAATACCTTCTGTTAAGTATGAATTAGTTGAGTAGACTTCATCATGGATGGGAGCACTGCCCCTTTCTGTATTACATTATAATTCTTGTTTACTTTCATTTTTCTTAAATTGGTGAGAAGTATTTTCTAATGTGACTCATTTCTAAAGTAACTTGGCAGGGATTGGGAACTGATCCAAAGCCTGTGCAGCCAAGACCATGTGACCAAGGCAAAGGATTACAGCCTTGCAATTAAGGTAAATAAAAATTCTGAAGAGGCTTGATGGAATGGAGAAGTTGTACAATGACATATATTCTAATGAAAAGTTGAGATGGGAAAACACAGAAGTTCTCTTGGAAAAAATTTTTCCAGGATCTAATAATCATGTTTCTGGGTTGGAAAACTTTTCTATTTGTCTATAAAACATCCACCATTAATCCACATTCTTCACATAATTTTGGTCATTTCATTCGGATTGATTAAAATATCCAGCCACATGCTATTGAAACAATTTAATACAAAAACTGACGGTGCTCTTCACTCCAGTAATTAATTTCAGATATAAATAGACATGCAATTTTTAGTGAAGATCATGATATTCACAAATAACAGATTCATGCATAACAAGTGCTCCATTACAATCAAACAAAATAAGAAAAAACATGTTAACTGTCATTTAAAATCCAATTTCTAAAGTCATTCTTTCCACTTAAAATTTGCAAGTCCCCTAGACTTTTATGTGAATTTATTTCTAATAGGAAATAGTGTTATACAGCTTTGTAATGTTGCATGCTGCTGCTGCTGCTAAGTCGCTTCAGTCGTGTCCAACTCTGTGAGACCCCATAGACGGCAACTCACCAGGCTCCCCCATCCCTGGGATTTTCCAGGCAAGAGTACTGGAGTGGGTTGCCATTTCTGGCATTTTTATCTAAATTCCAGCTCTAAATTAATCAATTCTATATTGCTCTTACTATGTTCTTTATCTTAGAAATGAGCCTGAACAGTTTCAAAACTTCTCCATTTGTTCCACTTGAAGAAGGAAATAATCAGGGGGAGGGTGCTAGGTGAGGGCTGATCTGTGATGCCTTTCCACAAGGGTTGGGGTAAGCTGAGCTTTCAGCTAACCATCACATGGAAATCAAATGATGCACGAATAACTTCCTCATTTTACAAAGAAATTAAAGCTGAGATGAATTAAGTGTTTTCAGGTCAGAAAGATAATGGCAGGACTTCCCTGGTGGTCCAGTGGTTAGGACTCCAAGCTTCCAATGAGAGTAAGGGGACAGGTTCATTCCTAGTTGGGAAATTAAAGACCCCACAGGCCTCAAAGCACAACCAAAAGAAAAAGATCATGGCAAAACAAGGACAAAAATCTCGTAGCCTAATCATGTCTTCTAGTGCAATCTGAGCTGAGGATGACGGTGGGGACATTAGAAAGACCTGCCAAATCAGTTAAGATTTGGAAGCGTCAAACTGGAAATCCTATAAGATATTACCACTGGTGGCAACTGAGTGAAAAGGTCCATGGGATGTCTCTGGGCTATTTTTGCAACTTCCTATGAATCTGTAGTCATTTCAAAATAAAAAGTTTTTGTTTTTTTTTTTAAATAAATAGTGAAAATACTTGGAAAAACAACATTCCTGAGAAGAGAGAGTACCTTTCACTCACAAACAGAAATGTCAACTGTCCTGTTTTTAAAGGAATGGTGTGCAGGAAGAAAAATTAAAGTGTGCCTAGGAGAAGGCGATGGCAACCCACTCCAGTACTCTTGCCTGGTGAATCCCATGGACAGAGGAGCCTGGCGGGCTGCAGTCCATGGGGTCGCTAGGAGTCGGATATGACTGAGCAACTTCACTTTCACGCATTAGAGAAGGAAATGGCAACCCACTCCAGTATTCTTGCCCAGAAGATCCCAGGGATGGGGGAGCCTGGTGGGCTGCCGTCTATGGGGTCGCACAGAGTCGGACACGACTGAAGCAACTTAGTAGCAGCAGCAGGAGCTGTAAGAAGAGAACTCTGAACTACGGTCAAATGTTGTGGCCTAAAGCCAACCACTCTCAGTGCTGAGTTGGCTAGAAACCAGACCAATTCCTGGTGAAGGAGAGGTCGCTCTGAGGTGCCCTTCAGACTCATCATGGGCGGGTGTGTATCAGAGAATAATGCCAACACCAAGGGTTACCGCAGAGCACACTGAGAAGCGCAAGGGGAAGACTATTATCATCACAAACTGTTCTGAAGCTGAAAGCTGTTTCCAGGAGTAAAATGTCTCTTGTAACTAGGGTAAGGATTATTCAGAAGCAGAGGAAATGTAGAAACGTTACAAGGACAAAGTTACCTGGATAGTTTTTTATTTAAATCAAGTATTGATATTTGCATGATAAAGATCATAAATTATTTTAAATTAATTTACTTTATAATTGCAAAGCACCAACATTTTACTTGGTAAGGAGCTGCAGTCAATTCTTTCAAAAGCGTTAACACCAAAAGGCTTTCCCCGTATCTCCTACATGATACAGGGCTGGGAAGGCTGGCCAGTAGTGAGGATGAATGATTAGATTAACAACATATTGAGAAAGGAAGAAATCAAAATAGCAATTCAGTGGACAACATGATTATAATCCTAGGAAATCAACAACAAAACACCATCAATCATAAATTCATTTAGAAAAGCTATAGGCTTTAAAAAATCATTCATTCTTATCCATTAGAATCATTCAAATAGAAATCCCATTAAAGAGAAAGGTGATTTATAACAGCAACAAAATATTTTTAAATTTTAAATAAGTTAGCTCAGACTATTAAAGATTTAATTATGAAAACACATAAATACCTACTAGGATGAATGAAAGATCCGAGTAACAGAAAAGAAATCGCTAATTCCTAGCTCAGAGTACGAAGGAAAATTAATAGTTCCCAAGAAAATACTGGGATTTAATGTAACACGTTTTAAATTCCTATAGAATACGTTTTAGAACTTGATAAATTGAGATCAGAGTTTATCAAAAAGAATAAGTATGCAAGAACACTAAATACAAATATCTTGAAACATAGGCTATAACAATAGTAGGCTTATCCTATCAGATTTTTAAATATCTTTAAAACAACAATGAGCCAAAGCTTATGATGTTAGAGAAAACAGAAAGAAACAAATTAATGTAATATATTTAAAGTTCCATAAATAAACTGAAACTATTACAAAACTCTAAGATAAACTAGAAAGAACATAATAAAGTGAAAGAGCTATTAGTTAACAAACATAAATACTGTATGTGAGACTGATCACTCTGTATCATACACAAGTGAAAACATTAAGCACGAATGCAACAAACAAAAATGGGAATAAAACAGAAGCTAATTACCCAAGATATGAGAAGAAAACTTATACCTAGTCAGAGACAGATGCACTGAGGCCAAAATATTTAATTAAACAGAGCCAATAGAAACAATATAATTTTCTAAGATCAACATGCAGATTCTATGTATCCAATACTCAAAGGAGAAAATGCCAGTTCATACATATGAAATGCAGAGTAATATCCAAGCTCATCAGCATTGGTAAATGAAAACTTTAATTCTTAAATAGATACAAAAGTAGCAAAAAACCCAAAGCGACCATGTTGATGGGACAAAGGAGACACGAGTACACTAAATACATCAAAACCTATTCCATGTCTTATGCAACAAAACCTATAAAGTACTCATTCTCTTCAAATGTAGTCATTCATCTCTGAGAAAGATATTCCAAAGGCATAACAGAAAGAACACAGCTTTTGTAGACATTTATATTGTTATTACTAACAGTGGGGAAATTAGAATATCCAGGGAGCAAGTCTCATGGGAAGGCCAACAGGGAAGAGAATGGAAAAAAAAGGGAAAAAAGAGGATCCGAGGCTTTTGGAGAGACAGAGCAGTGAGATCCAGGAAGAAGAAGATTAGGGACTTACAAGATCAAGTGCATGACCTATTTTTCAAGCTTCAAAGGAAGAATATTTTCACAGTTTAGTATTAGAGATGGGAATCTGCAAAGATACTGCTGCATCTTCAAGGATGATAAGCATGTACTACAGAAGCTCTATTTTCCTGAATAATTATAATAACAGAAAAGGCAAGAAGAATCCCTATGAAGTGGCCAGAACTTGAAATGATCAAATAACCGTGACGACCAAGACACTATCTGCTTTGTGACCTGGAGAGACATATGGTCAGGAGATAACTAACCCTAGACCATGTCCCAGATAGTCTCTTTAACAAAGCAGTCCCGGGGAGACAATGCAACCTCCTTGGTCCAGGATTCCGCCTTTGATTAGGGCTCACAGATCCACAGACCCAGTATGTGTTGGGTTTGTGTGCCCATACAGACAGAAGTGTCTTTAAAGGAGGGAAGAGGAACACTGGTGAGCTAGACTTTCTGCAGATGGTTGAATTTTAAGATTCTTGAGGATCCTGGAATAAGACTGAGCACTTTTACTTTCTTCACTTCTCAGAGGCTTCCTAGAAGCGAAAGAATCCCAAACTGGAAGTTACAGCTAATTCTGTAAGAACGTGAGATAATCACTGTTGACCAATGTTCCAAAGTCTCAGAATTTAAGTAGTCAAATCATCCTGTACAAGTTGCTCTATTTCCAATCCCGCTGATGCTGAAGTACTTTTTATATATTCTCTCTAAGATTATACTCTTACAGGATATTAATTAGCCAACAGACTGGCTTTTTAGGAAAAGAACAGCACTCAGCAAAGCACAACTAATATGAACTGACAAAGTTGCAGCAAGAAACAAGACCTAATTTTAAAACTCTGTTCTCTAATAAACCATAGAGATCAAGACAAAGTTGGTTTCAAACACCAGAAAACATTTGGAAACTAGAAGGAAGAAGAGAAAGAAGACTAACAAATACAATCTTGCCCAGAGCAACACAGGACCTTAATCCAACCCTCGGCGCTCCTCAAACCAATGAAGTTTAAGTCTTCAATTCTTCCTCTCTTCTTTCAAATATACACGGGAAATATACTTCATAAACAGAGGCAGAAGGATAAGACAGACCAACAAGAGATAAACAGATCAGACTCATTTAGTTTCACAACAGTTTACATCTAATGTCTCCGGTGAACAGTATGCCTCTTAAATAGATTCAGTGATGAATTTGAAAACAAACAAACAAAAAAGGATTCTGTACCACAAAGCTATTTCAAGATTACAAAACACCCACACACACTCCAAGAGAGGAACACTCTAGGAATGTGATCTTTCTTCCCTTAGGATATCTTCCCTCAGGGCTGTCATCTCAGTGCTAACCATCCTGGGGTACCTGGTAGGGTGTTCATAAAATTGTCCCATGACCAGGATCTGCAGTGCCCACAGGCATTATGAGAAAGGACATTTACTTAAACCAATTCACAAGCCAAAAAGCACCAAATCAAACACAAAAGAGGAATGTCCCTGATATCTGCCTCCATTCTTCCTCCCTTTTCTTTGCTTTCTTTTATTTACATGAGGGAAACATTTTGATAATTAGGAATGACATTGGGCAGCTCAAACTCAAGACCCTTAAGCTCATCTGTGGCCTTGTCTATGAAAACAAACTTGTTTCACAAGACCAAACAAAAACTTTTTTAAAGGTTTTCAGAACAATTTAACCAAGAATTCAAAGTCCATGGGCAGGTACAGAAAAACAAATGAAAAGAAACGAAATGAAGACCATCATGGACTTTTTCCCAAACCCCCTAGCAGCCTTCACCACTTTAACCCTGTCTCATTAAAAATCCACATTTTTAACTTCATTAAAGCAAAGCATCTTTCACATGTTGCTGAGGCGTGAAGCCTCTTAAGAATTTCCAACTAGGTCTTTTAAATCGGACACCCACACAATGGAGCAATTTGCCATATTTTCAACCCCACCTTTCCAAACTGCTCGATACCCATTTTAATTGGGTGTACACAGCAATGGTAAAAAATAACAGTGATACATCTTTCAGGCCAGAATCTTGGACCAGTTTATGGGGAAATAAACTATGAGGAAACAGTTTGAATTTTAAGATTTATCAATTTAATAATAAAATTCCAAACGTGTAGCAGGAAGGAAAAAAAAGTCAAATGCCCAGAGTCATTTGTTAACTGAAGACCTGACTGGGCTACCCACTGACCCTCAAATGTGGACTAACCGTGGCCCATTTCCGTCTGGGCGTAGGTGCCAATTATCTCGAGTCCTTTGGATGAATGCAGCCATTTCTCTTGCTGAGCAGTGGTGCCCTGATTCAGCAAGGTAGGAATAAACATGGAGTAATTGAGGCCCACAGGTTCCACAAAATTGACCATATGTAGTCTACAGGAGAGAAAAGAAAAGGTTCTCAGCCTTATTCTAGAAACTGCATTCTACCACCATTCTCGCCAGACACGTTTGGCCCTGAGGATGAAGGTCAGACAAATTTAAACCCCTTTCTTATGAAATTGAGACTCAAACTTATCATATGCTATCTAAAAAGCCAAAGGCAGAATCTAGTGGTTTCTCTTCTCCCCCTAGTCATTTCAGGGCCAGGATTCTGAATTTCACATTTAATCCAGGAAGCAAATTCTACCCATGTTTCAGCCTCAGACCTCTTTTGTTTATTATTCTGTTGGTGTTATTTGTTGGTTTGATTTCTTGGAACATGAGCGTGTGTTTTTGCTTTATTTTTAGGCTTCACTTGTCTTGAAAATCAAAAGAAACTCCATAGAACATTTACATTTGCTGAGCTGTTAACAAAATGTCCTAAAGAAGAATAATTTAAACTATTTTCCCCTAGTAACGAAAGCAAATGTCCAGGATAGTATGTATACATTCTGGGGCCAAAGCACAAATCTATAAACATCTTCAGAGGTTATAGATGGGTAAAGCAGGTAATGCGAATATGTTAAAAATCACAAAGGGTCTCTGAAAATTAGTCCAGATTAAGGGAATTCTAATTTTAATGAAATTCAGTCTTTATTGATTTTCCCCTAAAAGAATCTGTGAAGTAGTCAATACAAGTTATATACACTAGTCAGCCTCAGCTATGCCAAGATAGAGATTTTATAGGGGTCTATTCTGTCAGCTCTATCTATATAAACAGTTTAAGGTACAAAGTATCATCTAACTGACCCTCATGATGTTTCAAGGGATGGACAGAAAGCAGTGTAACCACCCTGTCCTGGCTTGTAGAACAAGCAGAGCATAAATTCAAGAGAAAGAGGGGTTAGGCTGCCAACTTACTTTTGGGGAGGCCCTAAAACCATACCACCACCTTTTAGGGGTGCTGAGGACAGATTCAAACATTCAAGGAGTGCCTGGACTAGCCAACATCAAAAATGCTTTTTAACCCTGAGGTTCTCTGATTTTCACACAAATACTAAATGTTAATTTAGACTGCAAGGAGACAAAGAAGGCAAAGGAAGTGGAGGAACAGAAGAGGCGAGTGAGTTTCTAGGTAACTCTCACAGAAGCTGTTCTAGAGAGAGAAGACGTTTTGCAAAAAACATACCCATCTCACTAAGGTGGGATAATGTGGAGGTAAATGTAAAAACCGGCCTCTCAAAGGCAAGAGCACCACAGCACTCCCTAATAGCCATGCTTTATGACTTCCCTGGTGGCTCAGACGGTAAAGCGTCTGCCCGCAATGTGGAAGACCCAGGTTCAATCCCTGGGTCAGGAAAATCCTCTGGAGAAGGAAATTGCAACCCACTCCAGTACTCTTGCCTGGAAAATCCCATGGACGGAGGAGCGTGGTAGGCTACAGTCCATGGGGTTGCAAAGAGTCGGACACGACTGAGTGACCTCACTTTCATTGAAGGAGGAAATGAACCTGCAAGACTTTCTGAGTAATAAAAGCAGTAATTTAGTTGCTAAAAACAGTAGCAATACAAGACACAGCCATTCCCTTA
The DNA here is from genome assembly GCF_016772045.2 of Ovis aries. Classification (NCBI taxonomy): domain Eukaryota; kingdom Metazoa; phylum Chordata; class Mammalia; order Artiodactyla; family Bovidae; genus Ovis; species Ovis aries. Next base: position 55,019,654 of record NC_056064.1, on the reverse strand, counting down.
TGGGAAATGAGAGGAGGCTCTGGGTTGGTAAAGTGCTGATGTTGACACAAAATACTTAATTCTAGAAACTGAGAGGGAAAAAATATGTGATACAAAATAAAGACTATCAAATACTTATGTTTTTGAGATTTTTTTTTGAGGCCTCTTGAAATTAACTAAAGAAAAATATCTGAGCACTTGTTGTAAGTTTTGTTTAATTCTCCCTGAAGACGCTTTTCAAGGAACTAGCTTTAAAAACCTAAGAAGGATTAAAAAAAAAAAAATCTCGACTGGTTCACATTGGAATTTTGTTACTTTAAAAATACTTTAGTTTTTGCATAGCAAACAGTATAGTTAAAAGACAAAATTTCAGAAAAGGAGATCAGGAAAGGAGTTTGTATATTCCCCAAACAGCAAAGTCTTACTTTCTCAAGGAGAGAAAAATTCTTCTACTGCTTGAGTTGAGAAAACTCAAAGTACTTTACTAATATTTTAGTCAGTTTCAAAATATTCTCATGTTTCATTTTGTGACAGGAAAATTGGATATAAGAGACCAGTAAATGTCCCAAATCCCTAGAAAGAGAAATATTACTATATTTCATTCATCATAGCATCCCTCTCCCCAAAGCCAATTTTAGCGTTTAAGACATCCAATGAATCTGACAGTTAATGGTACGTCACAGTTAAGTTTGTTAGTGATACATAAAACACAGGTGCGAGTAACAATCGATGGTGTTCAGTAATTGCCAAGACTAATGAAACATTCTCTAACAAACATTGATCTTCCTGTCATATCCCAGAAATACTGAAAGGATGTCAAAGGGCCTGCCACAGGTTGTATTTTGTCTTTTTCCCAAACAGTGAGGTCTGAGTCATAAAATACATTACAGAAAAAAAAACCAAAAACCAAAAAAACTGGCTGGTGTCACCTGATTTTTAACTCACATAAAGGACTGTGTTCTATGTCACTGTGACTTCACTGGAGTCTATTTACACATTATGCACCACCACAGATTATGAAATCTAACTAACTCTGAAACACACAGAAGCAGCCATTTAAAAGTAAAACAAAACAAACCTCGTTTTAAGGAAAAATCAAATTTTACTAATTTTACAAGTTCACAAACTCAATTCAGGTAAATCAGAAACAATTTTCTAGGAGTTACTCCACCTCGATATCCTCACAGCCACAAGTTACAAACTTTAAAAAATAAAAAAAGAGCATTTGGAAGTTAGTTAAGTACTCTGACTGGACTACCAAATTAACTGTATTTTTATAACTAAAATGGAAAGAAGTTCTGAGTGTGATCGGGAGTAAATTTCCTCTTGACAAGAATAACCAGGTCAAACTCAAAAATAGATGCCAAATATATCAGTTGGCAGCTGTATAAGGGAGGAATGCCTATTGCAACATAAAGACAGAGCCTGCAACATATTTCATTGTTTCATTTTTCTTGACTCTTAAATTTGTACCATCCAAATCATTTACTCTCTATTGATGAAAATATTGGCGTTCTTAAAAAATGTAGAGACCTAAAACAGGAAATGCCCAATAATAAATGAGAAGAAATGCTGCAAATCAAAGGAATCTTATACTAACATTATATAATTATAGTGTATATTTACATAAAGGCAAAAAAAAAGTGTGTGTCTTATTTCTAACTAAAAACACAACAAAAAGATGGTCTGAAAAAAGAACATACTCTTTCAGCAGTAGGACCAAGGCATATTTTTATGACGTCTCATATGCACAGGAGGGCCATTTAAATACCCTCGCCAGATTCAACAAAGCTGGGGGTTCTCAGAATATTTCATATCCATTCTGAGGCTTGACTAAAGTTCTTCCTCATCCACTCATATTTTCCATTACTTTAAACTCAAGAGCTACATTAGTATATGAAAATACAATCTGTTACTGCTCCAAAATATTTAATGTTTGGTCTTTGCAACAGAAAACATCCTTCTAAATTCAGCTTCTAAATTTAGCAGGCCTCCTTTTTAGAAGAAGCAAAGTCATTCTGCATTTAAATCGCTCAAAACTGAGAGGTCTGGACCGCATGTGTATGATTCTTGAGAAAGAAAATTACAGCATCTTCACACAAGCTTTCTACAAACGTCAGCCCTTTAAAAGGCTTAAATATCAAAGTAAACATCATTGTCCACACATAGGACTTTAAAATGACATGAAAAGATGTGAATTTGAGTCTTCAAACGCCAAACACTATGAAAAAGGATACCACAGATGGCGAATTCAAGGTTCAGGCTTAGGCCCTCGCTCTTAAGCTTAAGGCATACCTACTTTTTAAACCACATGATTTCATCAGGATCTGCGATGCCAAACTTCCTCATCTTCTCCACCATGGTGGCACTCTTCTTAACAGCCACCTCGTAACGCTGGCTACGGCTGAGGAAATTCAAGTTCTCATGTTGGAAGTCTGGGTCTTTCAGAATGAGGTTCTCTGGTAGGGAGTTAAAGGGTACCAAGAGGAAGACAAGAAATTCACGGCTCCATTAAAGCTCTCTGGGATCACACCAGGTTTCAGACTCACGGGCACAGGTCCTCTCTCGCGATGGGCGATTCCCCCCCGCCACAGCCTCCCCTAGAAGTGCGGGGGTCCTGCGACTCCCTCAAAGCTGGGCCAAAGGTTGTGGCCTAGGCCCTACAGCGCCCCCACACCCCCGACTCCTCCCGGAGGGAACCGCCAGCTCTGCTCGGGAAAGGCGGGGAGGAGGCCTGGCCAGCTGCCCTCACCGATCTCTCGGCGGCGCCGAGTGTTCTCGGGGCTGCCGTCCAGGACATTCGTGAGCAGCTCCGGGATGAAGCTGGCGCCAGCCCGCTCTTTCTGCAGGTCTTGATTCATGGTGACGGCCGGCTGAGGCAGCGCGGGGCCGAGGCGACGGCTGAGGCAGCGTAGGTGGCAGCGGCGACAGCAGGAGTCCGCAGCTCCTGCGCGGGGCCGGCACTAAGAGCCACCCGGGTACAAGGCGAGTCCCCGCCCCCCGGCCGCCTCGGCCCGCCCCTTCTCCTTCACCGCGGCCCCGAGGCGCGTGACCGACCGCGGACAGGGCGACAGGCGGCGGCTGTGCCGCTGTGGGCGCCGCCAGGGCGGGCGAGTCCCCTGTTCTCGGCCAGTGGCGCCTCAGAGCAGCCCCCTGACAAGCGGACCCCGGAAGAAGGTCAAGGAGGTGCCCAGGTGGTGGTGGTGGTGCGGGGGGGAACCGAGACGCTATCAGCAACCCGCCCCTCCCTGGTCAGCCGGTCCCACGCGGCGGAAAGAGGCCGCCCGCGGCCGCCCGCGCGCCCACACAGCTTTGCCGGGGGGTTGGGAAGGGGCGGGACCAGGCGGCTGAAGAGGACTGCGCCTGCGCCCCTGGACCCGCCCGGGCCGCCGCTTCCGGGTACGCGCGCTGAGTTCTCCCGGGGCGTAAGAGGGGGAGGGGGTCTACCAGGGCTGCAGCCGGTGAGCCGGGCCTCCTTGAGTTGGCTCGGGGATGGCGTAGAGTTTTCCCAAAACCCTCCAAGAGTGGAGGCAAAAGGACAGGGACAAAAGGTCGCGCTGAGGAGAGGCTCCAGCCATCACTTGTTAAGATAATAGCATCTCTGCTGCCAGAGGCGAAGGCTGCGGGGAAGCCGAGTGTGAGATAGCTAGCGCTCCCCCGACCCCGCGTTTATTATGGGTGTGGGTGTGGGCTTCAGTTCAGTAGCTCAGTCGTGTCCGACTCCTTGCGACCCCATAGACCGCAGCACGCCAGCCTTTCCTGTCCATCACCAACTCCCAGAGCTTGCTCGGACTCATGTCTATCCAGTCGGTGATTCCATCCAACCATCTCATTCTCTGCCCTCCCCTTCTCCCGCCCTCAATCTTTCCAGTCTTTCCAATTAGCATCAGGGTCCTTTCCGGTGAGTTGACTCTTCGCATCTGGTGGCCAAAGTATTGAAGCTTCACCTTCAGCATCAGTCCTTCCAATGAATATTCAGAGTTGGTTTCCTTTAGGATTGACTGGTTTGATCTTGCAGTCCAAGGGACTCTCAAGAGTCTTCTCCAACATCACAGTTCAAAAGCATCAATCCTTCTGCTCTCAACTTTCCTTATAGTCCAACTCTCACATCCATACATGACCACTGGAAAAACCATAGCCTTGGCTAGACGGACCTTTGTTGATAAAGTGATCTCTGCTATTTAATATGCTCTCTAGGTTGGTCATGGGCTTCCCTGGTGGTGCAGAGGTTAAAGCGTCTGCCTGCATTGTGGGAGACCTGGGTTCGATCCCTGGGTCGGGAAGATCCCCTGGAGAAGGAAATGGCAACCCACTCCAGTATTCTTGCCTGGAGAATCCCCTGGACGGAGGAGCTTGGTGGGCTACAGTCCACGGGTTGCAAAGAGTCGGACACAACTGAGTGACTTCACTTTCACTTTCAGGTTGGTCATAACTTGCCTTCCCAGGAGTAAGCGTCTTTTAATTTCATGGCCCCATAGTCACGGTTAGTGACTTTTTTAATAAGACATTAAAAAAATTAAAATGTAGGAAAATCTGCGATGAGTAAAATAGCAACATTTTAAATGGTGACAAGATCTTGAGTACTGATTGTTCCTTTTGTCTCAGACGCCAATGTACCTGAGCAGAAGTCTCAGATAATCCCTGCTGTTTTTTATGCCCCCAGGCATCACACTGTTTAGTCTGGGTACTGTGTATTCCTTTTGTTTAAAAGCTGGCTCTCACAGCCACTGTGGAGAACAGTGTGGAGAGTCCTTAAAAACTGGAAATAGAATTGCCACACAAGCCAACAATCCCACTGCTGGGCATACATACGCAGGAAACAAGAATCGGAAGAGATGCTTGTACCCCAGTGTTCATCGCAGCACCGTTAACAATAGCCAGGACATGGAAGCAACCTAGATGTCCATCTGCAGACAAATGGATAAGAAAGCTGTGGTACATATACACAATGGAGTATTACTCAGCTATTAGAAAGAATGCATTGAATCAGTTCTAATGAGGTGGTGAAACTGGAGCCTATTTTAGAGTGAAGTAAGTCAGAAAGAAAAACACCAATACAGTATAGTAACGCATCCCTGGTGGTGCAGAGGTTAAAGCGTCTGCCTGCACAGAGAGGAGATGTGGGAGACCTGGGTTCGATCCCTGGGTTGGGAAGATCCCCTGGAGAAGGAAATGGCAACCCACTCCAGTATTCTTGCCTGGAGAATCCCCTGGATGGAGGGGCTTGGTGGGCTACAGTCCACGGGTCACAAAGAGTTGGACACGACTGAGTGACTTCACTTTCACTTTCATGGAATTTAGAAAGATAGTAACGATGACCCTGTATGCGAGACAGCAAAAGAGACACAGATGTAAAGAACAGACTTTTGGACTCTGTGGGAGAAGGCGAGGGTAGGATGGTTTGAGAGAATAGCTTTGAAACATGTCTATTATCATATGTGAACTAGATCACCAGTCCAGGTTCTATGCATGAAACAGGGTGCTCAGGGCTGGTGCACTGGGATTACCCTGAGGGATGGGATGGGAAGGGAGGTGGAAGAGGGGTTCAGGATGGGGAACACATCTATACCCATGGCTGATTCATGTCAATGTATGGCAAAAACCACCACAATATTTTAAAGTAATCAGCCTCCAATTAAAAAAAAAAAAAATAAGAGCTGGCTCTCTTGTGCAACAGAAACTAACATTTCATTATAAAGCCAATATATTCCAATAAAAATAAAAATAAAATTATTAAAAACAAAGCTGGCTCTCTAATATCACCAATATAATCTGTTGACTAAACAAATCTGAGTTGATTGCTTACTCAGTAAGGGTGACTGCTGCTTGGCAAAGCCTGGGCAGTGCCTCAAAGAGACAGTAAGGCCACAGTTTATTGAGAATTGAAAGTTTGGTTTAAGATGAGTCTCTTAGTTCAGGGTTTTGATTAAGACTTGATACAAACCACTGCACAACAGTCAAAATTAGTGGAAAGGGCAAGGCAGGGGCACTCAAAAAATCTCAGTGAACAAGCTAGTTATTGATATTCAAACCCGCTTTCTGGACTGGACAGTCGGGAATAGTAAAAGATGATAATGAAGACCCAGCACCACAAAGTTAAGTTAATGTGGGCAGTAAGATGTAGTTTGGGTTCTCGGTGAATGGTCTGATTGTGGGGGGGGGGGGCGGTAAATGGTTTTGGTTTTCACTCTTTTCTTCATGAATATATCCATCCATCTGATAAATATTTAATAATTTTCCAGACACTGTCAGGCACAGGGGCTATACCAGGGAGTATGCTGAGTCGTGGCCCTCAAGGAACTGGTAAGCTAGTGGGAGACATCAACATTAACCAAGTAAACAGATAGTATTATTTGAAATTCTTTTATTTAGTGGACTACAGTGAGGATGGAGTGACTGGGGGTGGTGAGAATGCCATTTTAGATGAGGTGGACAGGGCTAGTCTTGCCAAGGAGATAGACAGCCTAAGAGCTGAGGAGGGGAGAGACCCAGCCACGTGAAAGTCTGGGAAACCTGTTCAAGTCTGCGACAAAGCAAATGTGTAGTTCTGAGGTGAAGGTGAGCTAGAGGAGGGGTGATGGCAAAACAGGCACAGACCCCACGTGGCATTATGGGCCAATGGAGACTTGTAATTTTAACAGTTATAATACGAAGTGGTTAAGGGACTTCCAAAATCACTGAGGGCGGTGACTGCAGCCTTCAAATGAAAAGATGCTTGCTCCTTGGAAGAAATGCTATGAGAAACCTAGAGAGCATAATAAAAAGCAAAGACCTCGCTTTGCCAACAAGGTCCGTATAGTTAAAGCTATGGTTTTTCCAGTCATGTACAGATGTGAGAGTTGGACCATGAAGAAGGATGAGCACCAAAGATCTGATGCTTTCAAACTGTGCTGGCAAAGACTCTTGAGAGTCCCTTGGACTGCAAGGGGATCAAATCAGTCAGTCCTAAAGGAAATCAACCCTGAATATTCATTGGAAGGACTTTTGCTGAACCTGAAGCTCTAATACTTTGGCCACCTGATGCAAAGAGCCAACTTATTGGGAAAACTCCTGTGCTGGAAAAGATTGAGGGCAAAGGAGAAGGAGGCAGCAGAGGATAAGATGGTTAGATAGCCTACTCAATGGACTTGAATTTGAGCAAACTTCGGGAGATCGTGGAAGACAGAGGCACCTGACGTGCTACAGTCCATGAGATCGAAAAGATTCAGACACAGCTTAACCACTTAACAACAAGGGACTTCCCAGGTGGTCCAGTGACTAAGAGTCCAAGCTCCCCATGCAGGGAGCCTGGGTCAGGTCTCTGGTCAGGGAACTAGATCCACAGGCCACGGCAAAGATCCCATGTGGCAACTAAGACCCAGACCAGCCAAATAAATAAATACATAAATAGATATAAAAAAGAATGACTCCTGGGCTTGAGCATATGGAAGACAATGGGGCTCTAAGAGATAGAGAGGGTGGCTGGTAGGTGGTATTAAAGCCATAGGATTTGGTTCTGGTTGAAACATTGTCCTTTTTTGTCTGTTTCCTCTCCCTGTGAAGGGAGAGGACATAAATGGACGAAGTGAACAGGAGAATGGCAGTTCTCAAATTAAGGACACATCTGAAAGAGATGGGAATACAGACCACCTAACCTGCCTCTTGAGAAATCTGTATGCAGGTCAGGAAGCAATAGTTAGAACTGGACATGGAACAACAGACTGGTTCCAAATAGGAAAAGGAGTACGTCAAGGCTGTATATTGTCACCCTGCTTATTTAACTTCTATGCAGAGTACATCATGAGAAACGCTGGACTGGAAGAAACACAAGCTGGAATCAAGATTGCCGGGAGAAATATCAATAACCTCAGATATGCAGATGACACCACCCTTATGGCAGAAAGTGAAGAGGAGCTAAAAAGCCTCTTGATGGAAGTGAAAGAGGAGAGTGAAAAAGTTGGCTTAAAGCTCAACATTCAGAAAACGAAGATCATGGCATCTGGCCCCATCACTCCATGAGAAATAGATGGGGAAACAGTAGAAACAGTGTCAGACTTTATGTTTTTGGGTTCCAAAATCACTGCAGATGGTGACTGCAGCCATGAAATTAAAAAACGCTTACTCCTTGGAAGAAAAGTTATGACCAACCTAGACAGTATATTCAAAAGCAGAGACATTACTTTGCCGACTAAGGTCCGTCTAGTCAAGGCTATGGTTTTTCGAGTGGTCATGTATGGATGTGAGAGTTGGACTGTGAAGAAGGCTGAGCGCTGAAGAATTGATGTGTTTGAACTGTGATGTTGGAGAAGACTCTTGAGGGTCCCTTGGACTGCAAGGAGATCCAACCAGTCCATTCTGAAGGAGATCAACCCTGGGATTTCTTTGGAAGGAATGATGCTAAAGCTGAAGCTCCAGTACTTTGCACACCTCATGCGAAGAGTTGACTCATTGGAAAAGACTCTGATACTGGGAGAGATTGGGGGCAGGAGGAGAAAGGGACAACCGAGGATGAGATGGCTGGATGGCATCACGGACTCGATGGACGTGAGTCTGAGTGAACTCCGGGAGATCGTGATGGACAGGGAGGCCTGGCATGCTGCGATTCATGGGGTCGCAGATTCGGACACGACTGAGCGACTGAACTGAACTGAATGTCGATACAATACTATTCCAAACCTTTCTGTGGACTTATAATTGTTCAATGAAGTCCTTTATCACAGTTTTTTCCTCCCAACCAAGGTCCATGGATCATGAATTATATTTAGCTGTATTAGTTTGCTAGAACTACCATAACAAAGCGCCACAGACCAAGTGGCTTAATCAACAGGGATTTGTTGTGCCAGAATTCTGGAAGCCAGAAGTGTATAGTCAGGGTGTGTCAGCAGGGTGGTTCCTTCTGAGGCTGTGAATGAGAACCTGCTCCATGCCTCTCAGCTTCTGATAGCTTGCTGGCCTTTGTTGGTGTTCCTTGGCTTGTGTAGTATCTCTGCCTTCATCTTCACGACTTCCTCCCTTTGTGCATGTCCATCCCTGTTCAGACTTTTCCCTCTTTCGAAAGATACTAGTCATACTGGATGAGGCCCTCAGGAATGACCTCATTTTAACATGGTTAGTTCTGAAGAATCTCTCTGGAAGGTCACATTCTGAGGTCCTGGGGGTTATGACTTCAACTTTACCTTTTTTGGGAGGGGAGGCAGGAATTCCATCTGTAACAGTTGTCCTGTCACTTTTGTTGTTGTGTTCAAGTTGTGTCCGACTATTTGTGACCCCGTGGACTGCAGCAGGCCAAACTCCCCTGTCCTTCACTATCTTCTGGAGTTTGCTCAAATTCATGTCCACCAGGTCAGTGATGTGATCTAACATCACTTGAGCCTCTTTTAACTAGAGCAATTTGTCTTCTGTGATTTTGACAGTTGCTTTGCGGAATGTCTCTCAATTCAGATTTGTCTGATATTTCTTCATGATTAGATTCAGATTATGCATTTTCTACAGGAATATCACAGAAGCAATGTGTCCTTCTCTGAGCACCACATCCAGCAGGGCACATGAAGGTTGTATTCTTCACTATGAGCTAGACCACTTTCCCCTTTGTAATTAATAAGTAGTCTGTGGGAGATACTTGTTGAGACCATATAAATATCCTGTTCTTTATATTTAAAAAAATTTTTATTTATTTGGCCGCACCAGATCATAGTTGCAGTGCGCTGGATCTTCAGTCTTTGTTGCGGTTTGCAGGCTGTTTAGTTGAGGCATGCAAACTCTTAGTTGCAGCATGTGGGACCTAGTTCCCTGACCAGGAATCGAACTGGCACCCCCAGCATTGGGAGTGTGGAGTCTTAGCCACTGGACCACCAGGGAAGTCCCTAAATAATCTGTTCTTCAGACTTTTACCCAATAACTTTTCACATCCATTGATGATTCTTCCCTGAATTTACTTCTACTGTGGTGATTGCGGAACTTTTAAAGGTGTGGTGAAATAGTCATTTTATTTTGCCACTGTAAAATTCATTTAGTTGAGATCACACTTAAATTGGAAGTAATCCCCATGTGATAGAATCTTTTGAGGCCATAGATCAAATCATGTGACATAACTTGAGTTTTAACATTGGTGATTCATTGTGTAATATAAGACTAACAAAGAATTGTAACTTTAAACACATGAATGATTTCTGGGTTGGTGAACACAGGGCTGGGCTGGGCAAGTAACAGGAAAGGGCACAGAAGCACCATACCCCACCTCACCTCCTGTGTTCTATACATCTCTTCTTTTTGGTTGTTCCTGAGTTATATCCTTACACTTTTGTGATATACCAGTAACCTGTTCTAATTGTGGAATGGTAAACGTGTATAATAAAGTTTTTCATCCACAAGAAACAAGTCCTAAGCCTACAAAAGCTATGATGAACTTAGTTATAAGTGTTTCTTCTCTGATCTTCAATCCCACTGAAGAAACCTCGGCAGTTCCTTCAGAAAAGATGAAAGAAGCAGTCAGAAGCAGTCATTGGGTCACCACCCTTCCTGTACAGTATTTTCAAACTTCCCAGTCGTTAAAAAGAAGAATGTTTTTCATACCATGGATTTTTCCCCTAGAAGTAGATATTTTACCTTGAGGAATGAAAAGGCTTGAAGTACAGGTTGTACCATTACTCAGATTTCTAGAGAGATTATTTGAAATCCAGTTGAGTCACAAGAGAAGCCTGTTCTGATATATCTTCACAGAAATGTTCTTGAATGTGTGATAATATATGGATAATGATTTATGGAGCCAGCTGTGCTTATTAAGTCAACAGAAATATCTGAATAAACACATAGCAACTTTTGTTTGAAGAAAAAAATTGAGGTTAAAATTTACAAAAGAGGGCTTACCTGATGGTACAGTGGATAAGAATCTGCCTGCCAACGCAGGGGACACAGGTTTGACCCCTGGTCTGGGAAGATTCGGCCTAAGGAGGAGCAGTTAAGCCCAGGAAGCACAACTGCTGAGCCTGTGTGCTATAACTACTGAAGCCCGCATGCCTAGAGCCTGTGCTCTGCGACAAGAGAAGTCACTGCAATGAGATGCCCATGCACCGCAACAGAGTGGCTCCCGTGGGGGAACCCCTACGTGCAGCAACAAAGACCCAGTGCAACCAAAATAAATAAATAAAATTATAACTTAAAAAAGGATTTTCTTCCCCACCCTCAAAGAGTCAGTGCGTCTGCATGGTAATTTTAAAAATAAAAATTAATGAGAAGAGACCCTTTTCCTGTCGAGGGTGGTGCGGAGTCGGCTCGTGGGTCTTTCAGAGCCGAAAATTGAGAGCTTCTTCGCACCGTGGAGACTGCACCCAGCGGCTCGGCAGTCTCCATGCCACAAATGAATATATTGAGTTACACCGTAAGCTCTATGGATATCGTTTGGATTACCATGAGAAAAAGAGAAAGAAGGAAGGTCGAGAGGCTCATGAACGTTCAAAGAAGGCAAAAAAGATGATTGGTCTGAAAGCTAAGCTCTACCATAAACAGCACCATGCTGAGAAAATACAAATGAAAAAGACTATTAAGATGCATGAAAAGAGAGACACCAAACAGAAGAATGATGAAAAGACTCCACAGGGAGCAGTACCTGCATATCTACTGGACCGAGAGGGACAGTCTCGAGCTAAAGTACTTTCCAATATGATTAAACAGAAACGAAAAGAGAAAGCGGGAAAATGGGAGGTCCCTCTGCCTAAGCTTCGTGCCCAGGGAGAAACAGAAGTATTACAAGTTATTCGAACAGAAAAGAGAAAGAAGAAAGCCTGGAAGAGGATGGTTACTAAAGTCTGCTTTGTTGGAGATGGCTTTACTCGAAAACCACCTAAATATGAAAGATTCATTAGGCCAATGGGATTACGTTTCAAGAAGGCTTATGTAACACATCCTGAACTGAAAGCCACCTTTTGCTTGCCAATACTTGGTGTAAAGAAGAATCCCTCATCCCCACTATATACAACTTTGGATGTTATTACCAAAGGTATTCATTGAGGTGAATGTGAGCAAGCTGGGCCTTGTAACACAAGGAGGCAAAGTCATCTGAGGAAAATATGCCCAGGTTACCAATAATCCTGAAAATGATGGATGCATAAATGCAGTTTTACTGGTTTGACAGCAGTTACATACAAATAACTCCTTATAATTACTGAAGACTACACACCAGTTGGGAAACCATTACTCTGAAATTTCTGAATGCTACCAATCAACCTTATATGTTGTCTTCAGTCAAAGAAAACTATTTTTTCTACTGTTTTAAAAATGAAAAAAGCCAACATTAAAATGATCTAGTTTTTTAAAAAAAATTAATGACCTAGTTAATTATAGTTTAACTTATACATGGTACTTGAGAGTAGAAGAATTACTTTAAAAAAGATTCTCAAGTTTCAGCATTTTGCTAGATTGGATGGGATTGTCCCCATTATCAACAATAGCAACCACTATATTTTTTCCTTCTCTTAACTGTTTTGGGGGTTTGGTTCTGTTTTTTGTTTCTCTCTCAGGCCAGAGATGATTAGGGGACTATCTCTGGTAACCAGATAGCTCTCTCAAAGGTCGAAGCTATGAAGGATGTCTGTGTTTGGAGGAACCCCTGAGTAAGTTGCTTCTCCACTACACTGGCCAAACTCATTCTTGGCACACAATACTGACATGACCGTGGAACATGGGTCAACAGCCATCTCCTATGACCTCCTTGCAAACACTTGTGCAAGATTCTAGGTTACATTAAATTTTGGGAATAGAGCTGTGTCATCTGATTTTCAGAAGGATCTTGAAATTATTTAATGACTGTTTTCTTGGTTCAGATTTCCACTTGCTTGTCCAATGCAGAAACAGTTGAAGACCAACACTTATAGGATGCCTGTGAAAGTGAAAGTGAAGTCGCTCAGTCCTGTCTGACTCTTTGCGACCCCATGGATTGTAGCCTCCCAGGCTCCTCCATCCATGGGATTTTCCAGGCAAGAATACTTTCCTTCTCCAGGAGATCTTCCTGACCCAGGAATTGAACCCGGGTCTCCTGCACTGTAGGCAGATGCTTTACCATCTGAGCCACCAGGGAAGTCCTTTAGTCAGGATGCCTTTAGTTAGTCTTGAATCCCCGATTATCTAACATTTTGAAAAAAAATGAAAATCATTCAAAAATAAAAAGCTTATTCTAAACATGTGAAGACACCCTTTATGTACAACTATGAAAGTGTCAAAATATATTAAGTGGAAAAAAAATCAAGAACAGCATGTATACTATAGTATAGATGGGAAATAAAGATATATTCATCTTTGTCTTTACTTGAATAATGAAAAGATAAAAATTTTATGAAAACAGGTTCACCTCGGCAGAGATTGGCAAACACCATCATGGGCCAAGCCAACCCATTGCATGTTTTTGTAAATAAAGTTGGAAGGAAATAAAGTACCCTTATTCATTATGTATTGGCTATGAGCGTTTTCATACTAGGATGGCAGAGGTCAGTAGTGACAGAAGTCATATTACTATCTGCCTTCTACCGACCCTTTTAGAGGCTTGAGGAGGGAAACGGTTGCATAGGAATTAGAGTGGGAATAATACACTCTCTGAATTCCCAGGTGGCTCAGTGGTAGAGAATCCTGCCAATGCAGGAGACACAGTTTCTATCTATCCCTGGGTCGAGAAGATCCCTTGGAGAAGGAAGTGGCAACTTGCTCCAGTATGCTTACCTGGGAAATCTCATGGACAGAGGAGCCTGGCTGGCTACAGTCCGTGGGGTGACAAAAGAGTCAGACTCAACTTGGCGACTAAACAACGACAAATGCACTTTCCACACAGATCTATCAAAAAATCTTTTTAAATTTAAAACATCTTCCCCTGGAACTAGCTTTTCAGATGTTGCTGGTCTCACGTCTGTTAATCTCGATCTCGTGGTTGGCTTATCTTCAAAAGTCCATGCCTACTATTTGGTTACAGGAGCAATGATGCTGCCCAAACCTGGGATCTATTTCTTCCCCTGGGAGGTCAGTGCTGGCCAGGTTCCTGATGGGGACACACTGAGGACATTTGGCAGGTGAGAATGTTTTTCTTCATGTGGTGTGGGGGGGAGTGTTTAAAAAAAAAAATTGAGTCTTTTAATATATTTTTAAAATTATTTTTAAATTATATGTTTTAAATTATTTTAAAATGATTTATTTTATATTTTAAATTTATTATATTTTCAAAATTGTTTTAAAAAGCAAAATTCTTATAATTTTATCTAATTATTTTAAAAATACTAAAAAAATCAATGTATATTCATCGTAAGAAATGTTGATAAATCTGTAAACGTGTAAAGAAAGCCAGCAAAAATCACCGACCATTAACCTTTTGTTGATTATATGCTTTCTCATGTGTGTATGTATATGTATACGTGGGTGTATATACACACAATATGTGTATAAACATATATACTGTGTTAGTCACATATTTCAGTGCAGTGTTAGTGACTCACTCGTGTCTGACTCTTAGCAACCCCATGGACTGTAGCCCACCAGGCTCCTATGTCCATGGAATTCTCTAGGCAAGAATACTAGTCTAGGTAGCTATTCCCTTCTCCAAGGCATCTTCCCAACCCACTGATCAAACCCTGGTCTCCTGTATTGCAGGCGGATTCTTTACCTTCTGAGCCACCAGGGAAGCCCTAGTCACATATTGCTGGGTAACAAATCGCCCCCAAATTTAGTGGCTTCAAATGACCACAAAAGTTAATTTTTTTTCATATGTACCATGGGTCAGGAATTAGGAAATGGCTTTGCTGGGTGGTTCTGGCTCAGACTGGCTTTGAAGATTGTAATTGAGATGTTGGCCAGGGCTGCCAGCATCTGAAGGCTGGCGTGTGGCTTGAGGATCTGATTCTACAGGGACTTACTCACATGTTGGGCAGTTTTGTGCTGCCTCTTGTCACACAGGCTCACTTTCTCAAAAATATGAATTTCAGTATATGGCTGCTTGAAGGTCTTCATAATCTGGCAGCTGACTTTCTCCAGAAGGAGTGACTCAACAGAGCAAAGATAAAGCCACAGTGTCAATGACCTCATCTCAGAAATCACTCTAAGTCATCTCTGCAATGTTTTCTTGGTTACACAAGTCAGCACTAGTTAGGGTGATAGGAGGTTGCACAGGGATGTGCATGCCAGGAGATAAGAATCACTGGAGGGATTTCCCTGGTGGTACAGTGGCTAAGAATCCACTTTTCAATGCAGGGACACAGGTTTGATCCCTGGGAGGGGAACTAAGATCTCACATGTTGCAGGGCAACTAAGCCTGAGAACAGGAAGAGCGCATGTGCCGAAACAAAGACTCAGTGCAACCAGAAAAAAAAAAAAAAAAGAATCATTGGGGCCTGTCTTGGAGACATATCAGTTCAGTTCAGTTCAGTCGCTCAGTCGTGTCCAACTCCTTGCAACCAACCCCATGGACTGCAGCACACCAGGCCTCCCTGTCCATCACCAACTCCCAGAGTTTACTCAAACTCAATGTCCATTGAGTCGTTGATGCCATCCAACCATCTCATCCTCTGTCATCCCCTTCTCCTCCCACCTTCAATCTTTCCCAGCATCAGGGTCTGTTCCAGTGAGTCAGTTCTTCCCATCAGGTGGCCAAAGTATTGGAGTTTCAGCTTCAACATCAGTCCTTCCAATGCATATTCAGGACTGATTTCCTTTAGGATGGACTGGTTGGATCTCCTTGCAGTCAAGGGGCTCTCAAGAGTCTTTTCCAACAGCACAGAATCAGAGCAGGTGTGTGGAAATGGGAGTCTACCCTCCCCCATGCCTCCACCTCCAAGAGCTTGACTGCATGAAGTACTTTGGGGACTGGGTGGCCCCAAAGAAGAGTGATGGTTAGGAGCATGGATATCAAACTTATTAATGGGACTTTTCTGGTGGGTCCAGTGGTTATTCTTATGGAGGTTAAAAAAAACCTTGATCCCTACCCCACAGCACACACACACATGAATTATTCTATCAGTGTACAAGATATTATCATCAGTATACAAAATAAAACTATAAAATTGTTTAGAAGAAAATAGAAGATCTTCACATATACCTTGAGACAGGCAAAGATTTCTTGGATTCAGAAAACAAAAGCCATAAAAGAGAAATAATGAATAAATTTGGACTTCAACAAAATTAAAAGCTTCTCATCAAAAGATACCATCAAGAAGATTAAAAGGCAAGCCACAAACTGGGAGATGTTTGGGAGTGATGTGTGTATGTATATTGTATATATTCAACAAATGATTTGTATTTGGAATATATGAAGAACTCATACAATCCAATAATAAGAACATAAAGAACTTAATTTTTATTTATATATTTTTTATTTTGTTGGCCACACCACGTGGCTTGTGGGATCTTTTTTCCCTGACAAGGGATTGAACCCAGGCCCTCAGCAGTGTAAGTGCAGAGTCCTAACAGTTGGACCACCAAGTCCTAATAAAGAACTTAATTTTTAAATAAGTAAAAGATTTCAACAAACACTGTCAGAGAAGATGTCCAGATCACAGATAAACACATGAAAATGTGTTCAACATCATGCGTCATTAAGGAAATGCAAATTAAAACCACAATGATATGGTATCTCATGCTCACTAGAGTGGCTAAAAGACGGACCATATCAAGTGCTGACAAGGATTTGGAGTAACTAGAACCCTCATACATTGCTGGGGGGAAAGTAAAGTGACACCACCACTTTGAAAAATAATTTGGCAGTTCCCTTTAAACAGACAGATTGACCATGTGACCCAGAAATCCCACTTGGGTATTTCCCCACGAGAAATGAAAACATGTTCAGCACAAGTTCATGAGCAAACTAAATCAGCTGGTCAATGGATAATAATAATGTATTAGTCCATTCAACAGAGTGCGAACAAGCAATACAAAAAGGAGCAGGCTACTGATTTATGAAACACATAAATGGGTCTCAGAACCATTATGCTGAATCAAAGAAGCTAGACACAGAAGGATACATGCTTATGGGGTTCCATTCACAGGAGATGCTTAAGCAGGAAAACTCATCTGTGGAGACCAAGAGCAGATCAGTGATTGCCTGATGTGGGAGATGGGAAGACTGAGTTCAAAGGGGCACAAGGGGATTTTGGGGGGTGATGGAAATGTGCCAGAGCTTGACTGGGGTTCTCACTTGCACAGTGGATACTTTTATCAACAGTCAATGAAAAAGTCCCTTAAATTTTTTTTTATATATAATTTTTACATATTTGGCTGTACTGAGTCTTAGCTGTGGCTCTCGGGATCTTTAGTCATAGCATGCAAACTCTTGGTTGAGGCATGTAGGATCTAATTCCCTGACCAGGGATCGAACCTGGGCCTCTGCATTGGGAACTCAGAGTCTTAGCCACCAGACCACCAGGGAAGTCTCAAACAGATGTCTTTTAATGCATGTAATTTATACTTCAATTATATAGACCAAAACAATGTTTTCTGTTGCTACCACTTTAATTTCTCTGATCCGAGCGGGGCTGAACATCTTCCCATGGACATCCTGGCCTCCCAAAATCTTTTGAACCTTGGGGTGATTCTGTCAATGGATGGGAATGATCCCATGTACCCTGACCTCCAGGTTGTGCAGCTACGACATGACCCGGTCCCAAGTAACCCTGATGGCTCAACTTAGATCTGACCAGCACCCAATCCTCGTCTGTACCAAGTTGGTGGAGCCATTCCAAGCCCAGCTGGGCTCCCTCTACATTGTCCTTGGGGAACTGGAACACCAGAAGGGTAAGCCTTGACCTCACACAGTCTTTTGGGTGCTTGGGCCTGGCGTCTAACCCCGCGTGAGTCCATCATTGAAGTTAACATTCCTTCCAGATTGGTAGGGACTCAAGGGAAAGAGATGTGATCACCTTCCCAGTGGACCTGCCATAGGGACGCGAAAAAGCGGGGAGAGAAATCCTTCATTTCTGAAGGTCTAGAATGCGCCAGGCTTGTGGTTTGCTTAAAAGTTTTTTAATCTACTGACGAGCCCTTTATCTGAGTTATCTTATGGCTATTTCATAGATGAGAAAACCAAGACCCAGAGAGGTTGGAGTAAGAGGCCAAGAAGTAAGAGGGGCTAGAGTAAGAGGCCAGGAAGTCAGGGTGAGAGAAATAGAAAAGACGCAACCTGGGAGAATCTCTGTGGCATCGGGAGTAGTAGGTTGCAAACCTTTAAAACCTGGATGCTCGGATTCTTCGCCTCCCTCTCTGGCCGTCCGTGTGCCATTTTTGTCCTACGGTTTGTATAACATCTTGTATCTGGTTATTCTAGTTTAACATTATTTCATAAACATTCTTCTGTGTCTTGAAATTTTTTCTAAAGTATTTAATGGCTATATAATATTTTATAGATTCAGTTCAGTCGCTCAGTCGTGTCCGACCCTTTGCAACCCCATGAATCACAGCACGCCAGGCCTCCCTGTCCATCACCAGCTCTCGGAGTTTACTCCTCAGACTCATGTCCATCGAGTCGGTGATGCCATCCAGCCATCTCGTTCTCTGTCGTCCCCTTCTCTTCCTACCCCCAATCCCTTCCAGCATCAGATTAGATGTATATACTAATTCACACAGGGCTTCCCAGGTGGCTTAGTGGTAATGAATCTGCCAGCCAATGCAGGAGACACAGGAGACTTGGGTTCAACCCCTGGATCAGGAAGATCCCCTGCAGGAGGAAAGGGCAACCTGTTCCAGTATTCTTGCCATGGAAATCCCATGGACAGAGGAGGGCCATAGTCCATGGGGTTGCAAAGAGTCAGACACAACTGAGCACGCACACACACATGCACGCACTAATTCACACAAGCATTAGACATTTGCGTTGTTTCCATTTCTTGCTCTTATAAGCACGCTGTACATTAATTCATTAAAAAAACTATGGTATATTCAGTTGGAGAATATTATACAACCATCAAAAATGATGTTATAAATGTATATCTTTTGACATGAAAAGATGTTCATAGTATTTTTACTAAAGAAAAAGCAGTTTATAAAACTATGTATCATTTGATCTCACTTGTTAAATGGACATTTTTGTACATACGAAAGTTTGAAATATTATTTACCAAAATGTTGAGAGTAATTATGTCTGGGTGGTAGAACTGTAGGATTCCCTATACTTTTATTAGCATTTTACAATGAAAATATATTGCTTTATAGCCTGGGGTGGGGAGCGGAATCCAGTTTTAAAAAATCTATCTCGATGTATATTAAAAACACTACAGTTAATAGCCCCGTGTTCTAATCTTTGTTCATTTTCTGATTATTTCTTCAGGGTAGTTTCCTAAAAGAGGAATTGCTCCATTAAAGGATATGTCTCTTGATTTACACTACCAACTTACTTTCTAAAAGTTTCAGTGGTTTTTAACTCTGGATGAAATGCACCAGAAGAAGGCAATTAAATGGAGCTTACTTTAATTATGTTTGGTTTAATAAAAGTTAATCTTTATTCAGGCTTAAGCCTTTGAGCTGAGTCCTTGCCCTCTTAATTGATTTGAAAGAAGTATCAGGAGAAGGGGTGGAATTGAGGACAAAGGACCTGGAATAAATGATTTCCACTTTGACCTCAGCGCACATCACCCGGGGCTCCCTCCTGTACTCCTGGCCCTGGCAGGGAGTCCTGGGGGCTCTTAGGAGTTGGAACTCAAAGGTCTGATCAAAAATACAGAGTTAGAGGTTGAAACAAAGGTGGGACCAGGGCCTGGAGTGGACATTTAGAATTATTTGTGGAAAAAAAAATGGAAAAAACTGGAAAGTCCAAATTCAACCCAAATAACTTAAAAAAATTTAACGTTTTCAAATCAAACATACACAAAAGTAGAATGAGCCTCCACGTACCTGTCACCCAGATTCAGCTGCTGCTGCTGCTACTAAGTCGCTTCAGTCGTGTCCGACTCTGTGCGACCCCATAGACGGCAGCCCACCAGGCTCCCCCGTCCCTGGGATTCTCCAGGCAAGAACACTGGAGTGGGTTGCCATTTCCTTCTCCAATGCATGAAAGTGAGAAGTGAAAGTGAAGTCGCTCAGTCGTGTCAGACTCTTAGCAACTGCATGGACTGCAGCCTACCAGGCTCCTCCATCCATGGGATTTTCCAGGCAAGAGTACTGGAGTGGGGTGCCATTGCCTTCTCCGCCAGATTCAGCAGAGATCCGCATTCCACTGGTCTATGTCTTCATCACCCACGTCCACTTACTGATTTTTTTTTTTCTCCCTGCATTGTGATGCACGTAGGATCTTAGCTCCCCAACCAGAGATTAAGCCCTCACCCCCTGTATTGGGAGCGTGACCGCTGGACCACCAGGGAAGTCTCTTACCTACTTATGTTGCTGGTGTATTTTAGAGCAAATCTGACATTGTTTCATTTATCCATAAATACTTCAGTGTGTATCTCTAACAAAATCACGATCACGCCCAACAAAATTAATAGCTAGTCCTTAATATACTCTAGGACATAGCTTGTCCCTGTTCATTCCCGTCCTTGGCCCCAGAATGGCTTTTTAGAAAAAGTTAAGTTGAAAAGCAGGAGCTGAACAAAATCCACGCATTGCCTCTGGGTTACATATCCCAAGTCTTTATAACAGTTCTGTCTTTCTTACTTTTTTATTTTTCTAAATGCCATTTATGGAGACCTTCGGTCTGGAATTAGTCGTTGGCTTCCTCCTCCTTGCATTAAACCTGCTCCTCCTTCCTTTGATTTTATCCTCAGGGAAAGTTCTTTAGTGAAGAATCATAGTGAATATGCGCAGGAGAAACCATTAAATTCTAGCCCTGAGGAAAGAATAAACCCAGGTGGCAGTTGTTATCACTGGAGGCTCAAATCTTTAAGTGGAAGTTTGTGGGGAATATGAAGCACAGAAGTCAGGCCTGCCCTGTTGATCCAACATTACAAATAGCTGACCCATCAATTGTGGGCCTCTGGTATAATGCACCAGGAGAACAAAGACAGTGCCGCCCTGATGTATTCATTTTTATTTTTATTTTTTTTTTTTACTTTCTAAAAATTTTTTTGTCCATGCCGTGTGGCCTGTGAGACCTTAGTTCCCCAACCAGGGATTAAACCCCAACCCCCTGCATTGAAAGTGAGGAATCTTAACCACTGGACTGCCAGGAAACTCCCTTGCTGGGCTGTATGCTTGACAAAAACAAACCAACCCAGGAAGCTAAATAGTCAAGCCAGCAGCTTGACTAATAATCAATATTATTATTATAATCAATAATCCAGCAGCATTTTTCCTAGGCTCCAACTAGTTTCCCATTTCTCATTATTTTTCATCACAATCTGTATTTTTTTTTCTTTCCTAAAAAAATTTTCCCTCTGTTTCTAATTTCTGAGACATACAGACTCATCATTCAAGACTGACAGAGGAAAGAAAGACAACGGTGAGGACAGAGGGCAGAGTGTGGGCTGAGTTTTGCAGTGGCCGCTGACCTCGGGCCTGGGCTGGCATGTCTGGCCCCCGGCCAGGTCCAAAGTTCCCTGGAGACACAAAGGTCAATCAGACACAGGCCCTGCCCCATGGCAAGGTCTGCAGTTCTGAGGAGAGATAAGAGGCTGCCTCAGGTCATCTTTCTGAAATGTTTGCAGGCAAAAGAGAGAATGTGCCAGTATCTGCCCCCTCCAGCAGGCCTGGACACCCTGCAGGGCTCAGGGCTTCTGGCCCAGTGATTAAGGGGTGAGGACACAGCCTCACCTCTGCTCTGTTGCTCCGGGCTCTCATCATAAGTCCCACCTCTTCTGGTTTCCGTTCACCTGACTGCTGCTTCCTGCCCCTCGTCAGCCTTCCTTGTGTCCTCTCAAACCTTCATGATGTTATAATCCAAATGACATTTCCTTGCTCAGTTACCCAGTTCTGACATTCTGAGTTCTTCCGCAGTAAAGAATTACCATATTAAAGAGAGGAATGCTTTCCATGTTTGTACTTGGCTGAAAATTCTTTTTCCCAGGGTCTATAAAGCATTCGTTTGTTTTTATATTTTACTATTTTTGTTTTGTTTTTATTAATTACTACTTTTTATATTGTCACTATTTTATTTCCAGCCCCTTTCCTATGCTCTCGCCTCCTCTGGGATTTGCTTGAAACCTAGCTTTTGTCCCAGTCAGCAGTTCCCCTCCTGCCCTCCCACGTGGAGCCTCCCAGGTCACCCATGTCCCAGCAACCAGAGGTGGGGCCGGAATCTAGCCAGCTCTTCAAGTTTGTCACCCACACCTCCCCCCCTCCACCTCTGCAGTGACCAGTTCTGCCTCCAAGCACCTCTACCCCATGCTTCCTCCACACCCAAAACCACCCACTCTGCCATCCGAAACTGGGTTCCACCCTCGGTATCTTTCTGCCCTCTGCCGCGTCACCACTGGGACCTGAAGACTTTGGACTCCATTTTCTCCGACCTCCTCTCCCTTCCATCTGGACCTTGCTATCATTTCAATCGCTTTCCTAGCAAAAGTTCCAACCCCTCACCTTCCATTGGTCCTTCCTGATTAAGCCCCAGTCTCCACCCTCTCCGTTCAGTTCAGTTCAGTTGCTCAGTCATGTCCAACTCTTTGCCACCCCATGGACCACAGCATGCCAGGACTCCTTGTCCATCACCAGTGCCTCAGGTCCATTGAGTCGGTGATGCCATCCAACCATCTCATCCTGTGTTGTCCCTTTCTCCTCCCACCTTCAATCTTTCCCAGCATCAGGGTCTTTTCCAATGAGTCAGTTCTTCACATCAGGTGGCGAAAGTTTGGAGTTTCAGCTTCAGCATCAGTCCTTCCAGTGAATATTCAGGACTGATTTCCTTTAGGATGGACTGGTTGGATCTCCTTGCAGTCCAGGGGACTCTCAAGAGTCTTCTCCAACACCACACTTCAAAAGCGTCAATTTTTCGGCACTCAGCTTTCTTTATAGTCCAACTCTCACATCCATACATGACTACTGGAAAAACCATAGCTTTGACTAGACAGACCTTTGTTGGCAAAGTAATGTCTCTCCTTTTAATATGCTGTGTAGGTTGGTCATAACTATTCTTCCAAGGAGCAAGAGTCTTAATTTCATGGCTGCAGTCACCATCTGCAGTAATTTTGGAGCCCCCCAAAATAAAGTCTCACTGTTTCCACTGTTTCCCCATCTATTTGCCATGAAGTGATGGGACCAGATGCCATGATCTTAGTTTTCTGAATGTTGAGTTTTAAGCCAACTTTTTCACTCTCCTCTTTGACTTTCATCAAGAGGCTCTTTAGTTATTGTTTGCTTTCTGCCATAAGGGTGGTGTCATCTGCATATCTGAGGTTATGGATATTGATATCCCAGCAATCTTGATTCCAACTTGTGCTTCATCCACCCCAGCGTTTCTCATGATATACTCTGCATATAAGTTAAATAAGCAGGGTGACAATATACAGCCTTGACGTACTCCTTTTCCTATTTGAAACCAGTCTATTGTTCCATGTCCAGTTCTAACTGTTGCTTCCTGATCTGCACACAGATTTCTCAGGAGGCAGGTCAGGTGGTCTGGTATTCCCATCTCTTTAAGAATTTTCCACATTTTGTTGTGATCCACACAGTCAAAGGCTTTGGCATAGTCAATAAAACAGAAGTAGATGTTTTTCTGGAGCTCTCTTGCTTTTTCAATGATCCAGTGGATGTTGGCAATTTGATTGCCACTGTCTAAGTTCCCACCTAACTGTTGATGTAGAAAGTTCACAAAGCTCCAGGGGTTCCCCTGGTTTCAAGGTCTGTTATCTCCTCTGGGCCCTTATCTCTCCCGGAACCTGCCTAGAATTCCTTCCACGTGTCTTGATCAGTCCCCTTCCCGCCCCCGCCCCAACCCCCAGTCGGCCACAGCTACTTTAGGCATTCATCTGTGACGTAGGAACCCCTACATCATCACCTCCCCTGTCCTTTCCAGTACATCTCCTCACCTCCTACATCCCACGTTAAACTGAGGCCACAGCAGCAGTCTTCCCTATAATTATATACATTAGCGCCCTTGAGGTTGAGATGGTTAGATGGCATCACCAACATAAGCAAATTGTGGAAGACAGTGGAGGACAGAGGAGCCTGATGTGCTGCAGTCCATGGGGTCGCCAAGAACCTTGGTGCCTGAAGGACAACAACCACCACACCCATCAGTAGCTCCTTTCCTCCAGTCTGGGAGAGAGGAGGCGCCTTCCTGCCTGGGGCGCAGCGCCCCTGTGCTGTGATGAACACCTGCCCTCCTGCTGGGGCTTTGCTTGCTCAGCTGAACCCTTAACCTGTTACCACTGGTTCTTCCCTCCAGCATATAAAGCACTTAAGTCTCTTCTGTATTAAAATAATAGCAGCAACAATAAGCGGTCAAGTTTGGCTCTATATCTACCTAGCTATGACCCTCCTGCCTCCATAGTCAAACTTCCTAAAAGAAGGTCTGTTTTTTCCATATCATCCCTTCCTTATCTCAGACTCACACCTCAACCTACTGGCTTCTGGTTGCTCTTTTATCAGCCCCTTTTCCTTTGCTGCAGGTTCTTTTTATCTTTACAAGAAGAAATTACCCTAAATGACCCTTTCTTTGGGTTCATCAACTCCTTTCTCTCGCCCCTGCTCTTCAGATGCTCTCCTTTTATTCCATTTATATAGACCTTT
Organism: Ovis aries; assembly: GCF_016772045.2. Lineage (NCBI taxonomy): Eukaryota > Metazoa > Chordata > Mammalia > Artiodactyla > Bovidae > Ovis > Ovis aries. The sequence continues at coordinate 54,995,081 of NC_056064.1, read as the reverse complement.
CAAAGATGGGTAGCCCCATGCCTACCTGATCTAGGCTTAGCAGCCTCTGCAATCCAAGTGCTGGGGCAACAGAAGCTGGTGACACACAGGTAATCTCTTGTTTCACATGAGTTCATCTTTAACACAGTCCAAATGTGTTAAAGTTTGAAATTTAGACAGTCAAAGCCTCTGAATTCTGCCCTTGGGCTATGCTAAATCAATAAAATGGCCTAGACTAGAAGGAAGGTTAGGTGTAGACTCTAACCACAGAATGCTTCTATCTCAAAACGGCATCAAAGAAGACAGGATAATGTTCTAGAACATTTACTGTATTCATTGACGTGCTCAGAGAGCAAAGAGAACGTAGTGGAAACAAAAACAAACTGTTAGGAAGACAAACTGCAGATGTCCTTCCTGCTTGGTGTCACCTGGACATTGACAAAGCTTTCCATTGGGAAACCACAGCATCTGCTAGAAGCACCTGCAGCTGCATGTCCAGGGTGGGGTGATATGCCCCTATCAGGCTGGACTCTCCCCTTGGATTGATTAAATATGGGGTTCTCAGGACTTCCCTGGAAGTCCAGTGGTTAAGACTCCATGCTCCCAGTGCGGGGGGGAGCAGGTTTGATCCCTGATCAGGGAACTAAGATCCAACATGCTGTGCAACATGACTGGGGGTGGGGAGGGGAACAACAACTTAAGGAGCTTTATTAATATCATTAAAAGTCTTCTGTGTTTGTTGGGAACTGTATTCATTAAAAAAAATAATAATAATACGGAGCTACTTCTATGGTGGTCCAGTGGCTAAGACTTCACGCTCCCAAAGCAGAGAGCCTGGGTTCGATCCCTAGTCAGGGAACTAGATCCCACATGCTGCAGCTAGGAGTTTACACGCTGCACAGAAGATAGAAGACCCCATGTGCCGAAACTGAGACCCGGTGCAGCCAAATAAATAGATGAATTTGTTTTCCAATGTGGGGTTCTCTTTGCCTCGATTCCCGTGATGCCAAGGGGCCCTCTGGTACAAATGGAGGACTAGGATGTGATAGACACCCTTCCTCAATCTGGGCCTTTGAGCCCTGCAAAGAAGCTGGCGGGAGTTAGCGTGACAAAAGAGGCGGGCAGCGGCCACATCTTTCTGGGCCCTCTCCCAGGAGAAGTGGACTTTTCAGGCCACCCTCCTAAGTTCCATGTCTGTAGTTTGTGGCGGGCCCAACAGTTCTGAGGCCCAAGTAGACAAATTGCCAGCATCGATCCTTCTCACCTGTGCCCTGTCAGACTGTCTGTCAAAACTCAGGACCGAGGATAAATTGAGGAGAAATAGAATGCCTCCTTAGAAACAGAATGCAAGGATGTGTTGCTAACCCTGCCTGAGTCTTGGTGTCTGTTTCAGACGGAAGCTGCGTGGTGAAGGCCCGGGTGCTGACGTGTGTGGAAGGAATGAACCTCCCCTTGTTAGAACAAGCCATCCGGGAGCAGAGGCTGTACCAGCAAGAGAGGGACAGCGGCCAGTAGAGAGCAAACCAAGAGCTCCTGGGAGCACCACCTTCCCGCCTGGCCAGATGCTGGAGCTGCTGCAGAGAAGATGCAGGAGCATCCCCCAAGTGACAGCCTTTGTCTGGAGAGACGAGGGGAGGGCAGCCTAGAGCTCCGAGGCCGGGTGCGGGGGCTCTGGGCCTCGTGTGGGTCCTGGAGAGTTCCAGAATGTCCCCGTGAATAAAGCCTGGTGGTGTGACTGAGCTTTGCGTGCACGTGGTGCAGTGCCGGCAGAGGCCAGGAGGGGGAGCCTTGGAGCAGACGGCCTGCCTGGCAGAGAGGCCGCAGGATCGCAGGGTTTCTGGTGAATTCTGGGCTGAGGGCCTGAGGGGAGGCTGTTGGTGGCAGGTGGCCCAGGACCGGGTGGAAGGGCCCAGGAAGCAGCGGGGGCCACTCCTGCCAAGGTTCTGCCCTCAGGAGGTCGAGCATCTCCAAACAGGCAGGGCCCAGCCCCTCGCCCTGGCCACAAAGCCCAGTGCGGCGCTGTGACTTCTGAAGCCCTTCCTGACCCCTGACCTCCGCCCCAAATTGACCCTGGGCCCCCCAGGGCAGCCCCTCTGGGCAGCCTCCCTCCCTGGGGCCGGGACCCAGGCAGGGGCGGGTGCTGAGCAAGGGAAGTTTGGACCCTCCTGCGCTCCGTAGCCCGGCTCTGGGGCAGCTGCTTCCTGGGGCCTGGGGGTTCCTGCCCGGCCTGGGCTGCAGCCTCCCTGCATGACAGGTTCCTGGGGATGGGCTGGGGCTGGGGTGGAGGGTGGGAGCTGGGCCTGGGCCTGGTCCGCCTCGCCGGCAGAGCAGGGTGAGCCCTGGGGGCCACAGGCCTCAGAAACCCCGGGCGCCTGGGTGGGGAGACCCAGCAAGGGTGTGCCGAGGAGGCTGAAGGGGCAGCAGGGGTGCTGGGCACGGGGGGAAATGCCCCAGGCGCCTCTATTTCCAGGGCAGCTCTGCGGACATGGACGTGTTCCAGAAGGTGGAGAAGATTGGAGAGGGCACCTATGGGGTGGTGTACAAGGCCAAGAACAAGGAGACTGGACAGCTTGTGGCCCTGAAGAAGATCAGGCTGGATTTGTGAGTGCTGGGGTAGCCTCTGAGACCCCCTGGTTTGGAGTGACCCAGCTATCCGCCTGACCCTCATCTCAGAGTCTTGTATTCGACTCCTTTTCTTTTGACTGCTGCTCACTCACGTAGCAGGGGGTGCAGCCCTCATTCATCCTCACCCTGACCAGGCTTCGCCCCAGGCCTCTGGCAGTGATAAGTACGTGCCCAGGAGGGTCCCATTGCTAGGAGGTGGGCCATCCTTATGTTATATATAAAACAGCCCCCCAACCCTCCCCACCCCCCTGGCAGAAGCACCCTGCCCAGCTTCTCACTCCACTGCTGCACCTTCCTCTCCTCCAGGGAGACCGAGGGGGTCCCAAGCACTGCCATCAGGGAGATCTCCCTGCTCAAAGAGCTTAAGCACCCCAACATCGTCAGGTGAGGCGGGCAGGGGATGGGGCAGTGGGCCTGTCCCAGCCCGACTCGGAGCCGCGTGCTGACTGGTACCGCCTGGCCAGGCTGCTGGACGTGGTTCACAGAGAGAAGAAGCTTTACCTGGTATTTGAGTTCCTTAGCCAGGACCTGAAGAAGTACATGGACTCTACCCCGGCCTCCGAGCTCCCCCTGCACCTAGTTAAGGTACCGGGAGAAGGACGGGCTGACCAGCAAGGGGGCCATTGTTTGACCAGCAAGTCAGCCCCAAAGACTTGCTTGACCAGCCCCTGCCCACCTCCACTCTGCCAGCTCCTTCTTTCTCTTGCCCACTGTTCCAGAGTTACCTCTTCCAGCTGCTGCAGGGGGTGAGCTTCTGCCACTCGCATCGGGTCATCCATCGAGACTTGAAGCCGCAGAATCTGCTCATCAATGAGTTGGGGGCCATCAAGCTAGCTGACTTTGGACTGGCTCGAGCCTTCGGGGTGCCCCTGCGCACCTACACCCATGAGGTACCAGGGGACAGAGAGGGAGAGAAGGGATGTCACCTGTGCACCCAGCCGCCCTGAATGGTGCTGTTTCCTTGCTCCCCCAGGTGGTGACACTGTGGTATCGTGCCCCTGAGATCCTCTTGGGCTGCAAGTTCTACTCCACTGCTGTAGATATCTGGAGCATTGGTTGCATCTTTGCAGAGATGGTAGACAGAGGGATAAACATGGCCAGAGGGAGGCCACAGGCAGGGTCCTCCTGGGGTAGGGGGGATGTGGGGGCTGTGATTTTCCTATTAAAAGTAGATTAAGGGATGTTTGGGATTGGGCTAAAGGTCTTTTTCCAGAAAAGGTCAGGATTTTTAGCATACCCCTGGGAAAGATGTCTGGAAGGTGCCTCCCTGGTCTGGCTTCTCGTCTGGTACTGGGTTCTTTATGACAAGGGAACAGACCCCACACTTTCTCCCCTTCCCCATTCCAGGTGACCCGCAGAGCCCTGTTTCCAGGCGACTCTGAGATTGACCAACTCTTCCGTATCTTTCGGACCCTGGGGACACCCAGTGAGGCCATGTGGCCAGGAGTCACCCAGCTGCCTGACTATAAGGGCAGTTTCCCCAAGTGGACCAGTAAGGGGCTGGAGGAGGTCGTGCCCAGCCTGGAGCCAGAGGGCCAGGACCTGCTCTTGGTAGGTACAGGTGGGCGGCAGGGAGGCCAAGGCCTCCTCACGCCAGCTGCTGCTCTCCCTAGAAGTGTCCGCTTTGTCATCCAGCCTCTAATGTAACCCTGGCTCCTTCTGGGGCAAGACCGGTCTCTTTTCTGACCTCTGTACACAGTTGGCTTGTCCCTGTGTGTATCAGTTGCACCTGGAGGCCTCTCGCACAATAAGTCCAATGTTCGTCATCCTTTTTAAAACTTCTCTCTTCCAGTTAGCTTTGTTTTCACGCTGTGATGTATGTGTATGCTCAGTCACTCGGTCGTGTCCAACTCTCTGTGGCCCTTTGGACTGTAGCCACCAGGCTTCTGTGTCCATGGGATTCTGCAGGCAAGAATGTTGGAGTGGGTTGCCATTTCCTACTCCAGGGGATCGTCCCAATGCAGAGACTGAACCCAGGTCTCTCACGTCTCCTGCGTCGGCCGGTGGATTCTTTTCCGCTGGGAAGCCCTGTACCGGGATAATGTGCCCTTTCTCTTGGTTGGCCTGTGTTTTGGTGATTTTTTTCTTGTGGTTATTATTCAGAGCAGGCTGCCTCCTCGCTTCCTCAGCCCCCGCCACAGTCTTCGGTCACCACTCCAGGTGTACCGTCTCGACCCCTTGGGCTGGCCCAGGCTGGGATGCCCAGAGGGGTCCAGGGATCCATTCTTGCCCCCAAAGACTCGGAGCACATTTCTCTCTTGAGTCTGACATTGGGTCACAGGAAGGCAGGGCAGCAACTTCATCTTCACGCTGTGTGCCCAGCTTTCCCAAGGGCTGTGTGGGTCTCCCAACCCAGTGCTGGGGGGCAGCATGGACTTCCCACCAAGACTCCTCACCCTCCATCCTGGCTGCTTTAAGGTGGGGAGGTCCTTCTACCCCCTAGCTGGGTTTAGGGGATTTTGTTTCTGCCCCAGTCTCAAGCATGCTCCCTGGACGTGCTTGGCCCCTCTTCCTGATACTTAGATCTGTCTCAACTAGAAGTGGGCTGGAGCCTGGAAAGCTAAGGACGAGGAGAGACTGACTCAGCCTCAGTAGCATGAAGGAGACAGGGGGTGACTCAACAGGGCTGGACTAGAACAAAGTCTTTGTCCCCAGATTCCGGGAGTGTCTGGAACTGGTTCTCCAGCTGGGAGGTAGTGGCTTTGGGCCGCTCTGGGTTTGAAGGCAGCTGCTTTGGGGCTATGGGGCCCTGGCCACACCCGGGGTCCAGCCTCTCTCCTCCTCTCTCTGCAGCAACTCCTGCAGTACGACCCCAGCCAGCGGATCTCAGCCAAGGCCGCCCTGGCCCACCCGTACTTCTCGTCCACCGAGACCTCCTCAGCGCCCCACCAGTGTGTGCTGGAGCGTTTCTGCCGCTGAGAATGTGCGAGGCCCACTGCCTCAAAGCCCCTCTGCAGCCCCCCCACCCACACCCTGCCGCCGCCATCTCCCTATTCACTCCCCAAGAAAGGGGACACACCTGGGGACAGAGCAGTTTGGCATCAGCTGTCCGAGGGCTGAGTTTGGGTTAGTCCTGCCAGCAGGCTAGCAAGTTCCTGTGTTGTTTGCTGGGTTTGCCTCTTCAAGATGGGGGGACAGAAGCCCCCTGCCTGAGGAGGCCCATTAGAGGTGGGGTCCCTGGGCACCAGACTGGCAGGTGCCAAGGAGAGCAGAAAGCCTGCCCGGGCCGCCAGCAAGGCCCTCCTAGCGCCCCTTGGCCGCCCCACCCTTGGCTGCAGAGCAAGACCCCCAAGGAAGGGGTTCCCCCCAAGCTGATCCTTTTGGATTTAAAATGTTATGGGGGAAGAGTTGAGTTCCAGTTAAGAGTCTCATGTTAAAACAGGAGGCGGAGTAAGGAGGAGAGGCCATTTTCCTGATCCCAGGGGGAGGTTGGATGTTCTAAGTAGCTGTCTCATCATTGCGGATATGCTTACGTTTGTATGACTCTGGCTTCAAGAACAGAAAATGAAAGTGATATATTCCTGAGTTTTCTAGTGTTTCTCTCCGCTCTGGGAGGACGCCGGGGACGTGCCAACAAGGGGGAGGTTGACAGAGGGCTGGAGACAGCTTCTGCCCTGAACTAGGTGGCCCTGAGCTGGCTGTGGGGAAGGCCTGATCCTCCATGACCTGCCCCTCTCAGGTCCTTCCCAGAGTGAAAGGAGCTGAAAGTCCCCGTTCCCAGCAGGGCCAGCTGGGTGTGTCCACTCCCCACCTAGGAGTGCCTTCCCTCCTGCTCACGCCCCAGAAATATCGACTCTGTTCTCAAATGTGAACAAGACACCAGGGGAAACCAGCCAAAAGACGTAGATTGGCTGGGCAGATGAAAATGTGTACTTTCACTTACCACCTCACTCAGCCCCCTCGAATTGTATGTAATTATTTTATACCGTTAGGTTAGTCATGTTTCCATGATGGCTTGCAATTGGAATTATCTTTTTTTGATCTGGCTATTGACTGTGAAAACTGATAAACATCTTTTACTATTGTAAAAGAAAAAAAAAAAGACACCAGGAGAATTCGTTTATTGGAAGCACCAGGAGAATTCGTTTATTGGGTGAGGGAGGAACCGGGAAAGCAGAGCTGCTGGCTCAGGGGTTGGGTTAGGGGATACCAAATTTACGGGAGAGAGTCCAACACCAAGAACGCTTAGAAACAACACTGACGAGACAGAGGGAAGACCCACTCCCCTGGGTTAGGCTGCTCCCGGGGACGGAGGTGCGTGCATCCTCCCCTCCCCGTCCCCAATCACTCCCTGTGACTACTTGCCCCCGTCAACATCAACGCAGGGAGCGTGGGACAGTGGGGGAGGCTGAGCGGTAGCAGCGGTACCCCTCTAGGGAGGCTGGGAGGAGCAGCAGGCCGCTCAGGGGGTCCTTCCGGCAGCGCCCCATGGCCTCCTTGTAGCTCAGTCGCTCCTTGGAAATGGGATCTGTCAGGTCCTTCTCGTAACTGGCCTCGTCCTGCAGGAGCTGGGCCAGCTCCTCGCTGATCATGCCGGAGAGCACAGCCTGCACCACGGGGATGCGGCCAGTCCTCTTAGGGTCGATGAGCCCCCCGGTCAGGTGCTGCACCCGCAGGTGCGGGAGCACACTTTCCTGGGGCATCCAGCCCTTCTGGACAGCCTCGCCCACCGACAGCCTCTTCTTGGTCACGGGGTCCTCAATGCCGGTGAAGGCCTTCTGGGCATTGAGCAGCCTCTGGGTTGAGCCGCTCTCGATCAGCCCTCGCTCCATTGCCTTGTGCACGGAGTAGCGCTCCCGGCTCAGGAGGTCCACAATGCCCCCCGTGGCTGCCTGAGCCTCCAGCAGCTTCTGCCCGGTGATGGGGTCCAGCATGTTCTTGGCCACGGCCGTCTTGATGGTGCACTTGTTGTCCGTGGTCGTGTCGTAAATGCCAGCGATGGGGAAGCTGTCCTCACCGAGCCCGAGAGAGAAGCCGGGGGAGAAGAGACTGGTGCTCTGGGGGGCCGGGGAGGCGAGTGGGGACTTGGAGATGATGGCGCCGATGGAGAGGGAGGGGCAGGGCTTGGTCTCCCCAGCCACGAGCAGAGCGAATTCGCTGATGGGGAGCTGGCCGTCCTTGTAGAGATGGTACTCCTCCTTGGAGATGCGCCGGCTGCGCAGGGCGGCCTCGATGGAGTACTGCTTCCCGCTCTTGCGGTCCAGGAGCACAGACTCCTCGCCCTGGGGGCCGGAGGTGGTGACCTCCTCCCAGTCACACTCGAGATCCTGCAGCTGGAGGTACTGGCTTCGGTCAATGACACCCCTCTTGTAGGCCTCGTACGGGGACATGTCCTTCCCCGTCTCGGGCTCCAGGATGGAGATCTTGGTGGAGAGGTTGGTCTCCCGCGTCTGGGTCTCCTGGTTGAGCTCCTCCCGGCTCACCTGGGTGTGGAGGTCCCGGAGGGTCCGCTCCTTCTCATAGATCTGGTCCTTCTCGCGGAGGATGGCCGACTCGAGCTGCGAGAGTTCCTGGCCCCGCTGGGCTGCCCTCTGCCGCTCGCTCTCCGTCTTCTGGCTGAGCAGCTTGGACTCCTCGTGCAGGCGCAGCACCTGCTGCTGCTTCTGCCTCTCCAGCTCCCGCAGCTCCTGCTGCAGCTGCCTGCACTCCTGGCTCGCCCGGTCCCGGGTTTTCTGGAGCTCGGCCTCCTCCCGAGCCCAGGTCCTCCCCAGAGCCTCAGCCCGCTCCACCCGCTCCCGCAGGCGCCTCACCTCCTCCTCCCGGCTCTCTCGGGCCGCGCGCTCCCGGTTGAGCGCCTCCCACACCCGGGCACGCTCTCCCTCCAGCACCGGGTCCTTCTCCACCCTGATCACTTCCTTGTAGATGGTCTTCTCCTGCGGCTTGGTCTTCTGGAGCACGTCGATCTGCACCTGCAGGTTCTTGCACTCCCGATGCACCTCGGTCGCCTGGGTCTTCTCCTGGGCCAGGTCTTGCCGGAGGGCCGCCGTGGACTTCTCCAGGTCCGGGTCCTTCTCCAGCTGGACTACCTCCTCCATGATGATCTTTTCCTGCACTGCCGGAGGCCGCTTCTCCAGCTCCTGGAGCCTCAGGGTCAGCTGCCGCAGCTCCCTCTCCACAGCCAGCTTCTTGCTACGGTCCTCCCGGAAGCTGAGTCGGCCCTCGTCCTCCTGCACGGCGGCCCGCAGCTGCTGCACCTCCCGCTCCAGCTGCCGCCGCCGGCCAGCCTCCTCATCCAGGCTCTGGCTCAGCCGGCTGTGCTCCTCGCGGAGCTTCGGGTCCTTCTGGGTGACCACCACCTCCTGCACCACCACCCTCTCCTCGGGCCGCCGCCTCTCCAGCAGCAGGTACTTGTTCTGCAGCTCGTGGACCGCGTCCTCGGCCGCCCGCCGCTTCTGGGTGGCCTCCCGCACCTCCTGGCGCAGCCGCTGGGCTTCCTGCTCCAGGACGGGGTCCTTCTCACGGCGCACCACCTCCTTGTTCACCGTCTTGGTCTCCACCTTGGAACGCTCGCGCCGCCACTCGTCGCGCTCCCCCTGCAGCCGGATGAGCTGCTCCTGGGCCCGCCCGCTGCCGTTGACCAGCTCGTTGAGCTGGGCCTTCAGGCGGTCGATCTCCCGCAGCAGCTCGGGGCTCTTCTCGTGCCGCACCAGCTCCTGCGTCACCTGCTTGTACTCCACGGTGGGCTTCTGGGCCCGCAGCACCGCCAGCTCTGGCAGCAGCCGCTCCACCTCCTGCTCCACGCCGCTCCTCTTGCGGGCAGTCTCCTGCAGCTCAGCCCGGAGCCGCGCGATCTCCCGCTCCGTCTCCGGGTCCACCCGGAAGGTCTCCTGCACGCGCTCCTGCAGATCCACCCGCGGCTTCTGCTTCTCTGCCGCGCTGTGCTTGCTGTGCAGCTCCTTCAGCTCCCTGGCCAGCACCTCATTCTCACTCTTCTGCGCCTCCAGGAGGCTCCTCAGCCTGGATGCCTCCTGGAGGAGGCTGGGGTCCTTTTCCACCTTCTTCACCTCCTTGACGATCACCTTGGGCTCCACGGCGCGGATCGCTGCCTCCAGCTCCACGACACGAGCCTGTAGCTTGGCCACGGCATCCTCCGCCCCCTTCCGCTGGGCCGCATCCTCCTGAATCTGCAGCCTCAGGGCCTGGGCGGCCTGGAGCATCTCCAGGTCCTTCTCCACCTTGACCACTTCTTTCACCACGACTGTCTCTTTCACGTTCACCTCCTTCTGCTCAAGGGCCAGCAGCTCTGCCTTCAGTGCCTCCAGCTGGGCCGAGACAGCCGTGTTCTCCTCTTGCAGGAGCTGGAGCTCACTGTTGAGCTGGGCTGCCTGGCTGTCCAGGCCGGGGTCCCTCTCGATCTGGGTGACCTCCTTGGTCAGCAGGTGGGGCTCCATGGCCTTCCTCTGGCTCTCCAGCTGCACGATCCTCTGCGCCGCTGCCTCCAGGTCTGCCTGCAGGCCGGCCCGCTTCTTGCCCTCGTCCTCCACCTGGGACTTCACCCTGGACAGGTTGCTCTCCAGCTGGGGATCCCGGTAGAATTCCACCACTTCCTTCTCCTCCAGTTTTTCCACAGGCCGCTGGGTCTTCAGCTGCAGCAGCTGGCTCCTCTGCTCCTCCAGCTCACATTGCACCTGGGCCACCCGCTTCCTCTCTTCCTCTAGCTGGGACCTCAGGGCCTCTGACTCCCTGCCCACCCGGGCTGGGCTCTCGGACCCCTGCTGGGCGTTAGGTGTCACCTGGATGTCCTCACTGAGCTCTTTCTGCAGAGGAAGAGGGGAGAGTCCTGGGGTTAGGGGAGGAAAGGGATAAGCCCCTGTCCAAAGACCCTAAAGCTGGGAAAGACTGAGGGCAGAAGGAGAAGGGGCGACAGAAGATGAGATGGCTGGATGGCATCATCGATTCAATGGACATGAGTTTGAGTCAACTCCAGGAGATGGTGAAGGACAGAGGAATCTGGCATGCTGCAGTCCATAGGGTCGCCAAGATTCTGATATGACTAAGCGACTGAACAACTGAACAACAACACCCCACCCTCCTGAGAGCAGGACCCTTCCCTGCTTTCTGAGACTTCCCAGTAGGTCCTGGGAGGTGGAACTGAAGATCTGAGGTGTTCGAAGGTAGGATTTTTAAGAGGCTTCATCAATGCCCGGTGTGCTAGGACGTAAGGCAGTGTTCAGGCTGCATTTGCACTAGAATGTGAAAGTAAGAAGGTCCTCCCTTCCCAACCTTTCCCTGCTCCCCTTCCACCCAGGCTCCCAGCAATGGGCCTGTGCTCCTCTGGGGGATCCTGGGATACACCTCTGGGTGGGAGGAGGCTGGAAAGTCCCTTGGCCACTCACCGAGAGTCATGGAGAGCTCCCAGCTCCTGGTCTACCGGGGATGGAGACCTAGGTGGCCTCTTGCCCATGGGGACTGGGTCCTGAGGGTGAAGACTGCGGGATTTTCTCCTGCCCCCACCGGGGTGCTGCCCAGGGGCTAAGCTGTGACTACACTGAGTGACATCTCCTGGTATTAACTCTGAGATGGAAACCAGCCTGGAAGGGCTGCTGGGGGAGGCAGAGAGCCGCACCTCCCTCAGGCTACTGAACCTGTCCTGGGGCTGAGTGTGAGCAGGTAGGGAAGTCTGCCCGGTCAACCACCCGCCCAGGCTGCCTAGGGTGGACATCACCCCCATACCTTCTCCAGAATCTTTTTGGCAAATTCCAGCTGGTGCAGTTGCTGCTGGTGGGCAGCTGCCACCTCAGTGTAGGCCTTCGTCAGGTTCTTCTCCTGGAGAGGCCAAAGGGAGTGGGTGGGCCAGTGTCAGCTCCTCCCTCAGAGGCTGCAGAGCTGGCACCCCGAAGGGAATGAGGAACAAAGAGCCCGGCTCACCTGGGCTTGGATGCTGTCCTGCAGGGGCGCAACTCGGGGTCTCTTGGGGGCCAACGCCCCCTGGGTGGGCTCCAGGGAACCGCGGTAGGTGTCTGCCTGCAGCTCATAGTCCTGAGCGGGGGCGGGGGGGGGGGCGGGGAGGACACAGACTGGCTGTCAGTGGGGGGAGCTGGGGGAGGGGGAGTAGGGGACTGGCGGAAGGAGGGAGGGGGAGGGGGAGATAAAGAGGGAGGAGCTGGAGGGACTGCTTACCTGGAGGGCTGCCTGCAGGTGCTGGGAGAAGCGGGATGCCCTGGCCCTGTCCTGCTCGCGGCCCTGAATCTCCTGCAGCAGTCTCTGCCGGGGCAGGAGAGAGGGTGAGGGGACCCCCCACTCACCTGGACTCGCCTCCAGGCCTGCAGGCAGCCAGCAGCACCCAGGGGCAGCAAGGGTTCTGTGGGAAGCTGCCTTCCACCACCCCACCCCACCCCCGGCTGTGACCCACCACGGCCTCTGATCAAAACATCTCACCCCCCCAACACACACATACTGGTCACACTACTTATTCCTTAGGCTGGGTTTCAGTTCCTTCCAGACTGCTTGCCCTCACCCCATGGGTGTCCTTACAAAGGGCTCCCACAGCACTGGCTTCTCCACCAAAGCACTTATCAGCATCATGGCCTGAGATGCACTGGCCTCCCCCCAAAACTGGCTCCCTCAGGCAGCCTGCACCCAGCCCCTTTTCATTCCCAGCATGTATGATGCTGGGAAAGACTGAAGGAAGGAGGAGAAGGGGACAACAGAGGATGATTTGGTTGGACGGCCCCACTGACTCAATGGACATGAGTCTGAGCAAACTCCAGGAGATAGAGAAGGACAGGGAAGCCTGGCGTCCTGCAGTCCATGGGGTCACGAAGAGTCAGACAGGACTTAGTGACTGGACAGCAACAACAATAGTAAGGAGGTGTGAGGAAGAGGATGAAGTAGGAGTTGGTACCTCCAGGAACACAAAGCCCACTGCCCACCTCGGGCCAGAGAGAGAAGGGCTGGCTGTTTTCCTAGACAAAGTGAAAGTGAAGGCTCTCAGTCGTGCCCAATTCTTTGCGACCCCATGGACTGTAGCCTACCAGACTCCTCCGCCCATGGAATTTTCCAGGCAAGAATACTGGAGTGGGTTGCCATTTCCTTCTCCAGGAGATCTTCCCGACCCAGGGATTGAACCCAGGTCACCTCCATTGCAGGCAGACCTGTTACTGTCTGAGCCACCGTGGACAAAGTGTAGCATTTTGGGTGGCGGGGGTGGTGGTGAGCGAAGCAAGGCCTCTGGGGTCTGAGCTTTGAGGTCATTAAAACACTGGCCACTAGAGGGTGGTCCACACGCACACAGGCTGCTCTCCCTGTTAGGAAGGTGGCCAGGGAACTGGGCCTGGCTTAGGGGCTCAGCTCTGGGTAAGAGGCAGGGAGAGAGGCCGGCCCACACCCGCTGCAGCCCCAGCTCCTCACCTTCTGCGCCTGCAGCTTGTAGGCAATCTGGCTGGGCCCATCGCTGGGCTGCACCTTGTTGTGGGGCAGGCGCTCCAGCCAGGCGTTCAGGTTGTCTGTGCAGTTCTTGAACTGCTGGTAGGTGAGGCCGGCATCCTGCATCATCTTCTCCCTGCAGGAGGAGGAGCATAGGTGAGAGCAGCCCTCGGGGGGCAAGCGAGGCGTGCGCGGAGGAGGCTGGTGAGTTCCTCCGTCTCTGGGACAGGCTGGGAGGCCTGACTGACTCGCCATGCTGATCCTCTCAACTTTGGCCGGGTGGCTGGAGCTGGGCATTCAGAGATGGACCGACACTTTCTGCCAGGCACCACCTGGGAGGCTGATGCTGTTATCATCCCATTTTAGAGGAGAGGAAGCTGAGCCTCAGAGAGGTGCGCTCACCCGTCCAAGGCCCCACAGCTTATCAGCCATGGCCACCACGCACTGTGGGGCTGTGCTGTGAGCCCCACTGGCCTGGCCACTCACCGCAGGTCCACCTGGTCCCCCACGGCGTGGTAGCGGTCGGTGAGGGCCCGCACCTGGCGCTGCTGGTGAGGCAGGTCTTTACAGAACTCGCGGAAATTGTTCTGCAGTGCGCTGCACATGTGCTCCACGGCCTTCAGCTGGCGGTGCAGCTCGAGCACACAGGCCTGCTGCTCCAGCAGCTCCCGCCGCCGGCGCTGGGGCAGGAGGGGACACAACGTACCCTTGTGGTTCGGTCGGTCGGATGCCAGGCCCACACTCCACTTGCACCCCCCCGCTCCTGGGTCAGCCCGCACCCCCACTCCTGCCAGGAGGCCTCCTGGCCCCTCACCTTCAGCTCGCTGACCCTCTCCTGCAGCGCGCCCGGGCCTGCGGGGATGGGGGCCTCCTGTGCCAGGGCAGACTCGAAGCCTCGGATGACCTTGTCTGCATCCCGGATCTGCCGCTCCAGACCCAGGGCGGCCTTGGCTCTGTCACAAGAGGAGACCCAGGGTCGGACACCCCCTTGGCCGCACCCCCGAGGCCTCACCCAGCGGCCCCCACCTCCAGGGCACTCACTTCTCCCCATAGAGGCTGCAGAGAACCTGCACGTCCCTGTACTTGTTCTTGACGCTGTTGAGGACCACGGGCAGGTGCAGGGCAGCGGGCCCCGAGGGCTTCCCCGACAGGAACGCCTCACACTTCTGCTGGGCCGCCTCCTTCTCTGCTCCCAGGCTCTGCAGCCGCTGGGCCGTGCCCTGGGATGCGTTGGGGGTCTCAGGATCTCTGGATCTGGGCAGGTGGCTTCCACCCAGCCCTCCCTCTATGTCAACCTAACTCTGCTTGTGAGGCCTCCAGAATGTGGTGTGGACATGCTCTGGCTCAGTTTCCAGGTGGATGACCGTAGGCAGGTCAACCTCTCTGACCCTCACTCTCCTCATCTACAAATGCTTGATGGGAGGATGAAATGAGACCCTGTGAGTCAGGAGCTGTCGCCCACCTTGGTCTTCACGTCTGTTCACAAAACCTTCAGTTCCCTGCCACCTTCCCTCCAGTCAAGCAGCAAAGCCCTAGCTCCATCCACTTGGGATTTTGATTTTGTCGATTCTTTTATCAGTTATTCACACATCGATTCCATAATCCATTATTCCATAATTTCACCTTCCAGGCTAACTGGACCCCCAACACCTCTGATGCGGAAGAGGACCTTCAAAACCCAAGGACCGGGGCTTCCCTGGCAGTCCAGTGGTTAAGACACTGCACTTCCACTGCAGAAGGCATGGGTTCGCTCCCTGGTTGGGGAACTAAGATCCTGCCCAGGGTGGTGGTAACCTGGGCCCAGCATGGGCAGAGGTATTGTCCAGGCTGTCACCCCACAGTGCCTCCTCCTGCCACTCCTCCTTCCTTGCCTGGCCCCCCAGGACCCCAGCTGAAACACCTCTCCCACCTCTGGAGCCCTGCCCCGCCTGGTCGGCCCCGACTGAGCTGAAACGCCCCAGAACGTGGCGGAGTGAAGACCGAGATGCACAATCATGTGGAAAACATGCTTCGTTTTTAAAAAACGAAATCCAAACAATATATCTGAGTAGAAATCGGTTTGGAAGGATACAACCCGAACTTCTCCCCCGCCCCCCACCCCTGGGTGTGGGGAAGGGGTGGCTTTCACCGTTAGCATGTCGGAGTCCTTCTGTGACCATGTTTATACCCCTGCACTCTCTCCAGGGAGGCTCCCCGTCAGCCACCCCGGAGAAACCACCCCTAAGATGCCGCAAGCCCGTTTTCAGAGATGAGGAAACCAAGGCCCAGAGAGGTTAAGCGAATTGCCCAGAGTCACAGAGCAGGCCAGGGGAAGAGCCAGGATGGGAAGGAGCCTGAGGGAGCCCTGGACTATCTGCTCACTTCTTCCTCTTCGGGGGCCTGCGGCTGCCCCCACACCTGCCTCCCCAGGGCTGGACCGTTTGTTATCCCAGCTGCCCTGGCTCACCCACCTGGTGGTTCTGGATGCGGCCCTCGAGGTCCCCGAGTGGTGTGGTGCGGCTCAGCGGGGCCCGGGCCCAGGCCAGCAGCTGCTTCTCTATCTGCCCCAGGTCCTCCTCCAGCCGGCTCATCTGTGTCAGGAGCTTCTGGGCCTGTGGGTCGGGTGGGCCCGAGCTGCTTGGAGCTGGGGGAAGAGAGTGCCTCTGAGGATCCAGGGCCTGCCTCGTGTCTGCCTGCCTGCCTGCTGGGTCCCTCTGTGAGCACCCGCAGAGGGTCCTGTATGGAGGAGGGCGGTGGGCAGAGCCTCACTGAGGGAGGGACATCAGGCTTGCCAACCCAGGGAATGGAACCCCCAGATCAGAGCCTTTAGTTCAGGGTCACCCCCTGCCCGTGGCAGCCCCTGGGTAGCCAGAGTAGGCATCTACTCCTATTTCAACAATGCCTCCCTCTTTCCCTGGCCAGCCCTCGGTACCCTGCTGGCTGGGCCGTAAAGGCTCCTTGGCGCTGGCCTTCAGGCGGCTCTGAACTGTGGTCAGTTTCTGCTTCAGTGCCAGCAGCTCCGAGGCAAGCCTGGAACAAGGGGCCGGTCAGAGAAGGACATTCCTCCATGCTCTCCCCCAGGCCCCGCAGTCACACATTTAGGCAAAGGGCAGGCAACGGCCTCAAACCACAGGGCCTG
Organism: Ovis aries; assembly: GCF_016772045.2. NCBI lineage: Eukaryota > Metazoa > Chordata > Mammalia > Artiodactyla > Bovidae > Ovis > Ovis aries. Next base: position 54,978,994 of record NC_056064.1, on the reverse strand, counting down.
GGAGGACCCACCCGGAGGCCCTGGCCACGGCTTCAGGGTCCGGAGCTGGGATGCAGAAGCAGGCGGCTGGGGCCCGCTTGGGCTCGCCTGCCTGACCTTGGACCACCCAGGTGTACGGGTCAGTGTTGTCCACCAGTGTATACTGCTCACCCCGCAGCAGCTGCACCTGTTGGGGCATGGAGGGGGCGGGGATGTGGGGAGGGGCCTGTGCAGGCTTAGGGGCCAGGCTGGAAAAGGGATCGAGGCCTAGTAGAGGCCAGTAGGGTAGGGGCTAGGGACAGGGCCAGAGAGGGACAGAAGCACCAGGGTCAGGACAGGGACTGGCCAGGGGCTGGACAGGGCTTGGAGGGGATGGTGCTGGGGAGGGGTGGAGCAGGGGTGGGGCGGGGCATTGGCCGGAGTGGGTAGGAGGGGGCAGGGGAGGGACTGGGGATGGCAGGGGTGGGGTGGGTGGGCCCGGAGGAGCTGGGTGGGTGGAGACTGTACTTCTCCTGAGTCCCAATCACAGATGCTGTCCACACGCAGGGGCTGCGGGGGCAGGTTCCTTCGCTGGGGCAGAGGGGCCACCCCCTGGCTCCGCAGCTGCAGGTCCTTGACCGTCTTTTCGGCCACGGTCAGCTGCTTCTCCTCTGCCTGCAGTGAGCCAGGCAATGAGGGCTCAGGCCAACCCCACCTGTGCCCCGCAGGAGGGCCAGGAAGGGGTCCTGGCAGTCATGAAGACAAGGTGTCTTAGTCAGCAACGTAAAGCGAGCCCCTCCCTGGGCACCCAGGATCCTAGAGTCTGCTGGTTGGGGTGGGGCAGGCAGCTGCCCAGCAAGCAACCCCCAGGCCTCCAGAGTGGGAGCTGGATGGGTGTTGGAGCTGCTCTGGGCAGTCCCTGTCACAGTGTGTGTGCGTGTGTGCTAAGCCACTTCAGTCGTATCTGACTCTGTGTGACCCCATGGACTGTAGTCCACCAGGCTCCTCTGTCCATGGAATTCTCCAGGCAAGAATACTGGAGTAGGTTGCCATGCCCTCCTCCAAGGGATCATCCCCACCCAGGGATCGAACCCACGTCTCTTATGTCTCCTGCATTGGCAAGCAGGAGGCTTCCCTGGTGGCTCAGCTGGTAAAGAATCCGCCTGCAATACGGGAGACCTGCCTTCCATGCCTGGGTTGGGAAGATCTCCACTGTTCTGGCCTGGAGAACTCCATGGACTGGAGGGTCCTTGGGGTCACCAAGAGTCAGACGTGACTGAGCAACTTTCACTTTCTTTACCACCAGCGCCACCTGGGAAGCCCTGTCACGTTACAGGCGAGGAAACATATTGAGGTGGGAAGGGCTTGCAGCTGGCAGACGGGCTCTTCGACTGGAGTGAAGCCCCTCTTCCCGCCCTCAGGGCAGGGGATCCAGGCAGGACTAAGCACCCTGGAGGCGTGAGGCCCAGACACCCAGGAGCAGCTATGGGGAGGGGCCGAGGGGCCATCTCACCTCCAGCTGCCGCAGCATCTCCGTTAGTGTGCCAGGCGGGCCCCCCGGGGCAGGGCTGTACTGGCTGTCCAGGTTGGAGCTGAGCTTTGCCAGGGTCTGGCTGACAGAATCCGCCTCTTCCTGGAACTGAGGTCGGTGGGTGATCAGGGGTGGAGCTGGGGCACCTACTGCCCGCCACCCTGCAAACCAGCTAAACCCAAACCTGCTGAACCCAAAGTGCCACTTGCCGTCGGCCTTTCTACCCAGGCAGTGGGACCTTCTAACTGAAGGGCTCAGCAAATCAGGCGTTTGGGGGTCACTGAACTTAATTTCTTTCAGTGCCATAAAGCACGTTGTTTTTCGTCCTTCCTGCACAGATGAAGGGCGGTGCCCCTCCTGGAGGACTCACTCCAGCACCTGAAGTCCTGGCTGGGATCCAGGGGTGGGTGCCCAGGGCGTCTCTGAGCAGAAGCTAGGCGTGTGCTTTAAAGAGACAGCCCACAGTTGGGTGATACTACGGAATTCTCGTCAGTGGATGTGCTAACGTATAGTGGATTTATAAGGAAAATGTTCTTAAAAAAAAAAAAGAAAAAGGGAAAACTTTTGGCTTCTTTTTTTTCTCAAAGCCTATAAGCCATTTTAGTTGGAAACTACCCAAAAAAAAGCCAAAAAAGTCCCTATTGGGCATTCTCTGGTGGTCCAGTGCTTAGGTCTCAGCACTTTCACTGCCCTGGACCTGGGTTCAATCCCTGTTGGGGGAGCTATGATCTCACAAGCTGTGTGGTACAGCCAAAAAAACACACAAAAGTCCCCATTGTGGATATATATTTTTTATTTTTCTGTTTTTTTTTTAAAAATTATCTTATTTTTATAGACAGGATGGTTGTCTATTATAGTCTGTTATATCAATATTTCTCCACCCTTGTTTCATTACTGAACCCTCTAAGGAGCTTTTATTTAAAAAATTTTTTTTCTAATTAATTTACTTATCTGGCTGTGCGGGTCTTAGTTGTATGTGTGGGATCTTTACTTGTGGCATTAGAACTCTTAGTTGCATGAGACCTAGTTCCCTGATCAGGAAGTGAACCCCGGGCCCCTTGCATTGGGAGTGCAGAGTCTTAACTGCTGGGGCACCAGAGACACATCTCTAAGTAACTTTTCCCCTTTTTTGTCCTTACTTTCCCCATCATTGGCATGACAGTTTAATATCACGGATATTCTGTATATCATTTGCATATGCATATCTGTGATTTATTTTTTTATGAAAAAAAAGCTTCTTTTTTCACTTTCAAGATCCAACATTCACACCCCCAGGAGTGATGCCACCCTGTCGAGAATTCATGGGTGACATTATTTTCCACTGGGACCCAGGCACAAAGATGCAGCTCTGTCATCTTTAAGAGGTGATATGCATCACGCCCCCCGCCCACCCCGCCCCGGCTCACCCTGCGGTAGTCCTCCACGCGCTGCAGCTGGCTCTCCTGGCAGATGCAAAGGTTCAAGAAGTTCTGCCACTCCACCTTCAGGGCCTCCTGGTGAGCCTGGGGGCAGCAGCACGGAGCCCTCGGACCGCGCCCGACCTGGCCCTGCCCACTGCCCCCGCTGGCCCGGGCCCCGTCTCCCCAGCCTCCCCGGGAAGATCCCTGACCGAGAGTCCCCGAGGCAGCAGGGAGTGTCCGGCCCTCGCACCTGGATGGGCCCCACGGCCGGATGCCCGAGCTCCAACATGCGCTCCCCGTCGTCCTCCAGCTGGTTCACGCACTGCTCCTGGCTCAGCAGCTCGTGCTGCTTGAAGTGCTAGGAGAGGATCGAGGCGAGGGCGCTGGCAGTGAGGACCAGGCCGGCCTTGTTCCCCCACCCCACCCCCACCTGTCCCCGCTGACCTCATATTCCCTCCGCACGCCCGCGGGGTCGGCCAGGTGGTCGCTCCAGTCTTGCTGGAGGATGCGCTGCTGCTGCTGGGCCAGGGCACTCAGCTGGCGCGTGCAGCCCTGCAGGTGCGTGTACAGGCTGCCCAGGCTCTGCCCTCGCCACGAGGCTGCCTTCTGCGCTCGGATACAGGGAGAGAGGCACCGTCAGGCTGCGCCCAGGAAAGCTGGCCTCGTCAAGGGTGCAGACAGCCCACCCAGCCTGCCCTGGGGCTCACCAGGAGGTCCCGGTATTGGCTCCGGATGGTGGCTGCGTCCTGTCTCGACCAAGGGGGAGATAACACGGGCCCAGTGAGAGAGGAGGTGCAGGGGAGAATGCACCCCACATCCCTGGGCCTCCCCTGCCCCTCCTCCATCCCTAGTCGCCAAGGACCAGCTAGACCTCGCTCAGGCTCTGATAGGAGAAAGGGAACCAGGGGGCCAAACGGGGTGTGTGTCCGACGGCTCACCCACCGGCCCTACGAGGGTCCGCAGCTGCTGCCCGTAGGCGTCGATTTCCTTCTGCAGGATGTTGTGTTCAGCGACCTGCTGCTCCAGCTCCGCCATGCCCGGCCCGTACTGGCCCTCGCAGACCTGCTTCTGCAGAAGAGCTGGCCGCTCAGCTCTGCCACAGGGCCGGGGGTGGGGAGCCCCACACCCAGCCTCCCCCTCCACCCAGCATCCCCATCAGCAGGGGATGGAGCTGGTCATTAGGGCAGAGGGTGGACAGGCCAGGTGCTGCCTGGGTGAATGGCTGCAGCTCACCCTGGGGCATGTGTTAAGTCGCTTCAGTCGTGTCCCACTCTGTGCAACCCCAGGGACTGCAGCCCGCCAGGCTCCTCTATCCATGGAATTCTCCAGGCAAGAATACTGGAGTGGGCTGCCGTTTCCTCCTCCAGGGGATCCTCCCGACCCAGGGATTGAACCTGCATCTCTTATGTCTCCTGCATTGGCAGGTGGGTTCTTTACCTCTAGCGCCACCTCGGACACACTGGGGAACATGCTAGTCTCCAGTGGTCCCGGCTGAGGCCTCAGGGTCACATGACTGTGGATCCTGAATCCCGCTGGTCCCCAAGTCTCAAGGCTCAGCTCTGAAAATCTCCACGCTCTGCCCTGCCTCCTGCCTGGACACCTCCAGCCTGGCTCCTGAGCCTGCGCACACCCTGCCCTGTCCATGCCCTCCCCGTCCCTTCAAAGAGTTGGACATGACTGAGCGACTGAACTGAACTGAGCTGTCCCTTCATTGTCATCATGGCACCCCTTCTGTCGTGACAGCAAAGCACAATTCCTCACCTGATGTTCCGGGGGCCCTTGACCTGGTTCTCCCTCCCTGCCCAGAAAAGCCCTTTTTCCATCACACCCCAGGCAGGAGCCTCTGTTCTTTTTTTTCTGAAATATCCTTTCCTCACCACTTCACCTCATCCCAGCCGAGCTCTCCCACCTGCAGGAAGCCCTCCACGATTGCACGGTCTCTTCTGCCCCCTCCCTTTTCAGAGACCCAGCCCCCACCCAGGTCCAAGGATGCATCAGCCCCGAAGCACAGCCCTGTGTCGCTCTCTGATGGCTGCTGGGTGACCCCCGACCTGCTTCTGCTCCAGCACCCTCGCCCAGTCGACCCTGGGCCCCACGTCAGGCGGCAGCACCATCTTCTCGTACAGGGAGCGGTACTCGGCGCACTCCTGGGTCACCCGCTCGTGCAGCTGCTTGATGCTGCCAAGGAAGCGGCCAGCAGGTTGGAGCCGGGTCCAGGGCTCCCCCGGGAGCCCCGGCCCTTCCATCCTGGACCCCCAGCTCCTGCCGCTGCCACCCCCTGCCCCACACTCACTCCTTCTCGATCTCCTCTGCCTGCGGGTGCTTGAGCCTCTGGGCCTTGTCCACATCCAGGAAGAGGTCTTTCAGTAGCACCTCTGCCTCCTTCAGGCTGCGGCCCACCTCCTGCTGGTGCTGTAGGGCCTGGCGCTGCTCGCTGTGCTGCCGGTCCTGAGGCGGGGAAGGCATCCTTGCTGCCCGAGCCCCCCTGCCATCCCAGGGACCCTGGCCAACCTTGGTGCCCACACCAGGCGAAATGCAAGCACCAGTGAGGCGGACTCAGGGACACAGGGGGGGTCCTTTGACTCCCCTGCAGGAAGCAATCAGGGAGGGCTTCCTGCAGGTGGGAGGGCTTTGGGGGATGGGGTAAAGTGGTGAGGAGAACACATTTCAGAAAAAAGGGACAGACATTCCTGCCTAGAGGAAGCCTGGGGAGAAATGGAAAATGGGGTTTTCTGAGCAGGTAGGCAGAACCAGGTCAAGGGCCCCCTGAACATCAGGTGAAGAGCTCTGCTTTGATGTCACTATAGAAGGGGTGCCGTGATGACGATGAAGGGACAGGGGAGGGCATGGTGTTGGGAACCCACCAGAGAAGGTGTGCCAAGCCCTCGCTCCCACTGTGTTTGGGGAGTGACCAGGGAAGGACAGGACCGTCTGTGTATCTTTACCAAGGCGAGTGGGCACCTCTGGGACCACTAGGCATGGCAACAAGTCTCTCATGCCCCACGCCCTGCCATCTTCCCCCAGCTTCACCTGCTGCAGCTTCTTCTGGGTCTCCAGAATGTCCCTCTCCACCTGGTCGGCGTTGGCCTGCATGCGGGAGATCAGCAGGGCCAGCTCCTGAGTGGCAGCTCTGATGAGGGGTGGAGACAGAGGGCAGCCTGGTTGGCAAAGTTCCTTGTTTCCCTTGGGCAGAGGTCTGCCCACCTGGGTGGGATGCCCTGCCTGCACCCGCCCTGTCCTGCCCTACAGCTGAGCTCAGAGCCCTAGGTGGGTGGAGTCAAGACCTGGGGAGCCCTGGCCTCTTGGTAGGACTCTGTGAGCTACGCAGTCCTGGGCAGGGGAGCTCTGCCTTCAGTGAGGGTTCAGAAAATGAGGGTCCTGGGTGAGGGTGGCCCTGTGGAGCTGCCATCTTCCCGTCAAGGAAGTGCCTCCCAACCCCACCCTGCTCTCTGCTGCTGCTTCAGGCTGGAGGGCAGGCAGCCCACAGGGAAGCACGTGACTCACTGGCTCAGCCCCTAATACCTGAGGCGGGACAGCTGGATCCTGGGAGGGGTGGGTGAGCTGGCTGGGGGCAGGGGAATAGCCGCAAGTCCCCCAGCTCAGCTTCCTCCACCCCAGCCCTATCTCCCCTCCACTGCCCCAGGCTTTGCAGGGCCCGCCGGGGATTAGCAAGCTTGCAGAGGAGACACCCAGCACCTGATGGCGGGAGGGGGTGGGGGTGGGCCACGAGATTGCCAGGGAACCCCAACACTTTCCAGATTCGGGGGTTCAGAGCCCAAGCTTGGACCTGACTTGCTGCAGGTGGCACAGCCAGGAGGAGCAGAGGATGAGCCTGAACCGCGGTCCTTTCCCAGGGCCGTCTCCCAACCTCTACAGGGTGCCAGCTGTGGGCTCCAGCTCACTCTCTGGGGTCTAGAGGGACGAGCAGACCTAACAAGAGCTTGGTCTAAGCCTCAGGAGCACAGTACCCTGGGAGGCCACCGTCCCCGGGGAGGGATGGCAACATGGGCTGGGCCTTGAACCAGGGGTCCAAGGAGAAGCCCCCTCCAAGCAGAAGGGCCGTGCCACAAAGGGACAGTCTGAAAGAACTCTGACCGGCAGCCTGGTTTTTATCTTCCTCTATCCCTGCAGCTGTGTGATCTTGGGCAAGTTACTTAACCTCTCTGGGCCTGAGGCTCCTCACCTAGAGGTCAACGCTCTAGTAATACCGTGTTACTGTGTGAAGAAAACTAGCGTCCTATCAGCACCCCTAAGTGATTCTTTTTAGTCCTCTAAAGGGATTTGAAGGCTAGGACCTGTTTACGATGTCATCCGCAGGGCCTAGAGCAGTCCCGGCACACAGTAGGTGCTCCATAAGTAGGAACAAATGGACTGCACGGGAGGGGACTGATGTACCCTCCTGGGGCCGCCGGAGGACAGGACTGAGGGGAAGGAGACGACCGGAGCCGCCCTGGGGCCGGGAGCTCCAGGAGCGGAATCCTGGGAGGGCTGCTCTGACAGGGAGGAGCCCACTCCGCCCTGGGCAGGGCCCAGAGCCCCAGGGGGGACAGGTCACTCCAGTGAGAGTCTTAACCACCATCTTTCCTGTCCGCCCAGAAGCCCAGCCTCTGTGTCCTCGCCCTGATCCCTATCGGGTGCTGGGCCTTTCATCTTGGCCCCCACCTCCGCACCCAGGACCCCGGGCGAGCTGCCACCTCCACCCAGCAGAGGGGGCTGACAGCCAGTGAGCGGAAGAAGGCTGCCCGAGTCTGTCTGCAGAGCGTGGGGCTCTGGGGGTGTGGGGGCGGGCTGGGGCCCCTGCAGAGAGCTGGGTGAACTGAGGAAGGCTCTGAGATGTCCCAGGTCCGTGGGCCCCTCCTGCTTCCCCACAGCACCCCTCCGCACACCCACCTGGTGAAGGAATCATCTCAACTCTGTAACAAAGCTCTCGAGGCCCAAGGTCTCAGGCCGTGGGGAAAGCGGCAGCCTGGACCTGGAGCAGTACAGCCCCGCCTCCCTGCCTCTGGGCACTCCACCGCCCACCTCTTGGTTTCTCTGGCCTCAGTCCTGCTGCCCACCCTGTGCCCAGGTCCCATGGTCATCCCGGGGCAAGTGGAGCCCCGTGGATGGAGAGCCGTGCCCTCCAGCCTCCTCACCTCCCAGCAGAGGAGGAAAGCTCAGGCCCCTGTCCAGCATGTCTGTAGAGCCCTCAGGCTGCACCCCCCAGAACGTGGGGAGCTCCAGGACATGCCTGGGCCCCTGCCAGGGCTGGAGCTAGGCCTGGGCCGTGAAGAGAGTTCACCCCCAGGCTCTTTAGCCTCAGTACACCAAATGCCAGCGCTGGGCTGGTCCTCGGCCCTGGCTGGCTGCCTCCAGGTGGCTAGAGCCCCTGGGTCTGGAGCCATCCTGGCTCTGGCCCCCACCCCTGGCCGCACTCACCTGCTGTGCTTGTTGGGGGACCCCTTGGGGGAGCCTTTGGCCGGGGAGCTCTTGGGGGACCCCTTCCCCTGGGAGGTTTTGCTCAGCCCCTTGAACATGGTCCTGAAGGCTGGTGCAGGCTCAGGCTGGGCTCGGCCGGCGAGGGTGGGCAGGCGGCGGGCAGCGGGCAGCGGGTGTGCGTCCTCGCTGGCTGCTTAGCTGGGCTCTGGCGAGGTGGGGCGGCCGGGCACCAGGCGGGCAGTTTCTGGGCGGGCCCTCCCTGCAGGTGAGGCGGTGAGGGGGCCAGGGCTGCGCACATGCACCCCCACTCCCCACTCCACACTCTCGCCTGCTCCTGTACAACCAGTTTGGGAGGAAAGGGTACAGCCCAGAGGGCGGGGCGCTCGCGCCTGCCGGAGTCTCAGAGATGGTTCAGACTTGTTACACCCAACGCCCAGAGCCAGAGGGAGCCAGCCCGTGATCACAGCCAGACGGGGAAATAGCCGGGCCCAGGGGAGACAGGGCTCCAGACAGACGGACGCGCGTGTGCACACACAGGCTCAGAGATCGAGGCCCGGCCTTAGAGCTCAGGGTTAATGAACACCTCCAGCCCACACCCTGCTATCAGGCACACCTCTTCACCCAGGACTCTCCGCCGGGGGCTGCTCCCTGCCAGCTCAGGGTGGGCGGAGGGACCCCGGACTCTCTGCTCACCCCCAGGGTGTCCAGGTCTCTCCTCCGTGTCCTCCACCGACAGGGTGGGGCAGCCAGGGGGCATTCTCCCTGGACAACTGGCACAGGTACCTTTTAAAAGTGGACACCACCCAGCCCGCTCCCTGGAGCCCCACCCCACGGTGCCACAGAACGCTTTTCCTGGCCGGCCAGCTCTCCCCTCTGTCTGCGGCTCCCGGGCCAGATGCAGTCAGATGTGCATTGCTGGGATCCTCAGAGAGTCGCAGACCAGCTCAAGAGGGGCCGGGACTCCCCAAGGACCCCAGCACTAGCCTTCGGGTGCTGCTGAGTCCAGGGTCTGGCGGAGCCTCTTGGGAACCCACTGTTTTTTAAAAAATAATTGTGTTTATTTTTGGCTGTGCTGGTCTTCATTGCCACCCAGACATTTCTCTAGCTGCGGCGAGCAGGGGCTACTTTGCTGTGGCGTGCTAGTCGCTCTGAGGCATGTGGGATCTTCCCGGACTAGGGATGGGGTCTATGTCTCCTGCGTTGGCAGGCGGTTTCTTCACCACTGAGCCGCCAGGGAAGCCCCGGGAACGCACTGTTACTTGGGTTTCCTACCTGCCTCTCCTCCCTCCCCAAAGTGGCCCCTGGTGGCTTTTCTGGAGTCGGATGGAGTTGTCCAACAGCAGTGCCTGTTTACTGGTCTTTTCTTCACACTGAGGCCCAGGGAGGTCATCTTGGTAGCTGCCTTCTCCTGCAGTGGCCTCCAGGGTCTTTAAGAAAGGCGCGGGTTCCTTGTCTCCAGGGGTTCGTTTCACTGGCCCAGCTCCAGTCACTCCTAAAAATCTGGAGACATTCCCTGGAATCATTGCAGTTTCAGTGGAAGGAGGGTCTGAGGGGGAGCAAGGTGAGGGGCGGGAGGCAGACAGGCTGGGTTAGGGTCACTAGGACATCCTGGCAGGCCCAGCTGAGGGCAGAAGACATCTGGAGAACAGACAAGGGTCCCAGTAGACTGGGGAGACCAGGGCCAGAGGCCCGAGACCGGCCACATGCCCCCCGGGGGCAGAAAAGGCCTGAGCCTCTTTTGGTTGCATCTCGAGAAGAATTGAATTGAATTGAATTTGGCCCTGGAGAAGGGACAGGAGTCACCCATCCTGTCAGTGGTGGTGGGGGTGGGAAGGGGAGCAGGAGGCCTTGACCCAACAGGAAAGGGTTGGGCTGGCCAAAACATTTGTTCGGGTTTTCCCATACTATCTTTTATGGAAAAATCTGAATGAATTTTTGTCCAACCTAACAGAACAGGGACGTAGCAACGGGGAAGCAGAGTGGTTTCCAGGGTTCTTCTCCCAGCTGAGTGTGATGGTGAGACAGAGCCAGAGAAGGAAGGCTGGGCCTGGAGGCCACTCACCCTCTGCCCTAGCCCCTCTCTCCATGTTAGTCCTGGGTGACAATTGTCTTCTAACCATTCGTTGCATACCTGTCCTTTTCTGTTCTCAGAAAGGGGCCCCTCAGGAGCCAGTCCAATGACTGGCTTCTTATAGCAAACCCGAGAGCTGGCTCACATCCTCATCTCTGAGGTCGGGCAAGTGACAGCAATATCCCAGGAGAGCCAAGACAGACGACAGCAGCCCTCAGCCCACTCTCCTGTTTCCCTGAGAACTCCAGGCCCCTTCTTGGGGAGGCGGTGGTCATTGACTCCAGCGCCAGGAATGGAGGCATCCAGGGGAGGCCCCACTGGAGGCTGAATTCTGGGACATTAGAGCTTTGCTTCCTCTCTGCAGAAGCACCTCACTCCCACCCCCAGCCCCGGAAGAGGATCACAGAGGGCCCTCACATGCCTGAGATTAAGATGAACTAATTCACTGCAAGAAAACCAAGAGCTGAATCCCTGGCGTGACCGTTTAACATCAGATCAAATCAGAGCACAGCTCCCAGATGGGGCTGGCGTGCAGGAGGCAGGAGTAGCCAGGCCTCCAAGGTGGTTGTCACCTCGGGATGCTCCTCTTCAGATGAGCCCTGGCCCCCAAGACTAGGGCAGTGGAGAAAGGATGAGGGCAAAGAAAGATGCAGGCTCTTCAACATCTGAGAAAAACATTTAGAAAGCCGGGAGGGGACCGACAGCCTCGGTGGCCGCCTGTGCTGTCCCAGCCCCCGTCACTCGAGCCCTTGAAATGAGCCCAGTCTGAACTGAGAGATGCTCTAAGTGCAAAATTCACCCCAGACTTCAAAGACTTAGTATGAAAAGAGGTTGTAAAATATCTCAATACTGTTTTAGATTGTTAAAGTGTTAGTGTCCTACTGTTTGCGACCCCATGGACCCCACCAGGCTCCTCTGTCCATGGAATTCTCCAGGCAAGAGTACTGGAGTGGGTTGCCATGCCCTCCTCCAGCAGATCTTCCCGACCCAGGGATCAAAGCTTTGTCTCCTGCATTGCAGGCAGATTCTTTACTGTCTGAGCCCCCAGGGAAGCAGAGTTTCATATTGATTACATGTCAAAGTGATCTTTTGGATATATTGTGTTAAATGAAACATTATGTAAAAAAAACTGATTTTACCTATTTTTATTTTTTGGTTTATAAACGGCTGGAATTTATTGCTTCCAGCTCTGCAGGTGGGACATCTGAGGTCTGAGCGTCCGTGTGGTCAGTGAGGGTACTCTTCAGGGGCATGGATTCTCATGTTTTCCTCACATAGGGGAAGAGGTGTTGCTATTTTTATTTAACCTGGCTACTTGAAAATGTGAAATTACAGATAAGACTTGCATCTGTGGCTGACATTATAATTCTATCAGACAGCTCTGACCCAGAAGCAGGACTGGGTGCCCTGTTTCAGCCTTCCTGGGCCTCACTTCTACAGCATCTTCTCCTTTGGAACCAGGCAGGAGGCCCAGGACCTGGCTTCCCGTCCTGCCCCTGAGGCCTTTCCCCTGCCTGGCATGTGCTTCTCCCTCTGTGGACTGAGATGTTTGAAATCCATGGATCCTCAACCTCCCTCCAGCTCTGTGACTTTTCCCTTCAGTTTATTTATTTGGCTGCTCCGGGTCTTAGTTGAGGCAAGCAGGATCTTTGGTCTCCACTGGGGCATGGGGGATCTTTAGTTGCAGAGTGTAGGATCTAGTTCCCCGACCAGGGATCAAAGTCAGCATTGGGAGTGCGGAGACTTAGCCAGTGGACTACCAGGGAAGGCCTTTCAGCGCCGTGACTCTCAGCGGCAGCTTATTCACACGCCCCAGCCTGGCCCTTCCAGGAAAGCCATGTGGGCCACTCACAGCTCGTGGGGCCCAAGGCCAAAGCCCTGGGGTGATCAGAGCTGAAAGCGGTGTGGCTCCCAGCTGGGAACCCACCACGTGTGCACGCAGCTAGGCAACAGGGTGGCAGCCTGGATACTGTGCTAGGCTGGCTGGCTTAGGCTGCCCACTCTCTCCTTCCGCTCCGGGGGTCCTCCAGGGAGGGGCAGTCTGCTCCCTGCTGCTCCCTGTGGAAGCAACTTGCCGACTTTGCCCTGGGAGCCGTAACCTGTCAGGCTTCCATATCTCCCGGATCAGGACAAGCTTAGCCGTCTCAGGAAATGGCCCTCTGTTTGTGTTTGTACAAAGCTCTGCTAGCAGAACCTTGGAGCCGAGCTGGCTGGTAACACTTCCTCGGCCAGCTGAGGAGCAGAGGCGCCTTCACTGACTGGGCGGAGGAGACGAGGGCTGGGGAGCGGGGAGCAGTCCTGGGCCTCCTTCTGGCCGCAGGAGCCGGGGGAGGTAGAGGCTGCGGCCCCAGGAATCCACCGGGCGGGCTGGAGGCGGCTCCCTTGGCTGCAAGTCTGCCCAGCAAGTCTGATAGAAAGGAATGCCAAAGACTGGCCTGGAGAGAAGTGGGTGACCATGGGCTGCCCAGCTAGAGCAGGGAGGGCAGAAAAGGAGCCGGCTATTCCTTCCGGGCCTTTTATAGCGAGAGTCTAGAGGAAGCAACTCCAACAAACCCAGACCCGCCTATGTTGAGAAGAGGGTTCCCCATACTAGGTGGCAAGACAGAGAACACGAAGGACCTCAGGAGTCCTCAGGTCCTGAGTTGGCTGGGAGGGCAAGGCCAAGGATGCTCTGGCTGTCTGCCCCTCCCGGGGAGTGATTCCCTTCAGCCTCGGGTCACGGTAGCCCCAGTTCCCCTGTGGGACCCGTGCTGGTACAGCCCACACTTCCCAGCCACAGCAGCCTGCCTTCTGGAAGTCTACAGCCTGCCCACAACTCACTGTGGGGCCTCCAGGTCTCCCCAAGCCGCCCAGGGGCTCTGGGCCTCTCTGTCACCCTGAAGACAATGAGGAGCCTTAACAGCCAGGTCTGGGGATATGCAGCCCTATTGCGGAGAAGTTCAGGTTTAATGGAGGTGGCTTAGCCGTGTCCCTCACAAATTCCTTGATGGTTTAGAATCTGCCTGCAATGCAGGAGACCCGGGTTTGATCCCTGGGTTGGGAAGATCCCCTGGAGAAGAGAATGGCAACCCACTCCAGTATTCTCTGGAATGGAGCATTACTCCATGGACAGAGGAGCCTGGCAGGCTAGAGTCCATGAGGTCACAAAGAGTCAGACACAAACAGTCAGACTGGGTGACAAACACACACACAAGGTCAACAGTGCATGCACACGGGCACACGTGTGTCAACAGCCCAGCCCAGCAGCTGGGGAGAGTTATACTGAACTATACTGAGGAGAGTGACACTGTCTGAACTAAAGCAGCAGGGGTTCAGATGTACCAAGCCGCATCTCAATAGTCTCAGGAAGAAAGATTTATAAAACAAACAAACAACTAAAAAAAATGGAAGAACTATTAAATCTTCAGAGCTGAGGGGTAAGCCTTCCTAACCAGTCCTTATTGCCAGGACATTGGAAAGCACACAGCCCAGCTCATTAGCCTCACCTGTTGTCCTAATGATGTCACTGAGACCTCACAAGACTCACCCCTGGGAGGGAAGAGGAAGAAGGTGGTGGGGCCTGCCGAGAGTGAAGGCGGCTGTGAACGTGCGGGCCCTACCAACTCCGCGCACAGGAGCCTGGATCCTGGGCTTAGACGGTACGGCTACAGTGAGCAAGCTGTTCTAGACTGAGTCCCAGCTAGGCAGGGGCTCCTCCCACGAGGCCCAGGTCAGGGCCAGAACAGGACTCCGGTGTGACGGGCGCTTATGGACAGCAGTGGAGGGAGAAGCAGGGTGTTGGTTTTTAACACATAAATACTGACTTGGCTGTGCCGGGTCTTTGTTGCGGGATGAGAGATCTTTGATCTTTGCTGCGGCATGCTGGGTCTTTAGTTGTGGCATCTAGTTCCCTAACCAGGGATTGAACCTGGGCCCCCTGCACTGGGAGAGAGGAGTCTTAGCCACTGGACCACCAGGGAAGTCCCCAAGCATGGTGTTCTAATGCCAGCTCCATCCATGGGGGAGCAAAGGGAAGGAATTTGTTTGTCAAGGGCCTGTCTACTAGGTACTAAGGCCTCTGCGTGTCAGAGAACCAGATGTCCCCGGCTTCCAGGGGACGACCCCCATCCCTTTTCCATTCCAGAGTGAGTGAGAGCTTCCAAACATCACTAGCTTTCGGGGACCAGTTACCTGCCTGTTGTAACCACACTTCCTCCTGCCAGAAGGTCCCTGGGAAAAGTCCAGCCTAACTGAAAGGCCGTGGTTCTTTCCCAAGGGGTCATTCAACTGCAGACTGAGCATGAGGACACATGGTTGAAGGATACAGCTAATGGAGGTGAACGAAACCAGCTGCTGAAAATGGGGACTGCAGAGAAGCAAGGCTCCCCTTCCCAACACAATGAAAATGACGACAGTGGCCGTGGCTGAGGGAGGAAAGCAGAGACTCCGCCTCAAAGCTCTGCAGGGCTCAGCCCCAGGGCCACAGGGCCTCGAACTGCCACCAGGATCCTGCCCTGAAAACAAAAAGAACAAAACCAAACCGTAATGCAGACCACAGTCCCTTAGTGGCTTCAAAAGGTCACAAGCGTCCCGACAGTATTCATCAGCTAAGGTTAAATTTTAACTTGTACCAGCTAACAGTACAGCTGGAGAATGTTCGCAGGGCCTGTACGGTGCTTACAGGGACAGCCCCCCCCCGGGCAGCGAGAGGCCATGCCGTGACCTCGCGCCCGTGCAGAGGGTTCCCAGCATCTCACAGAACCACAGGCCGGACTCTTCCAGTTGGTGGCGTCAGGATGGAGACAGTTTTCAATTTATCTCTTTGCTTTGGAACATCAATAAATTTTATAGCTAAATCTGGTTTCCATCTCCTCTGTAGCAACAAGTGTCTTCCAAAACATTAAAAAAAAAAATTAGAACACATATTTTTGCTATCTTTGGACATTTTCCTAAGACCTCTGAAGGTTCCAAGCTTCTCAAAGCTGTAGACGGCCACGTGCTGTTTCGAATCCTGTGATCAACTAGCTTTTGTGTATAGTTGATGCTGAGTGTGGGGCAGATCAGCATCACCACAGTGACGACAGTGACGAGGTCCTGCCCTGGAGCCGGCATCCTCTCCGTGGGGATCGGGGGAGCCATTGCCTCAGCTGCGGGAGGAAAGAAGAGCGAGGGTCTGGGCCACCGAGGGCGGATGGGTGTGCTGCCATCCCAGGCCGTCACCTCTTGGCCATGATGAAAGGCTCAGCTTGCCACCAGAGGAGAAAAGTGGAAACAAGCCTGGCAGTGTTTCATTTCAAACAGGGAATCCAAGAATTCTCGTTTAATGGAAAACTGGCCAGTATAGCAAAACAGTGCATGCGAAAAGCAAAGAGCCAGGAGGCTGAGCAGTGCAGGGCCTGGCCACCCCCAACTGCCTTTCTCCCCCAACAAAGCCAACACAGCTAAGGATGACAAACTTGGCCAAATCGTGTCTTTCCTATCCAAGGTTCAGCATTTATTCCTCTCGGTTGCATGCAGAGCTTTGACCTGGTGGAGCTTTGACCTCTAATGCTTCTGCAGATTGAGACTGTCACCACCTGACAGGTAAGAAAATAAAAAGCAGGAACACAGCAGCCCTCAGGCATGTTCTCAAAGTGTAGGCTCAGCTGAGCTTCCCCTCATCCTCTTGGATCTGGGGAGACAGACAACTCTTCCAGGACCACATCCTGCTGACCGCACCACTGCCTGTCCTGCAGGAGGGACGAGCCGAAGAAGCAGGACAGACCTGCCCAAGGCAGCGTGTCCCCTTCCCTCCCTCACACCTGCAACCTCCCCCCGGGAAGGCAGAAGCGGGTGGCCTCTGCGGATTCATCCTGTGAACCCACCCAGCAAAGACAGCTGATCCCTGGGCCTGACTCTGAACCCATCCCATGAGACGCATCAGCCGCTCCCAGGCCTGAGACAGGATGGGGTTCCGCCCCCCAGTGACACAGCCTGTTCAATGTCTGGGGATTCCAGGTGAAGAGACGTGAGAGCTAAGCGTGACCTCTGCCCTGCAGGTCTGTCTTCTCAGGTAAATATGTGCTTTTAATACAAACACGTCCTGTCACAGTCTCACAGGCTGAAGAGCAGGGCCACTATGTGGAGAGGAGTTCCTAGTGTGTTTCTTTTTCATGAGAAAGCTTAGAAAAGGCTCAATCTGAATGACCAACCTAGGATTCTGGCTCCCCCTCGTTGCCAGCACTCTAAAGAAAGTAAGAAAACCTGGAGGGGCCTACTCTGAGCAAGACAAACGGACACCTTCCCAGATGAGAACAGGACCTTCTATCCTTATCATAGGATCCCCCCCAACCCCACCCCCCAGTGCCACAGACACTGGCCCAAGTTGGCTGGAGGGCTGCCCACAGTGAGGCCTCGAACTGGGTTCCCGAGGCTGCAGGACAACCCAGCTGTGGCTGCAGCCCAGGTCAGCGCTGAGAAGAGGCGAGGGAGGTGCAGAACCTGAGACCCCAGGCCTGGGGCTGCCAAGGGCGCTGGGAACGGGATGGGGCTGAGGGAGAAGCAAGGTCCCCAGCGCTCTGCCCACTACCCGTCAGGAACACTGACTGGATCTTCGGGACCTAGATCCAGGACCTCAACCTAAGGTCATCTGCGCTGTACCTTCAGGAAGTAGGGAAAGAGGAAAGGATATCCCTAACTTATATGGCACAGACTATGAAACTTCTAATTAGAAGAAAAAAATCTGCTTCCTGAGACTCACTGACCCAAAGCAAACCCCAGAAGGAGAGGAGCACATCTCCCCAAGCACCTCCGGAGCTGACGCTCAGGTCTAACAGACACAGCTGCTCTTCCTCCCACCACTTCCGGCGAGCCGCTCCGCGGTCCACCGGGAAGACAGCGGCCCACTGAGCCCACAGAGCTTCATGCATCTCATGTTTAAGTCACTTTTATTCCTTGCTGTCCGACCTTGCTTTTGGGAATTCTACTGTTGATGCTGTAATAGAGATAAAAAAGTGACTGAGAAAAAACAAGAGTAAGGAAGCTGACTGACTAAAATATGATGGCATATAAAAATTACAGGTGGGGAAATCCTGTAGGGCCTCTACACTCTTATCAGGCCATCAGACAGACCCGCACTGCCAGGAAGTCAGGAAGCACGTGACAGGACAGGATTTTGCAACAAGGCTCCCAAGGAGAGAGCCGGGGCCAGACGGGAAAGAGGGAGTGTAAAGAACGGGCAGAGCAGCCAGCATCTTTGCCTTTTAATAGAAGATTTGTTTTCATCATTTCTGAGGGTAACATATTTCTTCTAAAAATAGAGCTCTTTGCTTGTTCTGAAACTTCTCAACTTTCGCTCAGAGGTGGAGGGGAATAAGGCTGACTGTAACCCTGGGGTGACGCTGCCAACGTCTCCTCATCTCAGACCAACTCTTCAAGGGCTCCTGGGTGCTCACAGCAAGGATGAGTTCATTCAAATCCATGGTACTGAAGAAACACGACAAAGCATGCGAGCCCCCGTCCGTGCCAAGTGTGGACCCCACGAAACAGTCCTGACAGTGGCTCAGATGAGACCAGGTGGCAGGGCCCCTCCCCGGGGAGGACGACACAGGACCCTGCACACGTTTACCAGAAGACAACAGGGCGTCCTCCCAGCACACCGGGTGGGAATGGAAGTGTACACACACACGAGACACAGGAAGGCGGGCCGAGGACGGCACACTCTGCCCTGGGCCGACGCGGACCTGGACTTAATGTCACGGAACCTGCTGGGGTTTTCTCACAACACAGACTGAGAGTCAGACTCTCCCCTCCTGAGGAAGGGCCTGGTTAGCTCCTGAATCCAAAGATGCCCTTGATGTACCCGGTGAGGCCGCTCTTGGCCTTCTGCTCCAGCTTGTCCTCGAGGGGTGGGAAAGCCACGTGGTTGAGGGCCAGGTCAAAGAACAAAGGCTTGCAGGGGATGGGCTGGAACCCCGGCGGGAAGTGCACCAGGTTGGCTTGCTTGGTGACGAGGGAAGGGTCCAGGCAGAAGGTCTCAAACCGTTCAACCAGGGGCTGGAAGTCAAACCAAACCAGGAACCCAGAGTTAATCACAGCCCATCGGTGGAACATTCGATCCCCACAAACCTCCTGTGAGGGGTTATTATTATGTCCTCACTTTATTTATAGCTGAGAGTCACTGAAATCTAGAGAGGCTGAGAGTGGTGGGCTAGAATGATACACGCCTGTCCGCTGTCTGAGTGAGAGCCAGAGCTCCCAACCAGAGTGCACGGCAGGTCCCTAACTTTATTTGGGACCATTTACATGACACCTAACTTAACGTAACTTAACCTAACATAACACAGGCAGCTTTCAGGTCCGGAGTAAAAGGAGCGGGGAAGGGAGGGTGTTTCCTGATAAATGAAGGGCCCTCTGCTCTACAGATGAGTACATGCTCCTAGGGAGTCACAAAATCCTATTTATTCTTCAAAAGCCACAGCCCACTTACCTTATTGTCCTTGACTTGGGAAGAGGTTTCTGTCTGGTGGGCCTCGTTTGTATCTGAAAGTTTCACAGGATTCAGTGAGAACATGGACTTAACGCAACAGGCTTGAATGATACCTATCACCTGCCTGGATCCTAAACCCCATGGGTAAAGGCAGCCCATCTGTGGGGAGTCAGCCCTCTCCAACCCAAGGCAGACAAGTCGTGCTGATAACAGACCACACACCCAGAACCAGCGTGCTCAGCCCAGTGCGGCCAGCATGGCTCCCTGGACAGGCAGGGGGACCGCATGCCAGGGTTCCTCCAGATTCTTCCACATAACCTGATGCCTCACGGGGGCAGAGGAAATGGCAGGAAAAACTAAAATCTCACGGATGAACCGAAACAACCCCTTTCAGTCTTACACCAGTGGGGGTGGGAGAGAAGGGGAGCAGCAGAGAAGGGGAGTCTGGGGACACAGGCCACAAGGAAGAGGCGCGCGGCTCACCCAGGATCGCGGCTGCCTGCAGGGAGCACTTCTCCGACCTCACTTGTGTGATGAGCTCCTGCACGTCCGGCAGGTCCTGTGACAGTGAGGAAGACATGGACCCGTGAGCCGGGGCCAGGCCAGAGAGGTGCACCAAACTAACCCGAGCTAAGTAACCCGACTGGTGTTTTCACGGATTTCAGGTAATTTAAACGTTTTCCCTATTAAAAAAAGCAAAACATAGAAACTAGCCCGTTTCAAGGCGAGAAATCTATGCCATGTCTTAAGTAATACTGCCTGAAAATAATAATAACGACAAAGATAACATTAACACACTTATCATACACCAAATGGATTGTGTGCCAGGCACTGCCCTAAGCAATCCACACAATTGTCAATTTCATCTTCATGATAATCCCGGGACAGTCTGTACCTGCATTTTACAGGTGAGAAGACAAAGCACAGAGAGGCCAAAGAACATGTCCAGTCATGTCCCCAGTGGCTACAGGGCGGGACCCAGAGCCTGGCCGCCTGGCTCGAGGACCTCAGCCCCTACTCACAGCCCTTCTCTTGCCTCAGCTTCTCACTTGGCAGAATCTGGAATGATCGGTCAGGTCTGGATACTGCTGCACCCCTCACGCCTGCTTCCTCTTAGTTCCCCCCTAACCTAACCCCTGGCATGTTAGGGCAGACGGGCTTTCGTGAAACCCTCCTTACTTCTCTCCAGAGACAGACCGTCCACGCTGGTTTGTCCCCACATTCCAGTAACACCCCACCCGACCATGCTGCCACACTGGCCACCCCTCCCACTGCCCACGCCCGCCTCCCACCTACTCCTATTTCGCCTCCTCCTTGTATTCGGAGGTGGGTCCTATGCAAGTCTTGTGGCTGCAGCAAAACCACAAGCTCTCTGAAGGCAGAAACCAAAGTTTTCTCTACGGCTGAGCCCAGGGCTGTTCCAGGTAGACACTCCCACACTGGCTGTAACGTTGGTAACAGTAACCTTAACCCCACTTTTCTGAATAGTTTCTACTTGTAAAATATACATGGGTCCCCTGAACCACTGCTTTAAGAATCTCTGTAACCTCACAGCAGTCCGTAAGCTTAAAAATCTGTCATTCAAAAATCAGTAAAATATACCAGATTGGCACGTAAGCTTTGACATATACCCTATCACATGGCAGTCTAGCTAAAGTAAAATACACTTTTAGACTCCGTAGACCTGTGCCCTGGCCTGAGAATCTGCATTTCTAGCAAACTCCCAAATGCTGCTGCCGCTGGTGGTCCCCACACCCTCGTGTGGAGAGGCTTCACCAGTGGTTCTCCACTTCTGCAGAGTAGAATCACTGAAGGGCTTAAAAAAGCCCCAGTACAAAAAAGTAAATAAATATTATAAAAACCCCAATTCTCATCCCACACCAATCAGAGCCAGACATCCACCTTGGAAGCAGTTCCCACACAAAGCCGAGCCTGAGAACAGTGCTCTGGGGCTGTACACCGGGTGAAGGCCGTCTCTCTTAGTACTTGAGTCCTCTTCAGGCTGGAACGCTGCCACGAGTTACACCCACAGCTCCCAGGCACTCGGGCGCACCACATCCCAAGGCTGACCAAGCAGGACCCGCCTGAGAAGGCATCACAGCCTCACGGCCAACTGTTCAGGGCTTAGAAACAGGCGAGGCCACTGGCTTACCTTGAGGCTGTTCTTGAAGGCTCCAGCGTCGGAATTCACTTCATCCGCGTATTTCAGGACCCTATCATACAGGACAAGGGCTTCACTCCACTTCTTCACCAGCACGTAGGACTGAGCGATGAAGAAACACCTGATGGGGAAGGAAAGAGCCACAGTATTCTTAAGCAACAATCACCCAAGATTAAGGCTTTCCTTGCTGTTTAGGCTAAATAAATTGTCAAGTCTTTTAACGTCAGGCTCACTCCCTGGGGTGGGAGAATTCACCACTCTCACTGTTCCAGTTTGCCAGGCTAACCTGCAGACTCCTCCTTGAAATTGGAGCTGACTTGACAGTGTAGGTCCAAAGCTGACCCACTGTCTTTTACTTACTGCTAACTCTGCAAAAAAGCTGTAATTCCCTAAAGGCCCAGGAAGGAAGATGAAGACAGGCAGGAAGGAGGGACGTTGTCCAGCTGCAAATGCTTCCTACACCACCCACACATCTAGGTCATAACCGCTCATGTCTTTCAAAAACCAAAACCCAACCTTCCAGGGACATGCTCCCAAAGCTTCTAGAACCTTCCAATGGTTGAGGGGAACTCTGCCCATCCCAGGGGAACTTACCTGTAAGCCTTGTAGACCAGAGTTTTGAGGCCTATCTCTTTCTGGAAGGCTCTATCCTCCTCTAAGCCAGGAAGCTGGAGCAATTCCACCAAATTCTGCACAACAGATATAACAGGAAAACTCATGAAGACGGGGACCCACAATGAGTGTTTGACAGAAGATTTGGAAGGACAGAGGTGGGCAGAAAGAGCGAGCCTGGGCTTCAGATAACGGGGACGTCTGTGACGAGTGACTCAGCCGTAGCCACACCTGGCATCACCTCCACCCTCCTGACCCTGAGAGCCCACATGGCCTCTTTCTCTCAGTCACGATTCACCTTCTTCAGAGGCTCCCTAGACCCTCTCAGCTGGAGGGGATCCCTCTGGTTCTGAACTCTCATTTCAGATGGGCCCCTTGTGTGGCGCCTACACAGACACCTTGACTGTGGGGAGGGGTCTCAAACTCCCTCACCGATGAGCTCCCGGGGGGCCAAGGCAGCGTGGCCTCAGGTCCCAGGACACGTCAAGGCAAGTGGGCGACCAGCCTGCACAGCAAGTGCTCAGTGATGAATACCGGGGGTTTTACCCATGTCTGCATATCCACATAGGCTTCCCTGGGGCTCAGTGGTAAAGCACCTGCCTGCCGATGCAGGAGACATGGGCTCAATCCTTGGGCTGGGAAGATCCCCTGGAGAAGGGAATGGCAACCCACTCCAGTATTCTGTCCATGGGAAATCCCATGGACAGAGGAGCCTGGTGAGCTATAATCCACAGGGTCACTAAAGAGTCAGACATGACTAAGACTCTAAACAACAACAAAACACATCAACATGTCTGGATATCAGGTTCATGGACAGCTGAACTGGTATGAAAACAAGAACTTCTGTCTTTTACCGAGTCATCAACAGCTCCTGGCTATCACAACCCTTTTGCTATGTCATTTTGTAGCCAACCCACGCACAGGACAGGCTTTCCCAAGCCCCCGGGGTTACCTGCAGAATGATGTCGTAAAGCCGGATCAGGTCCTGGGGCCGGGGGGCGCGCCTGCTGTCGTCATCCGGCTGCTGCCGCAGCACGGCTTTCTGCAGCCCTTTAGCCATGTTCTCGTTCCGCTTGATCGCTGTTGACAGCTTGATGTAAGTCAGGTAGCTAGAATGGACCACATGTCAGCTCAGGTGATGCTCAGGGAGGCCGATGTGCTGGGAAGAGCAATGGACCACAAGCTGGGCCGCCCTGGGGAGCTGCGAGGGCAAGGGCGTGTTGCCCGGCTGGGCTGGGAGGCCTGGGCCTCCGCCTCCACGGACCTTCGACTGGCTGCTGTTTGGTGGCAAACTCGCAGGGGACCCGCATGAGACCTTATGACAAAATTTGATTTTAACTTGAATTATATCTTCTGTATCTTTAGAGAGTTACCAATTTCAGAGGACACTGCTGGTCCTTAAGACGAGAGATGGATAGCAAGCTAGTTTCTGAAATAAGGACTAAACAAATAAAACAGTATCGGAAATGAGAGAGCTTGTGTAGGAGTCAGGTGGAAGGCCAGAGGGGTCAGGGTGAAGAGCAGGAGTAGAACTGGTGAGAAGGCTGTAGAAGAAAGTGGTAATAAATGCTAAAAGCCCAAATCAACAAGTAGCAACGTACACATGTCATTTAGACACATGGAGGTAAATACCAAAAGAATTTGTTAAAGAATTAAAACTGGCACTGTCAGGCTTGTGGGAACTTAGTTCCTGACCATGGACTGAACCTGTGCCCCCTTCACTGAAAGTGTAGAGTCCTAACCATTGGGCCACCAGGGATCCTCAAAAGTGGCTGCATCTGAGAAGTCATGAGATGGACTTTCCTAGAGCTCTGCAGAAAAATCAGACTCTCAAAACAAGTAACTGTTATTCACCGTGTGGAACAGGAATCTAGATACATTTTTATTAAGATATCAGAGCTTTATTAAAATACAAGAGCTACTAGATTCCTGACTTTAATCTATCCCAAAGCTGGCCTCTGGTCCTAACTGCTCACTGTCCCTATACCAGCTACATGTGGAGGTGGGAAGACAGATCCCAGGGCGAGGGGGCTTCACAATGTGGAAGTGTCCTGAGCCCCGCTGAAGCTCTCTCGGTCTTTCAAGGCTAGGAGGCTGACAACTGCCTTTGCCTCTTTGTGGCTGTTAACTACCAATATGTCCCCTAACCTCCTAAAGCCTTGTTTCTCATGGGCTTGTTGAAACAGAAGGGAGATAAGGACTGTTCCTGCTAATATTCTGTGCATCTGAGCCGTAAGGCAGTCAATGCGACATAATACCAAATTCTCTAAGAATGGAGATTAAGGCAGAGAGAGGAGGTTTTTTTTTGTTTTGTTTTTATTAAAATGGCTGGGGGGCGGGGGTTGGGAATGACTGAAAATATTGCCAGGTTCACTAAAAAGTTGTAAGCAGTGACTAAGACATTAAAAATTTCAAGGTCACATGGAAAGAGCACCTGGGGAGAAGTGGAATTTTTTCTCCCAGGAAGTTTGAAAAATGTCACTCTTCCTTCCTCCTCTTTTCTGTGAAACAAAATGACCTATCTTTTAAAAACTTAAACTTGACAAGGCAATTTGAAAATGGGTATGAAAGAGCAAAGGGATAAAACCAATCAAGATGTGCCTGAAAAAAAAAAAAAGAAAAGAAAAAAGATGTACCCGAGGAGAAAGCTGGTGGGGTGGGGTAGGGGGACAACGTGCTGGACCAGACACCAAGACCAGTGATGAAGTCACAGTAAATCACAGCGCTGGCATCCGTGCAGACAGAGGAGCAGAGTCCAGAAAGCCAGCGTGCAGGGAGTGCGGGATGTCCACCTGCGCGCCAGTGGGGAAGGACACCCCGGCCCATAAACCGCACGCGGCAACAATCCGTCACCCTTGTGGACAAAGGTGACGCAGATCCTTACCGCACTCAAAAATAAACTCTAGATGGAATTAAAGTTGGGTTGAACTTGAACTTAAATGTGGACAGGACAATGTAAGCCATTCAGAATGCAGAGGAGGGTCACTCTAGGAGTCTGGCGCTCCTACAAGGAGAGCGGTGAGCTCTAGAAGAGGGGCAGGAATCAGCAAGGGGGCCACACGGAACTCCAAAGTTATCGGTTACATTCTAGTTCTTCTGTTGTACAAAAACGGGAAATTATACGGATATTAGAATAATATACACACGCAAATCTCATATGCAAAAATGCGCACAGATGCACTCATATTTGAATATGTATCAGTAAATTCTAATGTACATAAACTGCGCATACTCTTGTTCCAATGACACATCATGCGAGGTTAAAAAGCAAAAGTGTCACATCTCTTACCTGTGCAGGTACTGAAGGTTGGACACCTTCCCCGACTCCACGTCTAGGGTGTAATCTCTCTGCTTCTGCAGAATGTAGGAAGGTAGAGATTAAATGGCTGATTACGTCCTTGGCTCTGACCACCTCATTCAAAGGTGTGGACCTCAAAGTGCCCTGGGACACAGGCACAGACTACAAAGTTGAGGTCCTCAAATATCAGAGAACTCCTGGGCTTTTCTGGAACGACAAGGTCACTCAGTTTCCACTGACAAAGAAAAACCAGACGTGAACGAGAATTCAGAGTAACGGCCAGGAAGGCCTCCTGGCCACTGTGTCCAGTGTTCAGACTCAAAGCATTAAGGCAGACAGTCCTCAGGCCACGGCTCCGTTTTAGGACCTGTGTCTCAGACCCAAGGTCTATGCCTCGTGCCATCAGCTCCTGCTTTCCTGGTTGACTGAAGAATGGCTCCTAAAGGGAGGAACCTGTGAAGACGTGACCTTACACGGTAGGAGGCCTTACAGCTGTGGAGAAGTTAAGGATCTCTTGATTAGCCTGGACAGAGAAATCAGGGGACTTCTCTACGAGTCCAGGCATAATAAAGTCCATCAGTGGCAGGTGGAATGGACGAAGGGAGAGGGGAATCACACAGGGAGAACAGACAGGCTTTTTGGCAACAGGGAAGAAGGACAAAAACGGTTCTGAGGTTTCCAGCCTAGATGCCTGAATGAATCACAGCGATATTATTAGAAAAAGGGAGCACTGGAGAAATCCACCTGGAGATATGGATTTGAGACCAGATGCTCAACAGATAAAACATGAAGCCAATAGGAGAAGCAGGACAGAGGGAAAGAGTTTCTCAATTTGGTGGAGCACAGAGGAGGCTTCTCTTGTTGGTCAGCCAATCGCCACATCTAAGCACAACAGTGGCTAAGAGTCCCTGCTCCGGGAATGTGACACACAGAGCAGAGAAGACCTCAGCTCAGAGCAAGAGCTGGGGACTCAGCTGAGAGTCCTACCTGATCTGACTTGAGCTCTTCCCGCACGGCCTGGATGGCGTCCCGACACTCACTGAGCATGGATTCAAACAGACGCTCCTTGGTTTCTTCACTCTCGGCCTAAACAAAGGCAGAAGGTGGCGAAAGAGTTTCTTTTTGAGTAAGTCATGGTATTCTGATGGAGGAGGGCATGATAGTGCTTTGATTCCTCCTGTTAGACACGAAATACACACATCCAACCAAAAAACAGCCTGGATCAGAGAGCATTTCAACTGTTAATATTCTTTATCATATACAATTTTTCTTATGGTTTTATTCGTTAATTTGTACGGAAATGAGAAGCGTGTATATAGATGTAAAGTGAACATACTGAAAAAACATCGATACCACTGATCTAAACTGTCAACCAACAGAGGCTTTCATCTTTCCTCCATCACAGAACTTTCTACTCTTTTCCTTCAATGCCTCTACCTGTGCTCAGGACACAGCACCTGGCATTTCAGGGGAGCCTTAGGGACTAGATTTGGGGCACTGCCACCTCACTCTGAAGCACAGCACAAGTTTCTTTCCCTTGCAAATGTAACCCAACAGAGTTGTAGATACTGGATTTCTTCTAAGCTCCAAGTAGGTGAGTGGGTGAGTGACATTACTAATGATATTACTAATAACCAAAGATATATTTCTCTCCTAAATGCCATATGAGGTTTTCCTGCATATAGGAGTTATTCCATACGGCTATGCTGAGAACATCTCAGGGCAGATGAAGCTGACAAGCATTTAATAAGTCTCTGCAAAGCACAGGGCGTTGCCCCTGTGCCAGCCAACCGGGATAAGGCAAAAGGTGATTCATTAACTGAATACCTGCCAAACCACATTATCATCCTAAGGAATCTGACTAAGCAGGTAGGAATGGACAAAAAGCAGAAAGGAGATGAACTTGTGTTACTGGCAGACCCACTCTGACATTAGAACATCAACATTCCCATGATTATATTTGACTTTCCACAGAAACTAACATCCAATCTGATCTCTTGACATTCAACTGACCTCCAGAAAAGCTCAAAAGAAAACCCAGTACTGCCCACTCCTTTAAGATATGGTTGGGAGGGGCCTTCAGAAAAACCTTTTCTTCTCTTAAGAGCTCTCATGTTTTTCCTAGTTTCCAGTGTGAGGAAGCAAAAAAAAAACAAAACTTCCTTGTAAATTACCCAATATAAATCAAACATACTTTTCTATTTATAAGTTACTTGACTTTCTTGTTGTTCAGTAACTGAGGAACAAATCAGGGGCATGGCTATTCTATAAATTTATAAAGGCGAACCCAGACACCATTAACACACTGCAGGCTAGAGCAGGGCTGTCCACCAGCACTTCCTGTGACGGTGGCGTCCCCTGCGTGGTCCAGTGTGCGCATCAGCTACAGGTGGCTGCTGAGCACCCGCAAGTCTAATCAACGTAAACAGCCGTATGTGTGCAGGTGGCTAAGGAACCAGACAGCCCGGCTCTGGAGAAACACACTTCACGCCAAACACTGTTAAGGACCTCAAGTCAGCAAGATTCTCTCTACTCGTTTAATCAAACTAGCCAAGTTTTTCAAAGTACAAATCCTGTGGACTGGGGCAGCTGCAGAATTGACAACTGGAATAAGATATGAAACAGCCCTGGACCAGCCACACACACACACACACCAGAGCCACGTCGTAAGCAGGCAAGTGAGCTCCAGCACCAGCCTGGCATCGTGCAATCCAGCAAACATGCCACCGACACCCTTTTAAGACCGGTGGGGTTCAGCAGTTGGGGCAGTGAGTGCTTAAGTAGAAGAAAAGAGCCATTTGGTTTTACCAGCTATGTGGGACCTGCCTCCTTTCCTAGGGAAGGAATGGCTCAAGTAAAAAAAAATTAATATGATGCAAAAATGCAATACCTCTTTACTGCTAGGTATTACCTTCATTCCCTTTGAATAAAGACATTCTGCATCAAGGTACTGAAGAGCAGCAAACCTCCCTCCCCTCTGCTTCCAGAAAATTCTTTGTTCCCCTGGGATCTTACAAAGGTCTTAAACCACAATGAAGGGAAAGGCCGATCTGGATCACAGGCCGTCAGTCGGCTGTGTTCGTACACAGCCACACTGCACAGGGACAGAGATCACTCATCTCTGGAGCAGAACCTCTCATGGTTCTCCCTGGGCTGGGCAAAACGTCCACAGAGGAAGCCTGAAACACATTTTGCTACTTACACTCTTATTCTGTAAACCTATCTTGGAGGCAAAGGTAATCCTGAAGGGACAGTGGAACAAGAAACACCTCTCCACGGGTATGCAGAGGGAGGGTCCCTCAGAGCCCACATGCAGGTGGCTCAGGTCTGCCACAAAACCAACAAGAACCGCTTCTGCACACACGGGCCAACTCCCTGCAGAAGAATTTGTGGCCGGCCTAGATCTCCCCGGTGGACCCGTGACAGGGAGAAACCCGTAGCCCAGAAGTAACGCGTTACTCAGTCCTAATAAACAAGTTTGAGATCAATTTTTATAAAACTTCAAACACTCTCAGAAGTGCTTTTCCACAGCCCCAAGGCACGTCTCAAGGCTGAGGAAAACCAGCTGTGTGTGTCCTGAGGCAAGACCCTCAGCTCTTAAAGACAGAGCTCCCAGACTGTTTTCACTTGTCTACTTGGTGTGACAGAGACAGCAAGGTGAGTCCAACCACATTCTCCACCACACCCGCAGGAGAACCAAGGGAATGGGAGCCCGCCTCCCTTGGCACAGTGAGGTCTAGGAAAAAACAAACAGAAATCGAGTAAAGAAGGACACAAACCTCACGTAAAAATATATTATAAGAATCATCAAACCTATAGACATTTTTAACCTGTCCCCAGCCCCAGCTGCGTGACATCCTCAAATTACCACCAAGACAATTCAGGTGTGATCAAGTATTAACAAAGCAAAATAAAAACAAAAGAGAAAGTAAGGCAATATTAAAGACATGAAGACCTAAAGCTTGGCTAAAGAAAAGGTGGCTGCCGCAGCTGGATTTTGACAGTTGATTAAGCCTCAGCTCCAGGCTTTGCAGTTTAGTATTATCTCCTTGAATTATTTCTTTCTTCTTGCCTTTCAGTAAACTGCTGTTTTAGTATTTAAAGGTCATAAAAACCTCTACAAGCAACCAAGAAGTGGGGGGCTACCAGATTCCTCCAACCCAGTTGCCAGAGGGTGGGAAACACCAATAGCAGCAGGGTCAGGACACACTGCAGTGAGAAGCCCCATCTCCTGGGCAGAGAAAGCTCGATACAATAAGCAGAGCTGGCAAATCAGCTGCCAAGCGCACCAGTGAGCAAGCAGTTCTGGAGATTAGCCCCGAATAGTCAAAGGGCCTTTCCCATGCATAATAACCCAGGGTTCATTCAATTCAGTACACAGTTCATCAGCCACAGAGCTACGCCTGAAACCTAAGGGTTTAACCAAACTTCCTTTGACACCGTACTTAAATTATTTTCTTACTGGCTTGACCTGGTGTATGTGTGATGCAGCATTATCAGGCATGTAGCTGTTTTTAAGGTTAAAACCTTAATGGGATTCCTGGGATTAATACACATTTTGTTTGTTCAACCAAATTATTTAAAGGTCTTGGATATTCAAGCGATCCTAATTCACCGTAAGATCCTTAAAGACCACAATTAACTGTATTCACCACAACCAGCACATTAACCAGGCACTTAACAGAAGATAACACTACAGATTCTACGAACACTAAAATGATAAGAGGATTTATAAACTGTCAATAAAACCAACAATTTACATGAAATTAATACATTAATTAATGTGAGCACTATTAATACATTAATACATACATACATTAAAAATATAAAATCCAGACTGACACAAGATGAAACAGAAAATCTGAATAGCCCTCCAACTCATAAAGGAATTATATATTTTTTAAAACAGGCAAAAAAAAAAATTATAAAAATCTTCCCACAAAGAAAACTCCAGGCCCAATTGTATCACTAGTGAATTATAACGACCATTTAAGGAGAAAACAAAAAGTTACGTTTTCAGAAAGCAGAGGAGGGCACATCCCCAAACTTGTTTTACAAGGGATGTATAACCCTGACACCAACCCTAAAAAAATCCACCTGCCATTATCTGTATAAAGAAGGGCTTTTAAAAAGAATATATTTAACACCATAAACACGCACACTGAAGGCGAGGTGGGAACACACAACTAACAGCAGCTGCGATGAGATGACTGACCGTGAGAATCTTTATCTAGTCAAGGCTGGAATCATGTCACTGCCTTTTCTTGCCAATATTACCAAAATGTTGGCCAATCTTGAACTTTTTTTTTTAGTATGTATTTATTTGGCTGCAGCAGGTTTTAGTTTGGGCATGCGGGATCTTTCACTGCGGCACCCCAATCTCTAGTGGTGTGCGAGCTTAGCTGCTCTGCAGTGTGCGGGATCCCAGTTCCCCAAGGACTGAGCTGGTATTCCCTGCACTGCAAGGCATACCCCCAAGCACTGTACCACTAGGGAATTTCTTTGAACTGCTTTGTAAGGGGGACTATAACCTGGAGATCCAGAAGTCAGCCCTTCACCTACACTAAAACCCGAGTTTGAGAGTAATCCTTTTATATGCACACAAAGCTCAACTAGTCACCCGCGATTGAAGTGATCTTCAATTTTAAAGGCAACAGCTTCATGTGCAATTGTGAAATGTTTTTCACCTGGTCTAATTTAGCCCAATCTGAATTACTTTATGAATAAGGCAAAAATACCTCCCCCATTTAGATCTTATTCTCTATTTGTAAAAAAAAAAAAAAAGCAAAAGAAAGATAAATTCAGATAAAACATGCCTGTATCTTCTCCTCCCACGTGGGAAACCCCAACCTCAGTAACCTTCTGAAATGGAGAGGATTCTCCTGTGAAGGACTACTTTTTTCCATTAAGATCTCCATTAAAATTCAACTTTTTCAGTCAGAGGCCCAGGACCCTGCTTTTCTGTTAAGTGAACTTACATTTAGCTTTTCACCAAAACCACATAAAACGATCCTGTTACTAACCTTCCTGATGAATCTAAGGCTATGTGGAAAATTTCAAGGAACACGAGCTTTGGAATCAAAAGGGTATGGTTTTAAACGCAGGCCCTCCCTTCTATCAGACATATGGTTAAGGACAGGTGACAGCTTTCCCATCTGTAAAATGAGTATCACCCACCTCACAGGGTGAAGAGAAAAACACACGAGAGCATTAAGCAGTATATCCAGGATACAAAGGAGGATCACTGCACTCCCTGCTTGTCTCTGTGGTATCTGTCCAGGTGACTACCAGGTAATAAAAAATTTGGTGAAATAATTTGTCAGAACATGAAAAATCCTTACAACGTGTTAGTAAAAAAAAAACAACGTGAAACTGGGTCTCAGTCTAACAAAAAAGTTATATCTTGCAAATACGAAGGGCTTGAAACATATTTTCCTTTTCGTACAATGCAGTATCAGTGAAGGTATATGGGAAGTCAGCCTGTAGGCTGATCTCTTATAAACACTTCTATTGTACAAATGGTAAGCATGAATAGCTTTTAAAGTTACTTACTAAATCTCCCTATTCTATCCAGAATTCCTACCTGATTGTCACTGATGCCTGGCACAGATCTGTGGCAGCTCTCTTCTTCCAGTATGTATCACTTTGAAGAGAAAACCAGCTGCATAATCTAAATGGTTGCTATCAGCCCTAGTCAAGAAGAGAGACCTCTATACTGTTAAGTGCCAATGAAATACTTTCAGAAAAAGTTTAGACTTTTAGATGAATGAAAACTCAACTTTTTGGTACTGTTCTAATCTTCTGTCCTGTAAGCAAACAAAGGGGGAGGAGAGGGGCCATATGCAATACAGACAAAAGGCACAAAGAAATCCTTCAGTTGTTGAAAGCTGCCCCCAACCAAAGGAGCCGCTCTGGAACAAGTCACTGAAAGGCCTGGATGCTTAACAACCCATCAGCACAACTAGCAAAGCGCCTCACACACATATCCCTCTGGGGACAGCAGCCAGCTGTGAAGTCTCATGAAATGCCACTGGTCCCTGCTGAGGCTGGAGACACAGGGAGTAGCGTGGTCTTTTTTGCAGATGTTCTTCACCTAATACAGAGAAGGAGCTCTAAAAAACGCCTCCATCACTGTCTACTCCATACAAACCAGGATCACCAGAATCTCTTCTCTTCTGGAACTCATTTGGTTGTTCACACCCACAATCAGGTAATAATTATGTCAGCAGGAGCATCGGGCAGTACGGCTCTGCATGAATACCACATAAACACCACACGTACAACAAGCTGATCGGGTTTAGCCAGGCTGTCTTTTAAGGACCCAGGGACAAGAGGTGACCCTTCAGGGCTGGAAGGTGAGGATGAGAGGTCAGCGAGACACGAGACGTAACAGCCATGCTGCTGCACCACCTGCTGGGCCAAATGTCACCCCTGACTTGAAGCAGCCCTCTGCTGCTCCCATTTTCACTGAAGGCTGTCACTGTCAACAGGAAAACTCCCCGATAAACTCAGCTTTCAAAAGAATTCTATTTAAGAGCATGCATCTTGAGATGGTTACCCAAATCCTAATCAGCAACAAAATATCGTATCTTAAACACGTAAGGACAACGGGCAGACACACCTGAGAGAACAGAACAGGCCTAGCTCCGTACCTGGACGATGGCGGCCTCGTTGTCAGCCAAACCCAGTAAAAAGATCCTCACTTTGTCGATCTTCACAGGAACCGTCCTGCCCCTCCATTCCACTTCACTCATGGTGGCTGCCTGCTTGGCTCGCGTCTGAGTGATCAATGCCTAGAAAACAGTTACAAAATGTTAAAGCTTCAACCGTGGATGTGAGTGATTAGGTGAAGCTCACTGGGAACTATCGTTTGTCTCTTCCTGTAACTAACATATTACATATCCTTGGGCCAGGGAACTAAAATCCCACAAGCCACAAGGTACAGCAAAAAAAAAAAAAAAAAAAGTGACAAAAACTTTTCATTAAAAATATAAATATGCATATACTAACAGCAATTATCCCTGGATGAGGGGATTGTGTGTTACTTCTTTTATTGGACATTTTTTCAAACCGAAGACTTTCCACAGCATGTGCATACTAGATTACCTCCAATTTTTCAGCCAGGAGACCCTCAGTGCCCCCAGACCTCAATCTCATCTGCATGAGTTCATTGATAGCTGACTGGTCCCCTGAGAAAAGAGAGAGAGATTGAGAGGAAAACCCTCAAGTGTCTTGGTTGTTTCCTCAAGAACTCTCAGATTCAACTCCAAGCTATTCCCCGTCCACCAGCGCATTTCAATGAATCCTAAGTCCTTTCACAAGGCTCTGGGTGGGCACAGATACGGCGGGGCCAAAACTGAAGCTAGGGAACTGCCTTCCGGATGTTGAGCAGAGCTGACGCCGACAACTGTACTCTTTTCATCAACGCAAACCCACACCAAAGAAGGACGCAGGGGAAAAGGAGGAAAGTTAAAGCCATCATCCAGGTCCCGCAGGCCGCCTGTCGCTGCCCCGCACAGCCCCGCTCACCAATGTTGTAGGCACAGTAGCGAATGTTGGGCGAGATCTCCTCCACCCGCTGGTTGTACAGCACAGCCTGCTCTTCTGTGAAGGCGCTGGCCAGCTTCTCGTAGATAGTCCTGCCAGGCAAGGAACATCACGGTTCATAGCAGCCTCGCTTTAAGAAAATAAACTCACAAGGAACACAGATCAACTACCAGAACTGGCAAGTTCTGAGGCTGAAAGAGAACAATCCACATTTCTCAAGAGAAGGCAAAAAGAAAGAAACCGTAACAACTTTCACAGAAGCAGTCACTCACTGTCTGATCTGCAGCTTCCATGTGACTGTTATCAAAACTGGCCACAGCCTTTGGGCCAGAGGACTTACTTGCATTTATTAAAAGCCTCAATGGCAGCTTTCCACTCTTGATGTTCGAACCGCAGCATTCCTGAGAGGTAAGCCGTGTAAGCCTGTGAGGTGATGGGAAAAGAGACACTGCTTCAATACCCAGGAACCAGGGTACAGCCCAACCTCTACTCGCTTCAAACTCTGATATCAAGAATAGATATTCAGGTTGATTCTAAAAAAATCAAAAAATGTATCTAATAAAATGTGACCCATGGATAATTTATGATTCATCTACTTCCCAGGAGAGAACTTCAAAATAAAGAAAATTTACTCTCTTTGTTTTACTTAACAACCCACTTCTGGGCTATACCATTACGAACAAAATTTTTACTTTGTGAACTTCCCAGATATGTTTTTCACATACATGTCAAAAGAAGCACGGGCTTTCTTAAAAGTTAGAGCCAATTCTTAAAATCCAGGAGCTCAAAAACAAAAACAAGAGCCAGCTTCACCTTTTAAAAGCAAGATTAGGTTTTTTCCTCCCCTGATTACCAACATACAATGGAAGAGACTCTTCTGTTTAACTGTATTATCATTATTTTTAAAGTCACATCTCTAATCTCCACAATAAAGCAAAGCTGATGTTATGACACTAACCTGAGCCTCCAACTTGGTCTTGGCATCCACACGATTGCTCTCACACAAGCGTTCCAACTCCTCGGCATGCTTCACGGCTTTGCGTAGGCGAGACAACAAGTGGAACCGTTTTCGGGGCTCGGTGTTGGCTTCCTGTTTGAGCTGCATGGCATAGCTCCAGGCTCTCTCAGCATCCATCAGAACCAGAAGCAAATATCTAAATCAGAGACAGAACAGGCCGACTGAACAGCAAAGGCAAGGAGCACCAGACTCAGGTATCCTCTGAGGAGTAATCCTCGGCTTCTCAACTTTTCCCTACGCCCTCCTTTGCTTTTCTCCTCAGAGCTGCTCTTCTCACAGCATCAACCATGGTTCCCAAATCAGCATCTCCGGTAGGTTTCTAGTCACCTACTAGACACATCTCATTGGAAAAGCCTGCTACCACCTCAAACTTGGCAAACCCAGACTTGGTGTTGTTAGTCGCTCAGTCGTGTTTGACTCTTTGTGACCCCATAGACTGTAGCCCTCCAGGTTCCTCTGTCCATGAGATTTTCCAGGCCAGAATACTGGAGTGGGTAGCCATTCCCTTTCCCAGGGGATCTTCCTGACACAGGGATCGAACCTACGTTTCCTGCGTTGCAGGCAGATTCTTTACCACCGCGCCACCTGGAAAGCCCTTACTGAAGTACAGCTGACTTAAAACTCTGCATTCGTTTCAGGTGCAGGGCATGAGGCATTACTGACCATATTCCCTGTGTTGTGCATTACATCCCCCTGAATCATGACTGGGAATTATTTCATGACTGGAAGTTTTGACCTCTTAATCCCCTTCCCCTCTTTTACTGACTCCTTCCTATTTCCCTTCCCTCTGGCAATCACCAACTTGTTCTCTATGAGTCTGTCTTATTTGTTCAGCTGTTGTTTAGATTCCACATAGACTTGAAAATGCATGGTATTTGTCTTCCTCTAATTTCATTTAACATGATGCTCTCCAAGTTCATCTACATTGTGGCAAATGGCAAGATTTCATTCCTCTTTATGGCCAGGTCACACATATGTAAATGATCTTGCTTTTAAAAGGTGAAGTTGGCATCTCTTGTTTTTGAGCTCTTGGTTTAAATACAGATATAGAGGGACATCCCTGGTGGTACAATGGTTAAGACTTCACACTCCCAAGGCAGGGGGCCCAGGTTCCATCCCTTATCAGGGACCCAGATGCTGCATGCCACAACTAGTACCTGGTGCAGCCAAGTCAGTCAGTCTGAGATACTGACCCCCAGACTATTAACACACACTGCCTGATAGAGTAATCCTGTCATGTTAACCACCATGTACATACTCAGCAATGAAATACAGAACTCTTAGGTAGTACTTTACATATGGCCAGATTTCACTTGAGATATACTGATTTAAGACCACAGGACTGGAAAAGGTCAGTTTTCATTCCAATCCCAAAGAAAGGCAATGCCAAAGAAGGCTCAAACTACCGCACAATTGCACTCATCTCACACGCTAGTAAAGTAACGCTCAAAATTTTCCAAGCCAGGCTTCAGCAATACGTGAACCGTGAACTTCCAGATGTTCAAGCTGGTTTTAGAAAAGCCAGAGGAACCAGAGATCAAATTGCCAACATCCACTGGATCATTGAAAAAGCAAGGGAGTTCCAGAAAACATCTATTTCTGCTGATTGACTTTGCCAAAGCCTTTGACTGTGTGGATCACAATAAACTGAGGAAAATTCTGAGAGAGATGGGAATACCAGACCACCTGACCCGCCTGTTGAAAACTCTGTATGCAGGTCAGGAAGCAACAGTTAGAACTGGACAGGGAACAATAGACTGGTTCCAAATTGGGAAAGGAGTACATCAAGGCTGTATACTGTCACCCTGCTTATTTAACTTATAATGTAGAGTACATCATGAGAAATGCTGGGCTGGAGGAAGCACAAGCTGGAATCAAGACTGCCAGGAGAATTATCAATAAACTCAGATACGCAGATGACACCACCCTTATGGCAGAAAGTGAAGAAGAACTAAAGAGCCTCTTGATGAAAGTGAGGGTGAAAAAGTTGGCTTAAAGCTCAACATCCAGAAAACTAAAATCATGGCATCTGGTCCCATCACTTCTTGGCAAAGAGATGGGGAAACAGTGGAAACAGTGCCAGACTTCATATTTTTGGGCTCCAAAATCACTGCAGATGGTGACTGCAGCCATGAAATTAAGAGACGCTTTCTCCTTGGAAGAAAAGTTATGACCAACCTAGACAGCATATTAAAAAGCAGCCAACAAAGGTTTGTTTGCCAACAAAGGTCCATCTAGTCAAAGCTATGGATTTTCCAGCAGTCATGGACGTATACTGAGAGTTGGACTATAAAGAAAGCTGAGCGCAGAACTGATGCTTTTGAACTGTGGTGTTGGAGAAGACTCTTGAGAGACCCTTGGACTACAAGGAGATCCAACTAGTCTATCCTAAAGGAGATAAGTCCTGAGTGTTCACTGGAAGGGCTGATGTTGAAGCTGAAATTCCAATACTTTGGCCACCTAATGTGAAGAGCTGACTCATTTGAAAAGACCTTGATGCTGGGAAAGACTGAAGGCAGGAGGAGAAGGGGATGACGAAGGATGAGATGGTTGGATGGCATCACCGACTCAATGGGAATGAGTTGGGTAAACTCCAGGAGCTGGTTCTGGACAGGGAGGCTGGTATGCTGCAGTCCATGGAGTTGCAAAGAGTCGGACATGACTGAGCGACTGAACTGAACTGAAGAGACACTGAAATTTGCATTCCAGAAACCTTACCTAATAACCCATCAGGTTATTAGTCTAATCACTGACTTCAACATTTACCATTCCACCACAGTTATTTCTGAACAAGTTACAGAGTCTCTCTGAGCCTGTTTTCTGTTTGTTTTTTTGGGCCATGCTATGCAGCATGTGGGATCCTAATTTCCTGATCAGGGATTGAACCTGTAGCCCCTGCATTGGGAGTGCAGGGTTTTAACCACTGGACCGCCAGGGAAGTCCCAGTTTCCTCATAATGGAGGAGTAGTAGAAAAGATGCCGATTCCACAGAGCTGCTACAAAAACCACATGAAATAACTCAAGGGTGTGGCACGACATCTGTCACACTGTAATTGCTCAATAAATGTATTAACAAGATGTACTCAGCACTGAGCAGTCAGTACCTGTTATCAGTCAGAAGGTCTTCAGTTACTTTTTTCCCTGTGAATTTGTGTCTGTTCCCCATCTTAAAGTTGAGTGTTTTCCGAAGACGTCTTTGTCTACGCGAACAGTAGCCCCTGTAAGAAACCACAACCCAAAACCATTCAGCTAAGCTGATAGTACTTTCAATAGTAAGTTCTATAATAAGGCAAGGTCAAAAGTTTGGGATATTCTACTTATGGTTGCTACAGATACCACCATCCTCTTGCAAATGTTTACTGAATGGAAACAGGCAAGGCGATGACTGGAGTTACAGAACACGTGAAGAGACAGAGGACATGGTGCCCACTCTCAAAGAACCACACTCACGCTGGAGAGAGTCATGAAGACAAAACGGCAACCACAAAAGGCAAACGGCAAATCCAAAGTGACATGAGTAACCTTCCTCTTCTTGCTAACCCCCTTCACTGGAGTGGGCTTTTGGCGGGCTTTGAAAGAATGAGTCAGATTCTGATGGATGTAAGAGGGAAGAAGGGGCATCCTGACGGAGACTGGGATGACGAGGAAGGCATGGAGAAAGGAACTACAAGCGCATCTGAAGAAAAATGAGGTGGACAGGGATGTCACCAAGAAATACGATGAACGTCACCTCTTATGCCAAGCCTCTCTCTGTACTCATGCAGTTTTTAATTCTTACTTCTGCTATAGTTTGAGAATATTATAATCATGTTCTTACATCTCTCACTAATATAAACTCCTTGAGTACAAAGATGATTTTATTTTCAAATTTCTCCCAATGTCTTAGCACAGTGCCCAACATACAGATGGGCAATAAAAGTATTTTGACTAAGCTAGTGTAAAAATACATCCAAAATTTTACCACTCTTACTCAAAACAGCTTAAAATTTACAATATAAAATGATATTTAAACAGTAACTTCAACATCTCAGTCTTAAAGCTACCAAGGGATGGGTTATTAAAAAAAAAGTCTGACTGAATCTATGAACTATAGGTCTTTTCCCTCAATTCATAATTATACTTTAATTATCACTTACCCGTTTACATAAAAATCAAATGGAACATACATATTATGGATAGAAATGCAAATTAGTAAAAATTTTCTGGCGATGCATTTATCAAGATCCTTAAAAATGTTCATACTTCCTGAACTGAGAGTCTACTCTTACACTAAGGAAATAATCAGAAATAGAGACAGGAATGATCAGAGATTCACGGGGACAAAATTTTTAAGCCTACAAAACTGGCAACCATATAAATAACCAGCTCAGGGGAAAAGGTAAATAAACTATGGTATGTCTATACAGATATATATCAGGTTATAACACAACTAATAAAAATCACATGTACAGAACATTTTTATAAACATGGAGAATTACTTAATACATAACGTCCGGCAAGAGAGGAGAATACAAAGTTGTATACACAATGCGAGCAAACTTATGGGAAAAAAAGGCTCAGAGAAAGACTAGAAGAAGAAAAATAGTATTTGGTAGGCACACATACACAAATATATTTATGTACTAAAAGAAATATGGACTAAAATGTACACAAAGTCATTTTTATATTTTACTACCAAAAAATCTAATTGAAAATCCAACATTAAAAAGATTAATAATAACTAAGAAAACAAAACAAAATTGGAGTCCAAACAGCCATTCAACTGGAGGATAAAAGCAGACGACGGTTCACCCCTGCAATGGAATACCACTGAGTAATAGGTGAGAGAATATGGACACGAAAGGCCATGTTCCGGACAAAGCAAAACTACAAGGACAGGAATCAGAACAGCAAATGCCAAGACCTGGGATATAACCCAGATTCTGTAACATGGTTAAATTAAAAAAAAAAAAAAAAAAATCACAATTCCTTGTTATTTTCGCCTGAAGCTTCCATGTATCTGCAACGTCTTAAGGCAAAGTGGATAAAAAGATTCACTCTTTTTAAATTTGAAAATTAAGTATCTTTTTAAGGATTTGATATAAGTTAAGAACTAGACTTTCCAGGCATACTTTCTGGTAAGGCATAGGAGTGAGGGCAGTAACAAAGGCAAACCAAGTCTGAAAAAGCCAGAGATACTGTACACCTTGCAAGCAATACTAACCTGTACCTCTGGAAGTCTCCATGCCGTAAACCGTGCTGCTGCTGGGACTCCTTTATAATCTGAAGAACTAGAGTCAAGATTAAGGAAAAGCTTACAGTGCCAAGAATCCAAATAATCCCAAACTTTCATCCATATTAGTACCATTAATCTATTTGTATCAAATTACAGCTCATTAAACACTTCTAAAATGCTTAGTACATTAACTAGTGAAATCTCTAGTGACCATTTTCAATAGCTACCCTGTCAGAGGACAGGGCTGCTGCTGCTAAGTCGAGTCTGACTCTGTGGGACCCCATAGACAGCAGCCCAACAGGCTCCTCTGTCCCTGAGATTCTCTAGGCGAGGATACTGGAGTGGGTTGCCATTTCCTTCTCCAATGCATGAAAGTGAAAAGTGAAAGTGAAGTCGCTCAGTCAAGTCCAACTCTTAGCGACCCCATGGACTGTAGCCTACCAGGCTCCTCCATCCATGGGATTCTCCAGGGAAGAGTACTGGAGTGGGTTGCCACTGCCTTCTCAGGAGGACAGGGCTAAGCATGTAAAAAACCTGACAGCCTGAACTTTCAGTTACTACTTCAAACTAAAACAGGAGGGCACCCTTAGTCATTGAAGATTAATGAGACCCAACCATTTAAATCAAGCTGCTGGATTCTATTGATAAATGCTGACTATATTTGGGGTGGTTCCCAGTGATTTACACCTGGACCTAGTGTTTTTACTCATTTAAGCAGATTCAGGTTATAAATGACGTGTACTACTAGCCTATTTGCATAACCTTCTACAACTGCCAAACCTGACTTTCCTTAACAGCTGTGATGCTGTCTGCGCCTATGGCAAGCACATGCCAACCAAACCAGGCCTTTTGCATTAAAATACCAGTTTTTCTTTTAAAAGAAAAAGCATTGACCAAATTCTCCTCTTGAAGAATTTTAAAAATATTTTAAGATTATGTCCCAAACTTTGGGAAGTCCAATGACCTTTATCTACCATTTTAGTTTTCTTTTAAAGTTTCCTCAATGCTTCTTTATAGGGATATTTAAAACACGGAACAATGAAAGGGCTATTTCAACAACTAAAAAGAGACCAGCATGTACAAGATCTGTAGTAAAAATCAGAGCAATCTAACATCCATTTGGAAGGATTATCACCAGTTCAAAAAGTAAAACTGCAATCTGCTGAAAAACTTCAGTATGTTAAAAAGTCAAGCTACATGTACTATTTCAGAAATTTGCCTACATTTTCATTTCAAAAAGCCACAAACTAATATCATAAACACTCAACCGTGATACACTCTGATGAAAACTAGAAACCGATTCCTCAACAGCTCTTCTGAATGACTCTCGACAAGACAAAATGCCCACGAGGCATATTAAGAGTATGTACACAAGTAACAATCTTTGATGATTTATATTCAAAACGGGCAAAAAGCCTTTCCTTGGAACAGTCAACCTTCGCCTCCACTTGCAGAGCATCAAACTGTACTTTTTACTATGTACTCTCCGACGGCTGTCAGACAGAACTATTAAGCCAAAACGTCGAGACTGCAGTTTCTTTCTCCCCACTTCAGCAGCCCCAGGTGCCAAGTTCATCAGAGTGGCCAGTGTCAGACCCACCACCAGCCCCCTCAAACTGGGCAACTGCGGGGAAACTGCCGAAAACTGCCCCATTTTCTGGTGCCGACTGAAAGAAGAGAACGTTCCCCAGCGCAGAGGGCAGAGGAGATGCGAAGAAAAGTCAGTCGAAGAGCAGACCCTGGAACTGTTAAGTGCCCAGGAAGTAGGGGCGAGAGCAAGTGCACCCCTCGGCCTCTCCTGCCCAGGATGAGGCGGCCCCACCGCCTCTCCCGCCCGCCGGCTCGCCAGATCGACACGTAGTCATTGCCGAGTTAGGCCCGACTACTGTAGGATACTCTCCAAACTCAGGCTATCCCCGAATTCTTTGTGTGCCTTCGACCCAGCCGAAGGCCGCTCGTTTTCCTTATTTTCCTCTCCTCCAGCACTGCGTCCACCACCGCTCCCGCCGCTGCCCCCGCCGCTACTACCGCCGCTACCGCCGCCTCCAGGAACCTGCTTCTCAGCAGCCATCTTGCCCATGCGCCGCAGAGCAGGACGGGATGGAGGAGGCGAGACGACACGGGTGGCAGAGAGCCCGGCCGGCTCGGACTGGCTGACGGGATAGCGGCGGACTCCGCCGCCAACAGCCCTGCCCGCAGGCAACGGCCACTTGTGGTAGCGCACCTGCGCGTGGATGCCGTTTCTGGGTCTGCAGCGGTGGCGGGATTAGGGCTGGGGACCCTGGAGGGGCGAGGACGCGGTAGCTGTTAAGGTCTCCTGGAGGCAGTCTTCCTTGGATGGAGGACCCGGCCCCGCCTCCTGCATCCCTGCGCGGGAGACCCCGTTGGATAAGATCTTTGCATCCCGGAGTGTCTTCCTCCCCGGAAACCTGGGAGATAGGATTCCCACCCTAAGGAAGGAAGCACCCCGCCTGGAAGAGGACCGCCTCTGTCTGCGCCGTCCTCTGGAGCCGGCCTTAATGCAGGAACTCTCAGATGCATGGGGATCTGTGCCCTTCTTTGGACTTCGGGGCGCGCTCGAGTAGTTCGAGCAGAGAGAAGTGTTGAAGCGTGGAAGACTATGAACCTTTGCTCTGCAATATGGCACTGCGAGCTCTAATTCTGGCTCTGTTGTTATGGCTGGGAGATACGGGCAAATAGCTTAATCTCTCTCTAAACCTTTCTTCGCTCATCTGTCAATGTGTGAAAGTGGTGCAGTCGTGTCCGACTCTTGGCGACCACATAGATTGTAGCCTGCCAGGCTTCTCTGTCCATGGAATTCTCCAGGCCAGAATACTGGAGTGGGTTGCCATTCCTTTCTCCAGGGGATCTTCCTGACCCAGGAATCGAATCCGGGTCTCCTGCATTGCAGACGGATTGTTTACCGTCTAAGCCTCCAGGTGATAGGCACTAATCATTAGGGAAATACAAATCAAAACCACCATGAGCCATCACCTCACATCCATTAGAAGGGCTACTATTTTCTACAGTACTAGAAAATAAACATGTATTGGTGAGGACATGGAGAAATTGTAAGTACTGCACTTTTGGTGCAAACATGAAGTGGTACATCCACAGTGGAAGACAGTGTGGCAGCTTTTGAGAAAATTAAAAGAATTACCATCTGCTCCAGCGATTCCACTTCTGGGTATATGCCCAAAAGAACTCAAGGCAGGGCCTTGAGATATTTGTATACCCACGTTTATACCAGCATTATTAACAATAGCCAACAGATGGAAGAAACTCGGTGGCCCTCAAGGAATAAGCAAAATATGGTCTAATCCCTACAATGGAATATTATTCAGCCTTAAAAATGAAGGAGATTCTGACACTGCTACAACATAGTTGAAGTCTGAAAATAATTGTACTAAGTAAGCCAGTCACCAAAAGACAGACACGGTAGGATTCCACTTATATGAGGTATGTAGTGTAGTGAAATTCATAGAAAGTAGAATGGTGGTTGCCAGGGGCTGGAGGAAAGGGAAATGGCGAGATAGTGTTTAATGTGTATAGAGTCTCAGTTTTGCAAGATCAAAAAGTTCTGGAGATTAGTTGCACACCAGTGTGAATATTCTTAACACTACTAAACTGCACACAAAATATTTAAGGTGGAAAACCGTGTTTTTAATATTTTACCATGACTAAAAATAATTTCTAGGGAATTCCCTAGTAGTCCAGTGGTTAGGACTCTACACTTTCACTGCCAAGAGCGTGGGTTCAATCCTTGGTCGGAGAACTAAAGATCCCACAAGCCATACAATATGGCCAAAGTTGTTTTTTTTTTTTAATTAAAAAGTAAATTATCAGTTCAGTTGCTCAGTCGTGTCCGACTCTGCGACCCCATGGACTGAAGCACGCCAGGACTCCCTGTCCATCACCAACTCCCAGAGCTTACTCAAACTCATGTCCATCGAGTTGGCGATGCCATGCATCAGTCTCATCCTCTGTCATCCCCTTCTCCTCCTGCCTTCAGTCTTTCCCAGCATCAGGGTCTTTTCCAGTTCTTCGCATCAGGTGGCCAAAGTATTGGAGCTTCAGCTTCAGCATCAGTCCTTCCAATGAATATTCAGGACTGATTTCCTTTAGGATGGACTGGTTGGATCTCCTTGCAGTCCAAGGGACTCTCAAGAGTCTTCTCCAACACCACAGTTCAAAAGCATCAATTCTTTGGCACTCAGCTTTCTTTATAGTCCAACTCTCACAGCCATACATGACTACTGGAAAAACCATAGCTTTGACTAGACAGACCTTTGTCAGCAAAGTAAAAAAATAAATAATAATTTTTTTTTTGAAAAGTCAGTCTGGGACTTCCCTGGCAGTCCAGTGGTTAAGACTCTGAACTTCCTGCCCTGAACCAGCAGGGGGCACTGGTTCAACCATCTCTGGTTAGGGAAGTGAGATCCTACATGGCCAGTGGGAAAAAAAGGGGAAAAAAAAAGAGTCTCCTAAATGTCTATCAACAGATGAATTGGATAAACAAAATGTAATTATTACACAATGGGACACTGTTTGGCCATTAAAAGGAATGAAGTACTGATACATTACAGATGAATCTTGAAAACATTAGGCTAAGTGAAAGAAGTTATACACAAAAGGTCACATGTGTGATTTCATTCATATAAAGTGTCTGGAACAGGTAAAGCTATAGATTCAAGTGGGGAAAAGGAGCTCGAGGAAAGTTCAGGGCTAGTGTAGGAGCACTTATCAAGAAAAGCAAATGCCCTTCCAGAAACTCCAACCTGTAATTAACTGACAGCGAGAACCTTTTAGAGCTTCCCTAAAGGCTCAAGTGGTAAAGAATCTGTCTGCAAAGCACAAGACTCAAGAGACTTGGGTTCAATCCCTGGGTAGAGAAGAGCCCCTGGGAGAGAAAATGGCCTGGAAAATCCCATGGGTGGCTGGAAAAGAGACTGTATACATAGTGACAGAAAGAATGGTGGGCTAGGGTTGAGGTGATTTCTTTTGGCAGGAGCAAAAATGTCCCAAGATTGTGGTATTTGCACAACTTAGTGACTATACTAAAAAGCAAATAAACACTGTATATGAGTGAACTCCATGGTGTGTGAATTCTATTTCAATAAAGCCTTTTTTTTTTTTTAAGGCAGATCAATGTTAGTCCTCTAGTCAAAACTGCCAATGGCTTCTCTTTTTACTCAGACTAGAAGCCTTCCTCACAATGGAAAAAATCCTGCATGCTATCCCTCTCATGTTCTCTCCTACCAATCTCCTTGTTCATTCAACTGAAGCCATACCCCCTCCTTG
This sequence comes from Ovis aries, assembly GCF_016772045.2. Lineage (NCBI taxonomy): Eukaryota > Metazoa > Chordata > Mammalia > Artiodactyla > Bovidae > Ovis > Ovis aries. The sequence continues at coordinate 54,934,018 of NC_056064.1, read as the reverse complement.
GTTAGGGACACAGACACACTCCTGCTTTAGGGCCTTTGCACTGGCTGTTCTATCTGGAATTCAGGTTCCTTAGATATCAGCTAGGCTAGCCCCCTCTCCTCATCCAAGTCTTTGCTTAAATGTTACCTTCTTAATGAGGTCTGCTTGACCACCCCATTTTCAATTGCACCATCATCACCACTCCAATACTCCTAGTCCCCTCACTCTATAATTTACTTTTCCTGCAAGTACTTACCAACTGATTAATAACTTGAGTTATATTTATTGTCTCTCTCCCCTGCTAGAAAGGAAGCTCACGAAGGGCCTTGATCTTTGTAGATCTCACTGGTAAATCCCGAGGACCCAGAACAGTGCCTGGAAATGAGTAGGTGCTCTATAAATATGTATTGAATAAATGAATGGCAAGCATCTCAGAAAAATGAACGGTTATTATCTTCCTAATCCATGAATAAGTGGGCAGGGCAGAGGTGTAAATAAGGTTTTCTTATCGAGAGGAGCAAGCAGCTGGGCTCCTGAGGCTGAGGTTCTGGGTGAGGGGAAGTGGAAAAAGGAAGTTTTTGACTAGGACCCCAGGAACAGGATTGGAGAAGGAAATGGCAACCCACTCCAGTAGTCTTGCCTGGAAAATCCAACAGCTAGAGGAGCCTGGTGGGCTACAGTCCATGGGTCACAAAAGATGAGACACGAGTTAGTGACTGAACAACAAGGAACAGGGCAAGGAAAGGTGAAGCAGAGGTTAAGCTACAGAAGGTGGTGATGTTCAAACCCAATTTTAAAGTTATATAGAAACAGTCATGATTCCAGGTCACAAAGTTTTTTTTTTGTTTGTTTGTTTTTTGTTTTTTTTTGTTTTTTTTTTAGGTCACAAACTTTTGATGCTTAGTATGTCAACATCTATCTGAGGGGCTTCCCTCATAGCTCAGTTGGTAAATCATCTGCCTGCAATGCAGGAGACTTGGGTTCAATTCCTGGGTCGGGAAGATCCCCTGGAGAAGGAAATGGCAACCCACTCCAGTATTCTTGCCTGGAGAATCCCATGGACAGAGGCTACAGTCCATGGGGTCACAAAGGGTCAGACACGACTTTGCGGCTAAACCACCACCATGTCAACATCATAAATAAATATTTAAGTGTTTTTGCAACCTAAACATCCTCCTGGCTATCTCAGAAAATGCTGCTGATGCATATCAATAACTCTGCTGTGGCGTGTTTGTTTAGTTTGGCTGTGCCCGTCTTGGATGTGGCATGCGGGATCTGAGTTCCGTGACCCTGGCCGCCTGCACTGGTGTGGAATCTTAACTACAGGAGCACTGGAGGAGTCTCAGTTCTGCTGTTTGTGTTTCCTTTTTATTTCCCCTTGTTGGATATCTGGATAGAGTAAGGAAAAAGAGAAGAACAGTTTGATTCATTCAGATTTTACCAACTGGCCTCAGGTCTCACACACACATCTCCCATTTTCATCAGAGCCCTCTAGAAGGTGTTATTAGCCCATATTGTAATATTGAGGAAACGGAGGCAGGGAGCTGGGAACCGAGCCTGACACACAGGAGATGCTCAGTCAACTTTTACTGGACTGAACTGGAGTGGGAAACGCTCAGTGCGGGAGAGAAGGGAACGAAATCCTTCCACCTTTCCCTCGTCTGTTCCCTGGGGTTCCTGTGAGGCGCGATGCTCCTGGGAATTAAAAGCGGGAAGAGGCGTGGAGCACGCGGCAATGGCACCCCACGCCGGGAAAACTGCAGCCCCCCGCCCAATCCGCCCCCACTCCTCGTCACCCCCACCTCCACACTTTAGGGGGCACCTGGAACTCTCTGGAGGACGCCTCCCAGCCTGCCCCGGAAGGTCCGGCGCGCCCGCCAGCCTGCAGAGAAGCACAGAGGCGCGCCCACAGGTCCCGGCGGTCGGTCCCTCCGGCGTCTGCCCTGGAGGTCGGTTCGTTGCACAGCTCCGCACAGCTCGAAGCCTGAGGCTGGAGCGCGCCGACGAAGCCGGAGGGCCAGGGAGCAGGAACGCACTCGGCCCTCGACCCCGGGGTGGGCTGCTTGTGCCTTGGACAGGGCGCGCCGGGGCCCCTGGGCAGCCCTTCCCCCGGCGCGGTCGCCCGCCAGCGGGATCAGCCCCCCTTCGGCGGCTCGCTCCTCCCCTTGATCCCCGAGCACCCCCTTCTCCTGCCCCAGCCACGGAGATCACTCCGCTCGCAGCTCCGCCGAGTCGCGCCGGGCGCTGCAGCGGCTGGAGCCCCCAGAGCTGCGCGCTCGGCAGGACCCAGACGGCTGCCGGAGCCCAGGCAGCCCCGAGGCAGCGACACCATGAATGGCTCGGGTGGCCTGGACACCGAGGACACGGGCGAGGCGGGAGGCGGGGGCAGCTGGCAGCCTGAGGCGGTCATCGTGCCCACGCTCTTTGCGTTCATCTTCCTAGTGGGCACCGTAGGCAACGCACTGGTGCTGGCCGTGCTGCTTCGTGGTGGCCAGGCGGTCAGCACGACCAACCTGTTCATCCTCAACCTGGGTGTGGCCGACCTGTGTTTCATCGTGTGCTGCGTGCCCTTCCAAGCCACCATCTACACCCTGGACGACTGGGTGTTCGGATCGCTGCTTTGCAAGGCGGTGCACTTCCTCATCTTCCTCACCATGCACGCCAGCAGCTTCACGCTGGCCGCCGTCTCCCTGGACCGGTGAGCTGGCGTCCCAGGGGGTCGCGAATGCAGGCTGGAGCTGAAGAAGGGGGCTGGACTTGAGGGTCAAGGAGAGATGTGCAGAGAGGAGAGAGAGAAGGCTAGGAAGGAAGGGGCACCAGGAGGGAGTGAAAGACAAGCAGGTGTGTTGGAGGAAAACGAGGAAGAAGAATGGGAGACCTTGGTGTCCCTCTGTTAGGTGCCTCCTCAGGGACTCAGGGCCTCAGCTCTTCAGCCCTTCGGTGTCTGATAAAGCCTTTCCGGGTTCGAAGCGTTTTCCCATGCTGAGTTTCATCTGAGGGTCAAGGCCCCTTGGGAGGCTGGGACAGGAAGGATTGCTGTGCCCAGTTTACAGACCAAACTGGGTTTATAAGCGATTCGCTGAGTGGCCTATCCTATAATCCCGTGCCTGAAGCCAGTGCTCTGTCTCCTCTCGTCAAGCTCAGGCACCTCCACCTCGCTGGCCTCCAAACCACAGTTTGCTCGGCACAGTTTACTCTGGCTCTGACTGCAGAATCTGGGTCCTTTGTGAAGGCCCACGCCAAACTCCAAGCAAGCGCGCCCCAGGGGCCCTAGGTTGGTCCCACCCTACCAACAGGCCTGGAGTCAAGGGCAGGAGAGGAGTGGGCCCAACGGTCCCCCTGAATGCTGAAGCTTGGAAGGACACCGGGATGATTCCTGGGGCGGGAATCCTGGTCTGACTGCTACCTCCCTGGCCCCCTCCGCCCTCACGTTCCTTCCCTGGACAGGCAAGGAGGTCAAGGAGGCAAGCCACATTCCCCATGCACCAAGCCTGCCACCCCCCCCCACCGCCCCCAGTTCCACTGAACACTAAGTGTGTCAGTTCCGATAGGCTAGTGGGACCCAGTTCCGATAGGCTAGCGTCGAGTGCTCTAAGAAATCCCCTCTGTACCTTGCCTGAGGTGTCTCCAGGCTCTCTCTTAGAGCCTCAACGCGCCTGAGTCCTACCTCTGGGGGCAACATCACTGGTGAGTAATCACAGCCTGCCAGAGCCCCGAAGCCGGTTTAATCTTGGGGGTGCCAGCCCGGGTGGAGTCTGACAGTGGTCGTAGTCTCAGAAAGAACAAATGAGTAGCCTTTCCTGCTCCCGAGTCCCGCCCCACGGGTGCGCGCAGCTGAGGGTGTCCGGGATGGGATGGGGTGCTCGGTGTCGCCCTCTGGGGCTTGTGCGGCGTTACGCTGCGCTAGAGAACTTCCTGGACGGTGAGTGTGGGACTCGAGGTGGAGGGGTCCGGCCCGGCTCCCGCGAATCCTGCTGGCTCATCCGACGTCTCGCTTTCTGGCCTGACCCGCAGGTATCTGGCCATCCGCTATCCACTGCACTCCCGCGAGCTGCGCACGCCTCGCAACGCGATGGCGGCCATCGGTCTCGTCTGGGGGCTCTCGCTGCTCTTCTCCGGGCCGTACCTGAGTTACTATCGCCAGTCCCGGTTAGCCAACCTGACCGTATGCCACCCGGCGTGGAGCGCGCCGCGCCGCCGCGCCATGGACCTCTGCACCTTCGTCGTCAGCTATCTGCTGCCGGTCCTGGTGCTCGGCCTGACCTACGCGCGCACCTTGCGCTACCTCTGGCGCGCCGTCGACCCGGCGGCCGCCGGCTCGGGCGCCCGGCGCGCCAAGCGTAAGGTGACACGCATGATCATCATCGTGGCCGCGCTCTTCTGCCTCTGCTGGATGCCTCACCACGCGCTGATCCTCTGCGTGTGGTTCGGCCGCTTCCCTCTTACGCGCGCCACTTACGCGCTCCGCATCCTCTCGCACCTGGTCTCCTATGCCAACTCCTGCGTCAACCCCATCGTCTACGCTCTCATCTCCAAGCACTTCCGCAAGGGTTTCCGAGAGATCTGCGCCGGCCTGCTGCGCCGCGCCCCGCGCAGAGCCTCAGGCCGCGTGTGCGTCGCGCCCCGGGGCCCCCATGGCGGCAGCGTGCTGGAGCGCGAGTCCACTGACCTGACGCACGTGAGCGAGGCCGCCGGGCACTCTGCCCCTGTGCCGGCGCCTCTCCGCAGCCAGTCATCCAGCCACGTCCCGACCTGTGCTGGAGGGACCCAAAGGCCCCCCAAAGGCATCTTGACAGTTAATTTGACCTGAGGGCACTTAGGGGGTATGCTTGGGTGTTGAAAGATTGGAGTCAGAGGTTGCGGGATCGTGGAGGGAATTTCATTTGTGAATAAAACGCTCAAACTATTCCATGTGCTGTGGCGCACTGTCTCTGCCTGTCTCAGGGGCCCCAGGCTCCGTGGTGAGAAGCCTCTGGGACTTTCCGGGGAGCTCTGGATGGATGAGTACAAGAGAGGGGCCTGCACTGAAGGCAGCAGAGTTAAAATCCGCCTAGAAATCCCTAATGGATACTGAGGAGCGTGTGAGGACCTAAGGCTCTTTCCACGTGGCCATCAGGACGCCCCAGGTGTATGTAGATGGAGAAAACAGCAGCTGCCAGTGAGCAGCACACAAGCTGTCAGAGCATACTGGGTAAGTCAGCTGATGACACACTTGGCAGACCAGGACACTGTGTGTGTTCCCATTAGCGTTTGCGCACAGGCGTGTGGCCGGTCCTCGCCTGTTGCCAGCTCCCTGAGGCTGTATGGAGTCATACCAACCAGACCAGCGCCTAACCACCTTCAGCCCTTGTTTCCTTTCCTCCCTGCAGCTGTCTGGGATCTGGTCTCCAGGGCAGGTTTATCCTTAGGTTAGGAAAATCACCCCCACAGCCATTGGTCCTGCTTCAGGGTGCACAGAGGTATTTCTAAGGCACTGCTGGCCTCGGGCAGCCTGAGAATCCTGCGGGGAGCAGAAAGACCCCAGGGGCTTTGGTCAGAAGCGAGCCTCTAGCTGTTCCAGGTTTGCCCCACTTCTGGAGTCCTTGAGCCAAGGCCTTTGACATGAAATTAGTTGTTTGAGGAGAGGCAGGGAAACCCTCAAGGGTGTGCCACCTTCACATGGCTGGGCACAGAGCACTGTGGTAAGGGTTTGGGAGCTTAGCCAAGCAGGTGCCTGCTGTGGAAACACAGGTTGGACCTGCCCAGATTGGAAGGACCTTGTCAGGGAAAGGTGTGTGTGTGTTTAGGCAGGGGTCCCATGCTTGTCTCGTCTGCTTGGCGAGTCTTGAATGTGAAAACTGGTTCCAGGTGGTGGAAATGGAGCAGGGGCCTGAAAGCCTGGGTAGATGCAAGTTGGGCGGGGCTGGGTCCTGAGCTTTGTCTTTCGGTGTTTGCGGAACCTGGGGTGCAGGTGTGCCAAGTCTGAGGCTCCAGGATTGTTGCACACAACAGCTGCCTCCAACCGACTGCCCAGTCCCCCAGAGAAGTGACTGAAATAGAGGTTGTAGCCTAGGCGCTGCTGCTCCATCCAGTCCCTCCGCATAGCCTCTCAAGATGGTCCTGCGGCTCCTGCTCCATCTCACCTTCCTCGGGCTTGGAACCACTCAGCCTTTGGCTCAGCAGCAGGGCTTTAACGCGCCGGCATTTGGTAGGTAGAGAGCATAAGGCCTTGAGCTTTGGGATTTGGGTCCCAAGGCACAGGGTGACCTCGACCTTCACCCTTCAGACTGGCCATCCTTCTCCAATCTCAACTCACCCCAGGAGGTTCCGGATCCCATCCAGATTCCAAACAACGGAAGCAAGCCCCTGGTGGTGGATGTGCAGGTGTTTGTGTCCAATGTGTTTAACGTGGTGAGTGTCCTGAGGGCCCGGGAGCCCAAGCGCTGAGCTGGAGATGGAACAGGGCTCAGCCTCGTGAACGCGGGGGTCTCTGGCCTTCCTGCCACAGCGCCCACCCCCGAGGTGACACACTGTTCCCCCCCCTACCGCAGGACATCCTTCGGTACACGGTGTCCTCCACATTGCTGCTTCGGCTGGTGAGCATCCATGGTGGGTGGAGGCTGAGGAGGGGAGAGACCCCTTGAGTCCAGCACAGAAGTACTGGCCTTTGTCAACCTGCTAAGCCCAGGGGCACATATACACAGAGAGTGGGAGCCTTAGTAGCACCCTTGTGTCCCCAGTCCTGGCTGAACACACGCCTGGCCTTGAATTCAACTGGGCACCAGCAGAACCCAATCATGCTGCCCTGGGACGTGCTCTGGATGCCGAGACTCACTGTTCGGGAGGCGTAAGTGAGGCGGGGGTGGTTTTCCTGGCACAGGCCAGGCGCAGCCTTCTCTACTCATCTGGAGCTGGGAGGTCCTCTTACTGAATATCCCCCTCCTGGTGGCCCCGCCAGACTACTGACACGACTCCTGTAAACTATGGTGCCCCAGCTTCCAGAACCTCGAGGGCAGTGCACAGCAGCTGGGAACATGCTGGGGTCCCCCCTCCTCCCCCTTCTGAGGGGTGCCTGTCCCTCTGCAGCCTCTGGGTGAACTGGCAGGACAAGAACCCGCAGGCCCGCGTAGACGGGGACGGCCACATCGAGTTCTACCTGGCCCTCACCACGGAGACCAACTGCGACTTTGAGCTCTTCCACTTCCCTAGGGACCAGAGTGACTGCCACCTCACCTTCTTCGCTTTCAGCAACACCGGTGCTGACAGGACAGGAAATGGGGGATGAGGGGAGAGGGGAGGGGAAGCCTCCGGCCCCCAGCAAACACCTGACCTGGGGGACCAGGCCTGTGTTCACACCCGTCCACCCCCTGGCTTAGGGGAGCTGGGCACGCTTCTTTCACTCCGTACGTCCTACTCAAATAGCGGCCACATCTCCAGGTCCTCCCCTGCTGTAGGCTGTGGGCCCCTCCAGTCGTCTTCTCTCACCCCCAGAGCAACAGTTCTGGGCCAACAGCCAGGGCTGAACTGCCCACTTGTGTCCAGCCCAGAGGCGCAGGCTGCTGCAGCCTCACTCCTGAAAACATCCTGAAGGTGTAGCCACCCACTGATTATCCCACAAACCCAGCATGTGATGTTCAACTCAGCAGAGTAGTCCCACCTTCCCTTCCATCCCTCCCCTCTGGGAAATACCACAGCTGCCGCCCCACGAATCCTAGTATTTCAGGTGTGAGATGATATACCAGTGAGTGAGTTTGTGACCATGTCCCCCGCCCCTCTGTGAAGTGGTGCGAAGTGCGTTTATTTTTACAATGAAAATTCATTTTATGAATCTGAGATGGCCCTTCTTCTAAGTGGAGAAAACTTGGGGTATTGCAAAATCAGTTTGGAAAGCCCTTGGACAGACCAGCTTCCAAGTCTGCCCCCAGCAACCATCAGAGGGCTCCATCATCCCTGGGCTCCAGTCCGTCCCTGCCCCTACTGCCAAGAAAGATGCAGGCACAGGGTATTCCTTTCTGAGTTCACCATTCTCACCCCTCTCCCTTCAGTGAGGGAGCTGGAGTTCCAGGTCCACGCAGTGAATGAGATTGTGAGTGTCAAGAGGGAGTTCGTGGTTCAGGATCTGAAAACCGAAATCCCATCCCAGCACCTGGTACCCTGCTTCCAGGTGACGGTGAGTTGGGAGGTGGCTACTGAGGGCTGAGGCGGGTGTTGGGGATGCATAGTCAGAGGCCATGACCTCACCCTTCTATGCCCACTCCCTGGAACACCCTGTCTTCCTTCCAGTTGCGCCTGCAGAACACAGCGCTAAAGGCCATCTTAACGCTCCTGGTCCCTGGGGAGGCGCTGCTGTTGGCTGACCTGTGCGGGGGGCTGCTGCCCCTCCACACTGAGCGCATCGCCTACAAGGTGACCCTGCTTCTGAGCTACCTCGTCTTCCACTCCTCCCTGATACAGGCCCTGCCCAGCTCCTCCTCCTGCAACCCCCTGTTAGGTAAGGCCCTGCCCTCGCCCGGCCTGGGTCCGGGCTGCTCTGTGCTGGGCCTGTCTCACTCCGCCTCTGCCTGCTGTCACCAGAGCCAGGGTGCCTCTGCTCAGGTCCTGGGGCCCGCGAGGCCAGGCCTGGCTCCTGACCGCTCTTCTCCACCCCGTCTCCAGTTTACTACTTCACCATCCTGCTGCTGCTGCTCTTTGTCAGCACCACCGAGACTGTGCTGTTGACCGGGCTCCTGGCCCGGGGCAAGCTCAGGGCAGAGGACAGCCCCATTCCAGCGCTGAATGGGGAGCAGCACAACCGCGGGAAGCCAGGGCCTAACCCTGAAGGTGGGCAGGGGCTGGGGCCCCTTCCTGGCGGGGTGGAGGAGGAGGCCTAGGGGCAGAGCTGGCAGACTGGGGCTGCAGGTCACCGGGCTCCTTAGAGGTTCCTGCACCCACCTCGGCCGGCTCTGCTGCCCGGACTCCACCATGGCTGTGCTCACAAGCAGCAGGTCTGGAGCAGGGAGCAGAATCAGCCTCCCCAAGGCCCAGTGACTTCAGACTCTCTAGGCTTCCCAGGTGGCACTAGGGATATAGAGCCCGTCTGCCAATGCAGGAGACTTAAGAGACATGGGTTCAATCCCTGGGTCGGGAAGACCCCCTGGAGGAGAGTATGGCAACCCACTCCAGTATTCTTGCCCGGAGAATCCCGTGGACAGAGGAGCCTGGCAGGCTACAGTCCATGGGGTCACAAAGAGTCGGACACGACTGAAGTGACTTAGCACAGGATAACCCTGTGCCTTGCACAGCCTCTCTCAGGGGGCATTTCTTCAACTCACGATGATCTAAAAGGGGCTAGACCCAAATGTTCCTTAGCTGTGAATGTGATGAAGGGGGGCAGACTAGCACCCTCTGGGGCTCACCCTTGTGCACACGCAGAGCGTGCAATCTGTCTTCTTTCGCTCTTCCTGCCCACACAGAAGCCCCTGGAGCACGGAAGGGGTCCCGAAGGAGCTGGGCGGAGGCTGCTGACCACATCTTCTTCCATGTGTATGTGGTAGGGGTGGCGTGTAGCCAGATCATCTTCATTGTGCTCTGGATATGGGCGACATGCAAGTCGGAACCCGCCCCTGGAGCAGCCGCACCCCACGGCGGGCAGCACAGGCTGTAACGGGCAAGGCCCAGGGCTGCAGACCTGGGGGGCGAGGGCTGTGACGGGGCCTCTGGACGGGGAGGGAGGTGGACTCTCTTCCCTCAGCCTGGAGGACCCCCAGCCACCCCAAGCTCTCCTTCTTGTTGGCACGTAAGCAAGGAGTGTGGAATAAACACATCACCCCAGGGCAAGGGCACCTCTGGGGTCTGTCTCTGTCACGTTCCGCTGTTTACTTTTGTTGGAGTAGGTGGGGCCCCATCTCACGTCCCTGAGCCCCATTCTGCTTCAGACTGTCTCACCACTGTCCGCTGGTCCCCCAGTCCCCAAACACTGCCTAACTGCTCCTTCAGCAACTGCTGCCGCTTAGCCCCGGGCCAGGAGCACTGGAGCCCCCGAGACAGGCCCGGGACGGTTAGGATCCCTCCTGTGAGCTCCGGCCGAGTGCTCAGAGGGCAGGGAGGGCACTTCTACTCCAGCCACCGGGTGCACCTTGGGGACAGAACCCCCCAGGCAGCAGGACTGTGGGAATGGGGCAGGCATTCTCTGCACTGAGTCTGAGAGCAGTCCAGCCTCCTTGCTTTTCTGCAGGGCCTGGGGCTGCAGTATGGCCTGCTCCCCTGAGCCTGAACCTCAGGCCTGGGCTGAAGGGCATTCACCACACCAGTTCCGAGCTGGCCTGGAGGCAGGGCTACTCAGCACTCCTCCTCCCGTCCCGCAAGGCAGCTGTAGGCACAGACCTCTGTCTCCCTTCTCTGTCCTTCTCATCTTGAAGCCATCCTGTGGCTGCTGCAGGCTGTGGTCAGGGTGACAAACCCCAAAGCTCTGGGAGAGCGCTGCTTGGGTAGGGAATGGGGGCTGCGAGAGGAAGGGCAGACCAGGACTCAATGACTCGGGGGCAGGGCTCCTGGCTGGGTGGCAGAGCAATGCCCCTGTCGCAAAGGATGCCACACTCACCCGGCCCAGAGGCAAGTCCACACCTGTTTATCTGTCCAGTAACACAGCTGCTCTGGCAGAGCCAGGCAGGGGCAGTGGCAGCTCAGGCCGAGGTGTCAAAGAGGCGATCGATCATGTCCCCCACCTGCTCCACGCGGTACTTGATGTACTTCTCCGGGTTCTTGGTGAAGGGCACGCTGCCATACCTGCCCAGGTGCTAAGGTCAGGGGGTGCAGGCTGAGCCCGCCCCTAGCCCTGCCTCAGCCTAAGGCCCTCCTGACGGTGTGCCCCGAGTCGTGTTTTGGTCTGGCCCCACACCAAAGCCATAGGTGCTGGGTCTGCCACCTGAACCCACCCCCTCTCTCCACGTTTTCTCAAAGAAAAGAGCCCAGAGGTCTTTGAGTTGGGGCAGAGGGAAGCGTGGGGCTGGGAAGGCAGAGATGAAGGGCTCACCTGTTTAGAAAGGCCCCGTAGGTCTCCTTAACGATGCTTTTCTGAGCTTGGCGGATCTTGTCCCTCTGCTCTGTGTCGGGAATAGCCCAGGCCTTCTGGATCTTGCACAACTCCTCAAGGCCATCGTTGAAGCCCTGGCCACCAAACAGGGGGAAATAGCAGTGATCCAGGGACAAATGTTTGGGTCTGTGTTGCTACACATCAATCGATGGAGGGGAGAAGATCCTGATTTACCTTAAAACGCTCCTTGATCATCTGCCGCTCCTTGTCCCGAAGCTGGGGGCCGGGGGAGATAGCAGACAAAGTGGAGCTCAGAGCAGAGGCGCCCTGCCCCTGGCTCCTTCCCTTCTGCCCCCGGGGCCACAGGCATCCTTGCTTTCTCATCCTGGTTGTTTACTTTTTTTCCCAGAGAGACAACATAGAGCACCATATCCACTAGCCATCCCTCCCCTCCCCTTCAGCTCACCTTGACTCCAGGCTGGACCACAGGTAGATTCTTCTCGGCAATGTAGTCAGTCACCTTTAACCAACTGCGAGGCAGGGAGGGAAACACAGGGCAGAAAAGGGACAGCCTCAGGCCCCTGCTCCCTTTCCTGGGGTTTTGTTTTTTCAAAAATCTCTTCATCTACTGGGGTAGGTGGTGAGGGCAGGGATCGGTTTGGGTCAAAACTGAGCAAAACACAGCTGAGATTTTTTTTCTCCCCCCTTGGGAATAAAAATGTTCAAGCTGCTCGCTTTTAAAATTAAGGACAGGAAACAGAGCACTCAATAGATTGATTAAGCACTGCCGACTGCAGTTCATGTCAGCATCACAGCCAATTTAGATGGAGAAGCAGATGAGAAAGGAGGAGCAGATAAACAAGAAGGAAGAGGGAGATACAGCCACGGGGAAGAAACACCCGAAGGGAGAGAGACACACGAACTAAGAAACAGGAGGAGAGGACCAGAGACAGGTCCGGAGGGCGAGGCTCGGCCAAGTTCAAGGGCCCTTGCGACCTTGCTCTTTGCTCGGCCAAAAAGTTACCCACATCTCTGACAGTCAACCATTCTTAGCTGTCACCCTTGGCAGACTACCCTTGAACAGACTGGCAAAGTGCCCCTTCCCTGCCAAGGAGTAGCAAGTGGGAGGGGGCCTCCCACCCCCAACAAATGTGATTAAAAAGCAGAGGATTGGGGTCCACTGGGCAGCAGTTCCCCACCACTGACCCCGCCCAGCGTCCCCAGGCTCTGGGAAGGAAGCGTGAGTGGTGGGTATGCAGGTCGAGGTGGGGGGCTCCCCACCTGCGCTGGTAGGTCTGGATCTGCTGCTCGATGTGCTCCCGGTAGGAGCGCTCGGCAGTCTTCTGGGTCACGGCCACCAGCTGGATCAGCTCGGACCTGGGGTGGGAGCGGGGGGCGGGAGGAGAGAGAGGAGGTCCCACAGGCTGCTGGCCTTCGCAGCAACCTCGACGGGGCCTGCCTCCCACCTCCCTGGGTCCTGGGCCCGCCTAGGGTGAAGGGGTGCCCTCTCCACCGGGACACCAGGGGGCATGGCCATCCCCAGGAGGCCGGGCAGAGGCAGGTGAGCCCCAGAGCAGCCCCCGCGGCCACTTACTTCTCCAGGGCCTTGAGGATGTAGTTGTAGTTGTTGTGCAGGAAGATGGCGCTCAGAGCCGGGTCCTCATACACCTTGGATTTGCTCAGCAGGTTCAACTGCAGGTTGCCTAGGACTTTACCTGCACAGGGAAGGACGTGGTTACCTACCAACCACGGCAGTCTGATCCGCAAACCAACTCCCACTCGTTGCTCCTTGTCCCTCCTGGACCCAAGACCCCACCAGACTCAGCAGTCCTTGGCCCAGCGCCCACAATCCCCCAACCAGAGATCAGGTTGCAATTCTAAAGGTCGGGGCAGGGTGGGGTCCCTCAGAAGCGGGCCCAGGACTAGCAGGAGCACACAGAGAGGAGAAGGAAGGGAAAAGGCAGGGAGGCCAGGCACCAGGGCTGCTGGCTGGCAGGGGCCACTTACAGATGTACGTGCTCAGCAGACGCCTGCTGAACTCGGAGCTGTAGCTGGTGGCGGAGGAGCTGGTCTCTGCGAGAGGAGAAGTCCTGTTACCGCGGCGGTGGTAGCAGCCGAGACCCTCTCTGGTCTCCCCTTGGCCAGGGGAACAGCTGGGGAAACCCTGGGAGGAGCCTTCCTTAGTCAGAGCTGGGTATGTCCTGAGCTACGGGGCTCCCTTCCAGCTGAGGGGAGCGCTTCCTGGGACTCTTCTGGAATCCGGGGAGGCCCCTCCATGGTCCTGGGTGGTAGGGTTAATGAGCTGGCCCCCAAGGACCAGGAGGAAGACGGGCAGGATGGGCGTGGGGACAGCCCCTTCCCCCCACCCAAGCTGGGTGGTACCTACAAGACCCACATATCCCATTTGTTAGCAGCAGAGTTTTAGAATAGGCCCCTGATGGCCTCTCCACCTTCTCCCCCACTACCCATAACCTCCTCTACCAGACCAGAGGTGTCCTGCCCACACAGAGCAGAAGGCCAGGGGGGTGGGGAGTGGACAGGGGAGGAAGGGGACAGGGAGGTGCTGGACCTGCCCAAAGGGTGTAGTCAGGGTGCTGGGCACAGCAGGATGCTGTCTGCAGAAGCCCAGGGACAGAAACTGGTGGTCAGAGAGCTGAGGGGGTCAGGAGCACCCTGAAGGAACCCGTGCCCCTCTGACCCTGCTCGGACTGGGGCCCTGAGCCTGTCCAGGGGCCTCTGTCCCCAGGGAACCTCACCCACGGGGCTTCAGAGGGGTAGGATGGGGCTGCCGAGCCCTGCTGCTTACCTCGGGGGTCTAAAGGAATATTGTATGTGTCCCCAAGAACTACGCAGTGAGAGGCAGTGCGCACAGAGGGGAAGGGGGGAGACAAAGGAGGGAGAAAGATGCAAAGTGCAAAACAGGTTAGAGACGGCCGCCACACCCGAGCCAAGCAGCCCACGCCCCTCGACACCGGGACACAGACAGCAGGAAAGCCCAGGCTGGACCCCCGCAGGCCAGGGACACACTGGAAAGTGGACATCAGGAGAACGACAGGCCAGAGGCTGCCCCCAGGATGCGGGGTACAGGGGAGGCCCAGGGCTGGGTCTCAGCACACGCCTCCCCACGTGCTGACTTCCCAGCCCCAGTCACGGGAAGACACCAGGCTGGCCCTGAGATGCCAGCCGAGCCCGCTCAATGGGTCAGCAGTGTGAGACCAAGTAGGAGGACAGGCAACACAAGAGGAGGTGGGGAAGTGCAGGAGGAGGCGGGAGCGGGGCACGAAAGACACTTTCAGACAAGTGGGGTCCGCGCTCCAGGGCGAGGACGGTGGAGGGAGCCGGGGGGACGGAGGCCGGGGCAGGTGGTCAGACCCTGCTCTCCTGATGCTGGGTCTGATGGTCCAAGAGGCTTGAGGGAGGTCCCGTCACAGGCCACGACTCCTTTCCACCCACCCAGGGTGGGGGGAATCTCCTCACCCAGAGAGGAGGGTGCCCCCTGGGGAGGGGCTAACCCCATGTCTCTAGCCTGGAGGGAGGAATGGGGTGGGGGGCCCCACTGGGAGGTGTCAAGTACCTTGGGAGGCCAGCATGGCACCTGCCGTCTCCTGGAAGTCCAGGAGCTGCTGCAGGAAGAGGATGGCCTGTGTGGGGAGAAAACGGGGCCAAGAAGAAGGTTAAGGGCAGGACCCAAAGGCTGGATCAGCCCCCACAATGCAGCCCCTCTGACCGTTCCAGACAGGTGAGGGCAGGCGAAACGGGTGGGAGCAAACTTGCTGCTTCACCCTGTGGGTCTGGCCTCCAGGGAAAGGCCCCGTCTGCAGAGGGCACTTAGCGCCTCCAGCCCATCCTGCCACCTGCGCCCCCCGCCCGCCCCAGGAGTCCCCAGCAGCACCTACGTTGCTCGTGAGCTCGTGCACGGTGCCATCCTTGGGCATGTTGTATTCCTTGTCGGGGTCGTTCTGTGGGACAGACAGCCTGAGTCCCTGAAACAGCTCCTAAGGAGGCCCCAGCCAACCTTGCACCCGTCTGTGGGCCCACAGCACCACCTCCTGGCAGACAAGTGTCAGGACACCCCATCCGGCACAAAAAACGAGCAAGAGGGACCTAAAGGAGCTTGATGCCTCAAGTGGGGGCCTCTGGGAAAGAAAGGGAGGCCCGTGGGTACTGACAGGAGACCAGCAGCACGGCTGGCTGGCTTCCCTGCAGGGCAGGCCCAACCCACTTGGAGGCCTGCTCTCAGGAGTTCCTGAGGCCGGTCGCAGGTGGCCCTGCCTGCAGCCCCGCCTGCCGGCCTGGGTGGCGTGAACAGAGGAAGGGCACCTTGATGTTGTCGGCAAAGTCCTCCAGCGCTTTGGCTCCCACAGTCTCCATGGAAGTGATGAGGCTGGGCAGCTTGTTCTTGGTGCTGGCGGCTGTGCCCTGAGGATGTAGCCACAGGGCTGCACAGGGCTCCGGAGCCCTGCTCCTTCCCAGCCCCCCGCCCCGGGGACTGTCTCTTCTCCTCATTCCCCTGAGAGTGCCTCCACCCACCCAGGGCCCTGAGGAAGCTGCCGCTGCCCACCACTCTGAGCAGAGAATGCAGTTCTCCTGGGAGGCCCTGCTAGGCAGCATCCCCAAGGGCCCCCCCCACCCCCACGTACCTGGAGCACCTGGTCAAACTCAGGCTTGGTCTGCTTGAGGTGCCGCAAGATGGGGAAGACAGTGAGCACGGCTGAGAAGTCGTGGCGGATGATGGCCTTGCGGGCGGCCACCACAATGTTCTCGCCTTCTAGCATGAGCCCGTCCAGGGCGTCCTGAGAGAGCGGGGCAGGGGGAGGGCTCAGGGGAGGGGCAGCCAGCCGGCTCCCATGGCCAGTGAGGGGACCTGGAAGGGTGTGAGGAGGTGTGTGCCTCTGATCACCCAGTTCAGAGGCCCCAGGATCGGGGTGGAGGCAGTGGCTGGAGTTAAGGGCTAGGAACCTGGCCCAGACTCAAGCTTCTGCAGGGATAGCTCTCACTTGGGGCGGGGCGGGGCCAGACCTGTATCAAAGAGTCGAAGGTCTTTTTCTGATGGTGCTCAGGGATGACGTCCGTCAGCAGCTGGTACTCGCTCTGGGCCAGCTTGACAAAGGCACTGGCGCAGTGAATGTAGGCATCGGTTTCCACGTCCAGCATGTCATCTCTCCCTGGGGGGACAGCAGGGCCCCTGAGCTACTGGTCTGGGGTAGCCCCTCTCCCTGCTGGGGTGGGGGCCGTGAATCTCTCCAGCTCCTGGCCAGATTGGCAGCAGATGGGAGGAAGACTGCTGGCAGAAAGCTGAGAGGACTCCAGCAGAGCTGCCAGGGTTTGAGGAGGGAAAAATGGGGCTGAGTCCAGCCTTGGTCTGAGCTTCATTTTCAGCTCTGCTGTGGGCAGTATTACTATCCCAGAGCGTCAGGTGTGGGAGGTGTGGGGGAGGATTCAAGGACAAGAAGACCCCTCAGTCTACTTCCCGGAGAAGACACGTCTGACCCCAGACAGGGGATTCTGAACTGTACTGGGAAGACGACACCCAGGGATGGGCAAGAGGCAATGTCCACCCCAAGGAGGTTGGCGCCATCTCAGAAGATGCTGGGCCTCTAAAGGCAGACACCGGCCTGGCCAGGCCTGGAATGTATAAAAAGGCAGTGGGCTCTGGTTTATGAGGCTAGCTGACATGGGATTAAAGTTGAAGAGCAGGCCACGTGAGCCCCAGACAGGGAGGATTGCTTGGTTGTCAGCTGCCCCAGGAGGAGCAGGGGGTCCCTCCCGGTACTAGAGGCTGAGGCAGTGGTGTCCGCAGGCAACTGGATGCTACATGCCAAGGGACGGGCTCTGAGGGGGTCAGAGCCTGCTGCTGGAGTCAGGTGCGGGCGCTCCCTACCCTCCAAGGGGCCGCCTGCAGCTTCTGCCCTCGGCCCAGGCCCCGAGAGCCCAGCCTGCACTCCCGTCTGGAGAGAGGCAGGGAGACCTAGTGCCCGAGAGAGAGAGAGAAGGAGGCCGGGGAGAGAGAGAGGCGAGTAGGCCTGGCTCGTCCTCGGAGCGGAGGCCGGCTGGGCGGCGGGAGCGGGCCCTCCGAGGGGTGGCCGGGAGTGCGGCAGTGGCGGCCCGCGGGCTGGGCTGCAGTACTCACCGGCCAGCGGCCCGGCCTTGTCGTTCAGGGCCTCGGACAGGTGCTTAACTCGGAAATCATGCTCGTGACCTAGCGAGACGTTGGCCGCAAACACAAGCAGCGTTTATCCAGGGGCGGGGTGGCTGCCTCTTGGGTCGGGGGGCGCTGAGAAGAAGCCCTCAGTCTCCGGGCGGATATGAGATGGGGTGTGTGTGGGGGCACTGGAGAGGGCTCTGAGCCCCTCCTCTGCCTCAGACCACCTCAGGAACAGCCGTTTCAAGCCTGACTTGCAGTGCCTGGACCACCCTTGGGAGCCAGTTTCCCCAAACCCGGAGGCTGAGAAAGCTGTGAGGACCACAGAGGGTTTCTGAAGAGTTTCCGGCAGCTGCGGAAGGTCTGATGTTCAGCCCCAGGGGCTGAGTCTCACCGTATTGGGGAGAGATCCAGTTAGAGAAATGTCACTGCCCAATGAATGGGGACAGGCTCCTTTTGTGCCCCAGGGACATTCTTTTGAAGGCGGATCTGGTCCACTGGGGCAGGGCTGTCCCTCCTCTGATGGGAGACAGGGGGGACATAGGCTGCCCGTCTCCCACGGCACACGCTCCCCTTTCTGAAGGTGGGGGGTGGCGGGGGGCAGCCAGCTTGGTCCTGCCACTGCTGGTCTGAGCGTGAAAGGGCTACCCGTGACAGAGAACTTTCTCCGAGTTCAAACGGGAGACAAGAAGGACAGAGACAGGATGGGGAGGGGGCAGGAAGCCTCCCGGGGGGCAGAGCCGCCGTCAGTCAGACAGGACTAGGCCAAGACCACAAAGGCTGCCCCTGAGCCAGCCAGCGGGGCTCAGTGACCCCAGGGACCTCAGTTCCCACCCCACCCCCCGCCCCCTGCCCCTCTCAGGCTTATGCCAGAGGCCGTCTGGGAGGTGGAGGCTCTGCCCTGCCATGGGAGTGGACACACAGTGGAGGAGGAGGGAACTGGAGAGGAACACGGGGTGATTACCTTCCAGAGGAATGAGGTTAGAGCCCCCCTTTTTCCCATCTAGACCATGCTGGGAATATTGTTTCAGAAGGTTCTGAGCCTTACGGATCGTCCCTGTCACCAGAGCCACACAGAGAGGAGACAAGAAGACCTAGGAAATGAGTGAGAAAACAGCAGCAGCCCTCCACCGGCCCCTCTCCCCCAGGCCCGCGCCCACCCCCAGCAGTGAGCACGCCCGGACAGAGGAATGGAGCCATTTTATTCTTTCAGGAGACTCCTGGTTCTGCCAGTGACCCTCATGTTCTGGGTCTGAGTTCATTTGAGGAAGTGCAGTGGGTGAAGGAGATGAGATGGGCAAAGATCCACCAGGAGAACCAAAAATTAACAAAGAAAACAACAGTACTGAGTGGCACTTAGATCATAGGCCCTGGGACAGAGGAGCAAGTCATGGAGCTCTAGAGCCCAGAAAGGGTGATCCAGGGGACACCTCGAGGCCCTCAGGTCCTCTCCCAAGGGCAGGCCGAGCTCTCTGGGAAGCTCTCCGGGCACGCTCAGTGCCAGAAGCGGCCAAGCAGCAGCCCACCAAAAGCAGGAGACCCAGGAGGTGGCGAAATGGGCCTGGGCTTCCAGGGACAGCAGTGGGAGGCTTGGAGATCCAGAGGCAGAGTGGCCCACACACCAGGGCAGGGACCCGAACCATCAGAGCTCTTGGGAATGACTCAAAAGCCGAGGAGAAGTTAACAGAGGCCACCACACAGAGAGCTGGAGCGGGAGGGCCACAGGAAAGGGGGCATGCTCTTGGCATGGGGGGAAAAAACCAACAGTTAGTATCACACGTGAGAACAATGACAACGCCGCAGTGCCCACAGCCTCTCAAGTCAGCTACCTCTACGGGAGCGAGAGAGCTCAGGGCAGAACACGTGGGGGAAATAAAACAGCACTCAAAACAGACGTGTGCAGCTGCCTCGTTAACAAAGCAGGGGGCAGGGCAGGCACCGTGAGGGTAACTCGGGTCCCTCTCCCCTGGGGACTCCTGGGTGCCCTCCCCAGCATCTCTGAACACAGGGAGGCTGCTTTGGGTCCTGGCAGCTCCCCAAAAGGCTGGGGGAGGCAGGACATTTCTCTCTGTGCGCACCAACCACAATTAGCTACTAACAGCCGAATTCAGGGCTCCGGTTCAGCATCTGTCTCGCCATGTTCTTCAGCGAGCGGCCCCACTAATGAGTGAATCGGTTTCC
Organism: Ovis aries; assembly: GCF_016772045.2. Taxonomy (NCBI): domain Eukaryota; kingdom Metazoa; phylum Chordata; class Mammalia; order Artiodactyla; family Bovidae; genus Ovis; species Ovis aries. Next base: position 54,914,726 of record NC_056064.1, on the reverse strand, counting down.
TGCCGCACGGACAAGCGGGAGCAGATGGGCCCACGCAGCCTTCAGGAGCCTCACCAGCACGTCCACGTGGATGTGGGCTGGGGACATTGATCTGGCAGCCACCAAGCCCATCAAGTGCCCAACTACCTCGGATGATGCCAGGGTCAGTGTTTCATTACCCACCGCACCGCCCAGCTTCGCTCAAGAGCTGGGAATCACATCCTGGGGTCCTGTCTCCCTAGTTTCTGACATCAGTTCTGAGCCCCTCCCAACCCAAGCTTCTGACAACTCTTGAAACCCCACAGAAACCAAAGGGACCCTCACAGTTACAGCCGTCCTTTTGGCAGGCTCGAAGTCAAGGCTGCTTTAGGTCCAGCAGGAGCACCGAGGTCAGACCCCGGCTCCCCTGCAGGGCCAGCAGTGCTCCTGGATGCAGTCTGGGTCCTGGGGTGCCCGTCGGAGAAGAGACAGAGGGGAGGAGAGCGCAGGCCTGCCGAGGCCCAAGAAGCCCCACAGCCTCACTGAGCTAAGGCGCAGAGACGGAAAGGCCCGTGTGGCAGGCGGCTGTGGCCATGCAGGCAGCCTTACTAGAGTCCCTGTTTGCGGCCAGTTCTCCCGGGGGGGTGGCCAGGACATCCACACTGGTGGGGGGAAGGGCCCCTGGCTTCCCTCCCGCCCTGCCCACTGGTGCCCTGCCTGCGGGCAGCCTCTGCTCTGCCGTGTCTCCAAATCCTGAACCAAGGCCTGAGGAGCAGCGGGTTTTCAGGGCAACTGTGAACAGGCAACCCTGCTCCCTGAGGGGCAGGGAAGGAAAGCGCTGTCACGAAGGACGGTCCCACCGGTGCCTCTGGGCACATGAGGCAACAGCAGCTGGACCAGGTGGGCTGAGGCGGGAACAGCCCCTGGCCTCACGTGCTCTCTCTCTCTCCCTGGGGTCTGCAGTGGTCCCTCACCCCGGAAGACCCCAGCCTCTCAAGGGCAACACCTCTCAGTGGCTAGACACAGCTAGGCTTGCCAAGCGGAAGATGGCACGCGGGAACACTGTTTATCCGGAGCACAGACCACGGGGCACACGATGACGGGAAGAAGGCCAGACAGTGAGCTGTTCGCCCAGGACACCTGCAGCCCAGGCCTCTCCCCCCTCAACAACCCTCCCCCGAGTCCCCATGGCCAGACACAAGCTTCGAGTGGAACCCAAAAGCCCGACTGTGTCCTTCGGCGAGGATGGCCTGAGATTTTTTTTTTCTTTCTGGATGGATGGACTGTGAAAGAGCACTCTCCCCTCTCTACTTCTTAACTATGCATCAGGTCAAGCAGCCTGGGCTTCCTGGAAGGTGAAGGCCACCGCGCCTGCCCCTGTCCCATTCCACAGTTTTGGTGGCGGCAGCAGGCCTGGCCTTTACACAAGACGACGGAGACAGGCCAAGGGCGCCCAGCGAGTGGCTGCCCCTGCACCCGTCACCTCACCTCTCCAGGCCTGTGACCCACTGCTCCAAGGATCCTTATACAGCCCCCAGACTCGCGAGAAAGGAGCTCACTGGACCAGGCCTTGCTGGGTGGGCAGACACCTGCTTTCTGTCCCGTGTACCTTGGTCAGGGGTACTGTGAGGACAAGCTCTAAAGGGGCTGACGCTGCTCACCCCAGGGTGGGCCTGGGCAACCCAGGTCCCAGGTGGCCCTCGGGATGGTTCCGAGGTGGGCCGGTGGGGGGGTGCTCACCTGGCCGCTTGACCGGCTTCTTGGTGGGTGTGTCTTTCCTCTTGTTGGGGATGGCAGGGGAGTAGGGGACCCCAGAGGAAGAGCTGCTCTTCCGGAAATGCTCCTTCAGGCCTTTGATGGAGCGATCCAGCTGGCTGGAGCGGATCTGGTAGTAGACGTTCATGAAATCTGAGGGGAGACGGGCAACAGCTGAGGTCCCTGGCCCTGGCCCGGGAGCCTCCCTCTCCCTTCCAGACACAGCTCCTCAGGGCAGCAGTGGGTACCTGCTATTGCTACCTGCGAACCTCTTCCTAGCAGCCCCCAGTGCGGCCTCGTCCCAAATTAAGCAAAGTCTTATGAGAGAAACTACCCCCCAACAGAACCAACAGTTAGTTGTGAGTTTTTTGTTGTTTTTTTTTTTTTCTGTGCCACACAGCATGTGGTTCTTGGTTCCCCGACCAAGGATCGAATCCGTGCTCCCTACAGTGGAAGCAGAATCCTAACCACTGGACCACCAGAGAGCTCCCTTTGAAAGGAAGGCTTTTTTTACTTTGTTTATTTTTGGCCACACCCCGAGGCTTGTGGGATCTTAGTTCCCAGACCAGGGACTGAACGCAGGCCCCTGGAACTGAAAGCAGAGTCCTAACCACGGGACCACTAGGGAATTCCTGGGGTTTTTTTTAGATTAAAAGAAAAATACAAAGTTAACACCCAGCTTCAACTTGGTAAGAGGTCAAAAGCTGTGGTTTCTGGGTCAGGAAGATCCCCTGGAGAAGGGACAGGCTACCCACTCTAGTATTCTTGGACTTCCCTGGTGGCTTGGTCAGTAGAGAATCTGCCTGCAATGCGGGAGACCCGGGTTCGATCCCTGAGTCAGGAAGTCCTTCTCCCTGGAGGAGGAAATGGCAACCTACTTCAGTATTCTTGCCTAGATAATCCCATGGATAGAGGAGCCTGGTGAGGTAAAGTCCAGGGGGTTGCAGAGAGTCCTACATGACTTCAGCGACTGAGCATGCAAAGGATGTGAGCAATGCATAGGCAGCAAAGAGACAATAAATGTCAGTAAATGAAGAAAAATAGACCATTCTTTAGCTGTGAATGAAGTGAAAGTTTTTTAAAAATTAGAGGATCGTGATATCCCGGTCAAATAGCTAGGATAAACGAAGTTAAGGAAGAACAAACAGCCGGAGGATTGTCGACGGGTCAGTCCACCGGCCCCATCTGCCTGGAGAGGAGTGTAAGAGAGCAAGGTTACAGATCTGTTCAGACAGCTCTACCTGATAACTGCACCTTTGAGAAAATATCCCAAAGGACTTCCTAAATAAGAAGAGCAAGCAGTACAAGCATGTTCACTCCAGCACTTTATCAACACTGGAAAATTAGAAAACAAAAAAGTTCAAATGAGTGAGGAAAAAAGATACAGATGCCACGGTACATTTCAGCAGCTCCAAACACGCAAAATGGACCAAAGCACAGAGGTTCTGGCTGAAGGAGGCAGAGGGGTCTAGAGGCATCCCCTGGCCTCCCTTATCCCAAGGGAGGCCCTGGATCACTCCTGCCAACCCCTCAGCTCCCAGAGTGCAGTTCGTGAGCCACAGACAAGCCTGTGTGGTTGGTACAGGCAGCCCTGAGACCCAGCACCACACAGTCCTCGAGAAGGAGGGGGACAGTGATAAGGCACACTGGCAGCTTGGCGCGTGTCCACACTGCCGAAGGGAAGAAGAATGTGGAGGACTAAGTAGCTTAAAATTGAATTTTCATTAGTTTTTAAAAATTTTTTGCTAAACTCAGGAGTTGTTTTTTTTGTTTTTTTGTTTTTTTTAAATCCTGGGACAGGCCAAAGAAATGATGGGACCAACACACCACAGAATATTATGCAGCTGTCAAACAGAATGAAGCAGACATACATGTACTGATATGGAATGCTCTCAAGGCATGTCACTAAGTTAAAAGCAAAAACCAGAAAACAATTGTCAGAGAGGACAATTGTCCTTCCACCTGGGAATGAGGGCGAGATAACGCACATATTCACTCTCTCTCTCTCTCTCTCACACACACATAAAGATGTTTTTGGAAGGCTGTAAATAACCTTAACAGTACTCATCTTTGGGCTACGCTGTAGGCGTCAGGGAAGCAGGGAAGTGAACTTCTGTTTTTCACCTAAACCTTTCACCATTTGAAATTTTTAGAATTAATTGGGGGGGGGGGGACGGAAAGACACTGGAAAGGAAGGTATATAAAGAAACGCATGGGTTTGCTAGATTCACAATTTGACACACACGCTCAGGATTTATGGCTCACGGTGTCTCCAACTAAACTCCTTATCAAAGACATGCAAGTGGATTAAGGAAACGAAGGGGAGGCCCACTCCTCTGGCCTGCTGCCAGCGCCCGGGCCGCCTCACCTTGGTTGCGGCCGTATTCCACCAACCAGCGGGAGATGCGGACCACATCGTGCAGCACGCTCTCAGGCAGGTGCTCCAGGGGCACCTCCTCCTGGAGCTCCGGGTCGTCCTCACCACCAATCAGATCCAGGATGAGCACTGGGGACACCACCTTGCTGTGCCGGGTCATCAGGCTGCGGAACTCGGACTCCAGTGACTCCTTCCCCCGCTCAAACAGCAGCTTCTACCGGACGGAGGGAGGGCGGGGAGAAAGATGAGGGTCCGCAGCTGCTTCAGTACTCAGCTGGCCCTTGCCTCCCCATACCCTTCCTTTCCCTTCCTGCTTCTGGGTCTCAGCCCTCCTCTGCCTTCACTTCCTTTTTCCCATAGAAGAAATGCTCGGAAGCCTTCCTTTATTATTTCTTTCCCTTGTGTTCTCTTAAAATGTATGCTTGCAGGTGAACCCACAGTTTTACAAGAAGTAGGTGCTTACAGGTATCAGCTGATTATTTTTTCATTCCACCATTAATTTGTGTTCTTGTTAGAAAAGGGTTTGTTAGAAACCCTTGTTAGAAAAGCAAAAGAAAAAAAACAAACTGGATGTCAAAAACTTATGTGCTGAAAACGATGCCATCAAAAAAGCGAAAAGAGGGGGACTTCCCGGACTGTCCAAGGCTTAAGACTCCATACTTTCACTGACGGCGGTGAGGGCTCAATCCCTGGCCAGGGAATTGAGATCCCGCATGCCATGCTGTGAGCACTCCCCCACGCCACGCCCCCCACCCCCGCCACCGCAACAAAAGTGAAAAGACAATCCATAGAATGAAGGGAAATATTTGCAAATCATGTATCTGAAGTGATAGGTATTCAGAGCAGACAAGAGAATCAAAAATATATGCCCACACAAAAGTATGTACACAAGTGTTCATAGCAACACTGCTCATAACCACCAAAAAGTGGAGTGATCAAGTGATGGATGGACAAACAAACTGTGGTAGATCCATAGAATGCAATATAATTCAGCCCTATCATGGAATGAAGCACTGACACGCGTTACCACACAGGTGAACCTTGTAAACAGGCAATTAGAAGCTAGACTCAGAAGGTTACATACTGTGTGACTCCACTTACAGAAGTCCAGAATAGGTAAATGTGCAAAGAAGACAGATGAGTGAGTACTAGTGGCGGGGTGAATGGGGGAGGCGAGGGAAGAAGAGTTACTGCCAATGTGTCTCTTTTTACAGGGGATGAGTATATCATGAAATTTATTCCAGGGATGTTGCATGACTTGGTGATTATCAAAACTACTAAATTACTGATTACTAAACTACTAAGCTTTATACTTCAGATGGGTAAAATTTTATTGTATGTGAATTATATCTCAATAAAGATGCTTTAAAAATAGAAGAGTTGGAGTGTTTCTGCTTACTTGAAAAGTAAGTCCTCTAAGGTAAACCTGGAGTTGTATATTTTTTTGTCTTCTTCTCTAGCCCACCCCTACGCCCAAGTTCTAGCACAGAGCTCTTCACTCTGTGACCTGAACTTGGTAGAGATCCTCAAGAACAAAGTTCTCCAACCCCTGACATTCCAATCTCTGAGTCTAGGCTGCCCACTGATGGGTTGCAGTATAGTGGTTATAGTGGTGTGTCCCCTCTGGGTTACTAGTGTGACAGTGTACTGATCCTGCAGTTTTCTGTGTAGCCAGGTGGCAATGGTTACACAATGTGAATGTCACTGAACTGTTCCCTTAAAGATGGTCAGAAATGGTAATTTTTATATTATTTATTTTTCAGTACAATAAAAAATACCCATGCATTTATAAAAATCAAATGTTAAATCTGTATTTCATAGGTAACTTGTAATGTGTGTTCTCTGCTGGCTCAGTGGTAAAGAACCTGCCTGCCGATGCAGGAGATCTCTGGGTTGAGAAGATCCCCTGGAGAAGGAAATGGCAACCCACTCCAGTATTCTTGCTTGGGAAATCCCATGGACGGAGGAGCCTGGCAGACTACAGTCCATGGGGTCACAAAAGAGTCAGACACAACTCAGCAACTAAACAACAACTTATAATTTAGCTAAATTATTAAAATGCAATCAAAATGTAGACCTGTAATTTCTGAAACAGACATTTCAATGTCTGTAGTATGTGCATGGTACTATATACTTCTCTTCATTCGACTATATTATCTTTTAGCTGGTTCAGTGTCTCATGAGACCCGGACAGGGATTGGTGTCTCCCAACCTCTCACATCACTCTGCTGGCCCCTTACCACTTTGTTGAGCTCTGGGCTGTCTGGGCTATTGTCCTGGAAATATTCCACAGCCTTCTGAATCTTGGCCATGCTTCCCAGATACTCCTCTAGCCTACCTGTAGGCCTGGAAAGGAGAAGAACCATATTAGCCCGGGCAGATGGAAGATGAATAGGAAGGACTAAGGGAATGGTATTTGGAAATGGTGAACAGAATTAACACAGGGGACTCTAGGCTCATATATATTCTACCCCGCTTCCAAAGCCTACTGGTCCAAGAGGCGTTAGGAATGTGACCCTCTGGTCCGAGCTCACCCCTCTCTGATGATCTTCTCAGTGTCACTGGCCACGTGGTAGTAGCTGATGACATGGTCCAGACAGGACAGGGTCTTCTCGACATTCTCCTGCAGCCGCTGCAGGTTCTCCGTCTGCTTGTGCACGGGGATGATGGAGTTCTCCAGCTTCATAAGGCGACTTTCAAAGGATGACAGGATAGACACCTACAGGGGGAAGCCCCGTGCTCTCAGGCCTCAGGGTTGTCCCAGCACTGCTTCTGCCCCTTGCCAGGTCTTCGCATTTGCTGCCTTTTCTCTGGTTTTCTAGACAGTAGGCTCCAAGAGGAGAGGGACAGGGTATACTTATTCCCCACTGTATCCCCAGGATCTACCACATGCCTGGCAGATCGGAGGTGGCCCAAATAAATTGGCTGAAGTTTGATTTGAAGGCGAGGCAACCATTACATTAACTTCTCAGAAAATCACCTCAGGATGGCTTCCCTTCCACCCTTTAAAGCCAGATCTCAACTTATGTTCTCCCTGATGCTTTCCTAGACTGAACAGGAACTACTTTCATATAGAGTAGCCTCAAGGTACTCTATACCAGCATTCCTGGTACCTTCAAACCCCCTCTCTCTAAGGCTAAATCTCATTAAGTAAGGACTAGCACCTGATGACTGTGTTACTGAATACATACCCACCTTTCTATCTACTACTCAGTTTGGGTTTTCCAGGCTCTTTTCAGAATAAGAAAGGAAGTTCATGTTTATTGAGTACCTATTGTATACCAGATACTGTGCAAGAGGCATTTCCATGCATTAGCTTCTATGACCTTCACAGCTACAATGGAGATTGGCATCGTCTATTTTAGCAGAGGAGGTAACTGAGGCTCAGCGTTACCTGTCAGGAGCCACACACACATAAGTGGAGGGGCAAGGGCTAGATCCCGCATCTATCTGATTTCTGATTCATTTTACCCCTCCAGCTCTCCAGAGTGACGGCTGAGTCTCCTGCCCTCAGTAATCTCAGAAGTGGTAACCCCACCCGTGATACCCGCACTTAAACTAAGGGTGACCCATGGCCAGTACCCAGCCCACTTAAGTCAGTCTCACTAAATGTTTGCGGAAGGAGAGAAAGAAGAATGGAGAACTTAGGCAGAAAGCAGAAATGTGGGGAGGCTGCCGCATCCTCAGCGAAGTGGCGGGCAAGGGTGTAAGAAGTGTAACACTGTTGCTAGAGAAACCCAGACGTTACCACCCATCACCACCCAGGCCAGAAGCCTCAGGCTTTAGGTACCAAACCCCTGGGTCGCAGCGTCTGGAGGCCCTCCCAGCGAGGGGTTACTCACCATGTTCTTGGTGAGCTGGTCGCTCTTCTCCAGGCTGTCTCGGATGAAGGACAGCGTCTCCTCCTCCTGCGAGGGGGAGGGGAGGACATCAGCAGAAGCCAGAGACCACCGCATCCCGGCTCCACAGCCTCGCCCGGACCCTATTGCCTGGTACCCGGCCCCCTCCACTCCTGCTACCTCCCCTCCCTGAGTGGACGCCCGGCCCGGATCTCGGCCCCTTCCCTCACCTCCTCCCCCGCCTCCCCAGCCCCACCTGCTTCAGCTTGTCCTCGATCTCCCGCCGCCGGGCGGACGCCTCCTGCGGGGGAATCATGACTTCGACCCTCCCTGCGAGCGGCTCCCACAGCCGAGCGGCTCCCACAGCCCAGCGTCTGGCTTCAGAGAGCCCTCTCGGCTCCCGTCCCTGTCACACCCACTTCCGCCCGTGGCCCCCTCCCGGGGGCCCGTTTGCCGCCATGTTGGGAGTGGCAGGCGGAAGTGCGCCTGCGTGGAACTCAGGGACAGGGGAACCCGGCAGGTGGCCATCTTGGGTGTGGCGGGGAGGTGCACCGGGTTTCACCTTGATGCGTGTTGCCGCACTCATCAGAGAAGGTTCTCTAGGGGTGTTTTGTCCCGCAGCTGGCACAACAGTTACAGCTCACTTGCCGTCTTCGTGGGAAGGCTGACTCTTTTCACAAAGATTAATAACAAATTCGTTTGTCTGGATCCAGGCACAGATGAGGTGTTCCCCCGCAAAGCACAGCACAGAGCTTGTCACACAGCAGGCGCCTAATGTGTGCTCATTTAATGACCGAGGGACCTATGTAGTCGTGTCCCCCTTCGGCCCTAAAAGCTCTCACGGAATGCGCCCTGTGTGCAAGCCCTGGCCCGGGCAAAGAATGGTCGCCCATGGCCCCAGAGGCATCCATAACTACAATCCCGACTTGTGAGGGGCTCGGCCAAATTCCTGGGGTAGGAGGGGTTCTGGGAGCACTCATCCCGGGGACTGGGATGGGACCAGAGAGAAGCTCCAAGCGCCACACTAAGGTGTCTGTTTTGGAAAGAGAGACATGGTTTTATTTGCTGGGGGTGAGGGCCAGGCCGCGGGTAGCGAGTGGCTTCAGCGGTGTATTTGCCCAGGTCTGGAAACAGTGCAAGGGGAAGGCTGAAAAAGTCCAGACCTGTCCGAGGGGTTAGAACCCAGGTGGTGTTCTCAGTGATGGAGACGCTGAGGCCTATCTGCTGGTGCTCAGACACAAGGGGAGCGTTTCTCATAGGGCCGCTGAGGACATCAGAAAGGCCTGGAGGGCTGGTAGGGACCCTCCTGCAAGAGGCCAAAATATCTCAGCTCCTTTGCCCAGAGTCTCCTCTAATTAGGGGCCAGCCAGGGGTGGGGAGGTGGCCCTGGGTCAGGGTTCCTGCAGGGATGAATGTTCTAGATTCACCACAGACACAGCTCCTGCAAAACCTAGTATTACTCCCTCCTCCATTGCAGAGGCTCACCCTGCCTCTGGTCTCACCCTGGGGTGGTAAGTGGCTGCACAGCTTTGTTGAGGCATCCAGATACAGGAAGACAGACAGTGAAGCATATGCTGGTGGGTGAGAAGGTTTGGGGGGCATCAAGTTATAGGGCTCCCAAGGCTCTCCCAGGGGCCAGCCAGTTCCACAAAAAGGAGGAAGAAGTGGGACTGAGCCCCTGGAGAGGGATTGGACAGCTTTCTTTTGGGGCGAGAGGACAGTTTCAGATCTGGCTGATGGCCGTGAAAGTACTGATGAAGGAAATATCTGGGAGGCGCACCCCTATTGCAGATGAGGGAGATAAAAAGGCGTGTAAGGTAAGGCGTAAAAGGTGTGTAAGGACACCTAGGATGACTCCATTGAGGTGGTCCTTGTGCAGCCCTGAGAACTAAGTGAAAGGAAAAGTTTAAATTGTTAGCAGCCAGAGAAAAGAAAAAGTGGACTAGAGGGCTTTGGTGGAAAGGACTTTGGGCTCAGATGGACCAGCCCTAAGAGCCTCATTCAACACTTAACCTCTCTGACTAGCACCCAGCCCACAGTAGACCCTCCAGAAAATGAATAACATCATCTCAAGAAGAAATCCTTTACGGCTATGGACAAATACTCTGAGCTTTTTATATTCCATTGCAATTTTGTGAACTATATACATGTGTGTTTTGTGTTTTCTCAAATATCCTTCTCTAAGGGCAATTTGCTTGCTCCTTGTGAGGAAAGCTATGACAAACCTAGACAATGTATTAAAAAGCAGACACACTTTGCAGACAAAGGTCCATATAGTCAAACATGTGATTTTTCCAGTAGTCATGTAAAAATATAAGAGTTGGACGGTAAAGAAGGCTGAGCACGGAAGAATTGATGCTTCCAAACTGTGTTGCTGGAGAAGATCCTTGAGAGTCCCTTGGACAGCAAGCAAATCAAACCAGTCAATCTTAAAGGAAATCAATCTTGATTAATCACTGGCAGAACTGATGCTGAAGCTCCAAAACTTTGGCTGCCTGATGCGAAGAGCTGACTCATTGGAAAAGATCTGATACTGGGAAAGATTGAAGGTGAAAGGAGAAGGGGACAGCGGAGGATGAGATGGTTAGATGGCATTACTGACTGAATGGACATGAATCTGAGCAAATTCTGGGTGATAGTGAAAGTCGGGGGAGCCTGGTCCATGGGGTCACAAGGAGTCGGACACGACTTAGCGACTGAACAACAAAGTGTGGTTTGGTAGCCAGCTACCATGATTTGAGAGCCTTCTGTTTGCCCGGATCTGTCACAGGCACCACTTTGCATTAGCTTGTCTAATCTTCACAATAAACTTACAAGTCAGGCACAGCTGTTCATCTCCCTTCTGCAGAGGAGGAAGGTCAGGCTCAGAGAGGTCACAGCTGCACTGAGTCAACACAGCTGGCCAGGAGACCTCTGCCTCCCCAGGCCAGGTAGCTCGGGAGTTCTGCATGCTGTTATGCAAAGCTGTTAGTCTGACTTGAAGAAAATCCATTGTGAAATGTGAATCCATTATTATATTTATACCAGCCATATCTAGTAAAGAGTAGATAGGAAAAGAATGAAAAGATGAGTTGTTTATTTTTTTTCAGGTGAGCTTTAACATTATTTTCACAACTGTAAGTTGAATGTCCTCCGAGTAAACTGGCTTGAATCAAGGTGGTGGGGCGAGTGTTCCGCCCTCCCCCAGGCTGGGCCAAGTGGGACACGAGGGGGCGCCCAATACCCACTGGTACCTTTACACCGCGCCCCCTGGAACCTCCGAGAAAGTCAAGCGGGTGCAAGAAAAGGAGAAAGACCGAAGACAGGAGGATGGATGGGTAGAAACAGAAAAGGAGCGGCGGGGGGGCGGTGGGGGGGGGGTGGCGGCAAATGGGGCGCTGAAAAGGAGAGGAACGGAGAGCAAATAAACGAGGAAAACTCGAGAGGGCACGGAGGAGAGAAAGTGCAGGAAGACGGGCACAAACCGGGGGCTGGGGGGCGTTCAGAGCCTTTCTGCGGGTGCCCCCTCCCCCTACTCCCCGAACCGGCGGGCAGCGGTGACGTCAGGCGCTGGCACCCACCGCACTTCGGCCCGGAAACTCCTAGCAACCGAGGACGCCAGCGGCCGGGCGGTTGGCAAAGGGGGAAGCCGGGCGCCCCGCGCGCCCCAGCAGCCCCGCCTCCGCGCCCCCGCACCCTGCAGCTTCCGGCGCTCCCGCAGCCCCGCGCCCCAAAGGCGCGGCTCTCTGGGGGCAGTGTTCCCTGAACGTGACTCAGCGCTTTCTCTGCGCTTCCGAGCGTCCCCATCCCGGCAGGCCTTCCTCTTGGGGGAGCGGAGACCCCAGCCGGATGGATGGACCCACGGCCTCTTGTCTGCGGGCAGGGGCCTGGAATCAGCCGCACACAGGCCCTCCTGCCAGGCAGGTGGATCTTTGGGGGCGGGGGGCGGGGGTGGGGAACAGGTTAAATCGTTTGTTCATTAAGCCCAGGGTTCCTGTAGGCAAGGAGAAAGAGAAGGGAGCCTTCCTTAAAGGGCTCACAGCCTAGGCAGGGTGCCCTTCTGCTGGCTTTTTAAAATTAATTTATTGTCTCCAGTTTTACTGTCTCATGTTTTACTGACAGTAAATGTCAGTGACTGACCTACATTAGTGCATAAAGTGTACAGCATGGTGGTTGAATTATATATACAGCTGATCCTTGAACAGCAAGCATGGGTTTGAACTATGAGAGTCCACCTGGATTTTTTTCAGTGAATATACACTAGGATAGCACACGATAGAACAGTGGATTGAAAGGGCCAGCTGTAAAGTTATATGGGAATTTTCCACTGCCCTAGGGTCAATGCCTCTAACCCCTGCTGTTCAAGGGTCAACTGTATTGTGAAATGATTACCACAATAGGTTTAGTTGTCATCCATCATCTCAAATAGAATCCAAAGTAAAGAAAAAAGTAGTTCTCCTTGTGATGAGAACTGAGGATCTACTGGGTTAACAACTTTTCTGTCTATCACAAAGCAATGTTAACTGGAGTCCTCATGTTGTAAATTACATCTCTAGTTCTTGTTTATCTGATAACTGGAAGTTTGTACCATTTTAACCACCTTTCTCCAATTCCCCCTCAGCCCACCCGTGCCTCTGGTAATTACAAATATGATCTGTTTTTCTATAAATTTGGTGGGTTTTCTAAATTCCATATGTAAGTGAGCTCATTCGTGTCTTTGTCTTCTCTTTTCTTTTTTCGAACATACTGCTCGGGATGTGGGATCAAGCCCATGCCCCCACTGCAGTGTGGGGTCCTAACCACTGGTCCACCAGGAAGTTCCCCCAGTGCACTCTTGGAACCCACTTGCTCTGTGGGTTTGGTCTTCTGCCGTGTGTGCCCGGCACTTCCATGGAAGGTCCTCCCATCCCTCAGGTATTCATTGAATGAATGAATGAGCACGGAGACCAGTGATCAGTGTATGCGGTTCTCCATGTATACCACCTGCAGGGCGACACACGCAATAACATCTTCAATAGCGGCTTTTTAAATAAGGCCAAGGAGGAGGGGTGAGCTGGGAGGCAAGGCCTGGGGTCCCTGAGGGCAGAGAAGGCAGACCCAGCCGTCTTTCCCCTGGCTCTCCACAGCCTGCCCAGCTCAGAGCACTGGCTTCTGGCTCTAAGTCACTGAGAAATAGGGCATTCACTCCCACCCCCTCCATCCGTTCCACCATGCTCGGTTGAGCACGCACCATGTGCCACTCCCAGCTCCTGGCAGGTGCCATGGAGAACCAGGCACTGCCTCTACCTTCCTGGAGCTCCCCATCCAGCAGGAGAGGCCTGCAATGCCAGTATGGTGAAATCAAGGGCACTGGAGGATGGCAGTGAGTGGAGAGGTGGCAAAGGTCCAGATGGGTCCCCCAGCCAGTAGTGCCCAGGAGAAGCCAACCTCATCTGCTCTGACATCCTCAGAGCCCTGTCTTCTCTCTGTGCCTCAGTTTCCTCTTCAGCAGGTGACACTGAAAGGTTCTCAACATTTCCTGCAGACTACATATCTATGTCTCTATGACTGAGAACCATTCCAGGTGGCCCCTCCCTCCTGCAAAGGGGGCAAACAGACCAGCATTGGCAGTGCCCCCGCCCTGAGCCTAGGCTTGCAGATTCTGGGGTCTGCCAGGGGCCCAGCCAGCTGATGTGGGTTCCTGGAACTCAGCTCACAACCTTCCCCAACAAATGTGAACTCCAGGCAGCAGTCAGGAGCCCCTAGGTGGGCAGTCTGTGCTGGCAGCAGGGGAAGGGCATGAGCATCAGCCAGGAAGAGGATAAAACCCCTAGCCCCTGTCCTCTGAGCTTGAGTCATGCAACAGACTGCTGGGATGAAGCAGGAAGAGAGGTTGTGATGGAGGTCTCCTCCCCAACTGGGCTCTAGATTCACCAAATGAAATGGCTCAGGGTCACAAGGAGGCCTTAGGGGGTGGGCTTTCCAGAACTCTGGCTGGCTGGAGGCAGAGTGAGTGTCCAGGGACACTGCCCGAAACTTCCCTGCCCTTCCTTGATGATCTGGCCCTGCTGTCCTCGGTTGGGGTACCCGTATGGGAACCTCAATGTGTATAACCAACTGCCTTCTCAAGCAGAAGTATGGCAAGGGTTGGGGTGAGTCCTATCAACATGGTAGAGTTCTTCCAGCTCGGGGGCCACAGGTGGGGACTCAGAAAAGAGTTACCCAGGTGAAGGGGGAGAGTGGGAGGGTGTTTGCTCAGGGCGGAGGGCAGGGGTGGAAATAGCAATTCTGGGTAATACATCAGTGTGACTGATCACAGAGGAGGGGTAGGTGGGAAGTGAGTGGCGAGCAGGGGAAGATCTTGATGGTGTTTAGGGCCTTCTGTAGGCAAGGGAAGTCATTGCAGGGTTCTCAACCGATGAGTGACACGGCAGAGGAGCACTTGGCAAGAGTCCTGCCGGCCCCTATCCTCCCCTGCACTGAGCCAGCCAGCCAGGTGTCCTCCTCCACACCCTTGCCCACCTCCTCTCCTTCTGCCTGTCTCTCTGTCCTGTCCTCTCCTGTCCTCTCTGCGTCTGGCTGAATACCCATGCTGACTCTTCTAGAATCAACTCAACATAGTCCAGTGAAGGGTTTGTCTTCTCTTCCCAAGCCCCATTCACGTGAAAAAGATTTTTTTAAAAATTTTATTTATTTTGTTTTGGCTACACTGGGTCTTTGTTGCTATGCGTGGGTTTTCTCTAGTTTCGGCAAGCAGGGGCTACCCTCTAAGTGGTAGTGTGTGGGTTTCTTGTTGCGGTGGCTTCTCTTGTTGCAGAGCACAGGCCCTGGGCGTGTGGCTCTCGATAGTTGTGGTACACAGGCTCAGTTGCCCTGTGGCATGTGGAGTCCTCCCAGGTCAGGGATTGAACCCATGTCGCCTGCATTGGCAGGCTGGATTCTTAATTTCAGGATCACAGGGAAGTCCTGTAAAGGACTAAAAAAAAAAAAAAACAAAACCCTAGGACTCACCTAGTGGTCCAGTGGCTAAGCCTCTAGGCTTCCACTGCAGGGAGCTTGGGGTCAATCCCTGGTTGGGGGAACTAAGATACCTCATGCTGCATGGTTCAGACAAAAAAAAAAAAAAAAGCTTTCTACAAGAATGTTCATAGCAGCTTTAGTCACAATAGCCCCAAACTGGAAGCAGCCCAAATATCTATCAAGTAGAGAAAGGATAAACAAACTGCTATAGTTGTCTGGTAGAATACTACTCAGCCGTGAAAAGGGACAAACTGCCGCTGCATGTGACAAGGTAGTTAAATTTCACAATTGAATGGTGAGGGAAAGAAGCCAAACACAGAGTACAAAGTGTTTGATACCATCTATATCAAACTGACTTGCGGTGGTAGAAATCGAATTGGGGAGTGGGGGCAGGGGCAGGAGGGCTTGCCTAGGGTGTGCTCACACACTGGGGTGCCTTTCCAAAGCTGAGTCTCCTAGAACCATCCTTTGATACCCAGAAGCCTCTCAGCCATCCCTCAACTGAGTGCCTCAAACTCTCTGTACCCCCAGCCTGACTCCCCCTTCCCTTCCCTTTCACGCTGCATTTCCCACTCAGGCAGCAGTGACTCCATCACCCACCAGTCTTGAGGACACCAAGTGACCTCTCCCAGTGGCCTCCCAGCCCTGAGAAGACCAGTCTGCCTGATCCTGGGAGTGAACCTGGAGAGTTACCCTGGCAAGACCACCCTGCTGCCCAACTCAGTGGGTCAGAAAAGCTCTCTAAGACCAGGTCTTGCCCATATTTGTGTCCATGCAGACACTGGTCCACAGGTGTAAGGAACGGTGACCAGGCAGCCAGGTGATGTCTGACCGGGGTTTCTAGCACCTGGGACCGGGGCGTCCTCCCTGCAGGTGGGAAATCCACCCCGAGTCCTGCCAGCTGGAGGCAAGAGACGTTGTGGGCCTGATACGTTGGTTGCAGAGTCTCAAGGAGGCCCAGGCTGGCTCCCCCATGTACCTGTTCCTCTCTGTTTATTTACTTAGTTATTTTGGCGGTGCTGGGTCTTAGTTGCCGGGATCTTTGTTGCTTGCAACATGCGAATTCTTAGTCACCAGGATGGATGTGGGATCTAGTTCCCTGACCAGGGATAGAACCCCAACCCCCTGCATTGGGAGCATGGAGTCTTACCCTCTGGACCACCAGGAAGTCCCTGCTGTTCCCTTTTTTTTTCTGTCTCCGGGTTCCTGAGTGTCCTACCATGTCACTCCAGATTGCTCCTTCCTCTTCCACCCATTGCACTGTCCGCTAGCTCGAGCTGGAATCAGAGGGCCCCACAGTCCTCTCGTACACCCCAGCACAGCCCCCTTCCCCCGCCCCCAACTCCCCACCCCACTCCCCACCATCACCATCTTCCCTCTCGAAGCAAGAGGCACTGCAGAGTGACCGCTCCTCTGGGCTGGGGCAGGGCTCACCCTTCCTACCGGCTCCTATTCCCACCAGAGGGGCCTATCCTTTGCTCTCCTAGCATCCTGTCCGCCCAGCATCTGCGACCCACCCTCTCCCTGGGCTAGCCCTTTCTCTCCTGCAGGCACATGCAGGTCAGCTTATCTTAAAACAGCTTCCCTGTGTTCACCACAGCTGACCCTCTCCTCTCTTTTGCCCTGTTCTGAGCTCTGGAGTTTGCTGCCTGCTCTCAGACTCTGGGCTCTACCCCCATGGGGCTAATGAGATGCCCTGTGGGAGGCCAGGAGCCCTCCTGGGCAAACGCTGGCTTCCTTCCAAGCCCACTCTGACCTGTTGACTCTCACTGCAGGCTCCTTGGGGTGGCTGCCTCCAGGAACGGGACTGTCTGTGTGGGTGTGTCTAGGGGGCCAGGAGGGGGCGGGGTGAGGTAAGAGGCTCCCTCCTGCCCCAAGGGTGGCCCTTCTCCAGGCTCAGTCCTCACCCTCTGCTCTCCTCTTTGATCCCACATCTGGAAGAGTCCATGTACCTGGGCCACAGCTTTTACCTTCATGAGGTCCTGGGGGACTGCGCCTAAGTCTTGGCTCTATCTCCTTCCGGTTTGGAGCACCATACTGGTTAAGCGGCAGACTCCGCTCTCTCCACTGAAGGACTTGGGGTGACCTCCCCAGGACGGGGCTAATGCCAGGTCACCTCTCCCCTCTCCCACATGGCTCTACTTCATTCCTAATTCACACAGTTGCCCACGGCCTGTGAATTCCACAGGTGTCCTCACTCTCCACTCCTTCAAACCATCCTTCATTTTCCCCGGGGGCGGGGGGAGTCGTTTTCATTGTGTAGCCACATCTTTGATTGTCACTCATACCTGTCTCTTCCCAAGTCCCTTTGGAGGTCACTGTGGGTCATCTAATTGGAGGGGTCTGGGAAGTGACTTGTCCTTCAGAGAAGAGCTTTCTGAGCCCAAGGATAGCAGAGTCTATGAGCTGATCGTTTGGGTTGGGGGCCAGGGTGGGGGTCGCCGTCTCTTGTGGTCCAGTTGGTGATTTTCTTCCTCTTTGCTTGGGAGACCTTCAATGTCCCCATACCAACAGAACCCACAGGTGGAGTAGGGAGCCTAGGGAGGCCCAGGGAATGTGGTTGGGGGTTGAGTCCCGGCCCTCTGTAAGGTCCTCCCGCCCCATGCCTCTCTCCAAAACTGGCCTTGAACTGGCGGGCCCAAGCGCGCCCAGCCCTGCAGCACAGCGTTAGCGCAGGCCCAGCCTCCCAGGCAGTCTCTGCCAGGCCAGGCTTAATCGTTAGCCACACAGCAGGCACAGGGGACTTTCAGGCACCTCACAGAGCTCCCAACCTGAGCTTAGACTTTGGGTAGCTGGGCTCCATGGCCGTCAAGCTCAGTGGCCCATCCTGGTGCACCTCGGGGTGGGGCCCGCATGGACAGATTAGCTGGGCACCCCTCTGACCTGGTGACCTTGTAGCCAGGTGCAGACAGGTCAAAGGCCATCTACTGATCCTGTGGATTTGGGTGGGGTAATAAATGATGGGAGAGAGGGGGCTCGAATGCTGGTTCCACTGCACCAGCCCTGCCTCTTGGGCCTCTGTGTCCTTATTCCCAGGGTCTCAGCCCCAGGGGAGCTGGGGACTGGAGGAGCAGATGAGAATGAGAAAGGCCTGGCCTCTCCCTCCTCTCTCCATCCCTTCCCTCTAGTCCCTCATCTGGTATCCCCTCCCCCTCCCCCCTCACCTGGCTCGAACCTACAACACATCCCACTTCAGCAGGCATCAGGGCCCCCCTCCCTCTTTCATTACTCCACTCAGACCCACAGGATCAGCAAAGGCAGCATGGGGCTTTCCTCAAAAGCTCCCCCAGGACAGAATGCTCTGCACTCCTGGGAGCATCAGGAAGCACCCTGGGCCCAGTGACCATGACCCCGGTAGTGTTTACTGTCTGCGGTCACATTTTGTCGAAGCAACTTGGCTGTTTTTCTACCTTTTGTCGATCTGCTCAGCTGGCTCCTTTATTCGCGCATTCACTCCTTCAGTACTTCGGAAGCTGGGGCCTGTCCTTGATGCTGCAGATATAGGAACACTTCAGGTTATCAGCCCGCAGGGCTCTACAGGCCCATGGGCTCCTGAGAATGAAAGCTCTCAGTGGCGGGGTCTGTATGCCACCCTGCCGCATCCCTCGACCCCCTGTCCGCGGTTCACTTTAGGCAAGTTGGAAGGAATGGGGTGCCCCTAGGGCTGGGGACAGGGCTTGGGGTGCAGAGTGGGGGCAGGGGAAGAGTCAGTGACAGAGCTGGTGGGTGGCTGGGTGAGGGGTGGAGAAAGATTGGCATCCTCTCAGCCTCAACTTAATTCCCTGGGCAAACAGCAGCGCTGGGAGCGCTGCCGGCAATCCACTGCGGCTTCAAAGGGCCTTGGGGCCGTGGGCGGTGTAGGCCACGGGCAAGGTGCCAGGCTTCCCCACTTCCTGGAGCGCTTGCATTCCTGGGAGCTCAGCGAGCTGCTTCCTTCCAGGGGAAAGAGGGTCTGGGTCTCGGACCCTGCCGTCCTGCCCTCAGAGCAGCGTCTGGGGGCCGGAGTAGGGGGCAGCCAGACCTGAAGCCCAGCCTCCTGGCTTGGTGATCGTGTACCCTGCTGCTCCCTGCCCTGCTGTACCGTCTGGTTGGGTTCTGGGGGACAGTACCCTCCAGCTTGTCCCTGCCCGCCCATGATACAGGGAAAGTTCAGGCCCCAGCAAGCCAGTCACGATGCCTCCAACCTGTCCCCACCTGGGAGCCTCGGAGTGGGCTAGACACAGGGGCCTCTGGAGGAAGGTGACCCCCCGGGGCTTCAGGCACCTCCTTGGCTCACACTGGCTCGTGCAGGCCCAGCCTGGGTGGCCTCCCAAAGACCCGTCCCCGGTGCTGCTGCCTCCCCTCCCTTGCCACCTATGTTTCCCTCTTCACCACACAAGAATGTGTCAGCAGGACCCGGGGCCACTCTGCCACCCATTGTTAAAGCAGGCTTCTCTCCACATCCCTGCCTCTGACAGGCCCAGGCCTGCCCCGCGGGGCCAGCCCCTTGTCCCCTGCTGGGAGTCCAAATACACCTGTTTACCTTTGGGCCTCAGCCAGGGATGGGGACGGAAGCTCGCCTGACTCCTGACCACTGGGCCCCACCAGCCCTCCCAGGCCTCCCTTCCCACCCTCCACTCACTCTTCCTTCTGCAGGTCTGGATGCCAAGAACACCTAGGTGGGGGAGGCGTGATGGCAGTAGAGTGTGTCCTGCCCTGGGCCCAGCGCTGCAGGAGGCCTGACCCATTTGCTCCAGGACTGCATGGGACCCCATCCTGGGGGGGCTTTCCAGACATCCCGAGGGTCATGGGAGCCAGGAGTGGCTGGTCCTGTGGAACGGGATGTGCTCTGGACAGAGGAGGAGGACCCCCAAAGCCTGAGCTCCTGCCCTTTCCCGCTTCATCACTTTCCTGCTGGGGGATCCATGGGGAAGGGAGGATGGGGAAAAGGTGGCAAGTTAGGGGACAGAAGGGTGGCCTCTTGCTTTGAGAAGGGACTGTTCCTAACACCTGAGAATGAAGTGGCTCAGGGCCTTCTTACCTCAAAAGTGGAGATCCGGGCTTCTCTGGAGGCTCAGTGGTATAGAATCTGCCTGCCAAGGCAGGAGACATGAGTTCGATGCCTAATTCAGGAGGAACCCACCTGCCAAAGAGCAGTTAAACTCATGTGCCATGACAATTGAGCCTGTGCCCTAGAGCCCGGGAGCTGCCACTACTGAAGGCCGCGTGCCTAGAGCCTGCAGTCCACAAGAAAAGCAACTGCAAGGAGAAGCCCGCGTACCACAGCTAGAGAGTAGCCCCTGCTTGCCACAACCAGAGAAAGCCCACGCAGCAACGAAGACTCAGCACAACCACAAAAGAAGTAGACATCAAAGGAAATGAGAAACCTGCTCAGGGAGCTTGGGTCATGGGCTCAAAGCCACACAGCTCAAAAGAGAAAGGACAACTCAGTGCGATGTGGGGTCCTGGACTGAGATGCTGGGATGGAGAGGAGCATTACCAGGCCAACAAGATGTGATTACCAAGTCAATGTCAATTTCCTGATTGTGACGATGGTGCTAGGGTTATCACGAAAGCGTGTGCTTGTTCTAAGGAAATACACACTAAAGTATTTAGTACTAATGGAGCGTCCTGTCTGCAACTTAGTCAATGGTGAAAATATACTTTGATTGGGATTACACTGAACCTACAAATAAATCTGAAGTAAAAATGTCATTTTTATTTTTTTAATTTAAAAATATTTTTATTTATTTGACTGCACCTGGTTTATCTGTGGCATGCGGGGTCTAGTTTCCTGACCAGGGATCGAACCTAGGCCCCCTGCTTTGGGAGCATAGAGTCATAGACACTGGACCACCAGGGAAGTCCCTGAACATCTCTTTTTAAAAAGCCACCCAGCTAAGGGTCAGGGCAGGAATGAACAGGAGGGACAAGATCTGATACTCACGCTTCCCACCCTTCACGCTTTCCTCCCCCATCAGTACAATGAAGCCCTGTGTTTGGCCGACTTCACAGCCCCCCTCTCAGCTTTGGCTGCTCCTAGAAAGTGTCTTTGGACCCTTAGAAGTACCGATGCCTGCTGATGCCTGCTGCTCCCCACTGCACTTCCCTGCCCCGCCTCGCCAGAGACACTAGTCCCAGGTACGGGGATTTTCAACTCCTGGTGGTTCTTCCTGGCAGCCAGAGGTTCCTTCAGCCTTTCCTCACCTGCACCCTGACCTTGCCCCACTTCCCCTAGGAGGGGCCCAGGCAGAGGGTGAGGAGGAAGGACAGTGACAGGCCCCCTCTGTCAATCCAGGGTGTACCCCCTTTGGCGGGGGCTGGAGGCTGATCCTGGGGACCAGTGGAGAGCCTGGAACCCCCATGTTCCCTTAGTGCTGGGGAACGTGGGGAGGAAGGCTGGTGGGTGGTGGGGAGAGGGAGGGAGCCACTGCTGTTGGCAGGGTGGTGTCTCAAGAGGGAAGAAGGGCAGCCTCCTCAGTGAGCTGTGGGAAGAGAGTGGGCTGGCTCCCGAGCTCAGTAAGGGCCCAGCCTGCTGGCCTCTCAGTGTGCTTGCCCTTCTGAAATATTTGGAATAATTAGCAAGTGAAAGCAGCAAGTTAACCGGGGAATGCCAGGTTGGCCAGGAGCCAGCCTTGAGTGAAGGGAAAGAAAGGGGCTTCGGGAAAAAGGGGTCCGTGGAAGCTGGGCAGGATTGTGTGGGACAGTGCCTCTGTTTGTGCCTGCCTCTGTGTGTGTGTGTGTGTGCTCACGTGTGCTGGGGCAAGGGGCTGTGCTGGCAGGGCTGGGGGGGGCCGGGGGTGGGGAGTGATGGGTTCCAGGCAAAGCTGGGGCGAGGGGGTTGAAAGGTGTCTGCTGAGTGTCACCCATTTCCTGTGCCTCAGTTTCCCCATCAGAACTCTGGTAGGTTGCTTCCTCACAGGGTGGAACCTGATGGTGGGAGAGTAGGGTCTAGGCACTCTGTCATCTTTCCTGGTGGCCTTCCTCACCCCCAGTCTGCATTGGAGGGAAGGTGCCCGGTGGGGTGATTGCACCAGGGTGGGAAGGGCCCTGGCGCTGGGGCCCTCTGACCTCACCCCCTGTCCCTACAGAAAGGGACCGAGGACGGGAGGAGCTGGAGACAGGCCCAGGCGAGGACCGCAGGCGAGCCTGGGCAGGCCCTCGTGGTGGGGGAGTTGGGGGACGTGAACCGAGCCCTGGGCAAGCCGGGCCTTTGTGAGTCCCCAGGGCCAGGGAGGGGGCTGTTTCTCCTTTGCTGCCCTCCCACTGGGGACTATAGGTGCTGTCTCCGCACTGCACAGATAGAGGCACTAAGGCCTGGCTGCAGGGGACCCCCCCCACCCCCAGGGCTGCCTCTCAGTCCTTGTCTCTGGGGACACAGAGGTCATGAGGGCATCAGCTGGCACTCTGCAGGCCTTTGGTACCCCCCTATCTTCCTCCCAGCCATTTCCCCTTGGCAGTGAAGCCCCCCAAAATACTGACCCCCACTTTCCCCCAAACAAATTTGCAAGCAGGTCCATTTAAAATTTTTTAAAAGCTTTATTTTTAAAAATGTTTTACTGTAAATAACTTTTCATGAAAAAGTTAAGTTGCCTCACGGGGCAGGAGGGTGGATGTGGGACACAGCCTAAGGGGCTCAGGGTGGAGCAAGGCACTCCCCTGCACAAGCACAGGCAGGGGGCATGGGGCGATCCCCGGTTTCTTGGTCCCAGTGGTTCTAGCAAGCACCGCGTCGTCCCTCCCGGTTAAGCCTCAGCTATAGCTACACTCACTACATTAGTCTTTCTGTCCCCCCTTCCCTCTGCAGCTTGGCTGCTCCTGTCCCCAATCCCACAGAAACCCAACTCCTCGCTGCTCTCAGCCTCAAGTTGGGCTCAAAGATTAGGGATTTATACCTCTAGAGATGGGGCCAGAAGACCCCAGGGGCCTTAGAAAATCTCCTGGCTCCACCCAGCACCCGGATCTCGGTTCAGTCTCCTCTCTTTGCCCCCCTTCCCCAGCTCCGCCCCACGTACTGCCGGCCAGCCCCAGGGAAGCTTGGCCGGGAGAGGCCTCTAGGGGGTTAATTTGCAGTCACCTAATTAGCATTTGTTGTACCTGGGAACTTTCTCTGGATAGAGACCTGGGGAGGAGAGCTGGAGAGGGAGAAGTCTTGAGGCTAAAATGCTCTGGGGCAGACCCTGTACTGTGGCTTCCAGCTTGGGCAGGGACCCTCCAAGCTGCAGCTCTCAAAGTGAAGGGGCCCGAGTGTGTCCCTGGGGCCTGGAAGAAGTGGATCAATGAAACACTGTGTGTATGGGGGGTTGGGGAGGGCAGGCAGCAATTCTGGTCCTTGGTCCCAGTTCTCAGCCTCCTGGGCTGGAATCTGAGGATGGCCTGGGCTGGGAGCCCTGTGTCCTTGTGGGGTCAGCCTTGGGAGACCTGGCCCAGCCCCTGCCTGGGCAGTAGGGTTTCCATAGGCCTGCACTGGGGGGCAGTCTGGGCCCAGACGTGGGCGCTGTCCGGAGGGGGAGGGGCAGGGCCTGGTTTCTTACAAGAAGGCACCCACGCTGGCCCAGTCGTGCAGGTCAGTGGCCAGGGTGGCATCTCCGGCCTCAAAGAGGGGCTCCGGGGGGAGGCAGCTACTGCCGCTCTCGTCCCAAGGGTGCTGCAGGAAGGATGTGGCCAGGAAGGTCTCGTCGAAGTCCAGGCTGTCGGCAGCCTGCTCCACTGAAGCCCCCCAGGTGGCTGGGCAGTCGATGTGGCGGCCGTGGACGGTGAGGTCCACGTCCCCATGTGAGGCAGGGCTCAGTGGCGGGCTCAGCTCCAGGGTCTCCAGCGAGCCCAGCTCCCCGCCCAGAGTGCCAGCGTCGAAGATGGCCTCCCAGTCAAAGTTGCCCTTGAGGGGTTCCAGCTCGCCCTGCTCCTCCTGGGTGAGCAGCAGGGTGCTGGGGGGCCGAGGGACCTTGGCCACCCGCTTGGGCAGCGGCTGTTTGCGCTTATGCCCGAGCCTGCCCTCGCCTGCGCCCCAGCCCGCCTCCCCAGTGGCCTCCTCGAACTCCCGCAGCAGCTGTTGGGCCTCGGTGTTCACCGTCAGCGGCCCGGCCCATGGGGCGGCGCTGGGCTCTTGTGCGGCCTGGCGGGCGAAGGCTGGGTGGATGTGGACCGGGGGCAGCCGCCGCTTCTTGAAGGCCCCGCTCAGCAGCCGCTCTGCATACTGGGGGTCGATGCGCCAGAAGCCCCCCTTGCCAGGCTCGTCCTTCTCCCGAGGCACCTTGATGAAGCACTTGTTCAGGGACAAGTTGTGGCGGATGGAATTCTGGACACAGGGAGAGAGAAGAGGAGGGTGGGTGAGTGGGCAGGGTAGAAGATGGGGGCCACCCAGTGCCAGTCCCCCCCACCAGCTTCTCTCCAATGGGGGCCGCTGGGAGGGATGGAGGGCGGCAGAGGCGCTGCTCAGACCAGGAGGCTTTGGGACACCAGCCACGGGGCACCGGGAGCCGGGAGTGCTGTCGGGGGCTTTTGTTCCCTGTTGCCAGGATATCTGCCTGCTCAGTCATCCGAGTCCTGAGCCGCAGGATGGCTCTCAGTGCCACCCTGTCCTGCCCTCCCTCCCCTCCCCTGCCGCTTGCGGCCTCTGGCCAAAGGCCTCGGCTCCCCCAGGGCCTGGACAGCTATCTCTCTCTGCCTGGGCCTGGCTGGCCTTCTCTGTTTGTGAAGTGAGTGAGTGGGTGTGAGTGTGTATATGTGTGTGTGTGTGTGAGGGGGTGGAATCTGATGATTTTCCTTGTTTGTAGAGCCGGCCGCTAGCCTGGGCCCTCACTCCCCCGCCACCCCCAACAACCCCCCTCCTCCCATTCCAGGCTCTGAGGCCTCAGTTGATTATTACCCAGCCAAGAGGGCCAAGGGCATAGCACTCATTCCTGGGGCCTCTCAGGCTTGGGGTAGGGTGGCGGGGGTCTCTGGATTCTCACTAAGGTTACAAATGGTACTGCCCCCGGGTCAGGCAAATGTGGAACAGCTTGGAACTGTGATCCTGCGGCCTGTGACACGGGCAGTGATCTGCGCATCCTGGGTCTCTGTCTCCAAGAAGCAGATGATCGAAGATGCTGATGGTCAAATATGCTCAGGGCAAAGTGTGCCCAGCCTCCCATCACTACCCTGCTTAGTTCATGCCTGGGTGCACAGTCCCAACCACGCTGGGGAACAGGGATCTGGGGCTTGGACAGTGGGGCCGGCAGGTGGGTAGTGCCCCCTGGCAAGACTGGGATGTTTACACGGCGGCCTGGGCCCCTTGGCTGCTCTGTGCCAGGTTCTGGAGACCTGGAACATGAAGCCAGTGTGGGAGGCACAGCCCCTGTGGAAAGCACCTGGCTCAGGTAATTGTCCCCCTAGGGAGGTTGATGAGAAGGGCGGGGAGGGGAGTGGTGGCAGGAAACGGGGAAGGGCTTGGGGTGGGGGCTGGGACAACAGCTTTAGGAAGGCCCCACAGCCCTTCCATGGGGGCACAGCTGGCCTTCACACCCCAGAGCACAGCCCCTCTCGCCTCCCCATGCTCCTCCAGCCAACCGAAACCAGGCAGGATGAAGAGCCTGTTTCCCATTCCAGTCCGGCCCTGACAAACTGGCCTGGAGCAGGGTCGTGTCTAGGAATTCTAGGACTTGGGACAAAAATGTGTCCCTCAGTCCATCAACCTCCCTCTAGGGGGCCAGCGTCCACACATAGTTTAGCCCTGGTCTTTGGACTGGGCCTGCTGGACGGGTGACAAGTTCTTTCCACTTGAACCTCAAATTCAACACCCCTAAAGCCCTGTGAACATCCGCCCTCCTTCCTCTCTGAAGTCACAGTGGGGGCAGTTCCAAGCACTGGGCTCCCTAGAGGTCCTTCCTCGACGGCCTTCTTCCCTCGGGCCCTGGCTTGACACGCCTGCGGATCTAGATCCGCGATGCGAGTCCAGCCTGCGAGAGCGTGGGCCGGGCTGGAGGGCCTCCCTACCTGCCAAGTGGGATCAGCGTGGCGGAAGTAGCAGAAGTTGTCCGTGATCCATTTGTAGATGGCCGACAAGGTGATCTTGGTGGCCTTGCTGGCCTGCATGGCCATGCAGATGAGCGTGGCGTATGAGTAGGGCGGCTTCACGTGCGGGTTGGTGGCGTAGTCCACGTCGTCGGGAGGCGGGGCTTGCAGCCCCGGGGGCGCGCTCCGCGACGTGCACGACGACGTGGGCTTGCCGGGTGTGTGCGGCTGCCCCAGGCAGGCGGGGTCGGCCGCCAGGGGAGACCCCGGCGCGGCCGAGCCTGGCACCTGGTGGTAGCCGTGGGGATCGGTACCCCCTGAGGGCAGGGCGGGAGCCTTGGCGTTGAGAATAGAGAATTCCTGCAGCCACTGCAGGCTGGTCAGGCTGTCATCCAGAGCGTCGGGCTCCTCCAGGCCGCCCTCCGGCCCGGGCTCCTCCGCCGCCCCTACCCCCGAGAGGCGTAGCCAGCTCTCCGCCATATCTGCGGGGACTCTCCGAGGGGGCGGTCAACATCCACGAGCCGAGCCGAGGGTGGCCGGCCGAGCTCTCTGGCCCGCTGACGCCCGCGGCTCGAGTTACACAGTCTCCCGGAAGAGCGCTTCCATCCCGCGACCCGGGGGTCGCTTCCTCCGAATTGAATGAGGTGCCTGCAGGGACCGTAGCGGGAACTGAGCCCTCTTCCCCCACCCTCGACGAGAGAGTGTGCGCAAGGAGCGGGGGCCTCCTCTAAAGTCGTCCCCGCAGCTGGGGAGGATCTTTTACTGCCTTGGTCTGGGAAACAGAAGCTGTGCCCCGTGGTCCAACCTCCGCAGGGTCCGCCTGGCTCTTCCTCTTTGATGTTTTAGAGGAGACTTAATTAGCCAAACGAGGGAAGAGTGTAAGGGACATCCGAAGCCATTCTCTTCTCCCCAAGAGTGGGAAATCAACCCCCCTCCCCTCCCTCCATAACAAATGGAAATGGGGCGAGGGAGCCCAGGAGGGCAGTATCTTTGAAAAGGGCTATTAGGATGAGGGAGCAAGGGGAAGGAAGGAAGGAAACAGGATAGAGAGTTATAGGGGCGCGGGAAGTGAGTGTCCCCCAAACTTCTCTGATGTCGTCCCTCGGGCCCGCCACTTCCGTCGGGGAAGGATGGGAGAGCGGGCTGCTACCGACGCCCTCCCTTTCCGCGGCCGGAAGACCACCCCGTCCCTTACCTGGCTCAGAGCGCAGCACGGGCCAAAGGAATGTTCTGGAAGAAGTTCCTCCCACCCCCTGCGGCTCTCTGACACCCCACCCCCAGCTCGATGGCCCAGCCAGCAGTCCTTGTCGCCCCTACGCCCGACGGCGCCTCTCTGAACGCCAGAGGCCGGGGGACCGGCATTAAGTAGCAGCTCCGAAGGCTTCTCCTGCTGCCATGGCGACGCTCCGCCCCTATAAACAGCTTCCGCTTCTGCCATTGGTCAGTGTGTCTCCAAGGGGACCGCGGGTTCTTAACACTCTCTCTGGCGGTAACTCTCTTCGAACTCCCTCCTCCTGCCGCCTTCTCCCGCGCCACGCAGCCCCCTACCCGCCACCCGGTCCCGGCTCCAAACATTCCCGCGCAAGGGCCCCGCGCAGGGTTCGGAGAAGCGCGCGCCTCGGCGCTCCAGCCGAGGCCCCGGGCGCCCCGGGTAGGCCGTCCGCTGCGGGAACCTCACTCCTGCCCTACCCCGCCCCCCTCCCACCTTCCCGTCTGGGCTGCTCCGAGGTGTAGACGGCTCCTGGGACGCAGCCTGGGGCGCGGAGGCCAAGACTGGGAGCGGCTTAGCCTCGGGGATCGCGTGCTTGGGGTTTTCCTTCCCTCTCTGGGTTGTGAGTGGCACTTCCGCACGTTTCTGCGGCCTATCCCGGTCTCCCGACCCTGATTGTCGAGTGGTGCCCGCAGGCAGGTCTGACTCTCGATGCCACCTGCCGCTTAGGTCCGCAGACACCCCCATGGCGGGTAGGGTAATCATGCTTCCTGGTAAGCGCTCCCTCCCAGCCCCATCCTCAGCAAGATTCCCAGAAGTGGACATCCCAGGAGCTTCTTCGGAAGTGCCTCTCCCTCCCTTCCAGAGAGCCGAGGAAGCTGAGCCAGTGAGTGGTACCCAGAAAAGCCATGCCTTTGCCAAATTCTCCTACCAGGATCATTTGCTCCGTTAATTTCACCAGCCTTTAAGTGATGAGGACCAACAGCGGACTGTAGTCCGTTCTCCTCCCTTCTCCCACCCTCCCTCCAGTCACCAGCTTTCCTGCTCTTCAATTATTGAGCAGCTGCAGTTGGAAGTTCTCCGGTTTAAGGGCGGGGGGTTGGGGGTGGGTTAGGGGGAGGGCTCGTTATCACGCCTTTGCACAGGACCTGTGACCAGGCCAGCAGACAGTCAACTCCCATCCAGAAACGTCTTTCCCTATCCCTTGTCCTAGTTCACTCCTTCATATACAGCTTGTCTTGAAGAAAAATACTAGAGTGCTAGAGAAAGTGAGACAAACTTTCACAAATAAGCCAGCTGCGCAGTTAACGGCTCTCCTTCCCTTGTCAACAGTTTTATTCATTTTTAAGAATCATGCAGCAATCCATAAATGTTGCATCCTTGACGTCCTCACTGTAGTGTGCCCACAAGTGTACTCCGGGAGTGAGGGGTACACAGATGGCACAACAGGACACGCAGACTCCCACATACTAGGTGTGCAGATCCTAAAGCAAAGTGAGAAACCAGCATGCCAAGATCAGGTGGACAGGACACGAACTCTTCCCAGGGGAGATGGCTTACAGTGTGTGGATCTGTGCCCAGGTGATGCCCCAGCGTGGGCATGACCTCTGGGGGGATGGGACTGGGGAAGGGAAGGAAAAAGGGCTCAGTGAGGAGGCCAGGGTCATGGCATCACTCGAAGTGAGCTCACAGGTGAGTTCAGACCCGAGCATGGCAGGAAGGAACCGCAAACACAGGGGAGTCTGTGGCTTCATGGGAGAAGCCAGGCCCTGTCACAGGTTCTCTGGGTCACCTGCTTACAACATGATGGTCTCCAGATGATGGCTGGGGCATCTGTCCTGTTCCCTGACCAGGCTGAAGACCAGCCTCTCTGGATGGGCTATTTCTAGGGATCTTCCCCACCCCACCTTTGGTCGGACCATGTGGCATGCAGGGTCTTAGTTCCCAGACCAAGGATCGAACCTGCACCCTCTGCAGTAGAAGTGCAGAGTCTTAACCACTGGAGCACCAGGGAAAGTTCTACTTGCCAAAGAGCTAAATGAGAACAGAGAGGTGGGGGGCTTGGGGAGAGAGCAGGAACTGTCTGAGAAACAGGCATGAAGAGCCATTTCTCACCCAGGTCAGTCTTGGATATCGAGCCAAGGCCTTGAGGAATCTGAGCTTCTTCCTGGGAGAAGGCAGACCCTCCAGAAAGGGTGAAGACAATGGCTTCCTCTTAGGGTTCCTGGCCGTTGTGGCTACTGTTTACCTGCCTCTCCTTCATCTCAAGTAACAGCACACTGTGAATACTACCTGCCGGGAGAGCAGGTGGGTCTGAATGCCACCACCCCAGGCTCAGGGAGGTCCCATTCCCTAATGTTTCTGGGGCTCAAACTTCAGGGAAATCAGTAAGTGGGGTTATTGCTCATATCTTAAATAAGATAGGGGCCATACAAATGTTTCGAGGAGAGAAAGGACATGAAGTGGGGCCTGAAACAGCAGAATCCACTGCATGATTGCAGAGAAGGTGGATGTGGGAAACTCAAGACAGAGGCAGACTCAGGCTTGGTTTGTGTAGTGTCTGTTGGGACTACAGGCCTCCCCGTCCCCCAGAGTAGGATGTGAACCACAGCCACCAGACAGTGTGCGGGTCACCACCCGCCTGGCAGCGCAAATAACTACACAGAAGGTGCAAAAGGTCCCCTGGGCTTGGGAAGGACCTGAAAAGTTCTTCAAGGGTCACAATACCAACTATTAATTCAGGTCATCGTGGTGGACGTATCCTAGGGCTCTGTCAATCACATCTCTGCCTCACAAACTTTTGGATCCAGCTTTGCTTCCCAGTCTCAGGCTCCACTAAACAACGACCTCTTCCAAAAGCCGGCAGGTAGCACATCTATCTGAGAGCTGGGAGGAACCCACTGACAACACCAGTGTGGAGGCAGGAACAGCCAACAGCTTACGGTCTGGCCTTGCTGTTTCAGGGTGTCAGTTATATGTCCTACACGGACTGCGGTGGGGTGGGGTGGATACATGGTTTGAACAATACCTCTAAATCTCTAATGAGCCTATGGAAGGTAGTACCTCCCCCATCAGGCTCAGCAGACCTGGGGGGGGGGGGAGGCAGAGGAGGACAACAGGTGGGGAGGGGAGCCCCCTGGATTACCCCTGGCCCCAGCTCAGCCCTTTCCCCAACTTCCTTTGGGGCTCCTGGGCACCAATTGAGAATCACCAGTCCACCCCTTCTCTCAACCTGTTTCTTCAACTATTTAACAAAAGGGGGTGGAGATGGCTACAGTGGGGATAAGAAGGCCACTTGACAGGGCGGTAGTGATGAAACGTGATACCACACAACAGCTCCTAACATGTGCCTGGCACATAGAAGGGGTTAAACTGTTTCTGTGGTGTCACCTTAGGATGGAGTCCCAGGCCTTCTTGAGTGCACCTGATCATAAATAACCCTCCGGAAGGGAGCCATGTAACTAAGGGATCCTCAGATTCAAGCATGATTTAGCCTCCTTCCTAAGCAGACAGACACATGAGGCACTGCCTCTGCCACCAGAAAGAAGCAAGAACTGTTTTCCCAACCAACCTTCCAGTGGTTGCCACTGTTCACTGTCCTGGAGAAAGGACCTCCTAACGCTTTTCGAGGGGGAACTCCACCTCTTGTGCCATACGGCTTTCCCTTTTCGCAGGAGTCATCCCCCAACCCCCACCCCGAACTAGAGGTTTCAGATTGGTCATGATGTCCCAGAGACCAGAAAATGCCAGGTGTCTGTAACGAAGTCACGCAAACTCCAAGTCCTCTTGGTCTACCCGCCTAAGGAGACAAAAGATGCACAAGAAAACAACTGGTCCACGGGCCTCAGCTCCACCTGAAGGTCAGGATTCAGTGGAAACGTTTTCAAAAAGTCTCTGCAGAGGGTCTCAGGAGCTGCAGTTCATCCCGTGGCTTTAGCCCTCAAGGAGCAAGGAGGCTTCTGGTCCCTTCTGAGGGGAAGGATCATGACTGCGGAAGGCTGGGAGAAGGAGCAGGCGCCCTCAAGCATCCAGCTTCCACGTGGGTCTAAAGCGTCTCCACGTGTCTTGCTGAGGATGCCCAGCAGGTCAGCGGTGCAGTGAGGCCAGGAAGGGATGCGAGGACAGGAGGGGGCCCCTGGCACACAGGCCGGGGTTCTCAGACGGCCAGAGGCCCCCACACGCAGGGCCTGTCCTCGGGGTCCTCCAGGCTTCCGGAGGACAAGCGCCGGCGCTGCGTGTTCCGATGACTCACCACGTTGTCATCGGCCTGCCAGGCACCTGAGAAGAGAAATGCAAGGTTACTCGAGCTGGACCTCCGGATCGGTCCAGATGGTGTCCCCAGCAGGGCAGCCTGGGAGTTCGGCACGAAAACTGGCAGGCTGCCCATTACTTGGAGCTCCCACGGTGTGCCAACCACAGCACGTGAGGAATCAGGAGCAGTGGTGCCCACTGGGCCAGGGACAGTCACGGACACTGGGGCCCACAATGGTGGGACACATGGGATGGTCCCTGTTTTGTGGGACCTTGCCCTAGGACCCACGTTTGTATCTTTATTTGGCCTTAAAGTTTGCTTCAGTGTAACCGCAGACAAGGGTCTAGCTGAGATTTTCGTGAGGCAGGAGGAAGTGAATGGGACGGAGAAGAATGTGTTAATTTGGGCCCAGAGTTGATGTTTGCTGTGGGGGCCAGGGTGGAGCAGGAAGTGCTTGGCTGCCCAGAGGGTGCCAGGGACTGAATGGCAAGGAGGAAAACAGTGCAGTAGCCATTCCTCTCTTTCTGCACCCAAACAGTCCACTGAGGTTTGCTATCAGCTGGTGCCATCCACCTCAGGAGATATTAGCCCCAGAGCCGTGGGGTCCCATGAGCACCATCCCCTAAACTCATCATCCTGTCCCCAGTCCACGGCTCCTGCACAAGAAGCACCGGCTGCCCACGCTGGAAACGCCCACAGCCCTGGGTTGGGGCTTCTCTCTCCTTTGTGCTGTGTATCCAGTCACCACCTCTGGCTTGTTCACCCTCTGCTGCTGTTTAGTCCCTAAATCATGTCCAAGTCGTTGCGACCCCACACACTATAGCCCGCCAGGCTCCTCTGTCCATGGAATCTTCAGGTAAGAGTATTGGGGCGGGTTGCCATTTCCTTCTCCAGGAGATCTTTCCGACCCAGGGATCGTTGAACCCAGGTCTCCCGCTTGGCAGGAAGGATTCTTTACCGCTGAGCCACCAAGCAAGGGCTGTGCACTCTCTAGTCATGTCTAAATCTGTAAGTCAGAAAACTGGGTACACCCCCAACTTATAACATACTGACTGTGTGACCCTGGGCAGGTCATTGTACTTGGAGTTCCAGTTTTCCCATCTATCAGACGGAAATGAGTACTTAGCCCCCAGAGTTGCTGGGAGAGATAACTGAGGTGACACGGCAGAGTGCTGAGCAGGGTGCCTGATTCTTAGAATGTGCTCGACAGCCAGGCCCACCCCCAGCCTTGTTCAGGTTCATCTCCCCTCAGCAGGCCTCCAGCCCACAGACTGGCTCCATCCATTCATTATTCCCTCCAGTGCAGCGAGAAACTCCTTCCAGGGGAGAGGAGGAAGCCCTAACCCCCTGGAGTTGGGGAAAGCCATTCAACCTCTGGCCTGAGAACCTCTGAGCCACCTCTCCCAGCTTGTCCCACACGACCCCCCAGTCGAAGAGGGTCCAACGTGTACCGACTTCCTCCCCCACTGCCCCCCTCCTCATGCCGTGAAAATTGCTGAATCCTTGAATTCCTCCATTGCACTGTGACCTTCTCCTGGGCAGAGCCAAGAGCCACACCTGGCCCAGCAGGGGGCTCATTCAGAGGACAGAGCCTGTGACCCCGGACTGGAGGCCTGAGGCTCAGTATATTCTCCTGTGATGGAGGCCACTCATGAGGGTCTGGGGTCAGCCTTCAGTTAAGCCAGCCCAAGACACGAAACCCTTTAATGGCGGAAACACTAGGATTAAGTGGGTAGAAACTGAGTATTTCGCATAAATGTCCTGATGCAATCATCCATCCTAAACCTCTGATACTACCCTGCAGAGGTGGACCCTGGGCCAGAGGAGTCCGTGGGACAGAAAATCGTTAGGTATCTCTCGCAGCCAGACAGAATGTGGGGGTCCCTATTCCCTGGAGGCACTGCAGTCTGGCACCCTCTAAGGATGGCCCTCTAAGTGTGACGGCATGACGAGTAGGCCAGATCGCCCTTCTAAGTTAAGAACCCCCAGAGACAGTGAGTTGTTTGTTCAAGTATATAATTTGGTAGAACTCATACCTATTCCTCAATGTTTAGGGGGCAGGACTCCGGAACGGCGGCTGTTTGGTGGGAAAGACCAAAAGCAAATGGTAAACGAGAGAGAAGACACACAGACACACACGCATGTGCAAAGTCAAACGCCTCCACTACACGGCTACCACCACCAGCTGCCAGGTCTGAATGCCTGAGTCCTTGCTACCAACGCCACTGGTCCAGTTCCTGAGCCAGGGCGCACACATGGCTCCTTCTGAAACCACCTCAAGCCTCTGTGCTCCTGGGCTTCGTGACAGTACCCTTTCTTCTAAAAAGGGCCCCTGCTGGACCCATGGCCAAACCCTGCTGCTGCTTGGCTCCTCCTGTTCAGAGGGAGAGCCTGGGTGCAGCAGGTAAGCCATTCTGTTCAGCCCTCAGCCAGAAAAGGGAGCCTGGAGATTCAGGATCTTTCAGCAGGGGTAGAGAAAGGTGCTGCTCGCTAAATTCCATCCTGGGGACTCAGAAATGGGAGAGTGGAGAGACCTCTAGAGGCAGATTTGAGAAGCACATCCAGGGTGCTTTTTCATACCCACTCCTGTCTTTCAAAGTGTTAGTCACTCAGTCACATTAACTCTTTTCCACCCCATGGACTGTAGCCCACCAGGCTCCTCTGTCCATGGAATTTTCCGGGCAAGGATACTGAAGTGGTTGCCATTCCCTTCTCCGGGGGATCTTCCCAACCCAGGGATCGAACTCCAGTCTCCTACATTGTAGGCAGATTCCTTACTGTCTGAACCGTCTTCCCGTCTCTGCCCAGCCACTAATTAAATATAAGGGCTGTAACAGCTCCGACCATCCTGTAGAGTCTCTCCAGGAAAAGAGGATGTTCACTTCAATTTTTCCTTAGTATCTGGGAAGTGTAACCCTTCCTAGTAGCGTATTCGTCTTGGGTTATTTCGGGTCACCATAGGTACTTTTTTGTTTTCTTTTTTTCTGGTCATGCTGCACGGTTTGGGGGATCTTAGTTCCCTAACCAGGGATCGGACCTGGGCCATAGCAGTAAAAGCGCCAAGTCCTAACTACTGGACTGCCAGGGAATTCCCTCCGTAAGTATTTTACATTTCTTTGGCGATGCCCACTCCTGTACAATGCAGTCATTTAAAAACATTTGTATTACTAAACCAAATTATCTTTGCTTTTCCCCACCACTCCCCAGAGCCTTTTCACAGAACTGTCAACCAGTCCCCTGACTACTTTCCTGCCACTTGTGTGATAGGCCATCATATTCCTTGCAACCACATCTACCTAGCACGCATTCTTATCTGCTCACCACCTACCCCTCTCAGCTCAGATTTCCTCCCTTTGGGAATCTTTCAGAACAACCTCAGAATATACCATATTCTCACACCTCCCCTTAGTTTTGGGTCCAAGAAGATCCAGAAGCTTCTTAGAGAAAGAGGGGCTGGATTGACACAGGTGCTCTCTCAGCATCGCTCCCACATGGGTGATGAGAGCGGGGAGGATGGGGACGTGAGCAGTCCTTGCCGCCAGCTGGGAATCCTGGCAGAGCACGTATGTGGCTGGGGGCGGTGGACCGTGGGATATTGCTGGGGCTCTGCTGCTTGTGGGCCCTCTGTGAGGGGACTGACGTCCTTGTAGAGAGGAAGACCCAGTGCCTGAGAAGCTGTCCTGGCGGCCAAGCCAGCCTGAAGTCCCTCAGTCATAGGATGGAACTCCGAACTTCCAGCTGAGTGTGATGAAGCCTGCCTATTCCATGGGACCTACCAAAGTGGGTACTTCTGTCATTAACCTGACAGATCCTTCCAGAGAGTTCCCCAGCACTTTGCTACCAGTGTGATGCTAACAGTGGAACTGGAGAAACATTTACCGAGAGAGCAGATGCACTTGCCCTCTCCCATAAGAGCCTTTGAGACCTCTGGGTGAAGCTACGTAGGGACCCCTTATGCCTGGGCCCAGAGCAGCCGCCCCAGCCATGTGCCTTCACGTCTGGCCCAAACGGTGAACTCGGTTTAATCTGAGAATGGCTGGCTCCCGAGATCACCATAAGGAATCCCAGGTTTCATGCCCCTCCTGCAAGCCCAGAGTGGAATAAAGATCCACCAGCAGGCTGGCCAGAGGGAGGCAGGGAGAGGAGGAAGCAGACAGAATGGGATCAGTTTCCACCAGCACGCTTGGCTGAAACAATTCCCAGCAGCTCCCTCTGCCAAAAAATGAGGGTGGGAAGTGGGGGGGCCCCGGGGCGAGGCAGGAACCTAGATTTCTCTCTTAAAGCCCAGTGTGCACAGCTGCTACAGACACAGGGCAGAGTGAGGGCAGAGATGTCATCTTCCCCAAAGTGAAAGTGTTAAATCACTCAGTCGTGTTTGACTGTTTGTGATCCCATGGACTCACCTGGCTCCTCTGTCCATGGGATTCTCCAGGCTACAATACTGGAGTGGGTAAGCCATGCCCTTCTCTAGGGGAATCTTCCCAACCCAGGGATCAAACCTGGGTCTCCTGCATTGTGGGCAGATTCTTTACCATCTGAGCCAACAGGGAACCTCTGGTCATCTTCCCCAACTACTGACCAAAGCAAATTCTTCCCGTAACCTTTGCCCCGGACTCATCTACACTTTTGCGGAACAGGGATTCATCTATTCTTACAAATTTTTTCTTGAAAAAAATCACAGCATGTGGAATACAGGCCCTTGCCAGTTAAGAACGGAAGGCCCAGCTTAGAGCCTCTTGGGTGTGCGCACGCCCAGCAAGCTCAGGGTCAGGCACGAGTGAACATGAACTTTCACAGAGTCTGGATAACATAAATGAGTTTCAAAATAAACAAACCGGACAGACAGACTTACAAATTTGGCAAAAAGACATGAGAAACACATGGACAGAAAGAAGCCAGGTAAGGAGTGGGAAGGCAGGAATGAAGTGGACCCTGGGCCCCAGCTGCTCCCAGCACAGACTTGGCAGGGTTAGCACTAAGTGGGGAGGTGTCTCTGGGAATTATAACTTCCCCTGCCACAAGCCTGCGCGGGGCCAAAGGAGTGAGGACCCAGGTCTTCCACAGGCTGATGGAGAGTGGCAACCACAGGAGGCTGTCCCTCCAGCCCCTAGCCACGTCGCCGAGCTAGTAAAGCACTGGACCCACGACAAAGACGTGGCTGTCCTGAAGCGAAGGAAGTCTTCGTTTCAGGGCACTTTAAAAGATTACAGAACCACACAATGTGAAGGCAATCTCTGCCGTGAACCCAGGAGAGGCAATTTTTACCTAGTTCACTGGGCCAGATGTGGCTTTAGAGGCCTGTTGGTGGAGCCCTTGTAAGCAAGGAGTAGAGGGACCTCAGTGCCTGGAGTGTGGCCGATAGCTGGGCTTCTTCGTGAGAACGTATCCCAGATTCAGTTTAGCGTAGTGGGAACACATCAGGGGCACCCTGATGTCCCTGGGAGAGGGCCAACTGAGTTAAGGCTCCAGGGAGAGGAGGCACCTTCCACCCCTGATCTCTCCTCTGGGATCCACATCCAGTGAGCATAAGGCAACTAGTGGTCACCCAGGCCTCCCTGGGTCACAGAGCCACTCGCTCATTTATGAAACGCTGACTCTCAAATTCCTCTCTGATCCTAACAATCCATGATTCTCTGCGGAATTGCAAGTTCCCTTTTCAAGGGCTCAGGGCTCTCTGAGACTTTCTCACAGAGGTGGTTGGTGTCTGCCTCCAAAGCTGCTGATAAAAGCAAGACGTGGCCCCCTGCCATGGGATCTGTAAGACTGTGATGGATGCGCCCTGTCAGGCCAAATCGGAAGAACTGGGAGGGATTTTTGCCCCTTTTCTTCCTGCTCAGAGCAGGGGTCTCTCTTTGCTCAAGGACTCTCCTTTCAGCAACTGGCTTCCAGCATCTTAGCAAAGCCCATGCCTTCTTGCAGGAACTCCAGGGCAGGAGGTGGGTGTCCCAGGGTGAGAGCAGGGGTGCGAGCAGGGGAGGGAGCGTCTCCCACCAAGTTCATGTTCAGCAGACTGCCACTCACCGGGTAAGCAGACCTCAGAGCACAGCTTATTGTCCAGTGCTTTCACGCTGGCGATGTCAAAGTCATTGTTATTGTCACACTCCATACCTAGAAATGCGCATGTCCTCTGGCCTGTAACGGAGTTAAGGCAGTTAGAGAGGGGCTGGCTGTGTTTTTTCTCTGCTTTGCTGTCCTTAAAATAAAAATCTTAAGGATGGAGACAAAAAAAAAAAAAATCATATCATATGTTAAAAAAAAAAAAGACAGTAATTAAGTGGGTAAAGAGTGGACAAAAAAGGAATTAAATTGTTTGTGTTCTCCTGTCCTGCTGTTTCTTTAACAGGCTCCTTTCCAGCCTTTGTTCCTGGGAAGTCAGACCTTGGGGAGGGCTGCAGGATGTGTGCCCAGGCCCAGAGCAGGACTAAGTCAGGCTGGGAAGAGCTGGGGGAGCCACCAGAGAAGCAACTCCGCCTCTGGCCCATGACTGTGGGTTTGTATGGGGTGCGTTTATGACCACAAGGCTCTGGGAAATGGCTAATACATAGAACATCAATTAAAGCTCTTTGGTTCCATAATTTTGCCCATCAAATCAAAGGATCGCTTAGTTCACAAAATTATGATTTATTTTCTGATGAGGCTTAATTTGTTATTCTGAGTATGTTTTAAGGCAGCAGTCCCCAACCTTTTCAGCACCAGGGACTGGTTTCCTGGAAGACAGTTTTTTTCACATACCAGAGGGTGGTGGGGGATGGTTTCAGGATGATTCAAGCTCATTACATTTATCATGCACTTTATTTCTATTATTATTACATCAGCTGCACCTCAGATCATCAGACATTAGATGCTGGAAGTTGGGGACCCCTGTTCTAAGGGACTGACCAGAAACCTACAGTCATGTAAGATGGGGACAGTTTTAGATGTTATTTTTTTCAAGACTCTCCCCTCTTTTTTTTTCTTGGTGGAAGGGAGAGGAAAAAACATACAGCTACAGTGCTGGGCTGGGCAGAAACCACTTGCTGCCCTGCACTTTCCAGAAGCTAGTATTAACTGCCAGGGCGACAATCACAATGGGGAACTCAACCCTCAAGACATCAACTGCAGCGCACCCTGCTTGGCGCAGTCTGCTTTGCCACGCTCCTCCTCCCGGGCTCCCCGGCCAGGTGGGAGCGGTCCAAGGTGCGTGCGCTGCCCCATCCCGCCCCCCACCCCCCGCAACAGCCAGCGCTAAAGCAGAAGCGACTAGCGTGACACCTGCCTCCAGGCTGGGATCCGGGTCTGCTTCGGAGGTCACCCTTCCGCGGAGGCGCCTCAGAGCAGCGGAGGGAGACACCGGTTCCTGGGCCGCCTGGTCCTCCCCTCCCAGGTGGGAGTGCCAGCCCCGCCCAATCTGCTTCCCTGCCCTGCCTGTAGGTCCGCTCTAGGTTTACTAGAAACAAAATTCTTCCCCCTGAAGATATGAATGACCTTATTTACAAAACAGAAATAGAGTTGCAGATGTAGAAAGCAAACTTATGGTTGGGAGGGGTAAGAGGAGGAGGGCTAAACTGCGAGATTGGGATTGATATATACACACGGCTGCTGCTGCTGCTGCGGCTGCGGCTGCTGCTGCTGCTGCGGCTGCTGCTGCTGCGACTGCTGCTAAATCGCTTCAGTCGTGTCCAACTCTGCGACCCCATAGACAGCAGCCCACCAGGCTCCCCCGTCCTTGGGATTCTCCAGGTAAGAACACTGGAGTGGGTTGCCATTTCCTTCTCCAATGCATGAAAGTGAAAAGTGAAAGTGAAGTCGCTCAGTCGTGTCCGACTCATTGTGACTCCATGGGCTGCAGCCCACCAGGCTCCTCCATCCATGGGATTTTCCAGGCAAGAGTACTGGAGTGGGGTGCCATTGCAAATTGAGACCTAAATGACAGTCAAGAGAGTCGGCCCAATAGCTTACAGAACACTGCCCTGCCCTGACCTGCCGAAGCCTCTCCTCCAGCCTTCACTGTGCCCGCTGCTGCTAAGGCCTCTCTGCTACTGTAACAACAGCCCTTTTCTTCACTAAAGCAAAACCAGACCTACTGCCTGCAGTCCTTCCCACCAAGTGATGGAAACTGCCCTCTGCTCCTGCTGCAGCTCAGCTCCAGGGCTGCACAACCAGCTCCATGAGACTCCGCTGAGAAGCAGGAAGGAAGGTGAAGGCAGCTGCCCAAGAAGCTTCAGAATCTACTCCACGCAGACGGAGAACCACCTGAATGATATCTTCTGCAGCCTTGGCTCAGGGGCCCAGAAAAAGCGGGAAGGCCACTGAGGTCCTCGGATTCCCTGCTGGCTTTTTGCTGTTTCATCAAGAAGACAACATCTCTCCAAAGCCACACCCTTGAGCAGTGCCACCCAGTCCCACCAGTGCCCCTTTCTGTGCCGTTTAGCGAATACCCAGGAAAGAAATATGGTAACAGGGAGCCAAAGACCAGGTCTTTTACCATCTTCCTGTGTGGGCGATGCGTCCTCTTCCTCTAGAACATCGTTCCCCTAGGACGGAAGGAAGGTGCTATGAGTCCAGGAAGCAGAGACATGAGCGTACCGACTGGCTGAAAACAGCGCTAACCAGCCTCCTGGTCTCTGTGCGCTTCCCATCCACGTGAGACGGCGCAGAGGCCCAGCAGAGGCAGATTTTGCCTGGTGAGACAGGATCAGCCTGTAGGGACCAGGTCTGAGGCACATTACAGACGGATCCTAGGACTCTCAAGAATAGCCTAGGTAATAGTTTAGCTCACACTGTCTAAGGTGGATGTCGAAGTTGTGAATTGAAAAAGCAAACTGTGAGGTCAAAGCACCTTCAGAAATTCCTTAGGATCCCAAACCCTGTCCAGGTATGCCTTTGAGAACTCGTGGCTCAAAAAAAAAGTTCTGGCGTCCTCACTGTGAGCTGAATGCTCCTATAAGGCCCCACCGCTGGGTCTGAGCACTTCTCATGCTGAATTACAATCCTGACTCCTCCACCGGATGGAGCTCCTGGATGGGTGGAGTGGGTGACAGGCGGGCAAAAGCCACGTCACTCAGTTGGTGTCCCCCCAGTGCCAGGAAGCACCTGTGAGCCGGCTGTCCCGGGCGAATGGAGGACAAACACCCTCTCGAGGGTCTGGCCTGGAAGACTTCCCACTAGAACTCTCTGCACGCCTGTTACACTGAGACCAGTGCCCTCGCTAATCGGGCAGTCCTTCGGCTCTGCACCCGCCTCTTAACAGGCTTCTTCCAGAACAGCTCCCATCCCATTCGCACCCTCTGCTAGCACCGAAGGCCCCTAGACTAGGGAGGGGGCACCACCGTCCTCCGCCTGGCTGTTACCTCTGCGTCCTGCTCCTCGGCGGCGAGGCCCATGAAGTTGCAGTCTGGAGATGCCGCGGGCGTCACCTGCAGAAGAGCAGCGAAAATCAAGGTGCAGACACCACCAGCTCACCTCCCCAGCTTGCCTGGCAGCAAGCCCAAACCACGTCCTCAGGACAGAAGTGGTGCCAAACCAAAGAGCAGACACGAGGGTGTCTTTGACTTAAGGACGGGCACCCTGTTTTCTGAAGCTCCCTTCCCGGGGGCACCGGGGGGCCTTTGTGATCTCCCTGGCAGACCCTGGGTCGAGCTGCTTGGGATGAGCCTGCAGAGCCAGAGCGGCAAGGGCCATCCCATGACCCCCGCTTACCTCTTCTTCATCTGAGGGGGTCCTGCTGGCGGCCCGGGGGGAGGGGAGGGCCTCCCCCTCCTCTTCTGTGCCAGGGGCGATGTAGGAGCCGGACATGGAGGAGACGGTGTCGGTGCTGATCTGGGAGTGCTGGCTCTGGGAGGACACCATGGACATGACCGACTGGGCCAGACTGCTGCTGGCAGGGTCTTTGGAGACAGGAGTTGGGCGGGGGAGGAGATGGAGGTCAGACACAGCTGCCGTGAACCGACTGGGAGCAGGGTTCTCTCCCCGCATCGGGGGGCTGTGAGGACCGTGGCAGCCCGGCCTCGCCCTCACCAAACAGTGTTTAGATTTAAGGTTTGCCAAGGTTTGGCTCCTTTACACTTTATTTAAGTTTAAATTTTTTCTTTTTGGCCATGCTGTGGGCCACGCAGGATCCTAGGTCCCCGACCAGGGATCAAACCTGAGCCCCTGGCATTGGAAGCTCGGAGTCTGAATCACTGGACCCCAGGGAAGTTCTTATCCTTTACATTTTAGAGCTCTGAACTCAACCTCAGGGGTGGGGGATTTGCTTTTCCCTGTCATGATGTTAAAAGAAACCTTCCGACAGCAGCACTGGGAGCAAGTTACCTGCCTCCCCCCTAGCTGGGGGGCGAGACCACCCTCTCAGTGCGAGACACCGAGTCCCGCTTCCCCCTCAAGTCGGGCCCTGCTCGGTGTGGCCACTGAGGTATCACTTGGCTGCTTGCCCAGTCCAGCCCGGAGGAAATACTAGAAGCGCCATGGACTCCAGCCCTCCTCAGGTACCTTCTGGGGAGGAAATCGTGGAGGAGAGTGGGGTTCCCGTGCAGGACGACTGGTCAATAGCTCCTGACGATGACAGGGTCAGGTTCTCACTTTCTGGGGTGACACCGCATTCCTGGGGAGAGGCAGAGTCGGAGGGAAGGAGTCAGGGCAGGGGGCCTGGGCGAGGGATGGCGGGGGGTGACATGCGAGGCAGGGCTGGTTTCTCCTCTGTCACCAGTCCTCTGCAGCCCTGACCCGGGCTGGCTGGCTGTCTCCCCGGGGAGGTGCGAGTGCCTCCTGCCCGAGGCCCAGCACCTGCTGGAGCCACACAAAGACGACAGCTCAGATGACCCAGGTCAGCTGTGACACGGGAGCACCCAGGCTTCCCCAGGATTGCAAACAGCTCTCCTTCTGAAGGGGAAGAACACAAAACCAGTCGAGGCCCTGGAGCCCTCCTGGGCTTCTCCTCTGGGGTGGGGGGGTTGGTTCCAGCTCAATGGATCTAACATAAACACCATCTCCCTCCCCAGCCCACACCGGCCCCCCACGCCCACCCCGCCATCCGTCACCTGGGCTCATAACCTCAGTCCACCCCGGGCAGATGCAAAGGTCTGTTGGTTCTCTCTCCTCTAGGAATTCTTCTCGTGAACTGTAGTGTAGGCGTCCCCCCTGCCTAGCTCTGTCTGTCTCTTGCCTGAGCCTGTCTGGACACCTCTGCCAGGGGAGGCCTGGTGGGGCCAAGTTCCCGCTGTGCCGCTGGCCTGCTCAGGGCCCCCACTCCTGCTCCGCGCTTCACGGGTAACGTCCCTACGACCAGGAATGTTTCTCTTGCCTTTCTCGTCAATGCCTGAGAAATTCTGCCCCCTTCAGTGGAGGCGCAGAGTCCTACCCACTCGACATCCCGGGAATTCTCCATGGACCATTTCTGTGTGTGAGGCCCATTTTAAAAGTCTTTATTGACTTTGTTACGCTATTGTTTCTGTTTTATATTTTGGGTTTTGGGCCATGAGGCAGGTGGAATCTTAGCTCCCTGACCAGGGATTGAACCTGCAACCCCCTGCGTTGGAAGGCGAAGTTGTAACCACAGGACCGCCAGGGAGGTCCCGCCATGGACCACTTTTTAAAGTGAGCATCCCTGCTCCTAGCCTCGACCTTCCCTTACCTGACACACTGACCCATGGTACCACCTGCCACACACTCTTTGACTGTCTTTGACTGTCCTGCGTGTCCACCCCACCCCAACTGCCAAGCCTACAATAAGCACCATGAGGGCAGGACCTCAGTGTCTCTCCACCGCTGCTATCCTTAGCACAGAGGATCACGCCTGGTCAGACACACAGGCCCCATACTTTGTTGAAAGAATGAGTCTAGTGACACCTTTGCTGCGTCTCAGAGAGTGTTCAGAAGGTGTTTGATGAGTCAGTGAGAGCAGATGGACCCAAAGAGGCCAGTAGGCTGGAAGGAAAGGACCCAGAGTCCAAAACCCAACAAGGATGGCATGTATATTACCTCTCCGAGATGCTGGCCTGACGGTCTCTGAGACAGCTGCGTCTCAGATTCACTGCAGGAACGCTCATCGTCCTCTTCGGGCAGCACGGAGGAATTCTGGGAGATGGACCTGTGTGAGGCCGGAGGGAGAAACAGCTGCAGCCAGTGCCCACTTAAAGAATGGAACTCGCCTGCACCCCCATCA
Organism: Ovis aries; assembly: GCF_016772045.2. Classification (NCBI taxonomy): domain Eukaryota; kingdom Metazoa; phylum Chordata; class Mammalia; order Artiodactyla; family Bovidae; genus Ovis; species Ovis aries. The sequence continues at coordinate 54,871,247 of NC_056064.1, read as the reverse complement.
CCTAGAAGTCAGAGGGAGCAGAGGGCCGTGGGGGGGACTGCAGGGGACTCACCTCGCAGGAAGGAGTAAAGACGTGGGAAAAGGCACCGAGGGGTCTGAGACCTCTTCCGGGTGTCAGAAAAATCTGAGTTTTCCCTTTTGCTCCTTCAAATAGTTGTGTCTGAACTTGGGGAAAACCACTGACATTTTTAGGGTTTCAGTGTTTTCATCTGTAAAATACCCTCCTTTCTTCTTTGAGGGAAACTTATGACTTGCGCCTGTGTATGCAAGCTCAGTAGTGCCTGACTCTTTGCCACGCCATGGACTGTAAGCCCGCCCAGCTCCTCTGTCCCTGGAATTTTCTAGGCAAGAATACTGGCATGGGTTGCCATTCCTCCTCCAGGGGATCTTCCCCACTCAGGACTGAACCCACGTCTCCTGCACGGCAGGCATATTCTTTACCACCATGCCAGCTGGGAAGCTCCATGACTTGTGCCAAGGTGGATGTAAATACTTAAGAAATACAGATCACAAGGCTCCTTCAGTCCTCAGACTAAGTGACGCTCCCCAGGGACGCTCCCACAGATGACCCTAACGATGTCATCTTCCCTATACCTTATACCCTCCTCCCGAAACAGAACATGTAAGTTTTATCAGTCTGGATCCTCCTAAGGACCCATGTACCATCTTATACTCCTCTCCTAACGGATGGGATAACTCCACCTCCGGCGTTGTTAGCCCAAGTCTCCAGTGCAATGAGCAGCTCTGGCAACAGCCCAGAGGGTCTATGCCGCCCCCGGGACCCAGGTCTGGAGTGAGCACACAGGAGTGGAAGGATGGACCGAAAGCATCGCATCAAGGACCCCAGGGCCAACGCTGTTGCTCGCCGCCTACTCACTTGGAGAGACTCTTTTTGAGCTTGAGTCCTTGGCTGCCGCAGTCGGAGAGGCGGTCGAGGGGGGAAAAGGTTCGGACAGGAGGCAGGTGGCCGTCGCTGCCGTAGGAAGGCAGCATTCCTGAGAGGTGTCGGTCTCCAAGCACGTGGAGTGGGGGGACCGCTGGGGATGGGGTGAGGGGCCCATTGAGGGCCTCCAGAAGAGACACCACCTCATAGCCTGGCGGAATGTTCTCTGAGGACTAGGGGAATCAGAGACAGGTTGAAAAATTGATTAGATACTTTTCATTTTATGGTATGAGTGTGTTTCTTCCTCTACGGTGGAAAAATGCTTCCTTTTATATCTAGTCTGGGGGTTCTGCCAAGAAAAGCTTCTCTATTAGAGGCAGAAGAAAGAGAAAATATGTGCTGAGAACCACATGTGCTGAGACTCTAGTTATATATGAGCTTCTTCTTAATAATGTTTATTTTTTTATTGTAATAAAAATATGCGTTCTTTACAGGAAATTTGGAAAACACCTAAAAATGGAAAAAAAGAAAAAAATCAACAACTGAGTCACCTAACTGATAACTTTCGTCAGCCTTCTAGTATTTTCTCCCAATTTTTCCCCTCTGTACTGTTTACACAGTTGTGATCAATCTGTAAATAATAATTTTATACCAAGCTTATTTCACAGAACATAATAATCTCATTCACACATGTTCCTTTTCATAGATACCATACCTTTCCTAATTCTTCCACTGGTGCTGCCTAGTTAATTGCATCCATTTCCTGCTGTAAGCAGCACTTTGATGAACATCTGTTCATTTATTATGCACACATCTCTTTTTTTCAGATCATTTTCTGGGTGTTAAATTCCAAGACCTTAGATTACCAAGTCCAAAGGTACTTTTTTTTTTTTTCCATTATTAATTTTATTAAATCTTCACCCTATCATATACCTCTTTTTTTCCTTTTTATAAAGCCATTTTAAAATTTCATTTTATTTTTTTTATTATTGTTTGGCTGTGCCGTGCAGCACGCAGGATCTTAGTTCCACAACCAGATCAAACCAGCAGCTGCTGCATTGGAAGCATGGAGTCCTAACAACTGGACCACCAGGGAAATCCCCAAGTACAAATGTTTTTTAAGGCTCTTGATATATACAGCTGTTTGTTTTTTTGACAGTGAACTTTCTAGGTATACTCCTATAAGCAGGACAGAATACCTATTTTAATTGTTCTTGGACAGCATGGGGTATCTTCAAAAAAGGAAGTTTCTCAGCTTGAAAGGTGAAAAATGGTCTCCCATTTTAACCTGCATGCTGTTGATTTTTAATGTGGTTGACTTTTAAAATTTTAATGTGTTTGATCATTAACCAGCTACGTTGCCTGTTTTGAGAAATGTTTTGTATATATCTTTGCCCATTTATCTATTGTTTCATTCAGGTGAGTTATTCTAGAGATCCTAGCCTTTCCTCTGACTATATTTTGTTGTGCCTACACTTTTTTCTTTATAGGATTTATTGATTGCATTTTAATTCGGGCCATCTTTTACATATCTAAAGTTTAAAGTTTTTTATGTGATAAAATCCACGTTCTTTTTTTGGATTGTTTTCAAGCTTAGAGAACCCCCATCCATAGTCAACTAAAGAATCATCTGTAAAGTATTCTAGGTTTTTAAGGCTTGGTTTGCTTTGTCTTTAGGGTAGTTAACTAGTTACTCCACCTGAAATTCATTATCTGATAAGGCGTGAAGTGCTAAACTAACTGATTTTTCTTCCCTAAATAGCTACCTAATCATTCCAGTACCACTTACTGAATAATTAATAATTAATCTCTTCCACTCACATGTTAACCTAAAGACAAGACTTTCTAGTCTATAACTACAAAGCTCAGAAGCTTTTCACCATCACTTACACTACGAGACCAAGGTGAATTATTTCATCTACTTGGCTCCTAGTATCTAAAGCCATGAAACGGGGTAAAGAAAAATAGTCACCTTCTCTGAGGATTCAGATAAAAATAGTAAGTTGAATCTAAACCTCAAACAATCATCCTCTGGTTTCTGCCTGGGGGCATTCTAGAACTGACCCCACCTCCGGAGTGAAACAGCAAGCCGCTGGCTCTAGGGATGGTAAATATTAACTGGACACTGAGTTTCCAAGGCGGCAAGGGGAGGTTTTAACGATCAGAACCTCATTTTCCACTGTACTATCGGCTGGTTCTAACACAATGAGATCTCGGCCAGCTTACTCAGTACTTCAGAGTGCCAAGATTCAATTACTTGCTGCCAAGCCACGCAAAAAAGGACAGAAGGTGGGAAAAAAAAAAAAAAAGGCCCAGCTTACCGAATGCTCTTCCGAGTCGGAGGTCTGGGATGAGAGGATAGGGTTGAAGCTGGCTGGGGACAGGGGGCCCAGTTTTTTCCTCATGGCTCGGATTTGCAGCAGTGCCCGGAAGGCTGCGAAGAAGGAAACAGGTCGTCAGGACATGGGGGAGTCAGGAGGGACGAGAGGCTCCACAGAGGCCAGCCCGGCGGAGAGGGCAGTGACCTGGGGGGCCCAGCGGGGCCTCGGGGGGCTTACGCAGTCGGCAGATGGGGCAGTTGTTGGCCTGGTAGCGAAGGGTGTCGGCGCAGGTGTTACACAGGCAGAGGTGGCGGCAGGGCAGGATCAGGGTGTCTCGCACGTCGGAGAGACACACTACACACTCGGCGCTGTTGTCGCTAACCTCGTCCTCAGCCACCTGGCCAGGGGGCGGGCAGACAGCCAGCGTCACAAAGACTCTCACAACCCCTGCTTTATTTTATTATTCATCTGTTTGTTTCATGTGGATCAGTTTTAAAGTCTTCATTGAACCTGTTACAATAGTGCCTCTTGTTTTTTTTATTTTTATGTTCTGGTTTTTTGACTGCAAGGCATGTGGGATCTTAGCCCCCTGATCAGGGATTGAACCTGCAACCCCTGTGTTGGAAGGTGAAGTCTCAACCGCTGGACCCCCAGGGAAATCCCCCATAATTTAGAAGGCAGTTTGCCTGCAGAGCTGAGATAAGTCCTATGAACAGGATCTTGCACCTGCATTGAACTTGATGGTTTACCAAGTGCATGTGCACGCCCAGTTTCACTTCCGGCAACTGTGTGTGCCAAGCTCCTCCTCTGGAGCTGAGATCTGGTCCTGTCCATCAGTCAGAGCTGAAGGAGCCCAGGAGGGAAGGAGGCAGCGATGAACTGAGGGTCCAGGGAACTGGGTGAGCAGAGCCCTGCAGAAGAACCCATCCAAACCAGCCCATTTTTTCATTTCCAAATTTAAATATAATTATAATCATCTGAAATGAGGAAGAAGAAATACCCTTCTAGGACCAGACAAATTTCAGAGTTTGGTGTGCTAAATTCCTAGATCCTGGCTGGATCAGAGGCGGTCTCACCCTGCCTCCTGGGAAGAGGACATTCAGAACTGTGGATTGGGGACTTCCCTGGTGGTCCAGGAGTTAAGACTGTGCTTCCATTGCAGTGGGTCAGGGTTTGATCCCTGGTAGGGGAACTGAGAGCCCATATCCTGCAGGGAAAGGCCAAAAAAAAAAAAAAAAAGAACCATGGATGGAACTTGCCTTAGACTCTTGCGTGTTGTACTTATTTTCAATCCCATAGATCTCCTGAAGGAGGTAGCTGACCCCATCCACCTGAAGAAGAAACGGAAAAGTGCAAGGGCAGGCTGGTTCTAATGAAAGATAAAAGTGGGAACTTACGCATCTCCACCACGAACCTCCTTCAGTAACCAAGGACTACAGATTCACAATGGAAACAATCAAAGGCCTAGGTAAGCACAGGATGCCCTTATTTACTTACATGTTCTCTTTGGGAGGAAAAGAAAATCTGATGCTTAATTCACCCACTCTTTTGTCCAACAGGGAACATGAACATTCATAAATACAACAGTAATCCTTGTACTGTAGGTCACTATGACAGAGCCCAGAGATTAGGCAAAGGGTGGAGGACCACAGGTCAAAATAGATGCATTATCTAGCTATAGAATGAAAGCTGAGCTTAGACCTTATACAAATGAAGGGATGGAAATGAGAAAGAAAGAGAAGAAATGGGCAAGGGAAAGTGGGGAAGGGAAAATGCAGATGCTGAGGGAGAGCAGGCTCTGGAAGGAGGGGCCGATTGCACCCCTCCTCCACTACTGAGCCACCCCATCACTGACAGGTGGGCAAAATTACCCGTTAGTCCTTCAAAGAGCTGACTCATTGGAAAAGACCCTGATGCTGGGAAAGATTGAGGGTAGGAGGAAAAGGGCACGACAGAGGATGAGATGGTTGGATGGCATCACTGACTCAAAGGACATGAGTTTGGGTAAACTCTGGGAGGGCTTCCCTGGCAGCTCAGATGGTAAAGTGTCTGCCTGCAGTGCCGGAGACCCGGGTTCAATCCCTGGGTTGGGAAGATCCCCTGGAGAAGGAAATGGCAACCCACTCCAGTACTCTTGCCTGGAAAATTCCATGGACTAAGGAGCCTGGTAGGCTACAGTCCATGGGGTCGCAAAGAGTCGGACACAACTGAGCGACTTCACTTGACTTCTGGGAGGCGGTGAAAGATAGGGAAGCCTGGCATGCTGTAGTCCATGGGGTCGCAAAGAGTTGGATACAAGCTTAGCAACTGAACAACAAGTCCTGCCTCTTAAAACCCCCAACTTCAGGGCTTTCCTTGTGGTCCAGTAGTTAGGACCCAACGCTCTCACTTCTGGGGCCCAGGTTCAACCCCTGGTCTGGGAACTAAGATTTTGAATGCTGTGCAGCTTGGCCAAATATTCAAACCCCAACTTCAAGGCCCAGTTCAACTCAGACAGCCTGAGCCATGTCTCCCAAAGCTGGCCCCTCCCTCGTTTCCTCATGCCAGTTCAGTCCTCACTCCCCCTACCCCCAGTGGTCCCCTGCCCTAAGGCCCAGTCCATTATCGACTGCACATTCTAGTCTCCAGTTAGACAAAGCCTATTGCTGATGCCAATCGAGGGACTGCTGCTGCTGAGTCGCTCCAGTCGTGGCCGACTCTGTGCGACCCCAGAGACGGCAGCCCACCAGGCTCCCCCGTCCCTGGGATTCTCCAGGTAAGAACACTGGAGTGGGTTGCCATGTCCTTCTCCAATGCATGAAAGTGAAAAGTGAAAGAAGTCACTCAGCCGTGTCCGACTCTTTGCAACCCCATGGACTGCAGCCCACCAGGCTCCTCCGTCCATGGGATTTTCCAGGCAAGAGTACTGGAGTGGGGTGCCATTGCCTTCGAGGGACAGGAGAAGGGATGAACCAACTCCCTTGAGGTACCCGAGCCTTTCCACCCCATGCAGGCGTCCTGGAGAACCAGGCCTCCCCATGAGGCAACTCACTGAGGCCCGGCCTTTCCAGGCAGCAGCCCCCCGGGCTCAGGCTCTGTCATCTCCTCTGCCTCTCTTAAAACTTGCTTTAATGTAGTGAAGATTCTGGAAAGGACATTACCAACAAATTCATACTAAGATATTACTGATGACTACTGACCTCACTAAGGGCGGAGAGCACTTAGTACCTCAAAGAATGAAGAATTAGAATTTCATGAACCTACAGCCTGTTTTACACAGAGAAGTAAGTCAGAAAGAGAAAACCAATATATTAACTCATGTATATGGAATCTAGAAAAATGACATTGATGAACCTATTTGTAGGAAAGGAATGGAGACACAGACATAGACAATGGACTTGCGGACCCAGGAGGGGAAGGGAAGGGTGGCATGAATGGAGAAAGTAACATCAACATATATACACCAGCATGTGTCAAACAGAGAGCTGGTGACAAGCTGCTGTGTAACACAGGGAGCCCAGCCTGGCGATGTGGGGTGGGGGCAGGGGAGAGAGGCGCAGGACGGAGGGGATACAGGTATAATTATGGCTGATCTGCGTTGTTGTATGGCAGAAACCAACACAACATTGTAAAGCGATTTCCCTCCAGTTAAAAACATTTTTTAAAAAATGGAAAAAAAAAAAAAAAGAATTTCAGATATTTGTCGGCCATTGTAGGGGAGGGAGGCTTTCTTTGCATCTCAATCAAGGCCTACCCTGCCCCACACTCGACTGCCTCTCACCCTCCACGTGATGAGGCCACCATGGGCGATGCCACTGACTCCACTCTCCCCTCCTGTCCTCCACGGCTCTCCCCCCAGCCTCAGGGGTCAGGGCTTCCGGCAGACACCAGCATAACTTGCCCGTCATCCTGAAAGGGGGCAGATGGCCAGCAGACTTTGAATTTGAGAAAAGAAATGTTGGGATACATTAAGCCAAGAGCTCTAATTGGCCCTGAATCAGACCCTGATAGTTTATTCTTTTAGCTGGAAATGTTAGTTTCTCAGCCTGGCCTTTTCAATGAAAAGAGTTCTCCCTAAACCTGATGTCAGGAGACAAATCTCGTACTTTCATTTTCTGAAGTCCTTTACTGGCCGTCTCACCACCGACAATTCTGGAACAACAGACACCCCAAACCGGTATTCCTTTCAGGCCACCCAAGTCGTTTCTAACACAGAAAAGCATCCCTTTTTGCTTTTCTTCTTTGATTAAAAAAAAAAAAAAAAGGCAGGGAGCGGGGAAGAAGAGCGCTTAGCAGAAGAGTGGGGAGAGAGACAGAGAGCAGAGTGGGGAAACACCAACAGCCCCGGCCCTCGAATGCTTACCACTTGTTTCTGTTTGAGGGGCTTGACGCAGAAAGTGCCATCTGAGTGCTGGAGGGAAAACATGAAACACGGCAGTTATGACGAGGAAGAGGGAGACCAGCTGCTCTCTTGTTACTTCTCTCAATTAGGCTCCTTCTTGGATCCTCCCAGCCCCGCCCTGGAGTGTGGAACAACAGACTCCTCATTCTAGAAGGGTCCTCAAGCGTGTAGTCTAGCCCTTCCGATTTAAGAAGACAAAACGAGGCCTAAGGAGTCAAGGGGCATCAGCAAGCTAGTGGCTGAGCTGGAACTCGGCCCTGTGTGGCCCTGGGTGTGCAAAGGGGTGCTCCCCACCAGCTTCCCACAGCCTCCCAGCCAGACCCGCTCTGTCAAGCCCAGGCAGCCAGAGAAGGGGCCTCCATGTGACCTCGGAGGAGAGACAGCAGTGCGTACCAAAGCAAGTCCCGTAACGTTACCCACTGACCTTTTCAAAAGTGCCCAGCAGGACATGGCAATGGCCAAAATACTCTGAAAGAAAGAAAGGCACATGGATGGGGGAGAAGACCGCTAATGATACAGCTTGACCCCACCCACCTTCCCCGAGCCCCTGTGACCCTCTGGCTTCACAGCAAGGGGCAGGTTAAGTCACCCAGTAGGACTGTCGGTGCCCGAGGAGGCTGGGAGCAAGAGGGCACTGGGATGTGGAAACTGACGCCCACGGAGGGCCCCTGTGGATCTGAGACCGCAGTTGCTGCCAGCTTGCCTGCCACAAATGGGCCCACGTGCAGCCCAGAAGATGGGAAGCACCCGTACCATCACCTTCATCCACCACGGCATGGACCACCAACGGGTAAACCTCTCTGTCTAGGTCGAAGCCAAGCTGAAGGGAAAGAAGAGAAAAAGGGAGGGAGGAAGGGGCCTTACATCCAAAGGGAGGGGGCCTTACATCCAAAGGGCACAGTTATCCACCAGAAAGGGAGGCCTTAACTTCCTCGTAGCTCCTCACCCGTCAACCTGGTGACTACCTGGTCATTTAGTCTCTAAGTCGTATCCCACTCTCGTAACAGCATGGACTTTAGCCCACCAGGCTCCTCTGTCCCTGGGATTTTCCAGGCAAGCATCCTGGAGTGGGTTGCCTTTTCCAACTACCTAAGTCCATTGAGTTGAAGGCCACCAGTCTCTCTGTAAGAAACCTCAGAGATGTAAAGGTTTGTAACCTGTAGGTCTTTCCTTTGGGCACTACTTTCTCAAAATATCCTAGGCTAACGGGGCTGCTCTGGGATAGAAAAATTAGTTATGTCCTTCTCGGGGCATGAAGGCATCAGAAGGCTAAAGGGGAGCACGCCTTCGAGCTCCCCGGGGCCGGTCCTGTGCTGCCAGCCGGGGTCCCGAGGAGCTTCCGTGCCCTGCGGGCCTGTGCGCGGAACCTGCCCTGCGCTTTCTCCTGGCGGCCGCCGGCTGCTCACCTCCTCTTCCGCCCACTCGGAGGGGTCCACGGTGTGCGAGGGCAGGCAGAACTGCTGGCACACCCCGCGCTTGTAATGCACCGTCTCCGATTGCAGGCTGTTGTCTTTGGGGATGTAGCTGTTGGTCAAAGTGGGAAGCAAAGCACAAGTTACCGTCTCGCCCAGAGGATCTGATGCTTTCCTCTGTTCCATGTCTGCTGTCAATTATCAACAGGCTCTCAGTACAGAGTGGAACAGAAAAAAGAAAAAAGATCTCCTTATAATCTTTCTTTGCCCTTGCTTGGTGGTGCTATTGAAGTTATCTATTTAGGGACTTCCCTATGAGGCTTCCCAGGTGGCGCTAGCGGTAAAGGGTCTGCCTGCCAATGCAGGTGATGCAAGAGACTTGGGTTTGATCCCAGGGTTTGATCTCCAGGTCAGGAAGATCCCCTGGAGGAGGAAATGGCAACCCACTCCAGCATTCTTGCCTGGAGAATCCCGTGGATGGAGGAGCCTGGCAGGCTACAGTCCATGTGGCCGCAAAGAGTCGGACATGACTGAGTGACTGAGCGTTGGTGGCTTAGTGATTAAGAATCCGCCTTCCAATGCAGGGGATGCAGGTTTGATCCCTGATCAGGGAACAAAGATCCCACCTGCTTTGGGACAACTAATCCTCCTGCTGCAAGGAAAAGATCCTGTATGCTGCAGTGAAGATCCTGCCACAGCTAAGACCTAACACAGCCAAAAAGAAGTAAATAAGTAATTTTTAAAAGGTATCTATTCAACCCACATACCCACAGAAATGTAGCTTAAAATATTTTTAAAATATTTATTTGGCTGTGCTAAATAGAGAAATTTATTTATTTGGGGTATGCGAGATCTAGGTTCCCTGCCCAGGGTTTGAACCCCGGGCCCCCTGCATTGGGAATGTAGAGTCTTAGCCACTAGACCAGGAAGTCGACCCAGCTTAATCGGTTTCTAACAGCACCATGATGACCTGAAGGAATATGCTGCTACCTGTCCCTGTACCAAGATGGCATAGTTTGAAGAGAAAAAGTGAACAAGTAAGACTGTGTAAGTAAGAAAATCCAAATTCAGGAACAGTTCTCGCCTGAGTGTCAAAAAAGAATGTTTTCCTTGGCAGGGGATCGCGTCAGGCGTGGACCCTGGCCTGTGTGGGAAGGACGTGGCTCTCCTGGCCCCTCGTTCTTACCTGGCAATGCCATTCTGGAACTCTTCGGTGGCCTGATAATAGATGGTGATGGCCACCCGAGCATCCGTGTCGAAGGTGAACTCCACGTTGTAGTGGACTTTCGCTCTGCCCGCCTCTTCCCCAGCGGTCTTCACTTCCTCGGCACATCTAGAAAACCACAAAGACTCGGCATTTGGGGGGAGCCCATTAACATGTTTACAGTGATCTTTTTTTTCCTTTTCTTTTGGTGGGATCCTAGCTCCCTGGTCAGAGACTGAACCCACCCACGGCCCCTGCAGTGGAAGCAAGGAGTCCTAACCACTGAACTGCCAGGGAATTCCCTTCCTTTTTTATTTTATAAAAATTTATTTATTTGTTTATTTTAATGGCCGTGCTGGATCTTAGCTGCAGCATACAGACTCTGGGTGTCGCCATATGGGATCTAGTTCCCTGATCAGGGATGGAATTCGGGACTCCTGCATTGGATGCCTGAGTCTTACCCACTGGAGCACCAAGGAAGTCCCTTCTCTTCCTTTTTAAACTGAATATACTGTGGGCTACCCTCTGTGATCACACACTTAGGCCTCCACCCTCATTATGAATGACGGCAGAGCACCTATTAGTCCTATGGGGGGAATTTAGGCAATTTCTGACACTTCATGGTGCCACCGTTAAACGCCTTATGCCTTTGCCAGACTTTTAAAAAATAGCTTTTTCTTTAATCAAAGCTACTCATGCCACTGTTTAATTAGTTTCCACAAGGCTCGTGACAAAAACGCAGCGGGTCTCTTTCTGCCCATTTTCCGCTTCTTCAGAGAAAACCGCCTTTCCCTCTGCAGCTGACTGTCTTTGGCATTTACCTGCATGTTTTGCAATAACAGGCTCAGGTTACTTTTTCAGCTTTAGGCGTTGTCTATTGACCTTCTACTATGGGAACAAGGCTTTCCTTTTTTAAAGTTTTAAAAAAATTACTTGTTGATGTCGGTGCTGCGTGCGGGTTTTCCCAGGTGTGGTGACTTCTCCTGTTGCAGAGCCCAGGCTCTAGAGCGTGGACTCGGTATTTGTGGCGCACGGGCCTAGTTGCCCTGTGGCAGGCGGCATCTTTCTGGACCAGGGACTGAACCTGTGTCCCCTGCGCTAACAGCCAGATTCTTAACACTGAGCCACCAGGGAAGTCCCAAGACGTTCTTTCCCTCCCTTCCCTCCGCTCCACACTGGGGTGCTCCCTCCCCCGTGTAATACACCATGATTTTGTTAGCTCAGTACATCTTCCTCTATACAAATGTGAGTCTATCAGCATTATTCCCAGCTCAGCCACAGAGTAATCTCTAATCATCTTCCTTTTCCGGCATAAGCTTTTATTAGAGTTTGTGCTCTTTTTTTTCTCTCCCCACCGCTGCTTAGTTCTCTATGCATTAATCACTAATTCGAACCCAAACTCTTGGTAGACAGACTTGCTATCCGGAGGGCAGCATCGGTTTAAAAATCATACTATCTCTGGGGTTTCCCTGGTGGTACAGCATTTAAGACTCTGAGCTTCCACTGCAGGGGGTGTAAGTTCAATCCCTAGTTGGGGAACTAAGATCCCACAAGCCACACAGTGCAGCCACACACACACACACACACACACACACACACACACACACTATCTCAGAGATAGTACAAAGAAGGCAGATGCTGATGATAACTAATACTGACAATGGTGATTAAACAGCAAACCCAGGGTGCCAGAGGAAAGGCACATGAGATTAAGAATAAATCCAAAAGTAAATATAAGCAGGAAAATAAGGACTTCCTGTGCCAAGTTCAAATATCCCATTTTCACATAGGTTTGTCCAGGTATCTGCAAAATTCACTTTCTCCCCCAACAATTCTTTGTTTTGGACAGTTCATCACGTTGGGATAACCACGATGGCTTTCAGAAAAGAGAAGGTTCCTCACCAACACTGACTGTCTCAGAAAGTTCTGAACGATCCAGGTGCAGAAACATCTCATGCGCGCAGCCCACGGCCTGGAGGCCGGGCTCTGGGTCTGGCAGAAACAGTTCTGTGGGTCCCCTGGGGAGTTGGCTGCCCCTGCCTGAAGAAGGGCGCCTGGAACCTGGCCCCAGCTGGGAACCTGGACTTACTTGACGAGTCTTAGTGTGTCCTTTCGGATGTTGATCAGGCTTCTCAAAGTCTTCACTGGTTCTTGGGGAGGAGGGGCTGCGTAAGGGAACTGTGTCAGAGACAAAGTGGGAGAAGAGAGTGTGTTTAGAAAGACCGATCACCATAGTAAGTGAGACTGCTCAAGGTCACAGCTGCTGGGAGGGCAGGGTGGCAGCGTTCCGGCGTCCAAAATGCTACATTTATCTGCCTTTCCCATTAGATGAAGCTTATGTGAGTCAGCATTCAAAATGTGGACAACTAATAAAAGCTCCCACTGCAGTTCCAAATACCATGCGACACACGGTGGCCGAGTTAATCACAAAAGGCTTTTCCGCCTGACCTTACACCACGGGGAGCCGGACCTGCAAGGATTTTCCTCCGGCGAAGCCGCATGGTGTCTGAAGAATTTAGGAACTGCAAACACAAGAGAACCCCAATGTGTGTACAGTGAAGGCCCGCAAACAGTGAAAAACAAATTTCCTCCGCAGCTGATCATATAAAGCAGAGGGTTTTTAGAAAACAAACAAACAAAAAAACCCATGAGCCAAGAGCTCTTCTGGGGTCATCAAAGGTTTTCAATTGTCCATCGTTTACCTTATACTTTCACTCTCTCCCAGTTTAGACATCTGGGTTTGGAGTTGTGAGGCGATGACAATGAGGAAATAAGAAAGGGGGACACAGTAAAACATTTAATTGGGAATTGCTTGGAGAAGATGAATCAGGGTGATCTACAATGCTCCTGGTATTCTTATAATGTCACTTGGGCAGTAAACATTTTTCACATACAGTTCCCCGAAAACCTACTAGTCTTTGAAGCTTTGCAAAAAACGTGGTCCTCCTAGCTCTGAAGAGTCTGTTCCCTTCTGCTGCTTTCAGAAAACAGAACATCTACATGAAACTCTGCTTTCATGGATTTTTGCTGACTATAACTCTTTTACTTGGGAAATATAATTGAATCTATGGTATTATACATCTGATTTTGTGTATTCAGTGTGATTGCTGATACTTCATGTGTGTGAATGTGACCCTTAAGAGAATACATGGAGGGACTTCCCTGGTGGTCTGGGCCTCCCTGGTGGCTCAGATGGTAAAGAATCTGCCTACAATCCAGGAGACCCAGGTTTGATCCCTGGGTCAGGAAGATCCCCTGGAGAAGGGAATGGCTACCCACTCCAGTATTCTTGCCTGAAGAATCCCATAGACAGAGAAGCCTGGAGGGCCCCAGTCCATGGGGTTGCAAAGAGTTGGACATGACTGAGCAAATAACACTTTCTGGTGGTCTATTGGCTAAGACTCCATGCTCCCAATGCCAGGGTTCTAGGTTCAATCCCTGGTCATGGAACTAGATCCCACATGCTGCAACTAAAGATCCAACGTGCCACAATGAAGACGGGGCCTACTTTAATCAATTCCACATTATTCAATGTTTCCAGTTAGGGTTTTACTTTTTTTTTTTTTTAATGTTACGGTGAATGCCTTGTCCCTACATTTCTGCGTGCCTGCTTGATTATTTCCTTAGGACAAATTCCTAGAAGTGGAATTACTGGATCAAAGAGTAAGCATATTTTTAAGACTCTTAAAACTATGTTGCCAAATAGTTCTCCAGAAAGCTAATTTCAACGTTGCTCTCCTGCATGCAGCGTATCAGGAGGCTTTTATATAGGGAAGCTGAAATCCTGGTTCAGACCCCATCTGTGGCCCATTTCTCCACCCCACCCCTGACCATTTTGCTGGGCTGTCACACTAAAGGAATTTAAAACAATTCTTAAATAAGCTTAAGCAAAAAGTAATTAGGCAGGAAATCCCGACACAAATGCTTGTCTATTCTAAAGCCAAAATAAATGACTTTGGGATTAAAATTTTTTTCTGGAGTAGTGAAGTTAATCATATTTATTTGCACGGGTACTTGAGAGTTGCCCGTAACTCCTACCTGAGTTTAAAAAAAAAAAAATTAGAGGTTCTCCCTTCACTCTTTGCCCCTTCTCCACATCCTCCCCACAAAGAGGAAAAACAAAAGGAAAGGGTGGGGGGAAAGCTAGTGTTCCTCATCTCCCATTTAGAATGTTACATTTGATGATAACTGGCAATGGAACGCAAATTATTCAGCGCTCAAGGAAAGGCATTGTGGGATCAACTGTTTATACAGACAAACTATCCTTCATGGTGGGCTTCCCTGGTAGCTCAGTGGTAAAGAACCTGCTTGCCGATGCAGGAGACTCAGGTTCAATCCCTGAGTCGGGAAGGTTCCCTAGAGAAGGGAATGGCTATCCACTCCAACATTCTTGCTTGAGGACAGAGGAGCCTGGCAGGCTACAGTCCATGGGGTGGCAAGGAGTTGGACATGAGTGAGTAACTAAACACATACGCATACAGCCTTTCTAGTATAATAAATCCATGCTTACATTTTAGCTCTTTATCTCTCTCTCCCCCACCACAAAAGAAAACCACTGAAAATCTCTTTAGGAGAAACTAACCCGGTTTGTAGGCTCCTACCTACCAAAGCTTCTGCCTTAGCAGCCTTTCATTAACCCAATCAGAGTCTTATCTGCAACCCTCAGTGCTGGGTGTAAAGAGACACTTCAAGTGGAAAAGACAATGTCCTGCTCTTTCAGGAAGCAGCATTATAAGGAAGATGATACTGCTACACAAATAACCGGAACGTTAAGCAGAGAAAAGCCAAACAAAAGGGCAGCGATAAGGAAGTGACTGTTTCTGGCTGAGGTAATATGGAACGGCTTCACGGAGAAGGTGGTATAGCACTCAGCCAGAGGACCTCTTTCAGTGAGTCCCCAGGGGTTGCTGATGAAGGCTTTGTGTGAACACAAAGCAAGTTCCTCCTTGGCCTTTTATTCTGGTGTTCATCAGTTTCCTTGTACATTTTTCTTACACCAGCCAGGCGCCACCTGGTGACCGAATGTGGAATTGCCAGCTTACAGAGATCTGATTCGGATATGAACGTGTGTGTACATGTTCATCCCTGAATATTCACTGGAAGGACTGATGCTGAAGCTGAGGCTCCAATACTGTGGCCACCTGATGCCAAGAGCTGACTCTTTGGAAAAGACCCTGATGCTGGGAAAGACAGGGCAGGAGGAGAAGGGGGTGACAGGGGATGAGATGGTTGGATGGCATCATTGACTCAACAGACATGAATTTGAGCAACCTCAGGGAGACAGTGAAGGACACGGAAGCCTGGTGTGCTGCAGTTCATGGGGTCACAGAGAGTCAGACACGACTAAGCAACTGAACAACAACAACACATATGTATATATTTATACACACACATATGTGTATGTGTGTATCAGCCATGTATCCTAGATTTTCTAGCCATCCTAATTTCAAATATTTTGTTAAACTACCCCCTACTTTTGCAAATTTTTGTTGTAAAAAAATATGGTCCCAGTGCATACGAGATTACTGAACGTCTTACTTCAGTTGTAAATTATTGGGCGATTCCCAGTAGTCTGTAAAAGGGACTATAATCCAGTCATAAAAATGAATAATTAATTTCAATAAAAAGGATTTTTAAAGGTACACAATTTGCTAACATTTGCCATTAACTTTGGGCCTGACCACATACCCACAGAGAAGCCTGGATATGGTCTGCAGGAGATCACTCAGTGGCTCCTGGGTCCTTCAGACTTGTCCCCACCACTTTTAAAAAACTGCCTATTATTTTTGGCTGCGCTGTGTCTTCGTTGCGGCGCCTAGGAGTTTTGGTGCACGGGCTTAGTTGCCCTGTGGCATGTGGGATCTTAGTTCCCAGACCTGAATCCCCTCCATTGGCAAGCGGATTCTTAACCATAGGACCACCAGGGGGGTCCCCCCCACCCCCCCGCTCCAATCACTTGTTGAAACACTTGCTTACTTTCTGGCATAGAATGATACTCCAGGTTCACCTTCTGTTTTTCTGTCCCCTTCCTCGAACCTATCATGTCTCCAAGGAGCCCTGGTTCCTTTCTAGAGAAGTCTATCTCAGCCCATCATGTATTCACTAATCTTTTATTGATGGAACACCTGCTCTATCTCCGGTTTTCACTCTTACGAACAATCCTGCAATACACATTCCCTGAAAGGAAACTTAATAGGAAAGAAGGGAGAGGGACACAGAAGAAAAACAAAGGAATACAAGCTAACGCAGTTTTTTCACTTACGAAGCAAAAAGCCCCGAATGCCAAAAATCTGCTTCTGAAGAGAAAGGAGATTATTTTTGGACAAACTATGATGAAAATAGAAAAGTACTGATTGTATACATAGCAGACACGTAACACTTGTGTCAGAGAATCAAATAATAGTCAATATGGAAATCAACATCTGGGATCATATGAATAGCTCATTTACAGCACTCTTTTACATAAGTGCTTGCTTTTATAGATTTTAGGACTTTTCTATTTAAATTTCAGTTCCTTTTTATTTGATGTTTGGTTATTTTCTCAGCCTTCTCTACTTCCCCTCTTCTCAGTTACACAGTGTGTCCAAAACTTTACCAGTGGATATTTTTAGACTGGTGATATTTCAGAACATTTTCTTAAGATCTGTGTTGGGGAGAACAGTTTACTCTGGTTGAAAGCTGTGAAATGAATACAAATTTCCCTATTTAACCAGCTGCAGCCCTGGGACAGGCTGTATTGTGCCTGCTGTCCACCAGAACGTCAATGAGCTATATTTACAGCAGTAAAACCCCTTTACATTAATTTTCCATCCAATCCTCGTGGGGAATCAATCACTTGTGTAGAAAGACTGGTAACCACAAAGCTGACAAGATGTGAGAAGACATCCTTTCCACTCAAATTGAAGATGTGAGGGAGACACCAAGAGGGGGTCACAAGATGACCTTTACTCAAAGATGCTCTGTGTTCAGGTCTGGTTACCAAAGGAATCCATCCAAGATGGCAGTCTATTTATAATCTGTTAACTCTTCCGCCAGGCCCCCTGGCCAGGGGCACACAGGACCAATGTCCTGGCTACATGATACTGCCTCTAAGGTTGACCTTTCCAAAATACTTAAGCCCTACTATGGGTATGCCCAATAACCCAGTTCTCTCTTAACAGGTGATGAAAGATTCACTGCAGAGAAAAGCACCCATCACAAAATCGCCCAGGTCTCCATTAACAACCATCACAGACCCATTTTCTTCCTCTATTATGATTTGGGTCACATTGCTCAGGAGTACTCAGACCAGGCAATGGGTTCTGTATACTCTGATATCAAATGCGTGGTTTTGATCACAAGTGAAACCTACTTGACTTCTGGTTCCTGACTTCTAGATACAGAGGGTTCTGCCTGACACCAGTTAATTTTAAGGAGCATTAAAAGGGAAAAAAGGGGCTTTTAGTAAAGCAGACACCGTTATCTTTTCCCTCCAGTTAAGTTGGTAAATAATGACTAATCGTCAGAGCATTCTATTATAGATGCCTGACTTTCAGATTTCATCTAGTCAGGAGACTGGTAACCTAGCCCACAAACAAGAATTCACTTTTAAATAAGAGATTTCAAGATGTCTAATCCTGTATGTAAAGAATGTGCCCAGAAAGATAAGCACCAGCATCAGCCAAAATAGGCATTTTAAAATATACAATATATTTTTTCCCCAAAGAAGCATATGAATGTTTTTTATTTTTTAATATGAATGTTCTAATGCCACCAAGTTTAGTTTTCCAGTCTTTTTTTTTTTTTTAAACACAGAGGCATTTTCAACAGGCCAATTATTAAGGAGGCCAAGTGGACTAAAGTCTTCCCCAGTCTATATTTCAAAAACTAAAAACTGGGACTTCCCTGGTGGTCCAGTGGCTAAGACTCCCCACTCCCAATGCGGGGGGCCTGGGTTCAATACCTGGTCAGGGAATTATATCCCACACGCTGCAATGAAGACAGAAGATCCCGTGTGCTGCAACCAAGACCTGGTACAGACAAGTAAATAAATATTTAAAAACCTAAACTAAAAACTAAGTTGATGTTCAAGTTGAAAAACTCCAAGCTGCCCACCTGTGCCCTTCCTGAAGTATACTGACTGTAAACTACCTATGTAAGATTCAAGATCAATTACAAGTTTCAAGTCTCCATCTCTCAAATTGCTAGAAGGGAAATATGCTCTGAGGTTGGCTATTGTGTACGGCCATACCACCCTGAATGGGCTTGATCACATCTGAAGTCTGCTGTGTTAGAAATCCCAGCTTTTCAGGGACTTCCCTGGTGGTCCAGCAGTTAAGACTTGGCCTTCCAATGCAGGAGGTGGGGGTTTGATCCCTTGTCAGGAAGCTATCCCACATGCCTCGTGGCTAAAAAACCAAAACAATGAAACAGAAGCAATACTGCAACCAATTCAAAAGACTTTGAAAAGAATGGTCCACATTTTTAAAAATCTTGGGAAAAAAAAGGAATCTCGGCTCCAGTAAAAGAATAACAGTATGAAATACAGAAACAGTTAAGTTTATACAGATTTCTAAGCCAATTCCCTGGTAGCTTAGTCGGTAAAGATTCTGCTTGCAATGCAGGAGTCCGGGTTCGATCCCTGGATTGGGAATATCCTCTGGAGAAGGAAATGGCAACCCACTCCAGTATTCTTGCCTGGAGAATCCCATGGACAGAGGAGCCTGACGGACTACAGTCCATGGGGTCGCAAGAGTCAGATACGACTTAGTGACTAAATCACCACCAAGTCAATCAAATACAGAATTCTAAGCCCAGGTGAGGTCTGTTATCTTGGCTAAACTACATATTTGCAGATACAGCCTCAGGCTTAGGAAGAAGGCCATTAGTGACTCAAAAACTCTAATGAGATTTTATTTTGTTTAGTCACTCATGAGATATGGAAATCCCATATAATTAGAACAAAACAGCATAAAATAAAAGCCTATAGCATATGTCTGATAGTTTTCATTTCTAAATTGTTAATATTAAGATCTGTAATTTGTAGCTAATTTAACAAGGCACCATCTGCTTCATTTTGTCTTGCTAAGCCTCTAGAAGTTTTGAGAGCTCTGATTATTCTTCAGTCACTCCTTAATAACAGTGATTAGCCAAGGCTATGTAAATCAACTGAACTACTTTCTCTGGTTTATATATTAGATACATTGTATTGAAGCCTGCTGCTGCTGCTGCTAGGTCGCTTTAGTCGTGTCCGACTCTGTGTGACCCCACAGACGGCAGCCCACCAGGCTCCACTGTCCCTGGGATTCTCCAAGCAAGAATACTGGAGTGGGTTGCCATTTCCTTCTCCAATACATGAAAGTGAAAAGTGAAAGTGAAGTCTCTCGGTCGTGTCCGACTCTTAGCAACCCCATGGACTGCAGCCCACCAGGCTCCTCCGTCCATGGGCTTTTCCAGGCAAGAGTACTGGAGTGGGGTGCCATTGCCTTCTCTGATATTGAGGCCTAAGGTCACTTAAAGTCTGTCCACAATGAAATCTAGAGCTAGAAGTATAAATCTTATATCCTAGATGGTAAATCTCAGGACATATTTATAATATATATACAATTTATATATATTATATAATTTATATTATTTATATATATATATATTATATAATTTATAATATATCAAGTCCAGAGTCCAGCCTCAAGGCTGATTCACATCACAGGCTTCTCTCTCATCCTGTGTTCCATCCTTAACCTTTCTTTGACCTCCTATCTGAGATCTCTGTGTCTCTCCATCTGTTACCTGTCACCTCTCATTCATCCTTGTAAATTTCCACTCGTTGAACCGCATTCTTCAGCCCTTCCAATTTTCCTTCCCATTTTCTCAGCAACCACTTCTCTCTGTCTCTTATGCTTTTTACTGATTTCCTGCATGCTATTAAGACCCTGGGCTTCTGATCATCTTTCTGGGCTTGTCAGAGGTGATTCCAGTTCATCAAGTAAAAGAAGGTGTCCTAGCATTAACCATAAGCTTTCTGAGACTAAAAATAGCCAAGTTCCATGTTTAAACATAGTGCAAGGCAAAAATGGTGCAACAGCTAATAATTTTCCAAGAAGCAATACACAGCCATAAATCTTAGCATGGTTAGTCTGGCTCCTAGGTTTATAATTCTCAGCCTAGTCAATTAATACAAAGATTCTTTAAGCACTAGTTAATAATCTTCCAAGAAAGCAGAGCCCGAGGATTAAGTGGGAAGTCAAAAGTTCAGCAAGAGGATTTAGTAACTAGCTTCTAAACAAATAAATTATGGAAAAGGAAAGATTTATAGTGGGTAAGCCTGACAGACACCCACCTTGACTAAGTGATCAAGGTTGCCATCACTGGGAGTCGCATGAACTATTATGTGCCTCTGATTTGATGCAGTAAGAAGGGCACTTACCTCTGTGGTATTCTTCCTCCAAAACCATAATTCTAATCTAATCACAAGAAAACCTCAGAAAACCCAAACTGATGGGAGATCTACAAAATATCTAACTATACATCTCAAAATTGTCACAGTTGTGAAAAACAAGGAAAAACAGAAACTGTAAAGATTGGACGAGATAAAGGAGACATAACAGCCAAAGGTAATCTGGAACTTAAAAAAAAGACATTAATGGAAACACTGGTGTAGTCCTAATAAAATCTGTAGCTTTGAAAAATAGTAATGTTCGTATGCTAATTTTTAGTTTGGGTAAATGCTTCATGGTTGTATAAGACATTAACATCAGAGAAAGCAGGGTGAAGGGTATACCAGAATTTCCTACTACCTTTGCAGTTCTTCTGTTAAGGATAAAATTATTATTATTATTATCATTTGGGCTGTGCAGAGGGGCATGTGGGATCTTAGTCCCCCGACCAGGGATTGAACCTGTATCTTCTGCAGTGGAAGTGCAAAGTCTTAACCACTGGACTGCCAGAGAAGTCCTTTTCCTTTTGGTATAAAATTATTTAAAAAAAAAAAGGAAGGGAGGAAGTTAAGCAAGAGAAAGGACGAGAAGGAATGGAAAGCAGGGGATCTCACAATGGAAGGTGGGCCTGTCTTGGCTCCTGTACTAGTGGTTGCGCAATTCCACACAAACCGCTGTACCCTAAGTCTCCACGTGCTCACCAGTAAAATATGCCTGATAATAGCTGCCTTACAATTTGAGAGAGTAAATGTTATATTAATCAAGGTCCAGTCAGGAAAACAAACCACACCAAGCATTTTAACAGAGAATTTAATAGAAGGAACTGGTTAAACGGGCACTGGAGAATCCAAACACAAAAAAGGGACACTGAGCTGACACAGTCACCTGGGGGAGGCCGCCACCGTCCCCAGTGCTGAGGGGACCGGGGGGGGCGAGGTCGGGGCTATCAGATCTTAGAGGCTCCCAGAAGCTGGCACCTCTGGGTACCACACTTCCTCCTCCTCCGGGCCTGCAGACTCATTAGCATCCCCTCTTGGCAGAGCCTGGAAGTGGAGAAACCTGGGAGAAGACTTCCCCAACATTACCCTTGCTCACCTTAGAGAGTGCTTTGGGGCTGGGAGAAAACAGCGGGACTGTTAACGGTGAAATAACTGTGTTGACTGTAAATGGCACCCACTGGTACTTATTACTATCATCACTTCTATTACGTGCCTGGGCTAACTTTTTTTTGGCTGTACCACGTGGCTGTGGGATCTCAGTTCCTCACCAAGGGAGGAAGCCCCTGCTCCCTGCGGTAGAAGCTCAGAGTCTTAACCACTGGACCGGCAGGGAAGTCATCTCCCTCTCATTCTTTAAGAAACCATTTAACAGTCTGGGTTAGCAGAGGACATGCACCTTTGGTATTAAAAGCATTTACATTTTTAATAAATGGAAACTATGGGACTACATTCTATTCTATAATTATAGCAACCTTTACCGCAAAGTCCGCTTTGTCAGAGCTGTCTTCTAAAGATAAAGCACACGTCTGATTCATTTCTGTAATAATCAGAGCTACTATTTTAGTTGAGTGAAATAAGTGTGCCATTCAGGGATGCTATCTACATACAACCACATTATTGACCCAGAAGTCTTTTTTATAGACTTTTGTAAAAAAAAAAAACAAAAACCACCACTTTTCTTACAATATAAGGTCATTTTGCATCTCTTTAAAAGCTGAAAAAAATTAACCAAATTTTTCTTTGAAATGCAACACAGATACCTATAGTTTCCCGTAAGCTGGGGTGGACCCTGACAACAGGAAATAAGAGGTAAGAGTGTGTACTGAGTTTCAGTATGTTTCAAAGAAATTTCGAGGAAATTCCTGCAACACAGAAGCTTTAGTTTCACTGTTGAAAACCGCAGCAGTTCTCTGTGCCCTGGTTTGTTGAGAGACACAGCCTTAAACAACAAACCAAAAGTTCATGCGTTTAGCAGCACTTTCCAAGTCAGCAAAACTTAAGTCACAAAGTAAAGTTTCTCAGAACTTCTGGAAGCTCAGTCTACACTTCATGTATCACTTCCCCTTTTGTGTATATGTGTCTGAGCTTCCTGCGAGATGATAAACTGGAGGGCAAAGTCTGTGCTAGAGACATTTTCGTATCACCCAGGGTGATTAGACCAGCACACATAAATGATTAAAATGGGTATCTGTAGAATGAAGACATGAATAAAGCCTTCAGAGAAGCACAGTGTGTGCCCATGGTGACCACCTGGATTTTGAATATTTGCCCTAAACAGCAGGTTGGCACAATTAATACTCATGAAATACCTAAAAAACAGGCTGCCGTGTGTTTTTTATTTTATTTACTCTTAATTGAAGTATAGTTGATTTACAACGTTGTGCCAATCTCTGCTGTATAGCAAAGTGATTCAGTTTTACCCATATATACATTCTTTTTTTTTTTTAATTGGAGGCTAATTACTTTACAATATTGTGGTGGTTTTTGCCATACATTCACATGAATCAGCCATGGGTGTACATGTGTTCCCCATCCTGAACCCCGCTCCCACCATTTTTTTTTTCCTTTCTTTTCTTTTTCTTTTTGGCAGCACCGCTTGGCTTGAAGGACCTCAGTTCCTGAAGCAGGGATTGAACCCAGGGCAGAGCAATAAAAGCACCAAGTCCTGACCACCAGGCAATGAGGGAATTCCTTGCCATGTGCTTTTTGGTTTTTGGTTTTGCCTGCACCATGTGGCATGTGGAATCTTAGTTTCCCAACCAAGGATCAAACCCACGTCCCCTGCATTGAAAGTACGGAATCTTAACCATTAGATTGCCAGGGAAATTCTTGCCACGTGCTTTTTAATATAGGCTTTATGGAACAGTATTTTTTAAGTTCAAATAGGAGATAGGATCCTCTGGTCCTGCCAGTGAGCTGTGTGCAAGCATGAAATCAAAGAATACAAGTGAAACGATTTGATAAGACACCAGGAGGGGAACCAGTTCACAACGGAGCTGGGGCAGCAGCGTAGCGGTCAGACGCGGCCGCTGAGCGGAACTCGGAGGAAAATCTTTCGCCAGGTGGACACACCGCTTCCGCCACCGCAGCAGCAGCAGCAGCATGGGGAAGGGCGACCCCAACAAGCCGCGGGGCAAGATGTCTTCATATGCCTTCTTCGTGCAGACCTGCCTCAAGGAGCACAAGAAGAAGCACCCCGACTCCTCAGTCAATTTTGCAGTGTTTTCCAAGAAATGTTCCGAGAGACGGAAGAGCATGTCGGCCAAGGAAAAGTCCAAGTTCGGAGACATGGCAAAAAGTGACAAAGCTCACTGCGACAGGCAGATGAAAAATTACGTTCCTCCTAAAGGTGACAAGAAGGGAAAGAAAAAAGATCCCAACGCTCCGAAAAGGCCTCCATCTGCCTTCTTCCTGTTTTGCTCCAAACATCGTCCAAAGATCAAAAGTGAACACCCTGGCTTATCCATTGGGGATACTGCAAAAACAAATTGAGTGAAATGTGGTCTGAGCAGTCAGCCAAAGATAAACAGCGGTATGAACAGAAAGCAGCTAAGCTAAAGGAGAAATACGAAAAGGATATTGCTGCATACCGTACCATGGGAAGACTGAAGCGGGGGAAAAAAAGGGCCCTGGCAGGCCGACAGGCTCCAAGAAGAAGAAGGAGCCAGAAGATGAGGAGGAAGAAGATGAAGATGAGGAGGAGGAGGAGGAGGAAGGTGAGGAATAAATGGCTATCTTGTAATGATGTGTGTGGAGTGTGCGTGTGCGCTCAGGCAATTGTTTTGCTAAGAATGTGAATTCAAGTGCAGCTCAGTATTAGCTTCAGTATAAAAACTGTACAGATTTTTGTATAGCTGATAAGATTCTTTGTAGAGAAAATACTTTTAAAAAAAATGCAAGTTGTGGCTTTTTGAGGGGCTACTACATACAGGCAGAGTTTCAAGCTTCTGATGGTAAATGTTTCTATATATTTAATGCTTTCTTTAATTTCTTGACTTGTATATGGTAGCACAGCAAACTCATAGAAATTAGCATCAATAGCAACTTTTGAGTTTTCTAGAACGAGAATGTTGTGTTTTTGTTTGTGTTTAATTTTGTAATAAAATTATATATATTAAAAAAAAAAAAAGACACCAGGAGGGAAGATCCAAGTTCTTGCTTCTATTCTCGGGTGAGTAATTTAACATCTGTGGCATCAGTTTCCTTATCTGTAAAATGGGATTTACAGCCCTTGTCTATCAGATGGGGTAAGTAGTAAGAAGATAATGAAAGTCGCTCAGTGTTGTTGCCTGACTATTTGCGACCCCATAGACTATACAGTCCATGGACTTCTCCAGGCCAGAATACTGAATTAAGAGCAAATAGAAAATGTTCTAAAAATCACACCATGCTATGAAAATATAGGTTATCACTGTGGTGCTGGAGAAGACTCTTGCGAGTCCCTTGGACTGCAAGGAGATCCAACCAGTCCATCTTAAAGAAGATCAGTCCTGGGTGTTCACTGAAAGGACTGATGCTGAGGCTGAAACTCCAATACTTTGGCCAACTCATGCAAAGAGTTGACTCATTGGAAAAGACCCCGATGCTGGGAGGGATTGGGGGCGGGAGGAAAAGGGGACCACAGAGGATGAGATGGCTGGATGGCATCACCAACTCGATGCACATGAGTTTGGGTGAACTCCGGGAGTTGGTGATGGACAGGGAGGCCTGGCATGCTGCGATTCATGGGGTCGCAAAGAGTCGGACACGACTGAGCGACTGAACTGAACTGATCATTAGTGATGATTATTTGTGACAATATTATTTTCTTAAAAAAAAATTCTACCTGTAATCCCATTTTGAATTTTTGGAAAAAAGAATGCACAAATTAGCAGTTAGATAAGTATTTCTTATCCATGAATCCCAAAACACTTGGAGTAAATACAACTTAGGACACATCTCACTTTTACTTGGGAGAATGACTGCAAATCTTCCACATAGTCTATTGGAACTGAACCTCCTGGGAACAGCACGCATTCTCTGTGTGGAGGCATAAAAATTCTTACCACAGTGACTGGAAGGCTCTCTGAGATCCTCAGTTTATGATTAGAAAGACATGGGAGACACAGCCTAAGGTAAAATGAGAGCTGAGCAAGCTTGCCTCTTATCTGCTGTGACCCTGGTGGTCCAGCGCACAAGTGTGACCTCTGCACTCGATTCAAAGCAACCACGAACCAGTGAAGAACACAAAGCTCAGGTCTGAGACAATCCGCTTGCATTCTGCAGGGAGACCCAGGCACGCGCTGGCGGGGAGCTGGGACCGACCCCTCTGGCTGAGGGCTGTTGATGGAGCAGCAGAGCTGACCTGTCCCTACTCCCACCAGCGCATGCACACGGCGTCTGGGGGACTTCTTGTCACACATCCACAAACAGGGGCTCCCCGGACCATGTGGAGGCCAGGCTGCAGAGGGCACTGGTATGTCTGTGAACTTCTCCTCCTTTTTAAGACATTCCTGTTTTTTCTTTTTTTGGGGGGGGGATTCAAAACTCATTTTTTTTTGTTTTTTTTTTTTTAATTTTTTAAATTTAAAGTTATTTATTTTAATTGGAGGCTAATTACTTTACAATATTGTATTGGTTTTGCCATACGTCAACATGAATCCGCCACGGGTGTACACGTGTTCCCCATCCTGAACCCCCCTCCCACCTCCCTCCCCGTACCATCCCTCTGGGTCATCCCAGTGCACCAGCCTCAAGCATCCTATATCCTGCATCGAACCTAGACTGGCGATTCGTTTCTTATATGATATTATACATGTTTCAATGCCATTCTCCCAAATCATCCCACCCTTGCCCTCTCCCACAGAGTCCAAAAGACTGTTCTATACATCTGCGTCTCTTTTGCTGTCTCGCATACAGGGTTATCGTTACCATCTTTCTAAATTCCATATATATGCGTTAGTATACTGTATTGGTGTTTTTCTTTCTGGCTTACTTCACTCTGTATAATCGGCTCCAGCTTCATCCACCTCATTAGAACTGATTCAAATGTATTATTTTTAATGGCTGAGTAATACTCCATTGTGTATATGTACCACAGCTTTCTTATCCATTCATCTGCTGATGGACATCCAGGTTGCTTCCATGTCCTGGCTATTATAAACAGTGCTGTGATGAACATTGGAGTACAGGTGTCTCTTTTAATTCTGGTTTCCTCAGTGTGTATGCCCAGCAGTGGGATTGCTGGGTCAAAGGCAGTTCTATTTCCAGTTTTTTAAGGAATCTCCACACTGTTCTCCATAGTGGCTGTAGCAGTTTGCATTCCCACCAACAGTGTAAGAGGGTTACCTTTTCTCCACACCCTCTCCAGCATTTATTGCTTGTACACTTTTCCTGTTTTTTCTTAAAGTCAGGTTTCTCAGAGAATACATCAGAGGATCTGACAGTCCCGGGGACCCCGGGGACATGGGGTACGGCTGAGGCGAGGGAACTCTGTGAAAACTGATAGCTAAAGCAAAGGGCTTCGAAAGGAAGCTTGCTGAGACCATTCAGCCCCTTCCCTGAGGATCTCCCAGAACCCGGCCACCAGGCTCACTCCTCTCTCCACCCCTGCCACCCTCAGGCTGGATGTGAGTGGATTCTTTACCGCAGAAACTGGATACGGCCACCCGATTTGCAGCGCCATGAGAAAGGGATGGACAGCCTTTTCCACAGTCGGTGTTGGGTCAATTTAAACAAAAAAAAAAGGAAAAGAAGCTTGGCCCTGGGACTTCCCTGGTGGTCCAGCGGCTGACTCTGAGCTCCCAAGCTCCCAGTGCAGGGGGCCCGGGTTTGATCCCTGGTCAGGAAGCTATGCTGCAACTAAGATCCTGCTTGCCACAACTAAGACCAGAGTAGCCAAATAAATAAGTATGAAAAAAAAAAAAAAAAACCTTGGCCCCTACTTCACAGCACACTCCCAGGTCAATTCCAGGTGGATGACAAGCCTAAATGTGAAAAGTAAAACAAAGTTGTTAGAGGAAAACCAAAACATCTTCCTGATTTTGGTATTTGAAACATTTCTTAAATAGGATACAAAAAAGTTCCACCATATAAAAAAATAGATAAACTGGACTATATTAACATTTAGAACTTCTGTTCAACTAAAGATACCATGAAAAGAATGAAAAAGGCATTGAACTTCAAAGCTGCTAAGAGACGAGGTCTGAAACGTTTTCTCACCACAGAAAAGAAAAACGGCATGCCCTGAGGTGGGTATTAGCAACCACGTTTGGTGGTAATCATACTGCAATATACAAATGTGTCAAGTCAATAGGTTGTACACCTCACACTAACACAATAGTTACCTGTCAATTATGTCTCAATAAAGTGTATTTGTTTATTTTATTTTTGGCTGCATGGCTTGTGGGATCTCAGTTCCCTGACCAGGGATTGAATCTGGGCCACAGCAGTGAAAGCACCGAATCCTAACCACCAGGCTACCAGGAAACTCTCATAAATAATTTTTCAAAAGAGAGAGTGAAAAGCAAGCAGAGACTAGGAGAAGATATCTGCAATGTATTTATCTGAGCAAAGACTCATGCTGACCTGTTATTTCCTTACTAAGGAAGAAAAAGCAGCTGAGCTAAGAGAAAAGGTTTGAACTGACACTCTTCCAAGGATGGATCCAAATGGCCACTAAACATATGTAAAGGTGCTCAGCCTCACTGGGACTTCCCAGTGAGGGAAGTTAAGGTTCAGGGGTTAAGACTTCGTCTCCCAATGATGGGACTATGGGCTGGATCCCTGGTCAGGGAACTAAGGTCCCACATGCTTCATGGCCAAAAACAAAAATAAAGCAGAAGCAATATTGTAACAAATTTAAGAAAAGACTATAAAATGGTTCACTTCAAAAAAAAAAAAGGGGGGAAAAAAATGTACTCAACCTCTTGTGTCATCCAGAAAATGGAAATTAATTGTGCTTTCCCACCAGAATAGCCAAGATGAAAAAGACGGAAAATAACTAGGTGCCAGGGACCCCAAACACTCCTGGTAGGAGTAAAATTGGCAAAGTTGCTTTGGAAAACTGTCTGGCAGAGTCTTCTACAGCATGCTGGGTGCCCCAGCAAGGCCAACCATGAGCATACACCTAACAAATATTCATGCGTATGCTGAACAAAGGCTTCCCTGGTGGCTCAGGTGGTAAAGAATCTGCCTGCAATGCTGGAGACCTGAGTTCAATCCCTGTGTCGGGCAGATTGCCTGGAGAAAGGAATGGCCACCTACTCCAGTATTCTTGCCTGGAGAATCCCAGGGACAGAGGAGCCTGGCAGGCTACAGTCCATGGGGTAGCAAAAGAGTCGACATGACTGAGCAACTAACACTTTCACTTTCATGCTGAACAAAATTCATACAGTAGAAGGTTCACAGCAGCAGGGCAGGGGGTACAAAAGGCCAGCCCCTTGTCCTCGAGATGGGGGGATTCTGTGGTGCAAGCTGCACTCCAGAGTTTTCCCAAGGGACCAGGCTGGAGCAAGTCTCTGCCAAGACCACACTGTTGCTAATTTTGCTCCCCTGCACCATCTGGCTTCCGTTTTACCTTTTCTCCAAAGAGCATTCCTTCAATAAACAGTTTTCATAAAGATCTCCAATGCAGGTTTGCTTCCAGAGAGTCTGCCTTAGAACAGGTGGCATCAGAGGTTACCTACGGAAGTAGACTCGGCAGGTGGAATTCTGGGGGTGGTGGGTCGTTCACCTGCCAGATGGCAACATGAACCCATCAGTGGGGTGAAGGTCCCTGGGATGCTATGACCTGTGGCAGGGGTCGGGGGGGGGCGGCGCACACTGACCAGTTTCACGTCTCTGGTACAGGAGGTGCCGAAGAAACAGCCACAAGAAGGACCGTGGGACTGGGCGGCTGTTATTAAAAATCGTCCATCCAATGAAAACAGAAAAAGACAATCTCAGATATGACGATGTGAAGCCAAGTATGACAATCGGCCTAAAAGCACTCACCCCCCGCCCCCCTGCAGGCACAGCACTTGATATTAAGGAGTGGCAGAACCAAGAAGAAGGACTTCCCTGGTGGTCCAGTGATTAAGAGTCTGCCTGCCAATGCAGGGGACACGGGTTCGATCCATGGTCCAGGAAGTTGCCCTGGAGCACTAAGCTCCACAACTACTGGGCCTGCGCACCCTAGAGCCTAAGCTCCACAAGAGAAGCCACTGCAATGAGAAGGCCAAGCACTGCAGCTAGAGAGTAGCCCCCGCTCCCTGCAATGAGAGAAAGCCTACACAGCAATGTAGACCCAGCACAGCCACGAAAAAAAACTAAGAAGGGTGAACTCAGTCCAGGCAAGTCTGTTACATCAAAGTCAAGGCCCTCATGGAAAGGCATGAACTCTAAGGCTTGAGATGGGGCTGTGTGTCCTGCTTGGTCACTCAGTCGTTTCTGACTCTTTGCAACCCCATGGACTGTAGCCCACCAGGCTCTTCTATCCATGGAATTTTCCAGGCAAGTGCACTGGGGTGGGTTACCATTTCCTTCTCCTTGCATCCCCTGCATTGGCAGGCAGGTTCTTTTACCACCTGGAAACCTCAGGATGGGGGTGTCTGTGTCTATTTACTTGAGAACCTCAAACCCCAGATTACCTGGGCCCACAAAGTGGCTGACTCCCTCTCCTTGGAAAATAGGAATCCCCCTTGCTTGAAGACTACAGCGGCAGTCTCAAACAAGACAAGCCTCTTACGAGACAGTGCCTGCCCTACTCAGGACTGCCCCCACTTCCCTCCTGGCCATTAGACCATAATGAGGGTGAAATTTCAGCATCACCCAATGGGGTTGCTGGGCTCATCATCCCAAACACCCCAGGGGACCGGGCTAACGCGCACACAGGCAGGAACTGAAAGGATGCGTGGGTCCTGGGGGTATCAGTCAGGGGTGCAGAACATAAAGCAGGATGGGAAAGAGCCGCTGAGGACATCCTCCCATAAACACCCTGGCAAACGTCAGGGTCTCATGTGCTGGTCAGGGCGGGGGGGGCCTCTTAGGAGCCTGGAAGAGCAATAGTGAAGTGAAAGTGAAGGTCACTCAGTCATGTCTGACTCTTTGCGACCCCATGGACTACAGCCCAGCAGGCTCCTCTGTCCATGGAATCCTTCAGGCCAAAATACTGGCATGGGTAGCCGTTCCCTTCTCCAGGGGATCTTCCCAACCCAGGGATTGAACCCAGGTCTCCTGCATTGCAGGCAGATTCTTTTCCCTCTGAGCCACCAGGGAAGCCTGGAAGAGCAATGGACCACACTAAATGATTCCAAAACTGGCACAGCAGTCTTTGGAAAAACAGGCCTTGAGGTCACTGGGACCTCAGAGTGAACCTGACGATGTGGCTCAGGGCCCCCAGCCACTCTCCTGCCCCGTCACACCAGTGGAACCCTTTCCCACCCCACCATCCGTCCCCTACAGAAACCCATCTCCATAAAACAGAGGTCCCAGGGTGGAAAGCAAGCACAGAAGTCACATTAAAAATCCCTTCTTAGTGCCAAGTACTATAGCAAACACTTGGACTCAACCGACTAACTTTCAAAGCTGTCTTTTTTATGTTATAATCTATTTTCCAAAGGTGGAGCTAACATTACACATACTGTTAAGTCTCTTTATTTTAGGCTTTTATTTACCTAAAACATAATCTATCCTATACTGCATGTAAAAGTAACCAGCATGGGACCTAGAGGAGCTGGCATACTAGAAAGGGTCTGCCACATACAGCAGGAAAAGCCATGAGCTGGCTGTGTCCTTTGAGAGGGCCGGGGACACACAGTCTGAGCACCAAAGCCTAGACACTACACTGACTGTGCCTCACAGATCAGGCCCTCTTCTTCTTCTTTAGATTTATTTTAGTTTTGGCCGGGCTGGGCCTTCACTGCTGCTTGGGCTTTTTCTCTAATTGCGGTACACGGGCTTCTCATTGCGGTAGCTTCTCTTGTAGCGGAGCGCGGGCTCTAGGGTGCAAGGGCTTTAGTGACTGCTACACGAGGGCTCAGTAGTCGTGGCTCTCCAGCTCCAGGGCACAAGCTCAGTAGGGGCACAGGGGCTGACCTGCTGCACGGCATGTGGGATCTTCCCAGACCAGGGATCAAATCCCTGTCTCCCGCATTGGCAGGCAGATTCATTATTCTGAGCCACCAGGGAAGCCCCTTCTTCTTCTTCTTTTTTTTTTAATATTTACGTATTTATTTATTTGGCTGCACCAGGTCTCAGTTGCAGCGTGCAGATTCTTAGTTGTGGCCTGTGGGATCTAGTTCCCTGATCAGGGATCCAACTCAGGCCCCTCTGCACTGGGAGTGCAGAGTCTTAGCCACTGGCCCACCAGGGAAGTTCCTAAACCCTGTTCCTGTTCCTTGTTCATCTCCAGCAACGTTTCTTCTCTAGGGAATTTTCTTTTTTCCTTTTTCTCATAATTTCAGGTTACCTTGCCACTCCTTTCTACACCTTTAATTCCATAAGACTATACATTGAACCCGACATACCAGACAGATAGAATCACAGTCTCTGTCTTGAATCTTTCAGCAATGCCCTAGATCTAATATATGCAATGTCCTATTTCACTAATCTCAGCCAGTGCAGCACCTTTATGTGAAGAAAGGAGTAAACTTAGTGAGTGGTTTTGCATTAAAAAAAGAAGACATCTAGGCAGTAGTTTCCAACTAACTTCCCCAAGATACTTATTAACTACCATGGGAAAGATGGTAATGCTTCTGTGGAGAAATCCATGGTGAATTGTATCTCGATAAAGCTGTGACCAGGGTCCGGCACAGGGCGGACTGCTAAGGTGCTGGGAATGCTTCATTTCTTGATCTGGGTGGTGAGTCCAAGGGTGTTTGTTTATAGTTTCTTTAACAGTAGATATGGTTTATATACTTCCATATAAATATTTCACAACTCCCAATACAAAAGTTAAAAGAAAAAAAACAGAAAGTAAATTAAAAGCAGATGGTTTTTGTTTCCAGAAAAGAAAGTTAAAAAAAAAAAAAAGAGCAGGTGCCAGGAACAGTCATTATCAGCTGACCTGACATCTTTGGGACACCCCTCCTCATCACTGGGACCTCACAGTGAACCCGATGGTGTGGCTCAGGGCCCCCCGCCACTCCCCTACCCCGTCACACCAGTGGAACCCTTTTCCATCCCACGATCCATCACCTACAGAAACTCATCTCCATAAAACAGAGATCTCAGGGTGGAAAACCAGGACAGAAGTCACATTAAAAATCCCTTCTTAGTGCCAAGTACTATAGCAAACGCTTGGACTCAACCAACTAGCTTTCAAAGCTGTCTTTTTTATGTTATAATTTATTTTCCAACGGTGGAGCTAACATTACACATACTCTTATTTTTTATGCTTTTATTTACCTAAAACATAACCTGTCCTACACTGCATGTAAAAGTAACCAGCATGGGACTTCCCTAGGGGTCCAGTGGTTAAGAATTCACCTTTCAAAGCAGGGGGCACAGGTTTGATCCCTGAGTAGGGAGCTAAAACCCCACATGCCGTGGAGCAACTAGGCCCACAGGCCACAGCTACTGAGCCTGAGGGCCACAACTAGAGAGTTTGTGCCCAGCAATGCAAGATCCTGTATGATGTAATGAAGATCCTACGTGTCTCAACTAAGACCCAATACCATCAAATAAATAAATACATGTTAAAATAAAAGTACCAGTTTTTTGATGTTATCTCTGGAATCAAGAGACAGTTGAAGCTAACTCTTGACTAAAACCTACAATTTGGTTATAGTCCCTCAGTATTTGGAACTACGATGGGATGGTATCTGCACACGGCAAAAGAGTCTTTGTTTACATATTCAATATTTATTCACTAAGTGGTAGGATTACAGCCTTGAAATTAAAAGACGCTTACTCCTTGGAAGGAAAGTTATGACCAACTTAGACAGCATATTAAAAAGTGGAGATATTATTTTGCCAACAAAGGTCCGTCTAATCAAGGTTATGGTTTTTCCAGTAGTCATGTATGGATGTGAGAGTTGGACTGTGAAGAAAGCTGAGCGCCGAAGAATTGATGCTTTTGAACTGTAGTGTTGGAGAAGACTCTTGAGAGTCCCTTGGACTGCAAGGAGATCCAACCAGTCCATTCTAAAGGAGATCAGCCCTGGGTGTTCTTTGGAAGGAATGATGCTAGAGCTGAAACTCCAGTACTTTGGCCACCTCGTGCGAAGAGTTGATTCATTGGAAAAGACCCTGATTCTGGGAGGGATTAGGGGCAGGAGGAAAGGGGATGACAGAGGAAGAGATGGCTGGATGGCATCACCAACTCGATGCACATGAGTTTGGGTGGACTCCTGGAGTTGGTGATGGACAGGGAGGCCTGGCGTGCTGCAATTCATGGGGTCGTAAAGAGTCGGACACGACTGAGTGACTGAACCGAACTGAACTGAACTGAACTGAACTGAACTGAACTGAACTGAAGTGGTAGGAAGCAACTTTGCCTAAAAGAATGCATTTGAAATGATTCCTTCATCTTTATTAAGAATTACAAAGTAACATAAATAGAATAGATCACTCAGATGGTAAAGAATCTGCCTGCAATGCAGGAGACCTGGGTTCAATCCCTAGGTTGGGAAAATCCCCCGGAGAAAGGAAAGGCTACCCACTCCAGTATTCTTGCCTGGGAAATCCTGTGGACAGAGACTGGCAGGCTATACAGTCCATGGCATTGCAAAGAGTCCAACATGACCGAGCGACTAGCACACATCTTAACCCAAAGCCAAGGGGTAACGACGAAAAACAAGTTACATTGCAAAACTGAAGACATACAATAATTTTATTTACATAATTTCTAAAAGTGAATGGTCCTCTTCCCTAGGCCAATACTGGCATGGGTGCCTTAAAAATGGAATGTAACACTCATGTTCTTAGCAGTATTATTCACAACAGCCAAGAGGAGGAAGCAACCCAAGTGTCTACTGACAGATGAAAGGATAAACAAAATGTGGCCTATCTATATCCTGGAATATTGCTTAGCCTTAAAAAGGAAGGAGAGTCTGGGACTGCCAGAATTCTGGTAGCCTGGTGGCTAAGACTCCAAGCTCCCAAAAAATGGAGCCTGGGTTCGATCCCTAGTCAGGGAACTAGATCTCACATGCTGCAACTAAGAGCTTGCAAGACAAGACTCCCACGTGCCTCAACTAAAATTTCCTTAATGCCACAACTAACACCTGATACAGCCACTGAATACTTTTCTTTTTTTTAAAAAAAGAACGAAATTCTGATATAGGCTACAACATGGATGAACCTTGAAAACATTATGCTCAATGAAATAAACAGGTCACAAAAAGCCAAATACTGTAAGACTCCATGATACAGACTTCTCTAGAAGTCAAATTCTTAGAACGGTTGCCAGGGGCTGAAAGGAGAGGAAAAGGGCGAGTTCGTATTTAATGGGGACAGAGCTTTAGTTTTGCAAGATGAAAAGAGTTCTGGAGCTTGGGTGTAAAACGGTGTGAATATACTGACATTGGTATACTTAAAATTGCTAAGATGATACCTTCTATGTTATGCATATTTTGTCACAGTTTTAAAACATGAAAGTAAGATTGAGAAGATAACATACTGAACTGAGCAGGGTAGTCACCTCCAGGGAGAGTCCAGGAGTAGGGAGACAGGTATTATAAGAGTGCTGTTTTTAAAAAACCCTTTTACATAAAGGTCTGTAAAGCCCTATTCGCATTTTAAAAGTATAAATATTCATAGTTTAGCTTTTTTATAGTCTGGATTTTCTTGGACTCTCAGGTTGTTAAAAACAGGACCCAGTCACACTGAATCTGACCTTTCTAAAGGTGAATCATTGCACCTTGACAACCCAGAGGCTGAAGCTCCCCAGCTCTACTCCTCCCCATGCTGATTCTGATGTCTTTGTCTTTTTCTACAAGCCCGCAACCACTTCTCAGTACATCCTAACCTGGTGCTCGGTGGTAAAGAATGGACCTGCCGAGCAGGAGATCTGGGAGATGCAGGTTCAAGCCCTGGGTCAGGAAGATCCCCTGGAGGAGAAAATGGCAACTCACTCCAGTATTCTTGCCTGAGAAATCCCATAGACAGAGAAGCCTGGCGGGCTACAGTCCGTGGGGTCACAAAAAGTCAGACACGACTGACTGACTGAGCATGCAACCCCACTCAGCAGACCACTTCCTGCAGTTCACTAAAAAAATCTATTATTCTATGAATGGCCTTCATTTTCCTACTTTTATATATTCTCCTAGGCCTATTTCCTTCCTATGCTCAATGGTAATCCTTTTTCTAGTTTTAGAGAAAATGTGAATGCTTTCAATTAAAAAATAAAAACATATCCACTGGGGAAAATTCAAACAACACAGAAGGATATGAAGAAAGGGCCTCCTGTCACTGATGTAGCCCCAAGAGTTACCCCTGTCACAGGTTCAAATGCTGTGTGCTCATGTATTTTTATGCACCTGTAAATATCAACATAAATGTATGCACAAATATTTTACACACTGTTACTAATACTTTTATCAGAAGTGAAACCAGACTCTATATTATATATAGCAACTTGCTTTTCTTGGTAAATGATGTGGTCATGGATATATTTTCATCTCAGTAAATACAGCTCTACCTTATTTTTGGCTGAGTGCTAGTTCATAGTATAGACACGCTACAATTTATCTGATGATTCCTGCCTAATGTGCGGAAAACTCACACGTATCTGGTGTCAAAGTGAATCAGGGCTGCAGGAGAATGGTGAGCGCAGAGGAGACACACAGAAGTATGTTCTTCCTCTACATGGACATTTGGAAACGACAAATCGCTGAGCCATAGATGGAAATTAAATACGTACTGCAAACTGAATGTCCAAAAAAATGAAAAACAGCTGTAGTACCATTACAAAGGAAGGAAGAGGGAAAGAAGATGGACAAAAGGCAAAAAATCCAATTTAATACAAACACACACCCACACACTCCTTCCATGGACTTTTACATTCTGTCATGAACTCATGGCATCACTGACTCAGTGGACATGAGTTTGAGCAAACTCCAGGAGATAGGTGACGAACAGGCAGGCTTGACATGCTCAATTCATGGGGTCGCAAACAGTCAGACAGGACTTATCAACTGAACAACAACAACAATGGACTCAATTATGCCCCCTCCCCCATTCATACACTGAAGCCCAGCTTCCAAAGTGACTATATTTGGAGATGGGGCTTTCGAAAGGTAATTAGGTTAGATAGGGTTTCCTTCAGAGAAGGTGATGGCAACCCACTCCAGTACTCATGCCTGGAAAATCCCCCGGGTGGAGGAGCCTGGTGGGCTGTAGTCCATGGGGTTGCTAAGAGTCAGACTCGACTGAGCGACTTCCCTTTCACTTTTCACTTTCATGCATTGGAGAAGGAAATGGCAACCCACTCCAGTATTCTTGCCTGGGAAATCCCATGGACAGAAGAGCCTGGGGGTCTACAGTCCCACTGCAGTATTCTAGCCGGGGAAATCCCATGGGCAGAGGAGCCTGGGAGGGCTACAGTCCATAGGGTCGCAAAGAGTTGGACGCAACTTAGTGACTAAACAACAACATACGGTTAGATAAAGTCATAAGGGTGGGCCCTTCAAGATGGGAAGAGAAACAGAGCTATATCATTCTCTTTTTCCTTTTTGGCTGTACTGAGAGGCTTGCAGAATCTCAATTCCCCAACCAGGGACTGAAACCCAACCCGTGCCAGTGAAAGCCCAGAATCCTAACCACTAGGGAACTCCCAGGCTCTTTCTGCCGTGTGAAGACCCAGTAGAAGGCAGTCATGGCAAGTAAGGAAGAGGGCCTTCACCGGCAGCCTGGTCTGCTGGCACCTTCATCCTGGACTTCTCAGCCTCCAGAACCATGAAAAATGAGTATCTGTTGTTTAAGCCACCCAGCCTATGGTATTTTGTTATAGCAGCCTGTGCAGATAAATAGAGGCTCTAAGGCTGTAGATATCACTGTACCTGTGACCAACCTGCCTGGTTACACTGGGGCCCGGGCACAAACCAGCCTTCAGACAAAACACCTGCAGGGCGCCCTGTTTAAGCGGCAGCTGCCCCCGGGGGCTCTGCTCCTCCGTGTCCCCTGCCTTGCCTTCTCCCCTTTCCTCAACTCTAACTGCCCAGAACTCTTGGATCTTTTTTTTTTTTTTTTAACGTCAATATCCTAGTTCAGGCACTTTTCATTCTTAACTAACATGAACTATGACTTCTGGGCCATTTTCGCCTTCTGAGATGGCCCACACTCTTATCTATGGAGTGTGTTTCTCTCTAGATAAACGCACTTTTTATCTGAAAAGTAAGGTAAACTACGACTTCCTAACTGGTCTCTTCTTCTCTTTCTGATTCACTCAACACTCTGAGTTGAGTTAAAGAATTAACTTTCTAAAATGGAAATCAAAGCACTATAGTTGTCACTGTTCGAATTCTTAAAATATTCCAGCAGGATGGATATTTTTTTAAATGCCTCTGGAGTCAAGATCTCTCTCGATAACTGACAATCCTAAGGTCACTAAACCTCCAAATGATTTACAGTTTTAGCAGTAATTTACCTCAATAAAATGAGATCTAGGACTTCCCTGGTGCTGCAGCGGATAGGAATCCGCCGGCCAATGCAGGGGACATGGGTTCAATCCCTGGTCAGGAAGGACTCCACATGCCACGCAGCATACTAAGCCTGTGTGCCGCAACTATGGAAGCCCGAGCTCTACAGCCTGGGAGCCACAGTTACAGACCTTGTGTGCTTAGATCTCCACCTTACGAGAGGCCTCCACAATGAGAAACCCACGCACCACAAGGAAGAGCAGCCCCCTGCTCGCCGCAATTAGAGAAAGCGCAAGCAAAGCAAACGAAGGCCCAGTGCAGGCATAAAAAGAGAAAAGAAAAAAGCTCTTAAAGAAAAAAAAGGATCTAATGCAATAAAGGACCAAAAAACCACCATCAGTTCTTCCGCCCCCTAGGGAAGGGGAGGGAGGCCTCAACTGTGATGTACAAACACCACCATCTCATCTCCTCAATACAGACGCCAGAGCAGGAGGACCTGTAGGAGCCCTGCTCACTACTTAAGATAGTTCCTTAACAACCAGTGAGGGGATCTGTCTGGTGGTCCAGAGGTTAAGACTCTGCGCTTCCAATGCAAGGGGCATGAGTTTGAACCCTAGTCAGGGAACTATGATCCCCCCTGCCACGTGGCTTGGCCAAGAAAATTTAAAGATGAAATAAAATAATAAAAAACTCACAATTAACTTAAAAAAAAAAAAAAAGTGAGTATGTGCTCCACCCAGAACTGTAATTGCAGAAATAACCAACCTGAAAGGCTAGCGAGTGCAGCTAACATTATTGCACACTTCTCTTTCTCCAGCAATTCCAACGCATTTTTCAAGCATGACATTCCTACAAAGTCAGAACAGCCTCCCCGTTACAAGTGGGTAATTTGAGAGCCTGGGTGATGGACCCTTGCCAGGGCTGCAAAGAGTTTGGGTTGCAATCTTCACTGCCAGGGTTGCAATAGGTATGTAAAATTTGCAATCTTGATTCCGACCTCTCTTC
This sequence comes from Ovis aries, assembly GCF_016772045.2. Lineage (NCBI taxonomy): Eukaryota > Metazoa > Chordata > Mammalia > Artiodactyla > Bovidae > Ovis > Ovis aries. The sequence continues at coordinate 54,832,087 of NC_056064.1, read as the reverse complement.
AACCATCCTTCCCTATACACCCACACTCTGGTTCTTTAAATCTGACCTGAAGACTTGATAATACATCTGACTTTGACGGATGGATTATCCTAAGTGGGAGATGAGCTTCTGTAAAAACTACAGGCCGAGCCATAGCTGAATGGTACTCATCTGAGTCTGATCATTCAGAAGATGACAGGAAATACGACAAGTCCCAGAAGCCAGGAAGTCTACGGCCTTTATAACTTAATCTAACCATGTATTTCAACATATTGTGTCCCCATCTCTTTGGAAAGAGGAGCCGTTCCTGCCCAGGGCTGCTGGATGGCTTTATAAGGCTGCTGTTCTCTTTCCTCTGCAACCCAACGCCTGTCTACCGACACTGAGATATGTTAGCAGAGAGTAGAGGTCAGCTCTGGAGAACTCAAGTGACCAGCCAGCCTTCAGTCGCTGGGCCTTCCCCTAAACAAGCTGACGTGTGGTAACAGCAGGCGGCCAAGGTCAGGTCAGCTGGTGGAATTACACACCAAATACAAACTCTCTCAAGAGACACTCGTGAGAACGTGTCACAGGCATGCTGGCTACTCTCTCCACATTTCACAAACTGCCCTCGAGGATCTACTCAGACTCACATACAAGATGTGGGCAGGGGTCCTGAGTACCCCTAACCTGACCATCAGGAAAGGGCAGGGGACCCCAGGCTCTGGAATTGGACTGCTGGGTTCAAGTCCTGAGTCAGTCACTTCTAGGCTTTGCAATCTTTGCTTCAATTCCTTGTGTCTCTTGTTTTCATCCATCAAATCAGGACCTTCCTTGTTAGGGTGTGAGGATGTAACCGAGCAGGACCCTATGGGGCCTTCCCTGGACAGGCCTTCCCCCATATCCTCTGCTTCAGCTCATCTCGGAAGCACCTAGATAATAGTATTTGATGCAAATGTCCTGAGTTGTTTTGCAGATCTGAAAAAAACTCCCACCAAATGGAAGAGCGACTTGATGACCAGGAGCACAGAGCCCCAGACCTCCTGGGGCCTGAGGACTGATAAAGTGAACCCCTGTGGCAGCCCCTGCTCCCTCCTTATCAGCCAGAGAACCGTGCACAAGGCGATCACATACCTCGCAACACCGCCCACCCCTGCCTCGCCTGCCATTTCAAAGTGCTGTGCGGAAACGCTTTGGAGAGTTGAGGCTTTTTACAACATGAGCCAGCCATCTCCTTCCATGGTCCTGCAATAAACCTTTCTCTGCTCCAAACTCTGACGTTTCAGTTCGGCCTCACTGCGCATCGCCCTTGAACTTGCATCAACAAGGACACAAAGAGTCAACACATACAGAGAACTTGGAACAACTGGGCCTGGCAAATGGTAAGCGTTCACTCAATGTTAGCTATTATTAACTAAGAAAGGGAAAAAGCAAAGAGAAACATGTTGCATTCTCTACTTCCACCTCCCTTTCTGAAGTGACTCTGGTTTGCTTTCTTAACGTAAAGGATGATGTCCTTTGAAAACATTTGCTCTGTGCAATATGAAGCATGTTTAACGATTAGTCCACAAAAACAACAAAAAGGCCAATGTTGATGCTTCTTTAGGAGAAAGCCTGCAAGTGAAGGTCAAGGCTGCTGTCGGGGGCTCCTGGAAGAGCTCGGTCATTCATGGGCTCACAGAAGTGTAAACAAGACGGTTACCCTTTGGGGAGGTTTGTCGGCCAACATAAACCTCAAAATGTGCCTAAAGAAGTGTTCCCTTGTTTTAAAATCACCTTTATGGCCTGAAAAAGTTTTTTTTAAAAAACCTACACTTTAAAAAAGTATATAAACTATTCTGACACCAGAGGAAAGGAAAAAGGGAGGAAGAAATGGATGCAAATGGCCAAGTTCCTGTGAGAAGAAAGAGTATTTTTCAAGCATGAGCCCACTTCCAGGAAGTGTGGGAGTTCTTCTCTGGCTCAAGCAGAAAAAAAGATCATTCCACTCTAAAGGCTAAGGTAACAGCAGAAAAATCAGACAATAGACATTTGATAAGTATGAGTTGTCATAATAGACTGTGAAGCAGAAAGTACTTGGTATTTTGAAAGTACTGTTCAACTAAGAATTGGTTTCCGAGGTGGCACAGTGAAAAATCCATCTACCAATGCAGGAGATGCAAGTTTGATCCCTGAGTGGGGAACATCCCCTGGAGAAGGAAATGGCTTCCCACTCCAGTATTCTTGCCTGGAAAATTCCACGGACAGAGGAACCTGGGCGGGGCGGGGCGGGGTGCGGCAGGCTATAGTTCATGGGATCACAAAGAGTTGGGCATGACTGAGCACACAGCACCGGGCTGTGGTGGGGGGGTTGTCACTCCAGACAGAAAGGTGTTGTTAGTCGCTCAGTTGTTTCTGACTCTTTGCGACCCCATGTACTACAGCCCCCCTAAGCTTTTCTGTCCATGGAATTTCCCAGGCAAGATTACTGGACTGGGTTGCCATTCCCGTCTCCAGGAGATTGAACTCGGGTCTTCTGTATCGCAGATTCTTTACCTTCTGAGCCATCAGCGAAGCCCGGATGGAAAGGAAGAAAACAATAAAAACCATCAACAACAACCAAAATGCTTTTTAATGAAAGCTCCAGATGGAAAATCGTCATCAGATTAACCTTCCTAAAGACCAAAAAGCGAATGATTTCTCTGGGGCTCTCATCTGCCTAACACACTTCAGTATTTCCCAAGCCTGTGGGAGAGGGTGGAGCACATCTTGAGGGAACGGAGCCCCCACCTACCTTTCCAACCTTGCTTCTCCACCAGGAAAAGGGCCACTCCTGCCAGACTGGCTTCCTTATTTGTTCCAGGCGAGGAACAAACCATGCTCATTTCAGCTTTGTGTCCCCAGCACCTCCCACAGTGCCTGGCACACAGCAGTTTCTCAGTAAATGGTTACTGATTTGACAGAAATGTGAATGCGTTCACGCCTGTGCCCTGTGCCTCCCTCCCCGGAAGCCCCTTGCCTACCCGCCTCTTGAAGACTCAGCCATCCTCCAAGGCCTCCTCCTCAAAACCAGAACCAAAGCACCAGCCCTTACGATTCCCCTCCACCACTCTCTATACCTACAGAATCGCAGCCCTTTCAGACCTTGACTGCTATTGAACTATCTCTTGTTCCTGTGTTTGGCCTGCCCCACTAAAATAGGAGTTTCTGGAGAACAGCAGGATATTGTGAAGCAAAGAGAAGCAGTGGAAAGGTTATTGATCTGCAGCTAGGCAGATCTAGTTATGTGGCTTTGGGAAAAATTTTCTTAGAGCATTTTGAACAGGGTCCGGAACATAGTGTGCACTTCATAAAGGCTACTGGGCTTCCCTGGTGGCTCAGCGGTAAAGAATTCGCCTGCATTGCAGGAGATGTGGGTTCAGCCCCTGGGTTGGGAAGATCCTCTGGACAAGGAAATAGAAACCCACTCTGGTATTCCGGCCTGGAAAACCCCATGGACGGAGGAGCCCGGCGGGCTATAGTCCATGGGGTCACAAAAGAGCTGGACACGACTTAGCAACTAAAGAACAACAACAACAAAAGCTCGGAACCTCAGTTCTCTCACTTACAAAATAATACTGATAATAAATTCTCTGACAGGTAGCGTTTTTTTATATATATATAGTTTTTATTTATTTATTTATTGGCCTTGCCACGTGTCATGTGGGATCTTAGTACCCAGATTAGGGACTGAACTCTGGCCCCTGCACTGGAAGTGCGGAGTCTTAACCACTGGATCACCAGGGAAGTCCTAAAGTGGGTCTTTATGAAGATTAGAAATAATGTCTGAAAAGTCTCTAGGGCCTTCCCTAGCACAAAGTGGCCAATCAGTAGCCACATGGCAGCTATTTTTGCAAAGCTTCATGCTGGGTGCAGAGAAAATGCCCCATAAACATTTATGGAATGAGTTGAATGAATGGAGAGAGAGACAGTCTGATATCAACTCAGATATCGAGGGGAAACTTGTCAGTCATTCATTCAACAGATCTTTATGAAAGGCTTATCACAATGTCCCAGGCTTTGTTCTGGGTGCTGGGTTTCGACAGTGGCACAGCCCCCTTGCCCTGAGAAATGGACATTCTGATGCAAAAGGCAGATAATAGAGGGGACAAGGCAACGGAAGCTTATGTGGTGTTAGGAAGAACTGATGCTTTCAAACTGTGGTGCTGGAGAAGACTCTTGAGAGTCCCTCGGACTGCAAGGAGATCAAACCAGTCAATCCCAAAGGAATTCAACCCTGAATATTCATTGGAAGGACTGATGCTGAAGCTCCATTACTTTGGCCACCTGATACACAGAGCTGACTCATTGGAAAAGACCCTGATGCTGGGAAAGATTGAAGGCAGGAGGAGAAGGGGGTGGCAGAGGATGAGATGGTTAGATAGCATCACTGACTCAACAGACATGAATCTGAGCAAACTCTGGAAGATAGTAAAAGACAGGGAAGCCTAGCATGCTGCAGTCCATGGGGTTGCAAAGAGTTAGACATGATTTATCGACCGAAAAACAACAATGTGGTATTCGTTGCTATGCTGCTACTGCTACTGCTAAGTCGCTTCAGTCGTGTCTGACTCTGTGCAACCCCACAGACGACAGCCCAACAGGCTCCCCCATCCCTGGGATTCTCCAGGCAAGAAAACTGGAGTGGGTTGCCATTTCCTGCTCCAACTGAAGAGGAATGAAAAGCAAGGTGAGGACAGGCTAGGGACTGGGTAAGGGAAGTCTGCAGAAGCGGTGTTGAGGCAGAGCTTCAGAGCGGCAGATCCTAGGAGAGCTGGGTTTTGTGAGCCGTCCTCACTCTCAGGCAGACCGGGTACTTTTCCAGGGCAGCCTCTGGTGCCAGGAGACCCTGCTCCACCAAAGAGGCTGCCGTCTGGCTCCTCTCAACTCAGACCAAGCCGCAGACGCTGCTGAACCAGCAATTACAAACTTATTTTGACAAGACCATTTGACTCAGCCACTTAGCCCCGAGTGGAAGTAAACGGATGATAATCATACCGCCACGGGTCTGTTCCCCAGAAAGTTCAGATCGCTGTTTTCTCCAAACAAGTAGCCTTCGGGGTGAGTTGAATCAAACTTCTCTCCTCCCATAATGAAGTGGCTGGCAAAATAGCTTCCTAGAGGGCGAGAGACAGAAACCAGTCAAACTAAGCCAAGTGAACAAGCCGATTCAGGGGGAAAGAAAAAGGTTAACCCTTCAACAAACAATTAAGAGCCATTTCTAACCCTAGGAAAATTTTCTTCTCTTGATTGGGGATAATGGCACAAAATATGCAAAATCCTAGCAGTGAGATATCAAATATAAAACAGATCACTGTTTTCCTTTTGACATTCTTTTTTTTTTTTGGCTGTACTTCACGTGGTGTTTCTCTAGTTACAGTGACTGAGGGCCTCTCTTGTGGCGGCCTGCTGGCTCAGTGGTCTCAGGGCTTAGCTGCCCTGTGGCATGTGGGATCTTCCCAGACTAGGGATCGAATCCCCCCTTAATCCCCCCATCCTCCGCATTGGCAGTCAGATTCTTAACCACCGGATCACCGGGGAAGTCCCTTTTGACATTCTTGCAAAAGACCAGAAGGCCCCATAATGCACATTAACGTGTGTGTATATATATATATATATATATATATATATATATATATATATATATATATTTGTTCCTGAATTTTTTCCCTTACACTTGAAATGGTTATTCCTTATTCTGCATGTACTCATGAATCTTAACTGCGGGTATCAGCATGCACGCACGCACATACGTTCCTCTGCCCAGACTTTCCATACACCGGCTCATACCCAAACACAGTCGTCTCAGCATTTCCCTGCCAATTCTGTGTATACCTCCATCACCCTCCACAATGAAGGGTCCTTGTGTTCCATATTTGCTTCAAAATGACGGTTTAATAGGAAAATACAAATTAAGTAATACTGCCCCAGGCTTTACCAATCAACTACCACACAGACTCTTGCCTGGAAAATTCCATGGACAGAGGAGCCTGGCGGGCTGGAGTCCACTGGGTCTCAAAGAGTCAGACACAACTAAGCGACTGGGCACTCACATACCACACAGATTATATTGCTTAACTGGACAAGTTTAATGATTTTGAAAGACACAGACACGCATATACACCCTAGTCCCAAATTCATTAGCAGTCTTCATGGCCAAAGTTACAGGGACATCAGTCAGGTCCCACCTTGATCAGCCAGGAGGCAGGAATATTTTCAACCCTACACCAACTAGAGGCAATCTGCAGGCAGGGTCAGGATCTCCAACTGCCTTATGGAGACAGATGGAGGAAGCGAGCCAGGACACGATGGCACTAAGTAACCACGGGAGGCTTAGGTAACACTGCCCATTCCATCTGGGAACACTTTCCAAATCTGATTAAACGCATGCTTCTCACAGACTGGATCAACAACAGGTCCTACCGCATAGCACAGCGAACTGTGTATCAATATTCTGTGATAAACCACAATGGAAAAGAGTATAAAAGAGAATGTATATATACAAACAGAATCATTTAGCTGTACAGCAGAAATTAACACATTGTAAATCAACTATATGCCAAAAAAAACCCAAACAGTAACAACAACAAACCCCAATGCTTCTTAGCTCACATTTCTATAATCTAATTCTCCCATAAACGTAAACTGTTCAAAAGTGAGTGACTCGGCCATATCATATTCCATCAGTGCTCTCATATACCCCAGTTCTTGGATTAATACAAAGAACTTACGAATCAGCAAAAAGTCTTCCTTATGTGTTATATGGCTAGGATAAATGTTTCAATTTTTTAGGTTTACAGAAAACTCTAAAAAATGAGATTCAGCACTTTCAGCCTGTGAAGAAGCCGCAGCAACAAAGGCAGAGAAGAAAGTTCTAACAGGAAAACGGAATCAAATATTCTTTTTTTTTTTGGATTTTCTACACATGGAGTTGCTTTGGTCTAGAAACACATTAAACAAAACAACATGGATAAAATCCCTTGCCACAAAGTGAGGCAATTCTTTAATTAACCAGCAAGCAGGAAAGCATTATTTGAGAGTCGTTGTTATTATTTTAATTCCGTCTGACTCTTTGGGACCCCAGGGACCGTAGCCTGCCAGGCTCCTCTGTCCATTGGATTTTTCAGGCAAGAATACTGGAGTGGGTTGCTATTTCCTTCTCCAGGGAATCTTTCTGACCCAGGGATTGAACCTGCATCTTCTGCATTAGCAGGCCGATTCTTTTACCACTGAGCCACCTGGAAAGCCCCTTGTTTGAGGGTAAAAGCAGCTGAAACCAAAGCAATCAAGGAGGAACCCTTGAAAGTTACCCATCAACATGAAAACACACAGGGGCAGCCATCCGCAGTGATACACAGCACAATTCATCATTTAGGAGCTTAGTTATAAATTATTTATGTCTAGCACTTACTAGCCCTATTTTCCACGTGCATAATTTATAGAGAAGGAGGTGCCTAGCTGTCACAAACAGAAGCACCCATCTCAAAGAATTTGTCATTTACTGTCAAACATTAGGAAAATACATTTTCTACACATTAGACATTATACATTTACTATACATTAGGTGAAATTAGGAAAGATGTTTACATTAATGGGTGGCTTGCCCAGATCATGAATAAAGAATGGGGAGAAGCAGGTTCGGTGTCTGGAGTGGTACAGGCTGAGTTCAATCTGGGACACGCTGAGTTTCCAGGACCTGGGAGCCATCAGGTGAGGGATGTGAGGACAATGAAATCAACGGATAATCAGCTTACACATGGTAGTGATTGATTCTAGCAAGAGAAGAGCACTAATGGCTTCAGGGTTAAAGCCTTCGGGGTTAAAGCATTAAAGATGGCAGGGTTCTACTGGAAATGCCCTTTTGGGGACAGCCATGATAATAAATGAAATTACCCAGAAAGCAGCGTGTAGTGCTAACTGTAGCCTTGTCTGGCATTTTATTTTTTTTAACTTTTAACTTTTTATTTTTAAATAAGTCTATTCAGCTGCACAGGTCTTGGTTGAGGCATGTGAACTCTTAGTTGCTGAATATGGGATCTAGTTTCCTGATCAGGGATCATACTTGGGCCCCCTGGAATAGAAGCTTGCTGTCTTAGCCACTGGACCACCAGGGAAGTCTCTATTTTATTTTATGACTATTTAAAAGAAAAAAAATTTTTTTTGGCTGCACTGCACAGCATGTGGGATCTTAGTTCCCCAACCAGGGATGAAACCCACATCCTCTGCATTGGAAACTGAGTCTTAACCACTGGAGTGCCAGGGAAATACAGCCTTGATGGCATTAAAAATCAAGAGCACACATATACAAAGACCTAAAAGTAAGGTCAATAATCCACAGGTGAAAAGGAGGATTTTTTTTCATTTTGAGAGAAGTGTCAACGCCACACTGATCTCCCTGACACACTTAAATGCCTCATCAGATAAAAGAAAAACGTTCTGTTTGCCGAGGCTGCCCAGAGATGGGGATCAGGGCGCAGTGACCTAGACGGTGTGGCCACATCAACAGATGGGAACACCAAACACACCAACAGTCCCTGAAAAACAGTGCCTGGTGGACAGTTTGTGCACATTTCTGCTTCTTAGTGAGAACTGTGCACTAAGATCAGAAATGGTACGGAAAAAAGAACTACACTGGAACATTTCTTTGCCTATTTGCGGGAAGGAAACAACACACATGACTAGTAGATTACCTGCAAGTTTTTCATTATTAATTGGCTATAATTTTTATTTAGAGTTTTTATTTTACTTTGTAGGCCACCTATGTAGCATGTGGGATCTTAGTTCCCTGACCAGGGATCAAACCTGCAGTCCTTGCATAGAAAGTATGGAATCCTAATCACTGAACCTCCAGGGAAGTCCCATAGTTGGCTATAATTTATTAACCAAATCATAATTGGAATTCTTTGCAGGCTTTAAGAAGATACATCTTGGGACGTCCCTGGTCCAGGGGTTAAGAAGCCACCTGCTAATGTAGAGGATGTTGGTTTGATCGCTGGTTCGGGAAGATTCCACATATGCCAAGGAAGAGCGAAGCCCAGGAGCCACAAGTGCTGAGCTCCAGAGCCCAGAGCCCGTGTTTCACAGCAAGAGAAGTCAGTGCACTGAAACGCAGAGAGTGGCCCCAGCTCGCTGCAACTAGAGAAAAGCCCTCGCAAAGCAATGAAGACCAGTGCAGCCAGCAATAAACTCAATTTTAAAAAATCTAACCCTTATTTTTAAAAAGACATATCTTGCGGTAATCATTTTGCAAGACACATCTAGATCAAATTATCATGTTGTGCCCCTTAAACTTACAGAATGTTATCTGTCAATTATATCAGTCGAACTGGAAAAAAGAAGCCACATTATACACAAAAATTATATACTTTTAAGAAAAGTTTTTATTGAAATATAGTTGATTTACAATGGTGTGTTAGTTTCAGGAGTATAGCAAAGTGATTCGGTTATAGATATACTTTTCCATTACAAGTTATTACAAGATACTGAGTATATAGAGTATAACTGCTTGTGCTATACAGTCCGTCCTTGTTGGCATCTATTTCACATATAGTAGTGTAGACATTTTAATCCTAAACTCCTAATTCATCACTCACCCCCTAAATTGTATTTGAAACATAAGGTATGTGTGGGAGGGAAAGGGGGGAATCAGTGATTAATGGGTATAGTTTCAGTTTTCCAAGAAGAAAAAGTTCTAGAGATCTTAACACTAATGAACTGTTAACACTTGAAAATGGTTAAGGTGGCTAAGTTTAATGTTATGTATTTTTAACCACAATAAAAATAAAATATCAAGGGGGAAAACCCCATAAGGTATGGCCCAGAATGATCAGTACTAGTACAATTCAGTATTTTTTTTTTTAATATTAGAGGAAAAAAAAGGCATCCAGATTTTAAAAAATTACTTACAAGGGAAGAAAATTATACTAGTACTGTTCTTCCAGATCAGCACTGTTCAGTAATAATATACCATGACAGGGCTTCCCTGAAGGTGCAGTGGTTGACTCTGGTCTTCCACTGTAGAGTCAAGGGTTCAATCTCTGGTCAGGGAACTAAGATCTCACATGTCTTGAGGCGTGACCAAAAAAAAGCAAGCCACATATGTAATTTTAAATTATCTAAGAGCCATATTTTTTTAAGTAAAAATAATCACAATTAATTTGAATATATTTTATTTAACCCCATGTTGGATATTCTAATAACCCAATATATCTAAAATATTACTTCAACATGTAATCAATATAAAAATATTTTCAGGTGCTAGTCACATTCTTTTTTCAACTATCCGCTAAGAAGAATACAGCTATCTGTTACTCACCATGTGAAAAAGAAATATCTTGAAATTAACAATCTTAACTAGTTTACCCAATGAACTACACTACTGGGGTACATTCCTAACATCATAATGAAAGTAAATGTTGCTCAGTGGATTCCAGAATTTACATCTGCCCTAATGAGATATTCTCACATTTGCCACCAAACCACTGTGAACTATTACATCACACAAGAAAGGGCAGTTGACACTTCTCATTTTCTTCAACTCTGTATTTAATGGATACCCTAAATGTTAACAAACAAAAACTCTTAATTTGGGGGGACTTCCCTGGCGGTCCGGTGGTTAAGAATCTGCCTGCCCGTGCAGGGGACACAGGTTCAATCCCTGGTCTGGGAAGACTCCACACACCTCGTAGCAAGTACTGAGCCCATGTGCCTAGAACCGGTGCTCGGTAACAACCCACTGCGGTGAGAAGCCTGCGCACCCTCACGAAGAGTAGCCCCTGCTGGCGGCGATGAGAGGAAGCTTGTGCACAGCAGTGAAGACCCAGAGCAGCCAAAACCAAAATTAATTAACTTAAAAAAGATAATGATTCTCCCCCTAAACAAACAACAAAAAACAGTTTGCAGCCTTCTAGGTTTTCCTATACATATATAAGCACATTCAAGTTTTCGCTTTTGCTTTGTTTTTTAACCTACTTAAAATATTACTCATATTGATCTGCATGTAGCTTTTTTTCTCTAATGTAATACTGGCATCTTTCCAGGTGTGTACTTATGTATGAACTTATGGATTGACTTCATTGTTTTTTCCCCTGGCCCACTCCAATTAGCTTATAAAATCTTAGTTCCTTGACCAGGGGATTGAACCCAGACCAGGCCAGGGCCTAACCACTGAACCACCGGGGAATTCCCAACCTCATTGTTCTTAATGACTATATAAAAACAAACTCTTTTTGAAGGCTTACTCTATATACCAGTGCTATAGTAACAAATATTACATATTCCTTACAACCCTATAAGGTGGGTGTCAACTTTTTTTTTTCTTATTTTACCAAAGAGGAATTGAATGCCCAGAGAGGTTAAGGACTTTGTCCAAGGTCACACAGTTAAGAAGAGGCAGTGCCATGCCCCAAATCCAGCTATTTTTATTCCCGAGCCTGTGTGTGCTCTTAACCATTATACTGTAATCCCATTGACTGCCTAGATTGAATTAACTGTTTCCCTCCTGATAAACGCTCCCTACTCTTTCTCGTTTATGTTGCTTGCCTGGTTTTCTTTTTTCTTTTTTCTGACACATTGTCTTATTTTATTCAAATAGCAGTCTGCTCACACATGGTCCAAGAACACTTGAATAATAAAGCAAATATAATCACATGTTAAAAATTGGTCTTCAAACATCATAGCCAATGATGCCACGCTTGCCTATGATCTCGCCAACATAAAACCACATTCACACCTCAGTGGCCACCAAACCATTCAGCAGACCTTCCTTAACAGTGAGCTGTTTGAAGCTACCGGTTTTAGCACTGTTGATAATTTTTTTTCAAGCTCTGAATTGCTGTAGGGATCTCAGCAGGGGTTGGAGGAACCAGCTCCACCTTGGCATAGTACCAAAACGTGGCCAGTCGAGGCTTCGAGTAAGTCACAGCAGCGTTGACCAGCACCGGGGTCTTCTCCACAAGGTTACGGACAAACTGGGCCATGGTCCTAGGATGGAGAGCCCGTCACCCCGACTGGTTTTTTTATTTTATTGTTTTTACATCTGGAATTTGTCCTTGTGAACTGTGTGAGATAAGGGTTTAATTTTTTTTTTTTCCAAATAGGAAACATCACTAACATAATTTCTCGACTATTCCATCTCCCCCACTGATTATTTCACTTTCTTGTGTATTTGTGGTTGTGCTGGGTCTTCGCTGCTGCAGGGCTTTCTCCAGCTGCGCCGAGTGGGGCTCCCCTCTACTTGCGGGGCCTGGGCCTCGCATTGCGGCGGCTTCTCCGGCCGCTCAGTCAGGCTCTAGGACGTCTGTGCTTAACTGTGGTTCCCGAGCTCTAGAGCACTGGCTCACAAGTCGTGGCCCTTGGGCTCCTCCACTAATTGAAATTTGATTTTTATCATGTTATATATATATATATATATCTCGATCTGGGTCCTATTCTATTCTGAACAAGTACAATATAGGGTTTTCGGGGGGGTGGCGTGCCCCGCGGTCTCAGCTGTGGTGTGCAGGACCTTTCAGTTGTGCCATGGGAACCCTTAGTTGCAGCATGTGGGATCTGGTTCCCTGACCTGGGATCAAACCCGGGGCCCCTGCATTGGAAGTGTGGTTGTCTTGGCCACTAGACCACCAGGGAAGTCCCCAGTACGGTTTTAACAACTGTAGCTTCACAGTATATACAGCAAGGCACAGTCAGTAGACCCAAACCTTCCCACATTCTCAAGTCCCCAACATTGACCCTTCTACCTGTTTTCCTTCTACTTTGTGGAGCTCCTTAAAAACCCTTTAGTTACCGAAGTCTCAATACCTTCACCTTCCCTATATTTGTATTCATCCTTTCTTCCCATCTCAAGAAGATATTCCTATTGTCCCCATCGCAAGCGTGATTTTTTCACCTGGGTTCTCATTCCCAACTAACTCTACCTCCTCCAGACCTCATCAGCAACAATCCTTCTTACTCAAGATTTCCATTCCTCGTTCTCCACTGGCTTTTTTGTTGGCCTCTACAAACATATTCTCTCCCTGACTTAAAAAACAAATACAAAAACAAACGCCTGAAGACCCAACCATCCATCCACGCACTCATCCGCCCACCAGCCCATCCATCCATTCCTCCATCCTCTGTCTGCTCCCACCCCCACATCCAACAACCCCTCCGATCTTTACAGCAGTTGCTACCACTGCGCTGAAACTCTTCTCTGGAACCAGGCCAACCAGGCCAACTGTCTTTTCTCACACTTCATTCACCTTATGAATGCTCAGAAGACTTCAACGCTAGTTTCTGTCTTTTTTAGCATTTCTTTCTTTATTTGACTGCTCTGGGCCTTAGATGTGGCACGTGGAGGGCTTCCTCCGGCTGTGGTGAGCAGGAGCTACTTTCTCATTGCGGTGAGGGGGCTTTGCACCGTGGTGGACTCTCCTGTCGCGGGGCACGGCTCTAGAGCTTGAGAGCTTCAGGAGCTGGAGCCCGTGGGCTCAGTGGTTGCAGCTTGCTGGCTCTACAGCACGAGCTCACCAGTTGTGGTGTGCGGGCTTAGTTGCCCTGAGGCATGTGGAACCTTCCCCGACCAGGGCTCAAACCCATGTCCCCCCCACTGGCCAACGGATTCTTAACTACAGGACCACCAGGGAAGTCCTCAAGCTCTTCTCTATTTTACTCAACTGGCATAAAACACTTGGTATTTCCTTTTTTCATATTTATTTATGCATTTGGCTGTGCCGGGAATTAGATGCAGTATTTGGGATCTTCCATCTTTGCTGCGTGTGGGATCTAGTTCCCTGACCAGGGATGGAACCCGAGCCCCCTGTATTGGGAGCTCAGAGTCTTAACCATTGGACCACCAGGGAAGTCTCTTGACTGTTATTTTTAAAAACAGTTTTTACTGAGGTATAATATACACAGCATAAAATTCATCCATGCTACAATTCAATGATTTTGGCAACTATCACCACAATCCAGTTGAAAACATCACCACCACAAAATGCTCCCTTGTGTCCATTTACAACTAATTCCCACTCCCACCCCCAGCCTTAAGCAAACCCTGCTCTGCTTTCTATTTCTTTGTATTTGCTGTTTCTAGTCCATACAAATGGACACATACAATAATACATCATCTTGTATCTGGCTACTTTCACTTACCACAATGTTTTTGGGGTTAATCTGCATTGTGTAGCGTATACCAGTAGCTGTTTTCTTTAAATTGCTGAATAGTATTGTAATGAATGAATATACCTTATTTTGTTAATCCATTCACTAGTTGATGGACATTTGGATTACTTTCAGTTTTTTGATCATTATGAGCAACGCTGTTATGAACAACTGAACACACAGTGCTGTGTGTAAATATGTCTTCATTTTTTTAAATAGATTTACTCGTTGGAAAAGATCTTGATGCTGGGAAAGATTGAAGGCAGGAGGAGAAGGGGACGACAGAGGATGAGATGGCTGGATGCCATTATCATCTCAATGGACATGAGTTTGAGCAAGCTCCGGGAGATGGTGAAGGACAGGGAAGCCCTGGTGTGCTGCAGTCCATGGGGTCGCAAAGAGTCGGACACGACTGAGCCAGTGAACAACGAGAGGAGTGCAACTGCTAGACCATAAGGTAAGTTTATGTTTAACTTTTTAAGACACTCTCACACTCTTTTCCAAATTGGCCATTACCATTTTGCATTCCCATCCGTAAGGTACAAGGATCCCAATTTCTCTGCATTCTCACCAACATGTGATGTTGTCTTTTTCCCTGTTGCTTTCCTAGCAGTTTTGAAGTGCTATCTCATTGTGGTTTTAATTGTACTTCCCTAATAACTACTGATGCTGAGCATCTTTCCATGTGTTTACTGGCTATTCCTATATCTTCTTTGGTGAAATGTCCATTCAACTCTTTTGTCCATTTTTCAATTGAGTTGTTGTCTTAATATTGAGTTGTAAGAGTTGTCAAAATATTCTGGATGTAAATCCTCTATGTGTTTTGCAAATATTTTCATTCAGAAGGTGGCTTGTCTTTTCATCTCCTTAATGTTGTTTGAAGTAAAAACATTTTTAATTTGGAAGAAATCCAATTTATCAGTTTTTTCCCTTATGGATTTAGCTTTTGGCATTGTATCAAAGAACTCTGCCCAATCTGAAACAAATACATAGCTTCTCCTATGTCTTCTTTTAGGGGTTTTATAGTTCTAACTCTTGAATCTAAGTCCATTTTTAAAAATTTTTGGCCCCATCATGGAGTATGTGGGATCCTCAACCAGGGTTTGAACTCTCGCCCCCTGCACTGGAAGGCAGTCTTAACCATGGGGACACCAGGGAAGTCCTCTTTGCTGTCATTTAGTCACTAAGACGTGTCCAGCTTTTTTTGTGACCCCATGGACTGTAGCTCACCAGGCTTCTCTGTCCATGGAATTTCCCAGATGAGAACACAGGAGGGGGTTGCCATTTCCCTCTCCAGGGGATCTTCCTGACCCAAGGATAGAACCTGAGTCTCCTGCACTGGCAGGCAGATTCTTTACATCTGAGCCACCAAGGAAGCCCTGGGGAAGTCCTAGGTCCCTTTTAAAAACAGCTTTACCAAGAGATAATTCACATACCATACAATCCATCTATTTAAAACATACAGTTCGATGGTTTTTTAGTATATACACAAGTTATGCAACTATTCATCATTATCTAATTTTAGAACATTTTCATAATCCCAGAAAGAAACCCTGTTAGCAATCACTTCTCATCTCCCCCTCCCCCAGCCACTGGCAGTCACTAATCTCCTTTCTGTCTCTACGGATTTGCCTCTTGTGGACATGTCACATAAACGGGATTATACAATATATGCCCTTTTGCCTCTGGCTTCTTTCACTTCATGTTAGTGACTTTCAGGTTTCAGCTAAGCTATAGCACATATCAATACGTCATTCCTTTTTATTGACGAATAACACTCCACTGCACGGATTTACCACATTTTATCAGTTGTTCCAGTCACCAGTTGTTGAACATTAGGGTTATTCCCACCTCTTAGCTACTATGACTAATGCTGCTATGAACGTTCATCTACATGTTTTGGCATGGAATATTTTTATTTTTCTTGGGCATACATACACACACATACACCCCTAGGACTGTAATTGCTGAGTTATAAAGTAACAAAGCATTTGAGGAGCTGTCAAATTGTTTTCCATAGCAGCTGTACCTTTTTACATTCCCATCAATGGTGGACCAGGATTTCAGTTTCTCCACATTCTCACCAACTCTTACTATCTGTTTTTAAAAATTATTGCCATCCTAGTGGCTGTGAAGTGGTAATCTAACTGCAGTTTTGATTTGCATTCCCCTAAAGGAAAAAGCAAGAGAGTTCCAGAAAAACATCTATTTCTGCTTTACTGACTATGCCAAAGCCTTTGACTGTGTGGATCACAATAAACTGTGGAAAATTCTGAAAGAGATGGGAATACAGACCACCTGACCTGCCTCTTGAGAAACCTATATGCAGGTCAGGAAGCAACAGTTAGAACTGGACATGGAACAACAGACTGGTTCCAAATAGGAAAAGGAGTACGTCAAGGCTGTATATTGTCACCCTGCTTATTTAACTTCTGTGCAGAGTACATCATGAGAAACGCTGGGCTGGAAGAAGCACAAGCTGGAATCAAGATTGCCGAGAGGAATATCAATAACCTCAGATATGCAGATGATAACACCCTTATGGCAGAAAGTGAAGAGGAACTCAAAAGCCTCTTGATGAAAGTGAAAGAGGAGAGTGAAAAAGTTGGCTTAAAGCTCAACATTCAGAAAACGAAGATCGTGGCATCTGGTCCCATCACTTCATGGGAAATAGATGGGGAAACAGTGGAAACAGTGTCAGACTTTATTTTGGGGGGCTCCAAAATCACTGCAGATGGTGGTTACAGCCATGAAATTAAAAGACGCTTACTCCTTGGAAGGAAAGTTATGACCAACCTAGATAGCATATTAAAAAGCAGAGATATTACTTTGCCAACAAAGGTCCATCTAGTCAAGGCTATGGTTTTCCAGTGGTCATGTATGGATGTGAGAGTCGGTCTGTGAAGAAAGCTGAGCGCTGAAGGATTGATGCTTTTGAACCGTGGTGTTGGAGAAGACTCTTGAGAGTCCCTTGGACTGCAAGGAGATCCAACCAGTCCATTCTGAAGGAGATCAGCCACGGGATTTCTTTGGAGGGAATGATGCTAAAGCTGAAACTCCAATACTTTGGCCACCTCATGCGAAGAGTTGACTCACTGGAAAAGACTCTGATGATGGGAGGGATTGGGGGCAGGAGGAGAAGGGGTCAACCGAGGATGAGATGGCTGGATGGCATCACTGACTCGATGGATGTGAGTCTGAGTGAACTCCGGGAGTTGGTGATGGACAGAGGCCTGGCGTGCTGCAATTCATGGGGTCGCAAAGAGTCAGACACAACTGAGCGACTGAACTGAACTGAAAGGCCAACTGGAGAAGGCAATGGCACCCCACTCCAGAACTCTTGCCTGGAAGGTCCCATGGACAGAAGAGCCTGGTGGGCTGCAGTCCATGGGGTCGCTAGGAGTTGGACACGACTGAGCGGCTTCACTTTGGCTTTTCACTTTCATGCATTGGAGAAGGAAATGGCAACCCACTCCAGTATTCTTGCCTAGAGAATCCCAGGGATGGGGAAGCCCGGTGGGCTGCCATCTATGGGGTCGCACAGAGTCAGACACGACTGAAGCGACTTAGCAGCAGCAGCAAAGGCCAACAATAGTAAGCATCTTTTCATTACTGACATGCTTATTGTTCATTTGTGTATCTGCTGGAGAAATGTTTACTGAAGAACTTTGCTCCTTTTCAGGTTGTCCTTTTGTTTTTGAATTGCACACATTCTTTATACAATCTAGACACAAATCCCCTACCATATAGAAGATTTGCAAATATTTCCTTCCACTCCATGGTCAATATTTTCATTCTATTTCACTCATTCATTCTATGTGAGTTAATTTTTGGTGATGTGAATAAAGGGTCTAAGCTCATTTTTCTGCTTGTCAATATCCAATTGTCCTAGCACCATTTGTTGAAAAGCATATCCTCTCCCTGTTGAATTGTCTTGGCACTTCTGTCAAAAACCACCGACCATAAATATAAGGATTTATTTCTGTCTTGAATTCTACTGATCTATATGCTTCTAGCTGTACCAACACCACAGCGTGTCTTGATTTGAAACTGGGTAATGAAAATCTTCCAAGTTTGTTCTTCCTTCTCAAAATTGTTAAGGATATTCTAGACCCTTTGCTTGTCCACATGTATTTTAGAACTGGCTGGCCAGTTTCTTCAAAAAAGTCTGTTGGGATTGTGACAGAGAATGTAGTCAATTTTCAGATCAATTGCGAGACCACTGGCATCTCAACTGAGTTTTCCAATTCATGAACATAAAATGTCTATTTATATAGACCTCTTTAAACTAATCTTTAGTTAGAGCATTAATCTTGATAACATTTTAGAATTTTCAGGGTACAAATCACACACTTATGTTAAATTTATTCCTGAAAATCACTATATTCTTTTTGCTGCTATTGGGAATGGAACGCTTTTCTTAATTTCATTTTCAGATTATTTGTTGTTGTTTAGCTACTCAGTAGTGTCCAACTCTTTTGCAACCCCATGGAACCCACCAGGCTCCTCTGGCCATGGGATTTTCCAGGCAGGATTACTGGAGTGGGTTGCCATTTCCTCCTCCAGGGGATCTTCCTGACCCAGGGATTGAACCCAGGTCTCCAAGTCCTCTGCATTGCAGGCGGACTCTTTAGCGCTGAGCCACCAGGGAACCCCTTCAGATAATTGCTCGTATATAAAAGCATAATTGATTTTTTCGTGTTTATATGATCTGTTATCTACAACCTGACTCATTTATTAGTTCTAGTAGGCTTTTTTTGTAGAATCCTGAGTATTTTCTATACATAGGATCATGTCACCTGTGAATACAGTTTCACTTTTTTCTTTACAATCTGGTTGCCTTAAAACTTCTTTATGTGTTTCTTTGTTTGACCTTATTGTTAGAATCTCCAATCCAGTTAGAATCTTCAGTCATTACTGAATGGCAAAAGCAGACATCCTTGCCTTGACCCTAATCTTAGGAGGAAAGAAATCTGTATCTCACCATTAATTATACTGGTAGCTATGAGTATCTCATAGATATCCCACATCAGATTGAAGAAGCACCTTTCTATTCCAAGTTTGTTGAATGTTTTTTATCTTGAAAAGGTATTGGATATGTTAAGCAATATTGATCCAAGGTACTGGAGATCATGTAGTTTTTATTCTTTATTCTACTAATATGGTGTGTTAACATCAATTGATTTTTCAGATATTAAACCAACCGTGCATTCCTGGGATAAATTCCACCTGATCATGGTATATTTTATATTCTTATTTATCTCTTTATGACTGCATTCTACATTTGATACTAGATGATAAGCACTGAAATTTTGGAAGAGTGTAATTCTTAAATTATGATTTTTAAAGACTGTAATTTTTAGACATTTAAAAATATGTTTTCCCAGCACAGGCACTCTTTCAGAAACTAAAAACTTGGAGCCAAAGTTTTGTGCCTATCTAGCACAAATAATTTGATAAAAAAAAGAAGCTACGGAGAATTTCCTGGTGGTCCTGTGGTTGGGACTCCATACTTTCACTACCACAGGTTTGATCCATGGTTGGGGAATTAAGATCCTGAAAAGTCATGCAGCACAGCCGAAAAAAACAAAAAAAAAGAATCACTATGATTGTTAATTTTTATGTCAACTTGGCTAGGGCTATGGTGGTCAGTTGTTTGTCCAAACACCAATCTAGATGTTGCTGCGAAGGTATTTTGTAGATGTAATTAACCTTTATAATTAGTTGACTTTAAGTAACAGAGATTAACCTGGATAATGTGGGTGGGCTTCATCCAATCAGTTGAAGGCTTTAAAAGCCAAAACCGAGGTTTCCCAGAGGAAAAGGAATTCCCGCTGTAAGACTCACACACATATGTGTGGCTGAGTCCCTTTGCTGTTCACCTGAAACTACCACGACATTGTTAACTGGCTATACCCCAGTGCAAAATAAAAAGTTTAAAGTATGGGGAAAAAACAAACACACACAGAAATCCTGCCTGGGTTTCTCGTCTGGCAGCCTGTCCTAGGAATTTCAGACTGACAAATACAACATGAATTCCTGAGAATCCAGCTTGCTGGCCAGCCCTACAACTTTCAGACTTGCCGGCCTCACAATAATGGAGGGCAATTATATGTGTACATCTCCTACTGGTTCTCTTTCTCTGGAGAACCCTGGTGATATAACCACCATAGAGCCTGTATTGTTAATCCTCCCTTCTGTGACCCACATCATGAACTACAAAGTTGATTTGAGGGCTTCTATCCTGATGCTTGCCATAGGCATCAAAATCCCAGGATCAGAGTCTATACACTAGCACACAGCACAATCCATCAGTGCCTGCTAATGTGCATCGACAGTGATAAACAGAATGAGAAAAGAGTTGCTAAGGAGCAAAAGAGCACAACCACTATCATATAAGGAAATCAAAGGCCCTCAATCATAAGACACAATCGAAAAGTGAAAGAAATCAGTCTGCTCTCAATGAAGTAAGGTACAAATAAAGCAAAAATACTGGAGGTTTCCAGAGTAGAATTACCACCTTTTGAGTGTTCAAAAATAACACCAGCATTTGAACTCTTGAGCTTTATGACTCCATTATTAAATAGAACAACCATTAGCTTTATTATGGTATTAAATGTATTTACTAAAAATTTTAGAAACCTATTTTTTTTTTACCATTTTGAAATATTTTTTTATGTGTGGACTATTTTTAAAGTATTTATTGAATTTGTTACAACATTGTTTGTTTTATGTTTTGGTTTTTTTCGACCTCAAGGCATGTGGGATCCCAGCTCCCTGACCATGGATCGAACCTGTACCCCCTTCATTAGAAGGCTAAGTCTTAAACTTTGGATTACCAGGGAAGTCCCAAGAGACCTACTTAATTTTGGTTAATGCATCAATCAAAATTTGCCAAAACCAAGTAATTCTTTATTCTGCAGTAAGTTTCCCTGGCGGCTCAGTGGTAAATAATTCACCTGCCAATGCAGGAGACGAGGGTTCGATCTCCGGGCTGGGAAGACCCCCGGAGAAGGAAATGGCAACCCACTCCATATTCTTGCCTGGGAGATCCCATGGACAGAGGAGCCTGGCTGGCTACAGTCCACGGGGTTGCTAAAGAGTCAGACATGACTCATCAACTAAACAACAACAAAGCTAAGAGAAACTTTTATAACTGTACAACCAGCAAAGACTTAGTACCCACGCTTCAGAAACTGCTCTTGCCCTCGGACAGACCCACTTGACAAGCATATGTGTACTCCAATACAACAAAAAATTTGGAGAATGATGATGTTAGCTGTCCAGGACTCTGATTACCATTCTGAATTTTATTTACTTTTTAAAAAATTATTTATTTATTTATCTGGCTGCATCAGGCCTTAGACGCAGCACGCAGGGTCTTTGTCCCCTCATGTGGGATCTCTACTTGCAGCGCTCAGTAGCTGCCCCGGGGCATGTGGGATCTTAGTTTCCAGGGATCTAATCCCCTGCACTGCAAGGCATGTTCTTAACCACTGGACCACTAGGGAAGTTTCACCATTTTTAATTTTACTCTATGTTTTTAACTTTTTATTTTGTATTGAAGTATAGCCAATTAACAATGTTGTGAATAGTTTCAGATGAACAGCGAAGGGACTCAGCCATATACATACATGTAACCATTCTCCCCCAAACTCCCCTTCCATCCACGCTGCCAAGTGACATCGAGCAGAATTCCATGTGCTACAGAGTAGGTCCCTGTTGGTTATCCACTTTAAATACAGCCGTGTATACACGTCC
This sequence comes from Ovis aries, assembly GCF_016772045.2. Taxonomy (NCBI): domain Eukaryota; kingdom Metazoa; phylum Chordata; class Mammalia; order Artiodactyla; family Bovidae; genus Ovis; species Ovis aries. The sequence continues at coordinate 54,810,211 of NC_056064.1, read as the reverse complement.
ATCCCAAACCCCCTAACTATCCCTTCCTCATCTTAAATTTTTATAATAAGTTTCCCTCTTAACACCTAAGCAAAATGAATTACTCCTATTTTCCAATTTACTCAAATATGTAAGAGGGAAATGAACTAGATTTATCAGGTACTGAATTAAAGTGAATGTCTTTATGGTATGCTATTTCTTCCTGGACAGAGGAAAACAGAACCAATGACCCTTATCAATATGGAGACACCGTTCAAAAGTCGGGCCTGCGTGCATAAAAACAACACCTCAGCAAAACTATACCTTTGCTGAACAAATGATCATGGGCTTTGAAAGAAACAAAGATCTCAGAGGAGGATTTAAAAGCACAGAATGGCTTCCAACTCAAAAATTACAAAGGCACAACCCTGTGCCTTTTAGCACTGTGCAGAACAGTGCTGAAAACAGCTTTCTATGCTAATGTAGAAACAGTCTACAGCAACAAATTCCCATCATACTTCCTGTTATTTAAATGATTAATATTTGTGTATTTATTAACAAAGCTAAAAACTGCCTGAGAACATATGCATATTAGTCATTGCCGCACTGTTTGTAATAGTAAAAGGTTGGGGCGGGAAGACACTTCCAAATGTTCACCAGTAGCAAACTGCGTGAAAAACCAATAGCACGTACACACCAAGGAATGTTATTTTATTTTTTAATTGATTGTTTTGTTTTTTAATGAAATTTTTTAGTTGTTTTATTTTTTAAAAGAACAACAATAACAGCAACAACAACAAAAAAACCCCTAATATAGAGATAACAGAAAAAGACCTCCAATATCTTTGAAAAGTAAACAAAACAAAACAAAACACGGTGCAGAGCAGTCTAAGTAGTTACACTTGTATTTACACAAGAAACTGGAAGAATTCCAGAAAGTGGTTACGTAGGTATGGGCAGCATATGGGGAGGAACTGGGTGGATGAACAGGCACTGTGAGAACTAGACTCTCACTGTATGCCTTCTCATTCTTTTCAACTTTGAACTATGTGACTCTATGACTGATTCAAAAAAATTATTAATTCTAAACAATTTTAGGCTATTTTTTTTTTGCCTATCTCTAGTAAAAAAACAAAAAAAGCTATAAACCCAAGCGCCAACAAGAAATCAGCTGTTCTCAATATCTTTTAAATGTTTCCAGGTCAACATGCGTAGAAAATTAAGGGGTTCCTTTAAAAATATAAAAAGCAGAAAAACCAATTTCTGCTGGGCACGTGGAGTTATAGAGACTTCCTGGCGAGCCAGAGGGCGGTCCCAGCTCAGCCAGGTTGGTCACCTGGAGAAAGCTGATTCTGCTGTTTGCTTTGTTCCACTCTTAGCACCAAAGATAGGGAGATCTCAAGATCAGCCCAGTCTGATCCTTCAACAGGGAGACAGGCCTCTGAGTTTTGTACCAATACTGATGCAGAATAGCCTCCATTCCACTAATCATCAAGGATGAGTTCAAAATCCAATTCCTTAAGAAAGGCAGAGGCTGATGGTTTAGTAAGAAGAGCACTCACTTGCTGGGTAACCTTGGCCTTTACCAACCCACTTCTCTGAGTCTCCATTTTCTTACCCGCCAAATGAATGGATCAGGGGCCAGATTCTCTGCAAGGTTCCTTTGGGGCTCAAATACTATAATCCAGGGACTGCCCTGATGGTCCAGCAGTTAAGACTCTAAGCTTCCAATGCAGGGGACATCAGTCCGATTTCTGGTAGGGACTCTGTATGCTGCACTGCCCAGCCAAAAAAAACCAAAAAGTATTATAATCCAATAATCAGGTAAATTTAAAGATCACATGAGGGACTTGCATCTGCCTTGCAATGCAGGGGACGAAGAGTCGATCCCTCATCAGGGAACCAAGATCCCACATGCCATGGAACAACTAAGCCTCTGTGCTGTAACTACTGAACCCTCGAGCCACAACTAGAGAGAGTACTAGACAGAGTCAGTTCTCTGCAGGGAAAGATCCCCGTGTGCCGAAATGAGGCAACACAGCCAAATAAATAAAACAATAATAATGATAAAGACCACGTGAAAGATAGCAGATGCATCTAGATTAGCGCATATACACCAAGTACACAAATTTTCAAGTACACAGAGGTCTGCCGACTGCGACATGAATGTTCTGATTCCTATTTTCTGTGTTTTACGTTCAACATACAAAATTTGGTCCACTTGCTACAAAGATTTCTCTCGTGCAAAAGCTCTGATTAAAAAATGGGTTACCATTTGGTGAAACTTTCAAAAAAGATTGGTAGAGCAGAGATGATGATTTAAGACTGTAAGTATGGAGGGCGATGGTTAGGGAAAGTTTCAGTTTGGTCCATTACCCTTGTATTATCATCATCCAAGATTCACAGTTGCATCAATATCCTTTGGGGACTTTGATCGACCTATGCTTATTCCGATAAGTAAAGGACGGATGAATACTCTTCTGAGGCGGTGAATTCCACTGCAAACTCCAAGTTCAGCAAAACACGCTCCATATGCGAATCAATAAAAGCTAAGTGATTTCAGAAAAGTCCACAAATAATTGTCTATATTTTTGTCGACTAAAAAGCAAAATGCATGCCTCCTTTAGCACTGGGTTCATACAGTTGTAATTAGCCAGAGCTTTATTAAAACACTAATAATGCCTCCCTTGAACTCAGACTATACTAAAGCAGTTCAAAAGCATATTCATGTCTGCAACGTTTCATTCTTTGGCACAAAACAGTGTGCAACACAGCCTGGCAGACACACTGCGGGGTGCAGCTTCATTGTCTGGTCCCAGCTTTCACCTGGCACAAACTGGATCGACTGCTGAGAAACCAGCTCATCTCATTAGCATGTCTTTATTCTACTGCTGTAATTCTGACATCTCTCCAAGATCATGAAAATCCTCATCAGGTCCAAAGCCGAAGGGAAGATGGTAGCCATGGGTCCCCAGAAGTCTTGAGAAAAGTATTGAAAAACAAAGAGCCAGGAGTTAGGGTCTTGGCTAGCAGTTTCGAATTGGCTGGTGCTCAATCCACTTGTAAACCTCTCTGTGCTGTCAAAATTCTCCTCCACTTCCAATATTTATGGTACAAGCCAGAGGCTGGAGACATGTATCGTTTTAATCATTCTGAAAACAAACATACTTCTAGACATTATCAATACCTGTGCCCTATCCCAGGGCTATTCTCACTCCAAATGCCAGGGTTGCCATTGCTCTGGCAAAGCGACAACCCGAATGACTCTGATACATTTCTGTTGAACTCCTTTCTTCTGACAGCCTCTTGAAAAAGCACCCGCAACAGCAAACGCATTTTCGGCCGCCATCCTCCAGCAGCACCCCCCAACCCCGCAACCAGGAGAAACCTAATTCAAACCTGTGCCTCCCTCTCCGGAGGCCACCAGGGCCAGCACCTAGCACAGGTGCCCGCTTCGGATGCCAACCCGTTCCACCTCACCCTCAGCTCCTGAGGGGGCCCGGGCACCGGGCGGGAAGGAAGGGGCCCGGCCTGCGCCGTGGACACCCCGCCCCTCGGAGCCGCAGTCCCCCGAGCGCACGTCTCCGTCACAGGACCCGATGGCGCACAGGCCGCTCCCAGCCCCCGGCGGAGGGGCTGCCCACCCCGGCGACCCCCGCCAAGGGCCCTAAAGCAGCCCCTCCCAGACCTGGTCCAACACCTCCCACCCTCCGAGATGGCTCTGCAGCGCCGTCGGCCGCTGGGTCTCCTGGGCCCCCGGGGAACCCCCCGCGCGGGGGCATCGCGACCTCCTCGCAGCCCCCGCTCGCGCTCACCGGACTTGGGCGGGTAGCGGTACACGGAATTGGACGGGATGTCCACCTCCTCCACGCCCGCGTGCTGCCGGCTGGTCAGGGCCCCCATGGCCGCTGCGCGCGCGCCGCCCTGGGCGCCTCACCGCGGCGGCCGCTCGCCCCGCGTCCGGTGCGGGGGTCGGCTGCGCGCCGCGGCCCGCTCCTGCCTCGGCGCTGCGGCTTCGGCGGCGGGGAGCCCCGGGCGCGCCGCGCACCATCCTCCGCCGGGCCCCGCGGCGGCGCCTATGTCGAGGGGGGCTGCGGGCTGGGCCGGGGGCGCCGCCGCCGCCTCAGGCCTCGTGATGTCAGCCGCGGCTAGCGCGCGGGGCCCGCGGCGGCCGCGGCCAATGGCGGGGCGGGGCGGGAGCGGGCCGCGCCGTGCCAGCCAATGGGCGGCGGCACTCGGCGGAGCGGCCGCCGGGCGCGCCCGGCCGGCCCGGGGCTCGCGGCCCAGCGCGGGCTGGAGGGGCCGGGGACGCGTCGCCCCCACGGAGCCAGCTGACCGCGCTCAGGTGACCGCGCGGGAGCCGCCGTCTCGCCGCGCGCGCCAGGTCGAGGCCCAGGAGGTCGCTCACCGTTGTCCCCAGCATCCGAAGGGCGCACGCGGCTTCCCGGCCGGGAGGATGCCTTCTCCAGCCCCACCCCTCAGCATCCCAAAGGCAATGGTCAGAAACCCCGCAGAGGGGGGCCCCTAGCCCGCCCGCCCCAGCCGAGGAACTTCGGGTGGGTTCCCCCCACCCCCAGCGCCGTAGCCTCAAAGGGACTCCCCGGGGCCAGGGAGATTGATCAGTGCTGGTGACCCGCTCGGAAGACGTCGCCACCGACATCCGTCTCACTTTGTTGTTGCCCAGTCTCTAAGTCGTGTCCGACCCCATGGACTGCAGCACACCCGTCTTCTCTGTCCTCCACTGTCTCCCAGAGTTTGCTCAGACTCATGTCCATCGAGTTGGTGGCGCCATCCAACCATCCCATTCTCTATCGCCCTTTCTTCCTTTTGCCTTCAATCTTTCCCAGGACCATGGTCTTTTCCGATGAGTCGGCTCTTCGCATCAGGTGGCCAAAGTATCGGAGCTTCAGCTTTAGCAACAGACCTTCCAATGAACATTCAGGATTGATTTCCTTTGGGATTGACTGGTTTGATCTCTTTGCAGTCCAAGGGACTCTCAAGAGTCTTCTCCAACACCACAGTGCAAAAGCATCAATTCTGCTGCACTCATCCTTCTTTATGGCCCAACTATCACATCCATATCTGACTACTGGAAAAAACATAGCTTTGTCTAGACAGACCTTTGTCTGCCAAGTGATGTCTCTGCTTTGTAAGACATAGTCTGGGTTAGTCATAGCTTTCCTTCCAAGGAGCAAGCATCTTTTAATTTCATGGCTGCAGTCATCATCTGCAGTGATTTTGGAGCCCAAGAAAACAAAATCTGACACTGCTTCCACTTCTACTTCTAACCCTCTCATTTAGCTCCTTTCAAAGAGCAGAATTCTATACACATTCTCTGTTTATGGGTCCCTTCTGCAGCTCATGTAGCCCTGAAGTTAGGAGACCCTCAACTCAGTAGATCGAGACAGTCAAGCTCAGATCATGCCTTTTGGAAACTATGCGAGCAAGGAGAGTCAAGGCGGGATGACAGGTGAAGGGCTTCTCTGAATGAGAACACACAACCACGGTGGGTCACTGGGACAGACAGAAGACACCACTCCAGAGCTTAATTACAGACATATGTGTTTTAAACCTTTTCTTTTTTGTGTGGGTCTGGTGAGAGCATAGACTGATTAGCAAAAACTTCAACTGCTAGAACACGATGTCAGCAATGTTTCAGCAACATTCAGTGTACTGTTGGGCCCTTGGGTTCCCTTGATTAGATTTGTAAAAGCCATTTCACAAAGTCTCTTTCCTGATTACCTTTTGTACTAGTTTTTTAATTCATTTATTTATTTACTTGGCTGCCTGGAGTCTCAGTTGTGCTGTGCACAGGCTCAGCAGTTGCCTAGAGGGGGCTTAGTTGACTGGTGGGCATGTGGGATCCTAGTTCCCTGACAAGGGGTCGAACCCCGCATCCCCCAACACTGGAAGGCAAATTTCAAACCACTAGACTGCCAGGGAGTTTCCTCTTTTGTACTTTTAATTGTCCTCTTCTCAGTTGCAGACCTGGTGACAAAGATACCATCACCCAATTGCCTTGGTTGTCCCCAGGATGGCAGGAACACATATTTGTCTTTTTTTTTTTTTTTTTTTTGACTAATGCCGAGGAGCAGGCAAGTCCCTGGCCCAGGCTAGCAGATGGAAGCTTCTCCCAAGCACCAGGGCTCCATGGCAGAGTTCAGAGCCCTCCCTCCAACCCTTGACCCTCACCACTAGAAGGCTTTTAGACATATCTTTGGAAGGGAACAAATGACTACCAGTTACCCTTTTCATCACACACAGGGCCTACCTTGTAATTACTGGGTAAAGATAAAATACAAGTCACGAAGAATCAGTATGGCCTCAAAGCAGAAAGCCTTTAGCACATCACAGAGTAAAATGCCTTATAATCTTATTATCAAAGAAGTCTTTGTCCTTCCTGCCCTTGGCCATTGGTAAAGGGGGCACCATCTCTGAGCGGATTTACCCACATCTGCAGCCAGAGTCAGGCAGCAGGTAGCTCAGTCAGGCAGCTCTGTTCCTGTTTTTTGCAATGATCTGTTCTTCTTTCATCTCAGCCTCTGATCTTGGGAAGTGGGTTTGCTCCCTATCTTTTCATATATAAATATAATTTTATTTGTATTTATTTATTTTTGGCTGCGCTGGGTCTTCCTTGCTGCATAAGGCTTTTTTCTAGTTGAGGCAAGCAGGGGCTACTCTCTTGTTGCAGTCATGCTATCAAGGTGCAGTGGCTTTTCTTGCTGTGGAGCACAGGCTTTAGGGCACGTGGTTCATTAGGGCATGTGGGCTCAGTAGTTGCAGCTCCCTGGCTCTAGAGCACAGGCTGAGTAACTGGTGCATGGGCTTAGATGCTCTGAGGCATGTGGGATCTTCCTGGATCACGGATGGAAACCATGTCTCCTCCATTGGCAGGCAGATTTTTTTTTTTTTTTTAAACCACGGAGCCACCAGGGAAGCCCTGTTCCCTGTCTTGGATAACACTCCCCAAGCTTATAACTTTGTTTTTCCTCCAATCCTTACTGTCTATTACAAAGAAGCCATTAGTGAATCAAGACTCAGTTTAAAAAAAAGAAGTGATCGGGACTTCGCTCGTGGTACAGTGAATAAGAATCCACCTGCCAATGCAGGGGACGTGGGTTTGATCCCTAGTCTGGGCAGATCCCAGAGCAACTAAGTCCACCCCCAAGCCACAACCGCTGAGCCTATATGCCACAGCTACTGAAACCTGTACACCTAAAAGCCTGTGTTCCACAATAAGAGAAGCCACTGCAATGAGAAGCCCAAGTATCTCAACTAGAGACTAGCCCCCGCTCACCACAATCAGAGAAAGCGCGCTGGAAGCAACCAAGACCCAGAAGAACCAAAAAAAAAAAAAAAGAGTTAAGACTTAAAAAAGAAAGAAGAAGTGATAATGGTAACGGGCTGACTAGGGTCAGGAGGCAGAAGAGAAAGGGATGCCGGTAGTTCAGAGAAAATTCCAGATCAAAGAGATTTTCTGTGAGTTAGGTTAGAGTCCCACGGTCTACAGTGTAATCACACAGTGTTACCGTTTTGGAAAAAAGAACCTCCCCCGGTGCTCAGGGTGCAGGCGAGATAAGCAAACCCTTGAAAGACCTGCATTCCTCCCAGGTCCTTGCTTGGTGCCTCCAGACTCCCCTTGCCAGAGATGTGGGCCAAGGAGAGGTCCTGAGGGAGAAGATGGCACAGACAAGAGGAAAAATCCAGAAGTGAGAGCCATCAAGAGAGCCATAAAAATACTTTTAACTTGAACAAATGGTCTGAGGAGAGATGGCTCAGATCGCACAGGGAAATTACACGCAAATACCACACATCCTTTGTGTAAATAGCCTCAAGGCATTCTAACCATTTCCAAGCTTATGTGGGTGCAGCCCTTGGGAGAACCCTAGGAGAGAAGCCAGCGCTTAAGGGTCTCAGGGGTTTTCCTCTAATCATCCAAGGAAGGCAGGGAGGTAACAAGCCTGTGTATTTTTATCAGGTCGTAGCCCTTCTCCACCTTGGGTCTAAGGGAGAAAGGAGAAGCCTGCGGGGAAGGGAACAGAGGGACGAGTAATTTCTAGGTCAGCTAGTCCCCTTGAGCCTTTACTTTATTCGTTTTGGCTGTCCTGGTTTCAGCCCTGTCGTGCATTTTCTACCTTTTGTGACACACCCACCAATTTCAAAGATTCTCACAGATGCCCGCATCAGGAGGGAGAGAGAGAACTTGCCGGTGAAGAGCTGATAGATGCTGTCCTAATGGGAGCACGGAGTTCCCAGGGCAGCAGAGCCGGGATGTTGGGGGGCATGCCTCAGGGACCTGAAGGAGCTATGACAGGCTCCTTCTTGCCTGTTTGCCTTACCCTTCTGCCTGGGCTGGGCGACAGGAAAGCTAGAACTCTGGCTATCCTGAGTATCCAAAACATGGGCCCCAGGGACTTCCCTGGTGGTCCAGTGGCTAAGACTCCATGCTCCCAATGCAGAGGGCTCGGGTTCCATCGTCAGGGGGCTAAGATCTCACGTGCCACAACTAAAGAGTTCTCATGCAACAACTAAAGCAAAGACACCCCCGCCCCCCCCCCCACCGCCCCAAACCTGTGCCACAACGAAGATCGAAGATTCTGTGTGCCGAAATGAAGTTCTAGAGCAGCCAAATTAAAAAGCAAACAAACAAGGGGCCCAATCTCAACGCATAGCCCCTCATCTCTCTCTCTCAGTCCTTGGCCCTTGGCTTCAGTGGAGTCAAGCTAAAACCACAAGCAGAGAATTTCACATCCTGCTCCAGATCGGCACGCCAGGCTGATGTGGACACAGGGGACTGATCCTAAATGTTTTGGGACCCAGCAAACTGTTCCTCTGACAACCGAAAGCTCTCTGTTGAGGAAGATAACCTTGCCCACTAGGAAATCAGCCATCGGCCTTTCATATTTTTGCGTCTTGCCAAGTGTGAATTCCTCATTGTTAATTTCCTGCTCAGCTGCGTGCCTCTAACAAAGGGCAACTGTTTAGACTCCAGTTGGGTTTGTAGCTTCTTAATCTATTTTTCAAGTTGAGATTGAAATGAAAGACAATGTTTACACTCGCCTGGTGTGGCTTGGGTGGGGAGAGTGAGGTGCCCAGGGTGTGACCTTGAAGTTGCCACTCAGTGTCCGCAAGGCACCTCACCCTGCCTCCAGCCCTGCTTCCCCGGGCCTCTGGAGAAAGGAGAGACCTGGGACATTAATCCCATTCAAGCACTCATTTAAAGAAATCAGGAGAGTTCCTTCTATTTCGCTTTAGTTTAGTCCCAGATTGTTTCTGTGAAACACCAGAGCCCTTAAGCTCGTTTCGGTACATTCGCTTCTGCCTTCACTTCCCTGTCCTTCTTTTGGTTTTGAGCTCAGCTGCATCTGGGGCTGCATACGCTCCGTGATGAAATCTGTGCTAAAGGAGGTGCCGCTAATGTTTCAGCCCACTTTGGATCTGCTGCCTGCTCTGCCTCCTCTGGGGGAAACACTCCAGGCGGGCAAAAAGCCCAGCATCTGTCCCCTGCTGCCAGCGAAGCCAGAATGTGGGAGAGACAGTGCTGACAGCCCCCACACCTCTATGCTCAACTGCAGTTACTCAGAAAATCAAAGGGAGAAGCTGAGAACAAATTCTCTTCCTTCTCCTGGGGTTTCTTGGCAACACCGAGTGCTGGCTGGAGCGTCAGGTCTAGAAGAAGCCGGAAGGATATGTAATCCAGGGCCCCTCACCTGACAGGTCGGAGGTAGTTCTAGCCTGAGGAAGGCAAGGGACTTGCCCAAGGTCAGGCCAGTGGCTGCCTGGCTCAGAACTCAGGGATCCAAGGCTCCATGCTCCGGGCCTCGCCGTGGGAAAAACGAATTGCTGGTTTGGTGTCTTTATTTACAGGGCAGGTTGACTTCTAGTGCCAGGAGAAGAGGACAAATCAGCGGGAATACACGTTCACCTGTTGGGATGCCAGGCCCAACACTCGGTACACCACCCTCCCACAGAAGTTACCCAGTACTGAGCTCGAGCTCAAGCAGGGAGCAGTCGTCTCCCTACACCCTCCCTCTACCCCCCTGAAACTGGAGCTGAGGTCAGATGGGCCATTCACCTCCTCCCAGGCATGGAAACCAAAGGGCAGATGAGAAAAGAGGGTTGAGGATCACCCCTGAGGGCTAGATCAGATTCTAAGCAAATAGGTTAAAAGTGTCACATACACATTCAAGGTGCTTCCCTGCTAAAGTCTGTTGCTGTTGTTCAGGTGCTAAGTCATGTCTGACTCCTTGCGACCTCATGAACTGCAGCACACCAGGCTTCCCTGTTCTTCACTATCTCCTGGAGTTTGCTCAAACTCATGTCCATTGAATCAGTGACACCATCCAACCATCTCATCCTCTGTTGCCCCCTTCTCCTTTTGCCCTCAATCTTTATCAGCATCAGTGTCTTTTCCAATGAGTCAGCTCTTCGCTAAAGTTTGATCACCAACCAGTTCCGTGACTCTGTGTGTGTGTGTGTGTGTGTGTGTGTGTGTGCATGCTCAGTTCTGTCTGACTCTTTGCAGTGCCCTGAATTGTAACCCACCAGGCTCCTCTGTCCATGGAGTTTCCCAGGTAAGAATACTGGATTGGGTTGCCATTTCCTTCTCCAGGGGATCTTCTCAACTTAGGATTGAACCCACATCTCCTTCACTGGCAGGTGGCTTCTTTACCACCAAGCCACCTGGGAAGCCTGACTTCATTTACAAGACACATTTACTCGTGAGCTAATTGCTTGTTCATTTAAGTGACACCTACTATCTTCATCAGGGGTTCTTCAAAGATTGTGTGTTGAGCCTGACAGAGTAATAAATAGAGATGCTACTCACCACCGTGGTTCTCAGGGTAAACTGCTGGAAGCCTCAGATTGCTATTATGTTCCACGAAGTGTATGTTTGTTATATTGCTTCATTGTGTACTGTTATCTTTCCTAGTCCAAGATGCAATCTGTGTATGAAAAGAGATCTAGTGATTTCATTAGCTTCCGCTCTGGTTTTCCTGCCTCTCAATCCTCTCTCTTCTCATCCATTCTAAAAAATCACTCCCAGCTTAACTTTACTGATAGGCAGCTATCATCATCATATACTCTTACCCATATACCTTCAGTGGCTCCCTGTTACCTTACACAAGATGCATATTTTTTCCCTGAGCCCTTTTCTCCCTCTGTGTCTCAGTAAACCCTGCTTGTACCCTGAAAACATGGCCCTCAGAGGCCCTCTAGATCAGCTATCTATGGACTGGGCTGTGTATCTGTCAGCCACTATTGCTAATTTTTCACTGGTGTGTCATCTCCTAACTACAGAGAAAGCCCATTGGGTTGGGGGCCTGCTCTCTAGAGTGGACTATTTGGAATTTTGCCAGCCAGTTGCTAAACTGCCAGTAGCTTGAAATTGGCCATGATGGAACTATTTAAACCACAGAAACCACCAAAAGCTGCAAACCAGGGCTTGCCCCACACCCCCAGCCTTAGATTTCTTTGACTCCCTCAGAAGGACTGGGCATAGTGTCTCCCACATGTGCGTTCCTGCTCAGTCGTGTCCGACTCTGCGACCCCATGGACTGTAGCCCATCAGGCTCCTCTATCCATGGAATTTTCTAGGCAAGAATACTGGAGAGGGTTGCCATTTCCTACTCAAAGGTATCTTCCAGACTCAAGGATTGAACCTGAATCTCTTGCTTCTCCTGCATTGGCAGGCAGATGCTATATTACTGAGCCACCTGGGAAGCCCGTTTCCTGTATGCGAGTCATTCAATAAATGACTTGCTAAATGCTTACAAAGAATAATCGATTTTGAACAATGACTCCATCCAAAAAATTTTGAATGTGTTATCTCATTTAACCTTCAAAACAACCCTGAAGCTATAAGTATGGTTATTGTTCCCATTTCCCAGATGTGGAACCTGAAACTCACTCAACCAGGTGAGGGAGCAGGAACCTGCCTGAGGTTCACCTGAGCCTAAAGCCCCAGGTCTTCCCCGCAGATTACCGGTCCTACCAGCTTCCATGAGGAAAACCTGTCCGTTTGCCAGGCCTGCTGGTCACCGAGCCAGCAGAGTAGTTCTCTCTGTAGGGCCACCAGTGAAAAAGGGCAACACGCGGGGACAGCTCTCCACCTCACCTTCACTTTGCCTCTCCAAGTTTTTTTTTTTTTTTTTTTTTAATATTTATTGATTGATTTGGTTGTGCCAGGTCATAATCGTGGCATGTGGGATCTTTAGTCACAGCATGTCGGATCTAGTTTCCTGACCAGGGACTGAACCGGTGCCCCCTGCATTGTAAGCGTGGAGTCTTAGCCACTGGACCACCAGGGAAGTCCCTGTAAGTTTAACCTACCTTCCTCATCCCACTTCCTTCTACCTCTTCTTATCTAAATTAGGACCGTTTTCAACAAGCCCTTTGATACCCCTCCAAGGTCTTTCTTGGCCTTAAACTTCTCTCCTATAGACACTTTGGTAATGCCTGTGGTCTTTATTTTATTTTATTTTATTTTATTTTTTTGCCTGTGGTCTTTAACAGCCTTCAGGTCTAGACAGAAGTTCTGACTCCTTACACAATCCTGTTTGATGACTGGACTCTGTGCACAGCCTAGTCAGTAGCACAGCTCTGGTCTGGCAGCTCCCCAAGGACAGGTCATAGGATTTCCTCTGGCTGCTCTCAAGGTCCAGGGCTTGATGGACATGGGTATTGCTGGTGACAAAGGCGCGTTCTGGTAGTTTCCCAATTCTGTTGTGTACAACCCAGAGTTCTCATTCTCAGCAGAAACTTCCTTCCTCTTTATGTGGAAAGCTGCCCTGTGTTTATTAACAGCACCCTGCTTGGTCCAGAGAGTGATCTATGTGGCGTGGGCTCTTGGGGTCAGGAAATAGCGAATATCCATCATCTGCCCCAAGGTGCCCTGTGTTCCCAAAGGAGGAAGGTACCTGTTACCACAAAACTTGAGGAAAAAGAAAAAAACAAAAAACAAAACAATACCAACCAAGGACTTTATTTTAAACAAACACTTCCCTTCCAGGACTTGCTTTCCCTTTTTTTTCTCCTTCCTCAATGTATCCTGGCTTCCTGTGTTTCTGAAAATTTCTGCAACCTCAAGTAGCATCTCATTGTAAACTCCAGACCTCTCCAATATTTCTCTCCATTTTGCTGAGTCCTGATCCATCTATATTCCCTCTGTGACTCTGGGATTTACAGATAAGCAAGGGAAAATGAGTCCATCCTCACTGCCTGACAGCCTGGTACCTGTGGAAGGGCCTCACAGAGGTCGTTTAGACTCTGTTAATGTTCACCAGTCCCTCCTTCTCTACTTCTGGGTGTGTGGTGAATCGACTTGGCTGCTCCCTGGAAGTTAGAAGTAGCCATGTGATTTTTCCAGACAATGAACCATGAGCAGAGGTGTACCACTTCTGTGCTAAAGCACTTACTTGCCAGTGCGCAACCCTCCAGCCCTCTCATTGCCAAGTTCTGGCTGGCACACAGGGTCAGACAGGAAACGTTGTAGGCTTTGTTGTTCATACGGCAACTACTATAGTTCAAAAATACTCGTAGATGAATCATAAGCAAATAAGTGTAGCTGTGTTCCAATAAAACTTTATTTACAAAAACAGGAGGCAGCCTGAGGGCTGTAGTTTACATGACAGTGGAAGCTCCCATAGGCTGGATTGTTATATCACTGCCCAGAGGTCAGTTTTTCTTGAAAGTCACCAAACCACAGCGAACTTCGCATGGGTGACAAGTAAGGATTATAGTTACCCCATAGCTTGCTGCTGCTGCTGCTAAGTCGCTTCAGTCGTGTCCAACTCTGTGCAACCCCATAGACAGTGCTTAACCTAATTCGAAGAGTCTTGGCAGCAACTTGAGGAAGGATGTACCATTTTTCATGGCTAAAGGAGTGATACTTTAGCCCCCTTCTCCCCCGCTGCCCAGCACTGGTCCACTCCAACCCTTGCCTCTCCAAGCTTAACGTTCCCCTCTCCACTTCCCAGTAGAAGCTGGAGCTTCCCAACAGAAGCGCCAATGGGTCTTGCTATGAACTTGCTTTCAAGGTAACTCTTCAAGTCCCTTTCTGGGCTTCCCTGGTGGTCCAGTGGTTAAGAATCCACTGCTGGTGCGGGGGACACGGGGTTCGATCCCTGGTCTGGGGAGATTTCATATGCCAAGGGGCAGCTGGGCCTGTGAGCTACAACTACGGAAACCCTCACACCTAGTGCCCCGCAACTAGAGAGTAGCCCCCCTATTCACTGCAACTAGAGAAACCCCTCACACAGCAACAAAGACCTAGCACAGCCAAAAAAAAAAAACCAAAATTCTCTTCTTTCTCCTTTCTATCTGCCCAAATCCTTCCCAACTTAGATTTCCCTCCTCCAAGGAATTTTCTTGGACTATCTCCTATGATTGCTAGTTTGCATCAGCGTCTCTGTCTGAGGTCACGAAAAAGAGCCAGGGATTCGTATTGCTCAGAGGCTCCGTTGGGCTCACCCAACAGAGTTAGGGGAGAGAGGGACTGGGCCCAGGCAAAGGTGAGTCATTTGTGCCCTGGAATCAATCTCTTAGACTCATAATCACCTTTGTCTGGAAATACATACACATAAGATTAAATGACAAAAAATAAGCAAACAAGGGAATGCTTAATGCAAGTTTGAGGATTATGTGTCTGGGGAGGAAAGGAATATGCATTTGAGGAGAGGCATGGCTTTCAGAGGTAGTAGTCTTGAGTTCTGTGCTGGGTACGTGGGTGATTGTTCATTATGCTTCAAACTGTGCATAGGTTACACACTTAGTGCAGGATATAGTTCTCAAAACAAAGGTGTGCCAGGTTGGAAGCCTGTCTCAAACCTTAGAGTCAGTGGCGGTCATAACAACCGGCCTCCTCCTGTGTTTTGGAAGCATGCGTGGGGCTAGAGAGGCCCAGTGCCAGGCTCATCAATTTCTGTCCTGTAGAAAGAGGCTGGTGCCTGAATCCAAGAGGACAGTTGAGGACCCCAGAGAAGGAAGACCTTCCTAAGAAGGCTGTCTCCTGCCCTCTGGCCAAGGCGCCCCCCCCCCCCCCCCCCCCCCCCCCCCCATGTTGTCCCTTCGAAAGGGTTGCCAGAGACCTACCTACCATAAGACACACCTGGCAACTAGAGGTGGGGCCGGCTTATCACAGGGCTGGCAGGTACAGGACGCAGAGTACAGGCCACCAGTGCTGCTTTGGGGAAATGCCATTAACTCTGTTGGGAGTGGTATGACCTTTGTCCCTTTGGACATGTGACATCTAGTGAAACGTAATCTGGTATAAACCAGTATGAACTCATCCCTGAGGTCTGGCTTTAACATTCCCACTACTTCCAACAATACAGACCAGTTTTTGTTATCACTGAAGGAGGATTCCAGCGGATGGGCAGAGCTAGAAAGGAGCCTGTGATATTGAAGAGCATAAACTCTGGGAGAAAACATGTGGACCTGGGTTCAGACCTCAACTCCACCCTGAGCTAACTGGTGACTTGGTCACGTATTACCTCTCTGACCCCGCTTTTCTTCTTTGTTAATTGGGGATATGCACAGTCCCCACCTCACCAGGTTGTTGTATTTAAAAAGGTAATCCAAATAAAGAATAGCACAGAGCTGGGTTCAGAGAACATTCTCGACAGACAGAAATCTCAATGATCACCGAGGAGGACTGGGATTTTCCTGGAGTAGACGTGTTACTACACCAAGCCCCCATCTCCATTAAGGAAATTTAGTCGCTCAGTTGTGTCCAACTCTTTGCGACTCCATGGACTCCTCTGTCCATGGAATTCTCCAGGCAAGAATACTGGAGTGGGTTGCCATTTCCTTCTCCAGGAGATCTTCCCAACCCAGGGATCAAACCTGGGTCTCCTGCATTGTAGGCAGATTCTTTGCCATCTGAGACATTAGGGAAGCCCTTTCTTTAAGGAAAAAGACTAGAAAAACAAGTGGTCAAGTTTACCTTAGCCATCATATAGTAGAAATAGCCTCGCAATTCAGGGGACTCGGGTTCAATCCCTGGTCAGAGAAATAAGACCCTACATGCCACAGGGCTACTGAGCTCCTGTGTCGCAACTACTGAGTGCTCTAGAGCCCACGGGCTGCAGCTAGAGAGAAGCCCAAACACTGCAACTGAGACCCACCACAACAGAAAAAAAACAGTTAAAAAAAAAAATAGGTTGTGTTAAACAAGCAAGAGTTGGCAATTTCATTAGAAGTCCATAAAAGGAGAGGCATGCCTAGCCTCCAGCCTAACCCAGCTGCCCCTCGAACTTTGTCTGCATTTGACCTCCTTACCTGACATTACATCCCTCCCATGATTCTTCTCCTTTCAACATCTGTCTGCTTCTCCCGCCCACTTTGTCCTATTGTCTCGGTATCTTGAAGCAACAGTAGGGAAACAAGAAATAAGAATTTGAGAAGGGAGGGAAGGAAGGAAAGAAGGAAAGATGGAGGGAATGGAAGAAAAGGAGAGATCTAATCCTTGTACTCCCATAATTCAAGCAGTGACTGTGAATAAGCTCCTCACCCTCTCTGAGCCTCAAAGCCTATTGGAAGTTTCAAACCATAGAAGATGTTCAGAGGGTACAAAATTTCAGCAAGGAGACTGCATACGGTGGGTCTTCCATACCAAGAGTCCTCAAGTTCCCCCTCTCAGTTGTTGTTTTGTTTTTTAATTTTTTTTGGCTGTTCCACACAGCATGTGGGATCTCAGTTCTCTGACCGGGGTCAAACCCGCGCCCCACTGCATCGAAAGTGTAGAGTTTTAACCACTGGACCGCCAAGGAAGTCCTTCTCTCAGTTTTGTTGGATCTATTTGGGTTAGAGAATAAAAGTAGTGAGGAAGAAGAAAGAAATAGGAATGGAATGTACATCAGAGATGGCCTGGGAATGTCAGTTCTCCACCCCTCCCCCATGATTGCCCAAGAGAGCAGATGCCTCCTCTTCCTCATCTGGGGCTCGTTCCTTTGCAGGCAACCCCTGTGCAAGCCCCAGTGCCTTTCATGGCTCTTTGTGAGCCCCACTGAGGCAACACTACAACATTAAGGAAGGTAGTGTGGTGTAATGGTTAACTACAAGGTTCTGGAACTACACCGGCCAATGCTTCACTCCAGCGTTTACTACTGTGACCTTAGGTAAGCTCCTCCCCTCCTCTGTGCCTTAATTGCCTCGCTTGTGGAATGGGATTCTGGATTGTCGTGGACTGAAATGAGTTAACAGACAGTAAACTCTTTGAAAGACTTCCTTGGTGGCTCAGCGGTAAAGAATCTGCCTGCCAATGCACGAGACTTGGGTTTGATCCCTGGGTCAGGAAGATCTGGAAAAGGAAATGGCAACTCACTCCACTATTCTTGCCTGGGAAATTCCATGGATTGAGGAATATGGTGGGCTAGTCCACTGGGTCTCAAAATGCTGCACGCCACTGAGCAACTAAACGACAGTAAACTCTTCAAAAGATGCCTGGGTCGCCAGAAATGCTTGGTTAATTGCAACTGTGACGATCCAGCTATTTATTGTTGCCTGTCTCTCCACCAACTCAGTGACTTGCATTCCCAACATCCTTGTTATCTGGACCCCGTCCCACCTCCCCCGCCCCCGAGGAAATACTGGCTAAGACTGTTTCTCCTAGTTGTATCGTGGCTCTTTCTGTAGCCTAGACCATTGGTGTAACAAGGATTTTGTTCCTTCTGAGACTACTACTGTGCTTTATTCGTTATTAATGGGCATGTTTTTATTGCTCTGTTTTGCCTGCTGCACATTGTCCTCTCAGATGAAAATAATAATACCTTCAGTTAATAACACCTTGCACTTGGGGAGCTGCTTTCATCCCAACAGCTCAAAGCCCTCTACAAACATGACCTCATTCATTTTCCCTGTGCTCCCAGGAGGGGGGCACTCCTGTTTCCCAGCCTGAGAAGGGAAAGCCCTACTCCTATTCATTGCCAAACAGATTCTCAGAAGCCAAAGTATTGATTAAACATTTCCACTACTCACAGCTACAAATCAGAGGCAGAATTCTGTTGCTCTCTATGCCCAAGTTGACTTTATGTCCACAGCAGATAACCAGAATGGCTCGGGGGCCTGGTCTTCCATGCCTCTCCTGGGTGTCTATAGCTGTCCCCTGTAAATGGTAAACATTAAAGAAAGCTTCAGAACAGACCGCATTGATATCCAAGAGAAAATAGCTTTGGCAATTTTGGTGTTTTCAGGACCTTTGTCTTCCTGGAAAGGGCAACCATTCCAGCATTCTAGCCTGGAAAATCCCATGGACAAAAGAACCTAGAGGGCTACAGTCCATAGGGTCACAAAGAGTCTGACACAACTTAGCTACTGAACAAAACAAAACAAAAGGGCTCCTGGAACTTCCCTGGTGGTCCAGTGGTTAAGACTCCGCGTTTCCACTGCAAGGGGCACAGGTTTGATCCCTGGTTGGGGAACTAAGGTCCCACATGCTGCAAGGCATAGTCAAAACAAACAAACAGTCATAAGGGTTCCTGTAGCCTGAAATGCCTCTGCCCAGTTCAATCCTACTACTCATGGCCCTGGCATGCTGGACACCTGTATGTACTTGTGAAAACTAGAGCCGCACAGTGACAGTACTTCCTTGTTCTGAGGCTGCTTGTGGCCCAGGCTCCCTGGCAAATGGCAAATGCTGGCTGCTCACTTTTGTTTTCACCTTGCAATTACTGGAAGGGAAGGGCTGCAAGCTGTACTTGACTCTTCAGCCACACTCCAGGTCTCAGCCCGTGCAAACTTGGAGGTAGCTAAGGGCAACAGAAATGGGCCTGGGCAGGCAAAAAGCTGACTCCTGCTCCTTCAAAACAAACAAACAAAGGGACTAACTAAATGGGACAAACTCATGATAGTGCCCGAAGCTGTTTTTCGTCAGTACATAAACATTGGGTGTAACTTTTTCTTTATTTATATTCTTTTTTTTTTTTCTTTAATATGGTTAGGTTTTCTTAGATGGAGAGTTAAATCCACTTCAGGCAAAGTCAAAATAGATAGAACCATGGCTTCCTTTCTTTTAGCCTCCTGTTCTGAAGACTCTTAATTAATTATAATGTTCTCTTTGATTGATATTTTAGATCCAGAACTTACAAAGTTTTTGAGAAACAGAAATTCTCACAGTGAATTCCTAGCAATGTTTATTTACCTTTCTAAACTCTCTGGCCTGTCTTCAATCTGCTTAAACTCCTAGTTCTTTCCCCATCCTGACAATGCCCAAACACAAAACTTGAAGGTTATATCTAATTCAGAAGATGGAAGCTCAGTGTATATAAATAAACTTTGTTTTTAAATGTCTAGAGTTGAGAGCCAGTACCTGTATAGAAACAAATTAAAGTTTCAGTTAGGTCAATTAATTTATGGAAAAACTTTTTTTTTTTTTTTAGTTTTCAATATTGGTGTCTGAGACAGTCTCATTTTCTCCTTTCCATTATATTTAATGTACATTAACATTAGTTTACATCTTCAGAAAGCCAAGTTTTTGGCCTAAAAACGTAGGGAAAGGCTGTTGGGCTTTTGGGGTGTGTTGGAGTAGAAGGAGACATGAAGAGATTACATTATACTTCAATAAAAAGCCAAAAAAAAAAAAAAGTAGAGCGGCTTGAAAGTTTAAAAAAATAAACAATTTTGAGAGTTGAGCAGCTTCAAAGACTCTGTTTCCTATTTTGATCACTGTGTTTCTCGAGATGACCACATCTTTCAGAGGAAGTGAGTCAAAGCCACTCTGTCTTGCTTTTCCAGCTGAGCATGTTCAGTTTCAATGAAGTAATGAATGAACTTGGCCGCACCACCCCCCAAGACTACAACAGCAAATAGAGGAGCCTCAGCCAATCAGCTGGCACTCAAGGTTTTCAAGTTGAGTTCAAACAGACTCACGGGAGACCAATCAGATGGCGCGGCTCCGCCCCAAACGCCGGGTCGGGGCCAATCAGGAGCCCAGGCGAGCCAAAACACAGCGTCTGGCCAATGCCCGGGAGCCCCACAGCGCCGACGTCCGCCAATGGGCGCGGCCAGGCAAAAAGAGAAACAGTGCGGGCCCGCAGGCCGCAGGATTCGAATCGAACGTCCGCACGGGAACCGGGCCCCGGCCGAGCGGAGCGGGCCAATCAGCGGCGGCGGCTCTCGGCCCCCGAACGTTGGGACACGCGGCCCCGCCCCGCGCTGTTGTTTGTGGTGTCGGCCGGCAGCGCGAGTCGGACAACAACACTCGCCAGGCGGGCGGCGCGGCGGCCGAGGGTCCGGAGGCCGCGGGCGGCGGCGGCGAGCGCGAGCGGAGGGCAGCCGGCCTCCCGCGGCCGCCGAGCCCGGGAGTGCTCGCCGGTCGGAGCCATGTCGGTGAACATGGATGAGCTGCGGCACCAGGTCATGATCAACCAGTTCGTGCTGGCCGCGGGCTGCGCGGCCGACCAGGCGAAGCAGCTGCTGCAGGCGGCCCACTGGCAGTTCGAGGTGCGTGTGGGCCGAGAACCAGCGCTCCCGGGCAGTCCCGCTCGCTGGCCACCGGCGCTGGGGTCGGGGTGCAGGCCGGGGCGCCCGGCCGCGCGTCGCGGAGGGAGAGGGGGCAGGGAAGCTCTATGTATATCGCCTGGTCCGGCGATCGGCGCCCGCGTGGGGCGTGGGGCCCTGCCGCCTGGGACCCTCGCGGGGCCTGGGGGACGCCCCCTCCGAGCGACGTGTGTCTGCGGGCCAAAGGGTCGGACCCGGAGGCCCGGGAGCGCAGCGCCACGGACACCGCGGAGGGTCCCGGCCGGTGGGGCGGGTGGGCTTCGACCCCCGTTAACCGCCACCATGCCGCTGTGTTTGTCCGCAGACCGCCCTGAGCACGTTTTTCCAAGAAACCAACATTCCCAACGGCCACCACCACCACCAGATGGTAAGTGTGGCCGGGCGCGGCGGGCGGGAGGGCCGGCCTCGCCGCTACCGCGGCGCACCCGGGGCGGCCGGGGGCGCAGCGCACCGGAGCGGCCGAGCGCGCGGGCCGGGGGCCGCTGTCAGGCGCCGGCGGTGACAGCCATGTTGCCGGGGAGCGCCGCGCCGCGTTGTAAACAAAGAGCCAAAATGTCTTCCAGGAAAGAGCGGCTCCCGGGGCCGGCCGGCTCGCCCAACTTTGCGGTCAGGTCTCCGGGGCCACTATGGCTCGACCTGAGGCCTTGTGCCCCGGCGATCTTCCTAGGCCAGGGGCCAGGAGGGTGGCTGGAGGAGTAGCCAGGAGGCAGGTATGGGGAGGGGGCTCGGAGGATAAGTAGATATCCCGGGAGGGGGAAACGGAGGGCGGGAGCGATGGGCCCCCCCCCCAACCCCACGGGGACTGGGACCTGGGGGTGTCTGTTTATGGAGCACCATTTCTTGCTCTTGAGTGGCAGCAACCCCCCCTTCTTCCAAACAGCCCAGCTCTACGGGGAACAGGAAAGGGACAAGTCCATTCTGGCCTGGGAGCTGGGCTCTTCCCAGGTAGTTAGGTCCACTCTTTCCTGTTCATGGGAAAAGACCTAACCCTGAGCCGCCTGAAAGACTTACAGGTTTTTGACTAGATAAGCCAAGAATGCGTTTAATCTCTATAGGTGAAGGCGTATAAAGCACAGGAAACAGAAGTGGTTCAGGCCTGGATTTGCTTTCTTCTCTTTTCCAAGTTGGCCCCAGGCCTGGGCCTTTGCCCTCCTGGCCATAAGGCATCCTGCTCTCCACTGGGCACAGGACATCCCTTCACTTCAGAGGTTTGACTGCCTCCTCCTCCCCCTCTAGTTACCAGTTTGCCCTGCTGGGGAGGAGGGCCCCCCGATCGGGATCGTAAAACACACTCCGGATCTATTGCGGCTTCTGCAGTGTATTTTTTGCCATTTCTCACGCTCAGTGTACTTGCCCACAGCTCCCTTCTCAGAGTGGCCGTTTGCCTGGAGAAGCTGCCAGGAGCTCCTCTGCTGTGTCTTGTTCTTGATGCCATGTATTCATCTAGTTACAAAGGACAAGTGGTGGTGGGGGGTCTGTTTTGACCCCTTTAACCAGCTTTTCTCTTGGAATGGCCTGTTGTGTATAAATCAAAAAACAAAACTGCCCTGGAGTATGATGAGAATTATGCTGGCGGCAGGATTGGCAGTTGAAGCCAGGCTCTTGGTAAAACCAAGAGGGGTTCATCTCCATGGGGGCCTCCACCTGCACCTGACTGAGGGGAAGCTGCCTCCGTGTCCTCTCAAAGGGGGCCTCAAGGTTTGTTCCATCAACTGGTCATTTCAAAAGGCCCAGGCTTCCGGCTCAGCGGCTCTGGGCTGCCTTCAACAGAGAGGCTCGCCTGTGAGAGCCGGGACTGGTGATCCTTTTAGGTTCTGTTACTCTTTCCCTGCAAATCCCCAGGGTTTGTAATCCTTTTGAAGCTTCCCTTGAGGCCTGTTGCTGGTTTTGATCGTTGTCTCCCATGAGTGTACCATGTATTGAGTACCTCACCAGCACCTGAACGAACACCATCCCTGCCCTCTTGGAGCTGGTCATTTTTTTAACAGATAATAAATCAAAGGAAAATGTTACGTAAAAATACCAGAAGTGCCCCAGGCCATGAGTTACTGATAAATAGTCCGGTAGATTACTGGACATCAACAGTTGGAGGCATCTTCCCAGATGAGAGGGGGATGGGCTCCCAGGTTAGATTTGGAAGGGCTAGGAAGAGGAGAAAAACACTGGCCAGGAAACAGTGGCTGTTCAGAGGGGGCAGCGGGCGCTGGGTGTGCTTGAGAGCTGGGAAGCGCTCTCCGTAACTGTTAGGTAGAGCTGGACTTGCACAGGACTTGGTCCAAACCCCTGGCTTTATAGAAGCAGAGAGAAGCTCCAGAGAGGTTAAGGAAGCTGCCTGAGCTCACACAGGCAGGCAGGCACAGGCCTGCTCCAGATCGCTGGCTTGTGGACGGGGAAGTCGGTCACGATGCTGTGATGCAATTGGCTTCTGCCCCCACCCCCCATTCATTGTTTTCCTGCTGCCGAGAAGTCAGCCCTGGAAGGGGGGTGGTGGTGGAGGAATAGTGAAGGGAGGAGGGAAGTGGTCTGGGTGGGGCCAGGCCTGCTGCCCTGGGTCCTGTGGCCTCCCCAGAGAGGACACGGGTTGGAGCCCTAGCTGCTGATGGAGGGGCCAGCCCAGTTAATCAGAGAGGGTTGCCCCCCCCCTCCCCCCGCTGCCGTGGGCCTGTCCCCATTTGGGGGCTGGGGTTTTTAACTGCAGAGCTGTGTAAGCTCCGACTGCAAGGTGAAGAGTCCTCACATCTTGCTCCCTGAGCCCTGTGCCTGGGGGAGGGGCTGGTGTTGCTAAAATTAGGAGAAATTCAAAGAAGGGCTCCCATGGCTCCCTGGGAAAGGGAGAAGCAGCCGTGGGGGTCACAACAGGCTCTGCAGGCCATGTTCTCAGCTGCCTCCTCCCTGGGCCCCCGCGAGGTGCTCCTGGATGGCACCTATGTGCTCCCCACATGGCAGGGGCGGGAGGGAGGGTCTGCTGTCCCTGGTGTTTGCAAGGAGACTGCCAGTTACGGCACACCAGCCCGGCCCCTGCCCTTCCTGGCTGGAGTCCCTGCTCAGGGTTGTGGCAGAAGACAGCAGAGGTTGGCATATTTGCAGCTACCCCCGGGAAGAGGGCTGAGAGGGGCTGAGTGGACTCGCCCAGACACTGGCAACGAGTCGCCGGGGACACTGGAAACTGACATCGCTGGTTTTTGTCCTTGAGGGGCCTGGGCATGAAGTTGCACTAGATTAACTAATTGCAGATGAGTAGGGGCTCGGAGAAGTTGATGGCACCCCACTCCAGCACTCTTGCCTGGAAAATCCCATGGACAGAGGAGCCTGGTGGGCTGCAGTCCATGGGGTCGCTAAGAGTTGGACACGACTGAGCAACTTCACTTTCACTTTTTACTTTCATGCATTGGAGAAGGAAATGGCAACCCACTCCAGTGTTCTTGCCTGGAGAATCCCAGGGACGGCGGAGCCTGGTGGGCTGCCATCTATGAGGTCACACAGAGTTGGACATGACTGAAGCGACTTAGCAGCAGTAGCAGCAGCAGGGGCTGGGTAGAGGTTAAGAGCTTGGGCCTGAAGACCTAGGAGTCCCCTGGGTTCCGGCTGCTCAGCTTGCGTCCTGCAGTGGTATGCTTTAAGTATTTGGCTGTATCGGGGCAGGCGGATTTAGTTGCCCCGTGGCTTGTGCAATCTTAGTTCCCTGACCAGGGATTGAACCTGAGTCCCCCGTATTGGGGGCAGATTCTTAACCACTGGCCCATCAGGGAAGTCCCTGCCGTGCTGTGTTTTTGGTCAACTGATTTGAGCTCTGGGGCTCGGTTTCCGCATCTCTATCACAGAGAGAATAATCAGAAAGACCTGGCATTGCCGTGAGAAATGAGATGATGAGGCAGAGGCCCTGACGCCCGCCGACCAGCACTGCTGCCAGGCAGGCACAGCTCCCCCTGGGCTGGCCTTGGAGGGAGACCCCGGATCTGGCTGTCTTCCTTTGACTGACCTCCCCAGGACATCTGAGGGCAAGTTATTGAAGAGCCAGCTGGGTTTTCACCCAGGCTGAAGCACTAAGCAGTGGTACCCTGGGCTTCCTCCCTTGTCTCGGCTGGAATTAACCATTCCAGCTCCTGGCTGGAATTAACCATTTGCTTCTGACACTTGGGGCGACATTCCCAAGCATCAAGAAACACTCTCTGGGGACTTCCCTGGTGGTCCAGTAGCTAAGACTCTGTGTTCCCAATGCAGGGGGCTTAGGTTCGATCCCTGGTCAGGGAACTAGATCCCACCTGCTGCAACTAAGACCCAGCACAGCCAAGCAAATAAATATTTTTTCAAAAAAGAAACACTTTGGTTTTGACAAAAATTGTAGGAATCTGCCCCCATGTTTTTGGTTTTTAGCGGCTCCGTGCAAGGAGTGCTTTTGTGCTATTGAAACCTCTTTTGGACTGAACAATGGGAAATAAAAGAGGGTCAGGCCTGGGTGAGCCCCACGGGAAGGCAGGCTCTGTAGGACCTCGGATTGTGGCTTGGGGATTGGGGAGGGGGGCCCACTTGGGCAGCCCTCGAAACCCCTGTGTTCTCTCCCAGCAGATGTGTACCCCCAGCAACACACCTGCCACACCGCCCAACTTCCCTGACGCGCTGGCCATGTTCTCAAAGCTTCGCGCCTCCGAGGGCCTGCAGAGCAGCAACAGCCCCATGACTGCCGTGGCCTGCTCACCCCCTGCAAACTTCAGCCCCTTCTGGGCCTCGTCCCCGCCCAGCCACCAGGCCGCCTGGATCCCGCCCTCCTCCCCTACGGCCCACAGCTTCCACCACCTCCACCACCCACAGCCCACGTGGCCCCCCGGAGCACAGCAGGGGAGCACGCAGCAGAAAGCCATGGCGGCGATGGACGGCCAGAGATGAGACTGGATGCCACCGGGCGCTGGGCTGGAGCTAGGGGGCAATCCAGGGGCGGGGGGGAAGCTGGGCGCGCGGGGGTTTCCTGAAGATCGCACTGGAAGATTTTATATAAGAGAATTTTTGTGGGTGGGGGGACAGTAAACTTCCTGAGCCACTTGGATCCTTCAGGAGTTTCAAATCAGGCAAGTTTTTTTTTTTCCTCTTTTTAATATATAACTATAATATATATATGAATATATAAAAATAACTAATGTATGTGAGAGTGGGGCTGGCCGACGGGGTGTTGGGTCAGCGGGCAAAGGCCAGGGGAGCCACCCAGTGGGCCAGCACCCCTTCCTCCAACGCCAGGCCCAGGGCAGGTGCTGGGGAGCCAGGTGGTGTGACTGTAGTCACTTGGTCTGCTCACTGCCTCCTTTCAAAGGTCACACCTTCTGGAATCGGGCGAAGGACCACGGCCTTCCCACTCCCCGTGGCAGCTGTGGGAGGGACTCCCGGTGGTGCTGGGTGTCTGAAGGTGTGGGGGCCGCTGCCCACCCCCGGTCAGCGGTGCTCCGGCCCGTGTCGCCTCAGCGGCTAGCTGTGCAGGGCTCATGTAGGACTTGTGAGCCAGCCCCCAACCCCAGGGCCACCCTGCCTCTCCCACTGTGTTCCCGGCCGTGGACAGCAGAGCGGAGGGCTTGCCTTTGGATGGAGTTCCCAAATCAAATCATCTCACCAGGGTGAAATTTTAATTTAAAACTTAAAAGAGACTTTTCTAACTTCCCTGGTTTGTGGTGCCTTTATTTGCCTTGGAACGGAGAGCGTGCTCCTTGGGCAGAGGGGTGGGGGGCCCTTGGCTGTGCTGCGGTTCAGGGGACCAGCCCCATGGCCATGCGGCGGGGTCGGGTGTTCTGACAAGGGGGCTGATAGGTTGGGGTGGGAAGAAGGAGGAACAGGTTCTGGCTTGGTCATAGTGACCCTCTCCTCTTGGCCCTTGGCCACCACCTCACAGCCCACCACAGGCTGAGCCTTAGCCCTGGAGCCCCTGTCTTTGCAGTTGGTGGTGGGGGAAGCTGCCCTCCTGCCTTGGGGGGCCCGATGGTGGCCCCACACTTTAGCCTGTCCCCCCCGCCAAGGTATCTTTCCGCCCTCTGCTCTTCCTGCCCCCAAGCTCCTTCGGGGCACCCTGTCCTAATGTGCGTGTTGTGTGGCCACATCCCAGAGGTCAGCCGCAGCTCTCAGGGAGCCAGAGGCCTGAGTTGGGTCCCCAAGGGGCTAGGATAAAGCAGTGATGGCAGTTCCTGGCCTGGTGGGGCCCTTCCTCAGACTCTACCACGCAGGTGGCCAGGTGGGTACGGAGTTGGTCCACCCAAATGCAGGATTTGGGTTGCAGGGCCCAGGCTTGGGGTTCCTCCTTGAGCCCCTTACCGCCCCCCACCCAGACCCCAGACCCCTCCAGCACGTGTGACTGGACACATTCCCTTCCTTCTTGGCAGCCTGGGCCTTGCTGTCGACCAGGCCTGCAGGGTCTGGATATTCAGACCCAAAGTGCAGGAACACCTGGGAAGGGCCCCACCTGGCTGGCTGGCCCACCCTACTACTGGGCCCTTGTGTCTTCACGGGGTTGCTGTGGGGCAGCCCCTCTGTGGGTATGGAGCAGGACTGGGGATGCAGCTGCCCTCGGCCACCCACTCTGCATGTGACCATGTGCTCGAGGCTGGGTTTGTCCTTTCAGTTTTGTTTCCTGGTCGGAGATCCGTGGGACTCCTCCCACCCACACCCCTCACTCTGCCCACCTGTGCTTTCCCAGGCTGGAAGGGGAAGCCCCTCATGGGCACGTGGGCGGCCAGTGCTGGGTGAGGGCGGGCAGGCGGCCCAGGTGTGGGGAAGCGGAGTGGGGGGACCCCTCGTCCTTTCAGGGGCATCAGGGTGGGTGGGGGGCCTGGCTGCTCCTCCCTCCTCCCCGCCAAGCTGGTGAGTTTGGATTCTAGACCAGGACACTGAGCAGAGGAGGGCCCAGGCCTCGCCTGCCTCCCGCTTGCAGAGCAAAGGGTGCTGGGTGCCTGCTGGGATTCTGGGGTTCTATGATGAATCAGATCTCAGCAGATGGGGAAGAGGGGGGGTGCCCCCTCCCGTAGGGAGTGCCTGCTCCACCCATGACACCCCCAGAGAGCCCCACCCTCCACTGAAACCCTTTTCTGGGCTATTTCCTGCCATGCCCACCTGTGGCTCTTTGTCGCCCCTCCCCTCACACCTCTAAAGCAGGCCTCTCACTGGCAGAGGGGCCTGGGGGTGGGGGAGGGAACCCCACCTTTGAGGAGGGGGCTGATGAGAATAGATCTGAAGGCAGAAAACTGCTTCCAAGACTGTCTGGGTGGGAGGCAATTCTCCCCTTGTCCCTGGGGCTTTGGGGACAAGGGCTTGTCCCTTACAGTTGACCCCTCATCTGTTAAGGCTGACATGCAGCAGGACAAGGGCCAGGCCTCAAGGCCGTCAGACAGTTCTCTATGTTCCTGGGGAGGGAAGGGGAGCAGGGACACGGCCTGGCCCCAGCAGCCCCTCTTGTATCTGCTGCAGCCTCCAAGCGTGACCCCATGGACTATAGCCCGCCAGGCTCCTCTGTCCATGGGATTCTACAGGCAAGAATACTGGAGTGGGGTGCCATTTCCTTCTCCAGGGGACCTTCCCAACTTGGGGATCGAACCCGCGTCTCGCGTCGCCTTCACTGGCGGGCAGATTCTTTACCACCAGCACCACCTGGGTAAGCCCCTTGTTTCACAAGCTGGAGAGGATGGCAACCAGGAACCTTCCCAGGTGCTGGTGGCCCCATCTTCCCCAGGATGTGCCAGAAGCCTGCTGGCGGCCACCCTTAAACCTTCACCCCAGGGTACAGCCTGAGCAGAGCACGGACCTGAAGCATCTAAACCCTCCAGAGGGCCCTGGGCACTTACCCAGAGGGAAGGCGGTGCCTGTGCCAGAGAAGGCCTTAGCACTTGGTCCAGCCAAGGTCGAGAGAGGGCCAACCCCCTGTAGGCCTGCCAGTCCCCGGAGCCTGGGGTCTGGCCTGTGCTGCCGCCTCCCCACCCTGGGTGCTATACTCAGTCCTCTTGAAGCCCTGGAGCCCTCGGAGAACAGCTGGCCCTGTTTGGGGGAGCCACGTCTGTCAGGCTGCAAGAAGTCCACTGTCCCACCTGAACCAGGACCAGAGGAGCCTCATGGCCCCGAGCTTTCTCCTAAGCATTTATTTATAGCTCTACTCAGTGAGCAGAGGTGGACCGCGGCCCCCGGGTGGGCTCCTCGAGCCCCTCCCCAGGAGGTGCGTCCCTGTGCACGTCCAGCCCCGCTGGCAGGTTTGCCGTCTCACCGGGTAGGTGGGCTGGGTTCAGCTGGGAAAGGCGGCCCTCGGTGGAGACAGGTCTGTCTTTCTGATGACGGGAAGGAGCTGCAGGACAGGAGGGGCCCTGGATGGCTCAGGCTGACTCCCATGCCCAACAGCGGCCCACCTCGGCTTGCCCAAAGCCCCACTAACCAGGCTGAGCCAGGACATCATGCTGGAAGGTCAAGCTCTCTTACGAGCCCCTAAGCCACACTCCTTTATACTCTGAGTTAAAATAACTCAGGGGCCAAGAGCCTGCCTCTTTGTTAACATTCCCTCTATTAATACAGGGACTGTTAGGGGCACACTGACTTAAGTCAGGGCAGGAATTTCTCTTTAAGACAGCCCCTGCCTCCTGCTTCTATAATGTGCCTTTAGAGTGGACACTGGGGTGCCAGGGAGAAGGAAGCTAAGTTCCCCCAAGAACAGTCTTAGGAGCCAGAGCCAAAGGCCACCGATGCTGTCTGCCTCCTGCTGAATCCTCCACCCCAGGCTATTTGCCTTCATCACCAACGCTGGCTCTGGGGCCAGACAGCTTGGCTTTGAGCTCCGGCTCTGCGACTTTCTAGCTGTGTGACCTTGGGCATGTACTTTAACCTCGCTGTGCCTTGGCTTTGTCAGCTGTAGGTGGGACCAGCAATGGTCCCTATCTTTTAACACGTGAGGATTAAAATTACTGGTTCACACGTGTAAAGCTCTTCAGCAGTGAGGAACCCTTGGCAGAGGCGAGGCTGCACATCGCCACCACTGCACTGGTTTCTGGCTCCTGCAGGCACTGGGGGCTGGAACTGGAAAGCTTG
The DNA here is from genome assembly GCF_016772045.2 of Ovis aries. NCBI lineage: Eukaryota > Metazoa > Chordata > Mammalia > Artiodactyla > Bovidae > Ovis > Ovis aries. The sequence continues at coordinate 54,780,718 of NC_056064.1, read as the reverse complement.
GTGCAGAGGACCTCGGGCTGCGGCTCTAGACCTGGGCAGGGGTGCGGTGGGGCTCCCTGGGCCTCCAGCAAGTAGCTGCAAAGCATTGTGGGTACATAAGGTTTCATGAGAAGAAACTCAGCAGCTTTCTTAGACTCTGCAGGGGAGCTCCTAACTTAGCAGCCAGAATCCAGCACCCTTTTATTGACAGATGAAGAAACTGGCCAGGAGGAGGGGGAGACATGCTCAGAGTTACCGGGAAGTGGTCTAGTCCCCTGGCTCCAGTCTGGTGTCCCTCTCTGGCCCCCATGGGTAGCCAAACCCCGGGGGAACACTTAGCCCTCTGGCTTTCAGGCCGGATTTGGCCCCTCTGGAGAAAGCACAGGCCCTGGGGACCTCACAGGCCCAGGAGAGTCGGTGCGTATGAGTAGTGGGGAAGGACTTGGGCCTGGAGCGAGAGCTTGGGCCGCAAGCCCACCCCTGTTTCCTCTTCTGTGAAATGGGAGCAGTGACAGTATCTGCCCACAGACCTGGCACAAAGCAGGCGCCCGGGAGGGAAGGGTTTTCTCTTTCCTGCCTCGCATCCCATCCCTCGGCTCCCAGGCCCTTCTTCTCTCCAGGGGAATAAGGGTATATACCAGCCACGGGCAGGAGAGGGGCCGGACAGGGCAAGGAGGAGGGTCGGCGGGCAGTGCCACCCAGAAGGACCCTCTGTCCAGGGAGGAGCTACCTGAGTCTTTGGCAGCCAGCGTCTGGGCGCTCTGAGGCCGCGAGGGCAGCTGGCCGCTGTTGCTGAGGGACTGCTGCCGATGCCCGTGTGCCCGGGACTGCTTGGTCTTATGCTTCATCCCCGCGTCTGACGGGAGACGGAGCGGGGAGGATCAGTTCTGAGATACGCTCTGAGGGGGCTGTAGGGATGGGGAGAGCGCGGCGGGCTGCTGGTCTCAGCCTGCCTCAGTGGGCACCCTTCTCAGTCTGAATTAGTGGAAATGCTCTTTATAAGCAAGCACTTTGCTCATTGGAAAAGACCCTGATGCTGGGAAGGATTGAAGGCAAAAGAAGAGGGAGGCAGAGGATGAGATGGTTGGATAGCATCACTGACTCAGTGGACATGAATCTAAGCCAACTCCATGAGATAGTGGAGGACAGGGGAGCCTGGCGTGCTGCGGTCCCTGGGGTCACAAAGAGTCAGACATAACTTAGTGACTGAGCAATAACAATCACTTCATCCCCCTTTATGTCTGTCTGGCCATCTGTCAATCCATCCATCCATCCACTCACTCCGATATCTTACCCACATACAGCAGCCCCGTGCCAGGTGCTGGGTGACTTCTGACCCTGGGTTTACAGTTCGGGAGGGGAAGTGACTAGAAAGATGCATACACACCTGTCAGACCCAGAGGGAAGTGACAAAGCACATCCAGGATGGCCAACTGGAAGGGGACATTCCAGAACACGAGAGGTTCACAAAGTGGTAGGGGCTCAGGAAGAGTTTTGAAGAATGGGTGATGCTGGGAACAGAGGCCTAGGTGGGAAAGCTGGGGTGACAGCCTGCGGATGAAGCCTGGCCAGAAAAGATGGGGCCATGACATTCCTGCTGATTGGCTAAGACTGGGCAGCTGTCCCCCTTCTGCAAACACTGACCTGGGGGCATTTGGAGTCAGGGAGGTGGAGGAAGAAGGCAGTTGGGGTCTGGTGGCCCCAAGAAGTGCAGGGGCCTCCAGGAGCCAGACAGACCCTGCGGGACCCAAGCAAGGAGCCCGAGCGCCTCTGGGCCGTCTGGACACTCACTGTCTTTGTTCAGGAGGTCTGGTAGCCTTGTGTCCATCCGTCCCTTATAAATATGTCCGTCCAGGCCCAAGATGTCCACCTCGTCGTGCTGTGGAGACGGGTGGGTACCCATGGCCACCTGCCGCCTGAGTGCCCCTCCCGTCCCCTCTCTGAGCCAAACGGTGCTCAGAGCCCTCGAAGGGGCTGAGTGACAGGGTGAAGGGGATGGGCCAGGTGGCCGGGATGGCTGTCTTCTTCCCAGGAAAGGAAAAGAACCTGAGGCTTTGACTGGGTCTGATTAAGAAACCACACCCGAGGCTGAGGACCGAGCAGGGGACTGCTGGCTGCTTTTCCAGAGGGACCTGGGAGTCTGGGGGGCCCTCCCTGTAGGTTCCCAGGAGTGTCCCCACCTTCATGGCGATCTGGATCTCCTCGGTGGGGTACAGTCCCTGCGAAAGGTGCTGCAGGCGGATGCGCCGGTAGGGGTAGGTGAGGGTGTGGCTGCCCCCACAGGGCCGGGGCGCGGAGGAGTAGCTGTAATCAGCCATGTCTGGCAGCCTGCGGTGGAGACGGCGGAGTCACGGGGAGCGGGTGTGTCCCAGGACACGCCTCATTGGGGCAGGGGGTGCAGGTGAGGGGGCTGCTCCAGGGGCCACCGCTTAGCCAGGACAGGGCTGGGGGTGAGCGAGCAGGGTGGCCTCCTGAGGGACACACACACACACTCTCTCTCTCATACACACATCCACACACATGTATTCACAGATCCTCAAACACATTCACACGTACGTTCGCAGACATACACACATTCTCTCACACACTCAGAACGCACACGTAGGCGTTCACACATGCATCTGCACCATCACACACATGCCTCTGCTCATACAGCATACATTTAACAATGCTCTCTCACACTTGTTCACACGCATTCACACATATGCACATTCACATACGTGTGTTGACAGATTCTCAAACACATTCGCACATGTTTACACACATTCACACACACACATTCTCTTGCATTCTCTCAAAAACACACACATAAACGTTCACACACATATAATCACACCCACATTTTCATAGACACATATGCATGTTCGCATTTTCACAGACATACACAATCACATACTCTCTCCTACATGGAGGCCCCACTCTACACACACACACACACACTCTGCCCTCCCCGGTGCCCCACTCACACACATAAACATATATACACACACACACACTCTCTGCCCTCCCCAGTGCCCCACTCACACACATACACACGGACACACACACACACACACGGACACGAACACACACACTCTCTGCCCTCCCCAGTGCCCCACTCACACACATACACACACACACAGGGACACACATACACACACACGGACACGAACACACACACTCTCTGCCCTCCCAGTGCCCCCCTCACACACATACACACGGACACACACACACACACACTCTCTGCCCTCCCGGTGCCCCACTCACACACATACACACAGACACGAACACACACACACACACACACTCTCTGCCCTCCCCGGTGCCCCACTCACACACATACACACAAACACACGGACACACATACACACACACGGACACGAACACACACACTCTCTGCCCTCCCCAGTGCCCCACTCACACACAAACACACACAGGGACACACACACACACACACACATGGACACACACACACACACACTCTCTGCCCTCCCGGTGCCCCACTCACACACATACACACTCACAGGGACACACACACGAACACACACACACACACTCTCTGCCCTCCCGGTGCCCCACTCACACACATACACACAAACACACGGACACACATACACACACACGGACACGAACACACACACTCTCTGCCCTCCCCAGTGCCCCACTCACACACATACACACACAGGGACACACACACACACACACATGGACACACACACACTCTCTGCCCTCCCCGGTGCCCCTCTCACACACATACACACTCACAGGGACACACACACGAACACACACACACACACACTCTCTGCCCTCCCCGGTGCCCCACTCACACACACACACACACACACACACACACACACACACACACACTCTCTGCCCTCCCTGGTGCCAGGCCCCCGGGTCCGGCCTGGCCACCCACCGTCTGTAGCAGGGGGAGCTGAGGCACTGGGCCTGCAGCAGCTCGCGGATCATCTGGCTGCTGGCCTTGACGGAGCCCCCAAAGTGGATCTGCACCTTCTCGATGTCCAGGAGCATCTTGGAGTGCATGGTGCGCAGGCGCCCCACGCTCCGCTCCACCTGCCCCAGGTCCCCCCGCAGGAAGCCGCTGCTGCCCAGCTTCAGGCTGTGGGGTGCGGGCCCAGTGGAGGGGTGAGCTGTGCCCCAGCACCCTCCCTGGGAAGCAGGGCCCTGTGGAGTGGGAGCCCCCTCCACCGAACCCCAGGGACCAGGGCCGGGCTTGCAGGGGAGGGTTTCCTGAGCCGAGAGCATGCAGGAGAGCCAGAGGGGAGAGCAGCCCAGTCCATCAGGCCCCCTCGCACCCCTGGCCCCCGTGGGCTCCAAGGGCAGCTTTGAAAACCAGCCTTTCTGCTGAACACCCCAGCCTCAGGAGTTGGAAAGTCTGTGGGAGGAGGGCAGGAGCCCCAGAGGGCATGAAACACATCCCCTACCACTCATCTCACACTCATGGAGCCGCCCCCTGCCTTCCTCCTAGGCCCAGTGTGAGCAGGGGAAGGGTGGGGGTGGGGGTGGGGGGTGAGGGGAAGTCTCAGAGGCAATGTCCCACCAGGACGCCTGGCAGGGGCGCAAAGGCAGGTGGTTACTAGGTCTGCACCTCCTGCACTGATGCTCCCGCCCTGGGAAGAGCTGGGAGCTGCTTCAAAAAGCGCCCTAGCATCACCCCGCCCCAGTCCCCACTCTCGCCCTCCAGACCCCCTGCAAAGCCCTCACAGGACCCCGCGGCACAGCCCGTACTTGCGGCTCTGCTGCCGAACCTGCTCCAGTTCAAAGACCGTGTAGGGGCGGACAGAGCGGTGCCCGGGCAGGCAGGGGCCCACAGGAGTCATGGGGATGACTCTGGGCAGGGGCAGGGAAGGAGGGTCGGAGTGAGAAACTCCAGTGTCCAAACCCATCACCCCCTCCTAACGCTCCACCTGCCAGAGGAGCCTTCCCGCCCCAGGGGCTGAAGGCCGAGGGGTAAGAGCAGCCCAAGGCATGGAGCGGACCAGAGAGAGGAGGAGCAGGCGAGCTGGAGGCAGGCAGGGAGGACAGAAGACGCCCCCATCACCGCCACGCGCTGGGGGCACTCACTGTCCAGTCACGGGTGTCTCCAGGGGACGGTCACACGAGAGGCAGTGGAAGTGTGCCAAGAGCTGCCTGTGAGGGATGGGACACACGCAGAGGGTGGGGCCCTGCCCAGAGGGCCCCAAAGGGAGGGATGGAGAACTCAGGTTTGGCTGGTAGCCTGGATGCTCAGCACCCAGGGGGACGGGCCCCCAGGCCACCGGAGGCAGGTCTGGGCCCTGCTCCCTGCACACATCAGCTACTAGAGATGCCCACTTCTGGACACACACCTAGCACCCATCTACCCTAACCCAAAGCCGGCAGGGCTCTCAAGGGCCCTGGGGGGTGGGTGCCCTGTGTAAGCCTTGGCAGCCCTCTGGTGGCCAGGAATGGAAATGCTGAGACTGAAGCTGCCGGGAGCCAGGCACCCCCAGGAGCACTCACCCCGCCCAGGCTCTGCCTCTGGTGGCCTGGGGCCTGTTCCCCTGGGAGCTGAGTTCTGGGGGCTGTGAACCCTCTCCCACCTGTGACCAGAGAGCCTTCCGCCCCCCTCCCCTCCCTCTCTCTGCTATAATATGAATCAGCCTGAGCTACAAGAGCTTTTCAAGCTCTGTGCCTTCCTAAGGCTGGACGGTCCCAGATAGGATCCGCCAGTCCCTCCAAACACACATGGGGACCCTCCAGCTGGCCCACCCTTTCTCCTGCCAGGCCTCACCTCCGCATGGCGGCTGCCTCGTCCGCCTGGTAGAGTGGAGAGCGCTCTTTGAGCTGCTGTCGCAAGGATTTCCATCGATCCTCCAGCGACTGCTTCACCGGGTCCAACTCCAGGCGGTCCAGCTTGGGGGAGGAAGTGGGGGGCGGGGACCAGGTGAGCTCTGAGAAAGCAGGTGGGGGTCTGCAGTGCCCGGAGGAGGTGGCGCTGCCCGGGTCACCTTGCTGTCCATCTCCACCAGGAGCTTGTCCAGCATCTTCTGCCAGTCCTGCTCCTGCCCGGTCATCTTGGCCACCAGCTCCTGCATCATGCGGTTCAGCTGCTCCGTGGTGGCGTCAAACTGGACGCGGCTCACTTTGCCCGCCAGGGCACTCTTGTCGGCTTTCTGCCCAGAGACGGGGACGAGACGCGCCCCCACCAAGATGGGCGAGAGCCACAGCGGGGCCCTGCTCCACGTAGCTCAACTCTGATGCTGAGCCCACCTCCCACCTTGGGCTCCTCTCCTCTCTCTGCCTGTTCAAGAGTGGGAGCGATGGGACCTCCCTGGGTGGCCTTTCTTCAGGCCTGGCCTTACCACGCCGATTTCCATCTCCAGGTGTCCCCTGTTGGCCTTCTCCTTCTCCAGCTTCTCCAGACCCTGGTACAACACCTGGGAGGCCGAGGGAGCAGAGAATAGGAGCAGGGAACCGGTCGCGCCCCAGCCCCGCCCCCGCCCCCCTGCCAGCCCTCACCTCAATGTCCTTCTGCTTCTGCTGACGGTCTTCAATGAGGTTGCTGGTGGTGATGCTGAGTTTCTCGCAGTCGCCCTGCACTTGCAGGATGGCGCTCTGGATGTGGCCCAGCAGCTCTTCATCCTGTGCAGGACAGAGGCAGGCTCCCTGGGGCGGCAACCCCACGCCCACCTGGGGTGCTGCCGCCCCCCCCCCCGACAGGGGAGCCCTTAGAACATCACCCAGCGGACAGGCGGACATCAGACCCCACTCTAGGCCTCCTGGGTTGCCATCATAGCCCACCACCTCCCATGGAGTGGCCTCCAGGCACCCGGTCCACTGGTGTAGGTAAGGTGGTGAGCTGCTCTGGGGCCCCAGAGGGTTGGGATGTGGTCTACAGTCTCCCCTCCTGCCCTGAGCTGAGTGTGAATTCTGGAGTCCAAGAGACAGGCCTCAGGGACTTGTGGTCCTCCCTGCCCTCCCCCCAGCAGGCCTGCCCTTTATAGGGGAAGAGAGAAACAGACCAGAAGACCAGTGTGAAGGAGCGGGCAACAAGCACTAAAGCTATGTCAGCGTCCCCGAGGCACGAGCATGGCTCTGCTCCACCCCTCCACCAGCTACGCTGTCCCCATCCCACCGTGGACCCAGCTCGGCCCCCCAGTCCCATCCCCAGGGCCAGCTCAATGGCTGCCCTTGCTGTGACCCTACAGAAAGACCAGGCACTTTTGGGCGGTTGCTAAAGGGCTCCATCATGCAAAAGTGACCCAACATCCCTCCCCCGGACACACCCCAAGCAGCTACCCAGGAGGGAGGCAGGCGCGTCACCTGGCTCTGCAGCTTGGCCTTCTTGGAGGGCCGGGAGGCAGCCAGGTTGCTGACCATGTTCTGCAGCTGCTCGTAGCGCTGCACCAGCATGCTGACCTGGTGGCTCAGGTCCAGGCTGCAGGCCGGGCACGTGGCCGCAGGGTCGATCTGGCTGGGAGCCAGGGTGGTCAGGGGCTTGTGCGGGGCCATGTTCAAGCTCATGGACAGCAGCGTGGAGGACGAGGCCAGCATATTCTCAATGATCGTCCTGAGCTTGTCTAACTGGGTGTGGGAGAGAGGGCGGGTTCAGGGCAGTGAGCAGGTCACCACACGGCCACCACCAGCCTTTCTGCCCGGACCTGCTGTGATCCAGGCAGGTGCCAGAGCCTCGGTGCCTCGCAGGGTATGCAGCTCACGGGAGGTGCTCGATGTCTGTCCATTAAACAGTGAATAGTGTTCCCAGGGGAGGGAGGGCAGATGCTGATTAAGCCCTTGCAGGAAGGGGGCTTCTGTACCTTTCTCCAGCCAGCCCATTGGTGCAATGTGAGAATATATCTCCTCTAGCTAAATCCCAGAGTGATGATGTCTGTCAGTCAGTCCACACACACTTTGAGGACCCTGGTGGCACACAGGCCCTGCTCCAGGCCCTGGGCAGAGGAGCGGTGGGCTCACACATGCTCTCTCCCCATTTAGTATGTAAATAACAATAAGAGAACGTGATTTTCTAATGCCACCTACAAAAAAGTCAACTCAAAATGGATTAAAGACCTACATGTAAAACCAAGACCATAAAACTCCTAGAAGAAAACAGGCAGGACACTTTTTGACATAAATTGTAGCAATAGGACTTCCCTGATTGTCCGCTGGAAGAATCCGCCTGCCAATGCAGGGGACATGGGTTTGATCCCTGGTCCCGGAAGATCCCAGATGCCGCAGAGCAACGACCCCACCTGACACTCCTGAGCCCACAGGCAGCAACTCTGAAGCCCATGTGCCCAGAGCCCGTGCTCTGCAACAAGAGAAGCCGCTGCAGTGAGAAGCCTGTGCCCTGCAATGAAGAGCAGCCTCTGCTCACCGCAACTAGAGAAAGCCCACGAGCAGCAACGAAGACCCAGCACAACCAAAAGTAAATAAATTATAAAAAATTAAATAAATTGTAGCAACATTTTTTTATCTGCCTCCTAAGTCAAAGGAAATAAAAGCAAAAATAAACAAATGAGGTCTAGTTAAACTGAAAACCTTTTGGACAGCAAAGGAAACCACCAACAAAGAGATAACCTATGGAATGGGAGAAAATATTTCCAAATGATCTGACTGGTAAGGGGTTAATATCTAAAACATAAACAGCTCATACAATTCAACATTCAAAAATCAAACAACACGATTTAAAAAATGGATGGATATCACCATTTTGGCAGAAAGTGAAGAGGAACTAAAGAACCACTTGATGAAAGTGAAAGAGGAGAGTGAAAAAGCTGGTTTAAAACTCAACATTCAAAAAACTAAGAACATGGCATCCAGTTCCATCATTTCATGGCAAATAGATGGGGAAACAATGGAAACAGTGACAGACTTTATTTTTTTGGGCTCCAAAATCACTGCAGATGATGACTGCAGCCATGAAATTAAAAGATGCTTGCTCCTTGGAAGAAAAGCTATGACCAACCTAGACAGCATATTAAAAAACAGAGACATTACTTTGCCAACAAAGGTTTGTCTAGTCAAAGCTATGGAGAAGGCAATGGCAACCCACTCTAATATTCTTGCCTGGAAAATCCCATGGAAGGAGGAGCATGGTAGGCATCAGTCCATGGGGTCGTAAAGAGTTGGACACGACTGAGCGACATCACTTTCACTTTTCACTTTCATGCACTGGAGGAAGAAATGGCAACCCACTCCAGTGTTCTTGCCTGGAGAATCCCAGGGATGGCGGAGCCTGGTGGGCTGCCATCTATGGGGTGGCACAGAGTCAGACACAACTGAAGTGACTTAGCAGCAGTCAAAGCTATGGATTTTCCAGTGGTCATGTATGGATGTGAGAGTTGGACTATAAAGAAAGCAGACCGCTAAAGAATTGATGCTTTTGAAGTGTGGTGTTGGAGAAGACTCTTGAGAGTCCCTTAGACTGCAGGAGATCCAACCAGTCAGTTCTTAAGGAGATCAGTCCTGAATATTCCTTGGAAGGACTGATGCTGAAGCTGAAACTCTAATACTTTGGCCACCTGATATGAAGAAGGTGACTCATTGGAAAAGAGCCTGATGCTGGGAAAGATTGAAGGCAGGAGGAGAAGGGGACAACAGAGGATGAGATGGTTGAATGGCATCACTGACTTGATGGACATGAGCTGAGCAAGTTCTGGGAGTTGGTAATGGATAGGGAAGCCTGGGGTGCTGCACTCCATAGGGTCGCAAAGAGTCGGACACGGTTGAGTGACTGAACTGAACTGAGAAGACCTAAATAGATATTTTTCCCAAAGAAGGTATACAGATGGCCAGCAGGCACATGAAAAGATGCTCTACATCGCTACTTATTAGAGAAATGCAAGTCAAAACCACAATAAGATATCATCGCACACCTCTCAGAAAGGCTAGCATCAAAAAGTCTACTGGGAATGTAAATTGGTACAGTCACCATGGAAAACAGTACAGAAATTTCTAAAAACACTAAAAATAGAATTAGCGTATGATCCGGCAATTCCACTCCTGGTTATGTATCTGAAGAAAATGGAAACACGAATTCAAAAAGACACATGCTCCACAATGTCCACAGCAGCACTAGTTACAATAGCTAAGACATGGAGCAACCTAAGTTTCCATCAATAGATTGAGAAGATGTGGTTTATATATTAAAATGGAATACTACTCAGTCATAAACCCCGAAATTTTGCCATTTGCAAAACAACTTGGATGGACCTCTAGAGAAGAGAATGGCTAACCACTCCAGTATTCTTGTTTGAAGAATTCCATGGACAGAGGAACCTGGAGGCCAAGAGTCCATGGGTTCGCAAAGAGTCAGACATGAATTAGCAACTAACACTTTCGCTTCGCTTTCATGGATGGACCTAGTGAAGTAAGTCAAAGACAAATACTGTATGTTGTCACTTATATGTAGAATCTAAAAAATAAAACAAACTAGTGAATAGAACAGAACAGAAACAGACTCATAGACCTAGAGAACAAACTAGTGGTTACAGCTGGGGGAGGGCCAGGGGAGGGACAAGACAGGGGGAGGGAACTAAGAAGTACAAACTACTGTGTGTGAATAAGCAGCCAAGCTATATTGTGTAGCACAGGGAAATAGAGCCATTCTTTTATAATAACTTCCAATGGAGTATGTTGCTGTTTAGTCGTTTAGGGTTGCCATTTCCTTATCCAGGAGATCTTCCTGTCCCAGGGATTGAAACCCGTGTCTCCAGCTTGGCAGGCAGATTCTTTATCACTGAGCCACCTGGGAAGCCCTCAGTGGAGTATAACTTGTAAAAATACTGAATCACTATGTTGAGCATTTGAAACTGATGTGATATTGTAGGTCAACTATACTTCAACTGAAAAAAAGAGAGAGAATGTGACCAGTGCCGCCACTGCAGGGGTCTCTCACGGCCTGGGTGGGAACAAACTCCTTCCACTGGCCCTCCTGCTCTCTTCTGGATCCCAGGGTCCCAGTTTGTCCCCATAAAGGACTGGTCCTGGGTAGACACCAGACTAGCCAAAGACCTGTGACGTGGTGCCTGCCTCGGGGAGAGGGGCTGAGCCAACCTAGGGCCCCCCTTCGTGGAAGCATGTGACATTGTAAGGCCTGGGGCAGCCCTTTTGGACCATGTGTGAGAGATAAGAAAGCTGACTGACACAGGGAACCCAGCCTGGCATTCCGTGATGACCCAGAGGTGTGGAATGGGAGGGGGGAGGGAGGCTTATGAGGAAGGGGATATATATATATAATTATTACTGATTTGTGTTGTTGTACAGCAGAAACCAACACCGCATAGTAAAGCAATTATCCTCCAATTATAAAAAAAATGGAAAAAAAAGAAACCTGACGGAATACAGAAGGCAAGAGAGATACAGCGGTATTTGAGAAAGATGGATACGGAAAGTGACACGGAGGCAAAGACAGACACAAAAGACAGAGGGCTTCCCTGGTGGTCCAGTGGTTAAGAATCTGCCTCGCAAGGCAAGGGACACCGGTTTGATCCCCGGTCCGGCAAGATCCCACATGCCAAGGAGCACTAACCTGGTGCTCCACGACAACTAAGCCAGCGTTCTAGAGCCGCTCCTGAAGCCCGCGCGCCTTGATCCTGCGCTCCGCGGCAAGAGAAGACGCTGCCCTGAGAAGCCCTCACACTGCGTTCAAGAGTAGCCCCTGTGCAATGCAACTAGAGAAAGCCCTCGCACGCAGCCAAGAAGACCCAGCAAAGCCAAGCAGGCAAGAAAGAAAGCTTTTTCAAAAAAGACACACAAGGACGGACAGGTAGTGGCCCAGGCCAGACTGGCCCCTTGGCCTGGAAGTTTGCCCTTCCCAATTTCCTCTACACGTCTGTATTTTCAACCAGGTTCCTGTGGGCCTGAGCTCAGCATGACTCTTGCCACCAGAAGAGTCAACGCTATTCTGGAGAGTCAGGAGCTAGGCCTGCCCAGTGGCAGGTGGATGCCCTCCAGGTGTGGCCCTGCGGAGCCCCAGAGGTGGCTAAGCTCAGGCCTGAGCCTTGGGATAACACGTGACTCTCAAACACACCATCTACTGCCATCCTATCCAAGACAGTCAGTTCTGGGTTGTGAAATGGTGCACACCGCCGTCCTGGCAAACTTGGTGGGGGTCCTGAATGGGGCCTCTAGCATAAAGGGGTTCCCATCATGAGCCCCCTGGGCCCATGATTTTGCCCATCTGATCCTTCTATGGGCACTCAGAGAGCTGGTCTGAGTCCAGACAGTCCTCACTGGGAACATTCTGGGGTGACCAACACTCACGATGTAAAGGCAGACACTCCCAGGAGAGTGAAAAGACAACCCCCAGAAAGGGAGAAAATACTTGCCGAGTACATATCAGATAAGCGTTTAGCATCCCCAACGCCCTCAGCCAGCTCTGAGAAGGGCCCTTGTCCCTGTGGGCTGAAGGTCCTCACCTGATCCTGCAGGTAAATGGAGGCTTCGGAGACCGAATGTTCCATGCTGACCTTGCCCTTCTCCTGGCTCTCCCTCAGCTCGCCCAGCTCCTTCTCGATGTCGGCCATGGTGACTCTGTGTGCGCAAGAGATGGTCCAGCCCCACTACCCGCCCAGGGGCCGGGGCCCGGCATGGCAGAGCGCCGGCCCTCAAGGATGGAGGAGGCAGCCCGGCGCTCTTTCACATCCCCTCTCCAAGCTCTGCCTAAAGCATCCAAGGCCCTGCCTGCCGTGGAGGCGGGTGCCCAGTGTGCCCGGCTGAAAGGCTTCAAGGGGGTGAGGCCTGGCCCTGCGCAGAGACTGCTCCAAGGGGCTCCAGCAAATGCTTTGAAGCCTCCAACTGTGGACAGAATCTAGGGAGCTTTTTGTCCGGGGAGAGGAGTGCTCTTCCAAGTCCTGGTGCTGAACTGTTTTAAGAACGTGGGAAACTTCCACTAGCAACCTGAACAAGGTACGGACAACCTGAAGAGCAGACGTGATCCGGATCAAAGATAGCAGTCGGTTCAGGAACGAGGGGACCAGAGGCTGCTACTGCCTCCCTGGCTGAGAACACGTGATGCCAGGACACAAGCTGCACTCAGCTGGGGGATTTTACCTGAGGACACCCAGCTGCAGGTTCAGCGGGCTACCTTTCTCCTCCTTTCCTATTTCTTTCTCCCCATGACCCTCCAGGATCTTGCTCATCTTCTCCATCTACAAATCCAATGGAAGAGGAGTGTCAGGCAGGCTTGAGATCTCTGCTTTCTGAATGTACCTCTGCAGGCCCAGCAAGCTCCTCCCTCATTCCCTAATCCTTGCTTTTTCTTTTTCTTTTTTTTTTTCCATACCATGAGGCTTGCAGGATCTTAGTTTCCCAACCAGGGATCGAACCCAGGCTGCTGGCAGTGAAAGCACAGAGTCCTAACCACTGGACCACCAGGCAAGTCACCCCACCCCCTAATCCTAATCCAATCCTCTAGCAAAGCCTGAGGTCCCTTCCTGACATTCAGTCCGTCTACCCCGTGGATGAAGATGCTTTTGCTTAGTCGCTCAGTTGTGTCTGACTCTTTGTGACCCCATGGAGTATAGCCCGCCAGGCTCTTATGTCTATGGGAGCAAGAATACTGGAGTAGGGTGCCATGCCCTCCTCTGGGGATCTTCCCAACCCAGGAACTGAACCAGGGTCTCCTGCATTGCAGGTGCATTCTTTACCACCTGAACTACCAGGGAAGCCCGTGGATGTAGAGAGCTGGCGTTAAGAGAATGACTGGGGAGTCAGTCATTCCCTGGTAGTCCAGTGATTAATACTTCACCTTCCAATGCAAGGGATATGGGTTCAATCCCTGGTAGGGGAGCTAAGATTCCCACATGCCTCAGGGCCAGAAAACTAAAACATAAAAAAACCAGAAGCAATACTGTAACAAATTCAATAATGACTTTAAATATCATCCACCTCAAAATAAAAACCTTAAAAGGAGACAGAGAGAAGGGCTGAAGACCTAACAGCCCCTCGCCATGACTGCTGGCCCCAGACAGTCCCACAAACTCCAAGGCTGCTCCAGGGACAGTGGGGGTCACTGGAAATGACCACATGTAATGAAAGGAGCCCAGGCCACCTTGCTGGCTCAGTGGAATCTTAATAGCTTTGAATGTCAGGTTTTAGATTCAGGAAAGAAACACGCTCAAACCTGGGGTGTGTTTCCCATCGGAGGGGACTGTAAAGATCCATGTGATAGTAACAGAGGTGAAAGGACTGTGCAGTCCATGAAAATGAAAATGGGAAGTGGGGTTGTTGGCACTGGAAGGCAAAGCAGGTGGACCCTCCCTTACTTTTGCTTTTTCTTGTTGAATTTCTTTGGTCAAGGCCTTTAAGGTCTTCAGCTGTTCCTGCAGGTCAGGGGGTATGGACTTCTTGACTATGGAGAACAGAGATCTTAGAGTCAGAAAAATCAGATTTCTAATGGCTCCCAATCCCAGCCTCACAATGAAGAACAACATGGATCGTTTATCTGGCTTTTCCTGGGGGCTGGGGTAGAGAGGGGATGGGAAGAAAGGAGTGTCTTTTCAGGGCTCCCCTGGGGGCTCAGTGGTAAAGTATCCATCTGCAATGCAGGAGACATGGGTTCGATCCCTGGGTCAGGAAGATCCCCTGGAAGAGGAAATGGCAACCCACTCCAGCATTCTTTTTCTTTCTTTCTTTCTTTCTTTTGAATATTTATTTATTTGGCTGCATCAGGTCTTAGTTGTAGCACTCAGGGTCTTAGTCGTGTGGCTCGAGGGCTTCTCTCTAGTTTTGGTGTGCGGACTTAGTTGCCCTGCAACATGTAGGATCTAGTTCCCTGACCAGGGATCGAACGCATGTTCCCCTGCACTGGAAGGCGGATTCTTAACCGCTGGACCACCAGGGAAGTCCCCACTCCAGTATTCTTGCCTGGGAAATCCCATGGTCAGAGGAACCTGGTGGGCTACAGTTCATGGGGCTGCAAAGAGTCAGACATAAGTTAGTGACTAAACACCAACAACTTGGACCCTTAAAGGCTATGGGAGAACCCAGAATGGCTGAGAATGGAAATGCCATTTTCGGGGGTCTCAGGCAAGAGGCACAGGAGGAGAAAAGGATGAAATCAGCCGAGGAGGAAAATGGCCTCTCCTCTGTGCCTGCAGCACCCACCCATCAGTGCCAGCAGGTACTGGATCTTCTCCAAGTCCGTTAGGCCAGCCTGTTCCTCATTCAGGTCCTTTATGTTCTCCTTAAGCTCCATGTAGAGGGCGATAATCTCTCCCATCATACGAAATGTTTCCACGGCTATGGGGAAGCTGGGAGCCAGTTTATCCAGTGACTCACGTCTCTCACTCTGAGTATCACTCCTTTCGGATGAGCCTCGGTCCAGATAGTCAAGGGAGTATGTGCTCTTGGGAACGGGGGCCTCTTGGCCTGGGGAAGTCTGAATAGAAACTCCAGGTTGGCTTAAAACATATAGTTCTTTTGGACCCACACCTACCTGGACGTGCTGATCTACACCTTGATACCCTGGGCCACCATACATTAGGCCCTGGGAGTCTGGGATAGAGTCGGGAACAGCCTGGTCACGCTGCTCTGGTTCAGGTGTTTCCAAATGCTGTTGATCCTGGGGTGCAGATCCTACAGCTGTGCTTAATGGTCTTGGGCCACGCTGCTGCAAACCTTGTCGATACATTTCTCGTAGTACCAAAGCTTCTCGGTCTGTACCTGATGGTGTCAGACCTTGACTGGATAGGAGTGATGATACCTGACCATACTGATCCCTGCCAGGAGGTGCCACACCTTGCTGGTATGGGCGTGGTGATGTAAAACTTCGAAAATCGGCACGGTATGTTGGAAACCCGAGAAGCTCTGTGCCTGGTGGTATTATGCTTCGACCTGTGCCAGATTGCCTCCCCCAATGTGGATCTATTACAGGCTGAACCAAACCCTGCTGATCGGCACCAGGCTGCATGAAGCCACGTGGATAGGCCCCAGGTTGGATCAAACCACCTGGATAGGCACCCGTCTGGACCAGACCAGGAGGATATGCCCCAGGTGGGACCAAGCCAGGCATAGATATATTAGGTTGAAAAAAGCCATGTCGACCTCTATCAGGCTGTACTAAACCATACTGATCCACTTGAGGTTGCACCAACCCAGGCTGACCTGCACCAGGCTGGATCACACCAACCTGGCCTGCACCGGGCTGGATCACACCAACCTGGCCTGCACCGGGTTGGATCACACCAGCTTGACTTTCACCGGGCTGCGCCACACCAGCCTGGCCTGCGCCGGGCTGCACCACACCAGGCTGGCCTGCACTGGGTTGGATCACACCCATTTGACCTGCACCAGATTGCACCAGACCAGGGTGACCCGCACCAGGCTGCACCAAACCTCGATGATACATTCTAGGTGGCACCAAACCTCGTGGATACATTCTAGGCTGCATGAAACCAGGCTGATCTATACCAGGTTGGACCAAACCTCGTGGATAAATTTCAGGTTGCACCAAACCTCGTGGATACATCCCAGGTTGCACCAAACCTCGCGGATACATTCTAGGCTGCATTACACCAGCCTGGCCTGCACCGGGCTGCACCACACCAGCCTGGCCTGCTCCGGGCTGCACCACACCTGCCTGGCCTGCGCCGGGCTGGATCACACCAGCCTGGCCTGCTCCGGGCTGCACCACACCAGCCTGGCCTGCGCCGGGCTGGATCACACCAGCCTGGCCTGCGCCGGGCTGCACCACACCAGCCTGGCCTGCTCCGGGCTGCACCACACCTGCCTGGCCTGCGCCGGGCTGGATCACACCAGCCTGGCCTGCGCCGGGCTGGATCACACCAGCCTGGCCTGCGCCGGGCTGCACCACACCTGCCTGGCCTGCGCCGGGCTGGATCACACCTGCCTGGCCTGCGCCGGGCTGCACCACACCAGCCTGGCCTGCGCCGGGCTGCACCACACCTGCCTGGCCTGCGCCGGGCTGCACCACACCAGCCTGGCCTGCGCCGGGCTGCACCACACCTGCCTGGCCTGCGCCGGGCTGGATCACACCAGCCTGGCCTGCGCCGGGCTGCACCACACCTGCCTGGCCTGCGCCGGGCTGGATCACACCAGCCTGGCCTGCGCCGGGCTGCACCACACCAGCCTGGCCTGCGCCGGGCTGCACCACACCAGCCTGGCCTGCTCTGGGCTGGATCACACCAGCCTGGCCTGCGCCGGGCTGCACCACACCAGCCTGGCCTGCGCCGGGCTGCACCACACCAGCCTGGCCTGCGCCGGGCTGCACCACACCAGCCTGGCCTGCGCCGGGCTGCACCACACCTGCCTGGCCTGCGCCGGGCTGCACCACACCAGCCTGGCCTGCGCCGGGCTGCACCACACCTGCCTGGCCTGCACCGGGTTGCACCACACCAGCCTGGCCTGCACCGGGCTGGATCATTTCATGCTGCTCTGTGCCAGGTTGTATGAAGCCAGATGTTCCCAAACTGGGCTGTACAAAAACTTGCTGATCCATGGGATATATTACAAATCCATGCTGATCTACACCAAGAGGTACCACCCCAGACTGATACGTGCCAAGTGGTCCCATACCACTCTCATCCATTCCAGGAAGTTGATATGTGCTAAGCGGAACTGTACCAGGCTGTTCTGATCCTGGCTGATCTCTGCCATGTACCAATGGTGGCACCGCATCACTCTGAGCCATGCCAGCTACTACCAATTCCTGCTCATCCATTCCAGGCAGCATCACTCCAACCTGATCCACACTGATGGGAACCATGCCAGGCATGTAAGTGCTGGGATACAGCAATTCAAGCTGATCTGAATCAAACGATCCGAATCCATATTGATCTGGCCTTGCATAGAGGTGGCCTTGGCTAGCAAACACTCCCCTGTGCTGATCTGGGGACATCTGAGGGTGTTGATCTCTGGACAAGGACGCATCCTGATACACTGGGCCAAGGTGGGCATCCCGTTCATCTCTGCGTAGATGCCCTGAGCTGTGCTTCTCTCTAGACCGGCGGCGATCTGGCTCTGCCCTCAACTGGGACATAGATGGCGGATGGGGTCTGGCCAGGCCAGCTTCATCACGGGCCCTTAAGTGCTGTTCTCTAGCCGGAAACCCAGTGGCAGAGGAAACTCTGCTTCGTTCCCTGCCAGGAGGCCCATCGAAGGGGTATCCTATGCCACTGCTTCCTGAAAAGGTGTTGTCTGTGATAAAACCAGCAGAGTCCACAGCCTGGTCATCACTTGGATGCTTTGTGGAGACTCCACTTGCAATTAGGTCACTTGATGTTATGGAACTCTGTCTTTTGTGCCGCTGAAGTCCTGTTGATGACTCTGAGGTCTGGTGAAAGAGGAAGAAAGAAATCAGTGTCTCTAAGGAAAAAGTACTCATGATAGGAGGGTAGGAAGTCTGGGGTATCTGATGAAGATGATTTAGAGCCCTTGGGGAAAAAACATGCACCCTTACAAAACTAAGCTGGACACAAAGACTGCCTTTGACACCCTTGAAAGGCAGTTCTCCAGATTTTTGAGTCTGTACATTTGTAAATGGTCTCCTTATATGTAATTTTCCTCATAGAAGACAGGAGCGGGGAGATCCCTGGTGGTGCAGTAGTTAAGAATCTACATGCCAGTGAGGGGCACATGGGTTTCATCCCTGGTCTGGGAAGATTCACATATCGTGAGGCAGCTAAACCTGCACACCACTACTACTGAAGCCCACGGGCATAGATACCCCATGCACCACGACAAGAGAAGGCACCGCAGTGAGAAACCCACCCGCTGCAACTAGAGGATATTCCCCACTCGCCACAACTAGAGAAAGGCCACACATGGCAATGAGAACTCAGCACAGCCAAACTATAAATTAAAAAAAAAAAGGTTGGGGGGAAACCTGCTAAATCATGTGATCAACTCCAACTTTTATTGTGTCTAGAAACAAAGGACATAAGTAATTTATTGAGTTTACAATATAAAGTCTACTCCACCATTGACCCATTGCTGGCCGCAGAAGTGTACACAGTAGAGAAAGTAAACCATGCATTTAAAATGTAAAGCACAGACTCAGAAACTCCATAGATAGGAACTGTCTGTATTGACTCTCATGAAAGAACAGGCATACACGTACAGAGACAGAGTCTGAGGCATTGTTTATGAAAACAGGTTATCTATAGGGGACCAAGAGGGCTCCCTGGTGGTCTAGTGGTTAAGATTCCATGCCTCTGGACTTCCTTGGTGGTCCAGTGCTAAAGAATCTGCCTGCCAATGCAGAGGACACTGGTTTGATCCCTGGTCCAGGAAGGTTCCACATGCCGTAGAACAACTAAGTTCATGTACCACAGCTACTGGGCCCGCACTCTAGAGCCTGGCTCTGCCACGTGAGATGCCACCACAGTGAGGAGCCCACGCAACCAGAGAACAACCCTCACTCACTGAAACGAGAGAAAGACTGCACACAGCCACAAAGACCCCGTGCAATCAAGAATAAATCAAATTCTAAAAGATGAATCACGGGAGGCAGTCCACTCTGCTTTACAGAAGATTCTCCAAGACCTCTCCCCTAGGGATGCAACTGATACAAGAATTGCTTGAAGAAGTACCATGAGGAGGAGGAGGAAGGAGAGAAAAAGAAGGTGGAAGAGAAGCATCAGCAGCACCGCTGGGTATATGAGCAAAGCTGCAAAGACCTGCCCCATCGGCCATCAGAACACACCCTTGGGAACAAGCGGTCAGCGTCCTTCCACACTCAGGTCCTGGGATGAGCGTCTTCCACATGAATTCTGAGCTCCTTGAACTGTAGTTGCTACATGGACAGTGTCCTTCCTCACATCTGCATCTCCAAGCGTATAATCTACTCCTCTGTACTCATCACACACACCCCCACCCCCTGTACTCACATCCAAGCCTCAATCCTGCCTGTCTACTCATGATGCAGGTGGAGAGTGTACCTCACAATCACCTTAGAGTTACTGCCAACAAAGCAAAAAAAAAAAAAAAATTGGGCTCAAGTGTGTTGTATTTCCTCAGCTTGAGAGAGTGAAACTCTCCACTGCTTTCATTATGATCATTACTGACTCTTGCTTCTCAGAAATTAATATTTAAATTTATTCTCATCTGCTTCTGGGGCTGTTCGTGATTCTGAGCAGCCGTCAGAACCCTGACACTTTCTCACTTCTGGACAAGTGAGAAGTCAAGAGGCGCTTCTGTCGAGGCTTATTTTTAGGTCTTGCGGGTGTCTTCTGCTGGCACCCCCAAGAATGTGCTGCTCTCTCGAAACATAGAATAGTGATATGTGGGTAAATGCAAAAAAGCTTTGGCTTAAAAAAAAATGACAGTGAAAGCAGAGGCCACCTTTTTCTAGGTTGGTCGCTTGGTTTGCAGGCTCTTCCTTGAACTCTCTGATGCTGCTTTCCTTGAAGAGGGCCCTGACCTCAGAAAACAAGGAGACTAGAAGGGTGTCTTTGTACCAAGACGGTATTCGGCGCACCCCAGATGGCCACTTGGTGGCGCCAAAGGCCTCACTCTCTTTCCCCTGCTTGTGGGACCCTTTCTGAGGAATCCAGATACACAAAGTCAGAGGAAGAGGAATGTCAAGACCAAAAGGACACCTGATCCTTGTCCTTGAGGGTCATTTGAAAATACCCCCTTTGTTCAGACAAAGAAAGCTTGGTTTGGTTATCCTATGCACTGCCTCGAGGCAGATGCCACCTGTGTGTACAAGTCACCATCAGCAAAAGGCTCCCTGAACGGGTTTTATTGCCACAGTTGCTCACCTTTGTGCACTGATAGTGAAGGGACCCATGCGTGTTAGGACAGACTCTAAAGGAACTTTGAAAAGCTAGGAAAGCAAATCAAAACTATCCTCTGGGGACTTCCCTGGTGATTCAGTGGCTGAAACACCATGCTCCCAATGCAGGGAGCCTGGATTCAATCCCTGGTCGGGGAACTAGATTCCACATGCTGCAACTAAAAATATTTCACATGCCACAACCAGGATCTGATGCAGCAAATTAATATTTTTTAAAAAAACAAACAAAATCCGGTACTGAGAAACAAGTTCTCTGCTCTGCTGTTCGTGGAACTCCAAATCAGAACCACAGCCATGAAAGGCAATTTTGGCCAAAGCTATCCAAACTATAAACATGTATTCTGGTTCTAGGAATTTACCCTATGAATACCTTCACTTGTGTGAATGTCGCATTAGAGCAGGGTTCCTTATAGCTTGGGGAAAAACATTAAAACTATCCATAATATTGATAGAAAACTCGTGAAGGAAATTATAAATATCCACATAACAGAACACTGTGAGGTTCAGGGGCCCCTTCCAAGACCACTGCCCACCCCCAGGACCCCCCACCCTTATTTTCTGTTTGTGAGACCTTCCAGCCATCAGTAATCGCCTGCTCCAGCTCTTCCCAGGTGACCATGGTGGCTTCTTCTGAAGATGGCATCCTACTCAGCTTCCGGTTTAATAATTCCTGACAGTGAAAGACAACACGCACAGACAAGCACACACACACACCGAACACACACAACACACACACCCCTAGTTTAATCCCAGGACTCTTTAGGAACAGAACAGAACAAGATGGGGTGGGTCTTTCCAAAGCCCCAAGGAGAAGTACTGTCCTTCAAGAAACCAGTGAATGTTGGGCGGCTGGTTTCCTGTCCCATGTGGGCCTCAGATGGACCAATGAGCAGGGAAAGAATGTTCCCACATGCCAGGGACGGCACCCCAAGAGGCAGGAGACATACATCACCCTAGAATGAAGGCATGCAGACCCCTGGGGTGGGAAACCGGGTGAGCCCCAGGAGAGGGGCCAGGCTCTGGGCAACCATCCTACCCCCTAATCCCCTCTCTCACCACCCTTTCCCGCAGAACTGGCTGATATTACCAGGAATTCGTCCCTTTCTCTATTTATCCTCTCCAGTTCTTCAATCCGTTGAAGGAGTTGCTGGAAGAAGAGTTCAGAGATTGAGGATCAAAACAGCCCCTCCAGTGGCCTCTATACATACACTCACACTCACACACACTCACACACACACACACACACACACACACACACACACACACACGGCAGAAGAGGAAAGGAGGTCCTTGGGTCTTAGAGGAGCTCAAGGTACAGAGAAGCTTGCCAAGCCAGGCTCCCCATTCTCTTCCCAGACAACAAGAGGAAGGGACATGGGGCATGGTGAGTGGTACCCGGGGGCTACGTGCCTTGGACAAAAATGGTGTGAGGGTGGGACCCTTTGTTTGGTCCCAGGATGCATTTCATACAACCCACTAGTGGGACTTTGGAATCAGACTGACCTCGCCTCTCAAGAACAAAGATGATTGGGTATCTGAAAGTCTGCACTGTTTAAAGGGAAAAGTGCCTCTGAAGGATCAAAGCAAATCGCTACCACTTAAAGCAGCTCCTTGGGGCTTCCCAGGTGGCCCAGTGGTAAAGAATCCACCTGCAAGTGCAGGAGACACGGGTTCAATCCCAGGGTCAGGAAGATTCCCTGGAAGAGGAAATAGCAACCCACTCCAGTATTCTTGGGTGGGAAATTCCTTGGACAGAGGAGCCTGGTGGACTACAGTCTATGGCATTGTAAAATGTTGGACACAACTTAGCAAATCAACAGCAAGTGGCTCCTTAGAATTTTGGCAAACCTTCAGAAACTACGAATCTAAAGGTCAAACAGCCTTTACCAAAGACAAACCCCAAATCTAAAAATGTGCTCGGTCGCTTCAGTTATGTCTGACTCTTTGCTTACGCTCAGGGCTCCTGGCTTCTCTCCAAGGAAACAAAGATCCAAGTGAGAGAGAGAGGTTGTTGCCTGGGGAGCTGTGGGTGGTGACTCATGACCCTCTGCATTCTAGCTCTCTTTTCTTGGACCAAACTTTTATCCCTTAACACCCACCACCTTGCTCCTTTATTCTAGTTTAAAGGAAAGTCACTTAAAGAACATTCTGAGAAGTTCTTGGGCCCTCTCTGGGTCTGTTCAGGACGCATGGGTGTCTGACAAGTGGTGGGTGAGCCCTGGGTAAACAGAGGAGAGGAAGGAGGCTGCCCAGGAAGGGGGTCACTCAGCTCCCCAAGGTGGGGTCCCTGCCGCCCTCACCTCAGGCTGCAACTCAGGCTGCGCCTTCTTTTGATGGGCTTCCTTCAAAATCTTCATGTCTTTCATGAGGTCCTGGAGCAGCTCGGGGCCCTGCGAGGTAGAAATCGAGCCGTGGGGCTCCTGGCCTGGGCCTGTCCCTCCCTCGCCTGCCTCCGGGCTCCGGGACTCCTCCCAGGAGCGTGTCTCAGAAGCCCAGCTCCCTGGGGGCGGGGCGCTGGAGAGCGGCCTGGATTGGGCGGGCCGCCCGCACACCCACCTGGAAGACCGGCTTGCTGTCACTCCTGCCTTTCGTCGGCCCTGTCTGCCCCTTCTCCTGCGTCACCAGGGCCAAATCCTTCGTTTCCAGCCAGTCGCGGTCGTCCAGCCCATCAGTCTGGGTGGGGAAGTGCTGCACGTGCGCCACGATGGCCTGCACCTGGCTCCCCACGGTCTTGAGCTGCCGGCCGAGGTCCTGGACCTGGCCGCCCAGGTCCTTCACCTGGGTCTCCAGGGTCTGCGCTCTGGCCACGCTGCTCCTTCGCCTCTCTTTGGGCGCCACCAGCTGCGGGGTGCTGGTCGACACCCGCGGGGACTCAAAGGAGCGGCTCTGGTCGAGCATGGGAGACTGGAAGTCGATCCGCGTCTCCTGCAGGTTGAGGCTCTTGAGCATGGCCACGAGGAGCGTGTGCAGGGCCGTGAAATTGACAGCTCCCACCTCCGGGGTGCCGATGGCGAGGTCGGCCAGCTCCCGGAGGGAGACCGAGAGAGCCGCCGTCGCGGGCGGCATCGTTCGCCTTCTCTGGCGGCCCTGCCCGCCTTACTGCTCGCCCCGCCTCCCGGGCCTTTCCGGGCCCCTGAGAGGCCCCGGGGCGCCCCTGCCCCTGCCCCTGCGTTCAGCCGCGCTGGGCACCAGTCTCGGTCTGGAGCCGCTCTGGAGGCCGGAGAGGTAGCGCCCGGCCACCTGAGTTCCCACTCTTCGCTCCCGGGAAACCCGGGTGCCGGGACCGCAGAGCCTCTGCCGTCAGCCCGCCGCCATCCGATCACCGAGCTCGAACTCGGGAGTGCAGTGTCCAGGCGGCCGGCGGACGTTTGGAACGAAGTTTGTGGCCCCCGTTCGCTGCCCGGTTGTGGATGCCCCAACGCGCATTCGGGGATTCCACGGAAGAATGCGCCTCGCGGAGAGTTGGCCTCTGCGCGGAGACCTGCAGGTCCTTGAAGCCACCCCAGACCCAAGGAAAGCCTGTTCTAGTGGGTCGGGAAAGGCCTGGTCACACCCCAAAGTGCCACGAATTTTTGTTCTCAGTAAACGCCCCCCACCCCCACCCAGGGAACACGTCAATTTGGGGGTGGAAGGGTGGAGGCCCCCTAAGGCTCACCTAGATTCCAGCTGATTCACTCGGGGGTGGGGGGTGGGGGTCACAATAATGCAAAGATTTAAGAGGCCTCATGGCCACTGGGTTTTGTGTGTTCCCTTCACAGGGCAATGGCAATCTAAGAGACACAGTCGTGAGACCTTGGCCCCTTGGGCACAGTTCCCATATCTTTGCTCAATCAGAAGGGAAGGTAACTTAAAGACCAGTCACAGTACCCAGGTGGTTCCAGTTAGCCACCAGCTGACAGAATTTTCTGTGCTGCCCTGGCCTCACTTATCTCAGAACAGACTCACGTGGTCACGTGCCAGCATCTCCCCTATTACATGGCAGGGCCGATGAGATAGGACCAGGGGGACAGTGATGCTCTCAGCAACTGAAGCTTATTCTCCCATACCAGAGTCCCCCAGGAAATGGGTACCGCTTTCAGTGTTGACCTTCCAGATACAGAAAACCTGCATCGACACTTATACTAGACATGATTTTCACTACTTTTCAAAGTCAAATTTTTAGTTTGAACTGGTAAAATCGAAAGCCTCCATGTTCACTCCCTACCTCCCTCCAAAATAAAAGCAGTGTTTCTTGGAAATGGAGCTAAACGAGTCTGTAACCTCCATGAGGGTTAACCACCCAAGGATTTTTGCTCACTATTATATTCCCAGAGCCTGACACACAACAGGCCTTCAGATGGGTTGTTGAGACATTATTCAACACTGCAGGGGGCACAGGTTCAATCCCTGGTTGGGGAACTAAGATCTCACCTGCCGCAAGGAGTGGCCAAAGAATAGGGAAAAATTCTTTGCAGTCTCTTGTGCACATAAACTCCTACATTAGAAGACATAAAGCCAGGCCACGGAGTCATAGCTGAAGCTTTCGGATTGAGTGTTGGCGGTACTGCAGGGTGAGATGTGTGGGCTGAATTGACTCTAAGCTCAGAACCTTCCAGAAGAATATGGCTGCTGCTACACTAGCTGAGGCCAGAACATCACCTCTCTGGGCTCTCATGTTTCCATTCTCCCGACCCTGAGCCTTGCTATCATGACAGGCACACACCAGGACTCACCAAATGCCAATGCAAAGGGCTTATTCTAATATACTCCAAATCTAATCCCAGGAAATGTACACTTAAGTGCTTCTGTTAAATAAGTACATTTAAAAATCTCTTAGAGACACAGAGAACACTCACAGGAGGTATAAATGGAATTTGGGGTTGAAAAGGACCTTGGCTTTCAATTCCAAACCTCCCCTTCGACAGCTGATGAGAGAGACCCGGGAAGGGTCATTGGCCCAACCTCCAGGACAAAACCAGTCTGCTGAGTAACAGCAGTCCATGGCACTTCCTCTACAACCAGGGAAATTATTTCACAATTAAGTTCTTTTCTCAAGATCCTCCTACTTGGACTCTTAACAGAAGGCAACTTTTTTGTGTGCTTGAGAAAGGGAATGTGCTCAAGTCTCCATGGTGGGCTGGGGAACTTTCCTAGCTGTTAGGAAAGGGAGAAAAATGTCCAGGAAACTTCCCCGCAGAGAAATGCAATGGTACAAGTAAGTGAATCGGCGTTTATTATCTCTCAGGAACCAATGGAACAAATGAGTGACTGCAGTTCATTTCCGGGCAGACACTGCTCCCTCCTATTTCATTCAGTTCTGACTTGGATCAGACTAGAAAAAGTCTACCTGACAAATAAGATATCAACTATAACAGAATTAGGACTGTGTCATTTTAAATGTTGGCAGAAAAATGAAGTGCAGTCCTAAGTAACGCAACCAACCTAAGTGTCACCTAGCACACAGGGAAAAAGTTCGGTTTAGGTCTATTAGAATAACAACTACTTAGGTTTCAAATACAGAACCTTCAAATATTCAGATATGAATATTCAAACATTCAAATATCACTTATTATTCAACAAGAATTTAACTTCAGGGAACGTGAGGGGAAGGGGATGGAATGTGCAGAGGGGCACGTCTGTCCAGGGCTGGGGCCAGCCATGGACCTGGGCCGCCTGCATTCAAGGCACTGGCTTCTGCAGCGTCTGGACAGAAGGCAGGAGAGTGGGGAGCGCTGCAGCGAAGACACTAACAACACAGCAAATTCCTTTATTTGCAATTTAAGAGCAGCGTGGGGATCCAGAGATAGGCGTGACTTGCTAATGTGAAGCCCTCCCTAGGAGCACTACCACCAATGCTTCCTTGTTCACTGGCTGTTGGCAAGCAGGTTCTTAAAGAAAAATAGGATTCCCTAGAAAAGACCTGGGGAAAGCTGACTGGCGAGACGACAAGCGGAATAGGAACGGTGCTCAGCTTCCCTAACCGGGTTCAACGTTAACACGGACGTGTCCCTGCGGTGGAAACAACTGAACGAAAGTTAGCGAGTCAGGATTTCACCTGCCTTTCACTCTCTTTCAACATCAGCAAGATTTTCAGATCCTGTTCAGGAAGGCATCTAACTTTAAGAGACAGGATGGCGACAGCAGACAGCTGAGGCCACGCCCCCACGACCCCTGCTGTCCCCTGGACTATCTTATCTTAATGCCTCCTACCCACCAAGCTTGGCAAGAGAAACCATGTGCCTCCCTTGAAAGGAAACCCCGTGTACATTATTGATGGCACTGCTCTTCACATGTTTTCCTTAGGAGCTCTAGGGCCAAGGCAGCCGCGAAAGCTAGTCGTCCACCGTGATGTTCCGGAAGAGGTACGCCATGGACTCCCCGTTGTGGATTCTCCGGATTGCTTCAGAAAGAATCAGACTGATGTCCACAGTCTTTATCTTGGGACACTGCAGCTTCTGCACCTCGTGAGGAACAGTATTCGTCACCACCACCTGGTTGACGCAGTAACAGAAAATAAACACGTCACTGATGTTGTGTGGCCTGATGTGGTCACTTGGAAACGTGTATCTGACATTTGGTACCCACAGACCAAGTTTCAAAACCTTACTTTACGGGGTGTGTTTATACAAACAAAACCAACACTACACAAGGGAAGGTATTCAAAAGAGAAACTTATGGAGGTCTTGGTCTATGTATGCAGAAATGATAGGGTGAGACTCAGCTCTGCAAGAAACCTTCCTATTAGAGAAGAGTTTAGGTATTGAGAGACATGCTACTTTAGAATCAAATTATACTGAAGTACAGAGAGCAAGTGTTTATGAAAATAGACATATATTCCTAACCGGGCATGCATGCGTGCCAAGTCACTTTAGTCATGTTCGACTCTTTGCAACCCTATAGACTGTAGCCCACCAGGCTCCTCTGTTCATGGGGTTCTCCAGGCAAGAATACTGGAGTGGTTGCCCTGCCCTCCTCCAGGGGATCTTCCCGACCCAGGGAGGGAACCTGTGTCTCCTGCGGCTCCTGCACTACAGGTGTGTTCTTTATACCGCTGAGCTCCAGGCAAGCCCATATTTCTAACTGTAAATCTGACATCTGCCCAGACAGACTGCTAGCCACCCAAAACGTGCTTTCAGTCCTTTGGAGAGGGAGGAAGTGACACGGACTGAGCCACTGAACTATTCCCAGAAGACAGCAGCAAACCACGACTCAGGAGCAGACAGACCTCTACGCTGGACTGAGTGACGCTCCCTGAATGGCTCACCCAGGATGGCTCCCTTACACAGGAATAACGTTAGCTCTTTCCATATAATATCAAGATTTAAAACCTCCAAGAGAGTAGACAGACCTCGTCGATGGAAGACTCCTCGATCAGACGGGGGGCCTCTGCGGACAGGATGCCGTGGGTGGCCATGACGTAGATCCTGTAAGCGCCTCTCTCCTTCAGAATCTCCGCAGCCGCCACGAAGCTCTCCACGTCGTCGATGATGTCATCCTGCGGAGAGACCCGCACTCGGGCTCGAGGAGGTCCCTCCACCCCTGTCTGTAAACACATGCCTCTCTGTGCTTCGCTTCCGAGGGTGTCCAGTGGAAGAACAGAGCCATCGCCCGGGTCAAAGACAGGACTGAACAGCCCTCGGCAGCGGCAACAGAGCCACGCAAACTGAACTTCTGAGGAGAGTGCGGCAAAGCCTTACAATCCCACGTGACATCCCGGCTTCAGCTCAGGAGATCTCCCAAGACTCCTCTCCCAATTTCACACTTCTGATGA
This sequence comes from Ovis aries, assembly GCF_016772045.2. Lineage (NCBI taxonomy): Eukaryota > Metazoa > Chordata > Mammalia > Artiodactyla > Bovidae > Ovis > Ovis aries. The sequence goes on along the minus strand of NC_056064.1, from coordinate 54,752,264 downwards.
AAACCGCACAGCCAGTGTCCCATTTACTGTTTGCCCAAGAGGAAGTTAACTGATGGCAACAGAGCAATGAAGTGAGCCATAGTAAAGGTCGGACCCCGTGGCCCAGCAGAAGCAGCTGAGAGCTGGGAGCACAGGCACTGTGCTGCAGTAACAAAGGAGACACACGTTCCCAATGGTGGAAATGGAGGCCCGTCTAGCTCACTCCACGGCCCACAGATTTCAGGGCGAGGAGTAGGGTCAGCTGCTTTCACAGAACCCAGAGCCCTGAAGACAAAGGTTATTTGTGGAACTGAGTTTACTTACAGGTGCTGCCACTGTGCTCATTTTACATGTGTAAGTTGTAATAATAATCCCTGTTCATCTGGTTTAAAGGTTTCTGCTACTTGCGCTAGGGAGGGTTCAAGACTAGACGGATCCATTTAAATGTACCATCACCACTGGACACCCATCCCAAGGTGGACACCTACTAAAAGTGATGTGATCTCTGCACAGCAGGGGGACGGTGACCTACCACTATGATCGCGATGCGTCCTCCCACATCTCCAACTACCGTTATGGGCGGCTTCTCCTTGGCCATCATCACTAGGAAAGCAAAACAAATCACAAGACCCCGGTCATCCAAGGGTCACTAGGTGAATGACGTCATCGCATCACATTCCCTGGAACGGGTGGCAGAGCCCAGACAGACAATTTAAAAATGTGTGGATTTTCCTTAATCAACCTGGGGCCTCCCAGAGATGGGTTATCTGGAGGAGCACCGTCCAGCAGCAAGGAAGCCGAGTTTAAATGTTCCATACCCACATCACAAAGCAAAAAGAAACAGGTGAAATTCACAGATTTTTCCTTTACTCAGTATACCTAACATATTATCATTTTGACACATACGCGATATGCACCTTTATTACAGACATTTTACTTTTTTTTTTTTTCATCACTGTCTTCCTATTTGGTGTGCCTTCTCCACACGTGGTGATTCTCAGTTGGGACCAACGGCATTTCAAGGGCTCAGCAGCCCCGTGTGCCCAAGACCCAGACCACCCTGGGTGCACGGGGACCTCCGGATGGAGGGTGGAGGAGCAGAGCTAGAAAGATCTCACCCGCACAGAGAAGGAGCCCCACCGCAATGCCACTCAGAACAGAAACACTCCAGTAGACAAACATAAATAAATGCCGCTAAGTAGAAAGTAAACAGGGAAATGCTGCCAAAGAGCTGGCTTGATTTCATTTTCTTCCAAGGTGACCTTACTGGGACAAAGAATGTAACCTCACAATCAGATAACTAAACCACTGACATAATCAGTTTCCTGAAAATTAGGAAGCTGAAGACAATAATCACAAGTCCATCATCTTTTTCTGATTTAACTGGTCCTTAAAGCTGAGACTTCTTATCTGCTACAAAATTTACATGTGAAAAAGGCCCATCCCCAATACAAAGCCAACTACAGGATGCAAAAGGGACAGAGGAATTCTCCCTGAAAAGGGGGTTAAGTAAACTGAGCATGCGGTGTGCTTCAGTCCTGTCCAACTCTTTGTGACCCCATGGACTACAGCCCGCCAGGCTCCTCTATCCACGGGGAGATCCTCCAGGCAAGAATACTGGAGGGGTTGCCATGCCATCCTCCAGAGGATCTCCCTAACCCAGAGACTGAACCCGCGTCTCCTGAGGCTCCTGCACTGCCGGCAGATTCTTTACTGCTGAGCCACCAGGGAAGCCCCAGTAAACTGAGCGGGCATTAGTATTTCAGAATAGACATTTTGCTTTTTTTGGAAAGCTGTTTTTTTTCCAGCCACTCTGCATGGCATGCAGGATCTTAGTTCCCCAATCTGTGCCCCCTGCACTGGGAATGTGGAGTCTTAACCACTGGACCACAGGGGAAGTCTTGGGAAGCTTAATTCTGAAGTATCTACTGTAGGAGTAGTGAGGGAAGGGGAAGAGGCTAAATTCAGGGTAATTCTACAGGTTAGTAATTAGCAGGCCATCCACCAGAGCTGACTCCTCTTGACAGGTGCTATAAACCTGGAAGAACAGGTGTCCGTCTGCGTATACCAGCACATCAGCCAGGCTGAAATCCAACACTATGTTACTGGCAAACTTCAACAGACATTTCCTGATTTCCCATTCCGGAAACAAGGGCAATTTCCTGAATTTGGGCAGTCACAAAGGCTCTGCGTAGAAGCATTACCTAAAAGAGGAGGAAGTAAACAACCAACACCAGAAAAGCCTTCCTCAAATCCTGTCTGTAAATTAAACCACAGGGGTAGGTACTTATGCTGACCTCCCCACTTCTTAAAGTGATGTGGTCCCTTCTCGACCATTTTTCTCTGTAAAAAAAGAAAAAGACTGCAAGCTGGTATCTCCTGTCAGACCGCAACAGAAACTCAGCTCTAGTCTGATTCTCCTGTTGACTCTTTGGTGAGCCTGCTGCTGCTACTGCTGCTACCTTTCCCCCCCAAAATTCTGTCAGTTTGAAATGAAAAACAGGCATGGCTAGGGTCAAGGCTTAAAAAAGAAAAAGACTAAGAAAACAAAAGCTTCACTCCTGGTACGCTCAGTGCCTGCTCAAAACTGGCGTTGGGAGCAGCACAAACTCAACACGCAATTTGGTTGCGACTAAAAAAAGAGACAGAGTCTTCCTTGGTGGCTCAGATGGTAAAGCATCTGTCTGCAATGCGGGAGACCCGGGTTCGATCCCTGGGTTGGGAAGATCTCCTGGAGAAGGAAACAGCAACCCACTCCAGTACTCTTGCCTGGAGAATCCCACGGACGGATGAGCCTGGTAGGCTACAGTCCATGGGGTCGAAAAGAGTCGGACAGGACTGAGTGACTTCACTTTACTTTAAAAAAAGAGACAGACTTCATTAGAGCATCAAGAGAACAGGCCCTCACAGGACCTCCCTGGGGGCGCAGTGGGTTAAGAATCTGCCTGCCAATGCCGGGGACATGGGCTTGATTCCTGATCTGGGAAGATCTCACGTGCTACGGAGCAGCTAAGCCCGTGCTCCGCAACAAGAGAAGCCACCACAAGAAGTTCAAGCACCCAAACTAGAGAGTAGCCCCTGCTCGTCACAAGGAGAGAAAAGCCCGCGCAGCAACAAAGACCCAGCACAGCCAAAAATAAGTCAACAAATGAAATCACTAAAAACAAAAAAAAAAACAGGTATCAGGTCAAAAGAGCTACATCACTAAAATAGATGCTAGTTACCTGATCACGAAAGCCTGATATTTGACAAATGTTTGCCATCTTGTGTGCAAGTGTGCTAAGTCGCTTCAGTCACATCTGACACTTTGCGACCCTACAGACTGTAGCCCACAAGGCTCTTCTGTCCACTGGATTCTCCAGCCAAGAATACTGGAGTTGCCACGCCCTCCTCCAAGGGATCTTCCCGACCCAGGGATCCAACCCGTGTCTCATCTGTCTCCTGCACTGGCAGGCGGGTATATACCAGCAGTGCCACCTGGGAAGCGCCATCACCCATCTTACCAAAATACAAACGCTTAAGATTTCACACCACTACACATACCACTTTTTACTAAAGCCAAAATGATTTCATACTCTCGGAAAGCCAAGCGCTACCCAGATCAGCTCTGCTGTCCTCAATGCCTATAAATTCGTGTAACGAAGTATTTCACAAAAGATGAAATCACTGTAATACCATTCAATTATTTTAAAATGCCAAGATAGCATGTCACTTATAAATAGAATCGAAAAAAGCACACAGATGAACTTATTTATAAAACAAAACAAACTCACAGACTTAGGAAACAGATTTATGGTTACCAAAGGGGAGAGGTGTGAAGGGGGATAAATTAGGAGTTTGGGATTAACAGATATGTTATCTATACACTACTGTATTTAAAATAGTCAGCAAGGACTATATAGCAGAGGGGACTCTACTCAATACTCTGTAATAACGTATAGGGAAAAGAATCTGAAAAATAGATACATGTTGGGCTTCCCTGGCGGCGCAGAGGTTAAAGCGTCTGCCTGCAATGTGGGAGACCTGAATTCTATCCCTAGGTCGGGAAGATCCCCTGGAGAAGGAAATGGCAACCCACTCCAGTATTCTTGCCTGGAGAATCCCATGGACGGAGAAGCTTGGTGGGCTACAGTCCACGGGTCGCAAAGAGTCGGACACGACTGAGCGACTTCACTCCACACACACACATATATATATACACATATACATATATATATGTATAATACGTGAAATAGATATAATAGTAAATGTATAACTAAACTAGGCTTCCCTGGTAGCTCAGTGGTTAAGAATCCACCTGCCAATTCAGGAGATGCAGGTTCAATCCCTGGATCAGGAAGATGCCCTGGAGAAGGAAATGGCAACCCACTCCAGTATTCTTGCCTGGGAAATCCCATGGACAGAGGAGTCTGGTGGGCTACAGTCCATATAGTCACAAAAGTCAGACACACAACTTAGCAACTAAACAGCAACAACCACAAATAACTAAACCACTTTGCTGTACACTCAAAAATTAACATGGTACTGTAAATCAACTGTACTCCAATATAAAATAATTTTTAAATCATATTAATACTAAAAAAATAAATAAAGTTTAAAACTTGTAATAATACTAAAAAAAGAAATAAAATTTCAAACTTGAAAAACAGAAAATACCAGAATAGATCCATGTAGGAATGAACTCCTAGCCACTCATACTATTCAAAACTGTCTTCAGTTTACAAACAGAAAAAAGACATGACTGATCTTACACGGCAATTCCAGCCCTGGGTGGACAGTCGCGTTCTTGACCATCGGCGGGGAATGGCGGCCGTCATCCATGTCCATCTCCGCACACTGGGCCTCCCCGTGGATGACTGCCAGGCCCAGACGCAGCCTCTCCGCGTACGACTGGGCCCTGAGAGGAAGCCAATGGAAGAGGGTGAGTCGCATGGGAAGGAAGACCCAGGTGCAGCTTTTTCATCACTTCATTAACCACAGAATGAAAATACCAGTCCACCTTTTAGGGACACACAAAGTAACTGTTTCTACAAGTCAGAATGTGAGGCTCAGGCCAGAATGCAAATGTCTCAAGAGGCACCCTAGGGGGGAAGTGGGCTGGCATCTGATTCTGGTCATGTTGGTTCTACTCTTTGCCCAACAGCCGCACATTCACCTTTAGTTGCTTTTGGCTTTGTTTTTTCTCTATTTTTTGGCCACTTTTCATGCCAGGATATTAGTTCCCCAGCCAGGGAGGGAAGCTGAGACCCCGGCAGTGGAAACTCAGTGTTTGAACCACTGGACTGCCAGGGAAGTCACTCATCTTCAGAATTCTGCTCAAAAAGGTCTCAAAAACCACTGTCTGAAAGGCGCTTGTGGCATTCTTGTTTTCCTTTTGCTGAGAACTTGAAGGAAGAACTTCATTTTCTCCCAAGGGAAAACTGAGTGATTCCAAGAACCACTCATGTTATTTGGAGACTAGAGGTAAAGCTGTGGTTTGGAGTATGACAATGACTTGGGGGAAAGCTGGACTTGTGAACTTTCAGAGGCTGTTATTAGGACAGACCCCAGATACTAACACAGCCCATTCTGACTTCAGAAGCACCCGAAAGGGATGAGTGTATCTGGCTTATTTACCTTTTTGCAGCATCAGGCGACTTAGCTACAATGACTGCATTTCTGTAATTTGGAATCTAGATTTGGAGGAAAAATAAGAAAATACTGAAAAGGTATTAAAAAATAAATAAATAAAAATACTTGGGTGCTGGCACTACATCTTTTTTCCTCTTATAAAAATGATCCATATTAGCAAATAAGTATGCTAGAATCTCATTCACACAGTTACCATTTTTTAATCCCTATCAGTTAGCATCATGGCCAAAGTAGGCTACATCAAGAAGATAAAAAATAATTCTTAAAACCTTCATTTTAGAAAACATAAGCAAATGGCTAAAGACACTTAAAAGGAAATCTGTCTTTAATGTCTTCAAAAAATAAAAGATCCTCTGTGCCTCAACGCTAACCCTGGCTGGCTGCCTCAGGCATTAAGACTTCAGCAAGAGATCATGTGATCACCCTTTGCGCCTTCCAACATGGAAACCTGGTACCAGAGAAGAACTACATGGGGTCTCTTTTGAGGACAAGGGGGTATTTGCTGGTGCTCCTCACTTCTTCCTGGATATACTGAAGCAGGAAAGGTGAGGCTCTAAGGTTGTCCACGGGAAAGCTGAAAAAGCCTTGTATTTCCTTTTGATGAAGATCCATAGTGATAATGTGAGTTAAACCTGAAATTTTAAAACACAAAATTACAAAGTTCACCCCTACAAATTGACAGCTACAGTGGACACAAACTAGATGCCCAATACCTGCCTCCTCACGGAAGACTGAAGGCAGGGGCTACTGTGAACAAGTGCGCCGGTTCTATACCTTATTGGCAACCTTAACGAAACTTAGTAAAGACAATGGTAAGCCTGATGTAAAGGAGCCTATAACCTTCCAAGTGGATTAGAAAACTAAACCTAGAAAAAACAGTGCTCTCTTCTACTCTAACCATTAGCTTGGGCCTGAAAACCAGGAAAAGAAAAATCAGGCAGAAGCAAAAATATGAATAGGGCATTAAATACTGGAGCAAAAATAGATGTAAAAAACAAGTAAGGCCTTGATTAAAGAATCTAGGAAGAAATGTTGAAGGGGTGTAGGTAAATGCAGAAGGAGCAGGAAAGCAAAAGCAAAGTAATATATATACTAGAAAGAAAGAAACCACAAAACACAAGGATAAGACACTGAAGAGTCCAGAAAAATCTGTGTTATGTCCTACGAGAACGGGTTAGGAAGTACGCTTACAGAAAAACAGTGAAAACATACTCTTTTAATCAACAGCGCTAAACAAAAGAAAACGTACATTCATGGCAAGCGGCCAAGCTCACTGAAAAACTTCCAGAGCAAAATTTCTGGTTTCTTTGGAAAGAACCAGAATTACTTGTTCTTTCCAAAAACATTACACATTTTTAAAGAATGGAATTCAAGTATGTTTTCTGAGGACTCAGATCTATATTTGAGTTTTTAAATAAACATGAAGCAAATAAAATCCCAACAATTGAAAGGCTGTTACATTGAACAGAAAGTAGGTCACTACAAAAACATACGATGAAAATGCCCTGCTATGATCTGCTGTACAGAAAGACAATCAGGGAGGAAGAAGAGAGTACAAGCTGAAGAAATGGTAAAAGAAAACCCCAGCTTTACTACTATGTATGCACAGAATTGCGTGCTCAGTTGCATTTGACTCTTGTGACCCCATGGACTGTAGCCCGCCAGGCTCCTCTGTTCATAGGATTATTCCAGCACGAATCCTGGAGTGGGCTGCCATTTCGTCTTCTAACAGACTTTCCCAACCCAGGGATCAGACTGAACCCACGTCTCCTGTGGCTCCTGCGGCTCTTGCATTGGCAGAGGGGAATTCTTTATCACTGATCCCCCTGGTAGCTAAGGTTTAAACAAAATCTAGACCTGAAGCTCAAAAGATCACAGCTGAATGCCAAGACTGTCAGCCAAAATTTCAATGATGATAAGATGAACAGGACGCAGAATGAGGAAAAAGTCCAAGTTGAGAGAAAAGAATCCTGAAGCCAGCAAGGTCACTCTGAAGCGGGACAAAGAGGAAAAAAAATGTACACCTAAGCTCACGATCCCTAACCAGAATTATGCAAAAGCAAGCAAGACAAAGAAACTACCCAACAACACTCAGAGAAATAGGTATCCACCAACCACCTATGGCTGTGGGGTGTGGACTACTCTGGCCTGGGGAGGGTCCTAACCGCCTGTGTAGGGCCCTGGGCGTGGGCCGCACTCACCCGCTTTTGCCAGCATGGACGCCAGGAGCTTGCACACAATGGAGCCCCTCTTCCGCATCTTGCTCTGCTTGCTGTAGGGGAAGTAGGGGATGACACCAATGATGTTCCTGGCACAGGCGGTCTTCAGCGCATATGCCATGATCAGCAACTCCATCACGGCCGTGTTCACGTCTCTGAAACAGGTGAGATTTGTCCTTTGGGATTATTAATGTCATTTATTAACCCCTGGCAAGGATCTCAATCCCAGCAACCTGACCTGGGTTGCCAAGATGGGTGTTAATGTGAATCATCTCAGTAGCTTAGGATGGCACCTCCTGAATAGAGGGAGAAGCTGGTTCGCTTTTCTTTTGAGCTGCGTGAACTCTAGTTTGCATCTGAGGTTACTGACATTCACAGCACCATCATCCACACTCATCTCTGCCTGGATCTTGTCAGTGACACGGTCATGGGAGTGGCAGGTGAAGCAGATGCTGACTGCTGATGACCAGAGTTAACCCACACCTGCTGGTACCATGCCCAGGATCTGAACTCGGGCCAGGGTGCTGGCACCTCTTTTTCCTGGGAACACCAGGGAAAATCCACCAGGCCTTCTATTTAGCTGAAATAGTTTGTTTGTTTGTTTTCTTTTTGGGGTGAAGAGAAGGGTGAGCGGGGCAGGAAGGTCTTGGGTGTTAATTTCCCCAAATCTCCCCCACTCCTTCTTTCCCTGAGATACAGACTCACGTGCGTGCTCAGTCGCTCAGTTGTGTCAGACCCTTTGCCTACCAGGCAGAGGGTATGGACATAGCCTACCAGGCTACTCTGTCCATGGGATTCCCCAGGCAAGAATCCCCAATCAGGTTGCCATGTCCTTCTCCACAGGAATCTTCCTGACCCAGGAATTGAACCCAACTCTCCTGTGGATCCTGCACTGGCAGGCAGATTCTTTTACCACTGAGCCTCCTGCGATACAAAGATTACCCAGACAAAGAAGGAAATGTGAATCTGAAAGGTATTCAAAGGAAAGGCTATTTCCAAATTTTAATGAATGTTGAGTGCCACCCTTTGCCAAGACTGATCAAGTATAAGGTAAGGCTCTGCTCTTAAAGGGCCTTGAAATCCTTCAGGATGACCTTCCAAAGTTCACCCCCCTCTCGAGCCTCCTCCCAGCTCTTCTTGGGATTGTCCAAGTGTCCTCAAACACCCTTTCTTTTGCATTAGGAGTGTATTTCCCTTGCCTTTCCAAGATAAAGAAGATCATTTCCCATGTCCAAGTTCCCACCCAAGTGAGGAACAGGCTCTTCAGATTATACTTTACAAAAAAAAAAAAAGTTTTATTTATTTATGTTAATTTTTGGCCATACCCTGTGGTATGTGGGATCTCAGTTACCTGACCAGGGACCGAACCTGCACCCCTGATTTGGAAGACGGAGTCTTAACCCCTGGATCACCAGGGAAATCCCTGGATTATTTATTCAGTTCTTGAATCACCTGATCAAAATGGAAAGGCCTGCCATCAACACAGCAGAAACTTAATAATAGCACCTGGGAGTTAACGATACAAAGACACCCTTTCACTCTGACACCATCTCTGCGCCCACGCTCACTGGGGGGGCTTCCTACCTCCCCTTTGTAGTCTGGACTTTTCACGACTACTTCAAGCTTCAGTCACAAGCTTCTGTGTTTATTTCTCCCACAGGGTAGGCAGAGTTGATTCTGGGCTCAACTTCAAGATGCAACTGTCAACTGAGACATTCCTTTTGGATTGCTAACAGGTTACATATTTTCCAGTTATCATTTCCTTCCTCTGAAATAAACTGAAGTCTTCTTCTCCCTCATATTCCCAAGTTAATAACATCCCACGTCTGGCATCAAAAGGTCAGAAGACACACAACCTTTTGGTATAATTGTGACAATACACTTATCAAATACTTTCAAGGTTAGTAGGTTGGTGCAAAAGTAATTGCAGTTTTGCACTGTTGAACTTCACTGTTTTGGAATACTTCCTTAAATAAATGTGGTTATATTATACATCATTTTAATGCACATTTCTCACTTTATGTTTTTTTGCTAATAACATATTACTGTGTATTTTATATTTATTTTAAACTAGGGAAATGACAACGTTAGACAAAAAGCAAGTTCCTGCGATTTTCTTATTCAAGTTCAAAATGCGTTATAAAGCAGTGGAGACAACTAGCAATATCAACAATGCATTTGGCCCTGGAACTGGCTAACAACGTACAGGGCAGTGGTGGTTCAGAAGTTCTGCAAAGGAGACGAGACCCTTGAGGACAAGGAGCGCGGTGGCTGGCCATCGGAAGTTGACAACAACCAACCGAGAGCATCATCGAAGCTGATCCTTACAAGAAGTTGCCAAAGAACTCGACAATGACCATTCTATGATCAAACAGCCTTTGAAGCAAACTGAAAAGGTGAAAAAGCTCAATAAGTACATGCCTCATGAGCTGACCAACAACAAAAAAACTGTCATTTTGAAATGTCTTCTCTTATTCTGTGCAGCAATAATGAACCATCTCTCGATTGGATTGATTGGGACATGCAATGAAAAGTATGTTTTATACAACAACCAGCAACAACCAGCTCAGTGGCTGGGCCAAGAAGCTCCAAAGCATCTCCCGAAGCCAAACTTGCACCAAAACAATGTCATAGTCACTGTTTGGGGGTCTGCTGCCAGTCTGATCCACTACAGCTTTGTGAATCCTGGCGAAACATTACACGTGAAAAGTATGCTCAGCAAACCGATGAGATGCATCGAAAACTGCAACGCCTGCAGCTGGGGCTACAGAAAGGACCCATTTCTTCTCTACGACAACACCTAACCGTACATTGTACAACCAACGCTTCAGAAGTTGAATGAATTGGGCTACAAAGTTTTGCTTCGTCCACCATATTCACCTGACCTCTCGACAACCAACAACCACTTCTTTAATCATCCTGACAACTTTCTGCAGGGAAAGTTTCCACGACCAGCAGAAGGCAGAAAATGCTTTCCAAGAGTTTGTAGAATCCCAAAGCACCGATTTTTACACTACAGGAATATACCAACTTATTCCTGGCAACTTATTCTTCTGACAAAAATGTGTTGATTTTAATGGTTCCTATTTTGATTAATAAAGATGTGTTTGAACCCAGTTATAATGATTTAAAATTCATGGTCTGAAATTGCAATTACATTTGTATCAACCTAACACTTAGGAATTCATAATATTCGGTCAGTTTTCCACACTCTTCAACAATTTTCATCCTGCATCATCCATTTACCAAATAATTACTGAGCACCTTGCATCAGGTACTGTGTTAGGTGGGGAGGTAACATGGTAAAAGAGGCTGACCTCATCTTGTTGAGGGTGGGGGAGTCCTCTGGCTCTCCCCCACCATCACCCTTGGAATAATCTGTCCCTAGAAGGAGCACACTAACTCACCTGAGAACGTCCCCTTCCCCTTCTGATCCTTCAGCCCAGAGAAGAGAGCTCCCAGTCCACAACAGATCATCTCAATGGATGCCCGTGGGCTCTGGGGATTCAGATGAAGCCAGCACGGCACTCAGGATAGAACATAGGTAACTCAGGAGTTCGTCTGTAAACATCAGGCATCATATACCCTCTATCAAAAGCCTCTTCCACATACAGACTGCTTGCTGACGTTAGATAAGCTTTCTTAACCTTCCACTGGTGTGGTGCAGTGTGTGGCATTAAAAAAGCTTCACTGGATGTGGTGGTTTCTTATACCAGATCCCAATGCCAACAATACGTGGAGAGTTGAAGTTAATTAAACAGATCCTGGAAGGATATCTATCTGGGTCATGGGTTTTCAGCTGTCTTTGTGACAGCATTTACAATACACAACCATCCACCACAAGGTTTAGGCACCACTTAAGGGAGGGCTGGATGGTAAGACATTGAGTGTAACAAGAGGAACAAAAGTTTTGGAGAAGCCTTGATTTCAGAGTAACTTTCTTTCCACTAATTACTAAATCTCTCCCATGAGGTTTTTATTTTTTTTTTACTTTTTCCGTTTCCTAATGACCTACGCGCCAGGGGATTCAACATTCTCTACATCAAGGCTAAGGAAAGCCTCCCATGACCTACTCCCTTTCGGTCAGGAAGGCGACAAAAGGGCCTTTGTCACAGGGGGTTTACCCATTCTCTGAGGGACGCCGGACAAACTGGATCCCAGGCAGTACTGTGTGAGTTAGCAGGGCCAAGAGAAACTGGCTGGCAGCTTCTGCTTTGTTTATCTGTTCCCAGCACATTCTGGCTAGTGCCTGTAATCTCTAAGCAGAACAATCTTAATTGTTTACCAACTCTTTTTCTCTTCCCTAAGACTATCACATCTATTAGCCTTGGCTCTTACTGCTCTCTCATTTTCAATGGGCAAAAAGTGAGTGCAACGTAAGGACACCGTCTATACCTATCAGTTAAAACTGCAAAAACAGACCAGCAACACAGATGGAAGTACTGAGAACAGGGTCAGGGAGCAGGATGTACGCTGCCTCCACCTCCAACAATTAATCACTTGCAGCAAGTAAGCTGTCGTGGTCTTATGTGCTCAGTGGTAAAGAATCCACCTGCCGATCCAGGGGACATGGGTTCAATTCCTGAGTGGGGAAGATCCCCTGGAGGAGATGGCAATTCATTCCAGTATTCTTGCCTGGGAAATTCCACAGAGTCCGTGGGGCCGCAAAGAGATGGACATGACTTAGCGACTAAACACCAACAGTTATATCAACAAACTAGAATGTGTGACATAAAACACGAAAACTTGTCCTTCAAACAACACTTTCTAAAGCTTACCATCTAGTTCACTTGGTTCCAGTGCTCAGTTTACCCGGGAACTCCCTGAGTACCTCCCTGTGACAGTGTGATTTATGGTAAGGAATACCTATTTGGTTGCCATTTCAGGCTCCATCTGGAATCCCTTGGAATTTCCTAAGCTTTGAGACAAGTAAAGGTGTCTTTAGCTATGTTAATGAGGTGACTTTTGGACTGCACCTGAAGGAGACTGGTTGCCTGGGAAACAGACCACGTGTTAGAGAAGTTGAACTTTCAGTCCTACCCCATGATGTCTGGATTCAATCAATCACCAAAGGCTAACGATTTAATAGATCATACCTCTGTAATGAAGGCTCCGTAAAAACCCAAAAAGGAGGGGGTTCAGAGAACTTCCGGGTTGGAGAGCTGGGGAGAGAGCAGGCAAACGCCCCAGACCCCTTCCTGCATGCCTTGCCCAGGACACCTCTTGACTTCCACCAGAGTCAAGCCCTGAGGGGAATTCAGGATGGAGAAAAACAAGTAGCTCTCTAGGCTTTGGGTAACAGGCCCTAGATAAAAAGATGCATACCTAAGGGCTAATTTCAATGACCCCAAATCCTTGTCTTCCCAAGTACAGAAAAGCACTAAAGTCACTGTGATGTCTCTGCTTCCTGATCAGTGATAATCTTCTGATGTTTCACCTACCCTCTTCCCCCTGCTCCACCCCGCCCCCAACCTGGAAAAAAACTCACACATATCCTGGTTCCTCTCTTACCTCATCAGAGTGGTTCCTTAGTATCATCTCTGAGACTGGCTCCAAGGCTATAGTCCTGAGTAAGGTCCTCAAATAAAACTTAACTTGCAACTTTTAAGCTGTGCATTTTGCACCGATTGGCAATCTATATAACCACGTGTGGCAGATAGGACTAAAAAACTAAATTCCCCACTAAATTAACTAAATTTTGTTGTCATTCAAATGTTCTATAGTTAGGCAACAGAATGTTGTTTTACACTGTTTATTGGGACAAACCCAATAACTCTTCATGGGATACACACACACATATTCTCTTTGTCTTTTCTCCAAATTTCCTCTCCCATCCCCATCATCCTGAAAGATACAGGAACTGTCCGGTGAAGGTGTTTTTGCTTTGATACCACCAAACTGAACCCCAGGGAAGACAACTGTGGCTTCTAAAATAATCTCAAAACAAGTACACACAGGGAACAGCACCATCTTCAGGACGGGGTTCTGGTTTCTAAAAGCATCACGCGTATCTGTGTTGCTGCTTCAAAGAGAAGCCTTTCCACATGGTGAGTATGTAAAATTACTGTCATATTATCCTTTAAGAGTCACTCTCCCCACTGTAACTAAGCATGAGTAGAAAAAACACAAACAAAAAAACAACAAATATTTCCCAATAAGCTATTAACCAACATGTTTTTCCACGTTCATTTTGTCCTTCCCCTGGAAAACACGTCCACTTCTATAAAGGTCAGTCTATAGTACTGCCCCAACTTCACCCTGGATTGCATGTCTTAATATTTCTACTGCCTTCTTGGTTACCATGAGGTATGGAAACCAATAATTAGATAAAGCACAACTTCCTGCCACCAAGGAAACGAACTGCCTACCCTGAGGGGCACTCAACAAAATCAATTGCCCAAAGTGTCAACATCTTCCAAAAGTGTCAAAAGTTCTGAAAGTCAAGGAAAGACTAAGGGACAGTTCCAGACTGTCTACAAGATACATGACAAGTAAGTGCAGCCTGAGCTTGAGCCCAGGGGGACAGCACACAACTGGGGATGGTGTCTGAGCCTTAGGTAATAATGACATAGAGGTCTCAGTATCCTGATTTTGATGGCAGCACTGTGGCTGTATAGGAGAATGCCCTCGTTGGGGACTAACTTGTGGTCCGGTGGTTAAGCTTTCACTGCCATGGGCCCAGGTTTGATCCCTGGTCAGGGAGCTGAGATCCCACAGACCATGTGATGCAGGAAAAAAAAAAAGGGGGGAGAGAGAAAGCAAGCTCTCCTTTGTAGGAATCACACACTGTGTGATTTGTGGGGCGGGGATATGAGACTGGCAAGCTTGTCTAAAGCGGCTGTACTGCACAGGCAAGTTTTCTCTAAGTCTATGACTGTTTCAAAATCTGAATCTTTAAAAGATGAGGTGGCTCTTTCTGTGTTGATATGATACATGGCTTTATTTGTTTAAGTTCAGCAATGTGCAACAGCATTTTTTTTTTTTTTCTTTTTGGCCATATCACCAGGCTTGTAGGATCTTGGTTCCCCAACCAGGGGTTAAACCCATACCCCCCCGCAGTAGAAGGGTACAGTGCTCACCACTGGACCACTAGGGAACTCCTTCTACGCAAAAAATTAAGAAAAACATACATGCAACTGCTTGAACACACAGAGTCTCTGAAAGGATGCCTAGGAACCTGGTGACACCTGCCACATCCAGGGAGGGAATCGGAGGGGCTGAGGGCAGAGGCAGGCCTCGTTACACACCCTTTTGAAATCTGAACCATGCAGAGAAATTAAAATGGCTTTTATTTTGGTTTTGAGGATCGCCTGAATGATGGAGCCTAAATTTGTACATATCCAACAGACAGGAACAAACACCTGCTTAAACTAGTTATCTCAGAAGACTAGCGGGGTGGATGAGGGCTGGGGAATTCTTATTTTCTGATACATGTTTCTATAAAGCTTGTGTTTTTAGAGATGAATATTACTTCTATAATCAGAAAAAAATATTAAAAATGAAATACTGAGTAGCTACCAGTTATCAGTGTACAAGGAAACTCTTTATACTAGGGTTCAGATCACTCTCTCCATGACCCTGTGGTCCTCAGCTTCCTTCAGGCCCAACTTTCTCAATCCCTTCAGAGGGGACTGTAAGAAAAAGGTTTTTTCCTTCTCTGTACATTCACAACACTGAATACTGCTGGTCACCAAATGTGTAGGGGTTTTCCCATAGATACGTAATTCTCAGAATCTTGGGGACATCACCTGGGTGTCCTTAAGGGCCCAGTCCCATGAGACCGCCCATCCTCACTTCAAATATGGGCAAGTCTAGGCTGTCACCTGTCTCTAACCAACCTGCTATAAATTGAGAGGTTCCTAGGACCCACTCCTCAGCTCTGATTAGCTTGCTAGAGCAAATTAATAATAATAATAATAAAAGAACTCAGGGAATTCCCTGGAGGCCCAGCGGTTAGGCCTTGGTACTTCCACTGCAGGGAGGCACGGGTTCGATCCCTGGTCGGGGAACGAAGATCCTGCATGCTGTATGGGAGAAGGGTGCAGAGCATCCCCACCCTTTCTGTGTGCACCCACCTCCCAGCACCCTCGTCTTCACCAACCCAGGCCTTCTGGGGGTTTTATGGAGGCTTCATGATACCGGCCTAAGTGGTCAAATCACTGGCCACTGGAGATGGATTCAACTCCTCCCCAGAGGTCATGGGGGCTAGCTTGAAGGTACCCACCCTCTCATCACAAGGTTGATGCCCCTAGGAACCAGCCCCCATCCTGGGTTTATCCAGGGGATTTCCAAAACTCCCTGCATTAACATAATTCAGGAGTAACTAAAGGGGGCTTGTTCTGAATAACGGAGATACTTTGACTGCTTTTCTTAAGGAGGAAGTTCCAACAGTTTTAGGAGCTCTGTGCCAGGACAGGAAGACCAAATCCATATTTCTTATTATAAATCTCAGAATCACAGAGGCCAAACAAGAGCGGCCATGTAGGACTGACACACGAGGATTAAAGCGATGCGTGTACTGCGCCTGTGTGCCGCGGCACCCAGTGCCCTGCTTGGGCACAATCTCAAGAACTGAACTGATCAAGACGTGAAGCTCTGGATTTTTCAAAGACGCCTACCCCATTCCCAGTGAGGAGCTGAGAGGAGACAAGCCCACGGGGGAAGTTCACACTCAGGCATGCCAGGATTCTCCCAGGGCCTGTCCTCCTGCCTGGAGAGCAGCAGTAGATGGTATCTGCAACAGAGATGGTCGGGGGTACCAGCCACTGTGCAAAATTAAATGCAGTGCAAAAACGGGCCTCAGTGGATATGAACCAGAGCAGCTATGCACTGCATTTAACAACAACAAAGGCTTTCAGTAGAGCGGAACAGACAGACCCTGGCAAATGCAGGGAGGATATTTTGTCCTTGAGGAGCTTCAAGCTTGGAAAAGATGATCAAGTAAACACACAGCAGTTAAGTACAGTGTGACAAGCATGGAAAGAATTCCAGAAGACCCAATATGTGTGTCTGTATACATGCAAACACATACATACATATCGTATTTTAGAAAGCATTTAACATACAAACACATTTACAATTTAGAGAAAACTGACATTCACATGAAGAGACAGCAAGGTACATCACTAAGATTTTTAGAGGAAAAGGGATAAAGTCGTGCTCTTACCTGGGTATTGTCTGTATAATGAAAATATCTTGGCCACGAACAGATTCTTGTATTTCAACTCTTGTTTCTGAAAAATAAAAATGTTCTATAGTTTTAAGGAAAAGTACTTCATGCTGTAAGAATGTTGTAAGAATGCTGTAAGAATTGGGCAGCAATTGGAGGGAGTAAAGGGGAATCTAAACAGCAACTCACTGGAAAAGACTCTGATGCTGGGAAAGATTGAAGGCAGGAAGAGGGCACCACAGGGATGAGATGGCTGGATGGCATCACCGACTAGGTGGACATGAGATTGAGCAAGCTCCAGGAGTTAGTGATGGACAGGGAAGCCTGGTGTGCTGCAGTCCATGGGGTCACAAAAAGTCAGACACGACTGAGCGACTGAACTGAACTGAAATCAACACTTCATTTAGTGCACCAAAATAAATTCTTAATAGATCTGGGAATGACATGTACTGGGAAAAAAAAAAGTCAAGCTCAGGGGAAAATAAGCCAAAAATAGACTAGAAGGCAAAAGCAATAATCAGGTCTATGTAAAATCTCAGGGTCCAGAAAAGAAAATCCATCACTAAATAAACACAAGATGCTCAGGGAAAAGTATTCAGCAATTAAGGTGGCCAAAGGTTAATATCCGTATTGTTCTTTTACCAAGGCCGTGGCCTCCTCTGTGTCAGGCCCTGAGCTGGGGTCCCAAAGAGGAGGACTGGACCAAGGGGACAAATCCTGACCCGGGAGAGACAATGCAATGCCAAAGACTGGCAAACGCTCCAGGCCAACGTGCAGGAGAAAGCCCAGCCATGAGAAAGGAGAAAAGGCCTGGGAACGATGGCCTCACCACAGGCTGGACCATGCAGTGGGAACGCAAGTGTGGAACAGCGGGGGCAGGGGTGTCACTGTGCATCTGGA
Organism: Ovis aries; assembly: GCF_016772045.2. NCBI lineage: Eukaryota > Metazoa > Chordata > Mammalia > Artiodactyla > Bovidae > Ovis > Ovis aries. The sequence goes on along the minus strand of NC_056064.1, from coordinate 54,734,366 downwards.
GACAGCCTGAAAGAGAAGGACACAGAGAGGAGGGCAGGGAGCCAACCGTGACCAGACTTCCCAAGAGTCTGGACTCTATTCCAAAGTAGACAGGAGAACCACTGGAGGCTTCATGTGATCACTGGCTACTGTGTAAAGAAAATGGTGGCAAAGCAGGAGTGGCTACTTGGAGAGAGCCACTCCAAGACGTTTTTTAAGGAGCCTAGGCAAGTGACAGACAGTGCGCTGGACCAGAGCAGCAGGAGTGGAGGTGGTGAGAGAAGCAGGCAGATTCCAAACGGATTCCTGATCAGAGCACACGAGACATGCTGATGGGTGTGATCAAAGATGAAGCAGGTGAGATGCGCAGAAACTAGGTCCCAAAGGGCCCCAACATGATTGCTAAGGAGACTGAACTCTAGCCTATAAAATGCGAAACAGAGGTAAGTAAAAAACGTTTGCATTGTGGAAATAACCTGTTGGAGGGGAGCAGAACAAACTAAAGGCTGAAAACGCAAGTAAGAAGACCTGTTAAGAAGCTACTTTGACGAGAAAGAGAGAGGAGGCCTAGAACAGTGATGGGAAGATGGAGAAAAAGGCCCTCCCTAAACCTCCCTCCTTTCCTCAAATGGTTCATTTATGAGACCCCCAAATGCCATCACAATGAACCAAATCTGTTACTGTTAAATAAGTTATCTCACCTATATGCACTCACCTTCACTGGAAGTCACACTTCCAATGAAGGGGACTGGGGTTCAATCCCCAGTCGGGGAACTAAGATTCCCACATGCTGCACAACTCAGTCAAAAAATAAACAAATTAACTGAAAAAGAAGAATGAAGGCTCTTTTTAGAAAAACTCCAGTTCACAGGCATGTGTTTAACAACAGCAAAATAAGCATCTCCTGACTTGCCCTGGCAAGAAAGCTTCTGAAGTCATCAAGTTAACAGCTATTGAGTGTGGAAGCTGGATTAAGGGTTTCTGGGGGTTAATTATATAACACAGATGTAACTTGTACACACTCCAGAACGTATGCTTTACATTACTACCCAATATTTTGCTTTTCTAGCTCCCCAAACATCAGTTTCATCTTAATTATCTCCTGAGCAAACACAGAAACATGAATCCAAGGCTTTCAACTTTGCAAAAATAATTCCCAGCTGGGGGTTTATTCCTGGAACACGGCTATCAACAAAGAGCCTTCAAGCAGTATTATTTCATGTTCCAGCTCTCCCTGGAAACTCAGGCAGGGGATTTCCCTGGAGGTCCAGGATGCTTCCACTGCAGGAGGTGCGGGTTCCATCCCTGGGCTGGGAATTAAAGAGCCCCACATCCTACTCCTGGTTCGGAACAAAAAACTTAGGTGGCAACAAAAGAGTGGTGAGCTTTGACAAGACTTGAGAGAAAAGATGAGAGATAAAACTAACTCCAAGAGGTTTTTAAAGTAAGTCATTACCAGTCTAGTACAGATGGCTCTTAACACCATTTGATGACTTAGTGAGACAGATAAACATAGAATGTATGTATCAAATACAGCAAAATAAGGAAGAAAAATCTCCTCCCATTGCTTTTTTCATTCTAAAATGACAAGATATTTGTATTACCTTGGAACAACAGGAAAGAAGACTTAAGGAGAAAACAAGAAGTCAAGGTTTGCTGCTGCTGCTGCTAAGTCACTTCAGTTGTGTCCGACTCTGTGTGACCCCACAGACGGCAGCCCACCAGGCTCCCCCATCCCTGGGATTCTCCAGGCAAGAACACTGGAGTGGGTTGCCATTTCCTTCCCCAAAGCATGAAAGTGAAAAGTGAAAGTGAAGTTGCTCAGTCGTGTCTGAATCTTAGCGACCCCATGGACTGCAGCCCACCAGGCTCCTCCGTCCATGGGATTTTCCAGGCAAGAGTACTGGAGTGGGGTGCCATCGCCTTCGCCAGTCAAGGTTTAGAAGTACTGAAAACCTTCCAACCCTATTATTAAAGAGCAACGGACTTCTGTGTTAAAGATGAGTAACACTAGCCTTTTAAAAACATGCCAGTCAATTAAACAGAGCCTGAAGGACAAAGAACGTTTAAGTTTAACTCACCTCCATTGGTCTCTTGATAAACCACAGACTTCCCCAATTCAGCACCAAGACGCCTAAAGGGAGAAAAAAAGCAATTAAGGCCCTTTTAGAAGCACACAGTCCTAACTACTGGACCATCAGAGAAGTCACAAGTCCAGTGAAGGGGACTGGGGTTCAATCCCCGGTCAGGGAACGAAGATCCCACATGCTGCGTAACTCAGCCAAACAATAAACAGATTAATTGAAAAAGAAGAATGAAGGCTCTTTTTAGAAAAACTCCAGTTCACAGGCATGTGTTTAACAAAAAGACTACAATAATTACATCAGCTGCTGCTGCTGCTAAGTTACTTCAGTCGTGTCCAACTCTGTGCGACCCTATAGATGGCAGCCCACTAGGCTCCCCCGTCCCTGGGATTCTCCAGGCAAGAACACTGGAGTGGGTTGCCATTTCCTTCTCCAATACATGAAAGTGAAAAGTGAAAGTGACGTTGCTCAGTCATATCCAACTCTTAGAGACCCCATGGACTGCAGCCTACCAGGCTTCTCTGTCCATGGGATTTTCCAGACAAGGGTACTGAAGTGGGGTGCCATCGCCTTCTCCGACTACATCAGCATTCTCTTACCAAAAAAAAAAATTTAGAAAATTTAACTCATTAAGAACTAAAAATCCGCTGTCATTCCATGAGCAGCTTCCAGCGCTCACCATTCTGTAACACACCGCTTTACTGGGAAAAGCCCACAACCAAAGTTTAACATCTAGTTCCATCATTTTTCGAATAATAATTGTCTTGCAAAATCGATGCCAACAAATACGTGGTTAGCAGCAATAATTCCAAAAACACAAGCCATAGGTAAATGCCTCAGTGGTCAAAAGCATCAGACTTCCATGTCATTAACCAAACGCAGTATGAATCTTGTTTGGATCCTGATTAGAACAAACCAAGTGGAAAACTCATTTCCGAGACAAACTAGGAAATATGCTTTCCTTGTGGCTCAGATAGTAAAGAACCTGCCTATAATGCAGGAGACCCAGGTTCAGGCCCTGGGTTGGGAAGATCCCCTGGAAAAGGAAACAGCAGCTCACTCCAGTATTCTTGTCCCCATGGACTGGTGGGCTATGGTCTGTGGGGTCGCAAAGATTCATGACTGAGTGACTAACACACACAGTGAAATACCTTAGGACTAGACAAGAGAGTAGACAAAGGAATTCATGATGGGTTTTTGTTTGTTTTCAGTTCTTATCGGTCAGTATTACCATTCTTATGAGTGAAATAAGGGCTGTTGATAATGGTTGTTATGTTCTGCAATCTGTTCAAAAACACTCCAGCCAAGTATACAACAGAACATTATTCGGTCTTAAAAAGAAATGAATTCTGGTCCATGCTACAATACAGATGCTGTGCCGTGTGCTCAGTCGCTCAGTCGTGTCTGACTCTTTGCGACCCCCTGGATGGCAGCCCGGCTAGGCTCCTCTGCCCATAGGGATTCTCCAGGCAAGAATACTGGAGTAGGTTGCCATGCCCTCCTGCAGGGGATCTTCCCAACCCAGGGACCAAACTCAGGTCTCCCACATTGTGGACAGATTCTTTACCACTGAGCCACCAGGGAAGCTCACATTATTGATAAACCTCGACTGAAAAAAAAGAAAACAAACCAGACTCTAAGTAAAAAAGTCAGACACAAAAATACAAATATTGTATGAGTCCATGTATAGGAGGACCTTAGAATGGGAACATTCACAGCTACAGAAAATAGAACAGAGGTTACCAGGGACTGGGATGGGTGGATAAAGGGGAGTTAGTACTTAAGGAGTACAGAGTTCCTGTTTGAAATGACTAAAAAGATCTAGAAATGAACAGTGCTGATAATCACACAACACTGTGAATGTACTTAGTGCCAGTGAATTGCACACTTAAAAATGGTCAAAACTTAAAAATTTTCTGGAACAATTTTTTCAAGAACCAAATACAAGACCAAGGCAAAACCACGGACTATTTAATTCTGCCCTCCCCGCTCTGGTTTCTCTCAGCAAGGCCACTGTGGTAAATCTGACCCAAAATAAACAAACACAAGCTTTATATTTAAAATTAGTGTTTTAGTTGGCCTCAAAAAGAAAGACAAATAATCAGCGGTCAGGAATGGAAGCCAGGTAGTAGACTGCAAAAGGACTGTTTGTTTTTTTTACACTCTTCTAATCTCATTTAAAGCTAACTAAAAAGAACACAGGCATTACTGAGGTAATATGACTAAAGTTTCCCCTTTCTTCTACATCTTTCATCTAGAATTTTAAAATATATTCATGCCATGATTTATAAACTCTGAAAACCCCACAGAATTCTAATAAGTTGTTTAAAACGTGAAAATGACTTTACAAGTTAAAAAACAAGCTTATTTTTTAAACAACTTTATTTGCAAAGGGCTCAGAAGGTTCTTTCTCTACAATAGGCTCTGAAACTCTCTACAAGAGCCAACTAGAAAAGAGGCCATTTAGCAAGCATGTATTATTCAGAGGGCCACTATGAACCTCTGCTCTGCTAGACGCTTGAATGCATGAACCATTATCTGGTTCATGTTCACAATGTTCTGGGTCCAGTAGAAGGAACTGTCTCTATCTTACCAATGAAGTTCAGGAAAATCAAGTCCCTTGCCCAGGGGCAAGACGGCCAAGGTCCTAAGACTCCAAAAGGCCACTTGAGGCTGGAGGCTTCCTTAGGTGAACAGGTGAAAGAGCAAAGACTTAAGACTGATCGAACCTAACTGACTTACAGACTACGGTTAGACCTGTCGTTTCAATCATCAGCTGCGATAAATCTGCTCCCCTGGGGTTGCCTTGTTCTCACGGCCCTCCCCTACACGTCTGCTTCAGTCCGTGCATCTTGGGCCTCTCGGGTCTTTCACTTGCAAGGCCGCCCCCTGCCACCCCCATCTACTGCACCCGATGTTGTAACTACGTGCCGGCCTCCGTCTCCCGGGGTGGGGAGACTTGGGAACCGCAGCGATCAGATCCAGAGGTCAACTCCAACCGTGGGAAAAGCAGCCAAACCCAGAGCCGCCCCCGCTCCCACAAAGCTCTAATCTGGGGGGGGGTCCACCGCCTGGGAGGTGGGAGTGGGGAGCCGAAAGCAGGGAGGGCGCTCCAAGGACCCGAGGGGTGGGCTGGGGGAGAAGTCAGTTAAGAGTCAACCAGCCCAACGTGTTTTCAGCTGCAGAGTTGGGGTGGGGGGTGAGGGTGGGGGCGGCACGGTGAAGGGACCAAATCACCCCTGACCCCAGTCGGGGGATGCGGAGGGGAAGAGTAGCAAGGACGGTCTCCCGGAAAGGAAGGGGCCCCTGGGACATCCGCGTCCCCCGCCCCTTACTCGGTGATGCGCTTGGCCAGCTCGGTGCAGGCGGCCGTGGAGTTGGCAGAGAAGACTCGGTAGCCGTTGCGGGCGGCGTTCATGGCGGGGCGGGCGGCGGGGCAGGCTCGCGGGGCGCGGAAAGCGGAGGACACGGAGAGCGGGGGCAGCAGCAGCAGCTTCCTAGGCATCGTCCGGCCCGGGGGCGCGGTTACAGCCGGCCCGCGCGGGGCTGCACCGAGGAGCGGTTCTGACGGAGGCGGCCGCGAGGCCAGCGCAGCGAAGGCGCCGAGAAAACGGCACGGGGGGCGGGGGACGGGGAGAGTCTCGAGACCGCCAGCCTCCTCGTACCAAAGGCCACTCGCTGAGGAATCAGGCGCGACGAGAGAGCGAAGCAACCTGCGCCGCCGATCACCTCAAAGATAGCGACGAGGACACCGCCCCCTCTGGGAATCTGAAGGGCGCAGCTAGAGCGCCCGCACGGTCGCCATCTTAGATGAGGGCAGGGCGGTGGGCAACTCTCCACAAGCTTATTTTTTTCCTAGAAAGACATTAAAGATTCGTTTCGCCACTTTGATCTTGTCGCCCCAAGGGGGTTCTTTTGCTCTCACGTTCTTGGGCGGTGCAGCCTGACTTTTTAATGGTGCCAGCCTGTCCAAATTTTCCCTGCCAGGACCCAAAATGTCCGCCTCTGCGCTGGCTGACGATCTAGCCCTGAGCCTCTATGGTAACACTGCGCGAGAGCCCTGCGAGGCGCATGCGCTGGGCTGGGAGGTTGCCTGGGATACTAAAATACCCAAAAGGTGGTGTATCAAGTGTTTATTCCCCAAACAGACTGCAATCTGGAATCTGTACGTTAGGCAAGGCTATCTGAACAAGTCAAAGCATTCTTGGCAGTCTTTGCTCTCTGTGCCCCTGTCCCTCGAAGACCCAGTCACGTGACATCTGCTCCACTGGGTCTTTCTAGGTACTTCAGCCACAGTAAGCCACCCTCGCCGGCTGGACCGTACCATGCATGACACCGTGTATAGTTGCTTCTATTTTAATTTAGTTTTGTGAATGTCTGGATGTAAGTCCTCTTAGGGCAAGACCGTGTACCACTTAGTGCTTGTCTTTCCCAGTGTCTGGGGCGGTGTTATGAGTTCCAGAGGCACACAATCTATCCCTGTCAATTAAGATCCAAGAAGAAAGTTAAAGGATGAGGAAACGTTTGAGTCACTGTTTATCAGTTGCCCCGGGATTGGGGAGGAAGGCTGATCTCCTGTTTCTTATTCTGAGGACTCTCCCTGTTGTGACATTAAGCCTGAGGGATCAGTTGATTGTGACTCTTGTGAAGCCTCCCAAGCCTCAAGCTTCAGGATTTGGAAACTGAACTGCCCCAGGGCCTGTTAGCAGCCTGACTCACATTCCAGCTGCCTCTGCAGAATTACTGACACATTTTTCTCTTCTTTTTTTTAAGCAATATATATTTGTAAATATTTATTTATTTTGGCTGCACTGAGTCTCAGTTGTGGCACTTGGGATCTTTAGTTGCGGCATGCCAACTCTTAGTTGAGGCATGTGGGATCAAGTTCTCTGACCCAGGAGTGAACCCAGGCCCCCTGTATTGGGAGTTCGGAGTCTTAGCCACTGAACCAGCCGGGAAGTCCCTCAGGTCATATCTGTCTATTTATATCTCCCACAGAAGCCCTCAAACCTCAAACTAAACCCATCTTTATTTTCTTGATTCTCTTCAAACTGACCTGCTGCTTTCTTCCTTCTGTGAGTAAACATAACATGAGGTTCCTAGTCAATCAAGCGCCAGAGAAGCCTTGACACTTTCCTTTCCTTCATTTTCTATATCCATTTATCAACATGGACTGAGCATCTGCTGTTTGCCAGGCCCATTTTAAGTATTTTGGGATTCTTCAAAGAGGAAAAAAAAAAAAAAAAGACAAAAATTCCTACCCTGGAGAGGAACATCTCTCATGGGGAGAGAAATTGAAAAATAAACATAATAATTGAGTAAATTATATAGTATGTTAGAAGCTGTATTTATTTCCTATTGAAGCGGTAATAAATTACCACAAAGGGGCTTAAAAGTAAAACAGTGAAGTGTCAGTCACTCGGTTGTGTCTGACTCTGCGACCCCATAGATCACCAAGCTCCTCTGTTCATGGGATTTGCCAGGCAAGAATACTGGAGTGGGTTGTCATTCCCTTCTCCAGGGGATCTTCTCAACCCAGGGGTCAAACCTGGGTCTCCTCCATTGCAGGTGGATTCTTTACCATCTGAGCCATGAAGTGGCTTAAAATGACACAAACTTACACCATCTTACAGTTCTGGAGGTCAAAGGTCCTACAGTGGAGGTGTTGGCAGGCTCATTTCCTTCTGAAGTTTCTGGAAGAGAATGCATTTCCTTGCCTTTTCCACTCTCTAGAAACCACTTCTCTCCTTGGCTAGTGGTCCCCATCCTCCATCTTCAAAACCAACAACCTATCTTCTTCCAATCTCTCTCTTTCATCTTTGCTTCCATTCACATATCTTTACCCACTCTGACATCCCTGCCCCCATGTTATGGACTTTTGTGATGACATTGCATCCAACTGGAGAATCCAGTAAAATCTCCCCATCTCAAGGACCTAACCTCATCTCATCTGTGAAGTCACTTTTACCGTAATCGACTCGCTGGTTTTGGATGATAAAATAAATTTTCACATATTGAGGCATGGAAAGTCATTCTGGCTTATACATGAGTTAACTTGAATTTTATACTAACTGTAACAGTCTGTTAGTGGCCTAGGAAAATTACAGTGTACATCTGTTTTAATTATTAAGGAAAAGGGCACACTGACCAGAAGAATGAAAGTAAAACTGTTAGTCGCTCAGTCGTGTCTGACTTTTTTCGACCCCATAGACTGTAGCCAGCCAGGCTCCTGTCCATAGGGTTCTCCAGGCAAGAATACTGGAGTGGGTTGCCATTTCCTTCTCCAGGGGATCTTCCCAAACCAGGGATCAAACCCGGGCCTCCCACGTTGCAGATTCTTTATCGGGGTAAAGTAAAGAATGTACATGTTAAAAGTAAAGATTGAATGCCTCCCTCTGGGATGCCACTGTTGGTTACTCTTTCGATGCTAAGACTCCCTTCCCAGGCACAAGGCCATGAGTCACTGTGTTCCTGCTGATCTGTTGGTTTTTTTTTTCAATTTTGAAAGAATGTCTTGCTGACTTGTTTGATGTTCTTTGTCCTAATAAGACAAAAAACTGTGCTGAAAACCATGCTTCTCTGGAGCAGTTCCTCAGAGTTATCTGGGAGGCTGTCTTTCAGCCTATAGTTTGGCTCAAATAATACTATTTTCTTTTCCTATTATAGTGTTTTGTTGTTGTTTTCCGTTTAGTTTTGTTCCAAGGCATATGGAACTTCCCTGACCAGGGATCAAACCGTTGCTTCCCGCTGTGGAAGTGCAGAGCCTTAAACACTGGACCACCAGGAAAGTCCCTTAGATTCTTTATTGATTATTTTCATCGACAAGGGGATCCGGAGGTCACCATCTTTGGAGGAATGTTATCCTTGCTACCACAGAAGAAAAAAAATAGGACAAAGAGCAGAAGAAGAGGGTTCTGGGGTGGGGTACCAACCAAGTTTTGTGTTTTCTACTTTCCAAAAGTTCTGGAAGCCCTCCCACCTTCTTAGCCCTGTGATAGGTGTCTCACTAGGGTAGCCAGCTCCTTCCTACTGGGTTCCATTCATAATGACTTCTTTATGCTCACCTGTTCTCCACATAAGCCAGCCTGGGACTTACATATACAGATCTGATAGTGACTCCTCCCAGAAGGAATCAGAGTTTCCCTGTCACTTTTAGAATAGAGCCAAAGCTTAAGGTCTGATCCCTGCCTGTGGCTTCAGTTTCATGCCTTATATTCTTCCCTTTGGCATCAACCTGATTGGCTCTCTTCCAGCCCTGCTCTGGTCCTGTACCCTGCTGCTGCAGGATTTTTACATGTGCTGTTCCTTCTAATGGGAAGCTCTGCCTCCTTCTATTCACCCAGTCAGCACTCATTCCTTTTCAGCCCTGGAGAGTCTACTCTGACGTCTCTGAGAAGGTCAAAGTCTCCTCCCATTGCCTCTCCCTGCAATATACCTTGGTCACATTCTCATAGCTCAAATGGTAAAGAATCTGCCTGCAGTGCAGGAGACCCGGGTTCAGTCCCTGGGTCGGGAAGATCTTCCAGTGAAAGGAATGGCGATCCATTCCAGTATTCTTGCCTGGAGAATCCCATGGACAGAGAAGTCTGGTGGGCTACAGTTCATGGGGTCGCAAAGAGTCAGACACAACTGAGCGACTAAAACTTCACTTCACACTCACTGTTTATTGTGATCCACACAGTCAAAGGCTTTGGCATAGTCAATAAAGCAGAAATAGATGTTTCTCTGGAACTCTCTTGCTTTTTCCAGGATCCAGCGGATGTTGGCAATTTGATCTCTGGTTCCTCTGCCTTTTCTAAAACCAGCTTGAACATAAGTTCACGGTTCATGTATTGCTGAAGCCTGGCTTGGAGAATTTTGAGCATTACTTTACTAGCGTGTGAGATGAGTGCAATTGTGAGGTAGTTTGAACATTCTTTGGCATTGCCTTTCTTTGGGATTGGAATGAAAACTGCCCTTTTCTAGTCCTGTGGCCACTGCTGAGTTTTCCAAATTTGCTGGCATATCGAGTGCAGCACATTCACAGCATCATCTTTCAGGATTTGAAATAGCTCAACTGGAATTCCATCACCTCCACTAGCTTTGTTCGTAGTGATGCTTCCTAAGGCCCATCTGATTTCACGTTCCAGGATGTCTGGCTCTAGGTGAGTGTGAGTGATCACACCATCATGATTATCTGGGACATGAAGATCTTTTTGTACAGTTCTTATGTGTATTCTTGCCACCTCTTCTTAATATCTTCTGCTTCTGTTAGGTCCATTTCTGTCCTCTATTGAGTCCATCTTTGCATGAAATGTTCCTTTGGTATCTCTAATATTCTTGAAGAGATCTCTAGTCTTTCCCACTCTATTGTGTTCCTCTATTTCTTTGCATTGATCCCTTAGGAAGGCATTCTTATCTCTCCTTGCTATTCTTTGGAAATCTGCATTCAAATGGGTATATCTCTCCTTTTCTCCTTTACTTTTCGCTTCTCTTCTTTTCACAGCTATTTGTAAGGCCTCCTCAGACAGCCATTTGGCTTTTTTGCATTTCTTTTTATTGGCAATGATCTTGATCCCTGTCTCTTATACAATGTCATGAACCTCCATCCATAGTTCATCAGGCACTCTGTCTACCAGATATAGTTCCTTAAATCTATTTCTCACTTCCACTGTATAGTCATAAGGGATTTTATTTAGGTCATACCTGCATAGTCTAGTGGTTTTCCCCACTTTCTTCAATTTAAGTCTGAATTTACTTTGCCAACAAAGGTCCGTCTAGTCAAGGCTACGGTTTTTCCAGTGGTCATGTATGGATGTGAGAGTTGGACTGCAAAGAAAGCTGAGCGCCGAAGAATTGATGCTTTTGAACTGTGGTGTTGGAGAAGACTCTTGAGAGTCCCTTGGACTGCAAGGAGATCCAACTAGTCCATTCTGAAGAAAATCAGCCCTGGGATTTCTTTGGAGGGAATGATGCTGAAGATGAAACTCCAGTACTTTGGCCACCTCATGCAAAGAGTTGACTCACTGGAAAAGACTCTGGTGCTGGGAGGGATTGGGGGCAGGAGGAGAAGGGGACGACCGAGGATGAAATGGCTGGATGGCATCACCGACTCGATAGACATGAGTCTGAGTGAACTCCGGGAGTTGGTGATGGACAGGGAGGCCTGGCGTGCTGCGATTCATGGGGTCGAAAAGAGTTGGACACGACTGGGCGACTGAACTGAACTGGCAATAAGGAGTTCATGATCTGAGCCACAGTCAGCTCCTGGTCTTGTTTTTGCTGAGTGTGTAGAGCTTCTCCACCTTTGGCTGCAAAGAATATAATCAATCTGATTTTGGTGTTGACCATCTGATGATGTCTATGTGTAGAGTCTTCTCTTGTGTTGTTGGAATAGGGTGTTTGCTATGACCAGTGCGTTCTCTTGGCAAAACTCTTTTAGCCTTTGCCCTGCTTCATTCTGTACTCCAAGGCCAAATTTGCCTGTTACCCCAGGTGTTTCTTGACTTCCTACTTTTGCATTCCAGTCCCCTATAATGAAAAGGACATCTTTTTTGGGTGTTAGTTCTAAAAGGTCTTGTAGGTCTTCATAGAACTGTTCAGCTTCTTCAGCATTACTGGTTGGGACATAGACTTTGATTACTGTGATATTGAATCGTTTGCCTTGGAAACAAAGAAGATCATTCTGTCGTTTTTGAGATTGCATCCAAGTACTGCATTTTGGACTCTTTTGTTGACTATGATGGCTACTCCATTTCTTCTAAGGGATTCCTGCCCACAGTAGTAGATATAATGGTCATCTGAGTTAAATTCACCCATTTCAGTCCATCTTAGTTTGCTGATTCCTAGATGTCAACATTCACTCTTACCATCTCCTATTTGACCACTTCCAAATTGCCTTGATTCATGGACCTGACATTCCAGGTTCCTATGCAATATTGCTCTTTACAGCATTGGACCTTGCTTCTATCACCAGTCACATACACACCTGGGTGTTGTTTTTGCTTTGGTTCTGTCCCTTCATTCTTTCTGCTTTATTGACTACGCCAAAGCCTTTGACTGTGTGGATCACAATAAACTGGAAAATTCTGAAATAGATGGGAATACCAGACCACCTGACCTGCCTCTTGAGAAATCTGTATGCAGGTCAGGAAGAAACAGTTAGAACTGGACATGGAACAACAGACTGGTTCCAAATAGGAAAAGGAGTACATCAAGGCTGTATATTGTCACCCTGCTTATTTAATTTATATGCAGAGTACATCTTGAGAAACCCTGGGCTGGATGAAGCACAAACTGGAACCAAGATTGCCGGGAGAAGTATCAATAACCTCAGATATGCAGATGACATCCCCCTTATGGCAGAAAGCGAAGAAGAACTAAAAGCCTCTTGATGAAAGTAAAAGAGGAGAGTGAAAAAGTTGGCTTAGAGCTCAACATTCAGAAAACTAAGATCATGGCATCCCGTCCCATCACTTCATGGCAAATAGATGGGGAAACAGTGGAAACAGTGGCTGACTTTATTTTGGGGGGCTCCCAAATCACTGCAGATGGTGATTGCAGCCGTGAAATTAAAAGATGCTTACTCCTTGGAAGGAAGTTTATGATCAAAGTAGACAGCATATTAAAAAGCAGAGACATTACTTTGTCAACAAAGTCTCTAGTCAAGGCTATGGTTTTTCCAGTAGTCATGTATGGATGTGAGAGTTGGACTGTAAAGAAAGCTGAGCACAGAAGAATTGATACTTTTGAACTGTGGTGTTGGAGAAGACTCTTGAGAGTCTCTTGTACTGCAAGGAGATCCAATCTGTCCATCCTAAAGGAGATCAGTCCTGGGTGTTCATTGGAAGGACTGATGTTGAAGCTGAAACTCCAATACTTTGGCCACCTGATGCGAAGAGCTGACTCATTTGAAAAGACCCTGATGCTGGGAAAGATTGAGGTCAGGAGGAGAAGGGGACGACAGAGGATGAGATGGTTGGATGGCATCACAGACTCAATGGACATGAGTTTGGGTAGACTCTGGAAGTTGATGATGGACAGGGAGGCCTGGCATGCTGCGGTTAATGGGGTTACAGAGTCAGTCACGACTGAGCAACTGAACTGAACTGAACTGAACTCACACTCAGAAATGTGTATATTGTGAGGATCACTAGTCATGAGACTGTACCCAATCTCCCTTCTTCCTTTCAGTATTGAACCAGCCCAGCGAGTGTCAGGTCCCAGCCTCCCTTGCAGCTAGGGTGGCCACGTGAACACATTTGGCCAAGGGAATGAGAATAGAAGCAATGTGTGCAATGTGCTGGCATCTGGTGCCCCTGGTCTGTCATTTCACTGCTGGGAAATGACAACCACTGTAGCAACCCCCGTGGACCTGGAGGTGGAGGCCGTGTGTTGAGAACGGCTGAGTCAGCTTATCACCTGAGTTGCTGGCTGACCTCAGGAAGCAGACCTGTGTTGGGAGCCAGCGCGAGGAACTCCGCCCATGGCAAAGGTCATCAGGAAGGAAGCTTGGCATACACAGAGGCATGATCAAGCCTCAGGAAACCCCGTTCCCAAGCATCTACCCCCAAAACCAGAGTACTTTACGGGGAGCTCTCCCCCATAACCATTTCTCTCAGAGAAGGAGTTAACTTGCAGCTCCAGTTAATAAAAATTCCTGAGCGTGATAAGAGTGTTTCAACTTACAAACTCTGAGGGTTCCCTGGCCTGCCTGATCAGGCTCGTCCGGCCGCATGTGATTGTTTACAGCCTCCCAACTGTGAGAGGCACGGGATGTTTTAAAACTTTCTAAATACAGACTCTTTTGAGAAGTTAGAAGATCATTAGTATAGTATAGTAGGTTGATTAAGAATTATATTGGTGAAGGGTTTTTTCATTTGTCCTGCCAATAATTACTGCTAATTCCCTGCCCTGGGTGTGACAAGGATGTCTCAGGTCAAACCTCTCTGCTGACAGACTAGCTTGTGTGACAACCCCTCAATCATAAACAGCACAGAGAGTTTGGAGTATTAACGTAGGGCTTTTTTCATTGATGAGTCAATGATTGCCATCAGGCCTCCATATCCTTAGGCACCTAGGAATATATTAATCAATGTATTTGGAATATAGAAAAGGAAATACAGTAGTTTTTGATGTTAGCAATACTAGACTTTTTGAGTTAATGAATTTTCTCTTTTATTATAGACCACTGTACTTTGTTATAAATCACTGTGTCCTTGCTATGCAAAAATGTAACTTTATCACTATCATAAGACAAAATAGATCTTAAGGGAAACATTGGTGAAGGGTTTACATTTGTTGAGCCAATATTTGCTGCTAAATCTCCATATTCCCTGCCCTTATAATGAATATAACCAGCGTATGGGAGAAATAAGTATTAACCTTTAAGATTAATCATGTTAAACCTTAGGTTAAGTAAATTCCTTTCTTGATTGTAACTCACTACACCCTCACCCTATAGGAATGCAACTTTATTTGGAGGGTGGCGCCTGATTTAAGAAAAAATCACCCCTGGAAAAATAAGTTTTGTGGTTAACTGACCGACATCAGAAAGGGCCATAAAATGTCAGCAGACCTCATGGCTAAAAGATGATGAAACTCATAAGATCTTTGTATAATTTTATATGAAGCACCTGATTGTGACAAGGGTCAGGTCCTCTGACCCCCACGTGACTCTGTATTCATCCCTATGTATAACAAAAAGGTATATAAACAAACCTGAAAAATAAAGAAATCGGATCCGTTTCTGGAAAGACTGATTCCCCCGTGTCGTTTCTTTCTCGCTCCCCGTTTTCCTGGCTGAATTCCCATCTGAAATGTGGGTACTCACCAAGCCTGCTAATTCTGCCTGGGCTTCTGAGGTCGGACCGGGGAGGCCTCAGTGCCTCCTCTCCTTTGGGAGAATGGAAAGACGCCAGTGGCCTACGTAGGTGGTGATTGGTATTCCATGTAAACCAGTTATTCAGCCTCTTTTCTCCACTAATTCTCCTACTACACTATCTGTTTCTAATCTCTCTCTATATCTGTAATTAAATAAGTTTTTTCCAGGACGCCGATTCCGTCCCCACCTCCGAACTACCCTGGATCCACCGGGGCTGGACCCCAGCAGACCTGCCCTGCCAGGTCTGGACCATCCACCTCTGCTTGGTCACAGAGAACAGGAGATCACCATCTATCTAATTTAAAGCACTGTATGCTAGGAGCTTTCTCTTAGAGCCTTTTAGCCTGTCCCCAGCCGGTCCCCATTTTGGGGTGATTAGTTATCTCCCCACCAGACTGTTAGCTCCAAAAGGCACGGATGACTCTGTGTTCTTTCATCCTTATGTCTCTCGACCAGACAGACCATGTTTAGCCAGCACATCTCATGTTTAGAAGTCTCTGATGAAAAAAATGTACAAAATTTGAGATTGGAAGTCCTCACCTTCACAAAGCCTCAATGTCTAAATTCCTACAAACTTCTCTTATTTCTCCAGTGATAGGCTGGAAGGGTTGTAAAAAATGAATTAGGGGGAATTCCCTGGTGGTCCAGCGGTTAAGACTTCATCTTCCAGCACAGGGCGTCTGGGTTCGATCCCTAGTTGGGGCGCTGGGGTTCCACGTGCCTCATGGCCAAAAAACCAGGACATGGAGCAGAAGCAGTTGTGACAAATTCAGTAAAGACTTTAAAAATGGTCCACACCAAAAACAGCCTTCAAAAAAAGAGATGAATTTGTAATAACTATTTGGGGGGCTACTGATGAGAAACAGCTGCCCTCCCAGACTGCCTCAGGCATGGAGGGAGGAGGCTGGGCTTTATGTACAGAATGTCTTTGGAAGTGCCGTCAAGCTAGGCATTTACTCTTAGCCTGGCATCAAGAACTACATGCTCTGTTTTAATGTGACGCTTCATAAAGAATGAACATTTCGGTTACACTGCTGGAAGTGTTCCCAGTTAGCGATCTGTGTATGACAATCTACGTGGCGCCAAGATGCTTCACCCGCTCCACTTGGAGCAGGGATCGGTAGTGCCTTTCGGGCACGTAGTAAGGGCTCTGCTTGTATTTATGGACCTGACATGTGACACAGCAAATAGCTATTGATCTCTGATGTTGGGCAGAGGTCTCGGAGCTGGCCTCACGCTTTCACATTCTGTCCTTCCTTCCCTCCAATGGCTCTAGCCCACCCTCCACACACACAGCAGATTTCCTGGTAAAAAGCCTTCAGGGCTGTCCACTGCCTACAAGGCTAGACTCCCTAGTCTGACATGGTCTGAGCCTCCCTCTCCATCTCCTGCTTTCCCCTCCCCCTCCCCCCATAGGCCACGCCCTGGGTCTGTGGCTTTCTCAACTCTTTGCCATTTACTGAAAATGATGTGGTTTTTTACATCTGAGAATCTTTGGAATGTTCACTATGATTTCTTCTTTGTCATGTGAATTGTTAGCAGTGTGTTGCTTGACTTTAAAACTCTGAGAAACTTCTAGAGACTTATGACTGATTTCTAATTTAATTCCACTTGGTAAGAGAACACACTCTAAGTGAACTCAGTCCTCTGCTATGTGCTGAGACACTCTTGGTGGTTCGGCACGTGATCTATGTAGGTAAATGTCTTACCTACACCTGAAAAGAACAGGTGTTCGGCAGTTTGGAAGTGCATGTCCTATATCTGTTGGTTAGATCAAGTTTGTTAGTTGTATTCAAATTCTTTATTACCTTAATTATTCTTCATCTGCTTGTTATCTGATTGAGGAGTTTTTAATATTTCCTTTTAGTTCTTTAATATTTGCTTTCTAGGGACTTCCCTGATGGTCTAGTGGCTAGGACTCTGCTCTCCCAATGCAGGGGGCCCAGGTTTGTTCCCTGATCAAGGAACTATAATAGAGCCCATATGCTGAAACTAAGTATCGGCGTAGCCAAATAAATAAATATTAAAAATTGTTTTGCTTTCTAGATAGATAGATAATCATATCAATTCTGTTTCTTCTCTGGAGAACCCTGACCAATACAAGGTCTGAACCGAGGGAAAAAAATACCTCTGCTCAATTTTGTAGATAATTTTTTTTTTCTTTTTGAAATGAGACTTTTCTTGCCCAGTTCTTTTTTTTTTTTAAGTTTTCTCTATAAGAACAGGCTGATCTTCCAGATCTGCTGGACACTTCCTGCAAAAAAAAAAAAAAAACAGCTTTCTCTCTGTCCAATGCAAGATGACATTTTCCGCATTCAACTCAATTTCGGTTTTCAAGTTAAAAAAAAAAAAAAACCTGTTGTTAACTGGGCTGCAGGTTCAGCATAAATTATGGAAACATAATCTCATCTATTCTAAAAACTGGAAGAGAAAGCACAGGTTCAGATTTGACACAAAGAGTTGTCCGAGAGAACAGGCAGACAAAGACAAAGAGGGGTGTGTTTCAAAAGACTCAGCCTTGTCCCCGGGGAATGAATCCTTTGGAAGACAAGGTCAGTCTCTGCAACAAAGGAAAACATTTGAGGCAGCGATTCAGAAGTGTTGCCTCCAGGTTGCACTACTCTGACTTGAACTTTGAAAAAAATTGAGATTTTCCCCCTGTTTTCATTCCCTGAACAGGACTAAGCAAGCTGAGACCAAATGATTTTTAGTTCTAAAAATAATACCGATTTGGATCTCTTAGCTGATTCTCTCCATAGGACACCAGAAACCACACTGGGGACGAGGGCAAAGTACTGCATAGACAGAGCCAAGCACGCCGGGAGTGACCCTTCCCAACTCGAGCAAGGGCAGTGATGGAGAGCAGCTGCCCTGACGGCCACTGGGAAGTCTGAAATGGAATCCAGCGTGGAGTCTCAGTAGGACAGAACCGCTCTGTTGTGGGGTTTTCAGGAACTCATGGTGAAGGCCTTTGGAGATACGTGCTAAGTAGCTTCAGTCATGTCCAACTCTCTGTGACCGCATGGACTGTAGCCCACCAGGCTCCTCTGTCCATGGGATTTTCCAGGCAAGGATACCGGAGTGGGCTGCCATTTCCTCCTCCAAGCTATCTTCCCCACCCAGGGATCGAACCTGTGAAGACATAAGTGTCTCTTATGTCTCCTGCATTGGTAGGTGGGTTCTTTACCACTAGCTCTACCTGGGAAGTCAGAGACGTTTCAGGGCATCACCAATACCCATACTTGCTGAAGACTTTGGTTCAAGGTGAGACCATAGTGCCTTCTAGAGTTCTGCCAAACGAGATGTTTCCTTGCCCATATCTCCAGATTTATAGCAGCACTGGCAAGGTGGTGGGGGAGCTCATAGTGAAAGACATGAAGGGAGGAAAAAGGTCAGTAGGGGCTGATAAGATAGAAGATAAACATTAAGGAGACAGCGGACTCTCCTCGTGGTCAATGGCTAAGACTCAGAGCTCCCAGTGCAGGGGATCAGTTCATTTCAGTTCAGTCACTCAGTCGTGTCCAACTCTTTGCGACCCCATGAATCACAGCACGCCAGGCCTCCCTGTCCATCACCAGTGAACTCTGGGAGATCACTCAGACTCACGTCCATCAAGTCAGTGATGCCATCCAGCCATCTCCTCATCCTCTGTAGTCCCCTTCTCCTCCTGCCCCCAATCCCTCCCAGCATCAGAGTCTTTTCCAATGAGTCAACTCTTCACATGAGGTGGCCAAAGTACTGGAGTTTGGGGACCTGGGTTCAATTCCTGGTCAGGGAACTAGATCCCACATCAATGAAGAGTGAAGATCCTATGTTCCAGGGCTAAGACCTGGCACAACCAAGTAAATAAACAAAAACAACCTTATTAAAAACAAACAAATGTTAAAGAGGTAGGTTGCAACAAATCATGGACCAAATAATTCGGAAAGCTGCAAGATTCCTGGCTCAAGTAAACTAAATTTATCAGATTCAAGGTGATTCAGGATCTCTAATAGCCAAAACCTCCACATGATATAAACATCCCAAAATAGCTCTAGTCCATCCATAAACTGGGAAACTGTGTGTTCACTTAATGCCCCAGGGACACCCTGAGAGGGTACATACGTGTGTGCCATCTTGGGCCCAACTCTTTCCAGCTGTGTGACCCTGAGCAAATAATTCTGTCTTCCTTTGCCCTTCAGTTTTCTCCCCTGTTGAAGTGGGGATAATAGTAATTGCTGTTTAGAAGGGTTTTGTGAGAGTTAAGTGAGCCCATCCATGTCAAGCAGAACAGGGTCTGGCATGTTGGAGGTAATTAGGTGAAAAGTATTAGTGGCTCAATTGTGTCTGACTCTTTGTAACCCCATGGACTGCAACCCCATGGACTGCAGCCCGCCAGGCTCCTCTGTCCATGGGATTCTCCAGGCAAGAATACTGGAGTGGGCTGTCATGCCCTCCTCCAGGGGATCGTCCCAACCCAGAGATCGAACCAGGGTCTCCTGCACTGGTGGATTCTGAGCTCCCAGGGAAGGGAGAGGGGAAGTGTTCATACGTATTTATTAGTCACGGGCAACCAGGAAAACAAGCACATTCATTATTCTAACAAAGAATTTAGAACAGAGAATTGGTTAAATGGGTATTGCAGGACAGAAGCAGCAGAAAGCAGACTCTGGGGGAACCACAGGAAGCAGCTACCCCACCCCTTTGGCTGGGGAACCAAGAGGACAGGTCGGGGTTATGAGATCCTTAGAAGCCGGGAAGAGGGGGTCCCAGGGAGCTGGGACTCGGATCTCTGGCGAGGGGTCACTGCTCAGCTGGTGCGGTATCTCTGTGAGGCACAGAGGCTGGTTCTCGAGCACAGGGACCCTGGAGCCTGGAACCAAACATCAGGGTGATGCTCGGGAGCCTGATCAGGGAGCCGACTGGAAGCCACAGCCCTACCCGCTCCGCCGGCCCTGTGGGCCCGGCTAGCGCCCCTGGCGGCAGAGGCTGGAAGGGAGCCGTGGCCGAGGAGAAACGGGGGTTCGCGGAGTCCCGGCAGCATCACGGAGCCGCTTGTGGCCCCAACTTTAAACGCTGCGCCTCCTCCCCCTCCCCACAGCCTCAGGACGGCGGCGGATCGGAGGAGTGAGAGGAGGTGCTCAAGGGTTTAAAGGTAGGCCTGAATGACAGCGCGGCCGCAGGAGGGAGAGAGCAGGACAGCCTGGCACGTGGACTTCAGCCCTGGAGAAGGGCTTGGTGGTCCGGGGCGGCCGCGAGAGTCAAGGCTGAGGTCGGACGCGGATGGAAAACGCTCTAGATCGGAGAGAGATTATGGCAGGCGTCCAGCTCCCAGAACCTAATGTTCTACACTTTCTCGGAACTTGGAGTTAGGAAGATTAAGAGCAGAGGCCAGAGACGCCCCAGACGAAGAGTGGGTGACCACAGGCGGAGGGTTCGGAGTGGTGAGCCCCGTAGCAGAGGGTCAGGACACGGCTTTGCAGGAGGAAGGGAGGTGTTTTGGAGGCCGTGAGGGGAGCTGGCACGACTACACCAGGGGGGCAGGGGATGAGGGGTTTGGGGGGAGCCAGAGCTCCGCTCCTCGTGAGTGGGCAGCTCTGGAGTCAGACAGACCTGCACTCAGTCCTGTTCTGCTGGTTCACCTGGGGAGTCTCTCAGCCTGCACCTGCGTTTCTTCATCTGTGGAAGGGTGATCACAATAACACCTGCCTAGGGGCATGGGGGTGGGAGACTGGTTGGACTAAATGAGCTGATGTATATGCAACAAGATGGAGGCAGGCACCCTGCAGGATCTTTCCTGCTCTCCAAGAATTGCCAGAGCCTACGGACACGACTGAAGTGACTTAGCAACAACAACTGCCAAGAGTGAAATGCACCCCACATTGTACGTTCAGAGAACTAGCAGCCAGGGGCTGGTTGGGAGATGCCACGCAACACGGACTCTGTGAATCCTGTGTATAACCTGGCATTTGGATGGTCTTTGTCTGGTTCCTGGGAGGCCACCTCTAAATCCTGGGAATTTTCTAAGTGATGGGAGTGTCTGGTATTCACACTGGACTCCTCCAACTTGACCTGTTGGTTTAGGATAAACCATGTGTTGTTAGCTCAATCTCTGGGGAAAGGGAGACTTCCCTGGTGGCTCAGATGGTAAAGCATCTGCCTACAATGCAGGAGACCCGGGTTCTCAATCCTTGGGTTGGGAAGATCTCCTGAAGAAGGAAATGGCAACCCACTCCAGTATTCTTGCCTGGAAAATCCCATGGATGGAGGAGCCTGGTGGGCTACAGTCCAAAAGAGTCAGACAGGACTGAGCGACTTTACTTTCACTTTCTGGGGAAGGGAGGGGAACTGGAGATCGAATTCAGTCAATGGGGTACATATATAATGAAACTGCAGTAAAAACACTGGGAAAGATTGAAGGCAAAAGTAGAAGGGAATAGTAAAGGATGAGATGGTTAGACAGCATCACCAACTCAGTGGATATGAATTTGAGCCAAGTCCGGGAGATAATGAAGGACAGGGGAGCCCGGCATGCTGCAGTCCATGGGGTTTCAGAGTCACACATAACTTAGGGACTGGACAACAGTGACAGCAACAGCAATAGAAACTCGAGACACTTCAGCTTGGCGAGCTTCCTCGGTCGGCAGCGCTCTGCATACTGTCACATACTGGTGTGCCAAGAGCGTAACATGTCCCTGAGGATGTCAGAAGCTTCAAGTTTGGGACCACCCCCCCACCAGCCCTTGCTCGAGACTGGTTCAGATTTGTATCCTTTTGCGATCATTAAACTGTAATGGCAAGTACAGCACTTTTCTGTGAGTCACTCTAGTGAATTATTAAACCTGAGGGAGTAGGGGGAACCCCCAGGTTTGTAGCAAAATGGTAAAAAGTGAGTGTGGCCTGGGGACCCCCCAGACTTGGCGGCTGGTGTCTGAGTGAAGACGGTCTTTCAGAGGACGGAGCCCTTAACCTGTGAAGTTTGGCCCAACCCTGGGTAGTTGGTGCTTCCAAAGGAAAAGGGAGGGAGGAGGGGTGAGAGGCTGCTTCTTCATGAAGACTTGACAGGCTTTTCTGGGAAACAGGTGGGAGTGAAGGGGGTTGGGGACACAGTGGAGTCATTGTCAAGCGGATGGGACAGCAGAGAGGAACACCTTGTCTCCCACTTGGCTGTCTACTTGGCCATGGGCTGGTGGCTCTGTCCTAGGGCTCCTGAAGTTTGGAGAGTGTTCAGGGGAGCTGGGGTGGTGGGCAGTCAGCCAGGAGGTGAAGGACTGGGGCGATCCCCACCCCCACTGCCCTACAGCCCCAGAGCTGGATCCAGAGTACGGACAGAATTGCAGAGTCTTTGTGGTTTTTTGAGGCTTTTTAAAAAATTTACTTTTGGTTGCACTGGGTCTTCATTGCTGCATGCAGGCTTTCTCTGGTTGCAGCCATCAGGGACTACGGTTTATTCTGGTGCTCGTGCTTGGCCTTCTTGTTGCGGTGGCTTCTCTTGTTGCAGAGTCCGGGCTCTAGGCATGACAGCTCAGTAGTTGTGGCACACAGGCTCTAGAGCGCATGCTCAGTACTTGGGGTGCACAGGCTTAGTTGCTCTGTGGCATATGAGATCTTCCCAGACCAGGGATCGAACCCACATCCCCTGCGTTGGCAGGCAGAGTCTTTACCCCTGGACCACCAGGGCAGTCTAGAATTGGATTCTGGGGTTTGGGGGCAGGGGAACACCTCAGAGCAATATGACATGAGGCCAAGGGTCAGCAAGAATATGTAACCAGGGGAGCCCCGTGGGAGAAAGTCTCTGTCAGTAGGCCCATGGGGCACCCCCTTGGGCACACCAAGTCTAAGGAGCACTGGTTCTCAACCAGGGCATATTGGTAATGGCTGACACATTTTTGGTTGCATAACTTGGGGAGTGGTACAAGACTTAGGACTGAACAACTGGCGTCCAATAGGGTGAGGCCGGGGATATTGCCAAACAATGCATAGGACAGGGTCCCACAACAAAGGATAATCCAGCCCTAAACATCAGTAGTGCTGAGGATGAGAAACCCTGCTCCAGAGAACGAGTTGGGTCAGCAGTAAAGACCCAGGCCAGTGACCACAGGAAGCACCTCTGTTTTCCATTTCTCTCCCCAGTGCCTCAAGTAAGCAGAGAGCAGGGTGGTGTGAGAGGTATGCTTGGTCCCTGCTTCACTGCTGAAACCTCAGGCCTGTGCTTTGGCAGGGGTAGGGGTAATCTGAGACAAGCTTGACTTCATTTATTTATTTTTTTGGCCATACCAGGTGGCTTTTGGGATCTTAGTTCCCTGACCAGGGATGGAAACTGTGGCCCCGGAAGTGAAAGTGAAGAGTCCTAACCACTGGACCACCAGGGAATTCCCGAGTTTGACTTTTAATTTCTTTTTACTCTTTAATTTTTATTGGAGCAGAGTCGCTTTGCAGTGTCGTGTTGGTTTCTGCAGTACAGCAAAGTGAATCGGCTCTGAGGATACGTATGCCTGTGCTCAGGCATTTAGTTGTGTCCCACTCTTTGCGACTCTAAGGCCCGTAGCCTTCCAGGCTCCTCTGTCCATGGGATTCTCTAGGCAAGAGTACTGGAGTAAGCTGCCATTTCCTACGTCAGGGGATCTTCCCGACCCGGCAGTCAAGCCACATCCCCTTTGTCTCCTGCATTGGCAGCGATTCCTTACCAATGAGCCACCTGGGCAGATCATGTGTGCCAAGGCTCTTCGGTCATGTCTGACTCTGTGACCATATGGACTGTAGCCCATGAGGCTCCTCTGTCCATGGGATTCTCCAGGCAAAAGTATTGGAGTGGATTGCCATGCCCTCCTCCAGGGGATATTCCCGACCCAGGGATTGAGCCCGCATGTCTTATGTCTCCCGCACTGGCAGGTGGGTTCTTTACTACTAGCACCATCTGGGAAGCCCTGGGAAGCTCATGCATATACATATATTCCCTCTTTTTGGATTTCTTTCCAATTCAGGTCACCGTCATGCATTAAGCAGAGTTCCCTAGCTATACAGTAGGTGCGCCTTAGTTATCTGTTTTATCGCTAGTGTATACATATGTCGATCCCAAGCTCCCAGTTCATCCCCCCTCTCCCACCTTGGTATCCGTAAGTTTGTTCTCTACATGTGAGTCCCAAGTTTAACTTTTTAAATGCACAAGCCTTAAACTCCCAAGTGGGGCTGCCTTAATAACAACAACAAAAACAAAATGACTGGAAAAGTGGAATCAGATTGAGGTGCCTTAAGAGGGAGCCTTACACTCAAGTGACCAAGGGGTTTGGACAGAACACAGCTGGTGGTAGTTATTGGAAACAAACAAGCAAGCAAGCAACCTTTTCCTAACAGGCACTTCAACAAGACAAGTCTTCTTAATGGAACGGGCTAAGTGCATGCATTGCTCAGCACAGTGTCTGGCACAAAATAAGAGCGTGATGAATGTTAGCACTTGTATTAAGAAGGAAGTGGAAAATCAGCAGCTTCCAATGGAGAGAGAGGGCTTAAGGATGAATGCTGTCTGGCTGGGTAGCTGGTTCCAGTTAAAGTACGGACACTCAAGGAAGCTGGGGTTTGATCAACCAGGCACTGGGGGTTCCTGAAAATACATTTGAAGGTGTCTGTTCTTAAACTGAAAAACAGTTTCCTTCAGGGTGAAGCAGTTCCCTAAATTTGTCCCAGTTCCCACTTCCTGAGATAAGTAACTGAGTCCCTAAATATGGCCTCCATAGACCCGTCCTCCCCCACCGAGGGGGAGGGGCCCTGGCTCCCTTCCCTGGAATCTGCCCTGGCCTTAGTGACTTGCTTGAGCTGTAGAATGTGATGCAAGTGACAGCCTGGAACTTCCAAAGCCAGGGCATGAGACGCCGCACAGCTTCCGCTGGGCATCTTGGAATGATGCCCGTGAGACAGTCGCTCTGGGAACCCAGGCTCCATGTCACCTGGAGGAGCCACGCAAGAGCTCTGGCTACCGGCCCCAGTTGAACTAGCTGATAGCCCCCCTCAAGGGTCCCACGGGAGGGACCCATCTCAGATGTTCAGACCATTGACATGCAACCACATGAGTCCTTAAGTGAGAACCACCCAACTGAGTCCAGTCATCCTGCAGTTCACTTCACTTCAGGCGCTCAGTCGTGTCCAACTCTTTGCGACCCCTTGAACTGCAGCGTGCCAGGCCTCCCTGTCCATCACCAACTCCCGGAGTCCACCTAAACTCATGTCCATCAAGTCGGTGATGCCATCCAGCCATCTCATCCTCTGTCGTCCCCTTCTCCTCCTGCCCCCAATCTCTCCCAGCATCAGAGTCCTTTCCAATGAGTCAACTCTTTGCATGAGGTGGCCAAAGTACTGGAGTTTCAGCTTTAGCATCATTCCTTCCAAATAACACCCAGGGGAATTCCCTGGTGGTCCAGTGGCTAAGACTCTGTGCTCCCGATACAGGGGGGCTGGGTTCGATCCCTGATCAGGGAACTAGTTCCCACATGCCACAACTAAGACTCTATGCAGCCAAATAAATAAAAATAAATATTAAAAAAAAAAAAACAAAAACAAAGAACACCCAGGACTGATCCCCTTTAGAATGGACTGGTTGGATCTCCTTTCAGTCCAAGGGACTCTCAAGAGTCTTCTCCAACACCGCAGTTCAAAAGCATCAATTCTTCGGCACTCAGCTTTCTTCACAGTCCAACTCTCACATCCATACCGCAGAGGACCCAGTAAATTATTGCTTCAAGCCACTACATCTTAGGGTGATTTATCACTCGGAAACAGGTAATTAGAACACTTCCCTAGGGAGTCAAGAACTCTCAGAAACATATGGTGCTTTCTTGGACGAAAAATTAATTGTCTTTCTAGTGACTGTCCAGGAAGGGTTTGCATAAATGGCATATCCAGGCTGGTGGAAAGATACACGCCAAACACTCTTCCAATCCCAAGTTGTAGCTTAGGCACAGTATCAGCTGATAAGATGGGTGACATGAAAGCATTCCAGCCCCCCACTCCTTGTTCTCCCCTCCCTGCCCATTTCTTCCTGCTGTCAAGCCTTTCCCATTCTTCCGTAAATTTTAAACCACTATTCCAAACAACCACTATAGAGCCAAGGTCAGGTTCTTAGAAATCTGACCCATATCATGAAGGTATAGTGTGTCTAGGTGGGAGGAACAGGAATATCAGAGGTTAACCCCGACCCCCGCCAGTGAGAATCCTCAGGGGGTGGGGGGTTGGAGGAGTTGGGGAGAGTAAGGCAACTTTATCTTCCTTTCAGGGAAAGCAGAATCCCACCAGTAATTAAATACTAATTCAATACTAAGAAGGAGCACAGGGAAATAAGGTTTAATTGAGTTTTTTTTTTTTTTTTTAAGATATTCACAAGAGCATCTGATCTGGCGCCACCTAGTGGGAGTGACTGTAATAACAGTAGAGCCTCCCTTCCCCACCCTCCCAGCCCCCACGGGCGCCCCACTTTCCTGGAGCCTGGGTGGCAGCCAGCTTTGTCACTGTTCCCATAGTCCCACGCCGGCGTCCGGGAGGATGTGGGGAGAGGCTGTAAGAGTGTGTGTCACTTGTGTACTACAGCTGACTCATTTCCAGAAGTGAAATAGTCAAGGGGACCATGACAATTCATGATGCTCTTGAAAAAGATGGATTTTTGTGGTAGTTACAGAATCTCTGGGAGGCTTTTGAGTCTGCCCACCTGCTTGGAAGGCAGGCTTCACATCCTCCTTGTAAGCTAAGTCAGTGGTTCCCAAATTTGTCTACGTATTAGAATCACTGGAGAGCTTTGAAAAATTCTGAAGCCCAGACCAGTGAAATCACCATCTCTGCAGATGGAGCTCAGGCATCTGTAGTCCGGAAGCCTCCCTGTGTGTGTGTGTGGGGGGGGGGGGGGGGGGGTGCCAAAGTGCTGCCCAGTTGACCTGGGAAGGCGATGGGGCCATCAGTTGATCCCACGGCTACTACCAGCTGCCTCCTTCTGCTTTCCCTTGGGAGCAACCTGAGGCCAAACTGACAGCTCTGTCTTTACCAGGTCTAAGCCATTTGGAAGATCCTTCACAAATAAACTTCCCTGGTGGCTCAGACGATAAAGCGTCTGCCTACAATTCGGGAGACCCAGGTTCCCTTCCTGGGTTGGGAAGATCTCCTGGAGAAGGAAATAGCAACCCACTCCACTATTCTTGCCTGGAAAATCCCATAGATGGAGGAGACTGGTAGGCTACAGTCCATGGGGTCAGGAAGAGTCGGAGACGACTGAGCGACTTCACTCACAAATAAAAAGTGCTGGATTAAAATTTTTTCCATCTCTAATATGTGTTTGCTTTGTTTAAATTTTAAGTATTTTTTCCCCAATATACATTCGTGAGTAGTTATTGTGGTTGGGGGGTGGGGAGGAGCTGGGAGGGAGCACGAGGGGTTTCTAGGATGTGTTCTTTTATTGATTCGGGTGTGTTGGTTCATAAATTCATAGTTTATAATGTGTGCTTTTCTGTACATAGTTATACCTCAATAAAAACCCCACATAGCCAAGCGATTCAGTTATACAGATATGTACGTTCTTCAGAAAAAAAAACCCAAGGGATTTCCCTGTTGGTCCAGTAGTTAAGACTCTGTGCTTCTGCTGCAGGGGGCACAAGTTTGATCCCTAGTCAGGGATCTCACATGCTGGACGGCAGGGGTCCAAAAACCCCTAAAAACTAAAATAAATAAAAACCCCACACATACTTCATAACTATGTAGGGAAATACAGATAAATGAAAAAAAAAAAAAAAAAAGAACCAGTGAAAACCAAGGCTTGCCCTTTAGGGCCTCCACAAGGTGATACAACTTTTGAGACAAGGTAAGTCCCTCCAAATAAAGCCACCAAAGTGCTGGTGGCCACCTCTCACCCTGTAAGGAGAAGGAAGGAGCCCCTGGGAGGTTCCATGAAGTTGACATACTGGACTCCGAATAACTCAGTGCCAAGGAGCAAGATTCTCTCTTTGATCTAATCCAGCTCACCTGAGCCCTCTCTTTGACCAGGTCTCAAACCCTGGGCCCTTTTGTCCTTCCATGCAAAGTCCAGTTGTAACAAGAATCCTGATAAGTCAGTTTAGCCAGAACCCCCATCCTCCAGGTCTGGTCACCTTCAAAATATTTGGGTTCCCCACTGTCCAGCATCCTCGGGTGATGTCTGAGCCTCCTGGCCTGCCTTCAGCAAGTTTTTTTTTTTTTTTTAAATTAATTAATTTATTTGGCTGCACCGGGTCTTAGTTGAGGCATGTGGGTTTTTTAGTTGTGGCATGCAAACTCTCAGTTGCGGTATGTGGGATCCAGTTCCTTAAAAGGGGATCGAACCCAGCCCCCCTGCAATGGGAGTGTGGCATCCTAGCCACTGGAAGTTCTGCCAGGTCAGTTTAGTGAGAATCTACCCTGATCCCTGATGGTTCCTTTTAGTGATCTTCCACCCACTGATGCCTACCCTACTCCTTGGCTTATATTCCCACTTGTCTTTGTATTGACAGTTGAACTCAATCTCTGCTCCCTCCCACCCATCTGTAAGACTCCAAGGTAGTGGTCCCTGCCCCTATCACAGAGGGTCTGAATATAGCCCAGCTTACCCTTCTTTAACAAGTGCCTGGAATTGTTGGGACCTAACAAACGCCATGATAGGCTTCAGGGACTAAGGTAGGACTCACGGGAAAAGCTGAGTCATTGCCCAGTGAGGTCATCCCTGCGGATGCCAGGACTTGTCTAATCAGCATACTCCCCGGAACCTGGTTTGAGTTTATCAGGATGTAAAAGACATCCCCCTGCAGCCAATAGCCAATTAGTAAATACCAGGAAACCCCTGCAGCCAATAAAGATTAGCCAATTAGTAAATACTAGGAAACTCCTGCAGCCAATCAGCCCTTGCCGATGCTCTGTTCTAAAACCTATAAATACTGCTGTAAATCTGTGCTCGGGGCTCCTTGCTCCACTCCACTGTGTTGGATGTGGCGGGAGCCCTAGCTCGAGCTAGAAATAAAACCCCTTCATGCTTTTGCATTGCTGTGGACGTCTTATTCTCTCAGTTTTGGGGACTCGGACTCTGGGCATGACAGAATAAATGTTTTTCTTTAACAGCCCGTCAAATCATAATTTAAACTGCATCATTAGAAATGGACTTTTTTGTGCATCACAGAAGAATGATCCTGAAAGGGACATTGCTGGTTCAAGTCCCTCATTTTTTAAAAAAAAAAGGGGAAGAAATGCATATAACAGGAAATAAACAAGTCAATTAGCATATTCACGTTGTGCAACAATGAGCTCTATCTGGTTTCAAAATAAAACCCACAATAAAACTATCACCAGAAATAAAATCATCCCCAATAGAACCCATGTCCATTAAGCATTGTCCTCCTGGCAACCACCAACCTGCTTTCTGTCTTGGTGAATTTATCTATTCTGGAGGTTTCATTTAAATGGAATCACACAATATATGGCCTTTTTGTCTGCCTTCTGTCACTTCTTTCACGTGTTCTTAAAGTTCACTCACAGTATAGCACCGATCAGGATGTCATTCCTTTTTATGGACAAACACTATTCCTTAATGTAGATAAGCCACGTTTCTTTTAGCCATTCATCTGCTGATGGACACTTGGGTTGTTTCTGCCTTTTGGGTATTGTGAACAGAGCTTCTGTGAGCATTCGTGTACAAGGTTTTATGTGGACACATGTTCTCAGTTCTCTTGGGTAAATACCTAGGAGTGGAATTATTGGGTCACATGGTAAATCTATGTTTAATTTTTTGAGGAACCTTGAGTTTCTCTCTCTCTTTTTTTTTTTTTGGCCACACTGTGTGGCATGCGGGATCTTAGTTCCTGAAACCCTATCCCCTGCATTGGGAGTTCAGAACCTTAACCACTGAACTGCCAGGAAGTCCCAGGTCTCTCCTTTGTAAAAGAGATTTTTTGGGACTTCCCTTGTGGTCCAGTGATTAGGACTCCAGGCTTCCACTGCTGAGGGTCTGGGATCCCATAACCCACCCGGCATAGCCAAAGAGAGGGAAAAAAAAAGATATTTTTCTTGGGGCAGGGTTGTTGTTGGTCAGTCGCTATGTCTGACTCTTGTGAGTCCATGGACTGTAGCCCGCCAGGCTCCTCTGTCCATGGGATTTCCCAGGCCAAGAATATTGGAGTTGGGCTGCTGTTTCCTTCTCCAGGGGATCTTCCCAACCCAGGGATTGAACCCACATCTATATTGGCAGGAGGGTTCTTTACCACTGAGCCATCAGGGAAGCCCTGGGGCAGGGTGGGGAGGTTAAATCAGGAGCTTGGGATTAACAGATACATAACACTACCACGATATATACACAAAATAACAACCTACTGTACAGCACAGGGAACTATATTCAATGTATTATAATAACCAGAACGGAAAAGAACCTGAAACAGAAAATATGTATAACTGAATCACTTGATTATACACCTGGAACTAACACACTATTGTAAATCAACTATACTTCAATAAAAATTTTTTTTAACATATATTTTCCTCAAGGGCGGGTGGGTACTCCAGATTCGTTTTCCACATCTATTAGTAGTAGTAGCGTTGGCTGCTCAGTTCTATCCGACTCTTTGTGACCCCCATGGACTGTAGCCTGCCAGGCTCCTCTGTCCATGGAATTCTCCAGACCAGAGTACTGGAGTGGGTAGCCATTCCCTTCCCCAGGGTTCTTTCTCGACCTGGGGTTTGAACTCAAGTCTCTTGCATTGCAGGCAGATTCTTTACCATCTGAGCTACAGGGAAGACCCTGTTCCACATCTGTTACGACCAGTTTTTCATGGGTGACCAGCCTGTCTTTGTTAAGTACACATAATATCCAAGTCTCGGTTTAGAATTAAAATGATGTTGCTGTTCTTTCAGGGGGCTCAATGGTAAAGAATCCACCTGCCAATGCAGGAGACACAGGAGGCGCAGGCTCCATTCCTGGGTCAGGAAGGTCCCCAGAGGAGGAAACGGCAACCCACTCCAGCGTTCTTGCCTGGAAGTTTCCGTAGACAGAGGGGCCTGGCGGGCTACTGCCCATGTGGTTGAAGAGAGCCAGATGCAACTGAGTACAATGAAGCCTGAAGCCTGCGCTTCCACTTAGGGTCCTGCCTGAGCCCTTACTGTCCTAGGGTTTGCCTGGCTCCTGGCGGCCAGCCAGCCTTCCCCCAGTCAGTGTGGTTCCTGCACCGCTAATGGCTGCAAATCGGGGTCACGGATCCACCCCCAAGGACTCAACACGCCTCTCCCCTTAGGAATAGCACTCCTGCCAAGAGATGCAGGTGGCAGATCTGATTCCATGCTAATCCTGTTTTACAGTTAGATTGTCTTCCCTTCTTAAGTGCTCCAAGTCCTCAATTTGCGAACCAAGTGGTCACAGATACTTGTCACGTGGCAACTGGAATTCAGCCTAAAATGATAGGACCTTTGCGCTTGTTGGCAAATGCCAAGTTGATGCTGTGGATTTTTCTAGGTCATGCCGAGTCCAGAAGATGGATACGTCCTTTAAACTCTCATCAGAGCCGTCTGTCTGTCCCTCCCTCCCGGGACCCATCAGTCTGCTGCGCAGAGCCAGGAGGAGGTGGGGTGTTTGACTGTGTCCTTCCTGGGCTCTCTGCATCGCTGCAACAGCCACCTGGCGCCCAGATGGGGCTCCCTCCCCTGGATCCTCTGCTGTGGTTGGGAGGGGTCAGCCCACAAGCATTTCTCTCGAGGACTTCTGTGTACAGAACCATGCTCATGGCAGCTCTAGGAAGGAGACGGACACAGAAAAGAAAGGATACTTTCTTCGTATATGCTTCCCATTATATGCTCCTCCCAAGCCCATTCCATCTTTTGTTTTCTTTAAAAATAACTTTACTCCTATAGTCTATAAGCTTTGATAGGTAATCACTCGGCTCCCTCTTCTGTTTTGAGACAGGGAGTTTCAGAGGAGGCTACTAGGATCATCTGATGGTGCCTTGAAGGAGAAATGACATCTCGACTCATTTTCAAGATGCCGGTCACGTTGCCGTGGTCAGCACTTTAGGGCAAGGAGCAAAAAGGACAACAAGCCACTTTTGGAAGTGGCTCTCCTGTCGGATCGGCCCAGCATCACTCCCTTGGCAGCACAAAGCTTCGGGGGCACACGTGTAGAATGAGGTTACCATGTCCCTTGCCCCAGGGCCCCTCTCCTCAGCCCCAGCTGTCCAGCCCATCCTGTGTAATCATTATTTAAATGACCAGGGTTCTGTCTGGAAAGAATCGAAGGGTTTGACCTTCAGGAGGCCAGCCTCCAGGGAAGGGGAATGTCTATTTTCGGGATGTGGATAATGAGCGTCAGGGGCAGGCAAGCCCCACTCCAGGCACCCATCTTTTTTTGCAGCTTGGCAAAGTAGGGCGCTGGCCCCTCTTTGGCCTCCAGTGAATTGGCTTCTGTGAAGGAGGCCTGAGAGGCTAGAGGGATGCAACCCCAGGTGCCCACCAGGGGCCAGCAGGATGCCTTGAAAGGGCGTTCCCCATCTCCGGAGGTGGGTGAGAGAGGATGTCACCTCTGCTCTGTGGAAGTGGTCCATTCCCAGGTAGGAGGAAACCACCCCAGACCATTAGCGCCAAAGCGCTGCGTCCAGCCTGTTTGCTTT
This sequence comes from Ovis aries, assembly GCF_016772045.2. Taxonomy (NCBI): domain Eukaryota; kingdom Metazoa; phylum Chordata; class Mammalia; order Artiodactyla; family Bovidae; genus Ovis; species Ovis aries. The sequence goes on along the minus strand of NC_056064.1, from coordinate 54,701,838 downwards.
GGGAACAACCCAAGGACACGGCTTAGCTTTGGAGTGATGTTAAAGTGGAAAACACTCTGCACAACAAAAAAGGCCCGGAAACCTGTGTACACACCCATCCCCTTGGCTTGGACGTGGGGGACCAAATAAAAGCGGCTCAGCGTTCCTGCTGCCTGGCTGCAGAGCGGCCAGGTCTCTCTTCCTGCTTTCCAGAAGTTCTCCTTTTGGGAATCACCCATAGCAGTTTGACACGGTTGCTGACTGCTCTTCCCTTGAAGGAGACGACCAGTCACACAGCGTCTCTCGGAACCAATATGTGAAGTGAAGTCGCTTCAGTCGTGTCCCACTCTTTGCGACCCCATGGACTGTAGCTGACCAGGCTCCTCACTCCATCGAATTTTCCAGGCAAGAGTACTGGAGTGGGTTGCCATTTCCTCCTCCAAGGGGTCTTCCTGACCCAGGAATTGAACCTGGGTCTCCCACCAATGCAGGCAGATGTTTTACCGTCTGAGCCACCAGGGAAGCCGAACCAGTATAAATGAGTAAGTGATTTCAAAGCACAGTTGAGGGCTTCCCGGGTAGCTCAGTGGTAAAGAGTCTGTCTGCCAATGCAGGAGTCATGGGTTCAATCCCTGATCTGGAAAGACGCCAGATGCCGCGGGGCCCCTAAGCGCATGCTCCACAGCTGTAATGCCTGTGCTCGGGAGCTGCAGCTGCTGAACCCACACGCCCAGACTACTGAAGCCAGTGTGTTCCAGAGCCTGTGCTCCAGAACGAGAGAAGCCACGGCAATGAGAAGCCTGCACACAACTAGGAGTGGCAACTAGAGAAAGAAGTCCCTGCTCAGGAATAAAGATCCACACAGAAAAATAAAATTATTTCTTTAAAAAGAAAAGCACAGTTGGGTAGGGCAGGGGCTGGCTGCAGCCTCAGAAGGGGAACTTCTCTCCCCTCACGCGTGTCCAGGATGTGGGACTGAGTGCTGGAGACAGGCCAGAGCTCGCTGTAGAGAGCCCAAACCAGAGCTGATGTCAGCAAGAACCTATGAAATATTCCTAGCCACCGTTCTCCATGTGGCTGGCCTGGTCCAGCCTCACCACAGAGTGTAAAAGTAGCTGGACTGCCAGGCTTCATGACAGGAGCTGTGAGGACCACGTCTTTTGTGTGGTACCCAGTGGGCTGGGCCGGTGGCAAGCCCTTCCTGCAGAGTGGGGAATTCTGCCAAACTCGAAATGAATGGGCAGGTCTGCGCCCCACCCTTTCCTCAGGTGAAAAGTCATTTGCAATCCTATAATTACTATGTTTAGTGAATATGCCACTTGCTCCTTCTCGGGCAATTTCTTTTTTTCCTCCTGTGCAGTTTTAAAAAATGGAAACCGGTGTTCTTTGCGGGGGCCTCTGTCTGATGAGTCAAAGACCACAAAGTCTACAGAATCATGTGTCAATGACCTCAGCAGGAATGTTTTCGGCCCCACCATGACGAATGCGAATTGAGGGAAACCAGGTTCCTGGTTTGTGTTCAGCTGGTACCACTGCGGATATGCGGAATGCTAGAAAGAAGGTTCTGGCGCCAAGTAAGGACATGATTCCCAGACATTCCCTACCCCACTGTGGTTGGCAGAATAATAGCCCCCAAAGATGTCTGTGTCATAGTTCCATGCGACCCATGAGTATGTTACCTTATATGGCAAAAGCGATTTTGCAGTTGTGACCAAGTTAAATTAAGGCTTTTGGAAGGGGAACTCAACCTGGGTTAGCCAGGTGGGGCCAATGTCATCACAGATGGAAGAACTTACAAGAGGGAGGCAGGAAGATCTGGGGGTTCCCCTGGTAGCTTAGCTGGTAAAGAATCTGCCTGCAGTGCAGGAGACTCCAGTTTGATTCCTGGGTCAGGAAGATCCCCTGGAGCAGGGATAGGCTACCCACTCCAGTATTCTGGCCTGGAGAATTCCATGGATTGTATAGTCCTTGGGGTCGCAAAGAGTTGGACACGACTGAGCGACTTTCACTTTCAGGAAGATCTGGGAGCTTCCCAGGTGGCAGCAGTGGTAAAGAACTCTCGTACCAACGCGGGAGATGTAAGAGACTCAGGTTCAATCCCCTGAGTGGGAAAGATTCCCCTGGAGGAGGAAATGGCAACCCACTCCAGTATTCTTGCCTGGAGAATCCCAAGGACAGAGGAGCCTGGAAGGCTACAGTCTTTAGGGTCGCAAAGAGTCAGACACAACTGAAATGACTTAGCACAGAGCAGGAAGGTCAGAGATGTGACAACAGAAGCAAAAGTCAGACGGAGACTTGGAGATGCTAGACTGCCAGCACGGAGGTGAAAGGAGGGATCCGCGGCCAAGGAATGCAGGTGCTTCTAGACGCTAGAACAGGAAGATAGCTCAGCCCTGCCAATCCATTCTAAACTTGTGACCTCCAGAACTGCAAGATGAGAAATCGGTGCAGCAATGAGAGCCCAGGACACTAACACAAAACCCAGCTTTGTTCTTCTAAGGACTGCGGAAGAAACCCATCTGCTCAGAAAACCAGAGATGCCATAAGCCGAGGTGCAGGGTAAGATCTGAAAGTCAGGGGAGCTGGGGTGGTGTGCAAGCCTGGGCAAGGCCACCCGGCAGCACAGGTGTAAACAAGTTCCCCCAACAGTGGGAGGCGAGCAGGGCCAGTTCCCAGATCCCTTTCCTGCAACACCCACGGGAGCCTACACTGTTGCCCTCTCTGGAGACACCTAGTACTGTTTTTTTTTTTTTTTTTAGTTTAAAAAGTGATACATCCATTTACACTAGAGTCCTCATAACTAACTGGGTTTTCCTCCCAGAGTAATTTGCATTCGAAAAAGAACATGCCCGCAGAAGATAATGCAGACCCTGAAACAACAAATTTCAGCCAGATCTTTCACCAGGGAAGAGGGCCACGCGGTGGCCAAGGCGGAGCTTGCGTGATGCATGCACAGGTTATGGGAGCGTGCTCAGTCGCGTCCAGTTTGTGACCCCATGGTCTGTAGCCCGCCAGGCTCCTCTGTCCATGGGATTTCCCAGGCAAGAATACTGGAGTGGGTTGCCATGCCCTCCTCCTGGGGATCTTCCAGACCCAGGACTCAAACCTACATCTCCTGCATTGACAGGTGGATTCTTTACCACTGAGCCACCTGGGAAGCCAGCACATACAGGTGAGGAACACCAAAGTTGGCCAGTCAACCACTAGTAGCTAGGGGAGAAGCCTGGAACAAGACACTGCCTCACAGGGCTTGAGAGGAACCGACCCTGCTGACATCTTAATCTTGGATTTCTTAAGAACCGTGATACAGTAAATTTCTAAATCACTCAGTCTGTGGTACCTTGTTATGACAACTCGAGGAAACTAACACAGATGCCTTCAGATGCCAGACCAGCAGCTAAAATGAGTGGTGGGGGTGAGGTCTTTTCGGGGAGGCTGTGTTAGTGAACTTCCCTGAAAGGGATGTGTCCCTCTGAGCAGGCCGGCTCAGATGCGGGGTGTGTGGGAGGCAGAGTCCAGAGACCCAGAGGAGACGCTGGCTGGCAGCCTCGACAAGGACGCCTGTGAGGAGGAGGAGGCCACCTCCGAGGTAAAGCCAGGCTCACCCCACCACACCTGGAGCAGCTGAACCACCACGGAGACAGAAACTTGGAACACTGCCTGCAAGTCAGGAATCTCATGCGACCAGTCTGGTCTCCTGCATGCCCGTGCAGGGCACACCTCTCCACCCACAGCCTGCCACCCTCAATGCGTGGCAGGGTCACTGGGATTTCAGAATGGAAAACCACATCTGGGTCCATCCCAGGAGACCAGTCTTAAAAACAGTTTGTCAGGCTGGACATCTCCCTTTCCCTGCCCTGGCAGCCTTCCAGGCAGAAAGCCCTTGAGGTCAAGGCAGGCGGCCGGGTCCTGCAGTTCAGCCTGGGAGCTGGAACCTCAGGAACAGGTGAGATGGCAGGAATGAAGACATGAATGTTAGTTGCTGAGCCGTGTCCAACTCTCTTCGACCCCATGGGCTGTCGCCCGCCAGGCTCCTCTGCCCATGGAATTCACTAGACAAGAATAAATACTGGAGTGGGTAGTCAAGGAGATGGCAGGAAACCTCTCCTAATAAAAGCAAGTCATTTGCCATCTGGCAGCCTTGGCTCCAAGTTTCCAGAGAGCTGGGCTGGGCCCAGTGCATGCCTACTTGCTTTTTTCTAAAAAAAAAAAAAAAGAACAAAAAAGGATCAGGTGTGTTCTGGGAAGGCTGCCCTCAAGGAGGAGGGAGGGTGACTGGGGGAGTTGGAACAGCAGTCTCTTTCCCCTCTGAGACAGGTGTACCTGATGGTTGGTGACCGAGACAGATCAAGCCTCATGCCAGGCCTGTGGCCACAGCAGCCAGTTGCTTAATCAGAACCTGGAGGATGAAGCCTGGAGAGGGCTTCCAGATGCTTCCTCTTTCTCAGAGCGATTGAGCAGCGGGGTGGGTGAGGCAGCTCTGTGGCAAGCAACACGTGGAGCGGATGGATACTCAAACGCCAGCTAGAAGCCTGGGGTCAGCTGGGCCTCCCGGGCTGGGGGCTGGGTTCTGGGTTTGCTTCTCAGCTCTGTAGGGAGCTGTTCAGTGGCTTAGCTAGGCAAGACCCTTCACCTCTTAGGGTTTCACTTCCCCCAGTTATCAAAAGGGGAAAAGCATCTTCCTCTTGCCCAATCCGGTCTCCTGGGCCATGGGTACTGACGAGGGTCTCTGGAGATGAAATAAAGCTCTTTAGAGAGGGGCTGGGGGTGGGGCGGGCCGGGAGGGAGGGAGGCCGGAGGGAGGAGGTGACAGACGAGAATGAAGCGGGCAGAGCAGGGACCTTGGGGGTGGGGACGGGGGCTGGGGAGAGGCGGCCGGGAGGACAGAGGAGCCTTTGTGCGGATTGGAACCGGGGCCAGAGGGCTCTGCCCTTCACCTCCCTCCCACTGGGCTCTCGGAGGCCGGATAACAGCCCAGCAGGCCGCCCCGCCTCCCTCGCCGCTGGGTTTCCAGTTAACCCCGCCCCCGCGCGGCCGCACGACCCCGGGGGCTCCAGCTAGGGAGGCGTAGGGACCCTGCGGCAGGTGGGCTTTCTCACTAGGCTCGTGCACGGCCACGTCCTCGCTTCCCGGGCCTGAGTCCCACCAGACTCCGAGGTTTAAGCAGCGGCTTCTCAGGACTGATGGAAGCGCTCGCGGGGAGAAGAGGGAGGCCGCCCCCCTCCAAGATCCGAGATCCCCGGGAGCATCACGCCGCGTCCTGGGTCTTCCAGGCGCCCAAAGCCCTGACTTTGACCGTAGTCCTGGCTGGAGGAGCAGGCAGGCGAGGGAGGAGGGGAAGAGGAGAGCCGAGGGATCCAGCCCGGGCTCCCGCAAGGAGCCCCCTCCTCCCGCCGGCGCTGGCGTCCCCGCGTCGCGTGACCGCGGCACTGCGGCTGCAGCGCGGCGCTCGGCTCCTGGCGCCGGATTCCTGGCCGGGGGGTGGGGAGCCTGGAGGTTCAAGATCAGACCTCGGTGGACTCCGGTCGCGGCGCTACTAGAGGGTGATGACGCCCCGCCCCGCTCCCCGCTCGGGTTCTTAGTTTCGCAGTTTCTCGACCCGTGAAAGCATCGCTGAGTCACCTTCCCGGAACGCGCTCGGGACACTCACGACACAGCCAGGAGAGCCCCCAGAGCTGCGCAGGGCGGAGGTGGCCACCACCCGGCCGTGTGCCAGGCCAACGGCCCTGGGACCCACGCGTCCCAACCTGAGCCTCTCCCCTACCCGGGGCCCCGCCCCGCCAGGTGTTGGGGAACAGGGCCGCCTGGGTTCTCTCGCAAAGGGGTACCTCGGAGTCGTGCCGAGACCTGCCTCTTCTCGACTTTCAGGGGCGATGGGAAGCGAGACGTCTGCGAATGGGTGTCGGGTGGGGGCAGGTGTGGGCGCGTGAGCACCCTGCAGCCCCGGCCTGCACCAGCTAAGCCTCCTACAGCGGTTTGCTCTTTTCTAATTTTGGTTAGAGAGTTAGAAACTTGGTAACTTGACCTTGGCAACTTCCTCCTCTGGGTCGCCACACACTACCCACCCCCCCCCCCACCCCTCCGGCACAGGGAGCCTACTCGAGCGGGTCGTGGACACTTTCAGGTCGGACACTTACTTGCCGGTGATGTGTTTATCACACCCCGTTGACACCCGAGGCCCGGGCCAGTTTGCAGCTCCCCGCTGAGCCAGCGGGGGCGACGGAGGACACGCCCCCATGCTTGGCTCCCCAATCCAAATGGGGTCGCCTAGGCCTGTTTACACCGCCAAGGTCCTTTCAGGTGGGTGAGGGGCGCGGGGCCTGGAGCGCTCGCTGGTTCAGGCGAGCCTCGATGTTGTCCTCTGGGAAAAGCACCCAACTTTTGAGGTTTCCAAGGCCCCCTCCTCCGGACTGCGTCCCCCCCGCGCTGCTGGCCCTCACTCCGGGGATGGCTCCTCCGGCTGTCTCAGGCTCCGTGGCCGTGCGGTCCAGGAGGCTAAAAATAACTCGGGGGGGGGGGATGGGAGCGGCTGCAGCGACACCCCAGCACGAAGTGAGGGGTACCTGGCGGGGCCTGGACCTCGAAATCAGGGTGGGATTGGGGGGCGCGGGCAGCGGGGCAGGTTCCACCAGGAGACTATCCAATGACAGGCAAGGGTCTAACCAGAGCCCTGAGCCACGCGCGCCTGGAGCCCCATCAGGGGGCCCCTCAGATTTTGCGCGCCGCGGCCTGTGATGCGCGTTCACCCTCGCGCGCCCGGGACGCTGCGCTCGCGGCGCGCCGCTAGTGGCCGGGCCTGGGGCTCCGCGCCTCGCCAGCAGCCTCCAGGTCTCCCGCCAGGCCGCGTCGCTCGCCTTCCTTCTGGGTCCGAGAGTCCCCAGACCTAGCCAAAGGGCTGCGCGCTTGGCCGAACCGTGGGCGCGGACCGGGCGGGGGCGGAGCGGCGAGGCCGGGGCCCGGCTGGCTTGCGCCGTGCCGGGCGCGGGTTCCACCCCCGCGAACGCCTGGGCCGCGGGGCGTGGCCAGGCCGGGAGGCTAGGCACGGCGCCCTCCCCGAAGTTGAGCGAAAAGTTTGAGACTGGAGGCAGCGAGGCCGCGCAGTCAGCGTTTACTCGGCGCTCCGGTTGCTCCGCAGATGCGAGGCTGAGCCCGGGACCGGCTGTGTTCTGCCCTAGGCCACTGTGGGGAACGGAGGTAGCGCTTCCCCAGGAAACTGGACCGACTGGGTAGGGCTGGCCGCCTGCCCTGCTGTCTCGCCCTTCTTGGCTTCCTGGGGGGGCCGGGGGAGCTGCCGTGCAGCACATGGCCTCCGCGCCCACTCGGCTCTGGCTGAGGGAGGTGGTGGCTGGTGGCCCGGCTCCGGCTCAGCCTCCGCGCGACTTCGGCGCCGCTTCCACGAGCGCTGCGCGCGGCACCGCAGAGCCCGGCCCTTGGAAACGCGTGCGGCGATCCGGGCAGCTCCAGAGCTCGGGGTAGAGGACACGGCGACCCGGCTGTTTCGGGCCGAGGATCCCTCTCCCAGAACTTCGCTCGCGGCGATGGCCACTTACCTTCTGGGATTTTTTTACGCAACTGGACTCCCCTCCCCCTGGCGGCCCCCGGGGAGGGGCTTGAAGACCCGATCCCACGGAGAGAGCCCGGGCTCTGACTCATCGTCGGGCCGGAACCTGAGGTCCTAGAAAAGACAGGCTCTCAGGAAAAGACCCTTTCCCCCTGGGGGGGTGGGAGCTCAGTTCCAGGACCCGAGCGCTCTTGGTGGCACTGGACCTCGGCTTTCTGGACCTCTCGGAAAACTAGGCGATGCCGGTGCGCGCGACTCCCAGAGCGTGGTCCCAGAACCTAACGGGGCGCCCCCCACCTCAGGGGGCCGCTCCAGACTCCACCAGCGCGGTTTCCTCTCCCTCAGATCCGGCAACCGCAGGGAATGACGCGGGCGGGGAGGGCGAGCCCCACAGCCGTCACCGAGAGGCCCGCCTGGGCAGCACCGATAAGGAGCTGAAGTCAGGAGCCGCCGCGGCGGACAGCGTCCGGACAGTGCCGGGGACCCCTCGGCAGCGGGGGCCAGGGGGCGAGGTCATGGATGCAGGTTTGTGGGGGCCTGGCGGGGAAGGCCTGTAGGGGGATCCCTTCTCTCCCCGGTGAGGAAAGTTGGCCGGAGTCAACTGAACAAAAGAGGGGCTGGGGACCCTGGAGAGAAGCCCTTTTCCCCACGAGACCAGAAGCTGGTTGGGAGTCTGAGTCCAGCCAAACTGGCTGGGTGTGGAGCGTGGGGCTCCCGCTGGAGCGCCCCGCTGGAGGCCACTGCCGCTGGCCAGGCTCAGTTGGATCCATTACCCGTGGATTTCAGGCGCTGCGTTTCCACCCGGGTGCCCGCGTTGTGATCCTCAGCCCCTAGTGGCGGGTTCTGGTTTATGCTTACAGCGGGAGGCTCCCGGAATCCGCTCCCAAGGCCCTGCCACGTGCTGGTGCTGTTAAATCCGCGCGGGGGCAAGGGCAAAGCCCTGCAGCTCTTCTGGAGCCACGTGCAGCCGCTGCTGGCCCAGGCCGACGTCTCCTTCACGCTGATGCTCACTGGTGAGTGTCTCCCCGGGAGCGGGCGCGGGGAGCATCCCCAGCCAGGGGACCCGCCCCTCCAACCTCCCACCTTGATAGCCGCGCCCTCTGCACAGAGCGGCGGAACCACGCCCGGGAGCTGGTGCGCGCCGAGGACCTGAGACGCTGGGACGCGCTGGTGGTCATGTCCGGGGACGGGCTGATCCATGAGGTCAGGCCTTCCCAGCAGAGGCTGGGCCTGGGTCTGGGTCGTGGGGGCGCCGAGGCGGGTGGGGGGAGCTTCCCAGGCTGAGGCCGCCTGTGCTCTAACAGGTGGTGAACGGGCTCATGGAGCGGCCTGACTGGGAGACCGCCATCCAGAAGCCCCTGTGTAGCCTCCCGGCCGGCTCTGGCAATGCGGTGGCCGCTTCTTTGAACTATTACGCCGGGTGAGAGCCAGGGTCCAAGCGGCCTTATTTCCCCTCAGGGCTTTCTTTTATGAGTGCCCGCGAACCACCACTCCTCTCTGGAGCCCTGAGCCTCTGTTCCAGGGTTCTCTCTCTCTCTCTCTCTCTCTCTCTCCCCAACTCCCTCCAGGGGCTCAGGGTCACTTTGGCCTGCCCCAGCTCCCCGGGAGGAGGAAGGGGAGGTCGTGTGAGGGCCCTCCTCATCTGACTCCCTCCCCTGCAGGTATGAGCAGGTGACTAAGGAAGACCTCCTGACCAACTGCACGCAGCTGCTGTGCCGCCGGCTGCTGGCACCCATGGACCTGCTATCCCTGCAGACCGCCTGCGGGCAGCGCCTCTTCTCCGTGCTCAGCCTGGCATGGGGTTTCATCGCCGATGTGGATCTGGAGAGCGAGAAGTTTCGGCGCCTGGGCGAGATCCGCTTCACTCTAGGCACCTGCCTGCGCCTGGTGGCCCTGCGCACCTACCGGGGCACCCTGGCCTACCTGCCCGCAGAAACGCTGGCCTCCAGGAGGGGCCCCTCCCCGGCTTGGGCCCCGCAGGCCCCCGCGGACACCCACGTGGTGCCCCTGGAGCAGCCAGTGCCTCCTCACTGGACGGTGGTGCCGGAGCAGGACTTCGTGCTGGTGTTGGCACTCCTGCACTCCCACCTGGCCAGTGAGCTTTTCACCGCCCCCATGGGCCGCTGTTCAGCCGGCACCATGCATCTGTTCTACGTGCGCGCCGGCGTGTCCCGGGCCACGCTGCTGCGCCTCTTCCTGGCCATGGAGAAAGGCAGGCACATGGAGTGCCACTGCCCCCACCTGGTGTATGTGCCCGTGGTTGCCTTCCGCCTGGAGCCCAAGGATGGGAAGGGTGTGTTTGCTGTGGATGGGGAACTGCTGATCAGTGAGGCTGTCCAGGGCCAGGTTCTCCCCAACTACTTCTGGATGGTCAGTGGCTACAGGGAGTCCCCACCCTCTCTGAAACCGCAGCCCTCACCCCGCAGGAAGTCTCAGCAGAGGCCGCCCCCAGCAGAGCGCCGGTGACTCCGTGGGCTTTGCCAGTGCCTTTGTCTACTTGGTTTACTCTGTGCTCAGGCCCCCCACCCCTCTCTCCCTCCTCCCCCAGGACTGGAGGGCCTGTCCACAGCACACGTGGTGAGTTGGGAGGAGGAGGAGGAGGAGACGCTGGAGGAGGGTGGGAAAGACCGGCTCTGCCCACCAAAGGCCAGATGGTGTTGGGGTAGAAGCAGGGAAGCCACCCTCAAATCAGATCTGAATAAAGTGACATTCCCAGCCTGCTGGTCTTATCCTAGGGGGTGCAGAGAGTGGGGTCTTGCTTCTGCCGTGGCTCTAGAATTTAACCTGATGACCAGCCCAGTGGTCCCTCCTGGATGGGGCAGTGTGTGGTACTAGCCCCTGGGAAGTCATTTTGGTAGTGGGCACAGGACCAGAGCTGGTCCAGGCTGCTTTTGCAGGAGTTGGGGCCCTGCCCCAGTGATGATTATACCCTGTCTGGTTTGGAGCCAACTGCCTCTTGGCACAGGTAGGAAGACTGAGGTTTAGAGCAAGTCTTACCTAGGGCCATACAGCCAGCGCATCTCAGCCAAAAGGGAGACTGTCCCGGAGTTAGGGGCACTGGGGAAAACTGGCAAGGAGCAACAGAGGTCAAAATAGCAGAGAGCTGTCCCCTTTTTTACAAGGAGTCTGTCGTCTGTCCAGGGCAGGCTCTGGGGCTCCCCTGCCCTCATCTGTCCTTGTTGGGGAGCAGTGGGCTGGGGTTTAAATGGAAGCAGCGGTGAGGAGGGGCAGATTCCAGCCATCCAGAGTGGCTTTGAGCCCAGGCCAGCCCCCTCCAGCATCTGGAAGGAGCTGAACTGGTGGACCTGGTCAGAGGCCCCCGGGGACCAGAGATGCTGCTGCTGCCCTGCTGAAAGGTGGCTCCAGGACCCAGGCCCTGCTCAGAGGCAAGAGCACCCACCCACTGAACTTCTAGACCCTCACCTCCCGGCCCCTGTGAGTCCTTGATGGGAGATGAAGAGGCTTGGGAGTGGGCTAGGTGGGGAAGGGGCTGCTGCCTTGAGATGCCCCCCACCCCCTGCCCCCCAGCCACAGGGACCTTTCCTTCCCCTGGGGAGGGTGTGTGAGGTGCCCCCGAGGGAAAGAAAGGCGACAGAGCCCAGATGAATGGCAGAGGCAGGTTTAATGGTGCCACCTTGTCTGTTTTGTACATTGTAATGAGCCAAACCGAAAAAAATGCAAGTAAAAAAAAAAAAAAGTTTAATCACACAGCACTTTATACAGATATCTTAAGCAATAGGCATTCACATCTCCACGTGAACAACGCACCGGGAAGCACAGCCCCGCCAGTCACTCTGGGTGATCCTCAAATAAGACCCCGACTCTGGGCTCCGATCACCGCAGCCCCAGCCTGGCCCCTGGCCTTCCCCGCGCTGCCGCCGGCTGCGTGCTCGCGGCGGCCCAGGTGTGGAGCCAGCGTAAGGCGGACAAGACACGTCATGCTTTGGCTTCTTATTTTGTCTCTTTTTTTTTCCTAGTAAGAGTTAATATTTTTTTATTCTTTCAACCTTAAATATTACATTACATACACCAAAAATTACATAGCTGCAATGTGCTCAACGGCATCCCCTTCACCTGGAGCTTCACATTATCAAACGCTTAGAAAACTTGTAAACCTCTGGGCCCAGCTCTGCGAGGGAGAACCCTGCTGGCCGCCACTCTGCCACGTCGAGCCTGCAGTTTGTAAGCGCAGCGCTGACAGGCTGTGTTCTTGTCCGGGGCGGGGAGAGGGCTGGCCCGCTCTGAGCTCCGTGAGCTGCGTGCCACCCCTGCCAGCGTGAGCACTGGACACAGGAGGGGAGAGGGCCCGATTCCACGGGAGAGGCCCTCATCTGTGCTGCTGCCCCCGCCTCCGGGGACCTCAAAGCCAGAGCTGTGGTCCCCCTCGCCCTGAGGGGCAGGAAGGGCAAGGCACCTAGAGCCGTGTCTTCCCAGCAGCAGCTCCCTGTCCTCACCCCGTGGCAGCATGCGAGGGCCATCACCTCCCGGGCGTCTCACTGCACCTGGCCTGGTGCCCACGTCTTGCACAGAGCAAGTTCAACAGGCCAGGGCCCAGCCGGGGGTCAGCGGCATCGGCATCGCTCTGGGGGAGGGTGGTGGAGCTGGGGGGCAAGGGAAGACCTGGCAGGCGGTGGCGACAGGTGGGCCCGGGACACCAGGAAGCGTCATTGGGACTCGAGAGTCGACCGGGGCGACCGCCGTGGCAACCCACACTTCATGCAAGGCACGTCCACGCGGCCCGTGTTCTCCTGTGTCAGACCCCAGGGAGAGCCCACCCCTGTCCTGAGGGTGAGAAGGCGCGGAAGGAAGTGCAGGGGCACCCTGCCTGGGACTACAGGGGAAAATCAGCCGCGCGGTTCCGATTTCCTTTGCCACAGGGCACCCGCCTGTTGGAAGATTGCTTCGGAATACAAATGGCAGCATCTCAAGAAACTTCCTGCACGTCAGCAGCAAACTCACCTTGGGAAGGAGGGGGCGAAGGGCGGGGGGCGGGGGGCCTGCACTGGGGACAGAAGAGGAGAGGGAAGGGGGGCGGCCTCTCCCTGCGGCCACGTGCCTTTCTCCGGGGCTGCTGGCTACTTGTCCCCCGCGCTCTCGGGCATGCCCGCCTCCGTCAGGGCGGCCCGGAACTGCATCAGGACTCCCCGGATGCTCTTGACGAAGCCCTTGGAGAGCGGGAAGAGGGGGAAGCCGAGGTCAGGGTAGCCGCTCTTCTCGGGCAGGAAGCTCCGGTAGCTCTTTCTCCTCTTCTTTGGCTTGACGCTGGGCGGCACCGAGGCATCGGGTGGGGCCTCTGAGGCCTGCTCCGTGCGGTCTCTGGGGGCTGAGGCCGGGCCCTCCGAGTCTGAGCCCTGGGAGGCCTCCCCAGGGGCCAGTCCCCCGTCCTCAGGTTCCTCTCGGCCGAAGTCTGAGAGCTCGGCCATGGCCGGTGGCTCTGGCGAGCTGCTGTCCTTGGGGAGCCCATTGGGCAGCGCCTGGGCCCTCTCCAACAGGGCGTGGGTTTCCAGCCAGGACTCGATGCGGTTTACCAGCCGCCAGCCACCGGTGCTGAAGTGCTGCCGGATCTCCTGCTCGAAGACCTCGGGCGGCCGCCGGACCAGCTGGGTCATGGACTGCACCACGCGGATGAGGGCCATCTCGTTGTAGCAGCGGCTGTTTTCGTAGCCCTCTTGTAGGCCTCGGTCGCTGTCGAAGCCCGCCTCGTTGTAGTATGGTTCGTTCACCAGGATTAGACCTGCGGGAGAGAAGGGGAAGTCCCTCAGGGCCGGCCCGACCTCCACCCCCAGATGGGAGGTCAAGGGGAGCCACGGCCAGAGTGACGGTGCCCTCTAGCCGCGCCCCGCCCACCGTACCTTGGATGGAGATGAGCACCTGGAGAAGGCTGGATTTGCTCGTCCACCTCTCTGTCCCCTGCAGCACACACACATGGTGCAAACTGATCAGCTGTGTCCCAGACACCTGCCGGGACTGGCCCGCCCCCACCCTCACTGCCAACCAGCGCCGACCCACCTTTCCAATCCAGGTGCCCAGGAGGCTGACGCACACCTTCCCGTTGTCGTACAGGTTGGGGTTCAGGCGGCCACTGCACTGGGAGAGGTAGCAGAAGTGGGGGGGCACGGCCGGGTAGATGTTGGGGAGCTGGATGTCGAACAGGTACAGGCCGTCCTCGTAGGGGGTGCGAGTGGGGCCCTTGATCAAGGCCGAGAAGAGGTCCTAGAGGGGGGTACAGGGAGAGAGCAGGGAGGCTGACGCAAGCAGCGGGCACCCGCACGTGAAGCCCGCTTCCAGTCTCTTCCAGGGCGCCGTGTGGCTGTGGTGGGAGCGGAAGCGGCCTTGGGATCCAGACACCCGCAGACAGCAACAGAGAAGCTGAATGCAGACACCTCTGTACAGACCCACTTGGCACCTCTTTAACTCCTGGCGTGAAAGGAATTTTCCAAATTGGTTTTTATCTTACCAGGTTTTTTTTTAAATAAACTACTACTTGTAAGTTGCATTCCTCAAAACACCACTGTGACCTCCCCCCTGCTCCCCCCCCACCCCATGAAGGCAGCAACAGTGACGGCCAATAAGAGAAAAAATCATTCCAGGATGGCAAGACTGCACTGGCTTCGAGGGAACTGGAGGGGTAAGAGGATCTGGACTCGAGGAAAATGCTCTGTCAGTCATTAAGTAGACTCCGCACAAACATCAGAGACCCAGGCTGAGGGCTGGGGCAGGGGTACCATCGCCAGGGCAACGTGTTGGGTGAGCCACCAGCTGAGTGACTGCCGGGGCTGAGTGGACCAGCGGGCGTGCCGGCAGGCCCCTTCCCACAGCATCCCTCTTTGTGGTCCCTTTCCCATGGCCCCTTTCTCCAGGGCTGGGCCAGAGGTGAGCCTCCTAAAATCACTGCCCCTGGGGGCGGGGCAAGGACTGGTCAAAAGATAATACAGCTTTTCCTGTAACATTCTAATTTTTCAAAAAAAGAAAAAAGTCAAGTAATGTATCACATAATTTTAAACTAAGCTTTAAAAGGATGGCCGTCTGGTCTAGAGACAGCTGTGGGAGTCTTGTCAGAGCTTCTCCTGCCCTGTGAGGAAGGGCTGCAGGCAGGCAGCCAGCCCCACGGGTGGCCCCCAGGCCTGCAGGCCCAGGGCCCAAGGCTGCAGCCTCCTGAGCGCCCACCTGGATGCCTGTGCCCGCCCACGCCCGCCTACTTGCCATTCTGTCCTCGAACGTCTTGACCATGATGCCATCAGGTAGCGAGGTGGCCAGCAGCGCCATCTCCTTCCGCACTGTGCTGAAGAACTTCTTGGCTTCTGGAGGCTGGAACTCAATTTTCTTAAAAGAGTGATTCGCTAGAGGGGGAAAGAGGGTAGTCAGTCCCTTAGGCGAGGCCTGGGAACGCCAACTGGAGGGGCAGCAGCAGCTGAACGTGCTCCCCAGACGGGTGGACAGAGCCCCCCTGCCCCGCCGCCCTCTCCTGGCATGGGGACTGGGGGCCCCTCCAGGGACACGGTGCCCTGGCCCTGGAATGAGGCCAGGCGAACTCACAGGGTGCGAACTCCAGCACCGAGAAGACCTCGCCCTTGGCGCTGGTGAAGGTGACTCCAGGCTTGCCGCCGCACTGCTGGCAGAGCACCGGCGTCTCGCTGGGCCACTCAGCCTTCACCGGCGACTGCCCCTCGGGCTTCTCCTCCTTGCGCTCCGTCTCCGGCGCCGCCTCCATCTTCTCCTCCTCGGCGATGGCCACATTGTCCAGGGTCTTCTTGAGGTTCTCCTGCAGCTTCTTGATGTCATCCAAGAACTTCTTCTCCCGCGTGGGCTTCTCAGGCTCCGCCGTGGGGGAGGTGGGCGAGCCTGTCAGCAGCTGCTCCACCGTCATGTTCTTGAGGCTCTCCAGGATCTTGATGGCTTCCTTCAGCTCCCGGAAGCTCTTTGGGGGCCCATCCTTGCCCGCCTTCTCCATCAGCCCGGCCACGGGGGCGGCCATGGCCACAGCCCCCTGGATGGCGGCCGTGGCAGCCTCCTCACTGATCACCACGCCCTTGTCCTCCTCGGGGGCTGCCGGCTGCTCGGCGGTGGGCATGGGGGGCTCCTCTATCTTGGGGTGCTCATCCTCTACCAGCCCGTTGTCCGTCTCCCAGCTGTCACTGTCGTCTTCCCACTCGTCCGAGGACGCGCCACTGGTGCTGCCTTCCACCGAGTCGTAGTCCGACTCCTCAATCTCAGACTCGATGTTGTACAGGTGCTGAGGGGAGATGGGATGTGGGCTGGGCAGAGGCCCTTTGCCAGGGACCCCGAGCCTCAGAGCTGACACCGACTGGGGGCCCTGAGGCCTCAGCGGCCCTGCCACCCTTCCTCCCTTTCCTGCTCTGGCCTCGCAGTTAGGCCTCTGCGCTAGGTGGTCCCTAGGCCTCTGGGAGGCACCCCAGCCCAGCCCATGGGTCCAGGGCCCAGCAAATGCCAGTTCTAGCCGCCTCGTCACTGAGTGCACTTGGTCCGCTGGACCGTGGCAGACTCTGTGACTCTTGTTCCTGTTCTTGGAATGGCCTCCTGGACAAAGGGGGAGCCACCCCCTCGTCCATCCTGTACTGGCGCTTGGAGAGGGAAGCTGGGGTGTGAGCATCAGATCAAACAAGGGGGCACAGAAATGGAGCTGCAAAAGCCCCGTCCATTCCCTCCCCCCCGATCTGTGATAGTTTCCTAGAAGTGTTGGGGGAAGGCCCTGTAAGATACAGGGCACAACCTGCGCATTCCGAGCGCAGTGAGATAGGGATCCAGGTAGATCTGTGAGAACCTAGACATGTCTGGAAACCAGGAGCCTGCCGGGCGGGGCGGGACGGTCGGGCCCGCTGCGGGAAGCCTCTCCGCTCTCCCGACTCTCATCCAGGGCTCTGGGTGTAACACTGCCCTTCCTTTCCCCAAGACCCTGCTCCCCAAAAGAAGATTCCTTTGCCAGGAAGGCCTTGAGCTCTCAGCCTGTCTGTCACAGTCTGGAGCTGAACCATGGGCTCGCGGGGGTCTCACCTGGGGCAGGATGATGGTCTTTGAGTTGTCAGCCCACACCACCTCCACTTTGCTGCTGACATCCACGCGGGCTACCTGGCCCACCGATGGCTGTAGGGCAAACAGGACAGGGTCAGGGGAAGCTCTCCAAGGGTGAGGGCAGAGGCAGGGCCGTGAGAATGGAAGCGATGTGGGCGCCGCCCAGAGGCCACCGTGAGCACTGAGAGCACGGCCCTCCGGCTGAAACACCGCCAATGCTCGCTGTCCACTGAGCCTGGTCTCTCTGGATGCTCCCAGGATGAGGCTCCAGCCTTGGGACTCTGGTACCCCTTTTTCCCCTGCCCAGAATCTGCCTGACCTCACTGCACTCACTGCATGTCCCCACTTGTTCCCTGGCGCCGAGCTCAGGGTCACCTCCCCAGGCCTCTCCTGTGCTCCTACGGCACCTGCCACCACGCTCACAGCACTAAGGACAGGGCTGGGCGCCCCCAAGAAACCACCCGTGGAGTTCCGGGAGCAGCTGTGCAGACCGGCAGGCGGGCCCTACAGGGGGCAGGGCGGGGCAGGGCGCCTCCTACGCAGGGTGGACGCGCAGGCCCCCTGGCGGCAACGACAGGTACTGCAGCGGCTGCGCAGGACGCCCTACCTCGTCCTCCTTGTGCGGGGCTCCGTCCTCAGTGTTCCCGATTCGGATGACGATGTCGGTCGTGCGGAACCGGAAGTCAGGGTGATCGGCGATGTCGTAGACGCTCACGTCTTCCTCCTCTCCGATCAGCTAGGGCGGGATGGGCGGTCGTGAGCCCGGGGGCTCTACGCCCAGCTCAACAGAGCCCACCCTGAAGGAGACACGGGGGCGGCCCCTGCTCACCTCCACGTCATCCCCGCTCGGCCGCAGCTTGAACCACTTCACCATGCACGTGCGGCCCACGTGGTCCCCAGACTGCACCACGCCGTAGACAGCGGGGTCCGGACAACTCTGGACTGTGGACCCAGTGCAGGCGAGGGGTGAGCTAAGGCACCCCGGTGGGGGCACCGGCCGCCACCCCAACCGGCTGCACGTCAAGCACAGGGGCCCAGGACCCACTGCTTCCCTGGCTTGGTCAGAGAAACCCAGAAAGGCTGCGCTGTCCTCAAAAGCTGGAGCCACCTCCCAGGGGAGGCCTGCTGCCAGACCTCATGACCCTGCCTCCTGAGCCCCGCCTGGCAGTACCTCGCTTGTCCACCACGAAGTCTCCCGGGCAGAACTCGTTGTTGTCCAGGTGATGCACAGGGAAGAGGTCGTTGGAGCGGATGTTGCACTCCACGGAGCCGTCCTGCCACATCACGTCCGCCGAGGTCATCGTGGTCACCACCTCCACAGCCACCCTGCAGGCGGGCCCGTGAGCAAAGGCCAGGGACTCTCCCTCCCCCTCTGTGGGCTTGGCAACTTGGAACTCAGCTTCAGGCAGGAGGAAGGAAACAGCGCTGCTCCCCTGCAGTCTCCATGCCCAGCATCTCCTTCCGGAGAATCCCTCAACCCTGGTCTCTCCCTCTCCTGTTCTCAGATCCTTCCATCCCACCTGGCCGACCCCAGGCACCCCTGAGCCCGCATGGGGCTTCAGACCACGTGTGCACCCGTAAGCCCGCCTGCGTGCGGGTGCCAGGGAACGGTCTCAGGCTGGACACCCAGCCGGGAAAGAGGGTGCCCCTAAGTCTACCTGTCCCCCGGCTTGAAGTCGCGCGTGATTTTATTCTTCTTCCTCTTGTGTTTCCTCTTCAAATTCTTGATTGACAAGGGGATGCTCTTCTTGCGACTTGCGCCGCTGCCGCTCTGGGAGGAGGTGGTGGAGCTGGCTGAGGAGGTCACCGAGCTGGTGTCGTCCGTGTCGTCGGCGGCCTCGTCATCAGCGTCCTGCTCAGCCGAGTGCAGCCTGTCGTCCCCACCCTCCTTCAGCAGGAAGGGGGGCAGCTGCTCGCCCGCCTCGTGGGCCTCCTCTGGGCCCTCGTCCTGCATCTCCACTGGGCTGGAGGACCCATCGGGCGTCTCCTCGGGGCTGGCGGAGCCCGTTTCGCTCTTGGCTTTGGCCACCCCCTTCTTGCCTGCGTCTTCCATGGAATGGTCCCTGGAGCACTGGACGTCCGGGGAGCAAGATGTGATCCTCACAAGCTGTTTCTTCAGGAGGCGCTTCACCTGCCGGCAGAGGGGAGGGTGGGTGCCATGGAGAGCTGACTCCAGGCAGCTCGCTCGAGGGGTGACGGCTGTATACACCTAACTGGCCTGCAAGGGTCATCAGGGCTGCCCCCCAAGGCCTAAAGCACAGACCTTCCTGCTGTGGAAATGGCTCAAGGCCAGTTCCTCAAACGCCCGCCAAGCCCCAACCCCGAGGACATACCTTCTTGGCCATAGAGCCCTCCCCCTGGGCGCAGTGTTTTTCTGGACATTCACAGGCAATCTTGGCCGGCTCTACCTTGGCTGGGAAGACATACAGACAGCGCTCCCCAAGCTGCCGCTGAGCATGGTCAAAGCATCCGAGACGCTTCACCCTGGGAGGCGAGCAGGAGAGGGGAGAGGCGGGCGCTGGGCAAGGGGGTCCTTGGCAGCCCCCCTGGCATCTGTGCCTGTGGCCCAGAGACTTGCTTGGGGACCACCTCTGGGGGTGCTGGAGCAGGGGGCGTGCTGGGGCCGCTCACCTGCCTAGGTTTTCCTGGGTGATGACAGAGGGTGGGGGGCTGACGCTGTCCGTGCCCCCTGGACAGAAGCTCTTGGTAATCCAGGTGACCTTCAGCTCTACAACCTGCACCTGGGAAGGGGGGTGGGACAGGGCCCCAGTCAGCAGACCCTACTGCCTCTCGCTTTCCACGGCTGTCCTCCAGAGCGAGAAGCAGGTCCTCATCGTAGTTCAGACCCTCCCAGAGGTCACGGAGGCCTCCTCCCCTCCAGATGGGCCCAGCGTACCTGCCACTGGCCACCTCCCTCCTTCGCTCAGCCCAGGCTCCCCCTGTCCTCAGAGCAGCCCCCTTCCAGGCGAGGGAGGCTGGGCGGGAGTGCCAGGGCCTCACTCCCCACCACGCCTTCTCCTTACCTCTTCGACCACCACGCGGAACTTGCTCTTGGTGCTGAGCACCGGCTTGACGCCTGACAGCCACTGGACGCTGGAGAAGATCTTGGCAGGCCCAATGAGCACCTGGCCCGGGTAGAAGCCGTAGGAATCGTCGAAGAAGAGACCCTGCAGGATTGGGGGCCAGAGGGGGGCCCGTGAGCGCTGCCTCTTCGGGGGCGGGGGAGCAGTGTTCACACCTGCATCCCCTACTGGGCACCTGCCGTCCACCCCAGGCCTCCATGCTCCACACCCCCAAGACTGCAGAGTAGCACTTCTCAGACCTCAGATGCACACAAACCACCAGGGGTTTTACTCACTAAAAGGCATGGCTGACCCATTCTGCTTATAACAAGCTCTCGGGCCACAACAATGCTGCTGGTCTGGGGGGACAAAGCTCTAAGGCCGGGGGTCCCCAAACCTGCTTGATCACACACACTCTCCTAGTGTTATTTACAAACTGTCATTTACCACTGCTCTAAAATGTCATATCACAGTAAAATACTGCATACACTCCAAGAAAAAGGAAGATTTTAAAAGGATGAGATAAAAAGTTTACAAAATGCAAAGAAAGTTCTACTGCTTCCTGCAAACACCCAAGCTTTCACCTTCGGCCACACAGCCCCTCCTTCCAGGAAAGCACTGGCCGAGACCGCTGGTCGCCCCGGGCCAGCCCCCCACACTCTGCCGAGAAGCCCAAGCTCCCTCCTGCGGAGCCCAGGGCTGGGGAACAGGAGATGTGCCCCCCACCCCCGCCTCCCAGGCTCCTGGGGTGGAGCCAACGTACAGAGTCGCTGACGTGTGGGCAGACATCGTAAAGCTTGGCGCCGTCCTCCGTGTTCATGGAGCACCTGCAATAGGGGGCGGGGGCTTGGTGGGCACCTGACCCAGCCTGAGTCTCAGGGGAGGCGAGGCAGCCAGGACCCCAGAAGGGGTTGGTCAGTGTCTACAGGACTTGTCCAGAGGCGTCAGTGCCTCCACGGGCCTTAAAATGGGTAATTCACCCTCCGCCCACACCTCAGTCCCTGCACTGGAACAAGGAACTCTCTAAAACAAACAGGACTCAGCCAGCAGATCTCAGCGCTCATTCCCTTAAAGTGCCTAAAGGAGAGCATCAGCCCCTCTTGGGGGTCCTATGCGACGATGAGGGTCTCCCCAAGCCAGGGTAGAGCGAAGACCAGGAACTGAGCCAGAGAATCCAGCCAGGCTAACAAGGAGACCAGCCCGCGGTCGGGCCCTAAGACGCGAGGCCCGCAGCCCCTGGAATGGCCCTCGGGGGACCTAGGACACACCCCGGCCCCTTCCCCAGAGGCCCCGCCCTGCGAGGGCTCCTGAGTGGTGGGGAGACCGCACCTGGCGCCATTGGACAGTTTCAGGATGATCTGGTTCTTCAGGTCGTAGACCTTGCCCAGCCAGCAGTCGTAGGCGATGTAGTCTCCGTACATGAAGGGCTGCAGACAGGGAGACAGGCGGTGAGAGACGACGGAGGACTCTGGTGTCCGGAACCCCCGTTCCTCTTGGCCCCACAGACAGGGCAGGAAGGCTCCATGTGGGTCGGACCCAGTAACTGTGCAGCAAGCTTGCCCCAAGAGTCCCCAGCTGCTTGCCCCCACAGAGGCAGAGGCTGGACAGCCTTCCGAGGACACAGGACACGTGAGTGGGAGTGGGCTGGGGTGGGTGGTTACACAGTAAAATGATTTAAATAAACAGATAACTATATGGAGGATATCAAGAGCCAAGTCTCTCCCTGCTGGGGACAGCAGTCACTAACACAGGCAAGGGAAGACAGAGGAGCTGGACTGGGGTCAGAGGCATCAAGATGAACTCACACATCTCAATACGTACACAGGATGGGCACAGGCATATTCAGACATGTGTGCGTATCCACCTACGTACATATACGTGGATTCCCTAGTGCTGCCCTGAATGGGGCCCAGGAGCAATTAGCACACCCAGCTTGCACCCAGACCGTGGCTTTTGAAAGAAACTAGGGCTTGCTAAAGGAACAGCTGATTCTAGGCTGGATCAGAAATAATACAATAGGGAAAGTAAGAAAGTGTTATTTTAAAAAATGGTAGAGACATGTCAAAAGAGCACAGATGCCAGCTTGAAGGGGTTCCTACCGGCCAAATCTGGGTGGGATCACTGAAGCAACAAAACAAGTAATGGATTACAACCAATGACTAAAACAGGAGTCTCTGCATCTGATGTAAAAAATGAAGAAATAAATGGGACAGAAAGTACAGCTCTTCCATGTGGTAGAATGCCAAACTCATAACAAAGCAGGCAGTGATGGTGTCATGAAATCACCATTTAGCAGCCATCAGACTGCCGGCTGGGTCAGGTGGGAGTTGTTAATGGAGGCTAAGGCTGGTGGATGGGGGTTGAGAAGCACCAGTTTATTGACACAATCCTGGAATATCTCCCCACAAAACCAATATGATCACTGGCAAAGGGATGAATTCTGACTTTGTTGGGAGGCAGCTCAGCAGAGCTCAGCACGACTGGGGAGCAAAGAGAACATCCCCACACTGCGGCCCAGGCACGTTCCAGGGCCAGGGAAGAGCTGAGTAGTACTTCTGGGGCAGTTCTGCCAAAAGCGTGGGGCCCGAGGCTGTCATGGGCACTACCGGATGGCCCCATGCTCAGGGTCACCAGAGACAGGGAGACAAAGCAGGACCGGGAACCGCTCCAGCCTGGGGGAGATCAAAGAGCTGACGACTGAGTGTGTGCTCCTGATGGAGTCCGGGTCAGAAGGGGAAAACGGAGATTGTTGGGACAACTGAGTGGGGTCTGCGGATGGACAGTAACAGGTCAAGGTCCTAATGTGGGGGTCTGAATGGTTGTTAAATAGGAGAGTTTTTCTGTTTTGGGAAAATACACACTCAGGGGGCAGACGGCATCGTAACTGTAGCTTGCTTTCAGATGTTTCAGAAAAGCAGGGACTTCCCTGGCCGTGTAGTTGTTAACACATGGCCAATGCAAGGGGGCACGGGATAGATCCCTGGTCAGGGAACTAAGATCCCACATGCTGCATGGTGGTGCAAAAGAAAAAAAAAAAAGGTTAAAAACAAAGTTTCAGAAAAGAGGAGAAAAGAGAGTGGGGGAGAGAGGGGTGGGCAAGAGGGAGAACAGACAGGAGCAGGTGCTGACACGCACCAGATGTGCCGCTGCGGGAGACACGGCACCTACGACCTTCAGCAAGTTTGGAATCGTAAACGCATAAATAAATAAACTACTGGAAAAAAATTTGTTTCAAAAATGATGACAAAAAGTCTTAGAAGAGAAAGGAAACCAGCCTTGTCTGCTAGAGACATAAAGCGCCACCTGACCTCAAGTCCGGATGGCTGACTCGCAAGAAGCGCCACCAGGCTGCAAGGAGAGGCTGAGTGCTGGGCTTGGCCGCTAGAGCCCCATGGGGGGAGGCCGGCGGGGGGCTCACCCAGATGTGCTGCAGGTCCTTGCTGTTGACGGGGTAGACGATGCAGTTGGTGCCGATAAGCTTGACAGCGCAGTCAATGTTCACGTCGATCACGGTGCCGCACTGGCTGTCCTGCAGGCGGGAAGGCATCCAGGCCCAGGGAAGGCACCCTAGGGGCCCACCCAGACCCGCCCCGACCTGCCCCAGGCCACGCCCACCGGGTGGGATGGGGACTCACAGTGGAGCGCATGTGCCGGACCACATCGCGGGGCACCACGGAGCGGTCCTCGAGCTTCAGCTGGAACAGAGGGCAGAGAGTGAGAGCTCGGCCTCCAGTCACATGGGGCATGGTCTCCTCCCAGCTGCAGTCAAGCACAAAAACCCCAAGTTCCCCCAGGCTTTCCCAAATCCCACGTGCCCCTCCCCGGCACCCGGATCAGGGGACAGGACCGCACTCTGATCAGGGACAGACCAGGGGCAGCCTCCCCGGTCCAAGGCGAAAGTCGGGCTCATCGGAGGGAACTGATCACACTGGAAAGGGTGGCTAAGCGACAGACCACGGACAGCCTCACTTAAATGAGAGCAAAACATTCTGCTACGAGCGGAGTCCTACCTCCACCTCTGCCTGCCCCGCGCCCCTGCCGCTGAGTGCTGGGGAGGGTGGGCTGGAGGAGGAGCATGACGTAGGGCCAGAGGACACCCCGAGGCGGCTATCAGCTGCACCACCTTCTAATCTGGGCTATCCTGCACAGCTAGCCGGAGCCTGCTCCTTATCGACAGCCTGGCGGAGCACTGCAGGCTGCTGAGTAACTCAGGACGCCAGCTTCTGGAGCCTGGCCGGCTGCACAGCAAGCGCTGACCCCTTCCCTCCACGACTGTCCCCCCACCCGCCCCTGGGCACAGGATCCCCACAACAGCCCAAACCTTCTCCACTGAGCCAGCCCACCTTCTGCACTGGGCCCCCAAGCCTGGGGCAGCTCCTCTGGGGTTCTTCACTGCATCCTGGGAATGAAGGGGCTCTGGGACTGCCCACCTTCCTAGCTCAGAACCTCCAAGACCCCAAATGAGGAGGGGGGAAGAGCTGTTCCCACAGACACCCAGCTGAAGACCCTCAGGGTTACTCTCACCACCGCAGAACCTGGGGCCTGGAAAGGTGACCTCCATGAGGTGGCCTGAGGTACTGAGAAGGGAGACACACTCAAGGTCACCAAAACCCTGGCATCCGTGCAATGTAACTTATGAAACAAGGAAAGCGGAAGCAACGGGCCTGCCACCAACAGGTGACGGAGATGCTCCCACAGGGAGGGAGCCCCGGGTTAGGCACAGCGGACCTTCATCTGAGAGACGGCACTGCAGCCCCCGGGGGCTCAGAAGATTCACAAGGTGGTGAAAACACAGAGAGCCACCGGGGGCCTGGCTCACAGTAAGCGCTCAGCCAACGCCCACTATGATGCCTCCACCCGCCTCCGCTGCCGCCAGGTGCAGGCTGATGACCCCAAGTTCAGGCTCCGAGACCCCAGGAGGGGTCTCCTGGGAGACACCAGGAGGCTTCAAGGGTCCATGTGGAACTCTGCCTAGAAGGTACTGGAACGATGGTGCCGTTCTGCTAACTTAGCCAACCTCCCGTCCTCTAACTCTCTGGGTCCAGACGCCCGGGGAGGACACGGTATTTTCAGCGTGCCGTCCTGCTCTGTCTCAAACCTCGGCTCTCGTTTCAGACTTCAAAAAACCACAACTACAGGTCTTTCCAAGTTGCCATGGAAACCAGGAGTTGCAGCGAGGGGAAGCCCTCTTGGAGAGGGGCTGTGCTGCGAGGGGTGGGAGGTGACCCTGCGTCTGGCCGTGAAGCACAGCAGCCCCACCTCACGTCGGGGTCGGTCCCTGAGAGCATCCTGAGGAAAGGATGGCAGCGGCCCGGGGCGAACCCTGAGTCACTGCAGTCCTGGCAGGGACGTGGCCCAGCCCTGCTGCCCCTGTGGGCGGAGGGGTCGCTGAGGCTGCTGCTCGGAGGCCCAAGCAAGAATGCCACAGCTCATGAAAGCTGGCATCACGGCCAGGCCAGGGCCGGGCTTTCTCCTTCCTCCCTCTGCAGAAGTGCTGCCAGGACGCGGGGCAGGCAGGTCACACAGTTCCCGGGGGGTGAGGGGCAGGGCTGGGGAGCCAACGTGTCCCCGGGTGGGGCTCTCCCGACCTGCACTCGGCCTCCTGCCAGAGCCGGATTCCCTCCCACCATGAAGCTGGGTCTCCAGACTCTTCTAATCCTGCAGGACAATGACAATGACACAGTGCGTGCCGAGTGGGAGTGGCAGGGACAGCAGGGAGGAGAGCAGGGCGCCGGAGCCACGATTCTGTCCCTGTGCCCTCCCCTGGGAATCCCAGAAGAGCACAAGACGCCCGGGAGGGCAGGATGACTTGCCAGGCTCTCCTCTCTGCTCCACAGTGTTGCCTCCTGGGCGCCCGCATGCCCCCACACCAGGCACGGCTCTCTGCACGTCTGCCGGGTGCCACCCACGGACCGGGCCTTCCCCTCGTCCTCCTCACTTCTCCCTGCTCCGGGCATGTGCTCCCGGCATCTCACAGGCTCTAGAAGGAACCCCTGCTCTGGAGGCCTCTCCACAGCGACAGCACACCTCGTGTGTGTCACGCTCCACGCGGTCTTCAAGCAGTTCACATGTTTTAACCTGAGAGATCCTCCACAACCCCGCAGAATCAGTACACCATCCTGGCCTTACAGAGGAGACCGGGACAAAGAGCAGAGAAGTCACGCATGCAGAGGCACACGGCTCCACAGTGGTGCGGCCTGGACTTGAACTCGGGCAGTCCAGCTAGAGTCCATTCTCTTAACCACAGAAAAAGCTCCTCCCTTCCCAGAGCTGTAGAGACAAGAACGGAGCAGACCACCTTTCTGGCAGCTCCATGCACTCTGCAAGACAGCAATCCTTGTCCTGGTTGTAAAAGCAGTAACTGCTCTGCTCATCTCTGGAACACATGGCAGGCAGCTGTCGTGGCCTCAGCTGGTGGACGTCATGAGGGCCCCTGAACACCCACCAAGGCCAAGGCCACAGGTGGGGGAAGCCTCCTGGTCTCTCTCAGCAGAGTGCCCTCTGCTCCTCCCGCCCTCCAGAGATCCAGTACCCAGACCACAGGTGCCGGACACGGTGCTGACACCAGGGGGCGTTGTGCCTGCTCCAGGAAACGGCCAGGATCACAGGAAGACTAAGCCAGACAGTCTCATTCCTTGTTGGGTGCACTCTGACGTAGTTTTTATCATGATCAGCTCTAGAATTCTGAACGAGCTCTGAGGTGGTCAACTATGGTTTAACATTTCTGGAGGAGAGTTGTAGCTGTCAGAAGCTTCTGAACAGAAAAAAAAAAAAAAAGACACCACACCAAAATGACACAGTGTCTGAGTGAAGAGGGGCTACAGGTGGTTTCTAAAACGAACACGCATTACTTTGGAAAGACTGAAGGGCAGAAGGAGAAGACGGCGACAGAGGATGAGACGGCTGGACCGCACCACTGATTCAGTGGACATGAACTTGGGCAAACTCCGGGAGATGGTGGGGGACAGGGAGGTCTGGCACGCTGCAGTCCATGGGGCTGCAAAGGGTCGGCCACAACTTGGCGACTGAACAACGACAACAGCAGCTGGTTTACAATCCTGGGTTAGTTTCAAGTGTATAGCATGGAAATTTGTTTTTGTGAGATTTTTTCCTTGGTACATTTATTTTATTATAAGATCCTGGGTATAATAATTAATTCCCTGTGCTTAGACACTTCTGGGACATGTCTGAGGGATGTGCCTGGTGGAATCCAAGAACATACGTCCTTTGCCTCCACTGCCTCCTCTGGAAACGAGTAGCAAACGACATGCCTGCCACCCTTGGGGGGGGGGGCGGGATTCCTGCACCTTTGGGGGTGGGGGAGCCAGGCTTCAGGAGAACAGGCACTGCTGAGACAGGTCCTGCTCTGACTCAGCTTCCGTTCAGTGAAGCACAGGAACGAGGTGAGCACGAGTAAGCTATTTAAGTGGGTGATCAGGAAAGGCCATTCCAAGGTGACGTGTGACCAGAGGTCTGAGTGTATTAAGGGAGGGAGCTTGCCAAGCAGACAAGAGAACTGCCCCAAAGACCCGGCGGCGTGTGCCTAGAGTGTTCAATGGCCAGCAGAGGCTGTGACAGCAACAGTGAACAGGAGGCGAGGCCGGGTGTCTTGGGCCTCAGAGAAAGCACAGGGGGGAGTCCACCCTGAGCGAGGCGGAAGCCCCTGCAGGTCTCTGCAGCGGGGCATGCTGGGAGAATCACCAGGCAGTTGGGCAGAGAAGAAGCTGCAGAGCAGGCAATGGGACCAGGCAGCCCAGAGTTCTCAACTGCGCAACTGCACCCCTAGAGGACACGTGTAATGTCTGGGGATACCTGGCTGTTGAGGCTGGGGGAAGGGGCTCCTGGTGGGTGGAGGCCAGGGATGCTGTTAAACATCCAACAAACCACAGGACAGCCCACGGCGGAGAATGATCAGCCCAAAGCGTCATCGGTGCGGAGGCTGAGGAGCCCCGAGGCTGCCCCCAGGGGAGTGCGGTGGTGCGGACACCGGGGGTGGGTTAAGGGATCGCTCTCCGGCTGCTTCCTGAGGTCAGAACTAACGGGGAGCTTCAAGTTGGAAAGCAGTGTGGTGGCACAGGAGGGGGCCCCACGGGGGACCGCCACCTGCAGGGAGGCTTCACATGCCCACCCCACCCCTTTCTGGGCTCCCAGGGGCTCTGGCCCTTCCCCCTGGGCCGCTCAAGGCGCACACAGCTCCCCTGCGCTACAGCTCTGATGCTGGCGCAGCTCAGGGTCTAGACCCTCAATCACAACACTGCTCCCAGCTGACCTGGAAGAACCTAAATCACTGAATAAAAATGTTCTAAGGAGAGAAAAAGACAAACTAAGGCTGATCAACTGGTTGAATACACAAGGAAGCTGAAACAAGATGCTCCTTTCCAGTGGATCTGAACATCACATCCTGTAGGACTGGGTGGTCCTACGGGCTGGCATGCTCAGTGGGGGCCAAGCACATGCTCGAGGGATAAAAGGGGCCTTTGTGCCTGGTCCCTAAGATCAGCACCCACTAACGGGGCCCCTAGCGTGAGAGGAGAAGCAGTAGGAAGTTGGACAACAGGCAAAGGAGGGCCCTGAAAGGAGCGTGAACGTCTGTGTTGAGGCTGGAAGCCACCCACCCACCACTGTCCTGTCAAACTCTGGAGGCCAAAACATGGGGGAGGAGAGACGTGTCCTTCAGACCCACAGCAAGAGAACCATGGGGGCTTCTCCAGGGGTTAGTGATGTAGGCCGCACCAGATCCTCAACTGATAATGCGGGTAGCTTTGAACCTGGAGCTCAAGGACCAGCTGTCGGCCAGCCCCTTGCCAGCCCCACACGGCGCCCCTGGCGAGTGAGTGGAAGACGTGGAAGATGGCGTGTGTGTTGGGGGGCGGGGATGCGCCCGCTGTGACCCCGGTTTGGGCTGTAGTCAATGGACTGAGTCAGGCCCTTCCTGGGGGGGGGTAGGGTGGTGTGGGGAAGTGGCAGGTCCAGCAGACACACTTGGGCGATGAGGCTGTTTACCTAGGCCAGGACTCAAAGAACGATTCCTCAAAGAAATATGATGAGGTCAGACCAGTGCTGGAAATTTCTAAAGGCCTGCTATTCCCAAGGGGTAAAAACAATCCGAGACACATGATCCCTCCTGCCCCTTGAGCCAGCACAGTGATCACTGCGGGGTGAGGGACTTCGGGTCCCCTAACCAGCTCCCCTCGCTCCCTCATCCAAGGTCACAGAGGCTGCAGTAGGTCCCAGTCCAGCTGCCCTTGGGTCCACCTGGCTGTGAGAGCCCGGGCTCACTGCAGAGACAGGGGCGGGGCACACTGGCCACTGGCTGAGAAGCCCAGCTCAGTTTGGGGGGTGAGAC
Source organism: Ovis aries (assembly GCF_016772045.2). Classification (NCBI taxonomy): domain Eukaryota; kingdom Metazoa; phylum Chordata; class Mammalia; order Artiodactyla; family Bovidae; genus Ovis; species Ovis aries. The sequence goes on along the minus strand of NC_056064.1, from coordinate 54,672,860 downwards.
TAGAGGAAAACTATTCAATAGGAACTTTGCTAAAACCTAGGACTGAGGTTAATGAAACTCTTTTTAATGTTCCTATGGATTCAAGGCTTGATAAGATTACAAAATGTGAAACGAGGGATGTACACAGTCTTTTAAGGACGTAGAAGGATCTGGTGCAGAGATGGGTGGGGAAAGAAGAAGGGCAGGCCCAGGGATACTGACTCCTTCCTTCCAACACAAATGCAATCTGGAGGCCAGAGAAGCTGTGCTGGCAGACTGGAAGTTTGCCCCTCGGGGCAGAACCCTGAAAGAGCCCTGGGAACCCTAGAATGGATGCTCCCTAGAGCAGAGATTTCTCTTCTCTTTTGCCATGCAGTTACGCCTGTGCGATCCCCATCCCTGACCCCGGCCGTCGGCAGTGAAAGTGGGAAGCCCTAACCACTGGGCCGCCAGGAATTCCTGAGTAACACTGTTTCCAACCGAGGGTTCGGACCTGTTAGTGGGTTATGAAATCAATTTAGTGGGTCATGGCCAACACTGGGCTTATCACATACAGGAAGGGTGAGTACTGTCTTGAGAAAACTTTTCCAGTTGCATAAATAACATACATGAGTCCTGGGTCACGACGTAAAAGGTGTAGTCAATGGTGGGTCACTTTCAAGGCGTCTGAGAGCCCCCACCCTACCCAGCTGCCCTGAGGATCCTCTCTGGCTGGGTCCTTTCTGGCTTGGGTTTCAGCCAGTTATATCAAGCGGAGGGAGACATCTCTTCTAGTCAGAAGCTCGTCCAGAGCCAGAACCAAGCAAACGATAAAAAATCCTAGGATCCAAACGTTTACACGGAGACACTGTGGGGTTGGGGAAACTCTTAACTCTTTCTGACCTTACTTAAAATGTCAGTATGCTGGCTTTCAGAACAGTCCCACTGGGCGTGGCAGCGAATGGTACTAACTATGGGCTGGAGCCGGGCTCCACTGCCAGCGTTCAGTTCTGAATGGATCTGGGGACCTGACTGGCCAGTGAGCCCAGCGAATGCCAGAGTAATGACTTTCTCACAGCAGTTGACCATCATGTGACTGAAAGTCCCTAAAAATCCAGCCATCAGCAAGCTGCCCACCTGAGGATTGAAGGTTTCGATCCTAGCAAACACAAATGGCCAGAGGGCCTCACGTGCCTGCAGGAGAAAAGCTGGAAACGGCTGGGCAGTGGGAGAACAGACCAACACTGGTGCCCCTCGCTGGAAAATTCTGTCAACCACATGCTACAGAAACCACTCGGCAGAAGCTCCGCCGAATTTGAAGACTGAGGGCGATCAATGCAATAGTTCTGTAGTGTTTCCTATAGATTTCAGAACAAGATAAGAGTACAAATACGAAGGTATGTGTCCCAGCTTTACAGAACTTACATTTAGTTGGGGGGAAACAAAATGAAAATACCTGAAAAACACTTATACGAGTAAATAACACAAAAACTCCTGTAGCCAAAGGGCAGGTGGGAAGGGCCAGGCTGCAGAGGAGACGTCCATCAAAGATGTAGGCAAAGGTCACCCCCCTACACACACCCCTTCAGATGAAAGCTATGCTGGCCAGGCGTCTACACTCTCACCTCCCAGGGTGGTGGCCCTGTCCCCAGGGCCCCCTTGCTCTGATGGCATGCCGCAGACCAGAAGCCTGCAATTAGGGCCAGGCAATCCATCATGACTGCATCACTGCCTGGAAACTGCAGCTGTGGCCTGCCAGCTTGCGAAGACGGCCCAAGGCGCAGCGTGCCCAAGGGGACAGAGAAAGGGGACCGAGTCCAAGCGCCTGCTAAGTGGGAGGGAAGGACTGGGGAGCTGTGCCTGGCAGTGGACCAGCGGAAGCCCAGGCAGCAGAGCTGGGTCTCTCATGCTACAGCATCAGGGGGAGGGCAGCGCCCACCTTCAAGAACTCAGCACTGCCCTCAGTGTCTTGGCCCCAGCCTGATCAGCCTGGCTCCAAAAAGGTCCAAAGAGCCCAGGATTCCTGGATTCAGGAGGAGGGTACGAGACAGGAAGCTTCAGAGTGAGAAGAACTCCCTCCTCGAGATAAAGGAGAAGTCAGCAGCATGGTTTCAGGCCTGTCCTCATGGCTAGGCTGCTGGGCATCCCTGAGTGGGCATAGAGAGCAGGCCCAGAGAGGGCTCAGCGCTGCTCTCCAGACCCCTCCCCCACCCCCACGTGTCTGATGTCAGCTTAGCTCCCAGAACGATGACCCAGGCTGGGAACCCCACAGGCAGACCCCTGAAGGTTTCTCCCCGTGAACTCAGACCTCAGCTGGAGGAAACATATACACGAAACATATACACGAAATTAACATCTACAAAGACAGAAACAGAGGGAAAAATTAACATACAGGTGCATTTTGATTTAGAGGGCATTTCTAAAAAGTCTTGTATAAACTGAAAGGATCTCAGTATCAGGGAGCTCTTTCAAAGAAAATCTCAGGAAATCACGGAGTCTGCCAGTCACCACCTTCTTGTTTATATGGTCACAATTCTCCTCCCCTTTCAATAAGAGCAGACACACCCATCTCCATGACTCAAGAGTGAGGTGGATCAAGGAGAGTCAGCCGAGGGTGAATCAGAACGCGCAGGAGACAGAGAGCTCAGCTGGTGGCACGGCGGCACTGAGATGACTACACTGGGAGAGGTGTGATCCAGGGACCCGGTAAGGAGAAGACGGCACCGGGCCAGGGGTCAGCACGGGCGTTCTCGGGCCCGGGGGAGTGAGGTTGGGGGTGGGAGGGAAGGAGTCTTCAGGGCCCGCTCAGCACCAAGGGCCTGGAGATGGCGTGCAGGGGGTGGTCCCAGAGCTGGCACTCATGGAGTGAGCCTCGTCCCCAGCCCCCACCAGGACCAGCCTTGGAGCCTCACGGAGCCCCTGCGCTGTCGAAGGAGAAGGGGTGACCAGTGAGCAGATGCCAGCACACGAGGCCCTGGCCTGATTTTCTTTTCTGTCTGACGAAGCACGAAACTTCTTTCCTCTGAGCTCCTCTAGGTCTCACACAGGAAGGACGTCTCAGCTAGAATTCACAGTATCACAGGTCTGAAGGAGGACACGATTCTGAGAGTGAGGGATTCAAAATGCGTCTCAACCACTGGACACCCACCTGCAGACGCCAAGCCCTAAAATCAGCAACAGCAAGGCAGTGTTTTGGCTGAACACCCACCACTGTGTTTGATCTCTGAAGGGCAACTGGTAGAAACGAACCAATGGCCCCATAAAAACACAATGGAGAAGTCTAGATATATTTAACCCAGCAGTGCTGAAATAGCAAAAGATTATGAAGAAAAGCGGATGCCACCTTGGCAGGTCCCTTGGGAGGAGGACTAAGTTTTAAAGCAACCATCAGAATCTGCAGAGTGCTTTCAAAAATACAGATTCCTGATATCCCAAACCTACTGAATGGACCTCTAGGTGAAACCAGCAATCTATTTAATGTTCCCTGGGCGAGTCCGATTACCAGCCTGGTTAAAACAGCTCTGCTTTCTTCTAAAACAAAAGAGGGCCCTGACTACTCAGGGACATTTGTTTTTAGATTTTTTTTTTCTTTGGCCGCACACCATGGCCTGAGCAGGATCTTAGTTCCCTGACCAGAGATCGAATCCTTGTCCCCTGTAGTTAACCCCTGGACCATCAGGGAGGTCCCTGTTATTAACTTTTTAAATTTAAAGATAAAAAACCTGGGGATCAAGATGCAAAAGTGAGGTGGATTACAAAAACTAGCAAAGCAAAGTGAGGCTGGGCTTACACCCACACCCCCAACACCTCCCCCAGTATCCCTGACACACTCCAGTGGGTCAGCCCTTGAGCACACACAGGGACCAGGTTCTCTAAATGATGTGGCCCCAACTCTGACCTCTGTTCAGGTGGTCCAGACCTTGGCCTCTGTCAGCTTCCAGACAGATGCCAAGAACAAAGCCCTAGACCCTGGGGGCCAAGAGCCCTGGGACCTGACCCAGGCGGGCTGCTGCCTAGGGGGCAAAGAGCGGAACTTGCCAGCACGTGTCCCCGGACACCCAGGGGACTTGGTTTTCCCACGGTGGAGACCTCCAGGCAGGAAGGCAGCTCCGGGCCCCACACTACAGCCATAAAAACCACGCGGATTTTAGAGCTGGGTGACCGGACGGGCAGGAGCTGGTGCACTGAACGCAGCTCTCCTTGCAGGTAAGAACCCCGAGTCTGAGAAAGAACCATCCTGGCAGGAAGCCCAGTCTCTGCCTGGTCCAGTCCTCAGGGATGACCACCGGGACCTCAGCTCCCAGATGTTCCTGCCCCCTTCTCTTCACCTCCCTCCTTTCAAACCCGAAGAAAAGTGACATCACCTTCAAGATGATGTCATTGCTGGCCGGCAGAGCTGGGCCTGTTCCTGCAGTGGTAGGCTGGGGACGCTTCTCCCCAGGAGAGCCCACAGCTCCTGTGGTCCATGCTCCCAAATGCTGAGAATTGCTGCTGATCAACAGCCACACTCCCTGCGAAATGCATCCTACCTTCCACAGCAGACTCAGACTGACAGGGATTCATTCAGCATTGCTATTTTTAAAAATGCAGATACAGGAGGAAAAGGCAGTAAAAATACACACCAGAGCCCTGGTCCAAGGCTGTCTTTCCTCCAGGGCCAGGTTCTCACTGAGGTGGGCTGGGCGGTGGCGGGGGGCTGGCCTCCTGGGCAGTTCTGTCTCCATCATCCGTGAGGGCTCTGTGCCCCCATCCCACCCACTCCCTGAGCCGCCCAGCGGGCAGGTAAGGGAGATCCACACCAGGGGGCAGGGACTTCCAGGACTCGCCCCGGAGTAACTGTGATCCTCTGCCTTCCTCAACTCCCAAACTCCATGTTTCTAACACAAACTGGGTGGGGGGCTGCAAACATGTTCTCTCCGCCCCCCGCCTAGGAAGCAAGAGCTTTGGCCAAGGCACAGACAGACGAGGAGGAAGCAAGGTGAGCACCGCCCCGCCCTGGGATGGAAAGCAAGCCAGGGCCTCACATCCCTGAACAACGGTCCCACAGCCAGCTGCTCCCAAAGTGCTGACGGCCTTCTGAACTGGCCTGATGCCCTCAGTCCACGGCATAGCCACCCGGAGCCCTACAGACAGGCTGCCCCCGCCGGGGAGCAGCTGACTGGCCTCACCGCTCACCAGCGCCCACCTCGACAGTCACGTCTTCCTTTCTCAGCCACCCCATGTCACCAGAATTAGACCAGGGGAGGATCGGGTAGCCTGCCCTCTGGGCAAAGATTTCTAACAGAACGAAGCACAAATGCTTACTGAGCAGCCGGCTTCTGGGCTGAGCGTGTGGTAACTGGCGTGGCTGGGAACAAGGAAAGGGCTCGCCACCATCCACTGAGGAGGAAACACTTACAGGTGCCAGAGACCCAGCTCGGTCCTGCAAGCTCCCAACTCCTCCAAAGACAGAAAGGCCAGAGTCATGTCACCTGAACCCTCAGGGCACAGAAGGTGACTATTTTCTGTTCTCTGAGGGACCGGAGCAATCAGCATCGATGAAAATGCATTAACACATTTCGGTGGACGCCCTGGAGCGTTAGCACCCCTGCCTGAGAAGGGCTGGAGACCTGCCAGGGTACACGGTATATACCTTTTACGAGAAACGTCTCAGCCTTGCTCTCTCTCCAACCTGCATGCATGCTAAGTTGCTCAGGTGTGTCCAACTCTTTGCCCTCCCATGGACTGTACCCTGCCAGGCTCCTCTGTTCCATGGGATTTCCCAGGCAAGAACACCGGAGGAGGTTGCCATTTCCATCTCCAGAGGATCTTGCTGATCCAAGGATTGAACCCGCATCTCCTGCATTGGCAGGGGGACTCTTCACCACTGTGCCACCAGGAAAGCCCACCCCTCGGACCAGGGCTGGCCTTATTTCTCTTAATCCCTGGGCCCTCATCACTGGCAAACAGGCCGCGGAACCAGAAGTGTGAAGAAGAACCAGAAGACGACCCCAGGCTGGCGTCTGAAGAATCCTCCCCACCTCCTGCAGGCTGCATCCAGGAACCCCCATCAATCTAAGTGGGGGAAGATGGAACAAGCACTCTGCCACGATCCTTCCAAGGCCCAGCTGAGTCACGTGAGGGTGATGGCAGGTGGCAGGTCTGTGATGGTTCTGAGACGGAAGCCCCCAGGACACGAGTGGCATGTGGCGAGTAATGGAAATGGCAGCTCTCTTGCCCGCCCCTGCTTATGCTCTGCCAACGATTGCAGGGCTTACTTCACTGGTCAGTTTGAACGGCCCTGAAACGGGATGTGAAGCACAGAGCTGTGCAGTGAACCACACAGGGAGAAGGTGCGACTGGGCACCCAGCGTGAACCCCGCTTCCCTCAGGCCTGGGCTCCAGACCCGCCTCTCCTCCCCCAGCGGCGGGGCAGGGACAGAGCCCGCCCTGCAGAAGCCTGGGCTGGCTTCCCTTGACATCTGTCACAGGCTGCTCAAGCGACTGTGCACCAGCCATCCATCTATCCACACACTAACACGACAGTCTGCACACCTACGAGGATGCCAGACGCTGCGTGTGCCTGGTGCTAACGAAACATCAGGCTGGGAGGAGCCAGGAGGAGGCGGGGGCATGAAGTGCAATGAGCAGTCACACACGAGGCACCTCCACGGTGACAGTCACGGCTTTTACACGGGCCCAGACAGCTGACTCCAGTCTTTGCCTGGGCGTCACCCCATCAGGAAGGCCTTCTCTGACCGCCCCGCTTCCTTCTCCCGCAGCACCTGCCCCGCCCTGGAAGCAGACAGCGTTGGGGGAACCCGTGGGAACTGGGCTGGGGACAGAGGCAGTGGTCAGCAGCACCCCCACCAGAGAGCCACTGGCCCCCCAGGAAGCAGGCAGTGGAGGGTGGCAGCTCCTTCAGGAACTAGGCTGGAAGGAGGGACCAGGGAGGGGACATGGGCTGGGGAAGGGCCTCTCTTTAAGACTTCGAAGACAGGTCTGGTGGGAGCTGCCCAGGGAGGCTCTCGAGAGTGCAGCCTGTGAGGTAACCAGGGCGGCGCCTCCGGTCCAGCCTCCTCCACAAGGCTGGCTGTCCCACAGGGCAGCCGAGCCTTGTGCCAGCTCAGGCAGGCTGCAGGGCTAGGCTTCAGCCTCATAAATGTCGTGCATGGCCAGCGAGAGACCCTCTGCTGGCAGCCACCTCTGAACATGTGAGTTGCTCCTCCAACTAGAACAGCCACTGCTCAAGGGCAGGGTCCCGTCACACGTGGACTGTGGTCATCGGCCCGGCCCAGGGATCAGCCCTCCACCCCACCCCCGGGGGGCCCCGTCTAACAGGACGGCTCTGGTCTTGTCCCTCTCCCTCCTGCAGATTCCAGCCCCTCTCCAATGCCTGCCTGGATGGATCTCGTGGCCTGGATCCCAGGACACCCCCTGGTCTGGGTGCAGCACACCTCCCCCCAGCTTCTGGAGGAAGGTCCGCGGGAGCATGCCCCTCCAGTCCTTGTGGGCTGGGCAGAAACACTTGCCAGGCGACTGGCTGGTTGTGATGCTCCCACAGAGCGTCGAGGGCTCTGCTCGTCCAAACTGAGAGCCTCCGGTGTGACCTGGCGATGCTGCTCCGATTATATTCACTGTGATCTGTGCGGATTTCCTTCCGTTACCTGTCTTTCTGTCTACCGCACTCTTTCCTCTTTTTTTCCAGTGAGATGACCTAGTTTTTATAATTCTGAACATTCTCCCTCTATTGGCTTGAAGGCTCTTGATCCTGTTTCTACTATGAACATTCTAACGTGTCCGACCGACTCAGAAAGTCTAGAGGAAACCAGCTGCCCTCCCATTCTTCCTTAACAGTTCAAAGATCTTCGTATTCACTCCCATGACCCTCTCCTGCATTTCCACTGACCGCTGTGTCAGCATTTTAGTTTCTAACTCTCCTCAAGTCAGTAACGACCCCAGTTTTACACGTTGACCATGATTCAGCTCGACCACGAGTTTCTGCCGTCTCTGACCTGGGTTTAGTTTCCTTCTTCCTGAAGTCCAGTGAGAGTCTGTGAGTGAATCAACTTGGGTTTCTTTTCTATGAAAATGCTTATATATTTTAAAAATTAATTTATTTTTAACTGGGGGATAGGTAGTTGCTTTACAGTATTGTGTTGGTTTCTGCCATACTCCAACATGCGTCGGCCACAGGCATACACATGTCCCTCTCTCCTGAATCAATGCCTGCATTCTGTTCTCACGACAGAATGATATGCTGGTCTTACCGTCCTCGTGAAGATTTTCTTCCACCGTGGACTGACCTCCCTATTACTCTGTAGACACTTGCTGAGCTTCACTGTTGAGCCTTGGGAGCGATCTCTGTTTTCCTCTCAAGCTGCTTTTAAGATGTGGCTGAGCCCTCTGGGAACTCCATCAGAGCCGGCCCGGGTCCTCCTTGCGTCCTCCCCTCTGCACCACCTCTCTGGATCTCTGTGCTTAAGTCCACTTAACTTCTTCAGATCTCTTTTCTGGCTCATGCATAATTCTCTCCTGGGGTGTGTCTATTTTGCTGGTTAACATCTCTGTTGGGTTTTATATGCAATGGCTAGAGTTTTTATCATAGAGATTGTATGTGGTCCTTAAAAAAAAAAACAGCCTCTTTAAAATGTACTGTATCCTAATCTTTTCTTGATTTCTAATCTTTCTTTAAGCCCTGTGATCACCGTAAACATTATATTAAGATCTCTTCTATCATCTGAAGTTGTAAAATGTTGGAAATCCTCCTGTTTGTTGTGACACCTGACTCTAGCTTATGATTTCTATATGTTTAATAATTTATTGGCATGAGCTCATAATTTGTAGAAATTGTAGGATTCCAGGTGGCCTGAGCTGTGCAAGGGTTGTTCTACAAACTCTTTGCTTTTCTTTCGGCAAGTGGCTCCAGGAGTATCACCAGCCTGGTGCGGGCCTGGGGATTCCTAAATCACGTAGGGATTATAACACAGACCTCAGACTCGGATGTTTCGATCACTCACAGGAGACTTCCCCCAGCACCTGAGTGCAAGACAGTGATAAACTTCCTCATCGTTTCTCTGGCTCCATGGGGGAGATTTTCTCATGTCTGTTTTTCCCCCTTAACAGCCCTTTAATGGGGATTTCTATTCCAATTCTACACATCTTTAAAAGAATCCAAAGTTACATTATTGTTGGGCTTGTTTCAGGGCCCAGTAAACATCCCCGGGGCTTTCCTGATGGCTCAGCGGGTAAAGAATCTGCCCGCAATGCAGGAGACACAGATGTGGGTTTAACCTCTGGGTAAGGAATTGCTGATGAAGGTCCCTACAGTCAAAGCTATGGCTTTTCCAGCAGTCATGTACAGATGTGAAAGTTGGATCATAAAGAAATCTGAGCACTGAAGATATTGATGCTTTTGAACTGCGGTGCTGGAGAAGACTCTTGAGAGGCCCTTGGACAGGAAGGCAATCAAACCAGTCCATCCTAAAGGAAATCAACCCTGAATATTCATTGGAAGGCCTGATGCTGAAGCTCCAATATTTTAGGCCACCTGATGTGAAGAACTGAGTCATTGGAAAAGACCCTGATGCTGGGAAAGACTGAAACCAGGAGAAGGGGATGACAGAGGATGAGATGGTTGGATGGTGTCACCGATTTGATGGACATGAGTTTGAGCAAGTTGGTGATGGACAGGGAAGCCTGGTGTGCTGCAGTCCATGGGGTCACAAAGAGTCAGTCAGACACTACTGAGCAACTGAACCGAACTGACTAAGGAAATGGCAACCCAACTCCAGTATTCTTGGCTGGAAAATTCCATGGACAGAGTAACCTGGTAGGCTGTGGTCCATGGGGTCTCAAAGAGTTGGATACGGCTGAGTGACTAACACACACACCCCCACCCCAGAGCTGCCATGCCATTACCAGCCTGCTGTGGTTTCAGGCTCCCTCTTTGATTCTGTGTCTTGTTATCTCATTTCTTTCTTATATGTTCAGTTATATTTAACACCTTTGTTATATTTTACACAGCACTTCTAAATGACTGCACTTAAGAGTGGTTCTATTGTACATTAGCTTAATCTACCACGTCAGACTGGAAATCTACTCCGTCGCCTTCTGGCTTCCCATGAAGTTGAGAATCCGATGCATCTTCATTCCCAGACTTGTTTAGTGACTGGTCACTTTGGAAGCTTTATCCCCAGTGTTCTGGAATTATAGGAATGTGCCAGTTAGGACTTTTCCCATTCACCACCCTGGAACCTTGTGATCATCAATTCTGGAAACATTTCTCCTTTCTTTGATACATTTCTGCCCTTTGTTTTCCCTCTCTTTACAGATTGCCTAGATGTCAGATGGTCTATTTCCTGGGAGTCTTTGTCAACACTTTTTCCCCTTCTAATGTTGTGTTTTTAATTTCTAAGAATTATTTCCTCTTCTGACTTTTATAGCATCCTGTTTTATTTCCCTGACAAAATACTGACTCTTATTTCTCTGAGGCTATTCACTATGTGTTTTGAGGGCTTTTCTGTTTGCAGTTATCAGCTGTTTCCTCTGATATATCTTTGTCTTTGCTTGTTCTGGCCTCTACCCTTCGTGCTGGGAACCTTTTGAAAACAGGCAGTGATCCTTGCTGTCCATCCCTATCTTTAAATGAGTCATCAGGGAATTCTTTGTGATGATGGAACAGGCCTGTACTTTGACTGCTGTGGTGGTTACGTGAAGCTACATACACAAGCATCCGGGACATGGCAATTTTCTGGCTTTGTCCGTAGTTACGTACGATGTAACCACTGGGGCAAACTGGATGGAAGGTGCAGGGGACCTTTCTGGACCATTTATTGCAACTTCTTAGGAATTTACATTTATTTCAAAATAAAAAAATTGGAAAGCTGAGGCAATAAAAAGATGATGGAAGCTTTGTGCACACAAGCAAGCCTCTGGAGTCGTACTGATCATGTAGCTGACGCATCCAGCTCCTGCTTTGTGGGCCTGCCAAGCGCTAGCGACCACAGGTCTGTCTCCGACGCCACTTCTTCTTCCAGAGGGGAGTCCTCCAACCCCGGGCCCTGCCTGGACTCAGGCTCTGGGATTTCCCCTCAACTGGACAGACTTCCCTGAATCCCCTTTCAGGGTTTGGCTGCCCACTTTGCTCTGCTGAGGTGCCTCGTCCAGAGTGTCTGGTTTGAGGATTTCTCCAGAGCATCAGCCTCTGTTCTTATGAGCAGAGGAGATAATTATTCTCTAGCTGGTACAAGCAGACAGGTAACTTGGGAAGCTTCATTTCCTCCCATGGAGACTGTCAGCGAATCGTCCCATCTTCAGGCCCAGACACAGTCCCAGCACTGAGGGACCCCAGGCTTCCATACTGCTCCCCTGGGCAGGTAGCTGCGGATTTCAGCGCCTGCTCTGCTGCCTTCCACCAACAATCTTCCACAGCTGGAAGCCTCCTGTCTATTGTCTTCTCTCCTATTCTTGGTCCTCGTTGGGTTTAGACATTTAAATAATTCTTTTACTGTCATTTTAGAAGGGTTTCTGGAGGAAGTGGAAATAAATGAATGTGTTCAATCACCCATGTTAACCCAAGCATGCCACGTCAACTACAGCTCCTTAACCTGAATTCTGCAAAGTATTTACACACAACCACAGCCCTAAAGGGCTTCCCTGGTGGTTCAGATAGTAAAGAATCTGCTTGCAATGGGGGGAGACCCAGGGTTGATCCCTGGGCTGAGAAGATCTCCTGGAGAAGGGAAAGGCTACTCACTCCAGTATTACTGCCTTGAGAATTTCATGGACAGAGGAGTCTGGCAAGCTACAGTCCATGGGGTCTCAAAGAGTCGGACACAACTGAGCAACTAACACTTTCACTTTTATAGTCCTAAAGAAATGAACCCTGAATATTCGTTGGAAGGACTGATGCTGAAGTTGAAGCTCCAATACTTTGGCCACCTGATGCGAAGAACTGACTCACCGGAAAAGACCCTGATGCTAAAAAAGATTGAGGGCAGGAGGAGAAGAGGGTGACAGAGGATGAGATGGTTAGATGGCATCACTGACTCAAGGGACACGAGCTTGAGCAAACTCTGGGAGAGGCTGAAGGACAGGGGGACCTGGCGTGCTGCAGTCCGTCACAGAGAGTCGGCCATGCCTCAGCGACTGAACAGCAGCAACAATGGGACGTGTGTGAAGATGGAGAGATGGTAACATGCCAACAAAAACGAGAAATCACAAACTCAAATTAGAAATTTCCAGTTTCAACACTCCCCTACAAGTACGTGCACACCAGCTACTGGACACCAGGGCATCTCTGACAGGCTCTTCCAGTAATGGCAGCGCCAAGATTCGAAATGGGGGACAAGAAGAGAAAGCACAACTCCGCTTGAAACTCCCTTGATGCTCTGAAAGGGCCACCTGTCTGCTCCTACAAACGGCTTCTGTTTCAAATGTCAAAGAAACTTTAAATTCCATAGATGGCTGTGATTTCCAATCAGAACTGATCCAGGACAAAGCTGGGCTCTGGGAGGGAGGGACTTGCAGTCATTGTTAGCCAACAGGCGTGGGGAATCAACACTTCACACACTTACAAAATGAGATGAGATTCTTACATGCTAACCTCAAAACAACCACTGAGAAAGTCGCAGGGCATAAATAGCAGCACATGTGCCCCTCGGCAGCCGGCCATGCCGCTCGAGGAGGGAGGATCTGTGAAGCGGCGGCAGCCAAGACACGCTCGGAAAGCCCAGGGCCTCTGCAGACAAAGGCCCGTGTCACACACAGGCATCCTTGCACTGTCTCAGCACGGCCACCTGCCAAACGGCTCCAGAAACGACGGGGACCAAAGCACATTAACGTCAACCAACAAGCATCTCATCATCACTGTTGCTATTGTTTATTCACTCATCTGTGTCCGACTCTTTTGGACCCCATGGACTGTAGCCTGCCAGGCTCCTCTGTCCATGGAATTCTCCAGGCAAGAATACTGGAGTGGGCTGCCATTTTCTTCTCCAGGAGATCTTCCCAATGCAGGGATCAAACCTGCGTCTCCTGAATTGGCAGATGAATTCTTTATCCGGAGAACCCCATTTCATCACCTACCGCATAAGAAATATTACAATCTGTACTACGAGAGAGTCAAGGGGGAAGAAAAGATGGTACCATCTATGCCTTTGAAAACCTTCAATTGTAAGTGGCATACTATGCATATTCCAAGTGACTGGAACATATGTGCAAGGTTGCCCCGCTGTCTAAGACGCCCCATTCAACAACCTCACCCTCATTCTACAGTGACTGTGCAGCGCCAGAGGCACCGCAATCAGAACTTTGCTCTTAGAAAGATGCAGAACCTAAAGATCTTTCAGTTTAATACGGGTCTCAATCACCTAACGCTACTTAAACAGGAAAGGAAGTTAGATCCCAGTGTAAAGCAAGACACCTCGCACAGACCCCAGGGACACAGACAGGGCACCTACCACAGGAGGGGGCCCACCTGCCAGGGTCTAAAGGAGAGACAAGACCCAAATGCAGGGTCTCAGAGGCAAGTCAACACATCACCCGATCTAAAAAATGGGCAAAGGATGTACCTCAACAGACATGTCTCCCAGGAAAATACATAAACGGCGATCAAGGAGATGAAAAGACGCAGCATCATTAGTCATAATGCACAGGGCATCATAATGTGGCACCACTGCATACCCACTAGGATGGCTGTCATCCAAAGCCTGATAACAGCAAGCCAGCAGGGAAGCCCACAGTGGATGACCACCTGGCTGTAAACAGGAACAAAGCACTGTTCTGTGCCGTTACCAGGTGGCTCGGTGGTAAAGAGTCCTCCCGCCAATGCAGGAGACGTGGGTCTGATCCCCACGTCAGGAAGACCCCCTGGAGAAGGAAACGGCAACCCACTCTTAGTATTCCTGCCTGGAGAGTCCCACGGACAGAGAAGCCCGGCGGGCTGCAGTCCATGGGTTTGTGAAGACATGACTGAGCACGCAGGCACTGTTATGTGCTGCGACGTGAAGGAAACTCGGAAACAGGCTAAGGGAAAGAAGTCAGACACACAGGGCCACACAGACACAGAAGGCTGGCTCTTTATGTTTCCAACTATATGAAACGTCCAGAACAAGCAAACCCCCAACGACAGAAAGTGGTTATTCCCAGGGGTTGGTTATTCCCAGGGGCTGAGAGGAGAGGGGGATGTGGTGTAACTGCTGATGGGTATAGGGTTTCTTTCTTGGGGGGTAATGAAAGTGTTCTAAATTTAGACTGTAATGGTGGGTGTACAAACCTCTGAATATACTAACAACCATTTGAACTGTCTTCCCTTAAAGAGTGAATTTTATGGTCTGTGAGCTAAGTCACTTGCGTCATCACATCTGACTCTGCGACCCCGTGGACTGCAGCCTGCCAGGCTCCTCTGTCTGTGGGACTCTCCAGGCAAGAATACTGGAGTGGGTTGCCATGCCCTCCTCCAGGGGATCTTCCCGACCCAGGGATCAAACCCACATCTCTTATGTCTCCTGCATTGGCAGGCGGGTGCTTTACCACTAGTGCCACCTGGGCATATGAGTTATATCTCAATAAAGTACTTTGGCCACCTCGTGCGAAGAGTTGACTCATTGGAAAAGACTTGGATGCTGGGAGGGATTGGGGGCAGGAGGAGAAGGGGACAACAGAGGATGAGATGGCTGGATGGCATCACCAACTCGATGGACATGAATTTGAGTGAACTCCAGGAGTTGGTGATGGACAGGGAGGCCTGGCGTGCTGCAATTCATGGGGTCACAAAGAGTCGGACATGACAGTGAATGAACTGAACTGAACTGAAAGCTGGTGGCTGTTGTTTTTCTTTTTTTTTTTTTTCCAAGCCCAGGTTAAGCTGCCTGGTTGTATGGTCTTGAGTAGAAAGTTTTCTTGGAATATGTCTCTTGAGTCATGGTGTAAATCCCCTAAATCCTCTGTACTATAGATTTTATTTTCCAAGTCAAAAACCAGAAACTGTCTCCACTACAACTAAAATCACCAGAAAACTAAAATCAACACCACTGACCCCCTCGACTTCTACTCAGAATTAGACGGGTGCCCCCTGTGGACTTCTCTCTCCTAAGGCTTAGTGTTGGTGTCCATTTGTAGCTCCCATCAACCTTGATCTCAACCACTTAGCCCCTCGGGGTCTTAGTGCCTCGATTACAAAATTAAGGAGTCAAACCAAATCTGATCACCCCTCCAGTCCCTTCCCTGCTGCCATGGACCTCGACACCCTAAAACCCGGATGCAGCCAATAGCAACCGTCCCCAGGCCTCAGCCGACCCACCTGCACTGATCACGCCCTTGTGGTCCAGGGTCACCAGCACAGAAGAGGGGAACCTAAGGAGTGTCCATGGGAGGCGGGGAAGCTGGAAGCCCCTCTATGGAGGAAACACACGCCGACCTTGGGAACTACTGCCAAGGACACAATGCTTCTGTGCGCTGCGCCACCTGGGCAACGTCTCACTGGAGCCACAGGGAAGAGAGCCTGGGCGCTAGGATCAGGCCTGCCCTGGAGACAGCAACAGCCCACTGCCCGTGGCACGGTCTGCTCTGGGGCTGTGGAGGGTCCTTGCAAGAGTTTATTTAGCCTTGGCTTCTGGAAGGATTTCTGGGGTGGCCCCAGCCTGAACCTTCAAGCCTCGTGAGCAAAATGCCAAGAGTGGACACAAAAGGCACTACGAAGTTTCCGGGAATGCTTTTTCGTTTAAACTTGAAAACAAACAAACAAACCAAACCACAACTGTCATTCCCCTCCCCTCCTCCGCACCCCACCCATCCTGGGCTCCACCAAGGGTCTTCTGATTCAAGGACCGCCAATAGCCCCCACTCACATCAGTGGCACCTCTGGCTACTGAGAAGACCCTAGACAGAGGGCTTGGGGGCAGGTGCCAAGAGAAAATAAACGCTGGTCCTACTGTCCCCAACAGCACAGTGGTCTCTCCCTGTGGTACCCAACTCAACATGGCACACTGCCCGTGCAGAGAGGAGAAAGTGGGGAAGTACAGGCCAGGGACGGGACACTCTTAAGTCCATCACTCAACATCGCAAAGCTAACAGGGTGAACCCCACCCAGGCCGGCCTGGAGTATGACCTGGCAAGTGCAGACAGCTGTCCAGAAAGCCATCGTATTTAAAAAAAAAAAAGGGGGGGGTGTGGAGGAAAATATATATACATACACGTCAGAACAAGCAGAGAAAAGCGGAGACCATTTTGAAATGTACAAAAATACTGAAGCTGGATGTTGTGCACCAGGAACTAACAGCGCTGTAGGTCAAATACCCTTCAAGAACAAACTCAGAAAAACAGATCAGATTTGTGGTTACCAGGGGCAATCCGGAGGGGGACCTGGACGAAGGTGGTCAAAGGTACAAACTGTCAGTTATAAGGTAAGTAAGTACTACGGACGCAATGTTCACCATGGCAAATGTGGCTAACATGCTGTATGTTACCTATGAGAGTTGAGAGTGAATCCTAAGGGTTCTCACCACAAGGAAAAGAATCCTCTTGTTTTATTTTGTATCTATGAGACTATGGATATTCACTAAACTTAATCTGGTCACCATGTCATGATATATTTAAGTCAAACCGTTATGCTGGATACCTTCAACTTATACAAAACTGCACATCAATCGCATCTCAGTAAAACGCAGGAGCAGGGAGAAAGAAGTAGCAAATAGTTTCAAAAATCTAATTAGGGACCTTCCTGGGGGTCCAGTGGCTAAGACTCAATGCTCCCAATGTAGGGGGCCTGGGTTCAGTCCCTGATCAGGGAACATTTTTATCCCATATGCCGCAACTAAGACCCCACTAACACCCCACATAGCCAAATAAATAAATATTGAAAAAAGAAAAAAAAATCTAATTAATTCAGTCTTGCTGCAGAACCATCACAGAGACATTCTCAGCGGGGTGTTAATATATGCCTAGTCTTGTTAAATATATATGCTTAGAACAGACTATGTCTGGTCATAGTGATGGTCTCTGGGGAGAAGAAATGTTAGGAAGGAAATACTTCATGACATCCTCTTTAAGCCTTTTGAATGTTGTTCCATCTGCATATATTATCTATTTAAACACACACACAAGAGCATTAAGATTTCAATTTAAAGGGCAGGCAAGCTAATTAGCAATATCCCCCCTCGGAACTGCAATCATATTTACCGTGCGGGCTCCCAAACATGACCAGAAAACTGAAGCAGAGCTGAACGACTCCCCGGCAGCGGCAGCTGCCAGCCAGCGCTATGCTGAGTGGTGCTCAGGGTGATCTCGTCCAGTCCCAGAAACTGTCCAAGATTCTGTCTACGGGGCGAGCTGTGGACATGGAGCCATCACAGGTCTCCATGACGACTCCAAGCCCCAGGGAGCACTTCCTGCACCCCAACTTTACCCACTGCCCCCTCGTCCAGCCCTCTGCCTGCAGAAAATGCTCGCCATGAGCTGAAGGCACGACAAACTGGCCCGCCCGGCCTGCAGAGCTCAGGGCCAACCCCTGGCACAAGAAGGGCTTATTTCTTGGCAACCGGGGCACAGTCAGCTGACTTGTGCTCTAGTCCTCTAGATACTGCCAACTAGCTGGGTGCTCCTGCCTAAGTTACAAAAGGCTTCAGCATCATGCTGGGAAACAGGCGTTCTAAGATGGAAGTTTAAGTGGAGACCACTTGGGGGAGGGCAGTGTAGCAGAGTGAATCAAGTCTTAAAAATGTACTCCTACGCCTTGACCAGTGATTTCATTTACGAATTTAACCTAAGAAACTTACAGAGCCAGACAAAGAGAGAGAAAAAGTACGAGATGTTAGTCCCATCATTTAAAACTGAAAACCTGACAACAATTGAGCTGGTTGACAGAGACGGATCCAAGAAACAGCTTCATCCATCGGATGGAATTATGGACATTAAGAATCACGGTATCAAAAATTCTTTGTGAAATGAAAATGCTACCAAAAAGAAACATATCTGCCTCTGAACACCCAACCGGGGAGCATATGAAGGCCCCAAGGTATGGGCGACAATTCTAATAAAGAGAGTGCAGAAACTGCAGGGGGAACTGCACCTGAATGTAGTTTATGGGATGGGCCAGTCAACAGAGGACAGGACCCTTAAGGGCTGAACAAGCCTGTGAGGCGCCCACGGTGGCGCTGGTGCGCTGTGTGGGCTCCGCAGAAGGTTCGGAACTGAGGCCCCGAGGCTGAAGCAAGGTGGAAGCGGCCGAAGTATCCGTCACTGGTGGTGTTTCTAAAATACAATCTGGGGACTGCCTTGGTGGCTCAGTGGATAGGAATCCGGCCTGCCAATGCTGGGGACATGGGTTTGGCCTCTGATGCAGGAAGATCCCACGTGCCGTGAGGCAACTAAGCCCATGAGCCACAAGTTCCGAGTTCATGCACCTTCAGCCCCACGCTCTGCAGCAAGAAGCCCTGCACAGCCACTAGTGAGTAGCCCCCCGCCTGGCTACAACTGGAGAAAAGCCACGTAAAGCGAAAAGACCCAGGGCAGCAAAAAATAAAATAACCAAATACATTTTTAAAATTCACTTCATAAAATACAACCTAGGAGTAAGTCTTTAGGTTCGAGCCCAAGAGAATCAGTGTACATCAAACAAAGCAGGTGGGGTCGCCTGCCCAGCAACAAACGTGACCGGGCTTCCACGCAGACGGCACTGCCTGTCGTGGGAATGCTGTGTTCCGGAACACAGACCAGCAAAGAGGAGACGATTCTCTGGGTTTAAAGCTTCCCCTGTTCTGTGGAGATACCCAAGTACTGCAAACTTGAACTCCCCTGGACACGTGCAAACGGTCTATTTACATGGTCCATTTTAAGTCTGTTAAGTGGCGTGGGGCCAGGATTGAGCACTGTAAGCACTTTTCTAAACAAATATGGATATGCTCATAACAGACTAGAATAACCACCCACTGCAATGATAAGTAGCAGTTATAGCTGAGTGGTGGAATTATAGGTGACTTTTGTAAACCAGTTTTTGTATGTTCTTGCAACTGTGTACTAAGTATGTATAAGTAACTCAAAATAACTTGAGCAATCAGAAAAAAAAGCAAAACAAAACAGACTGTCATCTAAGACAAATAAGAGAATAACCCTACCGGTTTTTCTTCAGTGATGATCACAGAGACTGACAAGAGGCCACTGAGCCTGCACTTTCCCCGCACACCTGATCTGGATGCTACACTCCCACGCCCTTGCATTCACCTGTCCACCCGCGGCTGCCCTCTGCTCTCCTCCGGCGCCGTCCATGGTTCCTGTGGCTTCCAACTGTTTCTTTCTAGAGAGCTTGACCCCTTCTCTCCGGCATCAAAAGCTGTTGAGCAAAATTCTTCAATACAATGACTCAGGGCAAAGGATGGAGTGTGGATTAGATAAAGAGCAAGAGCAATTAGAATGGTTTTTCCAACATTCAAAAGGCAATTATGCTAAGTGCAATGTGGAGTCATAGATTTGGATCCCGGAACAAAAGGAGGACAGGAGTGGAAAACTGATCCAAACAGAAGTGCGTATTTCAGTTAATGGTGTGGAACCAGGACTCACTTCTTGCTTTTGACAATTGTACCATATTACATAAGATGTCAACCTTGGGGGAAGCTGGGAGAAGGGTATACCATGGTCCTTACAACTTTCCTATAAACCTCAAGAGAGTTTATAATGCAGACATGCAATAGGACAATGATAAGAATAAAAGAAAGATGGGGGACAGGCTGAATACACATTTCCACAGCGGGTATCCCTCTTCACGTGGCTGCTTCCAGGCACCCAAGACACAGCACAACCAAGACTCTGTCCACGGTGCTGTTACGGGAGGGGCATCACCTGCTTGAGCCCTTGGGAAACCCGGGTCTCTGACACTTTAGGTAAAGAGAAAGATGACACACTCAAAGCAACCATGATGCTGCCTGGCGCAGAGCTGGCAATCCACGGATACGGGCTGGACACAAGACAGCAATTCCAGCCCTTCTCCTCTCAGACTGGCTGCATTCTACTCATAACAACTGTCATACAGTTTCACCCCTAAAAGAAATTAAATCCAACGACACGTCTTAGAGACAGCTGCGTATAAATACCGGTCAGTAGGGAAAAGGGAGTGTGTGTGTGCTTAGTCACCCAGCCGGGTCTGACTCTTTGGGACCCAGGGACTGCAGCCCGCCAGGCTCCTCTGTCCGTGGAATTCTCCAGGCAAGAATACTGGAGTGGGTTGCCATTCCGTTCTCCAGGGGGTCTTCTCGAATGCAGGGATCAAACCCAGGTCTTCTGCCTTGGCTGGCGGATTCTTTACCATCTGAGCTACCAGGGAAGCCCAGGGGAAAGGGTAGAGGGGAGGAAAACAGGTTTTTCTGCTACTAGGACCTGAAAGCACTGCCTGCTTATCGAGGGCAACTCAATGTCCCTTCCCTCCTGTGGCCCATCTTTTGCAATCTCTGGCATTAACACTATTACTAGAAGACAAAGCAGAGGGGAGACAAGACCCCAAATCAGATATATATATACTTAAAACTTGGGGTGTGGGGCAGATTAAAACACTGAATCTACTACAACAGGGTTTTTAAGCACCTATACATCAGTCCAACTCAAAGGGTAGTTAGTTCCAACCAGCAGACTCTGCATCACAGGGAGGACATTCCCCTCCAGGTCCTTGGGCCCGCCCAACCCAGTCTGAGTGTCAGAAGAACCTGTGTTAACAAGAGCCAGCTGATTCCACGCCATCGGCTTTCGCAGGTGTGACTAGGGATCATTTACCATGCTCTCCCTACTCCCCCTAGCCCCACAGGTAAACAGGGTGGTTACATCCATTTTTAATTGAAGGAGTTACTCCTCCATGTGAGTCATTCGGAAAGTAAGCTTTCACAGAAAGCCCCGTTTCTCAAGAAGCACCCCACCCGGGGAGAGAACGCGGGGTGTTCAGCTGTATGATCATATAACTCCAGGGAACAGCACAGGTGACCTGGGGTTCAAATGAAGGGGCAGAAGACTGTTGAGAGTAGGTGAGGAGCCCCGAAGCCACTCGAAGGCAGGACAGGAGGCTGGGGGTGGAGAGCTCACCCGGGAGCTCAGCCTACATGCTGGGCTGAAAAGGGGTCCGGAGGACAGGAGGCGCGTCTGGGCTGGGGCAGTCAGAGCGCAGAACCAGTGCAGGAGAGAGGACCTGTGGGGCACGCAAGGGGCATTTCCAACAAAGATCTGATGACAGACGAGAACGGGGCCTGGCACCAGAGGCACAGGCGACCAAAGCAAACTAAACAGACAACTTGGGCTTCAGGAAAATTAAAACAAGCTTTATGCATCCAGAGACTGCCAAGAGAGCAACATGCAACACCCACGGAGAGAGAAGACACCTGCAATCAGGCATCTGACGAAGGATTAACGTCCAGAATATAGAGTGGTGGTTTAGTCGCTAAGCCGTGTCCGATTCTTTGAGACTTCGTGGACTGCAGCCCACCAGGCTCCTCTGTCCATGGGATTTCCCAGGCAAGAACACTGGAGTGGGTTGCCATTCCCTTCTCCAGGGGATCTTCCTGATCCAGGGATCGAACCCAGGTCTTCCAAACTGCAGGCAGATTCTTCACTGACTGAGCTACCAGGGAATATAGAGAGAACCCCTAAAACTCAGCAGCAACAGAAAACAATTCAAGTCAAAGACGGGCAGATGACCTGAATGAATGTTTCTTCAAAGAAGACACACAAGTGAAAAGATGCCCAACACCGCTCATCTAAGCGTTAGGGAAATGCAAATCACAACTACAATGAGGTATCACCTCACACTCAGCATGATGGCTACTATCAAAAAATAAATAAATAAACAAAAATTACAAATGTAGGGTGTGGACAAATTGGAACCCTTGTGCCCAATAGGTGGGAATGTAAAATGGTATCGCTGCAATGGGTAAACAGTTCGGCAGCTCCTCAAGAAAGTAAAAACAGAATTACCAAATGATCCAGCAATCCCACTTCTGGGTATATACCCAAAAGAACTGAAAAACAGGATCTCAAAGAGATATCTGTACACCCATTTTCCTAGCAGCATTATTTATGACAGGGAAAAAGGGTCAGAATGGAAGCCCCAAAAGGAGAATTTTAAATGGTCCCAAGTGTTCTGATGTTTGGAAGATGCACACTTGAGTACTTGGAGGTGAGCGTCACGGCGGCTGCTCCTGACTCACCAGGGGCTCTGGAGGAAGTGTATTTACATACTCTTGCAGACACAGATAAAGCAAACTTGGCATGAGGTGAACTGCTGACTCACGGTGGCTGGTGATTAGTAATCACTGGCCTAGTCCTTCAACTTCTCTGTATGTTTAAAACTGTCTCATAATAAAAAGTTGGGAAAAGAAATGTTTAAAATTCGACAGACTTGCGGGTGGAGAGGGCAGGTAACACTCGCAAAGTCGGAGGTTCTAGATGACAGGATGGAGACATCGAGGAAGCAGCTGGGAATGAGCAAGTACGGACGGACATGCAGGTGCCAGCAGCCCTTCCCTGCTGGCTCAGACAGTAAAGAATCCGCCTGCAACGTGGGAGACCTGGGTTTGATCCCTGGGTTGGGAAGATCCCCTGGAGGAGGGCATGGCAACCCACTCCAGTATTCTTGCCTGGAGAATCCCCATGGACAGAAGAGCCTGGCGGGCTACAGTCCAAGGGGTACCAGAGTTGAACACGACAGAGCAACTAAGCACAGCACACAGCAGAGCAGGCTGATGAGAGCGCTGAAGAAAAGCCCAGAGGAGCGGGGACTCTCCAAAATTTCCTGAGAGGAAAGCAGTTTTACCTGCTTCACTTCAGCCAGAAGAGTGGAACTCAATGGAAGAGAGTTTCCATTAAGAGGGTGATTGATGGACCATAGTGACAAGGCTGGAGGGTCAGCAGGGCAGGGACTGAGAAAAAGTTGTAAGTACCGTGACCAGGAATTCCCTAGGCCTTTGTGACCTTCGGGAGAGCTGTTCACACGCTTCAGTGGGAGGCCAGAAGGAGAAAGGCTTTGGGATGCTCCGGTCATGGGGAAATGGAGGCAGACACCCTTTCTCACCCGGGGGTGGTGGGTGCCCCCAAAGCACTCTGGGGGAGGGTGAGCTGCTTTTTCTCCCTTGTCCTGAAGATGACATCATCAGCCTTCAGGGCCCTCAAACTCCCTCAAGTAATTAAACAGTCAGAGCTGCTTTCAGCCCGGAGTATGTCAGGTCCTGATGCTCCCGGAAGCCACACCAGAGACACAGATGTGTGTGTCTGTCTTTCTTCCCACCTGCACTTAGGGGGCCAGTAAGTATAGTCCCGTGGACATGCCTGTCAAGGCAGCTCAGCCAGCCCTCATCACAGCAGCATCTCCCACAAAAAAGGATTAAAATTAAAGCTAGGAGGAAGAACCTCATCAGAGCTGCTGAGTGTGAAGGACCAGCTCTCACTTGCAGGATGCAAATGAAGAACGCTCTTCAGACTGCAGGAAATCTCTCCAGGAGCTGGGGGTTTTCATTTTATTGTTGAATAGGATTGACTGCAGTTTGTTTTTTTTGTTTTTGTAAAGCACTACTCGGTATCTTGAATTTTTTTAATTGCTCAGATTGTCACAGTCAGAATGAATTTTTACCAGATATAGCTATGCTATCAACTTAAACCATAAGTGATCTGGTGTCTAGTTCCTTTCATCTTGCTGCAGAAAATAAAATGTTTCAGTCTTTCAAAATATGCAAACACACCAAAAACCCCTCAGCCAGTCAACTAGATTTAACCCCCAAAAGACACACATCCCAGGACTTACTGCTGAGCTG
The DNA here is from genome assembly GCF_016772045.2 of Ovis aries. NCBI lineage: Eukaryota > Metazoa > Chordata > Mammalia > Artiodactyla > Bovidae > Ovis > Ovis aries. Next base: position 54,649,143 of record NC_056064.1, on the reverse strand, counting down.
AACCCCTCTGAACAGCTATCATTTGCCTCAATGTTTAAATCCTAAGACCTTTTTCACAATCCTGCTTCAGAAGAACACAGTGGACCTGCGGACCCAATGGACCAAGAGATCCATTCAAATCAGTCAGCCTGGGTCGAAGGACATGAAACCCTCAACCGCAGGGTGTAGCTGACGAGCAAAACACGGGCAAATAACCTTGGAGTAGATACATTCAGAGGGTCATCCACTAACATGATTCAGTTCTATTCTGAACTACAAAAAATTCCAGTAAGCGTTTCGCTCTTCGCTGTTGGTAACCACACGTGTCAGGTGGCTCCTAATAGAGCCCCCTGAGGCTGGCAGAAATGTCAGTGAGAGAAGCAACTCTGAACGTGTGTTCCAGCTCAGTCAGAGTTGCCACTGTGGGCTCAGGAGCTTGACAACCTCGTCCTTCTCAGGGCTTGGCATCCAGCCGCCAGGCCGCTGGAGCCTCAGGGAGGAGCTACGGTTAAAAACACCAAACTGCTAGTCGATGTGAGTGACAGCATCATGTAAAGCGAAAAGCACTCTGGAAACGGTCCTGCTGGCCATTTCCCCCCTTGAGCATCTTCCCACTCTGATCTGGGCAGCAAACTCCGAAAAGCTTCTTTCAATCAGAACAGGAGCACAGACTCTGTCTTCCAAGGGTTAAGACTCTTTAAGAGAGAACCCGCTCATCACCAAAATCACCGTAAATTCAACTCCGAGGGGACCGCAGGGTCGGCTGCACTGCTCACGGGTCCAGCGTTGTTGCGATGGCAACGCACATCACCCACTACACCCGCAGCCCTTCTGTAAAGCGCTGGCCCCATGGATGTCCCACTGGAGTCCATGAGGCCCCATGGGTAAAGTTGTAAAAGAAAAAGTTCCTCTCAGTAGAACAGGAAAGTGACAAACAGAAAGGCAGGACTGCCAGGGATACGGGGAAGGGGAAAGCACCAGAGGACCTCAGTGGCCTAAAGCAAAAACAGGTGCGGAGCGGATTCAGCCTGACGGGGGAGGGGCTGGCCCGGGAGAGGGGACTGAGGGAGTCCACCTGAACCTGGCTCGTGACTCAGCATTCCCAGCGGGAGGGTGACGATGGCAGCAAGACGGGCCAGGAGGTCACGATGGATTTCCTGACAGCGCCCTCGTCTAAGACAACACAGGAAGGCCGGTCACCTGCGGGCAGGGAATCAGATTTGCACAGGTTTCTTTCACTCAACATCTAGGGGTATTCACAGGTTCTCTAGAAATAAAGTGTCTTCTGACAGTTGTTTGGATAACGACCAAGGGGCTAGGAAATGAATGACAAAAGTAGGCGGGAAGCAGCCTGCAGCACAGACAGGGTGTTTCCCCCACACTTCTGCTCTTGACCAAGATGGCCTCCCTTGTGGCCACTGGCCCACCTTCCACCCATCCCAACACCCTGCCCTTTCTCCTCGCCTGTGGCTCCCTCCCAGCCCACTGGGACATCCAAGTGTGAAAAGACTGGATGATTAATGCCAACCACAGGGCAGTGACTCATGTTTGATGGGGGTACTCGATTCTAGTTAACGACCTATGAAACCTCAGGTGACAGCAAACTATATTTACTTCCACTTGTATTTGGGTTCCTCCACTATTATCAGTGTGACCAGATAAGTTACACAACTACTCTGTTCCTCGGGTTCCTCCTCTAAACAATAATAATAGTACCTAATTCCCAGGGGTGTTGTACACTTAAGTGAGCGATACGCATAAAGCACTTATCGCGTGCCCAGCACACAGTAACACAGTAAGAAGAACCAGCATTATGTAATCTTTAAATACAAAAGCAATACTCTGCCATCCTTGTAATTCACAATCTCATTTCCTGTCTTTTGGGAATTTCAAAAGATGCCCCTGGATTCTAGAAGATACATATACCTACATACACACATTCATTCCATCCCCCTCCTGGAGGCTGGCAGACTTTGCCAGGTGTTACTTTAAATGTCCATTACTGTTTTCTTGTAAAGTAACAAGAGTGAAGATCATGAGTGTTTATAGAAGAGGCTTAAAGAAGTCGTCAAAGGTGTAATCCACCAGGTCGTAAACTGCAACATCATCAAACAGGAATTCCTACATCACTGAAACAAACTGCGCATCACCCTGTGACGCATGGATGTGATCTCCTGAAGGGACAGGGCTGGCCCTGTCTGATGGACACCAGGATAGTGTCTGCCAACAGCCAAGAGGCTGCTCCGGGCACCACCCAGCTAAGCTTCTGGTTATTCTACCTGTGCAGGCTCAGTTCAGTGGCGAGAAAGACAGACCTTGTATTTTATTTTAGACAGAGAAAAGAAGGCAGTGACGAGACCAAGGTCATTCAGAGTAGGTGACAGCCAGCAAAAGTACCCAAAGGTTTTTACTTCCAATCACAGGACGCAAACACATGTCCCTCATCGGGTGAAAGTGCCCTTGAGTTAGGCAGTGGGCCAGAGAAGCCAGGAAGACACTGGGGCCTAGGAGTTAGAAACCAGAAGCCAAGGGACAAAGGTTAAAATCACAGCATAGTGGTGAGATGCCACAGCACTGTGATCCTACCTGAATAAAATGCAATTCGATGCACTCAGTCCTGCACCTTGGTTAACCTTACATAACTTCTTCCTATTACATCACTGAGAACAATTGCTTTTAATGGGTCCAGCACTGGACCAGTGAGGCAAGCAAACCTCACACGCTATGATGCTACACTAAATAGCTTTCCCCGTGGAAATGCTGGCCTGAGGAGGAGCCAAAAATAAACCCAACAGCCAATTCCAGAGGGACCTGTCACCAGGAATGCCACACACAAAAACACACACCACCTCACAAAAGGAGGGTGATCATGAAAGACAGACCGTGAAAACTGTGGCAGCTAAGAGCAACAGACGACGCACAAGAGACAGGAAAGCAAAGGAGGGTAAACAGGAAGGCCCGAAACCTGCTCAGACAAACAGCAGTTGGCGCTCTTCTGTACAGAGGCTGCTCTGTCCAACCATGACAGGTGGAGATCAGAATGATCCACCATGTTTAGCCAACGCGCAAGAAGGGCAAGAGGCTGTCAGCACTCGGCTTCATTCCAAAAACCTACTCAAAGGATGACCATTGATGGGAAGGCCGAAGTCTCCACACAGGACACCCCTAGCCCAATGGGACAAGTCTCAAATGGATAAATCAGCTATCACACTGAAGGGGTCGGGAGCGCAAGGAAAGGAAGGGGCACAGATTGCGTGCCTCTTTTTAAGTCCTAAAGAAGCTTATAACTTTGGCTGCTTGAAGCCTCAGGAGTCAGACCAGAAATCCTGCAGTTTCCAGGAAGAACAATTTATCTTTCTGTTGATAACTTTCACGGTAGTGGCCAGGAGGCGACAGGACTTGTTGACTGTCCTCTTCATCTCTCTTTCTCAATTTGCTCATTAAAAACTTAAAAGAAATTAAGAAACTAAGAGTACTCACTGTCTGCCATATTAACAAAAACTACAAAAAACACTCCACAGCCTACCAAACAATTCACATTAAAAGGACACTATTTATAAAATGGCAATGGCTGGCAGCTTTAAAAAGAAGTTTCCCAAGACTGTCACTGCTTCATCCTATCAATAACTGGGTTCTCAAGTCTCATAACCAGATTAGTGATGGAGTAGGAATCAGAACCTGAAAGCTCACTCTCGGTCTAATGGTCTTTACAGCACACTGTCACTTCAATGGGTATATGAGCAGTGGGAAGTGAGAGGGAAAATCTTCCTAAACCATAATGTCACACGGTCCCAGGCCCCACCCCACCACCCAATGGGTGCTCAGGAGCAAAACCTCAGAAGCAGAACTGGTCAGGGCCATCTGTGCCTATGGTTCACGGTAATAAAGAGCTACCTACCAGGTATAACTCCCCTCTTCCCCACCAATAAACCTATTCTCAAGTCCAGACAGAAGCACTACGTCCTGCCATCCACGAATGGGCACTACGTGTCACCCCATCCTAGAATCCCCAAGTCCCTGAGGTTCCGCCAAGCTCAGAAGTGGCAGAAACTACAAGAGCAAAGAAAACATCCCCACTGGGGCCACGATGGACTTCACCGAATTCAAAGCAAGTCGCAAGAGGGCAGCTTCAAGATATACCCAACCTGGGGCTTTAAACTTATTTTCTATTTAATTCCAAAATAGATTATTTTAAGTCAAACTTCATATAATTACACACTGGGGGAGGAGACAGACTGACCATAACTGTAAACAAAGTTAACCACCAAAGTCAAGATGAACAGGAACAACAACGGATAAACATTGCAGCTCCCAGCGGTGAGCCGGGCCTGCCGCCGTGAGTCCCAGGGCAGGAGGCCCTGACAGAGTCCAGCGGGCTCCATCCCAGAAGTCACAAACCTCTAGAGGAGATGGTTAGGGAAAACGTTTTTTAAGAACCAATGGAAAGACGGTGGCAACCCTTCACCAGTGTGACAACCTTCGCTAGTGTGACCACACACAAACGCGGTGTATAGAGCAAAAAGTCTTGTCTCCCCAACAATACTGGTAGTGATTTTTAACTGGCATTCTGCAGCAAAAGGTCATCTATTCCACATACTTCTGCATGAACTTATCATTTTCTCTCCGACTCAGAGAAGCTACTGCCTGATCCCTATTTTTCTGAGGGGAAGCCAGAGGTCCTGTGCAAGGATTTCTGTGCCCATGGATGCGCATGTACTGGCTGGGAAAAAGACCCTGCTGGTATCAGTGGTGACTTCTGCCACTAGGAAATAGATCACAGGCTCTTCCAGAGAGTGGGGACTTCTTCCCAGCCAGACCGGTCATCACAGAACCCTTGTGCAGGTCGCCTTCGTCTCCCGTTGGGTCAGAAACCCTGATTAACTTCTCAAGTGCCCTCCCCTGAAATCAGACCACTCAACATCCCGGGCAGCTAAAACAGTCCAGGCCTGATTTTTGCCAAGAAATGTTTTCTTGAAGGAGAGGAGGAGGAGGAGATGAAAAAGGGGTGAAAGATACAAGAGGCGTGTGTGTCTGTGAATTACTGATAGGAGTTCAACACTCGGGGAAAACAAGATGTGAAAAGCCACCAAACCAACCCTGGTTCACGGTTTAAATTTTATGATGATGAACGGGGGAGTCTGCTATTTGCTTAATGGCCTCAGGTAAGACAAATCCTTCAGGTTTCCAAATGGGTGGCTCCTCTCCATCCAGGGTTCTATAGTATTTTTTTCCCCCCCAAGAAAGTCCAACTATACTTAAGAGAGTCATCAATTCCAGTCAGTAGCTGCCACATCCCTCCCTGCACCACCAGGGCTATTAATATCACGGCTCCGATTGTTAATGATTTTACTCAAAGTTCCCTGCAGCAGTTAAAACCAGGCAACAAGCTAAAACACAAAGGGGCTGGTTTTCTTCACCCATAATAACGCATTCTGCAATCCAGTGAACTTCCTGGGGTTTCAGGTCGGCCGAGATTTTCACTTCTATCTTTTGTTTTGGAATGCCCACAACCCCTCCCTGCACGGACCGGCACGGCCTTCCTTTCTGGATGCACAATGCAGTAGGTAGCTGCTCTGGGGGGTCACAAGAACGCCGCACTGGTGTAAGGCCGAGAGCGTGCCTGCCCCAGGAGTTCCCCCACCGGACTGGGTTCACATACAGGATCTTAAGGCCGACACCGCAGCAGCCTGGCACGGGCTTGCCAGTCTTTCGCGTGGGGGAAGCCCGGGGCCCGGTGGCCCAGGGCTGGTGCAATGACTTTGCACCGGAGCGTCCCTGCCGCGGAGGCTTGTCCTCCCATCTCGGCCCCACTGCAGTGTGGCACCACTACCGGGCAGCGCCCTGCACGCCTCCCCTCTCGGCCCAGGGCTCGAGCGGCCGACTCGGTTCCCCGCCGGGCCCCTGGCCCGGCCCCCGCCCGCCGGCCCACCGCACCTTGGTCTCCTTCACGTGCTGCTTGACGCCCTCCGGGTACCACTGGACGCGCACGTAGCCGCGGCGCAGCGGGCTGGCCCGGCCCTCCTCGTGGCCCGCGCCCCCCGCCTCCGAGCAGCCCGAGCTCCCACGGCCCTCCTCCTCGCCCTCCGAGTCCGAGTCCTCGCCGTGGATGAGGCGCACCAGCCCGAAGTGCACCGAGCCGCGGTAACGGCCCGACACCAGGTCGTGGGAGAAGAGCAGCCGCTGCGAGCCGGCTTCGGGGCCGGAGTCCGAGGATGGCCCGGAGCCCGAGTCCGCGGCGGGCGCCGGGGCCGGGGCGGGGACTGCGTCCGGGCTCGGGGGCGCGTCCGGGACCTGGGCGGGAGCCGGGGCTGCGGGCGCGGACGCTGCGGGATCCGCCATAACTGCGCTGCGCGAGTCTCGGGCGGCGGCGGCGGCGGCGACGGCGGCAGCAGCGGCGGCGAAAAAGGCACGGGGAGGCGGGGCCTGCCGGCGCCGGGGGGCGGGGCCACGGCGCGCTGACGTGGCTGCGTGCCGCCGTCGTCAGGGAACCGAGATGCGGTTGCTAGGGGCTACTGTCTGGTCGCTAGGGGACGCTGGAGATTCTGCCGCGGGCGAGGGGCGGGGTGGGAAGGGATGCACTGCACGAGGGCGGGGCGGGGCCAGAGGGAGTAAAAGGACGGAGAGAGGAGACAGGGGTGGGGACCCAGGAGTGGGAAGTGGAGTGCTCACCGAGGAAGAGGGGAGGGGTCGAGGCAGGGCGGAGGATGGTCCGGAGACCGTCCGCAACACTTAATGAGCTCCCTAGACGTCTCCAGTCTACTTCTAGGTACTGGGAGGGATACAGAAGGAACAAGATACAGCCTCTGTCCTCTAGGTGTTTACAATCTAGTTAGGAAGACGAAACATACACACATTAAATAGCTTAAAGGCAACTCCAATGCAGCTTGTAAGCAAGGCTAAATATAGAGTGTATCTAGAGTGTACTGCATTAGGGAATTCTTTGCAAAGCCTGGAAGGTCATGACCCCTTAGGGACTGGTCAAGGAATTGGTGAAGTCCCAGAGAAAGATTGGAAACGTAAGCAAGTGTTAGTGGCCCCTATGGTTTGGCTTTAAACTCATCTAGATGACTTCAAAGCTCCTTGAGGCTTATGTGTTGCAAGAAGGAGGAGAGAGGGGTAATTAAGAGTGTAAGCTGTCGATTCCAATTTTGGGCATAGACACTAACCTTATAAAGTTGGCAAGCTGATAAACTTCTTTTCACCTTAATTTTCTCATCTGTAAAATTGGAGAGGTAATAGCAGTACCTCTGTGATCTGGCAGTTGAGAGGATTAAGTGAAATAGAACAGTGCCTGGCATATAGTTCCCCAATAAAGGAATTTTTTATATATTACATTATTATAATATTTCAAACCCCCTGCCTAGACTAACATTCTAGACTGGCAGAATTCTTAGACTTACAGTCTGCTCCAGATTGCCATTTTAAAATATTAAAAGTAATTATAAAACAGAAGTAATTATACTGATGTGTCTCTCCTAAGTAACTTCCAAAAGATTTAGATACATTCTCAGAGGACAGATTCATGCTGGGTTGTTGAAAGGAAATTAGGAATACTCAAGATATGGCCCTCCTCACCTTTCTCAGTTTAAATCATTTTTTTTTTCACAATTTTCTGCAAGACCACAAGTGGTAAATTAGCAAGATAAGTCAATATTTCAGTATTTAGGTTCTTCAGAAAAGGCACTGGGTAGTTTATAGGCTACCGAGGATATAGAACTATACTCATGGAAAAGTTATGAGCATTCATGAAAGGGAAAACACTTTTTTTTTAATTTAAAAAAAGCACACATGAAGTGCAGATGGCAACCTGAGTACTTGAGATGCCCTGAGTTAAGTACTTACAGAGTATTGATATATTACTGAGCGTGGAGTGGTTGTCAGTGGACATATATCTTGGAAAATTCACATACTAAGGTACAGGAAAAAAAGACTTAAGGGGAAATGAGGATATGATGGCGAGACAAAGCTTGATTCCCAAGTCATGGCCTTCCTATCCCAGACCACAGTGCAGAATATCCATCTGGAATTATTGCTGTAAAGACACACTTCCCTACTCCTTTCCCCATAAAGACTTGGGAGGCTTAGTAGCAGTGACATAGTAGCTTCTGTTCCATCTACCATGTCCCTTTAGCTCTGTCTCCTTGGCCCCTGATCACTTAACATTTATTGATAACTTATTATTGACCCGAACTGTGGCAGACACATCCACATGATCTTATTTGTTTTCACAATTCTAAATACAGGTGTAATTAACTCTATTTTACCAGTGAGAAGCAGGGCCCAAGGAATTCAGTGCCTTAAGGGCAACTGGTAGAGTCAGGTTGGAACCCAGCTTTCCTGACTCAAGTTAAGAGTCTTGTCTTTTTTTTGGCCAGGCCTCCAGGCTTACGGAATGTTAGTTCCCCAGCCAGAGGTTGAACATTGGCCCTTGGCAGTGAAAGCTCAGAGTCCTAACTGCTGGACTGCCGGGGAGTTCCTTCAGAGTCTCTGTATCCATCAAGGGATGGGGGGTGAGCAAGATCTTAGAAGGGGCAGGGCAGATCTTTGTTTGATGTCAAAAATCTAAGTGAGTTTTGCATTCTTCTCCAGCTTATGCCAGTGTTTTTTTTAATATAATAAGAATGTCCTTTCCTCCCTAATCGTTGAGTAAAATTAGCACTCCAGGAAGACGTGCCATGTTTATTCTGCAGCTTCTTACAATAATGGCTAATAATAGCTACCATGTATTGAGCTGTAACTTAATGCCAGGTACTATGATAAGTGTTTTACATAGATTACCCATCTTTACATAGATTTAACCTGTGAGTGAGGAATTATCAGCCCCACTTTGTGAAGCACCGCCCCAGACTGGGCTGTCCCCACTCCCCCACCACTACCAGGAACATGCTAGGTTGTAGGCAAGAGCCCTTGATTTCAAATGCTGATCCCTCCCTTGCTCAACCTGTTTCAAGCTGGTGGATCCTCGCACTAATATGTGTAACCTGGTGCCTAGTAAGCACTGCTGCTGCTGCTGCTAAGTCACTGGCAGCCAAGTGAACAGATCCCCGTGAAGCAGGCTGTGTCTTTCCCTGCCTTAACTGGCCACAGCTGCCTCTCCAGAACCGTCGAGTGATGGTGAGCCCCACGCTGCCCCCTACTGGAACCGTACCCTGCTTGGCCTCTCCAAACCTCTGAGTAGGAGGAAATCCAGATGGGCCCAGAGATGTCCCTTCCACCTTGCAATGAGTGTTTGGGAGCTCTAGGCTGCCTGCAGCACTGGGGTCTTTGGTTGGGAAAGGGGGACAGGAAGGGTGTGGCCCTGAGGAGCCGTCCCACACCCTCAGTGGCTGGCTGGAGAAATGCCTTTGAGCTCCACCAGCGGCTTGCTCTAGAACCATGGGCTCTTAGGATTTCCCTGGTGGCCCAGTGGTTAAGAATTTGCCTTCCAATGCAAGGGACATGGGTTCAATCCCTGTTTGGGGAACTAAGATCCCACATGCTGCAGGGCAACTAAGCTTTCATGCTGCAACAAAGACCCAGCTCAGGCAAAAAAAAATTTTTTAATTTATTTTTAATTGAAGGATAATTGCTTTGCAATACCGTTTTGGTTTCTGCCATGCACCAACATGCATCAGCCATACGTATTCATATGTGCCCTCCCTCTTGAGTCTCCTTCCCACCTCCCACCCCTCTAGGTTGTCGCCAAACCCATTTGAGTTCCCTGCGTTGTACAGCAAATTCCCACTGGCTATCTATTTTGCATTTGGTAGTGTTAATGTTTCCTGTTACTCTCTCCATCTGTCCCACCCTCTCCTTCCCCTGCTGTGTCCACAAGTCTGTCGTCTATGTCTGCGTCTCCACTGCTGCCCTGCAAACAGGCTCATCAGTGTGTGCGTGTGTGTGTTAGTCACTCAGTCGTGTCCGACTCTGTAGCCCATCAGGCTCCTCTGTCCATGGAATTTTCCAGGCAAGAACATTGGAGTGGGTTGCCATTTCCTCCTCCAGAGGTTCATCAGTACCATCATTAAAAAAATTTTTTAAAGGCTCTTTTTGTTCCTGGAGCCTCACTCCTCCTTGCTTTGATGCCCTGGGTGAACTAACCGTGGGACACGCCCAAGGTCACCCTGCAGTACAATCAGAATGAAGACCTGGAGCAGCTGGTCTTTGGCTGGCCGCTCACTCCTGACCATGAGGATGGGTTGCAGTCCACAGGGTGAAACCCTTTGTGCTGGGGGTGACAGTGGAAAGGGTGAGCTGAGGATTGGCAGGCTCGTCCAGCTTCCCTCCTTCCTGAGGATTCAGGGCCCAAGGACAGCAAATCTGGCAGACCAGCTTGCAGAACAGGAACAGGGCTGCTGTGGCTTAACCATGCCACACTCTTCACCACCACTGCCCCACCACCAAAGCATGGGCGCTTCCTGGATGACCAGCCACGGGAGCAAAGTGGCATCTTCTCCCTAAAACCCTTTCCTTCTCCCAGAGTCTTCATCCAGGTTGATGGCAGGGACACTTACCTGGATAAGTGTCCAAGGTACCAAGTTGGCCACCTGAGGGTCAGCCTTTGATATGGAGCTCTGTAAGTCAGCTAAGCCCAGAACCTGGTCCCTCCACCCTCCCTTTTCACACGCAAATAGCCCCTGGCTGCTTCACTGTAAGGGTCGATGGGGCTGGGGTGATGGGATGGTGCAGTGGTTACGGCTGAGGTTCTGGAGTTAAGTGAACTTGGGTTTGAAGCTCGTGTTGCCGCTGACTCACTAGGTGACCTTGGACAACTTATTTTACTTCTCTGAGCTTTGGTTTCCTTTGGGAATGTTAGCAATATCTACTAGATAAGGCAGTTAGAATTTAACTGTTATGAAGGATCGGAGATGCTTTGCCCGTGCCTGGACACTATAGGAGCCTGATCAACGTCAGCTGCTGCTATTAGTTCATCTCCACCCCTCACCACCTTGTTCCCGGAAGACTGGCATAGAAACACTCCTCAGCTTAGTGTCTTTCCGTGGTTCTCCACGGTCATTCAGAGAGTGGTACTCAGGGCCCTTCAGGAATTCCTTCATTCATTCCTCCCAGCTGCCTCCCATCACATCTTCCACCTCTGCACCCAGTTCACACCCTCCATGCTGCAGCCTCAGCTGCCCACGCCAGGATCCTGACTTTCCAGTGCCTCTGTGCTTTTGCTTGGCTTTTTTTTATTCCTCTGCTTCAGCCCATGGTTTTGCGTAAAAAACTCCTTTTCATCTTATGACGTCTTCCAAGAGCCCCATGTGCCCACTAATTCCTCCACTTACCTAATCATACCTGCCTGACTGCATTTATTTCACTCTATTAGGACCATTCGTTTGCATGCCTGTCTCTCCTGTGGTACTGTGTCTTCTTTGTACCTTTGTATTCCCAAATCTAGCACAGGTCTGATTCATAGTAGGTGCTCAAATGAGTTTTGTTACGAAACAGACTCACAGGCATAGAAAATGAACAGACTTGAGGTTGCTGAGGGGTGGGAGGATGGATTGGGAGTTTGGGGTCAGCAGATGCAAACTCTTACATATAGAACGGATAAAAAACAGGGTCCTACTGTAGAGCCTAGGGAACCATATTCGATACCCTGTAATAAACCATAATGGAAAAAATATGAAAAAGAAGGTATATCTGTGTATAACTGAATCAGTTTGCTGTACAACGGAAGTGGACACAACATTGTAAATCAACTATACTTCAATTAAAAAAAATATTTATGTTAAATGATTGTGCAAAACAAGCCAGCCTCTCTCAAAGGCCCCGAATATGCCAACAGGTCACTGCATACCTCTGTCTTTGCTCAAGTCCCCAGTTCTCCATTTTTCCTAGACACACACCCCACTCAGGCACACTCACCCTACACACACATGCACACACATACATATGCGCTGCCCCTTCCCCAAGATTTTGCTGTCTCATTAAACTTCAGTCTCTAGATCTGGGCTGCCCTCTGCAGGAGCCCCTAAGCACACGTGGCTCTCGAGCACTTGAAATATGGCTGATCTTGGGCTTCCCTGGTGGTCTGGTGGCTAAGACTCGGTGCCTCCAATTCAGGTAGACCTGGGTTCAGTCCCTGGTCAGGGAACTAGATCCCACATGCCACAACTAAGAGTCCCTGTGCTGCAGCTAAAGCTTGGTGAAGCCAATAAATAAATACAGTTATTTAGGCATCGTTTAAAAATGTGGCTGGTCTGAACTGACGTGTGCTGTAAATATAAAATACACACGACTTTTTTTGTCATCCTTCATCTGTATTTTGTATTTATTCTATAATAAATATATAATTATATACTATAGAAATGATATATTTTTTTAAAACAAAAGGGTCAAGTATAGATTCACATATAATTGGCACCACACCATACCATAAATTTGTACTATGTACTCTTTTTTATGATTCAAGATAGTTTTATTACCAAGCTATAGACTCAGTATAATAAGGAAAAAAAACAGAATATGAAATACGTGTAATAATTTTATATCAGTTATTTGTTGAAATGACAATACTTCTTATCTACTGGGTTAAATACAATGTCCTATTAAAATCGAGTTAACCTGTTTCTTTTGGCATCTTCTCATGTGGTTACTAGAAAACTGAATGTCATGTGTGGGGCTCCAAGGATTTTTCTGTTGGAAAATCAGCAGGGCTCCAGATCCTTAGGGAGCTGTAGGTCCCTTCTTTCTCCAGGAGGTGGCGATCTCTCCCTGCTTTTGATGCCTCCGTTCCAGAAAGGTCTGGAAGGTTCCTTAGGAAACTGTGTACTATGGCAGATACTGAAAACCCTAAATAAGGACAAGACCACATTCAGCTTATCTATCCAAGTTCAGTTCAGTTCAGTTCATTTCAGTCACTCAGTCGTGTCCGACTCTTTGCGACCCCATGAAATGCAGCACTCCAGGCCTCACTGTCCATCATCAACTCCCGGAGTTCACTCAAACTCACGTCCATTGAGTCGGTGATGCCGTCCAGCCATCTCATCCTCGGTCGTCCCCTTCTCCTCCTGCCCCCAATCCCTCCCAGCATCAGAGTCTTTTCCAATGAGTCAACTCTTCGCATGAGGTGGCCAAAGTATTGGAGTTTCAGCTTTAGCATCATTCCTTCCAAAGAACACCCAGGGCTGATCTTCTTTAAATGGACTGGTTGGATCTCCTTGCAGTCCAAGGGACTCTCAAGAGTCTTCTCCAACACCACAGTTCAAAAGCATCAATTCTTTAGCTCTCAGCTTTCTTCACAGTCCAACTCTCACATCCATACATGACCACTGGAAAAATCATAGCCTTGACTAGACGGACCTTAGTTGGCAAAGTAATGTCTCTGCTTTTGAATATGCTATCTAGGTTGGTCATAACTTTCCTTCCTTCCAAGGAGTAAGCGTCTTTTAATTTCATGGCTGCAGTCACCATCTGCAGTGATTTTGGAGCCCAAAAAAATAAAGTCTGACACTGTTTCCCCACCTATTTCCCATGAAGTGGGACCAGATGGGACCAGATGCCATGATCTTAGTTTTCTGAATATTGAGCTTTAAGCCAACTTTTTCACTCTCCTCTTTCACTCTCATCAAGAGGCTTTTTAGCTCCTCTTCACTTTCTGCCATAAGGGTGGTGTCATCTGCATATCTGAGGTTATTGATATTTCTCCTGGCAATCTTGATTCCAGCTTGTGCTTCTTTCAGCCCAGCGTTTCTCGGGATGTACTCTGCATAGAAGTTAAATAAGCAGGGTGACAATATACAGCCTTGACATATTCCTTTTCCTATTTGGAACCAGTCTGTTGTTCCATGTCCAGTTCTAACTGTTGCTTCCTGACCTGCATATACGTTTCTCAAGAGGCAGGTCAGGTGGTCTGATATTCCCATCTCTTTCAGAATTTTCCAGAGTTTCTTGTGATCCACACAGTCAAAGGCTTTGGCATAGTCAATAAAGCAGAAATAGATGTTTTTCTGGAACTCTCTTGCTTTTTCGATGATCCAGTGGATGTTGGCAATTTGATCTCTGGTTCCTCTGCTTTTTCTAACACCAGCTTGAACATCTGGAAGTTCACAGTTCACGTATTGCTGAAGCCTGGCTTGGAGAATTTTGAGCAATACTTTACTAGCGTGTGAGATGAGTGCGATTGTGCGGTAGTTTGAGCATTCTTTGGCATTGCCTTTCTTTGGGATTGGAATGAAAACTGACCTTTTCCAGTCCTGTGGCCACTGCTGAGTTTTCCACATTTGCTGGCATATTGAGTGCAGCATTTTCACAGCATCATCTTCCAGGATTTGAAATAGCTCCACTGGAATTCCATCACCTCCACTAGCTTTGTTCCTAATGATGCTTTCTAAGGCCCACTTGACTTCACGTTCCAAGATGTCTGGCTCTAGGTGAATGATCTCACCATCGTGATTTTCTGGGTCCTGAAGATCTTTTTTATACAGTTCTTCTGTGTATTCTTGCCACCTCTTCTTAATATCTTCTGATTCTGTTAGGTCCATACCATTTCTATCCTTTATCGAGCCCATCTTTGCATGAAGTGTTCCCTTGGTATCTCTAATTCTCTTGAAGAGATCTCTAGTCTTTCTCATTCTGTTGTTTTCCTCTATTTCTTTGCATTGATCGCTGAGGAAGGCTTTCTTATCTCTTCTTTGGAACTCTTCATTCAGATGCTTATATCTTTCCTTTTCTCCTTTGCTTTTCGCTTCTCCTCTTTTCACAGCTGTTTGTAAGGCCTCCCCAGACAGCCATTTTGCTTTTTTGCATTTATTTTCCATGGGGATGGTCTTGATCCCTGTCTCCTGTACAATGTCACGAACCTCAGTCCATAGTTCATCAGGCACTCTATCTATCACATCTAGTCCCTTAAATCTATTTCTCACTTCCACTGTATAATCATAAGGGATTTGATTTAGGTCATACCTGAATGGTCTAGCGGTTTTCCCTACTTTCTTCAATTTAAGTATGAATTTGGCAGTAAGGAGTTCATGATCTGAGCCACAGTCAGCTCCCTGTCTTGTTTTGCTGACTGTATAGAGCTTCTCCATCTTTGGGTGCAAATAATATAATCAATCTGATTTTGGTGTTGACCATCTTGTGATGTCCATGTGTAGAGTCTTCTCTTGTGTCGTTGGAATAGGGTGTTTGCTATGACCAGTGCGTTCTCTTGGCAAAACTCTATTAGCCTTTGCCCTGCTTCACTCCTTATTCCAAGGCCAAATTTGCCTGTTACTCCAGGTGTTTCTTGACTCCCTACTTTTGCATTCCAGTCCCCTATAATTAAAAGGACATCTTTTTTGGGTGTTAGTTCTAAAAGGTCTTGTAGGTCTTCATAGAACCATTCAACTTCAGCTTCTTCAGCATTACTGGTTGGGGCATAGACTTGGATTACTGTGAAGTTGAATGGTTTGCCTTGGAAACGAACAGAGATCATTCTGTCATTTTTGAGATTGCATCCAAGTACTGCATTTCAGACTCTTTTGTTGACCATGATGGCTACTCCATTTCTTCTAAGGGATTCCTGCCCACAGTAGTAGATATAATGGTCATCTGAGTTAAATTCACCCATTCCAGTCCATTTTAGTTCACTGATTCCTAGAATGTCGATGTTCACTCTTGCCATCTCCTGTTTGACCACTTCCAATTTGCCTTGATTCGTGGACCTGACATTCCAGGTTCCTATGCAATATTGCTCTTTACAGCATCGGACCTTGCTTCTATCACCAGTCACTTCCACAACTGGGTATTGTTTTTGCTTTGGCTCCATCCCTTCATTCTTTCTGGAGTTATTTCTCCACTGATCTCCAGCAGCATATTGGGCACCTTAATGACCTGGGGAGTTCCTCTTTCAGTATCCTATCATTTTGCCTTTTCATACTGTTCATGGGGTTCTCAAGGCAAGAATACTGAAGTGGTTTGCCATTCCCTTCTCCAGTTGACCACATTCTATCAGACCTCTCCACCATGACCCACCTGTCTTGGGTGGCCCCACAGGGCACGGCTTAGTTTCATTGAGTTAGACAAGGGTGTGGTCCTAGTGTGATTAGATTGGCTAGTTTTCTGTGATTATGGTTTCAGTGTGTCTGCCCTCTGATGCCCTTTTGCAACACCTACCGTCTTACTTGGGTTTCTCTTACCTTGGATGTGGGGTATCTCTTCACGGCTGCTCCAGCAAAGCGCACCCACTGCTCCTGACCTTGGACGAGGGGTATCTCCTCACCGCCGCCCCTCCTGACCTTGAACGTGGAGTAGCTCCCCTAGGCCCTCCTATGCCCGCGCAGCCACCACTCCTTGGATGTGGGGTTGCTCCTCTCGGCCGCCGCCCCTGACCTTGGACATGGGGCAGAAGCCGGGAGGACCCCATGCCTGAGGGGCGGCGGCCAAGAGGAGCTACCCCATGTCCGAGGTCAGGGGCGGCATCCGAGAGTGCCAGCCTGCGACAGCACAAGGAACAGCCACCCCACGTCCGAGGTCAGGGGTGGCAGCTGAGAGGAGCTATCTATCCAAAGGAGGCTTCAGAAGAAATCCACAGGCAGTCGAGGAGCTAAGCGTCATCCTCATCAGCAGAAGAATCAACACCTAGCTGAGAGAATCTAGTCTATGTATCTAGCTCGCTGCCACGCATTCAATGCAATCTCTGTTTTCCAGGCCTTTATAAGCTGCTGGGAGCTTGCCGGGTGACCCTCCTGCACACAATGCTCCATCTCGGTCTCCATCCCCTGGAGAATCATCTAGTGACAGGTTAAGCTTGGAAAGGTCAATTTTTGCTCAGTCTCTCAGTCGTGTCTGACCCTTTACAACACCATGGACTGTAGCCCGCCAAGCTTCTCTGTTCATGGGATTCTCCAGGCAAGAAGACTGGAGCAGGTAGCCATTTCCTCTTCCAGGGGATCTTCCTGACCCAGGAATCGAACCCACCTCTCCTGCATCGGCAGGCGGATTCTTCAACACAGCGCCACCTGGGAAGGCTGGAAAGGTAAATATGATTAGGCAAAATGTGCTCTGTGCACTCTGTGCAGGGCAGATCTTAAGTGCAGGGGAAGAATGAGAGAAAGATGCTACCCTCAAAACCACCAAACAACACAGCTCTTACAGTTTCACAAGTGCCTGAACTGAACGCTGTCTTCCTTGCCTGTCTGGGCCTTTCAGTTGCTCTGGTGGGAAAATTGGGGTCTCAGAGGCATCGTTGGAGTTTTTCATGGGGTCCAGCTCTCAGTTTCCCCCAGGTGGATTCCCTGGGGTCCTGCAGTGGGAACCGGGCAGCTGTCACACGTGGCGGGGATCAGGTGCAGCCCCACCCTGTGCCAGGCCCTCCAGGTGCAGCTGAGCTGCTGCACGCTGTGTGCTGGGGGTGGGGTGGACCGGGTGAGGGGAGGCTTCAGGCCCTGGCCACGCCGGCAGGTCATTATGCCTTTTGCCAGTGCCCTCTGCCTTGCTGCCGCCTCTGCTCTGTCACCATAAAGTGGCTCCCCTGCATCTGTTCCCCACCCTCCCCCACCCCCTCTCCTGGAAGGACTCGTAAAGTCCATCAGGGGTGTCCTTGTTAGGAGAATCTGAGCTCCTGTCTCCACGCTTGGCTGTAGGAGATGCTGCTGATTGTCCAGTACTTGGGTTCTGGGATGTGTCCTGATCCAGGGCCTGCTCGTCTCCTCACCTTTCTTCCTGTTAATGGCTCATCCTGCCCCCCCACTCCATCCAGACAGAACATCCCCCAGCTCAGCCCCAGCATCCCTGTGGGGACACACAGCCCTTAGAATATCCTTTCTATATTGAGACTCAGGTCCCATGGTCCTCTGGGGTTCTCCACGTGCCCTTGACAACCTGGCTCCACTGTCATAGAATGTTCTGGAGCAGGAGCCCACCATTGCCCAGGATCTGCCTGGGACCACAGAGCCTGTGGGAGAGACCTGGTGGGCAGCCGCAGCTGGCACCCAGGTGTGTGTAGCCCTGTCTTGTAGGCTGGGGGGCCCCAGAGGAGATCTGGTGGAAGAGGTGACAATGGGATCCCTAAAGGGGAGCACCTGGGGAGAAGAAGCGAGAGGTGAGCCGAGTCAGAGCCGGGGGAGCCGTGATTGCAGGACCCTCTCAAGGGGGCTGGTGCTGGAGGGAGTCCGTGGCATAGAGAGTAGAACTCCATCACCAGGGGCCTGGGACGCAGCCCCCGAGCCGGAGTCCCCCCTTGGACACATCTGATGGTGTTGACTTTGCATCCCATACCCAGCCTTGGCCTCTTGCCTCTGGTTCTGTGGTTCTGATCAGCCACTGAGCAAGTCCTCTAAATGATGACACGCTCGGGCTGCCAGAGCTGGGAGGACCCTCAGAGGCTGGCTTGCCCAGGGGACAGAGTGTGAACGCCTGTGCCAGTCAGTTGGTGCCAGGACACGGATTAGACTGGACCCACGAGGCTTAGCCCCGTGCTCATCCCCCCAAACCCTGGGGCCTCAGCCAGCCACTGTAATCCTCCACATCCACGTGCCATCTGAGGTTTCAGCCTCAGCCAGCAGGGACAGGGCTTGGCGTGCGGGGTGGGGGGGCAGAGCCCTGCTGGCTGCATCTGCCTGTAACGTGGGGGTGGGGCAGGCAGGGGATTAGAAATCTCTGAGATCAACATCACAAGTGTCTGGGCTTTTCTGGTCCTGAGGCTGTGGACAGCTCCCGGAGTGGTGGCTCTGTGGGGGGAACATTAGAGCTCCTGTAACACAGGAGTCCTGGTAAGTGGAACCCTGGACCCTGGGCTCCTAGAATTTGAGAGCAGGAGTCCCCTGCCTAGGACTTGGGGATGGGGGAGAGAAGGAGGCAGAGGGTAGGAGGGGAATGTGCAGCTCATGGGCTTTGTAAGGGAGGGACAGCCGCCCCTAAGAACTGCACATCAACAGGGGTTCAGAGAGTGAGAAAGGGGCCCAGGGAGCCGGTGAGAAGGCACAGAGCAGGAGGAATCCATGCCCTAGCCCCTAGACTCCCCGCTCCAGGTCCCCTACAAGAGAGGCAAGAGACACCATCGCCCTGGATGGCCCCCTGGGAGATGAGGACCAGCCCCCTGACCATCGCCCCTTTCCCACAGGTGTGGAGGGACCCTCCTTGTCACACAGGCCCCTTCTGAAGCTGGCGACCCCCTGGGTGGCAGCCGCACCCAGGATGTCCACGCCAAGCGTCCACTGCCTGAAACCCTCGCCTCTGCACCTGCCCTCTGGGATCCCAGGGTCCCCAGGCCGCCAGCGGCGCCACACGCTCCCTGCCAACGAGTTCCGCTGCCTCACCCCAGAGGACGCTGCCGGCGTGTTTGAGATTGAGCGAGAGGGTGAGCAGCCCCCTGGCCCCCCAGGGTCCGGGACTCTGCTGAACCCTGCCGCTGTTGCCCTTGGGGAGAAGACCCTGGAGTCCCCTGTCCTTGGCAGACGGGCCCCCAGAGTGTCTGACGGTGTGTTTTGTGCGTGTGCAGGAGCACATGCGTGTTTCAGGAGAGTGGGGGGAAGAGCAGCCCTGAATCCCATGGTTTCCCAGGGGAGGCCTGGGGACCCGGGGAGCCCACCCAGCATCTGAGCAGATGCTCAGTGCACTGGGGGTCACCCACTCGCGCTTCCTGACGCAGCCTTCATCTCTGTCTCCGGCAACTGCCCCCTGAATCTGGACGAGGTCCAGCACTTCCTGACCCTGTGTCCCGAGCTGTCCCTGGGCTGGTTCGTGGAGGGCCGCCTCGTGGCCTTCATCATCGGCTCCCTGTGGGATGAGGAGAGACTTACTCAGGTGAGGATGGGGGTGACCAGCCCGGTCCCGGGAAGGCCTCAAGAAAGGAGGAGACCATTTCCCATGGAGGCAGAAGATGGGGGAGGAGCGGGAGGCTGGGGTGTCTTCCTCCAGATCCAACACGGGAGCTCATGGTGCGTCCTCTCCTGGCAAGAGATCCCAGTCCTTTGGGGCTCAAGGCTCTCCTGAGGGGGCCACAAAGGGGCTGGGGACACAGCTCCTCACTTGGGTAGAAGGGGGCTGACTGGAGACTCTCGGGGCAGCTGCTCTTGGCCCAGTGGGGGTGGTTTGGGGTGCACAGAGGCGACCCTGACTCGTGTCCACCCCTCGGCCCAGGAGTCGCTGGCACTGCACAGGCCCAGGGGCCACAGCGCCCACCTGCACGCGCTGGCCGTGCACCGCAGCTTCCGGCAGCAAGGCAAGGGCTCCGTCCTGCTCTGGCGCTACCTGCACCACGTGGGCGCCCAGCCAGCCGTGCGCCGGGCGGTGCTTATGTGCGAGGACGCGCTGGTGCCCTTTTACCAGAGGTTTGGCTTCCATCCCGCGGGCCCATGTGCCATCGTCGTGGGCTCACTGACCTTCACGGAGATGCACTGCTCCCTGCGGGGCCACGCCGCCCTGCGCCGGAACAGTGACCGCTGACTCCCCAGGGAGCCCATGGTCGGGGGCTCCTACTCAATCCCCAGTCGGTCCCCTTCTCTGCCCTGCTGTCCCCCTGCTCTGCTTGGTCTGAAGGGAAACGGTGATTCCCAGGGGATGGTGGAACGGGGAGAATGAGTGAAATAAAGAGAAGGTGGGGAGGCTGCTCCCAGCCCAGGTGCCCTCCTGGGGCGCAAGTACTGTGTGCTCCTCTCTGTCCGTGCCAGGCCCTCTGGACCCCCTGCATCCAAACTGCGCCCACACGTGCTGGGTCTGTGAACTGGGGACAGTGGGAGGCATCCTGCAGCCTTGCTTCTGCGTCTCACCAAAGGAGCCCCTATTCCCGCAGACCCAGGGCTGCCCCGTCTGGTCCTCAGCCCTGGAGTGGGGGCAGCCATGGGGAGGAAAGGGCAGAGGCCACCTCCCAGCTTCCCCACCACCCCAGGTGCCCTGGGTCCTCTGCCCACAGTAACTTCCATCCCATCAGGTGGGGGGTGAAGGACTGAGTGGTGGTGCCGCGTCCTGCACAGCGGGTGAGATAGACCTGAAACGGGGCTGAGCACGTAATGAAAAGACAGACACATATAATTTGGCCAGCGGGGAGTCAGGCCCCTCCCCCCCACCATGGCAGGAAGACAAAATGGCCCCTTTCAGCCCGCACTTTAATTGGCAGAAGTCACATGAGATCATTAGGGAATAGCTATACAGGGGAGTTGGATTAGCTCACCGTAAAGAGGGAGCAAAGTTAAGGCTCTGCTGTTGATCAGGAATATCTTATTTGTTTCCGTGGGATCGGAGGCTGGGGTAGGCGGTGAAGCAGGGCAGAGAGCACGTGCCGCCCCAAGAATGTCCGCTGGGCATGCTTCCTGGGACAATCACGGGGGCGCCGTGTACTGCACCCTTGAGTCCCGGGGCGGGTTCTGGTCTCTGCTTCCCGAGGCTGCAGCAGGGAGGCATTGTGAGTGACCAAGTGCTATATCCCCATCCCAGCACTGCTTTGGCCCGGCCAGCCCTCCTCTCCGCCCCGCAGACCCTGAGTCTGCTATGGGGAGGGGCAAGAGGCAGGAGGCCGTGGCCAGGCAGGGCTTAGAACGTGGCCGGAACCCCAGCCTCGTCCCCAGGACGCACACTCACAGTAATGAGGAGGGGACTGTACCAGCAGAGCCGGAGGTGGGGGCGGAGCAGCAGCTCAGGACCCTGGAAGAAAGCAGCCCACCCCCAGGAGGGCTCCCAATGGTAGGGCAGCACAGGGGCTGTCAGGCCTCAGCCCCGAGCTGCAGAGATGCACAGGCTCTGAGTGTCCCCCACCCTGGGCCTGAGGAAGGGGGGCCTCGGTCTCCCAAAGAGCCCCCCTTCAGGAGTGTCTCCCCTCAGACTCAGCCTTTCCTTGGGGAGGGAGCTCCTGGGAGCAGGGCCAGCCCCGTGGGGTCTCTGGGATGTGTGGTGGGCGGGCATTGTGCAGGCTGACAACCCAGTCCAGACACAGTCCCTGCCTCCTCCAAGCTGGGTGGGAACAGTCGTGCTGGCCCCGCCGGGTAGGTGGTCAGTGTAGCTCCTGGTCCAGCTTGTACTTCTCTGCAGAAGCGGCTGGTGAAGGGTAGGCAGGTGAGGGCCAGGGGTAGACCTACAGCCAGATGATGAGCAGGGTGGGTGGGGAGGGCACAGGGTCACTTCCAGGTGCCAGTTGGAAGCCTGCGGGGAGGACCGGGCTTATCCAGGCGTGAACTCTGGGGCCCGGGTTATCCTATGTGTTGTCCCCTCCCAGGGTGGGGACCCTAAAGCCAAGAGCCTCGGGGTACAGGGAGGTGCTGCTGGAGCTGCCAGAACACGGCTGGACTCCTCCCTTCCCCACTTCCTGCAAACATTGAGCACCGAATGTGTGCACATCTAGGGCTGTAAGCAGGACAGGCAGCCTGCTCCAGGCAGCACACGTTGGGAGGGACAGACACTGAACAAGCCCGCAGCCTGAGGAGGAACTGATCAACAAACTGCTGACTCTTAGGGTCAAGAAGGGTCACAGGAGGGCGACTTCATTTGGCCTAACTCGTAGCTGTGGGATGAGCTGGCAGGCGGTGGTCAAGGTCATGGAGAGAAAGCAGAGAAGACGCGGAGTGAAGGGCGGGGTCCCAGCATGGAGGTGACCTCGGAGCATGAATCAGGGGTTCGGCTGTTCCCTCTCATCCGGGGATTAAGGAATCAGCAGTGGGAACCTCGCAGCTGTCACATGGAAGAGGAGAGGGAGCAGGTGGGGCCCCGTTTGAGAAGCTCCCTGGGACCCTGACACCGACGCGGCCCTTGCTCGCCTGGCCCAGACTGGTGGTCAGTACCACCCTGTGCCAGGCCTCCTCAGTGCCTCTGAGCTACCGTTGTCTCTGTGCTTGAGGCAGGGTCGGGTGGGGAGACTTTTCCAGGCCTTGGCCACGCTGGTGGGTCAGTATACCTTTCACCGATGTCCTCTGCTCTGTTGCTACCTCTGCTTTGTCACCCAGAGGAACCCTGGTGCCTCTGGCCCCTACCCGCCCCCACCCTTCTCTCCTGGAAGTACTCCCAGCAGCCATCAGGGCGAAGCTGAGCTCTTCTCTGCACTCCTGGCTGCAGGAGATGCTACTGGCCACTCCTTGGGTTCTGTGATGCTCCTGATTCTGGGTCTGCTCGTCTCCTCACCTTTCTTCTGGTTATCGGCTCATCTTGCCTACCCTCGGCCCCGAGAGAACATCCCGCAGCTCAGCCCCCACTCTCCCTGTGAGGACATGCAGCCCCTCAGAACATCCTTCCCATACTGAGACTCCAACGTCCTCTCCTTCATGAAGACAGCCAGGTCTGTCTGGTCATCTCACCGCTACAGAGCGTTAGTGGGGTGGGGGCTCAGCTGGGTCAGAGGGAGGCTCTGCTGGGCAGGTGGGCAGTCAGGTCCCATGGTCCTCTGGGGTTCTCCACGTGCCCTTGACAACCTGGCTCCACTGTCACAGAATGCTCTGGAGCAGGAGCCCACCATTGCCCAGGATCTGCCTGGGACCACAGAGCCTGTGGGAGAGACCTGGTGGGCAGCCGCAGCTGGCACCCAGGTGTGTGTAGCCCTGTCTTGTAGGCTGGGGGGCCCCAGAGGAGATCTGGTGGAAGAGGTGACAATGGGATCCCTAAAGGGGAGCACCTGGGGAGAAGAAGCGAGAGGTGAGCCGAGTCAGAGCCGGGGGAGCCGTGATTGCAGGACCCTCTCAAGGGGGCTGGTGCTGGAGGGAGTCCGTGGCATAGAGAGTAGAACTCCATCACCAGGGGCCTGGGATGCAGCCCCTGAGCCGGAGTCCCCACTCGGACACATCTGATGGCATTGACTTTGCATCCCCTACCCAGCCTTGGCCTCTCGTCTCTACACTGGAGTGACAGTGGTGTCACCTGTGACTGCCTCATGGGTAGATGGCATTTTTCTCTTGCCCCCTCAGCCCCCAGCCTGGGCAGAGCCCCAGAAGGCCTCTGAACAGCCACAGGCAGTGGAGTGGGCACAAGAGATAAATGTCATGACCAGGAAGGGAAGGCCTGTGGGGTGGGGTTTCCAAGGGCCCAGGGGGCTGAACTGTGGGTTTAGGCCTCTGCGGGAATTCCATTTCATTCCAGGGTCCCTGTGGGGGCCCTCATCATGCCCCCCGTTATTCTAGCAGGGTCCTCTGGGGAACCTTACATATTCCCAGCAGTTCTGTGGAGTCCTGCCCCAAGGCCGCAGAAGCAGAGTCCAGAACCACAGTCACCTCCAAAGTGGACTGAACCCTTTTGTTACCATTGCCAAAAGCCCCCCGATCATCACCAGCCAGCTTCCTGACCCCAGATGAGTCAAGTGAGCCAGTGCTCACCCTATAGCGCTCTAACCAATCACCTAAAGTCAGCTCTCCAGCAAGAAATTTCTTTGTCTTGAGGCTTTAAACACTGTCTACTAACCCATAAGAGACCCTGATGCTGGGAATAATTGAAGGCAAAAGAAGGGGACGACAGAGGAGGAAATGGTCAGATAGCATCACCGACTCAATGAACATCAGTGTGAGCAAACTCCTGGAGATAGTGAAGGACAGGGGAGCCTGGCATGTTGCAGTCCAGGGGGTCCCAGACAGTCGGACACAACTTAGTGACTGGAAAACAACAGCAACCCACGAAAAGCGTCATCCCTCCCTTGAGCACCTGCTGTTCTAACAGCATCTCCCAGTAATAAACTCTATTCTCCCTTCCGTCGGGTCGGCTCTCCCTGGCCTGTCAGGAGATGTCGGCCTGCTGTGCTCTCAGCCCACGTTATCTCTGCTCTTTGTTCTTAATAAACTCACTCCTTTCTGCAATACATGTGTCTGGAAATTCTCTTTCAACCCACGTGTGCACTGCCATAAGTTCCAGCCAGGCAGCTCTTGGTCCGGCTATACTCTCGCCCACTGCCACAGACTCCACTGGAAACAATGGCTGGGGCTACAGAGGTTTGAAACTCCCGGGCTCTGTGCACACGACGGGCTGGGTACCTCTGTTGGGTGACCCACATTCTTTCCCCACAGGAAGACAAACAGGTTGCAAAATCGTGACTAAAAGGCTGTTGGGAGAACAGGCACTTTGAGTACTGATTTTGAGCCCAAGTTGCACAGGAGAATCCCCTGCGGAAGGTACACAGGCCTGGAGTCCCATCCCAGGACTTCAATATCAGAATCTCGGAGTGTGAGACAGGTATTGGAATATTTTTAAAGCTCCCGTGGGATTCTAATGGGCAGCCAGGCATGAGGACCATGGTTCTGAAGAAGGGAAAGCTGAACAGGTGCCAGTCACAGCAGGGGGCATCAAACTAGGGTGTACATTACAGGTTTCCCCCACTGTCGGAAAGTAGGGAGTTCTCATGAAAACCTTTGTAAGCTGAAAGGGCGTAAAGTGAAGAAGCAATTACCATTAAGTTATATGGAACCACTTTTGAGTGTTCCCAGATCCCCCAAATAACCTTCCAAATCATACCAAATAGCACATAAAACCTAAAATAACACTAACATATAGCGAAGGCAGGAATAATAAGATAATCACACAGCATTTATCGAATAGAAATAATGTATGACAGTTAGACTTACTCACCAGAATGGGGAAGACAGCACACACTGGGAGGCTGAGAGGTGGTAATGACGGTGGGTTAGAGTCAGTCTTGGTGCTGGCAGGGGAGGAAGGTACCTGAGACTGGGCTGCAGGACAGAGAGGAGGCAGTTCATCTAATAACATCTCACCACCGTCTGAATCCATCAGGGCAGGCAGGTCACTAACAGCTGTGTCTTCTAGGCCTGCTTGCCTCAAAGTCAAAGGTCAGGGTCGCTGTCTGCTGTGCCTGATGTCGCTGGTGTGGCTGGTGGGGCTGGCTGGGAATAGGACAGTAAGCTTGACTGCTTAGACTCACGCGTTGTTCTATCATAGAACCCTCGGCAGGCAGTCAACGTGCAGAGCGGCCTTAAACCCACAGGCTGTTTCAAAATTAGTCCTGTTTTCCTGTAATCATTGCAGCCCTGGCAATCACAGTGAAAACCTCAGTCAAGGGTTTCTCCGGTTCCTGGACGTCTTCCCTCGGGCTTTTTGCTATTGCGTTGTTTGTTCGCTGCCAAACAACCCCCCAATGCTGTTTTCGATTTTCACCTCTTTTTATGGAATAGTGAAAATCCTCTTCAGATTTCTTTTGGTTAGTGAAAACAGGTATTAATGTAAGCCTTTCATAAAAGTGAAATGGCAGAATGTGGACTTTTGAAAAGAAGGCGATAACTGTATGAGGTTTGGTAGCCAAAGGGTCCAGCCAGCCCAAGGCTCAGGTAGCCACTTCCCTGCGCCCTGTGCCCCGTGCAGACCTGTGATTCTCCCTGGCTCCCTCACGGCCCTTTACCGGCCCAGGCTGACCACTTCCCTTCTCATACCTTACAAACAGGATTGCCAGACAAAATTCAAGACCTCTGGTGAAATTGAAATTTGAGATAAACTCCTTTTTTAGTATAAAAATGTTCTACATATCACATGTATGCGTGCGTGCTAACTCGCTTCAGTTGTGTCCGACTTCTTGGACTGTAGCCCTCCAGGCTCCTCTGTCCATGGGGATTCTCCAGGCAAGAACACTGGAGTGGGTTGCCATGCCCTCCTCCAGGGGATCTTCCCCATCCAGGGATCGCACCTGCATCTCTCAGTCTACTTGTGCTGGGAGGCGGGTTCTTTACCACTAGGCGCCACCTGGGAATCATCCATTCTTTAAAAAGTATTTGTTGTATACCTGGTTCAAATTTCACCAGGTGTCCTGCATTTTCATTTACTGAATTGGACAGACTTAACTGACATCACCTGAAGCTACTCCCTTGGTTGACAAATTCAATTACAGCCCAGGGGATGGGGAGGAAACATCACTAGTGAGTCTGCTGCTGCTGCTAAGTCACTTCAGTCGTGTCCGACTCTGTGCGACCCCATAGACGGTAGACGGCAGCCCACCAGGCTCCCCCGTCCCTGGGATTCTCCAGGCAAGAACACTGGAGTGGGTTGCCATTTCCTTCTCCAATGCATGAAAGTGAAAAGTGAAAGCGAAGTCACTCAGCCATGTCCGACTCTTAGCGACCCCATGGACTGTAGCCTACCAGGCTCCTCCATCCATGGGATTCTCCGGGCGAGAGTACTGGAGTGGGGTGCCACTGCCTTCTCTGACTACTGAGTCTAGTGATCTGAAATGCCTCAGTAGGGAATTTCCTGGCAGTTCAGTGGGTAAGACTCTGCGTTTCCACTTCAGGGGACTTGGGTTCAATACCTGGTCAGGGAATTAAGAACCCACATGCTTTGGGGCTAGGGCAAAAAAAACCTCAGCAGATTTTTATTGCTGTCACTCTTGATGTTGATTTCACTGCAGAGGGCACCCTTATCTTTGTTCCCATCACCCTCTCCCTGCATTAGGGTATTGTCATTTTCTTCCTGTTGACCAGGAGAGAGGCCTCGTGATCACCCTTCCCTGCCCTTTCCTGCCCATCATGGGAGCCATGCCCCAGTTTAGCTGTGTTTTGTATCCTATTGGTCTTGTTCTCTGAGGATCCATGTGCCTAGACGGGTTTTCCAGAAAGCATAGGCCATATGGTGTCCAAACAAAAGAGGTGCATTCAACAGCGTGCATTTCTTCAAGGCTCCAGGCTGTTGTGATCAGCCACCAGGGGGCAAGGTGGAGCCACAGGATCTAAGAAGAGCTTTGCTGTTTAGTGGCTGAGGGGTTTCTGACTCTGCAACTCCATGGGCTGTATCCCGTGAGGCTTCTGTCCCTGGAATTCTCCAGGCAAGTATACTAGAGTGGGTTGTCATTTCCTTCTCCAGGGGATCTTCCCAACCCAGGGATGGAACACACATCTTCCTGCTTGGCAGGCAGATTCTTTAGCCACTGAGCCACCTGGGAAGCCCCTATCAGAGGAGGCCTTTTCTGGGACCCCAGGCTGGAGGTGGGGGTGCCCAGCCCAGGTCCTGGACATGTTCCTCCCAGCAGGTGTGAAGGCCAAACCTGAGGAAGTCTTCTGGTCAGTCCTGAAAAGTCCAGTCGTCCAGACAGGAAGTTGCCCAGTGGCAGGTGGGGTGAGCAGGGGTCATGTGAGCTCTGGGGGTTCTGCTGGGCCTCAGACAGCAGAGGGGCCCTGGGTGAAAGGGTGCGGGGGCACCTGGGCTGATCTGAGGTCACTCCAGCGCCAGGGCTGGGTGGGCCCAGCAGCACCTGGCCTGGCCAGCACTGGAGTGCCTCCCAGATCCTGGTGAGAGCAGGGGCTCCTGTGGTGTGTGGACAGGGGTCAGCTCTGCTGTGCAGGAGTAGAAGCTAAGGGCCGATAGGGCAGGCGGTGTGTGTCAATGGGGCTGGGTGCTGGCTAGGGAGGGGCTGAGAGCTGCAGGAAGGGTGTGAGTTGGGGGTGGAAAAGGAAGCCAGGGGCCATCTGCTGGCCTGAAGAGGGGCTGGGGTAGCGGCAGAGGAGAGGGGAGCAGGAGGCAGTTTGCTGAGACTCCAGATTCAGGAGGGAAAGCTCACATCAGATACTAAGACCAGAGGGCAGCCCTGGGCATGGGGTGAGGCCAAGGGAGACCAGGAACTCTGGAGTGGACCTGCTAAGTGAAGCAGTCTTCCGGATATTTAAGTAAACAAGTAGAACAAATATGCACAAAATCACACAAGTTATATTTAAGAACGTAACGTTACATTTCCAGCACCTCCCCCAAAGCTCCCTTTGAGGGGACTTCCCTGGTGGTCCGGTGGTTAATACTCTGAGCTTCCACTGCAGGGGGGTGTAGGTTCCACCCCTGATCAGGGAACTAAGATCCTGCATGCCGCTTGGGGTACAGCTGGGATTTTTAAAAAAGCCCCACCCCCCGACAGGCACTGATCCTCCGAGGTGGCAAAAGAACACGCCTGCCGATGCAGGAGACCCGAGAGACCTGGGCTCCATCCCTGGGTCGGAAAGATCCCCTGGAGGAGGGCATGGCAACACACTCCAGTATTCTTGCCTGGAGGATCCCATGGACAGAGGAGCCTGGTGGGCTACAGTCCACGGGGTCACACAGAGTCGGGCACGACTGAAGTGACTTGGCACACACACCCTGCCTTTGGAGATCTTCCCCAGAGCGCTCAGAAAGAGGTGCACACGCAGAACCAGACCTTGGTTATCTACACCATGGAGGAGGTAACGTATGTGGACAGGGCTTCAGTGACGGGCCAGTCAGTGATGGAGGCCTTTCAGAGGCTTGTCCCTGTGGGCGCAGCAAGGCCTGAACAGCGCAGTTACAGCCATATGTGTGTCTCCAGGCTCACTGGTCCCACCTGCCCATCTGAGAACCAGATTTGAGCTGACAGGTGGCTCACTAGCTCCCTTTGCTTGGCAGACCTTGACTGGAGGACACTGATGACCATGAGGAGAGAGGCGAAGCTGTGAACTGGTCACAGCTGCGAAAATCAATGGGGCCTAGCAGCCCTGGGGGCAACATACAGGTCGCCTCACCTCTCTGAGTTTCAGTTTCCCTCTCTCTGACATGGGGTTCATACTCACTGGGCGGAGCTGTCATGTGGATTAAAGGAGACTCTGATCCAGGGTTCAGCAGGTATCAAGTGCTATAAATGCAGCAATCTTGGGCTGCCAGGGCTGGAAGGACCCTCAGAGGAGGGTGTGCCCAGGTCCCCAGGGGACAGAGGGTGATGCCCCAGCCAACCAGCGAACACCAGAGCAGAGGTTAGAGCCTGACCCCTGAGGCTTAACACTGTTTAGAAATCGATGACAGGCCCAAAATGGAGTCCCTAGTGCTAAGCTGCACCAAACTGAGGTTTTAACACCTAACCTCTTGGCAGCTTCTGCCTCTCTCAGGTCTGGAATGCTAAACCAGTCTATCTGGAATTTCCTGGTCACCATTAGTGATGTACTCTTCCTGATAGACCTCATCTGCTCTTTCATTTAAAAAAAAAATTTGTTTTTAATTTTGGGGCTGCACCATTTGGTTTGCTGGATCTTAGTTCCTCGACCAGGGATTGAAACTGAGGCCCCAGTAGTGAAAGAGCCGAGTCTCAACCGCTGGACCATCAAGGAATTCCTTATAAGCTCTCTCCTCATTCCTGGTCCCTTCAGCCTTTGAACGTCTCCGATTTTGTACAACTCTTTGGAACGCCTTTCTAAATATTTATTTGCTTCTTTATGACCGTGCTTGGTCTTCGTCGGTGCACGCGGGCTCTCTCTAGTTGCGGTGCACGAGCCTCTCGTTGCGGGGGCTTCTCTCGTTGCAGAGCAGGGGCTCCAGGCTGCCTGGGCTCAGTGGTTGTGGTCCCGGGCTCTAGAGCACAAGCTCAACAGTTGAGATGCAGGCGCTTGGTTGCTCCACGGCAAGTGGGATCTGCTCGGATCAGGGGTCGAACCTGTGTCTGCTGCCTTGGCAGGCGGACTCTTTACCACTGAGCCACCAGGGAAGCCCTGAACTTTCTATTTGCCAGGTGGGATGGTGCTTGACTCACGTTCAGTTCAGGTCAGGCGCTCAGTCGTGTTCGACTCTTTGTGACCCCATGAATCTGCAGCACACTAGGCCTCCCTGTCAATCACCAACTCCCGGAGTTCACTCAGACTCATGTCCATCGAGTCAGTGATGCCATCTAGCCATCTCATCCTTGGTCTTCCCCTTCTCCTCCTGCCCCCAATCCCTTCCAGCAGCAGGGTCTTTTCCAATGAGTCAACTCTTTGCATAAGGTGGCCAAAGTATTGGAGTTTCAGCTTTAGCATCAGGCCTTCCAATGAACACCCAGGACTGCTCTCCTTTAGGATGGACTGGTTGGACCTCCTTGCAGTCTAAGGGACTCTCAAGAGTCTTCTCCAACACCACAGTTCAAAAGCATCAATTCTTCAGCGCTCAGCTTTCTTCACAGGCCAACTCTCACATCCATACCTGACCACTGGAAAAACCAGAGCCTTGACTAGATGGACCTTTGTTGGCAAAATAATGTCTCTGCTTTTCAATATGCTATCTAGGTTGGTCATAACTTTCCTCCCAAGGAGTAAGCGTCTTTTAATTTCATGGCTGCAGTCACCATCTGCAGTGATTTTGGAGCCCCCAAAATAAAGTCTGACACTCTTTCCACTGTTTTCCCACCTATTTCCCATGAAGTGATGGGACCAGATGCTATGATCTTAGTTTTCTGACTCATGAATCCCTGAATAAAGCCAATTTGATCTTAGAATGGACTCGGTTGACTTTTGTTTTTGAGCGGTCCCAAGTGATCTTTTCCCCAACCCCTGGGGCCTCATCAGCTACTGTAATCCCCTCTGTGTTCTGCACGCCAGCCTAAGGTTTTGCCCTCAGAGGCTGGGGACAGGGCACAGCCCTGCTGGCTTTGTCTTGCCTGCAGTGACGTGCAGGTGGGGCATTGCCTTAGAAACCTCTGAGGACACTGTCATGCGCTGCCCGGCCACACCTGCTACAAAAGCAGGTCCTGGGTTTCCCTGGCTCCTGAGCCCAAGGACGGCCTCTAGAGTAACTGGCCCTGTGGTCCTGGTAAGTGGGATCCTCTCACAGGCTCCCGGGAACAGGAGTCCCCTGCTTGAGGCTTGGAGACAAGGGGAGAGAAGGTGGAGGAGGGTGGGGAGGGCAACTCCCAGATTACAGGCTTCGTAATGGAGGCGCAGCTGGATCTGCACGTAGATGGGGGTCAGGGAGACAGACAGAAAGGGGCCCAAGGAGCCAGAGCAGGCACAAGGCAGGAGGAATCGATGCCCTACATGCCCGCTCCGCCCTAGCGCCCAGACTCCCCACTCCAGGTCTCCTGCAACAGAGGCAAGAGGTGCCATCGCCCTGAACGGCCCCCTGGGAGATGAGGACCAGCCCCCTGACCATCGCCCCTTTCCCACAGGTGTGGAGGGACCCTCCTTGTCACATAGGCCCCTTCTGAAGCTGGCGACCCCCTGGGTGGCAGCCACACCCAGGATGTCCACGCCGAGCATCCACTGCCTGAAACCCTCGCCTCTGCACCTGCCCTCTGGGATCCCAGGGTCCCCAGGCCGCCAGCGGCGCCACACGCTCCCTGCCAACGAGTTCCGCTGCCTCACCCCAGAGGACGCTGCCGGCGTGTTTGAGATTGAGCGAGAGGGTGAGCAGCCCCCTGGCCCCCCAGGGTCCGGGACTCTGCTGAACCCTGCCGCTGTTGCCCTTGGGGAGAAGACCCTGGAGTCCCCTGTCCTTGGCAGACGGGCCCCCAGAGTGTCTGACGGTGTGTTTTGTGCGTGTGCAGGAGCACATGCGTGTTTCAGGAGAGTGGGGGGAAGAGCAGCCCTGAATCCCATGGTTTCCCAGGGGAGGCCTGGGGACCCGGGGAGCCCACCCAGCATCCGAGCAGATGCTCAGTGCACTGGGGGTCACCCACTCGCGCTTCCTGACGCAGCCTTCATCTCTGTCTCCGGCAACTGCCCCCTGAATCTGGACAAGGTCCAGCACTTCCTGACCCTGTGTCCCGAGCTGTCCCTGGGCTGGTTCGTGGAGGGCCGCCTCGTGGCCTTCATCATCGGCTCCCTGTGGGATGAGGACAGACTTACTCAGGTGAGGATGGGGGTGACCTGCCCGGTCCCGGGAAGGCCTCAAGAAAGGAGGAGACCATTTCCCATGGAGGCAGAAGATGGGGGAGGAGTGGGAGGCTGGGATGTCTTCCTCCAGATCCAACACGGGAGCTCATGGTGCGTCCTCTCCCGGCAAGACAGCCCAGTCCTTTGGGGCTCAAGGCTCTCCTGAGGGAGACCACAAAGGGGCTGGGGACACAGCTCCTCACTTGGGTAGAAGGGGGCTGACTGGAGACTCTCGGGGCAGCTGCTCTTGGCCCAGCGAGGGTGGTTTGGGGTGCACAGAGGCGACCCTGACTCGTGTCCGCCCCTCGGCCCAGGAGTCGCTGGCACTGCACAGGCCCGGGGGCCGCAGCGCCCACCTGCACGCGCTGGCCGTGCACCGCAGCTTCCGGCAGCAGGGCAAGGGCTCCGTCCTGCTCTGGCGCTACCTGCACCACGTGGGCGCCCAGCCGGCCATGCGCCGGGCGGTGCTCATGTGCGAGGACGCGCTGGTGCCCTTTTACCAGAGGTTTGGCTTCCAACCCCCGGGCCCATGTGCCATCGTCGTGGGCTCACTGACCTTCACGGAGATGCACTGCTCCCTGCGGGGCCACGCCGCCCTGCGCCGGAACAGTCAACCCTGACCTGGTGCCCCACTGGGGAGCCCACAGTCGGGGGCTCCTACCCTGTCCCCAGCTGGTCCCCTTCTCTGCCCTGCCGTCCCCCTGCTCTGCTTGGTCTGAAGGGAAACGGTGATTCCCAGGGGATGGCGGAACGGAGAGAATGGGTGAAATAAAGAGAAGGCGGGGCGGCTGCTCCCAACCCGGGTGCCCTCCTGGGGCGCAAGTACTGTGTGCTCCTCTCTGTCCATGCCAGGCCCTCTGGACCCCCTGCATCCAAACTGCGCCCACACGTGCTGGGTCTGTGAACTGGGGACAGTGGGAGGCATCCTGCAGCCCTGCTTCTGCGTCTCACCAAAGGAGACCCTATCCCCGCAGACCCAGGACTGCCCCGTCTGGTCCTCAGCTCTGGAGTGGGGGCAGCCGGTGGGGGAGGGAAGGGCAGGGGCCACCTCCTAGCTGTCCCATCACCCCAGCGCCCCAGGTTCCCTGCCCACAGTAACCGTGCCTGTGCCCCGTCGGGTGTGGAGTGAAGGGCTGGGGGGATGTGCAGTGAATGGCCAATAGCTGCACCCCCACCTCCAGCACTGCTTCTGCCAGGCCAGCCCTCCCCTCAGCCCAGCTAGACCCCTGACTATCTCTACAAGTAGCTGGGGCTGGGGCAGCACGGGAGTCCAAGGATTTACCAGCATCGTCTCAGCGCGCCTCCTGAAACCCTCCAGGTGACCCCAACCTGGTTTCTGCCCCTAACAAATCTCTCGAAAGTCCCCCAAGCTTCCACGGTTCCTTTGGGTCACGCCCCTGACCCCTGCTCCTCATTGCTGACCCCCGCCACCCCACCGCTAAAGTTCCAGCTTTTATTTTATTGAGGCCCCAGGTCAAAAGCTAGTCCTATCTTAAGGAATATCATTTAATTCATTTCAGACGTTGTCCATACAAAGTTAGCGTTACTTTAAAAAATTACGACCATGATATAAATTGGTAAAAAAAAAAGTCCTGATTGACCTTAGGCAACCCCTGGGCGCAGGTCCACAGGGTGGCCCTGCCCCTTTCTTGGCAGAAGTGAGGCAGAGGGTGGTGAGCTGGTTGGCATCAGTCCAGCCCCAGGAAGCTGAACACTAACTCGAGGGGAAGGGCTGGCTGGGAGGGCTGGGAGGGCCTGGAGGCCCTGGGGTGGGCTGGTGGGCTTAGCTTCTGTTGGGTAATAGCCCAGGCTCTCAGCTTCCCAGTCCAGCTGCGTCTCTTTGCTCCTTCTTTGTCCCAGACCATGGCCAAAGCCTCTCCCACCAGGTCTGGCCCAGGAGCGTAATGGGGAGGCTTACCAGGCCGCTGATGGAAGCTGGGCATGGACTCACAGGGCAGAGAGGGGAGGGACAACAGGCAGGGGGGCCGTGGCCAGGCAGGGCTGGGAACCTGGCAGGAACCCCAGCCTCGTCCCTAGGAGGAGCTAGCTCACAGTAATGGGGCGGGGTGGGGACCGTACCAGCAGAGCCGGAGGTAGGGGCTGAGCAGCGTCCCAGGACCAGGAGGGGTCCTGACGGCCGGGCAGTGGAGGTCTGTCAGGGCCTGGGCCCTGAGCTGCAGAGATGTATAGGCTCCGAGTGTCCCCAAGCCCAGGCCTGAGGAAGGGGGCCTCGGCCCCACAAGAAGCCCACCTTTAGGAGCGTCTCCCCTCAGACTTGGCCTCTCCTGGGGGAGGGAGCTCCTGGGAGCAGGGCCAGCCCCATGGGGTCTCTGGGGTGTGGGCAGGGTGCTGTGCAGGTGCACAGCTCGGTCCAGACACAGTCCCCGCATCCTCCGAGCTGGGTGGGAGCAGCCACACCGGCCCCACCGGGCAGGTGGTCAGTGTAGCACCTGGTCCAGCTCGTACTTCTCGCAGAAGCGGCTGGTGAAGGGGAAGCAGGTGAGGTATTCGACCCAGGGCCAGTGGATGGGGTAGACATACAGCCAGATGACCAGCGAGGCGAAGAGGCCGGCGAAGACCACCAGCGACACCAGGATGAGGGCGCGCTTGCGGTACTTGTCGCTCGTGCCGAAGGTGATGTAGGGCAGGAAGGCGAAGGCCAGCAGCAGCCCACTGAGGAAGCCGAAGATGTGGGCGATGTTGTCGATCCAGGGCAGGAGGCCGCAGATGAAGAGGAACAGCACGATGGCCGACAGGTTCAGGAAGGCCTTCCAGGGCCGCTCCAGCAGCTGCCAGCTCTGGAAGAGCTCCACGAAGAGGCAGGCCAGGAGGCCGAACTGCGACCCTGCAGGGCCCACCTGGGGCGGGCAGGCGGGGCGCAGACACGGTCACCTCCACGTGCCGGGCGGGAGCCCGCGGGGAGCCCTGGGCACAGCCAGGCTGGAACCCTGGGACCCACGTCATCCTGTCCGTGAGCTCCTCCAGTGGGGACCCCGAAGCTGAGGGCCGAGGTGGAGGGGGAGGTGCAGCCAGTGCTGCCGGAACCCAGCTGGACTCGTTCCCCCCACCCTTTCTGCAGACACCCTACTATGCGCACAGTGGGCACAGCGAGCAGGACAGACACTGAACCAGCCCGGAGCGTGAGGGGGAACCGACCAACGAACCCTGCTTTCTTAGCAAGAACGGCCCCACGAGGGCGACTTCACACGGCCCCGCCTGTAGCTAAGGGGCGCAGTGGTAGGCGGTCACGGTCACTGAGAGAAATGAAGCAGGGGCTGGGGGTGGGGGCGGTCCAGGAAGGTCTTTCTGGAGGTGACCTCTACACGTGACCTGGGGGCATCGCTGCTCCCTTGTGCCCAGGGACAGACTAAGGAACTGGCCAGGAAGCCCCCAGCTTAGCTGTCCATCGACTGTTGAGCCTGACACGGCGGGGGCTGTGCATCCCTCTGGCTGACCCAGGTAGGGTAGTGGGGGTGGGGGGGCAGGGAAGGAAGTGGCAGGGCTAGCCCCACCCCGCCCACTCCCCAGAGTGCCCCGAGTTCCCCACCTCTGCCCGGTACGGGAGGAAGAGGGCGCTGGCGAGGTTGCCGGTGATGCCACTGAGGATGAAGATTATGGAGATGCGGTGCCAGCCGGCCAGCTTCTCCAGGTCACGCAGGATGGTCATTTGGAAGATCACGGACACGAGGCAGTGGACCACGCTGGGCGGGGACACACGGACATCAGCTTCCACCCGTGGCCACCGGCTGGGCACTTGGGGGGCACTGGGGCCCAGCAGGTTGTGCCCTGGCTCAGGGGCCCTTCCTCCGGGGGTCCAGGTGGGCGGGCACCATGGGGGCCTGGGGGTTGGGCAGCGAGGCGCCTCTTACCCAGCGTGGAGGAACAGAGACAGCCAGAGCCTGTAGAACTGATCGGGGACCTCGGGGTTGAGGAAGGGCAGCAGTCCACACACCTTGTCCAAGCAGTGCACCTGGGTCGAGCACATGGTGGTCAGTCCCTGGGACCCGGCTGGATGGAAGGCCCTGATATGCGGGGTTGGGACTGGACACCCGCTGCAGGAGGGCGTGAAGGCTGCTCACCGTGCCCAGGGCCCCGCCTCACCTGGGAGCAGAGCGTGGCCTTCTCGTGGAAATAGCCGTGCATGAACTCACAGTATTCGCGCGTGGTGATCTCACAGCTGGGGACAGGGAGGCAAGGGAGGACGTCAGGGGACTGAGTCCCAATCCCTCGCCTGGTGTCCAGTGCCTGGCCGCAGCAGGCATCACTGGCAGGATGGGTGCCCCTCTTCAGGGACCCTCACAGCATGGACAGAGCGGCAGCGGGGACAGCGGCAGAGGAGGAGCACAGGGGCTCAGGCCCGGGGTCCAGGCCGGCTCACCTGCCCTTGGTGCCGATGCAGCAGGGGCGGCCTCGGATCTGGCAGTCCATGTGCGGGAAGCCCGAGAGGTTACTCTTGGCCTGCTCTGTGCAGATCTGCCGGGAGGGGCACGGAGCGGGGATGGGGCTGTGCGGTGGCCAGGTGCCTCCCTGCCCTCCCTGGACTGCTCTCCTCCCCGCTCACTCACCGGCCACTTGGTGATGTCATCGGGCCAGATGTGGGCACCACTAGAGGCCGGCTCCTCGCAGGTTCTGGAAGTAGAGATTGGAGGGGGCAAAATGTGGGGCCTTGGCACCCCCAGCCTGCCACACCCCCTGGTCAGCATCCCCAGTCTGCCACGCCCCTCAGCCAGCACCCCCAGCCTGCCACACCCCCCGGCCAGCACCCCCAGCCTGCCATGCCCACTGGCCAGCACCCCAATGGGTGGCACCAACTACATGACACTCAGCCTCGTCTTCTCAGAGAGCTCAGCCATGGGTACCTGGGGTCCTGGTTGCACACGGCCCCAGAAGTCCGCTTCTGGCCCGGATCAGACTTGTCCATGCGGGGCCCCGTATCATCCTGCCACTTGACGAAAGTGGCCAGAGTCTCCTGGAGGATGGGGAGGGGCTGGTCATGGCAGGCTGGACAAGGACATGGGTAGGGGCCCCTCCAGGGCAGGGGCTCATTCCCTACTGTCCAGGCCTCTGGCTCATCTCCCAGACCCCCACCCCTCGCTGACACTCCCAGGACTTAGCTTTCACTTCTCTGGGGCTGGGGAGGTTGATACCCTCCCTGTGCAGGCTGCCTACACTGGGTGTGAGGCCAGGGAGGGGGCGCGAGCCCAGGGAGGGGGTTGTGAGCCCAGGGAGGGGGGCGCGAGCCCAGGGAGGGGGGTGTGAAGCCAGGGAGGGGCATGTGAAGCCAGGGAGGGGGCGTGAGCCCAGGGAGGCCAGTGGAAGGATGGACGCAGGGCAGCGGAAGGATGGACGCAGTGTGCTCACACTGCCCCTGCTGGCCCCTCCCCCAGGCTGGGCCCAGCGGAGCCGGCTCGGGACGGCACGGGGCTGGGAGGGGCTGCAGGGCCCAGGCCCCCACCGAGCAGTCCTTCCTTTGGGTCTGGATGCAGCCCGAACGGTCGTTTTGGACACAGCAGCCCGAGTCCCGCTCCAGGTCTCGCTCCCGCAGCACGAGCTGCTCGATCTGTTGGTCCTTCCGGATGCAAGGCGAGAACTTGGCTCCCAGGTGGATCAAGTCGATCTGGGGAGGGGGCCGCCGGGGTGGGGATTGTGAGCTCAGGCCCAGACCTGGCCAGTGCGTTCCTCCCGAGGGTGCTCCTGCTGAGCAGGGCTTCCGGGATAGACACAACCCCCCTCTCTGCCCAGCTGGGGGTGACAGAGGCAGGTGGCTCCCTGCTGAGATGCCTCCGTGCCTGGGCCCCTCACCGAGCTGGGGCCGATCCAGAAGTTCTCCTGCTGGATGTACTTCACGCTCTCATACACACCTTTGTTCCTGAGCACCTGGTGCAGTGGTGGAAGGAGGCAGGGTCAGGGCTTTCCTAGTCCCAGGGAAGGGCTTCCAGGAAGGGGCTGAGAGGCAAGGCAGAAGAGAGCCCAGAGCCCCTCCTGCCTGGGCCAGGTCTGTGCCTCGGAGGGACCGGGTAGCCCAAGACAAGGATGCCTCTTGGAGGGGAGGCTAGGATTCCCAGGATGGAGACCCCCTTCCCGAGCCCCACGCACCAGCTGGGTGGTGATGTGCTGGGCGAAGCCCACAGGAGCGATGCCATACGTGCCGATCACCAGCAACGTGATGATGATGTGGACAAAGGTCAGCCAGTAGGTGAAGTAGGGCCTGTGGGCAGGGCCTTGGGTCAGCAGAGCTGGATTCACGCCCCTACCCTCAGGCCTGTGACACCCAGCTGCCGACTGCTCCCAACCCTCCACTGCTCTGCTCAGACTCATCCACCACTGCAATTCTTAACAAGCACCTCTATGCCTTTCTCTCCCCCCTGAAACCCTCCCCGTGGCTTCTCGCTGCTCTGGGAATCAAGTCTAACGCTGCTCACTCCCACTGGTGGCCAGGCCTTGCTGCGCCTGCCCACCTTCCTGGCCTCCTTCCTCTCCTTCTCTTGCAGCTCTGGGAAGGCACCCCGTGCTCTGCAGCCCCGGGGCCTTTGCACACGATGCTTCCTTGGCCCCGTCTCTCTTCACCCAGCTGACTGCTGCTCCTCCTGACCACACACCTCCCCACCCTCTGTTCACTCCTTCTCTGTCCTCCTCCGGGACACACTTCACAACTGCCATCACTTAATTTTTTGTGATCTGGGGTTCAATGTCTATCAGGTTGTTGCTAACTGTACACAGAGAATAGCCTGTTCCCAATCCTCTGGCTTCCCCAAGGTCTTGTACATAGTCCCTCTCCACAGGCCCCTCACTCGGGATCAACGCTTCAAACCACGCCTCTGATCCACCACACCTGCCCTGCTCTGCTGTCCCAGGGCCTGTGTGGCACTCAGTGAATGCTTGTTGTCTGGGATCCAAGGAGAAAGCGGGCCCTGCAAGGAGAGGCAGCAACACCCGACAATTCTTCCTGGGTGACGTGCACACTCGCAGGGTGACCCCAGGGACTGACCCTGCTTCCCCGACACATAAGAGGTGCTCATCAAAGGCTCGCTGAACAAGGAGGGATGCTCCGGGAGAGGGCCCAGGGGGATCTGGAAGCCCCTCGGTCCCTCCTGGGTGGCTCACAGCCCCTCTCCCTGGGCCTTCTCCTGGGAGCAGCCCGCCGGGACAGTGAGCACCCCCAGGTCTCAAAGCGGGCAGGCCCGGCCGGCGGCTCACCGGTGGCTGTCGAAGCTCTCCAGCTGCCGCTGCACCGTGCTGCTGATGCTGCGGCGGTAAGTGCGGTTCAGCCAGCTGCCCACTACGCCCAGGCCGTAGTGCCGCTTCTTCCGGTCGAAGGCAAAGTGCTTCACCTTGGAGGCGATGCGCTTGCCGCGTTTGGTGGGGGGCACCGGGGCTCGGCTG
This sequence comes from Ovis aries, assembly GCF_016772045.2. Classification (NCBI taxonomy): domain Eukaryota; kingdom Metazoa; phylum Chordata; class Mammalia; order Artiodactyla; family Bovidae; genus Ovis; species Ovis aries. The sequence continues at coordinate 54,609,361 of NC_056064.1, read as the reverse complement.
GACTCCTTCCTGGTGAGAACGGCGGTCTCAGCCAGGTACCCTCACCCCCTCCTTCCCACGAGGGGAGAACCAGGAGGGACCTGCAATCTGGGGAACCCCTCCACCCTGCCCCCCACACCCGGGGCCACCACCACGCTCCACCGGGAAGACTGCCCAGAACTCACAGGGGGATCTGATCAGGGGAGACTGGGGAGGCTGAGTGTGGGATCCCCCGGAAGTAGCTGGCGGAGAGTGGGGGCGACTCAAACACGTCATCGGGCATGGAGCTCATTTCTTCCTAGGGTAGGGGTGGAGTCGGGGACACAGAAAGAGACAGTGTGAGGAGTTACTGTCCCCTGCCCTGCCCCCCCAACAGCTCAATTCAAGGGCAGGACAATGTTGGACAGGCTCCCGGGGAGAGAGGAAGGGGAGACATGCGTCTGCGGGCCCTGATAGTGGCTCTTCCGCTGGCATCTGCCCCACCCCAGGCCCTTGCTTTGCCAATGAAAGATGGGGGGCCCGGGAGCTCCGAGAGGTGGCACCCCAATCCCACGGACAGGCTTCTGGACATCTGAGGGGCTCCCAGCAGAGCATGATGGGAGGCCGGGTCTCTTCCCCCAGTTCCCGCCCACCCCAGCCCCCTGACCCCGAGGGCCCACACACCCCATGCTTGCCTTACTAAAAAACGAGGAGTCGAATGTCTCTGCCCCGTCGACCGCGTCCTCCTCCAGGGAGCTGGGGTAAGCAAAGCTGCACTTGACCACCTGGCTCCGCTGTCCCGTGGCCTCCAGCACCGAGCGCCCCTGTGTGGGGCAGAGGCACGGGCGTCAGGCCCACGGGAGGTGGTCCTGCCCCGACACCAAAGGGGTGTCAAGGCCATCCGCCCGGGGAGGTGGGACCCTGTGCAGAGCAGGAGCATCTGCAGAGGCCGGAACTGGGCTCCAGCTCCTCCCCCGGCCTACACACGGTTCTCTCTCCGCAGTTAGCTGCCAACTTCTCCTGGCAACCTCCCGCCTTCAGGCTTGGGTACCTGGCACCCCTGGCACCCCACCACTCACCCTGCACCCTTACTCCTGAGGTTCGGGCTTCTTGGCACAGCACACGGGGCCCCTGCTGACCTTTCTGATCCCACCTCCCATGATTCCTCTTGTGACCACCCTTCACTAAAACTACCTGCTACTGCCTCTTACTCCCAGGCCTTTGCATAGGCCGTTCCCTCTGCTGAGAATGCTGTTCCCTTCCTGGTGAAACTTTCTTTATATCTCCCAAGTGCCCTCTCTGACATCAGCCCCTCTCCTGGGCAAGACAGGGCAGCCTCTCCTCTGGGCGGGCCCCAGCACCTGTCACACCACATGGTGACATCTTCCCCTCACCCGAGCTGAGGGCTCTTCCAGGGCAGGGACATTGGCTCAATTCTCTTTGCGGTGCCCCCATGCCCAGCATGTAACGGGGGTTCCACAAACACGGGTCAGGGAGCGGTGACTGTACATTTCACTTCCTACTTCTCCTGTGTGTGTGTCGGTGCAGAAACCAGCTGCCTGTACTAGGGAGAAGCTGGGCTAGAAGGATGTGGATGAGTCTGCCTGCTGGGCTGTAGCCCCCTTCTCTGCCCAGGGATCCCGGAGCAGCCACTGCCCTGGCACAGACGCAGGTGCCTGGGAGGGGGGAGAGGGAGCGGGCCGGGCACAGGTGTCCTTACCTTAAGCAAGGCTGCAGCAGCTTGAAAGCTCATGTGGGCCACAGAGATCCTCTTGCGGCGGGGCAGGTGGGAATAGCCCGAGCGGACGCTGGTGAAGGAGGTGAGGGAAAGGACCCCGGGCGTCAGCGGTGGGTGCGGGGCGTGGGGCCGTTCCACCTCTTCTGGGTGGCGGAATGCCCGTCCTCGGGCCAGGGGGTCCACGATCTGGACAGGAGGGAGGCAGTGAGCAGAGGCCGCTGGGCGCTGGGCCCCTGATGGCCCTGTCCCCGGCTGGAGCCCACCTTGGGCATCTTGCAGGGCTTTGGGGACTCGGTGTCCTGGAAGGAGGGCACCTCTTGGCTGGGGAGCTCCAGGTCCCGCTGGCACGAGGCCTTGAGCCGGCCGTAGCGCACGCTGCAGTGGTGAAGGCTCCGGCGCTGCCAGTGCTGCCGCTTCAGCTCCCAGTCTCCGCTGACCCCGAACCACTGGGCTGCGCCCCTGCGGGGGCGGACAGGGCACAGGGCACATGTCACCGTGGCGGCGGGCCACGTGTGTGGGGAGGCAACAGGGCGCGTGTGTGTGCATGTGTGTGCAGTGGGAGGTGACAGGACATGTGTGGGTGCAGTGGGGGGTGGGGGGGCAGACTGACCCCCCCGACTCAGTGTCCAGGGACTGGACGGGCAGAGGCGGGGGAATAAAGTCCAGGGCCTGAGGGCTGAGCTGGGGGTGGGGGGAGCTGCTCTGCACTGCAGGGTCCATCCTCAGCTCCTGGACCCTCTGCAGCCTCCTTGCTGGGTCTTCCTGCCAGGCACAGAGCCGCCCGGGCCTCAGTTTCCCCGGCCTAGAACATAGGCTGCTTGTCCACACCTCCCACAAAGGGGCTTGGGGCCTCAGAGTGTCAGAGTCCGTCGGGTGGGGAGGGGGGGTCTGCTGCATGGGGGAGCATGTAGGCAGGGGCGGAATGTGTGCTCACTTGCGGATGCTCTGGGACAGCGAGGCCTGGCGGCGGAAGCCAGGACGCTTCTCCGGGCCACCCTCCTGCCATCGCCCTCTCGGCTCCTGGAGGCTGACGCTCTTCAGGAGGGCCGGGTTCCTGGGCCTCTGCCCTCCGGGTTCCTGGAGGCGGGAGAGGGAGACGGGCTGTGACTCCGTGGAGCTCCGAGCCTCCCCGGCTGCCTCTGCTCTGGCTTCCGATGTGAAAACCCAGACAGGACAAACCTCGACCCCAGCTGACCCTGAGCCGCTTTCTCAGAAAAGGGTCAGATGGGCCCTTTTCTAGTGTGTCCGGGAGCCTGGCACTCACTTCCCCAGGTCCCCATCCAGGGCTCCCCTTCTAGGTCCTGGCCGTGGCTAAGCCGTAGGCTGGCCCGGCTTTGCGTGTTTGAAAGCGCCCTTGGCTTTGTGGGTGGCACGAGATCACCTCCCCGGGGCCCTGGGCTGCGTGGGAGCCCACGCTGTGAGCAGCAGATTCTCGATGGACTCTATGGAGCGCTGGCAATGGTGATTCATCCCCGTTCTCCTGCACAAGCAGAACGCTGAGAGTCGGGGTGCCCCTTCCCCTGAGTCACAGATAGTCTACCGCCCGCAGAATGGCTGGGGCCGATGGGCTTCCCTGGTGGTCCAGTGGCTAAGACTCTGTGCTCCCAGTGGAGGGGACCCAAGTTCAATCCCTGGCCAGGAAACTAGATCCTGCGTGCTGCAACTAAGACCTGGCATAGCCTAATAAAAATAAATAAAAGAAGGGACTGGGGCCGGAAACAGCCAATTCCCAGGTGGGACTGACAAGAGTTTCCTATTTTCCCTGGCTGGCCATGAGACTGAGTTCCTAAGTTCAGGAGTCACTCCCAGTGACATTGGGGGCCAGGAAGGAGGGGGTGAAGTCTACAGCAGGGGCTCCAACAGGCTCCAGAAGGGCCCCCTTCCAGGAAGTGAAACTGCCCTAAAGGTGCCAAGGGACACAGTGGGGGCCCCTCTTACCTGGGGCAGCATGCTGGCCTGCTCGCTCGGGGCCGAGGTCTCAGGCGGAGGGATGGTGATGGACAGGTTGGGCGGCTTCCGGCTCTGCAGCCGGCTGCTGGACACCGAGGAGACCCTCTCGCCATTCTTGTCATCAGAGGCCATGGTGGGCAAGGGGGCAGGGCAGCTGGAAGGGAAACAGAGGAGGCACAGGTGTATTGTCGAGAGGCGGCAGGACAGGGGGGACACGGGGACAGTGTAGGGTGTCAGGGCGTGCTACGGCGGACAGCCTAGATTGAGAACAACCCGTGGACAGTTGGTTCAAAACTGACTCCGATACTAAACCACACAGCAGCACGCTGAATCGGGCTGGGTGGGGTATGGCGAGAAGGTCTATTTTCATCCTTCATTTGCATTCTAGGCCGGCGGGAGCCTGGGAGGTCCCCAACTTGTCACCTCATTCCGTTTCTGGTCTCTCTGCTTCAGGCGAGGACCACACCCAGAAAGGAATGTGAGGACCAGGGATGTGATCTTGGCTTGCCCATCAGTCTGGCTAGAGCAGGCCAGGGGGCCAGAAGGCAGATTCCTTGGACAAAGGGCCCTGCCTGGGGCAGGGCTTCGGGAGGACAGGGAGAAGGCTCCAGGCAGCCCTCAAATAAGGGACCCGCATCTGTGCAGGGAGCAGGGTGGTTCTCAGAGAAGGAATCCCTGGGCTGCGAGCGAGGAAGAGAAGGTCCAACCTAACTCCTGGGAACATGAGAAAGCCGCCGTGCTAGTCCCTGTCCCCCCAGACTACCAAGTTCCTCTTTCAAAGATAAGTGAAACTGCCATCTGTCTGTTACTTTGTTCTTTTCACAAAGGAAGAATATTACATCTTAATGATAAAAATGATACATGAGCACTGCAAAAGAAAAAAAAGACCCAGACGACTAAAGAAGAAAGTGAACTGCTGGCCCGCCTGTCACCCCGTGTTCCAGGAAAGAGCTTGGAACGTGCCTCCAGGTACTTCTCTGCACCTGGAAAAGGACACAATACTTAACATTTCCTTGTTGTTGTTTAATTGCTAAGTCGTGCCCAACTCTGAGACCCCATGGACTGTAGCCCACCAGGCTCCTCTGTCCATGGGATTTTTCCAGTCAAGAATATCGGAGTGGGTTGCCATTTCCTTCTTCAGGGGATCTTCCCGACCCAGGGATCAAAGCTGCATCTCCTGCACTGGCAGGCAGATTCATTATCACTGAGACGCCAGGGAAGGCCACTTAACACTTTACATGCACGTCTATCATTTCTCGACAGCATGGACATCCTTCTCTGTCAACGCAGACAGATCTACCTGATCTGTCTTGAAGACTGGAAATGTTTCTAAGAATGGAATGTACCAAGATTTATTTAACTCCAGACTGATGGTTGCTTAGATTTGTGTCCAGTGTCAAGGAACACCCTTGCCTACATCACGTGTGTTGTGCTATGCTATATCGCTTCAGTGGTGTCCAATTCTGTGTGACCCCATGGACTGTGGCCCACCAGGCTCCTCTGTCCATTGGGATTCTCCAGGCCAGAACACTAGAGAGGGCTGCCATGCCCTCCTCCAGGGGATCTTCCTGACCCAAGGATTGAACCCGTCTCCTTACGAATCTGCATTGGCAGGTTCTTGACCACTAGCACCACCTCCAAGTTTTGTAACAGACAAACAGTAGAAGGGGAATGACTGGACTGAAGAATAAGTGTGTCTTGAATTTCAGTGGAACTTTCCAAATGGCCCAGCCAGGAGGAAGTAGCAATTTACCCCCATCTGGGGCTTTTCCATCCTCCCAGGTGCCAGTGACTCCCATACCCTCTTTGACCCAACAGAACGAACACCCTCTGACTTGACTAGTCTCTCCACTTCACCTCTCACTCTGCCCTGTGACCTCTGTCTTGCTAAAATCCTTTGCTGTTCCCTCTCCCTGCATCCCAAGGCTGCTGGGGCAGGTCTAATTTCTCTTCCCTCATATCCATCTTCTGATCGGGGTGGGGCCACATGTGGCCAGGGTGCCAGATGTCAGGGCAACACAGCGGCCACCTTTGTTTCCAGCCTGCCTGCTTCCTCACCCCTGCCTGGTCCCCAGGTGAGGCACCATCGCCTCTCACCGGCAGGGTCCCAGCAGCCTCCTGACTCCTCCTGACCTGCTGCCCCCTCGAGCCCCCACCCCAGGACCACTTCCACCCAGTGGCAGAGTTCGCCTTTTTCAACACTAGGCCAGGATCTCCAGTTCTCACTTAAAACCAAGTCCAAACTTCTCACCGGGGCTGCTGGGCCCCTCGTCCACTTTGTCTCCTCCTTGGTCCCCACCCTCACCCCAATCAGGCCACCCGGGGTCCCTCACTGCCCTACACCTGCCAAGCTCTATTAGGAGGTGCTGGGGGGTCATGGTCAAAAGCACAGACAGGAGCTGGGTAGCCCGGGGTTTGACCTGCATCTGATCACTGGTCACCTAGGTCCTCTCCTTATGGGGGGGAGTAACCCCCTCCCCTAAAGAGACATCCCAGGCATCACATGACTGCACGCATGACACGCACTTAGGTGGTGCGCCCACGGACACTCGTTCAGGAATGTTCACAGCTCCACGTTCACTGGAACTCAAAGGTGGAAACAAGCCAAACGCTCATCAAAATACAAGTGGGAAGAGGGAGAGATGAATTAGGAGCTTGGGATTAGCACATACACACTACTATATCTGGGGCTCCCGGTGGCACAGAGGTAAAGAATGAGCCTGCCAATGCAGGAGACGCATGGGACGAGGGTTCGATCCCTGGGTTGGGATGATCCCCTGGAGAAGGGAATGGCAATCCACTCCAGCATTCTTGCCTGAGAAATCCCATGGACAGAGGAGCCTGGTGGGCTACACAGTCCACGGGGTCACAAAGGGTCGGATAGGACTGAGCACACACCCGTTCCTTCCTTCCTCCTCACTACTATATACAAAACAGACAATCAACAAGGACCTGCTATGCAGCACAGGCAACTGCTCAGTATTCTGCAGTGGGTCTTCCCTGGTGTCACAGTGGATAAGAATCCATCTGCCAATGCAGGGGACACGGGTTTGAACCCTGGTCCTGGAAGATCCTACATATCGCGCAGCAACTAAGCCTGTTCATCCTAACTTCTGAGCTTGCACTCTAGAGCCTCTGAGCCACAACCAGCGAGCCTACGTGCTGCAGCTACTGACTCCCGAGCGCCTGAGCCTGTGCTCCACAGTGAGAAGAGCCACCGCAAAGAGACGCCCGCACCCCACAACCCAGAGGAGCCTCTTCTCGCCACAACCAGAGAAAGCCCGTGAACAGCAACAAAGACCCAGTGCAATTAAAAAAAAAAAATCTGCAGTATGGGAAAAGAGTCTGAAAAAGGATAGATATACGTACATGTATAAGCGAATCACTTTGCCATACACTTGAAACTAACACATGATATGTCAGCTATAGCCCAATACAAAATAAAAGTTTAAAACAGGGCACTATAATCTATGGGGGAAAAAAGAAAAAACTTACAAATGGGTAAACAAACTGTGCTAAATCCACACAAGACACTATTACTCAGCCGCAAAGCGGAATGACTCGCTGAGACAGGCTGAACAGAGATGAACCTGGAGCACGTTACGCTAAATGAAAGAAGCCAGACACAGACAGAACACATACTCCAGGGGTCCAAATGCAAGTTCAGAAGAGGCAAGTCTATACACTGAAGAATGAGTCATGGCTTAGGGCTGGGGGTGACAGCTAAAGGACGGGGGATTCCTTCTGAGATGATGAAAATGTCCTAAAGTAGATGAGTTTTACATGAATTGTATAAATTGAATGTGAACTATATCTTAATAAAGATGGTTAAAAAAAAAAAGTTACGTGCTCCATAAATGTTGGGCCTTTGGTTGGGACCCTGCTGGCTCTCTCCAGATCAGATTAGCGCTTGTGCACAGCAGGTGGCTCCTTCTCATCATTCTGGTCCCAGCTTGAGTGCCATCTCCTCCAAGGAGCACCCCCTGACTGCCTGAGGCAGCACCCCTCCCACCCCATGTGTCTCTCCATCGCTTCACCCTGCTCGTCTCCCTCTTTCTGCCTTATTCACAGCTGAATCCCTACTGTCAGCAGAGTGCTGGCCCACGGGGTAGCATCAGTACATATTTGTTCAAAGTCAGATAAGCAAGCAAGGAAAGCAGCTGGTACCTGGGGTCCATGCTACTCGGCTACCCAGTTACCTACCTTCAGGCTGTGGGCTGAGCTTGTGGTTCCCTGGGTCTTGTTGCTGAGGACTTTAGAGCATGTTCTAGTCCTTTCCTCACTCTGCAGAGATGCTCTGGGGTCAAGTCTCAGCTCTGTGGCGAGGTGGCTGGATGCAGAGACAGATGGAAAGACAGACAGATGACTCCAGGTCATGCAGGGCCGTTTCCTTGGTGCTCACAGCCTATAAGGAAGTGAAGGCAGGCTCAAGGGGGTATGTCAGGACCAGTGTATCTTTCCATCTTCTTGACCTCAGTCTCCTCATCTATAAAATGGGGATAATTCTACCAGCTTCAAAGGTGGGAGATTAAGAAATAACCCCTCTTCTCCCCTTGTGATGATGAGCTAGGTTCTTTAGAGCGCCCGGACGCCAGGGGCCTCTGGGCGTGTACCTAACAAAACCACATAAAGACCCGGCCTCTGGGCTGGGAACCATAATCAATACGCTCCCTACTTTCTTTTCTTGTTTCTAGAGAGCTTCATTAGAAACACTGAACTTTTAAAAACGCAGGCATTATTGGCTATCTTCTGATCAAGATTTCTTTTCAGTTAAACAAAGGCAGATATTCAAGGCAGTGTTTAAAGGATTCAGACATGTTTTGGCTCTTTAACAATTAGTTTAGGTGAAATCTTCTTCACTTATGCCTGCAATGCAGGAGACCCGGGTTCAGTCCCTAGGTTGGGAAGATCTCGTGGAGAAGGGAATGGCTACCCATTCCAGTATTTTTGTCTGGAGAATTCCATGGACAGAGGAGCCTGGTGGGCTACAGTCTGTGGGGTCACAAAGAGACACAACTGAGTGACTCACACATACACACCATAAAAGGATTAAAAAGTGAACAACTCGTGGGACTTCCCTCGTGGTCTAGGGGTTAAGACTCTGTGCTTCTGCTGCAGGGGGGGACAGTTTGGTCCCCAGCTGGGGAACTAAGATCCCACATGCTGTGTGCTGCGGCCGAAAGAAAAAAAAAAGTGAACAGCTTGAGGGCATGCCTTTGTTTCTGAGAAGTCCACACAGTGGGCATGCTGGTATAGTAGAGTAGGGGCCCCTTGATGGAGCCCCTGAGGGCTGCTGCGGGCAGGACGGGGTCAAGGCCCCAGGTGGGCCAGGCCTTGCCTGCCCTTTACCTGCATTATCCTACTCTGTCTTCAAAACTTGCTTTGAGGTAGATATTATCAACTACCTTTTTGTGAATAAGAATGGAGGCTCAAAGGGGTTGAGTAACTTGCCCAAGCTCACACAGCCAGGATGGGGAGCAGCTGGGACTCAGGCTGCTCTGGCTACAGGGCCCGAAGCCTCTTTGGCCACAGGCGCCCCTTCTCCCTAAATCAGGAGTACACCTGCAGCCAGAAAGCCTGCTATCAGGGAGACAGGGCAGAGTCCAGCCTGGAGAGAAACTTGGTCGAACATCTCAGCACTTTGCAAGCCGTGCTCCTCAGTGGCCTGGGGTCACCAGAGGTGCCCAAGGGGCCACCATGGGGTAAGCTGGAGGCTGGGGGAGGGCCCGGGACCCCCCGATTCCTCACGGCAGCAGTCCTCTGGCTTTGAGCAGGGCCTCTCACCTCTAGTCCTACAACTGCAGATGAGAGCTCTGGGTACAGAGTGGGTGCCAGAGAGCTATCTGAGGCCCAGCTGGGGGCCCGGGATGCTTCCTGCTTAAGACTTGACCAAGACTTGGGCATTCTTCCTTCTTTCCCACGTGTGGGGAGTGCTGACCTGCACCCCAGGGCAGACGGGCAGTAGGCAGGCGCCTCAGACGCCACTTGGCACCACTCAGGGGACTGCTCCAAGACAACAGCCTCTCCTGGGGCCCCAGCACGGAAACTTCTCCCGCTGGGCTGCCCCTCGGACCAGGGCGCAGTGAGAGGGCACCAGGCGGGCACCGCCCTGGGAAACTGACACCAAGGACGAGTGGAGGCAGCGGGGGGAGGCTGGGGGTGAGTCTGGGGCTGCCAGGCCTGAGCTCAGTAAGGTCACCAAACAGTTGGATCCCTGGTTGACTCAGAGCTCCTGATGAGAAGAAGGGCAGACCCAATCCAAGGCTGGGGGTGGGGGGACTGGACCCACCCCAGGGAAATCCTAGCAGTCCCAAAGAGAAGTGGCCAGTCCTGGAGAGCAGAGGCAGGGCAGGGGCGCCTTTCACGTGGAGCCATGTAACCATCCTCATAGTGTGGTGCCCAGAGCCTTGGCCTGTAAGCAGCGTGACCTTCATGGCCTCAGTTTCCTTCTCTGTTGAGCAAGGGGGGTTGGACAAAATGATGTCCCGCCGTGACATCCTTGAGCCCACATATTGGGCATAAACACACCACTTTGCCCCAGTCACTCTCCCCCTGCAGAGGGGATATGCCCCCAGCTGATGCAGACACGGGGGGTGGGGGCACCCGAAGCCCAGCCCCTGCCTCCAGACTCAGGGAGGGAGGAGCTGGGGGTGGCAGGTGCCTGGGGTAGATTCAGGGGTTGTGGACAGACTCTGGGCACCCGCCATAACCCAAGTCTAGGGCGTGGAAGAGCCCAGATGGCAGAAAAAGTGCTGGAGCGCTGGGAGCACTGGGAGCGCCTACCCCGCCCAATGCTTATCTCCTGCGCCCCAAAAGTGCTTGCTCATTGCAGAGGAAATTGTGACATCCTGGGACCAGGCTTCCTCCTGACCCAGTCACATCCGCTGCTCTCTGAGAGCCCCCCGCCAGGCCTGCCACAGCATCCAGCCCATGGGTCGGGGGTGGGGAGGTTTGAGGGCTGGACCCACCTGGCTGGACCACTGCCACCTGCCCATAAAAATTCTGGCCTTGGTGGGGGCCTGTCCCAGAAAAAGGCCTTCAGTCCCAGGGCACCCAGGAGACCCCAAAGGGGGCTGGGGAGAGGAAGGGGGTCCAGCCTGGAGTAGGGGGGTACATACCCAGAGCAAGTGCAGTACAGAGTTCAAGTCACCCCAAGGTACACCCAGGGTCTGAAACCCCACCGCCTCCACGCCCAGAGGCATAGCCTAGGATCAGACACACAGGGCAGAAACGCAGACTCAGACACTGCACGCTGGTTTCGCCAGGGAATCCGGTTTCCCCACAGGGCGGGGCCGGGCACCACCAGCTGAGCCCTGTCCTGGCAGCCACAGCCGCCAGGGCAAGCCAGGCCTCCCCGCAGCGGGTCCCCCGCCAGAGCCCTACCAGGGCAGGTGCCCCCTCCCCAGGCTGCATGGGCCCACCGTTCCCGCCCCCCCTGCCCCCAGGTGTGGTTCCATCCCTGGGAATCTGGCTCTGGTGTCCTGCTTCTCCCTCCATCTGCCCACCCCCACCACACCGACACACCAGCAGGTTTCTGAAGCCATCCCCGGGTCTTGCTCACGGTGGATGGATTTTCCACACCCCTTGGGGCTTTGAGGACCTCCCGAGCCAGAAGCAGGCAGGGCAACTTGACACAAGGACTCAGCCTGAGTGTGGCCAGATGTGGGGACACAAGGGAGGGAGGGGGCCCTGGGAGGAGGGATGAGCAGCCCCTCCCAAGAGGGGCTTTCTGAACCATAAGGTCAGGAAGGTTAGGGGATCCCCCAAAGCGAGGGCCTCAGGCACCCTGAACAGAGGAAGAAGAAACCACCATCTGGCCCAGAGGTTCCCCCCAGCTGGTGGCAGGCGGGCAGTCTGGAGGGAAGGGAGGCGGCCAGGCAGCTGGGTCCTGCCTGTCCCCCCCGCTGAATCACAGGATGTTGGGGTGAGGGCGGGGGGCAAGGAAGTGGCCTCTCCCCGCTCTTGCTTCCCTGTCACAGAAACTGAAACCCGCTTTTTTCCTCCCCACAGCCATTCTAGGAACCGGGTCGGTTTTAGAAAGCGGCAAGGAGGAAGCGGGCCCTCGGGCGGCGTGCAATCCCCCAGTGCAAGCCCTGGTTCTGCTGAGCTGGGGTGGGGGCCGGGGGGAAGCGGGGGGCTGCTCTGGCTGCAGCAAGGGGCAGCTTACGTAAAAGGTGCCACCTGGCCAGGATCCCTACCCGCGGCCCCACGCTGGCCTGAGCAGCCAGTGACTCACCCTGAATGCCTCCCTGCCCTGGCAAGAGTGAGTGTGGATAGGAGAGCCTGGCAGGAAAGAGCCAAGAAGGCCAGCTGAGGGTCGGACAGGACCAGGAAGACCAAAAATGGACAGATGAAAAGGGAGGGAGGCAAGTGTCCCAGGTTGGGGCCGCAAACCCCACCATCAGAGTTAGAGGAAGGAGAGTGGGGAGGGGATGCCCATCTGTCTCCAGAGGCCAGCGGGAGCCCTCCCCGGGACCCCCTGCCTCCTGGCAGGCATCCGCTTCCCCAGGGGAGCCAGCCAGCAGACTTATTTCACAGGCCGCCCTTCAGCCCAGTTACCCTCAACGGAGAGGAAAAATGAAACCACTTGTGGGTTGGCGCCCCAACCACAGGGAGAGGCCCCACTCACAGGGGCCTGGAAGGCCTGGATTGATCCTGCTTTCTGCTCAAACTCGAGAAGATACAGAACCTGAGCACAGGGTCAAGGGCCTGGTGACCTTCCCCATCCGAAACCAGGCTCGGGCTTCCCACGACCGGGCTGGGGTAGCTTGAGAGTCATGGCCAACCACAGACCCGGGACGTGGGCGCCAGGCTCCAGGCCACTGCCAAGAGCATGCAGGGGCAAGGAGGACAGGTTGCCATGTTCCCAGCCCCCACCCCGTACCACCTGGAGGTTTGCTCAGGACCACACACCAGTGGGGGGCTGGCCGGCAGAGATGTGAATGCCCCATCCCCTGTAGGGACCCCAATTCCAAAACCCAGCTGGAACTGCCCAAGCCGCATGGCCCCCCATCCTAAGGTGTAGGGCACTGCTGGTAACATATGGGGACAGGCATTATTGGGAGGGAAATGCCACCAGATGGCCCCAACCAACCACAATGCTGTGCCCTGTCCACCACGGTGCCCTCCCGGAGGCCCCATTGGGAATCTCTGGCCTCCAGGAGCTGCTGATGGAAGCAGACCAGGGACAGCAGCTGGGCAGAGACCTTCCAGACCTCAGACAAGTAGCAGCCTCCAGCGGCTGGGGGCCGAAGGCCGCTCAAGGACAACAGCGGGAAGGGATGGAGCGGCTGGGTCCTGGGATGCTCTGCCTGGCAGCCTGGCCTCCTCTGGGAAGCTGGTCTTTTCCCTCCTGGTTCTACTGCTCCTGGAGCACAGCCGGAAGGCTCTGGTCCATCCAGGCTGGATACCAGGGCACAGGAGGGAGCCTGGTGGGGTGAGGGGCACATGAATCGCTGGGCACCACACTGACCCAGACCTGGCGTGAACCAGGCTTTGCTCCAAATACTCATGAGGAGTTTGCCTCTCTCAGGATCTGCAGGTACTGGGAGCTGGGTTTCCACTGGTCCTTGGAACTAGTAGGACCTAGCACATGCTCAGTGGTTGGGGGGGATGGGTGCAACACGGGTAGGGGAGGAGGAGAGGCCCATGTCCCTCCCGCTGGGGTCTCCCGGACCCTGAGGCGTCTGCAGACACGACCAGCCCCGGCACACAGAGCAGGCCTCTGTCTTGAGCTTGCGAGGGCGGAGGCCACCCAGTTCCCATCCACGCCTTGTGGCCTGGCTCCAGACAATGAGAACGCTGTCCCACTTGGGGAGACGGGGTCAGAGGCCCAGCCCTGAGCACTGTGTGATATTAAGCAAGCCACTTGGCGTCTCTGAGCTTCAGTGTGTTATGGGGTCACCCTGGGAGGCTGGGGAGCTGAGGGACAAAGCCTGATATTCACAGAAAGGTTAAACACTTCGCCCGCTGTCACTCAGCCACTGTTGGGCCCTGGGCTGCCCAGGGTCGCTCACCTCAACACACTCAGGACAGGGCCCCGGGTGCCCCTCACTCCTGGAGGCTGGGGTCGGCCGTTAGCATGGAGCGAAGATGCCAGGCAAACACTTTTCAGCTTGTAAACAGTCATTAAGGAGCTAATAAACCAGACTTCCCAGAATCCTGCCCTGGGGCTTGCTCCATCCCTGGAAGAAGCTGGCCCCAGTCCTGACGCCTGCTGCGTAGACGTGGGCCAGCCAGGCCCCTCAGACCAGAGGGGCTCTCCGCACGCATTACCAGCTCTATCTCTCCACCTTGCTTTGGAGCCACTGAGGTCCTCTTATCGAGAAATGGGAGCTGAGAGGGCTCACACTCTAGCTTGGCCTCCTATCTACTGGAAGACTGAGCAAGTTATGACTTCTGAGCCTCAGTGTTCTCTGCTGTGAAATGGGGTGATGCAGCAGAGATGACATGACGTGGTGAATGCCCAACGCCAGGGAACATTGGTGGAGGGTAACTTGTAGCTTCTTTTATTCCTGGCTGGCCTCCGCCACCATGGCTGACTTGGTTTCTACATCTGAGCCAAGCGGCCCAGAGGCAGCAGATCTCTGACAGGTGGGGAAGCTGAGGCTCGGAGAGGTAAAGGCACCTGTCCAAGGTCACACAGTTAGGCCGTGGGGCTATGGCCTCCTGCCATCTGGATACTGGTGAGGCGAAGTGGCAGAAGAAGGGGGTGGTGACTCAGGAGCTCGAGTGAGTTTGGGGTGCACAGGCCTTTGACTCATGAGTCCTTCCCCGCCCCCCCAAGTAGAAATGACATCATCTAACGCTTGGTGGCACTTCCCAGCTTATCTAGGGCTTTCACAAACATTCTCTCATCCTTGTCCTTATCTCACGATTGTCATTGGCTGATAAAGCCATCAGCTAATGAGCCAGGGCTTGGGCAAGACAGCAGTTCCAAGGCCGGCTTCTACCCAGTCCTGCGCAGGTCCCCCTTCTCTTCCAGGCCTTCTGGGGTCTGCACCCAGGGGCAGGACCTTGGGAGAGCCATCAGGAGAGGGGACGACCACCAGAGGATCCTCGTGGCACAAGCTCTGGGGCCACACTTGGGAGGCAGAGAAAGCCAAGCTGGCCTGGCTCCCGGCTCCAGACAGCCCGGCCAGCGGGGAGCAGGGCTGAGGGTCACGGCCTCCACAAAACCCCCCACCCCACCCAGCAACATGACGCACACACTGGAGAGTGGGGGCCAGCGGTTCACAGCCTGGTCCTCCCTTCCCTCCCTCCAAAACCCACCCTCCATTCCCGTGGCCTCCATGATGCTGAGGCCCCCCACCCCAGACCCGGCTACTTCTAGAGGATGACACAGCCACGATGCTATTCCACAGCCTGTTCTCAGCTTGTCCCCCCAGCAGGCCATGGTAAGACCTCTGGCCTCACCATGAGTCCATCCCAAGGGCACACGGACATGTCCCTGTTACTGTGATGTTTCTGTTACTCCCTCACCACGCTCCTCGTGCAGCCAGACACCTGCCCAAGCTTCACATGAACCACCACTGGAATCCTCCCAGGCAGACCATTGTGACCCCGCTGTGGAAACTGAGGCACAGACTATTTAAGGGACCCTCCCCTCCATCCTACTGACCACACTCTAATAGCCCAGGCACCTGCCAGAATCTGTGCCTTGCTTTTTGGCTCGCCCAGCTGAGAATCACCCCCTCCCACTGCCACCCCCACCCTCCCGGCCAGCATCCCTGATGGGTCCCCCTTGTCTGATCTGCCCACTTAGTGCCAGCCACTTTTCTGGATGGTCGGATGGCATCACCGACTCTATGGACATGAGTTTGAGCAAGCTCTGGGAGATGGTGAAGGACAGGGAAGCCTGGCGTGCAGTCCATGGGGTCGCAAAGAGTCGGACATGACTGAGTGACTGAACAACAACTTTCCTGGAAGGTTCAGAATATGCCTTCCCAAGGCTCTGAAACCGCAAGCCTTGCATCTGGGTCCCTAGATAAACTTACTGAACGAGGGAACGTGGACACAGTGGCTGTCTGTACTGCTCTGATGCGGAGAAGAAAATGCTCTCTTTATGCTGGTCCTGAGAGCAGCCCTTGCTTCGCAGCCTCCCCACTGTGGTCACCACCCCTCCCCCAGGCTGGCCCAGCTGGATGGGAAATCGGGAGCAGAGGCGTGAGCTCACTCTGGAAATCCCCAAGGGTGGCCAGGGCAACACTAAGGTCTGCTCCAAAGTGGGCGTCACGGAGACCCGAGAGGACCTGCAGTCTGGAGTGTACATCCCCTTCGATGTTGCACAAGGCAGGTGGCGGGGCCACCCTAATCCTGCCACCCCTCATCCCAACCCACAGGGAAGTGCCAGATGGCTCATCCAAGTCACAGGCACAAACATACCATCCCTTGACTTCCTGCTCTCATCTGAGGCCTCACCTGGGGAAGAGTTTACACAGCAAGTCACACAGCCTGCAGAGAAGTCTGGCCACCACCCCTGACCCGGAGCTGGGCTTGGACCCCAGCGACCCCCACAGTGCATTTATGGCATGATTCATTCCTCCTCTTAGAGGACCAGGAGTCCCCACCTTGGGCAGTGAGCGTCTGCCTGTGTGTGTGTGTGTCCAAGTGTGTTACACCAGGTACTGCTGCAGCTCAGAAATGAGTAAATGAGGTAGAAGTCACCTGGTACTCTGTTGCCAGCTGGTGGCACAGGGTTTTAGGGCTGGACTTGGAAGAGGTGGCCCAGGTTCAACGTGAGGCCCTGCTGATTACTTCCTGAACAGCTTTGTGCAAGTCTGACGGCTGCTTTATGCCTTCAGAGGCACACAGAAGATGGGAGGTCGCTATTACAGGTTGGTTTTGTTTTTGTTTTAGCTGAAAAGGTGAAAGCCTCACTCCAGCCTTTTAAAGTTAAAAGATTAAAAGAAGCCCCCCAAAGCAAAAGTCAAACCAGAAACTGCCACTCCGACCCCACCAGGGTTCCCAGGTGAGAAGGCCAGGAACCACACGTAAACAGGATGGAGGGTGGGCGTGGGAATGGAGATTGTCAAGAAGTGGGCAGGGAGGGCAGTGAGGGGGCCTGGGCTCCTGGGCGTGGACAGCTGCTTCATCCCATCCTGCCCTCTCTATGACAGCCCCCGCTGCAATTCCCTGCACAGCGGGGAGCCCAACACAAATAATTAATTCAGAGTTGTCCCTACCGGGAAACCCCCTGGCCTGTGGCTCCGGTGAGCCCCATCTCTCACTGGGGCTCTGCTAACACCAGGAGCAGGGGGCGCCTCGCTGCACTAGCATCAGGGCCCACCCTGGGTCTCTCATCTCACCCAGAGTTCCCACAGCCGCCGAGGAACTTTTTACTGCAGGAGGGAAGCAGACTGTGAAGAGGTAAGGAATGTGTCCTGTTATTCCTTGGATGTTATTTTCCTGATATAAGTGACTGAGGAGTTAGGAGTAGGTTCAGAAGGGAAAATGACAACTGGTCACATGGTGTCAGGCATCCAGGCCCGCCCAGCAGTCAAGGGTTGGGCAGTCTCTGAGCACAGAGCTCACCCCCTTCCCACCCTCCACACTGTGCGGATGTCTGACCCCCAGGGCTGCCCTGGCTCACCCGGCATGGGAGGTGCTCTGGGGGTGAAGCACTCCAGGACCCAGCTGTGAGAGAGTCCCTGTTTCCAGCCCCTCCCCATGGCACCCAGAACTGCTTAATGCAGGGCCTGGGGTTTAAGTAGGAAAAAGGCTGGTGGCACCAAGGGCAGCCTGCTGTTGGGACAGGACTGCCCTCACGCCTTCTTACTGCTTATCTCATTTGGGTTTCTTCCTCCTCTAACCTGGTGAAACTGAGGCAGGGAGGGGCAGTCAGTGAGAAGTAACCTGATGAACCGGGTACCGCTCCAAGCTCAGCACAGCACTCCTGACACTTCCCGCTGGATAACTCTTCATGGGGTAGGGGGCTGTCCTGCACACTTCAGGATGTTTAGCATCATCCCCAACCTCTACACGCTAGATGCTGGGAGCCACAACACTCACCCTCCCTACCCCACCGCCAGGTGTGACAACCAAAACTTCTCCAGACACTGCTGAATGTCCCCTGGCAGGCAAACCACTCCCCCAGGCACGTTTGAGGGTCACTGCTCTGAAGAAGCTTCACTTTCCACCCTGCTCTGCCTCACCTACAGTGACCGTAACAAGACACAGACGCTGGGCCCATTACATTTCAGCAAATACCACCCACACAGGGTCCTAAGGCTAGCCATTGGGAAAGAGCAGCCAGTCCACGTGGGGTGTAGGTCCGCAAGCCCTCCCCTCCTCAGACTCTCCCTTCTCGGCTCCAACTCCAGGCCTTCTCCCTCGGCCTTCCACCCCGGGCTCCTCTCTGCCCTGGAGTTAGGGGCTTATACTCTAGAGACATACTCCTCTCTAACTCAACGCAGTACTCAAGCCCCTCTGTCCAGAAGTCAGGACTCCTGGGTCCAACTTCTGAGCTCCGGTCCGGCCTGGCTGCAGCACCTGTTTCCACCCCGGCGAGGCCGAACAAACTCCCCGGTCGCTGCAGCTCACCCAGGAGAAAGTGGAGGGGCGGGGAAGGTCTGAATTCCGGGCGCTTCTGGGGTGAGGCGGGACTGCGCGGTCCTGCCCTGGGGCTTTCCCCCCCGCTCTTCCTCCTGGGACTTTAAACTGCGGCCCAATCATCCTGTCCCCGCCTCTGGTGACTCGTGGCCCAGGGACCCGGGAGGTGTCTTATCCGAGCTGAGCCTAGGGGCCAGCAGACCCGGTCCAAGGGCCCCGTCCCAGTCCAGCCCCGGCCTCGGGTATCGGCCCACGTGGAGCCAGCGCCGGACCCTTCGCCGGTCACTCACCGCGGCCCCGGGCGCGACCCCGCGGCCCCTCTGGCGCCCGGTGCCCAGTCGCCGCGAACCGACCCCTCCCGGGGCCCCGCGCTCACCTCCCTGCGGCCCCAAGTCCCCGGGACTCAGCTCCTAGCTGCGCCGGCCAGCCGCTGGGTAGTGGCTCCCGGGGGCGGGGCCCCAGCGCTCCGCCTCTTCCCTACCTGCGCGCGGTCGGCGGGGGCGGGGCCGGGAGCGGGGCCGGACGCCTGGGCGGGTCCGGGTCCTGGAGGCGGGGCCGAGCTCTGGGTGGGGCGGGGCCGAGCTCTGGGTGGGGCGGGGCCGAGCTCTGGGTGGGGCGGGGCCGAGCTCTGGGTGGGGCGGGGCCGAGCTCGGTCCCCTAGGCCAGCATCCTCTGCGGCTCCAGGGTCGCACTGCCCTTCCTCGGTCGCTCCAGTGATGTCCCCGCCCGGGCAGAACCCTGTTTTCCGCCGGAGCTACTCTCTTCCGGGCGCCGTCCTCTCATCCCCCAATAAAACGTATAATCTAGGTCTGAAGTGCCATCATCCCGTCAGCTTCCAAGAGAAACCTCTCCAATAACAGCCTCCTCCCAGAGCCTTCATCCCTGGATCAAACGAGCCTGTTCCCTCGGGCCTTTTAGCCCTCAGGCATTCCTTCAAACTCATTTGGAGAGTCTCGCCTGCAAGTCCTGCTGCGGTTGCCGCCTCCGGGACGCCTCCTCTGATTTCCATCGCTGCTCTAGACTCTCCTCCACCGCGAACGCGCCCTCCCCCGCATCCTGCCGCAGCGAAGGCTCCCGGCCGGGCAGAGACCCGGTCTTACTCAACTTCCCCCGCCCACTCGCCCCCGGCACTGCGCCCAGGCCTGGCGCCCAGGACAGATGGGGACCTAGGGTTTGCTCCTGGGAGAAGCCCTCACTGAGTGTCTGTGTGGCGGCGGGGTCTCTGGTAAAGTTCCAGGAATCTCCTTTAGGGGAGACCCAGTTAAAAAAAAAAAATACCCGTGTGGCCTCTGGCCCAATGACACGGAACCTTCCTAATGGGGCAGGACCTTGGTTCTCACGGGTGCCTGCGTCTGAGGACAGCACTCAAGATCTGGAGATTGGACTGCGGGGTCAGCCTCCCGGCCGCGGATCCTGTCTGAGCCTGTTCTCAACATAGTAGCCACCCTGGACCCACCTTCTTACCTGTGAAACCACTGGTGGTGGCATCTCTACCGCCACAGAAGCCTCAGATCCTGGGCTTGCCACTGTACCTCACTCAGCTCCTTCAACCTCCCTGAGCCTGCGGCTTCCTTCTCTTTAAAATGGGGATAAGGGACTTCCCTGGTGGTCCAGTGGCGAAGACTCTGTGTTCTCAAGGCAGGGGGCACAGGTTCAATCCCTGGTCAGGGAACTAGATCCCACACGCCACAGCCAAGACCTGGTGCAACCAAATAATTGAATTAAATAAATAATTCATTTTAAAAATAAACAAATTTTAAAAATGGGAGTAAAAGAAATTTCCTAGCAGTCCAGTGGTTAGGACTCCGTGCTTCCACTGCTGGGAGCCTAAGTTCGATCCCTGGTCGGGGAACTAAGATCCTGCATAAATAAACAAATAAAAATGGAGGTAAAAATAAGCCCTGATAAAAAAATAGGACCGATGCTGAAGCTGAAGCACCAATACTTTGGGGACCTGATGCAAAGAACCGACTCATTGGAAAAGACCCTGATGCTGGGAAAGATTGAAGGCAGGAGAAGGGGAGGACAGAGGGAGGACATAGGATGAGATGGTTGGATGGCATCACCGATGCAATGGACATGAATTTGAGCAAGCTCTGGGAGCTGGTGATGGACAGGGAACCCGGGCGTGCTGCAGTCCATGGGGTCACAAAGCATCAGACACAACTGAGTGACTGAACTGAACTGAAACATAGGCCCTGTCTCTTGTAAGAAGCCTCTTGAAGGGCAGGAGGCACTGCTCATAATTGTGAGCAGCTGCTATCGTTAGCTGCTAGTGCTGTTACTGTTACCACAGGAGGACCTCAGTGTCTCCTCAACTTTGAGCCAGTCTCTCTACTTGCTCTCAGCCCAGAGATCTCAGCTTTGATTCCTAGCCTCCCTCCTCTGCTGCGGCCTCGCCCCTGGCCCTGTAGCTCCACTGGGGTGGGGGCAGGCAGAGTCTCCTCTGCCCTCCCATTCCTACAGGACGTCTCAAGCATGTGCCCTGCAGCCGGGCCCAAACCCCTGCACCCTCCCTTCCCAGAGGCATCTCTCCTCAGGACCCAGCTAACTGGTCCCCCGGGGTGTGTGTGGCCCCGACTGACGCCCTGCTGGTGCCCAGTCACTCTGTCCTGGTCTTCCCACCCCTTGGTTGGGGTCTGGCTGCCCAGGTGCCCATGCTCCCTCCTCCGGATGCTGATGTTCTGGCCTAGCCTCCTACGGTAGACTAGATAAATAAAATCATTGGTGGGGGGTGCAGGGGCGGTGGTGAGATCTGGGGTGAGCTTCTGTGTCCAAATGCCCCTTTCTCAGCCCTGAGCAGGCTCTTATTCCCCCCAAACCCACCCCTTGGAGAGACATGGCTGGCCCAGAGGAGCCAAGTTTGAAGTGAGACACCGGTCAGGGGTGGGAGAGGCAGACGGTGTCTGGTCCCTGTGGGGACCAGAATCAGACAGTGATGTTGGTCCCAGGGTGGGCCAGGGCTTTGGCTTTTTATGAAGCTCCTGACCCCAACCTTCCTGCTATTTATCACTGACCCGGATGGGGGTGGATGGTAAGGAAAGAGGGGGAGGGACTCGGGGGTGCTGTGGACCATCCAGAGAAAGGCACCTCTACTCCTCCCCATCCCCCAGGCCTTGCGGAGTGGGGGTCAGGCCAAAGCTGGAGGATTGCTCCTCACGGCCCCTGCAGGGGCCATTTATTTATTATGCACATCCACATCCGGGGAAGCTGCGGGGTGCAGACTAGGCTAGACCAGGGCCCACGTGCAAAGCTTGGCACTCCATAGGGTAGATGGGATGTCGGAGGGGGAAGGAGAGGGCAGCCAGCCATCCTGAGTCCTTCCCCTGATCCAGGGGCTATAACACGTTATTGCAGGTAATACTCAAGACAACTCCGGAAGTGGTACCACGATTATCGTCTCCTTTGTAGGGATGAGAACACTGACGCAGGGAGAGATGTTGACGGAGCAACTGGTGTTTGAACCTAGTCACCATCTGACTGTAGCTTCTGGCAAATGCTCAGAAATGCTCATGTAGGATGTTAGTCCCCAACCAGGGATGGAACCAGTGACCCCTGCATTGCAAGCGCAGTGTCTTAACCACTGGACTGCCGGGGAAGTCCCTCACCCAGCTGTTAAAAGCAGGGAGCCCACCTCTCTCTATGTTGATTTGGAATACATCCAAGTTCCATGTATATATATAAGTGTAGTTATACTTACATATTTAATATGTAAGTATGATTCCATTTGTTGTTGTACAGTCACCAAGTCATGTCCAACTCTTTTGCGATCCCATGGACTGTAGCCCGCCAGGGTCCTCTGTCCATGGCAGGTTCCCAGGCAAGAATACGAGAGTGGGTTGCCATTTCCTTCTCCAGGAGATCTTCCCAAACCAGGGATCAATCAAATTCAAGTCTCTTGCATCTCTTGCATTGGCAGGTGGATTCTTTACCACTGAACCACCAGGGAAGCGATAATTCCATTTACCTACATTTAAAGAGAATGTACATATACGTGCTGGTGGATCCACATAAACTCCCGGAAGTGTGCTTGTGGCGTGACCTTGCATTTGAGGGAGGGGAATTAAGAGGAGAAAAACAGAGACTTGTTTTTCATTTCATACCATATGCATGCATTACTTTTCTAACCGAAAAGCACAGTCTAAGCTTTTCTTTTAACAGGCCTAAAGATATAGGGAAGATTTTGATAGGGAGGAATGAGGAAAGGGCATTCCAGGTGGACTGAACAAGCAGGAAGACACAGGGGTGATTCTGGGGGAAAGCTTCTGGTTTCTGGGGTGGGCTGCATCCCAGGATGGGCTGGGAGGATGATGGACAGCAGCAAGACTGGGCAGGCAGGTGGGCATGTGCTGGAGACTCTGATGGATCAGGATAAAGTGTTT
Source organism: Ovis aries (assembly GCF_016772045.2). Lineage (NCBI taxonomy): Eukaryota > Metazoa > Chordata > Mammalia > Artiodactyla > Bovidae > Ovis > Ovis aries. The sequence continues at coordinate 54,586,783 of NC_056064.1, read as the reverse complement.
TTATTTTATCTTGTAAGTAATGGAGGTTGGTTTATTTTTTATTTTTTGGCTGTGCTGTGAAGCATGTGGGATCTTAGTTCCCCCACCAGGGATCAAACCCATGCCCCCTGCACTGGAAGCATGGAGTCTTCACCACTGGACTTTCAAGGAAGTCCCAGTGGAGGGTTGTTTTTTTTTTTTTTTTAGTTGAGAAGTTGCATTCTACTCTTTTATACTCATATAGCCCTCTGTGAAAGGGGGCTTTGTCAGACATGTTTACATTTTTCAGTCTCAACAGTGATCCTGCAAGGTAGGTCAGGGCGAGTTTTACAATGAGGAAACAGGCTTTGTGAGTAAAGACCACACACTCAGCTTTAAAATGAGAAGCTTTGCAGGAAGGCAGCAGAGAGGAGAAACCACCGACCGGTTCCCCAACCCAGCAGAATGACAGGCTTCCTTTCGCGTCTGAGCAATCCCAAGTCTCCCTCGTGACATTCAGATTCAAGGAGATGAGACATCGTGACCCTTGGGAGAAAAGGGCAAAGGACCTTGAAGTCATCAGTTCACAAACTCAAAAAAGCTCTGATGACATACCTTTCCTGGGGAGTAAAATATTAGCGGTTTCTTTGTTAGTCATAGCTAGGATTTAAACTAAATTTCTTTTTCTTCCTACAGGCTCATTTATTTTTATTTTATTGGAGTATAATTACTTCCCTGGTGACTCAGGCAGCAAAGAATCTGCCTGCAGTACCGGAGACCCAGGTTCAATCCCTGGGTCAGGAAGAGCCCCTGGAGAAGGCAATGGCCACCCACTCCAGTATTCTTGCCTGGAGAATTCCACAGACAGAGGAGCCATGGATAGAGACCGTGGGGTCTCAAAGAGTGTCAGACGCTACTGAATGACTGACAGCCGTAATGACTTTACAGTGCTGTGTTAATTGCTGTACACGGAAATGAATCAGCAATATGTATACATATATCCCCTCCCTCTAATTTTTTTTTAGAACACAATGAAGTTCTATTGAATGAAGGGATATGCCCACTTTCTTGTTGAGGTTCAGAGAGGTTTAGGGCTGTGCCTAAGGCCACATGGCTGATGGAGCCCAGAAGAGAGTGCTGGACCCAAGTCCTACACTCTTTCCAGCTCTTTCCATGGACCACACAGTAACAGACTGGTTTGGATGAAGATGGGGAGGCCAGTGAGGAGGCTGCTAAGAGTCCAGGGACTGGAGAGGGTGGGACCTGGAGACCCAAATGGTGGGGTCTGTTGAGAAAGTCATCCTCTCTTTTCAGAATTTAGCCAACACAAGACCCTAGAGTTCCTTTCCATTTATGCTCCAGGTTTACCTCCCCTCACCCACGGGCTCCACAGGACAAAGTCAGGAAAGAATGTACTTGGGTGGGTGAAACTGAGGGGTTTTCCGGAGAAGGGAACCAGGATCTCCCGCCGCTTGCTGCTGGCATTGATGGTGCAGGGCCGCCACCTAGTGTCGCTACGGGGTACTGCACCAAGGGATGCCACCTGTGGTCAAAGGGACGCAGGGGGATTTCCTCTCGGTCTGTATACACTTGGCAGTCGGGCGCGCCTCTTAAGAGGGCTTGTGAGTGTCGGTAAGATGCTAAAGCCTATATAGCTCTTCCCCCTGCCATCCTGAATGTCTTTCAGGTTGTCCTGTGATCCTCTTCAGGGGTGCTTCAGGATTACAAGACCCCTGGCACCCCGAGAACTGCCTGCTGTAAGGCAAGAGCAGAGAAAAAGAGAGTGAGGTGGGCAGTCAGGCAAGAGAAGGAAATTTACTAGAGGGAAAACGAGAGGGTGACTGGCCCTTGGGAAGAACCAGTGTCCTCCCTTTCTGACGGGGTCTTTCTTACACCCCGCAATGAAGAATTCTCTGAAGGGATGGTTAATTTTTAGCCTGTAGCTGAGTCCTGTGGTCAAGTAGCCGAAGGTCTGGAATCTGATGGTCTCGTACCTTTCAGAAGGTAGACACCAGTGAGAAAACAGAAATCATTTGGGTAATTTGGTCAGTCTCAAGGGTCACTGTGATTTTATTCTTTGTTTGCGAGGTCAACATAATGAGCCATCTTAACAATGAGCCCCCATGTAGACCCTATCATTCCAGCCTTTTTGATTTAGGATAAGGGCCGAAGGTCAATCTTCTGTAACTGCTTCCTTCGGGACAGGGACATCGTGGGGGTAAGATAAGAAAAGGCTGGAATGTGGGTCAAGGGGATCTGTGTGGGGTTGAAGATTTTGATAATTTGAGTGAGTTAGAAGTAGCTTATGGATAGTTCGGTTGGTGAAGCCTTGTAAGCAATCCTGAAGAAATTTTGAAAGAAGACCCATTACACATGGGCTGAAAGTTAGAATAAGGATTCAGTCCATGGGGTCGCTAAGAGTCTGGCATGACTGAGTGACTTCATTTTCACTTTTCACTTTCATGCATTGGAGAAGGAAATGGCAACCCACTTCAGTGTTCTTGCCTGGAGACTCCCAGGGACAGGAGAGCCTGGTGGACTGCCATCTATGGGGTTGCACAGAGTTGGACACGACTGAAGCGACTTAGCAGCAGCAGAAGGAGAGGGCCTAGAAAACGTAGGACCCAGGGCATCCAATTCCAATTGTTCAGCCAGTTTTCCCATGAATTCCTGAGGTGGTGATGTAGTCTTGAGGCCTGTTTGTCAGATTTCTTGCTACTTCCTTTACAACACCTGATTTGTTGGTTTCCTCCAAAAACAGACACAGGCCCCCTTTTTCTGATGTTAGAAGGTCTAACCCCCTTCTGTTTTGGAGGACCATAGCTGCCAGAGAATCTAGCTGGTTTTGGATAGTGATGAGGCTGGTAGCTATTTCTTTTAGGTTCTCAGTGAGGTCTTTAGAAAGGCTTTGGTAATAATTTAAAGAGGTTGTGAGTCCTGTGGTCTCTGTCCCAATCCCCGCCGCTGTTCCTAAACTGATCAATAGAGAAATGAATTGAATTGCCCGTCTGGGGTCAGTTATGAGTTAGCGGGATATGGAGGGTCTGATTGTTAGGAGCAATAGAAGTATCTGGGGTCAGATATACCAGGGTGTATGTTCCTGTTCAGTTAGTGGGAAGACGTAAATAGGCGGTGGCTCCACATAAGAAAAACATTCCAGCAGTAAGAAGACAACAGCTGAAATCGATAGCAAATAGGAGTCTTTCTGGGAACTTGCTAGTAGTCTCTGAAACTGACAGTGAACTTGCCAGCGTAGCCCCTACAAGAGGCATAGAAGGAAGTCTCTCTGAGAAAGCAAAAGAATGTCCTGCAGTTCCCGAGTCGTGGTAGACCGATCGGCCTGAAGGGAAGGAGAGACGGGAAGTGTTATTACAGGGGTGCGGTGCTATGGTTCCTAGTTGACGGTGACAGTTGTTTACAGAGTTTTGTCTAGGAAAACAGAAAGGAGCCTGTTGTTGCGGAGGTGGTGGGTGTTAAGGAGCAGTAACCAGGCTAGATTGGAAGGTGGGTTGGGATGGTAATAGAAGTTTTGAATTTTGTGAGAAGGTCTCTTCCAAGAATAGGAGTGGGGCATTAAGGGGAGTATGAGAAAAGAATGCGAAAATGGGGTATCTTGAAATGTGCAAGGTAGAGGCTCGGTTATTCGTGGTGTAGATATTAAAACCTCAACCCCCATAACAGAGACCTGGGAGACCTTGGTTTTTCCCGAGTAGGCAGGCATAGCAGAGTAAGTGGCCCCTGTGTCGATGAGAAAAGAGATCGGCTTACCTGCCACTGTGAGAGTTACCCTGGGCTCCTTAGAGGTGGCAAGAGTCGGGGCCTGGAGCCCTGGGCACCTCTAATCTTCAACAGCGAGTCCGAGGAGGCTGGGCAGAGCTCGGTCAGAGGACTGCTGCTCGGGGCCAGGAGGGGATGTCTGGATCCCTAAGGGGGATTTGGGCAGCCGACCTTCCAGTGTCCCTTTATGCCACAGCTGGGACACAGGCCTGGAGGGGGCCTTGGCTTTAGGCACGAGCCAGCCGGGTGGGCTTCTTTGCCGCATTTGAAGCAGGGCCCACATGGCTTCCTGCCTTTGTTGGTTGATGGAAATCTGGAGCCATGTAGGGCAGTGGCTAAAAGGTGGTATTTGGCCTTATCTCGTTGGGCCTTCTCTAGCTTTGCCTGTTTTTCCCGATTATTGAAAATCTTAAAGGGTAAATTTAAAAGGTCTTGTTGAGGGGTTTGAGGGCCTTCTGCCTTTTTTAGTTTCTTTCAGATGTCTGGGGACGATTGGGAAATAAAATGGGTGTTAAGGACAATGGTTGCCCTTTGCTGAAGTGGGATCAAATCTTGCATATTTTTGTAGGGCTTTTGTTAACCTGGCTAGAAATTGTGCTGGGTTTTTGTCTAGCCCTTGAGTTATTAGCCAGAGCTTATCAAAGATGATGGCTTTATGTTCTGCCTTTTGAAGGCCCACAGTGAGGCAAGCAACCACGTGATGGGCTGCTGGCCCGGGTCTCCCTGCCTGATAATCCCAGTTGGGCTCACCTGGGGGGGGGGGGGGGACAGCCGTGGCCCCTGCGGGCTTCGTGTCCTCAGTCCTGTGTGTCTCATCAGCTTGCCCCTGAGAGGTCTGCCATACTTGTTCCTTCTCTTCAGGGAGGAGAGTGGAGGGAAGGAGGATGTAAAGATCCTGCCAGGTTAAGTCGTAGGGCTGGGTAAGATACTTGAATTCTTCTAGAGAATTACCCGGGTCAGAGGAGAAGGAGCCAAGACGCTTTTTGATTTGCGATAGATGGATGAGGGAGGCTGGGACGGGAACCCAAACAAAGCCTTCTGCTCCAGCTGCTTCCAGGAAAAGAGGAGTCGGGGCAGGGGAAGGAGCGGGGTCCTGCGGGGAAGTTTCCTGTTTTAACGTTGTTCAGGACAGGCTACCGGGAGGGGATCTAGGGAGGCTGGGGTAGAGCCTTGGGACCCTCAGGGTAGAGAGTGGGGCTGGGGTCTCAGAGCTTGCCTTTGGAACAGGCAGGGGAGGGGGTTCGGGAGCGTGGCGGCCTGTGATAGAAAAGGAGGGAGGGAGAAGGGGGCGTAAGGTAGAGGTTGTGGAACTGGATCTGGCGCAGCGACAGGGGGTGGGCTGTGGTCGGAAAGGTCGAAGGAAGAAGAAAAGTCTGAACAGGGACTGAGAGACACTGTATGCGGAGGATGTGGCCCACAGTAGGCTAAGCGCATCTGAGAAGCAGACCGGGATTCACAGAGGGAGGGTCTAGAGCGGAGAGAGCAAAGAAAGCCTGAACAGAAGGGATCTCTGACCACTTGCAGAAGTTTTCGAGGTCCCATAGAGTATTATAATCGGGAGTTCTGTTTTCTGGCCATTGGGACCTGTTATCAAGTCTGTATTGCGGCCAGTGTTAGAACAGTAAATAAGGCTTTTTGGTTATCTCCCATTGGAAGCCCAAGGCTTTTAGGTTTCAGAGAAAGCATCCTAGAGGAATAATCCTTGAGGGCTGGGATTGAGAATTTCCTGTTGTGGCCAAACAGGGAGATTAGACGAGGGTGGGAGAAAGCGAGGAGAAAGGGCCCAGGGAAAAGGTGTCTCTGTTCTCAGGACCTTCTCAGAGAGGAATAATAGTCTGCTTTGAAATGGGCGTCCCCTATTTCAAAGTGAGGTCCATGGGGATCCTCCGGCCTAGCTCTAGGACTTGGAAACAAGAAAGGGGGTGGGAGAGAGAGAGAGAGAATGGGATTTCACTCACCCTTGCAACTGAGGGATGAAATGTGGGCTGGTGTGTGGATGTCAGTCGAGCAAGGCAAGTGGAGAGTCCTGTCCTGGAGCTCATCTCGGTTTCACGGCAAGGTCCAAGGGAGGGGGCCACCGTGTTGCGGTGGATCTCCCCTCCCAGAATGGAAGGCAAGGGTGAAGAAAAACAGAGCGAACTGGGAAGTCAGGCAAGAAAAGGAAATTTATTAGAGGGAAAACGAGAGGGTGACTGGCCCTTAAAGAGAACCACTGTCCTCCCTTTCTGATGGGATCTTTCTTACATCCCGCCAATGAAGAATGCTCTGAAGGGATGGTTAATTTTTAGCCTGTAGCTGAGTCCTGCAGTCTCGTAGCCGGAGGTCTGGAATCCAGTGGTCTTGTAGCCTTGAGAAGGTAGCCACCATCAGCGAAACAGAATGTCGTTTGGGCAATTTGGTCAGTCTCAAGGGTCATTGTGATTTTATTCTTTGTTTGAAAGGTCAACATCATGAGCCATTTCTACCATGAGCCCCCGTCAAGGCCCGATCACCTGCTCCTCAGGAGAAGTATTGGGGTGTCCAGTGTCCCAGGGGCTAATTATACTCAAATGTTAAAAAAAAGTGAAAAATAAAATTAAAATTTAAAAATGTATCCTTTGTAATTAATCGGCAACAGTTTGTAAACTCTTTTCCTGGGTTCTATGACCCTCCAGCAAATTATCAAACCCAAAGAGGGGGTCCTTGGAGCCTCTGATTGGTAGCTGAGTCAGACAGAAGTTGTAGGTAACCTACAGACCCATGGCTTACAGTCTTGTGGGGCTGGGACTTTGAACCTATGGGGTGTCTGCTAACCCAGGCCGTTAGGGTCAGAATTGCCTGGTGTGAAAACCCACACATCTGGCGTCAGAACTGTTGCAAGCGTAAGCAGAAGGAGACAGTGAGTGAGTTTTCCCTAAAACACATCCATACAAAGAAGTTCCGAATAGCACTGTTAAAGAATGTGGCTGGGCTCCACCCACTGAGCCAGGAAGACTTCTGCTGTAGATAATTGTTTGCACCCCCCCCCATTCATATATTGAAACCTGACTCCTAAGGAGAGGCTTTGGGGGTGGGGCTTTTTAAAAATAATTAGGTCATGAAAGCAGAGCTCTCATGGGATGAGATGGTTGTTGTTTAGTTGCTAAGTCCTGTCTGACTCTTCTGCGACCCCCAGTCCATCCATGGGATTCTCCAGGCAAGAATCTTCCTTCTCCAGGGGATCTTCCTGACCCAGGGATCGAACTGACATCTCCTGCACTGGCAGGCGAGTTCTTTACCACAGAGCCACCAGGGCAGCCCTATGCATGGGGTTAGTGCCCTTGTATTAAGAGGGCTTCCCTTGTGGTCCAGTGATTTAGAATCGGCCTTCCAATGCAGAGAATGTGGGTTTGACCTGGGGTTGGATCATGAGCTAGGATCCCATATGACATGGGGCAACTAAGTTCGTGTGCCGCAGCTAGCAAGAAGCGTGCACGCGGCAATGAAAGATCCTATGGGCTGGAACTAAAGCCTGACACAACCAAATAGATACAAATAAAAAGAACCCCCCCACCCTGAGTTCCCCTGCCCCTCTGCCACAAGAAGATGCAATGAGAAGTTTGCCAACTTCTCACCCCAGAGAGGGCTCTTTCCAGAACCTGGCTCCTGATCTGAGACCTCTAGCCTCCAGAACTGTAGGCAATAAATTTCTGCTGTTTATAAGCCAGCCAATCTATATGGCATTTTGTTATAACAGCTTGAATGGACTAAGACCATCTGCAACACATATGAAGATATTCGAAGTGAAAAAGCAAGTTGCAAAATAATGCCTCAAGTATGATTTTGTTTAGCTAAGAGGTGTGTGTGTGTATGTATGTATGTATGTGTGTGCGTGAACACCTGGATCCCCTCACTATCAGCCCAGATCTCAGTTTGGAAATAAGAAACTGAGCACATGGGGACTTCCCTGGGGGTCCAGTGGCTAAGACTCCATGCTCTCAATGCAGGGTTCCCAGGTTTGATCCCTGGTCACGGAACTAAATCCTGCGTGCTGCAACTGAGACCTGGTGCAGCCAAATAAATACATAAATATTAAAAGAAGAAGAAGAACAGGAAGTGATGCTGAAAGCTCCGCTTCTCTGTACACTGGTTCCAAATCGAATCTTGGAGACAGGGTTTTGGGTGATATAAAAAAGGATAGCTTTATTGCTTTGCCAGGCGAAGGGGGACACAATGGACTCATGTGTCTCCATGTATCCCAACTTGGACACACTGAGAAGCTTTATTTTAATTGCCCAAAAAGGGCATGATCAGCTTGTGGACATTCTTTTGATGGATTGGTAGTGAGGTAAGTAGGAGTCGGCATCGTCAACCTTTGGGTCCAACTGGCTGGGGGGCTCCATACTTGTGGGCAGCACATGACTTCTTTAATCATGGACTTCTCCCACCTGGAAGGGGGTTTAGTATCTGCAAAACAGCTCAAATAAATTGTTGTGTGTGTCCCTTAGTGAAGAAGCAGGATCTTGCCCCAAGGCTGCTCTTGACTGTTTCTCCTTGGTCTCCCATCCTCTCCCCTTACCAACAACTGCTTGAATCTGCCCATTGGAACTCAGGAAAGATCATGGAGGCTGAATAAAGGCAGTTTCCTGGAATCAAAGAAGTGGGGAAACACAGAAAGGCCTTGTGCCCAGAAGCCCACAGGGCCCTGCACACTATCAGAAGAAGCTGAGCACATGACGTCTACAAACACTCGCTATCTCCCGCCAGCTCCCCTCACTCTCAGATCCAAGGTCCCTAATCCACTTCACTAACCAACTCCCCTCCCTCCCCGGCCATCAGCTGCTTCTTCTGTGAGATCTCAGGACTCATCTGGGTCTGAACTGGGGCCACATGATTAGGAAAGTGTCGCTGGGCGGTGACAGGCTGCAGCAGGTGACAGGGCAGAAGGGACAAGGGAGCTTCTGGCATCCCTCTGATAAAGACACTAGTCTCATCACAATGGCTCCACTCTCACGACCCATCACCTCCCAAAGGCCCCACCTCCGAGTACCAGCACCTGAGGGGTCAGGTTTCAACATACAGATTTTTGGAGGGGACCCTATATCCTGGCTCCAAAATCACTGCAGATGGTGACTGCAGCCATGAAAACAAAACGCAATTGCTTCCTGGCAGGAAAGCCACGATAAACTTAGACAAAGAGTGGTAAAGCAGAGGCATTGCTCTGCCGACAAAGGTTTGTAAAGTCAACGCTGTGCTCTTCCCAGTGGTCACGTCTGGTTGCGACAGCTGGACTATAAAGAAGGCAGAACACCAAAGAATTGATGCCTTCGAACTGTGGTGCTGGAGAAGACTCCTGAAAGTTCCTTGGACAGCCAGGAGATCAAACCAGTCAATCTTAAAGGAGATAACCCTGAATATTCACTGGAAGGACTGATGCTGCAACTGAAGCGCCAGTATTTGGATCATCTGATGAGAACAGGCGACTCACTGGAAAAGTCCCTGATGCTGGGAAAGATTGAGGGCGGAAACAGAAGAGAGCGTCAGAGGGTGAGATGGCGGGACAGTATCACCAATGCAACGGAAATGAACTTGGGCAAACTCCAGGAGATGATGAGTGACAGGAAGGCCTGGCATGCTGCAGTCCATGGGGTCACAAAGAGTCGGTCACGCCTGGGTAACTCAACAGCAGCATCAATAACCTGGATTCTCCCCTGAGCCATCAGAGCGGGTGCAGCCCTGCCCATACCTTCTCCAGACTGTGAGAGAAGCAGAAAAGTTTCTGCTTTTTTAAGTCACCCAGTTTGTGGTCATTTGTTCTAGCAGCCCAGGAAACCAACACACTGAGTTATTCAAGTTCTATAACAACAACCACCAAAACCACACCACCAGCTCTAGCTCTGACTCTCCTTGTCAGAGCTTCTTGCAATCCTTTAAGAAGCCCAACTTATTAGTAGATAGGGTAGGGGGTCCCCGGAACTAGGCACGGCTTTCTTGACAGAAGAGATGCTATTTTTGGCTGAAAAGTCATTTTGTGATCTAAGCCTGGCCACAGTGCTTGCTGAACAGGTTTCAGTAACTAGTGATTTTTTTTTTTTTTTTAGTAACTAGTGATTTTAAGAGAACAAAAGAATGCAGGCAAGGGACTTCCCTGGTGGTTTAGAGGTTGAGACTCTGCACACCCAATGGAAGGGGCCCAGGTTTAATTCCTGGTCCGGGAGCTATATCCTGCCAACCACAACTAGGACCCAATGCAGCTAAAAAAAAAATATATATATATCAAGCAAGAGAAGTAATAATAGCAAAGATAATAAATCAGTTGTAAAGACTTCAGGTTTTGTTTCAATGGTAAAGATTAGCTTGGAGCCCTTTCTTGAGCTGTTTTGCAGAATTTAAACTCCTCAGCCACAAGGTCAACCAGAACCTCAAGAATGATGCTGGTGACCTTTTCTGACCCTCATAACTTCAATCAGCTAAAGTTTGGTCTCCGTTGACCTTTGCCCCAATTCGATGCGTTCATTTTCCTCTGCTCCACCCCCTTCATGAATATACATATACCACTCAATCCCACCCCTTCATGAATATACATGTACCCACCCCACCCCCTTTATGAATATGCTCATATCCTTAGCTTTAAAAATGTCCCCGTTTTTGCTGCTTTGGGGAAGATTCCCCAAAGTTTCTCCTTGCTGCAAGTAATAAATGCTTCCTTCTCCCGCTGTTTGGCTTGACTGTGTCTCTTGGCTCAATGTCCACCGAGTCGAGCCCAGTTTTCGAGTAAAAAACTCCCTGCCTCTCATCCCTGCCCGGTTCTCAGGACTCCACCTAATCTCTTTCCCCAGCTGCGTTCCCGGCAGGGGGCTCCTCCGGACTCCCAGCCTGGCCCCTCTCGGGGCGGCCCCTCCTCTCTGTCCTTCCTCCCTCTGTCCACCTGCCTCCAGTCTTCAGCCTCCACCCGACTCCGCTTTCTCCCCGGCTGTTCTTAATTCATTCAGGAATGTTTCCCAGCGTCAGCTGTAGCTGGACGGATCTAAACAGGACAGAAGGGCAGGAGAAATGGATCCTGTCTTCATTAAAAATGTTGATTTTTTTTCCATCACGGATTTTGTGGGCATTAACTTCTATCTAAAAATATATATATATTGCAGGAGGGACTCTCCTGGTGGTCCAGGGGACTTTCCTGGTGGTCCAAGGGACTTTCCTGGTGGTCTAGGGGACTCTCCTGGTGGTCCAGGGGACTTCCCTGGTGGTCCAGGGGACTTTGTGCTTTCACTGCTAAAGACAAGGGTCCAGTCCCTGGTCAGGCAACAAGATCCCACAAATCGAGGGGCATGGCCAAAAAAAAAAAAAAAAAAAGAAATGCATTAAAATTTGATTTATCTTGGGATTTCCCTGGTGGTCCATTGGTTAAGACTCCACACTTTCAATGCAGGTTTGTTTCCTGACCGGAGGACTAATATCCCACATGCCTCTGAGTGTGGACAGAAAAAAAGATTTCTCTTGATTTTCGGGGTTTAAGATGCCCTGTAAGTTTTGCCCCAGAGGCAAGTGCCTCACTCACCTCATCCTAGTCCGGCTCTGACACGTGAGGTTCATGCCCTCGCGGCAGGCTGCGCAATGAGGGAAGCGGACAAGCCAAAGTGTAATATCAGGTCATGGTCAGAGCCGCAGGATACCTGGACCAGGGCGCAGAGAGACGGATGGGATGGGCCTGCTGCGTTGGAGAGGTGGCCAGGGAAGGCTTCTCTGAGATGAACTTTGAGCAGAGACCTGAGTGAAGGGAAGGACAGAACCATGAGATGAGGCAGAGGGAAAGCACCGTGGCACAGGGAACAGCAGGTGCAAAGGCCCTGGGGCAGGACTGAGCACGTGTGCCTCTCAGGAGCACCAGGGAGGTGAGTGGGGCTGGAGCATGGAAACAGAAATGAGGCTGGAGAGATGGGCCCCCGGGGTAAATGGTGCCATCCAGTGGGCCAGGCCAGGACTCTGCGCTCTGAGTGTGACCATGTGAAGCTGTGTGTGTGTGGGGGGGTGGGTGGGGGGGTTTGATGGGAGTGAGCGGAGGGCTGATACAGTCTTATTCCTCCTCTGGGTGCTGAGTGGAGAAGACACCGGGGTGGGAGTGGAAACTGCAGGTTGGGGACGGGGCTCTGTGTTGGTTCCCTGGGAGGAGACGGTGGCCTCCTTCCCTGGGTCATTTCAAACTGAGGACCCAGGGACTTCTCTACTGGGCCACTGGATGAGACTCCACGCTCCCAGTGCAGGGGGCCCAGATTCCACCATCCCTGGTTGGGGAACTAAGACCCCACAAACCCCAACTAGGCTCTCGTGTTGTAACTACTGAGCCCATGTGATCTGGAGACTGAGCGCCCCAACTAGAGAAGCCTGCACACAGCAACAAAGACCCAGTGCAGCCAAAATACATTTAAAACAAAATAAGACAAGCAAACAAAAAACCCCAAACACACAAACTAAGGGCCAGTCAGAATCTCCCTGGAAACATGTCTGGCACATGTGCCGCTGTGGAGTCAGAGGTCATCTACACCATGTGACCCGGACATAAACCATTGATTTGCACAAACTCCAAGAGGCTCCATTTAGCAAAGAGATCTCGGTGAAATCAACGTGAACCATAGGATCCCAACTTAATGTAAAACGCAATACGTATATGGCAGGTGTGAGGTATGTCAGCACAGGGAAGAGGCTGCAAGGATTTAGACCAAAACGCTAACAGTAATGAATTGCCTCTGCTTGAAGGGATCACAGGTGACTTTTTCCTTTTGTGTTTTCCTTTCATCCCCAAATTCCCTGCAGTGATCATGCATTGCTTTCGTAATCATACAAAAACCCCCGCGAATGCTATTTTTAAAGCTACGTATAAAAATTTCAAGCATCATAAAATCTGGAAGATTGGGCGAGGGTGATGGATTCTGGGTGAGGCTACATTTTCTGAAGCGCACTTAAATTTTTTGGTTTTTGCATAATAAACCTGTTGCTTTTAACAAGGAATGGTATTGCACGTTCTGTCTTTGGACTTACACGAGGTCAAGGGCGCACTTTCCCACCTGCCCCTGGAGGCCCCTCCCCTCCCCCTCCCCCCACCTCTCCCCCTCCTTCCTCCCCTCCCCCACCCCTCCTCACTACCTTCTCCCCATGTCCACATTGGAGGGATAGGTGAGACAGGATGGGCTCTGAGGACACTCTGGGCTGTGAGGATATTGCTCCTTTCCATGAGATCAGTCCACTTGGAGGACCCAGGGCTAGGCCTGCCCACCTGCCCTTGTGCAGTTACTCAGGACTCATCCCTGGCTCTTGGTGGTACTTGCTGTTCCCCTATGGTCTGAGGGTGTGTGCTCAGTTGCTAAGTCACATCAGACTCTTTTGCAGCCCTGTGGAGTGCAGCTGGCCAGCCACAGCCTGAGCAGGCGGGCCAAAGTTATTCGTATTTTCCTTCCTCTGGGGCTCACCTTCCTCTGACTCTTTATTTTTGGCCGCGCGTGGCTTAGTTCCCCGACCAAGGATTGAACTCAAGTCCTTGGCAGTGAAAGCCCAAGTCTTAACCCCTGGACCAGTGGGGAATTCCCTCTCCCTTGCTTTAGAGGAGGGAAACTTTTGAGGCCAAAGATGAGTGTTTTTCAGTTGGGGTGTCTTAAAGGATGTACTGAGAAAGGGCTGGGAATAGAGTGAGATGAATGAGGCACTCGCCTGGGACACAATATTTAAGGGTGGGAGCAGTAATCAAAGGAAATAAATACAATATTTTTAAAAAACTTTATTAAAACAAAAATATCCATGATGAACAAAAAAATTCAAAATTTTAAACAAAGACAGGCCACTGTTTTTTTTTCCTCTTCCCTAGCCGTGCTGGGTCTCTGCTCCTGCACACGGGCTTTCTCCAGGTGCCGCCACCGGCAGAACCACTGCCTAGCTGCGGCGCCCGAGCTTCTCAGTGAGGTGGCTCCTCTTGTCGCAGAGGGCGGGCTCTAGGGATGAGGGCTTCAGTGGCTGTGGCAAGGGCCTTGGATCTTCCCAGACCAGGGGTTGGACCCACGCCCACTGCCCTGGCAGGTGGATTCTCAACCCCAGGACCACCAAGGAAGTCCCTGTTGTTTGTTTTAGTAACCCCTGTGTGGCTGTTGTGTCTCCAATTAAGTGAGTTTATCTGTTGATGTTGGTAACCTAGCAGCTTAGGAAATGTGGGGCTTTGTGTATAGCCTTTTAAAAATTACTTTTTTCCCCCTTGGGTCAAAACAGGGGAGGATATTTTCATAAATATACTTGGGGTGTACATTTTTTCTTTTGGCTTTAGGCTCAGAGAAGGCAATGACACTCCACTCCAGTACTCTTGCCTGGCAAATCCCATGGACGGAGGAGCCTGGTAGGCTGCAGTCCATGGGGTCGTGACTGAGTGACTTCACTTTCACTTTTCATTTTCATGCATTGGAGAAGGAAATGGCAACCCACTCCAGTGTTTTTGCCTGGAGAATCCCGGGGACGGGGGAGCCTGGTGGGCTGCCGTCTCTGGGGTCGCACAGAGTGGGACACGACTGAGCAACTTCACTTTGGTTGGGGCACCACTTCCTCTAAAGCAAGGGAGAGGGAATTCCCCACTGGTCCAGGGGTTAAGACTTGGGCTTTCACTGCCGAGGACCTGAGTTCTATCCTTGGTCGGGGAACTAAGCCACGCGCGGCCAAAAATAAATAAAGAGTCAGAGGAAGGTGAGCCCCAGAGGAAGGAAAATACGAATAACTTGGCCCGCCCGCTTAGGCTGAGGCTTCTTCCAGCGTGACGTTCCCGCCTCGGCCAGCAGGGGTCACTGTGGGGCTGCCTCACCGGGTCCGCTTGGCAGGGAAGGAGACAGCCTCTGCGCCCGCGTTCCTGACACCCCATCGCTCACCGCCAAGGGGAGCTGACCCACTTGCTCCGCTCGGTCGGCGACAAGGTTATTTCTCAGCACAGAGCATAGAACAAAACGTCAGTCACTGCTCCTGTACCCGGTAGCCCCCTGCCTCCAGCCTGCCACCCGCAGGACCCGGTGAGCCCTGCCGAGCATCATCGCCTCTGTTCAGACTTTTATCAGCCCCCTCCTCAAGCAACACCCCTTCCCCAACTATAAGGTGACTCACCAGTTGCCAGTGTCGCCTCTGTGGGGTGGGCAGTGGAGAGAATCTTTCTCCTGGGCCGCGTTCCAGAAAAACTCCCATCTCCGGGGCCCCTTCGCCACTCTCCGAGGGTCAAGAGAAGTGAAATGGGGAGGGGTTTTTCTTTCTAGAGACTACCCTCTACGTCCGACCACAGATGCCCCTTCCTCTCTTAGTCACAGCCACTGTGGGGACCACAGCCAGGCGGTCCCAACCCCCACCCAGAGCCCTCTGGCTCTGGCTCAGTCTGAGCCCACCAGGCACCATGAGGCCCAGAACCTGGAAGTCTGGCAGTCACTCATCTTAGCCAGCTCCTCGCCCACCCCGCCCCGCTGTCCTTCTCTTTGTTGCTTCCAATGACCTGGCGGTCACTGTGTCCTGAGCATTCCCACGTCCCCAGGACCCTGGCATGCATCCTCGGTCTCCTCATCCCTGCCTCACGAGACAGCTCTCATGTTCACTCCTATTTTAAATTAGAGGTGACCCATGGCTTGGAAAGTCTGAGTGACTTGCCCAAGGTCACACAGCGTAGGGAGACAGTCCCTGCAGAGCCAGGCGCTCTGTCCCTGGAAAAGCCTTGCCCTCGATCCATCCTCTCCTCCCTGCACACCCACGCCTGTGTGCCTGTGTCGGTGAAGCGCCCAGCTCATTTTTGGCCCCAGGTACTGGTCTTGCTTTCTAAGAGCGAAATTTATTTATTCCCTGGATTGCTATCCAGCACCTCTGCTGTGCCAGGTCCAGGCAGTGGAGGCTCAGCCTGCATTCAAGGAGTTCGCGGCCTGGGGAGATGAGACTTTCCTTGTATGTCAGCTGAATCTTCCCAGGCAGCCGGAGCCCTCCCCAGGGGCAGACGCTACTTCCTGCTTCCCCTGCAGCCCACCCCGGGGGTGGTGACCTCCCGGTTGCTCTGCTCTGCTCCTCGGGGAGTTGTGCTGCTGACTGTTGCCGCCATCAGGGGTGGGGGCTGGGCAGGCCTGGCCTGAGGCTGTGGAGTGGGAGACAGAAGGGGCTGGGAGCTGAGGGTTCAGGGTGGTCCTGGGGGGATAGGGCTTATAAGGGCAGACTTTCCCAAACGCCCACAGGCTGCCCCACCCATGAACCTCAAGGAGCAAGCAGGGTATGGGACACCCAGCTCAGGTCTGGAAGGTCAAGGCCTCGCCCTTGGCTTGCTTGGCTCTCTAAACTAGCAGGATCTTCCTTTCCGAACATCTCTCCCTGGAGTCTTCCCTCGCTTATCCTATCCGCACCAGGGAGATTTCCAGAACAAAAGGTGAAAAGTCCCCCGGACATTTTAAAACAAGCCTAAACTCCTTTCTGCCCCACCCCACCCCTCAAGAGCCCAGCTTCCAGTCTGCAGCTCTGTGACCCCGACTGAACCACCAGGGGGACCCGCACCACCATCGTGAGCCCCAGTCAGGGGGGCCCGCGACCAGCCAAGGCTGAGACGCAGGTGAGGGGGATCCTTGGTGGGGAGGTCACCTTCCAAGAAAAATGCCCCAGTCTTGAACGCAGGATGGGGAGACAGAGGCGAGGGGCAGATGGCAGGAAAAGACCAAATGAGCGTGCACAGACACGGGAAGAACGAGTCTGTTTAATGACACGGCTGGGTCTGGTTACAAATGCCAGAAACTACAAAAGGAGGACAGGCAGTCACACGGACGGCTGCACGAAGACGGGACAGGAGGAGGCGGGCAGGGAAACCACAGCAGTGAAGCATCCTTGAGGACGACACGCACAACCCAGGGGCACACATGGGTGGGGGAATCCCCAGCAATGCCGACCTGGATGGATGGACAGGACCGACCGCCAGCCAGCATCCAGGCGAGGCAGGGGAGGGAAGGCCCGTGGCCCTCAGAGCGCCAGGACGAGACAGAGGCATCTGGTCCCATCACCACCGCCCTGCCTGGCAGACAAGCAGCCTGGATTCCCTCCCGCTGTCTTACCGGCAAAGGCAGATGGAACCCGGCATTCCAGGTTTCTTGACCACGGCCCCTCCCCTGCGAGCTGCAGTCACCCCGTCCAGAACTTCCGGCCCCCTCTGCCTGCCCCAGCCCATCTGGGGGCAAGTCAGGAAGCCACCTCCTTTTTGTAGGGGGCAGAGGTAGGGCGCGCCAAAACCTTTCTGCCTCGAGTGGAGAGCTGGGATGTGGGGAGCTGGTCAGAGAGAAGGGTCTGGACTTTGCTGGTGAGCTGTGTCACCACCGCCCTGCCACGTGGCCTTCTCTGTGCCTCTGTGGGACCCCCATCGTCTCTTCCAGAACACTCTGATCTCTGCCCAGAAGCTGCCAGGACCCCTCGGTGGGCAGAACCGAAGCCTCATACGTGCCTCTGGGCCCCACTGTACACATTATAAGATATGTATGTATATATATATATATTTATATAGGTTGTATATAGAATATATCTGTATATGCAATAGACGTGTGCATGGTACTCTAGATAAGTGATGCGGAGACCAGACCAGCGTGTGGCCAGGCAGATAGAAACAGGACTCTCCGTTCCTCGAGTGACTCACAGACCTGTCCCTGATCCCCGCTGGTCTCTAACAGTGAGTAGAAAAGCTAAGAAGGGTGTGCCCGGCTCTTCAAGGAGGGAGGGTCCCCCATCCCCACAGGCCACCCGCTTTGGCGCCCTTGGAGTCGGCATCCGGGTAGCCGGTGTCACCTCCCGGTGGCTCCAGGGGGGACTGTGGCCCAGGCGGAGGCAGCCTCTTTCCAGGAAGATGAGTCAGGGATTCTTCCAGCTTCCTTGGCACCCAGAGATGGAGGGTCAAGGAGGGTCTTCAGAACTCGGCCTTCTGCTCAAGGTGCTGCCAGGGACGGGGGAGAAGTAGGGGGTCCTATGGCCCCGAAGAGGGCAGTGTGGCCGGTGGGCTGTGGATGAGACCGAAGGAGGTGACAGGTTACTAGGGCCTCAGCGTGGGGCCAGGGGACCTTCGCGGAGGGGCCAAGGGTCAGGGACTGGTGAGACAAACACTATCCTCCTGAAGACCCACGTGGGGCCCCTGAAAGGAGCCCACTGTACCCAGCTTCTAAGGCCCTCTTCTGCCAGGAACCTGCGGTACGACCTCTGCCAGCCCCCTGAGCCCCAGATCTTTTCCTCTGAATCTTGAGTCCTGCCTGCAACGCCCACCTCCATGAGAACTGAGTGATGGAACTGCCTGAAAGTGTTTCACAAACTGCAAAGAACCATACAAACATGAGCGCTTGTCCTCAGGTGTGAGATGCGGACACTCCCAGGTTGGCCTGTGGTACCCCCTCGGGCCACCCGTGGGTGTCCCCTTTGCACTCACCACCCCCTACCCCCAGTGCCACCTCCTGACTACCCCCCATCAAACACACACACACACACACACGCTCACACACCCACACACACCCTTAAGCAGAGACAGTTCAATAAACAGTGGCGTCTGGCCCAATATTGCGTCTCTGATAAGCGAGGCTAGATGGAGGCCTTCTAGAACTCTGCCCTGGAACTCCGTCCCGCCCTCTGAGCCCGTTTGGACTCAGCAGTAGTTGGGTCTGCAGGCCCTGAGCCCAGGGAGACACACTCTCTTGGGGGTTACATCTGTGCCCTGAGGAGACAAGAGTGCGGAAAGGGATGAGGGGATTCCCTCAGAAACGTGGGGTGCTGAGGCCCAGGAGGGCACGCCAGCCCATCTCCATTGAGCCCACAGGAGCAGAAACGGGGGAGGCCAGAGATTTCGGCGGTTTCCTAATGTTTAGGGTTTGGCAAGATTTCGGTCCCAGGGGTCCGGCTGAGGCAAGAGAGGGGAGGCGACGGGGCTTCGTGTCGGGAAATGCTGTCCATGTGGTTCTGATTCACTCGCACCGGCCAGCTCTCTCTACCCGGCTCTCCAGGCCCCTATAAAAAAGCCCTTTTCTCTAGAAGCAGGAAGTCTCCTCTCCTGGCTGTAAACAAACTCATCTTTGGCGGCAGAGCCTGCCTGGGGAGAGGCGTGGGAGGGCAAACCCCCTTCCCCCTTCTGACCCTCTCCCAGCCCCTCCGGCTGCTTCCGGAAGCTCTGCAGGCCCTGCCAGCACCTCCTGAGCAGGTAAAAAGCAGCCTGCCGGCTTCCTGTCCATCCTCTCTGGCGTCTGGGGCCAGCCAGGGCCCAGCTGCAAACATCTGGAGCGGCCCCCTGGCTGTTGCCAGCTGTCCCCGAGGGCTCTGCTCCCTTGAGTGGTGCTGAGGCAGGGAAGGCAGCGGGAGAGGGTGGGGGCCAGGGTGGTCAGTGGCAGGAAGGCCGGGAGGCAGGGCCTCGCCAGGCTGCCCTCGGAGGACCTGAGCTGCGCGGGGACGCCTGCGAGCAGAGGTCCGGCCGGCCCCGTGGGCCAGCTCCCAGCTTGGAGCCCCAGGGGGGCGGGGGGAACGCCGCCTCTTCCCTGGGAAACTGCTGGGACTGTTTCTCTCCAACGCGTGTCCCGAGCCTCTGGCTGACCCCTGCTTCCCATTCCCTTCCCGCCCCCGCGCCTCTCCCCACCTCCCGCCTCCAGCCTGGCCTGGCCTCCGCCCCTCCATTGAGCTCCCAGAGCCCCAGCCCCACGGGGGCCCAGGGAGGCTGGAGTGTTCCCAGCCGCCACGTCTAGGGGCCAGCCCTCCCCGCGTGCTCCAAGTCAGCTGGAGTCACCCGGAGGCCACTGGCCACCCTCTCGGAGCCCGTCCCCAGGGCCCTCACCCCAGAACTGGGAATGTGGACTCCAGAGTCAGCCCGGAAGCAACCCTCCCCTACACCCGCCCTGCTGGTGTGCGTGGGAGGGACACCCACATTGGCCCCGAGTGGGCTCGGCACGTGCGTGCATCCCCGTGATTCTCCTGGCTCCGGCCTGCTTGGAGGCCAAGGTGGGAGGGAGCGCTGCTCAGCACGAGATGAAAAACAGCCCCATGTGATGGGTACCCAGGGAGGAAGTGGCCAGAGCTGGCCTGGGCCGCCTCTGGGCCTGATGAGCCAGCCTCCTGCCAGGAACCTTCTGAGCCTCTCTGCCCAGGGCAGCCTCGGTCTTGGGGTGCTCTGCGTGCCCCCCCCCAGTTCTAGGGGAGGAGAGGGTCTGCTCAGGGAGAATCTGTCTGGGGCCCTTGGCATGAGTGGGCCTTTTCCTATCATGCCTGTTCTTCTCTGTGTCCACCCCAGAGCCACCCTCCCTGGGAGTGTCCCTGCCCTGGAGGGTGGTCAGCCCCTGGGTGCCAGGAAAGGTGGGAAGCCGGGGGACAGGGGAGGACACGGCAGGGAGGCTGCCTCCTTACGTGGTGGCGTTGGGGACCTGCTGTACCCAGCCCACTTCCTTGTAGGCAGCGGTCACGTGGCTGTAGATGAGACCACGAAGCTTGGCCCAGGCTCTCTGCGTCTCAGGGGGGAAGTCACTGGCAAATTCCTCAGCGATCACCTCCAGGATGACTCCAGAGAGGATCTGAGAACGAAGAGAAGGCAGAGGGGAGTGAACCCCAGCACCCCCACCCCCCACCCCCTGGAGCCCGCAGAATCCTGTGGTTGGCTGAGGGCATCATTCAGGACACAGCATCTGGCAGCTTTGGGAACCAGACACCCTCAGGACCCAGCCCCACCCTGCTGCCCCTCCAGGGGACAGCCACGCCGGGAAAAGAGGCTGGGTGGCACCCCCGGCTGTCGCTGACCAAGGGGCTCGGGAGCCGAATGGGGCTTGCCGTTGGGTGGCAGCACCCATCCAGGGACCCACCTTGAAGTACACGGGCTCCACCTTGTGCTTGAGGGCGTGGGCTTTGCCCACCAGGGCGAGCACAGAGGACACCTTCTCGGGGTCGTGCAGGTTCTCCACCACCGTGTTGAGGGCCCCCATGACCCGGCAGGCATGCTTCCGCAGCTGCGGGCTCCGCTCCATTTCCAGGGGCTCCTCCATGTGCTTGAACTGGCTGAAGTACTGCTTGGCCGATGGGAAGTTCACAAAGAACCTGCAGGAGGCGGCAGGTGGGTGCTGAGCAGGGGGTGGCCTCGGGCCCCACCCTGCAGTGCCTGGATGATGAGGGGGTGCAGGGAGGACCCAGGAGGGGCAGCAGGATGGGGCTGGGTCCTGAGGGTGTCTGGTTCCCAAAGCTCCCACAGGTGGGAGAGGGTGATGGGGAGGAGGCAGGACCCACTCCCACGCCACCACCTGCAGCCGTCCCTCAAACACCGGCCCTTCCTCTGGCCGAGCTGGTTGACGTGAAGCCCCTCCCTGGGTCCTGGCCTCTTCCAGCAGTCAGATCTGCACGTCCTGTGCCAGGTCTCTGCCTTTCTTGCTCCCTTGCCTCTTGCCTTCTTCCCAAACACCACACGCTTTTCAAGGCCTGCTCCAGTCGCAGGTGAGAGGGGAAGAGCCTGCCTTCTGGGAATCACGGGCTGGTGCTGATCTGGGGGACAGTTAACTTTTCTGAGCCTCAGTTTCCTCATCCATGAAATGGGCGTCACTGTTCCTTTCTTGAGAGTCCTTGTGGAATGTTGGGAGGAGGCGATGAGAGAGCTCCCCGGCACAGTGTGGATGCAGGGTGCTCAGTGAAGGCCTTTGTTATGATAAGGTCAGAGCTCTCTTCCTAAACAAAGGAAGGCCCCAACTATGACTTAACTCCTGTCACGGAAGGGAAGGGAAGAAATGAGACTCAGCCCTTCCAACGCCGCCCCTTTCTTCACTACCCTGTCCCTCCTCAGCCTGCAGTAAACAGTCATCGGTTGATTTTATTAAGTACATCGCTTGATGTCACCTGCCTGGTGTGGTTCTGTAAGTCCTTCCAGTCTGTCCGTACATCTGACCTCTCCAGCCGGCCCGTGCACACCTTGGGGCAGACCCCAGGGTGATCTTCCCCTTCCCTCTCGGGTTTATCTGCAATTGTCTAATTCCCCCCAAATATCACATTCACTATGCGAGAGTCCTGGGTTCGATCCCTGGGTGGGGAAGATCCCCTGGAGGAGGGCATGGCACCCCACTCCAGTATTCTTGCCTGGAGAATCCCCACGGACAGAGGAGCCTGGAGGGCTACAATCCAGGGGGTGCAAAGAGTCAGACACGACTCAGCACACAGGACATCACATTCACTGGGTCGCTCTCCCGCTCAGAAACATTCCATTGCTCACCATTGTCCTACCAGACACAGTCAAAACTCTTTAAGATTCCAGGCTTCTTAGAAACTGTCCCACACCTGCTTCTCCAACATGGGGTCCATATTCTGCCCCTATGCTCCAGCGGGACAGCTTCACTTAGCATTGGTAAAAGATTCCTCGGGTGAGCTGGCTTGCCCTTCCACACAATGGACCACCTCCCTCCTTCTTTCCCCGTGTCAGCTGGGCCTCTCTCGGAGCACACAGCCCGGCCCAGGGTGACTGTTTTCCTTCCAAGGCCATCAGTGGGTTGCCTGCCACCTTTCACGGCTTTTTCCCTTTCTACCCGTCTGGGTCCCATAGCCCCAGAGCAGAGCCCGGGTCTCACGCACCCTCTGACCCTTCACCCTGGCCCAGGGCCCTGTGGTTTGCAGGATGGTGGTGATGACATTCGCGTTCCATCTCCCTCCCAGTAGGGACAGGGAGGTTCGTGGCCAGACTCGATCAGAACTTATGTAACTTAACTGAAGCCTCAGAAAAAGGACGGACTGTCTTGGACCTGTTTTTTTCAGGTTGTTTTCACACCTTCGGAGTGTCCCCCTTTGTGATCAGAGAGAACTGGTAATTTGCTAAAATGACCCTTGGGGCAGGTCTCAGATCTGAGAGCTGGGATAGATGCAGGGAGAACAGCTGGCCCCCACCACCCTTGCAGGCGATGAGACGGAGGCTGGCGGAGGAGTGACCGGGACACAGTCCACATGGAGAGCTGGGAGGGCCCCTCTCAGAGGCCAAGCGTGACCTTGGGCAAATTGCTTCACAACCTTCTGTCTGCAAAAGTGTGAGAGGAGTCCCCGCACCCCTGCTCGCTACTTCACAGATACACTGGTGAGGACAAATGAGGTGATGGGTCTGGAAATACATTGGGAAAAAGCATCATAGTGAAGGACAGCTATGAAAAACACAATCTGGCTTTAAATGGGGAATCTCTGACTTTGGAGCTCTTACACGGCAATAAGAACACTAATTTCTAACAACACGCAGAGGATGTCCACTTGTTGGGGTTTCCTTTAATGCCACAACCAGGCGGGTATTATGACGAGGAGGTAACAGGGACTATTTATTGAGCACTTACTATACGATCTCATTAATCCTTGGGATACCATTCTGAGGTTGGCACTGTTTTTATCTCCATATCCTCAATGAGGAATTGCTGCCCAAGGTTGCCCAGCGGAGTGGGTAGCAGGACCAGGAAGGAGCAGGAGCAGCTCCCACATTGATGACGTCCCCAGTCTATCTCAGAGGCTGCTCTGCCGGGGATGGTGGCCTGGGACCCAGTGGGTCCGCTGCCCAACAACACCCAGCGCCACGTTACAGCCCCAAGGAAGGACAGTCCTGCCCTGTCCCTTTTCTGAGCCATGAGAGTCTAAGGGTCTGAGCTCTGCTCCTTCATCCCTCTCCCGGGCCCCCTGTGTTTACTCCTGACCCTCTCAGTCCTGGCCTGAGCTGCTGCTGGGAGAAGCCTCAGCGGCCAGCCTTGGGGAGTTTCTCAGCTTCCAGAGGCATCTGGGCTTCCAAGAGAGCCTGAAATAGGCCTGTCTGTGTGAGGGGGAAGGCGGCAGTTACAACTGGGAGGGGAGCCCCCTGGAGCATGGGTGCTCCCTCTTGATCTCTTCCAGCAGGGAGAGGAGGTGTGGGGTCTGGGCGGCCCCTCTGCTCCCTTCCTTGTGGCTGCTGCCTCCTCAGGGGGTGAGACTGGCCCCAGGGCTACTGTCTCGGGCTCCACCTGAGCTGTGGATGGCCCATCAGGAGGTAGTCAGGACAAAACGGGGGCGGGGGGTGGGGTGCAGGATCTGAGGAGGGGCCTGCCCTGGGAAGCTTATAAGTCTTGCCCCCTAACACCGCCCACCCTGGGGCAGACAGCAGGTGCAGGAGTGAAAGAAAAGGGAGGTTGGTGGGACGGAGGGTCTGCTCCTCCAGCTTCTCTCCCAGGCCGGGCTGGGCTCTGGGCAACCAAGGTGGGGTCAGGTGCAGTGTAGCCGGGGGTTATCAGCAAGCCAGATCTAACTGCTATCTTGGTCTTCTTGGGTTACTTGTGGGCCTGGGCACTTGGTAAACACCTCCCCAGCCCAACCCAGTCCCCTCTGAGAAACTAGCTCCCCCCAGGGAACTAGAGGGGCACACAGAGAGAAAGAAAACCTTGCCAAGAGCTCAGACCCTCCAGAAACACCTCGGGGGTTCAGTTGCTTCCTCGGCAATTCCTCACTCCCCTTTCCTGGGGAAGTTGGGTGGGATCCCAGGAGCGGAACTGTGCACACATCTTCTGTGCTGGGCTTAGTTGCTCATTCGTGTCTGACTCTTTGCGATCGCATGGACTGCAGCCCGCCAAGCTCCTGTCCATGGGATTCTCCAGGCAAGAATACCAGAGTGGGTGGCCGTGCCCTCCTCTACATGTCCTTATTGGCAAATGGCAGGGTTTGGGGACAAAAAATAGCCATGGTCCTGTTAACCTCGCCTCATTTCCTCCTGGTGACCTGTGCGGGTATCCGCGTGCATCCTGAGGCCTCAGTGCTAAAAGCTGCCCCCCCTCCCCACCTGGATGCAGCCTGATGCATCTCTGACCCTGCGACCCACCGTGTGGGTGCTTGATAGTGCCGAGATGCACCTCCCATGTCTGATGGCTTGGGAACCTGAAATCCCCTCTTACTTCCCCATCACCCCGGCTGTTTCTGAGCCTGGGAGCTGCCCAAATAGCTGTCTCTTCCTTGGGCGCCCTCCTGGAACTCCTCAAGTGTGCTGCTTGCTCTTTTTTTCCTCCAAAATCTGTTACTAAGTTGGAATCAGGGCACATCATTATGGAGCTGGGTAGGTCCCAGGCTTGGGGGAGGCAGAAGGGAGAGAGTGTGGGAGAAAAAGAGGAGCCAGAGATGGGGCCAAGCCTGGGAGACAGGCATGCACTTCAACTGTCCTTTCCAATGGGAGGTTTCACCCCATCTTTAAACTAAAAGACTGCCCCGATCTGTCCTAGATTTGATAGCTTCCCTCTGCCAAGGACAGACAGTTGGGGGGTGAGTGTGGGTCTGGGGCCTCCATGCCTGCACCCCCCAGGGACCAGCATGTGTGGGAAGAGAGCAGTGATCTGGAGCTGGAGTCAGGTACTAGCTTATGCACTCTGTGGGGATGGCATGCATGTGCACTGACTGGTGTGTAGGAGTGTGAATAACAGTGTCACTCTGTGTGTGCATCCCTTGGGGGCATGTGGTTCCTGAATGACCCCTGAGCCCAAGACCCATGACCTTTCCTCCCCAGACCTGGGGTTCAGGATGGGGCCCTGTCTCCTGAAGCTTCTCCCTTTCCCTCCATCAAACTCAGCAGGGCCTGTATCCGCAGGGACTGTTCACTTCTCCACTCACCTGCACCTCGCCTGGGAGCTCCCTGTTGGCCCGGCCCCAGGGGCAGGAAGGGACCAGCTAGGAAAGTGGGACCTCTGGGGTCCACTTCTTCTGACCTCTATTCTTTTGCCCTTTCCGAAGCCCTTTCAGGTCTCTGCACAGGGGAAGGGGCTGAGCTGGAGAGAGGGGTTTGCTTCTCTTTGTCCTCCTTGGCTGATCCTCAGTTTTCTTGTCTCTAGAATGGGGAGCCCCCATGACCCCTATTGGAAAGGCCGTAAAACGTGTGTCCAAAACAGCTGCGGGTGGCTGAGGTCGCGGCGAGGTAGGCAAGGCTGGCTGAACCAGGAGTTCTGAGGCCCGGGAGAGGAGGGGGATGGAGATGCCTCCCTTCTGTGTCTGGTTCCTAGTTCCTGGTGAGCCCCTCGCCCAGAGCTAGGAAGGGCTCGGCCAGGGCTTCGCCCACCCCAAACCGCCCCAGGCTACCCGCAATCCCCAGACCGGCCCGGGCCCCAGTCGCAGCTGGGAAGGTGGCGCCCGAGCTCGGACCCGGGCCGAGCCCGCCTCTGCCCGGAGCCGCTGCCGCCGTCCCTCCTCCGGGCCCGGCCGGGCCGGGGCGACACCTACCTCACAAGGATGGCCACCCCCACGTCCTCGCAGTTGGCATAGAGCCGGGCCCACGTCGCCTGCACCGCCTTCCTCTCCGCCTCGGACAGCTCCTCGCTCCGCTCCCTGCGCTCAATCTCCATCTCGCCGGGCACTTTCTCCATGAGCAGCTCCAAGCCCAGCCCGGCTTCGCTCGGCGGCGGCGGGGCGCGGGGCGCGGGGCGCGGGGAGCCGGGGCCGGCTGCGTGCGCGGCGGGCGGGCGAGTGGTAGAGCGCGCCGGAGGGAGGGAGCGTGTCTGTCTGTGCGCGCCGGGTGTGTGTGTGTGTGTGTGTGTGTGTGCGCGTGTGTAGGGTATATGTGCAGGGGGCGGGGGACCGCGAGCGGGGGGCGGGGATGTGGTCTGCTGGAAAAAATGTGAAAAAAAATAAATCCGCTCCAAACCCTCAAACCCGTGTCCGTGAGCCAATTCCGGCAAGGTGAAGGCTGGGCGGGGTGGGGGCGACGCGGCCGGCGCCTGCCCGCCCTCCAGACCGGAGTTTGATGGCCGGGCGGGGCTTGGGCGTAGGTGTGGCGGAGGTACTGGGGGTCCCGGAAGGAGGGGACTGGCAGTCACCGAGTGCGGGGCCGCGCGGGCCGCACAGGAGTGCGCCGCGCTGGCGCGGGTCTGGGGGCGTGTGTGCACCCTTCCCGCCAAGGGGAACTGACTCTGAGTCAAACACTCCCGGGCATTTGCGGCGTGGCCGCGAGCCCGAGGGGGCGGACGCGAGCCCCTCCGGCAGCGCAGCGGTGGGAGCTGAGCTCCCGCTCGACTCCCGCCTTCCCGGAGCCAGCGGGGGGCTCTGGTGCCACCCCCAGCGCTCCGGACCCCAGACTCCGAAGGGTTTGGGACTGGGGTCATCTCCCTGCTCCAACACCCTACAGGAAAACTCCGGTGCGGGGACAAGAGGGCGGCTGTCGAACTTGAGCGGCCAAGAGGCCTGACCCCTCTTTCCTTCTCGCCAGCACCCCTCCCCCTCGGTGCACGCACGTGGCCTCAGAAAGAAGGCCCTGGAGGCCCTGGGTGACTTACCAATGACACAGGCAGGCCAAAAACTGGCACTCCCCTAATGCTGGCCCTGGAGGAACAAAGTTTAAAGAAGAGGCACCCGACTGGGCAAAGGGGCCCTGTGGTGGGGATGGCAGGATGTCAAGAAGTCCTGGGGAGGGCCAGGATGCTGGAGCCATCTCAGCTGCCAGGGCCTGGGTTAGGGAGGGGTTCTGTGGCTGGAGAAGACAAGTCCTGGTGTTGTAGCCACGCGGTCTGGAAAACAAACTCACTCAGAAGGACAATGCAGATAGTGGAGTGCAGTTTATTACACCAGCGGGCCCAAGGCAGGGTCTCCTCTTAGCCAAGGACCCCGACCAGTTTTTCTGAAAACTTTATATACCCTAAGTGTACGTGCCCAAACCCACCTCCCCAAATTCCCTGAAACTAGTCTGAACAAAGGAAAAGAAAGATCCAATCAAAGTTAACCCGTGATTCATATGCCTTAAGCCTAGGTAGTTAACACTGGACAATTATCAATAGGCCTGTGGTCATACCCCAATAAGCATAATAGGATTTATGATTCTATTCGGTTACACAGATAATTAGGGTATTCTCTTAGGCAACAAAGAGTCTAGCTACGAGCCCTGGGGTTCCATCCAGGGGGCCTGGTTTTCCAGTTGGTATGTAATTTCCACAGATACTGGGCATAAAGCTCAAAGTCTGCAGTTCAGCCCAAGATGGAGTCCTGCTTTCAAGATGGAGCCTGTTCTGTCTGTTTCCTCCTTCATTCCCCCCTCTTGATGATCTTAACTCATAGTATGAGCATCATTCATAGGGATATACTGCACCCTGACTGTCCAACCTCTAATTTGGGAGAACGACATCAACCTTTGGGTTGGTTACAAAGTTCATAATACATTGTAAGATAGCAGTCCGCAAAGCAGACCTATCAGGGCAACTATAACAATGGTATAGTTTTCCACCAATCACCCTTTACCCAAGGTAGGACCGAAGTCCAAAAAGGAAGATTATCATCAGATATAACTTTTACCTGATTTTTCATGTCATCTAGGGTGGCTGGTATATAGCCAGATAAATCAGGATTATATACACAACATTCAAATTTAATTATAGCACAGGTCTGTCTTTGTACTGAAACTATGGTTAGTCTCAAGATGATACCAGCAAGTCCTTGTAGCAGCAGTTGATTGTAGAGCTTCATCTCTATTTCTTCTTTAAGACGATCGTGGTTTCACGGGGCTCAGTGGGGTCCTTCTGTGTAGTCCGTGTAGTCCACTTGGCGTCCTCCGGGTCTGCGTGGTATGCTCTCCTCACCCTCCTGTGGTGGATCCAGGGAGTGACACCTGCAACTTTAACTACTGTTGGGCTGGTTAGAACAGCAGTATGTGGACCCTTCCAATGTGGGGCCAAGGAGTCATGTTTCCAGTCCTTGACCACACTTGATCCCCAGGCACAAATTCGTGAATCTGTTCCCCAAGAGGGAATGGCACCCTTTCTTGTACAAACTTAGTTACCTGATTTATTACCTTACCCAGTTGATCCATCTGCTGTGAAATCTCATCTCCTCTTACTTGAGGCAAATTTGTTGACACCTGTTTTGTTATGGGTGGGGGTCTCCCATATACAATTTTGTATGGAGAAGAACCATGGGACTGTGGGGTCATCCTGAGTCTGAGCAGAGCCGTCGGAAACAAGTCCACCCAGGAGCAGTCAGTCTCTAAGATCCACTTGGAGAGTGTCTCTTTAAGTGTCCAATTGGTTCCTTCCACCATCCCAGAACTCTGGCGCCTATATGCTGTATGTAATTTCCACTTGATGTTTAAAGTTTTGCTTACTTGTTATACTAAATCAGCTATGAAAGCCGGGCCATTGTCTGATCCAATGCTGGTAGGAAATCCAAATCTGGGAACTATCTCCCTAAGCAGGCACTGGGCTACTTTTGATGCTCTTTCAGTCCGGGTAGGAAAAGTTTCTACCCATCCCAAGAACATACATACTATGACCAGCAGGTAATGGTAGTGTTGGTGAGGTTTCATTTCAGTGAAGTCCACTTCCAGGTGTTCAAAGGGCAGTGTGCCTTTTACCTGAATCCCTGGAGGTTCCTGTCTGTGCCAAGAGGCAGCATTGACCTGTGAGCAGGCAGTGCAGTTCTGAGATTTTGTCCTTTTGACAGCTGGAGGGCCTGGATTAGAGCATATAGTTCGGCCTGTTGAGTGGACCAGTGTGATGGCAGAGAGCTAGCCACAATGATGGTTTCTTCCATGACTACTGCATATCCCAACAGTCATTGTCCTTGTTTCACCAGGCTGGTGCCATTGGTGTACAGGACCAAATCTGGGTCCGGGATTGGCTGGTCTCTCAAGTTAGGCCTGCTGGCATATTTCCTTGCAATCATGTGAGCGCCCACCTTCTCCCACAAGAAAGAGAGTGGCCAGACTCAGAACCTGACAAGGCTCAGTAGTAACATGGGGGTTCTCACATAACAGTCCCTGGTATTGAGTAATCCGGGATGTTGACAGCCATTTATGGGGGTCCCCTCACAGGAGAGTGTTGACCTCATGCAGGACTTTTATGAACAAATCTTGGCCCAAAGTCAGCTCAGTTGCCTCCCAGACCAGTAAGGCAACTGCAGCAACTGCCCATAAGCATCCCAGCCACCCAGTGTCAACATTGTCCAAGTCACTGGTCTGTCCCATGTCCCCATAATTTGGGACAACACTCCCATAGCCACCTTGTCCTTTTCAGTCACATAAAGAGTAAATGGCTTAGCAAGGTCTGGCAGGCCCAAGGCAGGTGCTGATGTAATTGTACCGGGTTTGAGTTCTATTACCAGTGGGACTTGTTTTGCAAGCCTGATTGGGGGGCCTCGCACAGTCTTTCGCAGAACTCAGAGGGTGATTTGCTTTCCCTTTGAATCACTTTGGAGGGTTTTGCAATACTCATAGCTTTTTGGGGCCCCCTCTTGAGAACTCGTAAAATAGCCGCCCGATACCTCTCCAGGTGGCCCCTCCTTTCCTCTGTGTTACAGTCCCAATCGGGCCTCTCATGGGGTGGCTAGTTCTGCCCACCACTGCAGGTTTGCAGTACCCTCAGGTGCCATTTCTCTTAGCCATTTTCTGGCCTCAGGATCCTGTGTCTTTCCTCAGTGCTGAAAAGGGAGCCTAGTAGTTGGATCATGTCATCCCATGCAGGGTGGTGGGTTCGAAAAATAGTCTCCATTAGCCTAATCACGGCTTGTGGCTCCCCCAAGTACAGTGGAGCGTGTCTCTGCCAGTTTAATATATCCGTAGAGGAAAATTTCTGGTAATAATAAGCTACAGGGGCCTGCTGGTAGTGCCCCATGTGTCTTGAACTGGAGGCTGTTGTAGCTCTCTGAGGGGCATCTGTAGTGGGGTTCTTTCCCTCTGTTCCTTGGCGGAGTGCAGCCTCTGTCTAATTGCTGTGTTTTCTTCCCCCTTCCCACCAGTACTCACCGGGAGAGGTGGATACAATCTAGAAGGTCCAGCTGAGGTGGAATTCTGGCGGCATTGATCAGAGGTCTCCATTGCTGGGAGCTCTACGAACGGCGGCTCTATGAACTCTGGGAGAGCTGGCGGAAGAGAAGTGGCTGCTGCAGGAACTTCACCTGGCCCTGGATCGGGCATTAAGGCAGACTCTGGTCCTGGTGGAGCACTGGGAGGCAGGCGCATCATTATCCAGTATGGGGGAGGGGGCAGGTCATCCCTGTCCAAATCCTATAGAATTTCCTTTTTCATCAGTCAATTTTTGTGCCATTGATATTTTTCCCTTTCCCTTCTGGGTACAGAACCTTGTCCAGGTAGGAGGGTCTTGAGCTAACCCGAGCCATGAGTCAGTATGTGGATATTGATCCAGGGGTCCCGGCTCTCCTGTGACTACTGCATAGCCTGCTCCCACTATTTTTAAGTTCGTGGTGTTCTCTTGGGGCCGTCCTACTCCCACACGGGGTCATTCGACCTCACAGAGTATGTGGAGGCGGTTAGGCTTCATCTTCACCCCATAGTCTCCTCCAAATCCGTTCTTTAAATTTTGAATCCTGCACTCCAATACAGTTGCCTTAGATTCACTCCTCCCATCTTGCTTACCTTCTCAGACCTTCTTCTACTTTTCCTTTTCGTTCCATCTACGAAGTTCTCAGCACCCTATGTACTTCTGATATTTCCACTCAATGACACTTAAATTGCCATTCTGCCTCCTTCCTAATTGGGGTGGGAAGAGCCTTACCTGCCAGATCCCAGAGGGAGAAAGGGGGATATGCATGCCTTCATCTGCTGGTCAGCACAGCCGACCAGAACACCACGTGGTCCAAGGCTGTTTCTCCCTTAACTTTTAAAGTCCATTCTGCCTTGGTGGGCTTGATCAGGTGCGGATGAAAACACAGATGGGTTAAATATCCCATGTCCCAGGCCGTCTCCGGAAAAGGCAATTCATACTCACTTATGTATCCCCCTCCTTCTAGCCTGACAATTCCGAGGGGGTCAAGAATTTCATAGCAGATGGGACACCTCCTTGACAAGAGCAGAATACGAGCACACAAAAACCAAGTTTCTTCTCCCAAAAATCCCCTGGCAATTGCTTGGTAATAATTTTCCCCAAGACGGCGTGGACACCACCTCCTAAATGACCTTCACAAATTTCCTTCCTAAACCCTAACAGGCTCGTCAACCTATGTACCAAGCAATCGTTGCCACTTGCCTAATCCAAGCTCCTGTGGGTCTGTGCCCCTTCTAATCCCTCCTAGGGGGGTGATCAGGCCCCGTCTTCCACCCTACCAGGTGGGTTCCTCCGCACCTGAGCGCTCAGTTCCCTTGCTACTGTCCACTAACTGCTAACGTGAAAGGTCCAGGCATTGAGAAGCAGAATCCTTCCAGAAGGGCGAGGCGCCTTCCCCCCTCTAGAAGATTCGAGCCTCGAGGCTTCGGAGTAGTCCCAAATGGGACTTGTCTCCTCAAAGTGAGGAGTTTCCTGGCCCATGCACCAAATGTTGTAGCCACGTGTTCCGGGAAACAAACTCACTCAGAAGGACAATGCAGATAGTGGAGTGCAGTTTATTACACCGGCGGGCCCAAGGCAGAGTCTCCTCTCAGCCAAGGACCGTGACCGGTTTTTCTGAAAACTTTATATACCCTAAGTGTATGTGCCCAAACCCACCTCCCCAAATTCCCTGAAACTAGTCTGAACAAAGGAAAAGAAAGATACAATCAAAGTTAACCCGTGATTCATATGCCTTAAGCCTAGGTAGTTAACACTGGACAATTATCAATAGGCCTGTGGTCATACCCCAATAAGCATAATAGGATTTATGATTCTATTCGGTTACACAGATAATTAGGGTATTCTCTTAGGCAACAAAGAGTCTAGCTACGAGCCCTGAGGTTCCATCCAGGGGGCCTGGTTTTCCAGTTGGTATGTAATTTCCACAGATACTGGGCATAAAGCTCAAAGTCTGCAGTCCGGCCAAGATGGAGTCCTGCTTTCAAGATGGAGCCTGTTCTGTCTGTTTCCTCCTTCACTGGTGGGCTTCTCATGGAAGCGCGATTGGACCAGAGGTGGGGATGGTACCTCTGAGAGCCACCCGTATGGTGGGGGTCCCGCCTCTGACTCCCAGTTGAAGCCAGAGGCTGCAAGCATCTGAAAGCTGCGAGGGCACTTCTCCCTAAGGCTTCCTGGTGACCCTGCCCTTCCAACTCTGTGTCTACTGCTCAAGTTTTGCAAGAGGTGTAGCTTGGCTCTTCAGCTTTGGTTGATGTGCTTCTTTAAAAAATCATGTTTCCAAGTAGAGTGCCCTGGCACAGCCCCAGGTCTGGGCCTCGATGGAGCCCAGGGCCCAGGTGCCTCGCTGCAGCCCTGGACAGGAGGGCTCTTGCCATCAGGCCTCAGCTGAGGGAGGGCAGTGCCAGTGCCCTCCTCTGGGGTCTTGGAGAGGGATAGAGGAGAATGGGTGGGCTTGGCGCTTAGGCCACTCTAGACCTGTGTCCTTGCTTTTGATCTGTGCTCCGCATTCTGCCTGGACCAAGGCAGAGCACGCTGTGCTGGACCACCTCAGAAACTCCTCCGAGAGCTTCCCACAGCCAGTGCAGTGGCCTTCCAAATGGTGGCCCAAGAGGTTCCCTTGGGATGTGGACAAAAAGTAGGAGAAATTTACTTTTATTTCAACATTTACAAGCTTTATGCATGTCTCTGGTGGCAGGACTGTATTTGCACAGTAATACAGTGTATAATTTATGAGTGGATACATGTAATTCCTTTATGAGTGCACACACATTTCTTTCGGGGGGGGGGCACACTTAAATTCTGGTTTTTACTGAAGAGGGTATGTAATCGGAAGCATTGGGTGAGGACTGTCCAGAGGTTAGAAGTGAACCATTTAGCCAGCCCTTCACTCCCTGGCCTCCCTTGTCTTTCTGGCTTCATCATCTATATTCTTCCTCCCCTCCTGACACCTCCCCTGTGACATCATGGCTCCACCAATACTCGAATTCCAGTTGCTGGAACATGCCTTGAGTTTTCACGCCTGCAGCCCTGGCAGAGTCTTCTGTCTGAGGGCCCACTCTTCCCTGAGCCCCTGCAAATTCAGCCAAGATGAGAGAGCCCAACTTCTCTCTGAAGTGTCTCCTGATGCTTATAATTCCCTGAGAGTTCTGTAGGCGTCTTTAATCGCCTGAGTCTCTCCGCGGTGGGTGGTGGCCACTTGTTTAACTTGCAGGGAGTTTGTTTTAGACTCTAAGCCCCTAGAGGGCCAGGCCCAGCGCTTAGTCATATTTACCTCCACAACAGACAGAGGGCGAGTCACCCCGCCACTGGGGGGACAGCCTGGGCCCAGTGAGGTTAATCAGGCTTCACAAGGTCGGGTCTGCTGACCCCACTAATCAGCTTGAGCCTCCTAATCCATCGCCAGCAGGAACTTCAGGACGGAGGGCAGGGGCTCGGGAGAGCTGGCGGGGGCCATCTTGGCCTTCTCCTGCAGGCTCGGTCCGGAGGGGATGGGGCAGCTGAGACATGTGCACCACCCTCTTCCTGCTCAGCACTTTGGCCATGCTCTGGCGCCGCCGATTTGCCAACCGGGTCCAACCGTGAGAAAATCACTGGGCCATGGGCTGGGGTGGGGAAAATGATTGGGCTGAAGGTGGGCAGGGGCTGCCTGGACTCGCAGGGAGGCTGGGAGGGACTTGCTGGGGAGCCCTGAGAAGCTTCCCATTGGAGTAGGGGGCACTCAGAATTCTTCGAAGATGCTGGCTGCGGCCTCTGGTCCCCAGAACCCAATATGGCTTAGGTCTTGCAGAGAAGCAGGAGAGGGGTCTTGGGTCCGGGATCTGAGCTCTGGGGATCCGGGTGTTGCCCACATCTCTGCCGACCTCTTTTCCCTCCTGCAGAGAGCCCAGTGGAGTCGATGGGGCAGTTTCGGGCAGCAGCTTGGAAACAGACCTCCAGTCGTCAGGCAGGTAAGGCAGAAGAGCCTGGGGTGGGGCAGGGAGGGTGTCATGAAGGAGGCTGCCACTGTCCTGAGTCCCTGCCCAGGCCCTGGGGTGTACATGTGTGTGTGTGTGTGTGTGTGTGTGTGTGTGTGTATGCGCTCCAGGCTGGCCCCTCACTCCAGCTCCCCTGTTCCCTGTGTGCCTACTGGGTAGGCTGAATGTTTTCTCCAGCTGGGTATGGGAGTCCCAGCCTTCCCCTGTGGACCCAAACTGTTCTGTCTTCCATGTCCAAATGTGGGGTGGTCCCCAGGGCCCTGGTGTTGGGAGGCGCAGGGGGAGAGGAGAGAGGGAGGAGGCAGCAGCAGCTCTGCGATGCTCGGCCTGCCTTCCCTTCCCCCTCCTTCTCCCGCGGCCCCCGCCCAGCCTCAGCAGCTCCACTGCCTGAACCTCCAGCAGGATTCGCTGTCCAGTCCCCAATAGAAGGCGCGGGAGGCACATGACGTCACCAGCACAGAGTGCCATTGGCTGGGCAGCCCCTGCGGGCAGGACGCTGTCTCCAGTGGCCAGAAAGTTAACTCTTCCCTCTTCTGAAGCCATGTGGCCTTTAGAAGGGGTGAAGTTTGGGCAGGGGGGCAACGTCTGGACTTTTCCTTCCCCGGGTGACTAGCGTCTTTTGATGAGAGGGGCTCTATGCCCAACAATACACTGAAAAATCGACCAATATTTGTTAGGGACACACTGTGGGAGATGTTGGTCTGTGCCTGTGGGCCCACCTGGTGTGGGGGCCTAGCTGAAGAGGGACGCTTTCTCCTGTAACAGCTTCTTCCGAGCCCCTGGCACTGCACCTCTTACTCCCCATGAAAGACAGAGTGTGATGGCCTTGGGCTTCCGGGGACCCTGGGAGGAGGCTGTCTCCCCACAGACTCAGATGGCTGAGACAGACAGCATGTGCTCGCACGCTTGTCTGGGCGCCCCATGCCTCGTCAAGGGTGTGGGGAACCCCTAGATAGGTCGAGATGGGCAATAGAACATGGGTCTTACTTCTCAGTCTTTGGATTCCCCTAGGTCTGGAACGTCAGAATCATGTTCCCCGGCTCCCTGCCCACCTCCAACTCTCTCTCTCCGACCTCCCCTGGGTCTCCAGGAAGCCCAGGGCCTGTGCAGGAAGGAGAGTCATTTCTGTGATGCCCTTCCTCTTAATTCCCTGACTGGGGATCCAGCCTGCACCCCCTTCACTGGAAGGTGGTGCCTTAACCACTGGTCCTCCAGGAAAGTGCCCTGGTCCTCACTGTGGGGTTTGGGTCTAGCATGGGGCAGGCATGTGTGCTCAGTGGCTGTCGTGTCTGGCACTGGGCAGCCCCATGGACTGTAGCTCACCAGGCTCTTCTGCCCATAGGGTTTCTTGGGCAACCAGAGTGGGTTGCCATTTCCTCTTCCAGGGGATCTTCCTGACCCGGGAATCAAACCCCTGTCTCCTTCATTGGCAGGTGGATTCTTTACCACTGAGCCACCAGGGAAGCCTGGAGTGGGGCAGCCTGAGTTTAAATCCCACCTCCCCTCTTACTGACAGCCTGTGGGCAAATTATGTAATCTTTTATTTATATGTAAACTGAGATTAATAACAGAGCGGTTGCAAGGTCTCTGTGAGGTTTGAGTGAGATAACCATTATAATGCACTGGGCACAGAGTAACTGCTCAATTAACACCAGGTTCTCTCTTGCTGTTATGAGATCAGTGCTTTATTCTTCCCCAGGGGCTCTCATACATTAACTCACTCAAGAGAGTCCCTGGCCCCAGAGGTCCGGCCCTTCAAGTATTTCTGGCTTTTGTCAGTGTTGCAGGAAACGGAGAGGGAGATGGAAATGACTTGCTCGAGGTCGTCCGCCCAGTTTGTGGCTGGCGTGGGACCGGCAGGTCTCTGACTTCAGAGTCCATCTCCTCCACATGAAATGCCCCTGGAGCTCCTGTCAGGAGAGAAAAGGCCAAATCTGGGACCATCTGGCCCGGCCTGGTCTGCTGTGGCCTTGCCAGGACTGTTAACTCCTTGGGACTCAGCTAACTGGAGAAACTGGCCTCCCAACTACCCCTCTTCCAGACCTAGGGGAATCCAAAGACTGAGGCGGCTCCACGGAAGGCTGGCCTGGGGGTGGCGAGTGGGGGCGGTGGTGGTAGATGGGAAAGTGCTTTCCACTTCCAATGTTGTTAATTCCAACTGGCTTCTGGGGGCGGGGGGCTCCTGCTCCTCTATTGTAGGGTGAATCTCTAGGTGCAGGGAGAAAGAAGACTGGAAACAGGTGTGGGTCATCCCCTCCAGTCCTCTGACTCTATTCTTTCCTGTTTAGGGAGAAAGAGCCTCTGAAGTAAGCCCTGGTCTCTTGAGGTGGAGCTCAGCCCGAGGACCTGGGATCAGCTGGCCACAGCAGGTAGGGCAGGGTCTGCAGTCTCGAGGTCGGAGGGTAGAGCTGGGGACAAGGCGGGAAGGACACAGAGTCCACAAGGCCTGGCCGCAGGGGAGCGGATCAGGCTGTGGTCACGATGGAGGCTGAGGGTAGGAGGGTGGACTTCTTCCAGCGGCTCCTACCTGTTGTGTTCCAGGTCACAACGTAAGGGTTAGTTTTAAGAGAATGAGGGGTCATCTCAACAGCATTTTCTAGGCCTGGGGATGAGGTGGTGGTCCTGCTGGTGGCCTGAGGGCTGTCTAGAGGACTTCTCAGGGAGAGGTGGCACTCTGGGTTGTCCACTCTGTAATACAAGCCCCCGCTCTGGGATGGGAGAGCTAGCCCATCAGCTGGTTTTTCTCTTTCAGCTCAAGTCCTGGTGTGCCCTCCACCCCGGAAGGACGATGTGCTGGAAGCAGCAGCTGCAGGAGAGGGACCAGGGAAAGCAGTTGTCGAGAAGGTAGACTCCTCTTTCGGCCCGGACTGCTGGTCTGCACCACCCGAGGCCCTGGCGTGGGGGTCCTGGAGAAGTGGGCCTGGTTGGGCAGGCGGGAGGGGCGGAGGAGCTTGAGCTCTGGGACATGCTCCCTTGCTGGGAGTCCACCCAGAGAGAGGGACTCAGTGGGGTGCCCCAGCCCTGTTAACTCTGGGGCAACTCTTGCCACCTGGGGCGACAGGAGGGAACAGTAAGGAGTGAGGAGACTCCAGAAGTGAGGGACAGCCGTGGCTCACGTTCGCCAAGGAGGGGCTGCCCGTCGTCCTCTGCTGAATCCTCACAATAACCCATGCACGCTGGTCACGCGATCACCCACGGTTCAGAAACGAGGAAACTCGCAGAGAGGTTCGCTGACTTACCCAGCGTCACTCAGCCAGAAAGTGGAGACCCCAGGCTCATAAGGGGGAGGGGTGCAAGCCTCCTGAAACCACCTGGAATCTACAGCTGCTCAGGGGAAGCAGCAGTTTCGCTGGCCTGGCCACCCATCGCTGGCAGCTCAGCTCGTCCAGGGCTGTGTGGTGTCACTTGGTGGCGGTGATACTCACGTTCTGTGACATTTGCCTCTGCCCGGTCCCCAGAGCTCACCCTGCTGGTGGCTCTGCTGAAACGATCACTAGGAAGGGCCAGCTGGGTCTATGAGGTGTCTGCCTGCAGCTGGATGGAAGCAACCCACAGCTTGTCCTCATGGCGTGCGTGCGTGCGTGTGTGTGCACACGCTTGTGCATGCGAGCCTGTGTTCCAACCGGGCAGTAGCGTGTGGGAAGGGAGAAGCGTGACACTTGTTTTTGTCAGTCTGCTGACTGCTCAGTAGCGGCGGCGGTGGCCTCCTTTGCCCCCAGCTGCTCTGCCATTTCTCTCTCTTTACGATCCTGCCCGATCCCGAGTGGAGATAAAAGCAGATTTCCGCTTCTGCTCCCTGAGATCCAGGCGCAGACCAGGCAGGCAGCTGCTGCCCACTGCCTTGCGGCCATTCATCTTCCCAAGCCCCCCTCCTCCCACGTGCATCTCTCCTCCCCCTCCAGCTCCTACTGCTCACCCTCCTGCCAGGAGCGAGGCCTCTGCCTGGCCGGCCCCACTCCCTGACTTTCGAGAAAGAGGAGCTTCTGTAGACAGCAGGGAAGGCTGAGATGCAGCAGACTCGGGAAACCCACTCTCAAGGGACAGGGAGGAGGTGCAGCCTGCTGCAGGGAGCCTGGCAGTTCCGTGGGAGCCTCAAAAGTAGGGCAGGGCGGAGGCAAGGGAAGGGTCGCACCAGGGGAAGGAGCTCCGTGCTGGAGCTGAGTCAGAGCCCCACTGCCCGCCTGACATGGGCCGCAAGTTCGTGACCACCTGTCTCAGCTCCCGTCAGCCTGTCTTTCTCCGGGAGGCATCACTCACAGGCTGAGGGCCAGAGGGCACTGTTCCCAGGACCTGGCCTGTGCTCCCTGATCCTACCTTTGCGTTCATTCTCTAATCTCTTTGCCATATTCCTGTCACTTCATCCTGGCTGCCGCTCTCTGCCTGTCTCCTTCCACTGGGCTGAGGAACTGTCAGAGCAAGGTCGGCTCGCTGCACCGGGGCTGGCTCACCGCCCAGACACACATCCACAGAGTGACACCCCTTTGCAGCCCTGTTCTCAGAGCCTGTGAAGGCGCCCCTGGGGACCATTAGCCGGAAGAAGGGAGGGAAACCAAGAGGAAGGGGCTGCTGGAGGTGGGGGGAGGCGTCTGCTGGGCTTGGAGGCTGCCCAGGCCCTGGCAGCCGGGGTGCCATGTGGGCTGGCTGGGAGGGGCTCTCTTCCCCAGGGAGCAGGCTGGCTTTGGTGGGAGCAGATTGTGTTTACACCTTCCCCACACGCCCGGCCCACGCTCGCCTCTTATTCTCAGGGCTCTCCCACCCCTGGGCTCTGCACAGTCTGCACGCCGGCAGCTCCTATTGCAGAGTTGCCACCCTCGGCCGAGAACTCCTCTTCAGGAGGCTGCCCGGGGCCGAGGTGCCCCTTCCTCGGCCCACTATCTCCAGTTCCAGCAGCTGGGTTGAAGCCCGTGCGGGGGGTGGACCCGGTGTTCCCGAGAGGCTGAGTCCCTCTCCCTCCCATTTCCTTGGTAAGAGCTGCTGCTTGGATATGAGAGCAGAAAAGTTCAGGGGCTTGGTAGATCAGCTCTAACAAGAGGGAGGGGATTAAGGGAGACTCAAGAGAGAGAGCTGGGCCCCTCCTGGTGCAGGGTGTGGGCTGTTAGGAAATAATGATCAAGGATTTGAGAGCGAGGAGCCCA
This sequence comes from Ovis aries, assembly GCF_016772045.2. NCBI lineage: Eukaryota > Metazoa > Chordata > Mammalia > Artiodactyla > Bovidae > Ovis > Ovis aries. The sequence continues at coordinate 54,547,243 of NC_056064.1, read as the reverse complement.
GGGTCAGAGCACCAGGTTGAAATCTTGACTCCACCGCCACTTCGTACCTCTGTGGCCTTGGGTACGTTACTGAACGTCTCAGTGCCTGTTTCCTCATCTATAGCACGGAGATAATAGTGTTAGTTTCCTGTCTCACAGGATTGATGTTAAATTAGATAATGTGTGTAGCGTGCTTACCACATTACTAAGTGTTCAATATATGTGAGCTAGTGGGATTGTGTTTGTAAACTGTCAGTTACTGAATAATTACAGAACAATCAGTAGGTAACTCTAACAGCTAGAGTCCCTCCCCTCTTTCCCAGAGCCCCTCCTGGCCTGTCTTTCCACATAGATGACCACCGGGCACTGGCAACTCTGAAATAAACAGCAGAGGGTGGCACTGCTGGGTGGGGGCCACCCACCCAGCTAGGTCTTAACTAAGACCTAGCACCCAGTGAGACGGTACAAGAGCCTGCTGCTGTCGCTTCTGGGTACCTAGAACCCCATCCCAACCTCCAGGGGGTAGGGACGGTCCTGGCCTAGACACCTGCCCCCCTAGAGGCTCCGCTTCTCAGCTCCAGAGAAGACAGGCGGCGGTTGCCCTGATGCTCTTCCACCCTCCGTCTGAATGCTAATCTCCCTGCCATGGAAGCCTGAGTGACAGGGAAAAGGCTGCTCGGAATTGCAGGGCAGCCGAGGGCAGCAGCGGGAGGCAGGGAGGTGCTGTCGTCTGCGACTTTTGCAGCTGAGGCTCAGGGCTGCTGCCAGTCTCTCCTGGAGCCTGGGAGACTGGGACACGACCAGAGAGCTTATGAGGCAGCGGGGGTGGGGCGGGGGAGCAAGGGAGGCAGCCACAGCAGCTGCGTCTGGCGTGACCCTGGGGTGCAGAAGCGACCGGGGAGAGCACCGGCCCATCCCAAACGTATGACTGTGTGTCTTCGGACAAGACGGTCCTGGGCGGGGGCAGAGAGCAGAGGCCCGGTCCTAGACTGGTGGGACATGGCCCCATCTGAGGCAGCCACGATGACACCAATAGCAGGGGGCCCAGCTGGCCCCACTGCTCCCGGGGACCCCTCTGCAGGCGCCCCACTGCTAGAGAAGAAGCCCCAGACCTTGAGATAGAGCCTCAACAGAAGAGCCAAGTGGCTGATACCAAGGTTTACTTTGATGATAATAATAATGATACTACTACTATTAATAATAATGGCTAATAGGTCTCACACACTCTGTGCCAGGGGCTGTGCCAAGAGCTTTATTTATAAGCACTGTCTCACTTATGAGGCAGGAACTGCTGTTAACCTCATTGACCCAATAATTCATTCAAGGTCACTCACAGCTGGTGGCAAAGCCGGGATCTGTGCCCGGGCAACATGATACCGGAGCTCGTGAGCTGGCAGAGCAGGAAGGGCCTGAGTCTTGAGGAAATCCAGGGTGACCCAGCCTCCAGGCACAAGGAACCAGTCGTGGCCCAACCTGGGCGGTGCCTCTGTAGGTGGGCCGGGTGGGCTCTGCCAGGGCTATCTCTACGCTCTCTCTTCTGGAACCCATGTTTCCAGGGTAGACACTGGGTCCTGAAACAGCTAGTCCTTGCTTTCCAGCTGACAGGGGAAAGGAGAGCGGGCTCCGCAGGATCGGTCATCCTCTTAGGGAGGAGGCAGTGGCCACCGGCAGACAGACAGAGAGGCCAGCACTCAGAGCCACTGCCAATCTGCTGTCCCCTTCAACTAGGGCAGAGAGAGAGGACATAGTCAGCAGACTGGCTGGAGGGGGAACTGGAGGAGGGGGAGGGCTTCGAGCAGGTGGCTTCGAGAGGGAGCCCCTGACTTAAACTGGAAACGAGTCCTGGTACGTAAGGACTACAGACCCTCTCTGTGGGATGCACACGCCCCCTAGTGGGGACTAAGCCTAGAGGGTGGACAGAAAATGAAAACAGAAGTAGCTGATGACCATGACCTGTGAGCCTAGGTGGGAAGGGCCAGTCCCATCCTTCGGTGAAGACACATATGTCCACTTAAGGTCACATGCAGAAGCCAGCTGAATTAAACATTAAAGGAGACTATTAATGTATTCACTTGCTTGTTTATTTGACAAGCACATATTGGGAGCCCACAACATACAAATCTTGTATTAGGTGTTCGGAGTGAGACAGCGAAGAAAAAGACAGTGCCTGCCCTGCCAGTTAGAACAAGACCAAGACCTTGGCCTGGGAGGCCCAGTTCTGCCAGCCAGACACTGCCTGGCCACGTGACTGTTCCCTCTCTGGACCTCCATCTCCCCATTTAACAGGCATGTGTTGAACTCAGGTGGGCTGGTGCTGGCGACGTAAAGGACTAATGACCGTCCTCAGGAAAAGAACTGTCTACTAAGATGAAGGGGATCCATCTGATGACCTCTGGGGGCCCCAGAACTTCTCCCAATCAAAAGAGACTCTGATGGACTGTGTCTGGAGGTGCTAACAAGGACTCGCTCACTCAACAGACATTTATGGAGTGTCTGTGTGCCAGGCACTGTGGATGCCAAAATGAATTAAGACTTCCTGCCACAAACAACTAGAAAACTGAGCAAAATATAAGAAACAGACACTTGACAACAGGCAGCACACAGGATGGTGACCTCATGACTTCCTGGGCATCTGCCTCAGACAGTCCCCTGCCTGCAGTGGGGGGGCGGGGGGGTGCAGAACATGCAGACCACAGTGGTCTTACTAGGGTGAGGAGGCATGATCAGAGTTCAAGACAGTGTGGCGGGGGCTGGGGGGCGGAGGAGGCAGTTCCAAAGGACATACATACAGATCGATGGGATCCGAAGACAGGACAAAGGTGATTCAACAGAGAAAGGAAAATCTTGACGACAGAAAATAGAAAGCACTAACTATAAAAACAAAGTGGATAAACTGGAAAGGCTAGGAGAAAGTATCTCCCAAGCAAATAGCTGAGAAAGGACTTGGGTCCAGAATATATGAAGAATTTTCACAACTCAGTAACATGATAGGCCAATAAAAAAGGGAGGGTTTTAATAGACTCGTCACAAAGAAGTACACGTAGGGCCAATATACACAGAAAGATGCTCAACATCACAGTCGACAGGGAGATGCGTGTTAAGACCACAGTGAGATACTACAACACACCCACAAGAATGGCTAACGTTATGGCTGACCATAGCAGGTCCTGGTGAGCGTGTGGAACCAGCGTAACTCTGAAATACATTGCTTGGGGGAATGTAAGCAATACAAACCACTGGGGATACCAGTTTGGCAGTTTTCCTTGCAGTTATCCAAGAGGAATGAAAACTTATGTCCACAGACAGATCTGTATAAAAATGTTCATTGCAGCTTTATTAATCATAGTTCCAACAGCCCAAATGTCCATCAACATGTGCATGGATAAAAATATTGTGGTGTATTTATCTGACGGAATAATATTCAGTAATTAAAAAGGAAATGAACGACTGTTATAAGCCACAGCATGGGTTATCGAGGGAAGCCAGACACAAGAGTACCTGCTGTAGGGTTCCATTTATATGACATTCTAGAATGGACAAAACGAAGCTGTAGTGACACAAAGCAGATCAGTGGTTGTCTGGGGCCAGGGCTGAATGGAGATTGACTGTAAAAGGGTGTGAAGGGGATCTCTGGGGGATGAAAATGTTCTAAACCATGAAGGGGTCATGGTTGCATTGGTGTATACACTTATTGGACTACTGCACTGAACATTTTTAAATGGATGCATTTTATTGTATGTAAATTATACCTCAATAAAGATGACTTAAAGAGTTAAAAAAACAAACAAGAATAAAGCTTTGACTCTTATCTTGCTTACAGTCTAGTGGAAAAGCCAGACATGAAAACAAATTATCATGAAACACTGGGTATTAAGAGAAGTATGTTCACATAATAAGAGCTCCACTTACTGCGTGCTTCCCTGTGCAGGCTAGGTGCGTTGCACGCACAGTCCTAAAACGGTTCTGCCGGGTTCGTGGGAGCCTCCACCTCTTCCTGCTGCAGATAAGGAGCCTCAGAGAGAGGTGAAGTCATCCACCAGGGGTTACTTACCTCAAATCAGCAGAGCTGGGACCCGACTCCAGGTCTGCTTGGTCGCAGAGCATGTGCTACATCAGCCAACCGTGGGAACGTTGCAAAGAGCTAAGGGACTGTCTGAGCATCTCAGGTCAGACTTCGCAGAGGAGATGCGGAAGCATCAGTCGGGATTTGGTACGCACAAAGGGAAGGATGAAGGGAAGGAAATGTCCAGGCAAAGGAGACAAACAGCATGAGAGCAGGTGCTGCAGCAGTTATGAGAAGGGATTTCTGGGAAGGGGAGTCACGTCCAGAAAACAGGAGGAAAGGTTAATGGCATGTTATGTATCCTTCAAATTCACTTATTTTTAAAAAGCCTATTAAGCAATTTTATGAGAGGCAACAGATCTGCAGAGCAGGCAAATGAAACCTATGCTACTGGTCACCACAGGAAGGAATCCACTGCAACCCAAGGTCAACCATTCTCAATAAACAGGGTACATGTTGTCCTGTTTCTTCCCCTCCAGAAAGTTAAAAGCTCTGAGCAATGGTCCCAGATTTCTGCTGAATGGGATTTGTGGCCCTCTTTCATAGTCCTGAGAAATTGAAGTGGAAAATATCCTCTATGCTTTGAGGATGTGCTTTCGAGCTGGATGAATTAAAATCACTGGAGTTAGCAAAACATGAGCCACTGTTACAGTGTATCTTTCCAGGAAACCCAGCACAATGGTTAAGACCATAGGTCTGGAGCTCAACTGAGTTCCCAGTGCCTTCACACACTGATGACTTTCATTTTTCTGCCCTTGAGTTGAAAAACAGAAGGATAATGACAGGACTGTTGTGAGAGTCAAATGAGAGAGCCAACTGAAGGTGCTTAGGGTCATCAAGTTTTATACTTTAAATTTGGGCAGCTTTTTGTATGTCATTCAGATCTCAGTTAAAGAGGTTTTAAAAATATGTATATTCTTCTATTTATTTATCTTTGGTTGTGCTAGGTCTTCACTGCTGGATACGGGCTGTTTCTGGTTGCGGCAAGCAGGGGGCTACTCTTTGTTGTGGAGCATGGGCTCAGTTGCCCCGCGGCATGTGGAGACTTCCTAGACACGGGATCAAACCTGTGTCTACTACACTGGCAGGCAGATCCTTAATCAGTGGACCACTACGGAGGTCCAGTATATCAAGTGTTGTTTTTTTTTTTTTAAAGGCACTTAAAACAGTGCCTAGCATGGAGTCAACACTACATACCAGCTATTATTTTTTTCAGGATGGTAATTTGATTGTGTCAGTTTGTCTTCTTTATTTTGCCATGACCCATTCTTCCCGAGAATAATCATCAACAAAAAAGAGAGGACGATTTGGGATATGCCAATCCTATCATTTAGAGTCATATCATTCTAATGGAACACCCAGCTTAAGATGGCTTAAACAGCAAAGTGGTTTCTTTTTTAAAATCTCCCACTCTGTATTTCACTCAAACTAGTGCTCACAGGATGCCTCCCACATTCAGAAATATTGACATGTAAAAATATGTGTCTCTGAATCAAACTAAAGGTCTAAAGGCTGGGGACATCGGGACTGGCTTCTCCAGCAGCTCAAAAGCATCTTCAAGGACTCAAGCTTGTTCCGTCCATCACTGCTGACCTTCCGCTCTTCCTAGGAAGCAGCAGTTGGCTTGCTGTTCAAGCAGCAACAAGATGGCTTCCATGGTCTCAGGCATCACTTCACGGGGTCCCAAAACTAGAAGGGAGGCTACTGTTTTTCAAAATTAGAAAACCTTCCCAAATGTGGCAGAACTGCATTGCAGATCACTTTCTAAACCAATTCCTGGCGAAGGGAAGAGATTTCTCATGGGCCTGGTGCAGACTATTCAAGACTCACTCCTTGGGGCAGAGACGGGGTTTGCTTCCCAGCACCTCTGCGGTGTTCATCATATGGAGGAAGGGCAGTGGTGGGGCTAAGGGTGCCTGCCACACAGGTAAACTTCTGGGAATATCACTGGTGCAACTGCTCCCCATGTAAGCAGCTAACTGCTCAGGAAATACTGCTCCTCCTTCGTGTTCTTATTCATAAAATTAAACACAACTTTCCAGTTAAGACATTAACCTCAATATTTAAAGACTCTTTTCTATTAATGTGGGTTTCAAATGCGTGTGCTCAGTTGCTCAGTTGTGTCCCACTCTTTGCGACCCCATGGACTGTAGCCCACCACGTTCCTCTATCCATGGGAATTCCCAGGCAAGAATACTGAAGCAGGTTGCTATTTCTTTCGCCAGGGGACTCTTCCCCACCCAGGGACTGAACCCATGTCTGCAGGGTCTTCTGGAGGCAGATTGGCAGGTGGATTCTTTACCACTGAGCTATCTGGGAAGACACAGTTTTCAAATAATCCCAAGTCTTAGATTTGGAAAACTCAGCAGTGGCCACAGGACTGGGAAAAGGTCAGTTATCATTCCAATCCCAAAGAAAGGCAATGCCAAAGAATGTTCAAACCACCACACAATGGCACTCATCTCACATGCCAGCAAAGTAATGCTCAAAATTTTCCAAGCCAGGGTTCAACAGTACATGAACCATGAACTTCCAGATGTTCAAGCTGGATTCAGAAAAGGCAGAGGAACCAGAGATCAAATTGCCAACATCCGCTGGATCATCAAAAAAGCAAGAGAGTTCCAGAAAAACATCTACTTCTGCTTTATTGACTACGCCAAAGTCTTTGATTGTGTGGATCACAACAAACTGGAAAGTTCTTCAAGAGATGGGAATACCAGACCACCTGACCTGCCTCCTGAGGAATCTGTAGCAGGTCAAGAAGCAACAGTTAGAACTGGACATGGAACAACAGACTGATTCCAAATCGGGAAAAGAGTACGTCAAAGCTGTATATTGTCACCCTGCTTATTTAACATCATGAGAAACCCTGCGCTGGATGAAGCACAAGCTGGTAACAAGATTGCCAGGAGAAATATCAATAACCTCAGATATGCATATGACACCACCCTTATGGCAGAAAGTGAAGAAAAACTAAAGAGCCTCTTGATGACAGTGAAAGAAGAGGGTGAAAAAGTTGACTTAAAACTTAACATTCAGAAAACTAAGATCATGGCATCCAGTCCCATCACTTCATGGCAAACATTTGGGGAAACAGTGTCAGACTTTATTTTTGGGGGCTTCAAAATCACTGCAGATGGTGACTGCAGCCATGAAATTAAGAAATGCTTGCTCCTTGGAAGAAAAGTTATGACCAACCTAGACAGCATGTTAAAAAGCAGAGAGGTTACTTTGCCAACAAAGGTCCATCTAGTCAAAGCTATGGTTTTTCCAGTAGTCATGTATGGATGTTGAGAGTTGGACTATAAAGAAAGCTGAGCGTCGAAGAATTGATGCTTTCAAACTGTGGTGTTGGATAAGACTCTTGAGAGTCCCTTGGACTGCAAGGAGATTCAACCAGTCCATCCTAAAGGAAATCAGTCCTGACTATTCACTGGAAGGACTGATGCTGGAACTGAAACTGCAATACTTTAGCCACCTGATGTGAAGAATTGACTCATTTGAAAAGACCCTGATGCTGCAAAAGATTGAAGGTGAGAGAAGGGGACGACAGAGGATGAGATGGTTGGCTGGCAACAACAACTCAATGGACATGGGTCTGGGTGAACTCTGGAAGCTGGTGATGGACAGGGAAGCCTGGCGTGCTACAGTCCATGGGGTCGCAGAGTCAGACACATCTGAGCGACTGAACTGAACTGAAATCCTATCAGTGAATGGAACTCCGTGAGCTGACTGCCTGAGCGCAGCAGGTTGGCTGACCCGATTTCCCCTCTGCAATCAGAGCCAAGGCCCCTGCACAGCCCTGGGGACTCCTGCCCTGTAAACCTTCTGATCTACTTCTGTCACTTATCTCTAGACTGTGTGACTCTCCATGTAACAAATATAGGTCTACACTGGCCTTGAATAATGTAAAATTCAAATATCCTAGACCTCGCCAGCAAATGAAGTCACAACAACATTAGCATTTCCCTCTCAATAGCTCTGAGCCCTTGCCCTCATTCAGGAACGCTAGCGCATTTTGTGTTTACCAGTTATTTCCGGGTGGCCTATGCAGTGCACCTGACACGTACTCAGGCACAAGGGCTCATTGCATTTTGCTCAGTCACTTGGCCACAGCCCAGCAGCCCGTGACACCCCCATCCACCGTGAGCCTGCTGCTGTTTTACCAAGGGCCCTGTCAGGTGTCAAACCTCCACTGTGTCCTCTGGCACAGTGGCCCTTCTAGAGCTGGGACGAACAGCCTTCACTGCACACTGGGTGCCAATTAGTCTGGGACCCAAGACAGCCCCCTGCCTGCAATGTAGGGGACCCGGATTCAGTCCCTGGGTTGGGAAGCTCCCCTGGAGAAGGTAATGGCAACCCACTCCAGTATTCTTGCCTGGGAAATCCCATGGACAGAGGAACCTGGCAGGCTACAGTCCATGGGGTTGCAGACTCGACACAACTGAGTGACTAACACTTCCATTTTTCAAGACAGCCCCGCGACAGCCCAGAGCCCTCAGTCTTTCACAGATCAGCTCCTGCAGCCTCTCATCCTCACTCTTCCTGCCAGAAAATGGCTGGAAACAGTGGAACAGGTGCCCATCATCCACACCCCACTTCTCAGTTTCATCTCTAACCACCCATGGAAACACACAAAATCTGTTTTCCTTCCCCTCCCCCACAACCCCAAACCCTTCTATATAAGATCAATTTATATATACACTCACAGTACAGTATAACTTCATCATAAGAGTACAGACTCTACAGGCTAGGATCAAACCCCGATTCCACCAGTTACTAGTGTGTGAACTAGGGCAAGTTATATAATATTTCAATGTTCCTCTTTCCCCATCTGTAAAAACAAGAGTAGTGATAACGCACTTCACCATGCAGTGGTGAGGATGAAACAAATTAATATCCATAAAGTACTCAAGGAGTGAATGTCTCACAGTAAGTGTTATAAAGCATTAGCTATCATTATTGTTTTGCCAGCAGATCACCTGCCTACACACAAGCAGCTTTTGGCAAATTCCACACTTAGAGCCTGAAATAAATTTAGTCTGCAGGGAGAGACCTCATTCTTTCTCTTGGTATTGTACAAAATAATTTGTCTTCAAGGGTAAAACAGAGAAACTTAGGGGCCAATTTCACACAATTGGAGCTATTGCTGAGTTAATGATTGTATTTGTGGAGTACTTACTGTGAGCAGAGGCAGTGGAATACCAACTAGGTCTGTGAAGAATTTTAAAAGAAAAAACAAATTAGACTTTTGCCTTGAAGAGCTTACAATCAAATTAAGGAAGGCAAACATTAACAGATGTGGTAACTTGAAAATAAGTCCCCGAAACATTACTACACACAGAACAATTTAATCCAGGCTTAAATGCTACTGAGATCATTGCTAAAGGGCTGATGAGGATGGGGAAAGGGTGATGTTTTAAGGCTTCATGGTCTTGCAACTTTACCATTATTATTATTAGTATTGGTTGCAGGACATGCAGCACGTGAGATCTTAGTTCCCTGTCCAAGGATCGAACCAGTGTTTCCTGCACTGGAAGTCCAGAGTCAATCACTGGATTGCCAGGGAAGTCCGCACATTTAATTTCCAAATAGGTATACATTCTGGCTGTGACTCTAGTTGTTGCTTTGCACTTTTACAATTTCAAAATTAAAGCCGGGGTGACTGCCTGAAAAACAGCCCTCAGGAGTAGCAGACGGTGTTACACTACTCTGTTCTTTTTGTAAAGTATAATTATTTTTGCGTGGCGCCCCTGCGGTTCAGGCGAATTTCGAGTCCGGCCCGGCCCGGCCCGACCCGTCGCTCTCTGGCGCCCTCTGCCGCCCGCGCCCCAACTAAGAGCAACAGAGCGGGACGTCGAACAACGAATTTCCCGGGAATCTCCTTTTCCTTCACTAACGCAACCACCCCCTCCATGACTCTAATAAAATCCGTCTAGCAATTAACTACCAAGTCCCTCAGAGGTTCCTCTCGAAGCCCCCTCGAACTTTCTGCGGCCTCCACCACCCAGCCAATCTCGGCCAGGGACAGCCTGTTCACTCAACAGATAGCGACTTTGTGACCGAAACGACCGTCGGTCTTCGTTTTCTAACCGCCGGGGTTTCTATACAGAGCAAGCCTCCCCCCCTGGGCTCTCTACTGTCCCCAGTGGCGGCCACCATCTTACCCGGGCTTCAGAGCCTCGGGCGCCCCTCAGCGGCCGTTGACAACACTACATTTCCCAGCAGCCCTTTCTCAATAGCGCGAGAGTTCGCGCGAGACTTCCGTGAAGACTTGAGCGCAGGCGGAAACCGGCCTCCTTTTCCGATGCGGGCTGCTTGGCTGGGAGTCATGGTTTCCTCGTTGTGGTTCCAGCAAGGCCAGCAACCTCGGCCCTGTGGCCGAGGGAAGGCTGCGGAGGTGGGTAAACAGCTTATTCTTTGATACGGCGCTAGCATACTTGGCCTCCCGCTGCTCGAAGGCGAAATAGTGACGCTAGGCCTGGTTCCCCCAACCCCCACCCCCATAGGTGGTTGGGAGGATTAACTGAGATACTCGGTGAGAAAACGCTTTCCAAAGGGTGCGAGGTTTTGCTACTGAAGGGAGAGAGAGCCCAAGCCCACCTTTGACATCGCAGCGTCCCTCCTGGGGGAGAACGCCTCTTCCATCCTGCGCAGCCCCCAGGCCTCACGGCCACCCAAGCGCTGAGCTTGCAGGCCCAGGGGCCCTGCTTGTCCCCAGGTCCTCCCACGGGGCAAGCTCGCAATTAACATCCAGGGTGTTAACGTCTAAATATTTGGCTTCCTGTTGGAGTGCATAGAGGACAGCCCCAATCAATTTCACTTAATTCTACAGCTAATAGTGGCGTGGTAGACTTTGTCTGGAAGGCTGCAGTTTTATAGCGACCCTTAACATGCTTATGTTTTTATTCCCCACAGGCCTTTCCGGCATCTGCAGAGAAGCTTAGAAGTGACGAATGGAAGTCTGAAATAAGTAAGAATGCATGTAGGCAGGAATTTGGGTGGGCAGCAGAAATGAGAAAGCCGAGATGGTCTTAAGCCTGCCACGCACCGCAGCTCTGAATCCTGGCTGACTCAGGACCAGTTGGGGGTCCTACTCAGAATCCAGAAGTGAGGATGGTCTCTGTGCCAGTGTACTTGTGGCCACTAGGTGTCGCTGTTTGAAACCAAAGTGGATGCCACTGCATTCACGGGTAAAAGGGAGACTTGGAACTTGAGCTTTAAAGTTGATTGAGATTTAGAAATGTTCCTTACTGGTTGAGCTGAGGATGATTTAAAGTTATCCCTGTCTGAAAAGACTTCTGTTGTGAGGAAATCTAACTTGCTGAGGCTCAACGTTTTAAATTATGTTCTTGGGAATGAATATCCTAAGTTTGTTCCTGTTAATGTGTTATCCATATTTCTCTTTTAAAGATGTAGGCTGGGGGCTTTGAAAAAAGTCACATGAAAACCATCATCCAGAGATGTAAGGATCCTTGTGATGAAATGTCTATAAATGGTAAGAGTTTTAACTTTAACAGAATTGCATAGATTATGGTTCCTTTAAGTGTTGGCTTGTTAGATTTCAGAGATGTGTGGGTCTTCCTACACATTAACAGCTATCTGAGAGATACTTGTGTAGGCCTTCTTGAATAGTTTTTCCTTTTAGTGCCCAGAGAAGAGAAGTAGTATGAACTCTTTCCTAGACCCCTCACCAAGTACCCTCACAGTGATTGTTACAACACTGTGAGGTAGATGTTTCCCCTATGCTGCTCCCGAGTAAGTCAACTGAATTAATGAGTTCACTTGCCCAAAGTTACACAACTAGGTTATTTTTTTTTTAAAGAGCCATAAAAACATAGCTATAAGTGATTTTGGAAGGGGGACATTTTTATTAAGTTTTATTGAGATATAGTTAACAGCTGGTCATTGAGTTAGACTAGTGGTTCTCAACTAGGGGTGGAGGGTGTTGCTGGGATCCAGGCAATAATCCTAATTACCCTATAGTGTACATGACAGGCCCACCACCACCCCGACAAAGAACTCCCCACCCAAAATGTAGAGTTGAAGTTGAAACCCACTATTAGACTGAGACTCCAGTCTCATAACCAGGTAACCACACTAGCCCTTGTTTCTTCATTTCTAAAAGACAAGAGTGGTGCTTTTTAGACCTGGCTCTGCACCTATAGAATGTGCCTGGACCCCACCTCCACCCATGCTAAGATGGGTGAGATGGCTCTAGAGTGTAGCCCAAGAGTCATGTGTGGCTATTTAGGAGCAGATGTGGAGGAACAGGGAGATGATCTGATCTACTTTTAGCTCGGGGATTTTTATTACAGCAAGGTTATAGTACTGGCTATTTTTAAGTAGCTCTCAGGGCAGATCTATAATCCCTATCTTAAAGAACTGAAAGCCACATGGTCGCTCTGCAGTATCGTTTTGCACACAGAGGTGAGCAAAGGAGAAGTGACCTTGTTTGGTGTTGATTCTTCTTGGCATCAGGCACCCTTTGTGCAGCCGGCCTTCAGTGGTCTGGCTGAAAGGAGTAATCCACACTGTTTCAGACATTTTTACTGACAGCACAAAGATGCTGAAATATTTACTCGGCTACTAGACATTTTGTGCTCAGGGAGACCCTGGCTTTAAAAGGACAGGAACTGTCACCATGTCAGGTCTGGGACGTTGGGTACAGCTAGGCACTAGATAGAAAGTTTTTGCCCTTGAGGGCAAGCACATTCTAATAAACCAGATAAGACTGAATAAGTTCCTGGGAAAGGAAGTAAAGCGGAATTTGGTAAGGAAAACATGGTTTGCTTGTGCTGTGGGCTGGCAGCTGGGTGGGGAGCTGAGTCCATGATGATGTGAAGTTATCCCTGTCTGAAGGCCAAAATAAGGCCTTTGAGTGTGGAATCTGGATATCTGAGACTCAGTTTCCCAAGTTTGCTTTAGAGAAAATTGAGGCCTGGTTTATTTGGTTTGTTTGTTTAATGCCTGAATTAGCAGTGATCTGTCTGAGAGATACTTGTGTAGACCTTCTTGAATAGGTTTTCCTTTGCAATTTCCCCTCGCCAGGTACAGCCTCAGTTTGAGGCCGAAAAGGATACTCCAGAAAAAGACACTGGCTGCAGTGCTGTGGCGGCTGCCCTGGGCTCGGTGTGGAACTTCTCTCATATGTAATAGAGGAAACCTTTGGAACAGGCCTGGGTGGATATGCTCTGTTTCCCCTGGCCCTTGGGTTGTGCTGAGTGGCAAGATGACTTTGACATACGTCTGTTTTCTTTGCTAGATGTCTGTAGCGTGTGAAACAGAACTGACCTGCTTTACCTAAAGCAAGTGAAACTGTTCTCTCCCGTTGTTTGTAATGTAAGCTTTCTGTTTCTATCTTACGGGTCCAAAAGAATCCCGGCAAGCCTATGATGGTTAGTTATCCCTGTCTGAACATCTCGACTGAGGGAAAACAGTCTGTTCTGAGGCTTAAGGGGCTGGCTCTGGGCTCTTAAAAGCAGTTCAGGCTTTATAAGGGATCAGACAGAACGCACTCCAAAGGGAGTTGTGCTTATGTACCCTGCTGAGACCCCAGTCCTGGGGCCCCATCCCTCTGCCACTTGAAAACCAGTGGTGGGCTGCCCTGTCACCCTCTGGCTCTGAGGGCACAGGCTATAAGAGGTGGCAGTAATGGGCAAGTGGCCCAGATCTGACTTATGCTTTTAACTGGAATGAAAGAGTGCTTGTCACATATTTCAAGAAAATGAATGCGCTCTTTGAGACAGACGGCAGTGGAAGATGTGTGCCGGCTGTGGCAGTGAGTACACTTCAGGACTATCTGATCTCTCGTCTTTTTACTGTGTCCTGACATTCAGGAAAGAAGGGGTACCTTGGCACTAGCATGGTTTCCAGGTGCCTTGTTCACGCAGGGCACTCTGCGGGGGTTAGCCCAGCTCTTGTCTGAATGGCATGGCTGGCTTGTGAGCAGGAGAGTAGCAGAGTGGCACTGGGCTTTGTTCCCATTGAAATGCCGTGCTTGAAGTGGGCACAGATTGCCTTTCTTTTCTGTTGAAGTTGGGAGGTATGTGCAGCTCTTCATATGTAAGGTCACATATTTGTTCGGTCACCAAGGAAGCTGTATTTGGGGTGGGATTTAAAGAACCAGAAAACTGGTCCAAGCAGCCTACAGCCTGAAGCAAACATAGTGAAAGGACGTGTTAGCAAGTGGGAAGGTCTACCTGCTGGGTTACAGTCTGCTTCTGAGTGGACTTGACTGTTGTGCGGGACCCAAGTGAACCTGGAGGGGTGTTTTGTGTTTTGTTTTTTTCAGCTCTGCTGCACATCAACCCTGGCCCTTGGCAGTGAGAGCGCTGAGTCCTAACCATTGGACCCACCAGGGGATTCCCCTAACCTGTATGTTTGACTTCAGAGGGCGTCTGAATATAAATGCCCCCAGCACTTTGTGGGTGCTCTTTACTGGGCCTTTGCACTGTCTCCTGGAAAGAGGCAATTGGGACCCACTAGCCTGCACTGAATCAGTCTACTTGTGCCTTACACACACACACACAGGCAGAATGGTCGATCGCTTAGAATGAGTTCCTTCAGGATTGCCTCTTGTAAATTAAGGTAGAACTAAGAACGTTTGCACTACCACACACAGAGTTTAGGTGATCTTGGTGCAGTGAGGGGACTGCAGTTTTGTAAAATGAAACTCACATGTACACGCTCTGTTGAAGACTAAGGGGAAACAGGTGTTCAGCCTAAAAAAACATTTCTCAGTGGATTTCTACAGTGCGTCTTGGGTTTAACTCTAAAGCAAATTAAAGCATTTAAAAGTTGACTTACTAGCATTTGTGGATTTCAGATTGAGACCTGTGATTTCTTCTGTGTATCAGCACATTCTTTTATAAATGAAAGTTTAAAGTTTCTCACTAAATCGATCTTATACAGTTGACTGGTTTGCTAACTACAGATGTGATGGGAATAGGGAAAAAATAAAATATGGGGGGAAAGGGGTCCAGGCCTCAGGAAGCCATGCTTTCTCAAGTAGCTGCTATAGTGGTTAAATCGTGAATGTCCTTTCTCTTAGTCACCTGTCTTAAAAAAGCAGCAGTGTTGTACGGAGAGGAATGACCCTTCAGAAGCAGGGGCCAGAGGCCAGGTTCTGGGTGGGAGGCTCTTGCCAGCCCGCCCTGGGGAGACCTCCCCAGCCCGCTCCACTGCTGTATGGGGTGTAGTGACACCAGACAGTCAAACCCAGGGTTTGTGTACGGAGCTGTGTAGTGGTCATTCTGTTGATTTATACTTTGAAGCCCGTATAATCTAAAAGAAAGCTGCCTGTATCCAGTCAAATTATTGAAGCCTTGATAGTCAGTGTCCAGGGATGAGGGTTTGTTACCCAATAATGTCCTTTTTGGTGATGGGGTGGTACTACATCCTCAGTGGGCCTTTAATCAGAGGCCAGAACTTTCCGGTGGTTCAGACTCTCCGTGTTAAACACCCTGCGTGATATACTACTTCCCCCAACACAGACACAGACACAGTGGTTATCCATTGTTTATGCAGTTAACTAATTTCAGATGACTTTCTGCCCTCTGTGCTCCCACTTTATCAGGGGGCAGAAGTGAGTCCGTTCCCTTTCGAAGATAAACCTGTTGCAACATGTCCTTGAGGTGAACTGCTTTGGAGTCTGAGGCTGGACATGCTAGTGGGAGGATTTGGGCTGAAAAGTGCATTGGTTTCTACTGCTGCTTGACCTTCGTTAATTGAGAGGCCCTGAGCCACTCCACTGACCTAGTCAGTCCGTGCCACTGCTGGCTTGGAAATGCTCAGCTCTGAAGGATCCCTGCATGCTCCCGCTGTCAGTCTCATCTTGAGAGCGTTCCCTCCAGTTTTAAAGATGAGCCCAGCAGAGCAGTCTTTTTCCTCGACCAAGGTTGGGTTGTCTCCCTGGGTCCTTGGGTGAGCTAAGAACAAGGTAGGGTTTCCCACAAAGCATTCTTCAGTGACTGACACATCCCCTCTCTTCTGTAGGGAAGGGGGAAGCTGTGTGTCAAGGATAGAACGCACAGGAAGGTAGCTTTAGTTACTTGAGGGGCCGAGGGCCACAGCTCTGCAAAAATGAAGGTCTTGGATGTTTCTGGGTCACCGCTGGTACAACCAAAGGATGCCAGCCTTGTGCAGGTCCCTCCAAAGGGTGGCTTCCAGGGACAGGTCGTGGTTTGCGTAGAATATCAGTGGCTTCTTCATTCGATCGAAATAGTGGTCAGAAAATTTCTGGTAGTTGCTGGTGATGAATCCATAGGCGCTAACCTGGACAAGGACAGTTAGCATTTGAATTAGCATTTGAGCTGCTGTGTGTAAAGGGCTTCCTTGGTGCTCAGATGGTAAAGTATGTGCCTGCAGTGTGGCCCCTGGAGTAGGGCATGTCAACCCACTCCAGTATTTCCTGGAGAATCCCCATGGACAGAGGTTCCTGGTGGGCTATAGTCCATGGGGTTGCAAAGAGTCAGACATGACTGAGCGACTAAGCACAGTTTATAAAGTGGCAGGAACTTGGGCATAGCTGCCTCATGCGAAGGTGAGGAGGACAACCATTCTCAACCACGTTTTTATAGTTGCCCTGTGCTTTCTGCACATTTTCTCACCCAACTAAATAATCGTAGATACTGTCCCTGTTTTACAAATGGGGAAATGGGCTCAGAAAGATAACCAAAATGTGTGTCCCCAGTCACAAGCTAGTAAGTAGCTGGGCTGGGTTTTTAACTCCAGTCTGTGACACCAAAGCCATGGTCATTATGCTCAAGACGGAGGCAGAAAGCCCCTTACCTCCCGCTTCCTGTTCTAATGGTGACTGCAGACAGGAGAGTCCTGTGTGAAACGTGGAAAGGGGACCAGAGCCCAGCTCTTGTGCCTGGGTCACCACTGCCTTTCCCTGAAACCTGCTTCCTAGCCTCTGTCTCTGCAGCTCATGTGGGTACTACCCCAGTAAAGAATTAGCTCGTGGAGTGATTTCAGAGACTCCACGTGTGGAAGGCTGCCCACCTCAGTTTGAGAGAATCTTCCCAAAACAGATGTCCCTACCCACTTTGGTTGAGATTTTGCTTTGACAAGAGCAGTTGAGTTATATGTCCCTTAAACACCATGTGCAGTGGCTGCCCCGGGGCAGAGGGTGAAAGGACAAGGCCAGGGGAAGGTGGCCCTGGGGAGGAAGGCAAGACTGGGCCCAAGGCTGACCCTTAAGGGACCAAGAGCACTTCCTCCACCCCATTGCCTAGACTAGATGGCTCCTGCAGCTGGAGAGCCTTCTGCCACGGGATGGAGGCCCAGAGTCCCAGGTCTGGGCTAGCAGGCCTCAGGTAGAGGATCTCATGGATGGAATAAGGTTCCATTCACACCAGCTCTGCTGCTGTGGGCTCCTGAGAGAGCAGACCTCTTACCTGGTCACAGGTATGCAAAGCTGTCAGCAACATGAGGGCCCCAGTACTAGGCATGTATAGGTCTCCAAATTTTGTGTTAATCAACTTTGATTTCAAAAACCTGGAAGCAAAAAGAAGCATCAAAACTCAAAGACTCTGGAGGACTTCCTTGGTGGTCCAGTGACTAAGAATCTGCCTGCCAGTGCAGGGGACATGGGTTCAACCCCTGGTCCAGGAAGATCCCACATGCTGAGGAGCAAGTAAGCCCGTGTGCCTAGAGCCCGCACTCCGGAGGGGCCACCAAAATGAGAAGCCTACACCCCACAGCGAAGAGTAGGCCTTGTTTGCCACAACTAGAGAAAGCCCGTGCAGTAAAGAAAACCCAGTGCAGCCAAAAAAGCCCAAGACTTGTGGTCTTGCACATTAGCTTGAGGGTTGTGCCATTACACCAACTCAGGCCGGCTGGAAAACAGCAAAATTTTCTGGCCCTTCTATCCTCACCCATCTGCCATTTGGAGAAAAATGAATTATACACAGAAATCTTTGGTTGAAATAACACCTTAGGTAACAAGCAGTGAGGAGGAGAAACAGGCCCTCCTGAAGAACCACAGGTGAGACCCTTCCCTTTCTCCCGCTCTCTAGAAGCCTGAATCCAGCCTAACGTGCTTTTCCTCAGCAGCACCCTCCCGCACCACAACGTCACGGGCATAGTTGGCGTATTTAGCCTGACACCTAAGTTTCACCTCCAGACTGGCCAAGCAGGAGCCACACGAGGACAGAGTACACGTAGGTCCTGTGACTGGGCCGCTAGTGAGATGGTGCACGTGTGTGCATGCACACGTACACGCTTTCAGACACCCAGATGGTCCAAAATGAGGCCATGAGCCTTGACCTCAGCCCTGGGTTCTCATCTAGGCCTTGCCAGGCAAATCACCTAGCCTCTCAGCCTGTTCTTCCTCTGTTGAGTGGTCTTCAGTTTGCCTCCCAGATGCTCCTGCTGCCCCTGGCCTGCTCTGGGTCTTGGGGTGCTAGCCCGGGCCTGCATGCAGTAGGCGTCCCAGCTGCAGCACCGTCACCACTTCAGGCTGAACAGATGTGCATTGCAGGGGCTGCCCTGTGTCTTGTAGGTGGTTCAGCAGCATCCCCGGCCTCTGCCCACTAGGGGCACTCAGGTTGCCTGCTGCTGCTAAGTCGCTTCAGTTGTGTCTGACCCTGTGCCACCCCATGCCTGGGGTTCTCTAGGCAAGAATACCGGAGTGGGTTGCCGTTTCCTTCTCCAATGCACGAAAGTGGAAAGTCAAAGTGAAGTTGCTCGGTCGTGTCCAACTCTTAGCGACCCCATGGACTGCAGCCTACCAACTCTCCAGACAGGACAGTGGACCAGCCTCCTGCTGAGAACCACTGGTGGGTGGGGTGGGGGTGGAGATCGGCAGGCAGGGGTTCCCCAGGCTCCTCCCAGGGTCCTCCTGTGTTTGGGCCTGAATGCTGGCTTCTGCTAGTCCCCATACAGCCCCACACTTACGTTCCCTCTATGCCCAGCCTAAGCGTTGATGAACATTTTTGGTAAGTAAGCCTGTTTCCTGTCTGCCTTGACTGATAGAACATCACCTCCATCAATGTGTTTAACCTGGTGGCTCAGTGGTAAAGAATCTACCTGCCAATAACGGAAGACTTGGGTTCAATCTGGGTCCAGAAGATCCCCTGGAGAAGGAAATGGTAATCAACTCCAGTATTCTTTGTGGGAGATGCCATGGACAGAGAAGCCTGGCGGGCTACCATCCATGGGGTCGCAAAGAATGGGACAGGACTCAGGGACTAAACAAGAAGTAAATGAAGCAGCGGGAGTGCTGCGGCGGGGGGAGGGGGGGGGCCCGGCCACGGGGGTCCTCGGCACGTGGCCCAGCTGTGGGTTTCATTTTCGGGGATTAAAGCCAGTGCTGCCGGTAGGTGTGGGGCGAGTGGTGGGGGTGGGCGGGGGAGTCGCTCCCAGCGCCACCCCTGCCCGCACCTACCTCTCTCTCAGGTAGCTGATGAAGTCTGGATGGAGTAGCTTGAATTTGCTGGCAGAGGAGTCCGGTCCAAAATAGGTCTGAGGCCTAGGACCCACGATAGAAGTGAACGGAGCGGCCAGAGCCGTCGTGGAGCGAGGAGAGGTGGAAGGCGCTGGGGCGGTGGCGGTGGATGGACCGGTAGGGGCGGGGCTGAGAGTAGTAGCGGGAGAACGGGGTGTAGAAAGTGGCCGGGAGCACCGTGGGCACCACGTGCGGCTTCCCGCCCACCAGGACCTCGGTGGGCGGGGTGTAGGAGAGGGAGGAGGGGGGCGTGAACAGGGCGGGGGGAGACGGGTAGGAGCAGCTGACCCGGGGCAGGTGCGGAGGCGGCGGGAGGAGAGGGAAGTACAGGGAATCGGGGGGCTGGCGCGGGCGCAGGCGGTCCCGGGCGCGGCAGGGGAAGGAGCAGGGGAAGCACTGGTTCTGCGGGAGGGGCGAAGTAGGAGGCTGGAAGAAGGGGGTCTCTTTCATGAAGCGGGGCACGTAGGGGGCGATGTAGGACGGGATGCCCCGGATGGGCCCGAGCCCGATGTAGGAGGCCGAGGGCGCGGGGCTGTGGGCGGGGGACTTGGCGCCAGGCATGGGGGGAGTTTGGGAAGAGTTTCGGGAGAGGGATTTCAAGCCAGATTGAGAGGGAGATTTGGAGGCGGGTGGAGTGGCATTTTGCGAAGACCCTCGAGGCTGGACATGAGGGCTGGGGGTCAGGGAGGAGGCCCGGGAAGAGGGCTGTGAGGCATTTGGGGTGGCAGGGTGAGAGGGGGCACGGGAAGACCCCCGGGTAGGGGACGGGGAAGGAGCTGAGCCGCCAGAGCTGGCATAGGGCTGCTGGTTGGTATGGTTGGATCTGGACTGGGAGGGGGACTGGGCAGGGGACGGATTAGGGGAATGGGAGGGGGAGCTCATTGGTGTTGGGGAGGCTTAATGTCCACCCGATGTCTTTGAGCCAGCCCCCCCCAGCCCCCAGGAGCCAGTCCCATCTGGGTCCCAAAGCCCACCCCCAGGAGCGGCTGCCAGGCGATTGTTAGGTCATCAGCAGGTTGGGGCGGGGCACGGGGCGGGGCTGGCCTGGCCCTGGAGTGCTTAACCCCTCAGGATGCCTCAGAAGGTGTCTTTGAGGGTGGGTGAGATGTCCGGGGGCCAGAGAGACAGGAGGTCCAGTCCTTGCGGCCACAAGGGTTGGTGCAGATTTGTGAGGACCCAACTCAGGGACAAGAAATTGTCTTCAGCACCACAGGGAGAAGGTTCAGATGAGGCCCGGACATGGTTCAAAAGAGCTGGACACGGGCCTGCTGCCCAGGAAGGTGGGGGAGGACAGACAGAGGGCCCTTTGTTCCCACTCCGCAGGACACTGGGCCCACGTCCCCTGCTCTCCCATTTCATGGGCAGTCTTGGGAGGGTGCCTGCCAAGGAATGCCATGAGTCCTGGCCCCCATTCTTGGTCTCCAAACACAATGCACTCAACGGGACAGCAGGGCCAGCTGCGGACAGGCCAGCTGGGCGGGTTATGGGGACCACATCTGAAGCTGAGGGGCCAGGCCTGCCGGCCCCCATTCCAAAAGGAGCCCCTTGAACTGCAGCCCACCTGGTCAGGAGGGTCCCTGGGGATGAGCAGCATTACTTGAGCTTTCCCGAGGGTAGGAAAAAAAGAAGAGTTTACTCTTCTAATGCTCTGATGGATTCTTGGGGCCTTTCTGGCCACCTTCAGCCACCTTTCCCATCTGACAGTGGACCCGGGAGCAGTACCATGCCCTATTTCCCTGCTTGGCTGCTCACCTGTCTCCTTTATCAGTGCCCTCCGGGACAGGCACACCCAGGATGGCGGATCTCAGCATCAGGTAGTCACGGATGTCCGAGGGGATGAAGATATAGCGCAGGTGCTGTCAGGGCAACAGAGAAGCAGCCCCAGTGGGGACAAGACCACGGGGACTTCCTGCTCCGAGTGGACCGCCCTCCGCCCAGTCGGGCCCCCTGCCCTGGCGGGAGCATTTCCCTTCTGAGTCTGTAATTTCCACGTTCAGGTGCCCTGTTCTTTCAGGTTCCACTGAGGGTTTCAGCACTCAAACCCGTTGATACTCTTCCCTTCAAGGAGCCGTGCTCAACTGCCATTCCCTTGAGTGTGGGCTGGACTGAGGGACTAAGAATTTTTCTAATGGATAAGAAAAAGTGGGAGTAAGGAAGCGTGCGTGACCCCCTTGGAGAGGGGGTCATAAAAGACACTGGAGGAGCTTCCTTGCTCTCTGGGATTGCTCACCCTGGGTCGAGCTAGCTAGCCCATCGGGGAGGGAGTGTATTAGTCTGCAGAGGGGCCGGCATGGTGAGGGCTGTGAGGGAGCCATCTTCACCCTGGGCCAGGTGGGCCTTCTGATGACCGCAGCCCCTGTCAAGCCTGACTGTGACTACTGGGAGACCCTGAGCCAAAACCACTCTGATGAGGGACTTCCCTGGTCCACTGGTTAAAACTCTACCTTCCAACACAGGGGCGCGGGTTCAATCCTTCGTCAGCAAACTAGGGTCCAACATGCTGCTGGTGTGTATATGCTTAGTTGCTTGGTCGTGTCTACCTCTTTGCAACCCTGTTGGACTGTAGCCTGCCAGGCTCCTCTAGCCATGGGATTTCCCAGGCAAAAATACTGGAGTGGGTTGCCATTACTTTCTCCAGGGGCTCTTCCCAACCCAGGGATTGAACCTGCATCTCCTGTATCTCCTGAATTGCAAGTGGATTCTTTACTTGCTGAGTCATCTGGGAAGGGCATCCCTGATGGCTCAGACAGTAAAGAATCGGCCTACAATGAGGGAGACCCAGGTTGGACTCTGAGTCAGGAAGATTCCTTGGAGAAGAGAAAGGCTACCCTCTGCAGTATTCTTCCCTGGAGAATCCTATGGACAGAGGAACCTGGAGGGCTACAGTCCATAGGATCGCACAGAGTTGGACACAACTGAATCAAGTTAGCATGAACGCATACAGGTTCTGTGGCTACACTAGAAATGAAGCTGTGCTATCTTGTTTTATCATGAGCTAAAAGAGGCCTTGGAGCATGGATGCTGTGGCTTGGACACCCCTGACGTCCCTGGTAAGAGGAGGAAGCTGCTGGAAACTCAAACCAGCCCTATCGAGGACCACAGCACCCTTATCCTGGGACCTCCCCACTGCATGTGGGAGCCAGCCTGCTCTGGAAGGGGAAAGAAAATGAACGTCTCTCAGTCTTGTCTGCCTTTTTATGACCCCATAGACTATATGGTCCCTGGAATTCTGAATTCTCCAGGCCAGAATACTGGAGTGAGTAGCCTTTCCTTTCTCCAGTGGATCTTCCTGACCTGGGGATCGAAGTGGGGTCTCTTGCATCACAAGTGGATTCTTTACCAACTGAGCTCTCAGGGAAGCCCCCTAGAAGGGGAAGCATGGTGTTAGAGCATCTGGGTGTGGTTGAAAGAGCCTGGAGGCAGCAGACAAACTCAGGTTCCAGTTCACAGGTGCTGCTGTGCTGAGTGTGTGTGGGGTGGGAATGGAGGAGACACTCAGCAAATGCCCTCTGGCTGGCTGTGTGCTGCTGAGCTCTGGGTCGGGGGGTAGCTGGGGTTTGAGTCTGGCTCCACTGCCGCCCTGCTGAACGAAGGGGCCCTGAGCCTTAGCACCCTCACCAGTAAGAGGGGGCTGATGTGGTCTCTGTAAAGTGCCTGGCACTCCATAAGCCTTCAGTAAATATTAGTCATTCACGCTCCACTCCAGAGCTTTCCTGGTCCTGAGCCACAGGGTGCTCATCACACAGGCCCTAGATCCCGGCGCACAACCTGTCCATCCACTGGGCTGGGGCTTGGGAGCCCCATGACCTGCCCCGCGGTGCGATGAGGGGGGCAGACAGGAAACAACAGCGCCGACTGTCAGGGACCATGGTGCCCGTCGGAGCCTCACCTGTCCCTGCGGCACAGAGGTGAAGCCCACGTTCGAGTAGGAGATGAGGGAGTTCTTCATTGTGTTCACGGTGAAACCGTAGAAGGAGATCTTGGTGCCCACGTCATTCTCGAAGCCTTTGATCACCGCACCATTGAGTCTGGTCCAAACAGAGGCTCATCAGCCTGCTTGTGGCTACACGGTACTGCAGGTTGACTTCCATCCCCAGGCTTCTGGCACTCCCTCTACCCATGGCAGCCCCAGTGCCCAGTCGCCAGCCCCATCCTGACAGCCGGGCACCTGAAGGGACACCCTGTGAAATGGGTAAAGCCAGCCCTGGCAGCTCCTTCCTCCCAGGTCCCCTGGGTTGACCACAGCCTCGCGCATCTTCAGGGTCTGTCTGCGTAATGCCCTTGTCCGTGCCTGTCGGCCCATCACAACTGCTGAGCTGCCTGAGGCCGCTGCTGCTCCATTAGCCCACGCCCTCACCTATGATGCTCCCCCCTGGGGGGCTGGCTGGGAACCAGCTCTCCACCCAGCTCCTCTTCTGCTTCCTCCCTGGCCCCTGGCCCACATACCTGAACACGTAGTCATGGGCATCAATGTTCTGACCCTGGCGGGAGCCATTCAGAATGCCTCCGTTACCCACCACGGCACACCGGATGCAGCCAGGAAGCAGCTCCCTAGAGACCGCGAACAGCCTTGTGCTCTCCGAGCCGTTCAGGAGGCTGAGGGTGGAGGTGATGGCTGTGGGACAAGGTGGGGCACCATGAGGGGCACTGGGGCCTTCTCGAGACTCTTCCTGGCACCCTGCACCTGCTGAGGCCTGACACCAGCCCCCTCTCGAGAGGCACAGAGGGTGGAGGACGTCTGCAAAGAGGGTGGGGTGGGAGGGTTGGCTGTGGCCCCAGTCATCTCAAGAACTCAGATAACCAGTCCTCCCAAGACTTTGCTTATTCCAAAAGGAAATAATTTTGGGCCTGCGGGGCTGGGGTGGAAGGGCCGATTTAAAGTGGAGGGGGCTCTGGGTGGTCTCTCCCAGCAGCAGCCATCAGTGGGGCTGTTTGAGGGCTCACAACTGCTATCCTCGGCCACCTTTGGACACTGACCATCTTTCATGCCAGGCCCCAGGAGGGCAAGAGCTGCTGGTGGCGGGGGTGGGGTGGGGCGGTAGCCAGGCCCCTCTCCTTGACCCTTGTAAAGGGTGCTTGTAGAGGGAGGAAGTCTCACATCAGTGGTGGCGAGCCTTGAAGCCTGCCTGGGAGGAAGTGAGGAGAGAGGGGCACCGTAGCCCCAAAGCAGAAGGCATGGACTAGTTAGGGCCAGGGGCTGCAGGTTACCTTGGTGGGAGAGCCCCTGCCAGCCGTAGGGGGCTTTGTGCTGGCTCAGGCTGTCCCAGAGCTGCTGGGTGAAGAGGTCCCCCGACAGCAGCACTGGAGTGGAGAGGTTAAACAGATTCTGGAAGCGAGGGTGCCGCTGAACGGCGAGGGAAAGTGCATGTTGACAGAGCAGGTTCTGTGGGTGACAAGATAAGAGGGCTGTTTCTTTTTAAAATTTACTTATTTGGCTGCCTTGGGTCTTAGTTGCATCACGTAGGATCTCCGTGGTCAGGCCTCTCTAGGTGTGGCACGCGAGCTCTCCGGTGGCACTGTGGGCCTCGCTGCCCTGAGGTATGTGGGATCCCACTTCCCCACCCAGGGATGGAACCCACGTGCCCTACACTGTGAGGCGGATTCTTAACCACTGGACCGCCAGTGTTAGTTGCTCAGTTGTGTCCAACTCTTTGTGATCCCACGGACTGTAGCCTGCCAGGCTCCCCTATCCATGGGATTCTCCAGGCAAGAATACTGGAGTGGTTGCCATTTCCTTCTCCTGGGTGGGATCTCCCCCTACCCAGGGATCAAACTCACCAGGGAAGCCCAAGGACCCCCAGGGAAGTCCCCGAGGGCTGTTCTGGAACAGCCAGGAACCTTCCAGGGAGCCCGCATACCCCACAAGAGGGCTGGGAGGGAAGCACGCTGCCCTTCCCTCTCCAGACTTGGGCCACCCCCTAGATGTGCCAGCCAAGCTGGCCTGTATGCAGTGGTCCGGTGAGGATCAGAGAGCTTTCTGGATTTACCCTGCCCAGCCCTTCTCCCTGGATGCCATGTCTCTCGGGCCTGACGGCTCTGGCCTACTACTTTACCTCACACTTGGGGGGAACTTGAGGGCACTTTCCCACAAATGGGTAAGAGCTGCCTGCCCTGTATTGGAGGAGGTCCACCCCAGGCCTTGGAATCCATCAGCCTGGGTCCAAACCCTTGCCCTGGCTGTCCTTGCTGCAGTAGGGTTCGTGTGGAAAGGGCTGTTGGGAAGATCTGTGATGTCTTTGACCAGCTGGTGCCTATCTTGAGTTGAATAATATCCCCTCTCCCAATTCATGTCTGCCCCAAACCTCAGAATGTGACCTTATTTGGAAAGAGGGTCTTTGCAGATACAATCAGTAAGGTGAGGTTATACCGTAAGGTGGCTCAGCGGATCCACCTGCAATGCAAAAAGGTGAAGGAGACGCGGGTTTGATTCTTGCGTTGGGAAGATCCGCTGGAGGAGGGCTAGGCAACACACTCCAGCCTGGAGAATCCAATGGACAGAGGAGCCTGGCTGGCTACAGTCCATCAGGCTGCAAAGCGTCAGACACGACTGAAGTGACTGAGCCACACACATAAATGGAGTATAGCTTCCAATGTACTAAGGTGGGCCCTAAATTCAATGACTGGTATCCTTATGAGAAGGCATGTGCTAGGCTTCCCGTGGTGGCTCAGGGGTAAAGAATCCACTTGCCAGTGCAGGAGACACGGGTTCGATCCCTGATCCAGGAAGATCCCACATGCCGCGGAGCAATGAAGTCTGTGCTCCACAACTATTGACCCTGTGCTCTAGAGCCTGGCCCCACAACTATGGAGCCCATGGGCCGCAGCGGCTGAAGTGTGTACGCCCTAGAGCCTGTGTTCTGCCTCAAAAGAAGCCACCGCAATAAGAAGCCCGTGCACCGCAGCTGGAGAGTAGCCCTCGCTCACCACCACTAGAGGAGGGCCCACACAGCAACGAAGACGCCGCACGGCCAAAAATAAAACCATACAAAGAAGGCACGTGCTGATGGTGGGGTGCGGGCAGAGAGTGAGTGATGCAGCTCCAAGCCGGGGGACAGCTGGAGCCCCCATAAGCTGGAAGAGGCCAGGAGAGATTCTTCCCTGGAGACTTCGGAGGGCGGCTGGCCCTGCTGGATACCTGACTTCAGACTTCTGGCCTCTAGAACTGTGAGAGACTCCATTTCTCTTGTTTTAAGACACCCACATTGGTGGTCTTTCGTGCCAGCAGTCATAGGAAGCCTTGCAGGGGCCTCCGCACACAGCGACCTTGAAGGAGAGCATGGGTACCAGACAGGCCCCAGCCCCCTCTGCCCGAGGACCCCTGTGTCAGATTCCTGAGCAGCCCCGGCCTGGGTGGGGCTATTCTTCCATTGAAGGGGCTCTTGGTTAAGCTGTTGGTTTGATCAAAAGACAACATGGGAAAGAGTTGTAGTCGTTTCTGCTGTTAGGTGACATACGAATGCCTAAAAACCATCCTTTAGAACTGCAACCCAAACCACAGGGCTTTTGGGAAAAGGGACTACGAGCAGCAGAAACTCAGAAAACGATCAGTGATGCATACAATAAAGATAGAAACAGTTTTACACACATTCACTGGTTAGGAAACATCTAGAAAAGTGAAAATGTTGGTCACTCAGTTGTGTCCGACTCTTTGCAAACCCATGGACTACAGCCCGCCAGGCTCCTCTGTCCATGGGATTCTCCAGGCAAGAATACTGGAGTGGGTAGCCATTCCCTTCTCCAGGGGATCTTCCCGACCCAGGATCAAACCCAGGTCTCCTGCATTGCAGTCAGATTCTTTACCGTCTGAGTCACCAGGGAAGCCCAAGAAATATATAAGTAGTTCTCAAAATATGGCGCTTGACCTTGGAAAAGAACTGACATTTGCTTGGGGATGTGCGCTTCGGAAGGGTGGCAGTTTGGGAGTTAGCGTGAAGTGGTGGGAAGCCGGTTATAAAACATGTGATGAAGCAGATGGCTGGCTGAAGTGTGCACGTGCGTGCCTTTTGGGTATTCCTACATGATTCCCTTCGGTGGAGTATGGTTTTCTGCATTTATCAGTGTTCTGGCTGACAAAATCACTGATAAACACACACGAAATTTGGGTTCTGCTCAACTTGTTTTACCCCCACAGCAATCTTTATGGACCAAATGCATGCTTTAAAAGCAAGCATTAAGCTGAACTTACTACATCAGTTTCACTCCTCGTCAGTTAATCATAGGGATGTTTCCCAGGGCCTCCTTTACAAGGCTCCAAGAGAAAAATCTTCAGGGCCTTCTTTATAAGGCTTCAAGAGAAAAATCTTCAGGTCTCCATATCCAGAAGGGCTGCACTTTGCTTGGGCAGCTGGCTTGCTTTTATCTCATGGACAGGGTGGTAAGCTTTCCGTCTTTGCTGTCATCACAGGGAAGCTCAGAGCCCATCTCTGACACCCTCTGGCATATTTTTCATGCACTTATCTGACATTATTGTCTAACTTTCTTACCTTTATTTTTCCTTTACCTACTTCTTTATTTTATTCTCCCCCCCCCCATGTCATATATATCCAAAAGACAAAAGCTCAAATCCTTTTGTTTTTAAACCAGATGAGGAAATATGTCAATTAGCATCAAGTAGCTCAAGGTGAAAAGGACTGTAGGAAAAGTAAAGATGACCTGGCCAAGTGCTTTAAGACGCTTGAGGCCTTTCTTCAGCCAGTCAGCCGAATGTCCACCTGACCTCTGTTCTTGCGGCGGGGGTGGGTGGGGTCTCCATCACCTTCCGGGGGGAGCTTGCTCTGCTGCTGACAGCTCTGCAGTCAGTCTTGCATGTGGTGAGATCTTGCCCCCACGAGACCTCAGTTAACAAGTTCCAGTGTCTTGGGCATGAAAAAACAACTCTTAAACCGGGATCAGGCCAGAACTACACAGTCATCATCCTGCTCGACTGCAGCCTGCAGAGAGGGTGAGGGCACCTTGCTTGGGAGTTCAGAGCCAGCCCGGGGGTCCAAGAGAGGCTTGAATCCCTGTGCCACCTCTTTTCCACGGATAACCTGAGCAGGGTATCTCTGAGCCTCATTTTACTGTAAAAGCTGCCTCCCAAGCTTGGCGACAGGTGTAAGTGAGAGAACGCAGGTAAGATGTGTGAGATGGCCTGTCAGGCCACTGTCAGTGTGCTCTGTTACAGAGCAGGGGAGTCCCCTGGGCTTGGTGTTTACTTCATGGTAAACAGTTTAAAGGGCTTCTCAGGTGGTGCTAGTGGTAAAGAACCCTCCTGCCGATACGGGAGACGTAAGAGATGCGGGTTTGATCCCTGGGTCTGGAAGATCCCCTGGAGGAGGGCATGGCAACCCACTCTAGTATTCTTGCCTGGAGAATCCCATGGACAGAGGGCTACAGTCCATAGGGTTGCAAACAGTTGGACACGACTGAAGTGACTTAGCACACATGCATGCTAACAGTTTAAATGTGAGTTTTACAGTAAAAAGACATTTTGATCAGAGAACTTTTAAAGATAAATCAAGATTTGCAAGAACTTTTCTGCTGGTTATACCCCAAGAAGTAAAAATGGAGCCATGTTTCTCTGCTGTTGGGGTGCAGGGACCTCAGTGGTCAGGTCTGAAGAGCTCTGGCTGGCTGGCCCCTCAGTTCTGTGCTCCATTCTCCGGGTGAGGAGGGGGATGTAAGGGGGGTGGGGGGAGAGGAGGGAGGGGGATTTCCAGAGAGCTCCCACCCAGCAGGCTCACAAGAATGTTCTCATTCCCATTTTTCTTTCCCCTCGTATCCAGCCACAGGGTAGCCCACCACTGTACCTTTCTTGTCCCAGAATTCGATGCCTTGGGTCCAAAGAAAGCTTGCGACGATGACGTAGAGTTCCTGGGGGAGAAGGAGGAAGTAAAGCCAGGGTCTGACTTGCCCCCGGAGCGTGCTCGTCTGGTAACTCTGGAGGCTGACCATCCATCAGGGTCTGATTTTTTATTTTTTCCCCTATGCTCTGGTTCTTGCTCATCTCTTTCTCTTTGGGCACAAAATATCACCTTATTATGTTCTGCCTAGCCCCTTGGCAAGTGGCTGAAATGTGGAATGTACTGGAATAGTGAGATGGTGGTTAAGAGATGAAAACATAAAATAGGAAAGATTGCCAGCTCCCTGGGCTCGTGACCACCTAAGCGGTCTCCCTGTTAAGGCCCCAGAAACAAGTGTTAGATCCCGGGTGCCCTGGGCCCCCTTCACCTGGCGAAAGAGGTGGGGTCAAAGCCCAACTCCATGGGTTTGAGTTCCAGGGTCTCTGGAAGCCACTGAACTTCTTAGAAGCTCAGTGCCTGTGTCTGTTCAGCAGGGATGATCATGCAGGTGTGAAGATGGTCAGATTTGGGGCCTGGGACCCTTTGCTGCAGTGTTTGCATTTGGACAAACATCTCCTCGAGCAACAAAACACAAAGTAAACTACAAGGGACTGAAAGTAGCTGAGTACATGCAGCAGCTGCGGCAAATTATGAACAAAGAGGTACAGGAAGACCAGACTCTGAGCTGAAGCAGGTATGCACATTCAGCCGACACATGGCTTACCACTAAGCCACCTCTTTGGCCTGACCCCCTGGACCCATCCCTACTGTCACCCTGTAGAGGGAACCAACTCACTGAGCCCCCCTCAACCCCAGGGAGCAAGCAAGAAAACCTGGCATTGGGTTTGCTTCCTGTTGCTGTGGCAGGGGCCCCAGTAAAGCCCTGCCTGCATTCTTGTCCGGAACCTTCAAACAGAGTCTGTGTTATCTTATGTAAGAAGTGTCTTCTAAATATTAGCTATTGTTACCTAAAGGGCAAAGGGAAGGGACCCTGTGACAGGCCTCAATGACACTGACCCTTCTGGAGGGAGGTAAGGGTCTAGGTTATTGCCCCACACCCACCTTCCAGGTGCTAGGTGGTCCCTGCACCAATGTGTGTGTGTGTGTGTGTGTGTGTGTGTGTGTGTGTGTGTGTGTGCACGTGCGCTTAGTTGTGTCTGACTCTTTGCGACCCTATGGACTGTATGTAGCATATTAGGCTTCTCTGTCCGTGGGATTTTCCAGGCAAGAAGACTGGAGTGGGTTGCCATTTCCTCCTCCGGGGATCTTCCTGACCCAGGAATCAAACCTGCAGCTCCCACATTAGCAGTAACATTCTTTACCACTGAGCCACCTGGGCAGAGGGCAAACAAGAAGGAACAGGAGCCCCTATCCATTCAAGAGGGTGGTCCGGCTACTGCCAGACTCCTCTCGCCTCCCCTGCAACCCGGAGGGAGCAGGTGGGGAGGATCTGAGATCAGCAGTTTCGAAGGAAACAAAGGCTTCCAGTGACTTCCTTCTAGGCACCAAGACTGTTTGAGCCACAAGGGTGTCTGGACCCACCTGCCTTCAGGGTTGTGAAAGACTTTGGAAGAGCAGGCCAGAAAAAGCAGGGCGATCCTTTCCTCCACTCAACCCAGATCGGCCAACCACAAAACCCTGTAGCTCCTCTCAGAGGAGGAACTGGGACCGTACTGCTCAGCCCAGGTGGCCTTCAGGAACCCCCAGGGAACTTTTGAAAAACACCAGAATTCTGATCGGATGGTTCTGGGTCTCCAGAACACCCCATCCCCCCACTGTCATCCCTTCCTCCCCAGTGATTCTAACCTGCAGCCAGGCTTGGAACCTGACGGAGGAACTGCTGAACGGGCAGAATAGAAACAGGAGGGAGCCTTGAATCGCTCAGGTCTCAGGAAGGCCAGCTCCTCTCCAGAGCACCCCTTCTGTTCAAGAGACTCCCCCAACACCCCCGCCCCCGCCGAATCCAAAGGCTTTTAGACACCACCCTGGGAATAAGGCTTCTCCAATGGCTCAGTGGTAAAGAATCCACCTGCAATGCAGGAGACAATGGGTTTAGTCAGGAAGATCCCCTGGAGGAGGAAATGGCAACCCGCTCTAAAACGAGTCAAGAAATTCCAAGCCTGGGAACTACTGACTGGACCGATTCCACCCTCTAACCTGCAAGGAGAGCCTCATCTCCCATCTCCGGTGTGCCAGGCCTGGTCCCAGCACTTGGCTTCCCCTGGACTCCCCACTGTAGCCCGGGAGGGCTGCTTTTGATTCCCAGGTGAGGGGGGGTCACGTAGCTTGCTTGCCCTGCTCAGATTTCCATCCCACCTGTCCCTCTGCTTGTCCAGCTCCTAATGAGGCTGAGTCTGGACCTGGCCCCTGGAGTTTAGCTAAAATGCAAACATCACCAAAACATCAAGGATATGGACAGATTGTACTAAATTTTTAAAACATGAAAGGTCATTTAAAAAAGCTTTGTTGAGATATAATGGATGTTCAGTCAACCTCATATGTATAGTGGTATTCGTTACTTTTGAAGGATGTTCAAACAAATGTGTTTCAAAATATCCTTACAGAAAACTGATACGTATCTGCTTTCTTAATACCCTCAGTCCTTTTCAGTCCTTCTCTTTGTGCAATCAATGTCTGACTCCAAGGAGGCTAAGGTAACTTCAGGTGTTGCCAGGCAGAGCACCTTTGGTTCTAAAGGGAGGGTATGCATAATCAATGGCAAGTGTGTTTCATACTGTTTTACAACATTGGGTGCCCTTTGACTTTGTTTCCTGAATGTTTTTTGTTTTGTGTTTTAGTCGCCGCTAAGTCCTGTCTGAGTGTCTGACTCTTTTACGGCTCCATGGACTATAGCCCGCCAGGCTCCTCTGTCCTTGGGATTTCCCAGGCAAGGATACTGCAGTGGGTTGCCATTTCCTTCTCCAGGGGATCTTCCTGATCCAGGGATTGAACCTAGGTCTCCTGCTTGGCAGGCAGATTCTTTACCACTGAACCACCTGGAGAGCCCCATTCCTGAGAGCAGACACTAATTCTGACTTCATTCCCTTTAGTGAGGACTGTGTGGGTGGAAAAGCACTGGGAAGGGAAAGCCAGGGCCCAGAGGCCTCTGCACTAGGCTGTAGGTACCCGTGGGGCCTCACAAATCCAGACGCTGAGCACAGCTCGGTCCACCTTCCGGAAGAAAAGCTAAATCCCTTTTAAGGTTTCTTCAGTAACTGGAACCTTGACCTACCAAAGGCAGGCTCTCAGGTTTCTCCTCCTGGGGCACAAATGAAAGGAAGGTGCCCAGGGTCAGCGAGAGGGAGCGGAGCGCAGAAGGAGCAGCTCAGGGAGGGAAACTTGGGTGGAGCCCAAGGTGGGCCCCGGTCCACCTCTTCATCGGATTGCGCCCGGACGGGGCTTATCAAAATAAACAATGGAACAGAGCGGGAGGAGAGAAGCGAGCCGAGCGCGGGGAGGGCAGGGACCACAACGAGCCAGAGAGGCGCGACCTGCCGCCGCCGGACTGAGGAGCCGCGTGCAACGCTGGATCTGGGAGACTTGGGTCCCTGCCCCCAAAGTAGAATCTGAGAAATGTGACGTTAGCGAGGGACAATTCGTGGAAAGCCAGGACTGATTTTATCTGACTCCGATGTCCAAGCCAAAGTTGAACAAATGAAAGGGTTTCTAATCAGGGCTGGAGGGGAGTCAGCAGAAAGCTGTCGGGAGTGGATCTCCGGTGCGCAAGGGGCGAAGCTCCTCTTGGATCCAGCAGCAGCTGTGGGACCCCCGGCAGCACGAGTTTAACGCCGGGGCGGAGGCTCTGGGTACAAAGGGCCGCAGCCCGAGTCCCCGCGGCAAGCCTCCCCAGAGGGCACGCCGGCCCCGGGCTGGGCGCCCGGCGCGTCCCCCGCGCCCTCCGGACAGGTCCCGCGCGGCAGCTCCTACCTGGCTCCGGTGCGGGGCCCCAGGTGCAACTCCACCGTCGAGTACAGGGCGACCAGGATCCCGGAGCCGGCAGCCGCGAGCAGGAGCAGCGGCCAGCAGAGCCGGCCACGCTGGAGCCCCATGCAGCCTCGGCCCGAGGGCGGCCCGTCGGCAGCCGACCCGGGCGGAGAGGAGAGGCCCGGGCGCGCCGGGCTGGACTCCCGGAGTCGGCCGTCCGGCCCCGCCCGGCCCCGCCGCGCCTCCCCGCCCCGCCTCTCTCCCTCTGCCGGCTCCCGGCCTCTGGACGCCGCCGCACCCTTGGGGGCTGCGCGGCGGGTCCCAGAGGCGAGAGTGTCGCGCCGGCACCCAGAGCTGCCCGCGCCTCTCAGGCGCTACCCTCTGTCCTCCGCACTTGGACGGCCCAGCCCAGAGACGCCGCGAGCCGGTGTTGGGCAGGGCGCTTCCCGGTACCGTCAAGGGCGGGCGTGCGCGCGGTCCGGGGGCTCTGTGGGGCCGCGGGGCGCGGGGAGACGCCGCCACCTGCCGCCTGGGCCGCGCACTGCGCCCTCGGGGGGCCCCCCGGGGCCCGCTGCTTCCACGCACCCGAGGCCCGTGGGAGGGGCGGGGAGAGTGGAGGGTTAAACCCCGACCGCTCAGACCCCGGGTGAAATTGGAGGGGGTGAGGCAGGGGGCCTGCCCGGGATGGGAAGGGCAGGATAGCTGAGGTTGTCCGTCTCTCTCATTTGGTGACTGGCCAGAGCCCTCAGTCACAATGAGTCCCTGTTACAAACCAGGGGCAACCTGGAGATCTCAGCAACCCAGAGACACCTGAAAGGTGTAGCAGACGCCCAGGTGTCACCAGGAAGGCCCGGGGAAGCCCGGGCACCCGTGCGCCGGAAGCAGAGCCTTTCCAGGGGTGAGCGGTAGATGGGACACTGTATTCTCCAGTGGACATCATTCTGGCCCCAGAAACCTGTGAAATACCCTAGACCCTGAACTGTCAACAAATGCAAGGATGTCAGGCACCTGCAATCCACCCACCCCCAACCCCGCCCCAGTCCTCATGTAAAGGATAAGCCTGGGTGCAGCAACAAGAATCTGTCTAATTGCAAGGCTTCTGGGAAAACTTCGTGCAGTCTCTGCTCTCAGGCAGGAGCAGGTCCTTCAGGCTCAGTTCACATTATTTAAAAAATGCTGCCCCTGGCTACCCTCTTGTCAGACCTGTTAAATGGATGATTTCAAGTCTTTTAATCTTTACCGTTTTCCACCCCCCAAATCCCTGTCTCTGTTACTTATCCCTTGATCAGCACCTTCTCCCATTTCCTCAGGGGTTGATAAAACATCAGACCTCTCTAAGTCCCTAAGTCCCAAACCTACCCCCAGCCCCTGTGGCTCGGCCGGCCGGTAAAGAATTCAACTGCAACGCAGGAGACTGGGATTTGATCCCCCGGTGGGGAAGATCCCCTGGAGGAGGGCATGACAACCCTCTTCAGGACTTTTGCCAGGAGAATCCCATGGACAGAGGCGCCTGGAAGGCTACAATCCATAGGGTCGTGAAGAGTCAGACACCACCGAAGTGACTTAACATGCACACAAACACATCCGTATTAAGGATTTGGGTCCATCTCCAGTGCCTAAAAGACAAATACCTCAAGATTTCCCTGGTGGTCCAGTGGCTAAGATCCTGATCTTCCAATGTAGGGGGCCCAGGTTTGATCCCTGGTCAGGGAACTAGATCCCACATACCACAGCTAAAGGTCCCCAGTGCCAAAACTAAAAAGATTGTGCATGCTGCCACTAAGATCCTGCACCGCCAAATAAATAAATATATACATATATTTTAAAAAGGTAATACCCCACTAAGACCAGAGCTTCCTATCCACCACATGGGGTTCTCTTTCCTGTCTGCAGCCTCCTGTGTCCTCCCCCCTCCACTGTCTCAGTTGAGACACACACAGTTCTCTCCCTGAGGCTTTCTTTCCTTTCCAGCCAGGCCCCTGGGGGTCATAATCTGAGAGCTACTCTCATCGTAACCCAGATTCTCCTGTGTTCCTGGCTTTCCGCCCAGCAGAATTCCGACCTGGATTCACACTCTGATCGGCCTGTGCATCCCCTCCCCCATGCTGCCTGCTCCCTGGCCTGGCTGGGAGCTGCTGGCCGGGGACTGTTTCATTCCAGAGTAGAATGGTACCCACTAGGCATCAGTTGGACTCGCCACACCAGCCATTTCCCCATCCTTGGTTAGCTCCAGCTTCCATCCTGCCCAACAGGGATTCCAAGATGTCACCTCAAGCCTCCTTTCTCCCTGCCATACCTCCGAGAGGGGAGCTTCAATTTCCCAGGCCTACAATTACAAAGGCACCTCCTGGCCAGAATGTGAAGGGTCCGAGGTTTACCCTGTGATCGGGCTAACAGCTCAGCCCACTACAGTTTTATGGATGCTGGCAGAAGATGTGAGACTCTGGGGTCAGAGATGAATGACTTGATTACTGGTGGCACAATGAGCAACGTGAACTTCATGATGGTGCCTCCTTGCTTCTCAGACCCCACGAAGGGGAGGCAGAGGGACCCAAAAGGGGCCACACAGTGGGTTTGCTGCACGTACAGTGGGTTTGCCGCACGACTGAGGAACCTTGAACAAGGGAAACCAGAATCTTTTACAACGGGCTTCAAGCAAACATGCCATTGCCCTTGAGGCAGGCATTAAAAATTATACTGGAGGGACTTCCCTGGTGGTGCAGAAGTTAAGACCCTGATCTTCCAATGCAGGGGATGCGCGTTCAATTCCTGGTCAGGGAATGAAGATCTCACATGTTGCAGGGCACTGCCAAAAGACTTTGTTTAAAGAGAGGGGGAAAAAAAAAAAAAAAAAAACTTAGGCTGGAAGTAAGAAAATTTGTCCTCTGCTCCAGATGGGGGTATTATCTTTATCTTCCAGACAGATTTCTATATACCAACATTCTTGGAAAGATAGTCCGGGACAAAAGGCAGTTAGCGCCTCTGCTAATGTGTGCAGAAATGAGATTCACCCGGCGAGGGCTCCCAGCGTCTTAATGTCCACGCCTCTTCACCTGCACCCGCCCAAGCTCTCCTATAAAAGCCAGCCTCTCTGCTGTGTGCTCCCACCTCTTTGGGTCGCCCTTTGGCAGCCATCCCTTCCTGATCTACAGGGCCCGGCCTATGCGTGTGTGCTCAGCAGCTCCAGTTGTGTCCATCCTCTTTTGTGACCCCATGGACTATAGCCCTTAGGCTGCTCTGTCCTGCTCTGTCCATGGGATTTTCCAGGCAAGAATACTAGAGTGGGTTGCCATTTCCTACTCCTGGGGATCTTCCCAACCCAGGGATCGAACCCTTGTCTCTTGTGTCTCCTGCACTGGAAGGTGGATTCTTTACCACTGTTGCCACCTAGGAAGCCCCCCTGGGCTATGAATATATCCCAAAGAGCTCATCCTAAAAAGCAAAACAAAGTCAAACAAAACCTCTGTTGAGCTGACACCCTTCTTAACTACCCTTTCCTTCTCATCCTCCTTGTTGGGACAACCATGCTGGACCATTTCTCTCTGAACCTGGTTTCTTTACCTACCTCCCCACTGAAACTGTCCCATGGAGGCCACCAGGGCCTGCGTCATTCCCGGTGGAACAACGGAGCAGACGTTTTCCAGTACTAGTCCTGCTGCATCTGCCTCTGAATTTGGATTCCGAAGAAAATTAAAAGTGTCATCTTCAGGGCTCCTTTTAGCTGTTTGTTAAATCCAGCATCTGGCCACTCCCACAAGGTAGTTTCTGCTGACTGCCTTTTTCTGGTTTAACAGTCATGCTTTCTTGTGCGGACCTGAAACAAACAGATGGCCAGCTATTTCAACAGCAAAACTGGTTTTATTTGACCTACTGTATAGCCCAAGGAACTGTTACTGCTCAGGGTTCTTGGCCTCTTTAATCAATAGAAATGGATCAGAAGCCAGATAAGAAATTCAGGCAAGGCTCTACTGGGGGCCAGAAGGAACTCTTGTTTGCTTGATCCTGAGGAGGGGCAAGCTTGTTCCTTATATGGGGTGAGGGCAGGGGTGTGTCCAGGGGGTGGGCTAGAGGGGTGGTGGCTTGGTGGTTTGCCTACCCCTTGGGTGGTGGTGTGTGCAGGGTTAGGGTTAGCCATCCTATCTTTAAAAGTGGCACTTGGGTTTTTTTGTCTCTTTGTATCGTTTGGGTCCAGAATTTGCCCCAACTGTGCACGCATGCGTGCAGTCATTTTTATCTTTTTAATTTATTTTTTAATTGGAGGACAATTGCTTTACAATGTTGTGCTAGTTTCGGCCGTACAACAATGTGAGTCAGTCATAATCATATACATACATTCTCTCTCTTTTGAGCCTCCCTGCCTTTCCCCTGTTTCAACCCTCTAGGTCATCACAGGGCACCAGGCTGGGCTCCTGTGGTTATATAGTAACTTATCACTAGGTACCTATTCTACACAAGAGCACAGTCACTCAGTCGTGTCTGACTTGCAACCCCATGGACTATAGCCTGCCAGGCTCCTCTGTCTTTGGGATGTCCCAGGCAAGAATACTGGAGTGGTTGCCATTTCCTCCTCCAGGGAATCTTCCCCCTCTGGGGATCAAACCCTCGTCTCCTCCGTTTCCTGCAGTGGCAGGCAGGTTCTTTACCACTGAACCACCTGGGAAGCCCTCTTTACATTTCACACTTAGTGTATACACATTACTGCTACTCTCAATTCATCCTTCCCCTGCTGTGTCCACAAGTCCATTCTCTACATCTGTATGCAGTTATTTTTAGTCCCATACAGATTCCTTTTTTGTATTTCGTAGCTGGAGGAAAGGTGTGTCCAGATACAGGTTCTATATAAATATATTTATCTTCCCTGGTGGTCCAGTGGTTAGGACTCCATGCTTCCACTGCATGGGGACCAGGTTTAACTCCTGGTCAGGGAACTAACATCCCCGCAAGCCACTTGGCACAGCCAAAAAAAAAAAAAAAAAGAAAGAAAAAGAAATATTGGGCTCAACAGAGAATTCGAATTTCTGGATCTATAACTAAGGACCATGTGCAGGTCCCGAGGGGCAAGGGAAGGAAATGGCTTTTACAGAGGAAACAGGATCTGGGTGGCTACCATAAACAAAGAATCCAAGGCTTTTCACTGGCTGAGTCCTTGCCAGGAAGAAAGCGGTATCTTTCTTCTTCCTGTTGGGCTCTGCTGCCCTCGCTGGGTGTGGAAGCTTCCCCCTTCTGTCTCCTGACTCTATTTAACGGAGGTTTCTGTTTACTAGTTTTTTACACCTGCTTATTTGCTTGTCTCATCTATTTCTGCTGGAAACTGGACATTTTAATTAGAGTTGTAGCAACTCTGGGTACCCCCAGGCTTGTTGTAGCTCCCTTGTTCGTTTAGTGACTGGCTGGCTCATTTTAATGAAGTCTCCCTCCTCACCCACCCCCTCCTCCCCACTTTGCAGATGAAGAAACTGAGAAGTAACCCGAGGTCACAGGACCTTGGGAGATGTCACATTTCTTTCTTTTTCTTCTTCTTCTTTTTTTTTGAGATGCCACATTTCACTTGGTCTTTTACCATTTTCTTTTTGTACTCCTTTTATCCCTTCATGTCTCACTACCCACGAAGTCCATGAACGCTGTTCTCAGCAAAGTCACCTTTTAGGGGTGAGATCAGGCCTGGGGATCAAGAAATGGATATCCACTCTTCTCTCATTAGCTAGGACCTACCAGAAGGGTTGTACTCCACACCTGCTTGGCCCACGGCCACCCTGCAGGACATCCATCCACAGAGACAGGGACTCCTAAACCCTCCCAGATGACCTGGCCAGGGAAAGCCCACCTCCACGACCCCTTGGGTTTTTCCTCCAAGAATCTCCCACCGTCTTGGCCAGCGAAAGCAGGGTCTTCTCACCCACCACACCCCCCGCTAGAATGTCTTAGTTCACATCTCCTCCACCTCCTCACACTTCTGAAGCTTTTTTTCTTTCCCACTGGTCTTTGTGGTCCCTGAAGTGTTAGCCTCTGATGCACAGGGAAGTGCAGTTTGGGGTCTGCCCACTGTCACCCTGGGTTAGCCATGACTTGGGCCAGATCATCTTCATCTCTTCCCCTGACCACGTGCAGCTGTTAAGATGCGTTAATTGCCAGTTGATCTGTTGCTTTCAACAATGCCCTGGCACATAGATTGCTCTACAGACTCGGGCTCCTTTGAAGGAACAGCTCCTGAGGTTACTGTCTCCTGTTTCTCTCCCTGATTCTCTCCTGCAAACTAGCTGATTTATGCGTTAGCCTGATCTTCATGGAATCTACACTCTTCTTCCAGTTGCCTTTCAACACAGCCTTCTGTTGTTGTTGTTTTTAATATATATACATTTTCTTATTTATTATTATTTGTCCACACCAGGTCTTTGTTGGGGCATGTGGAATCTAGTTTCCTGACCAGGGATCGAACCTGGGCCCCCTGCATTGGGACTATGGAGTCTTAGCCACTGGCCACCAGGGAAGTCCCATCCTTCTGTTTTGAGAGCATCCTTAGGCTTGAACTTCTCTGCTCTGTTGCAGATAAGGTCAGTTCCTTTGGGAAGAGATTAGACCTGTCTGTTTTATAGTCTGCTTCTGTCCCTAGGCAAACTCTCTGAGCCTGGACTCCAGCTGTGGGTGGGGACAATGATGTATTTCTCTCTGAGTGATACCCCTGTGTAAGAGGTGACCAAGTGGCAGAAGACAGCCTATAGCTTTGGATCTTCTCTGCTTGCCTCTCCTGGCACAGAACCACCACTTTAGGAGCCGGGGCAGGGATGACCAAGGCCCCAGAATCCTCAGTGGTATCATGCCCAAAGTAGAGCCTCATGCTCCATGAATGGGAGGGCTGAGCAGAAGAGAGTCCATAGCTTAGCCTCAGAAGCAGGGACTTAGGGCAGGATGAGAAATGTCAATGCATTAATCCTCCTAGAAAGAACCCCCTGACAGGGAACTGATGGGAGAGTGAGCCCTGTACACTTGGTTGTACCAATCTGGAGTGGAGTTTTTGTCTCCACTGGGCTGGGAGTAGGGAGGGAAAGAGAGAGAGAGAGAGAGAGAGGGAGAGGGAGAGAAAGAGCAATTCTGGCTCAAAGACTCATCAATTTTTAGTAGATTTTCTCCGATAGATGTTTCTGTATTTGCTATATACTTTAGGACCATTTCCAGATACTTCGAATGGTTGTCTCTTAAAAAATCCCTTTTTCATTGGTTACTTTGGATGCTCCAGGTCTTGGTTGGGCATGCAGGAGCTTTAGTTGCAGCATGTGAAGGTCTTAGTTGTAACATGTGGGATCTAGCTTCCTGACCAGGGATTGAACCCGGGCCCCCTGCGTTGGGAGTGTGGAGTCTTAGCCACTGGACGACCAGGGAAGTCTCAATGGTTATTTGTTTATACTTTTCACCAGTTCCACTGCAGAGTGGGTCTGTGGAGTTTCTTGGGCTGTCATATTGGAAATTTATCGCCTGCAATGATT
Organism: Ovis aries; assembly: GCF_016772045.2. NCBI lineage: Eukaryota > Metazoa > Chordata > Mammalia > Artiodactyla > Bovidae > Ovis > Ovis aries. The sequence continues at coordinate 54,506,521 of NC_056064.1, read as the reverse complement.
TTTAACGTAATGTTGGTTTTTCTGTTGGTTTGTTATTCTACAATTTTATTGTTTGAATCAGGGAAATTTGAATACAAACTGGATATTTGGTGAATCTAAGAAATTCTTAACTCTTTTAGGTGTAATAATATTACACCTATTATTTTAAAGAGTTTTTAAAGTCTTTAAAACTTTAAAGTTTTTAAAGTCTTTAAAATTTTATTTTAAAGAGTTCTTACCTCGTGTAATGCATAGTGAAATGTCGGCAGATGAAATAATAATGATGCATGAGATTTGCTTAAAATAGTTGAGTGTGGGCCCTAGTGGGAAGGGGATAAGGATGAAACAAGATTGGCTAAGAGCTGACAATTTTTCTATTATGCTGTATTAGTACTTATATTAATTATTACTACTATGAGCTACATGCCAGTTCACTGTGCTATCCTTTCTACTTTTGTATACATTTGAAATTTTCCATAATAAAATGTTAATTTTTTCTTTTGTCTACATGTGAAATATACTTCATTAGATATCTTAGAAATATGTTATTTAGTTGAATTAAAATCTTGAAGAGTATATATACATACTTTTCACCTAAGATTATGTTCTATAGAACTGAGAGATCAAACTTCGAGTGCTCTTCATTCTGAAACAACTTTTATAAACATCTTTGTAAAAAAATTCTTTAACTAAAATCAATGTATTTTTCAGTATCTGAAATGGCATGAATTTCAAGCAAGTTCCCAATCAAAATTTATCAGATGTTCTAATTATGTACCAGAAGCTAGTTTTTGTTATTTCAATCAAAACCATTTTTAGATGATTAATTATTATTTTATGAAAAAAGCCATGATGAAAATTGTTCCAGTTTTAATTCAAGAATTTATAAGAAGAGAAATTTATGCACTGAATTAAAGCTGAGTAGAAACTGAGCTTGCAAAAAGAAAATACAGTTGATGACAAAATTTTGAATATCAGCTGGGATGTTCTGGGTCAGTCAGAGCATGGATTAGCATTTGTGATTCAAACAATTAGTGCCTAATGCTTTTCAAGATGTAAAATGTTTCTTTTTCTATGTTTTTTTCTATAGATCTATTAATGGGAATTTTTTTTCAATCCCTTGGAAAATGTCAGCTTCTTGAGAAAACAAATGTTATTTTGTCAGAAATGAGAAACTAGTCTTAACAATAGATAATTTGTCTGTTTGTATGACAGCACAGTTGATAAAATTTTGCACAATTATGATTGGTCCTGGGAATAATAGGAAACAAAAATGTTAAAATTGTGAAACTTAAAAGTGATTTCATCATTAATCTCAATTGTGCTGCCATAATACTATATTTATTATAATGAATTAACTGTTCCAAAATAAATCAGTGATTTACTATTTTCCCGTCTATGATGCTTAACACAGCTCACTATGTTTTTTTGTTGTTGTTGTTGTTAGTTTGGAATCCAAATTGAATCCATGTGCTATCTTGTTTTTAAGGGAGGAGAGCCTTGTTTTTTAAAATAAGCTGTTTTTTAAAGATTTTTTAATTTCTATTTATTTGTCTGTGCCAGGCCTTAGTTGCGGCATGTCGGATCTTTAGTTGTGGCTCACAAACTCTTAGTGGAATGGGGAACTCTTAGTTGCATTATGTGGGGTCTAGTTCCCTGACCAGGGATAGAACCTGGGTCTGTTGCACTGGCAGCTGGGAGTCTTAATCCCTAGATCACCAGGGAAGTCCCTTTCTTTACTATCCATTTACTATCACCTGGATCCTAAATATTTTTCAAATCTGTGCTCATCTCCCCGCCCTTACTAGAAGTGGACAACATTGGGTTACAACTGTTTTCTAATCACCAGTCTGCCTTCCACTTTGTCCTCTCAAATTCAACTTTTGCTCAGCTAGCTGCCAATGTGACTTAGACGGCGCTCTAAACATAACCTCTCTTTGGCTTAAAGATTTCAGAGGTTCCATATTGTGCGTGTGTACTTAAGTTGCTTCAGTCACGTCTGACTCTTTGCAACGCTATGGACTGTAGTCCACCAGGGTCCTCTGTCCATGGGATTCCCCAAGCAAGAATACTGGAGTGGGTTCCCATGTCCTCCTCCAGGGGATCTTCCTGACCCAGGGATCAAACCCACGTCTCTTATGTCTCCTGCATTGGCAGGCTGGTTCTTTACCACTAGCGTCACCTGGGAAGCCCAGGTCCATATCACTGATAGTAATTTTTAAAGTGTGAGGATACTTTTCTGCATATATAGAGAAAAGCCCTGTCCTCTAGTTTGAGAAACATTGTGGTGGAAGTTAGTTAAAATATGACATTTCAGGAGATGGGTAAGTAATCATCAATATGAATGGGGCCCTGAGCCCATATGGCAGTACTTACCAGTGTCCAGATGACCAGGAAGGCGTCTCTTAAACTTTTACAGGAACAACAGTAAAATGAAAACCACTAGACTGAACATTTCTCATAGGCTTCTGGATAAGGAAGATAGGCTAAACACATGCATTTATTTATATTCCCTCTTAAAAAACCACTACGATAGATAATAAAGGGATTTTTTGAAAGCATAAACCCACCAAGTTGAGGGAAAGAGGATTAGAGATCATAGCAACACAGTTCTGCAAACTGAAATCGGAAGGATAAGAAGTAACTGATTTAACATCTCCAGATAGCTGCATATAAACTTTTAGTGGGGAGGCAACAACCAAACTAATTTATACTATAGAAGCTTCAAAGGGGTTAGGAATGTTTGACATTATGTACCTCTATAATGAGGCTTGATAGAAATACGTTTAAGAAAATTCCATTCCACACACTTTTCAACCACATGCTGCCCCTCATTCTTGGCAAAAGACCAGAGGGTTGTTTTCCTCTAAGAGTTAAATAGAGTCTTGGCCTGGAGGCTACCAGGCACAGTGGAAGATATGGTACATTAGTGAAGCCAAGCAGATTCCCAGTTGGCACTAATGGTAGAGAACCCACCTGCAAGAGACATAAGAGATGTGGGTTTGATCCCTGGGTCAGGAAAATACCCTGCAGGAGGATGGCAACCCTCTCCAGTATTCTTGCCTGGAAAATCCCACGGAGAGAAGAGCCTGGTGGGCTACAGTCTGCAGGGTCACAAAGAGTCAAACATGACTTAGCACACAGGCATGCATATGTTTTAAAAAATATTTATTTCACTGTGCAGGGTCTGAGTTGCGGCATGTGGAATATTTGATCTTCTTACTGCACGTGGTACCTTTTAGCTGCAGACCGCAATTTCTTACATGCAACATGTGAACTGCTTAATTGCAGCTTGTGGGATCTAGTTCCCCAACCAGGGATTGAACCAGACTTCCTGCTAAGCTCAGAGTCTTAGCCACTGTGGTCATACTTGTTATTTAGTTGCTAAGTCATGTCTAACTCTTTCCTGCCACCATGGACTGTAGCCCCGGCAGGCTCCTCTGTCCATGGGAGTTCCTAGGCAACAATACTGGAGTGGGTTGCCATTTCCTGCTCCAGGGGATCTTCCAACCCAGGGATTGAACCTGCATCTTCTGCACTGGCAGGCAGGTTCTTTACCACTAGCACCACCTGAGAACCCAGTTCTTCCCTGCTGCCCCTAATCCCCACATCCTCCACACTTTTCTGCCTGCCTGTGTGTTATTTTTAGCATTCTACTTCGATTTGTCTGTAAATCAAAATTTGACCTTGCCAAGTGCCTGGTCCAATTTTAGTTCCTCAACCAGGGATCAACCCATAACCCCTGCAGTGGAAGCGAGGAGTCCTAACCTCTGGACCACCAGGGAATTTCCTATCTATAGTATTTCTGAGTATATCTTTGTATGTAGTTCCATTTATTTGAGTTTGTTAATTTCTCAGTAATGTTTCATAATTTTCAGTATAGATATGTGCACATTTTCCCTTAGGAATTTTTCCTAGGAGTTTCGTGCCTTGGGATGTTATTGTAAATTATGCTGTTTTAAAATTTTTATTTCTTTTTTTTTTTTTTTTCTTTTGGGCCTCGATCAGAAGGACTTGGGCCCCCCACGAGCGGCGCTGGGGAGTGGGTCTTCCGTACGCCACATGTCCCGCGCCCCACCGCGGGGCGGGGATTCGGCGCTGGGCTCTAAAATTTTTATTTCTTATGTTTGTTGCTGACATACAGAAACACAAAGGTCTGTTGAAGCGACTTTGTATCTAGAGATGTCGATAAATTCACTAATTAATTTTAGTAGTTTTTAGATTATTCTGGATTTTTTATGTGTACAATCATGTTGCTAGACAATAATGACTTTCTAATCTTTATGCATCTTATGGCTTTTTCTTGCTTATTGATATGGTTAGGATACCCAATTTAGTGTTGAATAGTAGTCATGACGGCTGGCATCTTTATCTTTTTCTTAGTCTCAGGAGGAAAGTTTTCAACATTTTGCCACTCAGAATGATATTTGTTACTGACTTTACTTTTTAGCAGCCGTACTTTATCAGATTAAGGAAATTCCCCTCCATTTCCAGTTTGCTAAAAATTTTAAAAATCATAAATGGGTGTTGAATTTTAAATTTTTTTCAAATGCGTTATTGAGATAATCCAATTATTAGGTCTCTCTTTTCCCTCTGTTAGTGCGAATTATATTGATTGCTTTTGCCATCCCATATTTTAAACTGAGAAAGAACTTACAGATGTATATATGTATATACTGAAATACATAGATTTAAAATTTTTTTGTTTATTTTTAATTGGAGTGAAATGCATAGTTTTTGTATACAGTCCTGAAACTGCACATACTTATGTACCCGACACCCCATCAAAATGTGAGCATTTCCATCACTTTTCCAGTCAATCCGCCATTGCCTCGAGACACAACCACTATTGTTTTCTTCCAATAAAAATTAGCTTTGGTTGCTCTCCAGCTTCATGAAAATGTGATCACGCGGTCTGTGTTCTTTGTGATTCTGGGCTCTAGTGGCTTGTTCTTTTTTCTCGTATTTCTTATTCCACTGTATGCATATACGCATTATTTATCCATTCTCCTATTGATGGGCATTTAGGTTTCCAGTTTCCAGCTATTATGAACTATGAGTAGATCTGCTATGAACATTGTTGTACAAACCCCTTTGTGTAAATATTTTTATTTCTCTTGGGTCAGTCTCTAGAGGTGGCCTTGAAGAAAGGCCACCTCTCAGTGGCCTTTCAGTCTTAGAAGAAAGGGCCTGACATTTCCAAAACAGGTTTGAATTTATCTATTTCTTTTTTCAGTTTTGTCAGTTCTTGTTTCATGTAGTTTGAAGCTCTGTTATTTGATGTATGTGCTTTTACGATCATTCTGTTTATTGATACGTTGACCACCTTATCATCATAAAATGTTCCTGTTTGTTTCTGATTATATTCGTTGTCCTGAGGTCTATCTTGTTTGGCATTAATATAGCCACTCTAGCTTTTTTTATTATAAATGTTTACATGGTTAACTTTTTTCATTCTTAAATAATACATGACTGGTCTTACTTTTTTTTTTATTCAGCTTGTCAGTTTCTGTCTTTCAGAGTATTTAGTACATTTACATGTAATATAATTAGTGATATGATTGGGCTTATACCCACAAGATCACTGAATGTTTTCTATTAGTTTCGTCTGTTCTTTGTTCTTTTTTCCGTTCGTATTTTATCTCCTCTATTGGCTTATTGGCTGCATTTCTTTGGGTTATTTTGGAAATGGCTGTTCTAACGTTTGTAATATTCATCTTTAGTTTCTCATAATCTACTTGGAAATGACAGCATGCCACGTAACATGTAACGTGGAGCCTGTACACTTTCATTTTCCCTTCCTCTCCTTTATATCAACATTATTGTACACTTTACTTCTGCATGTGTTTAACACCCTACAGTTCATCACTATTTTCTTTTCTCTGAATAATCAATCATCTATCAAACACACTGAAAATGAAATCGGTGTTTTACCATTTCCAGAGCTCTTCCTTTCTCCTTGTAGGTCTGAGTACCCACCGGGTGTAATTCCCTTTGCTTTCAGGACTTCCTTTGACAGCTCTTCTAACACAGGTCCACTGGCCATGGCTTTCTGAGCTATGTGAGCTCTGGTTCATTCACCTCCCAGATTCTTAGTAGTTGTTCTTTTTCTGGTGGTTTCCCTTTGCCTGGCTTTGTGGACGCTTGCCATATACTGGCTCAAATTAATATTCACCAATGCTGCTGCTGCTGCTACTAAGTCACTTCAGTCGTGTCCGACTCTGTGAGACCCCACAGATGGCAGCCCACCAGGCTCCGCCGTCCCTGGGATTCTACAGGCAAGATAGACTCAGCTAATACCATGGGCTGAGGTAGGCTTGAAATGGCGTGTGATTGTGGTATGAATGTATGTCTGTGTTTTGGTGTATATACACCGAGTGTATACTTCCTTTCACTTTCTGTCTTATGACCTCTGTTTATTCTTTCCTATCTATCCAAATTTATATACAACTCAGAACAAAATATGTTCTCATTTATTTATGCTCTAAATATCATAAAACAGCAATAAAATATCATAAAAGCTCACCAAAATACCATAAAGAATTTATAGTAATAATTTATATTCATAGTGGGGAGAAATTCAAAGTCTTAATGTGCAGCCAAGTTCTGGAGAAATGTAAATTGTGTTAAAGTTGCTTTACTCTCTGTAAACTTTGCGGTACGCAGACTTGTTTACTTGCGGTTTAACGTTCAGCACAAAGCAATGCACTAGAAAATTCTCACTTGGGTTGTAGATAGACTTCAATTTAGAGTTTATATTTCTGAACTGAAGAGATAAAGTCCAATTCCCATAGGAGCAGGGGTGGGAAGAACTCATTTCCTTTCCTTTGGTTTTCTTTGAACACTAGCCAGCCCTCGCATGCATGTTCAGTCGTGTCCAACTCTTTGCGACCCCCTGTACTGTATAGTCCATGGAGTTCTTCAGACCAGAATACTGGAGTGGGTAGCCTTTCCCTTCTCCAGGGGATCTTCCCAACCCAGTGATCAAAACCAGGGTAAATAAAATAACAAAGTCTTGGCAATTGCTTGGTGCTCCAGTGGTTAGAACTTGGTACTTTCACTGCCATGGGCCTAGATCAGAAAATAAATTTTAAAAAAGTCTTAACACACACACACACACAAACCAAATCTATTAGACTAATCCTGAGTGGAAGGACTTCCCTGGTGGTCCAGTGGCTAAGACTCCACACTCGCAGTGCAAGGGGCCAAGGTTCCATCACCAGTGAGGGAATTAGATCCCACATGCTGCAGCTGAGTTTGGGTGTTGAAACTAAAGATCCTACACGCTACCATGAAGACCCAGTGTGGCCAAATAAATAAATATTAAGAAAAATACTGGGTGGGAAAGCAACAAAGTTCATATGCAATGGAAATTTGCCACGTCTATCTAGAATCCAAACACAAGATTATTTTGCAGTAAACAGAGAGAAGGATCTCCTTCCTGCCATGGGAGTTGAAGGACAGTCAGCCCTCTCCCGCTGGCAACCAAGCACAGCTGGAGGGGCTGCGGCTCCCTGTCACTCTACCTCGACGCTCTTCCTGGGCCGATTGGGAGATGCAGGGATAAATGGAGATGGCTTATAAGTAATGAAGAAATTTACACCACGGATCTCTTGTACATGATCAAAGCCCTGTGGAGTTCTGGCAAATAGCTGGTGAGAGCGACACAGGGGTGTTGTCCCCAGTGGACGGTTCCAGGGGCAAGATTGAGCTTGGATACAGGCTCAGCTGCCTGGTGATATGAGCACCTATTTGGTTTCAATTCATACAGTATGAGAGCACTGAACGCTGGGCTCAAAAAGAGGATATAATTGAAATCATGTGTGTGCACGCCTACACATACACAGGGGTGTGTGTGAGGGCAGTGCTAACCAGTGGCCTTCAGCCAGTGCCCAGAACTGCACAGACCGGCCCCACCCTCCATCCGCTCTGGCTCGGTCCTCACAGGGAGCCCATGTGCCTGCACTTTCCTACACAGCTTTGCCTGCACAAGACCAGGCAAGCACTCCTCGTCCCTGCCGGTCCCTGGCGACAGTCACCCACTGCACCGAAACAAATCAAGTCCTCACCTGCCTCCTTCCCCAGGGAACTCTAGAGTTCAGATCTTCATGCCAAGCCCTGCCTACTGGCCTTCCTGGCTGCTATAGCTGGGGAGAGAAGCAGGTAGGGATGTGTGCTCCAGCCACCATCCCCCTCAAAGCCCTGGGCTTGACCCCCTGGGATTAGTTAGACAAGGAAGGAGAGAGGGATGTCAAGGTAGAAGGTACCTCCAGATACCTCCGAGGCAGAGCCACAAAAGGCAGGAGAGTGGGATGCTCAAGAGAGTAGATTGCAATCTGCGCTGGGTCTTCACTGCTGCAGGGGATTTTCTCTAGCCGTGGGGACAACACTCTCAATAGTTGTGGTGTGCACAGGCTTAGTTGCCCCGCAGCCTGTAGGAATTTCCAGGACCAGGGATCGAACCTGTGTCTTCTGCACTGGCAGGCAGATTCTTTACCACTGGGCCACCAGGGAAAACCCTCAGCTCTACTCTTGACTGACTGTGAGCTGGGACAAATTCTTCAAGCTCACTACACCCCGGTTTCCTCATCTGTAACAACTTCATAAGAACTGCCACACTTATCAAGCTTTGAAACATATACATAACCATATGTAAAATTAGACAGCCAGTGGAAATTTGCTATATGACCCGGGGAACTCAAATCTGCTGCTCTGTGACAACCTGGAGGCGGGGGATGGGGTGGAAAATGGGAGGGAGGATCCAGAGGGAGGGGATGTGCAGGTACCTCTGACTGATGCATGTTGATGTATGGCGGAAACCAACACCATATGGTAAAACAGTTGTCCTCCAATTAAAAGTAAATAATTTAAAAAAAAATTGCTACACTTATCAAATGTGCCTGCAACGGTTCTGAAAATGGAGGAAGCCCTGTACAGATGGTTTTAGTGCGATGCAGACTGAAAAGGAATGTGTCAAGGACAGATGCTGGACCAGAGAAAGACAGGGCCCTTGTGGGTGGAATGCTGTGTCTGCCCAGTGCCAGGCTTTGGATGGTGCGATAGGAGGGCTACACCTGAAAGCCTAGCGTCACCAGGTGCGTTGCTGGTGGAGACGCTACAACAAGCCCTCCCATCCTCAACCACCTCGAGTATACACACTCCTCCCAACAGGAGGTCAAATCTGTTTCCCCCTCACTTAACTCTGGGCTGGCCTTGGACTTTCTTTGGTCAATAGAATGTGGCCAAAATGATACTGTGTGCTTTCTGACAATCAGCCTCATTTGGCCTTGTAGCATCTTTTTTTTTTTTTTTAATTATTTATTGGACTTTCCCGGTGGCGCAGTGGATAAGAGTCTGTCTGCCGATGCAGGGGACGCAGGTTCAATCCCTGGTCCGGGAGGATTCCACGTGCCATGGAGCACCTAAGCCCGTGAGCCACAGCTACTGAGCCCTGGAGCGGCAGCTACTGAAGCCCATGCACCTAGACCCTGTGCTCCACACGAGGAGAAGCCACCGCAAGGGGAAGCCTGCAGACCACAGTGGAGAGTGGCTGCTAGAGAACTAGGGAGAAGCCCATGAGCAGCAATGAAGACCCAGCACAAAAAAAAAAAAAAAATAAAATAAAATAAATTAAATTTTAAAATATTTATTTATTTTTATTGATTTATTTGGCTGTGTTGGGTCTCAGTGGTAGCATGCAAGATTGTTAGTTGTGGCATGTGGGATCTTAGTTCCCTGACTAGGGATCAAACCCTGGTCCCCTTCATTAGGAGCATGGAGTCTTAGCCACTGGACCACCAGGGAAGGCCCTGGCCTTGTAGCTTCTGCTGCAGGGTGGTCTTGGAACCCTCTGCCACCATGTCCAGGAGTCGGGCTAACCTCCTGGAGGATGAGAGGCCTCACAGAGGAGAATGAGAACCAGCATGAATGACCGGACAGAAGTGTGAGGCCATCTTCGAGCGTCCAGCTCCAGGCCTGCAGCTGCATGGGTGACTGCAGACCGTAATAGGAGGAAGCCAATCTCAGACTCGATGGTTGAGCCATAAAATCGTGAGCAAATATGTTGTCATTTGTCCAAGCCTTCAGAATTTGGAAAGCCTGGAGGGCCACTTCTCAGGGAGTGGGGTTTCGCAGGCCCAGGCTTTGGGGTGGAGCTGCTGCTGATGTCTGGTGGCCCAGCAGTGGTGGCACTTCCTGCTGGGGCTTCCGCAGAGGGCTCATGCTGGGCTCTTCAACCCTGGCCTGCAAATATGCTAACAGCCTGCTTATCATATCTCACATCCCACTCGCCTGGCCTGGTGGCTGGGAAAATGCTAAGTTTTCAGCAGCCCAAAGAGGGCAGCTAATTTAGGAGGATTGCACAACCTGAGGTCAAGGCTGAACACCCCAGCTGTCACCTCTGAAACAAAAGGAAGGGTGGATGGGAGGGGAACTTTAAATGGTTGTGAGTCCTTTCGGGGAGATTCTATTAGAACATTCAAAAATGTTTTGGGACTGATGTCCCCTCTCTCCGCCTGCCAAAACAAACGGAAAGAAGAAGAAGAAAAAAAAAAAAGACCTTGACTTTTTATTTTTTTGCAGTTTATTTTTTTACCATTAGAAAATGGAAGTAGAGTTGATTTCCAGTGCTGTGTTAGTTTCAGGTATACAGGATTTTTAAATTTAAAAACTCAGTGGAGGAATTCCCTGGTGGTGCAGTAGAGAGAAATCTGCTTGCCAGTTTGGGGACACGGGTTTGATCCCTGGTCCAGGAAGATTCCGCATGCCTTGGAGCAACTAAGCACGTGCAACACGAGTGCTGAGCCCACGTGCTGCAATTCCTGAAGCCGGTGTGCCTAGAGCCTGTGCCCCGCAACAAGGAGCCACTGCAGTGAGAAGCCCGCACACCAACCAGAGAAAAGCCTGAGCAGCAGCAAAGACCCAGCACAGCCAGAAAGAAGAAAAAAAAAAAAACTGAAGTATAGTTGATTTACAAAGATGTATTAGTTTCAGGGCTACAGACTTTTTAAATCAGAAAACTCACAAGAGAATCTGAAGAAAAGAGTGTAGTCTTTGGTTGAAATCCAAATGCTTGGTTCACAGGGCAAAAAATAATAACTAAAAATACGTAAATTATAAGTTGAGCAAGAGACTTGAAGGGTGGATCTTAGGGACAAAAGGGAGCACAATGAGGCAGGAAGACATGGGTGATGATAGAGATTTTCCTGATCTGACTCAGCCTCGCAGGTTGGAGAAGATAAGCCCTGGGCTTATCTGGTGAAATTCCAGAATTCCCAGAAGTGGCATTCCAGTGGCAGGAATGGATTACTTAGAAAACGAATTAGCCTTCTGCTGGACTCTTTCTAGTTTCCAGACTGGAGGCTGGAAGACAATGAGGCAGGAGAGAGAGGTTCCTGGGAACCATGTGGGTGTATTTATAAATCCATAAATGTCCCCGGCAAGAGATGACATGCGTCTGTCTCTACTCTAAGCCGAGCCCTGTGATCAATGATACTGCTCTGACCGTTTAAATGTCTAAATCAGAAACCTACCTGGTCCCTCATCCCAAACACTGTTCTCACCAACCCTCTTTTTCAGATTCCAATCATTTCTCCTGATATGGGTTTTCTGAATTCTTTAGTCCCTAACTCTGACATACTGATCATATTTTTAAAATTAGTTACTTTGGGCATCTCAGGTGGCGCAGTGGTAAAGAAACCGTCTGCCAATGCAGGAGACCGGAATTTCATCCCTGGATCAGGAAGATTCCATGGAGGAGGAAACGGTAACCTACTCCAGTATTTTTGCTTGAGAAACCCCGTGGACAGAGGAGCCTGGCAGATTACAGTCCATGGGGTTGCAAAAGAGTCAGACTCGACTTGGTGACTAAAAACAATAATAAACAACAATTTATTTTTGGCTGTGCTGGGTCTTCGTTGCTGAGTGTGGGCTTTCTCCAGTTGCGGGGAGCGAGCGGGGGCTGCTCTCTTGTTGTGGTGTGCAGGCTTCTCATTGAAGTGGCTTCTCTTGTTGCAGAGCATGGGCTCGGAGGCGCCCGGGTTTCAGCAGTTGCAGCGTGCAGGCTCAGTAGTTGTGGTGCATGGACTCAGCTCCCCCAGGGGATGTGGGATCCTCCCAGCCCAGGGATTGAACCCCTGCCTCCTGCATTAGCAAGACAGACTCTCAACCCCTTGGACCACCAGGGAAGCCCCTCATTGTACTTTTCTGACACCTCCCAAACAACCACCAATGCTGGGTAAGTTTATTGCATGTCGGGGGAGAGGAGTTCTCCAGCCGTGACCTAGGTTAGGCTCTCCCAAGATGTTTCATTTGGAAGGGATGTGTTGCCTACAGGAAGTGCAAGAGCATGTGGAGCCATGCCTTTTCCTGCCCTCACATTCCACTGATGGTGAACATATGATGGCTGCCATGTCCTGCATCACCTGGGTGTGCTTTTGCTTTGAGATCTTGGGGAAGCTGGTGTGTGTGCGAAGGAGATCAGGAAGGCTCCCAGTTTCCTGGTTCCCAGGCAGCCAGCACACCGCAGCTCTGTGTGCTTTTCCAGAACGTGGTGATCCAGAGAATGCCATGTTTTAGTATCAACCCCTCTGCAAACAATTCTGTGGACGTGTATAAATCCTTGAGTTTGTTAAGATGAGCCTTTCTCCTTCTGTGAACACTGGTGTGGACTTTCACCTTCCCTTTACACCAGTCGACAGCAGGTGCTGGATCGCCCCTGAGAACAGAAGAAGATGCCACCATTCTCTGCTAAGGCAACTCCAGACCTCTTGTCACTAACACCAACATCCGTTCTGCTTCATAATCCCTCTCCATCTCTGTAACACACCCTAGACCCAGGAACAACTTTTGCATCTGGGTACTTCCTCTCATTTTCACAAACTTCAAAAAAACCTAAGTGCTTTCTCACTGCAAGAAGAGCAGAGGGACTTCCCTGAAGGTCCAGTGGTTAAGGCTTGGCCTTGCAACGCAGGTGGTGCGGGTTCCATCCCTGCCTGGTTGGGGAACTAAGATCCCACATGCCTTGTGGCCAAAGAAGCAAAACAGAAACAATATTGTAACAAATTCAATAAAGGCTTTAAAAGTGATCCACATCGGAAAAGAAATAAATTTTTTTTTAACTTATAAAAAAAAGAAGAAGAAGAAAAGCAGGAACAAAAACCGCTGACCCAGAAGCCACTGGATGAAACAGAGGTAGACAGAATAGAAAACTGTGAGCGGTGGTAGGATTGCACATTAACGCTGTTAAGTCCTCTAGCTGTGCTGACTTCGAAAGAGAAGGTACAGGATGTGAGAAAGGAGAAGCAATGTTAGTGGCAAATGGGTTAGTAACAGGGAGAACCTCAGCAGCAACTTCTGAGCAGAGGGAGGAAAGAGAGAGGTGGGTTAATGGAAGCTCAGTGATGGGACCCCCTTGAGTTGGCAGATCCTGAGGTCTGCCCTTTGGCAAAATTCCCTCTTCCTGGCCCAGGCTTTGAATCCTTACAAATGCACTCCTGGTGGGACGAAGGACCTCAGAGTTTTGTTGTTGTTGTTTGGCAGGGGGTGGGGGGTGTGCCACACCACAAGACTCAGATGGCAAAGAATCTGACCTGGCTTTGATCCCCTGGCTTCGATCCCTGAGTCGGGACGATCCCCAGGAGAAGGGAATGGCAACCCACTCCAGTATTCTTGCCTGGGGAATTCCGTGGACAGAGTGGCCTGGTGGGCTACATACAGTTCATGGGGTTGCAAAGAGTTGGACACAACTGAGTGACTAACACTCACTCACAAAGGAAGCATGTGGGACTTTAGTTCCCTGACCAAGGATTGAACTTGTGCCCCCTGCAGTGGAAGCTCATTCCAGCAGACCACCAAGGAATGGTGGCCCAAGCCTTAGGGTTTGGAAGGGTGAACTTGAACTTGACGCTCTTAGTCCAGGCTGGAATGGGTCAAAGAAAAGGGTGAGAGCTATTAAGTACAACTTCTCTCATTGAACTGACAGTGTGTTCCTGCTAAATTTCTTTCTTTCTTTTTTTTTTTTGTGGGGTGGGGCAAGCCTCGTGGCTTTTGGGCACTTAACGAACCCGGGCCCCCTGCAATGAAAGTGTGGAATCTGAACCCCAGACCTCCAGGAAAGTCCCTAAAATTGTATTTTTAAATGTGAGACAGAACTAGGCCTCCAAGAAAGGCAGTTCAAAATGTGTTTCTAGTCGAGAGCTTCTATAGCAAGAAAGAATGACTCAATAAAACAATGAGACCCAAAAAGGTTTGATGTGTCAGTGTTATCCCTAGAATTTGAGTCAGCGATATGGGTTAAAAGATCAGCCAGAAAGGGCTCTGTCACAGGCTGGCTTCCCAGAACCAGAGCTTGAGCCTGAGGTGGTTTGATTCTTCAGGAAATACCTGTCAGGGAGAGAAAAGGGGCGGTCAGTTTGAGGCTTCAGCTACAGTCTAGATTTGGGGATCTGAGCACAGATCATATCACAGCTTTGTTCTAACCCAAGCAAGATGGTTGGATGGCATCACTGACTCGATGGACAGGGGTTTGAACAAGCTCCGGGAGTTGGTGATGGACAGGGAAGCCTGGTGTGCTGTAGTCCATGGGGTCGTAAAGAGTCAGACACGACTGAGTGACCAAACTGAACTGAACTGAAGCAAGATGATGCCACTCTAATGGCAGAAAGTGAAGAGGAACTAAAGAGCCTCTTGATGAGGGTGAAAGAGCCGAGTGAAAAAGCTGGCTTAGAACTCAACATTCAAAGAACTAAAGATCTTGGTATCTGGTCCCCTCACTTTATGGCTAATAACGGGAAAAAGTGGAAGCAGTGACAGATTTTATTTTCTTGGTCTCCAAAATCACTTCCAAGACCACGCCCATGGACCCACGGCAGCTGTGCGGGAGGAGCTGTGTGCGGTGGGGTGCGAGGGCTGCACTGGGCTGACCAGGGACACCCTCCTGCACACGCCACAGCTGCCGAGACGTCTTACCCCTCTGGTCGAGGCCTGGGACCTGGATATTGAGGCCATCAACCGAGGCTACAAGCAGGCTCTGCACAAGACGCCTCCATGGACCACCCGGAATGCGTGCAGCACCTGCTGGGCTCGGGGGGCAGCCGTCGTCAGCCACTGCCTGAAGGAGGCTGACAGGTAAGAGGGGGTAAGAGGTGGGCCTTGCAGAGACAACTCCACCCTTGCCCGCACTCTTGGTCAGCCTCCACACCATTCCCTCTCAGGCTTCCCTTAATATCGTCGCTGACCTTGTGGGGTTAACTGCCTCAGCCTTCTGTTCCAGACAGCCTCCCATGATAGAGCAGCACAGAACAGAACATGTTCAGATCCCCTGGAGGAGGAAATGGTGCCCACTCCTGTGTTCTTGCCTGGAGAATTCTACGGACAGAGGAGCCTGGCGGGCTACAGCGCATCGAGTCGCAAAGAGTTGACACGACTGAGTGACTATCATTCACTGAAAATTACTTCAGACGGTGACTGCAGCCATGAAATTAAACGATGCTTCTTCCTTGAAAGGAAAGCTACGACCAACCTAGACAGCGTATTAGAAAGCCGAGACATTAGTTTGCCGACAAAGGTCCGTCTAGTCAAGGTTATGGTTTTTCCAGTGGTCATATATGGATGTGAGAGTTGGACTATAAAGAAAGCTGAGAGCCAAAGAATTGATGCTTTAGAACTGTGGTGTTGGAGAAGACTCTTGAGAGTCCCTTGGACTGCAAGGAGATCCAACCAGTCCATCCTAAAGGAAATCAGTCCTGAATATTCACCGGAAGTACTGATGCTGAAGCTGAAACTCCAATACTGTGGCCACCTGATGGGAAGAGCCGATTCATTGGAAAAGGCCCTGATGCTGGAAAAGATCAAGGGCAGGAGAAGGAGGGGGTGACAGAGGATGAGATGGTTGGATGGACATGAGTTTGAGCAAACTCCAGGAGATAATGAAAGACAGGGGAGGCTGGCAAGTTGCAGTACATAGCGTTGCAAAGAGTAGGACACGACTTAGCGACTGAACAACAACAAGCAAGGGGGAGGGGCCTTACAGTCCTTCAGTGAAGCATTGGCTTCCAGGAGTTGCGGGCAGGGTGGACTGTCCCAAGATTTTCAGGGCAACAAGGGAAATCCTCCAGAGAAGGACATGGAACTCAGCCAACAGCCTGGGCATGGCTGCGCTGGCCCATGACCAGACTTTGGGAGCGTCCCGCGATCTGCAGTGTGCCTCACTCTGCGTCTGCTGAAAATCTTCTCTATTTGGAGATTACTCAATGGTAGCACTGGAAATGCCAAATAAAGGGACTTCATCTTTTTTCTGGTGATTATTTTTCTCAAGAGGCATGTGGCTTATTCCTCCTCCTTTTTATATGGTCCTTGAGCAGTGTTCTGGAAGGTGGCCCTAATTGCTCCAAATTCTCCCGGTTAGGCTGCTTGCCCAAGATGGAGTCAGTTATGCTATCAGCCGTTAAGATGGGATGGGGGACTGGGTCTTCCAAGGGGAAGAGGGTAAGTCACAAGATGATACGAAGGCAGAGGCTCGTGTTCAGATGTTTGCGCTGCAATCACAGACACAGACAGGTGATCTAGGTAAAAAGTTACCCTTCTTCCTGGCCCAGGCCCCCTATCTAAATTCTTTTAGGTGATTAAGACAGGGGTAAATATTTTTCTTGAGCTTGCTAGGTCTTGATTGCCTTCAGTTCAAAAGAGCTTGCGGGACTTCTGTGGTGGTCCAGTGGATAAGACCCTGTGCTCCCAATGTGGGGGGCCCGCGTTCCATCCCCGTTCAGGGAACTAGATCCCACATGCTACAACTAAGAGTTTGCATGCCTCCACTAAAAGATTCTGCATGCTGCAACTAAGACCCAGTGCGTGCATGCATGCTAAGTCGCTCGTGTCCACCTCTGTTACCTTATGGACTATAACCCGCCAGGCTCCTCTATCCGTGGGATTCTCCAGGCAAGAATACCACAGTGGGTTGCCTTGACCCTCACCCCTCCAGGGGATCTTCTTGACCCAAGGGTTGAACCTGCACCCCTTGCATCTCCTGCATTGGCAGGCAGATTCTTTACCACTAGTGCCACCTGGGAAGCCCAGGGCAACCAAATAAAATATATAGACATACACTTAAAAAAATAGCTTGCCAAGGAGGTGCATTTGGGGAGACTCATTCTGAATCCCAGTCACAGTATAGTGCCTTTTCATTCCTAAACATTTCAATCAGGGTTTTCCAAGCACAGGGATAGTCTCTTATATAAATGAAGTGTTAGTCACTCCGTTGTGTCCGGCTCTTGGTGACCGCATGGACTGTAGCCCTCCAGGCTCCTTTGTTCATGGAATTTTCCAGGCAAGACTCCTGGAGTGGGTTGCCATTCCTTTCTCCAGGGGGTCTTCCTGACTCAGGATCAGACCGGAGTCTCCTGCGTTGCAGGCAGATTCTTTACCACTGAGCCACCAGGGAAGCCCATGTCTCTTATATGCTGCTGCTGCTAAGTCACTTCATTCGTGTCTGACTCTGTGCGACCCCATAGACGGCAGCCCACCAGGCTCCCCATCCCTGGAATCCTCCAGGCAAGAACACTGGAGTGGGCTGCCATTTCCTTCTCCAATGCATGAAAGTGAGAAGTCAAAGTGAAGTCACTCAGTCATGTTGGACTCTTAGCGACCCCATCGCTTAACCCAGTACAAGTATTTTAAACATCAGGTAATCAGCATTGATATGAAACCATTGTCTAATCGGTAGATCTTCTTTGTATTTTGCCAATTGTCCCAATAGTCTTGGATAGCAAACAAGATAAAAATCTAGTCCAGGGTCCATTCTAAGATAACGCATTGCAATGAGTTGTCATCCCTTTTGGTTTCTTTTAATCTTGAGCAGATTCTCAGCCTATGTTTGCTTTTTGTGACCCTAGAATTTTTTAAAGATAATATGTGAGTTTCACAGAATATTTGATAGACTGTTCCTCAGTTTGGATTCTTGTGGTGCTTCCTTGTGATTAGACTGAAGTCATTATACCATCAGTAGGGACACTATAGCACTTCCCAGGTGGCGCTCGTGGTAAAGAACCCGCCTGCCAATGCAGGAGACACAAGAGAGGCGGGTTCAATCCCTGGGTAGGAAAGATCCCCTGGCGGGGAGCATAGCAACCTACTCCAGTATCTTGCCTGGGGAATCCTATGGACAGAGGGGCCTGGCGGGCTGCAGTCCCTGGGGTCACACAGAGTCGGACACAACTGAAGTAGCTTAGCACAGCAGCACAGCACAGGGACGCCATAAAAGTAATATTGCATCCTTCTCAGATGCTGGTTTGCTCTGTTACGAGTGATATTAATTGTCATCACTTGGTGAAGTTAGTGTTTACCAGGTTCCTTCCCTTAAAATTACTAGTTTTCCCTTTAATTTGTAAGTATCTGGGGGGAGATAGTTTGAGACTATATAGAAAAAAAAAATGAAGGATATTGAGTATGTAAGATACAAAGGCAAAATACACCAGAATGGACACTTAGGGGAACTCCCCCAGCAGTCCAGAGGGTAAGACACTGCACTTCCACTGCGTGGGGCACCGGTTCGATGCCTGGTCAGGGAGATAAGATCCCACATGCCGTATGGCATGCCCAAAAAATAGAAAAAAGCAAAAGCAAAACCAAAAACCCACCTAGTAAAGTCCCTCCCTCCTGCCACCCTTCCTACACTCATCCTGGCCACCCTGTTCCTATTTGCCCTTCCCCCCTACTTAACCAATCTCACTAGATTTTGGTATCTTCTCTTTGTGTTTCTTTGCAAAAATATGCAGATACATGTATATTTTCTTGTTTATTCTTGCCTACATAAAGCATATAAATATTGTATATGGTTTTTGTCTTTACTTAACAACAACAACAAAAGAACACTTAACAATATGTCCTAGAAACCACTCCCTGTCTGTTCCTGTGTATCTTCCTCACTTTATTTCAGCTGCATCGTACTCCATACGTGGTATGGATGTACCAGTCTTTATGTTTGCATTTCTTATGCTTAAGGATATCAGCAGTTTCCAATATTTTGCAACTTCAAACAATGTTGCAGTGAATAATCTTGTGCGTATTTATTTTTGTATTGTTGGAGGTATATCTTCAGGGTAAATTCACAGACGAAGAGGTTTTTTTGGTGGGAAAGATCAAGAGGTAAACACATCTGTATTGACAGTTTGGTTTGAGATAACCAAATTCCCCTTCACAAGGGCTGTTCAAATTTGCATTTCCATGATCTATTTTAGAAGTTTCTGTTTTCCCACAGCCTGGCCCAGAAAATGTCAAGCTTCTTAATTTTTGCCAATCCGAAAAGCGCAGAGGGGTATCTCAGAGTCATTTCAGCTTGGATCTCCCTGATGAGTGAAGCTGCACATTTTTTCACCTGGTTAAGGGCCACTTTTTGGAGAAGGCAATGGCACCCCACTCCAGTACTCTTGCCTGGAAAATCCCATGGACGGAGGAGCCTGGTGGGCTGCAGTCCATGGGGTCGCTAAGAGTCGGACACGACTGAGCAACTTCACTTTCACTTTTCACTCTCATGCACTGAAGAAGGAAATGGCAACCCACTCCAGTGTTCTTGCCTGGAGGATCCCAGGGATGGGGGAGCCTGGTGGGCTGCCGT
This sequence comes from Ovis aries, assembly GCF_016772045.2. Classification (NCBI taxonomy): domain Eukaryota; kingdom Metazoa; phylum Chordata; class Mammalia; order Artiodactyla; family Bovidae; genus Ovis; species Ovis aries. The sequence continues at coordinate 54,486,933 of NC_056064.1, read as the reverse complement.
CTATGGGGTCGCACAGAGTTGGTCACACGACTGAAGTGACTTAGCAGCAAGGGCCACTTTTGCATCTTTTTCGAGGAAGTTGTTGCTGTTCATGTTTTGTGCCCATTTTTCTGTTGGGTTTTGGGTCTTATTTCCTTCCATTTTCATGAGATTAAAAAAAAAAAACATAACAGAGACTTTCACCCTTTTACCATGATATTTATGGCAGATAGTTTTCCCATTTCTTATTTGTCTTTGGCTTTATGGCGATTTTTGGCCATACAAAACTTTATTGTATTTATGTAGTCACATCGGTTGTTTTCAAGGTACCAGTTTACAGATTAATTAGTTACTTACTTTTGGTTGCGCTGGGTCTTTGTTGCCGTGCTTTCTCTAGTTGCAGCAAGCAGGGGCTACTCTTTAGTTAACGGTGCATGGGCTTCTCACTGCCCTCACTTCTCTCGTTGAGGAGCACAGGCTCTAGACCTTGTCAACTAAAAAAAGATGTACAACTTGAGAGTTGTGAGTTCAGTTTTATTTGGACCAAGATGAGGACTGCAGCCTGGGAAGCAGCATCTCAAAGCAGCTGTAGGGGAAACTCAATATATAAGGTTTTGGTGAAGGGGGTGTTCAGTGCCATGAAGCACTCATTTCACGAAAGGTTTTTGTTAGTCATGAGGATCTGATGTCACCATGAAGGGATTTAGTGCTTCTCTAGATATGAGGAGATGCAAGGATAAGTGAACGAGTGAAGCTGCTCAGTCGTGTTCGACTCTTTGCGGCCCCATGGACTGCAGCACGCCAGGCTTCCCTGTCCGTCACCAACTCCTGGAGCTTACTCAAACTCATATCCATGGTGCTGCCATCCAACCATCTCATCCTCTGTCGTCCCCTTTTCCTCCCACCTTCAATCTTTCCCAGCATCAGGGTCTTTTCAGATGAGTCAGTTCTTCAAATCAGTTGCCCAAAGTATTGGAGTTTCAGCTTCAGCATCCGTCCTTCCAATGAATATTCAAGACTGATCTCCTTTAGGATGGACTGGTTGGCTCTCCTCACAGTCCAAGGGACTCTCAAGAGTCTTCTCCAACACCACAGTTCAAAAGCATCAATTCTTTGGCACTCAGCCTTTTTTATAGTCCAATTCTCACATACATACGTGACTACTGGAAAAACTGTAGCTTTGACTAGAGGGACCTTTGTTGGCAAGGTGATATCTCTGCTTTTTAATGTGCTGCCTAGGTTGGTCATAGCTTTTCTTCCAAGGAGCAAGTGTCTTTTCATTTCATGGCTGCAATCACCATCTGCAATGATTTTGGAACCCAAAAAGATAGTCTGTCAGTGTTTCCACTGTTTCCCCAAATATTTGCCATGAAGTGATGGGACCAGATGCCATGATCTTAGTTTCCTGAATGTTGAGTTTTAAGCCAACTTTTTCACTCTCTGCTTTCACTTTCATCAAGAGGCTCTTTAGTTCTTCTTCACTTTCTGCCATAAAGGTGGTGTCATCTGCATATCTGAGGTTATTGACGTTTCTCTTGGCAATCTTGATTCCAGCTTGTGCTTCATCCAGCCTGGCATTTCTCATGATGTACTCTGCATATAAGTTAAATAAGCAGGGTAACAATATACAGTCTTGATGTACTCTTTTCCCAATTTGGAACCAGTCTGTTGTTCCATATCCAGTTCTAACTGTTGCTACTTGACCTGCATACAGATTTCTCAGAAGGCAGGTTAGATGGTCTGGTATTCCCATTGCTTGAAGAATTTTCCACAGTTTGTTGTGATCCACACAGTCAAAGGCTTTGGCATAGTCAATAAAGCAGAAGTAGGTGTTTTTCTGGAACGCTCATGTTTTTTCGATGATCCAGCAGATGTTGGCAATTTGATCTCTGGTTCCTCTGCTTTTTATAAATGCAGCTTGAACATCTGGAAGTTTATGGTTCATGTACTGTTGAAGCCTGGCTTGGAGAATTTTGAGCATTACCTTGCTAGTGTGTGAGATGAGTGCAGTTGTGCCATAGTTTGAACATTCTTTGGCATTGCCTTTCTTTGGGATTGGGCTGAACACTGACCTTTTCCAGTCCTGTGGCCACTGCTGAGTTTTCCTAATTTGCTGGCATATTGAGTGCAGCACTTTCACAGCATCATCTTTTAGGATTTGAGACAGCTCAACTGGAATTCCATCACCTCCTCTAGCTTTTTTCATAGTGATGCTTCCTAAGACCCACTTGACTTTGCATTCCAGGATGTCTGGCTCTAGGTGAGTGATACACTATCGTGGTTATCTGGGTCATGAAGATCTTTTTTGTCTAGTTCTCCTGTGTATTCTTGCCACCTCTTCTTAATATTTTCTGTTTCGGTTAGGTCCATACCATTTCTGTCCTTTATTGTGCCCGTCTTTGCATGAAATGTTCCCTTGGTATCTCTTAGGGCTCTTAGCATTTCATTTTTCACACATAGGTCTCTGACTCACCTAGAGTTTAGTCATGTGTGAGGGGCAAGTTGTAGACCTAGTCTGATCTCTTTCCAAATACGAATCTGTTATCTGAGGACCACCAGTCACAAAGTTGGTTTTGACCCAGTGGTGTTCTTATGCACTTGGGTAAATTTCTGGACTTTCTATCCCATTTAGCTAGTCATCTGTCTATTCACACAGAGCATCACGTTGCTGTTGCTTTCTTGTTGCTGTTTACTATTTTATATTTATTTATTTTTAGTTATTTATTTGGCTGTACCGGGTCTTAGATGCTGCATGTGAACACTTAGTTGTGGTATGTGGGATCTAGTTCCCTGACCAGGATGGAACCCGGGCCCCCTGCATTGGAAGCGGAGTCAGCCACTGGACCACCAGGAAAGTCCCCATGTTGTTTTAATAACAGAGACTTTATAGTATGTCTTAATATTTGGCAGAGCTAGACCTCCCTCATTGCCTTTCTTTTTCAGGTTTTCCAGGTTGTTCTGACATGTTTTTTCTTCCACATGTATTTTAGTATGCATTTAGAATCTAGAAAAAATGGTTTGTTATTTTTAATGGAATTGCCTTAAATTTATAAATTTACTTGGGGAGAACTGACACAGTTGTTACTTTGAGTCATCCTTTCCAAGAACAAAAGATGAAACGACTCTCCTTTTGTTCAAATCTACTTTTGTGTCTTTTCCTTTGTACAAATTTTGGACATTTCCTATTGAATTTATTACTAAGTGTGTTATCTTCTTGGCTGCTATGGAGGGGTTTTCTCTATATTATGTCTCCGTGGTTATTGTCTATGTTTATGAAGTCTACTGGTTTCTGTCCATTAATTTTCTATATCTGTATTTTACTATAGCAATATTATATAGTATATTTATTCTATCATATACTATCATATCATCTGCACTTAGGCCTTTGATTTCTCTTCTTTAATTCACTCAGGGTGAGTTAATCCTACAGTTTATGCAAATTTCTGTTGCTGTTCAGTCTCTGAGTGGTGCTGGACCCTGCAACCCCATAGACACACCAGGCTTCTCAGGCCTTCACCATCCAATCTGGATCCAGATAAAGATGCCCTGGAGCTCAGTCAGTAAAGAATCTGCCTGCAGTGCAGGAGACCTGGGTTCAATCCCTGGGTCAAGAAGATCCCCTGGAGAAGGAAATGGGTACCCACTCCAGTATCCTTGCCTGGAAAATCCCATGGACAGAGGAACCTGGTGGGCTATAGTCCATGGGATCGGGAAGAGTTGGGCACAACTGAGCCACCACACTTTCACTTTCACATGAGATTCAGTCTTTATATTTGGGTAACCCAAGTTTAAATTTGAGGAGGCAGATTTGAACGTCCTCTACTGATAGCATGTGATTCTAAACAGTTCAGTTCAGTTCAGTTCAGTCGCTCAGTCGTGTCCGACTCTTTGTGACCCCATGAATCGCAGCACGCCAGGCCTCCCTTCCATCACCATCTCCCGGAGTTCACTCAGACTAACGTCCATCGGGTCAGTGATGCCATCCAGCCATCTCATCCTCGGTCGTCCCCTTCTCCTCCTGCCCCCAATCCCTCCCAGCATCAGAGTCTTTTCCAATGAGTCAATTCTTCGCATGAGGTGGCCAAAGTACTGGAGTTTCAGCTTTAGCATCATTCCTTCCAAAGAAATCCCAGGGTTGATCTCCTTCAGAATGGACTGGTTGGATCTCCTTGCAGCCCAAGGGACTCTCAAGAGTCTTCTCCAACACCACACTTCTAAAGCATCAATTCTTCAGCGCTCAGCCTTCTTCACAGTCCAACTCTCACATCCATACATGACTACTGGAAAAACCATAGCCTTGACTAGATGGACCTTAGTCGGCAAAGTAATGTCTCTGCTTTTCAATATGCTATCTAGGTTGGTCATAACTTTTCTTCCAAGGAGTAAGCGTCTTTTAATGTCATGGCTGCAGTCACCATCTGCAGTGATTTTGGAACCCAAAAAAATTAAGTCTGACACTGTTTGCACTGTTTCCCTATCTATTTCCCATGAAGTGATGAGACCGGATGCCATGATCTTCGTTTTCTGAATGTTGAGCTTTAAGCCAACTTTTTCACTCTCCTCTTTCACTTTCATCAAGAGGTGTTTTAGCTCCTCTTCACTTTCTGCCATAAGGGTGGTGTCATCTGCATATCTGAGGTTATTGATATTTCTCCTGGCAATCTTGATTCCAGCTCATGTTTCTTCCAGTCCAGCGTTTCTCATGATGTACTCTGCATAGAAGTTAAATAAGCAGGGTGACAATATACAGCCTTGATGTACTCCTTTCCCTATTTGGAACCAGTCTGTTGTTCTATGTCCAGTTTTAACTGTTTCTTCCTGACCTGCATACAGATTTCTCAAGAGGCAGATTAGGTGGTCTGGTATTCCCATCTCTTTCAGAATTTTCCACAGTTTATTGTGATTCACACAGTCAAAGGCTTTGGCATAGTCAATAAAACAGAAATAGATGTTTTTCTGGAACTCTCTTGCTTTTTCCATGATCCAGCGAATGTTGGCAATTTGATCTCTGGTTCCTCTGCCTTTTCGAAAACCAGCTTGAACATCTGAAAGTTCATAGTTCACGTATTGCTGAAGCCTGGCTTGGAGAATTTTGAGCATTACTTTACTAGCATGTGAGATGAGCACAATTGTGCGGTAGTTTGAGCATTCTTTTGCATTGCCTTTCTTTGGGATTGGAATGAAAACTGACCTTTTCCAGTCCTGTGGTCACTGCTGAGTTTTCCAAATTTGCTGGCATATTGAGTGCAGCACTTTCACAGCATCATCTTTCAGGATTTGAAATAGCTCAACTGGAATTCCATCAGCTCCACTAGCTTTGTTCGTAATGATGCTTTCTAAGGCCCACTTGACTTCACTTTCCAGGATGTCTGGCTCTAGATTAGTGATCACATCATCATGATTATCTGGGTCGTGAAGATCTTTTTTGTACAGTTCTTCTGTGTATTTTTGCCACCTCTTCTTAATATCTTCTGCTTCTGTTAGGTCTATACCAGTTCTGTCCTTTATCAAGCCCATCTTTGCATGAAATGTTCCCTTGGTATCTCTAATTTTCTTAAAGAGATCTCTAGTCTTTCTCATTCTGTTGTGTTCCTCTATTTCTTTGCATTGATCGCTGAAGAAGACTTTCTTATCTCTTCTTGCTATTCTTTGGAACTCTGCATTCAGATGCTTATATCTTTCCTTTTCTCCTTTGCTTTTCACCTCTCTTCTTTTCACAGCTATTTGTAAGGCCTCCCCAGACAGCCATTTTGCTTCTTTGCATTTCTTTTCCATGGGGATGGTCTTGATCCCTGTCTCCTGTACAGTGTCACGAACCTCATTCCATAGTTCATCAGGCACTCTATCTATCAGATCTAGGCCCTTAAATCTATTTCTCACTTCCACTGTATAATCATAAGGGATTTGATTTAGGTCATACCTGAATGGTCTAGCAGTTTTCCCTATTTTCTTCAATTTGAGTCTGAATTTGGTAATAAGGAGTTCATGATCTGAGCCACAGTCAGCTCCTGGTCTTGTTTTTGTTGACTCTATAGAGCTTCTCCATCTTTGGCTGCAAAGAATATGATCAATCTGATTTCTGTGTTGACCATCTGGTGATGTCCATGTGTAGTCTTCTCTTGTGTTGTTGGAAGAGGGTGTTTTCTATGACCAGTGCCTTTTTTTTTGGCAAAACTCTATTAGTCTTTGCCCTGCTTCATTCCGCATTCCAAGGCCAAATTTGCCTGTTACTCCAGGTGTTTCTTGACTTCCTACTTTTGCATTCCAGTCCCCTGTAATGAAAAGGACATCTTTTTTTGGGTGTTAGTTCTATAAGGTCTTGTAGGTCTTCATAAAACCGTTCAACTTCAGTTTCTTCAGCGTTACTGGTTGGGGCATAGACTTGGATAACTGTGATATTGAATGGTTTGCCTTGGAGATGAACAGAGATCATTCTGTCGTTTTGAGATTGCATCCAAGTACTGCATTTCAGACTCTTTTGTTGACCATGATGGCTACTCCATTTCTTCTGAGGGATTCCTGCCCGCAGTAGTAGATATAGTGGTCATCTGAGTTAAATTCACCCATTCCAGTCCATTTTAGTTCGCTGATTCCTAGAATGTTGACGTTCACCCTTGCCATCTCATGTTTGACCACTTCCAATTTGCCTTGATTCATGGACCTGACATTCCAGGTTCCTATGCAATATTGCTCTTTACAGCATCGGATCTTGCTTCTATCACCAGTCACTTCCACAACTGGGTATTGTTTTTGCTTTGGCTCCATCCCTTCATTCTTTCTGGAGTTATTTCTCCACTGATCTCCAGTAGCATATTGGGCACCTACTGACCCGGGGAGTTCCCCTTTCAGTGTCCTATCATTTTGCCTTTTCATACTGTTCATGGGGTTCTCAAGGCAAGAATACTGAAGTGGCTTGCCATTCCCTTCTCCAGTGGACCACATTCTGTCAGACCTCTCCACCATGACCCACCCGTCTTGGGTTGCCCCGCAGGCATGGCTTGGTTTCATTGAGTTAGACAAGGCCGTGGTCCTAGTGTACAAACTAACAGGTAGCTAGGGGTCTCCTGCATTGCAGGTGGATTCTTTACCGACTGAGCTATCAGGGAAGCCCCGCAGGAATAGTTAGGAAAACCTAATAAAAGCTGGGTACCACTACATCATGAGAAATGCTGGGCTGGAAGAAGCACAAGCCAGAATCAAGACTGCCGGGAGAAATATCAATAACCTCAGATATGCAGATGACACCACCCTTATGGCAGAAAGTGAAGAGGAACTAAAACGCCTCTTGATGAAAGTGAAAGAGGAGAGTAAAAAGTTGGCTTAAAGCTCAACATTCAGAAAACAAAGATCATGGCATCCAGTCCCATCACTTCATGGGAAATAGATGGGGAAACAGTGCAAACAGTGTCAGACTTTATTATTTTGGGTTCCAAAATCACTGCAGATGGTGACTGCGGCCATGAAATTAAAAGACGCTTACTCCTTGGAAGAAAAGCTATGACCAACCTAGATAGCATATTGAAAAGCAGAGACATTACTTTGCCAACAAAGGTCCATCTAGTCAAGGCTATGGTTTTTCCTGTGGTCATGTATGGATGTAGAGAGTTGGACTGTGAAGAAGGCTGAGCGCTGAAGAATTGATGCTTTAGAAGTGTGGTGTTGGAGAAGACTCTTGAGAGTCCCTTGGGCTGCAAGGAGATCCAACCAGTCCATTCTAAAGGAGATCAGCCCTGGATGTTCTTTGGAAGGAATGACGCTAAAGTTGAAACTCCAGTACTTTGGCCACCTCATGCGAAGAGTTGACGCACTGGAAAAGACTCTGATGCTGGGAGGGATTGGGAGCAGGAGGAAGAGAGGACGACAGAGGATGAGATGGCTCGATGGCATCACTGACTCGATGGACGTGAGTCTGAGTGAACTCCGGGAGTTGGTAATGGACAGGGAGGCCTGGCGTGCTGCGATTCATGGGGTCGCAAAGAGTCGGACACGACTGAGGGACTAACTGAACTGAACTGAACCACTCAGAAGGGGGCGTAGAGATGTCGCCACCTGCCGCCCAGAGCTGGTACTGCACCTTGAGCAAAGCAAATCAGGACCTATTAATCCCCTGGAGAAGGAAATGGCAACCCACTCCAGTATTCTTGCCTGGAAAATTCCGTGGATAGAAGAACCTGGTGGGCTACAGTCCATGGGGTCGCAAAGAGTCAGCCACGACTGAGCAAATCAGCAGCACTGGTACTAATTAGCTTTGGAACCTGAGAATTAAGTCTGAAAGGGAGCTTTCACAACACCCGCCCACCTGACCCCTGCCCCAAGTCCCCCACCCTCCACTCCCTACCCCCTCACTCCCGTACTCTGCTGCCTGCTCAAGTTCTTCTGGGTTTCAGAGTTCAAATCCTGGAGACAAAGCTCAAAGAGGTAAGGTGAACTGAAGTGTCTTCAGCTTAGCCTAAATTCTCTCCCCGGAGTTTTAGAAAATGCAGATTGATGGGAGGATTAATAAAAATGAAAGAAGGAAAACAAATGCCTTGTTGCGTCAGTGATTTCAAAAATTCTTGTGAAATGAACACTCCCAACCTAGTCAATCCTAAAGGAAATCAACCCTGGATATTCATTAGAAGGACTGATGCTGAAGCTGATGCTCCAATAATTTGGGCACCTGATGCGAAGAACCGACTCATTGGAAAAGACCCTGATGCTAGGAAAGATCGAGGGCAAGAGGAGAAGGGGGTGACAGAGGATGAGATGGTTAGACGGCATCGCGGACTCAGTGGATGTGAGTTTGAGCCAACTCTGGGAGACAGGGAAGGACATGGAAGCCTGGTGTGCTGCAGTCACAAGGTCAAAAAGAGTCAGACATAACTTAGCCACTGGACAACAACAACAAAAGTCATTTTACAGATTAGAAAACAACGGCCTAAAAACGTTAAAGGATGACCTTTTTTAAAAATATTGATCACTTATTTCTTTTTGGCTGCATTGGGTCTTGTTGCAGTACTCCAGCTCTTTGTTTGGATGTGTGGTCTTCTCTCTAGTTGTGGCTTGTGGCCTCCACAGCCTGTGGGCTCCACAGCTCGTGACTCACTGGCTCTTTAAATGAGGTGCATGGACTCAGAATTTGTCACACACGGGCTTCGTTGTCCCACGGCATGTGAGATCTTGGTTTCCCGATTGGGGATGGAACCTGCATCCCGTGCATTGCAGGGAAGGTTCTGAACCACTGGATCACCAGGGAAGTCTCAAGGATGATTTTTCTTTTTTTTTTTAAGGATAGAATTGTGATTCTTATACAAATATAAAATGAACACATATCAGAGATTTTATTTAACTCATTAATTAGTGAAGGAACTGGTAAAAATGGTTCAAAAAAGAGCCCAAAGTCCGGATGCATACATTGGCAGTCCAGAATACCAAAATTAATTTGATAATAGGAACAAGACTGATCACTATCCCCATTTTTCATTCAGACAGAAATCATTTTTATTACTATCAGTTTTCTACAACCCAGAGAGCTGTCAAGTAGCTCAAAGATAAGGAAATTTGCAGACCTTCCATTAGAATCAGATAACCCCTGGAAGGGTCCACCAGACTGTGTAGAGTGAAATACAGTCATGCCTTCAAGATTTCACAGCTGCTATGTGGAAAATCTGTAATTCAATCCCAAATCTGCATGTCTCCATAAGTTCAGACTCCTCCTTCTGTGCCAAGCTGCTTTTGAACAGTGAAAATGTGAAAGTGTTAGTCGCTAAGTCGTGTCCAGCTCTTTGCAACCCCATGGACTGTAGCCTGCCAGGCTCCTTTGTGTATGGGATTCTCCAGGCAAGAATACTGGAGTGGGTTGCCGTGCCCTTTTCCAGGCAATCATCCTGACTGAGGGATTGACCCAGGTCTCCTGCATTGCAGGCAGATTCTTTATCGTCTGAGCCACCAGGGAAGTCCCCTTGGTCTCAAAAATTGAGTCCCCACCTCCACGGAACAGACTCTGCAGAAATTTTTCCAAGGTCTCCGAAACCTCAACCCATCACTTGCCATCTTGAGGGTGTCCCCTCCTCTGCAGTAGTTCAGTAGACCTCTACCCCTGAAGTCTGGAGGGGCTCAGAGCCTGGTCCAGGCGCTGGAAGATGGCAGACGAGTCTCTGGCCCCTCACTGTGCTCTGAGCCTTAGAATAGCTGAAGGGACTTCAGCAGCCCAGGCTCCCTTCAGATGGTCGGCTTGGAAGTCATAGGACGTTGGTACAGCCGGATGATACCTTCATCATGTAGCCGCTTCCAGAGCGTCCTCTCCAACTTGAAGTCGTGGTTGATGTAAAAGATCGTTCGTTTCCAGGACTTATCATAGTAGTGGTCAGAGAAGCGTTCGTGGCCCTCGGTGATGAACCCATAGGCACTCACCTACAGGAAGGCGGAGGAGAAATAAGGCCTGCAAGTGTGTCTCTCGGGCTTCTTCTGTGTGTGTGTGTGGTGGGGGGGGGGGGGGGGCAGGGGCCCTGTGTCCTGATTCTATCCCTGGGGGTCTGGATGCAGGACCCCTGGAAGCATGCTTGCACACAGGCATGTGTCCACACTCAGGCCCCTCCCCCCACCCCCCAGCCATCATCCTTTGCTGAACAGGCCCAGGGCTACCCCAGAGCTGTTTTTCCATATCCACAGGCTCTAGAAGCAGGGCCTCACCCGGTCACAGAGCTGGAGGGCAGTGAGCAGCAGGAGGGCCCCCGTGGTGGGCCGGTATATTCTCCAGTGGGCAGTGTTCAGAGTCTCAGACCTCAGGAATCTGCGAGAGAGCCCAGCCCCCCAGCTGTCAGGAGGCTTGAGAGGATGAGAGGGACTCGGCCCTTTCCACGGGCTTCCCACTCTCACCTGTTCTTCATGTATCGGAGCAGGTCTGGGTGCAGCAACAGGTATCTGTCCAGTTGCAAGGCTTCCTGGAAGGCCTCCTGAGGTCTGCGCCTGTGGGCAGGAATGGGTCCTTCATTTTCTTACATCTCCGGGGGACGGCCAAGGCAGGATCGTGGGCATGACTGGTCCCCCATTTCCAGGTGAGAGCTCAGACTGTCCCCATCTGTCCAACCCTTCACGGCTGCCCCCTCCACAGCTTGTCTGTGGGTGAGGGGAGAGGAGGCAGTAGGTACCTGAACCAGAAAAGGTTCCTTGAAGTCACGGTCCGATTCAGAAGCAGTGCTTCCAGCCACTCATAGTCCCGGGTGCCTTCCAGGAAGTGCAGGTAGCGGACGTCCTGAGGACCAAGGTCCTGCCTTCAGTGGGGTGGCCTGACTTTGACCCCAGACCGCCTGCTTGCTCTCCTCCGGCCTGGCATGGCTGCCCTCCCTGTGCTTGCCCCTCACATGTCCAGAGACTGTACCAACGACAAGCTGTAGACTCAGAATGCTCCCTATCTCCCTGTCTGCCTCCATGGCTCACCTGCATCCTCCCGTATCCAAAGTCTGTGGGCGGCCAGACCCATTCCTGTTTGCTCACCTGGCCCAGAGGCACGTGCCGGAAACCCCGACTGCCCAGTATAAGGAGTGACTGGGTCAGAGAGAAGGCGGTAAAGCCGTAGAAGGAGGTCCGAGTACCCACATCGTGTTCATAGCCTTTAATGACGGCACCACTCAGCCTAGCCCGAAAGACAAAATCAGAGCACACGAGGGCTTCCGGGTGATGCGTGGAGGTGGTCGCGGAAGGAAGAAGGGATGGGGGTGTGGCACTAGCGAGCCCAGGACCCTCCCCCACAGCTTCTGGATCCAGACTGGGAGCACCCTCTGAGATCTCCCGGAAGAGCCCTGCTCTGCAGGAGAGGGGTGGGGGTGGGGGCAGGTGCAGGCTCACCGGAACACGTAGTCGTGGCTGTCTATCTCTGGGCCCACGTGGGAGTTGTTCAGGATGCCCCCGTTACCCACCACGGCACAGCTGATGCACCGGGAGCTCCCAGGGCGGAGGCTGGCCAGGAGCAGCTGCTGCTGGGGCACTGGGGGGAAGCGCGCCACGACCTTCTGCACCACTGCAATGTGGAGAGTCAGGGGGAGGGGGTTCCACTCAGAGCCCAGCCAGGGCCAGGGGGCCGCCCAGCCGGCCTTTCTCCCGGGGCTGGTTGCTCGCAGGGGAGAGGTGGTCCAGAGGCAAAAAAGCATGGTCCTCTGGGACTTTCCTTATGGTCCAGTGGTTAAGACTGCGCTCCCAAAGCAGAGGTTGGGGATTCAATTCCTGGTCAGGGAACTAAGACTCCATATGCTGCACAGCATGGCCAAAAAATATTTTTAAAATATTTTTTAAAGAAGCATGGCCCTCTGCTGTGGCCTAGCGCACACCCAGGGCCCTTAGACGAGGACTCACAGGAGAAATTGAGCTCCATGAAGCCGAAGGGCGGAGAGAAGTGCTCCAGGCGGTCCCACTCGCTCTGGTTGAAGTGTCCAGAGTCCAGGAAGAGGGTGAGGTTGGGCAGAAAGAGAGTCCGGAGCCAGGGTGACTTGGAGGCTTTGATCTTCACCGAGTCAGGGCAGGTCTGCACACAGGAGGATGGGTCAGGCCGGGAGAGGGTCCGGAAGCCGTGGGGTGGGGGATGGAGCGGTGGGACTGAGGGGAGGTGGGTGCGGGAGCAGAAACCAGGCCTCAAAGCTGGAAAGGCCCCTCCTCCGCTACATCTGCCATCCCATTCCCAGAGCCTTCATTGATCGCCCAGGCCCACCACGGGCAGGATGTATGCTACGGGTCTCATGTACTGTGCGTGGCTGTAGTTATGCGTGCAAACATCCAGGTCTCCCCTCCCGTGGCTGGGGGCCCAGGCTGCTTTTCTTAGGGCTGGAAAAGAGAGAGGGTCTTGGAATTATCTCTGTGGGGAGGACAGGGCTGGGCACCAGGTTGGGGTGTTCTTGTCCCTTGGATCCTGCCCGGTCCTGCCCCTCCGCCTGCTGAGGTCACACTCTCTCACCCTTTCTGAGGAGCCTCCGGGTCTCCTGGGGACCAGGGCGGGCCCTTCGATCACACCCTCACCTGGATGAGCCGTGTGGGAAAGGCCGCCCAGCTGGCCTTTCTCCCGGGGCTGGTTACCTGATTCTCCGGGTTGGGGAGAGCAGAGCTTAGGAGCAGAGCCTGGGATGGAAGGGGTGGGGAGGGCCTCAGGGCCCCGAGAAGAGGGAAAACTCACCGTCTGCAGGCCGCCCACCTCCAGACTGTATTCGTCCTCAAAATCCCAATGGGGCTCAGACTTGAAGTTGGTGGCCTTCAGCTTCTGGCTTCTCTGGGTGGCAGGGCTCCGGGGAGGGGCCGAGGACCGTGTGGGCTGGGCTCTGTCCTGGGAGGGGGCGGCTGCTGGGGTGGCTCTTCTGGCTCCCTTTCCCGCCTGCGCCCCGGCCTGGAGTTTTGGAAGGAGGGTCTTAGCTGCAGTTGCCGGGCTGTCCCGTGGCTCCGTGGGCACCGCTCCGGGGCCTGTGGGCCTCGCCTTCCAGTCCCTGGATCCTCTGGTTGGCCTTGGGTTCTGACTGTTCAGTGATGGCCCCTCAGTCCTGCTGGAGGTCACCCCCCCACCTCCAGCCGTTGGGGGCAGCGTGTCCACCCGGGTGTCCTTGCTTGCCCGTGTCTGCAGTGCTGCCTTTCCGGTGGGGGTGGGCACTCTGCCCGGCTCCTCGGCATGGGCCTTGCTGGTCTGCGCTCTTCTGCGCTGGTTGGCTATGAGGGCTGTGGCCTCGGGGTGTGTGTCCCGAGTGTGGGTCCCCAGTACTGACCCCATGTGGGTGGTTGCCTTCCTTCTCGTGGTGGGTGCCTGAGACATGGCATTTTGCAGTAACTCTGGGGACCTTTCCTTAATGTTCTGTTGATGCTTATTCCTAGAGAAAGAGATGACTTTGGATGAAGGCTAAGGTTGTAGAGACTTGAGGAGTGTAACTAGCATTCATTTTTGTGTCTCAGGCGGACTTCAAATCAGTCTTCAGGAGAGGCGAGGGGAGGGACTTTGCTGGCTGCTTCCCAACGCCAAGCGGCACCTGCCAGCAATGGATCTGGACACTTACTTCTGACCAGTGCATGCGTGCTAAGTCCCTTCAGCCGTACCCAACTCTTCACGACCCTATGGACTGCAGCCCACCAGGCTCCTTTATCCATAGGATTCTCCAGGCAAGAATACTGGAGTGGGTTGCCATGCCCTCCTCCAGGAGATCTTCCCCACTCATGGATCGAACCCACGTCTCTTACATCTCCTGCATTGGCAAGGGGGTTCTTTACCACTAATGCCACCTGGGAAGCCATTTTGGACTGGTAAAGAAACCTAAGTGGCGGTACTGAGTCTGGGGAGCTGGAACCGGAGGCCAAGGGCAGAGCTGAACCACTCATCTCTCCATGCTGCACCTCCAGCTTCCCGGGCTCACTCCTTGCGGCTCCAGCATCCTCTGTGTTCCCAGCTGTGAGTCTAAGAATGAGTTTGTGTGAACCTAGTCCTGCCACCTAATATCTTGTGACTCAGTGGACCTTAAAATAAAAACATAGGTAACAAAGGTATCTTTGTCCACAAGGAAATGGGAAAGATGCATGCCTGTTAAGACTATAGTTGCCAACCTTGATTTTGAAAGATCTGCCTTAAAGATGTGCTTCTTATCCTATCATCAGTCCATCACTGCTTAAAAGCAAACTGTTGAGAATTCCCTGAAGGTCCAGTGGTTAGGCCTCAGCACATTCACTGCCGCAGCCCGAGTTCAATCCCTGGTTGGGGAACTAAGTACCCACAAACTGTGAGGTGTGTGTTAGAGATGACGGACAAAAGGCATGCTTCCCACATGGAAGCTAGGAAGGCTTCCTGGAGGAGCTCCCCTCTGAAGAGGATTAGGAGTGGGGAGGAGGAAATTTCAGTCCCAGAAGCGTGAAAAGTTGTGGTGTTGGGAGACTTCCCTGGTAGTCCAATGGCAAAGACTCCACTCTCCCAATGTAGGGGGCCCGGGTTCCATCCCTGGTCAGGGAACTAGATCCCACATGCTGCAACTGAGAGCTGGTGCAGCAAAAATAAATAAATACATAATTTAAAAAAAAGGAAACATGGGGTGGGGGTCTTCCCTGGTGGCTCAGTGGTAAAGAACCCACCTGCCAGTGCAGGAGACACGGGGTTCAATCCCCGGTCCAGGAAGATCACACATGCCTCGGAGCAGCTAAGCCTGTGCACCGAAACTATAGAGGCGGGGAAACCGAAACTACTGAAGTGTGGGAGCCCTAGAGCCCACGCTGCACGGAAGAAGCCATCGCCGTGAGAAGCCCGCACGCCACAGCAAACAGCTCCTGGCCTCCATAACTACAGAGAAGCTTGCGCAGAACAAAGATCCTGCACAGCCAAAAATAAATAAATAAAATTATATATACACACATATAAAAGAGTGGGGAATGGGGCTTGTCCGGCAGGAGATGCTCCCAAAGAGGCAGGCAGGACCAGATCATTGTTTGCAGTGTATGAGGACTTTAGACTTGAATCATTTGTCTATCCCAGGTGGTGCTACTAGTCAAGAATCTGCCCACCAATGCAGTAGGCATGAGAGCCGATGTGTTTACATTTTCTAGGAAGTGGCAGCAATGACCTAGGCAGTGACTAAATTATGTGATTAAACTTCAACTCCCGATGATTGTGCACACGTGTGATTGCCTGGGATATGAGGGTTTATGCTGCCACTTTCTAAAGATCACGGACGGAATTTACTGAACGCTCAAGTTGCTTCCATCCACATGCTGAGAGTCTTGCATCCGTCTTGTCCAGACCCTGTGTGCTCCTGAACTTGTACTCCGTCCGCTAGGCTGCGGTGGGGCCGGTGTAGCGGGAAACATTGGTTCTATTAAATGACTCTAGTTCAGAGGAATAGGCGAACCAATTCACTCAAGCAAAAAGCAATTTGATACTATAATTCTCATCTACTTCGGAGGTAAATATATAAAAATTTGCTCTTAAAAAATAAATAAATAGGGACTTCTCAGGTCGTAAACTACTTCCCAGTAGTTAAGATTTCACAGTTTCGATGAAGGGGATATGGGCTCAATTCTTCGTCAGGGAACTAAGATCTCACAGCCAAAAAAAGAAAAACATATATATATATATAATAAAAATATAAGTATATTAAATAATATATATATATTTCCTGTAACACTATATGGAAAAACCCAAATGAACTTTTTGGTCAACCAAAAAATGTATACATATATATATGAAAGCTATGGTTTTTCCAGTAGTCAGGTACAGATGTGAGAGCTGGACCATAAAGAAGGCTGAGTGCCAAAGAGCTGATGCTTTCAAACTGTGGAGCTAAAGAAGACTCTTGAGAGTCCCTTGGACTGCAAAGAGACCAAACCAGTCACTCCTAAAGGAAATCAACCCTGAATATTCATCAGAAGGACTGATACTGAAGTTGAAGCTCCAATCCTTTGACCACCTGATGTGAAGAGCCAGCTCATTGGAAAAGACCATGATGCTGGGAAAGATTGAAGGCAAAAGGAGAAGAGGGTGGCAGAGAATGAGATGGTTAGACAGCATCACCGACTCATGGACATGAATTTAAGCAACCTCCTGGGAGACAGTGGCAGACAGAGGGGCCGGGCATGCTGTAGTCCATGGGGTCACAGAGAGTCGAGCATGACTTAGTGACTGAACAGTGAACAACAGCAATAATATGAACTAAGGATATCTCCAGCAGGGATCACAGAGCTCTGTTCCGTAAAGGAAGCGAGACAACAGCGCATCACCCTGGGAGGACCTGGAAGCAAAGAAGCGGCAAAAGGTTCCAAGTACGGATCAAGAATCACAGATACAAAATGACCTGTGTAGCCCATGGCTAGAAGCTCTCAGTTGAGAACCAGGGGTGTTTCAAAGAAAGTCCCTTTTTTCCTTTTTTGTAGATTTTGCCTGCCCGGCCTCTTCACTGCAGCCTGTGGGCTTTCTCTAGTTGTGACATCCGGGCTTCTCTTGTTACGGTGCCCAGGCTCTAGGGTACACAGCTTCAGTAGTTGTGGTATGTAGGCTTAATTTATCTGCGGCATGCGGGATCTTAGTTCCCCGACCAGGGATCGAACCTGTATTCCCTGCACTAGAAGGCAGATTCTTAACCAGTGGACCACCAGGAAAGTCCCTAAAGCCAAGTCCATTTTTTAAAGCACCTGTACCTAAATCTTGTACCTAAATCTTCCTCTCTGGGAAAAAAATCACACTTGGGAATAAAGTTGTTTCACAGATTATCCCAAGTTCAGTTGATATTTTTATTCTGGCATTTAAAAATACTGACCTTAGGGTTAAAAATAACATTTCTCTCCTCCCCTGCTCCCTCCCCAGAGCCTTCTACAGGGAAAGGGGAGAGAGGCGAGGCGTATAGGAATAGAGAGCGTGGGCAGCCTGCCCCAACCCTGCCTCCTGTTCTTCTTTGTGGCTGGAAGAGCTCCCTGGAATCTGCAGAACCCAACAACCTTGGCAGTATTCAGTAACTTGATCAGGGTTTTATTATTTCTACTTCCTGGTGACACAGGGAGCTCTGAAAGCAAGTTGAGCCAGTCTCCTGCAAGGTGACATGAAGGGTAGCCGTCTGGTGTGTGGTGGTGGTCACCTCCCCATGACTTAACCTCTCGGGCTCCACTGGACGTGTTTTTGGGTTGCACTTGAGGTGGAGAGGACACTGACTTCTTGGCACTTGGCAAATGGGCAATGGAGCCTAGGTGGGTGGAAAGTAGCCTGAGTTCTAGTCCAGCCCCGCCTCTAATTAGCCAGCTGTGTAATCTCAGGCAAGTCACAGGACCCTTTGAGCCTCTGTTTTCTTATCCATTGTGAGAATCTTAAAAGCTGCTTTATAAAACAGTTGTAAGGATGTTGAAAGCCAGTATAGACAAGGCATTTTGAACAATGTGTGTGTGTACTTAGTTGCCAAGTGGTGTTCGACTCTTGCGACCTCATGGACTGTAGTCCACTAGGCTTCTCTGTCCATGGGATTCTCCAGGTAAGAATGCTGGATTGGGTTGTCATTCCCTCCTCCAGGGGATTTTGCTGACCTGGGGATCAAACCCGTGTCTCCTGCATTGGCAGGGAGATTCTTCACCTGCTGAGCCACTGGGGAAGACCATTTCCAACAATGCTGTTATACAAATACAGGCAGGTCGAATTGGGTCACGTGCTGACACTATGGCGACGGTTAGAGATGCCCAGAGCCCCTGTTTGGGTTCATGCGTCTGGAGATGAAAATCTAAAGGGGCGACAGGCTTCAAGGCCATGGGTAAATAATATATCCTTGATGGCTCTTAATCACTTAACTAAGAAATCAAGAAGTAGCAGGTGGGCATGTTATAAATAGAGCAGTAGATGACCAAAAAGAAAATCAGAGGGGATTAAAGTAATCACCTTGGAAATCAGAATCCTGGAGCAGGGAGAAGACATGGGGACAGTTATATTATTGTATTTATTGGTTATTTCATTTATTTATTTTTTGGCCGTTCCCCATGGCACGAGGAATCTTAGTTCCCTGATCAGGTATTGAACCCATATTTCCTGCAGAGGAAGTGGGGAGCCAGGGAAGTCCTAGGGACGACTGTGTTTTGATATAAGCCTCCTTATTTCACTGAAACATTTGCATGTTCCTCAGTAAAAATAAAAAAATTAAAGAGAAAACTTAGAATCAAATGAGACATCCTATGGAGAATTTGAAAGCACAATGCACTATTTATTGAGCAGCAATTATAGGCCAGGCTTTTGGAGCTATCTGTTAGGAATGAGAGGTAAAAAAGCTATAGTCCTTTCTCTTAAGAGGCTCACAAACTAACAGAGGGAACAGAATGTATGTTGAGAAAGTATGTGAGAAATGAATGTAAGTTGATGCGATAACGTGTTATTATGTGGAAGACAGGGCACACAGCCTAGGGCATGTTCTGTTTGAGAGGGACACTTCAATCCACAATGATACCTAGACTTTTGCTCCTCTGTCTTCACAAGTTTTCTGAATTATTTTTCGTTTTACTAAAGCAATGCGTGCTCCTTACTGAAAAAGCAGAAAAAAAATTTCAGCACAAAAGGATGTGAACTTGTGATTATACTTTCTCAAAGAACCTGCTGTTGACCCCCGAGGGCATGAACATCCAGATCCCTTTTCTTTGCCTATTATACTCACAAATGTAGCTGTATAATATCCTGGAATGTTATTCGGTTGTTTTCCTCCCTGTGTTTTCTCCCTTTCCCGTTGGTGCCTGCCTCCCACCCACCACCGGCAGCTAATGGTCAGCTCCAAGTCCATTGCCCCCGCGGACACACGTGCAGACAAGGGCTGGAAAATAAAGAATACCCTGCAAGAGCTTCTGGCTTTTCCCCTCCAAATACCTAAGCCCTCAAATGGGGAGAAGATTTGGGGAAATAGGTAAAATATCTTGGAGAGGGACCTTTCTAGTTCCTATGCCACCATCCCCTTCCTAGAAATATTTACTCTGGGGGGAGGAATGAAAGGAGGTGGGAGAGAAGGGAGGGCTCTAAGGACCCAAGATTAGAGGGCTCCTACTTCCTGGTAGTGTTCCTAGGGTCTCTTAAGACCCCTGGAAGGAAGTGACTGCGTGTAGAAACTGGGAAGATAGAAACCACATCACAGAACATTCTCACGCGTAAACCAGGTGACACAGAAGAGCCAAGAGGTAGTGATGATGGATATCTTGCAGCAAGCTGATGGCTAAGAATCAGCTGCCCTCTCCTGGGCCTTGGCACCATATCAGACATCCCAGAGCCCTTGATGCCCTCCTAGGGATGGGGTAGAGGAGTAAGAATGGTTGAGGTTAAGTTTTTCTGATTCTAGCTAGGGGTCCAGAATCAGAAACCAGAAGGTTATAGAAAACACAGTTTGGTTCTTACACCAAAGCAAAATACGATACCAAACAGAAACCAGGGGACTTCTCAGGTGGTCTAGTAGCTAAGACTCTGCATCCCCAATGCAGGGGGCCCAAGTTCGATACCTGGTCAGAGAACTAAATCTCCCATGCCATAACTAAGACCCAGCACAGCCAACTACATATATAAAATATTCACAACAATAACCAAAACAAGAAAACAGAATCCATAGGTCCGATTCCCAGCTCACACTTCATGATTATCTCTGAAGCCAAAACAAAGATGCATAGCATATTCTAGGATAAATTTGTTCCAGGCTAGGGAAGCCAAGCAGACCGAGACCTGGTCTTTACACATCAGAGAGTAAATTGGAGGTTGGCACCAAAACTTTTGTCGGTTTGGTGCACTTGTGTTTGTCTTGAAATGATATGAGAGGTAGACCAATAACCTAGGTTTGAAATCATAGAATTGTCTTAAAATCCTTATTACCACTGCCCCATCATATCTGTCACCAAATCCAGCTGATTTAACTTATTCTCAGTCTTTTATTGTTGGTCCTGCTACCATCATAACCTCCTTGCTCCAGGCCCCAAGGACTCGATCTTAAACCACTACCTTGGCCCTCTAGCCTGTCTCCTTAAAACTTCCTGTGCCCCAGGGAGTTCCCTGGCAGTTCAGTGGTTAGGACTCATCACTTTCACTGCCCGGACCCGGATTCAGTCTGGATCAGGGAACTAAGATCCTGTAAGCCATGTGGCACCGCCTAAAAACGAACAAACAAATAAAAACCCCAGGGTGCCTGGCCATCTACCTAACCATCTATTGACAGAGTAACCTCTGTAAAGCATACATTTAATCAAGCTACTCCCTTACTCTAAAATTTCTTAAAAAAAAAAAACCCAGAAAATTTATTAATAATTTTCTGCTGCACCGGGTCTTAGTTTCAACGTGTGGCATCTTCAGTCTTAGTTGTGGTATGTGGGATCTAGTTCCTGGACCAGGGATGGAATCCAGGACCCCTGCATTGGGAGCCTGGAATCTGAACCACTGGACCGCCAGGGAAGTTCTAAAATTCTTAATAGCTACAGAACAAAGTTATTTAAGGTCACATTCATTCTTTTATCAGTAAGTGTTGACACTGTGTTACATATGTACAGTGTCTGGGACCTGTTCAAGTTATTGGAGAAATGGAGACGAATAAGACAGTTTCTACCCACAAGAAATTCACAGTCTGGCAGAAAAAGACACATTTAGGATTTATGACGTCAGGATGGATGTGATGGAGAGACGTGGAGGGTGGTGCGATGCTGGGACACTGGGGCCAGCCTGTCTGCGTTTGAACATCAGAGACAAGGGTGACCTTGGACAAGTGATCTAATCTCTCTCATCTATAAAGGAGCTGATGATGATAATAGTGTCTATTCTCTGACTCGATATGTGATTAGTAGTCATAACTCCGAGACCAGTGCCTAGTACACACTGACACCTTATCAGTGCTTATTAAATGACCCATCTGTCAGTCTCCCCTTCCTGAAATCATCCTTTGCTCCTTTCTGCACCATTGCTTACGCTACTTCCTCCTTGCTTACGGTGTTCCTGCTTGCTGAAATGTCACACAGCCGTCAGGCACCTTGCAGATGCTCCCATCTCCACCGTGTTCTCCTTTGCCTCCCGCTCCCATCTGCCTGGTTTAGATGACCCTTTTCTGTGTGCTCTGGTAGCATCTGTCTCATCTGACTTTACTGAGGACATTTATCACTACTAATAATATCACTCACGTTCTTTTGCTTTGTGTATGTCTCCTCCTTTGGACTTAAAAAAAAAAATCCATTTATTTCTTTATTTTTGGCTGCGCTGGGTCCTCATTGCTACGCCCAGGCTTCCTGTAGTCGTGGTGAGAGAGGTTATCCTCTAGTTTCGATGTGCAGCCTTCTCATTGCCGTGGCTTCTCTTGTTGCGGAGCACGGGCTCTAGGCACACGGGCCTGGTACTTGTGGTGCAGGGACTTAGCTGCCTCACAGCACGTGCGATCTTCCTGGACCAGGGGTAAACGCGTGTCCCCTGCACTGCCAGGCAGATTCTTAACCACTGGACCACCAGGGAAGTCCTCCCTTGGACTTTAAACCTCTTAAGAGTCAACACATAGGAGGTAGTGGAGAAGCAGGGGATTTGGAGCTCAAATCCTCTAAATTCAAATATCCGTTTTGCTACTTCCTGGTTCCATGGAAATCCCCTTAACATTTATGAGCCTCATAATCATTTTTTGTGAAAGAACACAAATACTAATCTTGAGCTACAATTGTAAAGATCAGAAATAACACGTGGAGGGACTTTCCCGGTGGTCCAGTGTGGCTAACACTTCAAGCTCCCAATGCAAGGCTTAGGTTTGATCCCTGCTCAGGGAACTAGATCCTGAATAGTGTAACAAAGACCCAGTGAAGCCAAATAAATAAAATTAAAAACAAATAAATATCTTTTAAAAAGAAGAAGAAAAGAACACATGGAAAGGCCCCTGGAGCACAGAGTAAGATCTGAAAATCTTCTCTGACTCTCAAATGGTCATGGCAAGCCACAAAGTGTAAGCATCAATGCAATCAGTTCAGTTCAGTTCAGTCACTCAGTCATGTCCGACTCTTTGCGACCCCATGGACTGCAGCATGCCAGGCCTCCCTGTCCATCACCGACTCTAGGAGTTTACTCAACTCATGTCCGTCAAGTTGGTGATGCCATCCAACCATTTCATCCTCTGTCGTCCCCTTCTCCTGCCTTCAATCTTTCCAAGCATCAGGGTCGTTTCCAATGAGTCATTTCTTCGCATCAGGTGGCCAAAGGATTGGAGTTTCAGCTTCAGCGTCAGCATTCAGCCATGCGATAATGATGGGAACCGCGGGATCTGTGGTGTGTTCTGCACTGTGCGCCTCCCTTCCCTGTCTGATTTTGCTCCCACCCTCTGCCCAGGCAACTCTGCAGGGAAGGGAGGGCATGACCAGTCAAACTGCAAAACTGCGCATCACTTTTGCTTCTCCCTCTCTCTCCCTCCTCTCCTTCAGAATATCTCCTGATTTCCCCCTTCTTGCTGTTCCACGGTCTCTTAGTCCAGATCCTTCTCACCTTGAGTTTTAATGGCTAACGTTTTAATGGCCCCAGCCCCTCCCTTCACACCAGGATAATCTGCCTGCAGAGTCGTCCAACTCCCTTGGGTGCCACTGCTGGTCAATCCAAAGTGGCAACTCCCTCCTCCTAAACCGTCCTGTTTACTTCTGGCCAACTCATCGTCTTAAAATAGTGCTCTCACGAGGCGAGGCTGCCTCCCTGGCTGAAAGCCTTTTGCAGCAGCGCTGGGTCCCACCTTCCTAAATGCCCTTTCTCTGCTCCCCAGAGGAAGCCTTCACTTCCCTGAGGCGGGTTCGCTCTCGGGTCAGCAGAGAGGACACTAATTTAGGACTTAGGCTGGCGCCTTTGCTCCCCCTCTGCTCACCACGTCTTTCCCCAGGCACTCACGAAAGCCCTCTCTGTCTCCTAGATGCCGTCTTCTCTTTGAACCTTTCAACAGATGCAAAATCTTCTCCTCCAGGGACCACTATTGTTATAGCATCCACTGTCTCTGCTCTCTTGGGATTTAATAATATAAACAGTTTATCGAGACATCTCAGTATGTGGCCTGTTTCCTGTCCCTTAAAATTGTGGGCAGATTCAATAACTTTACAGTCACTTCCAAAGTCAGGACCATCCAAAACGCATGCGCATCCAATAAGAGAGCGTCAAAAGACATGGAACAAGAACTGACCAAACTGAAGGGAGAAATGTTGTTTAGTTGCCAAGTTGTGTCCAACCCCTAGCTATCTCTTATATGGTCCTCTGTCCATGGGATTTCGGAGGCCAGAATACTGGATTGTTGCCATTTCCATCTCCAGGGGGTCTTCCCGACCTAGGGATTGAACCCGCATCTCCCACTTGGCAGGCAGATTCTTTACCACTGAGCCACTAGGGAAACCCGAAAGGAGAAATAGAAAAATTCAAAACTGTTTTGGAAATAACGCAATAACTTTTCTTCTAAAACTAAACATAGAGACTTCCCTGGTGGTCCAGGTGGTCCATACTCTCAATGCAGGCGGCCTGGGTTTGAGCCCTGGTCAGGGAACTAGATCTCATATGCCACAGCTAAAAAGATCTCTCAAGCTGCAACTTAGACCTCGTGCAGCCAAATAAAAGTATAAAAAAATAAAGCTAAACATATACTTTCCTTATAACACAGCAATCCCACCTCTAGATATTGACCCAAGAGAAATAAAACTATGTACATAAAAAAGGCTTGTACAACAATGTTCACAGCAGGCTTACGCATAATTCATAATAGCCAGAACTGGAAACTACCCAAACATCCATCAAAACAGAGAATGAGTAAATAATGCGTGGCGTATTCATACAATGAAATGCTTTATAAACTTTAGAGGATCCTCAGATTCACCAGTAGCCCGAGAAATGCAAATTAAAAAGAGAAACCTGCTTTTACTTATCAGATGATTAAACTTGAAAACCGTTTACAAGATCCAGTGTTGCCGCAGAGGTTGGAGAGAGAGTTAACTTTCACACCTGTTTGGGTAGCCTTTTCTGAGGATGACTCGATGGTGTCCATTGACTTTTTTTTTAGATTTTTTTTAATGTACATCATTCTAAAGTGTTTATTGAATTTATTACGATATTGTTTCTGGTTTTTATATTTTCGGTTTTTTTGGCTGCAAGGTGTGTGGGATCCTAGCTCCCTGAGCAGGGATCGAACCGGCACCCCTCAACATTGGAAGGCAAAATCTTAACCGCTGGACCACCAGGGAAGTCCTTTCATTGACACTTAATGTGAACATATTCATTATCTTGGCAATTCCACTTGTAGAAATCTACCTACGGAAATACATAAGTGCCCAAAGGTTTGTGAAAAATGAGTGGCAACCCAAGAGCCCATAGATGGGGTTGGCTCAGCTATATCCATCCTACAGAAGCTATGCAGCCATGGAAAGGAAGGGGATAGACCTGTATGTGCCAACATGGAAGGAGGTCCGTGATAAAGTTGATTTAAAAAGTCAACCAATGTCTATAGTGTGATACCTATCTGTCTGACCATCCATCCATCCATCCACCTGTCTATCTACCTACCTATCACCTACCTTTGTTGTTTAATGCTGTTTAGTCACTAAGTTGTACCTAACTCTTTGAGACCCGATGGACTATAGCCTGTCAAGTTCCCCTGTCCACGGGATTTCCCAGGCAAGAAGACTGGAGTGGGTGGCCATTTCCTTCTCCAGGGGATCTTCCTGACCCAGGAGTCGAACCCATGTCTCCTGCATCGGCAGGTGAATTCTTTACTGCTGAGTATCACCTACCTATCTACCCACTTATCCATCTGTTGGAAGGGTTTGTCTAACACAAGTTAAAGAGCACAGATTATGGAACCAAAGTGTCTGGGTTTGACTGCTGGCCCTGCAACTACCAGCAGCATGAACTTGGATCATTCATCTGAACTCTCTGTGCCTCACGCATAAAGCATTTAGAATAGGGCCCAGCATATACTGAGTACTACAGAAGCATTAGCTACAATAACATAGTGATTATTTCTACACCAAAGTGTTAAGGGTGGTTACCCACGGAGACTGGGTAGTGACAGGGTATCATAGGGAGAGCTTTATTCTTGCTTTGCCTTGCTGTATTTTTAAAAACTTCATGAGGGTATGTTTTATTTTCAAATTCTAAGAGTAGTGAGACAAAATCATTCAAAATACACTGAATCTGGAAAGGTAGGGGTTTCTCCCTACAGGAGATGTGTTTATCAGAAAAATGGCCTAGAGTGTCCTTTTGAAGGGTTCACTTGGGACCCAGAATTTCAGCTGCCCCCCAAAGTGAGCAATGTCTCATTTTACTGACAAACATCTCAGAGACTGTACAATTTAGAATTTAGTGGGAAACTTCCCTGGTGGTCCAGTGGCTAAAACTCCAAGTTCCCAATGTAAGAGGCCCAGGTTTGATCCCTGGGTTGGGAAGATACCCAGCAGAAGGAAATAGCAACCTACTCCAGTATGCTTGCCTGGAGAATTCCATGGACAGAGGAGCCAGGTGGGCGATAGTCCATGAGATCACAAAGAGTTGGAGATGACTGAGCAGCTAACACTTTCACTTTCAGGCAGCTAGATCCCTCATGCCTCAACTAAATAGCTCATGTGCTGCAACTAAGACTCGGTGCAGCCAAATAAATGAACATTTTATTTTTTTAAGAAAGATATATATATATATATATAAAGAAATTAATGGAATTCATGGGATGAATCATTTGCTTTAGTACACAGAGAATGGCATGTAATGAACCCCAAAGCTGAGGTTATTACTCACAGACCTAGAGGGGAAAATAGTTTTCCACCTATGCCTTCTGGAGACCAGACCAACGGTTATCCAACTGCTGCCTCTACCTCCTCTGTGTATAAGCCCCACGGCCCCCGTTTTCCTGTTATACCACCTCCATGTCCCCCGAGTCTCCCCTTCCGGCTTCACAGCCCATGATTCCTGACAACCTTCATGATCCCTGACACCACCTGTCACCGCAGAGGTGTCTCAGAAGTTCCCCATCCTCCCTGGGCTATCATTTTCCAGTTTCTTCCAATAAACCACAGGGAACTCGGAAAGGGCAGACTCTTACCTGCTAGGCTTTGTGTTGGGTTCCTTAATAAAGGAGGGCAAGGTGAAGAGGAGGAAGATGAGCACAGCCAAAAGCAAAGACCCCTGGATAGTTTGGTCCAGATGACAGAGTCTCCTTGGGCAAGGCCTCATGTTTGGGGGTCCAGCCTTGCAGGGAATTTCTGCATGTCCTGAGGCTCTGATGTAGACAGCACACAGTTTAACTGCTCAGATCTCCTGGTCAGGGTGTGCACCCTTTTGTCTTAAAAACGAGCCACTGGTGAACGCAGAGTCTTTCGGAGTGTGCCAGGGAAGGGAGCCGCCTTCTCTGCCTTATGAAGGTTTAGAGGCTGGCGTGGCTTGAAGGAAGAGAAACTCCTTCCGTGCAAACAAGTTTACCTTCTTTTCCTGCTGTCGCTGAAGCCAGTTTCTGAATGTGGAACTTTAACGAGAAACACACACACGTTACATGGAACCTCACTTTCGTCAGGTCGCAAACCCTGGGGGACCCTGGACAAGTACCTGGGCTGAAAGGGCCTTGCATACCCTCCATCTTCAATGTGAGTTTTACAGGAAAAACAGAGGGTACCCTTTCAGGTTTGACACCCCCTAGCCATCTTTCTCTGAGAGACTGTGCAGCCTTGGACGGGAGCTCTCAGAACATCTTGTTTCCCGAGTTATTTTGAAGGGTGGCTCTCAGTCTTGCGTGTCCATTAGAATCACCTGGGAAGCTTTAAAACATCCTGATGCTCAGGCTACACCTCGACGAGTCAAGCCTGAATCTCTGTGGAGAGCTAATTTCCACGCATGGGCATTCTTTGCCCCAGGTGATTCCGATGTGTGGCCACGTTGAGAACCACTGATGTGCAGCGGTTCTGTTCAGTCTTCACTGCTTCTCACGCAACGTGGTAAGCTTCGCATGCATAAATGCATCCCTCGAAGCCACCCCAGGAGTGGAACACTGTATTATCCACTTCCTTTTACGGTCGAGGAAACGGCCTCTGTGCAGGGGCAGCTTGCCCAAGATCACGGAGTGAACCACTGGCTTGGGGGACTGGATCCAACCTGAGCCTCAATATGAAAAGCACAAAAACACAGGACCCTTGGGGAAAAGGTACAACTCAGAGGAATAATATCAAGATCAGTGGTAGAACACTGAGAAAATTCAGAGACGCCGCCCTTCCTAAAGTACTGTGGATTTTCCGTTTTTAAAATGACTGCTGGCAGTAAGATCAAACCATGCAGTCGAAGTGGGAAAGGTGGAGCTTGGAACAACAGGGCTTTGAAGAACTTGGGACCTGGGCTCCCTGCTCAGTCATCACAGTGCGCACTCCCCGAATGCACAGCGTCCAATTCTTCCCCTAAAGTTCTTGGTTTTCACCCAGATGATGTGCAATAGATGCTTGGATCGCCTTCCCCAGGGAGGATGAAAAGGTACAAACGTGATACTATAACTCGTTGTACTACTCCAGCGGATGGACTGGAAGCAAGGAGAGAAAATTCGCTTAGTACTGGTCCTGTCTCTTGTCTCTCTGTCTCTGTGCACCTAACCTGTTAAGTGTTCAAACACTGACTCCATAATAAACATGTTCTTTATAGACCCATGTCCGCTCACAGCTCTTCGGCTTACCTGACACTTGGCCCTGGCTTCTCCTGTGCACTTGGCACACCTGGTCCCCTGACATCCTGGTGCCTGTTTGCGAGGCCAGGCAAACGCCCTGCACAGTGGGACGGGGCTTTCTTACCGACCGAGTGGATTTGCCTAAATGCCGTGTCTCTTTCACCTCACCTTGTGTTTTGAAGAAGGCACTGGTTATCAGTGTTCTTTCAGGCTTCCCCAGAGCGTGGAGATCTAGTTGAGCTCCTGGGCACCAGCTGAGCTGCTGTATACAGCCTGTCCCTCTCACCACCTTAGGGGTGGGTTGAATCTAGTGTTCTCAAAGCCAGTTGGTAGGGGCGGGTTCATTCAGCGTTCTCACTTCCTGGTTCTCAGATTCCAGTCCAATGTGCTTCTCTGTGTGTGCCTGGGCCCAAGGGGAGATGCAGAGAAGTATGAATTTTCATGGAAACTGGCTTGCCAAAAGTTTTTCAAATATCACGATGTTTGTGCTCAGCAAAGTCTCCTTTTTCTCTCCTATTTAAGCAAAGCTTTTTGACATTAATCTTCTTTATACACCAGCGCATAGGATGTGTGGGACCTCACATGCAGATATGACTTGTTAAAATATTATTTTCAGGGCTTCCCTGGTGGCTCAGTGGTAAAGAATCCACCTGCCAATGCAGGAGACACAGGTTTGATCCCTGATATTGGAAGACCCCCCATGCTGCAGAGCAGCTAAGCCCCTGTGCCACAACGATTAAGCCTGTGCTCCAGAGCCCAGGAGCCGCACTACTGAGCCATGCGTCCCAGCTGCTGAAGCCTGAGTGCCCTGAGCCCGCGCCCCGCAACAAGAGAGGCCACCACAGTGAGAAGCCTGCCCACTGCAACTAGAGAGGAGCCCCTGCTTGCCACAGCTAGAGAAAAGCCCTCGCAGCAATGAAGACCCAGTACAGCCAGAAATAAATAAAAAAATTTAAAGATCATTTTCAAGGCAGAAATAGACGCACAGACATAGAGAACAGACATATAGACACCAAGAGGGGCAAGTGGGAGTGGGATAAATTGGGAGATTGGGATTGACATATCTATACGACCATAAATAAAACAGATAATTAATTAGAGCCTGCGGGTACAGCACGGGGGAAGAAAGAAGGTACGATCTGTTTGTAGGACATTACTAACTTTAAAAATACACTCCAGTATACATTAGGTGCAGAAAAATACTATTTGATTCCACTTATGCAAGGGACTTGGAATAGTCAAATTCATAGTGCCAGAAGGGCTTCCCTGATGGCCCAGAAGGTAGAGAATCTGCCTGCCATGCTGGAGACCTGGGTTTGATCCCTGGGTCCGGAAGATGGCCTGGGAAAGAAAAAGGCAAAAAAAGAAAAAAAAAAAGAAAAAGGCAACCCACTCCAGTATTCTGGCCTGGAGAATTTCATGGACAGAGTAACACTTTCACTTCAGTACCGGAAAGTACATTGGTAGATGTCAGGGCCAGGGGGTAAGGGGTAGGGAGAAGGGGAAGTGGGGAGTTATATTTAGTAGGGACAGAGTTTCAGTTTAGGAGGGTGAAAAATCTGGGAGATGGAAGATGGTGGGAGTTTCATAACAATGTGAATGTATTTAGTGCCACTCAAGTGTACAGTTAAATATGCTGAGAATAGTATGCTTTATATTATGTGAGAGTGAAAGTCGCTCAGTCGTGTCCAGCTTTGTGACCCCATGGACTATACAGCCCCTGGAATTCTCCAGGCCAGAATACTGGAGTGGGTAGCCCTTCCCTTCTCCAGTGGATCTTCCTGACCCAGGAATCGAACCGAGGTCTCCTGCATTGCAGGCACATTCTTTGCTGACTGAGCTATCAGGGAAGCCCATATTATGTGACTTTTTCCATAATAAAAAAAAAATTAAAAAAGATTGTTTTCAGCAAGAGGCAAAATCATAACTCTCTTATGGATACGAAACATGAGAATGCGTTACAGATTTTATTCCATTCAGGAGAAAACCAGGCAGATGTAATAACTAATTCAGAACAGAAGTGCAGAGGCGCAGCGCACACAGAGTGGGGACTGTGAAAATGAATTAAATAGGCATGAGGGAGGTCACGGCCAGGGCATAATTTGCATGCTTATCAACAGCCCACAATCCACAGATTGTAAAGTTGTTCAAAGATGATGGAAAACTCGAGTCAGCTAACATGGAGGGGTGTCGTCTAGAGAGCACATGTTTTTCCACGGAAGCACAACCATTTTCAAGAGTGAGTGTGCACCTCAAAGCCAGTGCCCTGGGACAACCCTGAGGGATGGGATGGGGAGGGAGGTGGGAGAGGGGTTCAGGATGGGGGACGCATGTACACCTGTGGCTGATTCATGTCAGTGTATGGCAAAAACCACCACAATATTGTAAAGTAATTAGCCTCCAATGAAAATAAATAAATTAATTTTTAAATATACATAAAAATGAAGAACAAGGAAAATAAAAAAGAGTGAGTGTGCATGAGAACCACTCCAGGATTGGAATTCTTTAAAAAAAAATTTTTATATTTATTAATTTATTCATGGCTGCACTGGTCTTCGTTGCAGCGCAGGCTTTCTTTAGCCGTAGCGAGCAGGGGCTGCTCTCTAGTTGAGGTGCTCAGGCTTCTCACTGGGGCGACTTCTCTTGCTGCAGAGCGAAGGCTCTAGGGCTCGCAGGCTTCAGGAGTTGTGGCACGTGGGCTAGATAGTTGGGCTCCTGGGTTCTAGAGTGCAGGCTCAGTACGTGCGGTGCAGCTGCTGCGTTGCTCTGTGGCGTGTGGAATCTTCCAGGATCAGGGATCGAATCCGTGTCTCCTGTCTTGGCAGGCAGATTCTCAACGACGGAACCACCAGGGGAATCCTGGAAATCTTTTTTCCTTTTCCTTTTTTGGCCACACTGTGCGGCATGTGGGATCTTAGTTCCCCAACTAGGATTCGAACCCTGTAAGTGGAAGCGCAGTCTTAACCACTCAACCACCGGGGAAGTCCCAGGATTGGAATTCTTGAAAAATGTCATTGGATGCCCTCTGCTGTAAGATACACTTTATGATTTAGAGGAAGCTGGATTGAATGGAAAGAGGTTCAACTCTCTAGAAGTCACCTTGTCGGTTATATACCCTGTCTTCTCTAATTCCGTTTTCTGTGCCAGGCCCATCCCTAACTTTTTTTTTTTTAACAGCCTGAGATATAACTTATTTACTATATAGCTCACCCATTTAAGTGCACAATTCAATCGATTTTAGTATAAAGTTGTGCAACCATACCATAATCTAATTTTGAAGCATTTTCATCATGCCCACAAGAAACTTTATTTTCATGAATAGTGACCCCTCCCCCAACTCTCTTCCTTCCCCTCCCCCAACTCTGTTCCTTCCCCTCCCAGCTGGAGGCCACAACTAATCTATGTTAAGTCTTTGCAGATTTGCCTATTCTGGACATTACATGTAAATGAGATCATATCATGTGCATGCGTGCTAGGCTGCTCCAGTTGTGTCCGATTCTTTGTGACCCTGTGGACTGTAGCCTGCCAGGTTCCTCTGTCCATGGGCTTCTCCAGGCAAGAATACTGGAGTAGGTTGCCATGCCCTCCTCCAGGGGATCTTCACCACCCAGGGATCAAACCCACGTCTTGCAGGCAGATTCTTTACCACTGAGCCACAGGAAAGCCCGAGATCATATCAGATCATATGATCTTGTGGCTGTCTTCTATCACTTAGCATATGTTTTCAGGGTTTACCCACATGGTAGCAGGAGTCGATGAGTCATTCCTTTTTCCTGAATAATAATACTCCATTGTATGGAGACACTGCATTTTGTTTCTCCATTCGTCAGTTCATGGACATTTGGGGTTTTTATCTCCCCACTTTTTGGCTATTATGAATAATGCAGCTCTGAACATTCAATGTGTAGGTTTTTGTGTGGTTATACGGTTTTGCTTCTGTTGGATAGATACATTGGAGTATGTCAACTGAGTTGTATGTCAACTATGTGTTTACTTTATTTTGTTTAATGTTTAATATTTATTTATTTGGCTGTGCCGAGTCTTAGCGGCGGCACGAATGATCTTTGATTTTCACTGCGGCACGCTCTCGCATGGTCTAGTTCCTTGACCATGAACCTTGCATTTGGGAGTGCGGTGTCTTAGCCACTGGACCACCAGAAAAGTCCCTATCTATTTAATTCTTAACTAATTCTGTTTCCTGATTTGTGCAGAGTGTGCATCTTCTGATGTCTCTGCTCAGATTCTTTTTTCCCTTAGATTTCTTTTGGGGGGATACACACTGCTTTCTTTACTTATTTATTCTTGGCTGTGCTGGGTCATCATTGCTAAAAAATTGTTTTTTCTTAAAACATTAAAACAAAATATTTTAACCTGACTCCCCATGTCCTGCTCGGGAAGATCCACGTACTATGGGGCCGCTGAGCCCTCAAGCCAGAGTTACTGGGTCCACATGACCTAGAGCCGTGCTCTGCTACAAGAGAAGCTGAAGCCCTGCAACGAGGGAGTAGCCCCTGCTCACTGCAACTAAAGAAAGACTGCGTGTAGTGACGAAGACCCAGCACAGTGAAAAAAAACACGAAGCTGTATGTTGATGGTAATGGGTCATGCTATAGCAGCTTTGAGCACCAGACAAGTGGCCTAAATGCTCGCTGCTCTTTAAGTCTGTACATGTATGTGAGGTGAGGCCTTCTACCGTGTGAGGTCCAGGGAAGAGGCCCTTCTTATCCCTGTCTGAAGGTAAGACCATTCTATACTCCCCTTTGGCCAAACTTTCCTATTTTTTTCTAGCTAGAATGCTTCTGTTTCCCAAAACCACAGTATTTTTCTTAGTAATGGGTATATCCATTTCTTAGAGTTTTCTCGTAGGAAGACCAAGGCAAAAATAATGTGATTTGGTGCAAATGGGGAAAAAAAAATGGAACTTTCATTCATGAATCATCGCTGTTTAATGAAGGAGTAAATGATTAAGGGTGCCCTAGGCAAGGATTCAATATTAAGTTGGCTTGCTAGCCTTTCTTCCATACAGAATGTTCTGCCTCCTGGATGGTCACACTCAGCAAGTGTGCTTATCTTGGAGACTGAACTGGATCAAATGGCCTGTTGTGAGCCCTCTAGGCTGCTGGAAAGGCCAGGCAGACACTAATAGACTCGTGTGATGATGGGTCTTCAGTCTCTGGACACAACTACGGTATTTCTTATTCTTGTAAGGCTCCAATATCAACAATAGAACTCTTGTTCATTTTCTAAGATCACAGCTTACCATTCCCCAGGGCTTTGGAAGTCATCTACCATCCCATTGCTTCTCCTTTTGGAGGAATAACTGTCTGATAGACACTGGGCCCCTGGTGTCATTGGGTATGTAAAAGCCACATGACATGGGGACTTCCCTGGTAGTCCAGTGGCTAAGACTCCAAGCTCCCAGTGCGTGGGGCCTGGGTTTGATCCCCTGGTCAGGGGACTAGCTCGCATATGCTGCAACTAAAGACCCCATGTGCCAAAAATAAAAGACCTCACAGGCATGCTGCAGTGAAGATCCTGGGCTGCCACTAACACCCGGCACAGCCAAATAAATACATTTATTATTTTAATTCTTAAAAACAACATGACTCGAAATCAAAGTTTTTGCTGGTGAATTCATTTAACTTGCATTTGTTGAGTGATCACTAAACACTGGACTGCTAAGGAACTGAAAGCTGGCATGTGACCATGTGGCAGAAGACACGTGGGTCCACTGGAGCCACAGAGGAGGAGCCCTGACCAGCACAAGTACAGCAAGGTTCCCCGAGCCTTGTTCCCATCATGGCCAGTGAGACCCACAGAATGAGATGGGATACAGACTCTCAAAAGGCAGCACCAGGAAGGCTGAGGATAAGACTCTAGCAGGAAAATTCTACCCCAGCCACATCTAGCCCAGATTTCCACCAGGACCTAGAGAAGAAAGAGTTGAGAATTAATGGCCAAATTGCATGACAGGCCACCTGCAATGTTAATAATTGTGTGGAAAGTGCCTTTGTGGAGAGGTTTTTAGGATGGTGGCTCAGATGGTAAAGAACCTGCCTGCAATACGGGAGACCAAGTTTCGCTCCCTGAGTCCGGAAGATCCCCTGGAGAAGGGAATGGCAAACCACTCCAGTATTCTTGCCTGGAGACTCCCATGGACAGAGCAGCTTGGTGGGCTACAGTCCATGGGGTCGCACAGAGTCAGACATGACTGAGTGGCTAACACTAATTTTTTCAGGATTGGCAGAAGACTTTTTTTTTTTGGCCACACCTCGAGGCTTGTGGGATCTTATCTCCCAGAACAGGAATTGGACCTGAGCCCTTGGCAATGAAAGCACAGAGTCTTAACCACTCGACCACCAGGGAATTTGCATGAGACTTATTTTTAATTATTACTTCCCCTTTCATCAGTGGAAGGACTGATGCTGAAGCTGAAGCTCTAATACTTTGGCCAACGGATGCCAAGAGCTAACTCATTGAAAAAGACCTTGATGCGGGAATAGACTGAAGGCAAAAGGAGAAGGGGGCAGCAGAGGATGAGATAGTTAGGTAGCATCATTGACTCAATGGACATGAATCTGAGCAAACTCCAGGAGATAGTGGAGGACAGAGGAGCCTCGTGTGCTGCAGACCACAGGATCACAAAGAGTCAGACTCTACTTAGCCACCGAACAAAAATAAATATCAAGCACCTTCAGTGTGGCAGATACAGTGATGAGCAGCACAGATCAAGTCCTGACCTCACAGAGATTAACTTTCTACAGCAGAGATGAGTCAATGAACAGACAGTGGTCAGTGCTATCAGGAAAAATGAAGAAGGGGAGGGGTGAGAGCTGTGATCAGGAACAGGCACTCTGGGGAGTGACCAGGTAAAGGAAGCAAGCCAAGTCACCAGAAATCTATGGGCAGAAACTGGGCTGAATGGATAGTACTAGAAATGTAGGGCCCTGAGTCAGGAGCACGCTCAGCGCTTCGTAAGATGCGAACAAAGTTCAGCCAGCATGGCCGTAGGCGGAGCGAAAAGCAAAATCACCTCCTCTTGACCCAGAAAACCTCCCCGCAAAGGCAGGCAAGAAAGAAAACAATTTCGTTGTTGACTAAGCATTAAACCAGAATGTGCTGTGTATCAGAGGCCATCCACTAATAAGACAGGAAGACATCCCGCCCTTTCCTACAGGTGAGCAGATACATCTCATCGAAAACATGTTCGCATGATAAGCAGTGACTGCTTCTCAATCAAGAGGCCTTGGCAGCACCATTTGTCACAGCGTTCATCCTAACTGCCCTTGGCGGCTGTGTTCACTAGTTGGCTCTGTCATTTTTTTGACCACACCATGCAGCATGAGAAAATTCCCCAACCAGGGACTGAACCTGTACCCTCTGACCCCTGAACCATCAGTGTGTTCACTAATTGACTTTATCCAGAGAGAAATACACGCAGGCTTCTGAGCCCCCAGAGAAACTGGGAGATGGGTGGCTCTCACTCATCCTTGAGGGTGACATTTCCAAGAGACTTCCCTGCTGGTCCAGTGGTTACGAATCCACCCGCCAATGCGGGGGACACGAGTTCAACCCCTGATCCGGGGAGATCCCACGTGTCACGAAGCAACAAAGCAGTGGGCCGCAGCTCCTGAGCTCACAGCCCTACAGCCTGTGCTCCACAATAAGAAAAGCCACCTCAATGAGAAGCCTGCCCACCACAACTAGAGAAAAGCCCTCACACAGCAACGAAGACCCAGGGCAGCCAAAAATGAAACGAATTAATCCACTAGTTTAAAAAAGGAGATGTCACAGGTCTGGTGAGAAGATTATTTAGCTTTCAGAAGTCACATACGTTTCAAAGAGACAAAGAATCTAAGTGTTTTCCAAAGCAAGTGCTCTAAGAAAAGGGAGGAGGGACTTCCCTGGTGGTCCAGGGTTAAGACTTCACTTTCTAACGCAGGCAGTAGGGGTTCGATCCCTAGTCAGGGGGCTCACATTTCACATGCCTCAGGGCCAAAACACCAGAACATAAACAACAGAAGCAGCACTGTAACAAGTTCAGGGCTATGCTGTGCTTAATCGCTCGGTCATGTCTGACTCTTCGCGACCCTATGGACTGTAACCTGCCAGGCTCTTCTGTCCACTGTCATTCTGCAGAAAAGAATACTGGAGTGGGTTGCCATGCCCTCCTCCAAGGGATCTTCCCAACCCAGGGATCGAACCCCAGTCTCTTGCATTGCAGGGGGGATTCTTTATCGTCTGAGCCACCAGGGAAGCCCAAGCATACTGGGGTGGGTAGTCTATCCCTTCTCCAGGAGATCTTTCTGACCCAGGAATTGAACCAGGGTCTCCTGCATTGCACGTGGGATTCTTTACCAGATGAGCCACCAGGAAAAGGCATTAAAAATGATCTACATTCAAAAAAAAAATCTTAAAAATATAAAAAGAAAAGTGGGGGAGAACGGGTATCTCTGCCTTTACTTTCTACAGGGGAATCAAGCCTCTTATTCTTTCCTTGTATTTGTCCTTATCCTAGAAAAGCAGAACATGCAATGTATTCTACGTGTTAAGAGAAGCCACGGCAGATGTTGAGCTGGAGCGGGTTCTAAATGTGGGGTGGGGGTGCTCGGCGGAGACTTGGCCCTCGGGTTTGGCCAGGAGGGGATGACGGGAGCTCCAGAAGGTCGTGGATGGTGCTGGTTTCCTTCATGGTTTGTGCCAGATAATCTGAAAGTTCTGCTAAACACGGCACTTGCGGTGCTAAACCCGTGTGCGTCTGTTTCTTGTTCAGACTGCTGTGTGATGAGTGTCATGCGGTCATCAGAGAACATGTCCATCTTTCTTCCGCGTTTCTGGTATTTCTCCAGAACAACCTCTCTCACACAACTCAAGCTTCTTGTAAATGGTGGAAGTGAAGTAAAAAGCTTTGGGAAATCAATTCTGAGCAGTTAATTAAAAAAAAAAAATTCTCTTATTTGGCTGTGCTGGGTCCTAGTTGGGGCATGTGGGACCTTTAGTTGCAGCAGGTGGGATCTAGTTCCCTGGCCAGGGATCGAACCCAAGCCCGCTGCATTAGGAGCATGGAGTCTTAGACACTGGCCCACCATGGAAATCCCCTAAGGAGCTATATTTTTGATATTAAAAAAAATCAAAAGTTCAAAGCACGCAGAACAAGAAAATGCTAATGGGAACCTTGGTGTAGCAAACTCAAGCCAAGGCAGACAGTAACTCATGTTGTCAGGACCACCAGGCAAGGTTTTGATTTTGCCCAGAGCCTGAAAAAGCAGGCGAAGAGGGATAGTACTTAGATCAGAGGGGTTTTATCCAGTTTCCCACCTGGGTTCTTTGTGCTGCGCTGTCATTTATGTAACCACTTGCTGGTAGAATAGGCCATTTAAACAGCTCTCTGAAGAGAAGAAACTAATTACATACAGTTTCTTTCATGCTTGCAGTGTCAACTCCACAACACAGAATTAAAATCGACAGCTCTGGCTTCCAGGCTAGGAGTTCATTCTCACTGGTTGAGAACCACCTGGTCCTTGGAGTTCAGGCCCTACTTGGGTGTGTCACGTTCTCTGGCTTGGTTCTGGCCGTTGGTGAGAGTGTTGATGTTTATTTTAGAGCACTGACCCTTTCTCTGACCAGCAGGCTTTTCAGAAATAAGAAGTTCATGGAATCTTTTCTCTGCCTGTAAAGGAAGATTTATTGTGTTTTGTTCTTAAGCTTTAGCCTGGCCTTGATGCTCAGAAATGCACGTTTAATTGCACACAGAACATGGGTTTATAGTGGCTTTTCAATGGAAACTTTTATCACCTAATTGCACCATTGCCACCAATAAAGGCAACTGCTGACCAAATCATATAATAAGAATGATTTACAACAGGACTTCCCTGCTGCTCCAGTGGTTAAGATTCCAGGTAGGAGTTCAGTCCCTGGTTGGGGAACTGAGATCCCACAGGCTGCATGGCATGGCAAAAGCAACAAAAACAGGGGCTTCCCTGGTGGCTCAGTGGTAAAGAATCCACCTGCCAATGCAGGAGACAGGTTCGATCCCTGATCTAGAAAGATCCCACATGCCGCGGAGCTCTGCAACAAGAGAAGCCACTGCAACGAGAACCCTGAGCACCACACCTGGAGAGCAGCTGCTGCTCTCTGCAACTAGAGAAAGCTCACTCGCAGCAACAGAGACCCAGCACGGCCAAAATAACTAAACAAAATCATGAACAAACAAACAAACAAAAAGGCCGCAGCAGGCCTGCCTCCAGAGAGCTCACTGTCTAGGATATAGCATGTCCAGCCCTGGTTCTCAATCACAGTGAGCCTCTGTGATTTGCATTGATAGTGACACCCTCCTTAAGGGCAAATAGACTCTTCCTTTCAGTATCTCATTCTTTCAGTTCAGTTCTGTTCAGTTGCTCAATCATGTCCGACTCTTTGCGACCCCATGAATCACAGCACGCCAGGCCTCCCTGTCCATCACCAACTCCTGGAGTTCACTCAGACTCATGTCCATCGGGTCAGTGATGCCATCCAGCCATCTCATCCTCTGTCGTCCCCTTCTCCTCCTGCCCCCAATCCCTCCCAGCATCAGAGTCTTTTCCAATGAGTCAACTCTTCGCATGAGGTGGCCAAAGTACTGGAGTTTCAGCTTTAGCATCATTCCTTCCAAAGAAATCCCAGGGCTGATCTCCTTCAGAATGGACTGGTTGGATCCCATTCTTTAGATTCTCATAAAGGGAACTTTGAGATCTGTATGTTCACAGGGCCTATACTTTGCTTTCTCCGATTGCCTTCTGCTCCTTCGGACAATGTCAAATATTTTGTCTCCCCTTTCAGTTCTCCCCAGGATACCCTCTGCAGTTTTTCTATATTCCTCAGCCTTTTCTGTGATGGTCAGTCTCAGCTCTCTGTTCCCCTTCACTCTTGACGTTGGTATCTTTCTTCCTTACTCAAGCCTATTTGTCTGGGCTTCTCCACCGTTCCTTCCTGGCTTCCTGCTGACTCCAGTGACTGATCTTAACACTCTTATAAGTGTTGGGTATGACAGTAAGTATATTAGTTAGCATTTCCAAGTAGCATTTTCTGGAGTTCTGTCATGAATTCAGATCTTCTTCCTAACAATACTTTCTTTCTCCCTGAATACTGAATCTGGAACTATTGCCCTTTAAAAAGACAATGGGGAACCTCCCTAGCAGTCTAATGGTTAAGACTTTAACTTCCAATGCAGGAGGTATGTGTTCGATCCCTGGTTGGAGAGCTAAGACCCCCACATGTCTCATGGCCAAATACTAAAAGGTAGAACAGAAACAATGTTAAGAAATTCAATAAAGACTGTAAAACTGGTCCCCACACACACACACAAATCTTAAAAAAAAAAAAAAGAAAAGAAAAAACGGTTTCTTGAGAATTCCTGTTTTAAAGATCATACTAAAAGACTGATAGAGACTTTCCTGGTGGTCTGGTGGCTAAGACTCCACGCTGCCAATGCAGGGGGCCCAAGTTTGATCCCTGGTCAGGCAGCTAGATCCTGCATGGAACAACTAAGAACCAGTGCAGCTAAACAAATAAATTTTAAAAAGATAGAGACACTAAAAAATGATTGCACAACTCAACAAATGATGCTTTTACTTTGCTTTTAATTTTCACCATTACTAGTGTTGAATTCTGCAAGATCATAGCTAAAACTCTTTAGTGTGGGATATCAATTTTACCATAAAGGCTAGATGAAAAAACTCAAGTTTTGGCTCTGATAGCAAATTAAAATGCGTATGAACACATGATGTTTGAAACTTAAAAACAATTTAAGTGATAAAAGCTAGATAATTAAATGGGCTTCCCTGGCGGTTCAGCAGTAAAGAATCTGCCTGCAATTCAGGAGACCGGATTCAATCCCTGGTGTGAGAAGATCCCCTGGAGAAGGGCATGGCAACCCACTCCAGTACTCTTGCCCAGAGAATCCCATGAAATGAGGAGCCTGGTGGGCTGCAGTTCGTAGGGTCGCACAGAGTCAGGCACTACTGGGGCCAGTGTGAGGAAAGCAAGAGAGACCCCATCTTGAAGCCTGTCTTCCATCTTAAAGACAGGATGTGAATGGGGCCTGAACCCTGCCCAAGAGTGAGGAAACTGTTGCTAGTGAAAACCAGGTCTCCTGGAGACTTCCCTCCCTACGGATGGCAAACGGAGACTGTAGATAAGGTCAGGCTGCCCCTGTTAGATTAACGGTGGAGCCATCCGCCCTTGATGCACAATCATTGTTTCCCCCCTCTAACCTTAATTGTCTATTCTCCTAGCACCCACTTGTAAAACTCAATCATATACAACAAAGAGGTTGCTAACATGTAACCAGTCGTGTAGTGGGAGGTATAAAACTGGGCCTCTCAGAAACATCAGGGTCCTTGTTGGGAACTGATTCCCCTTGGACCCACTGGCGTAATAAACTGTACTCCACTTCTCCGAGGTGTGTTTTGCGACTCTGGATTCCACAGCAGCACGACTGAAGGGACTAACAGCAGCAGCAGATGATTAAATCTGCACGAGTGTAACTATATCCTTTACCAAAAATGATACATGAGGAAGAATTCAACTATTTTTAGGTTTGCAAGTCAGATGCTGTCAAGCAGACTGTGCTGTACGATCCGTAAGCCTTAAAAAAATGTAACCTAAAGGCAAACAGAAAGATTCGGTAAATTTTAATTTTCCAAAGGTACTCAGAAGAAATTACCAGAAGCACCCTCCCGTTTATAAGGCACAGTTGGACAATCCATTTACCCCAAATTAACTACCTGTGTTTCGAGGTAGTGATGTGAGACCGTGATCTCTGTGGTTGTACCCCCTCCATGCAGAAGCATCACTCTTCAGGTGCAACAGTGCATAAAGAGAAGCAACAGACTCACCTTTCATTACTGCATCAGCTACTGGCTTTGTCATACATAGAGTTTTAAATGCCTGACTGCAATTGTACAACAACAATAACCATACCAATATTTATCCCAAAAGGTAATCATATGCTCCCTGTTGTTGTTGTTAAGACACTAAGTTGTGGCTGACTCTTTGAGACCCCACGGACTGTAGCCTACCAGCCTCCTCTGTCCATGGAACTTTCCTAGGTAAGAATACTGGAGCTGGTTGCCATTTCCTTCCCCAGGGGATCTTCCCAATCCAGGGGTTGCACCCGCGTCTCCTGCATTGGCAGGCAGATTCTTTACCACTGTGCCACCTGGTTCCCCCTTAATTCCCAACCCAGGGATTTCCATTTCATGCTCTCCACACCAGAGAAGCTAGGAAGTTAGGCCTTGAAAAGAGACGGAGTGAGAGGCGCCATAGAGTCAGACCACACCCACGCCCCGTCTCCCCTGTCCTCCCAGCTGCCAGGATCAGTGCCCCAGCTTGTGCCCGGGAGAGAAGCGAAGGAAGCTCTGCCTCAGATATGCAAGTGGAATTTGAAACAGCTGGCTTGAGTTTCAACAGCCTAAAGGGACTGAACCTGCCCAAGACATTGCAAGGGACAGGAAGGGCAACTGCCAGGATGGTGGGGAGGTGGTGCTTAGAAAATAGAGAACTGAGCTGAGGTTCAGTGAAAAGGCTGCACTTAGATTCTTGTCTGGACCACAGTTCCCCTCCTCCCCAGTCTCCCTCCTCTCTGATACCTGCAGTTGTGTCCCGAGACGGCCCTGGAGCATTTTCTGCTCCGCTTCCATTTGGAGACTTGGCAGTCAAATGCGGAGAAGGTAATGGCAGCCCACTCCAGTGTTCTTGCCTGGAGAATCCCAGGGACAGGGGAGCCTGGTGGGCTGCCGTCTATGGGGTCGCACAGAATTGGACACGACTGAAGCGACTTAGCAGCAGCAGCAGCAGCAGTCAAATGGGCAGGCTCCTTAGCATCCCAAGGGGAGGCAACCTCTTCTTGTCCTTTGACTTCAGACTTCCCGTTTTTCCCTGGGAGCTGTGGTCCTTAGGACAGGGGAATAGCAGAAACCCAGCACCCAGCATATCACTTAAGACGTCTGTTCTTTCAGATAATTCATGAGCGCAAGAGAGAGGATGGCTGATAGAATAGCCATTCCCCATTGAGGAGCCCTTCTAAACCACAACGGGAAGGACTCTAACCAAGAACAATGATCTCCAGAGATGCACAGGCGGGCTGACTGAACTGGGACAAAGCGACTCCTCTGAGGCACTGTATGTGTTTATGGCTGGAG
Organism: Ovis aries; assembly: GCF_016772045.2. Taxonomy (NCBI): domain Eukaryota; kingdom Metazoa; phylum Chordata; class Mammalia; order Artiodactyla; family Bovidae; genus Ovis; species Ovis aries. Next base: position 54,444,692 of record NC_056064.1, on the reverse strand, counting down.
TTCTGTTTTGCTCAATTGCCTAATGTTTATACAGGTGTTCTGACCCTTCCTTGACAGACTTGGATGCCCCAGGTCTGTGTTTGTACCTCTAGTTGACTACAATAAATTAATAGTGTTAGATAAGAAAAGACAAAGAAACCTTCAGGCCATCAAACGAAAAATGAAAAATGAGTGTACTCAGGGATTATACTGGCTGAACCATACCCCAAGCCATACCAGTGGACAACGGCCGTATGTTCCTCCCTGATTTTCCTGGTCAGAAAAACTGATCCGAAAAGGCCAGTCTGAAACTGCTGTTCCCCCAGACAAGGGGATGGGGCACCGTCGGTGGGGGTGGGGGGAAGCCCAGCTCCAGTGGTCTCATTCCCCATCAACAGCAGCATCATCAGAATTCAGTTCCCATCTCAAAGCCCTGGTTCACATGGAAGGAAACCAGGAATCTTCAGAGAAATGGTCATTAGGATAAGGAATAGTTAAGGTACAGATGAACTTGGGACATCTTGTTTTGCCAGAAAGCAAGGAAGCTATCAAAGACTAATTGTGTTAGCAGATCACAGAATCTACTAAATAATTGGCCTGTGCTCTTCAAAAATGTCAAGGTTGCGAAAGATCAAGAGACTTGGAAGCCATTCCACGTTACGGGAGACTAGAGAGACAGGATAATTAAACGCAATGCTTAACCTTGAATTGGATCCTCAAGTAGAAATTTTTTTTTAAATAAAAGACGGGATGACTGGCAAATCTTGAATAAGATCATAGACTGAAGAATAGCATTGTATCGATGTTAAGGTCATGGTTATTTCAGAGCACGTCCTTGTTCCTAGGAAATATACACTATCGTGTGTGGCTGCTCCATCTCTCCGTCTTGACTCTTTGTGACCCTCTGGACTGTGGCCCCCCAGGCTCGTCTGTTCATGGGATTTTCCAGGCAAGAATACTGGAGTGGGTTGCCAATTCCTCCTCCAGGGGATCATCCTGACCCAAGGATCGAACTCATGTCTCCTGCGTCTCCTGCATTGGGAGGCAGGTTCTCTACCACCTGAGCCACCAGGGAAGCCCCCCATACACTGTTGTATTTGCAGGTAAAGGAACATTACGTGTGCAGATGGGAGGGAGGTTCAAGATGGAGGGGACATATGAATGCCTGTGGCTGATTCATGTTGATGTATGGCAGAAACCAACACAATATTGTAAAGCAAATATCTTGCAATAAAATATTTTTTAAGTTGTATATATGAGAGAGAAAATGATTAAGCAAAAGTGGTGAAGTGGGGAATCTACATGAAGGGTCTGTGGGAGTTCTTTGCCCTACTCTTGTAACTATTTTGTAAATCAAACATTATTTCAAAAATTTAAAAACTTACCAAAGGGGAAAAAGGCTCACAGGAGCCAATGTAAAAAATGTTCTCTCCTGTTCAAACTGTATTTTAGTGAAAGCAAAGAACTGATAAAAGAAAGTTATTTATAGAATTTCAGTAATAAGTGCAGGAGGGATAACAGAATTAGAAAACCACCATCTTAGCAGCCCCTAAGGCAATAAGCATCAAGGCTAAAGCCATGAGGTGGGATCCTGGAGGGATAAGACTGCCTCCACCCAAGTTCATTGGCCAGTCCTGGCTAAACATGGCACCACCTGTGAAGAGTTCTGGCCAAAACCAACGAACTTGAATATGGCAAGCGGCTGGCAGTAACCACCAGGTCACAGGAAACACAAGAGTGTTAACGAACTGGGGAAACTACACCACGAGGTCCCCACCTGCCAAATCCGGTGCAAGAGTTTATAAGACATATGAATGACATTTCTTTAGCAAATCAATGTGATTTTTTTTAATGGAGGAAAGATTATTATATAAATGATTAGAGGCACAATCATTCAATGTAATGTGTAGCCCTTGTTTGGATTCTGATCTGAAAAAAAAAAACAGCTAAGCAATCAGATTAGATGATACTGAGGAATTATTAATTTTATTAAGCAGAACAGTTGCACATGATTATGTTTTTTTTTTCAAATACTCATTAAAAATGCATGTTGATGTATTTATGGGTAAAATGACATAATGTCTGGGTTTGGCTGAAAAAGACTTGCCGGGGTGAGGGGAGGAAATGAAATAAGATTGGCAAAACATTGGTAATTGTCGAAGCTGAGTGATTAGCGCAGAGGGTTTTGTTTGGTTTTGTAATTTTTTTGAATATAGTTGATTTACAATGTTGTGTTAGTTTCTGGTGTACAGCAAAGTGATTCAGTTATATATATATACATCTTTTGTCATATTCTTTCCCATTATGGTTTATTATAAGATATTAAATATTCTATACAGTAGGACCTTTATAGTAGTTTATATGGAGGGTTTTACGACATGGTTCCCTCTATATTTGCATATGTTTGAAATTTTCCATATAAAATTACTTTAAAAAAAAAAGAACTTTAGCCATCAGGGAAGCCCAGAAATCTATTACCAAATGCTATAACTTGTTCACATAAAACCATAAATAAAGTAAAGCTCCCTCCCTATGGTGAGCTGCCTCACTGGGGAGAGCAAGCTTCTTCTCAGGGTAGCCAGCATCCTATGACTGATGGGCAAAGTGGTATTAAAAGCTGGTGTTCACACCCCATAGGCTCTGAAGGGCCATCCCATCTTGAAAACTCCCCACAGAGTCTGTTTTGGCCTCTACGGAGATTGTGTTGGACTTGGATTCTCCCTCACTCCAGTCCTGCCCCCTTCCCTTCTCACCACGGGTGTTGACTCCAGGAGGACTTCCTAATGAACCTCTTCTATGATAATCTCCAATTTAGAATTGGTTTCCCAGGGGCCCAAGCTGCCACACACCACTTTTTCCATAAGGACTATATCACATAGAACATCAAGTTCTTATCACAGAGCCAGGCACAAGCTCATAAGAAACATTAGTTGTAAATTGTTACACACCCAAGGCATGTCTTTATTTCCACCCCCTGATGGTTATAGATTAAAAAAAACCCAAAACCCAAAAGATTAAAGAGGCATCCACAATATGTGCTCATGTTGCCATTTGGGCTGAAATGCCACCAAACACAAACAAAAGCAAAAACTATATATATCAGAATCAAAAATATATATATTTCATATACCATGATTCATATACCATGCCATTCATCTATTTAGTATATACACGGAGTTGTGTAAACATCATCACAATCGATTTTGAGTGCTTTCATCTCTTCTCCCAAATACCATCTTCCTCCTGAGCCAATTCTCAGCCATAGGCAACCACTAATCTCCTTCCTGCGTCTACACATTTGTGTGTTGTTCTTTAGTTGCTAAGACATGTCTGACTCCTTTGCAATTCCACAGACTATAGCCCACCAGTCTCCTCTGTCCACTGGATTCTCCAGGCAAGAATACTGGAATGGGTTGCCATTTCCTTCTCCAGGGGATCCTTTCCACCTAGGGATTGAACTCGAGTCTTCTGCATTGAAGGCAGATTTAGATTCTTTATCTTTGAGTCAAAAAGAAAGCCCCGTAAATTTACTTACCCGGGACATTTCATATAAACCGGATGATACAATATTTGGGGTTTCTCTTTTTGCTGCACTGGATCTTTGTGCGGGGCATGGGCTTTTTCTAGTTGTGGTGCATGGCGGCGTCTCTCTAGTTGGGGCGTCTCTCTAGTTGCGGTGCTCAGGTTTAATTGTCCTGTGGCATGTGAGATTTTAGTTTCCCAATCAGGGATGGAACAGGCATCCCTTGCATGGGAAGACAGATTCTTAACCATTGGACCACAAGGGAAATCCCAAAGTGTGTGTGTGTGTGTGTGTGTGTGTGTGTGTGTGTGTGTGTGTGTGTTTTGTATCTAACTTTTCTCATTTAGCTTAAAAGTTTCAGGGTTCATCCATGCTGTAGCAAGTAACTACCTCATTCCTTTTTATCACTGAATAATATTCCATTCACTTCATGGGAAATAGACGGGGAAACAGTGGAAATAGTGTCAGACTTTATTTTTGGGGGCTCCAAAATCACTGCAGATGCTGATTGCAGCCATGAAATTAAAAGACGCTTACTCCTTGGAAGGAAAGTTATGACCAACCTAGATAGCATATTGAAAAGCAGAGATATTACTTGCCCACAAAGGTCCATCTAGTCAAGGCTATGGTTTTTCCAGTGGTCATGTATGGATATGAGAGTTGGACTGTGAAGAAAGCTGAATTGATGCTTTTGAACTGTGGTGCTGGAGAAGACTCTTGAGACTCTTGGACTACAAGGAGGTCCAAACAGTCCATCCTAAAGGAGATCAGTCCTGGGTGTTCATTGGAAGGACTGATGCTGAAACTGAAACTCCAATGCTTTGGCCACCTCATGCAGAGTTGACTCATTGGAAAAGACCCTGATGCTGGGAGGGATTGGGGGCAGGAGGAGAAGGGGACGACAGAGGATGAGATGGCTGGATGGCATCACTGATTTGATGGATGTGAGTCTGAGTGAACTCCAGGAGTTGGTGATGGACAGGGAAGCCTGGCGTGCTGTGATTCATGGGGTCGCAAAGAGTCAGACATGACTGAGCAACTGAACTGAACTGAATATTCCATTATTTTGATTTATCACATTTTGCTTGTCCATAAATCAGTTGATGAATGTTTGGGTTGTTTCCACCTTTTAGCTCTGACAAATAATGTTTCCATGAATATTCATTTATAAGTTTTTGTATGGACATGTCTTTTGTTTTTCTCCAACTTTATTGAGACATGATTGACATATAAAAGTGTGTAAGTTTAAGGCATATGATGGGTTGATTTAATACATGTATATATTGCAAAATTATTTACATGACCTCCATCATGTCACATAATTTTCCACCTCATCACATCACATAATTGCTGTTTCTTTTTCTGTGGTGAGTGTAAGGGTATGTTTCCATTTCACTCAGGTATATAGGTAGAATTGTGAAGTCACATGGCAATTCTTTGTTTAATACTTGGTGGAACTGCCACTGTTTTCCAAAGCAGCTGTATCATTTTACTTTCCCATCAAGAGTGTGGGGCAGGGGACTTCCCTGGCAGACTCTGCATTTCCACTGCAGGGGATGTGGGTTTAATCCCTGGTCAGGGAACTAAGATCCTACATGCCATGCAGTGAGGATAAAAAGTTTAAAAAGAAATAAAAAATTAAAAAAAAAAAAAGTGTGTGACAGTTCCAATTTTCCCACATCCTCACCAACACTTGTTATTGTCTTTTTAAATTAGGGTCATTCTGCTGCTACTGCTGCTAAGTCGCTTCAGTCATGTCCAACTCTGTGTGACCCCATAGACGGCAGCCCACCAGGCTCCCCAGTCCCTGGGATACTCCAGGCAAGAACACTGGAGTAGGTTGCTATTTCCTTCTCCAATGCGTGAAAGTGAAAGGGAAGTCGCTCAGTCGTGTCTGACTCTTAGCAACCTCATGGACTGCAGCCTGCCAGGCTCCTCCGTCCATAGCATTTTCCAGGAAAGAGTACTGGAGTGGGGTGCCATTGCCTTCTCCAGGGTCATTCTAGTGGTCCTGAATTGACGTCTCCTTGTGGTTTTGATTTACATTTCATTTGCATGTTGAGCATCTTTTCATGTGCTCATTGGCCATTTGTATATTTTCTTTGCAGAAAAGTCTATTAAGATTCTTTGCTCATCTTTAAAAATTGGATCATCAGTCTTTTCTGAATCCTGTTTTCTTCTGTAGGAGAATGTTATGTCCTTCACAGAGTTGTGAAGATTCGTGACAGAACACTGGCAAGGCATTCAGCAAGTGTTCTGAAAACTTAGGGAACCTATCTCGCACCTTGCCTTTCAGCTAGGCATTTTGCATTACATCACCTAGCGTAGCGTTTGTGCTTGAAGCCAGACTCAATAAATGTCTGAGAGGGTAAATGTGCCAATTCACATCACTCAATATTCAGATCTGAATCTTATGTGCTTTGACTTCCTTGCTCTCATTTCCTCCATTAAACCTTTTCTTCCTGGAACAATTTTCTTAATTTTATTCCCCTTGCCAGCTGCTTCCTCTCCTAAAACTGAACTTGGAGCATCATTGACGCTAATTACAAGAGAACCAAAGACATCATCTCACACAGTTCTGAAGTAAGTGTGATCAACCTTTGAAGAGGCTAAATAACTGACAACCTGTCAGTTTAACCTGTCCCCTATTGGAGCACTCACAAAAGGTAATTGAGGCACCTAAAGAGGTGCTGGGGCGGGGGAGGAGAAATTTATAAAGAAATTCTGATTGCAGACTGTGGATTACTTAACAGTTCAGTAACCTCTGATGACTCGGCATGCTCTGGGGCATGGGTCTCTTTTTCATTTTGTAGAGGACCCAGGCGGCCATCAGGCCCAAAGATTCGCTGTCGGTGGAACCCCGTCTAGGGCTGTGGAGCCTCCAGTGGGCCGGACTTGGGTGTCAGAATGGAAACAATTTGACCATTCATTCCAGGAGGCTGAGTCCAACTTGATCTCACACTTAACTCAGCGCTTGCTTTGATAAACCTCAGCTTAAGCGCCTCGGGCATAATGTGGAAGGGCGAGCACAGATGAAAGAAGGTGACTCATTTCACTTTGCCCCTGCTTGAAGGTAATACCAGACACCTTGGTGAGAATATATGGGTGTGTAGGGTTGCTTGATCGGAGGATTTGTTGGATTTTGCCTAAACACCGAGGGAGGTCGAGGGTGTGTTGGATTCAGAGGCGGGACCGTGGCCTGGGAGTCCAGGGCGGGCTTGGAGAGTCACTGGGGTGCAGGGACCGGCTCGAATTCATCTCCGTATCATTGGTCTAACACGGTGGTCGGCTTGCTCACTTGCGGAAGCCTGGCTTCAGGAGGGAACTGGAAAGCGGCCCCAGGCGGGACATGTCGCCATGTCGCACCGCTAAGTGTCAGGGATCTCGGTGAGGGGACGGATCTTCTGACTTGAGCTCAGTGGGCGTGGCCGCCGAGAGGCGCTGGACTACAAGGTAGCCCTGTGAGCGCGCACTCTACGGAGATCTGGTTCCCGAACCAGCTCCAGGCTGCCTCCGCCGCCGCCCAGGGGCATGGCAAGGCCTCGCGCGGGCCAGATGAGCCAGCCTGCGCTCCTTATTGGACAAAGGCTCTTGTCAATCACTGAGGAAACCTGACCGGACACTGAGGATGCGACCGGACTCATCCGACTTCCCGCCTCGGAGGGAGGCGGGGAGGGATGGGAGGGTGAGGCACCCAATGACAATCAAGGGCTCCGCCTTTCACGATAGATTAGCAGATGCTTGAGCCACTGAGGCGCCGCAAGGGATATTGGCCTTGGAAAGCGATTGGTCCAATCTGCGGGCGTGTGGTTCCTCAGACTATATAATATAGGCGATGAATGCCCGGATGAAAATTGTGCCGCAGAAACCCCTGAACATTTGAATGGACGTGCAAACTTTTTCATAAGAAAAATGCAAATTAAAATTTTACTGAGCTAACATTCTGACCTATGAGATTGGAAGAAGTCCAAAATTCAACAAAGGTTCTCTGTTAAGGACAATGCAATGGCCCTGTTAGAATCTTAATTTTCTTCCTCCAGACGCTTATGGTTGTTTCCTTTTGCTTTCAGCTTGCAGAGAAGGCTATGTGTTTGTTGCACTGACTCCCAGAAACTTCTAAGAACAAGCTCTGATTCTGCAAGCTCTGAAGGGGCTTTGATTTTCCGGATCTCTAGCAATGTTGATATCTGGTAGGACATATGGGTGTCAATTGAAAATGGGTTTAAGTGGACTCTTCTGACCACTGGTGTCCCAGTGAAGCAGACGAAGTGACAGAAATCATATAAACAGAACGAACGTGAACGTGCAGTCGCTCAGTCGTGTCTGACTCTTTGCGACCCCATGGACACCAGGCTCCTCTGTCCATGGGATTTTCTAGGCAAGAGTACTGGAGTGGGTTGCCATTTCCTTCTCCAGGGAATCTCCCCTACCCAGGGATCGAACCCAGGTCTCCCGCATTGTAGACAGACGCTCTACCGTCTGAACCACCAGGGAAGTCCTATATAAACAGAAGCCAGGGCTTATCTGGAAATGGCGTCAAAACCACCCAAGTGATGGTAGCAAGCCAGCAGTGCTTCTGCAGACCATCAGAGGCACAGATCCTGGGCAACAGAACCACTACCCAGGAGTGTCATGTATGCTGGGCACTCAGACACTGGCTTCCAAGTCACCATCAGGTGACAGAGTGATCCTGTCTATCTGTACCCTACCCCTTTCTCACAGAGCCCCAGTGAGGTCCAGTGACCTGCTCCTCTGCGTGACTATGTGCTTAGAGGATGCTGGTCCCAGCCCCAGACATCTCAGACAACCATGGTGGTCCCATCTCCTTGCTAGTGATTGGTGAAGGAATGGGCACATGACATTCTGGCCAGTTGGTGTACCTGATTCAGGGGCACCTGAATCAGTTGCCTTACTCCTAGAGACACAAGCAAGAAATGTACCTTTTCCTGCTTCTGGACGTGACATCTGAACTCCTGCAGCCATCTTGCAACCATGAGGAGCACTGGTTTGTGACAAAAGCCTACAGTGCAAGGAAGTCCAAGTTAAGAGAGTTATATCGTGGGCCCTGACTCTTCTGGACCTGCAGCCATTCTGCTTTTGGACTCCTCTCATGCCCTGGTTCTCCTCTCGTTTAAGACACCTGAGTTGCACTTTTCAGTTCTTTGCAGTTGGAACATCTTAGCTGCACTAAGTGTATAAAATTTCCTGCAATTTACTTTTTCTGCAGTCATGAGAATTTTGACTCAATTACCCACACGTCATTTGTTTGTTTGATAAAATGAGAGAAGGACTGGAAGAAGGAGGCGAGGAAAGAGACATAAAGTGGCTGCATGGCAGTGCAAGTTCTGCTGACATGCATTCAGGGCGGGCAGGAAGACAGAAGACAACCTGGTTGCGGGGCGGGGGTGGGGGGCATCCCTGGGACATGAGAGAGGAGACAAACAATACTTAAATCATAACATTTTAAAACAGCGGTGACACAAAAGATAAAAATAATATTTAAAAAAGAACAAAAGTACTGACATTTGGATACAACAACAAACACAGAGAGCAGACCCCCCTGTTGCGAACTGTCAGCAAAGAAGCTAAAGCAATTACTGTGACAGATGGGGGAAGGGGCCTGGGAAAACCTCTAACAAGCAAGAGAGGAGGAAAGAAAGTTCACTGTGTTCCCCGTAATTATTAAATTGAGGTTTGGAAAACACCACTGCTGCTTTTACTTCCGTGTGTTTAATTTTATTTCAGCAAATAAAAAATATTTTCAAGAACTTTCTTAGGTTATCCCTTTAGCGTACCCTCCTTAATTCAGTTGGCTATGGATTTTTCTGCCAGTGGGGTGGTCAGAAGCAGGATCTGGACAGCATGGAAGAACCGCTGTTACTGTCATCATTGTGCACTCACTGACTCACAGAACTTTATTGACGTGCTAAGGTGGCCCAGACACTCTTCATGAGGTCATTTTGGCATTTTATTGAATGCTAACTGGTGAGGTTTTCTTTCTCTGCATGTGCACCTGGCTTCTCCAAAGGTCTTGATTTTTATTTGTTTGTTTATGGCTGTACCTCACAGCTTGCAGGATCTTAGTTCCCTGACCAGGGATTAGACCCACAGCCTCGGCATCCACGGTTCTTAACCACTGGGCCAGCAGGGAATTCTCCTCCACAGGACTTTAATTTCTCTCAAGGTAGGGACTGTGCTGCATATTTTACTTCTGTTGACAGTGTCTAGCATTTGCGTGATGAGCACTCACAGAAATCTTAATTATATATAAAGTAAGTGTCATGGTTAAATAAGAGACACTCTTAGAGGGTCCTAACTCTGATACCGTTGCTTTGTTCCAGGATGGAAGGTGAGTCTTTGAATCAGACTTTTTCGCTTTTTTAGAGATGCTCCCCTAGGCTTGCTTCCATACAGTGACAGAAGCTTCCAGAAATTCTTCCAAGGCAGAGGAAGGTGTAGTGTTAATAGGCTGGATACTCGGGCAGCGGGCCCTGATACTCTTCCTTACAGCATCCCTGAATCTTTTCCACACCGTGTGCTGGGTTGGAGGGGGATGCAGGAGGTGGGGAACTGAGGCTTCGAGCCAGCCCTTCTGGGCCGATGCTTGCCTAGGTTCTAACTGGGATCAGATGACAGGCTCAGAGGGGAACCCATGTCACAGCTGGGGCCTCCCCAGCAAACAGAAGCCAAAGGACTCAGGGACTTTTTTTTCTCCTTTGAGGACAACTGTCCTGACTCCTGTAACATGATATCTAAACTGCAAGATCTGAGAAACTCTGTATGTGCTACATCTCTACATCTACGTATATAAGATAAAAGGAAGCCTACAAAAGTCTGAGAATAGCAAGGGTGTGGGTCCCAGGTCGGGGCAGAGTCATGGCCCAGCTGTCGCGGCCCAGCTCTCGCAACCCAGCTGTCATGGCGTCCTGCCAGGCGGAGGCGGCCTACATGTCGTAGAGCCGGAGCTGCTCCTGCACGTCACCATCGGACATCTCGCCAAAGGTCTCCTCGTTGTCCTTCATGAGCTTGAAGATGGCAGCCAGCTGTTCCTTCTGAACTCTGTCAAGAAGAAAGGATAAAGAGGAAAAAGGTGCTCCCAAGCCAGGGAGAGACAGAGGCTTGTGTATCCCGTAGAGTCAGAATAAGGAAATGAAACAAAGACAAAACCCGCTCTTAACACAGGAGCTCATTTGGTCTTAAAAAAAAAAAAAAAGCCTTCTACTAACTGGGGTTCTAAGTCTTGGGGTCTACCCTGGAGATTTGGGGACCCCAGGTTATCACTCAGGTTCTTGTCACTGCACTTCCCCATAGGCCTTCCTTTAATGTTGACTGCACATCTCCCCGGGGGGGTGGGCCACAAGGGACGAGAGGTGTTCCACTAGGTGACTGGAGAGCCTGTGAAGAGACATGTTAGAAACAGCCTTCGTTTAGCAGGAGTCCCCAGCCTCCCGGATCTGATGATCTGAGGTGGGGCTGATGTAATAATAATAGAAGTCAAGTGCACAATAAATAATGTGCTTGAATCGTCCCGAAATCACCTCCTCCCACCCCCGGTCCCAGTCCGTGGGAAAGCTGTCTTCCACGAAACCAGTTCCTGGTGCCAAAAAGGTTGGGGACCGCTAGTTTAGATGGCTGAGCCAAAAGTCCAGGAAGGTAAAACATAATTGGCTGGGAAACGGGCACGTACAGATGTGTGCGCAGGATGCTTGGCCCAAGGGCAAGGGTGGGTGTGGGGTCTCACTGCCCAGAGGAAGGGGCGCCTTTTTCCAGTTTGCACAAGGACACCTTAGAGCCAGTGGGGGCTCTGCCCCTCCTACCAGGGAACAGGCCTGGCTAGAGATCAGTTTTATGTTCACCGAGCCTGGGCTGGGGGGTTGGGGGCTGGGACTGATGTTCTGTCATCTCTGTGAAGCTGGGCCATGTCATCTGACCAGCACAGGACACCTCCCAGCAGTGCAAACATGAAAGGGTGGGGAGACGCTCAGCTGCCGCAGGTTGCTTTCTTGTTGGCTCTGCTCTGCTGTGCTGTGCTGTCAGCCTGGCTGGGCCCTGCATGCTGGCAAGGGCTCACCATGCCAGTTTCAGGCTTCTGTGATTCCTCCCTCCACCCTGTACCAGTGGATCGGCACGGGCCACTTTCAGAGGATGTCAAGTAAACGGCAAGTCTGCTCTGGTCCCTGCAGACCCACCAGGAGGCAGGGCCTCAGCACAGCCTCTGGGCACCCTGGCTTTGCAAGGCACAGCACTGCCCAGCCGGCACCTCCA